>NC_141139.1:39851706-42574206 GCF_053477565.2 Lygodium microphyllum | reverse complement strand
GTGTACGAGCCTTGGCAAATACATTTAGTTTTACGGAATCCACGGAAAAACTTCACGAAATCCATCGTGGAAATATACCTCTAGTTTTACGGAATCCACCGAAAAACCTCACAGAATCCACAGTGGAATATGCCTCCTGGCATCATACCCGCGGGGTGGGATAGCAATTGTCCTCAATTGCTATTAGCTCAATGTGGAGCGAGCAGTGAGGAGTAAGGACTTAGGTCGTGGGCGTGCATCCATTGGGCTTCTTCAATAGGATGATTTTTAAACTTAACCAAGTATCTGGAATATCTACGGCCAATTCTAGTGGTCATAAAGTTAGAGTCTAGAATAGTTCAGGTTCAAGGATTTCAGTTTCTTCTTCTAACAAAGGAGGGTTTTCATAGACAAGGTGGATAGGTAATTGACCTCTAAAAGGTCATAATAAACTGATATGAAAAGTATTATGTATCTTCCAATGTTGGGGTAGTTCTAATTTAAATTCATTGTCATTGATCTTGTGAATTTTTTTGAAAGGTCCATAAAATCTAGGTGCTAACTTAACAACATGGTGTTTCTCAACACTTTGCAATCTTCTCTTTTCAATGCGTAACTAAACATAACCTTCAACATTGAAACTCATGGAGACTTCCTTTAGGACTGATTGAGGGCTCTACCATTTTCTAGTCATGTCATTTGGGCTTACTAATGCTCCAACTACCTTCCAGAGTGTAAGAAACACGATCTTGCAGCCTTTTCTCTTTCAGATTATCCTAGTATTCTTTGATGACATTTTGATTCGCAGTAAGACCCTTAGGACCATTTATCACACAAGAGGAAGGCTTTTGATGTATTGAGGCATCACAAACTCTTTGCTAAGGGGAAGAAATGCTCTTTCATGGAGACTGAGGTGGAGTACTTGGGACATATTGTTAGGCTGACCCCAAGAAGATGCAATGTATAAAAGATTGGCCAATACCTACTATCACTACTTCACTTTGAGGGTTTCTTGGTCTATCCTCATTTTATCACCAATTCATTAAGAATTATGCAGCTATTGTTGCTCCTTTGATTGAGATGTTGAAGAAGGAAGCTTTCTTTTGGGATGCACTTGCAGATAGTAGCTTCAACTAGTTAAAGGAACTCCCAAACTAGACAAAGAGATGGAAAAAGATGGGTTTCAAGAAACCCTTAACATCTTTTAGTCTGACTTTGTTGCAAAAGAGTCTTTAGTTTTAGGGAATTCACTAGGTCCTCTAAGGGAATCTTTTGTTTCATCCCACTCGATGAGACCTTTACATTTCAAGAACTCTTTTTTCCTATAGCCTAGAAGGAGCTTCATATTCTTGGCATCTCCTACATGGAAGAGCAGATAAGATGCAAGAACTCCAAAGTATCCTGTCCTAGATCCACTGTATCCAAGTATGAAGCCAAAAACTCTTACAATTTCTTCCTTTTCCACCAAAATTATCTTATCTGAATCTTTATTGAAAGCTTGGGATCCAATCACCTTGGAGATAGCTTTCAAATCCATTATTGGTAAGCTTGAAGAGCTTGACAACATGCTATGATAAATTGCACTATTTGATTATTTAATCTTCCAATATAATGACCAAGGCCTTGACTATTGCCAAGCTTCAATGGCTTTGAGCCCTTAGCTCTTCCAAGAAAGTTGTCTGCATATTCAATTTCTATTTGCACAATAAACCACAATAATATAATATGTCAGTAGATAAATATCCAAAAATATTTGTCTATAATGCATAACATACTCTAATATAAATCGCAATGGATATCTTAGAATTATCTTTCATACCTTAGGGTTTTCATCTTCTTCAAGAAGACTATCATCATATATATTTATTGAACTTTTTGGTTTCTCCTCTAATGGAGATTTCAGTTTCTCTTCATACCCCATGTTATCAATACCAAGTCTTTGTTGAATTTGTAAGTACTCTTCCTCTGTAGGTATCCCCTCCTTTTCATATTCCACGATTTGATTAATACAAGAATGCAAGGCTACAACATCAAGAGTTGCTAGCAATTCCTCTTCATAACCTATAAAATTATTATCATTTTAACCCCATGTAGCAAGGATTGCCAAGCAGTAATCTTCTCTAAGATCAAAAAGGTGTTGAATATCATTTAGCAATACATATCTCTTTTTGTTGATGAGATAACTAGGAAATGTTGGTACACATTCAAGAGGACTTGTTTCAATCTTTGCTCTCAACTCTATCTCCTTTTCTTCCACTTTGGTAATGTTCTCACTTTTAAACAAAGCAACATTAAATCCCTGCACTAACTGGTTCTCAATATCCTCTTGAAACATTTCACCCTTCTCTTCAACTTCTTTGTCTTTGCATGCAATATCCTCCATCTTCTTCTCTTGTATTGTATTTGAAGAATAACTATCCATATATTGCAGATATACAAGAAATCCAACATCCTTCTGTACAAGAAGACATTGTTGTTGATTCTGATGAAAAGGGTAATATGCTTTCCACTTCTTGAATTCTTCATCAATAAGGCTAAACCTTGTTTGCAAAGTTTTTCGAGCAGCATTAGAAGCTTCCATTACATCGCTATAATGGACAAATTCCTCAATCTCTAGGCCTTCCTCATGTCTATCATAAAACTCCCTGAAATCCTTCAGTTTATCTTCAAGATCCTTCAAAAGCTCTTGCAAATCAAAGGGAAATCGAGCATATCTCTGATGTAAATAAATCTAGATGAATTTCTAGTTTCATGAAGAAAATCAAACAACTTTTCATCACATGTATTCTCCAGATCCTCCTCCTCCATTCCCTCTAAGGACAACTTCATTTTAGTCATCCTGATTACTCACAAAAGAAAAACTAGAAAACAAAAATAAAAATAGGGGGCATAATATAAATCCACATTTGCTCATATCCAATAGACTAAAGAAAGATTGCTAAAATTTTTTAAGAAATGCAAGATGAATGAAATGAATTAAAACTTTATGTAGCAGAGAAAGCATGAAATTCCAAGTCTCATCGATCAAACTTTGTTTAATATTTACCACTCATGAAACACAAAAACAATGATTCAGACCGTCTCACAGTTCACAAAATTACGTTTCACACATCACTTATAAAAAAAACTTGACGAATTTACGTTTTATACATCCAAAAATTTTGAATAAAATAATTCGTCAAGAACATCAAAACAACATCGTTTAACATGTATACCAGACCAATGTTGATAGAAAAACAAAGTAAAACCATTACATAATTTCTAAGTCCGTGATGTATCTTTCTCCTCTTAAACCAACTAACATCTTGAATGCCTTGAAATTCAAGATTGCATAGAAAAATATTTAAAAAAGTGTGATACCTGATATTTGCAGGCCTTACTCATGACAATAAATGATTTCATGTAAGAATATGCTT
This sequence comes from Lygodium microphyllum, assembly GCF_053477565.2. Classification (NCBI taxonomy): domain Eukaryota; kingdom Viridiplantae; phylum Streptophyta; class Polypodiopsida; order Schizaeales; family Lygodiaceae; genus Lygodium; species Lygodium microphyllum. The sequence goes on along the minus strand of NC_141139.1, from coordinate 42,570,811 downwards.
GGTTTGGCTTGTGATGCTTACAAGATAAATAGGTGGTCGAAGACAAGTCAAGATACGTGAAAGAAATAGTAACCAAAACTCGAACTTGAGTGTGTGTGTGTGTGTGTGTATGCATATATATATATATATATATATATATATATATATATATATATATATATATATATATATGACAATGGTCACTACATGTTTGATCAAAAAGTACGTTGCACTAATTCGAAGGAGGTGTGCTTAAAATGAAAAAAAATTAAAAATCGGAGCCATAAAAGTGATATCATGTCGAAAAAGTAAGTGACAGGTGGCACAACTTCCCAGGCAATCTGCAGTCGCATGTGTGAAATTAACTACGTATTACAATAGCCACACGTGTAAACTAATATCCTTATAAACCTGATTTCTAAATCTCAAAAGAGTTTTTTCGACAACAAAGCTCTCTCTATGCTCAACCAGACCAACACAATGCTAATTTGATCACATTGAAAAATTATTCTTCAGTGCAAGGCTACTAAAGAAGGCTTTATCACCCAGCATAGGCACCGAACCCTTGATAATGTAAGTTTTTTGCTAAAATATGAGTAAGCTCTGAATCGCTTGACAATTCCTACCAAATCATCTCCAAAAATGCCAAACATATGAAACGCGATGGGTGCTAGGTTTCTCTTGTCCATGTGAGGCCTCCTCGCATTTCATAATACCAAGGCCTGTATTGTTTTTGTTGTGATGTGGGTGTAAGCTTTCTCTTGTCCATTTGATCCATCCTCCCGTTTCATATGTCATACACATGCACATGCATGTTATAGAACTTTCAATATTCTCTATAACCTTTAACTTCAAGCTTCAAGTAAATATATAAGTTGAAGTGAAAGAATCTCTTCGAATCTTTCAAATGCATGTGTGTCTGTTGGAACAACATATATTACAAAGTCGAAATGTTTAGGGTAAATAATGTTGCCCAAAAAGTAGTCTAAAAGTTGAGTCGAACAATAAAACTTCAAATATAAATTCCTTGAAATATAAATTTTACTACTTGATACTGAGATGGAAAATGTTGCTAGAAGGTACTAGGTGGAGGTACTAAGTAATTGGATACCACATATTGTTCTTTGAATGATATAGCAAGAATATGCACGTATGAAACACAATGGGTGTTAGGTTTCTCTTGTCATGTGAGGCCTCTTTGTGTTCCATACAACCAAGACCTACCATTATTCTGTTGTGACGTACGAAACATGATTGGTGTTATGTTCACTTTTTCGAGTGAGGCCTCCTCACATTTCATATGACTTGATCTTGCATTGTTTCCTTTGTGTCATATGAAACATGATATGGTATTAAGTTCCCTGGTCTAAAACGCCTCTTTGTGTTTCATATGTCTTGTGCATTGTTTTACTGAAATTGGATTTAGACTATGTGATTAGTGTTTGCTTGCTACTTTGTGATTGTAGATAAATTGATATGAGATATTAGGAGATCTTTCCTAATTTGTTTGTATTTATTTTTTTTGGATGTTTCAGATGGCTAGAACTAAGGCCACTGCAAGGAAGCAGAAAGTTGATCCTAGAGGTCTTGCTTGAAAGATCTATTAGTCCTCCAAGCCTTCCAAACTTAAAAGGAAATCAAAGCCAAGAAGAAGGTTCTCACAGCATGTGAGGTGCCTTAAGGAGACTAGAAGTGCAATGAAGGCTCTGAATAATGCAATTCCAAAGCTGTCTTTTCAGAGGCTTGTTTGAGAAATCTGTGACAAGCATAGTCTACAAAGTTTTAGATGGACTAGGGCAAGTCTCAATTGTATTCAAGAGGCTATAGAGGATTTTTTTATTGATTTTTTCCAAGATTCTTATATTTGTGCTATTCATGCACATAGGCTTACTCTTATGGATAAAGACATGATGATTCTCAAGAGATTGAGATACATGTTTTCAAAGGTCCTGGAGCCATACCTCTTTCTGATGTGAAGGCTTTCAATATTTTAAATGTGCCTCCATATAGAAAGAAGAAAAATAATCCTAGTCTGAACGTTGGAGATGTTATGCATGTAAAGGACATCAGACAACATGAGAAAGAGGAAAAGGCCACAGTAGAGGAGGGATTATAAAAGAAAAAAGAAAGAAGAAAAGGAAGTAGAACAACTCCCATCTTTTGAAGAGGAGCTATCTACCCTTCTTGAAAGGGCTGACCCTAAGGGCTTCAATGTTTGTTGCTTTTACCTGGTGATATTAACAATAGATCTAATATGGTATTTTTGGACTATGATTATGTTCAAATTCTCAAGAATAAAGTGAGAGAAGTAAATGACTCGATTCTTCTTGTTGGGATGAGGTATAGTTTACCAAAATGTATTTTTACTCACCATATTTTTCTAGCAATAAACTTTCATGTTGATACTTACTATCTCCATTCCTTTGTTAGGTGTGTAATGCATGAGCTCCCATTTGATATACAACAAAAGATTGAGGTTCATGATCCCTCTATCTCATACTATATAATGCAAGTGCTTTCGACCCTTGGTTTGATTCAATTGACTTTGAATCTTTAGAGCTTCTTCTAATTCCATACAATGAAAAGTAAGTGATTTCATATTTTGTTAGATGTTATGAGATCTTATTTTGTTATATTATTGAAATATTTTTATTTTTAATTCTCATTGGAGCCTAATTGGAATAGACTATGTGGAGAGGCAATGTTTTCTCATCAATTCTATAAAAGGAAGGCCATGGAAATGTCAAGTTGTAAGTTATATAATCTAGGGTCTCCTTGATATTTAGATCTTTTTATTGTAGGTACTCTAAATATTTTGATCTTTCTTTTGTAATAACTCTAAATTTTATTGCTTTTTTGGTACAAAGTTGTAAAAAGATTGATTGAAGTGTTAGAGAAAAGACCTCCCATGCCTTCTGACTTACTTACAACAATGCAATATATACAAGTTGCGGTAAGGTCTTGATTAATATGGTTAGAACATACAAAGAAAATTTATTCTAAAAACTACCATAAACAAGTTTCTTAATTTTATTTTATATTGTTGATTGCAGTGCCCTCATCAAGATGAATGTTACTCTTGTGGCTGGATAGTAATTGTAAATGCCAAAAAATTGGTTCAATTTATTTATCTCAATGATGATAAACTTATAAAGGTAATGTGAAACATACTAAACTTTAAGATAGAGTTTTATTGCAAAATAGTCCATTGTAAAAAAGAACAATGAACTAAAATTATTTTCTTACAAATGTATGATAGTTTACAAGGGATTGCTATACAAGTGAGCACGTTTGGTATATAAGAGCAAAGCTCATGAAGTATATAATGGCCAATTGTATACAACCAACAAGAATGGACAATAGTGGGATCTTGGAGCCCCAAGAGGAACACCAAGGAAAAGGGAATTATCTTGCAAGAAAATCTATCTTGTAACATCAACAATATTTTATTTCATTCTTTTGATCATCAAAATAAAGAAAACAGCAATTCTTCACGCAGCATCATAGTAGATATCTCCCACGGATTTGATAGAATCAACCATAATCTTCAACATCTTCATAAAATTCATCAATATAACAAAGAACACAAAATAATACATTTGAATGGAAATCAATCACATATTATCCTTCTTCAATGTCTTCATAGTTCTCTTTCTCAATCTCTCATATACAGTTACACTGTTTTGATAGAATTGACTATCTCTGACTCTCTCTCTCTCTCTCTCTATCAATAATACATCATATCCTCACTACAATGCCCTCATAATAACCCTCAATAATCCTTCTTAGGTCGTGGATGCACCTCCCAAGAGGTATATCTGATATGAAGAGTCACCAGAGTCACTACAGTGTCTTTTCACAGCTCACTACTGTCACTGTCACTTAGTCTTCTCTTCAGTCTTCAACAGCTGTTTCTTCCACTTTTTTTAGCTCTTTTGAACTTAGATTCATCCTTTCCAAAGGTTAGAAAACTTTCCCAAAGTCACACATACATTCTACAAAACAGTCACAATACATCACCAGAACAGCTACAGTACAGTTACAGTACAGAGACAGAGCAGAGACAGAGGCTCTACAGAGAGTCTACAAAGGGTTATAGAAGTTCATCAAAACCTCATAACTCATACTCAAACCATTCCAAAATATCAAAAACTATTCAATAAGCTTTCAAAAGATCTCAATCTTTATCAATCATTAATCTATGCTTCATATAGAAGACAATCAGAACAAAACAAAAGCTATACAAAAGGTATACATAACCAATCAGAACCTCAACAGAACATCATAGAACCTCATATCTCCACTGAGAATCATTATGAACTTCCAAAACATAATCAATATCATCCAAAATACTCTCAAATACTTCCATTAACAATCATACATCACTCTAAATCCATCAAAAATCAATCATTCAGACCTCAAAAATAACAAAAATCATTCAAAAATTCAGTCTTTTTCCACTCTCAACATATCCCCACACTTAGAAAGGAAGAGTCCTTGCGACCTAAGGAAAAGAAAAATATAAGTTCATTAAAGAGCTCAATTGTATCTTCCTTCATATCTTCAATAATCTTTCCAAAACACGACCCCAACTTATCACCTGTATTTGATAGAAAAAACTACTAAAGGAAAACTCCATTATTTATTAACTCATCTTATTAATCATTTAAAAGCCATAACAAAATTTTAAAGGATATACGATATTCTCTTTAGCTTTCCACCATAGGCTTTTCATCCACCAGCAATCTTGTGAAAAGAGCTCTCGAACAAGTATTCGCAATCAGCACGAACTCATCACATACAATTAAGACAACACATACACAAACTCTAACACAACCATCTGAATGACACCTCCAAAAAGAGAGATATATCATAAGAATCATCCAAGATACATTGCAAAGGCATCAATGAAGATGATCCCTTTTAAAGGCTTGGTGGTTTCGGAAGCGATGCATGGAGAAGGATTCATCTACAAAAGTCTTGGGAGGATTTTGAAAGAACTGCAGGCAGCACATCCTTTCTAGCAAGACAAGGTATCTGCTAGGAAGACATAGGGCATGAAAATGCAGGACATCCAACTGGTGGGTATCAATGTTCACATTGACATTCATACAAAGTTTTGGAATGGCCTTTTGATCATTATGGGAATGCCTATATGCGCATGTATGCTAGATACCAAGAAAAATGAGCTGTCAATCTCACCGAAGGATCCAGAGATTGTGAATATTGGTGAGAAAAATGAAGGTAGTTCTGGTATGCTTGATTAGCAATTGTCCAATATCCTGGAATAATTGGCTAGTTTATCTGAGGTCCTGTAAGAGAATCATTTGAGCTCCATCCTCTTCTTCTTAGAATCTGCTGATCAAACCCTGCATATTCACTAACCAGCTGAGGGGGTTGAGAGATAGAAGTGGCAGGAGATGGAAGTGGAATAAGTAAAAGTGGATGAAGAGATGGATAGGTAAAATCATAAAAGGAGGAATAGGTTAAAGAAGGAGTGGCTGAAAATTTTAGGAAATCATTTAGGAAGGGTGTTAATTGATAAATAGGAAAGGTAGAAGGTACATGAATGGATGGAGAAGGACATGGTGGAGAAGGAGAAAATACTCTATCTTCGATAAAAGAGCAATATGTAAATATAGGAATTTGAGGAAAAGATTGAGGTTGGAAAAGAAGGGGTAAGATTGCTGTGGAATTGGTTTGATAGAGGGAAAGATAGGTATCATAGCAGTGAGCCATTTGTTGGTAATACAGTAGGCTAGGAACAGAGGGACCTAAGATAGATCGTCTCTGATAAGCATAAAAAAAATGGAATCAAATGGATTATTTTTGGAAAGGTGAGCTAAGAGATCCCCCTCAGTTGGTTAGTGCTCTGTACATAGGTAGAAGCTGTGTTCTGTCGTTGATTCAGGACCATAGAATCAATCATTGAGTGCTAGGAATTATCACGGCAAGTACCCACTTTTGAGGAGTAACTTTGGAACATGTCATCTATTCGCAACTCCAAATAGTTGGCATACAAAACAGCTTGTAAAACCACATCCCCCACATACCAGGCCATATCCACTTCATCTAGAATCAACAAGTCTCCCCGGAGATGCATATATGATAGCAACATGGTATCTGTCGTGGGACAGAAGCTTCAAATACCATACGGACCACTTCTGTCAGCAACTCGAGAGACCAAGCCCCACTCCAACCATCCTCTGGAAGAGGAAGATCCATCGTTGAAAGCTTCATGTAAAAGGCCAACTTCTGTAGTTGATAGTGGACAAAGAAAGAATGGTCCGGAGGAACATATTCCTAGAAATGTTCAAATGTAGACCATAGCAGATCCATCCTGGACTGTAATCAATCCACTTTATTTTGGAAGAGAGGACACAAGGTAGCCTGTCTCTGGAGAACTGCCAAGTCCTACTGTGAGAGAGAAGGAATCAGGGGAACATTAGGACTTGGAGGACCAGACCGTGACTGTGCCAGTTGGTCTTGCAACTGTTTGATTTGGGAAGCTTGTGATTCCATGTGTCATTAGCAGTCTGTAAGGTTGAGATTTTTACATCTAAGAGAGTTTGAAACTCTTGCGCTTCTTTGGACATCCTCTCTTTCTCCTTTGAGATTTTAGTGACCTCTGATTGAGCCTCTGTTAACTGATTCTTCAAAGAAGATATCTGATCTCTTTGGGTTTCAATCAGTTGGGTTTGTTACTCCATCTGCTTAAACAGATTTGTCAGGGTGTCCTTAGTAGAGGCTAACTCGGATGTTGCCTTATGCAACTGGTCTTTAGACTGCATCAGTTCTTCATAAAAGGAAGCATATAGCTGTTGAACACAGGCTGTCACTGATAGTTCAATGGAACTCTGGATGTCTTTACATAGGAATGGAATGGCATCTCCCCATATGAGACTATTCAGTGAAGGGACTGATATATCCAACGAACCTTCTCTATGTGCTCTAAACAGGTTGTTATATGTGAGATAAGCAGGGAGATCATTGCCAGATGTAACAGGAATTGTCACTGAAGGAAGAACTGAAGGAGCTTTATCGGCTACCTGCTTCAAGCGTTTGCACTGTATGACCAGGGGAGAAGGTGTCAGGATTGTGGGAGAGAAGGAAGGAGTCTCACTTGTAGCTTTCTTGCTTGCACAATGGGGGAATACACACAAGGGTGGAGGCTGAAAACAGTTTTCCTCTTCTTAGTTTTTGTGTAAGCCAAAAAGAACTCTAGTACTAAGAAATAGAAGAACCCTAAATATGGGTCTCAAACCAAACTCAACTAACTAAGGTGGCATACTAACTGAGCCACAAACGAACTAGATTAGATAAGGATAGCTATCATATAGCTATTATTCATGGGCGGTGTACCAACCGCGTCTGCAACTGACAAGTCGGTGACATAAATACACAACGGTCACCCTGGCGTATCACGAGTGGAGCTCGATATCTCAACACTCCCCCTCGAGCTCAATCCCAATTCCTGCACACCAAGCAGGTCTCTGAACTTGCGCAGCTTCTCTGCGCCCAATGCCTTCGTAAATATGTCAGCTACCTGATCCTCTGTGCTGACATAAACTAGATCAATAAGACCTAGTAAAACCCTCTCCCGCACATAGTGATAATGCACCTCAATGTGCTTTGTTCTAGCATGATAGACTGGGTTATTTGCCAAGTGTATACTACTCATGTTGTCACAATAAATGACAACTGGCCCATCTGTAGGCTGATGCATATCATAAAGTAGCTTATGCAACCAAGCTACCTCACATGCAGCCATTGCTGCACCCCTGTACTCAGCCTCTGTGCTGGACAAGGCAACTGTAGGCTGTTTCTTGCTGCTCCAAGTGACTGCAGCACTCCCAAAAGAGAACACATATCCACTGGTAGATCGTCTATCAGAAATACTACCAGCCCAATCAGCATCAGTGTATCCATGCAACTGTATCTGAACCCCAGTCTCATAAAATAGTCCATACTACAATGTGGACTTCACATACCTGAGTATGCGTCTAGCTGCATCCAAATGTGATTTCCTTGGAGCCTGCATAAACTGACTTACCAATCCAACAGCATAGCTCAAATCTGGCCTGGTAATAGTCATATAAATCAAGCTTCCTACTATGCGTCTGTACATAGTAGGGTCTTCCAGAAGCTCACCTGCATCTACGCTCAACTTCACATTCTGCTCCAAAGGAACTGAAATAGGCTTACAGCCTGTCATTCCATATTTGGACAGCATGTCCAATCCATACTGCCTCTGCAAGAGCTGTATCCCACTTGGTGATCTAATCACCTCAATGCCCAAGAAATAACGCAGCTCTCCCAAATCCTTCATCTCAAACTTCTGCCTCAATAGCATTTTCACATGAAGGATATCTTCATCACTGTCACCTGTCATAATCAAATCATCAACATAAATGATAAGTAGCATAATACCTTTCTCTATTTTTCTCACATAAAGTGAGAAATCTGCCTTGGAAATCTGAAAGCCAATAGTGACAAGATACTGTCCTATCTTGTCAGACCATGCTCTAGGTGCTTGCTTCAAGCCATACAAGGCTTTCTTCAACCTGCAAACAAACTCAGGATGAACATCATGCACATAACCTGGTGGCTGCTCCATATAGACCTCTTCTTGCAAATCACCATGCAAGAAGGCATTCTTTACATCCATTTGATGTAAAGACTATCCCTTTGATGCAACCATAGCAATGACTGCTCTTACGGTTGCCATCCTTGCAACCGGACTGAATGTTTCTTCATAGTCAATGCCATATGTTTGTGCATACCCCTTGACTACTAATCTTGCCTTGTATCTGTTCACAGAACCATCTGCATTGTGCTTCACCTTATAAACCCACTTACAGCCAATTGCATTTTTACCTTTAGGCAAAGGTACCAATTCCCATGTAGCATTTGCTTCCAAGGCATCCATTTCTTCATCCATGGCTTTCTCCCATTTTTCTTTTCCCATGGCTTGCTCAAAAGAAGTGGGTTCTGGTTCCTGTATCACTTTGACCATATATGCATAGTGAATGGCTGTAAATCCATCATATTTCAGCCTATCCACAGGATACCTAGCTCTGGTAGACCTGCGCAAAGTAGGTTCACTCCCAGGTGCTCTCAAAACATCCCTGGTCTTCCTTACTCCAGGTGTAACAATAGAAGGAATACCCAACTCATCATCAATGCTCTGTTCTGAGCCACTGGATTCACCATCCACATAAGAGTGACCTGCATTCACATCAAACATGGGCTGATCAACCTTCTCTTTTCCTTTTCGTGATACCTGCATACCACTATCTGCATTGCTTTGAGAAGATTCTCCTGATCTCAATCTGCCTGTCCATGGCGAAAAATGTGAACCACTGCTAGAGGACGCTCCAGGTCCACTAATATTTTGTGACTGCTGCTGTGAATTCTGTGCAGCATTACCATTTTGTGCATCTACATCATCAATCACATTTACTGGTTTATACCAGCTACTCATCTCATCAAAAACAACATCTCTGCTCACTGTAAACTTACGAGTAGAAGGGTTATAGCATCTATACCCTTTTTGCTGCAGAGAGTAACCAATAAAGATGCACTTCTCAGCTTTTGGATCCAACTTGGATCTCAACTCATCTGGCACATGTATATAGGCAATGCAACCAAAAATTTTCAAATGAGAAATATTTGGTTTCCTACCAGTATACCTCTCCTCTGGAGTCATTCCATGTATTGCTGCAGTGGGAGTCCTGCTCATTATGTAGACTGCTGTAGCAACTGCTTCAGCCCAATAAAAATCTGGCAAGTCTTTTTCATTGAGCATGGCACGAGATACCTCTCCAATATGCCTGTTTTTCCTTTCTGCAATTTCATTTTGTTGTGGGGTATGACTGCATGAATATTGTTGCTTTATGCCATGCTCCTGCAGGAACCTTGCAAACTCATTTGAGAGGTACTCTCCCCCTCCATCTGACCTTAGGCATTTTATCTGCAGGCCTGTTTCTTTTTCAACCATAGCTTTAAGAGTTTTGAAATGCCCAAAAACTTCACTTTTCTTTTTCATAAAATACACCCAAACTTTTCTGCTATAGTCATCAATAAAAGTGACAAAATAATGACAGCCTCCAAGAGATGCAGCTTTAGTAGTCCACACATCAGAGTGGATTAATTCCAATGGCTTCTCACTCTCTTGAACATGTCTAGGAAATTGTTTCCTTGCCTGTTTTCCAAACTGACAAGCTTCACATACCTTATGCATTTCTGCAACCTTGAATTTGGGCAATCCTGCAACAATATTTTGGGCCTGCATTGATTTAAGTCGCTGTACATTAACATGACCAATGCGTTTATGCCAGATATCAATATCTGCAACTACACCGGTCCCATGTGCAAACATTGCTGCACTCAATTCAGACATGTCTGCATCCAACGTAAACATTCTGCCCTTCTTCTTTCCTTTTGCTATCAAGCGACCTTTATTTTTCATATCCTCAACAAAGCATCCATGAGGATTAAATCTGACCTGCAAGCCCTATTCAACCATTTGACCAACAGAAACCAGATTCTTGGTGATATTCGGGACATGAAATACATCGGACAGGTATTTCTTTTTCCCATCCTGCATAGACAAAGGAATTTTTCCAATCTGCACAATCGGATGTGCAGTATCATCACCAGTCTCCACAAATCCTGGTTTTTCCATTTTCCTTGCATCCTCCATCCATTCTGCATGACCTGTCATGTGGTTTGATGCACCTGAGTCAACATACCACACATCGTTGCTTTCTTCTGCACTTGTCACAGAATTGTTCATGTGCTGCACCATAAACAAATGCTCATTTCTGTCATCACCCTGTCTACTAGAAGATGCATAATTCCCTTGTTGCAGTTTTCCATTCATGATGTCATTCTGCTTTTTATAGCAGTCTTTAGCCATATGACCCATTTTACCACAATAGTAGCATTCAACATTACTGTTTGCATTTTGGCCTCTCTGCCATCCACCACGACCTCTTTGGCTCCCCCTGCCTCTAGAGTTACCACGTCCTCCTCCATAGGACTGGTTTTCTTGAGTTTGCTGCATATTCTGATTTCTACCACGGCCTCCAAATCGGCCTCCTCTACCTCTGCCTCTACCTCTTCCAGCATTTGAGTAGAAGACAGTTTCTTTTGAAGTTCCTCCTGAAGAAGATGCACCACCATTTCTCTGCTCCTCAGAAATTAGAAGAGCAATCAACTCCTCAAAATCAGGAAATCTTTCACGAATTGAAATGGATGTCCGAAACTGTGCATAATCCTTTCCTAGACTATTCAAGGTCACAGAAACTAAATCATCATCTTCCACTGGCGACCCAATGGAAGCAAGTGCATCTGCAATCTTCTTCACCTTCATGTGGTAGTCATTGATGCTCATATTTTCTCTTTGCACATTGTGCAACTCTTGCTTGAGCTGCATTTTCCTGGCTTGCGTATTTGTGCTATACATCTTTGACAGAGTATCCCATACCTCCTTTGGCGTACTTGCATCCTGAATATGCACAATCATAGAGTCTGAAATACTGATAGACAGCCAGTACATAACTTTCCTGGCTCTCTCATGCTATGCTTTGAATGCTTGCATTTGCTGTTGATTGGGAACATCAGGAAGAACTGGTTCTTCTTCATTTTCTGCAACAAATTCCCAATATCCTTTTCCCATAAGGAAATTCGTCATTCTAAACTTCCATGCTTGGAAGTTGTTATTGTCAAGCTTTTCAGTGACAATCTGTGAAAGAGAATCAGACGCCATTACAAAACACTGCAAAAAATTCTGTCACTGCAAAAAACACAACTTCACCCTCACAAGGGTAAATCTGCAAAACTGGCGAAAGTGGTATTTGACCACACAGTCACTTCCTAGTGACGATTTTGCATCAACATGCAACAGGGATGATTCTGTAACTCCCAATGTCTCTGCGCACAAGCATACGATGCAATTTCTACAGAAACTTTTCACCGACCTGTAGAACAGTGGCTGCACAGCATAAAACTGGGCTTTTTCCTGAGTACGTGCAGAAAACTTTCGCCTCCAAAACGGGCCCCGAAATGGCCTCAAATCAAAAAAACAGGGTCGCCAAGAGCTAAAGCCCTTACCCGCAGCATATACTGCCCTCTTGCTTCACCGCGAAGGGCGTCTCAACCTGAGACAATGCACTCCTGTAATTTCCGGCTGTGCTACCTGCAGAGATCTGCTCCCAAAACAGAAAATGAAAGCAACACTGCTCCTCTTACCAGAACACCGCGAGCTTGGCTTGCTTTCTTGAGCTCCTTACCACGAACAAGGCTCTGATACCATGTCAGGATTGTGGGAGAGAAGGAAGGAGTCTCACTTGTAGCTTTCTTGCTTGCACAATGGGGGAATACACACAAGGGTGGAGGCTGAAATCAGTTTTCCTCTTCTTAGTTTTTGTGTAAGCCAAAAAGAACTCTAGTACTAAGAAATAGAAGAACCCTAAATATGGGTCTCAAACCAAACTCAACTAACTAAGGTGGCATACTAACTGAGCCACGAACGAACTAGATTAGATAAGGATAGCTATCATGTAGCTATTATTCATGGGCGGTGTACCAACCGTGTCTGCAACTGACAAGTCGATGACATAAATACACAATGGTCACCCTGGCGTATCACGAGTGGAGCTCGATATCTCAACAGAAGGAGAATCCATATCCTCTATATCAATTGGTTCTGACTCATCTAAAGGTGGAGGGGGAGGTACTGGATCTGATGGAGGAGGTGGAGGTACACTCTTCTTTAAACCTAAGTAGGTCAAGAAGGTAGACAGGTAGGATCCATAGGTGACATTGGTAACATTGCCCCTGGTTACTTTAACGAAATGTTGATCCATCTTAGTGAGGAGGTAAGTGCTCCAATCAATAGCTACTCCTTTTAACACCATCCTTGAAGTTGTAAAGAGCTCTTTTGACAAGTAATGGGATGGCGTTTTTGCAGGCATATACCTGTCTTGGAGAAATTGGCAGACCAACTTCCACACAGGATCAGTGATCATGGAAAAGGAAACTCCTGAAGTGTTGGTCACCTTCTTGACATCCAGAATTTCCTTGGTATGTTTTTGTAACAGCTTCAAAATCTCATCGTTAGAGAACAGCTGTCGAGATGTAACAAAGGGTTCACCTTTGTAGGGAAGAGACAGAGCCTTCCCTAACCCTCGAGGTGTCAAAGTCGTGGAAGTACCATGGACCAATCCCGACTTCTTGCTGTATGAAGCCAGGAACTCATCACACATGGATGGATCTTCTGGAATCAAGGGAAAGGAGGTAGCCACGAAAGTCGCGAGTCCCGCCTTCGTGAGAGGCTCAAAAGTGAGTAGGGAAGAGTAATCCCTATTGACCAGTGGGACATACTGGATAGGGGAAGGAGCGTGAGGCGCCATTCAGATGGTAAACACACACACCACAACACAGACAGTCACAAAGAATGCTTGCAAAACAACCAAAGGGCTATCAAAAAGGAATCAATCCAAAAAGAAGAACACACATACAGTCATAGACGTAACTAACCCAGTTATCACCCCAGACAATACACAGTCTAGAAAAATTTTGGCATGACCTCTACACATATGCGATCGAAAGCTTCATGTGATGCAACATGCAAGCACCCAAATCCCTGTATCAGGCAAGAAAGAAAAAAAAACTACACACCGTACCCGTAATCGTAACACATAGACAAACTAGAATACCATAAAAATGTACATTAAGACTGGACCATAACCTGGACCATCAGTGTCAACTAAGAAACTTGTACGCACCCATCCCACGAAGCGAGTTTATTAAAAAGGGAAAAAAGAAGTATAGTGAGAGGGAATTACTTTAATGAAGAGTTCATTTTAATAAATTATTAACAATGGGTGACATTTTATTAGGTTATAAACCTTAATAAGAAAACGGCGGTTTCTTCTTAAAATTTTAATTACAAATTATTAAGTTGAAACGGTGCTTTAACGCAACTCGGACTACGATGTCTAGACTGGGTCTCTACATGCAAATTTCTTAATTAAAAATTAAGAGTGATGTGGAGCGCTTTTTTGCCAGTGCGTGCTCTTGTGACGGCTGGTTCATTTTTATTACAAATTAAAGTGCCTCTTAAGCGCATGTAGCGCGTGCAAAGTGAACGGCTGGTTGATTTTTATTATTATGAAGTGGTGTATTTAGCGCGAATGCATGTTGAAAATGTGGGTGAATAAATATTTTATTTTAATAATTAATTTGTGATTAAGGAGATAATAAAAATAAATAAAGCTCATAAAATAAATACCTGGTAGGAGTGTGTATGCAATGGCCTGAAGGCACACGAAAGAGTCCCCCAAAAGCAATGAATCCAGCCAAACAAAATCAAAGACCACTGATTGAACAACAAAGACAACACCTTAGTGGGTTTGATAATTTGTAATGGATTTGTATGTTTATTTGTAAATTTTTTAAATATTTTTTAGTTTTTTTAAAATTGTTTAGGTAAGGTTTTAAGGTGTATTTGTTGTGGTTTTATAGGGTGGTGTGGTTAATTTATTTTATTATGTGTGATGGTTTGGGTTATGTGTGTTTTTCTATTTGTGTTTTATAATAAATTGTATGTGGTTGTTTATTTGTTTTTTTTTAATCAAAAGGAATAATAATTAAATATGGATATGTGATAAAGGAAAAATAAAAGTGCAGCCATTTAGGAAATATCCACAATTTATGTTATGAAAATAAGATTTGGATTTTTATGTTTAATTTGTTTTGTTTGGTTTTTTTGTTTTTTTTTTGAATATTGGTGCCTTGTATGAAAATATTTTAAAGTGAAAAATGAATGGAAAAAGGTCAGGGGGTGGGTGGAATTTTCTAGAATTTTTTTGATTATTTTTGTATTTTTTTACTAATTTTAAATGAATTTTTCGAAGTTTTTAGATAATTTTGAATAAATTATCAAATATGTAATTTTTTGTAATTTTAGTGGTGGAAATTTCTACCTGACAAAATTCCAAAAATTTGCAAAAATCTAAGGGAATTTTTAGAAATTTTTCTGAAATTTTTCTGAGTTGAAATGAATTTAGAAATTAACAAAATCAATTAAATCAAGGAAATCAGGTTAGTTTGGTAAGTAGGGTCAAATGAAGTCAGGTAAGTCCTGTTAGTCTGGGTAAATCAGATAAGTCATACTAAGTCAAGTCAGGTTAGTCAAGGGAGACTAGGTTAGTCTGGGTTAGTCTAAGTTAGTTAGGTAGGCTAAGTCAGATATTAACTAACCTAGGTTAATTAGCCTAACCTAGGGTTAGTTAGTAAGGTGGGGACTAACCTAAGTTGGGTTAGTTAGATTAAGGTTAGGTTAAGGAGACTAGGGTTAGCTAACTGAACTAAGGTTAGTTTGACTAACTTAGGGTTAACTAACTAAACTAGGGTTAGTTTAACTAACTTAGGGTTAACTAACCTAAGTAGGGTTAGTTTAACTAACTTACGGTTAACTAACTAACCTAAGTAGGGTTTAACTAACTTAGGGTTAACCTAATTAAGGTTAGTTAACTTAACTAAGGTTAATTTAACTGAATTAAAGTTAGTTAACTTAATTAAGATTAGTGAATTTAATTAAGGTTAGTTTAACTAACCTTAGTGACAGTTAGGAGGAGGACGACGAGGAGGACGAGGAGGGGGAGGAGGAGGGAATGGCGGAGCGACGGCGAGGAGGGGAGGAGCGGCGAGAGGAGGGGAGGACGTTGAGGGGCGGCGCGGGCGGCGACGCGGGCCGGTTCAGGAGGCGGGAGGCGGTCGGAGGCCGTCGAGCGGGGGAGGGGCACAGGATGTCGCTGAACGGGGGAGGGGCTGCGGACGCCGCCGAGCGGGGGAGGGGCTGCGAACGCCGCTGTGAGGAGGAGGAAAGCGCGGATGAGGAGCGTCGTGAGGATGAGGGCCGCTGGAGGAGGAGAGCGCTACTGCAGGAGGCCGAGGAGGTTGAAGAAGAAGGAATGGTGGAGGGAGGAGAGAGAGAAGAGAGGGAGGGAAAGAGAGTTGGAGGGAAAGAGGCCGAGGAGAGAGAGAGAGAGAGAGAGAAAGAGAGTTGGAGGGAGAAGAAGAAGAAGAAGAAGAAGAAGAAGAAGAAGGAGAAGCATGAGGCACGAACGGGCAGGTAAGAGGTACATAAATTTTTTTTTAAAAAAATAATTTCGTTTTTATATGTTTGTGTTTTTTTCAATATTTGGGTATTCTAATTAAATTGTTTTTTTTTCGGTCTTTGGTGTCCCTTTTTCTTTGATTATTTGGGTTTTCTTTTTGTTTTTCTTGTTTAAATTAAAGTTAGATTTGTTTTTTTTTGTTTTAATGTTTTTTTTTGGATTATTTTCTTATTATGTTTTGTATTTGGAGTTTTTATTGTATTTGTTGTTGTTTGAAATGGTGTGGATAGTGTTTTTTTGTTTTTGTTTTTTTTTGTTATATATATTTTTTTAAATTTGTTGTTCGGGTGATATTACATTTAAAAAAATAAGAAAAGAACACATCCCCGGCCCATGCGCATGCGCGGCCAGGGGTAAAAAAATTTGCAATGACGGATGCAAACGGACAGGGACAGGGACGCGCGAGCCACGGGCGCCACAAGGGCGTCGCGGGGCGCATAAAACCAAAAACAGGCGAGTTCACGCGTGAGGCGAGAAACACGGTTAATGGGAAAAATAAAGAAAAATTAATAAAAACCAAACCGTTTGTCAGATCAAAAATCCGTAAAAAGGAAAAATGGACCGGGGGACAAGGAGAAAATGTTGGAAATATGGAACACCGGTTCCGGGGCAAAATCACATGGAAAAAATGCAAAAAATAAATCTGAAAACACATACGGGCATTAATATCAGAAAATCGGCGAATCGGAATGAAGTATGGAAAGAAGAAAAAGTGTGCAGAACAATGTGTCCAATGACCCTATCATGTCAAAACACAGTTCCAATCGAGATAGGACGCGTTCACATGGAAAAAACCCCATAAATGGGCCGGAAAATGGACTCGAAAATTAATACGGGAAAACCGTGCTTCGGAATAGCAGGCGGTAAAAAGGAAAAATGTCCGAAAAAAATGAATTCACACGAGGGGAACATCAAAGCTCTGTTTGGGGGGAACTAGGAAGGGTTCACATGGAAAAAACATGAAAAATACATTAAAAACGCTCGAAAAAATTAATAACTAAAAATCTGACAGTCGAAAGAGGGGGGAGGAAAAAGGAAAAAGTGGGGGAAAGACTGGCAAGACACGGCTGTCAAATCAAACTGGAATTTCGGTGAAAATCGGGCAGGTTTACATGGAAAAATGTGAAAATAGGCACAAAGAAGCTTCGAAAACCCACAAAAATTAATAACGAATGAACCGTACATCGAAATGATACGGAGTAAAAAGGAAAAATGTGAGGGAGAAAGGGTAGGACATGCATGACTCATCAGATCAGGGTTCTGAAGCAATCGAGATGCGTTCACATGGAAAAATGTCCCATTTATGGGAATTGCTTCAAAAATTAATAACTTGAGAATCATCTATCAGAACAGGGGTTGGTAAAAAGGAAAAATAGGTAGTTCAAAGGGACGAACAGGGTTGTAAGGTTGGATGCAGTTTTCGGTGAATATAGGATCCGTTCGTATGAAAGAAACGCAAAACCAAGAATAAAGGCAAATGGTCAAGGAACAACCCCTAGGACAGGGTGAAATAGAACGTAAGGGTGGGAAAGGGACCCCATCAGGGTAGCATGAAATCACGGCATAGATGCATGATTAGAACAGGGTGTATGCATGGGGGTATGCAACATGGATGCGTAGGGACGCGCCCCCACACTTAAAACCTTAACAGGGAGGTTAAACCAAACATCAAAGACTTGGTTTCTCACATCAGACCAACCACAAATGTCCCCACACTTAAAACATGACCAGTATTGAGAAACAGAAGGTGTAGGGTTAGAAAAACTTGGCCCATATTGCCGAAAAGGAATGTCGACTATCGAGATTGCATCTCGAGGCGTCGTCGGCTCTACTGGAGGTAACAAGGTGTCTTCACAGCACACATTCTTCGGCCGTCGTGGCAGGGACCAAGCAGCAGCACCCAGGAAATTAGCTGATTGAAGGAATCACAGGAAATTCGTCGATGACGAGGGATATTACACTCAACTCACGATCACTTCAAATGGAATGAAAGAACAGTCACTCACCCCATGACTAATATCACTCGAGGAAATCAAAATGAAACCCAGAGCTCACACCCAGTTTAGGAAGCGACAAAGGAATGGTGCAGAGGGGGTATGCCAGGGTGCACAATTGATGGTGCATCAGTGCGTCCAACCCGTCTGGCATAGGTGCAAAGAGAAAGGCCAAGGAGCCTTGTAGTGCAGTGTATAAAGTAGAGTGATGTGTCCTTTACACAAGTGACCGTGAGGATTGGGTGGGATGCACAGTTGCACCATCAAATGCGTGAGACAAGTGACCGTGAGGATTACATCAGGACCAACCTCAACAGTTGCACCATCAAATATCAGGACCAACCTCGCCACCATTGTTGGATCAGACGAGAAGAGAACAATGTCAGATTGGGATGTTTCCGCAGGGGGATAGTAGAACGAGACCGCCTCAAGAGGAGAATCATAAGGGCTATCAGGAGCACGGCCAAAAGGATAGTACAACACCCAAAAGGCAGAGGGTAGGTTGACTGTGATTGTCAAGATCCCCAGGGAGGGAAGTACTTTTTCAGACGATATCCATTAATCAGGAAAGCATCATCAGAGGCATCAATGGTCTACACTTGAACAGAGCCATTAGGATTGACGGCCAGTACCTTGTATGGGCCCATCCATCGTTGTTGAAGCTTGCCAGGAAACTTGCCAAATCTCGAATCATAGGCGAGAACAAGATCACCTTCTTTGAACTCCTTGTGCTTGATGAAACTGTTATGATAGGCCTTGCGTCGCGCTTGAGTGGTTTCCATGCACTGTAGGGCCATCCGCCGTATTTCGTCCAAGCATTCCAAGTGCAGGAGACGACGTTGCAGTGACTCACTATCTCCCAAGCGTTCTTTAACTGCCACTCACAAGGAGGGCAATTCCAGCTCAACAAGGAAGACGGCTTCTGTACCATACACTAGCTGGAAAGGGGTCTGTCATGTTGCTGCCTTATAAGAAGTTCTGTATGCCCAAAGGGCCTTTGTAAGTCAATTGTCCCAGTCGCGATGATGTGCGACAATCGTTCTTGTCAGAATCGAGCAAAGGATGTGATTGGTGACTTCAACTTGGCCATTGGATCTAGGGTAATAGGGAGTGGACTTACGATGGTGGATCTTATACAGTTCCATCAGCTCCTCCATGATTTTGTTAAGGAAATAAGTACCTCTATCACTTACTAGCTCAAGTGGACTACCAAAATGGGTGATAATATTCTCGTACATGAACAGTGACACTATTACCATCGTCCCGTTTCAGGGCTTTAGCTTCACACCACTTTGTGACATAATCTGTACATATTAGGATGTATATGTTCTGCTTCCGTCTAGTAGGTAGATCAATGGGACCCACAAAATCAATCCCCCACTTCTCAAACGGCTTTAGGGGGAGAATGGGTTGAAGTGGCATGGCACTTGTTTTGGTGGGTTTCCCCATTCGCTGACAAGCATCACATCTCTTATAGTAATCATGTGCATCCTTGTGGAGGGTCAGCCACCAGTATCCTGCTAATAGAGCCTTCCTGGCTGTCGCTTCTCCTGCGAAGTGTCCACCACAGGGTTCGTCATGGCATGCTTTCAATACTATGCCGATTTCATCCCCTGCAACACATCTTCGCAACACTTCATCTTTGCCTTTCTTGTACAGTGCACCGCCTAACAAAGTGTAGGGGGCTGATTCTAAAAGAAGCTTCTTCCTCTCATGACTTGAGATACCAGGAGGATACTATTGAGTTGCTAGGAGATTGGCTATGTCTGCATACCAGGGGGTAACTGTTTCAACTAGAAACAAGGAAGCATCATGAAGGTCTGGATTATCCTATTCCTCTGCTTCTGTTTGAGGGATCCGTGATCGATGATCAGCTAGGACATGGGAGCGGCCAGGCTTAGTGACTACTTCAAAGTCGAACTCCTGGAATAGGAGCAACCATCTCATCAGTCGTCCTTTAACATCTGCTTTGTTCATCAAGAAGGACAGGGCTTCATGATCCACATAGAACTTGAAATGTGTGGACAATAGATCGTGTCGAAACTTCTCTAGTGCAAACACCATTGCCAAGCACTCAAGCTCTGTCACTGTGTAGTTCCGTTCCCTATTAGTGACCTTTCGGCTTGCATAATATATCGACTGATCTAATTTAGAGGGGCCCTTTTGACATAGGACATCACCTACCCCTTCAACTGATGCATCTGTGTGCATATGGAACTCCTTCGTCCAATCAGGAGGTTGTAAAATAGGTGCTTGGATCAGACACTGTTTTAGGGTATTAAAGGCTTCTTCATAGTCATCAATCCAAAGGAAATCAGCTTCTTTCCTTAGGAGCTTGTGCAGAGGGGCTGCTTTAGTTGCAAAATGTGCAATAAATCTTCTGTAATAGCCCACATGGCCAAGAAATCCTCTCAATTGCTTGAGGTTTGTTGGTGCTGTTAAAGCGGCAATCTTCTCAATCTTTGCCAGGTCTATTGCAATTCCTTGTGCAGAGACAATATGGCACAAAAGAACTCCTGAGGAGATGCCAAAGATACATTTGTCGGGGTTGAGAGAAATCCCATACTCTCGTCATCTGTCAAAACATTGCTCTAGGTGTCCCCAGTGCTCATGGATCAAACTATAGATACAGAAGTCATCAAGATACACGTCAATGAAATCATACAGATGGTTCTGGAAGGCAGCCATCATTACTCATTGGAAGGTGGCAGGAGCATTACAGAGCCCAAATGGCATCACTCTGTAGGCATAGGTCCCCCATTCCGTGGTGAAGGTTGTTTTAGATTGGTCCTCTTTTGCTATTTGGACCTGGTTATATCCACTGAATCCATCCAAGAGGGAATATAGCTCATGGCCTGCCCCACTGTGTCCAACAGTTGGTCTGTAAAAGGGATAGGGAAATGATCCTTCTTCGTCTTCGAATTGAGCTTTCGAAAGTCAACACATATTCAAAGTTTTCCGTTCTTCTTGGGTACTACCACAATGGGCGAAACCCATTCACTGTTAGCCATGGGATAAATGAACTCAGCTTCAAGCAGTTTCAATAATTCGGCCTTCACTAGAGTAGAATAATTAGGATTCATCCGTCTTTGTCTTTGCCTTACAGGTTTGGCATCAGGCTCTAGGTCAATGTGATGTTGGCATACTGTGGGATCAATCCCCTTTAGGTCTTTGTAGGACCAAGCAAACACATCTAAGTTCTCCTTTAGTAGGTCTCGAAGAACCACTAATTCTTCTTCTGAAAGATTGAGACCCACTTTCAGGTGACATTCAGTACCCTCAGCATCCAGGAACATCACTTGTCTTTCACCTTCCACTTCACAGATAAACATCCCACGAATTGCTTCTGGATAGAGGTCTGACTCTTTCAAGAGAGTAGTATCCTCGTCTGATGTCCCACTAGAACCAGTGTCCTCCTTCTGAACAGATGACTCATTTGTCTGTTTAAGTTGCTGGAAGGGTATCAGAGCTTTGTTTGCTTTTGTTTGAGTGGTGACCTCTTCAGGACTCAAGGCTTCATCTTCATAGGATGCGTCCAGGAATGTCACATAGCACGGACTTGCTAGAGGCCGTGGCTTTGAGGGCTTGGGCTTCTGTTGGCAAGGGGCATCATCATCATCTTTTCTTTGGACTGAACAGTCAGGGTGACAGGAGCCACTGGTGAACTTAATTTTTATGCTTTTAATCCATTGCTTATATAGATTCTGCATACTTTGTGGTCCATTGACCAACCCAAACGGAACCATGGTCATTCCATCTAGTACCCTGAGATATTCGGCCTCTGAGGTCTTTGTAGGGACATCAACTAGATCATCCTCTATCAAAGGGAATTTTTCATATGCACTTTCATAGCCTACTTCATTTTCTTCCTCATCAGTTTTATCCTCATCCTCTGGAGGCTCTGACTCTACTTCTGTAGATGCTATGTAGGAGAAGAACAGATCTTCTGCCTCTGCATGCGCTTCTGCTTCTGTCACCAGTTCTGACTCTGCTTCTACCTCTGGCTCTAGCTCTGGCTCTATATCTGTTACTGTCTTTGTGATTGTCTCTGTATCCGCTCTGTCTCTGCTCTGTAGACGCTCTGTATTTGCTCTGCCTCTGTACTGTCTCTGCTTTATAACTGTACTGTCTCTGCACTGTCTCTGCTTTGTCTCTGCGACTGTCATGTAATAGGGAGAACAGTACATCCATGCTTCTATTTCACTGTTAGAGGTGATTTCAGAAGTTAATTCTAGTTGAGGCAAGAGGTATTCACCCATGGACAAGGATTTTACTTCCCTTGGCAATTGGCTTATAGTGCCCACTGTTAGGGACTGTACCTCTGTTTTCTTAGAAAAGATTTGCTTAACAGCTTCTTCATCTCCTGATGTACCATCTATTGCCTCATTAGAGGAGTCAGTTATGACTTCAATGGATATGGATCCATTGCCTTTTTGCGATCCATACAGCTTTAACACCGCTTTATTAGGTCCTCTGCCTAGGGTTAGGGTTCCTTTGAACCAGTCCGTCCTGGCTATTGCTTCAAAAAGCCAAGGTCTTCCCAATAGCAGAGGGTATGAAGTCCCATAAGAATTTGGTTTGACCACCAAATATGTTAGCCAATAGTCTCTTCCTGCAAGGGTTGTTTTTACATATGGGAGGATACCCAACGGTTTGACTCTACTTTGGTCTGCCAATCTGATAAGCCATTGTGTAGGTTGAATTCTTTGCAACCCTAAGTCCTTCATTGTGACATCCGTCATTATGTTCACTGATGATCCTCCATCAATCAATGCATTTGAAATGAAGTATCCTTCTATCCATACACTAATCTCTGGGGTTCCAGGATCTAGGAAGGCATTAGCCACATCTACTTCCTTTACAGGCTCTGGGGCCTTATTGGTCTTGGCTGTTGTTGAAGGAGCGATCCTTAGTCCACGCCTTCTTGTCAAGATGCTTTTGAATCTCTTTCGACAGCTGGGAGACAACATCAACAACTGCCGGAATGTTAAGTTTGGTTTAAAAGTGTCTAGGTCCTTGACTAAGTCATAATCTTTAATAAGATCCACAGGCTTCTCTAGCCGGCTAGGAAATAGGGCTACACCCATTTTTATATTTCCTTTTTCTGCTAACAATTGTTGCATCGGCACTTCTTCTGTTTCTGGAAGTACTTCTGTATCATCTATCTCTTGGGCCTTTGGTCTTGTCTCTATATCCCTTTGTGGCACTGTAGTGCTTTGTACTGTACTGTTCTATTCTTTACTGCTCTGTCCCTCTGTAGGTAGATTAAACTTCACAATCTTGGCAGGAGAGTCATTTTCATTCTGAACCACTGTTTCCTTCTTCTTGGTGCATGTAACAGCGGAAACTTCCAACTCGACCAAATTGGAAGCATGTACTTGTACCTTCTATTGGCTATCAATGGCATTGGCCTTTACAGGGGCTGGACTGGGACAGTCCTTTGCAGTATGGCCTTCTCCTTTGCATCGACTGCATAAGGGCTTGTAATCTACAAATCGTATAAGGTTTAGACAATTTGGGAAGATATGTCCATTTTCTCCATACCTATAACATTCCACCTCTGATCTCTGACCACCGCCAGACTATCGTCCTCTGTAACTTTGAGAGGGAAATCTCCTTGGACCAAAATTAGGACCAAACTCCCTAGGCTTTGGTCCAATATCCTGTGTTTTCATTTTGGATTCCAGCAAGTTGAATCTTGCAGTTTCATCCTTCTGTCTTTGTTCATGCATCTCTTTCAGAGAGCAAATATCCTCTGTATGGTTCTTTCGCAAACAGTAAGAACAGAAGGCTCCAGGAATGGTTGGTTTTCGGGTACATTCAGTGGCTAAATGTCCCACTTGATGACACTTCCCACACCAGGTATTAGATCGTATCACATCTCTTCTAGCTCCCGTAGGAGTGGATATATTGGCGGTATTCACCTTCAGCATCTGTAGCTGCTCTATAATCACATCCAGAAGCTCTTTCTTGATACTTGCAACTGAGTTAGATAAATAGTCCTTCAGATTTTCACCTCCTGAAGTACTTGTAGTAGGATTTTGGGAAGCGTCTGTAATTACTACATAGACTGATTGGGTCGATCTAGAAGGTCCTCTGCTCTGGCTCTGATTCAAAGCTCCTGTTGAGACTTGGGGTTGTTGATTCCAGTTGGTAGGATTCCATTATTGTTGATTCGCCATTGGAGGAATTGTTTGAGGCCAGTGTTGTTGTGGTTGAACCATCATTTGAGGCACTGTTGTCTGTGGTGACCACACTGGATTAGGTGCACTATACTGCGGCACTGTTTGCATCTGGGGATAGGGGTAGGGAACTGTCCCTGGGACTGATTTGGTGGGTATACCATTCCAGGCATAGGAGGAGGTAAGACTCCCCTTCCTGGAGTCATTGATAGCCTTGCTTCAACTTCGTCATACAATCTTGCATCTTCCACTGCAGCTTGCAGATTGACTGGTCTTCTCAATTCCACGAACTTGCGAACTTCTGGTTGTAGGTCCCTGAGAAACACTCCTTTCTGGATTCCTTTATCCAAATGGTGGTTAGTCCATCTCTTCAGGATGGATTCCATTCGCGAGACATAAGCTTCTACTCTTTCTCCAGAGGACTAACTTAGGTTCATAAACTCCTCTCGCATCCACTCTTCAAAACCTTCATGCATGAATTTAGTGAGGAAGGCCAACTTCAGGTCCCATGTGCCAAAAGTTCCTGCTGCTTGTCTCTCATACCACTGAAATGCCATGCCCTTGAAAGTGGCGGGGAATATTACTAACCAATGCTCAGGGGTTCTGGCATTGTTAGCCACACATGCTACCATGAATTCTCCTACATGAAGATCAGGGCCTTCATTGTACTCTCCCTTAAAAACTGGCAATGGGACTACATTTGCTGGCCGATCATCAATTATTTCTAGGACAAATCTGACTAGGAAGGGGACCTTGAATCACCATGGGGACTTCTGTAAAGAGTGCTTTTAGGGCGTCAAAGGAGGCTTCTGCTGCAAGCTCGTTCTCAGCTTTGATTTTTGCCTTCTCTCTTCTTACGTACCTCTGGACTCATTCCAACACTTGCCTCTTTATTGCGTCATTCATCAGGGGGTTGACTTCAACCAGTTGGTCTGGACTCAACAGGATAGTGTCAGAGGGGGCTTCAGTCCCTCTGATAGATTCTCTAGCCAACATCTCCTCTACTTTCTTCTTCTCAACATCTCTTAATTAGCTTTCAAACCACTACAGAGGAGAAGATATTATGTTCTGAAAGTATCAAAACTCATTCTTCTTAGGATCGTTGTTGCGTCATTATAATAATGCCAGCTTCTGAGGGTTTCAACAGTGTATGTTGTGAAAAACACTCTGTCTACCAACTTCTAGTGGGTTGCTAATTAGACAAACATAAGATTATCAGTGCACCAAGCATCCCATGTATCTTGCTGTTGAGCATCCACAAACAAATTCCAACTCTTTTCCTTCTTGTCTTCGTGAACCTCCACAGACCAAGACTCCTGAAGCTTCTTCACAATCTCCCACATGATGATGTCTGGAAACTTCTCAATGAATGCCAAATCTTCCATGGATCGTCATTCTCTTTGCTTTTGCTCTTCAGTTTGTTCCCAAACAGTTTGCCACCAAGATGTAAGTTTCTGCTGCTTCAACAGGAAGAGGAAACAGTCCACCACATAGAGCATGCATCATGATGGTGATATGTTTCCGCCATTGTGGGATGAAATTCTTGTGGAAAGTGGCTTTGATTATGAGAAATTCCAACTCTTCAGTGGAAGAAGGAACCTTGCAAACATCCATTGGATTCTTCTCTTCTTGGTAATGCCATTTCCTTCATTTTCAACCTCTTCTGGTGCTTGTTGATGGCAAGTTTCCCCGGCTGCGCACCAAAAACATGGAGTCCCAAGAGGAACACCAAGGAAAAGGGAATTATCTTGCAAGAAAATCTATCTTGTAACATCAATAAGCTTTTATTTCATTCTTTTGATCATCAAAACAAAGAAAACAGCAATTCTTCACGCAGCATCATAGTAGATATCTCCCACGGATTTGATAGAATCAACCATAATCTTCAACATCTTCATAAAATTCATCAACATAACAAAGAACACAAAATAATACACCATCTTTGAATGGAAATCAATCACATATTATCCTTCTTCAATGTCTTCATAGTTCTCTTTCTCAATCTCTCATATACAGTTACACTGTTTTGATAGAATTAACTATCTCTGACTCTCTCTCTCTCTCTCTCTCTCTCTCTCTCTCTCTCTCTATCAATAATACATCATATCCTCACTACAATTCCCTCATAATAACCCTCAATAATCCTTCTTAGGTCGTGGATGCACCTCCCAAGAGTTATGCCTGATATGAAGAGTCACCAGAGCCACTATAGTGTCTTTTCACAACTCACTACTGTCACTGTCACTTAGTCTTCTCTTCAGTCTTCAACAGCTGTTTCTTCCACTTGTTTTAGCTCTTTTGAACTTAGATTCATCCTTTCCAAAGGTTAGAAAACTTTCCCAAAGTCGCACATATATTCTATAGAACACCTACAGAAGGTCTACAGAACAGTCACAGTACAGCACCAGAACAGCTACAGTACAGTTACAGTACAGAGACAGAGGAGAGACAGAGGCTCTACAGAGGGTTACAAAAGGTCATCAAAACCTCATAACTCATACTCAAACCATTCCAAACTATCAAAAACTATTCAATAAGCTTACAAAAGATCTCAATCTTCATCAATCATCAATCTATGCTTCATATAGAAGACAATTAGAACAAAACAAAAGCTATACAGAAGGTATACAGAACCAATCAGAACCTCAACAGAACATCATAGAACCTCGTATCTCCACTGAGAATCATTATGAACTTCCAAAACATAATCAATATCATCCAAAACACTCTCATATACTTCCATTAACAATCATACATCACTCTAAATCCATCAAAAATCAATCATTCAGACCTCAAAAACAACAAAAATCATTCAAAAATTCAATCTTTTTCCACTCTCAATAGAGCTTGGACATTGAAGGAGAGGAGGTGCATGTAACTACCATAGGTGAAGCTATGCCTTCAACACCCAAGGCAACCAAAGCATCAAAGATAGGCAAAAGGACTCCTAGAAAGGATGTTCCTTCTCCTAAGAAAAGTTCTTAAAAAAAGTAGCTTTGCTTTAGATTGTAAGCCCTTGTGTATAAGTCATGGAGATGGCTGACGAAAATTTGTACATATATTTTATATTGATAGTAAAGAGATCTTTTCTTCAATATCCTTGCATGGTATATTATTCTCTCTCCTCGTTGATATCTGTAAAAAATATATATTACAAATGTTTATTAATCAAGAAGTGAATATACCTAAGTGGATATAATATGAAATAAAAACTTACTCGTTTGTTATTAAGTTGGAACACAAATGAGTATGGTAGTTCAATATCTTCATTATGTAAATCCATCCTCACTTGATGTAGCATACATGATGATCTAACCTTTAGGATTGCAATAATGTCATCATTGTACCAAACATCAAGATCCACTATAGGATCTGTCCTAAAATTATCAAGATTTTGGTCTAAAGCGACCAAACTACCGCCAACATAATGCCATCTACTATAATAAAAGCTCAGGATGAAATTTTGAGTAGCAATAATATATTTACAAGCTATAGAGTCTTAATCTATCTTACATATAATTTTTCCTTCTGTCCTTGTATCCCATCCCCCATCAACAAATTGTATAACATGAACATATGTTAGTCTCTTCACTGAAAGCATAGACTTTGAATTTCTTATCTCGACATCAGAAAAGAAGTCAACAATATATTAATAGGCATGAAGAACAAAGTAACTTTGCTTAGCCTACTTGAGATACTAGGTTTTAATGTTCTCTATATCTCAGAAAATATTTTACATCTATAGTCATCACTAGTAGCTGGACTTGGCAAAGGCCACTCAAAGCTTGAAAAATCTAGCAAAGGAAGGGGGGATATTGATCCTTATTGGCTACGATGCATGGGGACAATATAAGAATGGTCATAGAAGAATATTCCATTCTTTGTAAGCTGTGTCTTCTTTCTACCTTTTTACATCTCTTGTCCAATCAAGCCATGCATCACATCAATCACATCAACAATAGACTCGACCAGTTGCCATTCCTCAAGATTAGAGGGATATACATCTACAAGACAAATGAACAAATGTTATAATGGAAAACCTTAAACCAAGTTTAAGAAAAGAAAGACTTTAAGAATCAAATCCTTACAATTTAGTTTATGCATTGGAAGATTTGAACTTCCAGGTTCCAAGTATAGCTCTCTATGCATAAACACATGTTGCACAAGAACCTCTTTTATGCTATTATTATTTACTCCAAGCTTGAAATATCGGATTCTACCCTTCCAAGCAGAGATGAATGAGCTCTCATATCTTTGCCTTTTCCCACGTTTTACATGTTGCATGGTGATCCAAATGCCTTTGCTAATGATTGTAGGAATCCATCTTCCATCTTTTTGGAATGAGTTAAACACTGATATGGATGTGATTTGGGAGCTTAAATGCCTTGTTGAAGGTTGAATTTCTATATCCATAGCACACACACACACACACACACACAGAAGGCTAGGCTACCATAAAGGAGGGAAAAACACGAGAGGGACAAAAGAAAGGAGGGAAAAAAATATGTGCCAAGCTTTTTACTAATTTGAATTTAGAGTAAACTTGTCATTATCATTATTTCAGACATATAATTAAATAAAAGTGGTTGGGACTATATATCATTAATGCAAAGAATGTCATAATCATGAATATAAGAGGCTAAAAATAGATATTGATAATACAAATTCATAATATTATTATATATGTATCTTTTTGTAAACTAATTTTTTACCTTTTTTAAAATAGAAGTTTCCTTATGGAGGCTTTGCTCCTATTGGTCTAGAGCATTCTCTTTCTATCTCCTAAAAGGCATTTTCGAGACCTCAAAACTCCCCTAATGCCATACCTCCTCTGCAACCTCGAAATCCAAACCACTGGAAGGTGATCTATTTATGATGTGCACAACTGTACTTACTGCCTCAACCCAAAAGCTTTGTGGTAGGCCTACATGGCTAAGCATACTACGCACACGCTCCTGGATGGTTCTATTCATCCATTCAGTCAAACCATTCTGGGGTGGGATATAGGGGATGGTCAACTAAGGCTTAATACCCCTCTCGTCACATAGCTTCTCAAAGGCGTGTGACACATATTCTCCCCCATTGTCAATCCTAAGGCATTTCAGCCTATGCCCAATCTGGTTCTCAACCAATGCAAGCCATCTCTAAAACACAACCAAGATGTCTGACTTAAGCTTAATGGGATAAGCCCAAACTTTACGCGAAAAATCGTCAATAAAAATCACAAAATACTTTGCACCACCATAGACTAACAGGGCATGGGCCCACAGACATCCGAATGTACCAATGCTAGGGGCTCACTCATGCGTATCCTACTAGACTTCTTATGCGTATTCCTAGTCTTTCTACCATAAAGACAATGCTCACATGAATCAAAACATGCATAGTCAAGGGGGGTGGTAAGTACTGCAAACCAGAAATAATTTTCATTCTCTTCAAAGACATATGGCCCAAACAAGCATGCCAAAGAGATACATGTGGGATGGAACCCACAGACAAAACATGGTCAACAGAGAGAACCCATCAACTACAAGAGGATAGAGGCTATCATCATTGGCACCTCTAGCGAGCACAAGTCTGCCATGTGTGATCTTCCAGGAAAAATCCCCAAAGAGACATGAAACCCAGCATCATCAAGCTATCCTCTGCAGACATAAGACTACATGTAAGTGCAAGTACATGACATACATCCTATAACAGAAAAGTATTTCAAGTAGAGAACTACAGTCGTATATCCCGAATGTCAACAATAGCAAGTGACTTGTCATCACCCAAGTGAATTGAACTAGAGATAGTGCGGTAGGAGTGGAACCACTCACAATATGGTATAACATGAAATGAAGCCCAAAATCCAAAAGCTAGCACTACGCATACATAGAGTGAACCTCGAGTCAATGACATAGCATCACAAGAACTAGCTACAAGTATGTACTCTCCATCGGAGTCATCGGTCTGCATGACATTTATTTCCTCAATTTTCACACTGGATTTCGCAGGTACCATGTTGCGATCAAATGACTTTTCATGTACTTTGTCTTTCCCCTTCTCTTTGCACTTCTCATTGCACAACTCATGATACTGTGGGCGTATATGACCCTTCTTGCCGCAATGATGACATGTCACATTAGCATTTCTCCCACGAGACTTATTGCATGACTTACCATGCAACTTAGACCTAGATTTCTGCGAGTCTGTGCCATGGCCATTCCCACGGTCATTCTTTCCATTACCATCTCTGCCTCTAATAATTAAAGCATGCGACACAGGAAATGCATCCAAGTTCTTACGGTTGATCTCTTCCTGCAAAAGAGAACTCTCTACATCAAGGAAGTTCAAAATAGTAGCAGGAGTACATAAGGCAATGTGGAATACATCCCATGACTCACTCAGAGTCCCAAGCAAAAACAATGGAGTAACCTCATCATTGAAGGTAATGCCTTGCGAAGTCAAGTTTTTGAGGATAGCATGGAATTGGCTCAAATGAGCAGACATTGTCATATTCTCCTTCATGCACAGATCCATAAGTTGCTTTAGCCAATACATCTGACATATTGGACTTTTCTTGTCATAGAGGTTCTTGATCTTATCCCAAATTTTCCAAGCACTATGTGCTTCCTCAACCACATTGTAATGCACATGTTCAGTGAGAGACAATATGAGGGTGGACTTGCATAACTTATCAAGCTCCATTCGTTGTCAATCATAGTTTCAAGCTGCTCTCCATGCAACCTTAGTGGTTTTATTTGCAATTTCTACACCAATACCTGCCAAACTTGGCTCTTTCAATCGGCATATTTTGTACCATCAAGCTTAGTGATGATAAAGATAGCACTGTCAGTGGAAGAAGATGACATACTGCAATCCAAAATGGTGTAGATAGTTCAAAATTACTTGTTGTTTTCTACTGTAAACAACCAAAATACCACCAAAACCAAGGCAAAATGACCACGAACTGATAGCTAATGATGTTGCCCACCAAGTACCATAAAAAGTACATAAAATCAGGATGATTCAACATGAAAAATACATCACAGTTAATGCATAACTTCTTGCTGTAATAAATTATAGCTAGGTACAATGAGAGCGAACTGTAGGAAAAATTAATGCACCAAGTCAACCACTGACTGTCAAAGCATAACCGGCATCAAGCAGGTATAAATCAGCAAGTGGCATTCATATGGACATCAAACAAACAACCAAACATATCAAATGAATCAGTCGTAACAGGCACACCCCTTTGTGTAATAGGGCAAAGTGTACACAACACTGGTAAGACCTGACACAAATAGGTGTATGCTCAAGAGTGCAAATCCCAAATCAGCCCAAGTACAGCAGTGAGGACCACGGCATATCAACCATGCAACATCTGAGCAAAGATTCTAGTCTCAAGTATCTAAATGCTCAAGTAGCATAAACCCATTTGCTCTATGTCTATCGAGCGTATCAAGATGCTCCCACTTACACAAAAGCCATAAATGTCAAGCAAGAAAGCTCAAACAAAGCATGTAAGAATGCACCAGTAACTAGTGTCCAAGGTCAAGCATCAATGAGGCATCATGAGCATATAGGCTCTGTAGCATCCATACATAGTATCCATAGACATCAAGTATATCCAAATTGTAACTCTGGCAAGCAAGGAAATAGCCAAAGTAAGCTCCTGGCAATCAGATGTAGCAATCAACTCCAAGACAATGTAAGTAGCACATATAGGAATGGCATAAGCCAAGCATGTCAAGACAGGTCAGACATAAGTGAGGTATATGCCAAAGTACATCCAAAGACGAAGATTCAAATGCTATGCAAAGTGATCTCAAGCTCAACCAATGATTTGAGAGCAAATTCAAGCTCTACGTCGATCCCCGAGAGTCACTACATCAATGTATACATCCAAGACATAGCCCAAATCCAATAGACATATCCAAACATCAAATGAGCTTCATCCCTAAATACTCCAACAGTAAATAAATGTCCAAAATTGAGCAAACAGTGGCTCAATCCAAGTTCAAAACCATAGGCATACTTTCCCATATGTAGAGGCACCAACCAGGCATAATCGGGCATCAGATGATCATGTAACATAAGCATAAAATGTAATGACAGGGGGACTACCCTATTTTGGGCTACCTATGGATTGTGTAAAACAGTCAATGGCTAAGAATATTCAACCCCAAAATCATCTCACATCATAGGCATACATTCCCCTAGCATTTGAGGAGCATTCAAGACCATTGGGCAACCAATGTCAATGCCAAAGTGGTCCAGACATAAAATGCTAATGTAGCACTACTATGGGCTACCTGTAAACTATGTATAATAGTCCCAAACGTAAAGCAAATCACGTCAATGCTCAATGCCAAGGCTTGGGATCAAATGCCAAGCATACAGCAAGTGCATAGTGCCCAAATGAGGCTGCCAATGACTAATATGAGCTCTCCAAGGGCTCATGAACTAGCGCAAATTCATGCTGATTTTCCTGGGTTGCTACTCATGCTTTTGGGCTGGTTAGGGTGGTAGGAAGCCCAAGGGGGTGCTAAAGAAGGCACACAACAAGCCTCAAGTAGCCACAAGAGGTCTATGTCAAGATATGGAGCTAGTATGATTTTATGGTGCTACCTTCTTCTTCTTCTCAAATCTATAGATCTGTAACCAGCATGAAACCCTGAAGAAAATGAAGAAATACCTTTGATGCAATGCCCTGAGGGTGCCCAAAGGGGCCATGTAGGTGCTGGGAAGCCAGGGAGTGATGAGAGCTTGAGAGAATCGGCTATGGCTATCGGGAAGGAGACCCAATGAGTGTAGGGATTCAATAGGAAGCTGAAGGAGTCACGTCGAGTAATCATAAATCCATGCTCTGATACCAGTTGAAAGGTGATAAGGATCGAAGCTTGCTTGAGCTATGGCGGGAGAGCAAGAGTAAGAAAGAGAGAGAGACCAAATGGGAACTCCAACAGTCACAATGTGTGATTGGGTCTTTCTTTATTCAAACTGCCACTAAAAGAATAAAGAATAAAGTGACAGTGATGGGCGCCCACCACCTACAGTGTGCACTGGTGGGTACTATTAGTGTAGTAATACACGGGCAGCTAGGCGGAGGCGCCTTTATCCCCAACGGTTAATGCCTTTACCTATTCCTAACTCACCTTGGGAACAAATCTCAATAGATTTTATTACTAGTTTGCTAATGACTTCTTCACAAAATAATATGCTTTGGACTCTTATATATTGATTTAGTAAGTAAGCATATTTTATTGCATGCAAAAAAACTCTAACTACTTCACATGTCGCTAATCTTTTTCTTAAGCATATCTTTGTACATCATGGTCTACTGAACATTATTGTATCTGATCGTGATCCCCGTTTTCGCAATAATTTTTTGATAACTCTATTCTCTAATCTTGCTAAGTCTAACTTTGATTTTAGTTTAGTCTTTCATCTTGAAACTAATGGAGAAATTGAAGCTACTAATAGCACCATTTTTATTTAATTTTTGCCTATACTATCTCTTCACCTAATACATGGCATCAACATTTACACCTTTTACGATTTGCCTACAATAGTACACCTCACCCTACTATACACAAAGCATCTTTTGAAATTATCTATGGTTGCAAAATGCCAACACCAATCTTTCATTTAAGTCAAAAAGTGCCTTTTGCTAATGATTGGGTACATGCTCATTCTACTATTTTTGAATAAGCTAAGCAATTGATTGCAAAGCCCAGTGATCCTATGTTAAGCAAGCTAACGAGAAACACCAAGCTATGCTTTTTAAAGAAGGTGACTATGTTTGGTTGCGAATTGAAAAACGTAGATTGCATTGTGTTGAGAAGAATCCTAATGTTAAACTTGCACCTAGATTTTATGGATAATTTAAAATTATCAATGCTAATTCTTTTAGATTAGAATTGCTTGCACATTGGAAAATTCATAATACCTTTCATATTAGTCTTCTCCATCCATTTAAAGGATCATTACTTGCCCATCTCGTATATGATTCTCCACTGTTGCTTGAAAATGGTCATGAGCTTTTAATTCATGAATATATTATTAATACTAATTATATGACCACCTGCACTAGTAATACTTATCCTCCCTATCTTGTAAAATTTCAAAACCATCCTATTGAGGAAGCTCAATGGATGACTATACATGCTTTGTCTGGCCCTCCACATTTATTGACTCCATGTTCAGGTAATAGCAATTGAGGACAATTGCTATCCCACCATGGGGGTATATTGCCAAGTGGCATCTACATGAGGGGATGAGCACATTCAATGGTTCTCCCTTGTGTGCATGTTGATGGTATGAGCACCTTGAATGGTTCTCTGTTTTAGCGTAGGACAAGTTCCTAAGAGCGAATTACTTTTTGTCTTGGGCCGAAGGTTAATGGGGATGCCTATCCTTTCTGGGCGTGAGAGTTACATGTGTAAATGTGAATGAAATTGTACATGGGTGATGCCATAATATTCATATCTCAAGTGCTAACGTCTATGTGATTTGATTATTTAATAGAATTTCAATGATTATTTGATTTATTATGACTAGCTACATTTATTCAATTAATTAATTTTTAACATGATTTTCTGAACTTTTAGCAATTGGTGTGTAGAGCAAGATGAATTGGATACACGTGGCAAGCACAATTTATTCCATAAACTTCTTCATTGAATTATTTAAATAGATGCATCATCGTTTACTCTAAGGTGTGTATACACCCTCTTTGTAAAAAATTATTGATACTTGGGATTTTAGGAGATATATTGAAGATATTCTAGAAATATTTTATGGCTCTCAACAGTTGTAAGTTATGCAATTGATTGTAACCATTTATTCAGTGAACTCAAACTCTTTTATAAAAAAGTGATTGTAAAGGGCCTATCTTTGGGCAAAGTAAGATTCATTTTAATATTATAAATACGGCATGGAGGAGATACCCACTCCATGTGTGCAGGGAGATTGTACCCAATAGTGTGTCGCTCAATTTTGCTTTACTCTTCTCTAAGTCTATTTTGAGTTTTACGAATCGTGCTTTCATTTTTATGAGTAAAAGAGAGTGAGCAAGAGCTTCTTCTGCTCGTTGTGCAAGCGTCACATCCGATTTGTGCAACATGTGATATATAACATGAATGTGCAAAATGGTGCTATGGGTATCTTGCTCATATGAGAAAGACTCATGTTTTAAACAATGACACAATGTGTTAATTTTTCATATTTAAAGGTAATAGTTACTTACATTATGTCATCCACATCATGCTAGATCCATCAGAAACTCTTTAGACATAGTGTCAAGAAGGAGGCTAGTTTCAAGTTACTCTAGGTAGGAGAAACATTGGTTGGAAATGTATGTCTTTTGTCGAAGCATATTGGTGTACTATACATGTATGCAATTTGTGTCCTACATGAAGGGATAAGTTGCTATTATGCGATGCAATTTTTCATTGTGGAATCAACTTCCAAACTTTATTGTTGCTTTAACACCAACATGTTTACATATATCAATATTTCCAATGCAAAGGTACAATAATTTACCACAAAAAAAGGTGAGTAGAATTAGGAGTATATAACCTTAAGGCTATGAAGTGGATAACATGTAAACAACTCTCGTTATGGATATTTCTCACACATTTTATTGACTAAATGAAAAGTACAATGATGAAATTATACCTACATGGATGAAAAATGCCAATGCAAGGATACAACCTTGTGGTAAAGGAGTCAGCTTCAAACTAAAGTTGAATGTTTTCTTTTGTGAGAAAAAATGTCATTCTGTTCTCATCACAGACGTGTATGTAAGATAAAAGGCTTTCTACTCTAATGGCCTTCTACGTAATACTCTCCTTTTGTGCCACCATAAAAACACTTTTTTGACTAGGTGAATCAATTTCTTTTGTAGGATGAGTATGAAGGACAATGGATACTAGTAGCCGACTTAACCAAGGCAACTCTTTTGACTTTTCTACAGAAGAGAAGAAAACAATCAATCATGCATGGTTATTTGCATGTGTCAAAAGGTACAACAAGAGAAAGGAAAGTTGAGCAAATTCAAAAGTAGCATTCAGATAGTTGAAACTGCAAGGTTTCTAAAAATATGTCTCTTCTAGTGTAAGGATGAAGGTGTCCTCCTCACTCCCTCCTCCTATGGGGTTTCAGTTGAAAATAGATGTCCATATGACAAGCGATGTAACAAGCTAAGATTTTAGAAGTTGCCTCCAACAATTTTTTTAGCTTGGTCTTTTATGGATTCTAGGGCTTGTGTACCTATAACATACGGGGATTCTTTTATGTATGAGTTCGTAAAGGATTGAAAAAGTGAATGGCAACATGACCATTTGGGTGAAAGAACTTGTTTCTTTCTTAGGGACTTTGGATTTAGAAAGTGATATTTTGTAGGCTTTATTTGCACATGTTATTGAGAATACTTGTCCCCCTTCTTTGTTGCTTAGTATGTGGCCACTTTTTCATGTGGAGTTTTTGGGTTATAAAATGTGACTTTCAATATTAGCATGTCAAGATCATTTTCTTGGATTGTCTAAAAGTCACGTCATGTGTATGTGTGTGTGTGTGTGTGTGTGTGTGTGTGTGTGTGTGTGTGTGTGTGCACACGCATGTGCGTGCTTATATGCATGCATGCACCATGTGCATGCATGCATGCACCATGTGCATGCATGCACATGTGTGTGTGTGTGTGTGTGTGTGTGTGTGTGTGCACGCGCGCGCACGTGCACAGGTGGTGTGAGAGAACTTGAGAGGTAACTTGCTAGATACTTTATGAAATGATGATGGACTTTAGAAGTCCTTTCTATAGGGGGATGCCATCTATTAGTCTTATATTGAGACTAAGCTATGCAAGCCAACCTACCACATTAAAACCCAAATGTAACAATGGAAGACAATAATGAAATAGTTAAACATGTACAATTTTTTCATTCATATATCAAGTGGGTGTTAACCTTAATCAAATATTCTTTTAGGGAGAACTTAAAGTAGTTATGCTAAAGGGTCCATAAGGTGGCTAGGGGATTATTAGTTGCATGACCATTACATGGTGCGCAACACAAGGTATCAATAAATATTGATAAATGACTTGCAATCTAGCATCAGGAGGAAATTATAGCTTTTAGTTGTGAATTCTAGACATTTTAACTTTTTCAGTAAGAATGAATGTCTTTTTCATAATGTTTTTATCATGTTATTTATTTTTAGAACTTCAACAAACTCTCATCGTGTAAGTTTCAAAATATAAAGCACTTTTCAACTTTAAAGGTAGGGATGATTGTACTGCCTCATTCAAAGTTTTCCTCTAAGATTAAAAAATTGCTACAATATTTAGACCTCGATCTTTCATGAACATTGTATGCTTCATGGGGTTATTGGTGTTCACAAAAAACATTTTCACCATCCAATGAAAAAAGAAAGAGGTTGAATGCCTTTTTTTGTGGGGGGAGGGGATGATATTAGCTAATTTTGTAATAAAACATTAAAAAATTGCCAATTTTCATAAGGAAAAACTTAAAGTCAAATAAGTTTTTTGAAAATCTAGTGGAAAATTTTTGCAGTAAAGGATGGCTTACAATGAACAAAATGGGTTACTAAATTTTTATCTTAGCATGCACAAGAAAGTTTAGATAGATCTCCACCACATTGTGAATTATTACAACATCATGAGCTTTTGTGAGGGAGGAACTCCATACTAGCTGGTTGTGGTGGGACGTAAGGGGTTGTCTACCTAGGGTGGGGTTGGCAGCCCGTTGCTCACAATAGCATGTAGTTCAGTATGTGGTGCCTCCGGAGTAAATGCTCATGATGTTTAGGGAAAAATAAGGGAAAAGAACCCCTTTTCATGCATGGAAAAATGTTTAAAGCTTCTTGTGATGGGTGGTTATGTTAGAGCCATGTTGCACCCAACTTTAGTGGGGGGGAGTGAAACCCCACTTTCCCCCCACTAGCACTTGATCACACCTAGCAATAGTGGGGGTGATGGGGTTACCCAAATCCCTACTTCACCCTACAACACCCAAGAAAAAGCAACAGGTGATAATGTAAGGTTAATGGAGGTAATGTGGAGCAAGGAATCAACGACGAGTACATTTTCTCAAGGTCTCGCATAGCCAAGTCCGGTCAGCCATCATTAAACCAATGGGCCCAACTGTTTAGTAGCCATTGAGCTACTCTCCTTGGCATGACCACAACTTTAGTAGCCATTGAGCGACTCTCCCTCTACCTAGCATGACCACAAGGGAATATCACACGTTGTTAAAACTTACACTCATGTTGCCCCTATTAGAGCTAGTGTGACCCGGCTCTTAGTTTTAAATTTTGATGGATTTGGAAGGTTGTGAGTAAACCATGGGTGTGGACGGGGAAATGGGGTGATGGGGAGAGAGGGTGGCTGCGTCAGAGAGTGTTGAGGATACGACGACAGCCATCATTCGAGAGAGAGAGAGAGAGAGGAGACAAAGTCGGGCCCTCGTATGGCCCAGCTGCTGCGCTGCTTTTGTTGTTGTTTTGTTAGAGATGCAGACGTCAATAGCGTCCCAAAGGATCCAACGTCTCTCTCTCTCCCCCCCCCATGCCCCCCGCCTCTCTCTCTCTCTCTTTCTCTCTCTCTCTCTCCCTCGCTTTGACGTTAGAAAGACCACCCCAAACTAACACGTACCTTCGTGCATTGTCAACCTTAGCACTTGTTCGCGTCACATGGAGCTTTCCAACAAGGGTTTTTACCCTTAACCCGAGGCTTTAGAAACATGCCTTGGTTTTGAAGGCTTTAGAAGTAACTTTGGCTCAAGGGGTTTTACCCTTAAGAGGACGGTGCAAAAAAATCTAACCCTTCAAAAGAACAAATAGAGCATCTTTTAAATAAATCAAGGGTATCCTTCTTGAGTTAGCATAATGAAAAGTATGCTTAGATCTCCCCCTTGGAAAGATAATATAAGGTTACCCTTCAAAACCAAGGACTAGTTGGAAAACAAAGAAGAAAACTAGGAAGTAACTTCCAACTAAGTACATCTGAATGTGCGAACCTAACTTCTAGACATTCAAAACCAAGGACTAGTTGGAAAACAAAGAAGAAAACTAGGAAGTAACTTCCAACTAAGCACATTTGAATGTGAGAACCTAACTTCTAGACATTCTATTCTCTATTTAAACTAGTTTGCACTCAATGACATGGGGCAATTACATGGCATACATGAGGCAACACTCTTAAAAAACTACTCTTAGCACATGCACTCAAGCCCTTATATAGTAACCCCTTCTATATATACTCAAGGTAATTTTAGTGTTTCTTAATGTAGAAAATGCCCTTTAAATAGGGTATTTGTATGTGCACCTTTTCCTCCTTTGTATTCCACCACCTCCAAAGTACTATAGAAATGCATCCCCTAGTTATCTATAGGTTGCATAAG
Source organism: Lygodium microphyllum (assembly GCF_053477565.2). Taxonomy (NCBI): domain Eukaryota; kingdom Viridiplantae; phylum Streptophyta; class Polypodiopsida; order Schizaeales; family Lygodiaceae; genus Lygodium; species Lygodium microphyllum. The sequence goes on along the minus strand of NC_141139.1, from coordinate 42,531,062 downwards.
GTGAAAGCATCTCACCAAATAACTTGGATGAAAGGATAGATTTACAAAAAGCAATTGCCTAGTGGTAGCCCAGCACCGATGGCTGACAAGGACTAAGTTAAGAGCTCCATGTACATCGAATGGACTTCCTAGTTAACACATTAAAAAACTATTCATGAATAGGTAGCCTCATCGTGTCAAGTGCACAAGCTAAGAGGTTGATGTAACTACTAGAGACCATGTTTCAAATAGAGGCTATCATTACAAGAGGGAAGTTAAAGCAAATACATACTAGATTTAAATTGGGAACCATATCACCATAAACCCTAAACTAGATGTGCATCTCAAATTTTCAAAATTAATGACCAATGTTTAAAACCACTCACATGGCCTTAAAAGATTGAAAAATGTGCTCCTTATCTCCATCCGAACCCCTTACATCAACATCACCTATGATTATTCACGTTTTTGAAAAGATTTCAAAATGCATCAAATTTTCTCAAAAAGAAAATGCTGTTATTCAAGAATAAAAGTCTATTGTTATAAGTATAATTTACGTACATGGAGCTTTACAATGATGTTTATTAAAATAGAAACTCTAGTTTATTACATGACATTTGCCAAACCATATGTGTGTACAAATTGAAATATTTTTTCTTTGAAATATTTTAACCAAAAAATAAATGAGTAATATATGAGTTTGCAAAGAAAATTATAGGTATACATGCATGCATCCATTTAAAAATATATAAATACACTACAATATATGAAGGGTATACCAACAAAATATAAGATGCAAACACATGCACGCGTGCACGCACACACACACACACACACACACACACACACACACACATCGATATCGGCATTACCTATGGTATCTTTATATCAATATCTACGTTGAGATAAGCCACATAATAGATGTCAAAATAATCCTTAGTAGTTATCAAAACTTATTTCGACGAATATTCTAATATTTGCAGAGAATAATATTAATGTAAGTAGGTAGAAACTTTTTTAGCTTAAAACCTCCCAAAAGTGCTTTATCCATTTAAAAAATGAAATATGCGATGATGATAATTGTACAACTTATACAAGTCCAGAACTCGTTGTCTGAATTCTTTAACTCTAAGAAGCATACTAAAGATATATTTTACATATCACTTTATAAATTATCGATATTGTGTATACCTTAGAGATGCACACAAGGCTCCATCCTCCAGTAAGTTGCTCATGAATATATGTGTGCATCAGGTGGGTTCAAAAAAATGTAATTTTAAAATATCATTTTTATACATTTTTTACATATAGAAGGGTGTAATATAAAAGCGTTATTTACAGATTGAATAAAAAAGGGTTATGTTTTATTTAGGAAAAAATCACATATAAGGATATTCATAAATAGGCCTTGAACGCACGTGATGTAGAGAACATACATATAGTAACTTCCCTAAGGCTCCATCTCCTAGAAAAGAATTTGACATGCCACAGAATTATCTCCTCCTGTAGATGTATACAGAGTACATAGAGTGAGAGCAGCTGCTCCCTCTAATCAAGATTATTCTCTATCTTTCCTTGCAAAAGCTAACTAAATAGATAAGATATTACTCCATTGAGGAGGTTTGCTTCATGAAACATATATATTAGGAGTAGGTTTGCATCTACACATGGAAGGCATTAAATAGAGTACATGTAACTTCATAGTATTCTTAAACTAAATACTATAAGGGTTTACCATACTAAGCCAAATATAGGTTCAATCTACACTAGGAATTATTAGCTAAGGAAAAGTTGTTAAGCGCGTAGTGATCAAAGATAAACCTCTCTCACAACCTGATATAACGAGACATTAAGGACTGCCAGTAGGAAATTGACTTTGTCAGTATTCAACACAAAATGATATTTTTAAATGTTTCACGAACACGACTCAACCAACACACAAACTCAAACAAAACAACTATGCCTCTTGCAGCCACAAATATTCTAAAATTAAACATGAAGTAGAACAAACACCAAAACCAAATTCTTGAGTCTGAAACAAAACACAAAAACTCTGTACCTCTTTGATGTATGATATACAATACTTCAACTCTGCAGCATCAAAACTTTCACAAGGTTTGACCAACACACACAATAAACCATACATTTGTATGGAACCCTCCTCTCTCTCATGCTAGAGAAAAATTTGAATATCAAGTAAAGGGCAAGGGCCTTATCCATTCCCACTCTCTCCTTATATAATATCTCCACTCCAACCCACATTTAACTTTTTGTAAAGCTTTTCAATCGATAGCATTTTAAATAAGTTTTAAACATTTGAAACGTTTTGAAAGCTTTAGAGCTTTAAATCCTTAAAAACTTTCAAAATAACCTTTTAGCTTTTCCATCTATTTATTCGCCACCTTTGGTGTCATTCGTTTGATGTTGATCTTTCTCATCCATGGAAAGTGAAACGAAGCTGAAGATGCAATTCATGCTTTTTCTCATGTTCAAGTGTGAACCCTCGTGTCGTTGACCTTTATTTCTTCATGGCATCCAGATTATCATAAAATAAGACCAAAACCTATTGATTTTCTACCTCCAAACTATGTCCGAAAACCAAAAGCAAAAATTGTCTATGGGTCACACTCCTCATAGAGCTTTGCAAACCCATAGACAATTTTTTGAAGTTATATAGTTTTTCTCACTAGATTATTCTATAGCAAGATCCATCTACACTCTCGTTCGCTTGAATAATCACGCTCACAAACATGATTGGTATGAAAGATGCGAATCTAGAGCATGGCAGATGCTATGGGAGATGGAAGATGAAGACCAAACTCATGATGAAATAGACAAGTAGAGACAAACTGTTACACAAGTGAATTATAGGTTCCAAGATGGCACCTTGGACTCATAAACACAATCTTGTGTAGGACTGACAAAGACAAGACACTTAATTGAAAGTACAAAGCATCATGAAATTGTATTCATTCCATATGAAAAGTGGTAGTCAAGTACAATGCTTTATAGTTGTTGGATAGTAGTAGTTTTCCCTTTCTGTGCATATGGGATTCAATCTGCCTGCATGTCCTAAGCCTAGAACTGCATCATACAAAGAGGCTACAATAGGTGTGATTGCAAATATCTCAACACCCCTCCTCAATCACAACCAAAAAGTACAAAGTGTGTAGAAGCTTTAGTGAGAGCAACACTTGCAAAGTGTGGGCACACCATAAACATGGCAAAACACCAGACATGATGGACATTCAGAGGATGTAATAGGGGCCTCCCAAAGTGTACAAAGGCTATAGTACACGGCTACATGAGGAGTTTGCAAGCTTATGATAAAGACATTTTGGGCTAGGCATTAGAAGGCTGGAAAAAAGGTCTAGTAAAAAATTGGGTCAAGGAGGGCCATTGCAGTTTTCAATATTTCTTTTGACATAGATATTCAATTCATTGCAGATGTCAATGTAGTCTGGATTTCTCTTTTTGATCAAGTACTTGTTCTTCACTTTGCTTGCCGCTTTAGAGTCTTCATGATTTTTTTGCTTCTTTTGGTCTTCTTCTAGGTCCTCCTGATCTGCTTCTTCATTGACTTTTCTTGCATATGCATTAATCTTCATGTCTATGTTCCCCTCAAACAAAGGTATCATCTTTGAGGCAACAGAAATTACTTCAAACTTTTGCACTTTCATGTCTTCAAGGTCTTCAAATGGATACATTGATGGCATTTGGATATGGGCAGCTCCATGTCTTCCTATAGGTAGAGTAACATCTTCTATGTAGTGTAAATGGGCCATAAGATATGTGTTACTCTTCATGAGAAGCACCCACTTAAAAATCTTCATGTTTGGCATTGAAAAGAAAAAAGAGTTGAAACCTAATGTGTCAAAAGACACAAATGAGGGTAGTGCCAAAAGACACTATGAGAGTATCAAGAGACACTATGCTTCAAATATGATGATTCTTGATGCTTGTTTGTTGCTTGATTTTTGATGTGACCCCTTCAACTTGAGTCCCCTCCTTGCTGATGTGATGGACAAATCTGATCAATAGATCTTAGTGGCAATAGTTGGCTTGGCCAAATGGATTTTAGAATGGAGTAAAGAAATAAGCTTGAAGATATGGTGCTGATGCTACTACTTGAGGTCTTCAAGACTTCAAAACAAATCTTCAAAATATCCCAAATCTTTGCTGAGACTCTCAAATCAGTGTGGCCTTGATTTATTTGAGTGGCAATGGAGAGAAAATGAAAGAAAAATAGAGCTTGAAGTTGTAATGGCTATGGAGGGTCTATATAGGGTTTCCTCACCGACTGGTTTTTTGCTTGGCACAACATGTACAAGAAATTAATCTGCGAACCCTCTAAGTTGAAAGTAGCTTACATATGGACCTTTAATAGCCCTATGATCGCAGGTTGGATCGCGTTGTATAGAGAGAGGACGAAGCGTACGATAGTGGAGGAGGCATAGTTCTGATAGCAATGATGAATTTCAGCAATGCTGATGCATAGAGTATGCAATGTCGAGTTTTAATGTATCAAGATGATGTGCTTGACATGGGTAATAACTTCCTAGAAGAAAGCATGTTGAGATGAGGCTTATAGGAGGAGATCAGGAAGCTCCAAGTAAGCTAGGTATAACTTGGCTATATGGAGTCACACAAGGTAGAAGTTGAGAAAAAAGGCAATGCTGAGCTTGCGTTAGGGCAATGAGAGGGTTCTATGTGATATAGAGAAGCCTTGGGAGTTAAGGAATAAATCTTCAGATATGCCCTCTATAGAAAGTTACGGAAGCTCAAAGGTAGGGATGTGCAGGCTGGCTGTGGCTGCCAAGGTGGAGTAACTGGAGATGAGTTGAGAGATGAGCTCATCAGCTCTGGACTTGAGCTGACCTGAGGTTAAGAGGGACTGAGAGAGCAGAGAAGGGAGTCATGCCATGCCCGATTGTGCTTTGATACCATGTGAAAGATGTGGATCTAGAGCATGGCAGATGCTATGGCGAATGGAAGATGAAGACCAAACTCATGATGACACAGACAAGTAGAGACAAACTATTACACAGTGAATTAGGTTCCAAGATGGCACCTTGGACTCATAAACACAATCTTGTGTAGGACTGACAAAGACAAGACACTTAATTGAAAGTACAAAGCATCATGACATTGTATTCATTCCATATGAAAAGTGATAGTCAAGTACAATGCTTTATACTTGTTGGATGGTAGTAGTTTTCCCTTTCTGTGGGGGATTCAGTTTGCCTGCACGTCCTAAGCCTAGAACTGCCTCATACAAAGAGGCTACAATAGGTGTGATTGCAAATATCTCAACAATTGGTAGAGCCCACTTTGTTCTTTTTTCCTTCTCACATTCTGTCTTTTGATGTAGTAATTCTTGCATGTTTTTTTTTTAGTCAACTCCCTCTTGAACTTGGTTTGAAGCTCCTTTGTTTCCTCTTCTAGTTGCTTTGCTTCACCCGCATGGGTTGTAGCTAACTCAAATACTACCAAACTTCAACATAATCTTCTTCTTCGACAAAATACTTGACATTTTAGTAAGGACAGTCTCTGTTTTCAAGCTGAACAAAATCAAGTACATGGATGCCATGCTAATCCAAGTGTTAGATATGGAAATCATGGCCAATGTCCTACAAGGGTAGCTTAATTCTATGCTAGCTCTCAAATATCGGCCCACAACCTCATCAAATACAATACAATGGTTTAGCTCGACCTTACCCACTGATGGTGTACAAGATAAGATGATCATGGGAGTATAGGAGAATTTATAATGTCTTGGAAGTGGAACAATAGCATAAACTTTTCAGCGCTATCATAGTAGATGTTGCTTCTTGAAATCATTCACTAAAAAAACTTCCACAGTTATTTCTTGGACACACCATAAAAATACTTCTACCAACTCCTCATGACCCCTCATAAATTTTAAGATATAATGCTATCCTACTATTATGATTCCAAATAACTAATTTAAAAATATCCTTTCCTCCTTATTTGATTTTGACTAATGGAATCTCGACTTGAGAAAAAAAAAATGATGTACTTGCTTCCAATTTGATGCAATGTGTCCTAGCAAAAATATGCCATTGAGAATGATCTTCGTGCTCAACCAAACATGATTTTAAAAGAGATGCAACATTGGATCTATGCTATGCAATAAAAAAAGTGATGCTCCATACGAAAAACATGGATGCATTGGAAAAAATAGTGCCTAGTCTAACTACATGTGCCCATGCGTCATGTAACATGCAAACACAGTCTCTTGATTAGATCAAAACCTTACTCTCACCTCTTAACACTCAGCAAGGAAATATTGTACTCCACTCCACCCACCTAAAAAAATCTCACAATTACTCTCAACAAAAATATGGTCCTCAAGATGTTGACCAAGAAAACAACCCATCTCAAACTGACAACATCGTACCTTGGGGAAGTTACTATATGTATATCCTCTACATCATGTGTGTTCAAGGCATATTTATAAATATCCTTATCTGTGAAATTTTCCTAAATAAAATATAACCGTTCTCTATTCAATCTCTAAATAACCCCTTTATATTACACCCTTTTGTATGTAAAAATATATATATAAATGATATTTTAAGAATGCCTTATTTTGAACCCACATGATGCACACATATATTCATGAGTAACTTACCTGAGCATTGTACACGACCCTCAAACTCACCCAACCACCTTTCTTACTCATCCAAAGATTCCTATTTGAGTGAAGAAAATCCCAACTCTTGTGCGTGCAAGAAACAGTGCATACACAATAAAAGGTGCTCTCTCACGTGCATGTGCAACTAAGATTTACTGCATATAGCTGCAAAGGGCTTCATGCCATGCTAGTGCTCAATGATGGTGCAAAACGTGCATCAACCCAACCCATGACATGGAAATAATTGATAAGATCAGGAGACGACCCCAAGTGCATTAGTGCATCAGGACAAGTGCAACGTGAAGCACTCATGAACCCAAATTCCCCGTGATGTGCAAAAGCCTCGATAAGAACCATGCCCATTTTAAATTGTTTGGTGACTACCTACCAACTCCAATTCCAATATGTCTAAAGAAACACCGATCTTGACCAAAGCTATTAAGTTTTCCACTCAAAAAATCCAAAAAACATGACCAAAAAAATCCTAAGCTAGACAAACACAAAAAATCCAACTACGAAACAATAAAACAAACAATTAGGCAAACAACTAAGCTAACAAAAGTCCAACATATCTATAGTTCTTCTAGGGGTTTTCAATTGAAAAAGATGCTTGATAGCGTATTAGGATAAAGTTTAGATAAGATATTTAGAAATAAGGATATGCAATATGTGGACAAAAGGGTCCCATAATGATCCTCATTATAAATATCCTAGATATTTACATAAGGAGCTCACCTACCTCATTTAATGTACCATGTATATATACATCTGCAAGTAATGAAATCAACAACAGTTGTAGTTCACTCGGCTTTCCATACTTTCTATGTCTTTCTCATACATTATGCACATTGTCTTCTCATTTACTTATCCTCTAGCCTATGCTTTTCATGACATGATATCAGAGACCTAGATTCTAGTTGTCTAGCCCATCATATCTTCTCTGCTATCTCCAAAACCACAAACCACTTATCTCCTTTTACTCTCATTACTCTAATGGCTCTTGTCAATACCACTACCTCTTACAACCACCACTTCAAGATTGACAAACTCAATGGTAGCAACTATCAAGTTTGGAAGCTGAGGATGGAACTTTACTTATCCCAAGCTAACCTTTGGAACATCATCAATGGCATACAAGAATGCCCTAGACATGAAGGAGTAGACAAAGAAGATTAGATGCAAAGAGACGTTGTTGCAAGGCTAGAGATTATGATCCATTGTGGAGATCAACAAGTGCAACTAGTAAGAAGAATACCCATTGTAAAATGTATTGGGATTTCTTCAACAATACCTATGAACATATAGATATTGTATATGAAATGGCCATGTTTAGAAAGTTAGCCACTGCCACTATGCATGAATACCAATCTCCCAGTAAGTTCTTAGAGCAGTGGTAGTCCCTGCTAGATGAAACCATAATATCTAGATTAGTCATCTCTAAAGAACTAGAAGGTATGTTTCTTCTCTCCTCCTTGTCTCTATCCTCCTAGAGAGCCTTTATCACCACTCAAACCTCCACTAATAAACTCAAGCTTTAGCCACTCATCAATAGAATCAAGAAAAAACAAGTTATGAGGGATATTGTATCCACTTCTACTCAAGAGACCAAAGCCCTAGCTGTAATTACTTTCAACCTAAAATATCTTCACAAAAGAGCTCACCTAAAGCCTAAGTTCTCTTCTTGGTCCAACTTTAAAGGAATCCTTGGCAATCCTTATGACAAACCCAATTTTCATTAGTCATTTCAATCCTTATCCATTTCTAGAAATTGTCACTACCATCTCATACGCAATGTCTATAAAAAAGACAAGGTCATATAGAAAAGGATTGTCGGCAAAAATATAGATTTAACAAACATCACCATGACAAGGTCATATGCAATGTTTGTAAAAGACAAGGTCATATAGAAAAGAATTGTCAGCAAAAAGATAGATTTAATAAAAAACACTCAAGAGGGAAAGCTCACTTTGTTAGCATTGGAAACTATGACACACAAAATCAATTAGACACCATCATCAGCTTAGCACAAGTGTTTGGGTACCTCATCAAGATTCCAAAGAAGAATACACTTGGTTCCTAGACTCTAAAGCTACTCATCATATGACTTTCCACAAAGAATGCTTGGTAAATTTTAAAGAGATATCTACTCTTTCATCTACTCCACTCAGTGTAGCCATGGGAGACAACAACATCTAGTAGGCTATAGGCTATAGTAACATCATCAAGGTACACAAAGTCTATTATGTTCCAAATCTCAAGAAAAAGCATCTTAGCATCATTGAGCTCACTTCTAAAGCCTCTCTCAACACTCAATTCTTTAAGGTTCACTATATCCTACAGCTATTTTCACCTTCTCTCAAACTCACTTGTGCAAAAGTAGGTAGGCTTTACACTCTTGGTTACTCAGTTCTTAAACCTCCTACTAATGCTTCTGCTAATTCCATCTCACTCTCTAGTTCACATTAAGACTCTCTTCTATGGCACTTTCAACTTAGTCATGCCTCTCAACATGTCATCCAAGAACTTATCCACAAGAAACTTATAATGGGCATCCCATCCTCTCTTTCTCTACTTCCATTTTGTCAAGCTTGTGCTCTAAGAAAACCCACATGCCTTTCCTACTCTGAATCACATTGTGTTACATCTCAACCCGGGGGGAGGTGTAAAGGGGACACAAGCCTATAAGTAGTGGACCCAAGGGAAAAAAGGAGGTGGATAAAATGTGCACACCACCCCCTCTCTTGTTAGCCCTACTCATATCTCTTTCAACTAGGACAATAATCAATGTCCAAGCTAAAGGGTCCTTTTTCAGTCTTTGCCTAATAATCTATTTTCTTGATACACTCTTAGAGTTCTCACTAAGTCGAGAAACCAAAACAATATGGCACATCATCAAAAATGTGAATAGTATCACTAAATAGCCATTAAATATAAGAAATTAGGAAAAAAATACAAGGGTTATTTCCTCCTTCTAATGGGAATGACCCCTTTATTGGCCTACTTATATTAATGGATTATTGCAAGATATCTATAGTATAGTACCATAGATAATGGCTTGGTGAAACTTGTGTACCTTTTGCTACTCTTACGTGCATTCTACAGTCCAAGTCTTTATTTTCCTAGATTGTGCCCTTTTTATCTCAATGCTTCTAATTTAGGGGTTTTAATCTCCTAATGCTCCTCATCCACCTCACTTTATACATGTTTCTTATACCTAGGGGACTCTTGTGCCCATAGGATTGTTTCATGTTTTTCCAAGATCTAGTTTTCAAACATCTAGGTCACACTTTCAATCACATTGAGGATGGTTTTTTCAACTACATTTATTTCAAATACTACAATGTACTATTCAATTTTAGATTAAGGCATTGGATTGGCTTGTCCTACAACATCACAAACCAAATATTTGGCAAAAGTATCTTAATATCTATAAGAGTGACAATTAATTTTCCACTCTCACCATCTCATCCATAAGATATCTAGCAATGCACTATACATATGCAAAAATGAGTGCCAAGAGAGATACAATAAAATGTCGAGAGGTAAATGTACACAAATAAAGAATTTTATTTTAAACTGTGAGATCGAAAATATATTAGTAACTCTATTTATCTCATCAAAAGATGAAATAGGGTAATACCAAAACCCTTGTTAACACTTGGAGAGTTATTTGAAGGTGACATTACAAGATTCTATCTTCTTACTTGAGGCTTTCAAAAATTTTAGGATTTTAGCTTCACATATGTTAAGTAGGATTTCTGAGGAAGCTTGCTTCAATTTCCTTATTAGTACCCTATTTCTATTGTTCCATAGGTGCATATATATCATCACTCAACTAGATAAACTCGAATTATTATACTTAAACATGCCTAATAGTTGATAGTGTCCATTTTTGGGAAACAAAATTGTAACTTATATTATCACCCTTTTATGGATCCTTTATCGTATCTTTCTTCACAATCTTGAAATTTTTTTATAGTGAAATAGCTTTTAATTATATGAAACTAGAACCCTTAATTTTTCTATTACAATTTGTCACTATAATTAATCAATATGTGAAATCAAGTGTTTGTGCTTCAAGACAAGCCCAAGTAATTCCAAACAATTATGGTAATATGAAGTCTACAAATCTTGATACCTTTTAAGAATCAACCAAACTTTGTAAATTGCTATTAAAAATAGATACACTCACATATAAATCTCATAGAGTAGAGTTTTATTGTGCAAATTAGAGCTATCTATCTTTATTGGAATCGAATCTCATGTTCTACACTCTGTTAACTAATATCTTTCTTCGAGAAGTGCTAGATATATATCTTTTGATGTTCACATGTGATACTCATAAATACTTAATGGCACTCATGATTTATTAATATTAATGTGCTAGTGTCTTGTGGGTAGTTAAGCAACATATTATAATGCAAAGTAGGCAAATGGTTTCACATGCATGTACACATTAAAGAATTTTGGTTCATCAAATGATAAATTGGATCTTAAAGCAACCTAATATAATGCTAATAGCCAATAAAAATTAATCCTCTCCACCTCTATGTAAGTGCACATGTTTCACTAGTAGACCCCAAATGTGGATGAGGTCTAATGGATTAAACATGTTGCAACAATGATCCTATTGAGCCAATACATCACTTGACATAGAACTTTACATCTCTTGAAAAAGATTTTAACAAATGTTTGTCATTGCATCTTGCAAGTCATCATGTAGGTCGTGGAGTATAGTCGAAGATGCAGCTTGTAGGGAGGACAAACAGGTGGACATCTAATTGGGAGAGGATAGGTTGATAGAAATAAATAGAGAGGGGAAGGGGGAGTATAGAGAAAGAGAGGAAGGAAAAACAAAGAACATAGAAAGAAAGAGAGGAGGAGAGATCTTTTATTAGAGAGCTCGATAAAAGTTTCATCATTTTGTGGTTTCTTCCATTGATCCTCATCATAACACAAAGAAGGATTGGAAGGGAAAACCATTAAGTACAAAAAATAATAACTTTACATACACATAGGATATTATAAGATGAGAGAGTTGATTGGCAAGGTAGGATATCAACTTTCTACTCTATTGCATTGTTTCCTATAAGAGTCCCTCCGCATCTAGGTATATCAACCAATAGCAATGGTAGTATCAACTAAAGCATGTATTTTCCATGCACAAATCTAGGACTATCTGGATCCTCCCATGCAAAGGGTTTTTCGTAGTCTATTTCACCTCATGTTTTATTTATGCTTTGCCATATGTCTCTCCTCACACCATAGTAAACCCAACAAAAGTGGATTTCTTCCTTGGTGAATTTTACAATGCAATTTTCTTTTGAGCACCACTACAATGGCCATAATAAGTTACATGATCAATGGAATATAGTTGAAGACAAGTATTTCACATGTCAGCATTGAGTAATCCTACTAGTCAAATAAACATGTGCAACTTTTAAGCACTAGTTTGCAACCTTCTTAACAACACGTGAGTTTTTCAAACCCTTTTAGTTGTCCATCCGTGCTTCTAAACCACATATGAGCACATTTACCTTGCCAACGATAACCAAAAATTGGTCAATAATATAACAAAAGAAACCTTGGGACATAATGGTTATTGACCACTCCACTAAAACCAAGGGGCAAAAATAGTGGTATGTCTTTTGACCACATGAACTTATCGCATTTGATACATCCAAAGCATAACTCAACACTTTGTGAAACTTCAATGGTTCCTATCATAATGAGCATGAAAAGTTGCCTTTTTGTTACCATGGTGGGTATATGTCTACCATGCTAATGGTTTTACGAGATTGCACATGTGCATCGCCTAAATGAGTTTCTAACCACATAGGATAAGCACTCTAGGTGTGCTAAGAAACATGCAAATCACCCCCCATACGATGATACAATGCAATTAAGAAAATTGAAAAAGTGCAACCTTTTTCATGATATAGATTGCATTTATTAATTAAACACCATGCACATAATGGTGTGTCACCACGTGAAGCATAGCCTAGTATGCTTGCATGCTAGTATGATATTTCCAATTCTTGAAAGCCAATTTTTAGGCTCATTAGGCAATACTAGCTTTAAGTAAGATTTTAAAAATGGTGTTTTGACTTTCTGAGTTAAATCATAGAGATTTGAATTGCAAGCCTATTTCCATAGACATTCTTTGCAAAAAAATATGTAGTATACTAACATAGACAATCAAGTAAACCTACTACAACTTTTCACTAGACTTCTCCCAATGCATTGCTCGTAGATTGTGGGTTTGTCCCCTTGCCAAACCTAAGGACCGTTTGCCCTTGTCCAAAAATGTCAAATCACATTTTTGATAAAAACCTTTATCAATTGAGGCCAAAGATAAGAAGCTTCATTTGATGTAGCCTAGGTACTTCTAGCAATCTAACAATTTATTAGGTGTTATTTGTGATGGCAATATAGAGGTCCACTGTTATCAAGAATGAGACAAGATTAGGCTTCATGACTATGCAACAAGTGAACTTGTTGGTAAACATGTTTTTCAAAGACAAAAGCTCTATGATGAATCGATATGCTAGCTCAAAAGTAATTCTATTGCAACACATTCAAACTCTTAAAGCTCACTACAATCCATTGCTACACCTTTTTTTTAGGAGAGGAAGGGTTTGGAGGGTTAGGAACACTTGCTAGACACATTATGTATAAATACCACACAAAAGTGCACATTACTTAATAAATGGGTCATGATGTTTATTTTCAAGTATAAAGGTAGGAATTTGTGGTCAAACCTCAAAATGTGCCTAATAATCGACTCTCTGGTTCTTTTCATTCGATAGGCTATAAAAGCATGTTAGTATGTATTCATTTAAAATGTGTATATATTGTTAGGTTAATTTGAGTACCATTTAATCTAAATAATGCCCTTGTTCTTGGCATGTAGTGTTTTGTGTGCCATCACCCCTTGGAAAATATTTGCAAATCCATTCCTTAAAGTATTTGTAGGTAACCCAAAAAAGAACAAGCGAACAAATGGCATGCTTTAACACCCATGATACTAGAGCTTTTCTGTGGACGAAAAGGCCAGATTTTAGGTTCAAAGGTGCAATTGTTTTGATGGACAAAAGGCTAGCACATGGTGCACATGGCAAAATCTTTTGAAGAGCATACAATTGAAGACTCAAGTGGAACAAGAAAAATGGATAATCAAGTGTAAGTTTTGGAGCATGTGGTGTGACTTTGACCGACAACTCTCTCATGAAAAACTTCTCCGGTAAAACTAATTTAAGGCGAGTTTCGAGAGCGATTGATGTTTTAGTTCAAAATCTATACTATTAGTTAACGAGAGGTGGGGGGTGGGTGCCACATGGCAACCCCCCACCTCCCCCACAAAAAAAAAAGAGAACGCGGGGGCGGGTGCCACGCGTCCAAGCATCTGCTCCCTCCCGCAAAAATCGCGCCCGCCCCGGCGTGAAGCGCGGGGGCGAGTCTAGGCGCGGAGCGCCTAGTCTATATGAAATGTTGGTTTTATGAAGTACTTGCAAAAATCCACTCTTATTTTTAGGGCGTGACAAAATTTTACCAATAGTATAAAATCTCAACCGGGACCAAATACACTAAAATGCACCCCCCTCCCCCCCCCCCCCCCCCCCCCCCCCACCAAGAATATTCAAATCCAGGGCCCCGAGCCTTCTATAAAGAAATGTTTATCGTATTTTTTCGCAAATAAACTAATAGCTCTATTTAAAAACAATTGTTTCAGGAAGCTCCCGACGCTTTCACACTGGATCTGAGGATTCTTCCATCTCGTAAGCTGGGGCGCAATCCTAGCCGTCCAAGCTCCCTCATAACATTCCATTCCATCTCTAAACAAAACAAAAAATCACGTAGTTTGTAGCATGCGGCCATGCCATCATTTCGAACGACGTGGACCGAAACATGCCCCATTGCCTTGTATTATAATAATAATAATAATAATAATAATAATAATAATAATACGACTCCGAAAACCTTATTGCTAATAAATTATTATTTGCTCCTGGCGAGAAAATGTAAGCATGCAACTAAACAGAAGCAATATATCGACGATTATCCAAAGAAGAAGACAAGACTGCTGCAAGAAAGAAAGACAAGGATTTCCGACATAAGGATATTGAATAATTATCTATAGTGAGAAGTATTTCTAAGGTCTCTTTACATGGTTTCCTGGCATTCCCGATATGGCCAATGAGATATATGGATTGTAAGCTCAATCCGGAGCTGCTTCAGTTCAGTAATTCATAATAAAGGACTAAGGTGTGGAAAGGGAGCAATATGGTGATCCTGTGATCATGTTAATACACGGCTAATCTATAGAAGCAAGCGTCTGATCAGCAGCCTGCGCGGGGTGTAATTATTGTACAGTGTCTTGTGTCAATACTGGATTAATAATATCCTTCTTCTGTAATTAACTTGATCGCTCGATGTGTTGTAGCTCTAGTAGTGCGAGCAGTATATAATTGATTCAGCCCAGGAGAAGCTTCTGACGACGATGTAATTCCTTTGAAAAGAAATATACTTTATAATTTTGCATAGTGTTTGTGGAGCCGCTAGTTGTTCTTAGGCGGGTGGGTTTTGGGGCCGCTGTAGTCGATGTGGAACGCTGACTGGTCGGAGGTGGCGGATTCGGATGACGTGGTGCCGTCGAAACGCGACGCGTGGGCGCCGGCCGTATCGACGGCGCGGACGCTGGAGGAGGCGTCGGCCAGGAAGCGACGGCTGAGATTGACGCGCGGGGGGCTGTGGGGCATGTGGAGCAGATGTACGAGTGGTACTAATGTGTTGAGCCTTTTGGAAGCCTTCTTGCTGTTGTCGCATCGGACAAGGCGCCGGATCGTAAGGCTTTTCGGTACCACGTCTTTAAGCCTTGTCTGGCACGCATCGTCGCCATCATCATCGTCGCCATCCTGCCTCGCCGATGGAAGCACCATTTGACTCTCCAACTCATTCAACGACCCATCCTGCACATGATACCACACAAACAGTCACGACATGCCACCACATCCATCGACTCCGCTGTCGGCATTTTGCCGACTCATTTGTTGGCGTTCGTTATCATCGCACAGGCAATATAGCTAACACCGCTGCATGAGATGCATGCACTAACATTGTGGGCACTTCATGTCTACACAGCTCTTGCAATTATATTGGACGATGGGGATACCAAGGGCAGGGTCTAGCATTGATGCAACACATTAGTATATGATAGCTTACTTGCAGCAGCAGCTCATTGATGTAATCGAGGTAAATTGATTAATATGCGTCTACAACTGCTTGACGTAGTGATGTTCAAGAGTGTGTATCATAAATGCAACAGACTAGTTAGTAGTATATGGTAGCTCACTTGCAGCAGCTCATGATGTTGTCATAGTTGATTCATATGCATCTAAAGCCGATTGACGTAATGAGGTTCACCATTATGTATCATTACCTCATCATTGTTGGGTACGGAAGAGCGTGTGCCCGGTGATTGCGCCCTTCGGTGTCGATAATGACGGACCTCCGCAGGAGCCACTGCACAATGTTATCAAAATACAGAGACCATCATTGCAGCATCATCATTAGGCAGAACACACAAACCCAGATCAGACATTATAGAAGAGACTATCATTGCAGTAAAATTATAGGCCCCTTTGAAAAGCAAGTAATATCTAGGTCATGTGTAGCTGATTTTGCCTGAATTAAATTGAGAGCTACCATTTGAGACTGAGAATGTTATAGTAGCTCAAGACTGAAAACGAGCAATGTAAAGGGTATGCAAACTAAAAGCTGCCTGAGGCAAGATGATTGAACACGACTAAACTAGAGTGAAAAGCTCCGCCTGGCATTGGCAGAGAAACTACTTAGTCTAGTCATGCAGGTACCTTCATCATTTTGGTAAGATGAGTGGCCAGTGATGATCAGATGCAGAAAGAGAAGCACGAGGATGGTTAGATTGGCTGCGATGAACATTCTAGCCTTTATCATTTTGGTTGATTGATTTTGTGTGTGTGTGTGTGTGTGTGTGTGTGTGTGTGTGAGAGAGAGAGAGAGAGAGAGAGAGAGAGAGAGAGAGAGAGAAAGAGAGAGAGTGTGTGTGTGTGTGTCTGTGTAGCGATTCGCTAGCTCAGCTCAAGACGGCGATATAGGTTGGACAGGAATATAGTTGTGTGTCTTTGAGAGAGGATTAAGCAGCCCTGAGCTAATTTATAGGAGGGGGGCGGCAAGGGATTGGAAATGCTGACACAGAAGCGATGAAATTGAAGGTATTGTAGGTGATTGTCTTTTTGGCAGATGGGATTAATCAGCAATTGGGGTCTACAGATGCAAGATATGGAGGGCGCAGGGACGACCGAACACACAAATAAGGCGAGAAGTCATCATGGCTGCCTGCAGAAGTGAGAGCACGCGAGAGAGAGAGAGAGAGAGAGAGAGAGGAGGGAGAGAGAGAGATCATGCATGAGTTCAAACAAGATTAATAAGGGGGCGTGGGCAGCGATATAGATGGATGATGTATATAGCGAATTAATGGAGCGCGTGACAATGGGGCCTGTGATCAGCAGCGGACAGCATGAGAGAGAGAGAGAGAGAGAGAGAGAGTCTCTGTATATGTGCTTGTGTATATCTTTGTTTTTCTCCACCCCCACATTAAGGCCCTTGTTTTTGTAGGAACCAAAACCTTGGAACTGTAGATCTCTTCTAGACACAATCTAGCGCTATAGGCTTGCCCATGCAACTGCCGCCAAATCTAGCTGGCTTCCAAAAAGAATGATGGCAATAGCTATGTTGTAAACACCTCCCCCTCCCCCCACCTTTGAATTGTGTCATTGTAGACCCCCGAGCATGCCCCTTGCTCCCATGTAGCCCCTTGAACTCATTAGTTGGTCCTATCTTTATCCTTATAATTATAACTCAACACAATGATTGCCCTATCCATTATACCCATTCATTGGTGACATTATTTATGTGCCCATTGTATTCATCCTTGAGTAGAACTAGTATTCTTAGCCTCAATTTAGCTCCATTCTTCACAAAAAAAACCCCATTTTAATATAAAATGAATCACAAATTTTTTTAAAGAAAAACCTTCAAAATCTAAAGAATAAGGTTCTAAAGCTTGTTAAAATTTATAAGATTGTTAGTTAGAAATTGGCAAAGACATGGGATTTGTTTCCAAAATCCCTCCTAAATTTTGAAGGGAAGGTTTTAGTCTCTACTACCAAAATGTTTTGTACTAATTGTAGCATCTTCAATGAAAAGATGCTTGTCAATTAAACCTATTCAATAGCTAAATGCAAATGTAAGGATATTGCACTATTGTAATTTGTAACATGAGAGGAGTCGAAATCTCTTTCACTCAAGCCTTCACTTGGCAAAGTAAAGCTCATTTGTCCTCATGTTAATTGACCCCTTCATGTCAAAGTGAACAAAATTTATGTTCCATGCTCGTCCCTTCAAAGAAATCTACCTACTATGGTTATGTGATAAAGTGCATCCCTATGGAATAGAGAAGTTGAATAAACTTAGAACTTTTGTTACAACACTTTTCATAAGTGCACACTATAAGTTCGGAAAATTGTTAGTAAAACTCCATTTTTGAGCTTCCAAAATGTGCATGTTCGAACATGAAATCAAAATGTCATGCTTTTCCATTCGTTTAATGTGATTGCCTTTGGAATCCTCCAATTAATACTTGATGTGAAACTACAACAAGATGCATGGAAAGATGCTATTAGTTTGAAAGGACCCATTGGACTCATAAAAGTTACTCACTAAAGCTAAAGGAGTTCTTGACGGTGAGCTCCATCAAATTCAACCATAAAGAGAAGGGATGCTTGGTTTAAATTTTCATGTAAGGTGATGATTTTATTAATAAGCCATGGTGAGTCAAAATTCTTCTTATTCTTGACTACTCAACAACTTGTGTAGTTGAGAGGCCAACACAAGAGTAGGTTAATCACATATTGATCACATCTTTGTTTGATGCTCTTTCTTCTCCAAAATTGAGGAGACATCATGTTTATTACATCTCTTGTCACCACTTTTTTCTCTAGAAATGAGACACGATGTCGCGAAATGCATCGTTGATCACCATCTGATGAGGTTTCCTCCCTCCATACTGAAAGGCAAGTTATCGGAATTGCGAGTGCCCCACAAGTTGTGAGGCCAAGTTGGGAACTTGAAGGTCATAGTGGTTGTGAGGCCAAGTTGGGAACTTGAAGGTCATAGTGCTAGTGTGCAAGGGGTAGGGCAACATTGAAAGGGTCCATGGGGAGGATGGACTTTGCAAAATTTCAAACCCTTATTTAATGTGGTTCCTTGGACTTTGCAATTCATAATTTTTAAATGTATGTTGGAAGCACAAGTCAAGCAATATTGAGGGAAATTGATTATATATGGGACTCACTCGACAAGCCTGGGCAGCCATAACTGTCACATGTTTCCTCTCTGGAGAAGCCGGTATTATATGAGGACCAAGCTGCCAATCTAGGCCAGCAGCGGCTACCATATAAGACTTAACTGCTGCTAGACTGGCCTGGCTGTGCTGCCAAATTTGTTGGGGCATTCTGATATTATAAAACCACCACAGGTAGTTAAGTGTTTTTGTTGGCAGCTTGTTGTGGGTGGAGAGGGGGGGGGGGGGGGGGGTTTCTAATTTAATAAATCCCCTTTATAATTCCACGTGACAATTCCTTTTAATTTTTTTAAATTGAATAAAGAATCCTGCCCAGTGCCTCTCTTCACCATCAGGAATCTTGCCCGTCCTCCAGGGCTCATATACGTAAGAGATTAAGTAGCTTTTTTTTCCCTGTCTTTGTTTAATAAATATTCACCTTCATAAATAGAAAGAGACTGAATATTTTTCATTCTCTTGGGTTACGGCTCCTTACGGCCATCGCAACGCCTCTGCCAAAAGAGCAGAAAAGAGAGAGAGAGAAGAAAATATATATGTATTAGAATTTAGCAGTTTTTGTTATTAACTGCTCCAGTATGTCAACCCATGATCGACGCTACGCATGCTAAAAGGGAGCTTGTCCCACAAACACACACATGCCTCCTCTCCTCTGACTTGTGGCTTACACATGGCCTCCTCCTTGCCTGCAGCGAGCAATTAGACATTATATTTCACCTCGGTTCCAACCTCCTCCGTTTCTAAATTTAGCAAAATTCTAAGTCGGATTCTACCTTCTCACGAAAGAGTTCTATCATCTATACTATTAGTTAATGAGAGGTGGGGGGCGGGTGCCACGTGGCGCCTCTCACCTCCCCCACAAGAAAAAAAAGAGAATGCGAGGATGGGCGTGGCACCCGTCCTCACCCATAAAAATCGCACCCGCCCCGGGGGCGAGTCTAGGCGCTTTGCGCCTAGTAATAACTAAAAAGAAACTCAAAAGAGAAATACAAGTGCCCTCAATCCTTAGCTTAAACCAATTGGGAACCCTTGGGTTAGAAACCCCCTAATAATTCACAAGAAACTCTAAACCACTTACTATGTAGGAATTCCGCTAATTAGATTTTCACATAACTAGAAAGAGTCTAATATAAGAAAAATCAAACTTTACTAGATATTACCAATTTAGAAAGATAGTTTTCAATATAGAAAGATTTTTCTAGTTAACTTACTATATAGAAAGCTTTTTTTAGTTAGCTTACTATATAAGAACTTTATTATCATAACTATCTATATAGTAAATTTATTAAAAAAGTTACTATATAGTAACTTTATAAATAGACATTATCTATATAGTAACTTCATTGAAAAAGTTACCATATAAGAAATTATAATTTATAACATCTATGTAGTAACTTTATCATACAACTTACCATATAGGAGGTATATCATGACATTATAAGAAAATCTCATAGAATGATATTTTTATATCTCTAACATAAATAATAATAGAAGAATACTTGATTTAAAAAGTGATATTAATAAAGTAAAAGTGAATAATAGAATTTTTTCCAATGTCCACAATAGAATTTTTGCCAATGTCCACAATACAAAAGTAGCATACTACAATATGAAATCCAAATTGTCCCTATTCTACTACATCAACAAATCTAGGCTTAAACTTCCAACGAGTGTATATTTGATTATAACTCATTTTTGCACCACGAGCCATTGTACTATAGCCTTTCTCATGGCATCCACATTACGCTTTGTATGATTTGTAGTGAAAGTGGGATCTCTCTTAATGATGTTAAAAGTGGATTTTAATGACGTATATAGCTCATCCACCATAGCAATATCCAAATATTTTAATAAGATCGTTTCTTCATCCACCTCACTCATCAATATACTCTGTAATTTTATTTTTTATTTTTAGTTAAAAAAACTATATTTACATATTTGGAAAAATACACATATACTAAATAAACATAACACATATAACCTGAGAGGATTGGCATTTATCAAGTGTCTTAACATGACTCCTCGCTAGCCGCACATTAGAGTTTTCAATCCCCTATTAAGTATCATAAAAGAGCTAATTTATCAAAATAAAGACATCCATATTTATCTTAAGAGATACTCAAAATACATTGGATTTATTATGATTCTTTATATCCCTTGAAGCTTTTTTCTTCTTTTCCTTCATGTTATCTTTCATCTTTTCGCTCTGCTATGATATAAAACTAAATAAATTAAACAAAGATAATATTTAATACAAACTATAGAGATAAAAATAATGAGAAATATCTTAGTACCTTTGGGATTCGTTTGCTTTTTCGATTTAGAAATATAACATTATTTGCCAACATAGTGTTCTCCTCAACTTATAATTTAAAAAATAATAATAGTATTAAATTACAATGTGATATTTATTAATATTTAATTTTTACGAAGCATTGAAGATAACTAACATGCGTAGCATATACAAGAAGGTCGATAAATTATTTATACTTCTTGAGCATGTCATCCTTAAAAGAAAACGAAACATATTAGTAAAATTATTTAAAGTTTTTATTGCAAATAATTATGAATATCATGCTCACTGTATCAAAATTCTCATCATTTTCTATGTGATTCAAATCATCTTGTGTATGTGAAGGTGGTTCTAGACAATAAACATCCTCTATCTCCATCTTGTTTGAAAACAAAACTCAGTAATCAAATTAAAAACATAAATATTTCAAAAAGTAACGATCGATGATGTGCATCATAGTTTTATTTACAAATCTCTATTGTGCCATATGCAATATGATCAAAACTCTCATTTTCTCCATTGTTAAAAGCTTGGGATTGCTATAATACTTTTTAAAAAATATAACAACAAAAGTGCAATTTATATCAGTACAGTTATGTAAACCAAATCATAATTCAAGAAAACATCTCTCCAAAAAGGAAATAAAAGTTTTGAAATAATCCTTTTGAACTTCTTCTTGATCGTCTTCAACATCTTCTCCAACTATAGAAGTAGTTGATTTCTATAAAAGACAATGAATTGTAAGTAGCATAAAAAGTAAAGTAAGTTATAATATATGTAAAAAAGTGTACCATAGAAGAGCTCTTTGATAAGTGTCTCATCTTTTGTTTCTTGAACTTTCTATTTGTTTGCATATTTCGAAGAAAACATAGGTAGATGTCTTCTTTTCTCCAAATATAAGTTGCCCCTGGAAACTCAGGTGGCCTAATCGCATGACGCTTAGACTTAATGTAATATTTTATCTCTTGTTGCAAGTCAAGCTTGTGTAAGAGATCTTTATATTTTTCTTCCACATATTTTACCCACTGTCGTACAATAGCTTGATTTGCACAATAAATTCAATTTTCTGTACTGCGACAATATGCTATGAGATATTTTCTTTTATATTTCTTATTAGGATTGCAGCTGTTTGATGGTGGAGACAAAAATATATACTTATATGTTGGTGTATCTATAACCATGACCTCATTAGAGGCCATCGTAAAATATAACTTGAAAAAAAAATATGAATGCAAGTCAAATAAACATAATATTTAAAATAGTAATCATTCACAAAATGGTAAATAGTAGTCTTAAAGGCATATGAAACTTGGATTGATTTAATAAAATAGATGTTGTAAAATGTACTTACATTTCTAGGCATGTATATAGCCTATGAAGACATGTTTGTTTTGTATAAATTTAGGATATCCATGACACTGAAAAATCACATCATTCTCCAAAGGGTAATATTGCTCTTATCCTTTTCCTTATCAACCATCCATGTATTATTGTGATACAACAATTTCAGTCCCTCGTTTGCAGTTATCCCACTACAACAAAAAGGCCTCTAAGTAGGCGCACTCTTAGACGCAATTTTTGAATTGAGAGAAAATATTACGGGCATGTCTATAAGCCCATCTAAATGCACATGTACCATTTCGCGTCTATAGTCGCATGTATAAAGAAATCCACATGCACCAATAGACGTGCTTTAAACGCGCATATACACACATAAATAAACGCCCATGCGAAAATCAAAATTATTATTTATTTAATTTCTTTTATGCATCTATAAGCGCATCTACATGGAAGATTAGACGGGCACATAGATACGTGCATAGACGCGCTTTTACGTGCGCCAATAGACGCAGTCGCAAAACCAAAAATCTCCTTTAAAAAAAAAGATATTTAATTTCTTTTTATTAATTTGAATTATATAGCGCGTCTATGGGCGCGTGTACTCTGCATTCTAGACGCGAGTATAGACGCACATTTTCTGCAATTTAGACTCGCAAATAGATGCGAAGCACAGAATTGGAAAAAAAAAAAACCAGAGAGCACAAAGTAACCATATGCTCTCTGGTTTTTTTTTCCCCCTCCCATACATCAAATTGTGCATTTGGGAAAAACACAATGGATCTGAAGGCACGAGAATTGAAAACAAAAATCCATGTATTCATTATATATCAAACACATTTATATGGGGAGTTTAAGTGCTTGCGATCGAAAGCGTGGCCACAAGCAGTAGGCTCAAAGATGGATAATAGAAAAACAAGAAAACAAGGCCATATGGTGCTCGTCTATGAATTTGAAGAAGAAACATCTTCGCTAGCACCACCATCGCTACTGGTGTCGCTATCCTCCTTCTCGCTATGCTCCACATCGGGGTTTGCCTACACACACAAAAGATCAAGGTTGCTTACGTACAATTGCAAAGAAAAAGTTATAATTAGCCATACTTTTAATAGGAAAGTAAGAAAAACATACCTCCTCTGGCTGTTGAATCCTCATAGCCTGGTTGTACTGCTCCTCAGTAATGAGACCCTCCTCATAGAAGTGAAGCCATGTGGCTGCGCGGTTATGGCCTCGATGGTAACCTACCTCTCTAGAAGTAGGTATTCTACCAACGATAGTAGTATGCAAAACAATTATGATATACAAACAATTATGAGACACAATGTATTAGAGCAAATTATATAAAGAATTGAAAAAAATATAAATTTTAAAAAAATAGAAATCAAAATATACTTACAAACTCTACCTCCCACGACTCTCTGCCGCCCGATCCGTAATGCGACGATCCCATAGTTTCCATTTGGATGCATCGTGCCTCTGCATGCTGGCGACTCTTCACTTTCTCTGCTGCTTTCTTCTAATTGGCTTTCTTCCACTCTATGCAGTGGCACATAGGTGATTGGCTATAGGCTCCACGCCCCTCCTCTTGTCTCCGCAATGACTCCCTGGCGCATGTCATGAGGTGGGATCTTTTGTTGTGAAGTAAATTCCTCACTTTTGTGCATCCCCAATCATCCAGACCCTCAGGATTTGGGTACCTCCTATGGACTGCCCTCAACACCTCCTGCCACAAGTCGCTTTTCTGATTCTTGAAGTAAATGAAAAAATCTTTATACGCCACATGCACGATGCTCCTCATGTACGCCATTACATCCCTTCCTTCATCATCATGGAAGATACCACTAGTATCTGTAACTCTATAGTACTAGCGTACTAGCTCCTCTACGTGATCTTCTGGTGAGGGTGATCGCTCGCCACCTCTTACGCAACCCCCGCACAAGCCTCGTCCTCCCTCTCGACTCTCCCTCCTCCCTCTCTGTCGACTACCCTCTGTCTCGCTGGATGCACATGCTTTCGCAAATGCACATGCGTCGGGGCTGACGCTTGTGCTTCAGCCGATGCATGTACAGGCGCTGCACGTAGAGTACCTGCAATTGGGGTTTGGACATTTGATATTTGGGAAGCAGTGCCAGACAAAGACGTCAGAGGCGTTCCAGACATGACACTAAACACCTCATCTGTTGTGGGAGAGCGGCCAAGGTGTCTAGTCATCTCTCCCATGAAATCTTCCTTACTAGGAAAGCCTCCAAAAAAATCATTGATCCCTCTGTTGAACAAGATCAATGTATCATTCATGCGCTCCAAATCTGGGTTATTGTTAGATGAACGAGGATGCGACATCTGCAAACAAAACACAGGAATAAGACAAATTTGCTAAACTGCAATATTGTGTAAATTGTACTATTGTGTAACATGTTTATACAATTCCATAAATAAAAGCTTGTCTTTTTTATCAGAGCTGACACGTGTATATTCGCATTTGAGATGCAGAATAGATGCGCTCTCAGACGCTTCCCCGAAGTCAAAGCCTTTGTTTTTTGAGCAGAGCGCGTGTATTCTCGCGTCTAGTATGCAAAATAGACGCGCTCAGAGACACAGTACCACCATGGAAAAAACTGAGCATGGCACATATATACTTGCGTCTATCATTCAGAATAGACGCGCTTAGAGACACGCCTGTAGATGCTATAACAGAAAACACAGCTGTGCATCTATATCTGCATCTACTCTGGAATCTACACGGACAGTTAGACGCGCTAAGTCGGCCGCTCTCAGACCGACAACCGCCACGATTTTTTTGTGATATAAAAGCTTCAAATTCATAGAAAGAAAGATCCTAATACAGAAAGAGACAGAGAGGGAGGGAGGGGGAAAGAGAGAGAGAGAAAGAGAGAGAGAGAGAGAGAGAGAGAGAGAGAGAGAGAGAGAGAGGACTCACCTTGAGTCTTTGGTATGGATGGGTGGTGGCACTACTTCCTTCCTCTTCTTCCTCTCCTTGGTGAGTTATTCTCCCTTGATGTTTGCTGCTTGTTGTCTCCTCTCTTTGCCTCTTGTTTCTCTTGTTCTCTCTTTCTTCCTCTCCTTGGCTTTCTTCTCTTTAGCTGTCTTCTTTCCCTTCTTGTCTCTTTGAAGTGAAAGAAGAGGTGAGTCATGAGGAGGTGAGTCATGAAGAGACTAGTGGAGGTAGACTACATGTCGGCTAAACTCGAGCTCCAGAACGCGCAAAAAACGCAGAAAAAGCACAGTTTGAAAAGAAATTGCTTGTATCTTTTGAATTTTGACGTTTGCATCTATTTTTGCATGTATATGCACGTCTAATTTTACGTAAACGTGCTGATAGACGCGTATTTAGACGCGCAGATAGATGCAGGCATAGACGCGCATTTAGCGCGCTTGCATTTTTATCATAAGTTTTTGTATTTAAGATAAGTTTTGATAGTAAGTTTTTATCATAAGTTTTTACGTATTTATGATAAGTTTTGTGTATTTAAAATTGAATATCTTAGAATAATTAATACGCCTTGAAGTTTTTATGTAAACATATTAATAACAAATTTGATGTTGTCATGAATTAGGTTTAATCATGTCGTCGTCATCACCTAGTGCGGTGCATGTTGATGAGTCAACGAGCACATCCTCAAGTGAGGATGAAACATTACGTCTTCATAATTGAGATGCATGGCTACGATGAAAAATTAAATGCATGTGTGATCGTTGTCAAGGGTGTATTTTTCGAGCACGTCGAGTGGCAATGTCACACCTCAGCATGTATGGAGAATGGGACCGAGAAAAATCACCGGTATTCATTGCTTTTAACACTAAGATTACTAGTCTATGTTTAAAATATATATCAACATACATGTAACTCCCTTTTGTGGTTGAGCAGGATGCGGTGCCACATCCTCAGATGCTCCCTCCCGGGCGTTGAGAGGCTGCAAAACGTTGACGCGAGGAGGTAGAGTCTTCAAGAAGAGTGGAGACTGACAACCATGATAGTAGCCCTCATGAAATGCCCCATCAAGTTGTAGAGAATGAGATTTTGGACAACATGGTACACGATCTATTTTCGCAATCGGTTCGGGGAGAATGTCACTCGACGAAGCCAATTGACCCACTATACGTAGCGTCATCTACTCCGTTGTACGAAGGTTGTACGTACTCCGTTCTTCGTGCGTCCCTTGAGATACTTAACTTGCAAACAATTTATGGATGGAGTAATGTTAGTTTGAATGCGTTATTGAAGTAGGTATCAATTCAGTTTGGCTTATGAATCATAATATTAATTGTTCTATTTTGAAATCAGACACAAATATATGTTGGTGGTTTTTTAACTCACTTTTAAAAATATATGTAGGTTATTATCACAAATGCTTCCAAAAGGAAACAAATTGCCAACTAAGAGAGAGCAAGCAAGACATTACTTGACATCTTTGGGAGGCCTCGATTATGTCAAGATCTATGCATGTGTCAATGATTGTGTCTTATTTCGTGGGATTCATGAGTTCGCACGAGAGTGTCCTGTTTGCGGCGAATCAAGATACGAAGTCGAGATGAAGACAATGGATGTGCCTCGTAAGGTTTTGCGACATTTTTCGATTATTCCATGTATTCAACTTATGTTCAAGTGTAAGTCTATTGGAAAACTCATGTCATGGCATGCTAGTCATCGTTCAAGTGATGGAAAATAGAGGATCCCTGTAGACACACCAGCATGGCAACATATAGAAAATTTGTGGCCCGTTTTCAAAGAAAAGCCAAGAAATTTGAGATTTGGTTTAGGTATGGATGGAATCAATCCATTTGGCATCAAAAGCACATCATACAGTGTATGGCCAGTGGTATTGGTGAACTATAATATTCCTCCATCCATGTTAATTAAAAAGGGACATATAATGTTGTCACTTCTGATTCTTGAAAAGCACAAGGTAAAAAACATGGACATTTACTTAGAGCCTTTGATTGAAGAGTTAGAAATGTTATGGGAAGGTATTGAGGTGCAAGATACAAGCGCATCTGCATCCTCTAGAGATTTCACTTTGAAGGCCATATTGTTGTGGACCATGCATGACTTTTCAGGATATGGAGAGTGTTCAGGTACATGTATATAACTCTATATTTAAAATTTAAGACTTGAATCAATTGCATGTTATTAATTCACTTGTTTGTTCAGGTTTAACCATATCAGGATATCGTGCATGTCCTATTTGCAGTCCCTCTCTAGTTTCCTCTAGGCCGACACATTTAAAGAAGGTTATCTATGACAATCATCATCGATTCTTTCTATTGACCATTCCAAATATGTTCTCCCTACTAATGGAATGACTCCACAATCTCTAACCATTCGAGATTGGAAGGAGAGATGGATTAATGCCGACAGCCACCCTCCACTCGGCATGAGTCAGTAAGAAGTATATTTCTCTCAATTGAGTTTAAAGTATTTAGCATGATGAATTGTTTACATAATATATTGTTTGCTTGTTAGATTCTCTATATTTTTTCATCTTTCGTATTGGACTGAAATCAAGATCAATCACCTATTGGACCCCATGCACATATTCAAAAATGTTGTATCTACATTATGGGATCACTTGATAGGGGCTCGTGATTCAGTCAATGTAAGGGAGGATTTACGTAACATTGGTCGCATGAGATGAGCCTGGACATGCATGGGACCCAGAGGAAAGATTGAGCTACCCCATGCACCTTGGATGTTGTCAAAGAACGAGGAAAAAATAGTGAAGGAATAGATATGTAGCTTTCGAACCCCACAGGATGTATGAGATGTCTCAAGGGAGCCTTCATAAAGAAAAAGAAAAGAGGTGTGGAGCAACTATCTGGTTTGAAGTCCCACGATTGGCACAAAATGATTCAAGTAAGGGTATCTCTAACCATGAATATAGTAATTAGTGGAGTAACTATGTGTAAACTTTGGGATATAATGAAATTTTCCTCAACTAATCATTTGATCTATGAATATTATTTACAGTTAGTTCGTACTTCCTACTAGCATATCCCATTGTGTATCCAAAGATGTACTTAATATCATTTACAAGATGGGAGAGCTTATGAGGTGTGTATACAGTGTATTTTTTCATTATATATTGCATACATCATATAGTGAACCTCTTTGAATTTCTACACAAAAATAAACAATTGTCAAATACATCCTGATAGATACGTGAGCTCGAAGGAAATTGATCCAAACACATTGCAAGATGGTCGAGTATTATCTGTTGAGGTGGTTTGTTTGGTGGAGGAAAAATTTCCTCGCTCCATTTTGACTACTTAATTTTATTTACTCATACATTTGATTGATGAGATCACACTTTGTGGGGCAGTTCATGCAAGGTGGATGTTTTTTCTTGAGCGCTTCATGAAAATCTTGAAAGATTTTGTGAGGCAAAAAGCACGGCCTGAGGAAAGCGCGGCTGAGGGTTGGTTAGTGCAATCATCCCTTGTTTATATCTCTGAATATCTTACTAAAGTGGACCCCTCTCAACCACGACTATGGAAAGACGATGAAGACTTGAGGATGACCTCTATAATACCTCAAGGAAAAGGAATGAGTAAAGTGCTAACAAAAGAAGAACTTTGTAAGTTAAATAGTTTTTGTGTGCTCAATAGTGATGTAATGAGCAAATGGGTGACACTATATAATGAAGCAAGGACAAGAAGAAAAAGCGAAAGACAAGCATTTCGCACCAGATATGGACATAATGTCTCATTTCTAGATCATCTAAATGTGCTCCCACGTCATATTGATATAGATTGGTTACATGAGAAAATGGAGAGAATGAAAAAAGAGGAGGGAATTAATATATCTCAAGAAGAGTGGGAATACACACGAGGTTTCTTATCAAAGGTGAGACATACTATCAATTAATTTGTTTCTAGTTATATTTTATATAATAAATTGACATGTTTGATCTTAATATTTTACTACTAGTGCACATTATTCAATGCTATTTGGCGTAAGGGTAAACATCTTCGAACTCAACGTATAGATGAAAAGAGAAATACCCAAGATTGTGGTATCCTTGCTCACTTCAAGGATGCCAATGGTACCATGAAAGGTTATTGTGGCTTGATCCAAGATATTCTGAAGCTTAACTTTAGACGATTCTTTATATATGTACTGGATGTGAAGTGGTTTAAAGAAGTGGTAACAAATGGTGAGCATTGCACAATCAGACATCATCCAAGTGGTTTTGTAATCATTGACTCTACAAAATTTCACCAAAACAAGAATGACACATTAGTACTATCTCAACAATGCAAGCAGGTATATATGTAAAAGCTAATTTTTTTATATGTATACATGTGATACATATACACAATATAATAAGTATTTAAGTTTCTTGCTTTTGTTTTTCAAATACTGGTTGTGTATCATCCAATGGTAAACAATAACCAATGGTGGTATGTCATCCCTATATCTAATCGTTCAAAACCAATATATGGTAATATTATCAACATAGAGATAGCAGATGACAATTCAACAATTAATGATGATATACATGATGACACCATAATGGATGATATGCGTGATATAGTACAAGATGAACCTCGCGAGGATGTTCAAGGAAACACAGAAGAGGACAATAATGTGGTTGATGATGAAGTTATTGAGCAATATAGCAATACATCTAATAGTGGGATAGACTTATTTGTTTCGTTACCTCTTGGTAACATAGACCTAGAAGTAGATAGTTTAGCAAGGGTTGATCTCATTGAAGATGAGATGGATCATTCACTCTAACATACTTAATTTGCTTAATGATTCAATGTGTATTCTTAATTCTATGGAAAATATCATACGCACACGTGCATACTCAAGAATCAATAGTCAAGTTTAAAGCTAAATTGAATTTTCCATAATAAAAAAGAAGTATTTTTTATCTTCTTCAAGTAGAGAAATTACGAGATACATGCAATGCTTGCTACTAATTGTATAATAAGGTTTGTGTCACTTGCCGCTAATTAATTATATCAGGCTTGTTAACTGGAGGAACTGCCATTCATTAGAGAGCAATGCAAAAATAATTATTAACTCTGGTTTTTTAATTATATTAAGTCCAATTTCAGGTGGTTTAATAATTACGCGTCTGAAAACGCGTCTATATTCGCGTCTATGTTCGTGTTTATCTGTGCGGATATATAAACACAAAATTTGCATCTATTTACATACTCTTTTACACGCGCATATAAACGCAATGATAGACGCACCCGACTTTGTGCATCTAACATGCACGTCTATGACTCATTTTTGTTGTGGTGTCCTCCATAAAAACTTTCCATAAGTTATTTTGATTGTGATGTTTCTCCAACCATGCTAATTCCCATTCTTTTTTTTCTCTATCCACTTCATGTACAATAGCTAAATTGTCATTCATATCAATACATGCCAACACAATATCATTTTTCTCTAGCCATGGAGGAATACATCTAACTTCACCAACTTGAAGCAGTCTTATCCTTGGTGAGAGATCTTTTATATCATAAGCAATAAGCTTATTGGTTAAAGAGAGAAGCATACACTTATCCAATAATGAGCTTATAGGCCTTACACAATCCCAATCAAATTGAATACGTTATCTCTGTAATACACTCATTTTAGTAGTAACTAGTTCGATAAGTAAGCACTCTTTATTATCTTTTATTGTGATACACTTTTTTATAATACTCTACCCCAAAGAAAAGCATGATCTCTCTATTCCACTATGCTGAAAAGAATGATATAATACAAGCCTTTCAATGACTCATGCTTTCAATAGTAGTGTTAGGCTCATTAACTTTAACTACTATATCATCCTCGTGCTTATAAACATCCCCAGTAGACAATAATCTTTTGTACATTGTCACATGTTAGGATTGTAGAGAATTCTCTTCAAGAGACCAATAGTGCTCTACATACTTTTGTTCCTCTTGAATAAGCGGTCTAATCATTCATCTCTTTTATCATATTGCTATACCTTTTTGTTTTATCATTTTGCAACATGTAGTATCTTGATTTATTATTTCAAGCTCCCTACATAGCTCCTTCGCCCTCCTAATGACTGATGAAACCTCCAAGTTTCCTTGTTCATGTGTTGCATGGCATGATGTGCTATCATGAATTTTTATCTAAAAAAAAGAACTGATAAATACATATGAATAGAGGATGGCGGGTCCTTACACAAGTTATCTTGCAAGAGGATGAATAATCATCCTAATTTAGTATCCTTCTTGAGTAAGGAAGATTGATTGGAAATTAAAGACCGGCCGATAAACTGAAATAACCAATAAACTTAAGGTTTGACCGAGTCGGGTTAATAGGGCACGCCCTAACCCAGGATATAGGTGAACTTGCCAAGTTGCAAGTCATCCCGGATCGAGTGCTGGACGCATTCGAAAGGAAGGATTCATTCCTTAGCAGTTTGCCAACAAAAACGATCAATGGAAATGTTTGTGCTTGCTACAGATTCTAGAGCACTGTTTGGCTTTGTTTTTTTAATGTCCTCTCATGTGGCAAAAGGCTATCCTTTTCTTGTTGTAAGATTGAGAAGACGTGGTGAATAGTACTCTTCTATAATAATGAACCTACAATATCTCCATGTCTTTTTTATTGGTCTTGATATACCAACATATGTTAGTACCTTACGTTCAAATTCATAACACCAATAGATATCATGCATCCAGTATTTCTCCAAACCCTAAGTAACGCAAGTTAATAGATATTATTAGAGGCTATGAGAAAGTGATATATTGTATTAATAAAGATCTATACCTGCAACATGCTCAAGAGGGGAAGAATTTGCTCCCATAGACTCTTCATGAAAGAAGCAAGGAACACATCATTCTATGCATTCCTTTGACCAGTCTTTGTCTCACGATTGTAATTATAAAACCCATGGGATATATCTACTACTAGAAGAATCCCCAAGTCATAGATCTCTCTATGTAAGTAAAAAATTCTTAGTAAGATATATGGTAAACACCATTGGATGAACTTTTGATTCTCCTCTGCCTTAAAAATATCATGGTATTTTCTTGGAGTGGATGGCCAACGACCATATCGAATGGATTGTGGAGCAAGGGAAAATACTTTTTCAACACTAGCATCTATTTCTCTCTTCGTTTCATTGGATGCAGCTTGCATAAGAGTACTTATATATTTTTTTGAATATATTCAATGCAAAAATATGCATTGAATCATAGACTAAATTCAATGATAAATTGAAACCATATAGATCATGCAATCCCCACATTATAGACTCATGATAATCTTGCTTCCTTGAGTATATATTCTCATTTAGTCTGCGTGAATGCTTTTTTGGATTGCAAAAGTGCTTCTTTCATTCCTTCTATGGTATGTTTTTTTGGAGGATATCGAGCTTGATATCTATTTCTATCATAAACATAACAACCTTGAAATGATGAGTTATTACTATCCAAGGTAGCCTGAGCTTTTGTTAGAATATCAAGCTCACGTTACTCTTCAGTCAGTCTATCTTTATGTGTGTGACCGACATTAACTGGATATAGCTGTACATGTGTGTGACATTCAGTAAGTCGGTGTAGTCAGTGACTTAACCACAGTTATTCTTGGTTAGTCATACCCATATGTGTAAGTCTCTTTCAGTGAGTATGATGGAAGAATAATGGAAGAAGAACAACAATGAGCTGAGGCTCATCTTCTGCTCCACTCTGTCTCTCCCCCTCTCTTCCAATATGGTATCAGAGCTTGAAGGCTTGGCAGTGTCCATTTGACATCAAGACATCAGATCTGAAGAAAACGTCATGAAAGGAGACTGTGCCTGCAGCTTGTTTTTTTGCAAAAGCTATATCTTGCCACAGAAATGGTTTTTGGAGAAACGGCTTCATGATCCTGACAGTTTCGACATGGCCTACAACTTTATAGAAGAATTTTTTTTTCAAATTCCTCACAGATTTTGAGATATTCAGCATAGACCTGTGCAGACTGGTTGTTTACTACAATAAATAGCAAGTGATTCCAGGGCACTGGTATCTTTTATCCTAACAATTTATATGCCATTATTATCATGCATTTGAGCATGATATTGGAGTGTTAAATGCTCAGTTTTGGAGCTTATTTGCATGTTGGAAACACTGAACTAGTTGTTGTCCTAAATTTGGAAACAATATACCTATAAGGTTGAAGTATCTGTGATGCTTATTTGCTAGTGACAAATGCTTGGATCATAACACTTGAGTGGTAGATGCTTTTTGGGATATTGTGAGTCCTAAAAGTCCAAAGTTTGGGCTGATTTGTTGCTGGTTATACCAAGGTATTGACTGGTTATTGTCTGCAAGAAGGATACCTATCATCTTCACTTAACATACATGCAATATATTCTGATCAATTGGACATGTATCAACTCCTGCATAGAGTGGCAACTGAATGAGATGTTTTGGGGCTGTTTTGAGGTTTGAATACTCTTATTTTAATAGAGGAAGTACTCTTGATTATAGCAATGGGCTGGCTATATTTGGTAATGCTACTTGCATACAGTACAAACATTGATACTTGTATGGATATAGTTTGTTGCTGGGATGTTTTGCCACTACCATAGAATGTTTTGAACTGATTTGAGCTTGGTTCATGCTTAGTTGACTATGTTTTTTCATTGTTGGAATACAGTTTATAGCAAGCAGGTTGTCAAGAAAACTGTCCTAAATTACAAGAATCTGTCTTGAATAGTAGAAAATTGGTCATGAATTGTAGGAAAAGAAGTCAGATACTTACAGGTTGTATACATCACCGAATACCTAAGCTGCAACTATGGAAAATGCTCAAGGCACTGACAATATCACAAAAATTGTAGGAGAAAACCTGGACAACAAAAATTTTGCTTTGTGGAAGTTCCGTATGAAGAATTTTTTGGTTGGTAGAGGTTATTGGGACTTATGTACAGGTGATGAGGCTGAATCTGAAATACATGAAAGAAATTCAACAAATGATCAAAAAATGGCTCATAAGCTATGGATTGAGAGAGCATGCAAGGTGTTACATTGGTTTTTCTTATGTATATTAGATGCTATGGTTATACAAATTACTGGATACAGTTCCCCAAAGGATGCATGGGACATACTCATGAAGAATTATGGAAATGTAACACATGCAAGAAAGATTCAGCTACATCAACAATTCAATAACATGTCTAGGAATGACATAAGCATTCAGACCTACACTATAGAGATGAAGAACATAGCGGATCAGCTTGCCACCATTCGATCTTCAGTGTCTGAGGATGATATGATTGCAGTGACATTGAATGGACTTGGCAAAGAGTATAAAGCATTTGATACGTCTATTTCTGTGAGAGTTGAATTCCTTGATTGGGATGAGATGATTACTTTGCTCCTACATGAGGAAGTTAAGCTTGGGTTGAATACAGGTTCTAGTACGTCTCAAAGCAGAGACGTTGTTCTTTACTCTAGCCAACGTGGTAGAGGTGGCAGAGGCCGTGGCTCCTTTCAAGGTCGAGGAGACACTCGAAATGCTTATGGATAGCATCAGCAGAATGCATGGCATGGCACAAATACACAGGGACAGAGTAGATCTAGTGGCTTTAGAGGCAGAGGGAGATCACCCCATGATAGAGATGGTGGATTTGATTCATGGCAGTCAAATGATCAATCAAGTAGAGATAAGGACTGTCATTATTGTGGCAGATATGGACACATTACAAAGAATTGTTACAAGAAGTAAGTAGATATGAAGGCAAAGGGAAAATAGCATGGGTACTATGCATCTTCTAACGGTGCTCATGATGAGCAGGTTGACAGATTGTTTGCCATGCAACATGTGTCTAAGAATGCATCTAGGTAGAACAAAGATTAGAGATGGTACATTGATTCAGGGGCTTCAAATTATATGACACCCAATGGAGAATGGTTTGATGAGATGGTTGCAGATTCGCATGGTTATGTGTGTACTAGGGATGACACCCAACATGACATTAAGCACAAAGGAATTGTTCCCTTGATGATGCCTGATGGCAAGAAAAAGAGCCTGCATGATGTACTATATGTACCTACAATAACCAAGAATATTTTGTCAGTTGGACAGATGGTAGAACAGAATTTGTAGGTGAGATTTAATAGAGATGGATGCTTTGTTGAAGAATATGGTAATGGCTGCAAATTGATTGCTAGAGGCCGAAGAGATGGCAAAATGTTTATTCTTGATACGTTAATTCCAAAATTGAAAGCAGCCATGTTTGCACATGATGATGGTGCTATGCGGGATGTTGAGATATGGCATAAGAGGATTGGCCATGTGAATGTACAAAATCTGAAATCTATATAGTAAAAGGAGATTGTGCTTGGACTACCTAAGTTCAAGTATCATGACTTTGGACATGTGTGTGATGCATGTCAGTTTGGAAAGCAAGCACGGTTTCCATTTAGGAGACATGTACAGAATAGCTTACGACCCTTGGAGTTGGTACATTTTAGATGTATGGGGTTCGTCTCATAATGCTTCGTTTGGTGGTGCTCATTACTATGTATCCTTCATTGATGATTTCAGTAGGTATACTTGGATTTACATACTGAAACATAAGGATGATGTGTTTGATGCATTCAAGGACTTCAAGAAGCATGCTGAAAATGAGTTGAGCTATAAAATTTCATGTCTTAGATTAGATGGAGGTGGAGAATATATCTCTAATTACTTTGACAAGTACCTTGCTAAACATGGGATCAGAAGACAGTTAACTTGCAGCCATACACTGTAGCAAAATGATGTAGCAGAAAGAAAAAATAGGGTATGGATGGAATTGGCAAGAGCTATGTTGAATGAGAAGAGTTTGCAAAATGGTTATTGGGCTGAAGCAGTAGTGATTGTTGTCTATATGCTGAATAAAACTCCTACAACAGGGATTCATGATGTAAGTCCATATGAGAGGTTGAATGGTCATAAGCCTGACATTTCACACTTGAAGGTAATTGGCAGTATTGCATATGTGCATGTTTCTAATTAAAAGAGGAAGAAATTGGATCCTAA
The DNA here is from genome assembly GCF_053477565.2 of Lygodium microphyllum. Taxonomy (NCBI): domain Eukaryota; kingdom Viridiplantae; phylum Streptophyta; class Polypodiopsida; order Schizaeales; family Lygodiaceae; genus Lygodium; species Lygodium microphyllum. Next base: position 42,494,383 of record NC_141139.1, on the reverse strand, counting down.
AGTTGTCAAGAGTGTGTTCCTTGGTTATGCACAAGGCCGGAAAGCTTACAAGTGTTATGTACCATCTATACATGAGACATTGATTAGCAGAGATGTTGTTTTTGATGAGCTGGCATCGTGGTATGGTAATCCTGTTACAGTGGCTATTGATGGATCAACCAGCACTAGTAATGCTAAAAATACACCTATAGTGAGTACATCTATGAGTGGTCCTACAAGTGATGTGTCACCTATAGTAAGTCCTTGGTGAGGACGCTTGCGAAGTCGTACTCCTACATCCATTGGCACGGATATGTCAGTGAGGGGGAGATTGGATAAGGAAAAAGAAAAGATGCTTGAGGATGTGACATGTCCACTTACAACAAGTATGAGTCATCTAACAGTGATAGTTTGGATAGTGAGTTGGGCATTCCATCTATTATGACACCTGGAGCAAGGTAGAGTCATTATGTACCGCCTCATGAGAGGCAAGCTCAGAGTGAGCCACAGTTACAGAGATCTGAGAGAGTCAGAAAACCAGTTGACAGGTTTACATACACTAGTTATTTAGCTTGCCATTATGCATATATGGCTAGTGTGACAAGTTACAAAGAACCTACAAAGTTTGATGATGCAGTTACAGATGATAACTAGTGTGTTGCCCCATGGATGAGGAGTATGCAGCCTTATCTAAAAATGAGACATGGGAATTGGTTGAGTTGCTTAAAGGAAAAGTCCCCATTGGCTGCGAATGGGTGTACAAGGTTAAGTGCAAGTTCGATGGTTCGTTAGAATGTTATAAGGCCAGGCTGGTTGCAAAAGGGTATATGCAGCAGTATGGCCTTGACTATGAGGAGACTTTCAGTCCGGTGGCTAAAATGGCAACAGTCAAACTATCATTGCTTTGGCAGCATGCAAAGGTTGGAAATTATGGCAAATGGATGTCAAGAATGCTTTCTTGAATGGTGATTTGGTTGAGGAAGTATATATGGAGCAATCTGAAGGCTATGTTCACCCAGACTTTCCTACACATGTATGTAAGGTGACAAAGTATTTATATGGAATGAAATAGGCACCTAGAGCATGGAATGCTTGGATCAACAGTTATTTATAGCAACATGGATTTAGATTGGGTGATGTAGATCACAGTCTGTTCACGAAGAAGACAGATCATGGATATGTGTTTCTAGTGATTTATGTAGATAATCTTATCATCACCGGAGATGATGAAGAGGGCATTGTTGAAATTAAATCATGTTTACAGGCTGAATTCAGAGTTAAAGACCTTGGTGAACTAAAGTATTTTCTTGGGATTGAGGTAATCTCTATGCCTCAAGGTATATGGCTGCTACAGAACCAGTATGCTCATAACATGTTACAGAAGTATGGTATGGTTGAATGCAAGCCTATGGAGATACCTCTTGATCAGAATGTCAAGCTGCAGATTGATGTTGGAAATGACATAGAGAATGTGACCATGTATCGACAAATGGTGGGCAACTTGATATACTTGACTATTACCCATCCTGACTTATGTTATGCAGTGGGGCTGATTAGTCAGTTCATGCAGAAGCCTCACAAACCACATTTAGATGCAATTAGGAGGATCATGAGATATGTAAAGTGTACTACAGATTATGGGTTGTTTTATGCATATGGAAAATCTCTTGACTTCACAAGGTTTACTGATGTTGATTGGGCTGGTTGTGCCTATGACAAGAGGTCAACCATTGGTTATGCAAAAGCAGTTGCTTCTTCCATTTGTTTTAGCTCTTTTGAACTTAGATTCATCCTTTTCAAAAGTTAGAAAATTTTCCCAAAGTCACACATATTTTCTACAAAATACTTACAGAAGGTCTACAGAACAGTACAGTACAGTACCAGAATAGATACAGAATAGTTACAGACCAGAGACAGAGCAAAGACACAGAGGCTCTACAGAAGGTTGACAGAGGGTTATAGAAGGTCATCAGAACCTTGTAACTCATACTAAAACCATTCCAAACTATCCAAAACTATTCAATAGGCTTCCAAAAGATCTCAATCTTTATCAATCATCAATCCATGCTTTATACAGAAGAAAATCAGAACAAAACAGAAGCTATACAGAAGGTATACAAAACCAATTAGAACATCACAGAGCTTCATATCTCTACTGAGAATCATCATGAACTTCCAAAAAATAATCAATATCATCCAAAACACTCTCAAACACTTCCATTATCAACCATACATCACTCTAAATCCATAAAAAATCAATCATTCAGTCCTCAAAAACAACAAAAATCAATCAAAAATTCAGTCTTTTTCCACTCTCAACATATCCCCACACTTAGAAAGGAAGCGTCCTCGCGACCGAAGGAAAATAAGAATATAAGTTCACTAAAGAGCTCAATTTTATCTTCCGTAGGATCTTCAATAATCTCTCTAAACCACGACCCCAACTTATCATATGTATCGCTAGAAAAAACTACTCAAGGAAAACTTGTTATTCATTAACTCATCTAATTAATCAATTGGAAGTCATAACAAATTTGTAAAGGATATAAGAGGTTCTTCTTTAGATTTCCACCATATGCTTTCCATCCATCATCAATAGTTTGAAAAGAGCTTTTGAACAAATTATTCAACCAACACTAACTCATCACATAAGATTATTACAACACACACACAAACACAACCATCTGAATGACACCTCCAAAAAGAGATATATATATCATTAAGAATCATCCAAAATACATTGCAAAGGCATCAATGAAGGTGATCCCTTTTGAAGGCTTGGTGGTTTTGAAAACGATCCATGGAAAAAGACTCATCCACAAATGTCTTTGGAGGATTTTGAAAGAATTGTAGGCAGCATATCCTTTCTAGCAAAACAAGGTATTTGCTAGGGAGACATAGGGCATGCAAATATAGGTCATCCAACTATTGGGAATCAATGTTCACATTGACATTCATACAAAGCTTTGGAATGGCCGTTTGATCTTTATGGGAATGCCTATGCATGTATGCTAGATACCAAGCAAAATGAGTTGTCAATCTCACTGAAGGATCTAGAGATTGTGAATATTGGTGAGAAAAATGAAGGTAATTCTGGTATGCTTGACAAGCAGTTGTCCAATCCCCTGGAATTAATGGCCAGTTAATCTGTGGTCCCGTGAGAGAATCAGTCGAGCTCCATCCTCTTCTTCTCGAAATCTGCTAATCAAATCCTTTGTACTCACTAACCAACTGAGGGGGTTGAGAAATAGAAGTGGCATGCGATGGAAGTGGAATAAGTAAAAGAGGATGAAGAGATGGGTAGGCAAAATCATAAAAGGAAGAATAGGCTAAAGAAGGAGTGGCTGAAAATTTAAGTGAATCAGTTAGAAAAGGTGTCAATTGATAAACTAGAAAAGTAGAAGGTATATGGATAGATGGTGAAGGGCATGGTGGAGAAGGGGAAAAAACTCAATCTTCAATAAAAGAACAATAGGTAAATATAGAAATTTGAGGAAAACCCTGAGGTTGGAAAAGAAGAGGTAAGATAGCTGCTAAGTTGGTTTTATAAAGGGAAAGATAAGTTTCATAGCGATGAGCCATTTGCTGGTAGTACAATAGGCTAGGAACAGAGGGACCTAAAATAGATCTTCTCTGATAGACATCAAAAAAAGATGAATCAAATGGATGGTTCTTGGAAAGATAAGCTAGGAGATCCACCCTCAGTTGGTTAGTGCTCTGCACATAAGTAGAAGCTGTATTCTGATGTTGATTCAAGACCACAGAATCAATCATTGAATGCCATGAATTGTCAGGGAAAGTAGCCACTTTTGAGAAATAACACTGGAACATGTCATCTATCCTCAACTCCAAATAGTTGACATACAAAACAACTTGCAAAACCACATCCCCCACATACCAGGCCAAATCTACATCATCTGAAATCAACAGATCACCTCGTAGATACAAGTAAGATAACAACATGATATCCGTCATCACAGAATCTTCAAAAACCATACGGACCACTTTTGTCAGCAAATCTGAAGACCAAGCCCCACTTCAACCATTCTCTGGAAGAGGGAGATCCATTGTTGAAAGCTTCATATAGAAGGCCAACTTCTGCAACAACTGATAGTGGACAAAGAAAGAATGGTCCAGAGAAACATACTCCTAAAAGTTCTCAAATGTAGACCATAGCAAATCCATCCTGGATTGCAATCTTACTTTACTTTGAAACAATGGACACAATGTGGCATGTCTCTGGAGAACTGCCAAGTCCTGCTTAGAGATAGAAGGAATCATAAGAACATTGGGGCATGGACGAACGGACCGTGACTGTGCCAGTTGGTCTTGCAACTGCTTAATTTGGGAAGCTTGTGATTCCGCTGTATTAAGAGCAGTCTATAAAGCTGACAATTTTGCATCTAAAAGAGTCTGAAACTCTTGAGCTTCTTTGGACATCCTCTCTTTCTCCTCTGAAACTCTAGTGACCTCTGACTAAGCTTCTGTTAATTGAATCTTCAAAGAAGATATTCCTTCTCTCTGGGTCTCAATCATTTGGGTTTGCTGCTCCATTTGCTTAAATAGATATGCAAGAGTGTCTTTAGTAGAGGCTAACTCTGAGGTTGCCTTATGCAACTATTCTTTGGACTGCATCAATTCTTCATAAAAAGAAGCATACAGCTTCTGAACACAAGCTGTCACTGAAAGTTCAATCGAACTCTGGATGTCATTACAAAGGAATGGAATGGCATCTCCTGACACTAAACTGTTTAGGGAAGGGAATAATATTTCCAAAGAACCCTCTCTATGTGCCCTGAATAAATTGTTACATGTAAGGTAGGTAGGGAGGTCACTGCCAGAAGTAGCAGGAATTGTGACTGAAGGAATGACTGAGGAAGTTTTATCTGCCACACACTTCAAGCGCTTCTGCTGAATGACCAATGGAGGAGGGGAATCAAGTTCCTCTATGTCAATAGGTTCTGAATCTTCTAAAGGTGGAGGCGGAGGTACTGGATCAGATGGAGGAGGTGGTAGCACACCCTTCTTAAGGCCTGAGTATGTCAAGAAAGCATATAAGTAGGAACCATAAGTGACATTTGTGACATTCCCTCTGGTCACTTTGACAAAATGTTGGTCCATCTTTGTAAGTAGGTAAGTACTCCAATCAATGGCCACCCCTTTTAATACCATCCTAGAAGCTGTGAAGAGCTCTTTGGACAAATAATGAGATGGTGTTTTGGCAGGCATAAACCTGTCTCGGAGGGATTGGCTAACTAACTTCCAAAGAGGATCGGTGATCATGGAAAAAGATACTCCTGAAGTGTTTATCACTTTCTTGACATCCAGAATCTCTTTGGTCTGCTTCTGTAACAGCTTGAAAATCTCATCATTGGAGAATAATTGTTTGGCTGTAACAAAGGGCTCTCCTTTGTAGGGAAGAGACAAAGCCTTCCCTAACCCTTGGGGTGTCAATACCATGGAAGCACCATGAACCAGGCCCGACTTCTTACTATATGATGCAAGAAATGCATCACACAGGGATGGATCATCTGGAATCAATGGGAGTGAAGTAGCCACGAAAATCGCAAGTCCTGCTTTCGCTATAGGCTCAAAAGCCAGTAGGGAAGAATAATCCCTACTAATCAACGGGACATACTGGATAGGAGGAGGAGTGTGAGGCGCCATTCAGATGGAAAACACACACACCGTAACCATAGACAATCACAAAGAATGCCTGCAAAAAAACCAAAATAGCTATAAAAAAGGAATCAATCAAAAGAATGACACACACATAGATGTAACTAACCAATTTACCACCCCAAACAACCCATATCCTAGAAAAAATTGGGCATGACCTCTACACATATGCAATCGAAAACTTCATGCGATGCAACAAGCAGGTACCCAAGACCCCGTATCTGGCAAGAAAGAAAAAAACTTCAAACCGCACCCGTAATCGTAGCACATAAGCAAACCATAATACCATAAAAAGCCTAATCAAGACCTGACCATAACCTTGACCAATAGTTTCAGCTAAGAGGACTTTACGTACCCATCCCACGAAGCGTGTTTATTCAAAAAGGGAAAAAAGTATAGTGAGGGGAAATGGTTTTAATGAAGGGTTCATTTTAAGAAATTATTAACAATGGGTGACATTTTATTAGGCTATAAACCTTAATAATAAAACGACAGTTCCTTCTTAAAATTTTAATTACAATTTACTAGGGTGAAACGGTGCTTTAACAAAACCCAGACTGCGATTCCCAGACTGGGGTCTCTAAATGCAAATTCATTAATTAGAAATTAATGGTGATGTGGAGTGCTTTTTTGCAGCGCGTGCTTTTTTGTGACGGCTGGTTCATTTTTAATAAAAATTAGTGCCTCTAAAGTGCGCGTAGCACATGCAAAGTGAATGGGTGGTTGATTTTTAATTATTAGAAACTGTGTATTTAGCGCGAACGCGCGTGAAAAAGTGGGTGAATAAATTTTCTTTTAGCAATTAATTGTGGTTAAGGGACAATGAAAATGAATAAAGCTCAAAAATAAATACCTAGTAGGGGTGTGTATGCAATAGACGGAGCTGCGTGTGAACAGTGGAGGATGACTGCATGTGAACAGCTGTCTGCAACACTCCACCGCACGGACAAATCGGAAGCGCGTCCTCGTGCGTGAATGCTCGCTAGCAGCTCACGAACACGTCACAAGCACATGCGAAGACACGCACGAAAAGGAACACGGGCCGGCAGGGAGGTGTGGTGGGTGTGTGATGCAGGTGTGTTCCTACGGGTGGTGAGGGGGAACAGGGACTATGGGAGGGGGGGGGTTGCAACGGGGGAAGAGGGGTGTGGGTGGGAAGGGGGGCTAGAGGAGGGGTAATTGGGTTTAGTGGGGGGTGGGGTTAATGTGGGAGCAATGGTTAGGTTTGGGGGGGGGGGGGGGGTGGAGTTAAGGGTAACTATGGTTAAGTTTGGGGGGGTGGGGTTAAGGGGGGAGTCAAATTTGGTGGGGGGCTAAATTTGACAGGGGAAGGGCTGGATTTGGCAGGGGAAGGGCTAAAGGGGTGGGGAGGCAGATGGCGAGAGGCAGGGGAGTGGGGACGCGGGAGGAGAAAGCGGGCGGGGTGCGGGGGCGGGGGCGGGGGCGAGGGCGGTGTAGGAGCAGGAGGATGGGAAGGAGAAGGTGGCCGAGGCGCGGGGGCGGGGGGCGAGGGCGGCATAGAAGCAGGAGGATGGGAAGGAGAAGGCAAGTGGGGCGCGGGGGCAGCGGAGAGGTGAAGGCGAAGGCAAAGGTGCAGGCGGCGTGGGGAGGAGGGGGGGAAGGAGAAGCTGGCGAGGCGAAGGAAGGGGAGGATGGCCTGGTGTCTGATGCGGCCTCATGCATCAAGAGGTTAGGGCGTCGAGAGTTCCGCCATAGCTTCCAGTGACGCTTGCGGCTGGGAGAGTCCAAGGCACCAGATGGGAGGTCGCGTCGAGCTGAATGCGGACAAATAAGCCAGGACCTCTCCATCGCAAGCAGGCAGAGCAAACGTGAGCATGCGCGCCTTGTCGGGCAAGAAGCTCATGAGAGACGCGGCAGGGGTGGTACATCTGCTCATGTTACCATGGTTGGGGGTGTGACTGGGGGGTGCAGATAGGAGATGGAGGCGAAGAGGAGAGGGCGACGAAGACCATGGCGCGCAAGGAGATTTTTTTTTCATTCGTTGCGTTTTTTTTGTATATTTTTTAAAAAATAGTTGAATGATGTTGAATGTGTATGTTTATGTGGTTGGTAATTTCGTGGTTGTTTTTTTTTAAATGGAATTTTTGTTTTGCCCGGTTTGTTTGGTTTTATTTGTTGGGTGGTTGTTGTGTTTTTTCTCTTCTGCTATGTATTTTTGTGTGTGTGAATTTGTTTTGTGTTGTTTTGTTTTTTTGTGTTTTGTTGTTTGTTTTTGTTAAAAAATTTGGTGGTGGTGGTTTGGTTTTGGTGGGTTATTATTATTATTATTATTATTTTGTGTTATTAATTGCGTGGGTGGGTTGTGTAATGAGGTATTATGAGTTGGTGTTGTTTTGTTTTTTTTGTAATTTATTTTATTTAAGTTTTTGTATTAATATGATTATTATTATGTTTATTTTTTTTTCTATTTTGTGTGCGTGTGTTTGTTTTCTTCTATTTTTGTTATTTTTGAGTTTTTTGTTTAAATTTTATTGTTTTGGTTGTGTTGTGTTTATGTTTGTTTTTTTTCAATAAATAAAATGTGGAAAGTGTTGAGATTGTTTTTGTTTTTGTTTTTTTTTTGTTTTTAAATTATGTGTTTGTTTGGGTTTTTTTTTTTTTTTTGTTTTCTCTGTTGTTTTTGTTTTTGTGGGTAGTTGTGATTTTGATGGTTATGGTGATTAGAAAAAAAATGAGCGCACCCCCATCCCGCGTACATGCGCGGGGTGGGGGTAAAAAAATTTGCAACGGCGGGATCAGACGGAGCAGGGGTGGCGACGCACGAGCCACAGACGCCACGAGGGCGTTCCAAGGTGCGTAAAACCAAAAACAGGTGCGTTCACACGCGACACGAGAAATGCGACCACACGGTAAAAATGAATAAAAATTAATAAAACTCAAACTGTACGTCGGATAGAAAATCTATAAAAAGAAAAAATGTGTCGGGAGACGAGGGGAAGATCATGGAAAAATGGGACATGGGTTCCAAGGCAAAATCAGAGTGTTCACATGGGAAAAATGCAAGAAATAAGCCCGAAAACACATACATGTATTAATATCGGAAAATCCGTGCGTCCGAACGAAGTGTGGAAAGAAGGAAAATTGTGCAAAATAAGGTGTCCAACAACCCTATCATGGAAAAACATAGTTCCAATTGAGATAGGATGCATTCGCATGGAAAGAACCCCAAAAACTGAAAATGGACTCGAAAATTAATAGGAAAGGATCCGTGCACCGGAATAGAGGACAATAAAAAGGAAAAATGTTGGAAAGAAAGAGATTCACAGGTCTGGCGCAAAATTAGAAAGGGTTCACATGGGAAAAACACACAAAAAATACCCAAAAACACTCGAAAAAATTAATAACTAAAAATCCGGCAGTCGGAAGAGGGGGGAGAAAAAAGGAAAAAGTGGGGGAAAGATTGGCAGGACATGACTATCAAATTAAACTGGAAGTCTGATGAAAATAGGGCAAATTCACATGAAAAAATATAAAAAATAAGCACAAAAAGGGCCCGAAAACCCGCAAAAATTAATAGCGAATCAACTGTGCATCAAAATGACATGGAGTAAAAATGAAAAATGTCAAGGGAAAGGGGTAGGATAGGGCTGGTACATCAGATTAGGGTTCTGGAGCAATAAAGATGCGTTCACATGGAAAACCGTCCAATTTACGAGAAGTGCTTCAAAAATTAATAACTTTAGAACCGTCTATCAAAACAGGGGTTGGTAAAAAGGAAAAATGGGCAGTTCGAAGGGGTGAACATTTTCAATGAACGCAGGGTACGTTCACATGGAAAAATCACAAAATAAAGAATAAAGAAAAACGGTCAAAGAACAGCTCCCAGGACAGGGTGAAATAGAACGGAGGAGTGCGAAAGGGACTCCATCAAGGTAAAATGAAGTCACAGTGTAGATGTATGATCATAACAGGATATATGCATAGGGGTATGCAACATAGACACGCAGGGACACGTCCCCACACTTAAAACCTTAGCAGGAAGTGTAAACCGAACATCAAGGTCCTAAGACCACACAATAGACCAACCACGAACATCCCCATACTTAAGACATGACCATCGTTGAGAAATAGAAGGTGTAGGGTTAGAAGAACTTGACCCATATTACCGAGGAGGAATGTCGACTATCGAGGTTGCGTCTTGTATCGTTATCGACTACAGGAGGTACCCAGGTATCTTCATAGCACACGTCCTTCGTGGCAAGGACCACATGGCAGTACCCAGGGAGGTAGCTGATTGAAGGAATCGTAGGAAATTCGTCGATGACGAGGGATATTGCACTCAACTCACAAGCACTCAAATGGAATGAAAGAATAGTCACTTGCTCCATTGCTAATAACACTTGAGGAAATAATGATGAAAACCCAGAGCCCACACCTGGTTTAGGAATCGACAAGGGAATTGTGCAGAGGGATTATTCTAGGGTGCACAATTGATGGTGCATCAGTGCGTCCAATCCCTCTAGCATAGGTGCAAGTAGGAAGGCTAGGAGCCTTGTAGTGCAGTGTACCGAACAGAATGATGTGTCTTGTGCTGATGGCAGAGACCCATCCCGTGGGTGTAGAGGAAAACGGGAACGTACCTCACTCCAAGGGTCGTAACGTCCCTCAATCCTGACCTCTCAATAATTGATTGAAGAAACACAAGTCACACTCATCCCACCCTCTGTCTCACGCTCTGTTGAAAGATACAGAGAGCAGCCCATTCCTGAAACCCATTGATGTAATCCTCACTGTCACTTGTACAGAGGTTGTTTGCCTTGTGCACTTTTGATGGTGCAACTGTGCATCCCACCCTGTGCCGGCATATAGTGCAAGAAGGAAGGCCAAGGAGCCTTATGGTGCAGTGCACAGAAACAGATCGTGCATTGTGCATTGAGAGGCCCATCCCGTGTGTGCAACACTCCATTCACACATCTCACCTCTCATTTGATATAAAGGGAAAGACTGGTCACTCACCCCACTCTCTGTCTCACATTCTGATAGATACAAAGGGCAGCCCATATGCACATCCCCATCCTGTTAGGATGAAAGCGTGCATCACTCAAGGGGTTGGTGATGAAGATCATATCGGTTGTTGTTGTCATCAGGATCTTGAAGAGGAGGCGTGGAGGCAGCCAACAAGTCTAGTACTTCAATAATTTGTAAGAAAAGTCGTATATTAAGAAGTGCAGACGGACTGATATTGCAGAAACAGCACACCCAGAGAGGTGGCTTCAAATTACTTGCTAGAAAGGTTATGCTGGTGATGAGTCAACTATCCTGAATTGTGGGGTGTTGCCACCTTTTCAATAGTCAGCTTCCCACCCAAGGTTTTTCCACTTTTTCTTGGAACGAGGCCTGTTATAACAAGGAATTTCTTCCTTTTCTCCCATAACAATTTTTTTTTTCTTTTTTTCTTTTTTTTTTCGTTAAGAAAGAGAATGGTAGAAATACCATGTGTTAGGACCAACCTCACCACCGTTGTTGGATCAGACGAGAAGAGAACAAGGTCAAGTTGAGATGTATTTGCAAGGGGCTAGTAGAACTAGACTGCCTCATGAGGAGAATCATAAGGGCTATTAGAAGCACGATGAGAAGGATAGTGCAACGCCCAAAAGGAAGAGGGTAGGTCGACTGTGATTGTCAAGATCCCCAGGGAGGGAAGTACATCTTTAGGCGATAGCCATTGATCAGGAAAGGATCATCAAAGGCATCAACGGTTTGCACCTGAATAAAGCCGTTAGGATTGACAGCATGTACCTTGTATGGGCCCATCCACCGTTGTTGAAGCTTGCCTAGAAACTTGCCAAATCTTGAATCATAGGCTAGGACAAGATCACCTTCTTTGAACTCCTTGTTCTTGATGAAACTGTCATGATAGGCCTTGCATCACGCTTGAGTAGTTTCCATGCACTGTAGGGCCATCCGCCGTATCTCATCCAAGCACTCCAAGTGCAGGAAACGGCGTTGTAGTGACTCATCATCTCCCAAGCATTCCAATTCAAGAGGGAAGACGGCTTCTGTACCATACACTAGCTGGAAAGGGGTCTGTCCTGTAGCTGCCTTATGGGAAGTTCCGTATGCCTAGAGGGCCTCTGTAAGTCGATCATCCCAGTCATGATGATGTGCGCAATCGTTCTTGTCAGAATCGAGAAAAGGATGCAATTGGTGACTTCAACTTGGCCATTGGCTCTGGGGTAATAAGGAGTGGACTTGAGATGGCGGATCTTATACAGTTCTGTTAGCTCCTCCATGATTTTGTTAAGGAAATGAGTACCTCTGTCACTTACCAGCTCGAGGGGGCTACCAAAATGGGTGATAATATTCTGGTACATGAACAGGGCTGCATTGTTACCATTGTCCCGCTTCAACGCTTTAGCTTCACACCACTTTGTGACATAATCCATACATACTAAGATGTATCTGTTCTGCTTCCATCTGGTAGGTTGATCAATGGGACCCACAAAATCAATCCCACACTTCTCGAACGCCTTTAGGGGAAGAATAGGTTGCAATGGTATGACACTTGTTTTGGTGGGTTTTCCCATTCGCTGACAAGCATCACATCTTTTGCAGTAATCGTATGCATCCTTATGGAGGGTCGGCCCCACCAGTATCCTGCTAACAGAGCCTTCCTAGCTGTCGCTTCCCCTGCAAAGTATCCACCACATGGTTCGTCATGGCATACTTTCAATACGATGTTGATTTCATCCCCTGCAACACATCTTCACAATACTTCATCTTTGCCTCTCTTGTACAATGCACTGCCTAGCAAGGTGTAGAGGGCTGATTCTAACAGAAGCTTCTTCTTCTCACGGTTTGAGATGCCAGGAGGATACTGTTGAGTTGCTAGGAGGTTGGCTATGTCTGCATACTAGGGAGTAATTGTTTCAACTAGAAACAAGGAAGCATCAAGAAGGTCTGGATCATCCTGTTCCTCTTCTTCTATTTGAGGAATCCGTGATAGATGATCAACTAGGACATGGGAACGGCTAGGCTTAGTGACCAATTCAAAATCAAACTCCTGGAATAGGAGCAACCATCTCATCATTCTTCCTTTAACATCTTCTTTGTTCATCAAGAAGGACAAGGCTTCATGATCCACATAGAACTTGAAATGTGTTGACAGTAGATAGTGTCGAAACTTCTCTAGTGCAAACACCATTGCCAAGCACTCAAGCTCTGTCACTGTATAGTTCTGTTCCCTATCCGTGACCTTTTGGCTTGCATAATAAATAGGTTAATCTAATTTAGATGGGCCCTTTTGACATAGGACATCACCTAGTCCTTCAACTGATGCATCTGTGTGCACATGGAACTCCTTCGTCCAGTCAGGAGGCTGCAAGTTAGGTGCTTGGATAAGGCACTCTTTTAGGGTATTAAAGGCCTCTTCATAGTCATTAGTCCAAAGGAAATCAGCATCTTTCCTTAGGAGCTTGTGCAGAGGGCCTGCCTTGGTTGCAAAATGTGCAATAAATCTTCTGTAGTAGCCCACATGGCCAAGAAATCCTCTCCATTTCTTGAGGCTTGTTGGTGCCATTAAAGCAGCAATATTCTCAATCTTCATCAGGTCTGTTGCAATCCCTTGTGCCGAGACAATATGGCCCAGAAGAACTCCTGATGAGACGCCAAAGACACATTTTTAGGGGTTCAAAGAAATCCCATGCTCTCGGCATCTGTCAAAACATTGCTCTAGGTGTTCCCAGTGCTCACAGATTAAACTATAAACACAGAAGTCATCAAGATACATCTCAATGAAATCATGAAAATGATTCTGGAAGGTAGCCATCATTACTCTTTGGAAGGTGGCAAGAGCATTACAGAGCCCAAATGGCATCACTCTGTAGGCATAGGTCCCCCATTCTGTGATGAAGGTTGTTTTGGATTGGTCCTCTTCTGCGATTTGGACTTGGTTATATCCGCTGAATCCATCCAAGAGGGAATAGAGCTCATGGCCTGCCACTATGTCCAACATTTGGTTTGTAAAAGGGATAGGAAAATGATCCTTCTTCGTCTTCGAATTGAGCTTCCGAAAGTCCACACATATTTGAAGTTTCCCAATCTTCTTGGGTACAACCACAATGGGCCAAACCCATTCACTATTAGCCACGGGATAAATGAACTCGGCTTCAAAAAGTTTCAATAATTCAGCCTTCACCAAAGTAGAGTAATTAGGATTCATACGCCTTTGTCTTTGCCTTACAGGTTTGGCATCAAGCTCTAGGTCAATGTGATGTTGGCATACTGTGGGATCAATCCCCTTTAGGTCTTTGTATGACCAAGCAAACGCGTCAAAGTTCTCTTTGAGTACGTCTCGCAGGACCACTAGTTCTTCTTCTGGAAGATTGAGACCCACCTTCAGATGACGTTCAGTACCGTCATTATCCAAGAATGTTACTTGCCTTTCACCTTCCACTTCGTGAATAAATGTCCCACGGATGGCTTCTGGATAAAGGTCCAACTCTTTCAAGAGAGTAGTGTCCTCGTCTAATGTTCCACTAGAACCAATGTCCTCCTTCTGAACAGATGACTCATTTGTCTGTTGAGGTTGCTGGAAGGGTATTAAAGCTTTGCCTACTTCTGTTTGAGTGGTGATTTCTTTTGGACTTAGGGATTCATCTTCAGGGGATGTATCCAGGACTGTCACATAGTACGGACCTTCTATGGGCCATGGCTCTGTAGGCTTTGGCTTCTGTTGACAGGAGCATCATCATCATCTTTTCTCTGGACTGAACAGTTAGGGTGACAGGAGCCACTGGTGAACTTAATTTTTATGCTTTTAATCCATTGCTTATACAGATTCTCATACTTTGTGGTCCATTGATCAATCCAAATGGAACTATGGCCATTCCATCCAGCACCCTAAGATCTTTGGCCTCTGAGGTCTATGTAGGAATATCAGCAAGATCATCCATTATCAGAGGAAATTCTTCATATGCACTCTCATAACCTACTTCGTTTTCTTCCTCATCATTTTCATCCTCTTCCTTTAGAGGCTCTGTCTCTACTTCTGTAGAGGCTCTGTAAGAGAAGAACAGATCTTCTGCCTCTGCATCTGCTTCTGCTTCTATCATAGCTTCTGACTCTGCTTCTGCCTCTGCCTCTGGCTCTGTGACTGTCTCTGTATCTGCTCTCTCTCTGTTCTGCATCTGCTCTGTCTCTGTATCTGTTACTACTCTGTATCTGTTCTGCCTCTGCTCTGTCTCTGCGATTGTCATGTAACAGGGAGAACAATATATCCATGCTTTTATTTCATTGTTATAGGTGATTTTAGAGGTTGATTCTAGTTGAGGCAGGAGGTACTCTCCCATGGACAAGGACTTTGCTTCCCTTGGTAGTTGGCTTACAGTGCCCACTGTTAGGGACTGTGTCTCTATTTTCTTAGGAAAGACCTGTTTGACAGCCTCTTTGTCTCATGATGTACCATCTGTTACCTCGTTGGAGGATTCAGTTATAACTTCAATGGATGTGGATCCATTGCCTTTTTGCGATCCATACAACTTTAACACCACTTTGTTGGGTCCTCTGCCTAGGGTAAGGGTTCCTTTGAACCAGTCCGTCTTGGCTCTCGCTTTTAAAACTCAAGGTCTTTCCAACAGCAGAGGGTATGAGGTCCCATAAGAATTTGGTTTAACTACCTGATATGTCAGCCAATAGTCTCTTCCTGCAAAGAGTTGTTTTTACGTATGGGAGGATGCCCACGGTTTGATTTTGCTTTGGTCCGCCAATCTAATAAGCCACTGTGTAGGTTGAATTCCTTGTAACCCTAAGTCCTTCATTGTCACATCCGTCATTATGTTTATTGATGAGCCTCCATCAATCAATGCATCTAAAATAAAGCATCCTTCTATCCACACACTAATCTCTGGGGTTCCAGGATCTAGAAAGACGTTAGCCACATCTACTTTCTTTACAGGCTCCAGGGCCTTATTGGTCTTGGTCGCTGTTGAAGAAGCAATCCTTAGTCCACGTCTTCTTGTCAAGATGCTTTTGAACCTCTTTCGGCAGCTGGGAGACAGCATCAGCAACTATCGAAATGTTAAGTTTGGTTTAAAAGTGTCTAGGTCTTTTACCAAGTCATAATCTTTGATAGGATCCATAGGCTTCTCCAACTGGTTGGGGAATGGGGCTACACCCATTTTCATCTTTCCTTTTTCTTCTACTAATTGCAGCATCGGCACTTCTTCTATTTTTGGAAGTGCTTCTGTCTCATCTATCTCCTGGACCTCTGGTCCTATTTTTGGGACTGTCTTTGTAACTCTCTGTGGCACTGCAGTGCTCTGTAATGCACTTTCTGTTCTGTATTGCTCTGTCCATCTGTTGGTAGGCTGAACTTCACAGTCTTAGTAGGAGAGTTATTTTCATTCTGAACAACTGGTTCCTTCTTCTTGGTGCACATGACAACGCCAACTTCCAACTCTACCAAATTGGAGGCATGCTCTTGTGCCTTCTGTTGGCTATCAATGCCATTGACCTTTACAGGGGCTGGGCTTGGACAATCCTTTGCAGTGTGGCCTTCTCCTTTGCATCGGCTGCATAAGGGCTTGTAATCCACAAATCATCTAGGGTTTGGACAATTTGGGGAGATATGACCCTTTTCTCCACACATGTAACATTCTACCTCTGATCTCTGACCACCGCTAGACTGTCGTCCTCTGTAACTTTGAGAGGGAAACCTCCTTGGACCAAAATTAGGACCAAACTCCCTAGGCTTTGGTCCAATATCCTGTGTTGTCATTTTGGGTTCTAGCAAGTTGAATCTTGCATTTTCATCCTTCTGTCTTCGTTTATGCATCTCTTTCAGAGAGCAGATATCCTCTATATGGTTCTTTCGCAAATAGTAGGAACAGAAGGCTCCAGGAATGGTTGGTTTTCAAGTACATTCAGTGGCTAAATGTCCCGCTTGATGACACTTTTCGCACCATGTATTAGAGTGCATCACATCTCTTCCAGCTCCCGCAGGAGTGGATATATTAGTGGTATTCACTTTCAACGTCTATAGCTACTCTGTAATCACATCCATAAGCTCTTTCTTGATACTTGCAATTGAGTTGGATAAGTAGTCCTTCAGATTTTCACCTCCTGAAGTGCTTGTAGTAGGGTTTTGGGAAGCTTTTGTAATTACTGCATAAACTGGTTGGGTCAATCCAGAGGGTCCTTTGTTCTGGTTCTGATTTAGAGCTCCTGTTGAGACTTGGGGTTGTTGATTCCAGTTGGTAGGGTTCCACTGTTGTTGAGTTGCCATTGGAGGAACCGTTTGAGGCCACTATTGTTGTGGTTGAACCATCATTTGAGGTACTGTTATCTATAGCAACCACATCGGATTAGGTGCATTATACTACGGCACTGTTTGCATCTGGGGATAGGGGTAGGGAACTGTCCCTGGGACTGCATTTGGTGGGTGTACCATTCCTAGCATAGGAGGAGGTAAGACTCCTCTTCCTGGAGTCATTGACAACCTTGCTTCAACTTCGTCATACAATCTTGCACCTTCCACTGCAGCTTGCAGATTGATTGGTCTTCTCAATTCCACAAACTTGCGAACTTCTGGTTGTAGGCCTTTGAGAAACACTCCTTTCTGAATGCCTTCATCCAAATGATGGTTAGTCCATCTCTTCAGGATGGATTCCATTCGCGAGACATAAGCTTCTAATCTTTCTCTAGAGGACTGACTTAGGTTCATGAACTCCTCTCGCATCCGCTCTTCAAAACCTTCATGCCTGAATTTAGTGAGGAAGGTCAACTTCAGGTTGTCCCAAGTGCCAAAAGTTCCTGTTGCTTGTCTCTCATACCACTGAAACACCGTGCCCTTGAAAGTGGCAGGGAATATTGCTAACCAATGCTCAGGGGTTCTAGCATTGTTAGCCACACATGCTACCATGAACTCTACTACATGAAGATCAGGATCTTCATTGTACTCTCCCTTAAAAACTAGCAATGGGACTACATTTGCTGGCATGCCATCAATATTTCTAGGATGAATCTCCTCTAAATCTAGGTTGCATTTGAGGTGGCCTTGCCTGCAATAGGCTCATATTCAAATTTGGAATTGCCAACTGTTCCCATGCAGTTTATTAATCACATAATCATCAGTTTTCCTATGGCCTTGTTGAGTTCCATTCTTTGCTCTTTCAAATGCCCCATGAAGATTCACAGCTTTCTATCTTGCAATAGTGTCAACTTGATTAGGCCGTAAAAATGCATGCACAGCAATACCTCTGATTGATATGACCTCAATTGTATTTTCCTTTGCTTTTCTTTGGCTATTTTGACTGTATCTTCATATGTCTCAAGGTCTTTGATTAGAATATTTTCTCTAATTTTAAGTTTGAGCAATGAAACAAACTTGTCCTTTTTCAAAAACATCATGGGGGGTTGCTCCATACTCTATGTAGTTTCTATCCGTTTTGCTTCAAATCTTGCAACAAATTTAGACACTTCTTCATTTTCCCCCCGAAACATCATTTTCAAAGATTTCCATAAACTCTCAGGAGTTTGCTTAGCTGCAAATCTTGTAAGGAACTCATTTTTGACTTCATTCAAATTTGCCCTTATCTCTTCATTCAGTGAGTAACTGATAAGATCAGCAAGAGATCTTCAACATGGGAGCTACTCATAGCAGGGGTACTAATCTATGGTAGTGATTTGGATAGTCAATCTCTAACAACCCCCAAGACAACACCACATGATAAAGGCCAAGGATCTCACCTGAACAACCCACGAGAACAAATTCCATTTGTGTAACAAAGGCCGAGCATCTTCATGAAGATCAAAGCAAGCCGGAATCTCTCCAAATCATCGGGAATCAACACCCCATCATCTCTCATTCACAGCACCACCTTTTTGATTGTGGTTATCTACCCGCTAATTCCACTTAGCACCAACCCCAACTACCCTGCTGCTCCCCACCCTAGTGCCATGGGACTGGCACTCCGCTAGGAGGGGGGTAATGTTTACCGCAGCACAGAGGAATGGAAAATGGAGTAGAAGTGCGGGAAAAATGGAACAAGGAGATTACCAAGAAGGCACATGACAAAGGAAGGAAAAGGCGTCCTAGATGGAGGTCAGACCTTGAAAATTTGAACGATGGTGTCGCCTCGAGAAAAGAAAAGAGTAAGAGTGTGCCATTAAATATGAAGGTGCTCTCGAATCCTTGTAAAAATAGTGCCAAGCTCACTCCTATGCAAATTGTATGCATTAGTGGGAATGGGATAAGTTAGAATGGTGGGAAATAGGAAAAGAGGGCCTAGACTAATGGCCATCCATGTAAAAAGTGGGGATGACCGTCCAAAGAGTAGGGCATGTATATAAAGTTCAAAAGTGAATGAGAAGTTCGTTCTTGTGTGTGGCCAAAAGTGGCTATCCTCTTTTGCTTCTTCTTCTTGTTCTTGCTTGCTTGAGCTTGTGCTTGAGAGACGGAGTGTGAGAGCATGAAAGAGTGAGTGTGTGAGGGTGAGGGACCGGGGAGGAGAAGCTCTCCATCTTCTCCTCTCTTGTTCTCTTCTCTTCTCTTGCTCGCGGCAATGGAGCTTGGAGCGTGGAGCTTGCTTGAAGCTTGCACTTGGATCATGGAGCTACCGGAGTACGCGAGAGAGGAGGTAACTCAATCGGCATGGAGGTAAGCTCACTACACCCATAGATATGGATGGTGTGTTGGCTATGTGAGAGGTAGCCATTAGTGCTCAGCTTGGAACGCTTGAACAATAAGCGGTCCGTGGGTCTTGGCGGTTGAGCGAAAGCTCCCACAGTGGTCACCCTCTATAAAGCTTTCTTGTCCCTCTTATAATAGCCTCCTTCCTCTCCCCCCAAGTAGACTCAGTGCTCCACATATCAACTATGCTTATTTGATAAGTAAAGAAAGGGACATAGAAGAGTTCTAAACTCTACCATAGTGTATCTAGCATGGTGACCCTAAATAGCAAACTGTTGAAATTTCCATCTCTTTGACCAACTCCATAGAGAGAAATATATTTTAGCAATGCTTTGTGATCAATGTCCTCGTGCTCTCTCTCTCCTCTACATTTATAATCTTCCAACTATTACATTGCCATAGTTGTCAAATCTAACTTGTTCGTCTCAAATTTTCTTTGTGGCTCAAATTAATAATTTCCCCATCGGTGTCAATCCCTCTTGGACCATTTCTTTAGTATCCTTAGATGCTTGCATAGCCTTCAAAGTTCATGTAGCATCAAATTTGGATAATCTAACTTGCATAATCTCTCCATTCGATACACTCACACTTGAGAATATGTAAAATTCAAGATCCTTGCACCAGCCTAAATAGAAAAATTCTTTTTGAATTGCCAACCATCTCATGGCAATCCACCACATTGATGTATACACCCTTTGAGTCTTCAAACCGATATGCTCTTCATATGAACCAGTCTTTCATTCATGCAATGTGTCCTAGCAAGAATATGCTTCGAAAAAATGTATGCTATGCTCATTCATTCATATGATTTGAAAAAAACATGAAAAGTCAAATGCATGTTATGTAATCAACAAGCAATGTTCCACATGAAAATATGGATGCATTGAAACAATTGTGCCTAGCCTATCTACATGGGCCCATGCGTCATGCAAAATTCAAACACAATTCCTTGATAAAATTATGATCCTTCACCTCACCTCTCAACAATCAAGAAAAAAATCATTGAGCTCCGCTCCTCCCACCCAAAATCTCACAGTCACTCAAGAAAAATAATGGTCCTCAAGATGTTGACCAAGAAAACAATCGATCTCATAATTGGCAATGTCCTTCATGACCCTCAAACTCATCCAACCACCTTTCCCACTCAACCAAAGGTTCCTAATTTGGTGATAAAATTCCTAACTCTCGTGCATGCAAGAAATAGTGCGTGCTCAATGAAGATTGCTCTCTCAAGTGTGCATGCAACTAAAATTTACTACATATAGGTGCAATAGGCCTCATGCCGTGCTAATGCTTAACAATGGTGCAAAACGTGCATCAACCCAACCCATGGCATGGAAATATTTGATAAAATCGAAAGATGACCCCCGAGTGCAGTGTGTCAAACAAGTGCAATGTGAAGTGCTCGTGAATCCATAATTCCCGTAATGTGCAAAATTCTCGGCAAGAAAACATACCTATTCCACCATATTCAATAGCTACTAGCAAACTTTAGCTCCAACCTATCCAAAAAATTACCAAACTCAACCAAGGCTATCAAGTTTCTACACTCAAAAATCCAAACATAATAACAATAACAAATCCTAAGCTATACAAACACAAAAAATCCAACTACGAATCAGCATAACAAACAACCACACAAACAACTAAGCTAACAAAAATCCATCATATTTATAGTTTTACTAGGGGTTTTCAATTTTCAAAAAAGCACTTGACAACACTTGACTTGAGAACTTTTCCATAGGGTCTCAATAGTTGCTAGTGATAGTGATAACAAGTAAATGCTTCAAAAATAAAGAAACACAAGAGAAAAATTAAATTGGACTGGCTAGAAACTAGTATAGTAAATGTTTCAAACCTTATTAGTACTATAGAAAATGGGTAAAACATCACAACAAGTTGTAGCACCAATAAACAATGCTATATATAAAATAAATCCATTACATATGGCTCCTTTAGAAGGTGGATTGGATATTTTATATATGAACTTTTGGCAAGTCTTTTGCAAAAAAAAAAAAAAGTTTAGGGGACACCCTTGTCTCATCCATCCAAAACTAAAAGATCAAGTCTTTAACAATTTGAGTAGTGTGGATTCTCCATCGATCTTATTTGTGACAAATACAAATGTAAGGAACAAACCATCAGCTTCACTTGCCAATGCTAAGGGATGTTTAGCTATATGTAAGCTTTTTTCTTGGATTCTCATAAGCTTGCCAACTTGCAATACATTAATTTAAGTGCTTTTCCCCCACTTTCACCATTCAACAATATTGAAATTACTAATTTTTTCATAAAAACTAATCTAAATATTTTGGGATCTTCACATGATTCAAATGTTGTGTATTTTTCTTTCTGAATATAATCACTTACAAGTCTTTGGACTTACTCTAGATAGCATGGAAGTAAGGATGCTGAAGAAGTTCATCAAAGATTTCCTTCCTACTATACTTATATCTATTCCAATAAGTAATTTCTCAAAGTGTTCTGCCATAAACTAATATAACCTACATTTCTTTTGTTTGTCAAACACTCCATTATTGCATTCCATCTCAGAATTGACAGTTGCTACTCATTGCTTTTACTTTTCAAAAGCCCAATATTCTCTCTTTGTTCTTCTATATTGTAGTTTAGCCTCTCTATTTAAAAATAGAGAAGATTTAGCCTCTCTATTCAATGATGGAGAGCTTATAAAGGATTTCATCATTGCAACTAGTACTTTCAAGGGATCTCCCTATAAGAAATACAAGATAGATCTCCACTAGATCCTCTAACTTTCATTGAAACATGATACTTCTCGTACTAACTTGCAACAATACTAGCTATACATATAGGAGCCAATTAATTAACTTAAGGATTAGTGTGATAGTGGAATTTAAAAGTGTGCATGCGGAGGCGGACCTCGTGTCTGGCCTCGATTTTGGATGTCTCACCACTTGCCAGTGTACATGGAAATAGCATTTTTAGGAGGCATGCTGACAGGGCATGCCGCTATATCCTATAGAGTATATCTTTTAAAGATAACTAGGCACTCCGCGCCTAGACTCGCCCCGACGGGGCATGCACGATTTTCGTGGCAAGGGCAGGAGCTGGATGCATGGCACCCCACCCGCCCCCGCATTTCTTTGTGGGGAGGTTGGGGGCTGCCATGTGGCATCCGCCCCCGCATTTCTTTGTGGGGAGGTTGGGGGCTGCCACATGGCACCCGACCCCAACCTCCCATTAACTAATAGTAAAGATGGGTTATGAACACCTACAATGTGACTCAAGTTATGATGCAAAATGAAATAGCTAAAGGCTGCATAATTTTAATCCTATATATATGTCTATATACTCGAAGCTCTTTGCTGAAGCTACTTGAAATAAATAGTCAAAATGAAGTGCGACTTTCAAAGTATCGGCCAAAATGGATTTTTATCCTTTCCTGAGGTCAAAGCTCCCTTATCCAACATACCTCTTTCATATTTCGTAAGTTTATTTCCTATACTAAACTAGATTGAATGTATACTCTAAGTTTGACAACCTCCCTTTAATTAATCTAAGGTTATTTTTTGAATGTATACTCTAAGTTTGACCACCTCCCTTTAATTAATCTAAGGTTATTTTCTGAGATAGTTGCTGTCTTGCAGATCGAGCGCATTAACGCCTTGGTGGCGAAGTACAGCAGGGGACAGTTTCCCTTGCCCTCTCCACTGCCTATCTCTGATGCATCAATTCATGCAAGCCTCCCATCAAGAAAGTTTTGTCATGGTATCAAAGCTACATCACCACTAGAGGCTACCTTGGAGGTTGAAGTGAAGAAGAAGGACAATGGATTCATGCAACCAAGCTATGAGTTAGAAGCTCTCTTATTTTCTCATTCTTTGCCTTGGATATTTCTTATGGAGGCACCCAACATAAGGTGAAGTAAATATCTCAAATTGTCGAGGGATGAGCGATGAGGAATTACATGATATCTTCACACGCATGTCTCTAGACCAGATCGCGAGATTCAGAGATATGGCAGACTAGGAGATGTCTCGGTCTTCGTTAGGGCGCTCTGCTAGATCTACTTTAGCGTTATCAGATGCGTCAGCTTCGAGTAGACGAGCTCGACGCTCTAGACTTGGGCCAGAGGGAGGGAGTGCTTTAGGGTCAGGGGGATGTTGCAGAGATACGGATGCAGTGAGCCCGCGGTCTACATGGGGTACAGGTGCGACTCCTCGCTCTCGTGGCGGTTCTAGGGAGCGTGGCTCAGGCTCAGGTGGATGCTGTGGAGGCACGGACACGGTGTCTCCATCTCATCTTTCAGCTGGAGTTGCGTCACCTCCAGGATTTGTCACACCTGTGGGGACATCTACTCCAGTTATTCTGGCTTTTGCTCAGCCGTCAGAGCAGGTGGCACCCCTATGGGTGCCACTCCGAGAGATATTACCCTGATCAATATACCGGATGCACAGGGGTCTTCTAGATATGCCCAGGAGCGTGGACGCAGATGGGAGAGAACCCATCTTAGGCAGACCCCAGGGGGATATAGATATCTAGTCGATGATAGGTCAGGAGCCATCATCATGAATGATGAGGGGAGGAGGGTGATGGCTCTCATGAGAGATCTTAGATCATTGGAAGAACATAATGGAGGGGAGAAAGGACTACATAGTAGCATCCTTGCATGAGGATTTTTCGGTTCGAGCCTCAGTAGCTAGATTTTCTACAGGCTAGATGATGGATTTCATGCGTGCATATATGTCACACAGACGATCCGACGCACGCAAGGCAATCAAGAGTGGGGCTGTAAAGCCCAAGTGGTTAGATGCAGACGACTGGCGCCGACTGAGGGAGGAGGCTACAGATTCTCCAGGACATTGGAGTCAGCAGCGTGAGGCAATGAGGGCACCACTCGAGGCCGGAGTGGTCCATCATCTTGGGAGTGGAGGCCACAAGACATATTTGGAAGACTTTGTAAGTTTTTCTTTTGTTTTGCTTGTTTATTTTTTTGCAATATCCTTTGTACTGACAATCATGTTTCTAACATTTAGCATTTTGTTTTCTTTGCAGCACTCCATTACAAATCGTGATCCGATCGGCCTTGAGACTTGATATGCAAAGAGGCACGGTCTCACTTCATTGATTGACCAATTGTATAGACACGGCGACCCTGTAAGTCACTCATCTTTCTTGTCCGTAGTTACCATATTTAATTAGAATGCATTATTGTATGGTGGACTGATGTGTTTTAGTCCATTCGATGCTCCTTTGTGGCGGGGCGAGCTTTCGGAGGGCGAGGATATGTAGCTTGCCCTTGGATCCCTGGAGCTCACACACCTTTATTTTTTGGTCGCCTGATCTATGTAGACATTTTCTATGTATTAGTAATATCTTGTCATGATTGTACCAAAGCTTATTATGCGATCATGTATTTATTTCATGTATCAGTGTTATGATTTCAGTATACTTTGTTTTTGTTTGCAAGCACATTATACATAGTGCAGAAACTATTTTGTGTGGCTCTAATAAAGCACACAGTGCTATATCAAGCTACCCTGCCACAAAAAAAAAATTCCCATGTTACCGTCGTTATTAGCGTCACAAATTTTACTGCTCGCGTCATTATTGGCGTCGTTATTTTCGTCACAAACCGTCGCTATCAGCGTCGGTATGCCAATACCGAAGTTGATAGCGACGCTGATACCAATTGTTCAATGGCGTCGCTAATAATGACGCTTTTTGCGACGACGATGGCAAATTTTGTTATTTTCATTTTCGTCGCTTTTAACGTCTTGTAGTGTATGTGTGTGGATGTATGATAAAGATAGGGCATGGAGATTTACCTCACCCTACCTCCATTTTTATGTGAAAGTACTGTGTTTATTACTTTTCTACATGGAAAAAATGATATGAAACATCCTTTTAAGCTAGTGTACAATTGCAGAACCGAAACCATAGGGGGAAAGGGGTTGTGAAAAGGTAAGTATCAATTAAATTATGTTTTTATACATATCATGACATATAGGATTCACTTCATTTAAGTTTAAAGAAACAATAGAACAAATTAGTCCAGTGTTGTTTTTAAGCAACACATCAAGTCATTAGAAAGAAAGCCATTGAAAGAATGTTTTTCACACAACACATGCTGACTGATTTGTGGTTAATTTTTTTGAGCACTATATGGCATTATACCTTGCAGTTGCATTCTTACACATGGTATCAAGAAAGAGAAAGTATCCTTGATGCATTGCAATTGATTGCTAAAATTATTGACTAACAATAAGAGTGTGAGGATCCCTGAGCTGTAGGATAGTGGTTTTTTTTTTGGGACTCCTATGTAAGGAAACAAAATTTGTCTCCTAGAATGCTTTATTAATAGAGTGGAAAATGTTATGCTTGTGTTTTATGTTTAGACGGCACATATTGGGCCCAATCCTTAAGGTGTAGGAGAGCTGTAGGAGCCATAACGATCGACTAGGGGGTGCTTTGTATGAGTGTCCAATGAGGTGCTAATTACCTGCATGTCTAGGATACTCCCTCTCTTGGAGTTGGGATGAGAAAAATTGTTGGACTAGAAATCGATACAAATGCATGATTTATTTAGAGTAGTGTATAGCCTTCGGACGCTCCTAGCGGCAAGACTGTGAGGGTGGTTTGGTGAGCATAGGAGCCCAGTTAGAGCCCTAGAGCTAGTGTTGGGCCCATTTTTGGTCCCGACAATAACACATTGAGGGATATACATTCAAGAGGGTTATGTTACAAATGCAGTGAACAATGGTTGCTTCATCATAAATATACATGTTAGGCAAAGAATGCTAAGGTATCAATAATTTTAGAGCATTCGCATGAAGAAGAAGAAGAAGAAGTAGTAGTAGTTGACAAGGAAGAGCATCTTAGGACCAAATGAGGTTATACTAAAGGCTATGCTAAAGATGAGTGTATTGGAGACATTGGGTACCCTCATGATGAGCATATGGATGGTATGCATTAGCGGAGCGCAAGGCATGTAACAACCTAGAGAAGAGTTACATACTTCTTTGGATGTTTGATGGTTATCTCTTTGATCCCAATGGTATTTGTCTTAGTGATATTTACCCTAAATACATTCAACAATTCTTTCAAAGGCATCAAAAATTCTTCAAAATAGGGAGATTATTCCAGTCTCAAGATAGTGGATAGGTTGTTGATTATTATTTTTTGCAAATTAAATTGCCCTAACTTTGTCAAAATATCTTTTTTAGTGATGGAGAAGCTTTTATCCAGAGTCTACTTTCTCATTGTTCCTCATTTTCTGAATTTGGACATGGATTTCCCAAGTTATGGTTCTTCCTTTTCTCTTTGATAGCCCTATCAAGATATCATACAAGTATTTCATAATTTCAAGCTTATGATGTAGTGTATTTTTTAGCCCAATTCTTTATGACTTCATGGATCATATTCAGTAATAATACATCAATATTAAGCTCTTCCAATTCTAAGATTTGAGGACAAAGCTTCTTTAGGAGAGGATGGCTTATAATGTAGGGATAATTAGCCTTAGTCTTTAAAATTAGGATTAGCCTTTAGGGTTTTCTATAAAAGGGATAAGTATGCAAAATTTATGGACCTCTTATCATTTTGATAATTTTCATGGTTCCTTTCACCATGCCATGGGTGTGTTCATTTCCCATCTAGGTGGAAAGTGAGGATCTAACCTCGCCATTGTAAGAGGTGAGTTTCTTGCTGTTGATCTTCCATCCCACATCCCCATGTTGTATGGTTAGATACTCCCTTTCTTACAAGTGACTTGTCATGTATTGTGACAACATGAGTAGCATACATTTGGCAAGGAACTCGGTGTTTCATGCATGCATGAAACACATTTAGGTTCATTACCATTTCACTAGAGATTGGATCTTAGCAAGTGACATTGATCTAATATGTGTGAGCTAGCATAAAAAGGAGCACATTATAGATATTTTCACTAAGGGCTTATGAGTAGAAAGCTTAAACAAATTTGAAGATTACTCAGAGCACAAGTCATGAAGTTGAGCTTCAGGGGGAGTGTTGAGATGTTAAGCTCAACATAAGCTGACCCTCATGTACTATGGTGATCATTTTCACAATCGTATCACTAATGTGGTTGGTACCTCTACATCGGCATATACTTCTAGTGATAGTTTACAATTGGACAAAAGTTATAGTCCACCGCTGACTTGAGTTGTGGGATTTCTATCTAGTCCTCCTACTTGAGTTATGGTATTTCTAGTGATAGTTTACAATTGGACATAAGTTAGTCCACTTACTTGAGCTATGGTGCATTTGCATCAGCATATACTCCTAGTGATAGTTTACAATTGGATATAAGTTAGTCCACCTACTTGAGTTATGGGATATCTATCTAGTCATCTTT
Organism: Lygodium microphyllum; assembly: GCF_053477565.2. Lineage (NCBI taxonomy): Eukaryota > Viridiplantae > Streptophyta > Polypodiopsida > Schizaeales > Lygodiaceae > Lygodium > Lygodium microphyllum. The sequence goes on along the minus strand of NC_141139.1, from coordinate 42,466,718 downwards.
CTAGTTAGCGTGTTCACACTATGGACTACTTGTATATTATGTATATTATACTCTCTCTTTATTCTTGGTAGACTAGAGAAGAAGAGGAAGAAGAAATTCAAGGGTTTTCAACTTCCTATCTTATGTGCATTCTCTATGTGTTATGTGTCTTGCAAGAGCTCAAGCTCCCTTTCTCTCTCCCCATCTTTTCAATCAAAACCAAACAAGTTCATAAAAATAGGGAAAAGAGAGCCAAGAAATACTTTACATGTAAAAGCCTAGAAATAAAAGTTGAAATAGGGGAACCTCATCTCCAAGCTAAACTCTTGAAGGAGGTTAAGCAAGAACTCACAATATTAGAAGATAAAGGAGCTTCTAACATTCAATTGTTTGATAGGTAGTGGTGGGTCAGGATGGTTGATAAACCCTTTGAAGAAATGTTCACTATATTGACAAAAAAAAGGTGCAGGAAACAATTTCCCTCATTAGACAGGATGGTTCCCAAGCTAAGGCCAATGCCAAGAACCCAATCATAGCTAAAGAGTTCTTCTTAGAGATCTTCAGCTCTTTAAGAAAGAGTAACCTAGAATAAACAACTTCAAAAGCTAAGATTACCCTCATGAAGAAAAGGTAGTTCCAAGCAAATTAGCAATTATTCAAGAATGAGACTTTACTCCCACTCAATAGGAATACACTATTGACACCCTAGCCAGAGGAAAGAGTCTAAGTCTAGATGATCTACCCAATGAATTGTTTTCTCAAAGTGTGGAAGAGCCTTTGAGATTTGGTGCACTATGCCACATCACTAAAATGAAGGGGTAGCTAGGCTGATCCACAAGCATATATGCTAAAGATTTTTGGATCACAAAAGAAAAAAAGGGGTTCATAAAGGGGAGACACATTTTGAACTCAATAATAGCTCTTTATAGGAAAGCATAGAATTTGCACAAAAATCGAACCAAGTCGTATTTTCCAAAATTGACTTGAGAAAAACTATAATATTTTTGAATAGTATTTCATTTTGTAGTCACTTAATGATATGGGATTAGAAAGGAGGTTCATAAAATATGTTAGACTTTGTTTGGAAATGCATCCACCAGGATAGCATTCAATGGTGCGATGATTCATTCCCTCTTAGAAGGTCAATTGGACAAAGTTGCCCCTTAGCCCCAAGGTTATTATTTGCTATTGTAGCTAATACATTAGGGTGGTTGGTACAAGTTGAGATAGAGAACGGGAACATCCAAGGTATCAAACTATCAAACAACAAAGACACATTACTCAATTAATGTATTGATGATACTAATGGAATAGTTAATGATGACCCAATCTCTCTAGGAGACTTTTGGAACTATCTACAATTTTTTAACAAAGCTTCAAGATATGTAATTAATCGTGCCAAAACATGGAGTAGAACCTATCAAGGAGAGAATTGAGAGGTGAGAGAAAAAAGAGTAGAGGAGAGAAAAAGACTAGAAATTTAAAAAAGAAGAGAGAAAAACCATAGAAGTTGTGAACAAGAAGGTGAGGTAAGAGGCAATAAATGTATTAATGTTCAAAAGATATGAAAATTTACATGTCTCACCCCTTTTATACCTATGTCACTGTGATAATATATTATTAATAATTTCATATTAAAATATATCTTATTCCCAAGCTTCTTACAATCCATCCCTTCCCAAAGGTTTTTGTGCCCACAAAAACAAACTTACAATAATTGGAAAGGATGGATGAAATAGAGTACTACTCTGCTTTTAGCTACACAAAGTATGAAAATGAAGGAAAGATTGCAGATATATTGACTGAAATGAAGATTTGAAGATAAGCCTTGGCTATATACATGATCTTGATGTCTTCAAAAGAGTTTGGAGCCTTTAAACATTGTATTAGGAAATAAGGGAATTCCCATGCACTTTGGGAATCCCCCAATACCTATATTATTTGACCACATGGTCAGATCTTGTTGTCTTACTTAAAGATGCTTAAAGATGGAGTCTACCCTAAATGCTATATAAGCTATCTTTCCAAATCTCACTTTCAAATATGGATTAAGATTTAGCTACGTGGTCAAATATTTATCACTTATTTGAAATTGGTACTTGAATTTTTTCCAAATTCTCTAATATGGTGTTTTAAGTCTTCAAGAAATAAATTGAAAAAATGAGAGGACAGCTTGCTGTAAAAAATGGACCCTGCTAAGCAAAATCTGCCATAACTTATGGTAGAAGTATCCAAATGAAGCACACCACATGTCAAAATGTAGCTTTTGAAGAGTACTTTGATCTTATGCAGTTGGAATATTTATGAAATTTTGAAAAATTAAAAACTATTCTAAAATAGCCTGCTATCAGGACCCTGTTTGCTCCATAACCTGGCTCCACTATAGTTATGCTTTAACCACACCAATGTATCCCGTAGATAAGGAAACACATCTAATATAGATTCCGGCCTCTAAGAAGCTCCTTCAAATGGTAAACCTCTCCTTGTAATCAAATATTCAATGATAGAATGAGAGAAAAGCTTCTTCTCATGGCGACCTATGATCACCTCAGGGATGTACTGAAAAGACCTTATTTATCTATAGGTGATAACTCATCAACTATATCCACAACAAGAGTACTATAGAAGGGCTTGAGTTGGCTAACACAAAATACATTATGAATCTTAGTAAAAGAGAGTAGTTCTAATCTATATGTCAAGTCTCCAATGCGCTTCAGGATCTTGTAGGGTCCATAAAACCTGTGAGCAGGCTTGTTACTAGATCCATCCTTCAAGGTAGAGTAAAGAGACTTGGGCACTTTCAACAAAAATAATTCTCTTTCTTGGAACTATAAAGGTTTCCTCTTCTCATCTGCATACATCTTCACACTTCTAAAGAGGGTCTGCATTCTTTCCAATTCAACTTTCCCATGAGAATTGATTTTCTCATTGAAAACGACTGTGGGTAAGGGCACCTTATAACCATACATAGCCTCAAAGGGTGAAACTCTAACACTAGCATGAGTGGAGTTATTATAGGCATACATAGGGTGAAACTCTAACACTAGCATGAGTGGAGTTATTATAGGCATACATAGGGCAACCAAGAATCCCACACATGTTGTACATCATGATAGAAATGGTAAAGGTAAGTCTCCAACTACTTATTTACCCTTTCTCTCTAGCCATTAGTCTGTGGATGATAGGCTATAGAAGGAGCCCATTTAGTGCCCATGGAGCTGAATACCACCTACCAAAAGTTACTCATGAACTTTGAGTCCCTATCATGTACAATCACCTAGGTAATCCATGTAATCTAAAGATCTACTCCATAAATTAGCCACTTGTAAAGTAGTGAACTGTGTCTTAGTAGAAATAAAGTGGCTTGCCTTGGTGATTTTATTCACTACAACATAAATACTATTCCATCCCCTTTTGATAATAGGTATGGTAATGTGCTTCCACTTGTCCTTAGGAATAGGTAGTGGATGTAACAACCACCTACCTTATGGGTATTGTCCTTATTTTGCTGACAAGGCATACACTTCATAACAAAATCCTTAATATCTTTCCACAGTCCTTTCCAACAAAAGCTTTTGTTGATCTTATCATAGGTTTTAAAAACTCAAAAATGTATAGCTAAAGGTAAAGAATGTAACTCCTCTATAAATGTTTGTGTGAAAGAAGAAATAACAATCTTGTCTTTAACCAGATTAGGCAATTTTGAAGCTAATAATATGAGTTTTCCTCCATGAGACCTTGTTGTAATATATAAAAAACATGGTTGAGATCATCATCCAAAAGATAGACTTATAATTCTTCAATCCAATCACTATATCGCTCAGTCATAGTAGCTAAAACTTTACATGTCCACATGCTTGAAAGAAAATCAACTACGACATTATCTTTGCCCTTCATATAAGTGATGTAAAAAATCATAATTTTACAAAGTAGCTACCCACCTATACTACTTAGGAGTGATATTGGATTAAGTGAGAAAATATTTTAGGATCTTATGATCACTTTGAACTCTAAACCGATTGCCATACGAGTAATGGTCCCACTTAATTATCGCATGTAAGATAGACAACATCTCTTGGTCATAGACATTCATAGCCATTTTTTAATCTATAATCTTAGGACCTTCAAAGGCAATAGCTCCATGCTCTTGTAACAAAACAACACCTATGCCATGACCACTAGCATCACACTGTATGGTAAACATTTTCAAAAAATTTGGGCATACTAGAATAGAAGCAAAAGTAAGGAGTTTCTTTAACTAGTTAAGCTACTATTTGCAATTGCATCCCAAAATAAAGCTTCCTTCTTCAACTTGTCAATCAAAGAAGCTACAATAGCCACATAATGCTTAATAAATCAATGATAAAATAATGACAGACCAAGAAACCCTCTAAGTAAAGTAGTGGCAGTAGGTGTTGGCCAATATTTAATACATTGCACATTCTTGGGGTCAGCCTATATCCCTTTTTCACAAACAATATGGCCCAAGTGCTGCACCTTGATCTACATGAAAGAATACTTCTTCTCCTTAGCAAAGAGTCTACGATGCCTTAATACATCAAAAACCTTCCTCGTATGTGATGAATGGTCATGTAGAGTCTTGTTGTAAATTAATATGTCAACAAAAAATACTAGGACAAACTAGAAGGGAAAAGGCTATAAAATCTTGTTCATCAGACTCTAGAAGGTAACTGAGCATGAGAGTAAGTCCAAATGGCATCACTAGAAAATGGTATAGCCCACGATCAATCCTAAAGGTAGTGTTAATTGAATCGCCCTCTCGCATATGAATCTGATGATACCCTATCCCCAAATCAATCTTGGTAAAGAATCTAGCCCCCTTGAGCTCATCAAGAAAATCATTAACTCTAAGTATTGGGTACTTGCTCTTCATTGTGATCTTGTTTAGATCCCTATAGTCAATATAAATCTTGAAGAATCCATCTTTCTTCTTCACTAATAAGACCGGAGATGCATAAGGTGAAGAACTAGGTTCAATGAACCCCATCTCTAGAAGCTTTCCAATTTTCTTGGCTACTTCTTCATGCTTGCACTTAGACAATTTGTAAGGTGTCTTATTAATTTGCTTTGAGTTTAGCTCTCAATCAATAGGGTGATCTACTACTCTCTTAGGAGGTAATGAAGTAGATACTTCAAAAAAATCCATGTACTCCTCAAGAAGAGCTTGCAAAGGTAGATGATCTATTGACTTTTTAGACTAATCTTCAGCCTCTTTATTCAAGTGTAAGACAAAAATCTATGAGCACCTCTTGTACTTCTTGATTATTCAATGGTGATAAGTTGAAAATCAAATTTACTAGATATTTCATGTAAATGGATATGTTGTCTATCAAAGACAAACTCCATATATAACTGTGAGAAGTCCATAGTAATCTTTGCCAAGGTCCCTAGCCAATGACATTTGAGTACAACGTCTATGGATCCCATTTCCAATTAGGTTTATTTTTACTTCTTAATTTTCAGCCAATTATAAAAAAAATTATAGATATATTTGAGTGTTGATTTTTTCTTCACCATTTGCTACTTGAACTCTTATGGGATACTATAAATCAGTGGAAAGATAGTTTAATCTGTCTACAACTGACTTATTCACAAAACTGTGTATACTACCACTGCCAATCAGGATAAACACATCCTTTCCATGAATATTACCCTTCATAAAAAGTGTCTTAGGACTCTTAAAACCTGTTGTCCAAGCATCCATGGAGATGGAACAATTAGTGGCAGCATGTGGCTCATCAAGAATTCTTCTCAGATCAAAAGGAATGCTACCACCTGAACCAAAAGAAAAGGTGCCAGCAAGATCATACAATTTTTCTTGTCCAACTTCCTCTTTGATATCCTTATTTTTAGTGGTAGTTACAAATGCATTTTCCTCATCATTTATCATCCTCCAATTCTTCAAAGACTAATATATTATGGACCTTGGATTTTTATTCATGTATACATACTTTGTTGCATGATCAATTGCATACTTCTCTCCACATTTGAAACATAAGCCTTTTTCTTTCCTTTCTTTGTAGAGGTCCATAGTAATAGACTTTGGGTAGATCCAAACTTGTTGTCCTCTTGTTTAAATTCCACTTGAACTATTTGTTGTCCTAAAATTACATTGAGGTCTTGAAGCATTGAATGATGGATAAGTTGGCACTCTAACGCTTCCACTTGATGCATGATTATTGTGATAAACAATGCCAACTTGTCCCTATTTTTTTAAAAATAATCCTTGGTTGTCCTCCACAACTAGGTTGAAATGAGGACTCTCTTCTATACTTCCTTCCATGATGTTCCGCAAGCTCAATGACCTTGAAAAGAGTGGTAGGGTTTTGTGCCATAACATTAGCATGATAAAGAAGGTTCTACATATACTTGTGAAGTTTAGCTTCATCACTTATACTCACTACATACATGGTGAGGTTGAGGAATTAGTTTGTATAATCTCATACACTTATGCCTCTTTGCTCTAATCCATACTATCTTCATATCAATTTCTCTTTTTTAAAAGGAGAGACAAATACTTCAACCATGTTTCTTGAATGCATCCCCACTCTCTACTAGTATGTTCTCTTTCTTGATATATCTCCACTAAGTATATGCAAACCCTAATGTAATGAGGTAAAATGGATCTTCATATTATCAGTTTTAGGGAATATATCAAAATAGGACTCTAATTTTGAAATCCATTCCTCTAGGTCAGATCGGGTGAAGATAGCAGCCCATTGTGCTTTTTCAAAATGATTTTATCTTTCAATTCCCTTTCATGAAAAGGTTACTATCTCAAAAGAGACTCATCATGATTAGTAGGTGTTGAATCTCCAAAATGAGACTTTCAAAAGGTGATTGAGAGTTAGTGTGAAACCTTCTCAATGGTAAAGGGACCTATAGAAACTTGAGGATTCAATCCATAAGCTTAGGGATTAGCACCATTCAAAACTTGAGGATTCAATAGCCAAGGGATTAGCACTGTTCACATTACCCAAATAGTCATCATGCCTATGTGAAGTCTCTCCTACTTCAGATTCACTATTGGAAATATCCCTTTGTCCAATAATTCCTTGACTTTGATAATTTTGATTCGGTAGCTAAAGTGGGACTGAGACGGATCATTGTTTGATTGTGCTTTCTCCTTAGCATCCTTGGTTCACATTTGAATTTGTGTCCATTGAGAGAATTGAGCCATTATTTGGGCATTGTATTCTACTAGTTTGTTAATTAAAGCCTTCACTTAAGTAGCGGAATCCACCACCTTCTCAATAGAAGACTTCGTTTGATGATTAGACAACACTATTGAATTCTAGATAATAGCTCCATATGCCTTTGAGCATGCATATCCTCATGTTTACACATTGTATAATTAAGCACACTAAGATATCCTTGCATTTGAGGCTCTTCAGCACTCTCTTGAGGTGTATTTTCTAGCAAAGTATCTTTGATTTATTGGGTAAATTCATCTTGGGCCTTACTCTTCCCTATATGACCTGCCATAGTAGTGTAGTCCTACACTACACCATTGCTAGAAAATTGGCTATAACTTGAGCCAAAAAATAACGATTTCCAAACTTTTTAATTTAAAAAAACTAGTAATACCCTCTTCAGGATGAGATATAACATATTATAACATGTTTAGGAGAGAAAATTATGTAACCCAATCTCTGAGGCTAGATTGTCTAGGCTTGCACCCTATTTTAACTTGTAAGTGTGATGTTTTCACCTATGAGAGAAAAATTGTTTTACTTAAGGGCTTCTAAACCCTATAAGGAGCTAGATAGGACATGTGGACAACCTATAGTACCTACACTTGTACTCCAATGATGAAAATGGTACCTGTAGTGACCTGTTTATACCCTGTAGTGTCCTAACAAAAACCTTGTTTCACCTTGTTTTGATCTTCAAGATACTTGAATCTTTGAGAGTGCTTGAATCTTCAATTCTCCACTTGGGTACCTACGTGAGGGATAAAACAACAAGATAGGCTCTCTAATAGGCTTCAAATCATTGAGAGGTGGGCAAAGTTTCCCCTAGGTTAGTTGGTTGCACCACTTCGGGATCTTTAATAGTGGGGGACATTCACCTCTCTATTGTTCCACTATCTCCCCTGGCATCCACCTTTTTCATTGGTGGGAATATCAACATGGCAGTGATATGCTACTCTAATCAAGCCGTATGATATGCATTACTGAAATTTCAATTCAGTTCATTCCATGAAATACAATAGGATTGAAATGGGCAAAATGAATAGGGAGAGGGCCTTACCACATCAGTAGTGACTCATTGCTGACTTACCCTTTACAATGAATTGTGATATATTTTTCCGTGAATCAAATAATCATTAGTAAATCAATGGATTGTAGTAAGCAATCTAATAGATCAGTTGGGATTTAACCAAGGACTTTAACCAATGGGATTAAATGTGATCTTGAAAACTCAAGAAAAAGCTTCTAATTCACTATTTGAATCAAGTAAGTAATGCACTCCATGAATGGGATGATTTTTTAATCTCTCAATCAAATAGATGAAGCTCAACAATTGGATAAATGAGAGAGATTAAGAATTGCATAGGAATACCTCTTGCATAGCTTGATGAAGGCTTCCTTCGGTTGCTCAATGTTGCTGAAATAACCTTCAATCCTTATTCATTGGATGCTTGGAAGAAATCTTGGAATCTCATAAGCTTAAAGTTGAAGCATTGGACCCATTTCCCCCAAATCTTGGCTTCATGGAAGCTCTTGAGGTTCAATCTTTGTCCAATCTTGCTTAATCCTTGTAATTTCTTCAAGAATCTTTACTAGAATGAATATTAGGGCTGAAAGGATGAAGAATCTCCAAGAAATTTGAGAGAAATTGAAGCTTGGGTTGAAGCTTTCATGGCTGTCCATGGATTACATAGTTAGGGTTTCAAGAGAGCAAAAGGATGAGAAATAGAGCTTCATTTGGGAGTCTAGACATCAGATACTTGAAGTATACTATGCCAATGATGATTTGGAGATGAAAGAATAATGAAAAATAGGGTTGAAAAATAAACACAATTTTCGGGTTGCCTTTCTACACATGTGGTTGTCTACATAGTCAACAAAATGATATGGCACTTGTAGGGTTTGAAGTTTGGAAGGCCATTATGCATGCCATTGTTGAAGGGAAGCAAAGATCGATGAAGGAGAAGAAGATCTTTTTTGAAGACTCCATGGAAGCTTGACAATATCTCAAAGAAAGGAGAAACAAAAACCTCTCTTTGAAAAGCAACCACAGTTTGTTCCTCTCCTAAGTCTAGTTAGCCCCTATTTTACCAAGTTACTTTCAAAATAGCCTATAATGGATGCATGACCTGCCATTTCAGCCATGGTTTGGCCAAATTTCTCCAAGATCTTTGTCAGAGCTCCAATTTTAGTCTCTACTTCAAGTAGAACTCCTACAAGTACCTACTGCCATGTGGCTCTTGTACCTACTATCCAAGATTTAATGATGGAAAATTGGAGAAAATATATTTGAAATGAGAAAATCAAATGGATAAAGAGCCTATTCTCTAATACCACTTGTCAAGGAGAGAATTGAGAGGTGAGAGAAAGAAGAGCTGAGGAGAGAGAAAAGAGTAACAATGAGAGACAAAGACTAGAATGTTAGGAAAGAAGAGAGAGAAGCCATAGAAGCTGTCAACAAGAGGGTGAGGTAAGAGATAATAAATGTATTAATTTTCAAAAGATGTGAAAATTTACATGTCTCACATCTTTTATACCTATGTCAATGTGACAATATATTATTAATAATTTCACACTAAAATATATCTTCTTTCCAGCTCTTATAGAACCCTAGTCAGCTTCCCACCTAGATGGCCTATTGAAGCAGAATGTAAAGAAATAGAAGTTGAAAAAGACTTTAGATTACTAGGGATTCCTATGGACTTTGGAATTAGCACAAAACAAAGGTGGGATTGGGTACTAGAGAAAGTGAGGAAAATACTAAAAGGATGGAAAGAAATGTAAGTAAATATGGCTAATATATGTCTAGTAATCAAGCACATCATCATCCCCTCAAAAATGTATTTCCTAGCATGCCACAAAACCAACTAAAGCAGGCATGAAACAATTAGATATGAAATTTTTGTGGACTTGACATGTTGGAGACATATTCAATGTTCCAAAAATGACACAATCTATGTGTATTGCTGCCGAAAAATTAGGGGCATTAAGACTTCCTAACATATAAGTCATAGCTAGGAAACTAGAAACCATGTGGATACTAAGGAGTATAAATAGGGAAGAGGAAGATTGAATTACTTTTCCCTTATTTTGTTAAAATCAAAACTAAGGATTGCTCATAAATAGTGATTAAAGGGATTCATGTGACCTTGTTCAAGTATAAGAAACTACTTGTCTTATCTCCCCATCCAAATCTAACCCTTTCCTAGTGTGCAATACATTTAGTTTGGTTTAGCTTCTTCCAAAACCCTAACTCAGAACATGAATTGAAAAAATTCCACAAACTCTTCAATAAATACATGAGGAATTGAGGATATTTATTGGATACAACAAAACATGATTGACCAAAGAGTAGCTCAAGAAGGCCTCTAGCTTGAAGCATTAGCCATTGACCTAAAGTAGCCTTTTAAGCACTTAGGCATCTACTTGTTGGGGATAAAGTTATTCTCCCCCTTCTAGATCTACAAGCAAGTAACACACATTTATGTACCAAACTCAATGAAAGGTGGCACGTCAACTAGAGGGCTCATCAATGGAACTACATATTTAAGAATCTGTGGAATAAATTTATACAACCCAAAATATCCTATTTAATGTGCTTGATCACTCTCAAAGGTCTTTGGACTAATGAAAGAGCACTAAAAGATGAAATAGGAAATGAAATTTGTCCAAGATGTTGTAAATAGATAGAATCTTTCCCTATCATTTTTTGAACTATCCTCAAAGCATTAAATTTTTTTGTTTTATGCAAGTCTTGATAATGCATATCACCCCACTAGACTTAATTGTAAAGAGACCTTATTGGGTGAAATATGTGGATTACCAACCATAGTGTGGAACTGGATGAGAAGTGATCACTTATGGAATATCTAGATATGCATGAACAAAAAGATGTTTGAGAATAAGAATGTAGATCCATTATTTACTTTTAAATTTTATTTTTTTCTATAGACTAAATTGGATGTTGATAGACTCTAGAAGTTCCATGAAGCAAGAAGTAAGGAATGCTAGATGTAGATGTGGCCATCATTCTACTGGAAATAAAGAAGGCTACCTAGCTCAAGAATGGCTTCAAGGCCTACCTTTCTTGTGGACAATAGCTATTATTTCCTTTTTTTTTATCAAGGCTAAAGAGGTTTCATTGTAAAGAATCCTAACACTACCATAAAATTTGTAAATATTTTATCTTTTAACAAAAATTTCGTCCATCCTTTTAAAAAAAAGAGATAGGCATAAATTCTCTAAAAATGTAAATAATATTATATTTTAAAGAAATAGAAATTTTATCAAAAGAGCTCAAGAAAAACTAAGGCAAGGAATGCATAATTTGCAAGTAGATCAATATGATCTTCCCAACTTATAAGGGAGAAATACACAATTCCTTCAATCCCAAAGTAGGGGCCTCCCTGTTGAGATATCGAGCTCCACTCGTGATATGCCAAGGTGACTGTTGTGCATTTATGTCACCGACTTGTTAGCTGCAGATGCGGTTGGTACACCGCCCATGAATAATAGCTAGATGATAGCTATCCTTATCTACTCTAGTTCGTGGCTCAGTTAGTATGCCACCTTAGTTAGTTGAGTTTGGTTTGAGACCCATACATACAGTTCTTCTATTTCTCTGTACTTGTGTTCTTTTTAGCTTACACACAACTAAGAAGAGGAAAACTGTTTTCAGCCTCCATCTGTGTGTGTATTCCCCCATTGTGCAAGCAAGAAAGCTACAAGTGAGGCTCCTTCCTTCTCTCCCACAATCTTGACATGGTATCAGAGCCTGGTTCGTGGTAAGGAGCTCAAGAAAGCAAACCTAATTAGCAGTGTTCTGGTAAGAGGACCAGCGTTGCTTTCATTTTTCGAGTTTGGGAGCAAGTCCCTGCAGGTAGCACAGTCGGAAAGTGCAAGAGTGCAGTGTCTCAGATTGAGATGCCCTTCGCGGTGTAGCAAGAGGGCAGTATATGTTGCGGGGGTTGGCTTTAGCCCTCGGTTGCCCTGTTTTTTTTATTCGAGGCCATTTCGGGGCCTGTTTTGGAGGCGGAAGTTTTTCGCACGCACTCAGGAAAATGTCCTATTTTTTGCTATGCAACCACTGTTCTACAGGTCGGTGAAAAGTTACCGTAGAAATTGCATCATATGCCTGTGCACAGAGACATTGGGAGTTACAGAATCATCCTTGTTGCCTGTTGATGCAAAATCGTCACTAGGAAGTGACTATGTGGTCAAATACCACTTTCGTCAGTTTTGCAGATTTGCCCTTGTGAGGCTGAAGCTGTGTTTTTTGCAGTGACAGAATTCTTTGCAGTGTTCTTAATGGCGTCTAATTCTCTTTCACAAATTGTCACTGAAAAGCTTGACAAGAACAACTTCTAAGCATGGAAGTTTAGAATGATGAATTTTCTTATGGGAAAAGGATATTGGGAATTCGTTACAGGAAATGAAGAAGAACCAGTTCTTTCCGATGTTCCCAATCAACAGCAAATGCAGGCATTTAAAGGATGGCATGAGAGAGCTAGAAAAGTTATGTACTGGTTGTCTATGAGTATTTCAGACTCTATGATTGTGCATATTCAAGATGCAAGTACGCCAAAGGAGGCATGGGATACTTTGTCAAAAATATATAGCACAAATACACAAGCCAGGAAAATGCAACTCAAGCAAGAGTTGCACAATGTGCAAAGAGAAGGTATGAGCATCAATGACTACCACATGAAGGTGAAGAAGATTGCAGATGCACTTGCTTCCATTGGGTTGTCAGTGGAAGATGATGATTTAGTGTCTGTGACCTTGAATGGTCTAGGAAAGGATTATGTACAGTTCCGGACATCCATTTCCGGGAAAGATTTCCTGATTTTGAGGAGTTGATTGCTCTTCTAATTTCTGAGGAGTAGAGAAATGGTGGTGCATCTTCTTCAGGAGGAACTTCAAAAGAAATTGTCTTTTACTCAAATGCTGGAAGAGGTAGAGGCAGAGGTAGAGGAGGCCGATCTGGAGGCCGTGGTAGAAATCAGAATATGCAGCAAACTCAAGAAAAACAGTCCTATGGAGAAGGACGTGGTAACTCTAGAGGCAGGGGGAGCCAAAGAGGTCGTGGTGGATGGCAAAGAGGCCAAAATGCAAACAGCAATGTTGAATGCTACTACTGTGGTAAAATGGGTGATATGGCTAAAGACTGCTATAAAAAGCAGAATGACATCATGAATGGAAAATTTCAACAAGGGAATTATGCATCTTCTAGTAGACAGGGTGATGACAGAAATGAGCATTTGTTTATGGTGCAGCACATGACCAATTCTGTGACAAGTGCAGAAGAAAGCAACAATGTGTGGTATGTTGACTCAGGTGCATCAAACTACATGACAGGTAATGCAAAATGGATGTGGGATGCAAGGAAAATGGAAAAAACAGGATTTGTGGAGACTGGTGATAATACTGCACATCCTATTGTGCAGATTGGAAAATTTTCTTTGTCTATGCAGGATGGGAAAAAGAAATACCTGTCGGATGTATTTCATGTACCGAATATCACCAAGAACCTGGTTTCTATTGGTCAAATGGTTGAGCAGGGCTTGCAGGTCAAATTTAATTCTCATGGATGCTTTGTTGAGGATATGAAAAATAAAGGTCGCTTGATAGCAAAAGGAAAGAAGAAAGGAAGAATTTTTATGTTGGATGCAGACATGCCTGAATTGAGTGTAGCAATGTTTGCACATGGGACCGGTGTAGTTGCAGATACTGATATCTGGCATAAACGCATTGGTCATGTTAATGTGCAGTGACTTAAATCAATGCAAGCCCAAAATATTGTTGCAGGATTGCCTAAATTCAAGGTTGCAGAAATGCATAAGGTATGTGAAGCTTGTCGATTTGGAAAACAGGCAAGGAAACCATTTCCTAGACATGTTCAAGAGAGTAAGAAGCCATTGGAATTAATCCACTCTGATGTGTAGACTACTAAACCTGCATCTATTGGAGGCTGTCATTATTTTGTCACTTTTATTGATGACTATAGCAGAAAAGTTTGGGTGTATTTTATGAAAAAGAAAAGTGAAGTTTTTGGGCATTTCAAAACTCTTAAAGCTATGGTTGAAAAAGAAACATGCCTGCAAATAAAATACCTAAGGTCAGATGGTGGGGGAGAGTACCTCTCAAATGAGTTTGCAAGGTTCTTGCAGGAGCATGGCATAAAGCAGCAATATTCATGTAGTCATACCCCACAGGAAAATGGAATTGCAGAAAGAAAAAACAGGCATATTGGAGAGGTATCTCATGCCATGCTTAATGAAAAAGACCTGCCAAATTTTTACTGGACTGAGGCAGTTGCTACAGCAGTCTACATAATGAACAGGACTCCCACTGCCTCAATACATGGGATGACTCCAGAGGAGAGGTATACTGGGAGGAAACCAGATATTTCTCATTTGAAAATTTTTACTCTACACAATGAACAGGACTCACACTATAGCAATACATGGGATGACTCCAGAGGAGAGGTATACTCGGAGGAAACCAGATGACTCCAGAGCAATACATGGGATGACTCCAGAGGAGAGGTATACTGGGAGGAAACCAGATATTTCTCACTTGAAAATTTTTGGTTGCATTGCCTATGTTCATGTGCCAGATGAGTTGAGATTCAAGTTGGATCCAAAAGCTGAGAAGTGCATCTTTATTGGTTACTCTCTACAGCAGAAATAGTATAGATGCTATAACCCTTCTACTCGTAAGTTTACAGTGAGCAGAGATGTTGTTTTTGATGAGATGAGTAGCTGGTATAAACCAGTAAATGTGATTGATGATGTAGATGCACAAAATGGTAATGCTACACAGAATTCACAACAGCAATCACAAGATATTAGTGGACCTGGAGTGTCCTCTAGCAGTGATTCACATTCTTCGCCATGGACAGGTAGATTGAGATCACGAGAATCTTCTCAAAGCAATGCAAATAGTGGTATGTACGTATCACAAAAAGGAAAAGAGAACGTAGATCAGCCCATGTTTAATGTGAATGCAGGTCACTCTTATGTGGATGGTGAATCCAGTGGCTCAGAACAGAGCATTGATGATGAGTTGGGTATTCCTTCTATTGTTAAACCTAGAGTAAGGAAGACCAGGGATGTTTTGAGAGCATTTGGGAGTGAACCTACTTTGCACAGGTCTACCAGAGCTAGGTATCCTGTGGATAGGCTGAAATATGATGGATTTACAGCCATTCACTATGCCTATATGGTCAAAGTGATACAGGAACCAAAACCCACTTCTTTTGAGCAAGCCATGGGAAAAGAAAAATGGGAGAAAGCCATGGATGAAGAAATGGATGCCTTGGAAGCAAATGCTAGATGGGAATTGGTACCTTTGCCTAAAGATAAGAATGCAATTGGTTATAACTGGGTTTATAAGGTGAAGCACAATGTAGATGGTTTTGTGAACATATACAAGGCAAGATTAGTAGTCAAGGGGTATGCACAAACATATGGCATTGATTATGAAGAAACATTCAGTCCCGTTGCAAGGATGGAAACCGTAAGAGCAATCATTGCTATGGCTGCATCAAAGGGATGGTCTTTACATCAGATGGATGTAAAGAATGCCTTCTTGCATGGTGATTTGCAAGAAGAGGTCTATATGGAGCAGCCACCAGGTTATGTGCATGTTGTTCATCCTGAGTTTGTTTGCAGGTTGAAGAAAGCCTTGAATGTCTTGAAGCAAGCACCTAGAGCATGGTTTGACAAGATAGGACAGCATCTTGTCACTATTGGCTTTCAGATTTCCAAGGCAGATTTCTCACTTTATGTGAGAAAAACAGAGAAAGGTATTATGCTACTTGTCATTTATGCTGATGATTTGATTATGACAGGTGATAGTGATGAAGATATCCTTCATGTGAAAATACTATTGAAGCAGAAGTTTGAGATGAAGGATTTGGGAGAGCTGCGTTATTTCTTGGGCATTGGGGTGATTAGATCACCAAGTGGGATACGGCTCTTGCAGAGGCAGTATGGATTGGACATGCTGTCCAAATATGGGATGATAGGCTGTAAGCCTATTTCAGTTCCTTTGGAGCAGAATGTGAAGCTGAGCGTAGATGCAGGTGAGCTTCTAGAAGATCCTACTATGTACAGACGCATAGTAGGAAGTTTGATTTATATGACTATTACCAGGCCAGATTTGAGCTATGCTGTTGGATTGGTAAGTCAGTTTATGCAGGCTCCAAGGAAACCGCATTTGGATGCGGCTAGACGCATACTCAGGTATGTGAAGTCCACATTGCAATATGGACTATTTTATGAGACTGGGGTTCAGATACAGTTGCATGGATACACTGATGCTGATTGGCCTGGTAGTATTTCTGATAGACGATCTACCAGTGGATATGTGTTCTCTTTTGGGAGTGCTGCAGTCACTTGGAGCAGCAAGAAACAGCCTACAGTTGCCTTGTCGAGCACACAGAGGCTGAGTACACGGGTGCAGCAATGGCTGCATGTGAGGTAGCTTGGTTGCATAAGCTACTTTATGATATGCATCAGCCTATAGGTGGGCCAGTTGTCATTTATTGTGACAAGTATTATACACTTGGCAAATAACCCAATTTATCATGCTTGAACAAAGCACATTGTGGTGATTATCACTATGTACGGGAGAGGGTTTTACTAGGTCTTATTGATCTAGTTTATGTCAGCACAGAGGATCAGGTAGCTGACATATTTATGAAGGCATTGGGCGCAGAGAAGCTACGCAAGTTCAGAGACCTGCTTGGTGTGCAGGAATTGGGATTGAGCTCGAGGGGGAGTGTTGAGATATCGAGCTCCACTCGTGATATGCCAGGGTGACCGTTGTGCATTTATGTCACCGACTTGTTAGCTACAGATGCGGTTGGTACATTGCCCATGAATAATAGCTAGATGATAGTTATCCTTATCTACTCTAGTTCGTGGCTCAGTTAGTATGCCACCTTAGTTAGTTGAGTTTGGTTTGAGACCCATACATAGGGTTCTTCTATTTCTATGTACTTGTGTTCTTTTTGGCGTACACACAACTAAGAAGAGGAAAACTGTTTTCAGCCTCCACCTATGTGTGTATTCCCCCATTGTGCAAGCAAGAAAGCTACAAGTGAGACTCCTTCCTTCTCTCCCACAATCTTGACACTCCCAACCTCCTCAATATTGAGGGGGCATATCCATTGAAAGGTCGTGATAACTATATAATTTTTTGAAGGCAAGCATTTATGCATATAAGAGAAGCTTAATAACGGTTTCAAGTCTCATGTAACCCTATGGGGAGAGCTAGCCCAACATTGACATTAGATTAGGCACAAGTGTCCATGTAATTAGAACTTTCATTAATCCAAATAGTATGACCCAAAATGATGATGATATTAAATCTCCTGCAAGTCTTTGACTACTCTATGTGAGAGTGTACAACCTAGAGAATAATTTGAAGTCTATGGGAAGAAAATGTAAACACTTTTAGACATGAAATCATAGGAATTTTGATGGCTATTGCTGATAGCAATATTTTACATATTTTACACACTCAATGATCTATAAATGCACATGTATGTCTATCAACACACTTATCAACATGTTTATAATTGTGCTTCTATCTTGAGCATTTTCACTACAAGAGATGGAGGAAGTTTTGATGCCAATTTTCAATGCATTTCTAAAAGAATTTGGGTTGTTGGTATATGCATTAGTATGAACATTGAAAAAAGCACTAATAAAATCACTAATGTTTCCACAAGTAAATACTGGCAATTATATCACCGATCATGCCAATGATGATTTAAAATTGTCCCAATGGACATATAATACATATTTTGACACTAACAAAAAATACCTATAACTGAGAGTTTTCCTCCTTTCTTGATTTTGGTGCCATCCTTCTTTCTTGATTTTGGTGCCATCAATTATCAAGGTAACTACCTATACCCTTTTTCATTTTCCCATTTTTTCTAGATCCTTGTGTGATTTAAGGTAGATTAATGTACCCAAATACATTTAGGTTGTAGAGAGTAGAAGTTTTCCACTTTTGTGTGTGTGTATGTGTGTGTGTGTGTGTGTATGTGTGTGTTAATGTAGAGCATATAATACAAAACGGAATCATTGGAGTAAAGCTTGTATTGGCCAGCATCATGTTCATTGAATATACACCAGATTCAGTCACTTAAAAATGATTAGTTAATAAAAAAACATTAGAAAATCATTGGTTACATAAAAAATTAACAATTACTAATAAAATTTAAAAATATTAAGTTAGTTGATTACAAAATTAGTTAAGTATAATAAAAGTTAGTTGAGAGAGAGAGAGAGAGAGAGAGAGAGAGAGAGAGAGAGAGAGAGGGAGGGAGATAAAAGTACATTGAGGTGTCCTCAAAACTCATAAAAAGCACATTCCTGAAAATGTCACCTGCACAGACAAAAAATGATGTTAGAATAATCAATTTAAATCATACAAAGCACAGTAATATAAATCCTTTTAAAAAAATCCCACTTAAAATGCATATCTTATGTACCCCTATAAGTGATTGGTCAATGAATTGAGTAAGTGGATGCTCCAAGTATGAAGTATCCTATGGTTCCATGTCAATCTCCTGACACAACTCCGCATACACTGGAAGGTCGATAGACATGTCACCACAAAAGGATGAGTCCACCTCGTTCTCAAAGAATTCTTAGACTCCTGTATTTCTACCATTGTTAACCAATGCTGGCTCCAAGCTTTCAGTGGCCTCCACCCCTTGCAATCGAATAGTATCATGGAGAAGCTACGGTGATCCACCGTAATAATACTTTGCAAGTTCCCAAAATACTCCATCTCATCCACAACCGTGTTTGGATCCGTTGCTCATCGTTGACTCTCCTGCTCGAACCTTGCCATGATACCACAGTCCATTGTGGAGCGCATTTTGTCAATACGCTCCACGCGAAAATGCCGTCCGCACGACCACGCTGCACTATATATTTTGTACTGTACATTGAAACACTCAAATTAGATGTCTCATATAAAATTTAGATATGACAAATATTAAACACCTCATCACCTTGGGACTACATCCCCTCGAGAGTTCCAACTCCTCCATTGAGACCTCTGCCCCTTCGCGAGACGCTATGGTCAAAGCTCCATGCAACCATCACGTTGACATGAACCGCGGCATCTCCTCCATGCCCTCGGGATATCGAATCAATCGATGATGCGTACTACGTTGGAATTCAGCTCGCACTTCCTCTCGATCTTGCCTAGCAATCTGGTACTTGGCAAGCCACGTCTCCATAGAGGCATGGTGCAACATACAAAAGCGATTCACCTTCTCCTCCATTGAGACATCCATTCTTTTTTCTACCCCGTTTCCAACCACCACATCTCTAGTCAGTCTATCATCGTCCTTCAGTGACCATAGTATTTCGTTGTCTGGATCCACCGTTAGTAGCCATTGTGAATTATGCACTAGCGCCTCACACACCACCAACCAACCTTCAGCCATGCTACCTTCTAGCCAAGCTCGTTGTCACACAAAGCCTTTCAGGGTTTTCATGAAGCGCTCCAAGAAGAACATCCATCGCGTATGGACAGGTCCAGCAATCTCCACTTCATCTACAAGATGCACAAGAAGGTGGATTTGTATCGTGAGCATGCTCATGGGCAGGTATTTCTCAAAGAGAGAGACTGTCTCCACTGCTCCCCACCTCGCGGATTCAATAGAGGACGTCTTAATCTCCTTCTGTGAGATCCATTGCACCAAAGTCGACAACCTGTAAATGGCCCCGCATATTTCTGGAGTAAGACATCCTGCGATCGCGATAGGTAGTAGAAAACTGCCACAAATGAGAAAGCTTGAATACTTGCTTCACAATGCGCTCTTCTTTAGTGGACAAAACCCAAGGAGCACGAGGTAGCTGCATGCGACCATCAGCACTCGACTGCGGCCAAAGCGCCTCCATCTTACCTACCTCCTTCAAATCCGTTCATACCCTTATAGTGTCTCTCTTTCTTGTGATGTGGTCCCATAGCAAGCTGCCCACATTCTTGAAAATATACATGGGATCCAACAAGTGGTTGACCTGTAAGTGGGTCCAATATGGCAACTCGTAGAAAATTGAGAACCGTCGCATTCTGTTTGGATGTGATTCCGCGTGGGCCATTTTTAGCTCGTACCAGCTTGTAGCGTTCATACGTTTTGGAGGTCGTCCAAGAAAACCTTCCCTGAGTTCATGATCCTCTGGCAAGAAAGCAGTGTGTCCTTGATATACCATCTTCTTTATGGTTCGTGACCTTCGAGAGTCTAACTGTGGCCTGCACAATGTACATGCATGATGACCTGAAGTAACGAGACTTGTTCCAATACCACGACCCAATGAATACAAGCTTGAACGAGATAAAATATAGATATTGCCAACGAGAACGGAGGCATGTTTACCTGAGCACTCTCCGAATCCCGAAAAGTCATGCATCGTTCACATGAGAATGGCTCGAATACTGATTGACCGCCGACCATCGCACCTGCTCATATCTTGCACGGTGACCCCCTCCTCCCACAAAATCTTAAGCTCATCAACTAATGGATGAAGATACACGTCCATATTTTTGACTTTGTAGCGGCCGGGGACGAGTAAGCTAAGGATGATATGTCCTTTCTTCATAGAAAGTCATGGAGGGATATTGTAGTTGACAAGGACTATAGGCCACACACTGTAAGAAGTTGAGCGCAGACCAAATGGGTTCACACCATCCATTGCAAGACTGAGCCGAAGATTCCTTGGCTCTCGAGCAAAGCCTGGGAAGGTAGAGTCAATGTGGCTCCATGTGCGTGAATCCATTGATATTCGTTGAACTCCATCTGTGGACCTATTCTGTGCATGCCACATTGTCAAGCTCGCCATGTCGGATGTACCAAACATGTGGTTTATGCGGGGGATAGAGGGATGGTTTTCCCTTGCAAGTCTTGTCGATACATGTGAGCACCACACTTTGGACATGTCTCCATAGTCTCGTATTCTCCTCGAAACAGTATGCAATCGTTGATACATGCATGGATGTTGTTGTAGTCCATGCCAAGCTTTCGTAAAATATGTTATGCGTCATCACGAGACTCAAACATGGTATTTGTAGGTTGTAATATATGACATTTCAATAACCTGAAAAAAATCATAAACACCTTGAAAAATCACAAAATTTTTTAATAATAGTTCCCAAAAAAAAATCAACGAAGCATATGTACAAGGTACCTGAACAACTCGGTCACACTCGTATCGCTCCACCCGTATTTTTCTTGCACACTTAAGAGTGCAAGCAGTGTCTTCAGGTGAGATACTCGGCATCCATCATATAATGGTATGGATGCTTCCTCTCTAAGTAGATCAGAAGTCTTGGCATCCATTGGAATCAATGCATCGATCATTGCCTCCATCTCAGGCTCCAAGATTGTAGATAGGTTTGGAAGGTTGCATGTCTTCTCTGGCATTGACGGTATAGATTGGCCTTGCAAGTGGTGGATTGGCTCATGCACTCCATCCATTGCATGCCCACGAACTCTTCTAATTGGTTGCAAAGGGTACACTCCTCCTTGGGACGAGACATCACCTCCCGGGATAGAAAATTTGCCAGCGAGACCCAATCTTATTGTATATGGTATTCAATTAGCTTGCGAGTATAATGCATGATTGATATTAACTTTTCTTACCGTTTGATGAAAATCCGCAATCGCCTGATCAATGACCTCAGATTGAAACTTGCCAAATCATCGTATGTGTTCTATAGACAATCGACGTTTTCATCTAATTGCCAGCTTGAATTGAGAGCAAGAACATGGGACACGCTGATTAAGATACACCTTGCAATCTTGAACAATAGGACCTTCATCATTTTCCATTTTGTCTACGTTACAATAAACAATTTGTTTTTGTTATCATTCTTTTTTTTTCTTAAATTGTTATCCTCTCCTTCCATCTCTCTCTTTTTTTTCTTTCTTAAATTGTTATCGTCTCCTTCCATCTCTCTCTCTTTTTCTACGTTACGACTATGACCATGACCACGACCACGACCACAACCACGACCATGACCATGACCACGACCACCACAACCACAATGACGACTACGACCACGACCACGACCACGACCACGACCACGACCACGACCACGACCACGGCTACAGCTACGGCTACAACTATGACCACGATACCAAAGCATGATCTCTACCTTGATGGTTACGTATATACTACTACTATTACTCATGGAATAAACCTTAAAATAGTTATTATGCTAAAATATATGCTTGTCAGAGCATAAATTTGTTCCTAAGACTATTCTAAAGAAGAAAGAGGATTAATTATAAAAGAGTATCCTTCCTTGCAAGTGATTTTATATTATATTTATTAATTAAAATTGATAGTTGAAAATGAGTTTCCTAAGAGATCTTGTGGTGATGCTGTCTTAGTTTTGCGAAGCATATATATGAATGATGCTATTTTAGTTTTCTGTATTTATCTTTTTAAGAAGAGATTGATTTTTATGGAATATCCAAAGTTATTTTTGGGATTACATTATGAAAAATGAATGTTTTTTATACTGATAGGCTAATTGCCTTCGTTGTATATTTGCGTGGTGGAGGCTAGGACAAGCCCCATGTATGAGCGGTCTCTTTGCAAGAAGAACATTATGCTAGGAGGCACAAGTATGCAGGGCTCTCTAGCCATATACCCCTTAGGGGTCTAACCCCTATGAGCCTAGGATGAGCTTATTATAAGGTCGTATTTACTTTTCTCTATTTCTCTCCCCCTCTCATTTCCTCTCCCTCCCTCACCCTGACCCTCTCTTTCTCTCTTTCCCTATTAGGTTTAATAATTTTTCTCTCTTTTTCTCTCTCCTCTCTCTCTCATATTTCTTTTTCTCTCTCCTCTCCATCTCTCATTTCCCTTTCTCTCTTTCTCTCCCTCTCTCATTTCCTCTCCCTCTCTCACCCTCACCCTCTCTTTCTCTCTTTCTCTACTAGGTTTCATGATTTTTTTCTCTTTTTCTCTCTCCTCTCCCTCTCTCATTTTTTTCTCTCTCCTCTCCCTCTCTCATTTCCCTTTCTCTCTTTCTCTCCCTCTCTCATTTCCTCTCCCTCCCTCACGACCCTCTCTTTCTCTCTTTCCCTATATTAGGTTTAATGATTTTTCTCTTTTCTCTCTCCTCTCTCTCTCATTTCTTTTTCTCTCTCCTCTCCCTCCCTTATTTCCCTTTCTCTCTTTCTCTCCCTCTCTCATTTCCTCTCCCTCCCTTACCCTGACCCTCTCTTTCTCTCTTTCCCTATTAGGTTTAATCATTTCCCTTTCTCTCTTTCTCTCCCTCTCTCATTTCCTCTCCCTCCCTCACCCTGACCCTCTCTTTCTCTCTTTCCCTATTAGGTTTAATGATTTTTCTCTCTTTTTCTCTCTCCTCTCTCTCTCATTTCTTTTTCTCTCTCCTCTCCCTCTCTCATTTCCATTTCTCTCTCTCTCCCTCTTTCATTTCCTCTCCCTCCCTCTCCCTGACCCTCTCTTTCTCTCTTTCTCTATTAGATTTAATGATTTTTTTCTCTTTTTCTCTCTCCTCTCCCTCTCTCATTTTTTTTCTCTCTCCTCTCTCTCTCATTTCCCTTTCTCTCTTTCTCTCCCTCTCTCATTTCCTCTCCCTCCCTCACCCTGACCCTCTCTTTCTCCCTTTCCCCATTAGGTTTAATGATTTTTATCTCTTTTTCTCGCTCCTCTCTCTCTCTCATTTCTTTTTCTCTCTCCTCTCCCTCTCTCATTTCCTTTTCTCTCTTCCTCTCCCTCTCTCATTTCCTCTCCCTTCCTCACCCTCATCCTCACCCACACCCTCTCTTTCTCTCTTTTCCTATTATGTTTAACATCTTCTCTCCTCTCATTCTCTCTTTTTTTCTCTCTCCTCTCCCTCTCATTTCCTTTTGCTCTATTCCTCTCCTTCTCTCATTTCTTCTCCCTCCCTCTCCCTCTCTCATTTCCCTATTATGTTTTCGTATCCTCCCCCTCTCCCTCTCCCTCTCCCTCTCCCATTTTCCTATTATGTTTAATGTCTCCCTCCCTCTCTCTCTCCCTCTCCCTCTCTCATTTCCCTATTATGTTTAATGTCTCCCTCTCCCTCTCTTTCTCTCTCTCTCCCTCCCTCTCCCTCTCTCATTTCCTCCCCCTCCCTCTCTTTAATTTCCCTCTCTTTCTCTCTCTCTCTCCCTCCCTCTCCCTCTCTCATTTCCTCCCTCTCCCTCTCTTTCTCTCTCTCTCCCTCCCTCTCCCTCTTCTCCCTCTCCCTCTCCCTCTCCCTCTCTTTCTCTTTCTCTCTCATTTCCTCTCCCTCTCTCAATATATATACACAAATTATATTTAAAAAAGTAAAAGAGAGAGAGAATGCACTCTCCCTTCCTCTCCCTCTCTCATTTTCTCCCCCTCCCTCTCCCTCTCCCTCTCTTTCTCTTTCTCTTTCTCTTTCTCTTTCTCTTTCTCTTTCTCTTTCTATTTCTCTTTCTCTTTCTTTCCCTGCCTCTCCATCTCTCATTTCCTCCCCCTCCCCCTCCCTCTCTTTCTCTTTCTCTCCCTCCCTCTCCCTCTCCCTCTCTTTCTCTCTCATTTCCTCTCCCTCTCTCAATATACACAAATTAAACCCTAAACAAGTAAAAGAGAGAGAGAATGGACTCATTGTAAACATTTGCAGGAGGGTTTGACGGCTCCTCTTCGTGACGGTGGCTCTTTCTCTCCTTTGTGAATGGCAGCGACGGCGGCGACGGCAAGCCTTGTTCCTCTCCCTCTCTCACCCTCTATCCATACTTTAACCAGAATGATCGGATTTTGTCTAGCTCTATAACCCTAGGTCTACCCCGCAGGGAAAGCGTCCAGTCGTTACCCATGGAGGACCGGACCTGAAGGTTCCTAATTGACCTAAAAATCACCTATCGACAACTAGCTCACATCCAGAGATGTCCTTCGAGAGACTTCTTGTCCAGAAGGAGAGACTGCCATTACCCTTGGTTCATGGAGTACAATGGTTTTCTCCAATAGCAAACAAAGGATTTATGAAATTCCTCGCAGTGCTTTGGCATAGCCGTTGTACCTTTTCCCTAAGATAATTTACAGTTTGGGTTCTGAGACCAAACCCTAGGTAAGTTAGCAAATCCGCCCTTCTTAGAGTTTCTTCCTAGCGTTTGTTTTTTGAGAAACCTCTCGGCTAACTGAGACCACCCTGCCATAGGACTGGATTCTCGTCGGAAATCCATCCACCCTCTTCCCTCTGTGGAAGTTCTTGTGAAATACGCGAGATCTAGAGCATGGCAGATGTGGAAGCTATGGAGGTTGAAAGAGGAAAAAGAAACTCATGAAGACATTGACCTTGACTAGGATAAATTGTTACATAAGTGAATTAGGTTCCAAGATTGAGACTTGGACTCATAAACACAATCTTGTGTATTGACAGTGACATGACACTTTACTGGAAAGAAAAGAGTACTATCATTGCATTAGAAAAAGAGTGCAAGTACAATGCTTTATAGGAACTGAGTGGTGGTACTTTCTCCTACTATGCATATGGGATTTTGGTCCTGAGCCCTCATTGCTTCTCACAAAGGGACTAAAGTGGGTGTGATTGCAAATATCTCAACACCCCTC
The DNA here is from genome assembly GCF_053477565.2 of Lygodium microphyllum. Taxonomy (NCBI): domain Eukaryota; kingdom Viridiplantae; phylum Streptophyta; class Polypodiopsida; order Schizaeales; family Lygodiaceae; genus Lygodium; species Lygodium microphyllum. Next base: position 42,440,896 of record NC_141139.1, on the reverse strand, counting down.
CTCAATCACAACCAAAAGTACAAAGTGTGTAGAGGATTTAGTGAAAGCAACACCTGCAAAGTGTGGGCACACCATAAACATGGCAAAAACACCAGAGACTGTCGTCGCAGAAAAGGCTAAGTGTAGGTACCACAAACATGATGGACATCCAGAGGCTGTAGCAAGGACCTCACAAAGTGTACAGAGGGTGTAGTACAAGGATAACTGAGGAGTTTACAAATTTATGTTTGAGGTAGGGCTAGGGAATACAAAACTAAAAATTTCTATATGAATAGAAGGACTGATGAGGTTTGTCCTTCTCCTCGTGGTCTTCTTCTTCTTCTTCCTTTGCTCCATTTTTTTCTTCTTCTTTGACTGCAACTAGATAGGCCTTTTGGGACTTCTTTCTAGCGTGGCAGAACTTCTCGGTGTGTCCGGTCCTTTTGCAGAAGTCACAGAAGAGCTAATCCTTCTTGCCTTTGTACCTGTTGCCAACATATAATGCATGCTCATCTCTAGAGGTACTTGGTTCTTCCTTAGTTTTTAGCTTCTTTTCCTCCTCGAACAATGATGCCTAGATATCAACAAGTTCAGGATTTGGCATGTTGATTAAAGTTGTTGATACATTATTATATTCAGGAGGCAAACTCTTAAGTAGAACACCAATGCAAACATCTTCTTCCATTTTAATGTTGATTCCTGTAAGTTGGGTTAGAAGTCATTCCATGTAATTTAGATGTGTGGCAAGTGATGTGCTGGACTTCATTTCAAGCCTGGAAAACTCAATTAGGAGACCATACTTTGATGATTTAGATTGTGCACTGAACAAGGTGTCAAGTCTCTTCCATGTATGCTGTGAGGTCTCATAGTTATCCACATGGTGGATATAGCTGTCATCTAGCTCCAGTTTGATAATGTCCTGAGCCTTATCATCATTCTTTTGCCAAGTGACAGTAAGATCCGTATCACGAGGCTTCTTTTCTTTTCCACTGGTAATGGCCCAGAGGCCCTTCTTCATCAGGATCAATTTGATGCGGGTTTGCCATGTATGAAACCCGACTCCTTTGAAATGGATAGTTGAAGAATCTTTGCCCATGTTTATTGAGTGTTGAAATGATTTGTTTTTTGGCTGATTTTTGTTATTTTTGAGAGCTAAATGGTTGATTTTATGAGATGATTGATTGGTTTGGAAGTGGTTTGAGAGTGTTTTGGATGATATTGATTGTATTTTGGAAGTTCATGATGTTTATCAGTGGTTCTGTGATGTTTTGATAGGTTCTGATTGGTTCTGTATACCTTCTGTATAGCTTTTGTTTTGTTCTGTTTTGTTCTGATTGTCTTCTATAAGGAGGGATGGAGTATTGATTGATGAAGATTGAGATCTTGTGAAAGTTTATTGAATGGTTTGTGAGAGTTTGGAATGGTTTGAGTATGAGTTATGAGATTTTGATGACCTTCTGTAACCTTCTATAGGGTCTTCTGTAGAGCTTCTGTCTCTGTTCTGTTCTGTACTGTAGCTGTTCTGGTACTGTTCTGTGACTATTCTGTATGCTTCTGTATGTATTCTGTAGAATGTATGTGTAGCTTGGGAAAGTTTTCTAGCCTTGGAAAGAGGTGAATACAAGTGCAAAGGAGCTGAAAGAAGTGAAAGAAGTAGCTGTTGAAGACTCAAGTGAAGACTGGAGTGAAGTGACAGTAGTGAGCTATGAAAAGACACTGTAGTGGCTCTGGTGACTCTTCATATCAGACATACCTCTTGGGAGGGGTATCCACGACCTAAGAAGGATTATTGAGAGTGATTTTGAGAGATTTTAGTGAGGATACGATGTATTATTGATGGAGAGAGAGAGAGAGAGACAGAGATAGTCAGTTCTACTGAAACAGAGTGATTGTATATGAGAGATTGAGAGAGAAGACTATGAAGATATTGAAGATTAATACTATGTGATGTATTTCCATTCAAAGATGGTGTATTCCTTTGCTTTCTTTGTTCTATTGATGGATTTTGTGAAGATATTGAAGAATATGGTTGATTCTATCAAATCCGTGGGAGATCTACATGATGCTGTATGAAGATTTGTTGTGCCTGGTGTTCTTTTCTTCATTGTGATCATATGAAACATAATAAACAAGCTTGTTGATGTTACAAGATAGATTTTCTTGCAAGAGAATTCCCTTTTCCTTGGTGTTCCTCTTGGGGCTCCATGTTTTTGGTGCACAGCCGGGGAAACTTGCCATCAACAAGCACCAGAAGAGGCTGAAAATGAAGGAAATGGCATTGCCAAGAAGAGAAGAATTCAATGGATGTTTGTAAAGTTCCTTCTTCCACTGAAGAGTTGGAATTTCTCATAATCAGAGCCACTTTCCACAAGAAGTTCATCCCACAATGGCGGAAACACATCACCATCATGATGCATGCTCTATGTGGTGGACAGTTTCCTCTTCCTGTTGAAGCAGCAGAAACTTGCATCTTAGTGGCAAACTGTTTGGGAACAAACTGAAGAGAAGAACAGAGAGAATGACCATACATGGAAGATTTGTCATTCATTGAGAAGTTTCCAGACATCATCAAGTGGGAGATTGTGAAGAAGCTTCAGGAGTCTTGGTCTGTAGAGGTTCACAAAGACAAGAAGGAAAAGAGTTGGAATTTGTTCGTAGATGCTCAACAGCAAGATACGTGGGATGCTTGGTGCACTGATAATCTTCTGTTTGTTCAATTGGCAACCCACTGGAAGTTGGTAGACAGAGTGTTCTTTACAACATACACTGTTGAAACCATCAGAAGTTGGCATTACTATGATGATGGCACCACCACAATGCTTAGACGTATGCATTTTGACACCTTCAGAACCGAATACCTTCCTCTGTGCAGTGGCATGAAAGCAGAATTCAGAGACGTTGAAAAGGAAGAAGTAGAAGAAATGTTGGCAAGAGAGTCCTTCAGAGACTGAAGCCTTCTGTTAACCCTCTGTGGAGCACTAACAACTTCGTGGAGCCAACCTCCTGATGAATGATGCAATAAAGAGGCAAGCGTTAGAACGAGTCCAGAGGTACATGAGAAGAAAGAAAGCAAAAATCAAGGCTGAGAACGAGCTCGCAGCAGAAGCCGCCTTTGACGCCCTTGCGGAACTATTTACAGAAGTCCCAATGGCACATCAAGCCCTTCCTCCTCCTGCTGGAGGTCCACTTCCAAGCCAGATCCGTCCTGGAAATATTGATGACAGGCCAGCGAATGTAGTCCCATTGCCAGTTTTTAAGGGAGAGTACAATGAAGATCCCGATCTTCATGTAGCAGAGTTTATGGTAGCATGTGTGGCTAATAATGCCAGAACCCCTGAGCATTGGTTAGCAATATTCCTCGCCACTTTCAAGGGCACGGCGTCACGAAGTTGTAGTTTGTATGCATTAGCTCCTAGGCATTTGAGAACCTTGTATGGTCCACAATACCTTGGACTCAACTTTTTGAACTTTCCCAATGACAGAGAACTCTTCTTTGGGCGTATACGGATGAAAACCATGTCTCCCTCTTGGAAGATGCGCTCTTGCCATCCTAGATCAGTGCAAGCTTTCTAGCGATCTTTGGCAGCTTGGATGTCTTATCTTATAGTTTTGACTTGATCATCCATGCCTTCTAGCATTTTCTTAGAAGCCTCAACCTTTAGGGTTGGATTAGAGAAATTCAATGGTGTCAAACAATGTTGTCCATACAATGCTTGAAATGGAGTCATTTGAATACTCTAGTGATATGATGCATTGTAGGAAAATTCAACTAAGGGCAAATACTGTATCCACTTTATCAGTTCTTTGGAATAGTAGGCTCTCAGTATATCTTCAATGACTTGATTAACATGCTTTGTTTGACCATCAGTTTGGGGATGGTAAGCTATGCTAAAGCAAAGTTGGGTTCTAGTTGCTTCGAATAGGCTTTTCCACAAATGTGACGTAAATAGAGAGTTGCGATCACTAACGATCTGTTTAGGCAATCCATGAAGCCTAAAGATTTCTTTCACAAACAATCATGCAATATCTGAAGCTTTGTAGTTGATCTTGACTGGGATAAGATGAGTGATCTTTGTTAGCATATCCACAATCACCATGATTGAATTATACCCTCCTTGAACAGAAGTTAAGCCAGCTATGAAATCCATACTAATGAACTCCCATTTCATCTGTGGAATGTCAAGTGGCTAGAGCTTACATGGCATTTTAACACACTCAGCTTTCACCCACTGGCAACTTAGGCATTCAGTAACATATCTGAGTACATCATGCTTTAGTCTTTCCCAGTAGTAACTTTTCCTAACTGCATTAAGAGTTTTTGCATAGCTAGGGTGTCCTGAGAATGGGGAGTCATGGGCTTCCCATAATATTTTCTTTTTCAGCACTTGACTGAGGGGAATGCAGAGCCTTGTCCTAGAATAGACAAGTCCATCATCCACAGTGAAATTTTAGTATTTGACTCTAAGCTTATGATCAGTGTCCTTAATTAGGATTTCTCTAAGCATTAACTGATATTTAGGATCCTTGTCTGCTTCTTCTTTGGCTAGCTCAATGACTGGATTGTTAGGCATCGATATCATGGGAGCTAAAGTCTCTCCTTTAGATGGCTCTTCCATGATAAGTATATTCAAAAAAGCTTTATGATTTAATGCATCAACAATCACATTCTCTTTCCCAGGTCTAAACTTGATTTCAAAATCAAATTCTTGCAAAACTTCAATCCACCGATGCTACCTCATGTTGAGGTCTGGTTGAGTAAAGATCCATTTGAGACTTTTGTGGTCAGTGACCAAAGTAAACTTGCTTCCAAGCAGATAGTGTTGCCATAATTTGAGAGCATGGATCACAGCTAACAGCTCGAGATCATGGGTGGTGTAATTCCTCTCATGGATTTTCAGTTTCCTTGAGGAATAGGCTATTGGATGACCTTGCTGCATAAGCACACAACCTAGTGCAAGAGAACTTTCATCTGTTACGACTTCAAACTCTTGACTTAGGTCAGCTTTAAGATGGGTGTTGTTACTAAACTTTTCTTAAGCTGCTCAGAATCGGTTTGCTCAATGGGCATCCACACAATAGCAGTTTTATTTTTCAGCAAATCAGTGAGAGGTGCAGCTATTAGGGTGTAATTTTTTATGAAAATTCTATACCATCCAGTCAGTCCTAAGAAGCTTCTCACTTCCTTAACTGTTGTTGAAGGTTGCCACTCTTGAACATCTCTAACTTTGACTGGATCTACAGAGATTCCTTCAGCAAATACTATGAATCCGAGATATTTCATCTATTTTTTGAAAAAAGCACACTTCTTTTTCTTCGCATAGAGCTTGTGTGTCCTCATGGTGTCCAGCACAATGCGCAATTACAGCTCATGGTCTTCATCTCTCTTGGAGTAAGTTAGGATGTCATCAAAGAAGACTAGGACAAACTCATCAAGATAAGGTCAAAAAATGTTGTGCATTAATCTATTAAATGTAGTAGGGGCATTAGTTAGACCAAAAGACATTACAAGAAATTCAAAATGACCATATCTGGTATTGAAGGCAGTTTTGGGGATATCTTCTTCCTTGATCCTTATTTGGTAGTTACTAGATCGGAGATCAATCTTGGAAAAGATTCTCGCCCCTTGCAGCCTATCAAGTAGCTCGTCTATTCTTGGGATTGCATGTTTATTCTTGATTGTTACCTCGTTTAGACCTCGGTAATCAAATGCAAAGGCGGAGAGTTCCGTCCTTTTTCTTTTGAAACATTATTGGGGCTCCCCATGGTGAATTACTGGGTCTGATGTATCCTTGATCCATTAACTGCTTGAGTTGCTCTTTCAGCTCAATTGCTTCAGAGTTAGACATTTTATATGGACTCTTAGCGATTGGAGCATCTCCTGGTTCAAGTTTGATCTCGTGATCGACTTCTCTTCAAGGTGGTAATTTAGTCAGCTCTTCTAGGAAGATGTCATCATATTTCTTCAGCCAATATGGCTTTCCCTTGTCTTGTTTATTCTGCTCAACCTTATTTAATTTTATGAAATACATTGGTAATCCTTTTCTTAACCCTTTTATTATGCGAGATGATTTGGCTAGTTGAACCTTGGGTTTTCCTGCCTCACCTTGGGTCATCACTATTTCCCCCTTTAGGTTTTGAAAAGTCACCTGGCCTTTTCTACATTGAATATATGCGCCATTGGGGGTTAACCAATCCATACCCAATAGACATTTGTAGGCCCCTAAATTCATGATCCTAAATCCCATTTCAAAGAGATTGCTTCCCAAACTAAACGTCACTTTGCAAGTTTGCTGAGTAGACATGATTTCTTTTCCATTAGCAAGTTCCACAAGTAACCTAGATGTAGGTATTGTGTCTATACCTAATTTCTTGGCACACTTTGGTGACATGAAAGAGTGTGTACTTCCACAGTCAATCAAAATTTTAAAGGACACCCTCATATTCTGCTAGTGTTTGAATCATTGAAAATTGGCGATTTGGGCCTTTCTTATGGAGGGTGGCGTGAACTGATGGCCTCTCCATATTGACTTCCATAGTTGGGTTTCCCTCTTCTTTAAGATCTTTAAGAATTATAGCATACACTTTTCCTTTTGCAATTAAAGCTTGGTTTTGACCTCTACACTGTCCTTGGCGAGGAATTTGGCCAAGCTTTGGGCACTGCCTTTTAAAGTGACCTGGCTCATTACAATGGAAACGCCTAGGTACTCCTGAATTACTTCACGTAGGTATGAAGTTCCCAACTATATTTGTTTTGGCCCTTTTTCCTTGACCAAGTGGACGTTGACCTTGGGTTTGCTTAACATAGCCCCGTGAAGTCCCTTTGTTTTGATTCCAGAGCTTATTATTCCTTGGCTTTGATTGAATCTCCTAAATAAGAGGTGTTGCGTGAATCAAAGCATCTTGCAGATCAGTTGGGCGCATAGATTCAAGGCATGTGTTCAGAGGAGCATTCAATCCGTGACAAAACTTAGACACCTGCTAAGCAATAGTCATGGAAGGCACATATTTAAGCAGTGAGATAAACTTTGAGTAATATGCCTCCAGGCTCATTCCAGTTGTCTTAAGTTAAAGAACTCATTCATTTTTAGTGTGCGATAAGCTAGTGTGGCAAATATCGACCACACACAGCTTCTTTCAACTTTTTCTAGGTGATAGCTGTCTTAGCAAGTTCGTGGTCTTTACAGCATTGTTTCCACCACAGGTGTGCCTCACCGATCAATTTCAACTTGGTGATCATAGCCTCATTAGCAGGGCTAGTTCTCGCGGCATTAAAGTAGTCCTCCATGGTCTCAAACCAAAACTCTGCCTCGGCTTCAACGTCTTTGCCCTTGCCATCACATTCAGATGGCTTAACCTGCTTAAGGAGATACTTCTTCTCCTGAATTTCAGTCAGACTAGCGATAGTTGTATTACCCTGGGTTAGCACAAGTTTCACAAATTAGTTTAGTGTTTTAAACTTTTCAGCTTCATTTCCACATTAATATATCTTACTAGTTTTGTAAAACAATGATGGGCCAAAGAGCACAATATTTTTACAAAATCTAGTCGCTATTATCTTTTATAATCAGTAGCCATATGTTATGATTTTTACAAGTAAGGAATATTTACAAATGGCATATGTTTACAAGTAGATATACATCAGCATCGATAGGATAGGCTAGATGCTATGTACAATTTCCAAAATAGGATATCATCATATCTTTCTTTTTCAGGGATGGATATCAATTACATTCATGTAGAAGAAAGTAGGCCAATTTATGTCTATGCCCATAAACCTAAATTGTGGAAATGGTAGATCTGGAAAACCATGGATACGGTAATCTCAATACTTACAATGTCCTTGGATTATAATCCTGTCGGCGGCTGGGATTACCTTTAGTACCTTGTCACAGACATAACGGTCTAGACATATCTGTCGACCACTGGTAATCATAAGTGGATTCCTTCTGGACAAACAAAAGATAAATGCCTCAACTACTTTTAAATTTTCCATCCATTCAAGGCGTTTTAGATTAGTCTACATGCCAAAGAATCGATTGGCCTCGATGTAACAATAACGCTCATCCCAGAACCATATTCTTTTGCGATTCACAAGGGATGGATCATATAGGCGATCGAGTATCCTCATCATTTCTCTTCTCCACTCGTCATCCATGGAGTTCAACGTAGAGGTGTACATTGCTTGAAAAACAAGGAACTGGTTCCAAGCTTCATTATTCTGCCAAAGTTTATCCCTTAACAATCAACACAATGATTATTACTTAGAATAGTTAGTCTTAAAAACCATAGATATTTTTAATTTCAATTGGGCTCTGATACCACATGTCACATGCCTACATAACAGTTTCCTAGTAGCACGTTTTAGAGGTCCATTGGGGAACCATCCTAGATGGCTTCGCCCAGCACTCGTGAGAATGCACAGGGTCTATCGTCTAGGTTTTCCAGAGTCCACCCTGTAATGGAAGGTACTGGCCGTCCTCCCCACAAGGATCAACCTGCAAGCTCAGGGTCCTAATTTGACAACTGAGATCTTGATGCATCAGCTAGCTCCATTGGAGGTGTCCCACAAGGGCTTCTTGTCCGATTGGAGCGATCGTAGTTACCCTTGGTTCATGGAGTGCACCGCTTTTTTCTAGCAACTAGTTAGGATTCAGGGAACCTTAACGGAGTTCTGGCACAACCGCTGCACCTTTTTCCTAAGATAATTATTGATCAAGGTTTTAGGACCTGACCCTAGGTAAGTCAATGCTTGACTCTACTTAATTTCTCCTAATTAACGTTTCATTCAATCTCTTGAAAGAAGCTCCCAGATTACCAGGACCACCCATCCATAGGACGGATCCGTAAGGGATCTCACCCACCGGCTTCCCATGAACGGTTTCCTTTAGTTTTCTAATTACCTATCACATTAAGTTATGACATATAAAAACAGCTTCGTTAATTAACTCGTTATCATAGGTTCCTCTGCGTAATTTTACAACAAAACACAAAGACATAGAAAAACAATCTTTTGATAAAACATATTTATTTATCATTTCACAGAAGTTATTTACAATGCTTTTCCCCTTCTGTCTATGCAGAAGATAAAGCCCCCATTCATTGGAAAATCCATTTTGTCTGTGCAAAAGAAAGCAAACCCTCCAAGATTTTTGTCCCTTCACTAGTACCAGAGACTCCAGGATCCCATCCTGATTCGCGTGAGGGTCAGGTAGTTTCCTAGGAGCGATAGAGAGATTTACGGTCTGAGTCCCCTGGCACTCCCGCCTCCTCCTGCCTAATGGATTCCTCACCAAGCGACCTCTCGCCATCAGAGCCAGTCCAAAGCTCCTTGTGGCGGTACAAAACAATCCCAAGAAAATAATTTTTATTTTATTATGCTCGTATTCTATGGTTTAATTGACGATGTCTAACCATTTTTCAAACTTTCAACACTATCTAGGAAAATCAATTTTCATTTAGCTATGTCATAAATGCAATGCTAATTGTTTTGCTGAAAACTTTATTCTAAGCAATGCAAAAATCATGTGTAATTTTTCTTTCATCTTTCAGACATCGAATTATATTACTATGCACCTAATTTATGCACGTCTAATATATATTTTCCTATATAATTTTTTGTTGATTTAATGCATTGATTATTTCATGATATTATCTAAATGATTTTCTATAAATTATTATAAGACTCATATACATTTGTTTATCGTTAGCAAAATGAAATAGAGATAGTCACTTTTAGGAAAAACTTATAAAATATTCCCTTCCCTAACACCCTCTACCTTTTTTTAATTATTATAATCACACGCGTCATTAACGAAATAACAATAAATATCACGAAATAAATCATAATTATGATATTTTCTTCATGATAGGCATATTATCATTTTTCAAGTGAAAGTGTCTTTTCACTGAATAGTTTATTATTATATTACTTAGGCCATTTTCCTAAGCGACAGTTCATGTGCATTTTCTTTAAAATGCATTTATAATCATTTAAAGCCAAATATAGCGATAAGCTTATAAAACATTATTTTTTTCCAAACCAATGAGATGTTACCTCTATCAGGTTTGCAGTAACGGGGGTTTCACCAATTCCTACCGCGTCATTTTCTCCATCGACTGCGTTTCTTGCTTTTTTTGCTTCAAATGGGCTTCTTGATTTTTTGCGACCTCGTGGAGCCACATATGTCAGGCGAAATTAATGTGGTAGCTCAAGGAGAGTTGGTAGTCGTCTAGAAATTTTTTGCCAGTGTTTCGCTTAGTGATATGGCTGTATGGAAGAAAGGCGTAATAGGGGGTAGAGAAAATGGAAATGAGGTAGAAGAGGGGTATTTTCCTTCTTCAAGGCTCAAGCTAGAATGGAAAAGAGATGTAGAGAAATTTTTCCATCACGAGGAGGTCTTTCTTCTTGCTTTCTTTGTAAATGAGAGTGGTTGTATTTATAGCCACATGAGGGGGACGCATGTAGTCACTCATTCTTTTGGCTACTTGTCAAGAGCTAAGTAAGCTTGATAAAAAATGCTTTTTGATTGTCTACCTGTTGGATGGTGGCATGGGGATGATTTTTAAATGCTTTCTCTCCCTCCAAGTGTAAAAAAGTCATGATTTTTTGTCTATTTTTTCAAAAATATATTTTTTCCTTCAAAACAACTTCATCTGGTAGTTTTTGGCCAAGCTACCTCATGACTTATCTAGTTTATAAAGTCATGCCATACTCTTTGATACTTAACTTACTCAATATCATGCTTGTTCTTGCACGTTCTTTTTCTACCAATTAAGGCTTTTGTGATTTGTCTTGCTATTGCAAAATCAATGCAATCTTTGATGCATTAAATGGACCGGGAATGCTAAATCAAAAATAATGTGGGAAATATTATGATCAAGTTGTAGTAACATTATTTACGAGGAGTATTTACTTTTTTGTTGGCTGGGTTTATTGAAGCATCTTCTCGTGTCGGATTGCAGATTTAATGCAAGATTTGATATTACATGCGGTCACTTATGTGATAACTCTACGTGTAATTTTTAAAACATTTCAAGCCCGAATTTGTTTTATGAAGTGTTATGGCGGGAATATTACACAAAGTGTACAGAGGTTGTAGTACAAGGCTACATGAGGATTTTTCAAGTTTATGTCTGAAGCAATAGGGCTAGGAAATACAAAGCTAAAAAAGTCTATTTGAGTAGAAGAACTGATGAGGTTTGGGTGGTCTTCTTCTTCTTCTTCTTCTTCTTCTTTTGCTCCATTTTCCTTTAACAGCAACTAGATACGCCTTTTGAGACCTCTTTCTGGCATGGCATAACTTCTCGGTGTGTTCGGTCCTTTTGTAGAAGTCACAAAAAAGCTAGTCCTTCTTGCCTTTGTACCTATTGCCAACATATAATACTTGTTCATCTCTAGAGGTGCTTGGTTCTTCCTTAGTTTTTAGCTTATTTTCCTCCTCTAACAGTGATGCTTGGATATCAACAAGCTCAGGGTTTGGCATATTGATTAGAGTTGTTGATACATTATTATATTCAGGAGGCAAACTTTTAAGTAGAACACCAATGCAAACATCTTCTTCCATTTTAATGTTGATTCCTGTAAGATGGGTTAGAAGTCCTTCTATGTAATTTAGTTGTGTGGCAAGTGATGTGTTGGACTTCATTTCAAGCCTGAAAAATTCAATCAAGAGACCATACTTTGATGACTTAGACTGTTCATCAAACAAGGTGTCAAGTCTCTTCCGTGTATCATGTGAAGTATCACAGTTATCCACATGGTGGATATAGTTGTCATCTAACTCTAGTTTGATAATGGCTTGAGCATTATCGTCATTCTTTTGCAATGTGACTGCAAGGTCTGCATTACAAGGCTTCTTTGCTTTTCCAGTAGTAATGGCCCAAAGGCCCTTCTTCATCAGGATGAGTTTGATGCGCGTTTGCGAGGTGTGAAACCCGACTCCTTTGAATCAAGTTGTTCGAGAGTCTTTTCCCATATTGGATTTGCAGGGACAGTAGCAAATCAACTCCAAAATTCTTAGATTTTATCAGTGGAAGAGCAGATTACGGTGTGTGAAGAGACACAAGTAATGACAGTGTGAAAACACACTGTGCAAAGACTATGTCTGAGTTTATGTCGAACTTGAATCTTCTTAGTTCGGGGTCCTTGATCCTTCTTCAATCTTTCCAAGTCCTTACCCTCCTTGATTTGATGCTAAGATAGTAGATCAGAGTGGTAGTGGGTTGCTCCAAATGGCAAGAGAGGGAAAATGATAAGATTTTTTAGCTTTAGTGAAGCTTGCCTATGGCTTCTTGGATTAGGGTTTTGACCCAGCCCTGGTTCTTTGCAGATATCAAGAGCTAAACTTGATCATTTATGAAACTTTTTTTATGGAAATGAAGCTTATGTTATGATCTATCAAAGCCCCAAAATGATGATCAAGATTGCTGGCGGATTCAAGCACGTAGAGTGGATGATGACAGTAGGTGCAATTCTGGACAGATCTTGATGTTTTTCATAATGCTGGGGGAAGAGAGCACTAATGTTAATGATTTATGGGCTAGGAGGGAGCAACATAAGTGGAGGAAGAGATGTCTAGAAGAAAGTTCATGAAGATATGCTTTGTATTGAGAGATCCAGGGACTCCAAGCAAGGTATGTTCTACAGGTAACAGTTCTAGGCTATGGTAGTGACTGAGAATTTTCACAATTTGAAGCTATGCTTGCTCAATGTCAGTGATTGATGTGTTAAAAAGAAGCTCTAAAAGTAGCGGAACACTTTTCTAGAAGGAAGCTCTAGGAGATTTGATTTGTGGAGTGAGATATAGGAACTTCAAGCTGACAGGGTGCTGTTGGCGATGGTTGCCATGGAAGCTCAAGCGAAGGTAGAGTTGAGAGATGAAGTCATGGGCTAGAATTGAGTTGAGAGAGAGCAAAGGAGAGGTGGGATGAGCTGAGCCATGCCCGATTGGGCTTTGATACCATGTTAAATATGCGGGATCTAGATCATGGCAGATGTGGAAGCTATGGAGGTTGGAAGAGAAAGAGTGAGTTCATGAAGACATTTACATGACTGACTGTTACACAAGTGAATTAGGTTCCAAGATGGAAGCTTGGACTCATAAACACAATGTTGTGTATTGGTGGCTGACAATGACATAGAGACTTTAGTGAAGGACAAAAGTACTATGACATTGCATTAGAAAAGAGTGCAAGTACAATGCTTTATAGAAAACTGAATGGTAGCACTTCTCCTACTATGCATATGGGATTCTAGTCTTGAGCCCTCACTGCTCCTTACAAAGAGACTAAAGTAGGTGTGATTGCAAACATCTCAATAGTTGTAAGGGTAGTTTGGTGAGCATAGGAGCCTAGCTAGAGCCTTAGAGGTAGTATCGGGTCCATTTTTGGTCCTTATAGATGGTGCATCTATTGGGATCCATTGATAAGTGATGGCTTACAAATCTTAATTAATAGGGACCAATTGTTTAGTGTATGCCAAAGAACATTGAAATGGATCTATTATTTCTTGATAGACACCATCAAGCCAAGGTTCAATGTTAAGAAAGAGACAAAAGGACTAGATGGCGAGCTGAGATCCTTAAGAGATATCATCCTAAAGGGTGTAGTCTGATATCCTTGAGAAAGAGAGGTCTTGTTGACCCTATTATCTTAGCCAATCCATTAGGGCAAGGGGAAAGATCTAGTATGCCTCTTACCTCAACAAGTAAGCCAACTTCGAGTGGAGGTGTAGTCCCACTGACATAGACCCTTGTAGAAAATCTGGTCATCATTATGGTGCAACCCATTGCAATACCTATAGGAACGCCGGATTTGCTAGCCCTAGGTTTCTCTCTACCCATCTTTATTGGGTTAATGGAGAAAGATGCAAAGCTCCACATCAGCAAGTTTTAGAAATTAATGTTCAATTGCTGAATTCAGGATAAAGGACATCTCATGTTGTTTCTCAACATGACTTTGAAAGGAAGAGCTGCAATGTGGTATCATGGCTTGGAAGCTGAGACCATATTAACCATGATCGACTTATTCTTTATAGCCTTCCGAAGGGAATTTATCCCTAAGAGAGTTGGTCAGTATTGGCTGCATATTCTAAATGTGATACATCAAGAGCCCCATGAGAATGCTCAAGCGTATGCCAAGAAAGTGAAGAGATGTTTTGCAAATTACAAACCTCTATTCCTATTCCACCTATATCCAACCGCATTACTTTTTACATGGGCTAGACTTCAACATGCAAGTGCAAGTGAGTAGTGTCACTCTTACTAATATAAACACTACTATTACATAAGTAGAGGAGGTAAAGTTGTGCTTACAAGCAAACTATGCATCTAGGGCTAACCTAAATTTGAGTCTAGGTCTTGGAAATAATTTGGCATTGATTAGTGGAAGTCAAGGTGTCACTAGTACACCTATGACCCATTTGAATGGAAGACGAAGCATAATGCAAAATGTGCCTATGATGCCAACTCCTCCTAATGTTGTTATGATGATTGTTGACATATCGAGCTCCACTCGTGATACGCCAGGGTGACCGTTGTGCATTTATGTCACCGACGTGTTAGTTGCAGACGCGGTTGGTACACCGCCCCTGAATAATAGCTACACGATAGCTATCCTTATCTACTCTAGTTTGTGGCTCAGTTAGTATGCCACCTTAGTTAGTTGAGTATGGTTTGAGACCCATATATACAGGGTTCTTCTATTTCTTTGTAAGAGAGTTCATTTGGCTTACACAACTAAGAAGAGGAAAACTGTTTTCAGCCTCCACCCTTGTGTGTATTCTCCCATTGTGCAAGCAAGAAAGCTACAAGTGAGACTCCTTCCTTCTCTCCCACAATCTTGACATGGTATCAGAGCCTTGTTCGTGGTAAGGAGCTCAAGAAAGCAAGCCAAGCTCGCGGTGTTCTGGTAAGAGGAGCAGTGTTGCTTTCATTTTCTGTTTTGGGAGCAGATCTCTGCAGGTAGCACAGCCGGAAATTGCAGGAGTGCATTGTCTCAGGTTGAGACGCCCTTCGCGGTGAAGCAAGAGGGCAGTATATGCTATGGGAAAGGGCTTTAGCCCTTGGCGACCTTGTTTTTTTGATTTGAGGCCATTTCGGGGCCTGTTTTGCAGACGGAAGTTTTCTGCACGCACTCAAGAAAAGGCTTAGTTTTATGCTGTGCGACCACTGTTCTACAGGTCGATGAAAAGTTACTGTAGAAATTGCATCATATGCTTGTGCGCAGAGACATTGGGAGTTTCAGAATCATCCTTGGTTCCTGTTTATGCAAAATCGTCACTAGGAAGTGACTGTGTGGTCAAATACCACTTTCGCCAGTTTTGCAGATTTGCCCTTGTGAGGGTGAAGCTGTGTTTTTTGCAGTGACAGAATTTCTTGCAGTATTCTGTAATGGCGTCTGATTCTCTTTCACAGATTGTCACTGAAAAGCTTGACAAGAACAACTTCCAGGCATGGAAGTTTAGAATGACGAATTTCCTTATGGGAAAAGGATATTGGGAATTTGTTGCAGGAAATGAAGAAGAACCAGTTCTTCCTGATGTTCCCAATCAACAACAAATGCAGGCATTTAAAACATGGCATGAGAGAGCCAGGAAAGTTATGTATTGGCTGTCTATCAGTATTTCAGACTCTATGATTGTGCATATTCAGGATGCAAGTACGCCAAAGGAGGCATGGGATACTTTGTCAAAAATGTATAGCACAAATACGCAAGCCAGGAAAATGCAGCTCAAGCAAGAGTTGCATAATGTGCAAAGAGAAAGTATGAGCATCAACGACTACCACATGAAGGTGAAGAAGATTGCAGATGCACTTGCTTCCATTGGGTCGCCAGTGGAAGATGATGATTTAGTTTCCGTGACCTTGAATGGTCTAGGAAAGGATTATGCACAGTTTCGGACATCCATTTCAGTTCGTGAAAGATTTCCTGATTTTGAGGAGTTGATTGCTCTTCTAATTTCTGAGGAACAGAGAAATGGTGGTGCATCTTCTTCAGGAGGAACTTCAAAAGAAGCTGTCTTCTACTCAAATGCTGGAAGAGGTAGAGGCAGAGGTAGAGGAGGCCGATTTGGAGGCCGTGGCAGAAATCAGAATATGCAGCAAACTCAAGAAAACCAGTCCTATGGAGGAGGACGTGGTAACTCTAGAGGCAGGGGGAGCCAAAGAGGTCGTGGTGGATGGCAAAGAGGCCAAAATGCAAACAGTAATGTTGAATGCTACTATTGTGGTAAAATGGGTCATATGGCTAAAGACTGCTATAAAAAGCAGAATGACATCATGAATGGAAAACTGCAACAAGGGAATTATGCATCTTCTAGTAGACAGGGTGATGACAGAAATGAGCATTTGTTCATGGTGCAGCACATGAACAATTCTATGACAAGTGCAGAAGAAAGCAATGATGTATGGTATGTTGACTCAGGTGCATCAAACCACATGACAGGTCATGCAGAATGGATGGAGGATGCAAGGAAAATGGAAAAACCAGGATTTGTGGAGTCTGGTGATGATACTGCACATCCTATTGTGCAGATTGGAAAAATTCCCTTGTCTATGCAGGGTGGGAAAAAGAAATACCTGTCCGATGTATTTCATGTCCCGAATATCACCAAGAATCTGGTTTCAGTTGGTCAAATGGTTGAACAGGGCTTGCAGGTCAGATTTAATCCTCATGGATGCTTTGTTGAGGATATGAAAAATAAAGGTCGCTTGATAGCAAAAGGAAAGAAGAAGGGCAGAATGTTTACATTGGATGCAGACATGTCTGAATTGAGTGCAGCAATGTTTGCACATGGGACCGGTGTAGTTGCAGATATTGATATCTGGCATAAACGCATTGGTCATGTTAATGTACAGCGACTTAAATCAATGCAGGCCCAAAATATTGTTGCAGGATTGCCCAAATTCAAGGTTGCAGAAATGCATAAGGTATGTGAAGCCTGTCAGTTTGGAAAACAGGCAAGGAAACCATTTCCTAGACATGTTCAAGAGAGTGAGAAGCCATTGGAATTAATCCACTCTGATGTGTGGACTACTAAAGCTGCATCTCTTGGAGGCTGTCATTATTTTGTCAGTTTTATTGATGACTATAGCAGAAAAGTTTGGGTGTATTTTATGAAAAAGAAAAGTGAAGTTTTTGGGCATTTCAAAACTCTTAAAGCTATGGTTGAAAAAGAAACAGGCTTGCAGATAAAATGCCTAAGGTCAGATGGAGGGGGAGAGTACCTCTCAAATGAGTTTGCAAAGTTCTTGCAGGAGCATGGCATAAAGCAGCAATATTCATGCAGTTATACCCCACAACAAAATGGAATTGCAGAAAGGAAAAATAGGCATATTGGAGAGGTATCTCGTGCCATGCTCAATGAAAAAGACTTGCCAGATTTTTATTGGGCTGAAGCAGTTGCTACAGCAGTCTACATAATGAACAGGACGCCCACTGCAGCAATACATGGAATGACTCCAGAGGAGAGGTATACTGGTAGGAAACCAGATATTTCTCATTTGAAAATTTTTGGTTGCATTGCCTATGTACATGTGCCAGATGAGCTGAGATCCAAGTTGGATCCAAAAGCTGAGAAGTGCATCTTTATTGGTTACTCTCTGCAGCAAAAAGGGTATAGATGCTATAACCCTTCTACTCGTAAGTTTACAGTGAGCAGAGATGTTGTTTTTGATGAGATGAGTAGCTGGTATAAACCAGTAAATGTGATTGATGATGAAGATGCACAAAATGGTAATGCTACACAGAATTCACAGCAGCAATCACAAAATATTAGTGGACCTGGAGCGTCCTCTAGCAGTGGTTCACATTCTTCGCCATGGACAGGCAGATTGAGATCAGGAGAATCTTCTCAAAGCAATGCAGATAGTGGTATGCAGGTATCACGAAAAGGAAAAGAGAAGGTTGATCAGCCCATGTTTGATGTGAATGCAGGTCACTCTTATGTGGATGGTGAATCCAGTGGCTCAGAACAGAGCATTGATGATGAGTTGGGTATTCCTTCTATTGTTACACCTGGAGTAAGGAAGACCAGGGATGTTTTGAGAGCACCTGGGAGTGAACCTACTTTGCGCAGGTCTACAAGAGCTAGGTATCCTGTGGATAGGCTGAAATATGATGGATTTACAGCCATTCACTATGCATATATGGTCAAAGTGATACAGGAACCAGAACCCACATCTTTTGAGCAAGCCATGGGAAAAGAAAAATGGGAGAAAGCCATGGATGAAGAAATGGATGCCTTGGAAGCAAATGCTACATGGGAGTTAGTACCTTTGCCTAAAGGTAAGAATGCAATTGGCTGTAAGTGGGTTTATAAGGTGAAGCACAATGCTGATGGTTCTGTGAACAGATACAAGGCAAGATTAGTAGTCAAGGGGTATGCACAAACATATGGCATTGACTATGAAGAAACATTTAGTCCGGTTGCAAGGATGGCAACCGTAAGAGCAGTCATTGCTATGGCTGCATCAAAGGGATGGTCTTTACATCAGATGGATGTAAAGAATGCCTTCTTGCATGGTGATTTGCAAGAAGAGGTCTATATGGAGCAGCCACCAGGTTATGTGCATGCTGTTCATCCTGAGTTTGTTTGCAGGTTGAAGAAAGCCTTGTATGGCTTGAAGCAAGCACCTAGAGCATGGTCTGACAAGATAGGACAGTATCTTGTCACTATTGGCTTTCAGATTTCCAAGGCAGATTTCTCACTTTATGTGAGAAAAATAGAGAAAGGTATTATGCTGCTTGTCATTTATGTTGATGATTTGATTATGACAGGAGACAGTGATGAAGATATCCTTCATGTGAAAATGCTATTGAAGCAGAAGTTTGAGATGAAGGATTTGGGAGAGCTGCGTTATTTCTTGGGCATTGAGGTGATTAGATCACCAAGTGGGATACAGCTCTTGCAGAGGCAGTATGGATTGGACATGCTGTCCAAATATGGGATGACAGGTTGTAAGCCTATTTCAGTTCCTTTGGAGCAAAATGTGAAGCTGAGCACAGATGCAGGTGAGCTTCTAGAAGACCCTACTATGTATAGACGCATAGTAGGAAGTTTGATTTATATGACTATTACCAGGCCAGATTTGAGCTATGCTGTTGGATTGGTAAGTCAGTTTATGCAGGCTCCAAGGAAACCACATTTGGATGCGGCTAGACGCATACTTAGGTATGTGAAGTCCACATTGCAGTATGGACTATTTTATGAGACTGGGGTTCAGATACAGTTGCATGGATACACTGATGCTGATTGGGCTGGTAGTATTTCTGATAGACGATCTACCAGTGGATATGTATTCTCTTTTGGGAGTGCTGCAGTCACTTGGAGCAGCAAGAAACAGCCTACAGTTGCCTTGTCGAGCACAGAGGCTGAGTACAGGGGTGCAGCAATGGCTGCATGTGAGGTAGCTTGGTTGCATAAGCTACTTTATGATATGCATCAGTCTACAGATGGGCCAGTTGTCATTTATTGTGACAACATGAGTAGTATACACTTGGCAAATAACCCAGTCTATCATGCTAGAACAAAGCACATTGAGGTGCATTATCACTATGTGCGAGAGAGGGTTTTACTAGGTCTTATTGATCTAGTTTATGTCAGCACAGAGGATCAGGTAGCTGACATATTCACGAAGGCATTGGGCGCAGAGAAGCTGCGCAAGTTCAGAGACCTGCTTGGTGTGCAGGAATTGGGATTGAGCTCGAGGGGGAGTGTTGACATATCGAGCTCCACTCGTGATACGCCAGGGTGACCGTTGTGCATTTATGTCACCGACGTGTTAGTTGCAGACGCGGTTGGTACACCGCCCCTGAATAATAGCTACACGATAGCTATCCTTATCTACTCTAGTTTGTGGCTCAGTTAGTATGCCACCTTAGTTAGTTGAGTATGGTTTGAGACCCATATATACAGGGTTCTTCTATTTCTTTGTAAGAGAGTTCATTTGGCTTACACAACTAAGAAGAGGAAAACTGTTTTC
This sequence comes from Lygodium microphyllum, assembly GCF_053477565.2. NCBI lineage: Eukaryota > Viridiplantae > Streptophyta > Polypodiopsida > Schizaeales > Lygodiaceae > Lygodium > Lygodium microphyllum. The sequence goes on along the minus strand of NC_141139.1, from coordinate 42,420,935 downwards.
AGCCTCCACCCTTGTGTGTATTCTCCCATTGTGCAAGCAAGAAAGCTACAAGTGAGACTCCTTCCTTCTCTCCCACAATCTTGACAATGATGGCTAGTGGTGCATTTGCCAGGAGCCGCTAATAAGTGGTGGTTTTTGAATCTTGGTTGATAGGGACCAGTTGTTCATTGTATGCCAAAAGACAGTGAAATAGATCCAGAAAACCATCAAGCCAAGATCTAGAAGCAAGAAAGAGTTGAAAGGGCTAGACATCGAGCTGAAATCATTAGGAGGTATGCTCCTCAATGATGTAGCTCAATATCCCTACGAGGGAGGGGTCTTAGTAGCCCTAATTCTATGAGCAGTTCTCTAGGAGGAGGAGGAGGAAGCTCTAGTACTTCCCCTCTCCTAGTAGGTCAGTCCACTTTGAGTGGGGTAATGGTCCCACTAGTTCAGAGACCCTTAGCAAATCCGATTGTCATCATGGTGCAACCTATTGCAATTCCTGCACGGACATCGAATTTGCCAACCTCAGGATTCCATCTACCCATTTTCAATGGGTTAGTAGAGGAAGATGCGGATCTTCACATTAGTGAGTTCCAAAAGTTAATGTTTAACCATCGAATCCAAGATGAGGGACATTTGATGATGTCCTCTTTAATATGACTTTGAAAGGAAGAGTTGCAGTATGGTATCATAGCCTAGAAGCTGGAACCATAACTACAATTGCTCTATTTTTTTAGCCTTTCCAAGAGAGTTTGCCCTTGATAGAGGCAGTTAGTATTGGTTGCATATTCTCAATGTAACATGTCAAGAACCTTATGAGAATGTTCGAGTACATGGCAAGAAACTGAAAGAAGTGTTTCGTAAATTGCAAACCTATATTCTCATTCCACTTATTGCTCAATCACTATACTTTTTACATGGGATGGACTTTAATATCTAGGTACAACTAAGTAGTGTTTCTCTTTTTTGACATTGATATTGCTATTACATGAGCAAAGGAGGTAGAGTCACAATTACAAGCGGCCTATGCCTCTAGGAAAAACTTTGAATTTGATTTTAGGGCTTGGAAGTAATTTGACATTAACCAATGGAAGTCAAGGGGCACCCATGACGAATTTGAATAGGAGAGAAAGCATAATGTAGAGTGTGCCCATGCTGGTAGCTCCTTCTAATGTGACCATACCGATAGCTAGCCATATGGCTCCAGTAAATAATGGAAGCCAAATGACAAACCCTAATGTCGTTCCAATAAATCAATAATAGCAGTAGCCAATCGCTAATCAATTGGTTAGATAAACTAAACAACAAGTAGATGATCACAGCTATGAGTCTAGTGCATCAAATGTTCTTGGCAAAGTCAAGGGCATGATGAACTATTATACCCATATGATAAAGAAACAATACATAAAAATAGCCATAGATGTTAATTTCCTAAAGAAGCAACAAAACTTGATAGGAAGTCCATGCCTTGACGAGGGCGATCCATGAAGATTCAGTTGTAAGTAGTGTGGCAATCCTCAGCACTTTCTGAGAAACTTCCCTAATGTCAAATATGGCATATGTGGAAAGTTCAATCATCTAGCTAGTACTTGTTGGAGTAAGATTAGCTCTCTTCAACAAGGGAGTAAGCAATCATGTCCAATAAATTATTGAGTACAAGGAAACAACCTTCAGAGAGATGAAGGACCAAAACAAATACTGCAAAGAGGAAAAGCTACCATAGAGAGTTGCCCACCACTGGTAGTGGTGTTAGTCTTATCAAAGCTATGCGTGTCAATGCCACTGAGGGTTACAATTTGCAAGCCATTACAAGAGGACATAAGGGTAAAGAAGGTGACATGGATAATGTAAAATCTGTTGAGACAAACCCTAAACATGATGATAAGGGGATGCAAGCATTTAACCTTGATGTGGAAGCCGATTCTCTAAAAGCTACTAATGGCAAAACTAATCCCAATAAGGTGCTGCTAAGAAAGAAGGTAAAAGCTAAGAAAGAGACACCAAAGCTTGTTTAGTGACCAAGAGAAAGAATGGCCTGGTGGGAGAATAGAACCATTGTTAATTATCATGAATTTGATTTAGCAAGTTCTCTTTGCGAGGTAAAGCCTAACTTGAATCTCTTGCAGTTGATCAAGTTATCTCTAGGAGTGTGTAAAGGGTTTAAGAATATTATTTGCACTGGGTATATCATTGAGCCCTTGGGAATAGCTCAGGTGAGAGATGATTGGTTTGAACACACTGAAAAGCATTGAGCCCTTGGGAATAGCTCAGGTGAGAGATGATTGGTTTGAACATTATGAGTTCAGAATTAATGGAAGGATTGGGACTAAAAATCCAAAAGGATGCCTCCACAATCCTCTAAATGGAGCTGATGATAGTTTAAGGCAACCTAAAGGTTGCATTACCAAAGTCCACGTGATTGTTGCTAATGTGGAATGCATTGTGGACTTTAAGGTTATCAGGTTTGTAGGGTGCTATCAAGTATTGTTAGGAAGGCCATGGATCTTGCAATTCACACTGTCAAGTTGATATACCTACTGATTATTTGATTTTTGGTAGACGTGCTCGACATGTGATAATGGATACATATCCTAAATCTCCTCAAAATGAGAGAGTATCTTTATCTTCATCATAATTAGATGCATTAGAGCATCCATTTGGTAGTGGGACTTTGTCCAAGTGACGAATCAAAAAAGGGGTCCACTATAGAGGATGTCTACTAGGTGACTCTAAATGAGCCGATAAAATCTCAAGATAGAGTCAGAGATGTGGATGTGATTGAGATGGAACTCGATATGTTGGGGGATACATGACCAATTAAATTAGGGTCTATGCTCAGTTTGGAGAAAGGAAGGACTACATGTCCTTGATCCAAGAATTCCATGATATTTTTACCTAGAGCTATGATGAGTTGAGGGGTATGCCTCCCTATTTAGCTGTGCATACCATTTTCTTAAAGGAAGGTAGCGTCCCCATGCGACAAAAAGTGAGGCATATGCCTTTTGAGCTAAGGGATGGACTAATTGAGGAGTTGCAAAAATTGCATAAGATTGGCTTGATATTTTTTATACAACACAAAGTGGTGTTCATTTGGTAGTTATTAGGAAAAAGAAGAATAATCAAATCTAGCTTTGCGTAGAGTTTAAAGAGCTCAATAAGAAAATGGTCAAAGATTACTATCTGCTACCATTTATTGATCAAATTCTAGATCAGTTAGAGGGTAGAGGTACCTATTTGTTTATGGAGTACTTTGCTAGTTACAACCAAATGGCTATCATAGAGGAAGACAAGTTAAAAATGACACTTATCACTGTATTTGGCACCTTTTCATATCATGTTATAGCATTTGGGTTATGCAATGTGCCAAGTTCTTAGCAATGTACAGCTAGCAAGACTTTTGGTGATATCTCCCTAAAGGAGTTGAAGATCTTTATTGATGATCTGGAGGTAGCCACCACAAGAGAGTGATAGCTGATTATTTTAAGAAAATGCTTTGAGTATTGCATAAAATTTTGCATTGCTCTTAATCCAAGAAAGTGCATCTTTGGAGTGCCTTGTGGATTGCTATTGGGCCATGTAGCTAGGTCAATTGGTATTGTTGTGACTAATCTTGAAAAGATAAAGGTTATTGTTACTATGAGTCCACCACATACTCCTAAAGAAGTACATAGCTTTTGTCATCAGTGAGATACTATTAAACATTTATCAATGCAATGGTAGAGAGGATGTTTCCATTGACGAATCTAATGTCCTTCATGTGTCTGTTTGTTTGGAGTGACCCATGTAACGTGTCCGCTCGTCCACCTGTGGGACACGTCTTAGCAGCTCATCGGGAAGAGAGTCTAGAAAGTGCCACCTGGCACTCGCAAGGAATGTCACAGGGTTTGCGATCTAGGTCTTCTCGAGTTTGCCCTGAGCGGAAGTATCCAGCCGTTCCCACTTAGGATCGACCTGAAGTCAGGGTTCCTATCAGCAAAGTCTCTAGGAAGTAGCTAGCATCAAGCTCTAGATGAACCACTTTGCGTAGGATCAATAGAGTTGAAGTGGATTTATGCTGCACTTGGTTCATGGAGAATGGGAAATGAGAGGGATGCGAAGCTCAACCTCTCCGCCCATAAGGCATAGTCCCATTTCGTTCCCCTAAAACAACATAAATCAGGATTCTAACTCTACCGACGCTAGGTCTTCATAGTCTCGTTATCACATCTTTTGAGAAAAGTTCCCAGCTAATTGGAACCACCCTCCGGACCCAAGTTACGTCCACCGCACTTTCCTCGGTTTGCTTAGTTATCTAATTACCTACCACATTGTGTTTGACATGCAAAAGCAGCTTTCTTAACTAGTCAATTTAAACACAGGTTCCTTCACGTAACTTAGGCATTGACACAAAAACAATGTCAAGCAAGTTCCTTTTTCAAATATCTGATCTTTATTTATCATAGTCCTGGAATACATCAAGTATCTTGCTCGAAGGCTATCCCAGCAATCAATAGGATTGCTACTCCAAGTTTTGCCCATAGAGTAGTTTACAGGCCTCGAGATCCCATCTTGAGTCACGTCGGCCTCTTGTGCAGGATTCGGAGGCAAGGAATTTACAACCAGAGCCTCTCCTAGCACGCAAGCATCCTTTCACTCCAAGCAACATCCATGGACAGACCTCTCGTGGCAGGTTCAGTCCATATACCCGCCGGCACAGCTAACAACCCCCTTGGATAGGGCCAGACAGGCAGTCGGAGGTATCTGAACTTGCCTCTCCCTCCAAGCTTTTAACCTGAAGCATTAAGTGTTTTTCCTTGAATTAGTCCCTTGAGCAAAGAAGTTCAAACAATGTACCTAAGTATACAATCACGATCATTACGGTGGTCGTTCATATGACCAATTGCTAAGGTGTGATTCCTTCTTCCCGAATGCTCCCAACATTCGATCCTGGATCATTCGCGACTTGATGAGATTCCAAGGGCTTGGCAAGCTAGGTTGCTTGTTTCCCCTTTTCCTTTGGGTTAGGCTTTGTACCCTGCTAACCCTAATTTTCCTTACCTTAGGTCTCCTTGCAAGATAGATCATGGACAACCCTGTTGTCCTTCGTTGGTCAACTTGCTGGTTATCTCCTAGATCCCTTGAAGTACCTATGTACTTATCTTTGATCTTAATTGATCAAGACTGTCTATCCCTTTGACCATGGTTGGTCAAGATGGTTCTGTTTAGCACAGTTCCTACTCTGTTTTAAGTATAATCTTCCTAAGCCCTCTTAATAATGCTCATAGGCGCTTAAGCTTTTACCTATCCCTCTTGAAATCACCAAGAACTTTGACATGGGACTCCTGGATCTTAGTCCCATTTGGTAGATTACAAGCGACGTTGAATTTTCCCAACGACTTTAATGCACGCGACGTGATGCCATGCCTTCATTTCAATGCCTACAATTTTGATATAATCCATACGATATTTTATGCCACACATGCGAAGGTACTTTCTATGCATGAAATCTTAACATTATCCTCTTTGTAATTATTTACACGAGCTATAACCTTCTTGAATGATCTAACTTTATGTGATCATTGTATGAGTCTAGTTGCACTTTAATCTTTTTTGTAGATTATTACATGTACCTTAGAATCCATCTTGCGATATGGAGATGCACTTTGTTTCTTCAATGTCCTCTGAAATGCATTTTAAGCAAGAATTTGTGCAATGAACAATGCACTTTATGCAAGAATTCTTGCAAGACGTTTTTGGTAATTTACAATGCAACTATCTAATCAATTTCACCTATTATGATGTCATCTTACAACGAAAATTATCTTGCTCGTTACATACATCACAACTAAGTTCATACCTAGGAAATTATCAAACACGCAATTAATGTGATGCATATGAATCATTGATTTTTTCACCGTGATGATTATAACCTACGATTTATTAATAGAGCACCTTGGGTTTGGAGTGATATCTTGATGCCAATGGTATTGACGCCTGATGAATCATTTGCGGTTGCGGTTCCACCTTATTTCGAACCTCCATCCACACTTGTAGGGTTTCCGGCCATCTTTGTGGAAATACGCTTCGAGGCCATACTCAAAGACGCGTGTACAAGTGATAGAGTTATCGCACTCTCCTATGCAAAATTCTCGCCGCCTTTCCTTGAGTGGAGGAAGAGATAACAAAGGGGAGTGTATTTTCAGAAATTCTTCTTCTTCTTCTTCTCTTCTTCTTCTCTCTCTCCCTCTTCTTCTTCTTCTTCTTCTTCTTCTTCTTCTTCTTCTCCTCTCTCTCTCTCTTCTTCTCCTTCTCTCTCTCCCTCTTCTTCTTCTTCTTCTTCTTCTTATCTCTCCCTCTTCTTCTTCTTCTTCTTCTTCTTCTTATCTCTCCCTCTTCTTCTTCTTCTTCTTCTTCTTCTTCTTCTTCTTCTTCTTCTTCTTCTCCTCTCTCTCTCCTCCTCTCTCTCTCCCTTCTTCTTCTTCTTCTTCTTCTTCTTCTTCCTCTCTTCTTCTCCTTCTCTCTCTCCCTCTTCTTCTTCTTCTTCTTCTTCTTCTTCTCTTCTTCTCCTCTCTCTCTCTCTTCTTCTCCTCGTGATAATGATGATGGGGGGGAGGGGGTGTGTGCCAAAATCTCTAGCCAAGGGGGCTGCTATTCGTCAACGAGGGAGGGGGGGATGTCTGTTGACAAGTGAGGAGAGGGCTACTACTGTCAGAGGGGGGCATTGCCTGTCGAGCCGAGGGAGGAGGGCTACGCTTCTAGGAGGGAGGGGAAGGCTCCCCTTTTAAGAGGGGGAGGAGGGTGGTATGGACGGGGGAGGCGGCCGTTAACGGCCGCCACCCATTCCACCTGGGGGATGCATGCCCCCTATCTTCCTCTTTACTCACACACACACACTCTCTCTCCCCACCATGCAGTCGGCAGGGGAAGAGAGGGAGAGAGTAAAAAAAACTTTAAAAAATTTAAAAAAAATTAAGGGGGAGGTTTGCATGGGGGAAGGCACGGGGGATATTACATCCTCTCCCCCTTAGAGGAATCAAGATGTCCTCATCTCGAGAAGAGCTGGGGGTATTGTTGGTTGAGAGTATTTTTGTCTATCCAAGCGGCATCTTCTTCTGGATAATCTTTCCACTAGATGAGGTATTCTCTCAAGGTCCTTGATCTCTAATGCCTCTGCCTAACATCTAGGATTCTATCAGGCCGTAGCTCAAGGACTCCTTGGCTAGGCATTACAATTTGCTGATCATCAAGTACATGATTCAGATTAGGTAGATACTTTTTGAATAGGCTAACGTGAAATACATTATGAATCTTTAGAGTTGTAGGCAGCTGTAGTCTGTAAGCATTAGGCCCTAGGCACTTGGTGATCTTATAAGGTCCACAATACCTCAGACTTAGTTTCTTATACTCTCCCAATGACAATGAACTCTTTTTAGGGCATACATGGATGAAGACCGTATCACCTTCAACGAAGGATCTGTCTTGCCGTTTCAAGTCAGCGTAGGCCTTTTGTCTATCCTTGACAGCTTGAATGTCTTGTCTTATTGATTTGATTTGATCATCCATGTCTTCTAGCATCATCTGCCTTGAAGCTTCTACCCTCAAAGTTGGATCCAAGAAGTTCAAAGGGGTACGACAATCATGCCCATACAATGCTTGTAAAGGGGTCATGTGAATACTCTATTGGTAAGAAGCATTGTAGGCAAACTCAATCAGTGGTAAGTATTGAATCCACTTTTTGGGTTCGCGACAGCAATATGCCCTAAGCATATCTTCAATGACTTGATTGACTCGTTCTGTTTGACCATCAGTTTGGGGATGGTAAGCTATAGTGAAACAGAGTTGAGTTCCAATAGCCTCAAAGATAGCCCTCCAGAAGTGTGATGTGAAAAGAGAGTCACAATCACTAATGATTCTTTTGGGTAACCCATGAAGTTTGAATATTTCCTTGATGAATAATCTTGTGATGTCTGAAGCTTTACAGTTCGTCTTGACAGGGATGAGATGTGCGACCTTGGTGAGCATATCTACTACAACCATAATAGAGTTATATCCTCCCTGAACTTGGGGTAAGCCAACAATGAAGTCCATACTAATGAATTCCCATTTCATTTGGGAAATGTCAAGTGGTTGCAATTTCCCAGGCATTTTGACATGTTCTGCCTTAATGCGTTGACATGACAAACATTCCGTGCCATATTTGAGTATGTCTCCCTTGAGTCTTTCCCAATAATAGCTCTTTCTGACCGCATTAAGGGTCTTGGCATAACCAAGATGTCCTGAGAAAGGGGAGTCATGGGCTTCCCACAGTATCTTCTGCTTGAGAGTTTGGCTTGTAGGGATACATAATCTTGTCTTAAAGTAGACAAGCCCACTACTGATGGATAATTCTTGATACTTTGTCTTTAGCTTTGGGTCTTGATCCTTGATGGGAATCTCCCTTAGCATTTTCTGATAGACTAGGTCATGATATGCCCCATTCTTTTGCTAGCTCAAGGATCGGGTTGTTTGGCATTGATACCTTTGTGGCTAGAGACCTTGCCGTTGATGGATCTTGCAAAATAAGAGAATTTAGAAATGCCTTGCGACTGAGTGCATTGGCAACTACATTCTCTTTTCCAGGCCTATATTTGATTTCAAAATCGTATTCTTCCAGCACTTCAATCCATTGACGTTGCCTCATTTTCAGCTCATTCTGGGTGAAAATCCATTTAAGACTCTTGTGGTCCGTTACTAATGAAAATTTGTTACCTAGCAAGTAATGTCTCCAAAGTTTGAGAGCATGGATGATATCCAACAGCTCCAGGTCGTGGGTAGCAGAATTCCTTTCATGGCTCTTTAATTTTCTTGAAGAATATGCTACGAGATGACCTTCTTGCATAAGTACACATCCTAAAGCAAGTGCGCTAGCATCAGTTACCACTTCATTACTAAGATCAGGAAGTTTCGGGATGGGTGCTGATACTAAGCTTTGTTTTAGCTTGTCAAAGCTGGTGTGTTCAGCAGGTGACCATATGTTGAGATATCGAGCTCCACTCATGATATGCCAGGGTGACCGTTGTGCATTTATGTCATCGACTTGTTAGCTGCAGATGCGGTTGGTACATCTCACATGAATAATAGCTAGATGACAGCTATCCTTATCTACTCTAGTTTGTGGCTCAGTTAGTATTCCACCTTAGTTAGTTGAGTTTGGTTTGAGACCCATATATAGGGTTCTTCTATTTCTTTGTACTTGAGTTCTTTTGGCTTACACAACTAAGAAGAGGAAAACTATTTTCAGCCTCCACCTTTGTGTGTATTTCCCCATTGTGCAAGCAAGAAAGCTACAAGTGAGACTCCTTCCTTCTCTCCCACAATCTTGACATGGTATTAGAGCCTGGTTCGTGGTAAGGAGCTCAAGAAAGCAAACCAAGTTCGTGGCGTTCTGGTAAGAGGACCAGTGTTGCTTTCATTTTTCGAGTTTGGGAGCAAGTCTTTGTAGGTAGCACAACCGGAAAGTGCAAGAGTGCATTGTCTCAGATTGAGACGTCCTTCGTGGTGTAGCAAGAGGGAAGTAGAGAGAGGGCTTTAGCCCGTAGTTGCCCTATTTTTTTGATTCGAGGCCATTTCGGGGCCTGTTTTGGAGGCGGAAGTTTTTCGCACGCACTCAGGAAAAGGCCCTGTTTTTGCTGTGTGACCATTGTTCTACAGGTCGGTGAAAAGTTACCGTAGAAATTGCATCGTATGCCTATGTGTAGAGACATTGGGAGTTACAGAATCATCCTTGTTGCCTGTTGATGCAAAATCGTCACTAGGAAGTGACTGTGTGGTCAAATACCACTTTCATCAGTTTTGCAGATTTACCCTTATGAGGCTGAAGCTGTGTTTTTTGCAATGACAGAATTTTTGCAGTGTTCTGTAATGGCGTCTGATTCTCTTTCACAGATTTCACTGAAAAGCTTGACAAGAACAACTTCCAAGCATGGAAGTTTAGAATGACGAATTTCCTTATGGAAAAAGGATATGGGAAATTCGTTGCAGGAAATGAAGAACCAGTTCTTCTTGATGTTCCCAATCAACAGCAAATGTAGGCATTTAAAGCATGGCATGAGAGAGCCAGAAAAGTTATGTACTGGTTGTCTATCAGTATTTCAAACTCTATGATTGTGCATATTCAGGATGCAAGTACGCCAAAGGAGGCATGGGATACTTTGTCAAAAATGTATAGCACAAATACACAAGCCAGGAAAATGCAGCTCAAGCAAGAGTTGCACAATGTGCAAAGAGAAAGTATGAGCATCAATGACTACCACATGAAGGTGAAGAAGATTGCAGATGCACTTGCTTCCATTGGGTCACCAGTGGAAGATGATGATTCAGTTTTTGTGACCTTGAATGGTCTAGGAAAGGATTATGTACAGTTCCAAATATCCATTTCCGTCCTTGAAAGATTTCTTGATTTTGAGGAGTTGATTGCTCTTCTAATTTTTGAGGAGCAGAGAAATAGTGGTGCATCTTCTTCAGGAGGAACCTCAAAAGAAGCTGTCTTCTACTCAAATGCTGGAAGAGGCAGAGGTAGGGGTAGAGGCAGAGGTAGAGGAGGTCGATCTGGAGGCCATGGTAGAAATCAGAATATGCAGCAAACTCAAGAAAACCAGTCCTATGGAGGAGGACGTGATAACTCTAGAGGCAGGGGGAGCCAAAGAGGTCGTGGTGGATGGCAAAGAGGCCAAAATACAAACAACAATGTTGAATGCTACTACTCTGGTAAAATGGGTCATATGGCTAAAAACTGCTATAAAAAGCAGAATGACATCATGAATGGAAAATTGCAAAAAGGGAATTATGCATCTTCTAGTAGAAGGGGTGATGACAGAAATGAGCATTTGTTTATGGTGCAACACATGACCAATTCTGTGACAAGTGCAGAAGAAAGCAACGATGTGTCGTATGTTGACTCAGGTGCATCAAACCACATGATAGGTCATGCAGAATGGATGCAAGATGCAAGGAAAATGGAAAAACCAGGATTTGTGGAGACTGATGATGATACTACACATGCTATTGTGCAGATTGGAAAAATTCCTTTGTCTATGCAGGATGGGAAAAAGAAATACCTGTTGGATGTATTTCATGTCCCGAATATCACCAAGAACCTGGTTTCTATTGGTCAAATGGTTGAGCAGGGCTCGCAGGTCAGATTTAATTCTCATGGATGCTTTGTTGAGAATATGAGAAATAAAGGTCGCTTGATATCAAAAGGAAAGAAGAAAGGGAGAATGTTGTTTACGTTGGATGCAGACATGCCTGAATTGAGTGCAGCAATGTTTGCACATGGGACCGGTGTAGTTGCAGATATTGATATCTTACATAAACGCTTGGTCATGTTAATGTACAGTGACTTAAATCAATGCAAGCCCAAAATATTGTTGCAGGATTGCCTAAATTCAAGGTTGCAGAAATGCATAAGGTATGTGAAGCCTGTCAATTTGGAAAACAGGCAAGGAAACCATTTCCTGGACATGTTCAAGAGAGTAAGAAGCCATTGTAATTAATCCACTCTGATGTGTGGACTACTAAAGCTGGATCTATTGAAGGCTGTCATTATTTTGTCACTTTTATTGATGACTATAGCAGAAAAGTTTGGGTGTATTTTATGAAAAAGAAAAGTGAAGTTTTGGGCATTTCAAAACTCTTAAAGCTATGGTTGAAAAAGAAATAGGCCTGCAAATAAAATGCCTAAGGTCAGATCGAGGGGGAGAGTACCTCTCAAATGAGTTTGCAATGTTCTTGCAGGAGCATGGCATAAAGCAGCAATATTCATGTAGTCATACCCCACAGCAAAAGGGAATTGCAGAAAGAAAAAACAGGCATATTGGAGAGGTATCTCGTGCCATGCTCAATGAAAAAGACTTGCCAGATTTTTACTGGGCTGAGGCAGTTGCTAGAGCAGTCTACATAATGAACAGGACTCCCATTGTAGCAATACATGAAATGACTCCAGAGGAGAGGTATACTGGTAGGAAACTAGATATTTCTCATTTGAAAATTTTTGGTTGCATTGTCTATGTTCATGTGCCAGATGAGTTGAGATCCAAGTTGGATCCAAAAGCTGAGAAGTGCATCTTTATTGGTTACTCTTTGCAGCAGAAAGGGTATAGATGCTATAACCCTTCTACTCGTAAGTTTACAGTGAGCAGAGATGTTGTTTTTGATGAGATGAGTAGCTGGTATAAACCAGTAAATGTGATTGATGATGTAGATGCACAAAATGGTAATGCTGCACATAATTCACAGCAGCAGTCACAAGATATTAGTGGACATGGAGTGTCCTCTAGCAGTGATTCACATTCTTCGCCATGGACAGGTAGATTGAGATCAGGAGAATATTCTCAAAGCAATGCAGATAGTGGTATGCATGTATCACGAAAAGGAAAAGAAAAGGTAGATCAGCCCATCTTTGATGTGAATGCAGGTCACTCTTATATGGATGGTGAATCCAGTGGCTCAGAACAGAGCATTGATGATGAGTTGGGTATTCCTTCTATTGTTACACTTGGAGTAAGGAAGACTAGGGATCTTTTGAGAGCACCTGGGAGTGAACCTACTTTTGCGTAGGTCTACCAGAGCTAGGTATCCTGTGGATAGGATGAAATATGATGGATTTACAGCCATTCACTATGCCTATATGGTCAAAGTGATAGCCTTGGAAGAAAATGTTACATGGGAATTGGTACCTTTGCCTAAAGATAAGAATGCAATTAGTTGTAAGTGGGTTTATAAGGTGAAGCACAATACAGATGGTTCTGTGTGAATAGATACAAGGCAAGTTTAGTAGTCAAGGGATATGCACAAATATATGGCATTGATTATGAAGAAACATTCAGTCCGGTTGCAAGGATGGCAACCGTAAGAGCAGTCATTGCTATGGCTGCATCAAAGGGATGGTCTTTACATCAGATGGATGTAAAGAATGCCTTCTTGCATGGTGATTTGCAAGAAGAGGTCTATATGGAGTAGCCACCTGGTTATGTGCATGCTGTTCATCCTAAGTTTGTTTGCAGGTTGAAGAAAGCATTGTATGGCTTGAAGCAAGCACCTAAAGCATGGTTTGACAAGATAGGACAATATCTTGTCACTATTGGCTTTCAGATTTCCAAGGTAGATTTCTCACTTTATGTGAGAAAAACAGAGAAAGGTATTATGCTGCTTGTCATTTATGTTGATGATTTGATTATCACAGGTGATAGTGATGAAGATATCCTTCATGTAAAAATGCTATTGAAGTAGAAGTTTGAGATGAAGGTTTTGGGAGAGCTGCGTTATTTCTTGGGCATTGAGGTGATTAGATCACCAAGTGGGATATGGCTCTTGCAGAGGCAGTATGGATTGGACATGCTGTCCAAATATGGGATGATAGGCTGTAAGCCTATTTCAATTCCTTTGGAGTAGAATGTGAAGCTGAGCGCAGATGCAGGTGAGCTTCTGGAAGACCCTACTATGTACAGACGCATAGTAGGAAGTTTGATTTATATGACTATTACCAGGCCAGATTTGAGCTATGCTATTGGATTGGTAAGTCAGTTTATGCGGGCTCCAAGGAAACCACATTTGGATGCAGCTAGACGCATACTCAGGTATGTGAATTCCACATTGCAGTATGGACTATTTTATGAGACTGGGGTTCAGATACAGTTGCATGGATACACTGATGCTGATTGGGCTAGTAGTATTTCTAATAGACAATCTACTAGTGGATATGTGTTCTCTTTTGGGAGTGCTATAGTCACTTGGAGCAATAAGAAACAATCTACAGTTGCCTTGTCGAGCACAGAGGCTGAGTACAGGGGTGGAGCAGTGGCTGCATGTGAGGTAGCTTGGTTGCATAAGCTACTTTATGATATGCATTAGCCTATAGATGGGCCAGTTGTCATTTATTGTGACAACATGAGCAGTATACACTTGGCAAATAACCCAGTCTATCATGCTAGAACAAAGCACATTGAGGTGCATTATCACTATGTGCGGGAGAGGGTTTTACTAGGTCTTATTGATCTAGTTTATGTCAGCACAAAGGATCAGGTAGCTGATATATTCACGAAGGCATTGGGCGCAGAGAAGCTGCGCAAGTTCAGAGACCTGCTTGGTGTGCAAGAATTGGGATTGAGCTCAAGGGGGAGTGTTGAGATATTGAGCTCCACTCGTGATATGCCAGGGTGACCGTTGTGCATTTATGTCACTGACTTGTTAGCTGCAGATGCGGTTGGTATACCGCCCATGAATAATAGCCAAATGACAGCTATCCTTATCTACTCTAGTTCGTGGCTCAGTTAGTATGCCACCTTAGTTAGTTGAGTTTGGTTTGAGACCCATATATAGGGTTCTTCTATTTCTCTGTACTTGAGTTCTTTTGGCTTACACAACTAAGAAGAGGAAAACTATTTTCAGCCTCCACCTTTGTGTGTATTCTCCCATTGTGCAAGCAAGAAAGCTACAAGTGAGACTCCTTCCTTCTCTCCCACAATCTTGACACCATACAATTGCTACTTGCTTCTTTAGTAGATTAGTCAGAGATGCCGCAATCAAAGCATAATCTTTGATGAAAATTCTGTACCATCTTGTCAACCCAAGAAAACTACGTATTTCATTGACAAAAGTTGGTGTTGGCCATTCCAGAATGTCTCTTAGCTGGATATACTAAAATTCCTTCTGTTGATACAATGAATCCCAGATATTCAATCTATCGCTTGAAAAATGCGTGCTTCTTCTTGTTGGCATAAAGCTTGTGTACTCTCATTGTTTCAAGAATAATGCGAAGCTGGGGTTCATGATCATTTTCCTGGTTTGAGTAGACTAGGGTATCATCAAAAAAGACGAGTACAAAGTCATCAAGATAGGGCCTAAAGATATCCTGCATTAACCTGTTAAAGGTAGCAAGAGCATTCGTCAACCCGAATGACATCACTAGGAATTCGAAGTGTCCATACCTTATACTCAATGTAGTCTTCAAGATATCTTCTTCTCTGATCCTTATCTGATAATATCCAGATCTGAGATCTATCTTTGAGAATATATTCGCCCCTTGAAGACAGTCAAGTAATTCATCTATTCTTGGAATGGGGTATTTATTTTTGATGGTTGCTTGATTCAACCCTCTATAGTCAATGCATAGGCGAAGCGTTCCATCTTTCTTTTTTTGGAACGACACTGGAGCTCCCCATGGTGAACTACTAGGATGGATGTAGCCTTGATCTAACAGTTGCTTCAGTTGCTCTTTCAGTTTGATAGCTTTTGGAATGGATATCTTATACGGCCTCTTTGAGACCAATGCAGCTTCTGGCACAAGTTTGATTTTGTGGTCGACTTCCCTTTGGGACGAAAGTTCCGTCAGATCTTCAAGGAATACGTCTGCATATTCCTTTAACCATGAAGGTTCTTCTCCATATTCCTGATTCTGATCTAGTTTATTCAGTTTAATCAGATAGACATGTAGGCCTTTTTGAACACCTTTTATTATCTGTGTTGCTTTTGCCAATTGTATTTTTGGCTTACCAGCCTCACCTTGAGTCGTAACTAGTTCCCCTTCAGAATTGCGGAAGGAGACTTAGCCCTTCCCACAGTGGATGTGGACATCATTGGGTATTAGCCAATCCATTATGAGTAAACATTTGTGGACACCTAGGTTCATTACCCTGAATCTCACAGAAGTTGGCTTCCCACCCAGTAGGAATTTCACCTTAGTAGTTTGCCTAGTACAAATAACCTGACAACCATTTGCTAATTCCACAAGTAAAGTAGGTGCATTTGTTGTGGCTATCCCTAATCTCTTTGCACAAATTGGTGAGATGAAGGAATGTGTACTGTCACAGTCAATTAGGGGTTTGAAGCTTTTACCTTGATATTCTGATGGTGTTTGAATCACCGAGAATTGGCGATTTGGACCCTTCTTGTGAAGAGTGGTGTGAACCGTTGCCCTCTCAATGTCAGCATCCATGGATAGATCTTCTTCATTGTCTAGCTCCTTGTTGGAAACACTGGAGGTTCTCCCTCTGGCCATAATGGTGGTTTCTTGGCCATGAGCGGCTCTATTTTGACCTTGGAATTGCCCCTGGCAATGTCCTCTGACAAGCTTGGGGTACTCCCTCTTGAAGTGTCCGGGCTCGTTGCAATGGAAGCAACGTGGGTTGCGATCATTACTTTGTGTTGGAGCAAAGTTGTTGACAGCATTGGCCCTAGCTTTCTTTATTTGGCCCTAATTCTGATCGTGTGCTCTCTTAGTCTGAGCCATAGACATACCCTTATTTTGATCTTTGTAAGGTCAAATCCTATTGTACCTTGGTTTGGTCTGCACCTCCTGTATTATTGGAGCAGCTCGAATGAATGCATCTTGTAGGTCCGTTGGGCGCATTGATTCCAATCGAGTGTTTATGGGTGGATTCAACCCAACACAGAATTTTGACACCTGTTGTGTCATATCCATTGGGGGTGCATACTTTAGGAGTGAAACGAACTTCAAATAATATGCTTCCAAGGATAATCCTAGCTGCTTCAAGTCATAGAATTCACTCATCTTTTGTGTGTGATAGACAAGTGGCAGATACCTTCCTTGCACAGCTTCCTTAAGCTTATCCCAAGTGATTGTCCCCTCCAAGATTGCTTGCTCTATGCACCACTGTTTCCACCAAAGTCTCGCTTCACCTGTAAGCTTAAGTTTGACGAGCATGGCTTGGTTAGCAAGTGCAGTTCCTGCTGCCTCAAAATAGTCCTCCATGGACTCAATCCAGATCTCGGCGTTGGCTTGAACAATCCTTCCCTTGCCATCAAACTCGGGTGGCTTAATTTGTTTGAGAAGGAACTTCTTCTCTTGAACCACAGCTGGACTTAGTGTAGGAGTCGGATTTGGAACCTGCACTTGGGGTTGTGTCTGAACAATAAGATTCTTTATGTTAACATCTTATCATACGTTCCCATATTATGTTAATATGACTAGCACAGCTTTTTAGCCAAGTAATTTAATCACTTAACACCTCAGTTAACATTTATGATCAAGATAGATAATTATAAAAAGTCTTATTTATTCATGAAGGCATAACCCCTCGAGTACATTTATTTTTGATAAGTAGGACAAGCTGATTGATACATCAGTTTGGGAAAAATAGGATTGTGTTACAATCAGCTATAGGGACGGAATAATAATATGGAGTGGGGTCATGGATTTTCAGGAAATGGTAAGTCATAGGAAGCTTGGGGTATCCCTTCGTTTGATACCCGTTCTTCTCATAGTGCCCTAACACTTCGATTCTGTCAGCAGAGATCACCCAGGTTACTTCTTCATAGACATACTTATTCTGCTTGACTTTTTGACCACTAACATGCAAGGTTGCGTTTACGCGAGCTTTGATAAAGATAAATAGCTTCACGATCTTTAAATCCTCCATCCACTTGATTCTCTTCAAGTTGGTCTGAAGGTACACAAGTCAGTAGGCTGCTATGTAGTATATTCCTGAGTCTCTCGTCCATCTCTCCGCTCCACATACAGAGGCAAAGGATTATAGATGCGGTCTAGAATATCCATCATACCAAGTCTTTGGCGATAATGCAGTCATGAAATGACCTAGAACACCAAGAATTTGCTCCACGAGCAGAAGTATCTGGCCGTTCCCACTTAGGATCGACCTGAAGAGTCAGGGTTCCTTTCCTATCAGCAAAGTATCTAAGAAGTAGCTAGTGTTGAGCTCCAGATGAACCACTTTGCGTAGGAACAACAGAGTCGAAGCGGATTTATGCTGCACATGGTTCATGGAGAATGGGAAACGAGAGGGATGCGAAGCTCAACCTCTCTGCCCATAAGGCATAGTCCCATTCCATTCCTCTAAAACAACATAAATCGGGATTCTAACTCTACCGATGCTAGGTCTTCATAGTCTTGTTATCACGTCTTTTGAGAAAAGTTCCCAGCTAATCGGGACCACCCTTCCGTAGGACGGACCCAAGTCACGTCCACCGCACTTTCCTCGGTTTGCTTAGTTATCTAATTACCTACCACATTATGTTTGACATGCAAAAACAGCTTCCTTAATTAGTCAATTTAAACACAGGTTCCTTCACGTAACTTAGGCACTGACACAAAAACAATGCCAAGCAAGTTCATTTTTCAAATATTTGATCTTTATATATCATAGTCCTGGAATACATCAAGTATCTTGCCCGAAGGCTATCCTAACAATCAATAGGATTGCTGCTCCAAGTTTTGCCCGTAGACTAGTACGCGGGCCTCGAGATCCCATCTCAAGTCGTGTCGGCCGCTTGTGTGAGATCTAGAGGCAAGGAATTTACAGCCAGAGCCTCCCTTGAAACCCAAGCGTCCTCCCGCTCCAAGCAACACCCACGGAGAGATCTCTCGCGGGGGTTCGGTCCATATACCCGGTGCGGCTAACAATCCCCTTGGATAGGGCCAGGCAAGCAGTGAGAGGTAACTGAACTTACCTCTCCCTTCAGACTTTTAACCTGAAGCATTAAGTGTTTTGCCTTGAATTAGTTCCTTGAGAAAAGAAGTTCAAACAGTGTACCTAAGTGTACAATCACGATCATTATGGTGGTCGTTCATACGACCAACTACTAAGGTGTTATTCCTTCTTCCCGAATGCTCCCAGCATTTGATTCTGTATCGTTTGTGACTTGGTGAGATTCCAAGGGCTTGGCAAGCTAGGTTGCTTGTTTCCCCTTTTCCTTTGGGTTAGGGTTTGTACCCTGCTGACCCTAAATTTCCTTACCTTAGGTCTCCTTGCAAGATAGATCATGGACAACCCTGTTGTCCTTCGTTGGTCAACTTGCTGGTTATATCCTAGATCCCTTGAAGTACCTATGTACCTTTATCTTTGATCTTAATTGATCAAGACTGCCTATCCCTTTGACCATGGCTGGTAAAGATGGTTCTGTTTAGCATAGTTCCTACTCTGTCTTAAGTATAATCTTCCTAAGCCCTCTTAATAATGCTCATAAGCGCTTAAGCTTTTACCTATCCCTCTTGAAGTCACCAAGAACTTTGACATGGGACTCCTGGATCTTAGTCCCATTTGGTAGATTACAAGCGACGTTGAATTTTCCCAACGACTTTAATACACGCAACGTAATGCCATGCCTTCATTTCAATGCCTACAATTTTGATATAATCCATACGATATTTTATGCCACACATGCGAAGGTACTTTCTATGCATGAAATCTTAACATTATCCTCTTTGTAATTATTTACACGAGCTATAACCTTCTTGAATGATCTAACTTTATGTGATCATTGTATGAGTCTAGCTGCACTTTAATCTTTTTTGCAGATTATTACATGTACCTTAGAATCCATCTTGCGATATGGAGATGCACTTTGTTTCTTCAATGTCCTCTGAAATGCATTTTAAGCAAGAACTTGTGCAAGGAACAATGCACTTTATGCAAGAATTCTTGCAAGACATTTTTGGTAATTTATGATGCAATTATCTAATCAATTTCACCTATTATGATATCATCTTACAACAGAAATTATCTTGCTCATTACATACATATTCACAACTATGTTCATACCTAGGAAATTATCAAACACACAATTAATGTGATGCATGTGAATATGATTTTTTGGTCGTGATGATTATAACCTACGATTTAATAATAGAGCAACCTGGGTTTGGAGTGATGTCTTGATTCTAGTGGTATTGATGCTTGATGAATCGTTTGTGGTTGCAGTGCCACCTTGTTTCAAACCTCCATCCACACTTGCAGGGTTTCTGGCCATCTTTGTGGAACTACGCTTCGGGGCCATACTCGAAGATGCGTGTATGAGTGATAGAGTTCTCGCACTCTCCTATGCAAAATTCTTGCCACCTTTCCTTGAGTGGAGGAAGAGATAACGAAGGGGAGTGTATTTTCAGAAATTCTTCTTCTTCTCTCTCTCCCTTCTTCTTCTTCTTCTTCTTCTTCTTCTTCTTCTTTTCTTCTCCTTCTCTCTCTCCCTTCTTCTTATTCTCTTCTTCTCCTTCTCTCTCCCTCTTCTTCTTATTCTCTTCTTCTCATTCTCTCTCTCCCTCTTCTTCTTCTTCTTCTTCTTCTTCTTCTTCTTCTCTCTCTCTCTCTCTCTCTCTCTCTCCTTCTTCTCCTCTCTCCCTCTCTTCTTCTCCTCGTGATAATGATGACGGGGGGGGAAGCTGAAATCCTGAGCGAGGGGGGGCTCCTGTTCGTCCACGAGGGAGGAGGGGCAATGTCCATTGATGAGGGAGGAGAAGGGCTGCTGCCATCAGAGGGGAGCACTGCCCGTCGAGCCGAGGGAGGGGGGCTGCGCTTCCAGGAGGGAGGGGAAGGCTCCCCTTTTAAATAGGGGGGAGGAGGTTGGTATGGGGGGGGAGACGGCCGTTAATGGCCGCCACCCCTTCCACCTAGGTGATGCATGCCCCCCTATCTTCCTCTTTACTCACTCACTCTCTCTCTCCCTGCCATGCAGTCGGCAGGGGGAGAGAGTAAAAAAAATTTGAAAATTTTTTAAAGGTGGGGTCGCATGGGGGAAGGCACAAGGGCACAGGGGATATTACAACCCATGTCAAGTATCCTTTGAGGATGTAAAGAAGGAATTTGTGAAAGCGCTAGTCTTTGAAAGCACCCAAAAGGGGTGAGGTCTTCTATATATTTTCAAAGTTACAATGCATAGGATTAGCTATTTTTTAGCCTAGATTTTGGAGGAAAAGTGATATAATCCAATTGCATTTACTAGCCATAAATTGGGAATATCTGAGATTAACTATACCTACATGGAGAAGTTGTGCCTTGGGATGGTATTTGTGATAAAGAAATTCAGGCATTAAATTCTCTATGAGAATGTGATATGTTAAGAAGATGGAGGGGTTGAGACTATTGATGAATAAGCTACAACTGCCTGATCATCTAGCAAAATGGCTAATCACCTTACAGGAGTTTGATTATAAAATTAAGAGTAAGCCACCAAAGTTACAGGGCATTGTTGAATGTCTTGTGGATTTCAGGGGGCCAAAGGAATTGGTTGAAGGTAGTGACCTTGAGGATCCATTCAAAATTGATATAGCCTCCATCCCATCCTAGTATGCTGCCATAATGCATTATCTATCTATAGAAGAGACTAGAGCTGCTTTATCAAAGCTTGAAAAGAGGAAAATTTGGCAACAAGCCTTGAAATTTTCCTTGATTGAAGAAACACTATACCAACAAGGGGTTGATGAAATTTATTGCCAATGTGTCTTGGAGGAGTGCCATGACTCTACTTATGGAGCGCACTTTGCTAGATGACTAATTGCATAGAAAGCTTTGAGAGCCAGTTATTGGTGATTGTCGATTTTCCAAAATTATTTTGCATATATCATCAAATGTAATACATATTAGAGACATGACAATAGGGAGAACAGGAAGTGCCCACTAACTCCTATCATGGCTATACTTCCATTTGAGAAGTGGGATATTGATTTCATTGGACCTATACTATTAGAAATTGCAGATCTAGAGCATGACACAAGCTATGGTGGATGAAAGATGAAGACCAAACTCATAATGACATGAATAAGTAAAGACAAACTGTTACACAAGTCAATTAGGTTCCAAGATTGATTAGCTTGGACTCATAAACACAATCTTGTGTAAGATCAACAATGACACTACACTTAACTGAAAGTACAAAGCATCATGACATTGTATTCCTTTCATAGTCAAGTACAATGCTTTATAGCCTTTGAGTTGTTCCACTCTCCTCATTGTGCATATGGGATTCAGGATAGCTCTTCTTGGAGCACACATCATTTTTCTATTTATCAACACCCCCCTCAAATGACGAGTTCCTACACTTGCTAGCTTTTGGCCTCCCTTCATGATAACATGGACCGGAAGACTAGCTCATAGGTAGCCTAGTCAAGTTAAAGCTTGAGACTTTACATCTTTGGCAAGGGTTTCACAAATCAAATCCACTAAGGGAAACATAGAGATCCACTATGGGAACAAATTCCTTAGAACAACCTGCCAGAGTTGTTGATGGTAGCGGAAGTTGTAATAAGTGGAATACACACCGACTAGGGTTCAGACACGCAGTCACATTGACCGGGGTATATAAGGTGTAAGAGCCCCAAATTAGGGCAACCAATTATTATCAAGATCACACTCTTCACCTTCATCTCCAGCTTCCATGGCTTCCTTCTCCTTTCTCTCCTCTTTTCTCTCTTTCTCTCTCCTCTTCTAGTCTTCTTCCTTTTTCTTCTTGTTCTCTTTCTCTCTCCTCAACTCTCCTTCTCTCTCCCCTCAGCTTCTTTCATTACAAGTGGTATAAGAGCTTAGGTATTTGGTCCCTTATTCTTTCTCTTTTCTCACATCCAATTCTATTTTTCAAAAAAAAAAACTAGTCAGACAGGTACAGCATGGACAGCAGGAGCTGTAAGGAGCAATGATGGAGTACCACAGGGGATGGCAGCTTTCTTGAAGACCACACAAGCTATGGCAGGAGGCTTGGACAAATTGGAGGAAAGGGGGATAAAAATGGCAATTCGTTTTCAATCCCTAGTCAAAATTAAGCGGTAAACCTATTAAGAAAGGACTCACATGAGATAGTAAGGGATCCATTCAGAGTTACTTTTGAAAAGAGGTCCAGTCTCCTTGGTTTTGTCGCAGAGCATAATCTTAGTAGTTCCAAACTTGAGGTGAGAATGACACTGTACCAAGAGACCGAGACTGACCTTTCCCCATGACAAGTCATGATGCCTTCGGAGCCTAGATGCAAGTAGTAAGCAGAGGAGAAATCTCCTTCTTCAAGTTATCAGGAATCATCCCATAAAGCTTCTCAACAAAAGCGGTGAGCTGTTGCTTGAAGAGCAATGCTGGGTACCTTGCCTCCACTTGACACAGTATCTTTAAACCTCCAAGCCCATTGTTCACTGAGACGCTTGCTAGATTTGATGGGGAGCAAAAAGTCTATGTCATTCTACTCGATAAAGTAACAGATGGAGTGTGACGATGCTGTGGAATACTAGGAGCACCACTTGGTTTCAAATTGCACTGTAGCAGGAAAAGTAAGACTCAAATGTCCACCAGTGAAGTAAACACTTGTAGAAATACACACTGCAATACGCTTGTCATGGCTGAATCCAACGTCTTGCATGACACACCATAGTAGTGCTTCTTGGTTCTCGTGTTGTCTATCCATAAGCAATCTCTGATGCCGTTGCTCAAAATGACTTATAGTCAGGGATGATATAGGTGAATCCTGAATTGGACTTGCATGCCAAATCTTGTGGTCTCCATTTGATAGACGGTGTACTTTTGATGTTCTCTGTCGAACATGTCTCGCACATTCTATGCCTTTGCAAAGTCTCCTACACTTTCTCCATGAAAAAGTGGGACCTACCCAGTTCCCACAGAGGAGACTGCTCTACAGTTTCATGACCCTGTCGCTGTAGCAGCTATGGCAGTCAGCGTACAGCCTACATTACTAGCTGGTCCATGAGCACTTGAGGGTCCCCCTCCACTTATTGGAAAACCTGGGATAGTAGATAACGAGCTTGCAAGGTCTTGCCTTGTAAGATTAGAAAGGCCTTGGCCACACATACTTCTCTGCATGCCAGACAACCTACTGTCTGTTATCGAGTGACTCTCACCACTATCTTTCTCCGATTGCCCTCCAAATTTTGAGCCGAAGATCTTATACGGTTGTGATGCTGTTGCTGTTGAGAGCTGAATGGTGATCATAGTAACATTGTGTATCCCACCTAGTTGGAAATTTACCGGAGCTGTAACTATTGAAGTAGCAGGCACTGGAGCCAGTTATTCATGAATTTTGGGATGAGAGCACCAGAGCTCATTGCTTGGAAGATGCCAAGGGAAATCGCATTGCAGACACTAATGTTGATAATAGTAGTGGCAATTATAGTGGTGGAAACAGTAATGCATTCAAAGCTGAAGGATATTGCCACCTCCTACATGACAGCCTACACATGAGTGTTGGAAAAGGCTTACTTCTGCAGCAATTGAAACCTGGAGCATGATCGTTCTTCTACGGTTTAACAAGGAACTAGCCTTTGCAAACATTGTTGGCACCTTTGGTTTGACTGCCTTTCCTTGTTAGAGGATACTTCAGCTTGCATGTGGACACAAGGATACTCTCTGTCTTTGTTGTACCAACTCTCCAGATCAGGTGGATTAGTGGGAAGTGCTGAATTGGTCTAGGATTTTGGCTATTCAACAAGGTTATGACCTTGAGGTTCACATCAAGCTCAAGGATGGATTGATGATGGTAGGGTCTTGCTAATTGACACTCATGTTGGCATTCAAGGTGAACTGCTGCGTATATGCAACCAGCAAAATCTTTAGGATGATTTTGACAAGTTTTAGAAGGGATCCAACATCATGGTAGAGGACTTGCTTCTTAACGAGGCATTTCTGGTCCCTTGGAAGAAGGATTATCAAGTTGGTAAAAGTTCCCTATCAGAGGAACAAGGTTACACTACAAGATTGCATGTAGTAGGAGGCATTGACAAAGAAGCTGTTGAAAATTTATGAGTTCTTTGTGCTGTTTGGCTCATAGGTCAATAGACTAAAATGCAAACTTAAATCAACAAACTATATCAAAAATTCTTACTCCAAGATATACAAGTACCTCAAATGCATGCCTCAGAGATTATAGGATCAGTTATAAATTGTGGGCATCTTACTAAGATGGTATACTAGATGAGCATCTTAAACACATAGAGATCAAGGTTTTCCTTGAGACCCAAGGGACTTTGAGCCACATTTGTAGGCCATAGTTGGAAGCACTTGATAAGATTAGTTGGAGCTTAGCTTTTGTTATTCAAAAGCATTCTAGCAAGCCTCTATAGTGTTGACTCCCAAAGGGTACGGCCAAATCCGAGTTAACAATAAGTGAACTTGACAATGTTACTCGTAGTGGTATGCCTATGTCTATGTTGGCAAGTATATGCCCCTATTTGGTAGTGATACTTATTGGTCATGAGATGATCATGTTTGAAAAGGTTATGCTCATGTTGGTAATGAATTTTTCCATGGTAGCAATGGTTTGGATCATATTGGCAGTGACTTCCAACCCACAAGACAAGTTTTAACTCATAATAGGCTTATACATGCCGTTGTAGACTTCTACAAGTGTTTGCCAAGGTATTTGTGGGTTGAGGAAGTATTTTCAGGTCCTCCAAGGTGCTCACAGGTCTCTCAAAGGCGCTCATTTAGTTTGATAACTTGGCTAGACCCTATAGGGTATCGACTGTTCAAAACAGGCATTTTAGAGCTATAAACAGGGTACTGGACTGCATAATTCAGCAATGCATTTCTTATTACAGAATTTTATGTATAAGACTTGTTATTACATACCTATGATCTTTTTGTAGAGGGGATTGATACCTTCGATTAGAGATAGAAGTCTCCCCAATCGAAGCTTCCATTGGAGAGTTACAACCACTTTTGTGTGTAGTGGTCCTGTGGGACAGGCTGCAATCCCCTTCAGTACAGCCACAGAAAGTTGTTCATAGTCAATTTTGAATATTTTCTACCATAAAATTTTTTGCATACGCTCGTAGATGGCACTCTCCCCTCCGTTTTGAACCAAAAATCTCCCCAATTAGAGCTCCCTAGCCAAAGTTATCTCAAATTTTGTGACTCGGGATCTATGTGGATTGCACCTTCAATGGCAGGGGACAAGGATAGGCTTGATGCAAGGTTTACAAAAAGGCATCAAAACTTGATGCATAAAATGCACCAACCAAGAGACAATAGTATCTGCAAGAACAAATCAGTCATGACTCATAGTTCTAGTTTGTTTTCTCACTCTTGTCATCCCCAAATGAATGCATTGAATGCTGCCCTATAGCGACAAGAAGCTCTCCAAGCTATGAGCCACAACCAATTGATTGAGCAACATAGTCAATTCATGTCTAAGTTGGATTGAGTGATCTCAACCATCTTAGTCACCAACATGCAAACCATGGCAATCAATGACAAACTTGTAGCCCTTACGACTCAAGTTGCTCAAATGGGTACAATTAAAAGGACGGATTAGCATGATTATGAGCAGCAGCATGGGCATTCTCATGGACATTATGGGTACCTTGACAACTGGCATGGTTTGGACGTGTAAAGGCAGCATCATGTGCCTACTTATAGTCAGCATGTATATGATGATTGTGCATATTTTGAGTAGCAGCATGCATCTGATGACTATGTATGTCCTTATGAGCTACATTCTAGTCACATACATGGACAACCATTTGGACAAGCTTATGTATCTGGGCAACATCATGCAAATGTATATGAGTATGCACATGGGGAGAAACATCATCATCAGCAACAGAGTGATCCATATCATCAGCCACTTGATCATTATTACTATGAGCAGCATGTGCATCTTTATGAGCAACACGAGGCCTCTCACAAACGATGCCATGACGAGAGCATCTCACTGCAACCTCATGAGCAGGTGCCCCATCAGCCCACGACCCTTAACTTTGAATGCCCAGTAGTAGCCGTGCATGTGGGACTCATGGACTTGAAATGCCTAGGGGTTGATGCAGTGAATGTTGTAATGATTGCAACCTCATATGCTCCAGTTCTACCTGGCATAGTAGTTTCCAATGAACTTATGGACAAGTCAATGCATGCTACCATATGGGTTAGTAAGGATCTTGTGCCACCATCAGTGCTTGAAGATGACACCATGAATTACTTCTATGATACATCGGATGCATTGGATCACAATTATCCTTTTGACCCCAATGGTAGTACGATGACCCATGCTTATATGGATGACCCTTATAGTCTTGATGCTCATCATGTAGGTTATCCATTTGATCCTGGGGAAGGAATGGATTCAAAAAAAAATCCCTACCTTGATCAGCATTTCACGAGTGCAGCCCTTCCCCCATACTTCAAGTGCAATTTTGACTGAGGATTAGCCAACTTTGCCCTAGTCTACACTGCAGATAACTTGCAGACAACACACTATTCTAGAACAGTTTTTACCTTGCATTAATGACAATCAAGTGTCACCTCTATAGGCTAAAAGTACTCATCATAAGCTCTGTTTCAACATGTGGTACACCCTACTTGGAGCAGCCTACCAAAAGTTATGACTTATTTACTTCAGCAGGTTGGTCCTGGGCAGGATGTTGTCCTTGGTCTCTACCCACCCAATTTTCATTGTCAAAGGGCTCAAAGTAGTACTTTGCAACTCTCCCTTAGCCACCCATCACTCCACTCTACTTCTCCTTGTTTTTGAGGACAAAAACCTTCAGGGTGGGGATGGATTGTAACAAGCGGGATACACACTGACTAGGGTTCAGACACCTAGTCACATTAACTGGGGTATATAAGGTGTAAGAGCCCCATATTAGGGCAACCGGTTATTATCAAGATCACACTCTTCATCTTCATCTCCAGCTTCCATGGCTTCCTTCTCCTTTCTCTCCTCTTTTCTCTCTTTCTCTCTCCTCTTCTAGTCTTCTTCCCTTTTCTTCTTGTTCTCTTTCTCTCTCCTCAGCTCTCCTTCTCTCTCCCCTCAGCTTCTTTCATTACAGAAGTATCTTTTTCTTCTTCTTCATTCATAAATTGACTTTGGTGATGGCCATTCTGCATCTGCTGTGCTCTTTTCTTATGGAAGCATTCACTAACAATATGGCCAGTTTTACCACAATAATGACATGTCATCCGACTTCTATTGTGAGTGTTGAATCCTTGACCTCTTCCTTTGGGTGCAGTAGCTCCTCTAGTGTATAAGAGGCTTTCCCTTGAGTTGGTATCTTTTACATATTTGCTTTTAAATTTACTTTCTTCATCAAGCAGTGAGTGCTCAATGTCTTTGAGTGAGAAACTCGGAACATTACTTAGAGTGGACACAAGGTTCTCATATGGATCCTTGTGTACACTTGCAAGCAGTATGACTATTGCTTCATCTTCATCTATATTCTTCTTAAGAGTTGCAAGCTGGGTTTTTAGGCTCTTGAACTTGTTAATGTGCGTGGCCATAGAAGCACTGTCTTTGATATCTAGTTTATAAAATTGCATGAGGAGTTTTACCTTTGAGTTCTTTGCTTGGGTACCAAACATTCTGTCAAGTTCCTCCCAAGCGGTTCTAGCATTTCTAATGCCACATATATGATGTAGCACATCATCCCTTAGTCCCCAAGCAATGATTCTTAGTGCCTTATTATTCATATTCTTCCATTCTTTGGTTTTGAACTGGTCTTCTTCAACGAACCCGTCTTCATCATCTTCCTTCTTGTTATCTGCATCATCTTCAAACAAGTCCCACAAGTCCTTTCGCATCAGGTGATGTATGGTCTTCTCCTTCCATGCATGAAATCCTTCACCATTGAATTTAGCTATTTGCTCAAGCTCTGCCATGTTGCTAAACTTTAGTTAACCAGCAAAAGTTTGTATTTTAATGTGTCAAGAGACACAAGAAAACCAGTGTCAAATTGACACTAGTTGAGTGTTAATGAATATTAGTCGGTACTTGATGTGCTTTCTCTCTCACAAACTTCCTGGATGGCTTTTGAGCTTGCTTGGGCACTTCCAGAACAGTAATGAACTTTAGAGAGTATTGCTCAGTGATTAAAATCAATGTTCATGACTTCAGTGAGAAGAACCTGTGAAGAATGTCAAATTGTGAAGCTTTAGCTATGGCTTTCTGGATTAGGGTTTCTGTAGCAGCCTGGTTTTTGCTCTGTGTGGACTGCACACTTGATCATTCTTAAAACTTTTTACATGGCAATGAAGCTTATCTCATGGGCTACAAAAGCCCTATGGTGGATGTGAGAATTGCGATGTGTATTGTGAGCACAGCTGTACAAATCGTCACGCTGTTACAGACTGCGTTGTTTTTCTGAAGATCACGCAATGCTACCTTCTATAGATGGTAATGTCGCCATCCGATGTGATAACAGGGAGTGCCTTAAGCTAAAGATTAACTTTGGTGAAGAAAATAAGATTTGACATAGCCTTTATGGTGAGATCTGAATGCTCAATTGAAGGTAGGTGCAGTTTGGCTATGGCTGCCAAGTAGGGCATTGAGAAGGAGTAGGATTTGGGGTTCCAGACTTGTCCTGAGTTGATCTAGGTAAGAGTGAAATGAAGTTGGAGGATTAGTGCCATGCCCAACTGGGCTTTGATACCATGTTAGAAATTGCAGATTTAGAGCATGACACAAGCTATGGTGGATGAAAGATGAAGACCAAACTCATAATGACATGAATAAGTAAAGACAAACCGTTACACAAGTGAATTAGGTTCCAAGATAGATTAGCTTGGAATCATAAAAACAATCTTGTTTAAGATCGAGAATGACACTACACTTAACTGAAAGTACAAAGCATCATGACATTGTATTCATTTCATAGTCAAGTACAATGCTTTATAGCCTCTGAGTTGTTCCACTCTCCTCACTATGCATATGGGATTCAGGAGGACAGCTCTTCTTGGAGCATACATTATTTGTTTATTTCTCAACATATACATCCTTTGTCGACTATGCAGAAGCATTATATCATTGTGGCGATCGGCTACTTTACAAAGGGGTCTGAAGCTCAAACTACGACAAAGGATAATACTAAGGAGACAACTAGTTTTATTATGGAAGAAATTGTCTATTGTTTTGGTCCATCGAAAGAGTTAGTGTTTGATTGTGGGACACACTTTTTGAACAAGGTTATAGAAGCCTTGATGGAAGCACTAAAAATTAAACACAATAAAACTACCTCTTTTAATCCCCAAGAAAATGGACAAGTATAGAGTACCAATAAACAACTTGTGGGGATTTTATCCAATATAGTATTTGAGGGTAAGCATGATTGGGATAAGAAACTGCATGTGGCTATCTGGGTGTATAAGACGACATTCAAGAGAGCAATAGGATATACCCCATTCAAGTTGGTATATGAAGAGGAGTGTATCTTACCCTTGGAAATCGAATTACCCACTATGAGGTTTGCTCTAAATCATTCATTGGGTGAGGCAGAAGCATTGCAAGAAAGGTTCACTTTCCTTGCACATCTTGATGAAATCTGATTACAAACTTTGTTACATCAAGAAGTAGGGAAGAAGAGGATAAAAGCACTCCATGACCTTTGAGCTAAAAGATATAAATTTGTGAAGGGCTAGTTGGTGCTATATTATGATGCTCGAAGTTATTTTCTAGAAAACTAGAACCTAAATGGGATAGCCCATATAGATCATTCAGATAGGAAAGAATAGCTCTACAGCTCTTTTAGCAGATTTTCAAGGAGTATACTTTAGCAAATTTACAAGGGGTAGACTTTAAAAATAAAGTGAACTTTAATAAGTTAAAGCCTTACTATGTGTAACCCCAGCTTATCCCCATTTCCATATTATAGTGTGTAATTTATTGATTTTTAGACATGAAAATGATATGAAAACATTATGTACACCTATCATCACAAGCATAACATTAAATGGTATGGAGGGGAGGAGGTCATGAGTGTTAAATATAGAATGAAATCTAATTTATAATGCACTTTACATATAGGACATGTTAATACTAAAAGTTAAAGGCTTCAATAGCATGAGTATGCTCGGTACTGTCCCCTATGCAACAAAGCAAATATGCTACTACTATGAAAATCATGAAAAGAATTGGTTGTGCACATCCACCTTGTTGATTCTATTAAATAAATTATTTGTGCAATCATGGGCATTCACCTTTGCATTGCATTCTATATACATGGTATCAAACGAGTATCAATTGTTGGATTGCATAGTACTTGGTTTCATAAATGCTGACTCACACTGAAGCATGAGAAGTTCCAAGTTATAGGTTTAGTACGTTCATCTCTTTGGGGATTGATTCAATGAGGATTATACTTCATCTCTGGAATGATTTTTATAAAGAGAGGACTATGTGTTGTATGTGTTATATGTTTGAACGGTGCATCTTGGGGCCAATCCTTGAGGTGTAGGAGAGTCATAGTGGGGCTATGGTGGTCGGTCGAGGGGTGCTCCCTATGTATGTGCTACGAAGGTGCTAGAGGTACCATTATGTTTGGGTACTCCCTATGAGGAGTTGGGAAGGGGTCCCTTGGAGCACAAAGCATGTATAAGTTAGATTAGAGAGTGCATCCTCCATACACTCTTGGCCGAAAGGCCGTGGGGTGTTTTGTTTGAGCATAGAGGCCTGCCTAGAGCCTTGGCTAGAGCCTTAGAGTTAGTGCTAGGCCCATTTTTGGTCCTGACAACTAGCCAAATGGTTCCACTAAATCGTGGAAGCCAAATGATAAACCCTAATATCATGCAAACTAATCAACGTGGCCGATCTCCAATTAGGTGGTTAGGGGCCAATCGAGTGGTAAGTGAATAATCACAATTATGAGTCTAGTCTATCAAATGTGCTTGGGGAAGTCAAGGACATGATGAAGCATTATACTGATATGATCAAGATTTATATGTAAGTAGTGTGGTGGTTAAAAATTTTCAAGGAACTAACCTACTGTTAAATGTAACATTTGTGGGAAGTTCAACCATCTAGCTAGTACTTCCTAGAGTGCGATCAACTCTCTTTAACAAGGGACTAGGTAGCTAGGTCCGATTAATCATCGAGCACAAGAAAATAACCTTCAATAAGATGAGGGACCGAAGAAAATATTGTAGAGAGAAAAAGCTATCTAGAAGAGTTGCCTAGTGGTAGTGTTGTCAGTCTCATAGAAGCTATGCATGTCAACACCATTGAGGCTTCCAATTTACAAGCCATTACAAGAGGACATAATGTTGAAGAAGGTGATAGGGATAATGAAAAACATGTTGAGGCAAACCCTACATAGGATGATAAGGGGACACAAGTTTGTAATCCTAATGTGAAAGCCAATTCTCCAAAAGCTATTGATAGCAAAGCTGACTTCAATAAGGAGCTTCCAAAGAAGAGGTAAAAGCTAAGAAATAGGCAAATAAGCATGTTTAATGACCAAGAGAAAGAATGGTTTGGTAGAAAAAGATAACCCTTGCTAATTTTCATGAATTTGACTTACCCAATTATCTTTGTTAGGTAAAGCCTGATGTGAATCTCCTATAGTTGATCAAGTGACCTCTAGGAGTGCATAAAGCATTTAAGAAGATCCTTCACACTGGCTATATCATCAAACCCTTGAAATAGCCCATGTGGGAGTTGACTAGTTTGAACATGTTAAAAAACATTCCCTAAGGGTGGTAGCATATGTTGGTAGCATATTAGTGGATCATGCCATTGTGGATACAAAATCCTCTGTTAACGTTATGAGTTCAGAATTGATGGAAATCCGAGACTAGAAATCCAAAAGGATACCTTCACAATTATCCGATGGTGGTTGATGATAGTTTAAGGCAACTAGAAGATTACATTACCAAAGTCCACATGATTGTTGCTAATGTGGAATGCATTTTTAACTTCAAGCTTATTAGGTTTTCAATGAGGCCAAGCTATCAGGTATTGTTAAGAAGGCCATGGATCTTGCAATCTGACTGTCAAGTTGATATACTCGCTAGCCATTTGATTTTTGGTAGAGGTGATAGATGTGTAATTATAGATGCATATTGTGAATCTCCTCAAAGCGAGAGAGTACCCTTATCTTTGATAGAATTAGATGCATTAGAGGATCCTTTTGTTATTGAGACTTCATCAAGTGATGAATAAAGAGAGGGGTCCACTACAGAAGATGTCTACCAGGTGACTCTAAATGAGCTAATAGAAGCTCAAGGCAAAATCAAAGACACAAATCTAATTGAACTAGATCTCAGGTATGTCAAATGAGCCATGGCCAATTAATAAGGATCTATACTTAGTTTGATAGAGAGAAAGGACTGCGTGTCCTTGATCCAGGAATTTTGTGATATTTTTACATGGAACTATGATGAGCTAAGGGGTATTCCTCTAGGTCTAGCTATGCATGCTATTCCGTTGAAGGAAGATAGCCATTCTATTCAACAAAAATTGAGGTATATGCCTTTCGAGCTAAGGGACGAATTATTTAAGGAGCTACAAAAATTGTGTAAGGCTGGCCTAATATCTTTTATACAACACACGGTGTGGTGTTCATCGGGTAGTTATCAAGAAAAATAAAAATAATCAAATTTGGCTTTGTGTATATTTTAGGGAGCTCAAAAAATAGATGGTCAAATATTACTATTCACTACCATTTATGGATTAGATTCTAGATCAATTAGCGGGTAGAGATATCTATTCATTTATAGAGTACTTTGTTGGTTATACCAAATGTCTACCATAGGAGGAAGATAAGTTAAAAATGACAGTTATCACTATATTTGGCACATTTTCATATCATATTATAACTTTTGGATTATGAAATATGCCAAGGTCTTGGCAATGTATGGTTGATAAAACGTTCGGTGATATTTCCCTAGAGGAGTTGAAAGTCTTCATTGATGATTTGGAGGTAGCCACCACAAGAAAGAGATAGCTACTTATTTTTAAAAAAATTTTTGAGTGGTGTAGGTATTTATGCATTGCTCTCAATCCAAGGAATTGCATCTTTGGAGTGCCCTATGGATTGTTGTTGGGCCATGTGGCTAGTTTAGTTAGTATTGCAAACTGATCCTAAAAAGATAAAGGTTATCATCACTATGAGTCTGCCACGTACTCCTAAAGAAGTGCATAGCTTTCTGTCTCATCACTCAAATATTATTGATGATTTATTAATGCACTAGGTAAGAGGACATTGCCATTGACGAATCTATTGTTTTTTAACTATCTATTTTTTTGGAGTGGTTCATGTCAAGTATTCTTCGAGGATGTGAAGCAGGAATCAATAAAAGTACTAGTCCTAAAAGCACCTAAAATGGGTGAGATATTTTATATATTTTTAGTGGCTACAATGTATAGTATCAACTTTGTTTAGCCAAGATTTGGAAGAAAAAGTGGTACCATCTGATTGTGTTTACTAGTTGTAAATTGGGAATGTACGAGATTAATTATATATATACATAGAAATTTTGTCTTGGGATGGTCTTTGCAATGAAGAAATTCAAGCACTACATCCTATATGAAAAGATAGTATTTTCTATGAAGATAGAGGGGCTGAGGCTATTGATGAATAAGTTGCAACCATGTGATCACCTAGCAAAGTGGTTGATTACTTCGCAAGAATTTGACTATGAAATTAGGAGTAAGCCAGTGAAGTTGCACGGTATCATTGAATGTCTTATGGATTTCAAGGAGACGAAGGAAGTGTTGATTGAAAATAGTGACATCGAGGGTCTATTCAAAATTGATATGGTCTCCATTTCATCCAAGTATCTTGCCATAACACACTATCAATTTAGAGGAGAGGCACGAGCTGCTTTTTGAAGGTTGAAAAGAGGAAAATTAGGCAACAAACCTTGAAATTTACCTTGATTGCAAGAACACTATATCGGCAAGGGATTGATTATATTTATCACCGATATGTCATGCTTGATGAGGTTCCATTTACCGTGGAAGAGTGTCATGACTCCACTTGTGGAGGGCACTTTATTGGGTGGACAATTGACTGCTGGAAAGCTTTGAGATCCAGATATTGGTGGCCATCCATTTTCCAGGATGCATTTGCATATATTAAGAGATATGATAACAAGGAGAATAGAAAGCACCCACTGACTCCTATCATGGCTATACTACCATTTGAGAAGTGGGGTATTGATTTTGTTAGACCTATACATCCTTCGTCAACTACACAAAAGTGTTATATCATTGTGGTGATAGACTATTCTACGAAGTGGTTTGAAGCTCATTATGATGAAGGATAATGCCAAGAAAATAGGTAGTTTTATTTTGGATTAGATTGTTTGCCATTTTGGTCCCCCTAAGGAGCTTGTATTTGATCATGGGACGCATTTTTAGAATAAAGTGATTGAGGCTTTGATAGAAGCTCTGAAGATTAAGCATAATAAGACAACATCTTACAACCTCTAAGCTAAAGAGCAAGTAGAGAGTACTAATAAATAGCATGTAGGGACTTTATCCAAGACTGTATCAAAAGGTAAGCCTGATTGGGATAAGAAGTTATATGTGGTTGTTTGGGATTATAATATGACATTCAAAAGAGCTATAGGTCATATCTCTTTAAATTAGTATATGAGAAAGAGTATATTTTATCTTTGGAGATTGAGATGCCTATAGTAAGGTTTGCTCTAAACCATTCTTTGGGTGAAGAGAAAGCGTTACAAGAAAGGCTCACTTCCCTTGTACATCTTGATGAGATTTGGTTGCAAGCCTTGTTGCATCAGGAAGTAGGAAATAAGAAAATGACAATAATTCATGATTTTTGGACTAAAAACTATAAATTTACTAAGGGTTAGGTGATTCAATATTATGATGCCCATCATGACCTCTTTCCAAACAAGTTGGAACCCAAATGGGATGGTCCTTATAAGATTTTCCGTATAGGAAAGAATGACTTTATAGCCCTCTTAGCGAATTTGCAAGGGGTAGAGTTTAAAATTAAAGTTAACTTCAATAAACTGAAGCCCTATTATATGTAGAGGCTGACATTGGACTTGTTGCATTTGCAAGCCCTTCAAGATTCAGCTTAAACTTGCAAAGGGTACCAAGACTATTGGATGGGAAAAGTCATTCCTTATCTTGAGCATCCATATTTATAGTAATGTTTTCACCAAGGAAAAGTGATCTAGTGGGGTAAAGATTATCACATTACTAAGTGGCAAGATGACTCTTTCACATGTGATATTCGAGTCTATTTCCATCATTGTCATCGGGTTCTTACTAGCATCCCTATCCAGTTTAGTGAGGAAGGAGGGATTATACATGTCTTACACCCCCTCTCTCAATCAGATTTTGACTATCATAAGTACGAGTAGGTTAATCATCATGGAAGGTTACATCAATGCAGCCTTAATTTATACATTATATTTTGATAGAGCTTCTCAAGGACCTGCGAAATATGGGAGTATAGGGGTCTTTTATTGGTAAAAGGAAACTCCCATTAGTGATTAACCAATTGAATGGGACCTATAGTGTGAGGGATCCCATTCTAATGATGTACCATTATGTAACCTTGGACACCCTTGAGATCTTTGATGCAGTGACTTGATATCTAATTTTCGACAGCGGAATTGCTTTGCAGACTCCTTGGCTAATTATGCCTTTGTTGAAGATGTCTTTCTTAACTGTGGTCTTGTGGGTTTTTACAATTGCCTCTTGATTTTAGTCTAGGGCTACTATGGGAATTTCTTTTACTAACATGTCATGTTTTGGCCACCGATGGTTAGTACACGTTATGAGATAGGTAGCAATTGACCATCTTCCTATTCTTTCATGGACGCATCAGATTGTTCAATAACATATTTGTTAGACATCCCTTGCCATTTATGGAGGAGAGTTATGTAATAATTTGATACATTTAGTGTAGAGCTTGAGTGGCAGATCCCCTTGGTCTAGTTTAATGCTTTAGTAGGGTTTATGTGGGGACCAAGGATTTGCTTTTAGTAGTACGTTGCTAAATGGTGTGCTTTATGGTTACATTTCGTTAAGCCAAGAGGCCCTTTGTTCTTTAGAGAATTTTTTGATTTCATTAGGGGAAGAGAGCCATTTGTTTATTTAGTCCAGGTACGGTTAATGGGTTTTAATTCAGTGTTACACTAAAATTTTTTAATAAAGCACTTGGAGGGAACCTCTTGTTATATAGAAGATTCTTGTGGCCAAGTCCAGATGATATCCTTCCTTTACAAGTTCTTTTCCTTTATGTTTTATGTGTATATGTATGTGGGTATTTTTCTTTTATTTGGGGACTAGCATTCAAGGCATGAAGTCCCAAGGTTAGGTCAGGTGTGCTTGAGGAGGTTTGAGTAGTTGTTCATCTCTTGAAAATACATTATCATGCACTCTAAAAGCTATTTTTGAGGGTAGTCCTAGTGACCCTGTCTTGCTAGCATTCTAGGAAACTGTTTCTAGGAATTCTTGTTAATTCTGAGGTAGTTACTAAAGCTTACCAAATAAAAGAGGAGAAAACCAATGAATATATCTAAAACATATATAATAATACAATTGTGTATAAAATGGAGTTCTAACTTCTAAAATAAAAATATAAAGAAAGAAAAATCCCAAGAGCAGATGTTCATTGCCTTGCGAAGGCCTAGTAGGTTCCTAAGGATGACCCGAGACCCTAATATCTTGTCTTCTTGGGGGTGGCTGTAATGTCCCCATTACTTAGTTTATTTTAATGTGTGTATACATTCCAAAGAAAATTGATTTATGCTGCACATTTTAAAAAAAAATCTCTAATTATGAAACTGACTCTAATTATGAAGATAATAATATTATTAATGAGGCATTATATGCCAATTCATGGAAGAAAGACTTGGGAGACCCTCCTAAGATTAGCTTATTAAAACTATGTTTGTAGTATAGAACAACAAAAAGAACTAGCCTAGTGGATAGTCACTTGGCAGTTAAGTGCACTTGGGTGATGACACTACCGAGATGGGTGACCTCCCAGGAAGATTTTCCTACAAGCTAGTGGGAGCTTCTCATCCACAACCAATGGCGTTAACGAAGCCTTCGTAGCTTGTTTCCAAGTATGCCAAGGTCAATGCCTTGGTCACCCCCTTGATCCTAAGCCTTAGAGTGATGGCCACTCGACAACGCACCATGCAATGCTTGCCCATAGATTCGTAAATTTTTATCTTCACACTACAAAAATGGAGCTTCCTCTCTGATGTCATCAAAAGCACTAAAAGAAAGCGCTCTCTCTTTGTCATTGATGATGTCATCAAAAAATGCTAAAAAGCAAGCGTCCTCTCTTTTATCCCCCTTGCAAAACTATAAATTGAGGCTTGGGGATGACTAGGAAGGAAAACAAGAGCAATCTTGACAAGGACGAGATGCTAATCG
The DNA here is from genome assembly GCF_053477565.2 of Lygodium microphyllum. NCBI lineage: Eukaryota > Viridiplantae > Streptophyta > Polypodiopsida > Schizaeales > Lygodiaceae > Lygodium > Lygodium microphyllum. The sequence continues at coordinate 42,383,111 of NC_141139.1, read as the reverse complement.
AGAAGGAGGAGACTCTATTCTGCAAGACAAAGAGACATCATTCCATTCAATCCAAGGAAAGGGATACACAGAAGGTCTCTTATCCTCTTCTGCTCTAATCTGAGAAGAGAAGACACTGAAAGACTTTATCCTATTCTATCAATCTAGTTAGAAGTCATACATCTACTCTCATCCCTATTCCGTCTACTAGAGAGAGAGAAATATTGCTCTCCACAAGGCAAGAAGAACCATCTGCGAGGCCGACATCATTGAATCCCACAATAACCATCATCATCATCAAGAGTTTTACACCCTTTCCAACTGGTAGTATTGTCGTGTTTTTCTTCTTCTATGAATCATATTTTCGTCATGGCCTTGAAGAAAAAGAATTCAAAAGCTGAAATCGCATCCAGTTGGTAGTCCTACCATGTTCTTCTTCTTCTAGAATCATATGTCCATCATAGCCCTGAAGAAAAAGAATTCAAAAGATGAAATCGCGAACGACCCTACTAACATGTAAGCAACAGTTGGAGTTGTGAGAGCATGGGAGTCACTAACGGAGTCACAGGCATGTATAACAACCCTTTACCAATTTCGATACCATAGATTTTTTCTAAAAATTTCTATTCGAATTCAATAGAAATAAGATAAGTCCCTTAAGAAATATTGTGATCTTAGAGTATTCACTTGGTAAATTATAAGAACATCTTATAGGCTGAAAACTGTTAGGGAAACTACGAAATTCTAAAACTCAAGAGAAATCATGAGGAATTTTTAAAGATGGATTTATTAAGAACGAACCTCGAAGAAATTAGTCAAGGATATAGTTTAATCTAAAAGCTTTGATAGAAGATTTTAAGATCGGAAATATCTCTAAGTTGAAGAAATGGACTTAAGGCCAAGAAACTTGGTTACAAGAATGTCATTATAAACCTTAAATTGAGAGGTTAGAGACCCCAAAATCTAGATACCCTAGGGAAAGAGCTCAGAGCGTGAATTTCAAAGGTCGATTGCTATGAGATTAATCATCACTTGAAAGTTGCATGAGTGTTTGAAGTCATAATTACTTGAAGACATCAATCTTGTTTGTGATTTTCTAGATTAGATCCTGATTGAATTAAGTATTGGAATAGATATAAATTGAGGAGCCCTATACCTCCCCCAAGGATAGGTGTTGAATCCCCATACCAAGAGGGGATGTTTTTACAGTCGGGGAAGCATGGACCGCTGACTCCAATGGCGAGAGGTCTCCCAACAGGGATCGTATTAAGTAAGAGGTGGTTAAGGTACTAGGGGGGGTTCTGGCTAGTAAATCCTTTACGCACCTAGGAACTACTTGGTCCCTTGTATGGCCCAAGTTCTACTTGCGACACCTAAAAACAATAGCTATAGGTGGATTTGATCTTGGTGATGTGCAGATGCGCCGGATGAGACAACATGTGAAATTGTAATTTTTCTCTTGTATAGGCAGGAGAACACACATTAGGGAACATAATCAATGAATTTATTTATTCTAATTATATGTCCATGAGTAAATTAGGCAAACAAACAACTGTGCATAAAAGGATTCTTTTTAATTAATGAAGCTATTTTTATATGTTTCACATAATGTGGTAGATAATTAGATAACTAAGAACTATTGAGATATTTGCAATCACACCTACTTTAGTCTCTTTGTGAGAAGAAGTGAGGGCTCAGGACCAGAATCCCATACCACCACTCAATTCCTATAAAGCATTGTACTTGCACTCTTTTTCTAATGCAATGATAGTACTCTTTTCTTTCCAGTAAAGTATCATGTCACTGTCAATACACAAGATTGTGTTTATGAGTCCAAGTCTCAATCTTGGAACCTAATTCACTTGTGTAGCAATTTGTCCTAGTCAAGGTCAATGTCTTCATGAGTTTCTTTTTCCTCTTTCAACCTCCATAGCTTCCACATCTGCCATGCTCTAGATCTCGCATATTTCACATGGTATCAGAGCTCAGTTGAGCATGGCCCAATGCTCCTTTCACTCCTCTCAGCTCCTTTTCATCTCTTCTCAACTCAGTTTGAGTACTGGACCCTATCTCCAACTTCATTTGCATTCCTACCTTTAATGAAGCTTCCATGGCAGCCATAGACAACATCACCTTGTCAGTTTGAAACTTTCATATCTCTCTTCACAGGCCAAATCTCTCTGAACTTCCCTCTCGAGAAGTGTTTTTCTACTTCCAAACCTCCTTCTTGGCTCCTCAATCATTGCGATTGGGCAACTATAGCTTCAGCATAGCCTCTTTTCAGAGTTGCTGCCATAATTGTGTGTGTGGACAACACCTACCTACCTCTGTTGGAGCAGCCATATCTCATCAACCAGGCCATATCTCTTCGAGCTTTCTTCTTGAGAGTTGTTCTTTAGGTCAAGGCGCAACTTCTTGATACAAAAATCAAGGAGATTGATGCACACCATGCCCGTCATTTGCATTTTCCTAAATCTGGGTGCAGTTTTGACAGTGACCACTTTGAAGGCTTAGATATCTCAACTTAAGCATAATGAGTACAAACCTTCTTAGGGGGAGTTAGATCCATTAGTGAGGGTCCTCTATCTCAAAGGGTTTGAGCAGATTAAACCTGTGGAGTGCGTGGGAGCTCATTTACCAGTTACTGGTCCCTGTTTTGACAGGACAGCCATAGCCACTTACCTTTAAGCTCATTTTTCCTTCATTTTCTTTCTCCTCCCACTTAAACCAAGCCAAGGCCACTCTAATCTAAAGTTTTCAGCAAGTATTCAACCATCAAATCAGCAAGGAGGGAAAGCTATGAAGAGTTTTTGAAGATCATCAAGTCAAACTCAAGCAACAAACATCAAATTTCAAACTAGTATCTTTTGATACTTCACTGCCATTGCTTGTGTCTTTTGACACATACAAAGATCAACTCATTCCTAGTTATTCTCAGTCATTTGAAGCTAATTTGCTGCTGGTCTCTCAAGTCGAACATTGGAGCCCCAAGAGGAACACCAAGGAAAAGGGAATTCTCTTGCAAGAAAATCTATCTTGTAACATCAACAAGCTTGTTTATTATGTTTCATATGATCACAATGAAGAAAAGAATACCATGCACAACAAATCTTCATATAGCATCATGTAGATCTCCCACGGATTTGATAGAATCAACCATATTCTTCAATATCTTCACAAAATCCATCAATAGAACAAAGAAAGCAAAATGAATACACCATCTTTGAATGGAAATACATCACATAGTATTAATCTTCAATATCTTCATAGTCTTCTCTCTCAATCTCTCATATACAATCACTCTGTTTCAGTAGAATTGACTATCTCTGACTCTCTCTCTCTCTCTCTCTCCATCAATAATACATCATATCCTCACTACAATCTCTCAAAATCACTCTCAATAATCCTTCTTAGGTCGTGGATACCCCTCCCAAGAGGTATGTCTGATATGAAGAGTCACCAGAGCCACTACAGTGTCTTTTCATAGCTCACTACTGTCACTTCACTCCAGTCTTCACTTGAGTCTTCAGCAGCTACTTCTTTCACTTCTTTCAGCTCCTTTGCACTTGTATTCACCTCTTTCCAAGGCTAGAAAACTTTCCCAAGCTACACACACATTCTATAGAACACATACAGAAGCATACAGAACAGTCACAGAACAGTACCAGAACAGCTACAGTACAGAACAGAACAGAGATAGAAGCTCTACAAAAGACCCTACAGAAGGTTACAGAAGGTCATCAAAACCTCATAACTCATACTTAAACCATTCCAAACTCTCACAAACCATTCAATAAACTTTCACAAGATCTCAATCTTCATCAATCAATACTCCATCCCTCCTTATAGAAGACAATTAGAACAAAACAGAAGCTATACAGAAGGTATACAAAACCAATCAGAATCTATCAAAACATCACAGAACCACTGATAAACATCATGAACTTTCAAAATACAATCAATATCATCCAAAACACTCTCAAACCACTTCTAAACCAATCAATCATCTCATAAAATCAACCATTCAGCTCTCAAAAACAACAAAAATCAGCCAAAACTTCATGCGGAGATTTTTCCTTCTTACTGCATATCATTCCGGAGAACGGTTCGTCCAATATTAATTTCCGATCCCATTTTCGGGTCTGTTTTTTGGGTTTTTCCCATGTGAACGTGTCTTGTCTCAGTCGGAACTATGTTTTGATGAGATAGGATTGTCGGGCATGTCTTTCTGCATCTTTTTCCTTTGTCCTGCACCTCGTTCCGATGCACGGATCTTCTGATATTAATTTTTAATTGCGTTTTTTTATTCATTTTTGTGTTTTTTGCACGTGATCGCCCTTTACCCCCCCTGGAACCCCCGTTGCACATTTTCCCTGTCTTCCCCTTGTCGTCCTTCCCACTTTTTGTTTTTACAACATTTTGTTTTGACGTCCGGATTGGAAGTTATTAATTTTTCTTTATTTTTATGTGTTTTTACGCGCCCGCCCCACGCGTGAACGCACCCCTTTTCGATTTTACGCGTCTTAACGCGCCTCGGTCGCATCCGCGTGCCTCGTCCCCGCATTCAGGCGCCTTTTCAATCCCGTGACGGCAAATTTTTTTACCTCCGCCCTGCGCACGCGCGCGGGACGGGGGGGTACGCCTCCTTTGTGGGCATCCCACCCACTAACCCTTACCCCATCCCCCTATGGGCACCCCCCCATGGGCCCTGCCCCTTCCCTATGCCCCCCCTTCCCATGGGCCCCTGCCCATACCACTCCCATCCCCCTATGGGCACCCCCCATGGGCCTTGCCCCTTCCCCATACCCTTCCCTATCCCCCCCACCCTTCTCTCTCCCCGACCCCTCCCCACCCCAACTACCTCCCTTCTTCTCTCCCTCTCCCGCTCCTGCGTGTCCCCCCTACCTCCCTCCATCTCCATCTCCTTCTCTCCCCTCCTCCTTCTTTGTTCCATCCTCCTCCCCTTCTTCTTCTCCCTCTCTTTCCCTTCTTCTCCCCTCCTCCTCTTCTCCTCCTTCTCTCCTCCCTCCTCCCCGTCATTCTCCCTCCCTTCTTTCTTCTCCCTTCCTCCTCTCCCGCCCTGCCTGCTCCTCCCCTCTCCTTCCCCTCCTTCCTCTCCCTCTTCCCCTCGTCCTCCTTGGCGACGCCGAGCCGCCCGTCCCAGCGCCCGCCCCTGCCCGCCTCGTGCTCCAGAGCCCCTGCCCTCGTCGTCTGCCCCGCCACGACTGCCGCCGACCGCCCATCGCAGCGCTCGCCCCTGCCCGCCTCATGCTCCAGAGCCCCTGCCCTCGTCGTCTGCCCCGCCACGATTGCCGCCGAGCCGCTTGCCGCCCTCGCCTCCTGCGCCTCTGTCCTGCCGCCTGCCACGTGCAACCCCCCCCACCTCCCCCCATTATTCCCCCTTCCCACCCCCATTCAGACCAACCCCCCCACTAATCCCCCTTCCCACCCCCATTCAAACCCCACCCCCCCCACTAATCCCCCTTCCCACCCCCATTCAAACCCACCTCCCCCATCCCATATAAGCCCCTGTTCCCACCCCCCACTAAGCACACACCTACCTCTAACCTACCCCCCAGTCCCACCACTAACTCACCCTACCTCCACACAAGCCCCCTTTCCCCCCCTAGAAACTTGTGGAACCGCTGCACTGCAAAAAACCCCCTGTAAGCCCCCTGTCCCACGCTGCAGCCCCGCTGCCCGGCTGCACCACCGCGATTCCCTCCATCAACCCCCGTCCCACCCGTCGACACCCTCGTGGCATCGACCCACACGTCGGTGTGTACGCGCGCGTGGGAGCTTGCGGTTGATCGTGTGATTGATCGTGCGCGGGTGCGGGACTTTAATTGTCGGTTGATGACACGTAGCTGTCACGCAGCTTATTTCTGGGTATTTTCCTAGATTTTTAATTCACACACCCACACACCCTCTTAAAATTTAAAAAAAAAACAAAACATTGAAAAATTCAAATAAATCATTTAAAAACACTTAAAAGTCTAAAAAACATTCCAGAAAATCTAGAAAAATTCCTATTATTTTTGCAACCAAATGCCTTTTTTTAAAACCTATAAATTTCTAGAAGAAAATTTTCAAAACATTTTAAAATTCCATATTCTTAAAAAAAACCCAAAAAATGAAAAAAATAATTAAAAATGCTAAAAAATTCCAAATTAATTTCTGAAAAATTCATAACACTTCCAATAACATTTTTTCTTATTTTTCGGTATATTTTTCTAAGTTGTCACAATATTTCATTTCACACCTAAATTCCTTAAAAATACAAAAAAAAACCTTTTTAATCCAAACACAAACTAAACATCTAGAAAAAAATCCAGATATTTTTGGATTGTGGAGAGCGCATTCTTTGCATTTTCATACACCCACTACCAGGTATTTTCCCTTTTATTTGTTATTTTTTCAGCTACCCCAAAACCCACGGTTAATATAAAAATAAAAAACAACCAAGAGAAAAAAAACAACAACAAACAAACAAACACCCAAATAATTTAAAAAAAAGGACCCTCAACACCACCATGGCACGCGCATTCGCGCTAAACACACCATATTTTTTTAAATAAAAATAAACCCGCCGTTCACTTCGCACGCGCTAAGTGCGCTAAAGAGACACTTTAATTTTTAATTAAAATGAACCAGCCTCACAAGAGCACGCGCTGGCAAAAAAGCACTCCACATCACCTTAATTTGTAATCAATGAACTTGCATTTAGAGACCCAGTCTGGGTATCGAAGTCCAGGATTCGAATTAAAGCACCGTTTTCACCTAATAATTGGTAATTAAATTTTTAAGAAGGAACCGCCGTTTTCTTGCTAAGGTTTATCACTTAATAAAAATTCACCCATTCTTAATAATTTATTAAAATAAACATTTCATTAAATTAATTTTTCCCTCACTGCACTTAATTCCCTTTTTTAACGAACCCGTTTCGTGGGATGGGTATGCGCAGTCTTTGGAGTTATTTCCATAGTCCAACACTGGTTTATCAAAGATGTGGTCTTGATGTGTAGGTTGTGGTGATGTTTTGGTTCCGCTTCTTTGTTACGGTTAAGGGTACGGTGTGTAGTTTTTTCTTTTATTGCCTGATATGGGGTTTTGGGCGTTTGTCTGATGCATAGCATGAAGCTTTCGGTCGCATATGTCTAGAGGTCATGTCGAATTTTTTCTAGGTTGTGGTTTGCTTGGGGTTAGTTGGTCGAGTTACGTTTTATTGTTTTGGTTGTTTTCTTATCCTTGGTTTTTTGTCTGTTGCTTTGCAGGCATTCTCCTTGACTGTCTGTGTTTGTGGTGTGTGTGTACCCATCTGAATGGCGCCTTCTCACGCTCCTCCTCCTATCCAATATGTCCCACTAGTCAGTAGGGATTACTCTTCCCTACTCACTTTTGAGCCTCTCACAAAGGCGGGACTCGTTGCTTTTGTGGCTACCTCCTTTCCATTGCTTCCAGAGGATCCATCGTTGTGTGATGAGTTTTTGGCCTCTTACACCAAGAAGTCGGAAGTAGTGCAGGGTATTTCTATGACTTTGACACCTCGAGGCCTAGGGAAGGCTCTGTCTCTTCCCTCCAAAGGTGAACCTTTTGTTACCACTCGTCAGCTTTTCTCTAATGAAGAGATTTTGAAGCTGTTACAAAAACAGACAAGGGAAATGCTGGATGTTAAGAAGGTGATCAACTCTTCAGGAGTTTCCTTTTCCATGATCACTGATCCCGTATGGAAGATGGTCTGTCAGTTTCTCCGGGACAGGTTTATGCCTGCCAAAATGCCATCCCAGTACTTGTCCAAAGAGCTTTTCACAGCTTCCAAGATGGTGTTGAAAGGAGTCGCTATTGATTGGAGCACTTACCTTCTCACTAAAATGGATCAACATTTCGTCAAAGTCACTAGGGGTAATGTTACCAATGTCACCTATGGATCATACTTGTCTTCCTTCTTGACCTATTCAGGTTTACAGAAGAGTGTGCCTCCACCTCCTCCATCAGATCCAGTACCTCCTCCTCCACCTTCAGATGAGTCAGAATCCATTGATATAGAGGATGATGATTCTCCACCTCCCCTGGTCATACAGCGCAAACGCTTGAAGCGGGTAGCGGATAAAGCTCCTTCAGTAATTCCTTCAGTGCCCATTCCTGCTACCTCTGGCAGTGATCTCCCTGGGTATCTCACTTGTAATAACCTGTTCAGAGCACATTCTGAAGGTTCGTTGGATATATCAGTTCCCTCACTGAACAGTCTAGTCTCAGGAGATGCAATTCCTTTCCTCTGTAAAGACATTCAGAGTTCCATTGAATTGTCAGTGGCAGCCTGTGTTCAACAGCTGTATGCTTCCTTTTATGACGAGTTGATGCAGTCTAAGGACCAATTTCATAAGGCAACATCCGAGTTAGCCTCTGCTAAGGATACCCTATCAGATTTGTTTAAGCAGATCGAACAACAAACCCAACTGGTTGCCACCCAAAGAGATGAGATATCTTCTTTGAAGATTCAATTAACAGAGGCTCAATCAGAGGTTACTAGCCTTTCAGAGGAGAAGGAGAGGATGTCCAGAGAAGCGCAGGAGTTCCAAACTCTTTTAGATGTCAAACTGCAACTGTGCATCCCGCCCTGTGCTGGCATGTGGTGCGAGAAGGAAGGCCAGGGAGCCTTATAGTGCAGTGCACAGAAACAAATTGTGCTTTGTGCATTGAGAGGCCCATCTTGTGCGTGCAACACTTCATTCATACTCCTCACCTCTCATTTGATTTGAAGGGAAAAGTCTGGTCACTCGCCCCACCCTCTGTCTCACTCGTTGTTGATAGTTACAGAGGGCAACCCATACGCACGTCCCCATCCGGTTAGGATGAAAGCTCACGTCACTCGATTGGTTGTCGATGAAGATCGCGTCGTCAGTTGTTGAAGAGGCGTACCCAGGGAGGTAGCCATCAAATCGAACGTTGAGTTGGATAGGATATGTCGTCTGCTAGAGGACAGTTAGACACTCTGCAGAGAGACCCAGGACACAGCGTACCAAGGGAGGCAGCTTTGGAACTGGATCCTGAGGATGTCAACTGATGAATCCACTTTCTGGACTGCTGGGTGTTGCCACCTTTTCCACAGCTAGCTTCCCGCCCAAGGGTTATCACCTTTTCTTGGAACGAGGCCTGCTATGACAAGGAATTGCTTCCTTTTCTCCCATAACCGATATATAAATTTTTTTTTTCTTTTTCGATTTAAGTAAGTGAATGGTAGAAATACCATGTATCAGAACCAACCTCACCACTGTCGCTGGTGGAAAATAGAGAATAAGAGATCAAGGCTGGAAGGTAGGGTTGAGGGGACAGAGGGTTGCATCCACCTCATCAGGAGTGGCTAAAGAACGGCTATCAGAAGTAGCATCATAAGAAGTACAGTGCCGCACCAACGAGGGAAAGGATCAGGTGACCGTGATTGTCAAGATCCCCAAGGAGGGAAGTACTTCTTCAGGTGATATCCATTGATCAGGAAGGGATCATCAGCGGCATCAACGGTCTGCACTTGGACAAAGCCATTAGGGTTGACAGCAAGTACCTTATATGGGCCCATCCACCGCTGTTGGAGCTTGCCAGGAAACTTGTCAAATCATGAATCATAGGCTAGGACCAAATCACCTTCTTTGAACTCCTTGTGCTTGATGAAGCTGTCATGGTAAGCCTTATGTCGAGCTTGCGTGGCTTCCATGCACTGTAGAGCCATCCTGCGAGTTTCGTCCAAATATTCCAGGTGCAGGAGATGGCGTTGTAGTGAATCATCATCCCCCAAACGCTCTTTGATAGCCACTCTCAAAGAGGGTAATTCCAGTTCAACAGGGAAAACAGCTTCTGTACCATACACCAGCTGAAAGGGTGTCTGTCCTGTTGCTGCTTTATGGGAGGTTCTGTACGCCCAGAGGGCCTCTGTAAGTCGATCATCCCAATCACGACGATGTGCGGCAATCGTTCTTGTCAGAATCGAGCAGAGGATGCGATTGGTGACTTCGACTTGGCCGTTGGCTCTGGGGTAATAAGGAGTGGACTTGCGATGGCGGACCTTATACAACTTTGTCAACTCTTCCATGACTTTATTAATGAAATGAGTGCCTCTGTCACTTACCAGCTCTAAGGGACTGCCAAAATGGGTGATGATATTCTCGTACATGAACAGGGCCACGTTGTTACCATCGTCCCACTTTAGGGCTTTAGCTTCACACCACTTTGTGACATAATCCGTACATACGAGGATGTATCAGTTCTGTTTCCTTCTGGTGGGAGGATCGATTGGACCTACGAAGTCAATGCCCCACTTCTCAAACGGCTTTAGGGGAAGGATAGGTTGCAGTGGCATGGCACTTGTCTTGGTAGGTTTCCCCATTCGCTGATAAGCATCACATCTTTTACAGTAATCATAGGCATCCTTATGAAGGGTAGGCCACCAGTATCCTGCTAGCAGAGCCTTCCTGGCTGTAGCTTCTCCTGCAAAGTGGCCTCCACATGGCTCGTCATGGCGAGCCTTCAGAACAATCCCAATCTCATCTCCTGCAACACATCTTCTGAGCACTTCATCTTTGCCTTTCTTATATAGTGCGCCATCTAGCAGGGTGTAGGGGGCTGATTCTAACATGAGCTTCTTCCTTTCCCGACTAGAAATACCAGAAGGGTACTGTTGGGTTGCCAGCAGATTGGCAATGTCTGCATACCAGGGAGTTACAGTTTCTACCAGGAATAGGGAAGCATCAGGGAGGTTTGGATCATCTTGCTCCTCGTCTGCAGTTTGTGGGATACGCGACAGATGATCAACCAGAACATGGGAACGACCAGGCTTGGTAATTACCTCAAAGTCGAACTCCTGAAATAGAAGGAACAATCTCATCATTCGACCTTTCACATTCACTTTGTTCATCAGGAAGGATAGGGCCTCGTGATCCACATAAAATTTAAAGTGGGTAGATAGGAGGTAATGGCGGAACTTCTCTAGGGCAAACACCATTGCCAAGCACTCCAGCTCTGTCACTGTATAGTTCCTTTCTCTATCAATGACTTTTCGGCTTGCATAATAGATCGGTTGATCCAGCTTAGAGGAGCCCTTCTGGCATAGGACTGCGCCTAAGCCTTCGATCGATGCATCAGTGTGTACATGGAACTCCTTCGTCCAATCAGGAGGTTACAGAATGGGTGCCTCAATCAGACACTGCTTCAGAGTGGTGAAGGCTTTGTCACATTCTTCCGTCCAAGTAAACTCTACATCTTTCCTCAGAAGCTTGTGCAAGGAGGTTGCCTTTGTTGCGAAATGAGCTATGAACCTTCTATAGTAACCCACATGGCCTAGGAATCCCCTCAACTGTTTGAGGTTGGTGGGTGCTGTCAGAGCTGCAATCTTTTCGATCTTTGCAGGGTCTGTTGATATCCCCTGTGCAGAGACAATGTGGCCCAACAGAACTCCAGAAGAGACTCCAAAGATGCATTTGTCGGGGTTGAGGGAAATCCCATACTCCCGACATCGATCAAAGCATTGTTCCAGGTGTCTCCAGTGTTCATGGATCAAAATATAGACACAGAAGTCATCCAAATATACCTCAATAAAATCATGCAGATGATTTTGGAATGCAGCCATCATGACTCGCTGGAAAGTAGCAGGGGCATTGCAGAGCCCAAATGGCATTACTCGGTAAGCGTAGGTCCCCCATTCTGTGGTGAAGGTTGTTTTGGACTGGTCTTCTTCTGCTATTTGCACTTGGTTATATCCGCTGAATCCATCCAGAAGGGAGTAAAGCTCATGTCCTGCCACTGTGTCCAACAGTTGGTCTGTGAAAGGAATCGGGAAGTAATCCTTCTTGGTCTTGGAATTGAGCTTTCGGAAGTCAACACATATTCGCAATTTTCCATTCTTCTTGGGTACAACCACGATGGGTGAAACCCATTCACTATTTGCCACTGGATAGATGAACTCGGCTTCCAGAAGCTTCAGTAGCTCTGCTTTTACCAATGTGGAATAATTCGGGTTCATTCGCCTTTGTCGTTGCCGTACTGGCTTGGCATCAGGCTCCAAGTCAATATGATGCTGACATATTGTGGGATCAATCCCCCTTTAGGTCTTTGTAGGACCACGCAAACACGTCCAAATTTTCTTTCAACAAGTTGTACAAAGTTGACAACTCCTCTTCTGGGAGGCTGCTACCCACCTTTAAGTGGCATTCAGTGCCATCTGCATCCACAAAAGTTAACTGCCTTTCACCTTCTACTTCACGGATGAAGGTCCCGCGGACTGCTTCTGGGTACAGATCCGACTCCTTCAAGGGAGTGGTGTCCTCTTCTGATGTCCCACTAGAACCAACTTCTTCTTTTGGTGGAGACTTAGGGTGCTCCTTAAGATGTTGAAATGGGATTAGAGCCGTTTCGGGCTTGGTTTCAAGATTAATTACCTCTTGGATTGAAGACTCATCTTCTGATGACACGTCCAAGAATGTCACATAACAGGGACCCTCTGATGCCTGTTGGGTTGGTGGGACTGGTGCTTGTTGGCACGGTGCATCATCATCATCTTTCTTTGGCAAGGGTGGGTGAGGACGACATGAGCCACTGCTGAAAGACGGCTTATTCTTCTTAATCCATTTCTTAAAAAGATTTTGCATATGAGAAGATCTGTTTACCAGACCAAATGGTACCATCGCCATTCTGTCCCATAGCATGAGCTCGTCTACTTCTGATGCTTCTGGAACTTTTTCTTCATATATATCCTCTTCGGGTGGGATAGATTCTTCCGTCTCACTTTCATAACCTTCTTCGTCCATATCATCTCCATCCTCTTCTGTCTCTATCTCTGTCTCTGGCTCTGTCTCTGTCTCTGTCTCTGCTATGGCCATGTAACAGGGAGAGCAGTACATCCATGCTTCTATCTCACTGTCAGAAGTGATTTCAGAAGTCATTCCTGGTTCAGGCAGGAAGTATTCACCCATTGATAATGGCTTTGCATCTTTTGGGAGTTCGCTTACAGTGTCCACTGTTAAGGAACGTGCCACTATTTTCTTGGGAAGGATCTGTTTGACAGCATCTTCGTCTGTTGATGTTCCATCTGTAGATAATTCCAAGGAGGTGGATCCATGTCCTTTTTGAGAACCATATAGCTTCAGCACCACTTTATTGGGTCCTCTACCCAAGGTCAAGGTTCCTTTGAACCAATCCGTCCTTGCTCGGGCTTCAAAAAGCCATGGTCTGCCCAGTAACAGAGGGTAGGATGTACCATAAGAGTTTGGCTTCAACACCAGATAAGTTAGCCAATAATCTTTTCCAGCCACTGTAGTCTTCACATATGGGAGAATGCCCAAAGGCTTGATTCTGCTCTGATCCGCCAGTCTGATGAGCCATTGGGTTGGTTGTACACCTTGCAGGCCTAGATCCTTCATTGTCACATCCGTCATAATGTTCACTGATGAACCACCATCAATTAGTGCATTTGCAATGAAGCAGCCTTCTATCCACATGCCAGTCTCTGGGGTAATCGGATCTAGGAAGGCGTTAGCCACATCCACTTCTTTTACAGACGCTGAAGCTTTATTGGACTTTGTTGCTGTTAAGGGAGCAATCCTTAAGCCACGTTTTCTTGTGAGTATACTTTTGAACCTTTTTCGGAAACTAGGAGACAACATCAATAATTGTCAAAATGTGAGGTTTGGTTTAAAGGTATCTAGATCTCTGACCAGATCGTATTCCTTAATAGGATCCACTGGCTTCTCTAATCGGTTAGGGAATGGGGCAACACCCATTTTCATTTTCCCTCTTTCTTCCAACAAAGGCATCATGGGAACTTCTTCTGCCCCTTGTGGCACCTCCACCTCTTCTGTCTCCTGGACCTCTGGTCATGTCTCTGGAACTGTCTCTGTAACTCTCTGTGGCACTGTAGTGCTCTGTACGGCACTGTCAGGCTCTATTCTGTTCTGTTTTTCTGGTGAAAGATTGAACTTCACTGTTCTGGTAGGAGGATTATTTTCTTTCTGGATAGGTGGTTCCTTCTTCTTCGCATATGTGATGGCAGCAACTTCCAATTCCACTAAATTAGAGGTAGGCTCTTGGGCCTTAGCCGGACTATCAGTAGCACTGTTTTTCACTAGGGCTAGGCTTGGACAGTCTTTTGCAGTGTGGCCTTCTCCTTTGCATCGACTGCATAAGGGCTTATAATCCACTGACCTTCTAGGATTTGGACAATTTGGTGAGATGTGTCCTTTTTCTCCGCATTTGTAACACTCCACTTCTGATCTCTGACCACCGCCAGACTGTCTTCCTCTGTAACTTTGAGAAGGAAATCTTCTGGGTCCGAAATTAGGACCAAACTCTCTAGGCTTGGGTCCAATATCCTGTGTTGTCATTTTGGATTCCAGCAAGTTGAATCTTGCATCTTCTTCCTTCCTTCTCCTATCATGCATCTCCTTCAGAGAGCAAATGTCCTCTGTATGGTTCTTCCATAAACAATAGGAACAGAAGGCTCTAGGAATGGTTGGTTTTCGTGTGCATTCAGTGGCTAAATGGCCTGCTTGATGACACTTACCACACCAAGTATTTGGTCGCATCACATCTCTTCCTACTCCTGCCACATTGGATATACTGGCAGTAAAAGAAGCAAGAAACATGGTTGATGGAGAAAATGACGCAGTAGGAATTGGTGAAACCCCCATTACTGCAAACCTGATAGAGGTAACATCTCGTCAGTTTGGAAAAAATAATTTTTTATAAGCTTATTGCTATATTTGGCTTTAAATGATTGTAAACACATTTTAAAGAAAATGCATATGAACTGCCACTTAGGAAAATGACCTAAGTAATATTATAATAAACTATGTAGTGAAAAGACTCTTTCACTTGAAAAAGGATTATATGCCTATCATGAAGAAAATATCGTAATTATCGTTTGTTTCGTGATATTTATTGTTATTTCGTTAATGACATGTGTGATTATAATAACTAAAAAAAGGTAGACGGTGTTCGGGAAGGGAATATTTTATAGTTTTCCCTTGAAAGTGACTATCTCTATTTCATTTTGCTAATGATAAACAAATGCATATGAGTCTTATAATAATTTATAGAAAATCATTTAGATAATATCATGAAATAATCAATGCATTAAATCAACAGAACATTGTATATGAAAATATGTACTAGACGTGCATAAATTAGGTGCATAATAATATAATTTGATATCTAAAAGATGAAAGAAAATTTATACTTATGATTTTTGCATTGCTTAGAATAAATTTTTCGAAAAAACAATTAGCATTGCATTTATGACATAACTAAATGAAAATTGATCTTCCTAGATAATGTTGAAAGTTTGACAAATGGTCAAACATCATCGATTAAATCATAGAATATGAGTAAAATAAAATAAAAATTATTTTCTTGCTGAAAACACACACAATGTTAATATTAATGGTTATATTAGCGAGAGCATTAATATCATGAGTCGACCCACATATGAATCAACAAGAAAACCTTACCTAGAATATCGAGAATGTTGAAGCAAAAACAACTATGAAATACTCGACAATCCTGAAACTATCAGTATCGGAAAATTAAATAAATATCGAAAGTCTGTAAGACTTATTGGACATTGATGAGAATTTGTCGATACAAATTCTAATGTCGAAACAGACTTGAAAAAGCATTTGAAATCCTGCTAAGTGTGGGTTAGGGCAGGGCAGCACATGAATTGCCTGCCAACCATAGGTATAAATGCCCTTTTAGGTGAAAATACCAAGTATTCATAAGGATAAAATAGACTTCAGATTCACGAAATAACTTGCGGATTCGGAAAAAAGAGTTGCAAGTAGGAAGCAAAACCCTAAGAATAAGGTGGGACCTTAAAAGAGAAACCCTGGAATTGGGTGGGGCTGCTTCCTATGCTAAAAACACTTGCTGTTATTTCTTTTTCTTATTTGTGCATGTATTGATGGTTGCACAAGAATGACTAATTGTGCTTGTAGTAATTAGATCTAATTGTAAATATATAATCAGGATAATAAGAGGAAAGATCGTGCTATGCCTCCCCCACGGCCAGACGTGAAACTCTACTCCAAGGGGGATTGTTTTGTACCACCACGAGGAGCTTTGGACCGGCCCCGATAGCGAGAGGTTGCTCGGTGAGGAATCCATTAGGTAGGAGGAGGCGGGAGTGCCAGGGGGCTCTGGCCGTAAATCTCTAAATCGCTCCTAGGAAACTGCCTGACCCTCACGCGAATCAAGATGGGATCCTGGAGTCCCCGGTACTAGTGAAGGGACAGAAATATTGGAGGGTTTGCTTTCTTCTACACAGACAGAAGAGATTTTCCAATGAATGGAGGTTTTATCTTCTGCATAGACACAAGGGGAAAAGCATTGTAAATAACTTTTGCAAAATAATAAATAAATATGTTTTGCCAAAAGATTATTTTTCTCTGTCTTTGTGTTGTGTTGTAAAATTACGCAAAGCAACCTATGATAACGGGTTAATTAATGAAGCTGCTTTCATATGTCATAACTTGAAAACTAAAGAAAACCATTTGTGGGAAGTGGGTTGGCGAGATCCCTTATGGATCCGTACTATGAATGGGTGGTCCCGGTAAGCTGGGAGCTTCTTTCAAGAGATTGAATGAAACATTAATTAGGAGAAATTAGGTAGATCCGAGCATTGACTTACCTAGGGTCGGGTCCTAAAACCTTGATCAATAATTATCTTAGGAGAAACGTGCAGTGGTTGTGCCAGAACTGTTAGATATGATCAATGCCCCACCTTCATTAGGTGCTACCAATGATCCATGGTGCTCAAAGTTGTAAGGCCCCCATTATGAGGAGAAGCCAAGTGTGAGCCCGGACATTGGTGGAGTCCTGACTTGTATATCAGATGAGGTCTATGTGACCGGATGGCAAAAAGGAGACCATTGTGGGTCTAATCTTTGGGTTAGACGGAGAGGTTAAGTTGGTAGCAACTCGAGGCACATTGCATTGAGTTGCGTGGTAAGGGAGTTAAAAGGGGCTGCTATTGTGGGGTCCGGGGGCCAGGGAAGCGGCCCCCCTGGCGGGGGTCCGGGGGCAGCGCCCTCGGCCCGATGGTAAAGGGAATATTCCCTGGAATATTCCATGGCCGACTAGTGGAGGCTCATATGGTAGGTCGATCAGCAGGCCGACCTAACGACCTTCGCAGGCTATAAAAGCTAAACCCCTTTGCAGCCATCTCACACTCATCTTTCACCCAGTCAGAGTTATTGTTCCAGCAAGCCTTAAGCTCTTCACCTATCTTCTGTCTAGATCGCCATCTAAGCTTCACACAGTGGAAGCGCATGGGTGGACAGAGCCATCTTTGTATCAGTTGTTTGAAGTTAAAGAATTTACTGATTCTCCTCTTATCTGTTGTGTACTCTCTATCTCTTTCTCAGATTTTGTTTGCTGCGCCGTGTAATATTTTACATGGTATCAGAGCCCAGGGGGCTCTAGAGATCCGAGAGCGCGCAAGAGGCAAAGGCTTCAACGGCAAAGAGAAACTATATCGACTTCCGAAAGCGGTGCAGGAGGTGGTGTTGCTGTACCGGCTATTCAAACACTAAGGATTCGTCCACCAACCTTCAGCGAAGGCAAGTTAGATGGTACAAACTACACCTTCTGGAAGTTCAAAATTACAACTATCCTTGATTCTTATGAGCTTCTGGAGACTGTGCTGGGAACTGACGCAGAACCACAGCCTACCACCGACCCTTCAAATCCTAGTGTGATGATTCCTCCGAATGCAGATCTTCTACGAGCTTGGAAACGAAGGAATGCAGATGCATTGTGTGCCTTAGTTACAAGCTGTTCTGACAGTGTTTTGACTCTGATTCAGCATACAACCAAAGCGTCAGAGGCTTGGAATGTACTAAGGAGTCAGTATGAAACACGAAACCAAACAAGGATTCAAAACTTGGAGAATCAACTAGCAGCGGAGAAGTTTGCTGAAGGAGAGACGGTTGAAGCATTCATCACTCGGATTAAGAATCTGTGCGACCAGATGGCTGGCGCTGGGATACAAAAGACCAGCGAAGAGCTAGCTCGGAGGTGTCTTCAGATTTGTCCACAAAAGTTTGATGGACTAGTAACTGCCCTTAATACTCGGGTGAGACCTCAAGCTTTGACTTTTGAGGAGTTTTGTGCATTATTAATAGAGGAGGAGTTGAGGCTGAAAGCCCGAGAAGGAAGCAACAATGGAGATGCTGCATTCTCTGCCAATGCAAAAGGCAAAGGTGTTTCCTCCACCAAAAATGATGGTGACAAAAAGAAGAAGGGCGGCAAGAAGAAGTTTCAAGGAGAGTGCTTCTACTGCAAGAAGAAAGGACATGCAATTGCAGATTGTCGTGTCAAGAAGGCAGATGAAAAGAATGGTACCCTTAAAAGTAAAGGGAAAGAGACAGCCAATACGGCTGAAGCGGAGTTGGAATTATTCATGGCGACCGTTGAGGAAGTGTGCTCCTCGGCGCAAGAAGAATCTACCACTGACTCATGGGTGTTGGATAGTGGGGCCTCCCGTCACATGACCAACAAGAAAGGTCTATACAGTTCTATGCAGCCTCTACAAGAATCCATCAGTGTGACGGTTGGAAATGATGCTAAATGCCCTGCTGCGGGCACAGGCACTATTTCTTTTGTTGCTGCAAATGGTGAAGTCAAAAAGCTTTCAAATGTGTTGTATGTTCCCGAAATCAGGAGAAATCTCTTATCAGTTGCTGCCATAACTGATCTTGGTCATGAAGTGAGGTTCAAGAAGACAGGTGCAGAAATTATTGATAGTGCTGGCACAATTGTTGGCAAAGGAGAAAGAAGAAACAACCTGTATAAGCTAAGTGCTCTTACAGCCACCGCTGGAGTGGGCACAAGTAAGCTTTGGCATGAAAGGTTTGGACACATCGGATTTGCAATATTGAAGGAGATGCAAAAGCAAGGTATGGTTGCTCACCTACCTACAATAACTGAATTGAAGGAACCATGTGAAGCTTGTATGATGGGCAAGCAACAGAGAAAGGCATTTCCACAAGAAAGCAAGAATAGAGCACATGCTCCTCTAGAGTTGGTGCATGCTGACTTGTGTGGTAAGATGCCTACACATGCCTTGGGGGGATCTTCTTATTTTATGTTGATTGTCGACGACTACAGTAGGAAGATGTGGGTGTACTTCCTTCGTGATAAGGCTCAAGCTTTTGGTAAGTATAAAGAATGGCTAATGCTTGTTGAGAATGAAACAGGGAAAAGTGTGAAGAAATTTAGAACAGATGGTGGTGGTGAGTTCAACTCAAAGGAGTTTGAAGGCTTTTGCAAGAGCAAAGGGATCAAGCATCAATTGACGACGCCTCACACACCTCAGCAGAATGGTGTTGTGGAACGCAGGAATTGCACCATTGTGGAGATGGCAAGATGCATGCTAAAGGGCAAGGGATTGCCTAACCATTTTTGGACTGAAGCTGTTAATACTGTAGTCTACATTCTAAATCGGAGCTATACAAAGGCTCTCAAGGGAAAAACACCTCATGAGGCTTACACTGGTAAGAAACCATCTGTCTCACATTTCAGAATTTTTGGATGCGAATGTTATGCACATGTTCCAGATGAGAAGAGAAACAAGTTACAACCAAAAAGCAGAAAATGTATCTTCTTGGGTTATAGTGATGAGCAGAAGGCTTACAAATTATATGACCAAGAGGCAAAGAAGATCATCGCGAGCCGTGATGTGGTGTTCAAGGAGGAGCCGCATACAGTGGAGGAGGAGAAGGCAAGTTCTTCCACTTTATCATCAAGCGAAGAAGTAGTCCACTATGAACCTGTCCCGAGAGCTATCCCTCTCCTTAAGGAGGAGGAAGCATCATCTTCAGATGATGAGAAAAAAGTTCACCAACCTGACATCACCCCACAGGAAAAGCCATTGCTGCGCTGGGTGAAGCAGCTCTATGACCACAATAATCCTATGCCTGCATCTGTTGAGGAGAAGGCAGACGGACCAAGGAGGTCTCAGAGAATAGAGGAGCAAAACATGGAAGGCTGCTATGCAGGCGGAGTATGACAGCATAATGAAGAATGACACTTGGGAGCTAGTGGATCAACCAGCAAAGCGGAAGGTTATTGGCACCAACTGGATCTGGAAGGTAAAGTACAAGGCTGATGGTACCTTGGAAAAGTACAAAGCTAGACTGGTTGCCCAAGGATTTTCATAAGTTGAAGGGTTTGATTTTCAAGAGTCATTTGCCCCAACTTCCAGAATGACCACTATTCGCACGGTACTTGCAGTGGCTGCCCACAAGAAGTGGCCAGTGTACCAAATGGATGTTAAGTCAGCATTCTTAAATGGTGACCTCAAGGAGGAGGTGTACGTGGCTCAACCACCAGGGTTTGAGGCCCCCCATTCTGAGAACAAAGTGTGTAAACTGAAGAAGGCATTGTATGGGCTGAAACAAGCCCCCAGAGCATGGTACCAGTGGTGGATAGATAGGTTCTTTTTAAACCTAAACTTCAAAAGATGTGCCTCAGATGCTAGCTTGTATGTTTACAGGGATGGTAAAAAGTCTGTAGTGATTGTCCTATATGTGGAGAACCTTCTTATTACAGGTGACTATGAAGATATGATAAACCAAACTCGAAAGGCTTTGAGTTCTGAGTTTGAAATGACAGACTTGGGCTTGCTGCACTATTGTTTGGGGATTGAAGTCTGGCAAGAGCCAGGAAAGATATTCATCTCTCAGAAGAAGTATGCATGGGAGATCTTGAAGGCATTTGGCATGACCAAGTGCAAGGAGATAGCTACACCTATGGAGGTGAATGCAAAGTTATCCGTCGAGGATACATCAGCACTAGTAGCAGACATTAGGAGGGATAGGAGGTTGGTCGGCAGTCTGATCTACTTGTGTAACACCAGACCAGATATCAGTTTTGTTGTTGGTGTTTTGAGCAGGTTCTCAAACAAACCTCATGAGAGTCATTGGAAGGCTGGGATGCGGGTGCTCAGATACTTGAAGAAAACTCTTGACTATGGTATCACATACAGTTTCGGAACTTCTCTTGTGGGGAACTGTGACTCAGATTGGGCAGGAGACATTGATTCCAGGAAGTCAGTTTCTGGTTATTGTTTCTATTTGGGTTCAAGAATTTTCTCTTGGATTAGTAAGACGCAACCAACAGTGGCATTGTCTTCTACCGAAGCAGAGTACAAGGCAGCTTGTTTTACTGCATGTGAGGCTGTATGGTTGAGAAGGATTCTATGGCATATGGGAGTGCAGGATGAAGAACCAACTGTGCTGAGATGTGACAATCAAAGTTGCATCGCCATTGCCAAAAATCCAGTGTTTCATGCACGCACCAAACATATAGAGATCCAGTATCACTATGTGCGTGATTTGATGGAGGATGGGATAGTGGAATTGGTCAACTATCCAATAGAGGAGAATGGAGCAAATATCTTCACCAAAGCACTTACGAAGGATCTGCTTCAAGTTCATCTTCAAAGACTCGGCATTGGGCCGAGGAGATAGTTCACCTATGGGTGGACATTGAGGGGGGGTGTTAGATATAATCAATGCCCCACCTTCATTAGGTGCTACCAATGATCCATGGTGCTCAAAGTTGTAAGGCCCCCATTATGAGGAGAAGCCAAGTGTGAGCCCGGACATTGGTGGAGTCCTGACTTGTATATCAGATGAGGTCTATGTGACCGGATGGCAAAAAGGTGGCCATTGTGGGTCTAATCTTTGAGTTAGATGGAGAGGTTAAGTTGGTAGCAGCTCGAGGCACATTGCATTGAGTTGCGTGGTAAGGGAGTTAAAAGGGGCTGCTATTGTGGGGTCCGGGGGCAGCGCCCCCGGCCCGATGGTAAAGGGAATATTCCCTGGAATATTCCATGGCCGACTAGTGGAGGCTCATATGGTAGGTCGATCAGCAGGCCGACCTAACGACCTTCGCAGGCTATAAAAGCTAAACCCCTTCGCAGCCATCTCACACTCATCTTTCACCCAATCAGAGTTGTTGTTCCAGCTAGCCTTAAGATCTTCACCTATCTTCTGTCTAGATCGCCATCTAAGCTTCACACAGTGGAAGCGCACGGGTGGACAGAGCCATCTTTGTATTAGTTGTTTGAAGTTAAAGAATTTTCTGATTCAACTCTTATCTGTTGTGTACTCTCTATCTCTTTCTCAGATTCTGTTCGCTGCGCTGTGTAATATTTTACATGGTATCAGAGCCCAGGGGGCTCTAGAGATCGGAGAGCGTGCAAGAGGCAAAGGCTTCAACAGCAAAGAGAAACTATGTCGACTTTCGGACGCGGTGCAGGAGGTGGTGTTGCTGTACCGGCTATTCACACACTGAGGATTCGTCCACCAACCTTCAGCGAAGGCAAGTTAGATGGTACAAACTACACCTTCTGGAATTTCAAAATTACAACTATCCTTGATTCTTATGAGCTTCTGGAGACTGTGCTGGGGACTGACGCAGAACCACAGCCTACCCCCGACCCATCAAATCCTAGTGTGATGATTCCTCCGAATGCAGATCTTCTACGAGCTTGGAAACGAAGGAATGCAGATGCATTGTGTGCCTTAGTTACAAGCTGTTCTGACAGTGTTTTGACTCTGATTCAGCATACAACCAAAGCGTCAGAGGCTTGGAATGTAGTAAGGAGTCAGTATGAAACATGAAACCAAACAAGGATTCAAAACTTGGAGAATCAACTAGCAGCGGAGAAGTTTGCTGAAGGAGAGACGGTTGAAGCATTCATCACTCGGATTAAGAATCTGCGCGACCAGATGGCTGGCACTGGGATACAAAAGACCAGCGAAGAGCTAGCTCGGAGGTGTCTTCAGATTTGTCCACAAAAGTTTGATGGACTAGTAACTGCCCTTAATACTCGGGTGAGACCTCAAGCTTTGAATTTTGAGGAGTTTTGTGCATTATTAATGGAGGAGGAGTTGAGGCTGAAAGCCCGAGAAGGAAGCAACAATGGAGATGCTGCATTCTCTGCCAATGCAAAAGGCAAAGGTGTTTCCTCCACCAAAAATGATGGTGACAAAAAGAAGAAGGGCGGCAAGAAGAAGTTTCAAGGAGAGTGCTTCTACTGCAAGAAGAAAGGACATGCAATTGCAGATTGTCGTGTCAAGAAGGCAGATGAAAAGAATGGTACCCTTAAAAGTAAAGGGAAAGAGACAGCCAATACGGCTGAAGCGGAGTTGGAATTATTCATGGCGACCGTTGAGGAAGTGTGCTCCTCGGCGCAAGAAGAATCTACCACTAACTCATGGGTGTTGGATAGTGGGGCCTCCCGTCACATGACCAACAAGAAAGGTCTATACAATTCTATGCAGCCTCTACAAGAATCCATCAGTGTGACGGTTGGAAATGATGCTAAATGCCCTGCTGCGGGCACAGGCACTATTTCTTTTGTTGCTGCAAATGGTGAAGTCAAAAAGCTTTCAAATGTGTTGTATGTTCCCGAAATCAGGAGAAATCTCTTATCAGTTGCTGCCATAACTGATCTTGGTCATGAAGTGAGGTTCAAGAAGACAGGTGCAGAAATTATTGATAGTGCTGGCACAATTGTTGGCAAAGGAGAAAGAAGGAACAACCTGTATGAGCTAAGTGCTCTTACAGCCACCGCTGGAGTGGGCACAAGTAAGCTTTGGCATGAAAGGTTTGGACACATCGGATTTGCAATATTGAAGGAAATGCAAAAGTAAGGTATGGTTGCTCACCTACCTACAATAACTGAATTGAAGGAACCATGTGAAGCTTGTATGATGGGCAAGCAACAGAGAAAGGCATTTCCACAAGAAAGCAAGAATAGAGCACATGCTCCTCTAGAGTTGGTGCATGCTGACTTGTGTGGTAAGATGCCTACACATGCCTTGGGGGGATCTTCTTATTTTATGTTGATTGTCGACGACTACAGTAGGAAGATGTGGGTGTACTTCCTTCGTGATAAGGCTTAAGCTTTTGGTAAGTTTAAAGAATGGCTAATACTTGTTGAGAATGAAGCAGGGAAAGGTGTGAAGAAATTTAGAACAGATGGTGGTGGTGAGTTCAACTCAAAGGAGTTTGAAGGCTTTTGCAAGAGCAAAGGGATCAAGCATCAATTGACGACGCCTCACACACCTCAGCAGAATGGTGTTGTGGAACGCAGGAATTGCACCATTGTGGAGATGGCAAGATGCATGCTAAAGGGCAAGGGATTGCCTAACCATTTTTGGGCTGAAGCTGTTAATACTGTAGTCTACATTCTAAATCGGAGCTATACAAAGGCTCTCAAGGGAAAAACACCTCATGAGGCTTACACTGGTAAGAAACCATCTGTCTCACATTTCAGAATTTTTGGATGCGAATGTTATGCACATGTTCCAGATGAGAAGAGAAACAAGTTACAACCAAAAAGCAGAAAATGTATCTTCTTGGGTTATAGTGATGAGCAGAAGGCTTACAAATTATATGACCAAGAGGCAAAGAAGATCATCGCGAGCCGTGATGTGGTGTTCAAGGAGGAGCCGCATACAGTGGAGGAGGAGAAGGCAAGTTCTTCCACTTTATCATCAAGCAAAGAAGTAGTCCACTATGAACCTGTCCCGAGAGCTATCCCTCTCCTTAAGGAGGAGGAAGCATCATCTTCAGATGATGAGAAAAAAGTTCACCAACCTGACATCACCCCACAGGAAAAGCCATTGCTGCGCTGGGTGAAGCAGCTCTATGACCACAATAATCCTATGCCTGCATCTGTTGAGGAGAAGGCAGACGGACCAAGGAGGTCTCAGAGAATAGAGGAGCAAAACATGGAAGGCTGCTATGCAGGCGGAGTATGACAGCATAATGAAGAATGACACTTGGGAGCTAGTGGATCAACCAGCAAAGCGGAAGGTTATTGGCACCAACTGGATCTGGAAGGTAAAGTACAAGGCTGATGGTACCTTGGAAAAGTACAAAGCTAGACTGGTTGCCCAAGGATTTTCATAAGTTGAAGGGTTTGATTTTCAAGAGTCATTTGCCCCAACTTCCAGAATGACCACTATTCGCACGGTACTTGCAGTGGCTGCCCACAAGAAGTGGCCAGTGTACCAAATGGATGTTAAGTCAGCATTCTTAAATGGTGACCTCAAGGAGGAGGTGTACGTGGCTCAACCACCAGGGTTTGAGGCCCCCCATTCTGAGAACAAAGTGTGTAAACTGAAGAAGGCATTGTATGGGCTGAAACAAGCCCCCAGAGCATGGTACCAGTGGTGGATAGATAGGTTCTTTTTAAACCTAAACTTCAAAAGATGTGCCTCAGATGCTAGCTTGTATGTTTACAGGGATGGTAAAAAGTCTGTAGTGATTGTCCTATATGTGGAGAACCTTCTTATTACAGGTGACTATGAAGATATGATAAACCAAACTCGAAAGGCTTTGAGTTCTGAGTTTGAAATGACAGACTTGGGCTTGCTGCACTATTGTTTGGGGATTGAAGTCTGGCAAGAGCCAGGAAAGATATTCATCTCTCAGAAGAAGTATGCATGGGAGATCTTGAAGGCATTTGGCATGACCAAGTGCAAGGAGATAGCTACACCTATGGAGGTGAATGCAAAGTTATCCGTCGAGGATACATCAGCACTAGTAGCAGACATTAGGAGGGATAGGAGGTTGGTCGGCAGTCTGATCTACTTGTGTAACACCAGACCAGATATCAGTTTTGTTGTTGGTGTTTTGAGCAGGT
Organism: Lygodium microphyllum; assembly: GCF_053477565.2. NCBI lineage: Eukaryota > Viridiplantae > Streptophyta > Polypodiopsida > Schizaeales > Lygodiaceae > Lygodium > Lygodium microphyllum. The sequence goes on along the minus strand of NC_141139.1, from coordinate 42,357,427 downwards.
TCTCAAACAAACCTCATGAGAGTCATTGGAAGGCTGGGATGCGGGTGCTCAGATACTTGAAGAAAACTCTTGACTATGGTATCACATACAGTTTCGGAACTTCTCTTGTGGGGAACTGTGACTCAGATTGGGCAGGAGACATTGATTCCAGGAAGTCAGTTTCTGGTTATTGTTTCTATTTGGGTTCAAGAATTTTCTCTTGGATTAGTAAGACGCAACCAACAGTGGCATTGTCTTCTACCGAAGCAGAGTACAAGGCAGCTTGTTTTACTGCATGTGAGGCTGTATGGTTGAGAAGGATTCTATGGCATATGGGAGTGCAGGATGAAGAACCAACTGTGCTGAGATGTGACAATCAAAGTTGCATCGCCATTGCCAAAAATCCAGTGTTTCATGCACGCACCAAACATATAGAGATCCAGTATCACTATGTGCGTGATTTGATGGAGGATGGGATAGTGGAATTGGTCAACTATCCAATAGAGGAGAATGGAGCAAATATCTTCACCAAAGCACTTACGAAGGATCTGCTTCAAGTTCATCTTCAAAGACTCGGCATTGGGCCGAGGAGATAGTTCACCTATGGGTGGACATTGAGGGGGGGTGTTAGATATAATCAATGCCCCACCTTCATTAGGTGCTACCAATGATCCATGGTGCTCAAAGTTGTAAGGCCCCCATTATGAGGAGAAGCCAAGTGTGAGCCCGGACATTGGTGGAGTCCTGACTTGTATATCAGATGAGGTCTATGTGACCGGATGGCAAAAAGGTGGCCATTGTGGGTCTAATCTTTGAGTTAGATGGAGAGGTTAAGTTGGTAGCAGCTCGAGGCACATTGCATTGAGTTGCGTGGTAAGGGAGTTAAAAGGGGCTGCTATTGTGGGGTCCGGGGGCAGCGCCCCCGGCCCGATGGTAAAGGGAATATTCCCTGGAATATTCCATGGCCGACTAGTGGAGGCTCATATGGTAGGTCGATCAGCAGGCCGACCTAACGACCTTCGCAGGCTATAAAAGCTAAACCCCTTCGCAGCCATCTCACACTCATCTTTCACCCAATCAGAGTTGTTGTTCCAGCTAGCCTTAAGATCTTCACCTATCTTCTGTCTAGATCGCCATCTAAGCTTCACACAGTGGAAGCGCACGGGTGGACAGAGCCATCTTTGTATTAGTTGTTTGAAGTTAAAGAATTTTCTGATTCAACTCTTATCTGTTGTGTACTCTCTATCTCTTTCTCAGATTCTGTTCGCTGCGCTGTGTAATATTTTACATGGTATCAGAGCCCAGGGGGCTCTAGAGATCGGAGAGCGTGCAAGAGGCAAAGGCTTCAACAGCAAAGAGAAACTATGTCGACTTTCGGACGCGGTGCAGGAGGTGGTGTTGCTGTACCGGCTATTCACACACTGAGGATTCGTCCACCAACCTTCAGCGAAGGCAAGTTAGATGGTACAAACTACACCTTCTGGAATTTCAAAATTACAACTATCCTTGATTCTTATGAGCTTCTGGAGACTGTGCTGGGGACTGACGCAGAACCACAGCCTACCCCCGACCCATCAAATCCTAGTGTGATGATTCCTCCGAATGCAGATCTTCTACGAGCTTGGAAACGAAGGAATGCAGATGCATTGTGTGCCTTAGTTACAAGCTGTTCTGACAGTGTTTTGACTCTGATTCAGCATACAACCAAAGCGTCAGAGGCTTGGAATGTAGTAAGGAGTCAGTATGAAACATGAAACCAAACAAGGATTCAAAACTTGGAGAATCAACTAGCAGCGGAGAAGTTTGCTGAAGGAGAGACGGTTGAAGCATTCATCACTCGGATTAAGAATCTGCGCGACCAGATGGCTGGCACTGGGATACAAAAGACCAGCGAAGAGCTAGCTCGGAGGTGTCTTCAGATTTGTCCACAAAAGTTTGATGGACTAGTAACTGCCCTTAATACTCGGGTGAGACCTCAAGCTTTGAATTTTGAGGAGTTTTGTGCATTATTAATGGAGGAGGAGTTGAGGCTGAAAGCCCGAGAAGGAAGCAACAATGGAGATGCTGCATTCTCTGCCAATGCAAAAGGCAAAGGTGTTTCCTCCACCAAAAATGATGGTGACAAAAAGAAGAAGGGCGGCAAGAAGAAGTTTCAAGGAGAGTGCTTCTACTGCAAGAAGAAAGGACATGCAATTGCAGATTGTCGTGTCAAGAAGGCAGATGAAAAGAATGGTACCCTTAAAAGTAAAGGGAAAGAGACAGCCAATACGGCTGAAGCGGAGTTGGAATTATTCATGGCGACCGTTGAGGAAGTGTGCTCCTCGGCGCAAGAAGAATCTACCACTAACTCATGGGTGTTGGATAGTGGGGCCTCCCGTCACATGACCAACAAGAAAGGTCTATACAATTCTATGCAGCCTCTACAAGAATCCATCAGTGTGACGGTTGGAAATGATGCTAAATGCCCTGCTGCGGGCACAGGCACTATTTCTTTTGTTGCTGCAAATGGTGAAGTCAAAAAGCTTTCAAATGTGTTGTATGTTCCCGAAATCAGGAGAAATCTCTTATCAGTTGCTGCCATAACTGATCTTGGTCATGAAGTGAGGTTCAAGAAGACAGGTGCAGAAATTATTGATAGTGCTGGCACAATTGTTGGCAAAGGAGAAAGAAGGAACAACCTGTATGAGCTAAGTGCTCTTACAGCCACCGCTGGAGTGGGCACAAGTAAGCTTTGGCATGAAAGGTTTGGACACATCGGATTTGCAATATTGAAGGAAATGCAAAAGCAAGGTATGGTTGCTCACCTACCTACAATAACTGAATTGAAGGAACCATGTGAAGCTTGTATGATGGGCAAGCAACAGAGAAAGGCATTTCCACAAGAAAGCAAGAATAGAGCACATGCTCCTCTAGAGTTGGTGCATGCTGACTTGTGTGGTAAGATGCCTACACATGCCTTGGGGGGATCTTCTTATTTTATGTTGATTGTCGACGACTACAGTAGGAAGATGTGGGTGTACTTCCTTCGTGATAAGGCTTAAGCTTTTGGTAAGTTTAAAGAATGGCTAATACTTGTTGAGAATGAAGCAGGGAAAGGTGTGAAGAAATTTAGAACAGATGGTGGTGGTGAGTTCAACTCAAAGGAGTTTGAAGGCTTTTGCAAGAGCAAAGGGATCAAGCATCAATTGACGACGCCTCACACACCTCAGCAGAATGGTGTTGTGGAACGCAGGAATTGCACCATTGTGGAGATGGCAAGATGCATGCTAAAGGGCAAGGGATTGCCTAACCATTTTTGGGCTGAAGCTGTTAATACTGTAGTCTACATTCTAAATCGGAGCTATACAAAGGCTCTCAAGGGAAAAACACCTCATGAGGCTTACACTGGTAAGAAACCATCTGTCTCACATTTCAGAATTTTTGGATGCGAATGTTATGCACATGTTCCAGATGAGAAGAGAAACAAGTTACAACCAAAAAGCAGAAAATGTATCTTCTTGGGTTATAGTGATGAGCAGAAGGCTTACAAATTATATGACCAAGAGGCAAAGAAGATCATCGCGAGCCGTGATGTGGTGTTCAAGGAGGAGCCGCATACAGTGGAGGAGGAGAAGGCAAGTTCTTCCACTTTATCATCAAGCAAAGAAGTAGTCCACTATGAACCTGTCCCGAGAGCTATCCCTCTCCTTAAGGAGGAGGAAGCATCATCTTCAGATGATGAGAAAAAAGTTCACCAACCTGACATCACCCCACAGGAAAAGCCATTGCTGCGCTGGGTGAAGCAGCTCTATGACCACAATAATCCTATGCCTGCATCTGTTGAGGAGAAGGCAGACGGACCAAGGAGGTCTCAGAGAATAGAGGAGCAAAACATGGAAGGCTGCTATGCAGGCGGAGTATGACAGCATAATGAAGAATGACACTTGGGAGCTAGTGGATCAACCAGCAAAGCGGAAGGTTATTGGCACCAACTGGATCTGGAAGGTAAAGTACAAGGCTGATGGTACCTTGGAAAAGTACAAAGCTAGACTGGTTGCCCAAGGATTTTCATAAGTTGAAGGGTTTGATTTTCAAGAGTCATTTGCCCCAACTTCCAGAATGACCACTATTCGCACGGTACTTGCAGTGGCTGCCCACAAGAAGTGGCCAGTGTACCAAATGGATGTTAAGTCAGCATTCTTAAATGGTGACCTCAAGGAGGAGGTGTACGTGGCTCAACCACCAGGGTTTGAGGCCCCCCATTCTGAGAACAAAGTGTGTAAACTGAAGAAGGCATTGTATGGGCTGAAACAAGCCCCCAGAGCATGGTACCAGTGGTGGATAGATAGGTTCTTTTTAAACCTAAACTTCAAAAGATGTGCCTCAGATGCTAGCTTGTATGTTTACAGGGATGGTAAAAAGTCTGTAGTGATTGTCCTATATGTGGAGAACCTTCTTATTACAGGTGACTATGAAGATATGATAAACCAAACTCGAAAGGCTTTGAGTTCTGAGTTTGAAATGACAGACTTGGGCTTGCTGCACTATTGTTTGGGGATTGAAGTCTGGCAAGAGCCAGGAAAGATATTCATCTCTCAGAAGAAGTATGCATGGGAGATCTTGAAGGCATTTGGCATGACCAAGTGCAAGGAGATAGCTACACCTATGGAGGTGAATGCAAAGTTATCCGTCGAGGATACATCAGCACTAGTAGCAGACATTAGGAGGGATAGGAGGTTGGTCGGCAGTCTGATCTACTTGTGTAACACCAGACCAGATATCAGTTTTGTTGTTGGTGTTTTGAGCAGGTTCTCAAACAAACCTCATGAGAGTCATTGGAAGGCTGGGATGCGGGTGCTCAGATACTTGAAGAAAACTCTTGACTATGGTATCACATACAGTTTCGGAACTTCTCTTGTGGGGAACTGTGACTCAGATTGGGCAGGAGACATTGATTCCAGGAAGTCAGTTTCTGGTTATTGTTTCTATTTGGGTTCAAGAATTTTCTCTTGGATTAGTAAGACGCAACCAACAGTGGCATTGTCTTCTACCGAAGCAGAGTACAAGGCAGCTTGTTTTACTGCATGTGAGGCTGTATGGTTGAGAAGGATTCTATGGCATATGGGAGTGCAGGATGAAGAACCAACTGTGCTGAGATGTGACAATCAAAGTTGCATCGCCATTGCCAAAAATCCAGTGTTTCATGCATGCACCAAACATATAGAGATCCAGTATCACTATGTGCGTGATTTGATGGAGGATGGGATAGTGGAATTGGTCAACTATCGAATAGAGGAGAATGGAGCAAATATCTTCACCAAAGCACTTACGAAGGAGCTGCTTCAAGTTCATCTTCAAAGACTCGGCATTGGGCCGAGGAGATAGTTCACCTATGGGTGGACATTGAGGGGGGGTGTTAGATATAATCAATGCCCCACCTTCATTAGGTGCTACCAATGATCCATGGTGCTCAAAGTTGTAAGGCCCCCATTATGAGGAGAAGCCAAGTGTGAGCCCGGACATTGGTGGAGTCCTGACTTGTATATCAGATGAGGTCTATGTGACCGGATGGCAAAAAGGTGGCCATTGTGGGTCTAATCTTTGAGTTAGATGGAGAGGTTAAGTTGGTAGCAGCTCGAGGCACATTGCATTGAGTTGCGTGGTAAGGGAGTTAAAAGGGGCTGCTATTGTGGGGTCCGGGGGCAGCGCCCCCGGCCCGATGGTAAAGGGAATATTCCCTGGAATATTCCATGGCCGACTAGTGGAGGCTCATATGGTAGGTCGATCAGCAGGCCGACCTAACGACCTTCGCAGGCTATAAAAGCTAAACCCCTTCGCAGCCATCTCACACTCATCTTTCACCCAATCAGAGTTGTTGTTCCAGCTAGCCTTAAGATCTTCACCTATCTTCTGTCTAGATCGCCATCTAAGCTTCACACAGTGGAAGCGCACGGGTGGACAGAGCCATCTTTGTATTAGTTGTTTGAAGTTAAAGAATTTTCTGATTCAACTCTTATCTGTTGTGTACTCTCTATCTCTTTCTCAGATTCTGTTCGCTGCGCTGTGTAATATTTTACATGGTATCAGAGCCCAGGGGGCTCTAGAGATCGGAGAGCGTGCAAGAGGCAAAGGCTTCAACAGCAAAGAGAAACTATGTCGACTTTCGGACGCGGTGCAGGAGGTGGTGTTGCTGTACCGGCTATTCACACACTGAGGATTCGTCCACCAACCTTCAGCGAAGGCAAGTTAGATGGTACAAACTACACCTTCTGGAATTTCAAAATTACAACTATCCTTGATTCTTATGAGCTTCTGGAGACTGTGCTGGGGACTGACGCAGAACCACAGCCTACCCCCGACCCATCAAATCCTAGTGTGATGATTCCTCCGAATGCAGATCTTCTACGAGCTTGGAAACGAAGGAATGCAGATGCATTGTGTGCCTTAGTTACAAGCTGTTCTGACAGTGTTTTGACTCTGATTCAGCATACAACCAAAGCGTCAGAGGCTTGGAATGTAGTAAGGAGTCAGTATGAAACATGAAACCAAACAAGGATTCAAAACTTGGAGAATCAACTAGCAGCGGAGAAGTTTGCTGAAGGAGAGACGGTTGAAGCATTCATCACTCGGATTAAGAATCTGCGCGACCAGATGGCTGGCACTGGGATACAAAAGACCAGCGAAGAGCTAGCTCGGAGGTGTCTTCAGATTTGTCCACAAAAGTTTGATGGACTAGTAACTGCCCTTAATACTCGGGTGAGACCTCAAGCTTTGAATTTTGAGGAGTTTTGTGCATTATTAATGGAGGAGGAGTTGAGGCTGAAAGCCCGAGAAGGAAGCAACAATGGAGATGCTGCATTCTCTGCCAATGCAAAAGGCAAAGGTGTTTCCTCCACCAAAAATGATGGTGACAAAAAGAAGAAGGGCGGCAAGAAGAAGTTTCAAGGAGAGTGCTTCTACTGCAAGAAGAAAGGACATGCAATTGCAGATTGTCGTGTCAAGAAGGCAGATGAAAAGAATGGTACCCTTAAAAGTAAAGGGAAAGAGACAGCCAATACGGCTGAAGCGGAGTTGGAATTATTCATGGCGACCGTTGAGGAAGTGTGCTCCTCGGCGCAAGAAGAATCTACCACTAACTCATGGGTGTTGGATAGTGGGGCCTCCCGTCACATGACCAACAAGAAAGGTCTATACAATTCTATGCAGCCTCTACAAGAATCCATCAGTGTGACGGTTGGAAATGATGCTAAATGCCCTGCTGCGGGCACAGGCACTATTTCTTTTGTTGCTGCAAATGGTGAAGTCAAAAAGCTTTCAATTGTGTTGTATGTTCCCGAAATCAGGAGAAATCTCTTATCAGTTGCTGCCATAACTGATCTTGGTCATGAAGTGAGGTTCAAGAAGACAGGTGCAGAAATTATTGATAGTGCTGGCACAATTGTTGGCAAAGGAGAAAGAAGGAACAACCTGTATGAGCTAAGTGCTCTTACAGCCACCGCTGGAGTGGGCACAAGTAAGCTTTGGCATGAAAGGTTTGGACACATCGGATTTGCAATATTGAAGGAAATGCAAAAGCAAGGTATGGTTGCTCACCTACCTACAATAACTGAATTGAAGGAACCATGTGAAGCTTGTATGATGGGCAAGCAACAGAGAAAGGCATTTCCACAAGAAAGCAAGAATAGAGCACATGCTCCTCTAGAGTTGGTGCATGCTGACTTGTGTGGTAAGATGCCTACACATGCCTTGGGGGGATCTTCTTATTTTATGTTGATTGTCGACGACTACAGTAGGAAGATGTGGGTGTACTTCCTTCGTGATACCTCATAAGCTTTTGGTAAGTTTAAAGAATGGCTAATACTTGTTGAGAATGAAGCAGGGAAAGGTGTGAAGAAATTTAGAACAGATGGTGGTGGTGAGTTCAACTCAAAGGAGTTTGAAGGCTTTTGCAAGAGCAAAGGGATCAAGCATCAATTGACGACGCCTCACACACCTCAGCAGAATGGTGTTGTGGAACGCAGGAATTGCACCATTGTGGAGATGGCAAGATGCATGCTAAAGGGCAAGGGATTGCCTAACCATTTTTGGGCTGAAGCTGTTAATACTGCAGTCTACATTCTAAATCGGAGCTATACAAAGGCTCTCAAGGGAAAAACACCTCATGAGGCTTACATTGGTAAGAAACCATCTATCTCACATTTTAGAATTTTTGGATGCGAATGTTATGCACATGTTCCAGATGAGAAGAGAAACAAGTTACAACCAAAAAGCAGAAAATGTATCTTCTTCGGTTATAGTGATGAGCAGAAGGCTTACAAATTATATGACCAAGAGGCAAAGAAGATCATCGCGAGCCGTGATGTGGTGTTGAAGGCTTACAAATTATATGACCAAGAGGCAAAGAAGATCATCGCGAGCCGTGATGTGGTGTTGAAGTAGGAGCTGCATACAGTGGAGGAGGAGAAGGCAAGTTCTTCCACTTTATCATCAAGCGAAGAAGTAGTCCACTATGAACCTGTCCCGAGAGCTATCCCTCTCCTTAAGGAGGAGGAAGCATCATCTTCAGATGATGAGGAAAAAGTTCACCAACCTTACATCACCCCACCGGAAAAGCCATTGCCGCGCTGGGTGAAGCAGCTCTATGACCACAATAATCCTATGCCTACATCTGTTGAGGAGAAGGCAGACTGACCAAGGAGGTCTCACAGAATAGAGGAGCAAGGGAGGGCTTCTGCTCACATAGTCGATATGGCCTTGATGGTTGAGATTATGAGAGAAGTAAAGGAGCCAGCTGATTTAGAAGAAGTACTTGCAGATCCATCATGGAAGGCTGCTATGCAGGCGGAGTATGACAGCATAATGAAGAATGACACTTGGGAGCTAGTGGATCGACCAGCAAAGCGGAAGGTTATTGGCACCAACTGGATCTTGAAGGTAAAGTACAAGGCTGATGGTACCTTAGAAAAGTACAAAGCTAGACTGGTTGCCCAAGGATTTTCACAAGTTGAAGGGTTTGATTTTCAAGAGTCATTTGCTCCAACTTCCAGAATGACCACTATTCGCACAGTACTTGCAGTGGCTGCCCACAAGAAGTGGCCAGTGTACCAAATGGATGTTAAGTCAGCATTCTTAAATGGTGACCTCAAGGAGGAGGTGTACATGGCTCAGCCACCAGGGTTTGAGGCCCCCCATTCTGAGAACAAAGTGTGTAGACTGAAGAAGGCATTGTATGGGCTGAAACAAGCCCCCAGAGCATGGTACCAGTGGTGGATAGATAGGTTCTTTTTAAACCTAAACTTCAAAAGATGTGCCTCAGATGCTAGCTTATATGTTTACAGGGATGGTAAAAATTCTGTAGTGATTGTCCTATATGTGGACGACCTTCTTATTACAGGTGACTATGAAGATATGATCAACCAAACTCGAAAGGCTTTGAGTTTTGACTTTGAAATGACAAACTTGGGCTTGCTGCACTATTGTTTGGGGATTGAAGTCTGGCAAGAGCCAGGAAAGATATTCATCTCTTAGAAGAAGTATGCATGGGAGATCTTGAAGGCATTTGGCATGACCAAGTGCAAGGAGATAGCTACACCTATGGAGGTGAATGCAAAGTTATCCGTCGAGGATACATCAGCACTAGTAGCAGACATTGGGAGGGATAGGAGGTTGGTCAGCAGTCTGATCTACTTGTGTAACACCAGACCAGATATCAGTTTTGCTGTTGGTGTTTTCAGCAAGTTCTCAAACAAACCTCATGAGAGTCATTGGAAGGCTGGGATGCGGGTGCTCAGATACTTGAAGAAAACTCTTGACTATGGTATCACATGTCAAGATTGTGGGAGAGAAGGAAGGAGTCTCACTTGTAGCTTTCTTGCTTGCACAATGGGGGAATACACACAAGGGTGGAGGCTGGAAACAGTTTTCCTCTTCTTAGTTGTGTAAGCCAAAAGAACTCTCTTACAAAGAAATAGAAGAACCCTATATGGGTCTCAAAAACCAAACTCAACTAACTAAGGTGGCATACTAACTGAGCCACGAACTAGAGTAGATAAGGATAGCTATCATGTAGCTATTATTCATGGGCGGTGTACCAACCGCGTCTGCAACTGACAAGTCGGTGACATAAATACACAACGGTCACCCTGGCGTATCACGAGTGGAGCTCGATATCTCAACACTCCCCCTCGAGCTCAATCCCAATTCCTGCACACCAAGCAGGTCTCTGAACTTGCGCAGCTTCTCTGCGCCCAATGCCTTCGTAAATATGTCAGCTATCTGATCCTCTGTGCTGACATAAACTAGATCAATAAGACCTAGTAAAACCCTCTCCCGCACATAGTGATAATGCACCTCAATGTGCTTTGTTCTAGCATGATAGACTGGGTTATTTGCCAAGTGTATACTACTCATGTTGTCACAATAAATGACAACTAGCCCATCTGTAGACTGATGCATATCATAAAGTAGCTTATGCAACCAAGCTACCTCACATGCAGCCATTGCTGCACCCCTGTACTCAGCCTCTGTGCTCGACAAGGCAACTGTAGGCTGTTTCTTGCTGCTCCAAGTGACTGCAGCACACCCAAAAGAGAACACATATCCACTGGTAGATCGTCTATCAGAAATACTACCAGCCCAATCAGCATCAGTGTATCCATGCAGCTGTATCTGAATCCCAGTCTCATAAAATAGTCCATACTGCAATGTGGACTTCACATACCTGAGTATGCGTCTAGCCGCATCCAAATGCGATTTCCTTGGAGCCTGCATAAACTGACTTACCAATCCAACAGCATAGCTCAAATCTGGCCTGGTAATAGTCATATAAATCAAGCTTCCTACTATGCGTCTGTACATAGTAGGGTCTTCCAGAAGCTCACCTGCATCTGCGTTCAGCTTCACATTCTGCTCCAAAGGAACTGAAATAGGCTTACAGCCTGTCATCCCATATTTGGACAGCATGTCCAATCCATACTGCCTTTGCAAGAGCTGTATCCCACTTGGTGATCTAATCACCTCAATGCCCAAGAAATAACGCAGCTCTCCCAAATCCTTCATCTCAAACTTTTCCTTCAATAGCATTTTCACATGAAGGATATCTTCATCACTGTCACCTGTCATAATCAAATCATCAACATAAATGACAAGCAGCATAATACCTTTCTCTGTCTTTCTCACATAAAGTGAGAAATCTGCCTTGGAAATCTGAAAGCCAATAGTGACAAGATACTGCCCTATCTTGTCAGACCATGCTCTAGGTGCTTGCTTCAAGCCATACAAGGCTTTCTTCAACCTGCAAACAAACTCAGGATGAACAGCATGCACATAACCTGGTGGCTGCTCCATATATACCTCTTCTTGCAAATCACCATGCAAGAAGGCATTCTTTACATCCATCTGATGTAAAGACCATCCCTTTGATGCAGCCATAGCAATTACTGCTCTTACGGTTGCCATCCTTGCAATCGGACTGAATGTTTCTTCATAGTCAATGCCATATGTTTGTGCATACCCCTTGACTACTAATCTTGCCTTGTATCTGTTCACAGAACCATCTGCATTGTGCTTCACCTTATAAACCCACTTACAGCCAATCGCATTCTTACCTTTAGGCAAAGGTACCAATTCCCATGTAGCATTTGCTTCCAAGGCATCCATTTCTTCATCCATGGCTTTCTCCCATTTTTCTTTTCCCATGGCTTGCTCAAAAGAAGTGGGTTCTGGTTCCTGTATCACCTTGACCATATATGCATAGTGAATGGCTGTAAAACCATCATATTTCAACCTATCCACAGGATACCTAACTCTGGTAGACCTGCGCAAAGTGGGTTCACTCCTAGGTGCTCTCAAAACATCCCTAGTCTTCCTTACTCCAGGTGTAACAATAGAAGGAATACCCAACTCATCATCAATTCTCTGTTCTGAGCCACTGGATTCACCATCCACATAAGAGTGACCTGCATTCACATCAAACATGGGCTGATCAACCTTCTCTTTTCCTTTTTGTGATACCTGCATACCACTATCTGCATTGCTTTGAGAAGATTCTCTTGATCTCAATCTTCCTGTCCATGGCGAAGAATGTGAACCACTGCTAGAGGACGCTCCAGGTCCACTAATATTTTGTGACTGCTGCTGTGAATTCTGTGCAGCATTATCATTTTGTGCATCTACATCATCAATCACATTTACTGGTTTATACCAGCTACTCATCTCATCAAAAACAACATCTCTTCTCACTGTAAACTTACGAGTAGAAGGGTTATAGCATCTATACCCTTTTTGCTGCAGAGAGTAACCAATAAAGATGCACTTCTCAGCTTTTGGATCCAACTTGGATCTCAACTCATCTGGCACATGTACATAGGCAATGCAACCAAAAATTTTCAAATGAGAAATATCTGGTTTCCTACCAGTATACCTCTCCTCTGGAGTCATTCCATGTATTGCTGCAGTGGGAGTTCTGTTCATTATGTAGACTGCTGTAGCAACTGCTTCAGCCCAATAAAAATATGGCAAGTCTTTTTCATTGAGTATTGCACGAGATACCTCTCCAATATGCCTGTTTTTCCTTTCTGCAATTCCATTTTGTTGTGGGGTATGACTGCATGAATATTGCTGCTTTATGCCATGCTCCTGCAAGAACCTTGCAAACTCATTTGAGAGGTACTCTCCCCCTCCATCTGACCTTAGGCATTTTATCTGCAGGCCTGTTTCTTTTTCAACCATAGCTTTAAGAGTTTTGAAATGCCCAAAAACTTCACTTTTCTTTTTCATAAAATACACCCAAACTTTTCTGCTATAGTCATCAATAAAAGTGACAAAATAATGACAGCCTCCAAGAGATGCAGCTTTAGTAGTCCACACATCAGAGTGGATTAATTCCAATGGCTTCTCACTCTCTTGAACATGTCTAGGAAATGGTTTCCTTGCCTGTTTTCCAAACTGACAGGCTTCACATACCTTATGCATTTCTGCAACCTTGAATTTGGGCAATCCTGCAACAATATTTTGAGCCTGCATTGATTTAAGTCGCTGTACATTAACATGACCAATGCGTTTATGCCAGATATCAATATCTGCAACTACACTGGTCCCATGTGCAAACATTGCTGCACTCAATTCAGACATGTCTGCATCCAACGTAAACATTCTGCCCTTCTTCTTTCCTTTTGCTATCAAGCGACCTTTATTTTTCATATCCTCAACAAAGCATCCATGAGGATTAAATCTGACCTGCAAGCCCTGTTCAACCATTTGACCAACAGAAACCAGATTCTTGGTGATATTCGGGACATGAAATACATCGGACAGGTATTTCTTTTTCCCATCCTGCATAGACAAAGGAATTTTTCCAATCTGCACAATCGGATGTGCAGTATCATCACCAGTCTCCACAAATCCTGGTTTTTCCATTTTCCTTGCATCCTCCGTCCATTCTGCATGACCTGTCATGTGGTTTGATGCACCTGAGTCAACATACCACACATCGTTGCTTTCTTCTGCATTTGTCACAGAATTGTTCATGTGCTGCACCATAAAAAAATGCTCATTTCTGTCATCACCCTGTCTACTAGAAGATGCATAATTTCCTTGTTGCAGTTTTCCATTCATGATGTCATTCTGCTTTTTATAGCAGTCTTTAGCCATATGACCCATTTTACCACAATAGTAGCATTCAACATTATTGTTTGCATTTTGGCCTCTTTGCCATCCACCACGACCTCTTTGGCTCCCCCTGCCTCTAGAGTTACCATGTCCTCCTCCATAGGACTGGTTTTCTTGAGTTTGCTGCATATTCTGATTTCTACCACGGCCTCCAAATCGGCCTCCTCTACCTCTGCCTCTACCTCTTCCAGCATTTGAGTAGAAGACAGCTTCTTTTGAAGTTCCTCCTGAAGAAGATGCACCACCATTTCTCTGTTCCTCAGAAATTAGAAGAGAAATCAACTCCTCAAAATCAGAAAATCTTTCACGAACTGAAATGGATGTCCGAAACTGTGCATAATCCTTTCCTAGACCATTCAAGGTCACAGAAACTAAATCATCATCTTCCACTGGTGACCCAATGGAAGCAAGTGCATCTGCAATCTTCTTCACCTTCATGTGGTAGTCGTTGATGCTCATATTTTCTCTTTACACATTGTACAACTCTTGCTTGAGCTGCATTTTCCTGGCTTGCGTATTTGTGCTATACATTTTTGACAAAGTATCCCATGCCTCCTTTGGCGTACTTGCATCCTGAATATGCACAATCATAGAGTCTGAAATGCTGATAGACAGTCAATACATAACTTTCCTGGCTCTCTCATGCCATGCTTTAAATGCCTGCATTTGCTGTTGATTGGGAACATCAGAAAGAACTGGTTCTTCTTCATTTCCTGCAACAAATTCCCAATATCCTTTTCCCATAAGGAAATTCGTCATTCTAAACTTCCATGCTTGGAAGTTGTTCTTGTCAAGCTTTTCAGTGACAATCTGTGAAAGAGAATCAGATGCCATTACAGAAGACTGCAAAAAATTCTGTCACTGCAAAAACCACAGCTTCACCCTCACAAGGGAAAATCTGCAAAACTGGCGAAAGTGGTATTTGACCACACAGTCACTTCCTAGTGACGATTTTGCATCAACAGGCAACATGGATGATTCTGTAACTCCCAATGTCTCTGCGCACAAGCATACAATGCAATTTTTACAGTAACTATTCACCGACCTGTAGAACAGTGGCTGCACAGCATAAAACTGGGCCTTTTCCTGAGTGCGTGCAGAAAACTTCCGCCTCCAAAACAGGCCCCGAAATGGCCTCAAATCAAAAAAACAAGGTCGCCAAGGCTAAAGCCCTCACCCGCAGCATATACTGCCCTCTTGCTTCACCGCGAAGGGTGTCTCAACCTGAGACAATGCACTCCTGCACTTTCCGGCTGTGCTACCTGTAGAGATCTGCTCCCAAAACAGAAAATGAAAGCAACATTGCTCCTCTTACCAGAACACCGCGAGCTTGGCTTGCTTTCTTGAGCTCCTTACCACGAACAAGGCTCTGATACCATGTCAAGATTGTGGGAGAGAAGGAAGGAGTCTCACTTGTAGCTTTCTTGCTTGCACAATGGGGGAATACACACAAGGGTGGAGGCTGAAAACAGTTTTCCTCTTCTTCGTTGTGTAAGCCAAAAGAACTCTCTTACAAAGAAATAGAAGAACCCTATATGGGTCTCAAAAACCAAACTCAACTAACTAAGGTGGCATACTAACTGAGCCACGAACTAGAGTAGATAAGGATAGCTATCATGTAGCTATTATTCATGGGCGGTGTACCAACCGCGTCTGCAACTGACAAGTCGGTGACATAAATACACAACGGTCACCCTGGCGTATCACGAGTGGAGCTCAATATCTCAACATCACATACAGTTTCGGAACTTCTCTTGTGGGGAACTGTGACTCAGATTGGGCAGGAGACATTGATTCCAGGAAGTCAGTTTCTGGTTATTATTTCTCTTTGGGTTCAGGAATTTTCTCTTGGATTAGCAAGAAGCAACCAACAGTGGCATTGTCTTCTACCGAAGCAGAGTACAAGGCAGCTTGTTTTGCTACATGTGAGGCTGTATGGTTGAGAAGGATTCTATGGCATATGGGAGTCCAGGATGAAGAACCAACTATGTTGAGATGTGTCAATCAAAGTTGCATCGCCATTGCCAAAAATCTAGTGTTTCATGCACGCACCAAACATATAGAGATCCAGTATCACTATGTGCGTGATTTGATGGAGGATGGGATAGTGGAATTGGTCTACTGTCCAACAGAGGAGAATGGAGCAGATATCTTCACCAAAGCACTTACGAAATATCTGCTTCAAGTTCATCTTCAGAGACTCGGCATTGGGCCGAGGAGATAGTTCACCTATGGGTGGACATTGAGGGGGGCTGTTAGATATAATCAATGCCCCACCTTCATTAGGTGCTACCAATGATCCATGGTGCTCAAAGTTGTAAGGCCCCCATTATGAGGAGAAGCCAAGTGTGAGCCCGCACATTGGTGGAGTCCTGAATTGTATATCAGATGAGGTCTATGTGACCGAATGGCAAAAAGGTGACCATTGTGGGTCTAATCTTAGGGTTAGACGGAGAGGTTAAGTTGGTAGCAACTCGAAGCACATTGCAGAGTTGCGTGGTAAGGGAGTTAAAAGGGGCTACTATTGTGGGGTCCGGGGGTAGCGCTCCCGGCCCGATGGTAAAGGGAATATTCCCTGGAATATTCCATGGCCGACTAGTGGAGGCTCATATGGTAGGTCGGTTAGCAGGCCGACCTAACGACCTTCGCAGGCTATAAAAGCTAAACCCCTTCGCAGCCATCTCACACTCATCTTTCACCCAGTCAAAGTTGTTGTTCCAGCTAGCCTTAAGATCTTCACCTATCTTCTGTCTAGATCGCCATCTAAGCTTCACACAGTGGAAGCGCACGGGTGGACAGAGCCATCTTTGTATCAACTGTTTGAAGTTAAAGAATTTTCTGATTCTGCTCTTATCTGTTGTATACTCTCTATCTCTTTCTCAGATTCTGTTCGCTGCGCCGTGTAATATTTTACATGGTATCAGAGCCCAGGGGGCTCTAGAGATCGGAGAGCGTGCAAGAGGCAAAGGCTTCAACAGCAAAGAGAAACTATGTCGACTTCTGGAAGCGGTGCAGGAGGTGGTGTTGCTGTACCGGCTATTCAAACACTGAGGATTCATCCACCAACCTTCAGCGAAGGCAAGTTAGATGGTACAAACTACACCTTCTGGAAGTTCAAAATTACAACTATCCTTGATTCTTATGAGCTTCTGGAGACTGTGCTGGGGACTGACGCAGAACCACAGCCTACCCCCCACCCATCAAATCCTAGTGTGATGATTCCTCCGAATGCAGATCTTCTACGAGCTTGGAAACGAAGAAATGCAGATGCATTGTGTGCCTTAGTTACAAGCTGTTCTGACAGTGTTTTGACTCTGATTCAGCATACAACCAAAGCGTCAGAGGCTTGGAATGTACTAAGGAGTCAGTATGAAACACGAAACCAAACAAGGATTCAAAACTTGGAGAATCAACTAGCAGCGGAGAAGTTTGCTGAAGGAGAGACGGTTGAAGCATTCATCACTCGGATTAAGAATCTGCGCGACCAGATGGCTTGCTCTGGGATACAAAAGACCAACGAAGAGCTAGCTCGGAGGTGTCTTCGGATTTGTCCACAAAAGTTTGATGGACTAATAACTGCCCTTAATACTCTGGTGAGACCTCAAGCTTTGACTTTTGAGGAGTTTTGTGCATTATTAATAGAGGAGGAGTTGAGGCTGAAAGCCCGAGAAGGAAGCAACAATGGAGATGCTACATTCTCTGCCAATGCAAAAGGCAAAGGTGTTTCCTCCACCAAAAATGATGGTGACAAAAAGAAGAAGGGCGGCAAGAAGAAGTTTCAAGGAGAGTGCTTCTACTGCAAGAAGAAAGGACATGCAATTGCAGATTGTCGTGTCAAGAAGGCAGATGAAAAGAATGGTACCCTTAAAAGTAAAGGGAAAGAGACAGCCAATACGGCTGAAGCGGAGTTGGAATTATTCATGGCGACCATTGAGGAAGTGTGCTCCTCGGTGCAAGAAGAATCTACCACTGACTCATGGGTGTTGGATAGTGGGGCCTCCGGTCACATGACCAACAAAAAAGATCCATACAGTTCTATGCAGCCTCTACAAGAATCCATCAGTGTGACGGTTGGAAATGATGCTAAATGCCCTGCTGCGGGCACAGGCACTATTTCTTTTGTTGCTGCAAATGGTGAAGTCAAAAAGCTTTCAAATGTGTTGTATGTTCCCGAAATCAGGAGAAATCTCTTATCAGTTTGCTGCCATAACTAATCTTGGTCATGAAGTGAGGTTCAAGAAGACAGGTGCAGAAATTATTGATAGTGCTGGCACAATTGTTGGCAAAGGAGAAAGAAGGAACAACCTGTATGAGGTAAGTGCTCTTACAGCCACCGCTGGAGTGGGCACAAGTAAGCTTTGGCATGAAAGGTTTGGACACATCGGATTTGCAGTATTGAAGGAGATGCAAAAGCAAGGTATGGTTGCTCACCTACCTACAATAACTGAATTGAAGGAACCATGTGAAGCTTGTATGATGGGCAAGCAACAGAGAAAGGCATTTCCACAAGAAAGCAAGAATAGAGCACAGGCTCCTCTAGAGTTGGTGCATGCTGACTTGTGTGGTAAGATGCCTACACAGGCCTTGGGGGGATCTTCTTATTTTATGTTGATTATCGACGACTACAGTAGGAAGATGTGGGTGTACTTCCTTTGTGATAAGGCTAAAGCTTTTGGTAAGTTTAAAGAATGGCTAATACTTGTTGAGAATGAAACAGGGAAAAGTGTGAAGAAATTTAGAACAGATGGTGGTGGTGAGTTCAACTCAAAGGAGTTTGAAGGCTTTTGCAAGAGCAAACGGATCAAGCGTCAATTGACGATGCCTCACACACCTCAGCAAAACGGTGTTGTGGAACACAGGAATTGGACCATTGTGGAGATGGCAAGATGCATGCTAAAGGGCAAGGGATTGCCTAACCATTTTTGGGCTGAAGCTGTTAATACTGCAGTCTACATTCTAAATCGGAGCTATACAAAGGCTCTCAAGGGAAAAGCACCTCATGAGGCTTACACTGGTAAGAAACCATCTGTCTCACATTTCAGAATTTTTGGATGTGAATGTTATGCACATGTTCCAGATGAGAAGAGAAACAAGTTACAACCAAAAAGCAGAAAATGTATCTTCTTGGGTTATAGTGATGAGCAGAAGGCTTACAAATTATATGACGAAGAGGCAAAGAAGATCATCGCGAGCCGTGATGTGGTGTTCAAGGAGGAGCCGCATACAGTGGAGGAGGAGAAGGCAAGTTCTTCCACTTGATCATCAAGCGAAGAAGTAGTCCACTATGAACCTGTCCCTAGAGCTATCCCTATCCTTAAGGAGGAGGAAGCATCATCTTCAGATGATGAGGAAAAAGTTCACCAACCTTACATCACCCCACCGGAAAAGCCATTGCCGCGCTGGGTGAAGCAGCTCTATGACCACAATAATCCTATGCCTGCATCTGTTGAAGAGAAGACAGATGGACCAAGGAGGTCTCACAGAATAGAGGAGCAAAGGAGGGCTTCTGCTCACATAGTCAATATGGCCTTGATGGTTGAGATTATGAGAGAAGTAAAGGAGCCAATTGATTTAGAAGAAGCACTTGCAGATCCATCATGGAAGGCTGCTATGTAGGCGGAGTATGACAGCATAATGAAGAATGACACTTGGGAGCTAGAGGATCGACCAGCAAAGCGGAAGGTTATTGGCACCAACTGGATCTGGAAGGTAAAGTACAAGGCTGATGGTACCTTAGAAAAGTACAAAGCTAGACTGGTTGCCCAAGAATTTTCACAAATTGAAGGGTTTGATTTTCAAGAGTCATTTGCCCGAACTTCCAGAATGACCACTATTCACACGGTACTTGCAGTGGCTGCCCACAAGAAGTGGCCAGTGTACCAAATGGATGTTAAGTCAGCGTTCTTAAATGGTTACCTCAAGGAGGAGGTGTACGTGGCTCAGCCACCAGGGTTTGAGGCCCCCCATTCTGAGAACAAAGTGTGTAAACTGAAGAAGGCATTGTATGGGCTGAAACAAGCCCCCAGAGCATGGTACCAGCGGATAGATAGGTTCTTTTTAAACCTAAACTTCAAAAGATGTGCCTCAAATGCTAGCTTGTATGTTTACAGGGATGGTAAAAAGTCTGTAGTGATTGTCCTATATGTGGACGACCTTCTTATTACAGGTGACTATGAAGATATGATCAACCAAACTCGAAAGGCTTTGAGTTCTGAGTTTGAAATGACAGACTTGGGCTTGCTGCACTATTGTTTGGGGATTGAAGTCTGGCAAGAGCCAGGAAAGATATTCATCTCTCAGAAGAAGTATGCATGGGAGATCTTGAAGGCATTTGGCATGACCGAGTGCAAGGAGATAGCTACACCTATGGAGGTGAATGCAAAGTTATCCGTCGAGGATACATCAGCACTAGCAGACATTGGGAGGTATAGGAGGTTGGTCGGCAGTCTGATCTACTTGTGTAACACCAGACCAGATATCAGTTTTGCTGTTGGTGTTTTGAGCAGGTTCTCAAACAAACCTCATGAGAGTCATTGGAAGGCTGGGATGCGGGTGCTCAGATACTTGAAGAAAACTCTTGACTATGGTATCACATACAGTTTTGGAACTTCTCTTGTGGGGAACTGTGACTCAGATTGGGCAGGAGACATTGATTCCAGGAAGTCAGTTTCTGGTTATTGTTTATCTTTGGGTTGAGGAATTTTCTCTTGGATTAGCAAGAAGCAACCAACAATGGCATTGTCTTCTATCGAAGCAGAGTACAAGGCAGCTTGTTTTGCTGCATGTGAGGCTGTATGGTTGAGAAGGATTCTATGGCATATGGGAGTGCAGGATGAAGAACCAACTATGCTGAGATGTGACAATCAAAGTTGCATCGCCATTGCCAAAAATCCAGTGTTTCATGCACGCACCAAACATATAGAGATCCAGTATCACTATGTGCGTGATTTGATGGAGGATGGGATAGTGGAATTGGTCTACTATCCAACAGAGGAGAATGGAGCAAATATCTTCACCAAAGCACTTACGAAGGATTTGCTTCAAGTTCATCTTCAAAGACTCAGCATTGGGCCAAGGAGATATTTCACCTATGGCTGGACATTGAGGGGGGGTATATAATCAATGCCCCACCTTCATTAGGTGCTACCAATGATCCATGGTGCTCAAAGTTGTAAGGCCCCCATTATGAGGAGAAGCCAAGTGTGAGCCCGGACATTGGTGGAGTCTTGACTTGTATATCAGATGAGGTCTATGTGACCGAATGGCAAAAAGGTGACCATTGTGGGTCTAAACTTTGGGTTAGACGGAGAGGTTAAGTTGGTAGCAACTCGAGGCAAATTGCATTGAGTTGCGTGGTAAGGGAGTTAAAAGGGGCTACTATTGTGGGGTCCGGGGGTAGCACCCCCGGCCCGATGGTAAAGGGAATATTCCCTGGAATATTCCCTAGCCAACTAGTGGAGGCTCATATGGTAGGTCGGTCAGCAGGCCGACCTAACGACCTTCGCAGGCTATAAAAGCTAAACCCCTTCGCAGCCATCTCACACTCATCTTTCACCCAGTCAGAGTTGTTGTTCTAGCTAGCCTTAAGATCTTCACCTATCTTCTGTCTAGATCGCCATCTAAGCTTCACACAGTGGAAGCGCACGGGTGGACAGATCCATCTTTGTATCAATTGTTTGAAGTTAAAGAATTTTCTGATTCTCCTCTTATCTGTTGTGTACTCTCTATCTCTTTCTCAGATTCTGTTCGCTACGCCGTGTAATATTTTGCATGGTATTGGAGCCCAGGGGGCTCTAGAGATCGGAGAGCGTGCAAGAGGCAAAGGCTTCAACAGCAAAGAGAAAATATGTCGACTTCCGGAAGCGGTGCAGGAGGTGGTGTTGCTGTACCGGCTATTCAAACACTGAGGATTCGTCCACCAACCTTCACCAAAGGCAAGTTAGATGGTACAAACTACACCTTCTGGAAGTTCAAAATTACAACTATCCTTGATTCTTATGAGCTTCTGGAGACTGTGCTGGACTGACGCAGAACGACAGCCTACCCCCCACCCATCAAATCCTAGTGTGATGATTCCTCCGAATGCAGATCTTCTACGAGCTTGGAAACGAAGGAATGCAGATGCATTGTGTGCCTTAGTTACAAGCTGTTCTGACAGTGTTTTGACTCTGATTCAGCATACAACCAAAGCGTCAGAGGCTTGGAATGTACTAAGGAGTCAGTATGAAACACGAAACCAAACAAAGATTCAAAACTTGGAGAATCAACTAGCAGCGGAGAAGTTTGCTGAAGGAGAGACGGTTGAAGCATTCATCACTCGGATGAAGAATCTGCGCGACCAGATGGCTGGCACTGGGATACAAAAGACCAGCGAAGAGCTAGCTCGGAGGTGTCTTCGGATTTGTCCACAAAAGTTTGATGGACTAGTAACTGCCCTTAATACTCAGGTGAGACCTCAAGCTTTGACTTTTGAGGAGTTTTGTTCATTATTAATGGAGGAGGAGTTGAGGCTGAAAGCCCGAGAAGGAAGCAACAATGGAGTTGCTGCATTCTCTGCCAATGCAAAAGGCAAAGGTGTTTCCTCCACCAAAAATGATGGTGACAAAAAGAAGAAGGGCGGCAAGAAGAAGTTTCAAGGAGAGTGCTTCTACTGCAAGAAGAAAGGACATGCAATTGCAGATTGTCGTGTCAAGAAGGCAGATGAAAAGAATGGTACCCTTAAAAGTAAAGGGAAAGAGACAGCCAATACGGCTGAAGCGGAGTTGGAATTATTCATGGCGACCGTTGAGGAAGTGTGCTCCTCGGTGCAAGAAGAATCTACCACTGACTCATGGGTGTTGGATAGTGGGGCCTCCCTTCACATGACCAACAAGAAAGGTCTATACAGTTCTATGCAGCCTCTACAAGAATCCATCAGTGTGACGGTTGGAAATGATGCTAAATGCCCTGCTGTGGGCACAGGCTCTATTTCTTTTGTTGCTGCAAATGGTGAAGTCAAAAAGCTTTCAAATGTGTTGTATGTTCCCGAAATCAGGAGAAATCTCTTATCAGTTTGCTGCCATAACTGATCTTGGTCATGAAGTGAGGTTCAAGAAGACAGGTGCAGAAATTATTGATAGTGCTGGCACAATTGTTGGCAAAGGAGAAAGAAGGAACAACCTGTATGAGCTAAATGCTCTTACAGCCACCACTGGAGTGGGCACAAGTAAGCTTTGGCATGAAAGGTTTGAACACATCGGATTTGCAATATTGAAGGAGATGCAAAAGCAAGGTATGGTTGCTCACCTACCTACAATAACTGAATTGAAAGAACCATGTGAAGCTTGTATGATGGGCAAGCAACAGAGAAAGGCATTTCCACAAGAAAGCAAGAATAGAGCACAGGCTCCTCTAGAGTTGGTGCATGCTGACTTGTGTGGTAAGATGCCTACACAGGCCTTGGGGGGATCTTCTTATTTTATGTTGATTATCGACGACTACAGTAGGAAGATGTGGGTGTACTTCCTTCGTGATAAGGCTCAAGCTTTTGGTAAGTTTAAAGAATGGCTAATACTTGTTGAGAATGAAACAGGGAAAAGTGTGAAGAAATTTAGAACAGATGGTGGTGGTGAGTTCAACTCAAAGGAGTTTGAAGGCTTTTGCAAGAGCAAAGGGATCAAGCGTCAATTGACGACGCCTCACACACCTCAGCAGAACGGTGTTGTGGAACGCAGGAATTGCACCATTGTGGAGATGGCAAGATGCGTGCTAAAGGGCAAGGGATTGCCTAACCATTTTTGGGCTGAAGCTGTTAATACTGCAGTCTACATTCTAAATCGGAGCTATACAAAGGCTCTCAAGGGAAAAACACCTCATGAGGCTTACACTGGTAAGAAACCATCTGTCTCACATTTTAGAATTTTTGGATGTGAATGTTATGCACATGTTCCAGATGAGAAGAGAAACAAGTTACAACCAAAAAGCAGAAAATGTATCTTCTTGGGTTATAGTGATGAGCAGAAGGCTTACAAATTATATGACCAAGAGGCAAAGAAGATCATCGCGAGCCGTGATGTGGTGTTCAAGGAGGAGCCGCATACAGTGGAGGAGGAGAAGGCAAGTTCTTCCACTTGATCATCAAGCGAAGAAGTAGTCCACTATGAACCTGCCCTGAGAGCTATCCCTATCCTTAATGAGGAGGAAGCATCATCTTCAGATGATGAGGAAAAAGTTCACCAACCTGACATCACCCCACTGGAAAAGCCATTGCCGCGCTGGGTGAAGCAGCTCTATGACCACAATAATCCTATGCCTGCATCTGTTGAAGAGAAGGCAGATGGATCAAGGAGGTCTCACAGAATAGAGGAGCAAAGGAGGGCTTCTGCTCACATAGTCAATATGGCCTTGATGGTTGAGATTATGAGAGAAGTAAAGGAGCCAGCTGATTTAGAAGAAGCACTTGCAGATCCATCATGGAAGGCTGCTATGTAGGCGGAGTATGACAGCATAATGAAGAATGACACTTGGGAGCTAGAGGATCGACCAGCAAAGCGGAAGGTTATTGGCACCAACTGGATCTTGAAGGTAAAGTACAAAACTGATGGTACCTTAGAAAAGTACAAAGCTAGACTGGTTGCCCAAGAATTTTCACAAATTGAAGGGTTTGATTTTCAAGAGTCATTTGCCCGAACTTCCAGAATGACCACTATTCACACGGTACTTGCAGTGGCTGCCCACAAGAAGTGGCCAGTGTACCAAATGGATGTTAAGTCAGTGTTCTTAAATGGTTACCTCAAGGAGGAGGTGTACGTGGCTCAGCCACCAGGGTTTGAGGCCCCCCATTCTGAGAACAAAGTGTGTAAACTGAAGAAGGCATTGTATGGGCTGAAACAAGCCCCCAGAGCATGGTACCAGCGGATAGATAGGTTCTTTTTAAACCTAAACTTCAAAAGATGTGCCTCAAATGCTAGCTTGTATGTTTACAGGGATGGTAAAAAGTCTGTAGTGATTGTCCTATATGTGGACGACCTTCTTATTACATGTGACTATGAAGATATGATCAACCAAACTCGAAAGGCTTTGAGTTCTGAGTTTGAAATGACAGACTTGGGCTTGCTGCACTATTGTTTGGGGATTGAAGTCTGGCAAGAGCCAGGAAAGATATTCATCTCTCAGAAGAAGTATGCATGGGAGATCTTGAAGGCATTTGGCATGACCGAGTGCAAGGAGATAGCTACACCTATGGAGGTGAATGCAAAGTTATCCGTCGAGGATACATCAGCACTAGCAGACATTGGGAGGTATAGGAGGTTGGTCGGCAGTCTGATCTACTTGTGTAACACCAGACCAGATATCAGTTTTGCTGTTGGTGTTTTGAGCAGGTTCTCAAACAAACCTCATGAGAGTCATTGGAAGGCTGGGATGCGGGTGCTCAGATACTTGAAGAAAACTCTTGACTATGGTATCACATACAGTTTTGGAACTTCTCTTGTGGGGAACTGTGACTCAGATTGGGCAGGAGACATTGATTCCAGGAAGTCAGTTTCTGGTTATTGTTTCTCTTTGGGTTGAGGAATTTTCTCTTGGATTAGCAAGAAGCAACCAACAATGGCATTGTCTTCTACCGAAGCAGAGTACAAGGCAGCTTGTTTTGCTGCATGTGAGGCTGTATGGTTGAGAAGGATTCTATGGCATATGGGAGTGCAGGATGAAGAACCAACTATGCTGAGATGTGACAATCAAAGTTGCATCGCCATTGCCAAAAATCCAGTGTTTCATGCACGCACCAAACATATAGAGATCCAGTATCACTATGTGCGTGATTTGATGGAGGATGGGATAGTGGAATTGGTCTACTATCCAACAGAGGAGAATGGAGCAAATATCTTTACCAAAGCACTTACGAAGGATTTGCTTCAAGTTCATCTTCAAAGACTCAGCATTGGGCCAAGGAGATATTTCACCTATGGCTGGACATTGAGGGGGGGTATATAATCAATGCCCCACCTTCATTAGGTGCTACCAATGATCCATGGTGCTCAAAGTTGTAAGGCCCCCATTATGAGGAGAAGCCAAGTGTGAGCCCGGACATTGGTGGAGTCCTGACTTGTATATCAGATGAGGTCTATGTGACCGAATGGCAAAAAGGTGACCATTGTGGGTCTAAACTTTGGGTTAGACGGAGAGGTTAAGTTGGTAGCAACTCGAGGCAAATTGCATTGAGTTGCGTGGTAAGGGAGTTAAAAGGGGCTACTATTGTGGGGTCCGGGGGTAGCACCCCCGGCCCGATGGTAAAGGGAATATTCCCTGGAATATTCCCTAGCCAACTAGTGGAGGCTCATATGGTAGGTCGGTCAGCAGGCCGACCTAACGACCTTCGCAGGCTATAAAAGCTAAACCCCTTCGCAGCCATCTCACACTCATCTTTCACCCAGTCAGAGTTGTTGTTCCAGCTAGCCTTAAGATCTTCACCTATCTTCTGTCTAGATCGCCATCTAAGCTTCACACAGTGGAAGCGCACGGGTGGACAGATCCATCTTTGTATCAATTGTTTGAAGTTAAAGAATTTTCTGATTCTCCTCTTATCTGTTGTGTACTCTCTATCTCTTTCTCAGATTCTGTTCGCTACGCCGTGTAATATTTTGCATGGTATTGGAGCCCAGGGGGCTCTAGAGATCGGAGAGCGTGCAAGAGGCAAAGGCTTCAACAGCAAAGAGAAAATATGTCGACTTCCGGAAGCGGTGCAGGAGGTGGTGTTGCTGTACCGGCTATTCAAACACTGAGGATTCGTCCACCAACCTTCACCAAAGGCAAGTTAGATGGTACAAACTACACCTTCTGGAAGTTCAAAATTACAACTATCCTTGATTCTTATGAGCTTCTGGAGACTGTGCTGGACTGACGCAGAACGACAGCCTACCCCCCACCCATCAAATCCTAGTGTGATGATTCCTCCGAATGCAGATCTTCTACGAGCTTGGAAACGAAGGAATGCAGATGCATTGTGTGCCTTAGTTACAAGCTGTTCTGACAGTGTTTTGACTCTGATTCAGCATACAACCAAAGCGTCAGAGGCTTGGAATGTACTAAGGAGTCAGTATGAAACACGAAACCAAACAAAGATTCAAAACTTGGAGAATCAACTAGCAGCGGAGAAGTTTGCTGAAGGAGAGACGGTTGAAGCATTCATCACTCGGATGAAGAATCTGCGCGACCAGATGGCTGGCACTGGGATACAAAAGACCAGCGAAGAGCTAGCTCGGAGGCGTCTTCGGATTTGTCCACAAAAGTTTGATGGACTAGTAACTGCCCTTAATACTCAGGTGAGACCTCAAGCTTTGACTTTTGAGGAGTTTTGTTCATTATTAATGGAGGAGGAGTTGAGGCTGAAAGCCCGAGAAGGAAGCAACAATGGAGTTGCTGCATTCTCTGCCAATGCAAAAGGCAAAGGTGTTTCCTCCACCAAAAATGATGGTGACAAAAAGAAGAAGGGCGGCAAGAAGAAGTTTCAAGGAGAGTGCTTCTACTGCAAGAAGAAAGGACATGCAATTGCAGATTGTCGTGTCAAGAAGGCAGATGAAAAGAATGGTACCCTTAAAAGTAAAGGGAAAGAGACAGCCAATACGGCTGAAGCAGAGTTGGAATTATTCATGGCGACCGTTGAGGAAGTGTGCTCCTCGGCGCAAGAAGAATCTACCACTGACTCATGGGTGTTGGATAGTGGGGCCTCCCGTCACATGACCAACAACAAAGGTCTATTATACAGTTCTATGCAGCCTCTACAAGAATCCATCAGTGTGACGGTTGGAAATGATGCTAAATGCCCTGCTATGGGCACAGGCTCTATTTCTTTTGTTGCTGCAAATGGTGAAGTCAAAAAGCTTTCAAATGTGTTGTATGTTCCCGAAATCAGGAGAAATCTCTTATCAGTTTACTGCCATAACTGATCTTGGTCATGAAGTGAGGTTCAAGAAGACAGGTGCAGAAATTATTGATAGTGCTGGCACAATTGTTGGCAAAGGAGAAAGAAGGAACAACCTGTATGAGCTAAATGCTCTTACAGCCACCACTGGAGTGGGCACAAGTAAGCTTTGGCATGAAAGGTTTGAACACATCGGATTTGCAATATTGAAGGAGATGCAAAAGCAAGGTATGGTTGCTCACCTACCTACAATAACTGAATTGAAAGAACCATGTGAAGCTTGTATGATGGGCAAGCAACAAAGAAAGGCATTTCCACAAGAAAGCAAGAATAGAGCACAGGCTCCTCTAGAGTTGGTGCATGCTGACTTGTGTGGTAAGATGCCTACACAGGCCTTGGGGGGATCTTCTTATTTTATGTTGATTGTCGACGACTACAGTAGGAAGATGTGGGTGTACTTCCTTCGTGATAAGGCTCAAGCTTTTGGTAAGTTTAAAGAATGGCTAATACTTGTTGAGAATGAAACAGGGAAAAGTGTGAAGAAATTTAGAACAGATGGTGGTGGTGAGTTCAACTCAAAGGAGTTTGAAGGCTTTTGCAAGAGCAAAGGGATCAAGCGTCAATTGACGACGCCTCACACACCTCAGCAGAACGGTGTTGTGGAACGCAGGAATTGCACCATTGTGGAGATGGCAAGATGCGTGCTAAAGGGCAAGGGATTGCCTAACCATTTTTGGGCTGAAGCTGTTAATACTGCAGTCTACATTCTAAATCGGAGCTATACAAAGGCTCTCAAGGGAAAAACACCTCATGAGGCTTACACTGGTAAGAAACCATCTGTCTCACATTTTAGAATTTTTGGATGTGAATGTTATGCACATGTTCCAGATGAGAAGAGAAACAAGTTACAACCAAAAAGCAGAAAATGTATCTTCTTGGGTTATAGTGATGAGCAGAAGGCTTACAAATTATATGACCAAGAGGCAAAGAAGATCATCGCGAGCCGTGATGTGGTGTTCAAGGAGGAGACACATACAGTGGAGGAGGAGAAGGCAAGTTCTTCCACTTGATCATC
Source organism: Lygodium microphyllum (assembly GCF_053477565.2). Lineage (NCBI taxonomy): Eukaryota > Viridiplantae > Streptophyta > Polypodiopsida > Schizaeales > Lygodiaceae > Lygodium > Lygodium microphyllum. Next base: position 42,328,826 of record NC_141139.1, on the reverse strand, counting down.
AAGCGAAGAAGTAGTCCACTATGAACCTGCCCTGAGAGCTATCCCTATCCTTAATGAGGAGGAAGCATCATCTTCAGATGATGAGGAAAAAGTTCACCAACCTGACATCACCCCACTGGAAAAGCCATTGCCGCGCTGGGTGAAGCAGCTCTATGACCACAATAATCCTATGCCTGCATCTGTTGAAGAGAAGGCAGATGGATCAAGGAGGTCTCACAGAATAGAGGAGCAAAGGAGGGCTTCTGCTCACATAGTCAATATGGGCTTAATGGTTGAGATTATGAGAGAAGTAAAGGAGCCAGCTGATTTAGAAGAAGCACTTGTAGATCCATCATGGAAGGCTGCTATGCAGGCGGGGTATGACAACATAATGAAGAATGACACTTGGGAGCTAGAGGATCGACCAGCAAAGCGGAAGGTTATTGGCACCAACTGGATCTGGAACGTAAAGTACAAGGCTGATGGTACCTTAGAAAAGTACAAAGCTAGACTGGTTGCCGAAGGATTTTCACAACTTGAAGGGTTTGATTTTCAAGAGTCATTTGCCCCAACTTCCAGAATGACCACTATTCGCACGGTACTTGCAGTGGCTACCCACAAGAAGTGGCCAGTGTACCAAATGGATGTTAAGTCAGCGTTCTTAAATGGTGACCTCTAGGAGGAGGTGTACGTGGCTCAGCCACCAGGGTTTGAGGCCCCCCATTCTGAGAACAAAGTGTGTAAACTGAAGAAGGCATTGTATGGGTTGAAACAAGCCCCAGAGCATGGTACCAGCGGATAGATAGGTTCTTTTTAAACCTAAACTTCAAAAGATGTGCCTCAAATGCTAGCTTGTATGTTTACAGGGATGGTAGAAAGTCTGTAGTGATTGTCCTATATGTGGACGACCTTCTTATTACAGGTGACTATGAAGATATGATCAACCAAACTCGAAAGGCTTTGAGTTCTGAGTTTGAAATGACAGACTTGGGCTTGCTGCACTATTGTTTGGGGATTGAAGTCTGGTAAGAATCAGGAAAGATATTCATCTCTCAGAAGAAGTATGCATGGGAGATCTTGAAGGCATTTGGAATGACCGAGTGCAAGGAGATAGCTACACCTATGGAGGTGAATGCAAAGTTACCCGTCGAGGATACATCAGCACTAGCAGACATTGGGAGGTATAGGAGGTTGGTCGGCAGGCTGATCTACTTGTGTAACACCAGACCAGATATCAGTTTTGATGTTGGTCTTTTGAGCAGGTTCTCAAACAAACCTCATAAGAGTCATTGGAAGGCTGGGATGCAGGTGCTCAGATACTTGAAGAAAACTCTTGACTATGGTATCACATACAGTTTCGGAACTTCTCTTGTGGGGAACTGTGACTCAGATTGGGCAGGAGACATTGATTCCAGGAAGTCAGTTTCTGGTTATTGTTTCTCTTTGGGTTCAAGAATTTTCTCTTGGATTAGTAAGAAACAACCAACAGTGGCATTGTCTTCTACCAAAGCAGAGTACAAGGCAGCTTGTTTTGCTGCATGTGAGGCTGTATGGTTGAGAAGGATTCTATGGCATATGGGAGTGCAGGATGAAGAACCAACTGTGCTGAGATGTGACAATCAAAGTTGCATCGCCATTGCCAAAAATCCAGTGTTTCATGCACGCACCAAACATATAGAGATCCAGTATCACTATGTGCGTGATTTGATGGAGGATGGGATAGTGGAATTGGTCTACTGTCCAACAGAGGAGAATGGAGCAGATATCTTCACCAAAGCACTTACGAAGGATCTGCTTCAAGTTCATCTTCAAAGACTCGGCATTGGGCCGATGAGATAGTTCACCTATGGGTGGACATTGAGGGGGGGTGTTAGATATGATGAATGCCCCACCTTCATTAGGTGCTACCAATGATTCATGGTGCTCAAAGTTGTAGGGCCCCCATTATGAGTAGAAGCCAAGTGTGAGCCCGGACATTGGTGGAGCCCTGACTTGTATATCAGATGAGGTCTATGTGACCGGATGGTAAAAAGGTCACCATTGAAGGTCTAATCTTTGGGTTAAACGGAGAGGTTAAGTTGGTAGCAACTCGAGGCACATTGCATTGAGTTGCGTGGTAAGGGAGTTACAAGGGGCTACTATTGTGGGGTCCGGGGGCCGCGGAAGCGGCCCCCTTGGCGGGGGTACTGGGGTAGCCCCCCGGCCCGATGGTAAAGGGAATATTCCCTGGCCGACTAGTGGAGGCTCATATGGTAGGTCGGTCAACAGGCCGACCTAACGACCTTCGCAGGCTATAAAAGCTAAACCCCTTCGCAGCCATCTCACACTCATCTTTCACCCAGTCAGAGTTGTTGTTCCAGCTAGCCTTAAGATCTTCACCTATCTTCTGTCTAGATCGCCATCTAAGCCTCACACAGTGGAAGCGCACGGGTGGACAGAGCCATCTTTGTATCAGTTGTTTGAAGTTAAAGAATTTTCTTATTCTCCTCTTATCTGTTGTGTACTCTCTATCTCTTTCTCAGATTCTGTTTGCTGCCGTGTAATATTTTACATGGTATCAGAGCCCAGGGGGCTCTAGAGATCGGAGAGCATGCAAGAGGCAAAGGCTTCAACAGCAAAGAGAAAATATGTCGACTTCCGGAAGCGGTGCAGGAGGTGGTGTTGCTGTACCGGCTATTCAAACATTGAGGATTCGTCCACCAACCTTCAACGAAGGCAAGTTAGATGATACAAACTACACCTTCTGGAAGTTCAAAATTACAACTATCCTTGATTCTTATCAGCTTCTGGAGACTGTGCTGGGGACTTACGTAGAACCGCAGCCTACCCCCGACCCATCAAATCCTAGTGTGATGATTCCTCTGAATGCAGATCCTCTACGAGCTTGGAAAGGAAGGAATGCAGATGCATTGTGTGCCTTAGTTACAAGCTGTTCTGACAGTGTTTTGACTCTGATTCAGCATACAACCAAAGCGTCAGAGGCTTGGAATGTACTAAGGAGTCAGTATGAAACACGAAACCAAACGAGGATTCAAAACTTGGAGAATCAACTAGCAGCGAAGAAGTTTGCTGACGGAGAGACAGTTGAAGCATTCATCACTCGGATGAAGAATCTGCGCGACCAGATGGCTGGCGCTGGGATACAAAAGACCAGCGAAGAGCTAGCTCGGAGGTGTCTTCGGATTTGTCCACAAAAGTTTGATGGACTAGTAACTGCCCTTAATGCTCAGGTGAGACCTCAAGCTTTGACTTTTGAGGATTTTTGTGCATTATTAATTGAGGAGGAGTTGAGGCTAAAAGCCCGAGAAGGAAGCAACAATGGAGATGCTGCATTCTCTGCCAATGCAAAAGGCAAAGGTATTTCCTCCACCAAAAATGATGGTGACAAAAAGAAGAAGGGCGGCAAGAAGAAGTTTCAAGGAGAGTGCTTCTACTGCAAGAAGAAAGGACTTGCAATTGCAGATTGTCGTGTCAAGAAGGCAGATGAAAAGAATGGTACCCTTAAAAGTAAAGGAAAAGAGACAGCCAATACGGCTGAAGCGGAGTTGGAATTATTCATGGCAACCATTGAGGAAGTGTGCTCCTCGGCGCAAGAAGAATCTATCACTAACTCATGGGTGTTGGATAGTGGGGCCTCCCGTCACATGACTAACAAGAAAGATCTATACAGTTCTATGCAGCCTCTACAAGAATCCATCAGTCTGACGGTTGGAAATGATGCTAAATGCCCTGCTGCGGGCACAGGCTCTATTTCTTTTGTTGATGTAAATGGTGAAGTCAAAAAGCTTTCAAATGTGTTGTATGTTCCCGAAATCAGGAGAAATCTCTTATCAGTTGCTGCCATAACTGATCTTGGTCATGAAGTGAGGTTCAAGAAGACAGGTGCAGAAATTATTGATAGTGCTGGCACAATTGTTGGCAAAGGAGAAAGAAGGAACAACCCGTATGAGGTAAGTGCTCTTACAGCCACCGCTGGAGTGGGCACAAGTAAGCTTTGGCATGAAAGGTTTGGACACATTGGATTTGCAATATTGAAGGAGATGCAAAAGCAAGGTATGGTTGCTCACCTACCTACAATAACTGAATTGAAGGAACCATGTGAAGCTTGTATGATGGGCAAGCAACAGAGAAAGGCATTTCCACAAGAAAGCAAGAATAGAGCACATGCTCCTCTAGAGTTGGTGCATGCTGACTTGTGTGGTAAGATGCCTACACAGGCCTTGGGGGGATCTTCTTATTTTATGTTGATTGTCGACGACTACAGTAGGAAGATGTGGGTGTACTTCCTTCGTGATAAGGCTCAAGCTTTTGGTAAGTTTAAAGAATGGCTAATACTTGTTGAGAATGAAACAGGGAAAAGTGTGAAGAAATTTAGAACAGATGGTGGTGGCGAGTTCAACTCAAAGGAGTTTGAAGGCTTTTGCAAGAGCAAAGGGATCAAGCGTCAATTGACGACGCCTCACACACCTCAGCAGAAGGGTGTTGTGGAACGCAGGAATTGCGCCATTGTGGAGATGGCAAGATGCATGCTAAAGGGCAAGGGATTGCCTAACCATTTTTGGGCTGAAGCTGTTAATACTGCAGTCTACATTCTAAATCGGAGCTATACAAAGGCTCTCAAGGGAAAAACACCTCATGAGGCTTACACTGGTAAGAAACCATCTGTCTCACATTTCAGAATTTTTGGATGTGAATGTTATGCACATGTTCCAGATGAGAAGAGAAACAAGTTACAACCAAAAAGCAGAAAATGTATCTTCTTGGGTTATAGTGATGAGCAGAAGGCTTACAAATTATATGACCAAGAGGCAAAGAAGATCATCGCGAGCCGTGATGTGGTGTTCAAGGAGGAGCCACATACAGTGGAGGAGGAGAAGGCAAGTTCTTCCACTTTATCATCAAGCGAAGAAGTAGTTCACTATGAACCTGTCCCGAGAGCTATCCCTATCCTTAAGGAGGAGGAAGCATCATCTTCAGATGATGAGGAAAAAGTTCACCAATCTGACATCACCCCACTGGAAAAGCCATTGCCGCGCTGGGTGAAGCAGCTCTATGACCACAATAATCCTATGCCTGCATCTGTTGAGGAGAAGGCAGACGGACCAAGGAGGTCTCACAGAATAGAGGAGCAAAGGAGGGCTTCTGCTCACATAGTCAATATGGCCTTGATGGTTGAGATTATGAGAGAAGTAAAGGAGCCAATTGATTTAGAAGAAGCACTTACAGATCCATCTTGGAAGGTTGCTATGCAGGCGGAGTATGACAGCATAATGAAGAATGACACTTGGGAGCTAGTGGATCGACCAGCAAAGCGGAAGGTTATTGGCACCAACTGGATCTTGAAGGTAAAGTACAAGGCTGATGGTACCTTAGAAAAGTACAAAGCTAGACTGGTTGCCCAAGGATTTTCACAAGTTGAAGGGTTTGATTTTCAAGAGTCATTTGCCCCAACTTCCAGAATGACCACTATTCGCACGGTACTTGCAGTGCCTGCCCACAAGAAGTGGCCAGTGTACCAAATGGATGTTAAGTTAGCGTTCTTAAATGGTTACCTCAAGGAGGAGGTGTACGTGGCTCAGCCACCAGGGTTTGAGGCCCCCCATTCTGAGAACAAAGTGTGTAAACTGAAGAAGGCATTGTATGGGCTGAAACAAGCCCCCAGAGCATGGTACCAGCGGATAGATAGGTTCTTTTTAAACCTAAACTTCAAAAGATGTGCCTCAAATGCTAGCTTGTATGTTTACAGGGATGGTAAAAAGTCTGTAGTGATTGTCCTATATGTGGACGACCTTCTTATTACAGGTGACTATGAAGATATGATCAACCAAACTCGAAAGGCTTTGAGTTCTGAGTTTGAAATGACAGACTTGAGCTTGCTGCACTATTGTTTGGGGATTGAAGTCTGGCAAGAGCCAGGAAAGATATTCATCTCTCAGAAGAAGTATGCATGGGAGATCTTGAAGGCATTTGGCATGACCGAGTGCAAGGAGATAGCTACACCTATGGAGGTGAATGCAAAGTTATCCGTCGAGGATACATCAGCACTAGCAGACATTGGGAGGTATAGGAGGTTGGTCGGCAGTCTGATCTACTTGTGTAACACCAGACCAGATATCAGTTTTGCTGTTGGTGTTTTGAGCAGGTTCTCAAACAAACCTCATGAGAGTCATTGGAAGGCTGGGATGCGGGTGCTCAGATACTTGAAGAAAACTCTTGACTATGGTATCACATACAGTTTCGGAACTTCTCTTGTGGGGAACTGTGACTCAGATTGGGCAGGAGACATTGATTCCAGGAAGTCAGTTTCTGGTTATTGTTTCTCTTTGGGTTCAGGAATTTTCTATTGGATTAGTAAGAAGCAACCAACAGTGGCATTGTCTTCTACCGAAGCAGAGTACAAGGCAGCTTGTTTTGTTGCATGTGAGGCTGTATGGTTGAGAAGGATTCTATGGCATATGGGAGTGCAGGATGAAGAACCAACTGTGCTGAGATGTGACAATCAAAGTTGCATCGCCATTGCCAAAAATCCAGTGTTTCATGCACGCACCAAACATATAGAGATCCAGTATCACTATGTGCGTGATTTGATGGAGGATGGGATAGTGGAATTGGTCAACTATCCAATAGAGGAGAATGGAGCAGATATCTTCACCAAAGCACTTATGAAGGATCTGCTTCAAGTTCATCTTCAAAGACTCGGCATTGGGCCGAGGAGATAGTTCACCTATGGGTGGACATTGAGGGGGGGTGTTAGATATAATCAATGCCCCACCTTCATTAGGTGCTACCAATGATCCATGGTGCTCAAAGTTGTAAGGCCCCCATTATGAGGAGAATTCAAGTGTGAGCCCGCACATTGGTGGAGTCCTGACTTGTATATCAGATGAGGTCTATGTGACCGGATGGCAAAAAGGTGACCATTGTGGGTCTAATCTTTGGGTTAGACGGAGAGGTTAAGTTGGTAGCAACTCGAGGCACATTGCATTGAGTTGCGTGGTAAGGGAGTTAAAAGGGGCTGCTATTGTGGGGTCCGGGGGCGCTGCCCCCGGCCCGATGGTAAAGGGAATATTCCCTGGAATTTTCCCTGGCCGACTAGTGGAGACGCATATGGTAGGTCCGATCAGCAGGCTGACGTAACGACCTTCGCAGGCTATAAAAGCTAAACCCCTTCGCAGCCATCTCACACTCATCTTTCACCCAGTCAGAGTTTTTGTTCCAGCTAGCTTTAAGATCTTCACCTATCTTCTGTCTAGATCGCCATCTAAGCTTCACACAGTGGAAGCGCACGGGTGGACAGAGCCATCTTTGTATCATTTGTTTGAAGTTAAAGAATTTTCTGATTCTCCTCTTATCTGTTGTGTACTCTCTATCTCTTTCTCAGATTCTGTTCGCTACGCCGTGTAATATTTTACATGGTATCAGAGCCCAGGGGGCTCTAGAGATCGAGAGCGTGCAAGAGGCAAAGGCTTCAACAGCAAAGAGAAACTATGTCGACTTCCGGAAGCACTGGAGGAGGTGGTGTTGTTGTACCGGCTATTCAAACACTAAGGATTCGTCCACCAACCTTCAGCGAAGGCAAGTTAGATGGTACAAACTATACCTTCTGGAAGTTCAAAATTACAACTATCCTTGATTCTTATGAGCTTCTGGAGACTGTGCTGGGGACTGACGCAGAACCACAGCCTACCCCCCACCCATCAAATCCTAGTGTGATGATTCCTCCGAATGCAGATCTTCTACGAGTTTGGAAACGAAGGAATGCAGATGCATTGTGTGCCTTAATTACAAGCTGTTCTGACAGTGTTTTGACTCTGATTCAGCATACAACCAAAGCGTCAGAGGCTTGGAATGTACTAAGGAGTCAGTATGAAACATGAAACCAAACAAGGATTCAAAACTTGGAGAATCAACTAGCAGCGGAGAAGTTTGCTGAAGGAGAGACGGTTGAAGCATTCATCACTCGGATTAAGAATCTGCGCGACCAGATGGCTTGCGCTGGGATATAAGAGACTAGCGAAGAGCTAGCCGGGAGGTGTCTTCGGATTTGTCCACAAAAGTTTGATGGACTAGTAACTGCCCTTAATACTCAGGTGAGACCTCAAGCTTTGACTTTTGAGGAGTTTTGTGCATTAGCGTTAGAAAAGGATTAAGTGTCGCCTTGCGAGGGCTTGGTAGGTTCTTGGGTACCGAGACAGGTCCTGAGGCCGATGCCCTGTTCTCCTTGGGTCACTACGCTCAGCTCCCTCCTTTTTACATGCCCGAGTATGTTACTAAAAGAAACACCCTAAAAGAATAAATGTACTGAAAGAAAATACTCCTTGATCTGGCTATAGGAGTCCTTGCCTTGTAGGAGCTCCTAGTTGTGTTGTCTTTAGTTGGTAAGTAGTTCAGACTACCACTTAGGGCAACCTCTTTGATAGGTTTTTTTTTGTTTGGCTGTGTTGGAGCAGCTGGTTAGTGACTCACTTCGGATCTTTTATTAGATGATGCTAGGCCTACTCCTTGTGGATGTCATGCCTTGGTTCTGTCCAGGGGTAGGGGAAGCATTGTGCTGAGTTTTATTATATATTTGTTTTGTATCAGTTTGATGCTTCTTTGGTTGTTTATGTGCAGATATGTTCGTGGATTCGACGGGCTGAGTCGCCCTATCCTGTGGTCGCCAATGAGAGCGGAATTTAGGTGACGGGAAGTGCTTAAAAATAGCTAAAAATTATGAATATCAAGGGAAAAATATTCACCGTCAAAGGCGGCGGCTCGATCTAGGATGATTTTAAGCGACAAGCAGTCGACGGCCGCCCAAATGACACATCCGGATTTTTAGTAATTTTTCTGTCAGTTGGGACGAGATATGGGAGCTGCAGGCCTGTTCGGGATGCCGAGACAGACGCCCAGAAATTTACAACACGTCAATCGGAGCTCGTATGAGGAAGTTGGCCCAAAACCGACCGGGGTGCCCAAAAAGGGGCCAAAGTGGAAATCTCAAAGGGTGTGGCTAGTGGGGGGTGCCCTTTGGCACCCCCCCTTCTTCAAAAAATCGTGATGGAGGGGGGTGGCGGTTGTTTTCAGCCGCCGAAAAAAACGCGCCCCCCCCACAAATGAGAGATGGTGGCCACATACAAGCAGGGGAGATGAAGGCACAGCCGATCTACAACATGTTTTCACTCTCCATCGCCACCCTTTGCGCGAGATATGGTGGACTGTGCAGCAAGCCCCATTTTTAGTCTTTCTCTCTCCTCCTCCTCTCTCCTCTTAGCCCCGTTCGTGCGTGAAAGAGTAGAGTGCAAACGGACGGCCGGATGGATGCCGGTTCTTGACGGGATTGAAGAGCAATACCAAACCGTTGTAAATTGCTGGTTCCAAGCACAATCCATGGCTGGAAATCAGTGGAGGAACGCACCAAATTAAATGGAAAAAACCCACAAGTCACGGTAATAATCGTTTTTACAAAGGAAATGGTCTTTTTATGCAAATTTGGTTGACAAAAATGTGTTCATATGGATTGAGTTTTGAGTATGTCGTGGTTGGAGTTGTTTTCTGTCCCTTCATCATTAAAAAATCAGAAAAAACATGTGCCGGATGGCAGAAAACAATAAAGCGAAACACGAAAAAGCATAAAAATGAAGGAAAAATGGGTTTTTTGGGGCTAAAAATGATGAAATAAATTAATCCACATCTACTAAAATTCTATTCTTGCTTAAATGAACTAACAGCCACAGCCCCTAATCTGTTCTTAATTTTCAGTAATTAAAAAATGGGAGAAAATGGGAAAAATGGCAAGAAAAGGGTGGAAAAACCCTAAAAAATAGGGGAAAAATATATTTTGGGCTTCGAAAAAATAAGGATAAATAAGAGCAATGTTTGTGAATGTTTGTGGGGACTGAAGCATGAGGATTTGCCTCAGTTCAACCCCACCTTCTTGTTCTAGTGTGTTTTTGTAATGAAAGCAATCAACCATGGAATGAAATCTAACTGAAATTGAAAATTAACTAAGCTACAACAAAGAATTAACAAATCTATTGCACCAAGACATCCTCATCATGTATTAATGGTTGGGGATTCAAGAATACATGACGGCCATGGCTGAGTGCTTCATAGGCTAGAAGAAGCTAACTCCAAGAAAATGGTAAAGCCAAGATTATTGAATGATCAAAAGATGTCTTGCCTTTGGCCTCTAGTCCCTTTTATTCTAACCCTCTTCCAAACTTAAGGGCTGTTCACACATGTACACATAGACTAAAGCTAAATTTACAAAGGCTGGAATTAATCCAAAGTGCAAATATTAATGTTGTATTTTTCCTTCATGACAAACCATCCCTTCCTGAAGATGGTTTTGTCCTCAAAACCAAGAAGTAATGGCCTATATCCAAGTCAAGAATGATAGTAATCATGCCCATTCATCTTCCAAATGATAAGAAAGCACTGTCCATGAAAAGAAGACCTTTTTGCATGCCAAACTGTGAGAAAACTGGCTGCTGTCCAAACAGGGCTGATTCACTAAAACTGCCATAACTTTTGATATATTGGTCCAAATAAGGCGTATGAGGTGTGGAAACGAAGTATACACTCCCAAGCATCACCCCATAACATCAGAATCAAATTTTGATGAAGTCAAGACAGTTTTATTGTCTTCAGAAATTTCATACAGCAAGCTGTCTCTGCACAGTCACTGCATACTGCATCATATATCATCCTGTAATAACCAAGGAAAGTTACTGACATAAGTGGATGGTTGCCAAGAAGACTCTTCAATGGGCAAATTCTTCCACTTAATGAGATACTCAATGAGAGTACGATTTCTGAGAACTTTCTCTCTCTTTCCAATAATGCTTTCAGGTTCATATATGATCAGTCCTGCCTCATCCAATGGTGGTAACTCTTCCAATACTTGTACATCGGGCCCAACATACTTCTTCAGCTGTGAAATATGGAATACATCATGTATTCTAGTGGAGGATGGTAGCTGAAGTTTATAAGCAAGCTCTCCAATTTTGTCCAAAATCAAATATGGCCCATAAAACCTATGAGCAAGCTTGTTATTCCCACCCTTTAATGAAGCATAATGCGTCTTAGGCACTTTGAGAAATACCCAATCTCCAACCTTGAAGTCTAAATGTCTTCTTTTCTCATCAGCATAGACCTTCATTACGTCTTGTGCTTTCCTTATGCTGTCCTTGCATTGCCTCATGAGCAACTCCATTCTTTCCAACTCTTCCTTTGCTTGTGGATTGATGTCTTCATGGAATAAAACTGATGGAAGTTGGACTTTATACCCATAAAGAGCTTCAAATGGAGATATCCCAATGCTCATGTGATGCGTGTTATTATAGCAAAATTCAGCAAGGTGGATCCAACGATCTCATGAAGCTTGTGTGTCATGACAATAATGCCTAAGGTACACTTCCACCCAATGATTAACTCTCTCCGTTTGCCCATCAGTCTGAGGGTGATAGGCCGTGCTAGGAGTGAGGAAAGTACCCATAGAGGAGAATAGACTTTTCCAGAAGTTGCCCATAAACTTCGAATCACGGTCTGATACTATTCTCATAGGCATACCATGTAGTTTGAACACACCTTCCATAAATTGCTCGGCGACTTGCCTTGCTGAATATTGGACTTTAGTTGGGATAAAGTGGGTTGTTTTGGTCAATCTATCAACTACCACATAGATACTATTCCATCCATGACTGGTAGTAGGCAATCCCGTTATGAAATCCATGGAAATATCTGTCCATTTTCCCGTAGGTATGGGTAAAGGCTGAAGTAAGCCAGCTGGTAATAGAGTGGAATCCTTATTTTACTGACACTCCAAGCACTGAGATACATACTCTTTAACATCTTTCCATAGACCTTTCCAATAAAAACTTTGATGAACTCTATCAAACGTCTTGAAAAGGCCCAAGTGACCAGCCATTGGCGATGAATGCATCTCTTGAAGCACCTTCAGCTTGAATTTACTGCTGGGAATCAAGTACACTTTACCCTTAAACCATAAGAGGCCATTATGCACTTTAAAATTAGGACATTCAGCATCACACCCTTGCTGTAATTTCTGTAAAATATGGGCAGCATGCTCATCAAGCACATATTCCTCTTGAATGTCTTCAATCCACTCCTTATAGATGGTGGACACAGTAGATAGACTGCATGCCCACATTCTTGATAACGCATCAACCACCACATTATCCTTGCCAGCCATGTATGATATTTCAAAATCATATGATTGCAAAGTAGCCAACCATCTCTTTTGCTTGGGAGAAAGATTGGGCTGCGAGAGAAAATATCTCAAGACCCTATGATCGCTTTTGACTTTGAAGTGTGTCCCATAGAGGTAGTGGTGCCATTTCTTGATTGCATGTAAAATAGCAAGCATCTCCTGCTCATAAACATGCATCTCTCTCTCTTTGTCATCAAATTTTCTGCTCTCAAATGCAATGACACCATGCTCCTGTACCAAAACTGCTCCCAAACCTCTACCACTGGCATCTGCATAAATGGTAAAAGTCTTGGAGAAGTCAGGGCAAACTAGTATGGGTGCTGAAACAAGCAATTCTTTCAGCTCATTAAAGCTCTTGTCAGCGATCTCATCCCAAAAGAAGGCCTCCTTTTTCAGCCGATCGGTAAGAGGAGCTGCAACATGAGCATAGTTCTTCATAAACCGTCGGTAAAAGGATGACAAACCAAGGAACCCTCTTAATGAAGTGGCATTGGTTGGTGTAGGCCATTCTTTGACGCACTGAACCTTCTTAGGATCCACTTTGATTCCATCTTCTCCCACTATATGACCCAAGTACTCCACTTCCTTTGTCATAAAAGAGCATTTAGTGGCCTTGGCAAACAGTTTGTGTATCCTCAATATGTCAAAGACCTCTTTTACATGCTGCAAATGGTCTTCTTTATTCTTGCTATAGATCAAAATGTCATCAAAGAATACCAAAACTGTTTTAAAGAGCAATGGCTGAAGTATCTTATTCATAAGAGACTGGAATGTGGCTGGAGCATTTGATAACCCAAAAGGCATAACCATAAACTGATAAAGACCCCTCTCCATCCTGAAGGCTGTTTTGAATTCATCCCCTTCCTTCATGCGTATTTGATGATATCCCGATCTCAAGTCAATTTTTGAAAACACCTTGGCATCCTTCAATTCATCTAAGAGATCATCTATTCTAGGTATGGGATACCTATTCTTGATAGTGACCTTGTTGAGATCGCGGTAATCAATGCACATTCGAAAGGAGCCATCTTTCTTCTTCACAAGAAGGACTGGAGAAGCAAAAGGTGATTGGCTTGCCTTAGTGAGACCCATTTCCAAAAGCTCTTTGACTTGGCGTTCTACCTCTTCTCTTTCCACTTTGGAGAGGCGATATGGTGGTTTGTTGATGGGCTTTGTATTGGGCAGCAAGTCAATGGGATGATCCACTTCTCTTTTGGGAGGAAGAGAGGTAGGTGGCTGAAAAATATCATCATATTCTTTCAACAATTTACAAAGACATGGGTCCATATTGTTGGTAGGAGAAGAGGGCTGATCCTCTTCAATCTTGGAAAGAAGAATGGTGAACATACATGCCTTTGCATTTATCTCTTTCTTAACCTTCTTGGGACTGATCATCTCCATTCTTTTCTTTTCAGCTCCATGTAGTGTTACTTGTTGTCCACACCATTTAAACTCCATTTCCATGTTGTTGAGATCCATGGTGAATCTGCCCAAAGATTTCAGCCAGTTGCAGCCAAGTATTATATCAATGGGACCCATTTCTAATGCAATTAGGCTCACTGATGTAGTGCACAATGGGGAAAGGGTGATAGGTACATTTGGATAGCATTGATTGCTCATCTCAAAATTTCCATTTGCCACTTGGATTTTGAGTAATGTAGGCATTTCATGCGTATTCAATTTCAGCCCATTGAGTGACTTAGCATTAATGAAGCTATGTGTACTTCCTGTATCTATGAGTATATGAGCGGTCCTTCCTTTGATTTGACCTTTAAGGCGTAGGGTATTATCCCCTCTTGAACCACTCCATGCATCACTTGATATGGCACATAGCGATGGATGTAAATCAGTCCATGAATCATCCAAATAATGACCACCCGGGTCGAAAGGAAACCCATCCATCGGATCATAGAACTCATCATGGCCATTCTCTTCATTTTCATGCGCCTCTTCTTGAGTTGTTGTGACATCAAGCTGAGCCAAGCTTCCTTCAATAGATTCAACATCGGAATCATCCTCGATGATCATGCTAATCTTCATATTTTTGGCCTTGCATTTGGACTTATGATCGGGTGACCATTTCTCTCCACATTTGTAGCATAGACCTTTAGCATACATATCTTTGAGCTTGTCATTCGATACATGTTTGCCTTGAGTAGGGACTGAAGTTTTGGCATTTATATCAGTCCTCTTTCCATCAAATCTATTTTCAGCATTAGGTCTGAAATTACTGCTTTGTTTTGACCCAAACACAGTAGGAAAAGTGGGTATCTTGCTGTAGGTATTGCTGAAAGTATTTGATGGCTTCCCAATATGCTGAAAATCAGTTTTAGCATGCCCATAATGGCCTGATGTCCTTGAGAACTGTGTAGGCTGAAAAGAATGCCCTGTTTTTGGCTGAAAACCCTTGTATTTCTGCCCATAACGTTTAGCCAATTGAATGGCAGCTTGTAGGGATGTAGGATTCATGGCTCCAACTTCAGAAGAAAGAATAGGTTCCAAACCAAATATGTATTTATTCAACTTGGCACTATCGGAAACCCCATGAACATACATCGAGAGGTTCAAAAACTGATTTGAGTACTCTCTAACTGAGAGACCACGTTGCTCAAGTGCATACCACTTTTTCTCTAACCGCTCTTTTTCAATAGGAGAAACAAAGACTTCAATCATAGCATTTTTCAATGCATCCCAAGACAAGAAGTCATGTCCCATCCTCGCCATATATCTCCACCAAGTGTGAGCATAGCCTTCTAGATGAAGAGCTGCAAATTTTACTTTGGCATTCTCGGGCCTTGGGTAAAGGGAAAAATACATCTCTAACTTGTCAAACCACTCCTCCAACTCCGTGGGTGAAGGGTTCTCTCCCTTGAAGTTTGAGATAATTATTTTCTCCTTGTACTCTCTCTCATATTGAGGAGGTTGTCCATTAGGGTGCTGCTGCCCACTATGGTTTTGTGGCCCAAAAGAATTGCCAAAAGGTCCTTGCCTAGGATATTCATTATTTCCATGCCCTTGTGCATAAGGAGTTTGCTGTCCATAATGCATACCATGACTTTGTGGCTGGAAACAATGTCCTTGAGGATGAAAGTATGTGTTGCTCACATTGGGAGGTTGTCCATGCATCGGTGAATTGAAAGGTGGTTGCTGCCCATTATTTTGCTGATTCCAACCATGATTTGACATGGGACTTGGCCTATTGGCCTGCACTTGAGAAGAGAAATTATGTTGTGGCTGTCCAAAAGCATTTGGGGCTGAATTCACATGTCCATGTGGCTGCCCATAAGAGTTTGGGGCTGAATTAACATGGACTTGCTCATAGCCACCAACATTTGCTTGAGGGTAAAATTGCTTGTAGAAAGAGTTGCACCCATGGATGTCTTCATCATGCTTTGAGTTTGTTTGCACTCTTTCTTGAAGATCCTGCCCATGTGGCTAAAAGTGACCCTTTTGTTGATGGAATTGTGGCTGAAGTGAAGTGGGATGAACAAAATCCTTAGCTTTAGATGATTCTCCAACTTCAAATTGACCTACCACCTTAGGAGTAAGTGGTTTAGGTGGTTCTTCAGCCCTATGCGGGTGTGGGATATTAAGACCAGCTATAGGCAACATTTTCTCACCAAGAAGTGCTACAAGCTTGTCAATACCCAACCTCATACCCTCGAAACCTGATTTCATATCCTTTATGTCATTTGACAATTGTTGAAAACTGTTTGAATTTATTGAGATATGAGACGTCTCTATGGGTTGATTGGTAGGGGAGTGAGTAGAGCTTGCATCGACCTCATCGTTCTCATAATGCATTCGGTAAATGGCATCTTGAGAAGTGTCATGATGTTCACCCCTTTCCTGTTGATGTTCATCCCTTTCCTGCTGATATTCCTTCAATTCTTCATTGATAGTATCCAAAACAGGGTCTCTCTTCTTATTCCTGGCCATGGGTTGATAACTGTACTGAATTTCCTGCAATAGAAGAACTTGATTATCTTCACTTCTAGAGATCCAAATTACGAGGTCTTTGGCTCTGTTCAAAGCTTGAAGAACCCTCTATCCAGCGATCTATCAAGTGCAGAAAATGGATGAGTATAGAAATTTCTGTAAGGGATTTTCTGTTGCTGTCTGAAAATTCCTGCAGGCAGTGAATACCCTGTTCTAGTCAATTAATGGCTTGTACCATCAATACCAAGCATGTACCAACTTCATAACCATGTAGGAGAGTCTCATACGTCTGCCCATACTGAAAATGACCTCAGTAACCAGTAAAATGGCTGTCTGACTCAAAGTAGACTGCAATCTTTAATGAGGGTATGTATACATACTCTGTTCCAATCTTTCAGGCTGAACCATAGTGTCTTTACCATAGGATGCATACATTTTACTGTAGCCATATGTCTTCATACATTTGCCATACCATACATTTGCCAATATCACAAGAACTCACTGTCCATAACTCATGCTGTAGGCTGATTTCAAGTGCCTTTGAGATTTGTACCTGCACCTAAACTTGAAAATACGTGGGATCCGAGACCCGAGGGGTTTGCAAAGTTCCCTCTCGGGCCGGGTTGCGCTCCCCTTCAGGGTCCTCGTCGGTAGGGGAGGGTCACCTCTCTTTTGTCCTACCGACTCGCCCGGCATCCACTTTTCCTCGTGGGCAAGTACATGGCAAGTGAATTCTAGCTCTAAAAATCAGTATGATATGCATGGAATAGGAAGGAAATACAATTGCCTTTCATTTGCCCTTTTCATGATATGCAAGATTGGAATTGAAAAGGCTGAAATGTAAATGAGAAATGGGGAGGTATTTACCTCTGCAGTGACTCACTGCTTACAAAGCTTTTCTCACTTACCAGTTGGGTAATGATTTTCTTATGATCAATAGGCAAAATAGGCAATCAATTTCATGTCAGGGTTAGGCAATAAAGATTGAGTAATGAAGCTCAAGAAATTACTGATTTCAGTGAATGAAAGTAGATGGGTAATGCTCATTCATTATGGAAGAGTTTGAGACATTTAGAGATGGCCATTTCAGTAAATTGAAGAGGTTTAGTAAAGACAATGACTGAGATAACCTATAGGCTTCATGTAATGCATTAGGCTATGAATGAAAACTTCATTTAATCCTCTTATTTCTCTTCAGCAATTGGAAATGAGATCAGCAATTGGATGTAAAGAGAAATTAAGAGTGATTAGAGTACCTCATTTAATTGATTGGAGAAGAGCATTGTTGATGGAAAGGCCTTCAATCCATAATGCTTGACATAGGTGAGTTGAGCTTGATAATCCTTCTAAAATCAATCCAAGAGATCTTCAATATTCAAGAATAATCCCTTCCTTGATAAGCTTCAGCTTCATGAATTCCATGAAAGCTCCATGACTCCATAAATGCTCCAAATGTGGGTTGATGAAGACCAATTACCTTCTCTACTTGAAGTAGGTTACAATAGGTAATAGAGAGGGCTTCAATGTGTCCAAGAGATCCCGAAATTTGAGAGGGAATGCTAAAATTTAATGGCATAAAAGCTTCATGCTGTCCATTGAACACCTAGACCTCCATTGGCTTCAATCTCTTCAATGTCGGTCCAATGTTGATGGATTCTTGAGGGGGAATGGTTGAGGAAGCTTCAGAGATGCTTTGCCCACAAAAGCCCCATGAATTGCTTTAAAAATTTCAGGAATCTTAATGCTGTCCCAGACTGTTACACATAGAGTTTGCAATCTCCATATCCAAGCTCCAACAAAGCTTCAAGCTTCAAGATCAATCAATGTTGGTACTAGGATGTATGAGGAAGCCTCAGGGAGTATAATAGAGCAAAAACCCTTTGATCTTGATGAAAAAAATATGAAAAATTTGAGTGCTGTCCAAAACTGTCATAAAACTCCATAACCAGGGTTTTGAAGAAGAGGGAAAACTCCAAACTGATAAGGATCTTGAAGAAATTGGTGAGAGATCTCTTGCCCAAGGTTTGAAGATCAATAGCAATGCTCAAGAGGCATCATCACCCTGAAATTTCTCACGCAGTATAAGAGTATGTACTGGCGGCGCAAACAGCGTGAGTACATACTCACGTACCAGAAATCAGCAATGGTGCTAAGTAGCTACATTAGCTACTCCACTTGAAGCTCTTGAGGCAGGGAAAGAGGTCATCAAACACATTCTCATGATAGAAGTGAGAAGGAGAAGATCTGATGTTGTCTTGGCCATGGATTCTTGTGGAAAGCTTGAAGAAATGAGGAAAGGGAAGAAGAAACCCTTCCTTCTCAAAAGTAACCACAGTTAAAATGTCCTGTAACCATTTGTTTGTACACATACCCCAAATTTTGGCTCAATCTTGATCACGTCCTGCTATTTTGGCTGGAGCCTTCCATTTCTTCCATTGGTAATGCCAAGAATCACCATCTTCATCCTTGTTTGTAGCAGACCTTCACATTTAACTCCGGTTTAAAATCTTCATGTCCTGTCAAGTCCTGACACTCAAATTCCTAACTATGGTTTGCTCTCTCTAGCCTAGGAAACTGAATCTAGTACTTGAAAATGACTTCTGCAAGGATCTAAGCTATAGCTCTGATACCAATGTAATGAAAGCAATCAACCATGGAATGAAATCTAACTGAAATTGAAAATTAACTAAGCTACAACAAAGAATTAACAAATCTATTGCACCAAGACATCCTCATCATGTATTAATGGTTGGGGATTCAAGAATACATGACGGCCATGGCTGAGTGCTTCATAGGCTAGAAGAAGCTAACTCCAAGAAAATGGTAAAGCCAAGATTATTGAATGATCAAAAGATGTCTTGCCTTTGGCCTCTAGTCCCTTTTATTCTAACCCTCTTCCAAACTTAAGGGTTGTTCACACATGTACACATAGGCTAAAGCTAAATTTACAAAGGCTGGAATTAATCCAAAGTGCAAATATTAATGTTGTATTTTTCCTTCATGATAGTTTTTCCCGCTTTTTCCACATAAAATGATGGCAAAATGCCCTATAAATCCATACCACAATGCAGCATTTGATCGATGGAAGGGTAGAGTGGTTAGAATGTGTCTAAATGTGGAGTGGAATGATGAAAAGACTGCTGTTTTTATGTGCATGCCATATAGGTCGGTGAATAATTATAAAATAAGAGCCTAGTAGCACGAGGGTTTCCTCGGTGCTAGGTTTGTGCAACGCCGCATAAGAACGGTAGTTGAAAATCATTAAAAGGATGTTTCCCACATGTGCACAATATTGATTTCATAACTGTTTGAGCACTTAGCATCCACACTATGCATAAATCATGAAAATATTTAAAGGGTATCAGAAATCCTGGATGCACAGCAATTGCTTTCATTAGGACCTTGACCCACGTTGAGTGAGAGACAGGGCACCCTAAGCCATAGGCTAGTCGTGGGGTCTAGGGGAAAGAGAAGTAAGGACAATGGTACATTCCTGTATACGATTAAACGGTACCTTGAGTGGATTTTGTGCGAAATGTTTATATGTTGAGCGACGCATCGAGGGGCCAATCCCCAACGTGTAGGAGAGTCGCAGAGGGGTGGCGGCACTCAGCCGTTGGAGGACCCCCTATGTCTGTGCTTCGTGCCATTAGGCAATGTGTAAGGGACTCCCTCTGAGGAGTAGTGGGTGAGACAAGAGTGGACTACAAACGACATAATACAAATGCAAGATATTTAGGAAGGCAATGTATGTGTCATCAACGCTCCTGGCCGCGAGGCCGTGGGGTCGTTGAGCGCGTGTGATAGAGGTCCGGCTAGTGCATGAGCCAGTGCCGGCCCGTTCTAGGTTCCATTCGCCAATGAGAGCGGAATTTAGGTGACAGGAAGTGCTTAAAAATAGCTAAAAATTATGAATATCAAGGGAAAAATATTCACCGTCAAAGGCGGCGGCTCGATCTAGGACGATTTTAAGCGACAAGCAGTCGACGGGCACCCAAATGACACGTCTGGATTTTTAGTAATTTTTCTGTCACTTGGGACGGGATACAGGAGCTGCAGGTCTGTTCGGGATGCCGGGACGGACACCCAGAAATTTACAGCACGTCAATCGGAGCTCGTATGAGGAAGTTGGCCCAAAACCGGCCGAGGTGCCCAAAAAGGGGCCAAAGTGGAAATCTCAAAGGGTGTGGCTAGTGGGGGGTGCCCTTTGGGACCCCCCCTTCTTCAAAAAGTCGTGATGGAGGGGGGGCGGCGGCTATTTTCAGCCGCCGAAAAAAACGTGCCCCCCCCCCCCACAAATGAGAGATGGTGGCTACATACAAGCAGGGGAGATGAAGGCACAGCCGATCTACAACATGTTTTCGCTCTCCATCGCCGCCCTTTGCGCGAGATATGGTGGACTGTGCAGCAAGCCCCATTTTCAGTCTTTCTCTCTCCTCCTCCTCTCTCCTCTTAGCCCCATTCGTGCGTGAAAGAGTAGAGTGCAAACGGACGGCCGGATGGATGCCGGTTCTTGACGGGATTGAAGAGCAATACCAAACCGTTGTAAATTGCTGGTTCCAAGCACAATCCATGGCTGGAAATCAGTGGGGGAACGCGCCAAATTAAATGGAAAAAACCCGCAAGTCACGGTAATAATCGTTTTTACAAAGGAAATGGTCTTTTTATGCAAATTTGGTTGACAAAAATGTGTTCATATGGATTGAGTTTTGAGTATGTCGTGGTTGGAGTTGTTTTCTGTCCCTTCATCATTAAAAAATCAGAAAAAACATGTGCCGGATGGCAGAAAACAATAAAGCGAAACACGAAAAAGCATAAAAATGAAGGAAAAATGGGTTTTTTGGGGCTAAAAATGATGAAATAAATTAATCCACATCTACTAAAATTCTATTCTTGCTGAAATGAACTAACAGCCACAGCCCCTAATCTGTTCTTAATTTTCAGTAATTAAAAAATGGGAGAAAATGGGAAAAATGGCAAGAAAAGGGTGGAAAAACCCTAAAAAATAGGGGAAAAATATATTTTGGGCTTCGAAAAAATAAGGATAAATAAGAGCAATGTTTGTGAATGTTTGTGGGGGACTGAAGCATGAGGATTTGCCTCAGTTCAACCCCACCTTCTTGTTCTAGTGTGTTTTTCCCGTTTTTTTCCACATAAAATGATGGCAAAATGCCCTATAAATCCATACCACAATGCAGCATTTGATCGATGGAAGGGTAGAGTGGTTAGAATGTGTCTAAATGTGGAGTGGAATGATGAAAAGACTGCTGTTTTTATGTGCATGCCATATAGGTCGGTGAATAATTATAAAATAAGGGCCTAGTAGCACGAGGGTTTCCTCGATGCTAGGTTTGTGCAACGCCACATAAGAACGGTAGTTGAAAATCATTAAAAGGATGTTTCCCACATGTGCACAATATTGATTTCATAACTGTTTGAGCACTTAGCATCCACACTATGCATAAATCATGAAAATATTTAAAGGGTATCAGAAATCCTGGATGCACAGCAATTGCTTTCATTAGGACCTTGACCCACGTTGAGTGAGAGACAGGGCACCCTAAGCCATAGGCTAGTCGTGGGGTCTAGGGGAAAGAGAAGTAAGGACAATGGTACATTCCTGTATACGATTAAACGGTACCTTGAGTGGATTTTGTGCGAAATGTTTATATGTTGAGCAACGCATCGAGGGGCCAATCCCCAAGGTGTAGGAGAGTCGCAGAGGGGTGGCAGCACTCAGCCGTTGGAGGACCCCCTATGTCTGTGCTTCGTGCCATTAGGCAATGTGTAAGGGACTCCCTCTGAGGAGTAGTGGGTGAGAGAAGAGTGGACTACAAACGACGTAATACAAATGCAAGATATTTAGGAAGGCAATGTATGTGTCATCAACGCTCCTGGCCGTGAGGCCGTGGGGTCATTGAGTGTGTGTGATAGAGGTCCGGCTAGTGCATGAGCCAATGCCGGCCCGTTCTAGGTTCCATCACTGATTTAGAAGAAGCACTTGCAGATCCATCATGGAAGGCTGCTATGCAGGCAGAGTATGACAGCATAATGAAGAATGACACTTGGGAGCTAGTGGATCGACCAGCAAAGCGGAAGGTTATTGGCACCAGCTGGATCTGGAAGGTAAAGTACAAGGCTGATGGTACCTTGGAAAAGTACAAAGCTAGACTGGTTGCCCAAGGACTTTCACAAGTTGAAGGGTTTGATTTTCAAGAGTCATTTGCCCCAACTGCCAGAATGACCACTATTCGCACGGTACTTGCAATGGCTGCCCACAAGAAGTGGCCAGTGTACCAAATGGATGTTATGTCAGCGTTCTTAAATGGTGACCTCAAGGAGGAGGTGTACATGGCTCAGCCACCAGGGTTTGAGGCCCCCCATTCTGAGAACAAAGTGTGTAAACTGAAGAAGGCATTGTATGGGCTGAAACAAGCCCCCAGAGCATGGTACCAGCGGATAGATAGGTTCTTTTTAAACCTAAACTTCAAAAGATGTGCCTCAGATGCTAACTTGTATGTTTACAGGGATGGTAAAAAGTTTGTAGTGATTGTCCTATATGTGGACGACCTTCTTATTACAGGTGACTATGAAGATATGATCAACCAAACTCGAAAGGCTTTGAGTTCTGAGTTTGAAATGACAGACTTGGGCTTGCTACACTATTGTTTCCACACAAGTGAATTAGGTTCCAAGATTGAGTCTTGGACTCATAAACACAATCTTGTGTATAGACTAACAATGACACTGAGACTTTACTGAAGGACAAAAGTACTATGACATTGCATTAGAAAAGAGAGCAAGTACAATGCTTTATAGGAACTGGATGGTAGCACTTCTCCTACTATGCTTATGGGATTCTAGTCGTGAACCCTCATTGCTCCTTCCAAGGAGACTGAAGTAGGTGTGATTGCAAACATCTCAACACAAATACCTATAATGATCCTACAATGTCTTATCAATGCTGTGTCAATGCCTTGTTTTGGATGATAAAACATGTAAACCTACTCAAATGATTGTAGCACCTGTAATACCCCATGGATACTAAAATGTGGCTGAATCTTCAACAATTTATTGTATCTTCAATACTCCACACTACTCTATCTGTATGAGGGAAGGGGTATAATGGGCTCCCTATATGGGCTTTGAGACTTGAGGGGTGTGCAAATTTTGTCGCTTTTCCTCATGGAATCAAAGACATGAAAAGTACATGCTAAGTCTAATCAAACATGTATGATATGCAAGAACTATAATGACTCTTTTTGTTCTTCAATGAGATGTAAAAATTGATAGCACAAGAGGCTTAAAAAATATGGAAAAGGGGTAGGTAATTACCATTTACTAGTGAATTGCTACCTTATAATATATTTCCCACTTATCATCATGGAAATTTTCCAATCTTAATGATCAAGAATCATCAAAACAAAGCAACATTAATGTTAGGCACAAAATGATAGCTATAAATCAATTTGAGCATTAATGGAACATTGAGATTTATGGGTAGAATTGCTAGATGTAATCATAATCAAATGTAGTCCTACAATAGGCCATATATGCTATTCCAAAGTGAACGGATTCCTTTTTAATCCCTCTCTTCTACATGTGAAAAATGCTAACCAATTGGATGGAAAGAGAGATTAAAGAGAATTGAATTAGTTGTACCTCTTGAATAGTAATGAAGAGTTTTGATAGAGAACCAACCAATCTATTTCTCCTTCTTATTAAAAAGAGTCCAAATCTTCAATTCTTGCTATAGTATTGCTCCTTTGGAAATATTATTCACTATTTTGATGAATACCCCAATTTTTAAAGTGCTTATGTGTGTCATTTGCTATCCACTTCTGTCCATAGTGGGAATAAGCTCCAAATCTTAGTACAATGATCCAACATTGGTGTAATCATGTAACGATTACTCTTGAGCCTTAATCACAATCCCTAAAGCAAGTAGATGATCAAAGCCCCTTCAACTTCACCAAAATAGAAGGGATTTTAAGCTTCACTACTATCCATGGAATTCAAGAGAGAATTAATGTTTCCATTCTTGAAATATTTAACCCATAATGATTGAAGATGCTGTAGGTATGCTTTAGTGAAAGCCCCTTCAATAGAGCACAAATACTTGAGGGTTTAACTCATAAACCAACTATCCTATTTTTGACTATTCAAGAGAGAATTGATTAGGGTGTACAAGGTAGAAGAAGCCTTAAATACTAAAGAAGAGAGCTTGTAAGGCTCATAGAAAAGAATAGAACCCGTGCTCAAGAGTAGAAAGCTAAATTTGAAGATTAATTGATAAGGATTAAAGATTCACGTTCCTATTCTATGTATTTTAGTATCAAAGATGAAGAAATGAAGCATTCAAGACGAAATATTATCTTCAGAGCTTGCTATCATGTCATAGGATGACCTTGAACAAGAAGGAGATGACACCTACTAGTGATCCAAAATCGTGGAAAGGATCAAGATGTTTATTGCAATCCAACCCTGTACTCAACTTCAATGCTGAAGCTTCATGCCATTATGATGAATGAAACCTTCATTGTTTGCCCTACTTTCTTGAGTAATGGACTCTTTTTCATGGTTAATACTTTCATTGTATACAATAGATGCCTCTAATGCATAAAAACTCCTTGAACGAATAATATGGAAACTTGCCAAGGCTTTTAGCAATGGCTAAAAAATTAACAAGCTGGAAAACATGGTGAAAACGGTGATTAACTACTTGTTATCTTTCTTCTAGCCGAGAATGGTGCTCATGGCTTCAAAGGAAATTATGGCCTTCAATGCTTTCCATTGAAGCTTGTAATAGCCTCCAAAAAAAGGGTAGAAACACAATAGAACTATCATCATGCTAGCAGTGAAGACAATTTGACTAGGAATACCTGCTCTATAAATAGTGCAATTTTTGCTAATAATTATGTCGTAGCGTATGTGTCATGAGTCCCCAACAAATAGGGCTCTTCTTCAAGCTTGTGATCTAAAGAATCTCTTTGTTTTGAAGCCTTTACACAAGATAAGGAAGGTTAAAAGAGGTATGAAGAGATTTTAGCAAGTTCCTCCATGACAACTTGAGTAAGAATCAAAAATTATTTCTTGGAAAGTAATCAAGATTTTAGTCTCTACTAAAGTCAATAAGTCTATTTTATCCACAAGAACCAACAAAATGGACTCAAGAAAGTCTAGATCTACTAAAATGGCTACCATTCCTTTCAAGATCTTGTCAATGTCTTTCAAAATGACTATAGTTTACTGTAGTAAAGCCTGCCTAGTCATGGTTATGGGGAATAACCAAACAAAGACAAGATCCTCAACTATTGTAACCAATCGTTGATGCATAGAACTATACAAAAGCATGAAAATGACTTTCCAATTGAATCAAAGTATTGCTTTAATGCCAATACAAGAAAGGGAGCATCTAACCATACAATATCTGCAAACAAACCAAGAAAAGATCTATGGAACCATAACTAGATATAATTGATACATGACCAAGAAAGAAACCATAGCCATGAATCAAGAAGTACATGGAGAGGTGGGATGGAAGACTAGCAACAAAAAACTCACCTCTTGCAATGGTGGGGATAGATACTCACCTCTAACCTAGCTGAGACATGAACACACCCATGCCATGGTGGAAGGAACCATGAAAGGTCCTTGAATCTTGAAAATGATAAAATTGATAAGAGGTCCCTACATTTAGCACACTTGCCCCTTTTATAGAAAATCCTAAAGGCTAACCCTACTTTTAAAGACTAAGGCTAATTATCCCTACATTACATCACTTGTTTACCTTTGTACTTGATAATGCAACATTGTGCTATTTCTTACTAATCCAAGTCACAAATATACCCCCAAAGAAAAATACATATACATTGGTGGACTTCTTGTCAAACACACAACTTACCCAATACCAAACACATATATATTGGTGGACGTTTTGTCATACACACTGCCTACCCAATACCAAATAACTACAACACTAAATTAGTCTTATAAAAGATACAATAATTCAGTGTGCTTTAAGCCACCACAAGATATATCTCACACTACCCGATACCAAATAACTGCACTATTGAATCAATCTCATATAAGATATCATAATTCAATATGGCCTTAAGGTACCACAAGGTATGTCTCACATTATTACCATGAGGCTTGCAAGACACCCACATAAATTGCCTGTCCAAGTCAACTGTGTAATTACAATCTAGCATCATGATAGTGGCAAAGATCAAGCTTTCCACCATCTTTCTGTATATCATGGGACCCTCCAATATCTCACCTACATCAACATTTAGCTTCACATTTTGATCCAATGGCATAAGATTGGCTTACAATCATCCATATCATACTTCATCATCATATCCAACATATACTACATTTGTGAGAGCCATACCTCCTTAGATGTTCTTATCATCTCAATCTCAAGAAAGTACTTCAAGTTTCACAAATCTTTCATGTCAACTTTTTTCTTGAGAAGACTCTTCACATGCTCCACCTCTTGCATATTATCACTCCCAACAATAATCAACTAATCCACATACAAGGTAATCATAAGAATGCCCATATCACTATGACAACAATAAAGCGAGTGATCTACATTTTCAACATGGAAACTAATAGAGGCAACATAATGTGTTATCTTATTATACTATTCTCTTAGTGCCTATTTCAGCCCATGCAAGGCTTTGCATAGCCTACATACATAATGAGGGTGAACCATGCTCTCCATGTACACTTCTTGCAACTCACCATGCAAGAATGCATTCTTTACATACATTTGATGCAAGACACCCAACCTTTTGTTGTAGCCATTATAATGATAGCTTTGACAATTTCCATATTTGCCATTAGAGAAAATATCTCCTCATAATTAATCCCATAAGCCACACATAACCTGGCAAAACCAATCTCGCTTTATACTTACTTACACTTCTATATGCATTCTTCTTTACTTTGTAAATCCACTTGTAGCCTATAACTTTCTTTCCCTTAGGCAATGGCAACAAATACCAAGTCTAGTTTATATCCAATGCTTGCATTTCTTCATCCATGACTTTCTTCCAACACACATGACCAATAGCTTCCTAAAACAAAGTGGACTCAACCAATTTTACAACGTTCACCATATATGCATAATGGTGAGAAACATAACCATCGTATGTGAATCTTTTGATGGGATACCTTACTCTCCTCATTTTCCTTACATCTATATAGGAACCACTGGAATACCGAATTCCTCATCTGTCCTCTAACATGAGCCATTAGTCTCACCATCCGCAAGTGAATAGCTTATGAAAATATCTAGTATACCAAGTGACTCAACTACTTTTTATTTTCCCTTTTGTGATATATTTTCTACACTTATAGGAGTGTTACTCACATGCACTGTGCCACTCCATGGTCTCTCAATGGACCTGCTAGAAAAGCACTCTTCTAGCCCACTCAATGTCTATGATTGTGGGACCATATTTTCTACAACCACCTTTTCTTTTACATCATATGTAGCAATCTATTTTTAAGCAACATGCCAAATGCTCATCTCACTATATACCACATCTCTACTCACATAATTTGTATATAATTGGATTATAACACTTGTAACCCTTTTTCTCATTGGGATAATTAATAAATACACACTTTTTAACTTTTGGGTCCAACTTTTTTCTTAGCTCATCATGCACATGTATATACGCAATGCATCCAAATACTTCAACATGTGATGAATCTAATTTCTTAATAATAGACTTCTCCTCTAGTGTCACATCATGCACTACGATAGTGGGAGTCCTGTTCATAATATACACAATTGTAGAGAGTACTTCAGTCCAATAAACATGAGGCATTTTTGTTTTACATAATCAAGGCTCGTGCAAATTTTTCAATATACCTATTCTTCCTCTTAGTAATACCATTTTATGTTGCAAAGTATACCTACATGTGAACTGACTTTGAGTTTCATGCTATTTCAAAAAATTACTGAATGCATTTTGAAGAGTTACTCTCCCCCTCCATCTCACCTCATGTACTTAATCTATCTACTTGTTTGTTTTCGAATTGGATTTTTAAAATCTTGAAAGTGAGTGAACTGTTCACTTTTTTCCTTCATAAAATGCACCCATATTTGTAAAATTGTCAATAAAGATTATACAATACTTACATCTAAGCATTGATGTAGTATTTGTAAAAACACACACATTTGAATTTACCAAATCAAATAAATGCTTCCTTACATGTTTATCATGAGGGAATGCATGCCTTGTCTATTTTTCAAATTGGCATTCTTCACAAACTTTCTACATACCACTTTGAACTTAGACAATATTGTCACAATTTCATGTGACTCTTCAATCACTGTGCATTTACATGGCCAATAAACTTATACCAGCTGCACCTTGTGCAAATATAGTAGCCTTCATCTCGAGTGCATTTACATCTAAGGAAAAAATTCTTCCCACACGCTTGCCTTTTGTAATCAATTTATAGCCATTCTTGAAGTCTTCTACAAAGCAACCATTCTGATTGAACTTTACTTGAAATCCTTGATCAACCATTTTTCCAATAAAACCAATTTCTTTGCAATGTTAGGTACATGCAACACATAATTAAAAAACTTAACATTTCCATCTCGCATAGAAAATGGGATACTCCCAACATGAGCAATATGATGTGTTGTATTGTTACTTGTTCCCACAAAATCAGACATGTCAAGATTTTCAGTTCTTTAAACCATTCTCCCCAAGATGTCATATTATTAGAGACATGTGAATCCACATACCATACATTATCATTCATTGTTGTTGATGCATTTGTATTTATTGCATCCATCTTGTACTACATAACCAATAACTTATCATGATTAACTTGATCTAGTAGATGCATAATTGTTATGTTGTCTTCTTCCATTTTTGTATTTCAAATTTTCACTTCTCTTTTCTGGATGTTATATACAATATGACATTTTTTACCACACTTGTAGCTTTCTTTATTATCATCACTTGGGTTCTGTTTGTGATGTCCTCTATGGCTCCTCCTACCTCAAGATTGGCTTCTACCACTTGTATGTGACTGCACATGTAATTCATGAAATTGCCCTTGATTTTTCCCATAATAACCACTATCATGACCTCTACCACCATGACCTCTATCTCTACTTGTGTTCGAGTACAATATTTATTCTAAATTGTTCTTGCTTTGTAACATAGATGCACCAACACCCAAGTTTTTCTCTTTTAATATCAATGTAGATATTAGATCTTGCAAACTTAGGGATGATTTCTCTTGTATTGATGGAGGTTTAGGACTACTTATACTTCTCACCCAAATTATCCAAACATATAGCCACTATTTCAATACCATCAACCTACACTTTATTAGACTCTATGAGATTTAACAATGTTCTTAATCTTCAATGCATACTCGAGGAGTCCACTTATAAGAAATAATCTATATAACGTGAGTTCAAAGGATATTAAGAAATACCCTTTCTTTGCATGCTATAAGGCCTTAAAATGACCCCTTTCATTGTACTAAACCTACAAATTTTTTTCAAACTATAATTAACAAATCCCTTTTGTAAATATAATCTTGTAAATTTTACTAAAAATAATACCCTTTCTTTTGAACTCACGTGGTATCTTACATGTTCTATAAGGTAGACCCCCCATGAATGCATAGTCAAACTGTTTAACTCAAACTTCAACCACAACTTTTTAACTTTGGTATTCGTGCCAAACACATTGACTAGATTATTCCATGCTTTTGTAAGACTATATGTCAAGATTGTGGGAGAGAAGGAAGGAGTCTCACTTGTAGCTTTCTTGCTTGCACAATGGGGGAATACACACAGAGATAGAGGCTGAAAACAGTTTTCCTCTTCTTAGTTGTGTAAGCCAAAAGAACTCTAGTACATAGAAATAGAAGAACCCTATATATGGGTCTCAAACCAAACTCAACTAACTAAGGTGGCATACTAACTGAGCCACGAACTAGAGTAGATAAGGATAGCTATCATGTAGCTATTATTCATGGGCCGTGTACCAACCGCATCTGCAACTGACACGTCAGTGACATAAATGCACAACGGTCACCCTGGCATATCACGAGTGGAGCTCAATATCTCAACACTCCCCCTCGAGCTCAATCCCAATTCCTGCACACCAAGCAGGTCTCTGAACTTGCGCAGCTTCTCTGCGCCCAATGCCTTCGTAAATATGTCAGCTACCTGATCCTCTGTGCTGACATAAACTAGATTAATAAGACCTAGTAAAACCCTCTCCCGCACATAGTGATAATGCACCTCAATGTGCTTTGTTCTAGCATGATAGACTGGGTTATTTGCCAAGTGTATACTACTCATGTTGTCACAATAAATGACAACTGGTCCATCTGTAGACTGATGCATATCATAAAGTAGCTTATGCAACCAAGCTACCTCACATGCAGCCATTGCTGCACCCCTGTACTCAGCCTCTGTGATGGATAAGGCAACTGTAGGCTGTTTCTTGCTGCTCCAAGTGACTGCAGCACTCCCAAAAGAGAACACATATCCACTGGTAGATCGACTATCAGAAATGCTACCAGCCCAATCAGCATCAGTGTATCCATGCAACTGTATCTGAACCCCAGTCTCATAAAATAGTCCATACTGCAATGTGGACTTCACATACCTGAGTATGCGTCTAGCCGCATCCAAATGCGGTTTCCTTGGAGCCTGCATAAACTGACTTACCAATCCAACAGCATAGCTCAAATCTGGCCTGGTAATAGTCATATACATCAAACTTCCTACTATGGGTCTGTACATAGTAGGGTCTTCCAGAAGCTCACCTGCATCTGCGCTCAGCTTCACATTCTGCTCCAAAGGAACTGAAATAGGCTTACAGCCTGTCATCCCATATTTGGACAGCATGTCCAATCCATACTGCCTCTGCAAGAGTTGTATCCCACTTGGTGATCTAATCACCTCAATGCCCAAGAAATAACGCAGCTCTCCCAAATCCTTCATCTCAAACTTCTGCTTCAATAGCATTTTCACATGAAGGATATCTTCAACACTGTCACCTGTCATAATCAAATCATCAACATAAATGACAAGTAGCATGATACCTTTCTCTGTTTTTCTCACATAAAGTGAGAAATCTGCCTTGGAAATTTGAAAGCCAATAGTGACAAGATACTGTCCTATCTTGTCAGACCATGCTCTAGGTGCTTGCTTCAAGCCATACAATTCTTTCTTCAACCTACAAACAAACTCAGGATGAACAGCATGCACATAACCTGGTGGCTGCTCCATATATACCTCTTCTTGCAAATCACCATTCAAGAAGGCATTCTTTACATCCATCTGATATAAAGACCATTCCTTTGATGTAGCCATAGCAATGACTGCTCTTACGGTTGCCATCCTTGCAACCGGACTGAATGTTTCTTCATAATCAATGCCATATGTTTGTGCATACCCCTTGACTACTAATCTTGCCTTGTATCTGTTCACAGAACCATCTGCATTGTGCTTCACCTTATAAACCCACTTACAGCCAATTGCATTCTTACCTTTAGGCAAAGGTACCAATTCCCATGTAGCATTTGCTTCCAAGGCATCCATTTCTTCATCCATGGCTTTCTCCCATTTTTCTTTTCCCATGGCTTGCTCAAAAGAAGTGGGTTCTGGTTCCTGTATCACTTTGACCATATATGCATAGTGAATGGCTGTAAATCCATCATATTTCAGCCTATCCATAGGATACCTAGCTCTGGTAGACCTGCGCAAAGTAGGTTCACTCCCAGGTGCTCTCAAAACATCCATGGTCTTCCTTACTCCAGATGTAACAATAGAAGGAATACCCAACTCATCATCAATGCTCTGTTCTGAGCCACTGGATTCACCATCCATATAAGAGTGACCTGCATTCACATCAAACATGGACTGATCAACCTTCTCTTTTCCTTTTTGTGATACCTGCATACCACTATCTGCATTGCTTTGAGAAGATTCTCCTGATCTCAATCTGCCTGTCCATGGCGAAGAATGTGAACCACTGCTAGAGGATGCTCCAGGTCCACTAATATTTTGTGACTGCTGCTGTGAATTCTGTGCAGCATTACCATTTTGTGCATCTACATCATCAATCACATTTACAGGTTTATACCAGCTACTCATCTCATCAAAAACAACATCTCTGCTCACTATAAACTTACGAGTAGAAGGGTTATAGCATCTATACCCTTTTTGCTACAGAGAGTAACCAATAAAGATGCACTTCTCAGCTTTTGGATCCAACTTGGATCTCAACTCATCTGGCACATGTACATAGGCAATGCAACCAAAAATTTTCAAATGAGAAATATCTGGTTTCCTACCAATATACCTCTCCTCTGGAGTCATCCCATGTATTGCTGCAGTGGGAGTCCTGTTCATTATGTAGACTGCTATAGCAACTGCTTCAGCCCAATAAAAATATGGCAGGTCTTTTTCATTGTGCATGGCACGAGATACCTCTCCAATATGCATGTTTTTCCTTTCTGCAATTCCATTTTGTTGTGGGGTATGACTGCATGAATATTGCTGCTTTATGCCATGCTCCTGCACGAACCTTGCAAACTCATTTGAGAGGTACTCTCCCCCTCCATCTGACCTTAGGCATTTTATTTGCAGACCTGTTTCTTTTTCAGCCATAGCTTTAAGAGTTTTGAAATGCCCAAAAACTTCACTTTTCTTTTTCATAAAATACACCCAAACTTTTCTACTATAGTCATCAATAAAAGTGACAAAATAATGATAGCCTCCAAGAGATGTAGCTTTAGTAGTCCACACATCAGAGTGGATTAATTCCAATGGCTTCTTACTCTCTTGAACATGTCTAGGAAATGGTTTCCTTGCCTGTTTTCCAAATTGACAGGCTTCACATACCTTATGCATTTCTGCAACCTTGAATTTAGGCAATCCTGCAACAATATTTTGGGCCTGCATTGATTTAAGTCGCTGTACATTAACATGACCAATGCGTATATGCCAGATATCAATATCTGCAACTACACCGGTCCCATGTGCAAACATTGCTGCACTCAATTCAGGCATGTCTGCATCCAAGGTAAACATTCTGCCCTTCTTCTTTCCTTTTGCTATCAAGCAACCTTTATTTTTCATATCCTCAACAAAGCATCATGAGGATTAAATCTAACCTGCAAGCCCTGCTCAACCATTTGATCAACAGAAACCAGATTCTTGGTGATATTCGGGACATAAAATACATCGGACAGGTATTTCTTTTTCCCATCCTGCATAGACAAAGGAATTTTTCAAATCTGCACAATAAGATGTGCAGTATCATCACCAGTCTCCACAAATCCTGGTTTTTCCATTTTCCTTGCATCCTCCATCCATTCTGCATGACCTGTCATGTGGTTTGATGCACCTGAGTCAACATACCATACATCGTTGCTTTCTTCTGCACTTGTCACAGAATTGTTCATGTGTTGCACCATAAACAAATGCTCATTTCTGTCATCACCCTGTCTACTAGAAGATGCATAATTCCCTTGTTGCAATTTTCCATTCATGATGTCATTCTGCTTTTTATAGTAGTCTTTAGCCATATAACCCATTTTACCACAGTAGTAGCATTCAACATTGCTGTTTGCATTTTGGCCTCTTTGCCATCCACCACGACCTCTTTGCCTCCCACTGCCTCTAGAGTTACCACGTCCTCCTCCATAGGACTGCTTTTCTTGAGTTTGCTGCATATTCTGATTTCTACCACGGCCTCCAAATCGGCCTCCTCTACCTCTGCCTCTACCTCTTCCAGCATTTGAGTAGAAGACAGCTTCTTTTGAAGTTCCTCCTGAAGAAGGTGCACCACCATTTCTCTGCTCCTCAAAAATTGGAAGAGCAATCAACTCCTCAAAATCAGGAAATCTTTCACGAACGGAAATGGATATTCGGAACTGTGCATAATCCTTTCCTAGACCATTCAAGGTCACAGAAACTAAATCATCATATTCCACTGGCGACCCAATGGAAGCAAGTGCATCTGCAATCTTCTTCACCTTCATGTGGTAGTTGTTGATGCTCATATTTTCTCTTTGCACATTGTGCAACTCTTGCTTGAGCTGCATTTTCCTGGCTTGCGTATTTGTGCTATATTTTTTTGACAAAGTATCCCATGCCTCCTTTGGCGTACTTGCATCTTGAATATGCACAATCATAGAGTCTGAAATGCTGATAGACAGCCAGTACATAACTTTCTTGGCTCTCTCATGCCATGCTTTAAATGCCTGCATTTGTTGTTGATTGGGAACATCAGGAAGAACTAGTTCTTCTTCATTTCCTGCAACAAATTCCCAATATCCTTTTTCCATAAGGAAATTCGTCATTCTAAACTTCCATGCTTGGAAGTTGTTCTTGTCAAGCTTTTCAGTGACAATCAGTGAAAGAGAATCAGACGCCATTACAGAACACTGCAAAAAATTCTGTCAGTGCAAAGAACACGACAAATCTGTAAAACTGGCGAAAGTGGTATTTGACCACACAGTCACTTCCTAGTGACGATTTTGCATATACAGGAACCAAGGATGATTCTGTAACTCCCAATGTCTCTGCACACGAGCATACGATGCAATATCTGTGGTAACTTTTCACCGACCTGTAGAACAGTGGTCGCACAACATAAAACGGGGCTTTTTCCTGAGTGCATGCAAAAAACTTCCGCCTCCAAAACAGGCCCCGAAATGGCCTCAAATCAAAAAAATAGGGTCGCCGAGGGATAAAGCCCTCACCCGCAGCATATACTGCCCTCTTGCTTCACCGCAAAGGGCGTCTCAACTTGAGATAATGCACTCTTGCAATTTTCGACTGTGCTGCCTGTAGAGATCTGCTCCCAAAACAGAAAATGAAAGCAACACTGCTCCTCTTACCAGAACACCGCGAGCTTGGCTTGCTTTCTTGAGCTCCTTACCACGAACAAGGCTCTGATACCATGTCAAGATTGTGGGAGGGAAGGAAGGAGTCTCACTTGAAGCTTTCTTGCTTGCACAATGGGGGAATACACACAGAGATGGAGGCTGAAAACAGTTTTTCTCTTCTTAGTTGTGTAAGCCAAAAGAACTCTAGTACATAGAAATAGAAGAACCCTATATATGGGTCTCAAACCAAACTCAACTAACTAAGGTGGCATACTAACTGAGCCACGAACTAGAGTAGATAAGGATAGCTGTCATGTAGCTATTATTCATGGGCGGTGTACCAACCGCATCTGCAACTGACACGTCGGTGACATAAATGCACAACAGTCACCCTGGCATATCACAAGTGGAGCTCGATATCTCAACACTATATATATCCTCTATATACCTAATCATGTTGTCTAAAACTTGATGAAAATTAAATATATAACTTTTCGAGCACTCTGCTTCCATTCCTTAAATGACTTGGTCCACTTAGGTGTAGCATCTTCCTTTGGTAAGTTTGCAGCCTCATCATTATCTCCTTTAATGTCGTTCCAAACCTTTACCTCCAAGCTTGGGAAAAGCCTCCAATCAAACTTTTTTAATTCAACTTGATTGTCACTGATGGATTTAAGGTCTACCCACAAGGCATATTAAAAGATTAGCCAATCAAAATAGCCGAGATATAGATTTTAGTTAACTTTGTTATCATGAAAGGAATCAGCTACAATTTGTTGCTTGGATATCCTTGGATGCAAAAATCATGACTCATAGAGAACTAGGGAAATGGTCTAGTCTTCCTTAAGAATAGGAAGGATGTAGTGAAATTAGAAATAGAAACTTGGAAAGCATCCCCGATGAATCAAGATGCAATCTCCAACAAGTTGCGAGGAGATACTAGTTGCTCTTTTGTCCAACAACCTCTCATGATCTACATTCCATCCCTCAAAGATGAGCAAGACTAGATGCATACAGTTACCACTTTAGAATTGTGTTCTTGAGAGGAACTTGAATATTGAGAAGCCTAAGAACACTTAAGTTAGTGGAGAAGCACGAGACCCTACTCTCCAAATAATTAACCCTCAATTAGAGTGTGTCTCGGTGCCAGAAGTTCTTATGAAGGTTGTCCTATTCCAAAGAAAAAGCTTGAACAATCCAAGCTGTTGAGCTACTAGTAGCCATGCCTTAGTGACAAACCAAAAGCAAATCTCCTAATCCTTGAAAATTTTCTCAATAGCCCTATCGCAATGGAAGAACCTCCATTAGGTCCTATTTTCCTACCACAATGGCCTCTTCAACTTTGTGATGCATGAGTAGGGGGTGATATTGAGGATGAAAGTGACAAATCTACAGATAATGAAGAAGACAATGATGCAAACACAAACTCAGTTGACTATGATACTGATGGCCAAATGTTTGACTACCCAAAGACCTCACATGTAGAAGGTTTGCTCATTGATGCTGGCGTAGTCCTCCCTGACTCAAATATGATCTTGAAATGTTGGAGCATCTAGAGATATTAGACTATGAGCAAATGGGATCTCAATCCATTGAACTGATTTTCACTTTTGAAATACTCTTGATTGATAAAGAAAAAGACCTAGCCTTTAATGCTCTACCAACACAAATACCAGCTTAAAGATGGATTTGAGCAATGATTTATACCCTAAAATATTGACACCACCTAAAACTTGCAAGGCTAGAACAAAACAAAAGGCACATCTCACCCATCTCCTAAAATCAAGCCCTGACTCTATTAGATGATTACTATTGTACCCTGCTGGGTAGTGTAGGATAGTTATCTTCATAGATCAATATGAAATCAAGGGTGTGCTACCACAAGAAGTAGATAGCGGAATTGTAGGAGGACACTTTGATGCAAACTCCATAGCAATAAAAGTTCTATATTCTTAGTTTTGGTACCCACTCTCTTTGGAGGTGCGACCTATTTCATCAAAACACTACGATGAGTGACAAAACACTAAACTTTCAATTAGGAAAGATAAATGAAACTCTCCCTTGTAATCACTTACCAACTCTTCAAAAAGTGGGGGATATTCTTTATAGAAGCCATCATCCTTACTGCCCAATACTCACAAGCATGCTATATTATCATAGCCATGACCAAATGGGCAGAGGCAAGGGTGCCACCAAAAAGAATGATGCTAGAATCGTGGTCAAGTTCTTATGGAAGCAAGTCATCTCATGCTTTGGCTACCCCATCAAGATTGTTAGTGACCAATGAACTCATTTCTTGAACGAACTTACTGAATATCTTCTATCCATCTTCTTGCTCTTGCACCAGAAGTCTAGTCCTACTATCTACAAGCAAATGGCCAAGTGAAAGGAACTAATAAAAACTTGGTTAGCATTTTTATAAAGGCTATCTCAACTTCTAAATCGGACTAGGATAATAAGCTCATGGCCATGCTTTGCAGCTCCAAATACATGAATAGTCATGTAGTACAAAACACAACCTTCCTAAAGAGTGGATTTAATCAAACCAAATGACTAGACCAATGGTCAATTTACAACAAGGAGGGATAGGTTGCACAACCTTAGTATTCAAAGGATTGGAAAAGATCTTACTAAGAAAAGTGCATCGAATAGGATCCTTGTTAAACATCACCACCAATGGGATGGTCACATCATCCAAAAGCTTCTACTCTAGCTTTGTATGGTTGTTTTTGTTTCTTCCATGTCTACACTTAGCAAGGTTCTACTCACAACAGCCTCTATATACTTAGTGTCTTTTACAATTGTGATTGAGGAGGGGTGTTGAGAAATGTGCAATCACATCCACCATAGCCTCTTTGTATGGGACAAACAAGGCAAAGAAACAAACTGCAAATAAAGCCTTAGACTAGGTCATGTATGCACGGTTTATTAAAACCACGGTTGTTGAATACCATGGTCCCTTTCCACCTATCTCCACCTACCAATACCACCTATTGTAAGCCTATAAAAGGCACTCATCCCCACACTCATTCAATCAATCATTATCAATCAGTTGTACTTGCATTATGCTTGGATAATATTAGTTTTTCTTCCTTGTCAATGCTTCTGCCTCATTATGATTGTCTATTTTCTCATCAGTGATCCTCCATAGCATGCATTCTTAGTATTTTAACAGAAAGTAGTGATAATTATAGTCCATGGAGTGGCAGGTTGAGGAGTGTACAAAAGAGGGTAGAGATTTCACAAGGAAAGAAGCCAATGGGTGAAAGTTATAAGGATGAGTCTATGGATGATGATGAACTCTAGGGATAAAGAGTGCAAGAAAGTAGGTTCTGCCACATGCAAGAACAATTGAGACATCTTACAATACACCATAGTTGAGAAGATCAAATAGAGTGAGGCATCCAGTGGATAGATTATATATAATGATTTCATGAAGATGCATTATGCATACATGGTATCATATATTCAGCATGTTGAACCCACTTATTTTGAAGAGGCAATTGGAAACAAAGATTGGAAGAATGCTATGGATCAAGAAATGGATACACTGACAAAGAAGAAGACATGGAACTTAGTTGAGTTGCATTATGGCAAGAAGGCAATTGGTTGCAAAAGTGGGTGTACAAAGTCAAGTTCAAATCTAATGGCTCATTGGAGAGATACAAGGCAAGTTTACTTGCAATAGGTTATGTGCAAACATATGGATAAGATTATGAAGAGACATTTAGTCTAATGGCTAAGATGACTAGAGTGAGATCGATCATTGCATTTTAGCTTATATCTATGGCTAGAGATTATACCAAATGGATGTGAAAAATAATTTCTTGAATCGTACATTAGAAGAGGAAGTATACATGGATCAAGTAGAAGGGTATGTTCACCATAAATATCTGCATTATGTGTGTAAGTTAAGGAAGGTATTATATGGATTGAAGCAAGCACCAATAGCTTGGTGTGAGAGGATCAGTAAGTTCTTATGTAGCATGGGATTTTGACAAAGCATGGCTGATTATTCACTTTATGCCAAACATACATAAGATGGAATGGTTGTTGTGGTCATCTATGTTAATGATCTCATCATTACATGTACTCTAAAAGGAGAGATTACTGAAGTAAAGTATGGATTGCATAAGGAATTTGACATCAAGGATCTTGGTTTATTGAGACTTTCTTGGCATTGAGGTGATTGACACTCCACATGGAGTTTGATTAATGCAAAGGCAATAATTGGAGATGTTAGAGAAGTATGGAATAACAAGATGTAAGCTAGTGGATACACCATTGGATTGAAACATTAAGATGGTGGATGATGGACAATATGTGAAGGATGTTACTATGTTCAAAAAGATGGTTGGTAGCCTAATCTATGTAACCATAACAAGACCTAACTTGAGCTACTTAGTGGGAGTCATTAGCCAATTCATACACAAACCATACAAGTCATATTTGGATGCAATGAGGAGAGTCTTGAGATATGTGAAGAAGATAGTTAGTTTTGGCTTGTTTTATGAGAAACGGATCGAGCCTACATTATTTGGATACACATGTATGTAGTGGGCTAGAAGTATCATAGATAGGAGATCCACTAGTGGCGATGCATTCTCATTTGGATTAGCCATGGTGAGTTGGAGCCACAAGAAGCAACCTACCATTGATTTATCTAGGATAGAAGCAAAGTATAGAGGTATTGCATTGGCAACATGTGAGTAGAAATGGCTAAGATTATGATTGTGTGATACAAGGATAGAGATAGATGGTAGATTTATCATGTATTGTGATAACATTAGCATCATTATATTGGCAAAGAACCTAGTCTACCATACAAGGAAAAAGCATATCAAAGTGCACTACCACTTTATCAGAGAGAAGGTTATGGATGGAGAGATACATATCAAATTCAATCACCAAGTCACATATATCTTTACAAAAGCATTAGGTAAGGATAAGTTTTACTTTAGAAAGTGCACTTGGGGTATGGTATTTGCAAGCTCATTCTAAGCTTGACGGGGAGTACTGAGAAATAAGATAGGCTAAGTCAAAGTCTATGTATGCATAAATAAAGTAGAGGCTATGTGTGAAGTGACTTAAAGGTTAAAAGGAATCTATCACCTTAGAGGATACTTTGTAGTGTATCAGTTTGACAATGAGAGAAGGAGAAGAATGATGATGATGATGATGATGATGATGAAAAACTCTTGAGCCTCCATATCTTATGCCATTGCTACTTTCATTGTGCATCCTATTCTATTCTTTTTAGGTTAGTCTTTGGGGTGTTTTTCTTTACCTTGTATACCTCCTTAAGGCTTATGCTCTTTATCTTCTTCTTCTAATTCTTCAATAGGGTATTTTTCCATGGCTATTGGTACCTACACTTTGAGAGTGTGGAAGGGGATGTCTCCAAATATGAGGAACGAGTTAATTTTCAGCTTGTAGGCTTTACTTGTATCAATATATCTTAGACTTGTCATCAAGTTTCTTCCTTTTCTCATCAAGAATATGAGCAAAAGCTAAGCATGCAAATAGTTTGAGAGAAGATACTTGAGGTTCGGATCCATAGAAGGCTTCATATGGTGCAATACCTCTTGGTACTTTATTAGGTTACCTATTCATCAAGTAATATGGAGTATAGATTACTTCAACCCAATAGCAATTTGCAAGCCACTTGTCTTTTAGCATGCATCTAGCTACCTCAAGCAAGGTCCTATTCTTCCTCTTTGCAACACCATTCTATTGCAAGTAAGATTTCTTCTTATCCCATGTTTTAGGATGTATTGGCTAAATTCTTTGGATTAGAATTCTCCTCCACTATATGATCTGGACAATTTGATTTCTCCTCATGTCATAGTCTCAACCATGATATGAAAGTTCTTGAAGATGTCAAATACTTCAACCTTGGATCTCATGAAAAATACTCTAGCATACCTAGAAAAATCATTAATAAAATTATCATAGTACAATAAACACATGCTTTTGAAGTTCAAGTCTCTATACCTTTTATGCCATAATTCAATAAGAGAAAAAGGGGATTGTTTTTCATCTTGTATGGCTACAAATGCTAAAAGTGATCCATCAAGTTTGGACAGTTTTCCATGTCTCTTTCCTTTGGCCACTACTTTGTGGCACCCTTTGTGTCTCTAATGAGACATTATTAGAGATATTGTTGGCCTTCAAACTCCACTTTGTAGCCTTTTTTATCATGGCTCAAACTAGGATTAGACTCTTAGTCAATGATAGTACCGAGAGAACATCTACAAGTGTCCTTTTTAGCCCTGTATCAAGCCCGGGGGGGACGTATATGTCTCCTTTACCTACAATATCATTAGAAGTACTACCTATAATATATATATTATCATTATGAGAAGAATTTAATTTAGATAAATATTAATCATGAGAAGTCATGTGGGAGCTTGCTCCACTATCAATCCATCATGGTTCTTCTTTGATTCAAACTTCTATACTATTGGCTTGTGTAGTCTCCCCCAATAGAGAGTAGAGAGTTAACTTGAGAGAAGCATTGAGAGCTTCCTTCTCCCTCAACAAAGCTAGCTAATTATCCCTTATAATTAGCTTGCTTCTTCTTGACATCCTTTTCAAAATTACCATATTTTAACAATAATGATATTGAATTGAGTTATGATAACCTCTACCTCTACCTCTACCTCTATCTCTAGAGGAATAGCCTCCTTTTCCATAAGAAGATTGATTACCTTCTTCATATAGTTGATTATTGTTGTGGATGGGTTGGTTTTTTGGGTGTCTTCCTCTTCCTCTTTGGGTGTTGAATATCCCTCTTTTGGGCTTTGTCAATTGTACTTGTTGAAGTCCTTGTAGAGTTGCCATTATGAATGTTCATCATAGTTTCTTGCCTTTGATATCGATATCTAAGAATTTACTACATCTCATTAAGTAAGGCTTTTTGCCTCAAAATGATGAGGCATTGGACAAGTCCTTCATATCCTTCCTTCAAACCATGAGTGATGACTATAGATAACTTGTTACCTACCATTTTATCTCCCATTGTAATCAATTTTTGATGTGAATCCTTGACTCTTTTGATGAACTGTTTGGCAATTTCTTCTTCATTTCTCTATGTGTTAGTCAACTCGGCTCTCAAGGCTATTTGTGTTAATGCACTTTTTGATTCATGTATGTTCTTTAAGGTTTCCCAAGCTTTCTTAGGAGATGTCACATCCATTAGATGGCTGAGAATTTCATCCTCGACACTCAGCTTCATCATGTGGATAACAAACATGGCCTTTTTGTCCCGTTTAGCCGATTCTTCTCTAGTAACCTTATCTTCTTTTGTTCTATCTATTGGGACCAACTCCCAACAATCTTAGAATAAGAGAAGTGACTCCATCTTCACTTTCCAAGTGGCATAGTTGGTGCCATTAGGCTTTTTAGCTCATTCCAAATGAGACCATGTAGGCTAGATGCCATTTAGCTTCAGGAAAACAATGTAGTGAATAGGGATTTTTACATCAACAAGACTCATATGAGGCAAGATTTTAAAAGAACCTACTTTGAAACTATGTGAAAAGAGGAATGAGGAATAGGAGAAGAGATGAGGCTCAATCAATTAGCAAAGTAGTGATAGTAGTACTACAAAAAAGAACCTTTTACACAAACAAAAAGTGTGTGTAGACAAAGTTAAAAGCACTTTTACTAATACAAAATTACTTTTGAGACACTCAAATGTTTAGTGAAGAATAGTAATGAAATGCATTGAGATGAGAGAAAGACACTAATATAAGCATTAATCAATGAAGGGAGAAGCCCAAGCGGAAGCACAAGCAAGTGGAAGCAAGAGAGGTGTGAGCTATGGTAGATGGAGTAAGAGAGCAAGAGAGAGAGACTAAAGATGTGGGAACTCTAACAATCACAATGTGTGACTGGCCTTCCCTTTATTCGAATGTCATTGAAAGAATAAAGAATGAAGTGACACTGATGGCCACCCACTCCCTACAATATGCATGTGCGAGCACTATCAATGTAGTAATATATGGGTGGCTAGGCATATGTACCTTTATCCCCAACAATCTCCCACTTAAAGGAAAATGTGCCTCGAGTGAAGAGGGAATAAGAAAAAAGGTGACAAAGTACAATGTCTACAGAGTACAACAAGATGAGGAATAGAGATCATCTCATCCAATGCCCATCAACTTCCTAAGGAAGGCAAAACTCTCAACAAAACTGAGAGACTTTTCTTGAGCAGATCTGTGGGATTTTGGTTAGTTGAGATATTGACAAGGTCAACAAACTTGTTCTCAATGACTTCTCTGATAAAGTGGTACCGCACCTCAATGTGCTTCATCTTGCATGGAAGACCAAATTCTTGGCTAACTAGATAGTACTCATAGAATCCAAATGTAGTGTAGGGACCATATCACTCATACTAAGGTCTGCCACTAGACGGCCTAACTAGAGAGCTTTCTTGCAAGCCTTAGTGGCTACAACATACTCAACCTCTGTAATAGAGAGGGCCATGCATTTCTACACCCTAGACATCCAAGAGACAACACTCCTAGCAAAGGTAAACACATAGCCAAAGGTAGATTTCCTATTGTCTGCATGTCCTGCATAATCAAAGTCAGTGTGCCCTATGACTCCTATTTCTTGGCCACCATAACATATACACATATTTGTTGTGCCCGTCAAGTACCTCATGATACCCTTGATGGCATTCTAATGCTATCTACCATATAGCATGCCACAACTCCCACTACAAAAGCTATGATACCCTTGATGGTATCCCAATGTTGCCT
Source organism: Lygodium microphyllum (assembly GCF_053477565.2). NCBI lineage: Eukaryota > Viridiplantae > Streptophyta > Polypodiopsida > Schizaeales > Lygodiaceae > Lygodium > Lygodium microphyllum. The sequence goes on along the minus strand of NC_141139.1, from coordinate 42,285,023 downwards.
ACCATATAGCGTGCCACAACTCCCATTGCAAAAGCTATGTTAGGATGAGTGGCTATCATGGCATACATCAAATTGACCACTGCGAATGCATAAGGAATCTTGGCCATCTTAGCCTTCTTCTCATGATACTGCAAACAATTAGCCTGGCTCACCTTCACATGAGAAGGCAAAGGAGAGTCAATAGGCTTAACATCCTATATATAAAACCACTCAAGCATCTTGTGGATATACTCCTTTTATGAGACAAGTAAAGGAGCCCCTGAGAGCGGTCACACATAATGCGCATCCCAAGAATATGTGAGGTATGTCCCATGTCTTTCATCTCAAAGCTCTTCTTGTGTAACATCCCCCGTGTGCCCCCGTGCCTTCCCTATGCAAACCATCCCCTTTAAATTTTTACTTTCTTTTTAAAAAAAATTACTCTCCCTCTCTCTCAGCCATCTGCATGGCGGGGAGAGAGAGAGTGTGTGTGTGTGAGTAAAGGGGAGAAGGGTGCATGTAGCCCCCAGGTGGGAGGGGTGGCGGCCGATAATGGCCATCTCCCCCCCCCATACCTCCCTCCCTCCCCCATTATAAGGGGACAACACCCCCCCTCCGTCTGGAGCACCCGCAATCCCCCCCCCCTCCGTCTTTGCCAGGCAGCTGCGTCCCCTTGGCCGTGACGTTAGCACCCCCCTGCCCGTGATCAGAGAGAGAGAGCGAGAGAGAGAGAGAGAGAGAGAGAGAGAGAGAGAGAGAGAGAGAGAGAGAGAGAGAGAGAGAGAGAGAGAGAGAGAGAGAGAGAGAGAGAGAGAGAGAGTGTGTGTGTGTGTGTGTGTGTGTGTGTGTGTGTGTGTGTGTGTGTGTGTGTGTGTGAGAGTGAGAGAGAGAGAAGAAGAGGGAGAGGGAGAGAGAGGAGAAGAAGAGAAGAAGAAGAGGGAGAGGAAGAGGGAGAGAGAGAAGGAGAAGAAGAAGATGAAGAGGGAGAGAGAAGGAGAAGAAGAAAAAGGAGAAGAAGAAGGAAAATAAGAGGGAGAGAGAGGAGAAGAAGAAGAAGAGGAGGAGGAAGAGAGAGAGAGAGAGAGAAGGAGAAGAAGAAGAAGAAGAAGAAGAGGGAGAGAGAGAAGGAGAAGAAGAAGGAGAAGAAGAGAGAGAGAGAGGAGAAGAAGAAAAAGAAGAAGAGGGAGAGAGAGAAGGAGAAGAAGTAAAACAAGAGCGAGAGAGAAAGAGAGAGAGGGAGAGAAGACTATGAGATGGAGAGGGTGAGATAGAAGGAAAGCAAATTGGGGAGAGGGTAAAAGAAGAAGAAGAGTTATGCATGTTTGAAGTCACATTGATTGGCCTTAGATTCCTTGTGGACCCTCGTACCACTTCCTTCTGCCAAGGCAAGAGCGGTCAATTTACCTCAAGGGTTGCAAGACTAGGAACGCACAAGGATAGCACCCAAGAGAGAGTCACAAGGAGCACAAGTGCTGAAGTTGCAAATGGAGCTAGGAACATATCCAATGCAAGCGGAGACATGAATACCACCAACCCTCCGGCAACTATAGCTCATATCCAGGTTGTACCAAGATTTAGATTCTTCTCACGCATTTTGAATTCTTAAATAGAGGTAGAATTGCATGTATTCACCATTAAAGGGCTTAAGATGGGTTGATCTTCTACCTTAAATAGGTAGCCATGATTAATAAAGATTAAGGTGAAATCACATAGATCATTAAAATGATCTAGAAGATAACCGTTAAAGTTGTTCCTTGAGCAACCCTAGATCCCAAGGGGGAGAGTAAACCCTAGGGAGGCAATACATCAAGACTGAATTTGATTTAAGTAGGGATAAGCTAAGTTCCAAAGCAACGGTGGCTTAAGGGACTTGTTGAAATGGTCTACCATTGATGTTTCTAATGAGGGTTGACCTTGTTTAAGATGTAAAAAAGGTTAGTAAGCAGAGTGGTTACTTGCTGGATTAGGAAATGATGTTTTCCTAGTTAAAGGATGTTAGGCTGGCTATTTCAACTTGATTGTTTCCGAAAGGATACTTAAGGATTGGTTGTGGTTTTAGATGAGTATCCAAGTGATTGTATTTTCATGGCGGGAACTGTAAGGATAAATTGCAATGGGAACGAAAGGGATGTTTTCCCTAGTAAATGTTATTAGGCCGGTTGCTTCAACTGTGGATGATTTTCCGAAGGGATAATTAAGGAAGGATGGCACTAGCTACCCCCGCAAACCACCAAACCCTAACCAAGGGGGTTATGAATCCGCACCGGGAGTGTGGACCGAACCCACCGCAAGAATCTCTCCATGGAAATTACATGGCATAGGAGGACGCTTGGGTGCCAGGGGGCTCTAGCCGTAAATCCTAATGCCTCCGGACCCTACACGTGTTCTACGTGACTCGAGATGGGATCTCGAGGCCTTGATACCGGTTACAAGGCAGAATATTGGTAGGATAAACCTTCGGGTTTTTATTGCTGGGAGACGAAAGGATTTTTCTGTGGAGGCAGAAAGGGACACTTAATTCTCCTATATGGGCAGGAGACAAACATTAATATAAAGATAAGTTAAGGAAGTGTTTGATCTTGTTTTATTTTGTCTTCTTGTCTATGCCCTAAATTACGTAAAGGAACCTGTGATTAATGGGTTAATTAAGGAAGCTGCTTTTATGTGTCAAACATAATGTGGTAGGTAATTAGATAACTAAAACAACCCCCGAGGGAAGCATGGTGGATGTGACCAATCGGTCTATCCTACAAAGAGCTTTCCTCCATGGAATTCATCTGATGCAAACATTAGATAGACAAGGACCTTAGAACTTGTAAGTTAAAAACCTGATTCATGCCATTTTAGGGGACCGGAATGGGACTATGCCTTACGGGCAGAGAGGTTGAGTGATACATCCCTCTCATTTCCCATTCTCTTTGAACCAAGTGCGGTATGAGTTTGCTTTGGCCCAGTTGTGTCTGCGCAAAGTGGAGCAGTTGTAGACCGATGCTAGAAGGCTGTTAGGAAGACCCGACTACTAGAAACCCGGGCTTCAAGTCGATCCTAGTGGGAACGGCCGGATAAGTTCCGTTGAGAGGCAGACTCGCGAGACCCTAGTTGGCAAGTCCCGTGTCATTCCTTGGGAGTGCCGAGCAGCATCTTCTAGATTTATCTCTCAATGGACTGCTAAGACATGTCCCACAATTTGAGGGGCGAGCACATTACAATTGGTATCAGAGCAAAACTTCATAATGATATATGATTGAATGTTTGGTTCATAAACATATCCTAAACAAAAATAACCTAAGTGGTATGGCTTGATTGTCAGGAACCTTCTGCACCCACGAATGCTGACATGCAAGAGAAGAAATTTCTTCTCAAGCAAATTAAGGCACCCGAGTTTGATGGCAAGGGAAGGACTGTTCAAGCTAACACCGAGATCTAGATTGAGTCCATGGAGGACTATTTTGAGGCAGTAGAGAACTGCACCTGCTAACCAAGCCATGCTCGCCAAACTTAAGCTTACAGAGGCGAAGCGAGACTTTGGTGGAAACAGTGGTGCAGAGACCAAGCAATCTCGGATGATGGGATAGTCACTTGGGATAAGCTTAAGGAAGCTGTGCGAGGGAGGTATCTGCCACCTGTCTACCGCACACAAAAGATAAATGAATTCTATGACTTGAAGCAACTAGGATTATCCTTTGAAGCATATTATTCAAAGTTCGTTTCACTCCTAAAGTATGCACCCCCAATGGATATGACACAACAGGTGCCAAAATTCTGTGTTGGGTTGAATCCACCCATAAACATGATAACCTAAAATTTATGCAAGAAAAAGGCACAAAATGTGGTCTACATCGGCAAAAAGAAAATTCAAGCAACTATCATTGATAATATTCTTTGTAATTTGCCATGGTATTTTATTGGGTCTACATTGTAAAGCCATGAGCATGAGAAGTAGTGTGTGTGTTTTGCAAAAGTTGAAAGGTTTTAATGTTTCAATGTTCATAGACCTCCTTTCTAAGGTCTAAGAATGCTTATGTAAAACAAACCCTTAAAGGAATATGAAAAGGTGGAAATGAAGAGCCATGCAATTTGTGGAAAAAGGTGGTTTGGGGAGTTATAACTTCTCTTCCTCTCCTTTATCTAGCTTCTTGCACGTATCTTCTTTTCTCTCTTGCATTGGCACAACTCTTGCTCTCTTTTCCTCTCTTGTGCTCTCTTGCTTTATCTCTTCCATGGAAGGAGAGAGTGAGGATGAAGATGATGGTCTTATCTCTTGTGTGCCCAAATCTTGTGTGTGAGCATGGTTTCTTGTTGAGAGGAAGGGTGTTTCTTGCTGATTTTGAGGGCACGGGCATTGTAGATGCCACCATGAGGCCTACTCTCTTGGTAGATTAGGTGCTGTCCTTGGGCTGTTCATTTTTGCAAGTTCGACCCCTACCAAGAGAGCAGGCCTCATGGTGGCATCTACAATGCCCGTGCCCTCAAAAATCTGCAAGAAACACCCTTCCTCTCAACAAGAAACCATGCTCACACACAAGATTTGGACACACAAGAGATAAGACCATCATCTTCATCCTCACTCTCTCCTTCCATGGAAGATATAAAGCAAGAGAGCACAAGAGAGGAAAAGAGAGCAAGAGTTGTGCCAATGCAAGAGAGAAAAGAAGATACATGCAAGTAGCTAGATAAAGGAGAGGAAGAGAAGTTGTAACTCCCCAAACCACCTTTTCCCACAAATTGCATGGCTCTTCATTTCCACCTTTTCATATTCCTTTAAGGGTTTGTTTTACATGAGCATTCTTAGACCTTAGAAAGGAGGTCTATGAACATTGAAACATTAAAACCTTTCAAATTTTGCAAAACACACATACTACTTCTCATGCTCATGGCTTTACAATGTGGACCAATAAAATACCATGGCAAATTACAAAGAATATTATCGATGATAGTTGCTTGAATTTTCTTTTTGTTGATGTAGACCACATTTTGTGCCTTTTTCTTGCATAAATTTTAGGTTATCAAAACACTTGATTGGAATCAATGCGCCCAATAGACTTGCAAGATGCATTACTCCGAGCGAATCCAATCGTCCAAGGACTTAAATCGGGCAATTGTAGCAAAGATGACTATGGAGATCAGGATAAGAGATGCCATACGTGCGGAGAGATAGGGCACATCCGTAGGAGATGTCCTACACAAGCGCAGTCTATGGATATATAGACAAATCAGATGAAGACAAAGATCTAGAGCCCACTAAACCTTATTGGGAGGACTAAAATTCCTAGAAGCTTAATCGACATGTAACACAATTGAGAATAAATCCTACTCTTGTACCTATGGTCAATTCAAATAATATGAGTGCACTACTTGAAACATTAAGAGTAGCGCAGCAGATGCATGGTGGGTCTTAACCCACAAGTCATAAGCCCCATTAGTTCTTGTCTTCCCCAATTTCTCTCGAGATGAGGACATCTCGATTCCTCTAAAGGGGAGAGGATGTAACATCCCTTGTGTGCCCCTGTGCCTTCCCCATGCAAACCACCCCCCTTTAAATTTTTACTTTTTTATTAAATTTTTTTACTCTCCCTCTCTCTCAGTCGTCTGCATGGCGGGGAGAGAGAGTGTGTGTGTGTGTGTGAGTAAAGGGGACAAGGGGGGATGTAGCCCCCAAGTGGAAGGGGTGGCGGTCGATAACGGCCGTCTCCCCCCCCCCCCAATACCTCCCTCCCTCCCCCATTATAAGGGGACAGCGCCCCCCTCCCCCCCCCCCATCTGAAGTAGCCGTAAGCCCTTCCCCCCTTGTTGTGGACAGTGTGCCCCCCCCCTCCGTCTTCGCCAAGCAGCTGCGTCCCCCCCCCCCCCCTCGTGATCAGAGAGAGTGTGTGAGAGAGAGAGAAGAAGGAGGAGAAGAAGAAGAGGGAGAGGGAGAGAGAGGAGAAGAAGAGAAGAAGAGAAGAAGAAGAGGAAGAGGAAGAGGGAGAGAGAGAAGGAGAAGAAGAGAAGGAGGAGGACAAGAGGAAGAGGGAGAGAGAACATGTAGAGGTGGCGGGTGGCCATCACAGTCACTTCATTATTTATTCTTTCAGTGGCATTTGAATAAAGGGAAGGCCAGTCACACATTGTGATTGTTGGAGTTCCCACATCTTAAGTCTCTCTCTCTTTCTTACTCTCTTGCTCCATTCACCATAACTCACACCTCTCTTTCTTTCGCTTGCTCATGCTTCCACTTGGGCTTCTCCCTTTAATTGGTATCAGCAACTTCTTCTTCATGAGCTCAAGCTCAATCTGGCATTGCTTTAGCTCTCATTTAAGTTACCTATAGCAAGGTTTTACCATTGGCAGTCATAGCTCCATCTCTTGAGGTTCATATTAAGCTCTCATTGCTCTAGGACTTCTCAAGACCTATTGGGGTTATCTCAGGGCATTATTGAGCTTACGTTGAGCTTATTTCATGGAGTATTCAGCTCAAATTTTTAGGGCTGAAAATACAAACACGTTTTTTCAGCTGTGGCCATTTTCAAGCACTTGTGCATGCTCAACCACTCCTCGGCATTGGACAAAGGCTTTGGCATTGTTTACTACTCCTCCTGGCATTGACTATTAACATTGAGAATTGGTTTTGATTCACTGAGCTTCAATTATTAACTGTGCAAACATGACAAGATGTTGTCATAGAATAGGGTCAGCCATATCTTCAATGTTTGGAGCTCGTATATGCTTCACGGGATGCCCATGTACCTATGTTTTGTTATCGGATACTTGGGGAATCATATATCATTGGTTTGAGATGCTATTGAACTGATTTGAGCACTTTTTTAGCTCAGTTTTCTCATAGACATCACTCTATCATAATAGGGATGAATGATATATGTCTGGGAAATGTCATGTTCTTGGCTTATGTGATGCTCCCAAGATGCTCGTTTGTGCTGGACACTTGGGGATGTTTGGCCAATGTATTGGAATGCTTTTGGATTGATTTGAGCCTATATTTGGCTCAACTTTACTATCATTTTTACTACTGTAATAAGCAAGGTTGAAGATTATTTTACTAGTGAAAGTATATGCATATTGCTTGTTGATGTTTCTTGGCTAGTTGGCATGATACATTGATGGGGCTATGGTTGATATCATATGCTTAGCCATGCTCCTAGAATGCTTTTGGGCTTCGATTAATCTCACTCTTTCTTTGCCTTAACTATTGTTTTACTATTGTACATACAATGGACAACAAGCTTTTAATAGGGACACTCTATGCCTAATGCTCTTTCATGCTATTCGAGCATTCTATTGGATGTATTGGTGTATGACATTGAAGCTCTATGCTTGGTTATGCTATTGAATACATTTGAACTTTGATTTGAGATTAAGAAATTTGACATTGGTTATCAATTACTTCATTGGATGCTTTAAAGTTCTATGACCTTACGACCTTGAAGCTTTTATTAGGCCTTTTTCTCCTGGCTATATATTTGATATATCTTGGTTGCTTGGATGCCACTCACATGAGGATTTGAGCTTTGTTTGCTCATTTGGCATTCGACTTTTGTTCCAATGGGAGTTTCTTACTTGACACTTGGATGCTACATTGAGCTTTGGGTTTTATTTGCAGTCGAGTTTGAGCTATTTCTTCTCGTGTGCTACAGGTTTTTTTGTATCAGTGATTGCCCCTATCTGACATTGATTTCTTACTATTGTACCTCATTTTCAACATGTTGTAATTGCAGATTCTTATATTATTTATGAGAGTAGTCCCCTCCATTCAATGCTATTTTGGTCATAGTTTGTGGATAGCTCATTATTTTGTCTGTATCTCTTGTTTTTAGCTTGTTTTGGCAGTGGTTTTGGGGCTGTTTGCAGGTACTATAGCAGCCTGTTTGGTCTATACTGTGCCTCTTTTTCGCCATCTTTAACATTGAAAAGTTGGATGGTAGTAATAATGGCTATTGGAAGACCCAAATTTGGTAGGTTTTGGTGCAGAAATCTTAGGTTAGCCTAATCAAATGCAAGAGTATTAAGCTTGAAGGTCAAGATCGGGATGTATGGGATGACTTAGATGAGCTTTGTAGGTCCACAATTACCTTGTCTCTCAACAAGTAGGTTTATTATAATGTTGTCATAGATGGGTAGTCTGCACGGGATGACAAAGAAGATCAATAGGAAGAATGTGTATGCTTCTTGTATTTCTCATGCTTTAAATGTTCAGGGTTGCCATGATGGCAAGAGCAGGAATGAATGCCATAGTAGAGACTCGCAAAAGTTTCATTCTAAGTCTCGTGTCTCATAGTAAGTCTTGTGGACGTAAGTTCAATTTGACATGCCTTATTGTGATAAAATAGGACATATCAGGCTACATTGTCATAAAATGCACGCTAACAAGCATACGGAAAAGGGCAAAGGGAAAGCATAGGACAAGTTTGATGATTGCAACATTGTCCCTGCTAAGTCCAATGTTAAGATCAAAGAGATCAATGTAGGGCAACAACCTGACTTTGACGATGATTACATACTTGCAGCTTCTTCTTTGGATGAGTCATAGTTGATTGATGCCTTGTCTTATTTTATTTAATGTTGGTTGGTGGATTCAGGGGCTTCCTTTCATGTGACCCCTCATAGAGAGTGGTTCCACTCCTATCACAGTATAACTGGGTCTATCTGTTTGGGGAATGACTTGGCATTGTAGACAACTTGTATTGGTGATCTCCAGCTGCAGTTTGGTTCAGGCAGTATGTTTACTTTGCATAATGTTCGACAGTCTACTGGCACATTGGATGATGAGGGTTACTTTGTTTTCTTTAGGGATTCTTCTTGGAAGATCACATGTGGGAACCTTGTTCTGGCACGTGGTGCCAAGTATGGCACTTTATATCCCTTGGTTGTATCTAGATCTGTAGATCATGTTTTGTCTGTGTGGCTGTAGTTCCACATGTATCCCTTTGGCATCATCGCCTTGGCCACATCCTTGAATGGAATGAAAATGCTTAGTCGTTTGTAGTATCCACGGGGGATTCACTAGTACTAATAGGGAGACGTAACCTGCGTGCAAGAAATATATGAAAATACCCCTTATCTACCCCCTATTTACAAGACTTTATCTTATAAAATGTACCTTCCTTCCCTTAAATAACCCCCCTCCCTTACACTCACGAGGTACCATATGGTAAACCCTAGTTGATCCCCCAGGCTCAAATCAGTCCAAAAGCATTCCAATATATTGGCCAAACATCCCCAAGTGTCCAGCACAAACGAGCATCTTGGGAGCATCACATAAGCCAAGAACATGACATTTCCCAGACAAATAGCATTCATCCCTGTTATGATAGAGTGATGTCTATGAGAAAACTGAGCTAAAAAAGTTCTCAAATCAGATCAATAGCATCTCAAACCAATGACATATGATTCCCCAAGCCAGTAACAAAACATAGGTACATGGGCATCCCGTGAAGCATATACGAGCTCCAAACATTGAAGATATGGCTGACCCTATTTTATGACAACATCTTGTCATGTTTGCACAGTTAATAATTGAAGCTCAATGAATCAAAACCAATGCTCAATGTTAATGGTCAATGCCAGGAGGAGTAGTAAACAATGCCAAAGCCTTTGTCCAATGCCCTAAAAATTTGAGCTGTATACTCCATGAAATAAGCTCAACGTAAGCTCAATAATGCCCTGAGATAACCCCAATAGGTCTTGAGAAGTCCTAGAGCAATGAGAGCTTAATATGAACCTCAAGAGATGGAGCTATGACTGCCAATGGTAAAACCTTGCTATAGGTAACTTGAATGAGAGCTAAAGCAATGCCAGATTGAGCTTGAGCTCATGAAGAAGAAGTTTCTGATACCAATTAAAGGGAGAAGCCCAAGTGGAAGCATGAGCAAGTGGAAGAAAGAGAGGTGTGAGTTATGGTGAATGGAGCAAGAGAGTAAGAAAGAGAGAGAGACTTAAGATGTGGGAACTCCAACAATCACAATGTGTGACTGGCCTTCCCTTTATTCAAATGCCACTGAAAGAATAAATAATGAAGTGACCGTGATGGCCACCTACAGTTGCTTTTTGCTGCTCCAAGTAACTGCTGTACTACCAAGAGAGAACATGTATCCACTAGTAGATCTTCTATCAGACATACTACCAGCCCAATCTGCATCTGTGTATCCAAACACATGTACATCTGTACCTGCCTAATAGAAAAGTCCATAATGTAATGTGGACTTCACATATCTCAATATGCGCCTAACTGCATCCAAATGTGGCTTTCTAGGTACTTGCATAAACTGACTCACAAGACCAACAGCGTAGCTCAAGTCTGGCCTTGTAATGGTCATGTAGATCAAACTCCCCACTATCCTCCTAAACATAGTAGGGTCTTCTATCTCATCCCCAACATCAGCACTCAACTTTACATTCTGCTCCAATGGGACCGAAAGTGGTTTGCATGCTGTCATACCATACTTGGACAACATATCCAAGCCATACTGTCTTTGGGACAGCCATATACCATCATCACATCTGATCACCTCAATGCCAACGAAGTACCTTAGCTCACCTCAATCCTTCATCTCAAACTTCTTCTTCAAAAATTCCTTGACTTCAACAATCCCACTATCACTATCACCTGTAATAATCAAGTCATCCACATAGATGACTATGATGACCAAACCTGCATCTCCCTTTCTCACATAAAGTGAGTGATCAGCATCAGAAACATAAAAGCCAATATTGACAAGATACTCTCTGATCTTGTTAGACCATGCTCTAGGTGCTTGCTTGAGCCCATAGAGTGCCTTCTTCAACCTGCACACATACATGGGATGCTCTAAATCTTCATAACCTATTGGTTGATCCATATACACTTCTTCTTGCAAATCACCATGCAAGAAGGCATTCTTCACATCCATTTGTTGCAACCTCCAACCTTTGGCTACTGCCAAAGAAATCACGCATCTAACAGTTGCCATCCTAGCAATCGGACTGAAGGTTTCTTCATAATCTATGCCATATGTCTGGGCATAGCCTTTTGCAACCAGCCTAGCCTTGTACCTACTAATAGAACCATATGCATTGTGCTTAATCTTATAAACCCACTTACATCCAATAGCTTTCTTGCCCTTCGGCAATGATACTAGATCCCAAGTCTTATTGGCCTCTAATGCAGCCATCTCCTCATCCATTGTTGCATCCCAATGAGTATGACCAACAGCATCCTCAACTAGTTTCACCATATAAGCATAATGGTGAGCTACATAACCTTCAAAACCAAATCTTTTAACAGAGTATCTGACCCTGCTAGATTTGTGTACCACTGGATCACTCAATGGAGCCTTTACATTATTATGAGCTCTCTTTACACCTGGTGTCTTGACAGAAGGAATACCAAGCTCATCATCTAAGCTCTCTGAGCCACTGGAGTCTCCATTAAGAACTGCATCAATGCCATCTGGCACTTTATTCTTTCCTTTGTCTTTACCTATAGTGCTACTAGATGCACCTGAAGATGTAGAGCTACTCCTTAGTCTCCCAGACCATGGACTACCAGATGATGTCTCTGGTCCACTAAGAGTCCGTGATTCTCGCTTTTCAGCCTGCACATGAGTGTCATGATCATCATCATCATCCAATGCATCACCACTAGATGCATACCAACTGCTCATTGCATCAAAGATGACATCCCTGCTCACTCTGAACTTACATGTGACAGGGTTATAACAGCGATACCCTTTCTGCTCTAAAGAGTATCCAATAAAGACACATTTTTTGCCTTTGGATCAAGCTTCTTCCGTATCTCATCTGGCACATGAACGTATGCAACATAGCCAAATACCTTCAAGTGCGATACATCAGTCTTCTTGCCATCAAAGCATTCTTCAGGAGTCATCCCATGAACTGTGGCTGTGGGAGTTCTGTTCATAATATAAACAACAGTATGAACAGCCTTAGACCAAAATGCTTAGGCATATTCTTTCCAGTCATCAAGGCGTGTGCAACTTTTGCAATATGCCTGTTTTTCCTTTCTGCAACCCCATTTTGCTATGGGGTATACATGCATGTGAACTATCTCTTTATCCCATGAGACCTCAGAAAATCACTAAACTCTTTCGAGAGGTACTCTTCCCCTCCATCTGACCTCAAGCACTTTACTTTCCAGCATGTTTCTCTTTCAACTGCACCCTTGAAAGTTCTAAAGTGCTCAAACGCTTCACTCTTTTCCTTCATAAAATATACCCACAGCTTTCTAGAACAGTCATCAATGAATGTGACAAAGTATGAACTACCTCCAAGAGATACATTTTGTGTAGGCCCCCAAATGTTTATATGCACAACATCAAGGATATTTCTGCTTATATCTCTGTCATGTGAAAAAGGTTGTCTTGCCTGCTTACCAAACTAACATGCTTCGCATACCTTATGAAATTCTACAACTCTAAATGCAGGCAAACCCTTTGGACTGCATTAATTTCAGCCTTTGTACATTTGCATATCCAATGCGTTTGTGCCAAATTTCAATATCTGCAACAACACCTTTTCCTTTAGCATACATAGCAGCATTCATAGTAGGAATTCCAGCATCCAAAGTAAACATACGTCCAACTCTACTTCCCTTTGCTACCAACCTGCACTTGTCATTGAAGTCTTCTACAAAGCAGCCCTTTGCATTAAATCTGACTTGTAGCCCTTGCTCTACCATTTGACCGACTGACACCAAGTTCTTTGTAATAGATGGCATATGTAATACATCTAAAAGACTCTTTGTCTTACCATCATGCAAGGACAAGGGAACTTTTCCAATGTGTGAAATTGGCTGGCATGAATCATCACCCGTCTGCACATAACCTGCATTTTGCAAATCCTGCATCTCTCCAAACCATTCTGCATAGCTAGTCATATGATTGGATGCACCTGAATCAACATACCAAACATCATCAAGTGTTCCCTTTCCTGTAACAGCATTCATCATATGCTGCATAACAAACAGACGTTCATTTTTGTCTTCATTCTGTCATGAAGACGATGCATAGTTTCCTTGCTGCAACTTACCATTGTGAATATCATCTTTCTTAGCATAACATTGGGCTGCAATATGACCTATTTTGCCACAGTAGTGACACACAATACCAGAGTTGTTAGAACCTCTGTTCTGCCATCCACATCTTCCTCTAAAGCTCCCCCTGCCTCTAAAGTTACCATGACCTCCTAAAACCTGCATATCGCCAAATTGCTGATTCAATCTGTTTTGCTGGTTGTCACTACCACATGCTGTACCATGGCCTCTTGAAGAGAACCTGCCATGTCCCCTTCCTGAACTGGAGTAGAAAGCTTGGACATGTTCACCACTTTTTTCAGATGTCTCACTCTGCATGTTGATCTCTTCAGTGATCATAAGGGAGACCAACTCATCAAAATCTGGAAATGGCTTTCTAACATATACGGAAGTTACAAAAGACTTCCAAGCCTTTTCATTGTTAAGTCCACCCAAGGTAGACGACACCAAATCATCATCATCAGGCAGTGCATCAATCGCTGCCAAGGCATCTGCAATGCTCCTTACCTTCAGTGCATACTCATTGATAGACATCTTCCCTTTCTTCAATGTATTCAGCTCTTGCTTGAGTTGAATCTTTCGTACCTTTGTATTTACAGATAACATACTTTCAAGTATGGTCCAAGCTGCGTATGAATTCTCTACATTTCTAATATATCCCAGCATATTATTGTCAATCACTGCAGACAGCCAATACATAACCTTTTTGTCTTTTGCATTCCATTCCTTTCGTGCCTTTGTCTCTTCTATAGTTGGAGGATCACTCACCTTCGGCTCCTTTTCTTCACCTGAAACAAACTCGTAGAGGCCTTTTCCAATAAGGAAGTTTGTGACACGGAACTTCCATGAAGGGTAGTTGTTCTTGTCGAGCTTCTCAATGATGGGGTTTCCACTATTCTCTGCCATTATCACAAAACTAATACCAAACAGCAAGTAAATCTTCTACAACCCTCGACCTATAGTGCACAGCAATACACTAGACAGCCTTTTTCACTGTCTGCTGAACAATACATGCAATCTGCAACCTGTTTGCAAATAAACCTTATGTTTGCTTTCTGTAAATACCTCAAAAATTACAGATTTGCAATCTGTAACGTGCACACCCACTTTCGGTCAAAACAGCCGAAATCACAGTGTACCCTGAAACTGTTGTTCGCAATCGTGCGGCTCTAAAACGGGGCCTAAAACGGCCTCAGATGCCCAAAATAACTACGGGATAGTTCCAAAGGGCTTGTCTGCAGAATATACAGTGCTCTCCTCACACACCAAATCTCACTGCAATCTGAGATTTTTGCTCTGTCCTGCTTCCGGTGCCTCCACAGGCACTATCCAAGAGAGAGAGTGGAAAGATGGGAGAGCTTCTTACCCGTGGCTTGCTTGCTTGAACCTTGCTTCTTCTCCTTCACTTCAGCCTTCGAAATCAACCTCTCTCAGTGGTGCGGATCTGATACCATGTCAAGAATCGCGTGATGGGGGGACTTGCTCAAGATGCTGTGCCGAACACACACAGAATGCACTTGGAGAAGCTCACTCAAGAGACAATAAGAGAGATGGAGGCCAAAACGTTTTCTTGCTGGTTTCTTCTTCTTCTTCCACACACTTTTCAATGTACACAAAGTATAGATAAGATACAACATAAAGGAAAGTTGCCTACTAAGTCAAGCAATGCATAACCGACTACACTAGTAGACTGGTGCTATAACTATGCCAACTGTAAATAGGTGTAACAACCTGAATATAATAAGTAATGAGTCAGTGGCCATGTGAGAATCATAATGACCACCGACGTGCTAAGTGTAGACGTGTGGACCCATCTAACCAGGCAGTCCATCATCAATATTAGCATGTGTTGAGCTTGTCATCTCAACAAAAACTAGTACATAGAACCTCAATCAACTCAAATACAATGAAAGCACAATGTAGAGATTATGGGCTACACTCAATGCTACTCAATAGTACACTTTGTGATGTCTACTATCTACATAGATCTGGGACTAGGACCGTACTAGACTATGTTGTGAGTACATCATGTCTATAGTCCTAGTTGTTGCTCATAAGAGCTTATATAACTTTCTACTATGAGCGAATCTCAAGCTTCCCTTGGTAGACAGATGCTTCATAAAGTGATGAATAACTCTTCTTCATAGTCCAAGATGAGATCATGGCTATATCACTAGATATTTTGCTCCCCTAGCTAGTAGGTAGTGTAATCATGAATTTTAGTAGTTAGGAGGCTAGCTAGATTCATGGCTAGATAAATAATGTAGAAGTCAAATCTAGAAGATTCCTCTCTTCACATTCTAGTACCCATTTCATCTTTTTACACCTCCAAAGCTTGTCTGCTTGATTGGGATATATCAAGCTTGTTTGCTTGATTGGGATATATCAAGCTTGTAGAACTACTTTCTATAAAGGTAATAACCAATATTTTAAGGAGGCCTTTCCACAGTTCATGGCCACATGTTAGTACTACCAAGAAATGAATTCATAGGTCAATTTGTGACCTTAGGCACATGCTTTTATATTATATTACAATTGTAATATTATCCTTGACCTTTGTCACCCAAAAGTATTGCTCATACCTTGGTGAAGAGGTAGTGTGACTTGCATACCTTAACACAAAATAGAGTTAGCTGAATTGGAGAAGCATTACAATTTTAGGATAAGAAAGTACCTAGGATTGATCCATGGTTTCCAATTGACTTGGTTAAATACCATTTTTTGTCATAATGAAAGCCTTATAACATTCAAAGGAAACATTCTAGTTGTTAAAGAAAGTTTTATTTACAAAACTTGAGATAAGAAGACCAAAGTTTACATATGAGCTTTTCCAATTAATACTAGATCTAGTAACGTCAAGTGTTTCTTTTGATATTAGCAATGTTTCATAGAATGTTTGGGAGAGAAAAGTTATAAATTCTATCAAAGAAGAGCTTAAGGATGTATTTATTAAAGGAGTACTCTAAAAAAAGGAATGAACCACAAAATTGAGATAGTTCTTAGAGTGATACTTGTCAACATTCCCTTGTGTAGCCTTAAGGGGCAAATGAGCTCATTGTTAGGTTGCATGGAGTAGAGCATTACCAAGCTTGACTTGTTGCAATTTATATGATTATTCTGCACTTTTTCTATTGGTTAGTGCTCGTTTTGCATTATAGAAGAGGGTATTTTGAAGATTGTTTTTAAGACTCGATATGGCCATTATTAATTCTTATGGTTGACTTCATTAGCTACCTTTTAGCAAATGTTGAACTATGTAATGTCTCCAACTAACAAGCCCTCAGTGGCATGATTTTAGTGGCCCATCAAGAGATAATCCTAAGTGGCAATGCCTAGTACTCCTTAGAATAATGTGGGGTTTGTCATATAGATTCACTTGAATCTACTTCACAAAGGTTTCAACCATAGCTCACAAGGATCGACCTATATTCGGGTTCTGAATTTGATGCTAAGGCCATCTAATAGCTTATCTAGCATCTATTAGCCACTACATTCACAAGTCAACTCGAACCAAAGTAGGTCAATGTCATTCTTAGTTTATAGTGAGTGAGAAATGAGGGGGAGTGATATGCATTGACCCCTCTATCTGTAGGGTACAGTCTCAACTCTAGTCCCCTAAAACAGAATTGATCAAGATCAAAGATGATACACTAGGTAGTTAAGTGTTCAACCTTTTCCTAATTCTAGCACCCTAAAGGAAAACTCTCAACTCACCAAGACCCATCCATCCATAGGATGGACCCATCAGGGATTCCACCCTCTCACTTTTCTCTTAGTTATCTAATTAACTACCACACTTATGTTTCAACACATAAAGGTAGCTTCCTTAATTAACATTTTAGGGCATTGGATTCCTTCACATAAATTAATCCACAACATAAATATAGTATCAAGCATTTTTTTAAACAATCAAATAACGTGAAGATTTATCTGCACCTTTTCTAAGGTGACCTACTTGGTATTCCATCCCTTAATCTGGGACTCGTGCCCAAATCTCATGGCATACAATCCACCAATCTGCCCTTATCTAGCATCAAAGCCTTCTAGGAAGTCCAGCCCAAGCTTGTAAGGAGACCCAAGGGATTTTTGGCTAGAGCCCCCCTAGCTCCCTTGTCAACGTCCTCTCTGTATAGAGAGACCTCTCACATCTAGGGCTAGTCCTAGTCTCCAGCATGGTAAACCAGCCTCTTAATGAAGGGCTCCTACCACTAACCTTGGAGGAGGTTTAGTGCGTAACCAAAAATCCACCCATGAGGGCACAAGAACTTTTTTACAAATACACAACCAAAAAAATGGACCTATCCTCAATAGCTAGGAAAACAATCCTTTTGCAAAAGAAGATGCAATCCATAGCAACTTGTTCTTCCTTAGAGTGCAATCACATAAATTGATACACATCATTCTCCTAGTACTTAAATCACATGTTAAAATAATACATCTCTAGCCTTTTCTTTATATCACAAGCTATTTTCCAAACTGATTCAACACTTTATCATGCACAACTCAAGTGTAGCTCTCTTCATTCAATCCCTATGGATAACCTTTACTTTCAATGAGTTGTCGTTTCTTCATGTGATAGTCATGACCAATTTAATACCATTTGGACTCAAACTAAATATAAGAATCATTTCCATAGAAGACAACTTGTGTCCTTTCCCTCTTAGGATTAAAATTAGAGGACAAATTTTCTTCCTTTTCTATTCACTCACATTAAGTAGGGTTTAGAGCATGCATATACCCATACGAAGTTGAAGTCCATAACCATTTAAGAACTACAAATGGAAGAGCTCTCTTTGATGGTCCTATCTTTGTTAAGGTATATGTCATTCCTTCCTAGATCTTAAGCTTTATCAGCATTGCCCATTACAGCATATGCTATTACAATGGTGTGGTAACAAGATGGTGCCTGCTCCCAAAAAAATTACCTAGGGTTAACTTGAGTTGAGCAGCCTAATTTTAGAAGTATTTCCTTTTAAAGAAGAGTTTGTGGAGTGGCCTAATTTTAGAGTTATTTTATTTAAAGAATAGATACTTTTTTAATACATTTGCAAAAACATCTACCAAATTCTTCACCATCCATACATGTTCTTTGGTGCTAACTCTTTCTTTCCTTTTGGCCTTAAGTGCATCTCCTACATTGGATTTTTTCCATCTTATGCTATACAAAGATACACAACATTCACTGTTGTTGCAAACAAACTTCAATCAGATTTTGAGTTCAAGCACACTCTAGATGGGGACTTCCTTCTTTCAAAGTCCTTAACTATCTCAAGTCCCATGATTCAACTCTTCAAAAATTTTGATGAAGGCTTTAATGATTTGAAAGTGAAACCTTTTGACTGGATTTCATGTGGAACTCCTTTGTTTTGCATCATGCTCTTTAAGGTTTCAATGTATGTTGCCTTCTTGTACATGACTTCTCAACTAAAGTAGTGACATGAAAGAAATCCAAGACACATTCAAAAATTTAACCAACGAATACAGAAGCAAAGGCTTGAGGTTTCTCATGGCAGACATTGAGGAGGGTCAAAATGTAGTTCAAGTTAGTATACTATTGGCATTGCAACATGATAATAAGTAAAATGAAATATTGGACATCAAAAGTAAATCATTTATATTGCAGTATTTTGGTGTTAAGAAGGAAAAGCTTTCTTATATTATGGTCCAAGGCATGGATGAGAAGAAGTATATTTTGGAGGAAGCGAAGGCTTCACAAATTGGGTCTTGACTACATGACTATGTTGTAAGTGCCAAATTTGATTTGTTTTTCTTTGTTAACATTGGAGTCCTCCTCACAATTTTTCATTTCTAGTTTGACATTTTTCGACTCCACATTTGCTCAATTATGGGTTTCTAGGAAAGAAAAGTGCCGAGTTTATCAAATTAGAGTCTATACCCAAATTTAATGATGTAGATGTGGTGTGGTGGAAAATTCACTTGATGACATGGTCTTCAAGTCCAAGAAGAATGGTATGTTGATAGAACATTCAAAAGAACTTGATACACACATAGTGCTATGAAATGGGAAAATTGTGTGTTCTAGGGTGTGGGCACGGGGGCAACCATGCGGTTTATGCATGGGGCTTGCATGTGCATAAACATGCATATGAACATTGCATGTTCTTGCTTGTGTTGGCCAAGCTTTTAACATGGTATAGAATGCATTTGTCCAATTTATATACTTTTTCTTATTTGTCATATTTTTTGTTCATGTGAAATTATATGCTCCTATATGGGCATTGTAAAAAGCTAGCACCCATTTTGGAGGAGGTTGTTGTTTCATTGCCACTACTAGAAGTGGATGTTGTGATAGCAAAATTTGTAAGTCTTCTACATGCACATTTTATTTTGAGAGGTCATGTTTGGAAAATTTTCTCATGCTCAATGTGTTTTAAGAAGATGCATTAATTGAGAAGCGACATTTTATTTGTAAGAAATTTGATCTTTATGGCTTGAAAGAGGAAAGTCATACCATATTTCAACATTGGAGCATTGTAAAGTCTAGCATCTAGAGTGAACTTGTGTAATCAAAGGTTGATTGATATTGCTAGTTGAAGGGTCTTGAGGGATGGTCATGTTGAAGGATCTTGAGGGACAATCGTGTGAAAATCACTTGAACCAACTATTGACATTACTAATTTTTCATATTCCTATTAATTTATTGCAGTTCACCCTCAAGTTTCCAATATTTGATGGTAGCTTCTTTGGGTGAAAGGTCATAGCCTATGTCACTATACCATGTAACATTAGTATGATATCAAAGGTACCATGATACATTTCCTCTTGTTCTTATTTTACAGCACCTTGTTCATCTCAACTCAAACTGTTTTAAGTAAAGTGGTCAGCTTATCCACTTGCTTCTACATTTGATACTTAGGTTTGCCAAATCGGCAAGGTCTAAAGTGTGATTATTCATGTGACTACATGGCAATGTATTCAGTCATGTGAATATTCTCAAGACATGGAGAAGCCATGTCCCACATTAAAGCACATGGAGATATTAAGAAACTCACCTGCTACAATAGGTGTGCAACCTTCTCCCCCCATATCTAGCATTCAAAGCTCATTCACCAAGGGAATAAAAAAGGGTATATTGCCCAACTAATTACCTAAGCTATTGCTTCTACACTCCTATGCAAGGTTCTTCAAGTTGTGTCTCCACTTTATCTCACCCTTCATCAATTGGCACATGACTATAGTTCACATGTGTTGTTCCTTAAAAATCTAGTCTAATATCTATATCCCCTTCAATAGGTTATACATGCTGGGAACTTTACAATGTCCTTGAAGTGCAATTTCTTCTTACTTTTCTTTTTTGGTGTTATATGTTTATGTACTTTTGATTATGGACTTTCTGATGCCAAGAGGCATATTTCACGGTGGATTCCGTGCCACGATGGATTCCGTGAGGTTTTACGGTGGATTCCGTAAACTTTGTTGACCGGGACTCATACACAAAGTGGATTCTTTGTGTGAGAAGTTGATGGGGACGCCTATCCTTTTCGGGCGTTTCATTAATTTAGTGTGTACATGGGTGATTCCATAGCGGGTGATTCCGCAAAATACATATTAAATTAATAAACGTTTATGAGTTTAGAGTGCGCACTCATAATAAATTAAGGTTAGGATTGATTTCTAACCAGTTGATTTATTTATGTAGCTGAAGGCTGCTAGGTATTCACTTTTGCCGGTTTAATCGTATTATTTTACTAACAATTGTGAATGCTTCAGTTGATGTGTAGAGATAGCAGCAGTGGCGGAGGAAAGCATTGGAGGATAGCGTGTATTCGAGTTATCACTTATATTTTGATGGGCGCATACCTTAGGCATGGCGCCTATATTTTGTCGCGCCTATTTATTGAGGCGTTGGATATTTATTTATTATTTTGTATGCGCATGGGCGCACGATTATGATATTTGTATTTGGACATTGTATTGGGTATGCCTGACTCTTTGGGCGCCGCCCATTAGCTTTATTTCTATTTTGTGCTAAAGCAAACTCAAAAGCCAAAAGCGTGCTATTTTGTAATTTGGGCTATTATTTGAGCTTGAAGATTATTAATACATAAAATACATGCTTTGTGGAGCGCTCACACAAGCCATGGGGGGAGATTGCACCCAATTAGTCTCTTGTTCATGTTGTGCATGCTTTTTACTTTTGTGCAAAAGTAGAGTTCTTTTGTTCTTGGGGACCTTTCGGCATTCACTATGCAAGCACACAGCATCCGATCTGCGCACCAATGGTATCAGAGCAAAGCTGAGATCGAGAGCTTCCAATCGCTACCTATCTTATGCGAAGGCAGAGCTCTTGGAACGATTGAGCTCTACGGTCAATCTCATCGCGAACGGTCGATACGGGTGGATTCCTGGCGGTCAAGAACCTCTGTTTCCAGCCTTTGATCGCGAAGGACCAGCCTGCAACGGTGGAGGACCACTCCTACATCCTCTTCTCCAAGTCGTCAACATACAGAGATAAGCCATATCTTTCAAATAGTTAAGCTTGAGTTTTAAGCTTTAAAAAGCTTAATTAGAAGCTTACTAAGCTTCAAATCAACAAAACGGCAGCAGGGCGGCATCATCCGAAATTTTCGACGTGAAAAACGCCCCCCCCCCCCCACAATTCGACGTTTTTTATTACTAAGCTTAAAGCTTAGTCCCTTAAGTCCTTAATCACATAAAGCTCTATAAACTCTGCAAGTTTCATAAGTTCTGCAACTTCTGAAGTCAGTCAAGTAACCTGAAGTCAAAACTGACTTGTGCTCAAAATTCTTATAAAGACTGTTCCTGCACAGAAGTACTAAACTGCAAAGTTGTTCTCTGGAAGGTATTGATCGCATACGCAGACTTGCTGAACCAGTTTCGGCACACGCAGAAGGTCAAAACGCAGATTTTTCAAAGATTTCAAATCCCCAAAGCCACACACAAAAATATATAAACCTTGTACACCCGATCTTGAGCTACGCTCATCTCGCTAATTGGATTTTGAGAGTGTGAGGTCTTTTGAAGTTTTGCAGGATGACAGAACAAAATATGGATGATTTAATGGCTGAAGGCGATCTTCATGAACCTACGATGGAGCAAAAGCTGGATTTAATTATGATATAGTTGGACGAAGAACGAAGAGTCCGGCAAGCATTGCAAGTTCAATTGGCCAATTTACAAAGATCGACTATCGACAAAGAGGAACCACAATCTGAAGATCTTATCCGACGTACCATCGATGCGACTCTCAAAACTCAATCCATCCGCAAAAAAACAAAGATAAGTAAAAGAAATTTCAAATTCTGTACTTTCAATAGCACTCGAGATGGAAAAACTGTTCTTGCATTCATCAGTCAGTTTGATGATTACTTTCATGAGGAAACATATGCTAAAAAAGATAAAATCAAGTGTGTCACTAATCATTTATTGGATAGAGCATCTCTTTGGTGGACCGTGGTTTGTAAGAGCATAGATTGTCCCATTACTTGGGAGAATTTCAAGAAGAAGTTTATGCAGAATTTCCTTCCTCCACAATTCCATGAAAAAGCCATAAAGCAATGGGACCTTCTTCAGCAAAGAGATCGTGAGCCTATTCCCCAGTACACCGAACGCTTTTGGAATGCATTACTCCAATTACGCATGCTTGAAGACGTACCTGAAGCGACTCACAAGCGCAAGTATATGTCTGGATTACTTGGGTATTAGTACGCTGAAGTCAATATGTTCAAGCCTGCAACTCTTGAAGATGCAATTTCTTTAGCTCATAACACTGAAGACAAGCTTCGAGGAAGAGACAAGCGTCCACAACAATTTCAAGCCAATGGTAACTATGGATCTAAGCAATTCAATTCAAATTTTAGAAAATTCAATCAAGGTCGATTTCCTTTATCATCTTTTCGTAAATCTTGGGCAAAACCACCTGCTTTACCATCGAATACCAATCAAAACCCTAAGCCAACTTCACAGCCAAATCTTAATATTCCTAGACTTCCTGCCATTGCAAACAATGTATCTAAAGCCAAACCTATAGTGTGTTACAAATGCCACCAACCTGGACATCTAGCAGCCAATTGCCAATCGAAGAAGCCACATGTCCATATCAACTATCTTAGAGCAATGGAAGAAGAAGAACATGAAGAAATGTCTGACTTTACAAAAGATGAAGACAACATTGCTACTCCTTCAGATACTTTACCAGGTATGCCAACTCCACATTCTTTATTGACAATGAAATGTTTAGTGCATGGAAAAGAAAAGATCATTTTGCATGATGATGGTAGTACTCATGATTTTATTTCTGCAAAGTTAGTGAAAGAATTGAAATTACAAATTATTCCTACGCATTATCGCATTAAAGCAGCATTCTTAGGCACAAGGTATAATGGAACACAAAAGGTGCATGAT
The DNA here is from genome assembly GCF_053477565.2 of Lygodium microphyllum. Lineage (NCBI taxonomy): Eukaryota > Viridiplantae > Streptophyta > Polypodiopsida > Schizaeales > Lygodiaceae > Lygodium > Lygodium microphyllum. The sequence goes on along the minus strand of NC_141139.1, from coordinate 42,261,634 downwards.
TTAGAAATTCAAATTGGTGAATATATTGAAAGAAGGAATTTTCTAGTTGTACCATTACAGTCCAGTAATATTATTTTAGGTATGCCTTGGCGACATCAGCATAATCCTGATATAGATTATTCCACGCATTCAATTAATATTCATTTTCAAGGAAAACATATTACATTGTATGGTATGCATGCATCTAATGCTTTTCCACTACTTTCTCATACTCAAGCTAAACGTGCATTACGCAAAAGTAGTAAATCTTATCTAATTTGGGTGAATGATCTGCAAGCTAAAGAAAAACATATGCACCCTAGGTATAAAGAATTTCTTGCACAATTTAGAAACTGTTTTGCAGAAGATCTACCACCTGGTTTACCTCCTTCACATCCTGAAGACCACAAAATAGATTTGATTCCTGGTACACAACCACCTTGTAAAGCACCATATAGGTATAACTAGATAGAGCAAAAAGAAATTCAAAATCAAGTTGAGGAATTACTAAATAGAGGATTGATTAGACCTAGTAGTTCTCCATTTGGTGCACCTGTTTTGTTGGTAAAGAATAATAATAATACTTATCGTATATGCATTGATTATCGTGCTTTAAATAAGATTACTGTAAAGAATAGATATCCAATTCCTAGAGTCGATGATCTTATGGATAAACTGCAAGGTTCTGCCATATTTAGTAAAATAGATCTTAAATCTGGTTATCATTAGGTGAGATTAGATAAGTCTGACATATTCAAGACTGCATTTAGAACACAATTTGGTCATTATGAATTTTTAGTGATGCCTTTTGGATTGACTAATGCACCTGCTACATTTAGTAGAATGATGAACCGAATATTTTTGAAATATCAGCATTGTGTTATTGTATTCTTTGATGATATCTTGGTGTTTAGTAAAAATGAGAAAGAACATTATGAACATCTGTCCCTGGTTTTCAAGTTGTTGAAAGATAATCAATTGTATGCTAACCCGCAAAAGAGTGAGTTCTTTCAAACAGAAATTGAATATTTAGGTCATATTGTGTCATCAGATGGTATTAAGATTGACCCTAAGAAGATAGAAGCAATATTGAATTGGCCTATACCTAAAAATGTGCATGAGTTACGATCTTTTCTAGGTCTTGCTAGTTTTTACAGGAAATTTGTGCAAAATTTTTCATTACTTGCTTTGCCTTTGACTAAACTTCTAAAAAAAGGTATTGTTTATCATTGGTCTGATAATCAATAGAAATCTTTTGATTTATTGAAACATGCATTAACCCATGCTCCTGTATTACAACTCCCTGATTTTAATAGACCATTCTTTTTAGTAGTTACCGATGCTAGCGGATCTGGAATAGGAGCTGTACTTATGCAAGATAATCATCCCATAGCCTATACTAGTTGTAAACTGAAACCTTCCGAACTTAAATATTCCACATATGATAAAGAATTATTAGTTGTGGTACAAGCTTTAAGACAATGGAAACATTACTTAATGGGTTCTAAGTTTATGATTAAGACTGATCAACAAAGTATTAGACATTTACTTAGCCAACCTCAAATATATGACCAACATATCAAATGGGCAGCTTTTATTCAGAGTTTTCATCCCATTATTCAATATCAACCAGGTAAAGAAAATGTAGTGGCCGATACATTAAGTAGAAGACCCACCATTCATAATATCTCTGTTATATCATTTGATTCTCTAACTCCTATGAAATATACTTATCATCAGGACATGACTTTTCATGCTGATTGGAATAAATTAGTTGGAAATAACTGGATTCCTATTGATTCACTGTCTTATAATGATGGATTCATGTTTTATGAAAAGAGATTATGTGTTACATTTCCATTTAGATCTTTTGTTTTGAATGAGATTCATTGTCCTCCATATCAAGGTCATAGAGGTATCATATATACTTTACGTACATTGACTGAAGATTTTTATTGGCCACATATGGACATTGATGTATCTAACTTTGTTTCTGAATGTTTGATTTGTCAAAGAGTTAAGAGACATCATGGTAAACAATATGGATTACTTATGCCTTTATCTATTCCCTCAAGACCATGTGAACAGATTTCTATGGATTTTATTACTGGTTTACCTAATACTAAAGCTAACCATGACATGATTTGGACTGTAGTAGACAGGTTTAGTAAACAAGCATATTTCATTCCATGTAAGAAAACTTTAACAGCATCTCAGGCAGCACAATTATTTTTGAAAACTATTTTCACTAATCATGGATTACCAAAAGTTATTATTTCTGATCGTGATTCTAGATTTTGTAACAACTTTTGGATTACTTTGTTTGCTAACCTAGGAACAAAGATTGATTTCTCATCTGCATTTCATCCTGAAACTAATGGACAAACAGAAGCTACTAACAGTACTACTCTAGATCTTTTACGTGCTTACACTATTTCTAAACCATAGACATGGGATACACATTTGCATTTACTACAGTTTGCATATAACAATACACCACACACATCTACAAAGAAAGCACCGTTTGAAGTGATTTATGGTTATAGATTGTCTACACCTGTTGCATCATTATCAAATAGAATTCAGAGTGCTGATGATATTGCTACTATGCACGCTACTATTTTTGATGAGGTTAAAGGCATGATTGCCAAAGCCCAGCAATCATATACCAAACAAGCCAATAAAAAAAGACAAGCAATGAATTTCAAAGTTGATGACTATGTTTGGTTGAGAATAGAAAAACGTAGATTACAAAGTGTAGATAAACACCCAGTTGTGAAACTAGCACCTAGATTCTATGTACCATTTAAGATCATTCACAAAATCAATGACAATGCATTCAAGTTAGAATTACCACCTCACTGGAAAATTCACAACACATTTCACATTAGTTTATTACGACCCTTTAGAGGCCAATTATCTGTACACCCTGTTTACGAAAACCCACCTTTGTTAGATGAAGAGATTGAAATACTTGAACCTGAAGCTATCATAGATACTGACTTTATGACCACTAGAACTAGCCGAAGATATTCTAGATATTTAGTTAAGTTTAAGAACCATCCTATAGAGGAAGCCCAATGGATGCATGCTAGAGACTTAAATGCTTTCCCTACTCTGTTAGCTCCACATTGAGCTAATAGCAATTGAGGACAATTGCTATTCCACCCCGGGGGTATGATGCCAAGAGGCATATTTCATGGTGGATTCCGTGCCGCGATGGATTCCATGAGGTTTTACGGTGGATTCCGTAAACTTTGTTGACCGGGGCTCATACACAAAGTGGATTCTTTGTGCGAGAAGTTGATGGGAACGCCTATCCTTTCTGGGCGTTTCATTAATTTAGTGTGTACATGGGTGATTCCATAGCGGGTGCTTCCACAAAATACATATTAAATTAATAAACGTTTATGAGTTTAGAGTGCGCACTCGTAATAAATTAAGGTTAGGATTGATTTCTAACCAATTGATTTATTTATGTAGCTGAAGGCTGCTAGGTATTCACTTTTGTCGGTTTAATTGTATTATTTTACTAACGATTGTGAATGCTTCAGTTGATGTGTAGAGATAGCAGCAGTGGCGGAGGAAAGCATTGGAGGATAGCGTGTATTCAAGTTATCACTTATATTTTGATGGGCGCATACCTTAGGCATGGCGCCTATATTTTGTCGCGCCTATTTATTGAGGCGTTGGATATTTATTTATTATTTTGTATGCGCATGGGCACACAATTATGATATTTGTATTTGGACATTGTATTGGGTATGCCTGACTCTTTGGGCGCCGCCCATTAGCTTTATTTCTATTTTGTGCTAAAGCAAACTCAAAAGCCAAAAGCGTGCTATTTTGTAATTTGGGCTATTATTTGAGCTTGAAGATGATTAATACATAAAATACATACTTTGTGGAGTGCTCACACAAGGCATGGGGGGAGATTGCACCCAATTGGTCTCTTGTTCATGTCGTGCATGCTTTTTACCTTGAGTTTTGTGCAAAAGTAGAGTTCTTTTGTTCTTGGGGACCTTCCGGCATTCACTATGCAAGCATACAGCATCCGATCTGCGCACCACTTTCTATGGTCCTTGTCATTACATCATGTTCATGTGTTTATTTTGTTTTGTTTTGTCTTGTTTTTTTAAAGGGGAGAAAAAAGATGATTTTGAAACTACCAATGCTTGAGTTCATCCAAGTGTTTTCTCCTGAATGAGATAAATGTCATTGACAAGAAGTTTTCTTAATTTTTGTGCTTCTAAATGTTTTAATTAACATAGGGTCTTGATAAAAAAATGCAATTTTATTATTAATCACTTTTGCATGGTCACTTGAATCTATATGAATTCATGTTTAAATACTATTTTGGAGATGTAATTACTGGCCTATGAGAATGATTAAGAGAGAATGTTGAAGGGTGGGAAAAATTTGATGCTTGGAGAGATGAATCGTGAAAGAATTACCTAGAAGAACCAAGAATTTCATGATTTGGTTTCACAAGGTAGGGGTGTCCATGGGTAATGGTGGCCTTTGGTGAAATTATCTTCAATGATCTTAAATAAGCATACACATACATCTGGCCCATCTAGATTGCACATTGCATTATGTACTTTGGCCCATCTGCTTATGCAAATTGCAACTATTGCATGCAATGCCTATCAATTGATCACCATGGTTTTCTCATTAGGGATGAAAACAATACGAATCAAAATTGTTATTTGTTATCTTTATGTACATTGAGGTCCAAAGCTATCTGGGAATATTTATAGTGCATATTCATTGTACAAGGTCTACAATGTCAATATAACATTAGACATTTGGAGTAAGTCCTTCTACATTCTTTATTTTCTTAATGTTGAGCTATGTTGCCAAAACTTAACCTCACCCACATTTGAACTATGCCTCTAACTTGATGATTGTGATTCTAAAAGCTGATATATTGAGGAATGATTGAGAGAGTTGGTTGTTCTAATGAAAACAAAGTTTAACAATAATACTAGTGAATGGTGATATTGTAGGATACTAGATTGGCGACTTTGATGTTGAGAGTGTTTCCTTCCTTGCCCATAATTATTACATCAGGGAACTTACCATTGACCGAAATCATGAGTTGGTGTGGCAAAGACAGATAACATTTGCATATTGAATCTAGAAGAAAAAGATAGGTTAAGTTGGGCTAGGGGGGAATAAGGTGCAGTGATATTAGAAGGTAAAGTGAAGCCCAAATACTACAATCACATCAATGAAAAGGCTACAAATTATGCATTACCTACCATTATTAGTATTTCACATCCGATTGCATTGATGTATTCCATCATATAAAACACTATTACTACTATCATTAGCTATATATCATACAATGGAGCACTGGTGTACATTTGATTGCATTGCACATGCTGAATATCCTGTGAAACTAACTCCTCCACATTTAGAGGACATTGAATCTTGAAATGGAAATGGAGCTAAATCAAATCGAGTTAGGCCTTCTTTAGGTCCATAAGACAACACTCATACAAGAAGACTTGTTCCTCCATAGTTCCCACTTGTATCCGTTCATATTTTAAAATGCATGTATGAAGATTTAATCGTGTGGTCTATATTTAGACTACAAAGAAGTCATGCATGTCAAACTATTGCATTATGCTATTTTATGTGATATCAATACTATAGTCTATTTGATGTTCAGTGTAGGGTTAGCAATCAATCTAACTTCTAATCAAAATACTAGACATAAGGGGGATGCTTGATAGCCAACACTAAAGAAAGTTGCCATGATGATCTATATGAGCTACTAAGCTGTAAGACCATGCATGATTCTAAGAGCAGGAGGCCAACATGCAACACATACACAAAGAGTAGCCACAAATAACATTGTGAATCATCAAAGCTATGTCCAAAGCTTCTCCCACATCCATCTCTAAGTAGAATCCTAACTTTGTCCATGCACTTTCTAGTTTTTGATTATTTGTACTAATAATATAAACTACTATAGATGATATTTCACTTCTAACTACTAGTAAGAGTTTACGTAATTTTTAGCAATAGATATAGGAGGGGGCATCGATGTATGGTGGGGAGTACCTTTCATTGAGTAGATATGGGGACAATTTGGCAATCATCTCCCACCACTTTCCCTGCCCCCCTTTCATCCCTTGCATCTTGCTCTTACATCCATAGATCTAATACATGGGAAGTTGAACACAAGTGTGTATGCCATAATCTCTTCCATTCATTTGCTCCTCCATTCTTAAAACCAATAGAGTTGCACCTCCTCCATTGTAGTTATGCAGTGTCTAGGAGCTATGCTTAACTGCTTGGGTTGTACCTTATCCATTGAGCTATGCATAGTTTTTAGGGTTTTTGCATCCAAGGTATGTAATAATGTATATGTTTCTTAGCTGGAGTAGCCGCATTTTAAAATCTCCTTGAAGAGCATTTTGTGACCTCTTTTGTCATTCTTTGTTTAATTATTTGCTCTAATCTGTTGGACTAAGCCAATTGCTTGCTTTTCATATTATAGTTGTAGCCACAATCCTTCTCTTAGACACATTCATGAGAATAAAATCATGGAATTTTTTCTGTAGTTTCCTCATACATGATTTTTCATTTTCCCTCCTTCCCCTCCTATTCTTTCAATTTGTATACTTTGTTCATCCATTCATCCATCCCCTCATCTTGCCTTTGAACATGTGCAACAATTTGTTCAAATACTTAACTGCCTACATTTCCCAATCCCGCAACAATGTTGACATTTTAGGAGAGCACAATGAAGGGTTCATGGGGCTTGCTTTTATTGCTTTTGATGCTTTGCTTATGAACTACACATCCATGTCTATGACCACCGCCTTCAATCCGATGTGCAAGGAGGGCAATAAGTGCATGTTGAACAAGACCCAACAATTTTGAGATGCTCTTCCCTCAAAGTAATCAGCCCATCACTCGTGCTCTAGGTTTATGGGACTACCACTCCATAACATTAGCAAAAATGCTCGAGCCCTTGGGATTCTACACCATTGGCAATGACAAGGTCCAAAAAATAAACCTTACTACCTTCTTCACCCCTGTTATGTAGCATGAAACCACCTATAAGTTGTCCTAAACTTTTTGGTACACTTTGGGGTCTACTCTTGTATGTGTATTTACACATGTGAATTCTATACCTACACATAAGCACATAAGAGTTTGGATGACAGTAAGGAAGGCATAAATGACATAGGATGTGCGACTTGAAGTAAATTATTGATGAGGAGTCCATTATTTGTATTCTTCCATTATCCCTCTTCAATCTCTTTGCTCAAAACCAATGTGATTTTTAATAAGTCATGCAAAGATTTTGCATGTAAGGCTCTAGGGGCACAAACTCAAACACTTCAAATGATGAAACACTTTAAACACTCCATGTCAAAGTCATTCTAGTATCTACTTCGATCACAAGCTGGATGGTTTATGATTTGAAACACTTATTTTGATATATTAAAATGATTGGCATAGAAGCAGAACAATTATCCCATCTAGTCTCACACGATCATCATCACTTCCTCACTAAAGATTCTAGGAATTGCACTGAAGGCTACAATCTTAAGTGCCTAGATGTTTGGTGCTTAGGGGAATTGTCATTATCATCACCTTAGATGTGTGGATCTTTCCTCAAGAGGACCTTTGGTTCTCATGATGTTGTTATAGCAACATGTGCTTTGATAGAATCAAGAAAGAATCACGGTCTATTTCTATGAGCAACGTGTTCTATTATGACAAGTGGTTGGGTGGTCAATGGCTCAAAAAGGCCCATTCACATGGGCCTTGTGCTACAAAGAAGAATTAGGCCCTAATATCCTCTATTGTGGAAAGAGCTTTTTGTCTCTATGTTGTGTACCCAGTATCAACTACCATGGAGGACGGGGTGCCTTGCCACTCTACTATAACTATAACTATAACTATGGATAGGCATGCAAGTACTTGAAGCTTGATCTTCTACATCACCTAGACTTTGTTGCATCTGATGCCACAATTGCTTTCCAATTTTACATTTGGAACTTGATGAACCCCATCAAAGAGAAGTAGCCCTCTTTCCATGAAGCAATGGCTACAAAATGGAATCCTACCAAGGACACTTACAACCTACGCCACCCTAGCTTAAAGAATGACCATCAACATCTTCAATGGCTTTATAGAATGTTGCCAAGGAGATGACACCATGACCATCAACAACATTTCTCACTACTCCACATTCTTGAACTACCTTGGGGTGGGATGGGCCATACACAAGATGTGGGCCATAGAAGGTTCTCAATACATCATTTGACAAGTCTTAGGGGTATGCGAGCAAGGAGAAAATAGAGAGAGTTATGTTTATTATTTGCTCCCCTTCCTCTTTTTATTTTGAATCTTGGACAAACTTGGCATAAGCAAAGAGTTACTTTAATGATACCCATTATTACATGTTTGGGACCTACATCTTGGATTTTGAATATATGTACTTTATGTACATTTTTGTTAAAATAATGGACAACGAAATAATATGTATTTTCTATACATGCTTGGAGCTATGCTCTACATTTTATGTAAGCTTTTGATTTTTTTAAAAAAGCAAGTTTTTACATGCAAAATGGTTGTGCCATTGGGGGAAGCAAGACACAAATTCGAACTCATGCACCCGTTACAGGCAACCCACACTTAAACCACTATGCCATGACCCAATTGGCTATTAGAAGCAAGATTTTTTGTTCTTTTGATCAAACCCATTTTCAAGATTATGTAAGCTTGTGAATTTTTTTTTGTCAAAAGAAAATACCAGTGTGCATTTAACAAACTCATTTTCATTAGCCTCCTTCATCAAAGTATTTATGAATAGTCTCCAATAAAAGTTGGATATCCTTCAACAATTTCTCCTACATGTCCTTTGAGTTTTGTAATTGTGTTTTGGTTGATGCACAATTGGATTTGCAATTGCCCCTCTTTGCACCACTACAATCTTGTGAAGCTTGTACACAATGGTGATGCTAAGAGAAATAATTGAGCAAGTACACTCTTGGTTTGGCTCTTGAAAACTAGCATTTGAAATATGTGACTTAAAATGCATGGCAAGCATGGTGTATTTGACAATTCTTAGTATCCTAGTAAGTTTGTTTGGAATTATCACGTGTCTAACATGCTTTTTGCATTTATAAAATAGATCAATTTGCCACCAAGGTTGGGGTGAAGGAGATGTATGTTTCTAGGTACATTCAATGCTAAGATTCTATGTATGAGGTGTAGGCATCTTTTTGGTATCCTAGGATACATGTATAAAACACAACAGATTGATGCCAAGCTTGGGAAGAAGAGGTTTCAAAGTATATACAAAGCTAAGGTTCTATGTATAAGCTCGAGGCGTGTTTTCAATAGATTGGGATGTGTCATGAGTTTTGCAACTTTAGAGACAATTGGACTAAAATTGAAATGTATGTGCCAAGCTAAAATTGTTTGAATATACTACTCATACTAGGAAGTCTAAGAATGCTTAAATTATCACAAGTGTAGACTACCTTGGCCTAATACATCAAAGAATGGTAGCTTCTATTTGGCAATCTCTTCTAATTCAAGCATCATAGATCAAATCCATGAAAAAGTACAATGAGATTAAGCTAGAATTGAGCATCTTAACTACATTATTGACCTCCCTGGTTGTGGAATGTACTTTGAGTGAGGTTGAAGCATTATTTTGAAATATGCCAATTTTATCTATAGCATTGTTATCGGGTGTGGGCAATTTTACTCACAAGTTGTTGAACATGGAGCAACATAAGAGTAGAAAAGCTATGCTTTAATGAGGCTCTTTGGTTGGATCCCAATTTTGCATCCTCCCTAATGCCATCCACTGCACCTTCAAGTATGTGGATTGCTTAGATCATCAAGTGGGATTACAAGCTGTCATACATTGTGTAGAAGGTCATCTAAGGCAAGTTTATCAATCAGCTTGATACTAAGCTTGTTGAGAGAAGAAGCTCAAAGAGAGATGTGTAGAGATGGAAAAGCATGCAACACCTCCTCATAAACTATGTAAGCATGGTCTATATCCCAAAATTTCAAAGAGGCAATAAAAACTATGTAAGCATGGTCTATATCTCGAATTTTCAAAGAGGCAATTAGTGCAAGTTGGTAAATGGTAATGCTATTGATATGAAGCAATCTAAAATATTCCAACTTTCCTAAGAGGTAACTAGTTTATTAATGCTAAGAACTACTTAATCAATAGTATACAGGTTACCACATTGCAATCTAACTTAAGGTTTAACCTAGGTCATAAGGTAACCATACAAGCTTCATGGAATGGATGCTTAAGAGGTGAGAGAGTAGCCAAAGCCTAGCTCAAACCAAGGTGAAATTTAATACTTAATGGATATGATGCTAGAATTGCCACTTACTTTCATTACAAACTCTATAGATATAGAGTTAAAATTAACAAAATAAGGTTTTGAAAATGCAAAATGTGACCATAGATGTGTGATCCAATGCAACACTGTTAACTACAATGTGGTTTTCTCCTCACCCTCTACCTTCATTTCTACACTTTTCTTATGAGTAGTGTTGACTTCAACATGGCTTCCTCCTCATGCTTCTCCTTCCCCTTCTTCTTCTTCTTCTTCTTCTACTTGTGCACTTGCTTATTGGCTTGCCCTAGTTTTCTTTTGCTTTGTTTAGCATGTTGATCTCCCTCTGTGTGATGATGTCTTGTATACTTCATCTCTTGCACAGCAAGTGACCATTGTTGTAATTACATCTAGTAGCAAGCATACTCTCATATCTTTCCTCCATGCTTCTCCCTTTTCTCCTCTTTTCCTTGAGCTCTTCTAGGTTGGTTGCTTCATTATAAAGCTTTAAACCTTCTTGAGGGTTGGGAGTTTTGCTACATCTACTTGAACAATAATGGCATCAAAGCGTTAGCCACTCCCTATGCTAGCGAGAGAAGGCACTCCTCCATCAATTGTGCATTGAGCTCATACTAAGCTCGTTTGAGGTTAATCTATTCTCAAGCTCATACAGTAATTACCTATGGAAGCATCGCAAAGGGTGAAAAGCTTCAACGGTTGCAACATTGCCTACCTCGCATGCTTGCAAGCCTTTACCAATGGGCCAATGCTAGTTTCTTGACATTTTAAGGTACAAATAGTATGTAACCAAAGCAGTTGACTCTTTTCTCATTGCCCAAATCAATAGTAGAGTCTCCCTAGCTCACATTATTAAGTGATCGATAAGGTGCATTGTTTGCATATGCAACCAATAAAATGACTTATGTGTTTATTATTTTTACTTTTTTTACAAAGTGTGTCCTTTTGATCTGTAGAATTGTATTGCGCACATATTTGTCTACATAGGGAAGAGTTGGCTGTCCATCACTCACTGCGACCCTAAGGCTTACTATTAGTTTAATTAGCAACAGGCAAGGCTGATTACTGCTCAACAATACCAATTAGCAACAAGAGAGACTAATTACTTATGAGCAAAGTGTTTTCTGGGGATGTGGGCCATAGGGGTTGGAGAGCTTCTCGCCATATCAGCATCATGATCTTATGTGATTAGGCCTGGGCGATTCGTCGAGACGACTTAGATCTTTGCCTATTAAGCTTTTTATCCACTAAGGTAACTGCCTCGGCACAAACCACAGTGAAGAAAACCCGGCCCCCGCGCCCCCTCTCTCACGGAGACACACACAGACACACACAGACGTACACGCACACACACACAACATACGCGCAATCACCTGCACGTCTCCGTGCTCGGGGCAGGGGTCGATTTCCGCATCCTCATCACTGGAAACGCACAGGAGGCTCCCATCCTTTCTCGCCTTGGCATCCGGCAGCGCGCGCATTGCATTCGGGAACCGGCCTTTAGGATGTTCGGAGGTGGAGGGAATCGGAGAGACGATGGCTTACCTGCAATAAGCAGCACCAACATCTTCTCTGCTCTCGAGAGCCGCCGCAAGAAGAAGAAGACTGATAAGGATAAGAACAGCTCCAAGGACTCCTCCTCTAACAAGGATGCGCAGCCCGCCCCGCAGGTGTGGACCCCTACCCCCGTTGCCGTCAGTTCATGGGCAGACTGCGAGGAAGACGATGACGATTACTTCGCCATGCCTGCTCTGCCTCCGATTTCGGATCCAACCGCCACAACAACCGAGGCTACGAATGAAGAGTTGAGCCAGGAAGATGTATGTGCACCACAACCCCGTTGCGTATGCACCAATTCTATTTTCCATAGATTGCTTCAGAATCATGGACGTAGTCTGTGGGGTGCATTTGAAAATCCCTTTTCATTGGAAATAGTCTATTGCATAAATATCTAGATAAAGTCAAAGCTCTGAGCTATGAAAATTAGTGGTTGTCACACCTCAGGTAAGTTACGCAGTATAATATTGCCTTAAGTTTCTGTTTTGATGCCTCAGTTGTGGATCTCAAGGAAGCTGGAGATTTGGATTGTGCTTCCAAGAGTTGGCATGCATACAAAACATGCAGGGAATGGTGTATTCCTTAGTTATTACACTGAAAGGTTTACTGTCCTATGATAATGGCATTCTTTAAGATGCTGTTTGCACTTGAGGGAGAGGAATTTGAAGATAAATAGAGAAGAAGGGTACTACCCTTGTCATGGATAAAAAATTGCACATAAAATTACAAGGTCATTACATGTATACTGTGTTTGGAGGATTATGGAGATTATGATGGTGGGAAAATGAAGATGCTCTTTTGCAGTGACTGCACATCATAGTAGGCTTGGTGTGGACTTGATGTTTAGCTTTAAGCTTTGTCATTCTTTCTTCCATATATCCTATCTGTACTAGGCAGCTTCCATCTCTCTCGTGATTGCATTTCCATTGTTTAGAACAGCAAAACCGAGTTGTTCATCTGAACTGTTGTTTTTTTCTCTATGTGGGAAGTTCATGTCTTTTAGGTGTCGACTAATTGTGAAGTGTCATGTCTATTTCTATATTCGGCAGAAAAGTGAAGGGGATGAGGAAGTTGAGGAGGAGGGAGATGAAGAGAATGAAGACGAGGAACCTGCTCGATCTCCAAAGCAGCCCCTTGAAGTGAGAGAGGCCCCTGTTTCGGCTCCTACTGCCCGTGAGCCAGAGCGTCAGCTGTCAAAGAAAGAGCTGAAAAAGAAGGAGTTGGCTGAGCTTGAGGCTGTTTTGGCCGAGCTCGGCCTTAATCAGAAAGCTGATAAAGGTGATGTTTAGTGGTGATATTTTGCTCCTCAAGCTTAAAGATGTTTTGCTTGTTTCCTTTTAAAAGCTGAGTAACAAATGCGTATGATTATTGGTGAAGTAGGATAGGGAAATAATTCCATTTTCGCTATTAGTATAATATCATGGAACAAGGTTATCAAACATGCTTTAATTACTAATTATTCACCACAAAAGATAAGGGTCATGATTTTGTATAATAGGTGTTTGCTAGGATATAGAATGAATTTAGTTGGTACGAAAATGTTAATGACAAGAATTTGCTCAGCCTTTAGGGCATATGGTAGGGCATAGTCCCACCCCAAAGTAGCCAAGGCATCGGTTAATGGGTGCATGTTACTTGCCCAAGAACCTACCACGACTATACAAGCAATGGTTAGCTTATCTCGGGAGTCCAAAGGGCCACTCCAGAGAGGCCAAGGCATTGGATGAAGGGTGCTTGTTGAGTGTATAGTGGCTTACCATGACTTGTCAAGGCTATGCTTAACTACTTTGAACTGTTTTTTTTTTTTTGTTTTTGGGAGGGGGGTTTTTGATGTAACAATGCCCATGGGGGGAAAGAGGGATGGTTGGCTCATTAATCACAAAATAGGAAGCATGTACAAAGTCCCTTGCAAGGTTATTGATGATGGAGTGGTGAAGAAGTATATGGAGGTATGATGGTGATAGAATCATAGGTGGAGATTGCTCGGGATCCAATGTGAGCAAGGTGCTAATGGATGTTCTACAAAATGAGATGCATAGAGTAATGCTACATGATGAGGATGTGCATGTAGCAAGGTGCTACTTGGAGAGTGTCCCTAGTGGGGGAAATTGTTGGCTCATTAGCATGTACAAAGTCCCTTGCAAGGTTGTTGATGGAGTGGTGAAGAAGTATATGGAGGTAGGATGGTGATAGAATCATAGGTGGAGATTGCTTGGGATCCAATGTGAGCGAGGTGCCAATGGGTGTTGTACAAAATGAGATGCATAGAGTAATGCTACTTGATGGTGATGTGCATGTAGTGTTCCTCATGGGGGAAATTGTTCACTTGGCCAAGTGCACTTTTATAAAGATGATGGTGATCATAAAATGCTAAGGGAAGATACAACATGAAAGGGTTCATGTCAGAGATGAGAAGACAATGCTAAAACCTGAAGTTACCAAATGAAGGGTAGAAACCCCCTATCAACTATGGATGGTAATGTTGAAAGGTGAAGGAGGACCTCATGTTAGGTCTTTGTGTGGTGCTGAGAACCAAAATGATGTTGTTTGATGCAGAAGGTAGACTTATAATCCCTTAGCTGGAAGAACTAAAGAAGAATCAACTATTTGGACATGGGGAACAATATTTGTACTCAATTTGGGAGGAAAATGCTGCACTAAAATAGGGCTCACTCTGTATATACCTATCAATGATACCGTGTGAGTGCATGAAATGGAAGTAAAAAATAGAAATTGTAATGCACCTATTGCATTTGTGGACTTGCAGAGGTTGGTTCAGGGACACAATTGATGGTTTGTGCTTGGTAGTACCTTCTCTTTAATTCAACAATCTTATAGATTTAAAGAATTAACGTGCTAGGCTAAAATGATAAGCAAGATTGTTGAGATTAGAGGATGACAAGGTTGTGAGGATCATTGGAAAGATTGTTAAGATTGCAAGGATTGTTGTGAAGACCCATCTTGATTGGGAGGGTTTATGTGAAGATTGTCATGATTGTGATGTGGATCACGAGTTGGATTCCCCCTCTACTCCTCATGCCTCTTGTCCCTCTTATTTTTGAGTCATCTTGTTTTTCAGGTGGACATACTTTCTTTTACTGTTTTTTCTATTGGAGAGTTACTTTCTTTGCTAGGAGGCCCCTTTTTTGGCTGGGTGACAGGTTTTTAGTCTTGTTTTGACGGAATTTATTGCGGCCATATCTACATTTTGCAGATTTTTCCTTTTGGCTCGACATCAAGTCGTCTCTCTCATCTTAGATACTGTAGTCGTCTCTCTCATCTTAGATACTACTACATTGCTCTCTAATTTGTATAGGGACAGACCTCGTACAAGTAGAGGACATCCCAGTGGTAGCATTTTCTTTGTTTTCTTGCAAGTATTTTTTGAAGGACATCTATGGCCGATGTGTATGCTTTGGGGGATCATATGGTTTGAGACGCTTTAGACTGACCACCACCCTCTCTCTCTTTCTTGTTATATTCTTTTGGGGCCACTAGTCCCTAATTGACATTGATGGCATCTCCTGAGCAGGTGCCTATTTTACCTTCTCTACTTGCATTCGACAAGCTGCATGTGATAAACTATCCTTTATGGTTGTGTTGTATGAAGTGTCTGCTTGATGACTTTGACCTTTGGGATTTTTTTACTGTCTCTCTAGTTCGATCTATCGTGGATCCTCACGATGGTGATTGTAGATTTGACAACTTTACGGGATGGTTGAATGCCAGAGCCCACTCTTTTTTTCTTTTGAGTTGTATAGATTTCATGCTTGTGCATATTAGATGAATCCGTACCGTTGCAGAGGTTTGGTAGAGATTGGCATCTCTCTATTGGTTTTAAACATTTGGGCATTGATTATCTCGAGTTGAAGCTATGATAGCTTTCTATCGCAGATTCCCCTATGAGGAGGGATCACATCCACAGGATGGAGGAGTTATGGGGTGGGCTTGCATCCCTTGGTACGGACATTTCTTTGGAGGACCTAGTTGCGACACGTTTCTCATATCTTTTGTTATTGATATATGATGTATTTTGTACCAGTCTTCTCACTTCTCATAGCTGGGAGACTCTCACTTGTTGGGAGGAGCTAGTCCAATTGGTGCTTAAGCAAGATGCACGTCATAGCGAGACAGATTCTTGCGGAGCCTATACATGGGGCCTTGCTTATGCGGCTTTATCTATAGGTAAGGACAAGCCAAGGAGAAGAAAGGGAAGAGGAAGCAATTGGAGTCATCTTCTGACTTTGATATAGATTTTGTGGGAAGTGTAGAGGATATCCCATGTGTCCTTATTGTGGGAAGACCTCGCACCTTGAGGAGAAGTGCTGGAGGATATACCCTCACCTTCGTCTGGGAGTGAAGGGTGGATCTACATTGAAGCCTTCGTCTACCTCTTCTTTGTCACGTGATATTACCACTGAGTTTGTGTATCTATATATTTATCAGGTAGAGGAGCCTTCTTTGATTGTCTGTTTTCTAAGCAGCCTTGGCTCATTGACAGTAGTGCATCGAGTCATACGACTCCCCGAGGTGATTTGTTGCAGGATCTTTGTTTGTTATCATCATTGTTGGTATTATCTCTTCGGTGCCTGTCAGTGGTGTTGGCACCTTGCCTCTATTGTCAGACCATCCATCAAGCTTTATTTTTAAGGTTCACATGTTCCTGACTTGGGCTTTCCTATTCTCTCAGGCTATGGCCTTTCCAGTCTTCTCGAGATGTGCGTTGTCTTCACGGAGACGGCTGTCTTTGCTAAGGATTTTTCTATAGGAGTCATTTTCCTGAAAGGTTGACAGGAGAGGGGTCTATATATGCTCCATTTCTCTTCCATTTTGTAGGGCCCTCCGAGGCAACATTCTATTGCCGCATTTGTTTCCGATTATGCACCATTTATCGTGCCGGCTTCATCGCATCACCCATCATCTCTTCTAGTGGTTTCCTCATTATACCTCCCATTCCTTTCAGAGGGGGAGGATATTGGTGATGAACTTGTGGATTTCCTAGCCCTTTGTGTTTTTGAGGGGGCTTTCTAGGATCGTGAGGAGTTTCTTTAGGGTTTCCACTCTACTTTGGGCCTTTTTCTTTATGTGGTGAACTCTTTTCTTCGTTATCAAGCCACCATCCCCTGCTACTTGGTTCTTGGTTCCTGTTGTTTCTATGCAGCTTATGGTGCCTTCAATAGTTCCTTGCTATTGTCTCATAGTTGGGTTAGAGGCTTGGCTTACCCGTTCTTGACAAGAGTTTTCAAGAGTGATTTGTTCAAGGCCTCTTCATTTCTATTGTCCTTTGGTGGCCTTTCATTTGATTGGATTTTTATATGGAGAGGGGTCTTGCTCCTTGGCTGGCTTTCTTCATCGATGGACTTCATTGGCATTGGCACTTTTTGTACCACCCTCGAATTTGCATCTCCTTTGGCCTTCTGCCACATCTAGGATCTAAGAGGGGGTGTTAGCGTTCGCGTGTCTTGTGTGGTCATCTTCTACTTGTGAGCCTTAGTCTAAGTCAGACAAGAATGTTTGGAGCTCTAACATTGTATTTATTTGTCATTTTATGTGCTTCAGGTACCTTAGATGGAGGGCACAACATTAGCACATTTCTTTTTGGACTTCTGTCCATTTTAGGGTTTTAGGGTTTTATCATTTTTTGCCTATATATAGGTGGCCTGCCGTTCCACTTTCATTATCTATCATTTATCCTTTTTGTATAGCCAATTCTCCTCATTCTCTCATCCCCTTGTTACCATCTCATGCCCACACTGACCTGTAGACTTGCGTATTGGGGTTGATTATTGCAGCCTTGTATCTTCATCCACTGTAGTCACATTGTTCCTTCTCTCTCTCCTGTGTCCTCTCTGTCTCCTCTCCATGCTCACTTTTCTTTCCATTGTGCACTTTGTTAGATGCTGCTTCAAACAAAACCACCACTAGCTACCTGCCGCTTAGACCTTCAATTGGTGTTTTTTATACCAATCTCTAGCCACTAGAGAGCATTGCCCTACTGCAAGTATCTTTGCCCAATTACCACCCTTTGGTGTGTAGCTTGAGATGACTTACTTGGAAGCTCCGCCTTGGTCTTCAATATTGTCCTACTTGCTTTATTTGTTTCTCTCTTCCTACTGCACTTGTACCTTCTATTCATTAGGCGGTAAGAGTGTTGGTTAGTTAGCTTGTTCCTATTGCTAAGATGGTAAGAGTGTTGCTTAGCCTATTGCTATCGTCATTTTTTGCAATGCTATTACTACTTGCTAACCAGTGCATAACCCTTTAAATTGCCCAACTTCCAGGCTTTTGTAAGAACGCTGCCCAATTGGCAGATCTTTGTTATAAATAACTTGACTAAGCGCTCAGTTACAACAATTAACAAATTCACAAAACTGAAAATGCACACTTTACTACTTTAATCTTGAGACTTGGACATTGGATACCCTGTTGGCTCCAAAATTGGCTCCTCTTCTAATATTTCTTTTAACTTATATTGCAAATGGATTGAGTGCAACTAAGATTCTCTGATCTTCTCGGCTAATCCAAGTGCCTCTTGTTAAATATGACCAAGAAGCCTCCAAACCAATTTGCCCCTTGGTTTGCTTGGGGATCAGCCTTCACCCTATTCCTTGAAAGACAAATTCAGCCCCAAATTTGATATTGGCTGGTTGGCCTCTCATAGTTGCCAAGAGTTTTCGAAACGGCGAAACGGAAACAGGCAGGAAACGGCAGAAACAGAGTTTCGGTCCCGACAAGAAACGGCGAAAACAATTTAATGGGAAAAACATGTAAAATATAACAAACTAAATAGTTTCATTAACCATTGTATACAATTGACCATTCAAATCCAAAGCAAAGATGAATATCATTTGATTTCTCCCACGGGCCACTTGGCCCTCTAGAGTCTTTATAAGTTCATAGACTCTTAACTATAGTCCACAACAATCAATTATTAGAGAACACTAATCAAATTAAAGTTCAAGGGAGATTACACAGTACACATGCACTTGCCACCATCCATGTGTGTCTATATCATTTCAAAAAGAAGAGTACAAGATACTGTGAACATGTGCAATCATGCATGGATAGTGGATCATCAAAGCAAAATATCAAAAAGATAAAAGAGTTAAGGCTCAAGCCTCGATACAATCATAAATAGCTGAAATGTCTAAAACGTGTCTGGAATCTAGACTCTGAAGTGACTACTCATCATCTTGATCCTCGGCCTCTGCATCACTAGTAGATGCACTAGAAGTAGAATCTAACTCAGAATGAGAGCTAGTAGAAGAGGGTGAGGCTGCAACTGCTGAAGTGCTAGCGCCATCCCGTCGCGAAGTGGTCCTTTGTGAAGCTCGTGTGCGATGGGCAGGAGTTGACATCTCCTCATACAACATGGTGTAGATATCCAACTCCTCACTAGGAATATTTGGTATGTCTTTCACACTCTCTATGTCTACCTTGTCGACATTCACCTGGTGAGGTTCAGGAGAGGTAGAGGTGTGCTCAAGAAGGCGAAGGTTGAAGGAATCGATTAGGCACGGAGATCGAGGCAGATAGTCATTACGCGCAGTGAGAGAGACAGGGAGAGTGCGAGAGAGCAAAGCATAGAGTGAATACGTTTTTAGGTACAATGACGAGTGTGTGACTTTAGGTTTTAGATAGATATATGTATGAAAGTACAATGTGCTAAGGGTGTGTTCACACTCGTGCCCATATAAAAGGCACGATGGCCCTTTATTCCCAACAATCTCCCACCTAAAGGCAATGTGCCTTAAGAGGAGAAAAGAACCAGCTAAGTCTAAGTATGTACAAAGCTGAAATAAATATATCTATCCAACTCCCATCATCTGTCGGCAATGAGCAAACCGCTCTGTTGGAAGACCCTTCGTGAGAAGGTCTGTAGGATTATCATCTGTATGCACTTTGACAAGCTCAATGCTCTTGCTGTCATGTACATCTCTAATGAAGTGATACTTCACCTGTATGTGCTTTGTCTTTGCATGAAAGACAGGATTCTGTGCTAGCATGATAGCACTCTGACTATCACAATGGAGAACAGGTAACTCCGTGATGCCAAGCTCTCCCACTAGACGTGAAAGCCATAAAGCCTCCTTGCATGCCTCAGTGGCAGCTACATACTCTGCCTCTGTAGTAGACAATGCAACACACTTTTGTAGTATGGAGATCCAAGAGACTACTCCTCCTATGAAAGTAAACACATACCCAGAAGTGGACTTTATGCAGTCCGCATGACCAGCATAGTTTGCATCTGTAAAGCCAACAACTGATGCTTTCTGCTTTCCAAAGCAGATGCACAACTCCTTTGTGCCTTTAAGGTATCTCATAATATCTTTCATTGCATTTCAATGCTTCTTGCCAGGGGTTGCCATGTATCTGCTAACCGCTTCCACTGCAAAAGCAATGTCAAGACGTGTAGCAACCATAGCATACATCAAATTGCCAATAGAGCTGAAGCATATGGTATCTTGGCCATTTCAGCCTTCTCATCATTAGATGTAGGGCTGTCCTCTGCACTGAGTTTCACATATGGAGGCAATGGAACCCCAATTGTTTTCCTCCCCTCCATATTGAAACGCTGCAAAACTTTGGAGATATACTCCTGCTGAGATAGATAGAGTAAACCTTTAGATTTATCTCTGAGTATTTGCATGCCAAGAATGTGATTTGCATCAACCAGATCCTTCATGTCAAAGCTGCCATGAAGACTTTGCTTCAATGAATCCAAGGCATGAGTATCCTTGCCAGCAATCAGCATGTCATCAATATACAAAACCAAGATAATCAGGCTGCCATCTGCAGCCTTCTTGGTGTATAAGCAGTGATCCACTTGACTTCTATGAAAGCCTTGGGATTGCATGAATGTATCAAACTTATGATACCATTCTCTTGGTGCTTGTTTCAGCCCATACAAACTCGTTTTGAGTTTACATACCATTTGTTCTTTCCCTTATTCAACAAACCCTTCAGGCTGCTGCATATATATGTCTTCGTGCAGATCACCATGTAAAAACGCAGTCTTTACATCCATTTGTATGAGCTCCCTATCCTCAATTGCGACCAAGCCCAAAATGGTTCTCAATGTAGTCATCTTGACTACAGGAGAGAAAATCTCATCAAAGTCAATTCCATGCTCCTGCTTGTATCCCTTTGCAACCAATCTTGCTCTGTACTTTGGTGAGGAACTAGAAGTGACCTTCATTTTGTAAACCCATTTGCATGGAAGGGTTTTCTGCCCTTTAGGCAACTGCACCAAGTCCCAAGTGCCATTTTTTTCAAGAGATTCCATCTTTGACAGCATGGCTTTATACCATTTCTTGCTGTCCTGTTTGTCCATTGCTTCCTTGAAGCAAGACGGTTCACCACAGTCTGTCAACATGACATACTCAGCCACATTAATTGCATCAGGAACAAATTTGTCAGGTTGTCTAGTAGCCCTAGACGATCTCCTAACCCAATGGTCATTGTTTGCTGGCTGTTCTTGCAAATTTCCATTTTCAGCATGCTGTCCTAGCATTTCAGCCTGCAAATCAGCATTAACTGCTTGCTGTCCTGGCTGTTCCTGCACATGTGATGGGTCATTTTCATGGGCAATAGCTGGCTGATCATTTTCAGCATCATCTCCTGCATTCACAGGTTCATTTACAGCAGGTATTTGCTGCTGTACAGCGGGCACATTTTGCTGTCCAAAAGGTATTTCTTCCCGGAATACAACCTTACGGACCTCCTCAGTCTTTTCGGGTTGTTTGTGCATGCGATCTTCCCGGAAGATAACGTCATTGCTGCACACTATTTTCCTTTTCTTGGGATCCCACAATTTATACCCCATTTCACCCTCATCACCATATCCTAGGAAAATGCATTTATAGGACTTTGGCTCAAGTTTGCTGCGTTTTTCTTTACGAATGTGCACACAAGCCTCGCAGCCAAACACTTTCAAATGAGCATATGAAGGTGGCTTGCCCGACCACGCTTCTTGGGGAACTCCCCCCCAAAGACCTGTTTGGTGATCGATTAATCAAGTGAATGGCTGTTATAACAGCCTCTGCCCAAAAACCATGGGGTAATGCAGCATGAGATAGCATCGTATGGACCTTATCCTGTATGGTCCGATTCATACTCTCTGCAACTCCATTTTGGGGTGGATTATGAGGGGCAGTGAGCTCCCACTTTATCCCTTTGCTGTTACAAAATGCCTGAAAGGCTTTGGACACATTCCCCACCATTGTCAGAGCGAAGACACTTAAGTGTCTTATCTGTTTGATTTTCAGCCAATGCCAATAATTTTTTAAACTTGTCAAGCACTTTATCCTTGCTATGAATGGGGTAAACCCATACTTTCCATGCAGCATCATCGACAAAGGTGACAAAATATTTCTTTCCCCCTAAAGATAATCCTAGCATTTGATATACATCTGAATGTACTAACTCTAGAGGAGAAGATTTCAAAGAAAGAGACTTTTTGTGAGAAGTCTGTGCATGTTTGCCATAAATACAATGATCACAATGATCAAAATCAGCATAACGAAGACAAGGCAAGTAACCCAAACGAGAAAGCACTTTCATTCTTGTTTGACTTATGTGTCCCAACCGGCCATGCCACAAAGAAACACTTGGTTGCTCGGTCAGGGCAACAACATGGTCACGCACATTAGATACATGAAGTGGATACAACGTATCACTCTTGCAACCTCTGGCAATAACCCTAGATCCTTTACAGATCTTCCATTTTCCATCACCAAAGGTGGTATGAAAACCATCATCATCTAGTTGCCCTGTGCTAATTAAGCTCTTCTTGAGCTGAGGTACATGCCGTACATGTTGAAGTGTAAAGACAGAGCCATGCTGAAACTGTAATTGCACACTGCCAATACCTGCAATCTCACATGCATAGTTGTCTCCAAGATGGACAACATCATGTCGACCCCCTGTATATGCGGAAAACCACTCATGATGAGGGGTGACATGAAAAGAAGCACCTGAATCAAGAATCCAGGTATGCATGTCATCATCTGTATTTGTAAGTAGAATATGTGCACCAAAATGTGAAGAGACAAAGAGTACATCACTCCCACTGTCACTGTCATGAGTGACTACATTCACCTCTTCAATTTTTACACTGCTTTTCTTAGGCTGACTATCCTTCTTCTCTTCCTTGCAATCATCTGTCTTTTTGCCTTTTCCTTTCTCTTTCTTCCATTTGTAGCAGTCACGTTTAAAGTGACCCTTCTTGCCACAATGATGGCATTCAACATCTTTGCCACGTGATTTATTGCGTCCCTTGCCATCATATTTGCCCTTTTGCTGTGATCTGCCCCTAGTATGCAAAGCACTGGAAGACTTGTTGGATGCATTGTTCTGCCGATTCATCTCTTCCATAAGTAGAGCACTCTCTACATCAGCATACAAAAGAATCACATTAGAATTGCTCATAGCAGTCCTGAATGTATCCCAACTCTCTGGTAGGGTGCAAAGCAAGAAAGTAGCCTTAAATTCCTCATCAATCATAAATTTCAAGGCAACCAGCTGTTTGAAAATGGAGTTAAACTCACTCAAGTGAGTAGACATTGCTGTACCTTCTTTCATATGCAAATCCATAAGCTTTTTCAGCCAATACACTTTACTTGCAGCGCTCTTCTGTGCATACAGTTCTTCTAGTCTAGTCCATATAGCATATGCAGAATCCAAACCTTCAATGTTGAAGAGCAAGGCATCAGAAATCGATAGCTCTATGGTTGAGCGTGCAAGCTCATTCAACTCATCCCAATCGTCTTGATCCATGTCTATTGGCTTTGCCCCTTTAGTTTTGATCGGCTTTGCGTGCTTCTTTTGTAACAGGATATTGTAGCATTGTTTTTGCCACACTGCAAAATTATGTGCGCCTTCAAGCTTCTTTATATGCATCAAATTACTGCTGTCATTGCTGCTAGCCATGGTTTTCAGCTCAAAAATGACCAAAAAACCAGTAAATGCAGGCCCAAATTGTCACCCAAGTGACCAAGGTACAAACAAGTACCAATCAGTAATAAATGACCACGCAGAAGTACAAATTTCAGATCTGTAATTCAGTTTTCAGTAGCACCAAACCAGTCCTAAAGCATTATCCAACTGATTACAGCTGTTCCAAAGGGCATGTGGATCAAATTACATGAGAAATCCCAAAATTTCAGCTGCAATTTCTGTTGTACGTGTACCCATGGACATAAAATTTGACACGAACGGTCAAAAGCCCCAAAATTTTGTGCTCAAAAGCGTCAAACACACATTTGCATTTCCTTTGTCACGCATAGGGCTGTCCAATTTTGCCAAAATGAAGCAATTTCAGCAAAACCCCCAAATTTCACCAAGTGTTGATGTCCAAATTGCGCGGAATTCAACTTGCATATACATAAGATGACCAAATGCTGCACAAATTTTGCCCAAATCGCAAAAGCCCCAAATTGCATGGGGTCCAATGTGCCTCAATGTCGAGAAATTGGGTCAATTTCAGCCCAATTTGTGCATGTATATGAAAAGCCCAAAATGTCGGGGACAAAATGTTACAAATTCCTGCAATTTTTGATACAAATATCACTGTTGCATCCTGTGTGCATAAAATCTGGACAAATCCCCAAATTTTCCAAGTCCCGTGTGCACTAATTTCAGTGAAATTGAAAGAATTTCACTAAAAATGTGAAAAGCCCCAAAAATCCCGGGCAAATGTGCACCGACTTTGCAATTTCTGAGTCAGATTGTCCAATTTTGTGTTGAGATCCCCAGATTCGAGAAAAGCCCCAAATTTCTAAGCCAATTTTGCACGGATTTGAAGTCTTGTGCTTACGTGCGCGAAGCCCTGTCAGTGGGTGAAGCAATTTTCAGAGAAAAAAAAAGTTGAATTTTTTGAAGAAAAAAAATGACGGGGACGGGTCCGTTGACCCGCCAGGCGTTGCCTGACAGTTACGCCCGCCGGCTGGTCGCGTTCGTCAGTGTCCGATGCAGTCTCGTTGCGTGAAGCTGTCGCGCCCTGCTATAGGTCTTGTCGCGCCACCTGATGCCACGGGAGCTGTCGCCTGCACGTCGGAAGCTATCGCCAGTCGCTGACCTGTCGCATTCCTGAAGACTGTCGCCTGCAGCCCGTTTCGTCAGACCTGGTCTGGTCGTTGTCACCAGGCTGTAGCGCTGGACACGAAGTCCGTTCGTCTGCAACTGCTGCCCGTCACACGTGCTACTGCCCACTGCTGCCCTCTAGTCCACGCTGGACCAGCTGTGACTAGCTGGACTCACCGCCTGCTGGCCAGTTTGAAGTGACTGTTTCCACTCTCCTGTCTGCTGACATACAAAACATCCACCTGCTGTACGTGAGCTGGCTCTGCCTGATGACCGTCTGCAGCACCTTACGCTCTGATACCGGTTTGAAGGAATCGATTAGGCACGGAGATCGAGGTAGACAGTCATTACGCGCAGTGAGAGAGACAAGGAGAGTGCGAGAGAGCAAAGCATAGAGTGAACACGTTCTTAGGTACAATGACGAGTGTGTCACTTTAGGTTTTAGATAGATATATGTATGAAAGTACAATGTGCTAAGGGTGTGTTCACACACCCATGCACATATAAAAGGCATGATGGCCCTTTATTCCCAAGAAAGGTTGCAGTGACAAAAGTCCAGCCTCTCCAACTAAGATGTGCTAAAACGATTCCTCTTCTTTGTATGGAAGAGGGCCCAAGTGCTCCAATTTCTTTCATATGGGCCTAAGCTGCAATCTTGTGAAAGAACTCGAATAGCAAGGTGTTTCTGTCACGATCCACAAGAAAAGAAATTTCAGATTGCACAACATTTCTAATGCGCAATCTATGAATACTAAGTGCTTAAAAGCTAGAGCCTCAGCCTAGAAGTTACTAGGGTAGGTGCAGATGCCCCATATTTCTCCCACCAAGACACAGGCTGCAACTGTGTCTCTCGAAGCTGGGTTGTCGAGCGACCAAAGGAGAGGCTATGGTTACGAAACAGGAGAAGCTCATCCTCAAGCTTCGTGACCATCTGCAAATCTCTGTCTGCCCACTTCTTAAAGTACTCCTGAATACCATTCTCTAGCTCATTATAAGAGCCAAGCGGCTGGGCCTCCAATGCTCCATGGAAGCCTTAACATCAGCAGGTACATGTTCCCTTGGACCAATGTCTTTATTGGGCACATGGGCAAGATGATCTTTGATCCTTGTGGCTGCTCCTCCTCTTTGAATGCGGCAATGATTGCATTGCCACCGCTTGGAGTCACCACCACCTCCGTAAGCTTGAACCACTGTAACATGACTCCATGCTTGATCCCACCTGAATCCTGAGTTTGCTGGAGAGAGAGAGAGAGAGAGAGAGAGAGAGAGAGAGAGAGAGAGAGAGCAACTTGCAAGTGCCAAGGCCCAAACTCCAGTGCCCACGATTGTGTGTATGCACTGTGTGTGTGTGTGAGTCGAGAGAGAGAGAGAGGTTAGAGCTTGAGAGGGACTCATGAGAGAGAGAGAGAGAGAGAGAGAGAGAGAGAGCAGGCCAAAACGCAAGTGTGTGCAGAGCCCATGGCTGCCGGCAACATTCGAGAAACGAGCATGCGCAGGCTGCAGCAATTTTCAAATCGAGGCTCTCGTTTTTTCACGTGGGGGCTAAGAAACGTAGGGAAAAATCGCCTAAAAAGGCTTGCAAAGAATGCGTTGAAAAGTCAAAAAAAGGAGGCGGGTCAGAAATGGCGTTTCTACGTAGCAGAAACGGCAAGAAATGGTACGCCGTTTCTGAGGGCCAGAAATGGCGTTTCGTGCAACTATGTGGCCTCTTGAGTCCCCTTGAAATTATTCAATTTTAGTTACTGGAATTCAAGTCTTAGGCCCTCAACTTTGAGCATGCATCTTGAGGCAATTGTCAAAACCTTGATTTTTGCTGTAAATTAGGGTTTACAACAATAGAGATTGATTGACATCTCTTCCTTTGATGGCTCAAAGTGCTGGAAAATGTTGAGACAACTTGAGAAATGGCTAGGGGATGAGAGAGAATTCTATAGAGAGAGAAATTTCAGAGTTTCATCGTGAGAAATGTTGTATGCTACTGCTACCCTGCTCAAACAGCTATGAAAGTTGTCACCTTCAGCTTAGGACGACCAGAAAGACTGCTGTCCCCTCCTGTATGCTGTCATCCACACCACCAGGTCCTTGAGCTACTGTCACCCGCTTGTGGAGGGCTTCAAATTGTTGTCACATGATGTAGGATTGATCCTTGGTGGCTGCTAATCACATTACTAGCCTCTCCTTGCTCTCTAACAGCCTCCTACTCTCTCACAACGGTTAGAATAAACTTCCACCAGCCCCTAAAAACGTTTTTCCACTAGTATGGGTAAGTTTTGCCAAGTGGCAGCCTTCTAATCCCAATTTCTAGCATTATCTAGCTTATTAAATTTAATTTTTAAAATATTAATTTTGTAATTAACTTAATAATTATTCTACTGCTTACACAATTAATTTCACTAGCCAAAAATTAAATTGGCTAGGCTAATTTGTCTTCCAAGTATCCTCGAGTAGTTGTTGAAGCAATTGTTGAACCTTAAACTGGCATTAATTAATTAAATTGTAACGTGCTCGCCTATCGGCTGTCCGGGCACGTTTTTAGCGATCCATCGAGAGACGAATCTAAGCGACGCTGCCCGATACTCCCATGAAATGTTATGAGGTTTGTCGCCTAGGGTTTCTTGAGTCTACCTTGCAATAGAACGTTCGCGCCGAACCCACTGGGATCGATCTGAAATTTGGGTTCCTAGTGGTCAAGGTCTCTCGATAGTATTCCAGTGTTAGGTCTTGGACATCCTACTTTAAGTAGAGATACCCAAGCGGAAGCAGATCCATGCTGCACTTGGTTCAAAGAGAATGGGAAATGGGAGGGATGCGCCACTCAACCTCTCTACCCGTAGGGTGCATAGTTCCATTCCTGTCTCCTAAAACTGCATGAATCGGTGTACTAACCTAACAATTACTAAGGATCGGTTGTTGGTAGAACCTTGTGAGAAGCCTCCCAATTCTTTGGGACCACTTTGCCGTAGGAAAAACCCATCGGGGGTTCCGCCCACCCGCTTCCCTCAATAGACGTTCTTTAGTTATTTAATTAGGACCTACCACATTTATATGTGACATTTAAAATCAGCTTCCTTAATTAAAACTTTTAGGAAACAGGGTTCGTTCGCATAATTTACAACACAGACACGAATACAAAGCAAGCAATCTTTCGACAAATAAGTTCCTTTACTTATCTTCAGGTTAATCTTTGTCTCCTGTCCATACAAGAGAAATTATATATCCCTTTTGCCTTGTAGAAGTAACTAGTCCAAATCACATGGCACCACAATTTTCATCCTTTATCTAGAATAAGATCTTTCAACGCCACAGATGTTGGAGCCACGGAGGTCCTCAACTCCGTTCCGGACTTGGCAAGGGGTGTTCAAAGCTCCACTTGACCCATAAGCTGCCTAGGGGAGAAATACTATTTCCGTGGTTGGTCTTTTTACCACTTGACCTTCGGCTCGTGAATCGAGCAGTGCCCTTCTCAGGTTGATCCGTAGTGCGATCTTGGAGGTGATCCACGTGCAAAAACCTTTCCTTAATTAATCATTTACGAATCAAGCACAATCAAGGCAGTCAGCCTAATATTACCTTTCAAGAAAACATTTCTTTATTCCCATGACAATTTATCCTCACAGACCCTTGCCATGAATTTACCATCAATCACAAGCACTGGGAATAATCATCCAAACGACAATCCAACAATCAATTGAATGTAAAAACATTTAGGGTGTTGTTCGATGAACCAATAAAACCAATTGTATTTCCAAACAATGCAAGAATAGACGCGATAACATATCCATCCGCATATTCGCTTTCCCCTTGGGATCAAGAGCAATACTATGCAAAATTTTACTCAATACTTTGGCTAAGGCATATACCAGGGTCTCATACAACTATGCAAAAATGTAAATTCTATTGATCACTTACATTGATCGACAACCCAACATTCTTCCCAACAAGTATAAAAGTATTGGCCTTTCCTTTGACTTAGGGTTTCTTATCCCTAGAGCTCTTCACTTGCCTTTGAGGCCTGGAGGAGTTGTTTGTACCTAGCCTACCTAGCCTAACCCTGAATTGGATTGATGAAGGTAGTAGTTATCAGACAGATCTGAAGGCATCTTAGTTTTAGTCCTTATGATCGTTGTTTGTGCTAACTACGCACATCTTCAAGATCCCAATCTATTAAATACGAGTTATTGGTTTGTGATATTAGTAAGAGTGTGGGCAAAGATCTAGAGTTTGTAGGATGAATTTCCTCTAGACTAGATTACTTACCATGCAATCCGTAAAGCGTGCAAGCTACAATATACTTTCGGTGTGGTGAAAAACAAATCTATTATTTACATGAAAAGGGGAGTCGACAATACCTTGGAATCTTATATGTTGCTTATGCTGTATATGGACTTTATCGCATAGCAACTAGATGCAATTTACTTCTCTTGATACATGCACTTCGCAAACCCTATCTTCGAATATTTGGGATGAAATCTATCATTTTCAATGACCTATTCTCGTGTGGCATAGTATGGCTCTGATGTGTCCCATGCGGAAATCAAAGCAAGCAACTAACAACTTAGAAATGTATTACTCACATGTGGTACTATAGTTGTATTGGTGGTGATACCCTTGTCCGAGGCTTCATTGCAGATTGTGGGATTGCCACTCGCACTCGAGATACTTCGCTTGGGGGACATTTTTTATCTTCCTTTCTTCTAGGCGTAACCCCAGTTGGAATTTCAGTAGCCTCTTGTTCAAGTGGATGACAAAAAAGGAGGGAAAACCCGCAGGATGGGGATTAAGTTCGCAGGGAAGGGAAGGAGCGTGTGGTCACCCTCTAAGGAGGGGAAGAGAAGGAGAACCTTCTAGAAGGTTCTAACTTCTCTCTCTCTCTCTCTCTCTCTCTCTCTCTCTCTCTCTCTCTCTCTCTCCGTCAGCGTGCCGTTTAGGCCTCTTCCTTTCCTTTGAGGGGGGGGTTTATAATGGGGGAGAGGTGGGGAGGAAATGGGCTGGTGGTTGTGGTGGTGTCTCCTCCACCCACCACCTGTCAGTGAGCATGGTGATGGGGAGTCTAGCTGGGGGTGGTAAGCCGTGTGGCTTGCCCCTTGGGATCATCATCCTCATTGTGGTCGTCGTTTTTTTCCTCTTCGTCAGCGTCATCTCCTCCTTCCCTCTCGTCATCGTTGCCTTCTTTCTCCCTCCGCTACGTGTTCGGCGATGACAGGGGGGGAGGGTGATTAAAAAAATTCAATTACCTTTAATTAAAAATTTGGGGGGGGGGGTGGGTTTTATGCGAAGGGGGTGGGCGGATATATTACATCCTCTTCCCCTTAGAGAATTGGAGATGTCCTCATCTCGGAAGAAATTAGGGATTTCATTCTGGAATCTGTGGGGTAGGACCCATCACACATTCATTGCGACACTTTGGTCACTCATAAGCATACAGTCTTTTGAAACAACTACTTATTGTATTGGATATATTCGAGTTTGGATTACAAAAGTTTATTGTAGTTGCATCTCACGAGTATCTTCTAGGTTTTTCCTAGGTATTAGATAATTTCCTAGTAGATTTTGGATTGTTAAAGCTTGTACAACTTCATTCCTTGTAAGTTTAAGTCCTCTTTGAGTGTTGTTGGGACAATTGACGTGGATATGTCCAATGTTGTGGCACCAGGAGTATCGGTGTTTGGGGTGCTTTGGACATTCCCTTTTGAAATGACCTAACTCCTTGCAATAGAAACAACGTGGAGCTTTATCACTTGGGGTCACAAGATTCTTGGTTGTCTTTGGCAGGATTGTCTTCTTTAGAAATCCCTTTAGTAGATCGAAGTGATCCTTTTATCTCGGAAACTTTGTTTCCGAATTGTCCTCTTTAGATTTGGACTGAGATCCATGGATAACTAGCTTTGCTTGTAATACCAAAGAATACTCCCAAGCTTTGACATTCTGGCAAGACCCAATCTATTTTGGTTAAGAAGAAACAACTTAAGAGAAATTCATCGTAAGTTATACTTGTCATCCCTTGCTAAAGTATTTCCGATCTCTTGTAAATTCTAGGCTCAAAATTGATGCAACTCATATCACTTGGGTTAACTGTAGTTACAAGAGTAAGGTTTATTCCAATCCACGTTGTATTACATGTCGATAAACCTTTTAGGATTTCTAATCATCTTGAAGAGATGTAGTAGATTCTAGGTCTTCGTCTTCATCTAATTCCTCTATATATCCAAAGACTGCACTTGTGTAGCTTTGTTTTCTTGAAGGCTCAATATCTTTTAGACTTAAGTCAGGGCAGTCTGCTTGGACATGCCCTAGCTCATTGCAGTGGAAGCATCGATGGTTGGGACATCTCCTACGGATGTGCCCTATCTCTCCGCATGTGTGGCATCTCTTGTCCTGATCTCGGGAATCATCTTTGTCACAATTGCTCGATTTAAGTTCTTGGATGATTGGCTTTGCTCGAAGTAATGCATCTTGCAAGTTTGTTGGACGCATTGCTCCAAGACAATGGTTCAGAGGAGTGTTTAGGCCATGACAAAACTTGGATACTTGTTGCGCAATATCCATAGTTGGCGCATATTTTAGTAGGGTTATAAACTTTGAATAGTAAGCTTCCAAGGTTAATTCTAGCTGCTTGAGCTTGAAGAATTCATTTATCCTCAAACTTTGATAAGTTGGCGGAAGGTATTGTCCGTGTACAACATCTTTTAGCTGAACCCAAGTGATAGCGGCTTCAGAAACACCTTGATCACCTTGATCTTTGCACCATTGCTTCCACCATATCTGAACCTGGCCAACTAACTTAAGTTTGGCTATTATTGCTTGATTGATAGAAGCAGTTCTTGCAGCAGAGAAATAAGCATTCATCGACTTAATCCATGTTTCTGCCTCCATTGTGACGTCTATCCCTTTTCCACCAAAATCGGGTGCCTTAATTTGCTTGAGAAGGAATTTCTTCTCTTGTATGTCAGTATTCATGGGTGCAGAAGGTGCCTGACAATCAAGCCATGCCTTAGGTTATTCTGTTCAGGATATGTCTACGAACCATACATTAATCAATCACATATCATTACGAAGTTTCGCTTTGATGCCAATTGTAACGTGCTCGCCTATCGTCTGTCCATGCACATTTTTAGCGGTCCATCGAGAGACGAATCTAAGCGACGCCGCCGGCACGTCGATGGAATGTTATGAGGTTTGTCGCCTAAGGTTTCTGGAGTCCACCTCGCAATGGAACGTTCGCGGCCGAACCCACTGGGATCGACCTGAAATTTGGGTTTTTAGTAGTCAAGGTCTCGTGACAACATTCTAGTGCCGGGTCATGGACATCCTACTTTACGTAGAGATACCTAAGCCGAAGCAGATCCATGCCGCACTTGGTTCAAAGAGAATGGGAAATGGGAGGGATGCATCGCTCAACCTCTCTACCCGTAGGGCATAGTTCCATTTCTTGTTAGAGGTAGAGTTATCCCTTGGATAGGCAGTCGGACACGTCAGCATAGTACGGCAGTGCCATGTCAGCACAGTACGGGAGAGGACACGTCAGTAGGCGCTATGTTAGCAGTGCAGTCGAACAATTTACTGTCTGCAGTCGGACAGTTTTTACTGCAGTCGGTTGCATTATGCAGCTGACCTGGTGCTGGTATTTCCTATTTTTTGGCTATTTATAGCCAGTTTGTGGCACACTCCAGCATTCAGATTCAGATTTTGATCTTGAGATCTGTTGACTAAGGCAGACTGTGCTCGGGCTGACGGAGATCGAGGTCATCAAGTCGGAGACACACACATATATTTCCTTTGCCCCCATGTATATTTTTGCTCTCTTATACAACACAATACAGTGCAGATTTTCTGCATTTACACTCCTTTTCTCTCTCTCTCTCTCTCTCTCTCTCTGTTCACTCTCTCTCAGTCTTTGTCCTACGCTTCTGCATCGTTGCACTTTGACATGGTATCAGAGCGGTGAAGATGGATTGATTGAGTGCTGAACTTACGTGAAGAGGAGATTTCAGCGTGACACAAGGCTGCATTTCCAGGATTCGAGGGCGAGTGGGAGGGCTGCGCATCGGATCAAGGTTGAAGCGAGTGTGGGTGTGCGGGAAAGGAGTCCAACTGGTAAATTTGCTGTAGGTTATTGCTGTTCGAAGGGGAGGAAGGCTGCATTTTAGGCCTTCCATTGCAGATTTTAACTTTTCATCGCCTCTGGCGGGTGAAGAAGGTTTGGGTAGTGGAGGAACCAACCTTGGAAGGTTGCGTTTACATAGTTAGAGGGGGCTGATTTTGCGTTTGTGCAGGCATTGCAGACTGATTTGGAGTTCCAGGCGATCATGGACAGGAAGGTGCCTGTCCTACCGGCTCTTCCATCGGATCAGAAGCTTGATGGTGACAATTACCGCATGTGGCGGGTGATGATGTTGGCCATTTTGGAGTCTTATGATTTGTCGGAACTGGTGATGGAGGAGATTAACAGGCCCTCGGTGAGAGATGAGTCCAAACTCTCTTCCAATGCTCTTGCGGAGTTGACCAAAGCCCAGTCTCATTGGGACAAATTGAATGCCAGGATTCGTTCATTTCTTTTTCTGTCTTGCACCACAGCCGTGATAGCTCACATGGAGCACTTGACGGTGGCTCGAGAGATATGGTTGGGCCTCGACGAGATGTACAACCGGATGACCCCGATGAAGAGGGTTTCTTTGGAGGTGCAGATGCGGACCTTGTCCGTGAATAAGTCTTCTTTGCTTTGGGAGCACATCAACAAGCTTCGACAGCTTCAGATGCAGGTCCAAAATGCGGGGAAGCCTATTTCCTCTGAAGACATGGCGATCACTTTGTTGTACGAGTTGCTGCCACGATGCGATACCTTTTATTCCGCTCTTATTGCCTCAAAGCCGGAGTTGACTCTTCGGT
The DNA here is from genome assembly GCF_053477565.2 of Lygodium microphyllum. Lineage (NCBI taxonomy): Eukaryota > Viridiplantae > Streptophyta > Polypodiopsida > Schizaeales > Lygodiaceae > Lygodium > Lygodium microphyllum. Next base: position 42,227,771 of record NC_141139.1, on the reverse strand, counting down.
GGGAAGAGTTGGTTCTTATGGTCTTGGACCAAGAGGAACAATTGAAGGGACAGAATGCTTCCAAATCGGAGGCTTTGGTTGGTCAAGCCTCTTAGAAAAAGGGGAAGGACCAAAAGAAGAAGAAGGAGGACAACAAATCCAAGAAGGACAAGGAGAAGGAATCGACTTTCCATATTTGTGGTAAGGCCGGTCATTGGAAGAAGGATTGCCTCGACAAAGACAAGAAGGACACCAAGAAGGATTCTGGAGCAGTGTTTGCATCCTCGGTGTTAGAGGTAGAGTCATCCCTTGGACAGGCAGTAGAGTACGGCAGTGCCACGTCAGCATAGCATGGTAGAGGACACGTCAGTAGGTGCCACGTCATTAGGCGCCACGTCAGCAGTGCAAATTGACACTTTACTGTTTGCAGTCGGTTGCATTTAATACAGCTGACTTGGTATTGGTATTTCCTATTTTTTGGCTATTTATAGCCAGTTTGTGGCACACTCCAACATTCAGATTTAGATTCTGATCTTGAGACCTGTTGGCTGAGACAGACTGTGCTCGGGCTAACGGAGATCAAGGTCATCAAGTCGGAGACCATAGATATTTCCTCTGCCCCTGTGTATATTTCTGCACTCTTGTACATCATACTACACTGCAAATTTTCTGCGTTTACATTGTCTCCTTTTCTCTCTCTCTCTCTCTCTCTCTCTCTCTCTCTCTCTCTTTATGTTCACTCTGAGTCTTTATCCTACGCTTCTGGATCGCCTGCACTCTGATATTTCGGTCCCCTAATACGGCATGAATTGGGGTTTTAACCTAACAATTACTAAGGATCGGTTCTTGGTAGAACCTTGTAAGAAGTCTCTAGTTCTCTGGGACCACCCTACCGTAGGACAGATCCGTTGGGGTTTCCGCTCACCCGCTTCCCTCAAGAGGTGTTCTTTAGTTATTTAATTAGGACCTATCACATTTATATGTGATATTTAAAATCAACTTCCTTAATTAAGCCTTTAAGGAAATAGGGTTTGTTCATGTAATTTACAACACAGACACGAATATAGAGCAAGCAATCCTTTGACAAACAAGTTCAAACAAGTTCCTTAACTTATCTTTAGGTTAATCTTTGTCTCTTATCCATACATGAGAAATTATACATCCCTTTTGCCCTGTAGAAGTAACTGGTCCAAATCACATGGCACCACAATTTCCATCCTTTATCTGCAATAGGATCTTCCAATGCCACAGGTGTTGGGGCCACAGAGATCCTCAACTTCGTTCTAGACTTGGCAAGGGGTGTCCAAAGCTCCACCTGATCCACAAGCTGCCTAGGAGTGAAACACCATTTCCGTGGTTGGTCTTTTTACCACTCGACCTTCGGTCCATGAATCAAGCAGTGCCCTTTTCGGGTTGATCCGTGGTGCGATCTTGGAGGTGATCCATGTGTGCAAAAACCTTTCCTTAATTAATCATTTATGAATCAAGCACAGTCAAGGAAGTCAGCCTAATATCATCTTTCAAGAAAACATTCCTTTATTCTCATGGCAATTTGTCCTCATAGATCCCTGCCATGAATTTGCCATTAATCACAAGCACTGGGAATAATAATCCAAACGACAATCCAACAATCAGTTGAATGTAAAGCATTTAGGGTGCTGCTTGATCAACCAACAAAACCAATTGTATTTCCAAACAATGCAAGAATAGATGCGATAACATTTCCGTTTGCATATTCGCTCTTCCCCTTGGGATCAAGAGCGATACTATGCAAAATTTTACTTAACACTTTGGCTAAGGCATATGTCAGGGTCTCATACAACTATGCAAAAATGTAAATTCTATTGATCACTTACATTGATTGACAACCCAACATTCTTCCCAACAAGTATAAAAGTATTGGCCTTTCCTTTGACTTAGGGTTTCTTATCCCTAGAGCTCTCCACTTGCCTTTGAGGCCTAGAGTTGTTGTTTGTACCTAGCCTAACCTGAATTGAATTGATGAAGGTAGTAGTTATCAGACGGATCTGAAGGCATCTTAGTTTTAGTCCTTATGATCGTTGTTTGTGCTAACTACGTACATCTTCAAGATCCCAATCTATTAAATATGAGTTATCGGTTTGTGATATTAGTAATAGTTTGGGCAAAGATCTAGAGTTTGTAGGATGAATTTCCTCTAGACTAGATTACTTACAATGCAATCCGTCAAGCTTGCAAGCTACAACATACTTTTAGTGTGGTAAAAAACAAATCTATTATTTACAAGAAAAGGGGAGTCAACAATACCTTGGAATCTTATATGCTGCTTATGTTGTATATGGATTTTATTGCATAGCAACTAGATGCAATTTACTTCTCTTGATACATGCACTTCGCAAACCCTATCTTCAAATATTCGGGATGAAATTTATCATTTCCAATGACCTATTCTCGTGTGGCATAGTACGGGCCTGATATGTCCCATGCGGAAATCAAAGCAAGTAGCTAACAACTTAGAAATGCATTACTCACATCTAGTACCGTAGTTGTATTGGTGGTGATACCCTTGCCCGAGGCTTCATTGTGGATTGTGGGATTGCCATCCATACTTGAGATACTTCGCTTGGGGGCCATTCTTGATTTTCCTTTCTTCGAGGCACAACCTCGGTTGGAATTTCAGTAGCCTCTTGCTCAAGTGGATGGCAAAAAAGGGGGAAAAACCCATGGGATAGGGATTAAGTTCGCGGGGAAGGGAAGGAGCGTGTGGTCACCCTCTAAGGAGGGGAAGAGAAGGAGAACCTTCTAGAAGGTTCTCTCTCTCTCTCTCTCTCTCTCGCTCTCTCGCTCTCTCAGCGTGTCGTTTAGGCCTCTTCCTTTCCTTTGGGAGGGGGGGAGTTTATAATGGGGGAGAGGTGGGGAGGAAATGGGCTGGTGGTGGTGGCGGTGTCTCCCCTACCCACCACCTGTGAGTGAGCATGGCGATGGGGAGCCCAACTTGGGCCGCGGACTGGGCGAGGTGACTTGGGGGGTGGTAGGCTGTGTGGCCTCCCCCCTTGGGATCATCATCCTCATTGTGGTCATCGTCTTCTTTCTCTTCGTCAGTGTCATCTCCTCCTTCTCCCCCCTCGTCATCATCGCCTTCTTCCTCCCCCGCCACCTGTTCGACTATGACAGGGAGGGGAGGGTGATAAAGAAATTTCAATTACCTTTAATTAAAAAGAGGGAGGTGGTTCTTATGCGAAGGGGTGGGAAGGGATATTACATAAATACTGCTTAGTCTCTAATGTCACCAGTGACATTAGTGACCAATAAATTTGTCTAGGCCTAGATTTGACACCAGGTACCAACTAGTATCTGTTAGCCATAACTTATTACAACTTTTGCCTTTGACACCCACTGCATCCTCTGGGTCTTTGGTTTGTTACCATGAAATAATTGCGATTTGCATCACATGTGCTCAACAACCTTGCACATTTGATTAATAACCTAATCAACCTTGCACATTTGATTAATAACCTAATCAAATGTTATTGACAAGATTAAAGCATCTCAAAATTTGATGTCCTTGTGATACCTGTCAATAGCCACTTGTCTATAACAACACCATCTTTTAACTTGCACTAGACTTGTCATTTGTACTTCTTTGGGTTTTTCTTATCATAAGTAAAATATCATCTTCCATTGGCATGTCAAAGTATTGGATCACCATTGAAAAGTTCTTAGGCTTTGGCTTTGCAATTTGGAAGAATTAAAACCCAACTTATCCTTATATGGTGCATGGAGGATAGTTCATATAAGAGAACTAGAAGATGTTCGAGGGAATCCAAAGCTCCATCAAGAGTGGATAGAAAAAATGAAAGCACTTTGGCAATCATTAGGCTTGGTCTCTCTAATAATCTTCTTCATTATCTGATCTTAGCAAAACAGTCGAGTGGAAACTCTTGATGCTACATTTGGGGCAAATATAAATACAAAAGTTAGTTTTAAAAATGCAACTTTTTAATATTCCATATAATTGCGTAGAAACCTTCAAACTGCATTTAGATGGTCTACTTCTCGAACAACTTACCACCCTTTGGAGTTGTTTGGATGATGATGACAAGAAGGCTATACTTTTGAACAGTTTGCCCAAGGAAGACAGTGAAATGTCCAATGAGGAAATGATTGCCGTGCTTATGGACGAGGATTGACAAGACAAATATAGAAATGATTACGAGAGTATTTTATATTAAAAACCACTTACCAAAATGTAGCTATTGCAGAAGAGTTGGTCATACAATTGATCGATGTTACAAGAAGAAAGGAAAGGTCTAAACAATATGACTATATCTCTAAAAATTCCATGTTTCAAATAACAGTGTGGGTTGCTCCGTCCAAATTCTAAATCCTCAATGGTTTCCCGAGTAAATTTTTCCTTTAAGGCTCTAAAGGAATGATATCTTCTTCTTTTTTTTTTTCCGTTTGGGGGGGGGGAGGGGTGGTTTGTAACCAACTCCCATGGCCTCTAAGTTGAGTTCGAGAGCCATACTTGGGTTTGGGCCTCTACTATGTGCATGATGCCTTTGAGCCTTGGTGGCCTTTGATTAGCCTTTGTGCCATGCACCTAAATATCATGCCCGACTTTGAGTCCCCAAGCGTGTTGGTAGAACATGCCATATTCCAGCTCTAGTCACAAATAACCTTTCTACTTTGTATATTTGCGCTCAAGAATCTCTTACAAGGGACTAGACTTGCCTCTTTTGATTTAAGATCTTCCCATTTTCTTTTATGTTTCAGGCCATGGATTCAGCCACCCATGATCCAAGAAGGGGTTTGTTAGTTATTTATAACCTTTGTGTGAGCAAACATTATTGTAAGTGTGTGTGCATAGGTGTGAACACTCCGCCGTACTCATGCTAAGTTTAGTATCCAACTTCCTAAATACCGCAAGCCAAAATTGACTATCAAATTTTCTATCCTGATCAGAAACTATATTTGCCGGAAGGCCATACAATCGGTATATGTTCTCTATGAACAATCTAGCCTATTCTGGTGTTTTAACATCAATTGAAGTTGGAATAAACCTAGCCATTTTGGTTAACCTATCCACAATCACCCACACAGAGTCGTGCCCCCTCTGTGTTCTGGGTAATGCAACAATAAAATTCATGGAGATACTCTCCCATTTTCCTGAAGGAATCTCTAATGGATGGAGAAGTCCTCCCATTTTCAATCTTTCAGCTTTATTAACCTGGCATTTATTACATTTAACCACATAGTCAAGGACGTCCTTATTCATTTCAGGCCAATAGAACTGCCGTTTAATAAGACTATAAGTCTTATTAACTCCTGGATGTCCTGCGCTAGGGGTATCATGACACTCAAAGAGTATCTGGCGCCTTATTTCTTTATCTTTCGGGACACATACCCTACCCTTGTAGAGTAAATAACCATTATCAATGGTAAAATTCTTCCACTTGAATCTGGTTTGAGCAACCCCTGATGCTCCATTTCTTTGTTGAACATCCTCAAATATTCCTTCCTCAGTGGAGGCACTTTCATTTGGATCCCCATTTTTTATTGCTTCCCATATATTGGAATATGCCGGATCAACTTGGCATTTCCCTTTTAAAGATTCAAGCAAATCGGAAGTGAACTGAGTAAAACTCAATTCATTTATGATAGGCATTCTGCTGAGTGCATCAGCTACTATATTATACTTTCCCTTTCTATATCTTATCTCATAGTCGAACTCTTGGAGGAGTTCGGTCCTTTTGGCTTTACGCCCTTGTAGATCCGGTTGGTCATTAAGCCACTTAATGCTTTCATGATTCGACAAGATCAAAAGTTTGGCACCGTATAAATAGTGCCTCCATTTCTTCATTGCATGTATTATTGCATACAGCTCCCTCTCATAAACAGAATAATTCTGTTTTGCACGGTCTAATTTCTTGCTTTTAAAAGCAAATGGTCGACCTTCTTGTAATAAAACCACACCTATCGCCTTATCAGTGGCATTGGCTTCAACCACAAACGGTTAATTGGGATCCACAATTAATAGTACTGGAGCTGTAGGAATAGCTACCTTAAGTTTTTGAAAACTTTCATTTTGGTCTGTTCCCCAATTAAAGCTCTTTCCTTTCCCTTTAAGTTGGTCTGTCATTGGAACAACTATTTTGGCATAATCTCGAATGAATCTACGATAAAATCTAGATAAACCTAGGAAGGTCTGCAGCTCTTCCAGGTTCCTTGGAGATGGCCATTCAATAATTGCCCTTACTTTTTCTGGATCCATCTTGATTTCCTCTTTCGAGATAATATGCCCCAAATATTTGACCTCTTGTGCGAAGAATTCACATTTAGTTTTCTTCGCATAAAGGGAATGTGTTCTTAACAGTTGGAATACCAATTGTAAGTGTTCCATATGTTCTTCTCTTGATTTACTAAAGATCAAGATATCATCCAAGAAGACTACTACAAAATGTCCTAGATAGGGCCGTAACACACTATTCATCAGCTTCATAAAGGTAGTTGGTGCATTAGTGAGGCTAAAAGGCATCACCAAAAAATCATAATGCCCATATCTAGTACGAAATGCTGTCTTTGGAACATCTTGTGCCTTAATTCTTACTTGGTGATAGCTTGATCTTAAATCTATCTTTGTGAAGAATTTTGCCCCTTGTAATTGATCAAAAAGATCTTCCATTTTGGGCATAGGAAATTTATTCTTCACCGTTATTTTATTAAGTGCTCTAAAATCAACACAAAGTCGCATAGAATCATCTTTTTTCTTTACTAATAAAATTGGCGAAGCCCAAGGTGAATTACTGGGTTGTATAAATCCTTTATCAAGGTAATCCTTAATTTGTCTTTCAACTTCTTGGTGCTGTGTTTCACTTAATTTACACGGTGGTTTAGAAATAGGGTGTGTATCCTTATTTGTATTAATTGGGTGATTTATATCACCCCTATTTGATGGAAGGCCACTTGGTAAATCAGAAGGAAACACATCTTTAAATTCATCTAACAAACTACTTAATTCATTATTTACATTCAACTCACAAATATAAGAAAATTGTTGCTTTATATTACAGAAAGTAAAAGTGTTTTGTACAGGAAGAGACCATAACATATATACCTCATAAACTTCCTTCTTTATCAGCTTTTGAACCTCAGTGGAACACAACAAAGGATTATCAGATACTTCATGTTCACCTTGAATTACAAAAGTCTTACCATCCCTTTCAAATTCCAGTGTATTATGATGATAACTACGTTTTAAGGATGGTTCCAATCCCCATAGCCACTCCCTCCTAAAGCAATATCGGCTCTTTTTATATTCTTAATTTGGAAATCAAGTTTATCTTTATATCCTTGGATCTCAATTTCCAAATTGGATACCATTGTATCCCATATTTTATTATCTTGACCTTGCATCATACGAACAACATATTGATGCCCACTCTTTTGTTGGGGAAGTTTCAATTTTTTGACAAGTGCATAATTTATGAAATTGTGGGTAGCAGAGTCATCAATCATGACTCTAACCCTCTTTCCAGCTATCAATTTATGCACTCTAACTAAATCATGTGGCCCAAAGGTAGGCTGCCACATAGAAGTTGACATACAACACCTGCGTTGTACATCCTTGTGCAAGACTTCTAACGATTTATACCTTTCATGCCCCTTTAATTCTAGAGTCTACACTACATGGATTTGTTTTTCTTTTCCTTTGCCCTTGTCCTTATCCTTTCCTTTGTCTTCCTCCTTTTTCCTTTGAGGGCAATTCCAAGCAGCATGGTTAGGGGATAGGCAATTGAAACACAACTTTTCTTTTTTGGCCTTATCAAAGTCATTTGGACTTAATTTTGGCCTTACATATTGGTTCTTTTCAAAAGGTTGTTTCTTGCCCTTAAAAAATGGCATTTTCCTTTTAAATTTGCCTACAAATTTTGAGGTTTTTAATTCCTTAGACTTGGGCTCCGTATCAGTGAGACCAGTGAGTGTACCTAGACGCGTACTATCTTCATTGATTAATGCAAATTTAATTGCCTCTTTCAGCGTCTTAGGTTCCTTTTTACTTCCTTTTTACAGGTCTTATCTAGTCCCCTAATGAATTCTCTTGTCTTTTGAAATTCATCTATTCTTTCCAATTTGAGGATTATCTCACGATATTCCTCCAAATATGTCAGCAGGGGTTTTTCCTTTTGTTTGACATAATCCCAATCTTTCCAATTTCTTTCCATTTCATTTTCAAGAAGGAATTCTTTCAAAAAGACGGATTCAAATTGAGCCCAAGTTTCAGGTATTTTATTTGCCTCCTTTAAAGTTCGCCACCATTTATATGCCTTTGGTCCCAAAGTTAAACTAGCCTCCAGCGCTTGGAGATGTGGTGGAGTATTTTTAAGTTTGTGTAAATCTTCCCATTTTTGGAGAAAATTAAAGATAGTGTCTTTATTTCTATCTTTTTCCTCCCCGTGAAACTGAGGGGGTTTCATATCTTTTAGAACTGGATTATCCCTCAACTTGTGGTGGGGTTCCTTAGGATCTCGCATAGTAACATCTAAATCTTTCGATAAAGATGGGATATCCAAGGTTTCTATCTTATTTTTATCCCTTTCTAGTATTAAAGTTAATTGAGATTTTATTTCAGTGAGTGTTTGAGTTAAAAATTCCATTTGAACCCCCTGTGCCTGCACACGAGCAGTTAGATCATCAAATTGTTCTCGTGTGGCAAAGAATTCTTCCCACTGTTCTTCTTGCATCTCCGTTTCATGGGGATCTACCATAGGGTGGTCCCCAAAACTAGAACCTTCCATTACTCCCTCTTTCCCTTTGTCTGCCATGAATACACTGTAATCGGAAAGCAAAGATAAGAAATTTGCATACAAAGTAAAGTACTTCCCTGGTTATAATAACAGGGCAACTGTTGATGGTGTTATTAATAAGCCCGAAGAGTGAGGGATAATTTTTATCTTCCCGAACGAAGCCGGTCACCCTGGAAATGAAGCTTATTGGCAGAAACGACTAGTAAGAAGGGGACTAAATATCCCCCTTCCGAATGGTAATGTGAACCATCAATATGTCTTCTATGTAGAGGACAGGTCTCACTGACTTCAGTCGGCTGGTGACGGATTTGACTCCTGGCTTCAGTCGGCTGGTGACGGATTTGATTGCCGTTGTATTACTGCTCTCCGAAGACAGTCGTGTATGACGTGTGGTATGTGAAGTACCGTCTCACACTATACGTCTCCCTGCGGCCAGTGTAAACGGATGATGGGTGAAACAGATGATAGGTGACGTGTTTGTGAAGTCGCTTGGCCCTCGCCTTAGTCGCCTGACCCTCACGCCTTAATCACCGAAAAAAAACTTCATGAATAACTGACGGAATCAGGACCTGCTGGCTGAAACAGGACCCGACGGCTCCAGCAGGATGCGATGGCGGCTCTGATACCAATGTTATATTCAAGATGACGATTCAATGAAGAGACTAGTATGATGAGGAGAACGGAAGAGTACTCAGTCCGATTCTCAATAGGGGCACGAGATTTGTTTTTTCCTCCCAGCCTTGCCTAGTTAATTGCTCGCAACTCCCATCGTGATCCGATTGCCAGCCATCATTTCTTGGTGAGTCCTACTATTCCTGGACTCTCTTTAATTCTAGGCTCCCCTAAACCCCGTTCGGGCGCCCAAGGCTCCCGGACGGTCATCCCTCGTGCTTGTTTCCCGTAATTTACCTTATTAATATAACACCCCGACCCCACACAGTTGAGCTAAAAATGCATTAGCTTCACTTAAAGAGCCCCAAAACATGCTTAATTCAAGAAGAAACCTTGTTTATTTAAAAAGAAATGTGTTCCTAGAGAGTGTCCGTATCCCATAAGCACAAACCCACTTGGGAGGGCCCAAACTTTCTATAAATAGGTATGTTGCCCTCCATTCAGCCCTAATCTCATTTTTGTAGGTTTTAGGTGTTTTCAGCTTGCTGCCCACACCTGTTTGCAAAGGACATCGCAGTCCAAGCTTTCCATTGCAGTCTTCACTCATTTGGTGCCTATTTCCAGCCCCCTGTCATTAGTTTGCTGCTGTTTCCAGCCAGGTGACTGCTGTTGTCCGTCATCTAGCTGGCGTACAGCTTTCCACGTTAGTATACTGTTGCGTTTGCAGGCTCCAGCTGCCACCTTGTAGATTTTCTCTCTCCTCAAGCTGTCACCATCATCTCCTCAGCCTGTCGCTGCTGTTTTCTCTCTCTTGCAGCTTGCTTTTGCTGTTTTCTCTCTTCTCATCTGTGTTTTTAGTCTTTCTCTCTCCTGCACTGCAGTTTGCATCAGATCCAGCCTTCCTTGGTTGTGTTTGCTGGTGTTTGACATCTGGAGGCTGCCTTTTGTGATTCGGGATTTGTTCGGAGTATGACACACTCTCCAGCTCATTACCCTTGTCCTGATCCTTGAGATATAGGAGTTCAAGGTACAATATTCATTCATTGCATAGTGTGTTTGTTGCACGAGCATTGTATATTCGATAGTCATATCATTTCATTCATTCTTTGTGTTCATTGTCTCTGAGTTAACCACTGTCCCCCCCCCCCCCCCCCCCCCCCCCCCCCCCCCCAAAAACACCAAAAAAAAGAAAAAAAAGGGAAAAAGGAAAAAAAAAAAAAGGAGTTACATTGCCATATAGCTGGACTCTTTTGGGATAGCAGCCTGGCGAAAGCCTTTGGAGCAGGGGAATGTGGCTGGAATTAAAATATGGCAGGTGTGGAGGCTGGGCAGCATTGATGGGGAGCTGAAACAATTGGGGTTAATGCATCGACAATAATGGGCAGTGCAGCAGCAGTCTGCATTGATTGAAGGTGGAGTACAATGAAGACAATGATGAAGAGAGGAGAAAGAAAGTTGATGATGATGATCATGATCAAGGTAGGAGAGTTGGTGAAGGAAAGTGGAGACAAGGGATGAAAGTGGCAATGCATAATGATTTCCTTTTTATCTCATTTTAATTGATTTAATTTTTTATTGATACTGTTTTAAGATTCAGAAACATGCATGAAGATTATCATTAAATAAGTGGCAATTTCTCGGTGGCATAACACTGTTCAGTCAGGCACTTGCAAATAGCAGCCATATGTTGTTGATTGTCATGTGAACATGATTTATCTTTGACTCTTTGGGAAAACATTGCACGAGTTGTGCTAAACATGGGCAAGCCTGTGTGCACATTTAATTCATTCAATTTAAACGAACCTTAATGTGAAAGTTCCATTTAATTCATCAATTTTGACATGGGCTGAAGTTTCGGGCCAAGACACTTAAATATAAAAAATTGCCAAACAGTTACATTTCAAGGACAACTTAATTACATAATCGAAAAGTGGAAAAAATGGGTGGAAAGTAGGAACACACGAGCATTCTTTGATCAATTGTGGCTTTATCAGGCTGGATCATGACATTCTTAGATTAGATTGCACCTGGGAGTGCATATCGTTCTTGTTCTGTGCTGATTGTGGAAAATTCACTGTTCATGACCTGGTCTGGAGAGTTGATGACTTTCTCTAGGGCTGGCACTGCTATCTTGGGCATGTGATTGTCTGGTCTTGTTGCTGGCATGAGCACCTATGTATGTTGCTGACAGTTTCTAGAGCACTTATGATTTGTTGAAGACTGAGATCAGAAATCCAGTGAGCATGATTTTCCGAACAGTTATACCAGTAATTCAGTAATGATAAAGGAATATTGGAAGGGGTGCCCGCCTTCGGGGCCAATCTTTAGTTGTGTTGTGGTGTAGGAGCACTCTAGCTTCATTGTTTGATTTGTTTTTGTGTTGCTGAATTTCAGTCCTTAAGATTAAGTGCTTGCAAGTTAAAGTCTACTCCCTTTTTTACTGAAGGCTGGTTTGAAAATTACTATTGTCGGATATTGCTCATCTTCATCAAGGGGTGAGTCTGGTGGTTTGCACAAGTACAAGCATTTAAATTCTTAAATCCAACCAAATAGAAAAGTATTCAGCAGTGATGGCTCACAGGGAATAGAGTAGGAATTTGTCTAATGGCTGCAGATCTACTGGATGGGATGTATCTTTGTATGTAGATGATGTACTTGATGTATTGGAGCATGGTCCTCCAGTTTATGGAGGTCAGATGAATGATGTACTGGCTCATTATATGCTTCAGAATCTAGGCATGAGGACAACTGATGAGATGACGATACCTTATTCAATGCACAACTTTAAAGCCCTTTTCCCATGTTTACTGGCTAATGCATCTAAAACACACCCTACAATGCAAGTATGTGTGTGTATAACCTTTGTCCTGAAGATGAAATCATCCTCTTTATTAATTGTGAACTTGCCTCTGCCTTACTGGATTGTAGGTTTTTGTTTTTTTCATCTACCCTTCCAAATGCATTTTTGGAAGTCCCATCTTTCCCATAATCCACATAGGATCTTGCAATTGCCATAGTCTAGACGCACAGGAGTATACATTCTTGCAATTCAGTGTCATTTGGAACTTTACCTATCTTTGAGGCTTTCAATTTTTAAAAATAGTTTTTTGCTCCAGAATTTGAGATCAACGGTTTGATACATGGAACTATACATTCAAGTGTTAGGTCTTGATGGATTACTTGATAAATTCTTCCTGCATGCACAGGAACTGAACCAACCGCAATGAATTGAACAAGAACAGAAACAACATAAAGATACAATTTGCCATGCTAACAAGACACATATCTATCCACAAGTTGTTTGTAAAAATCCTACTCTTCACATGGACATGTGAAACTTGCTTTGACTTGAGAGTTACAAAATTTGACTCTAGGACTCTGTTCGTCCATTGCAAGAATGATTTCTGTTCAACAAATGTGAACATCAAATACCTAGTCTATATGCACATGAGAGAGCTATCTTAGTTATCATTTAGTGACTTTGTTTTGCAATGATGCCTTCAGTCAGTGGGCCTCATTCCAATCAAGACTAATCCAGGGCTTGATGATCATACATTAGAAAAACAAGCAGAATTGTGATACTTCTGATCAACCTTAAGTTTTCAGTTGTGAGGATATGTGCAAAAATTATTTTTTAATTTGGGGGCTGCAAATTTGGTTTTGTTAGTGTCTGCTGTAAAACCCAGACAAAAGTGCCTCGATTTGGTCTTCACTGGTGTATTAGTTAAAGTAAAACCCATATCTCAAAACCGACAGTTCTTACTGGTCCATTCTTTGAGCTTACTGATTTCTTGATACTTCAGGTTACTTGCACTTGCTGAGAGTTAGCAGACTTTTCTTTTGTTGGACTCTCAAGAAAACCATGTCTCTTTCCTTCTTTGAAGGTTTGAGCTGTCCTCTTAGGGTTAGCATAGGACTTTTGTTGGTCTTGGGCAGCCCTAATATCTTATCGAATAGCCGCAACTTGTTCTTCCATATCCTCTGGCATCTTTAGAGGCCTCAAATAAATTTAATATAGAGTTGCAGACAAGAAATCTTGTCTATACAGGGTAGGGAAAGGTTTCATTCCAATGTTTTGATGATAGGATGTATTTTCTGCAAACTCCACTAGAGAAAGGTAATCAATCTACCTCTCAGGCTCTTGTTTGCTCTTAGGATATCCTCAATGACTTGATTGACTCTCTCTGTTTGGCCATGAGTTTGGGGATGATAGGCTTTGCTAAAGCATAATATGTGCCAATAGCCTAGAAGAGAAGTCCAAAGTTTGAAGTGAAGAGAGTGCTTTGTCAAAGACGATTCTCTGGGATAGCCCATGTAGTTGGAAATGCTCTTTTCTTACTGTGAGTGTTTCTTTCACATAGGAAGCTTGGATTACTGTTTTGAGTGATCACTGGTTTTGATTTTATAAGAACATAATATTGATAAGAGCAGAGGGGGGAAAATATATGTAGAACAAACTAGACAATCAACTAGAGAATGGCAAGGCCAAAGTATTTTGACTATTGATTGCTTGAATATGCTGCTGGAGTGAAGGCTTTATCAATGCCCTAGTAGTTTGCCAAATTACTGATTTTGAAAGCGTAAAGGTTGCTGATGTCCAATGTGCACTCGATGACCGGGTTTTTGAAAACCTTCAAAAGAAATTTGATCTCATTTGCATGACAAAGCAAGCCATCAAGCAAGTGTGTTTGTGAAGCTTGACACACACAAGAGTGTGGTCTGTCAATAAGGATCATGTGAATCAGGGGCTATATAAGGAATTGTGAAGGTTGATACACCAAAGCAAAGACACCAAAGAACAATTAAGGTGTAGACTGACAGTTCTGGGTTTGTCTTTGTAGGAATTTATTTCTAATTATACTGTGCAATATCACTTTGTTCCTTGAAGAAGGAAGACTTCCTAGAGAACAGTAGAAAAACTGATGCATAAGAGAGAATCAGTTTCAACGTGATCTGTCTGTAGTTTTTCAATACGAAGTCTCCATGAAAGGTGCTGGTTTCTGGAAGCAAACCTTTGTACTTGGAAGGGTGAGAGAGCACTTTGTTTCCCCAGTTTTTCCCCTTCTGCATGGTTTCATGACTATTCAAGTTGTCAAGTCAATGTGCTTGATCTCCTCTGAAACTAGGATCATTATCAGATAACTCCAGGGAATTTGGAAGTTATAGGAAGTGTCTTCATAAATAAACTTGGGTACATTTTTGGCTTCAATTTGCTTTATCACCTTGGCCTTCACCCCTTTGGAAAGTAGTCCACTGCAGTAAGCATGTAAATCTCTATCTGATGTCATCAGTAAGAGTACCAATTGCATGAAGACCCACCACTCAAGCATCATAAGTAAAGCCACATTCCTAGCTTCAGATGTAAGCACTCATTTGCCCATCTGTTGGCATTGCAAATGTGACTCGCTCCAGTGAGAAACATCTCTTCTAATGCTAGGCCAAATATATCTTTTAACAAAATGAATAGCCTTGGACCCATCCATAGGCCCTAGACATCCGCATGATTTCACTGTTGACTGCAAATGAAATTTTAGGAGCTTAGCGACCTTTCCAATAATCTATATTCCAGAAAAATGTGTTTGCATTTCTTTCACAATTCATGATATGTGGGATTGTGGCTACATTTTAGCCCTTTCTTCAGAATTCATGCTATCAGAATAATCTTTCTTTGCTTTCAGTATGCGAAGAACATAGGATTGCGACTTCTTCAAAAGCAAAAGTCCAACAACACAAATTTTTGTTTCTTAAAACTGGAGTGTAGTGCCAACTTGGGGTATGTGTCCAGAGTCAACTCCTGTAATCTATGAATGTATGTGACCACCTGGAGGAGAGCCACAACCACCATGGGGGTGCTAGCTCTGCTTGCACAATCTCATCTGGCACAGATAGTTTACTGCATATCATTACACACACATGCGCGCGTGCACACACACATCCATCAGATACACACTGAATATCCTCTCAAAGAGCTCTACCGTTAGAATCTGATCAAAGCAGGCTACCAACACTAGCTTTCCTCAGGCGGTAAATCTGCCCTGTCCTGACATTTGTAAAAGGCCAAGATGGCCTATAAGACTTGAACACAGTACAACTAAAGATGATGTCCCATCCAAGAATAGTCAACAGAAATGCCAATGAATGTATCGTATTGTAAAGAAACCTATGAACAGAAAAGATAAGTCCTATGACTAGAAGAGTAGAGATGAGAGATAGCTTGGTTTCATATTTGCTGAACATCCTAGTATCTCTCACATTGGTGCTGCAAAAAGCAATTGAACATTGAGTGGATGAAGTATATTGGCAGGTATCTTCAACACATATACACACATACACATGCACATGTGTGCATACATGCATGGACTACCCAGGTCTGTGGGTTGACAACACAGTGGCTGACCAGTAGAGTAGGCACTTGATTACAGAGAGAGAGCAAGTTGCATTTTTGTACTAATAGCATGTGACTTCTTTTGGTTTCTCTGTTTTACCTATCTAGATGGCTTTTGATATTTGCATGCTGTCCAGGTGGCCTCTTGTGCATCTGATTATTCTTTTATTTCAGAAACCTGTACGAGAGAGAGAGAGAGAGAGAGAGAGAGAGAGAGAGAGAGAGAGAGAGAGAGTGATGATCCATTCATTGCTAGCAGAGTTGGAATCTCCTGTCCTTGAAAAGGAAGTGGATTCAAACCTTGATGTTGACAGTCAAGCAGAAAATAGAGCAGTGTCTACCGAGAGTAGAACCAAGCGGCGCAAAGCTGCAAAGCGGGAGAAGTCTTTCAAGGAAGGGAAGAATGAAGAGAGCACCCAGGATACTGCCAGTGTACCCAAAGATGAAGATGAAAGAGGAGAAGGTGACTCCAGGCCTGCAGATCCAAAGGAGCTATTGAAAAGGATGGCATCAATGAAGAAAAAGAAATCTTTCAAAGAAAGTGATGGACCTGCCAAAGCAGCTGCAGCTGAAGCAGCTGCTAGAGCAGCAAAACTTGCCGCTGCAAAGAAGAAAGAAAAAAACCATTACAATCAACAACCTGTTAGGTGATGTGCTGGGTGATGCCACGAAGTCATCAGCCAAACTCTCTGTCCTACAGTTTCAAATACGTGCATTCTGTTTGCTCACAGATTAGGGGAAATAAGACAGGTAGCTTCCTCCAGGTTGAATGCTCATCTCAACCTTTGCATATGGCTGGTTTTTTCACAAAAAGTCAAATAGAATGGTGGGCTCGTCTCGAAATGATACATGTACTATGTTGCTTTCAAGGTTCTAAACTGATTGTTTGAAGAAGGTTGGTCAGGGAATTTCTTAACAATATATCTCTTGCATACAGAAGATTGTGGACAACCAATCTGATGCAGTAATATGGTGAGAACCTGGCTTGTTTGTAATGAAAGGCTTTTTATTTTTAGAGGGTTATAGTCTAATACTTTCTCTTGATTTTTTGCTGCAATATTTGGAGGTGTTATATTTTTGGCATCATAATTTTCAAACTGTTTGTATTCATCATCAATATCCTTCGTATCATCATCATTCTTTTTGTGTGTTGGTGAGGGAAACTCCCTGCACAAAGTTTTGAATGCAGGCACTATGCTCCAGGTATTTTGGGATTAAAACCTTCAAGGTGAAGTCTCAAGAGTGAATTCATACTTGCTTGCATAGTATGAAGGGTGATTGTCTTCTAGGCTTTAAATGTATTAAACGAATCACTGTTGTTAGTGTGGGTATTCGGACTACCTTGCTTTGAAGTTCAGCTCAAGGATACTTGAATCTGGTTCTGCCAAATTCTGAAGTTGTGATCCTTTTGCAGAGAGGCATTGGTCTGAAATTATATTGAGGTTGGGTTCTTGTGCACAAACCAGTCAATGGTAGGTAAATGTTTGCTTTTAGAAATCTCTTGCAGCTGCAAATATCAAAAGATAATCTCAAATGTAATCAATCAAAAGCTCTTGCTTGTTTGTTGTTTTAATAAAGGTGGATGTTTTCTGCTCCTGAGGGGTTAATAGGGAATATTATGGATGGACCTTTTGGTTGGTTTGAGCAGAAATCTGAAAGTTACCAGTATCTATTATGTAATTAAGCAAGTGTGTTACAAGAAGACCTGAATTCAAATGGTGGGTACATGCCGCAATGTCTTGTTTTTCGCCAGTTTGAATGCTTTGAAGCTATTATTGAAGAGCTATGGAGATTAATTTATCAATTGTATAACAGTATGGATAGCTGACTTTCAAATGCCCATGGAGTTGCCAGGGATTTTGAGTATGTCCAAATCTCTCAGGGCATTCGTTATGCAAGCTGGGTGGTTTTTGATTCTTTGAAGATTTAGGATGGGACATGCATGCTGCATGTGATTAGTATGGGTTGGAAGGGGAGCCTGGCACTTACCAGTTTGGCTTGTATCCAAAGTCATTAACTAGTGGCACACATATTGGTGCTATCCTTGAGGAGGCATACTACTAAAGTTTATGTGGAGAATTTGTCGTGGATTGATCTCACACCGATTAAATCTTCATGTATAATTTACTTGAGAAGATGCTTAATGACTTACCGTGTCGAGAACTTTGAGGTAGGGGCTTGAAGATGTTTGTGCACAGTAAGATGGTAATATCACTGTTTCTACGAAGAGGCACGAAGTGTGAGAAGTTTCATGCGGCATGTTCATACAAGGTGAGGTGGTATCATGTAAGGGGATATTATTTAAGGATAGATCAATGGAGCTTAATTTGTTTACCATATGTGCGAGTTTATGGGTGGATTTAAAGAATGGCACTGCATAATCACTGTAGTGATGGTTGGGTAATTAGGCTCGAAGATTAACGTTCACAGTGCAGGGGTGGGTACATTGTGGGCATGTTAGATGAGATGGTCTTGTTAGGGGATAGGATTTGAATAAGGATTTGTTAATGGAGCTTAATTTTTCACCAAATGTGTGAGATATGGGAGGTTTCAGAGGATGTTTTGGATGTACTCCATAGTAATGTCAAGTATTATGCTTGATGACTTGATGTTTGAGGTAGGGGTGACTACAGACATGTTATTAGCAATTACTTTCAATTGTTCACAAGTATTGATGCTTACAATGTAGAAGGTGGCTAGAATGTTCAAAATGGACTTGAATGTGTAGATAGCCCGCCGTGTAAAAAATGTTTACAATATACATTAGGGATGTTGGCAAAGCTTTTGGTTCCCGTGCTCATTATTTAGTTATGAGTGATGTGCTTAAGTTGTAACTTTTAAAGCAAGAGCAACCATACTTGAAAGAACTTGATGTTGATGTACTATATGATACATATGCCACTTTCATTGTGGGCACCTATGTTTTGGAATATCCTTGCAGCTCAATAGAATGCATGTGTGTGCGATATTATGTGTGTGAGTTTATTGGTTGTGTAATGATGATATATGATGGATAGAAATAGTAGGCGGGCATGTTAACCAAGTCAATGCAATGACAATGCAATTTGGAACAAATTGACCAAAGCCCTTATTTTGTTTCATTAGTTATAGTCTACCACATGAATTGTCTTTTCATTAGACAAATTTCAAGCTCATTTAAAGGGTCTTCATGATGTAAGAAATCTGGCATCCTAGAGCCCAACTAATTTACATACATGCGAATGCAAAATAAGCATGGTTTTATTAGAACATGACATGTTGAAATGCATTAGTTCATTAGAAGGCGAAGGTGGTTCTAGACTGTTCATATATAAACATATTAGTTTACAAGAATGCTAAACTTGATGTAGCTTGATTTCAAATCTTGTAGTCAAAATGTGATAGATCTCAAGGGATGCCTCTTTAATTATATCTCAATTAGCTTTGATAACCCTACTCTCTAGTTGCTACATTGTATGCTTTTTAAATGTAATACATGAATGCCCAAAAGCGGGGACACCGTCTCTACAAACGTTAGTTGAAACAATGGGTGAGAGCCATGTTGGCATTTTTTCTAATGTGTCAGTACGAAGCCTACAAGGTGAGTAATTAATGGAGCTTGATTGTAATTGGATATCTCAAGTGGGAAAGAGTTTGAAGTCACACAAGCACATGAACATAGGTCTTCCCATCAAGATGTGAACCCATATAACTTCATGATTACAAGCACAAGTGTCAAACCTCTAGGCATCATCTTTCAGACATTGTGTGTTCTTGATTTTGGTGTTTTATATTCATCATATTTGAGGCAACATTATATTTGGTCCAATCTATATTGCTTACTATATCTTATTGTATCCCTTGCCTATTTGAAGTGGAAGAGGTGAAAACACATGAAAAAATTGCACAACCCACCAAGGGCCTTGAAACATGTATGTTACTTGATGCATGAAGATATGTGCACGTGGATTCAACCGTGGCTTCCATTTATTGGTCATTTAGAGTGGTATAATCCCTATCTTTGCTATTATATATAGTAGACCTGTTATATACATGTCTCAAACAATCTTACTTTAGTGATTGAGACTCATGTATGCCTCTATTGATGCTTATTTGGTACACTGATGCTTGGAGGATGTTATGGTGATGCATTGAAGTGCTATTAGATTGATTTGAGCTGAAGTAGCTTAGTGGATGTAGGGTTTTCTTGTTGTGATACAATTATACAACAAGTATTTAACTAGGAAGGTTGTGCCTATTGAGGTTTGATGCCATTCACGTATACCACTTGGATCTATTGACGTTTATCATTGATGCTTAGACTTGCATATGATTACGATATGCTTTGGTACCTAGATTTGAGCTACATTTGGTGTCTTGTAGCTTTGCCTATATGCTTTACTTGCTTTAGTGATGGTCAATTATTATAGGTTTGAAGATTTATTATAGGTTTGAAGATGTATTGATTGATGGCTTTGGGCATTTAGATGTTATGTACTTGATGTACAGATCCTTGCATTGCTCTCTTACACTTTGGATACGCTTTAATGGATGTGCTTTGGTATATTTACGTTAGAGCGTTGGATCATCTATGCACTTGAGCTTGGTTTATTGAGACATTGGAACTCTTGCCTTATATATACATGCTCTCTTCGATGCTCTTGGAGGTAGTTACGCTTGTTGCTAGTGGGGTGATTTGTATTTTACATGCTTTGGACACGGACATTTACCTCTGTTAGTAGGATGTTAGTGATGTATACGTGCTTCTCGGTTATGTATTGAATTGAGCTTTATTACTCTCTACTTAGTCTCAAATACACTCAATTGTGTATTTGATGGATCTTTGCACTTGTTATTGAGATCTCTTATATATATGATGCCTATGCTTATGGGATATATTGTTTATTGACACTCTGAGTCCGTGATAGACTTTGGTACTAGTAGTCTATGCTCAGTTCAATGCTAGTTGCATTCTTTGTATCCTGGTTGTTACTTGGATATCCTTAGTAGTGGGAGTTTGCTGCCCATAGTTGGTTTGACATATACTATTGTCTTTATTTTAGTATTGTTGTAATTACATTTTTAAGTATTCTTTTAGACAACAAACCTTGTACTTTGGCACTCTTTTGATTGTAGGTTGTGGACAACTCGTCTCATTTGTTCCCTTCCTTTTGCCTATTCTTTGGAATAAATTTTGGGGCCATTTTTTGTTGAATTTACAACAAGTCATACTCTTATCATTTGCAGATGCTTGCAATCATTATGATATGCTCATTAGGCATTAGTGCTATTTTCAATATTGAAAAGCTTGATGGTAATAACTTCCAATACTAGAAGACATGAATATGGAAAGTCTTGGTGCAGAAGCGGTAGGTTAAACCATTGAAGTTACATAGCATTAAGCCAAAGCTTTATGATGCAAAGGATTGGACATAATTTATTGAGCTATGCAAATCAACTACAATTCTATCATTATTAAAGTAGGTGTATTTTAATATCATTGACACTAAGGGTGGTGCTTATGCACTATGGAAAAAGATTTGTGATATTTATGACAAACAAAGTCCTGCATCTCAATTATACTGGTTGAAGAAACTTGTGGACCTTCGCATGAAGGAGGGTATGGCTATATCTACTTATTTGAACGAGTTTTATTCCATTTTTAGTCAGCTTGTATTGCAAGGCATTTGGTTTGAAGATAACATTCTTGCTCATTACATTGCTTGAGTCGTGGGATACCTTTCGTATTGCTATGAGTGCTCATTCCCCTGGTGGTAGTTTTAAATATAGTGATGTAGAGAGTGCTCGATTTATAGAAGAGGTAAATAGAAAGAACATTAATGCAGCCTACACTTCTCATGCATTGATTGTTAGAGGTAGAAATGGTGGTAATGGCAATAATAATCATGGTAGGGACTCCCAACATAAGTCTTAGTGTTGTGGGCAATCTCATAGTAAGTCCCATGGCCGTAAGTTCTCTTTGACACGTCATTATTGTGGGTAGCAAGGTCATATTAGGTTGTAGTGCCATAAAATGTGCAAAGTTTGATGATTGTAGCATTGTTCCTATAGTAGGATAATGCAAAGTCTGCCTTTGTCTTTTCCTGACAGGCTTGGCATTAGGCTCTAGGTTGATGTGTTGTTGGCATATTGTGGGATCAATCCCCTTCATATCTTTGTACGACCATGCAAACACATCTAAGTTCTTCTTTAGTAACTCATACATGACCACTAGCTCTTCTTCTAGAAGATTTATATCCACCTTCAAGTGACGTTATACCCTCAACATCCATGATAGTTAGTTGCTTTTTACCTTCCACTTCGCGGATGAATGTCCCACGGATGGCTTATGGGTATAGATCCAACTCCTTCAAGGGTGTAGTCTCCTCTTCTGATGATTCACTGGACCATAGCATTGTCCATAGTAAGTCCAATGTAAAGATTGAAGAAATAAATGTAGTACATACTAAGTTTGATGATGAATATATCTTAGTTGCTTCATCTTTTGATACTACTTAGTTTATCGATGCTTCATTTACTTACTCTCAGTGTTGGCTACTTGATTTGGGGGCTTCTTTCCATGTTACCATGCATTGGGATTGGGGTTGGTTCCATACCTATTGCAACATTACGGGTTCTGTGAGATTGGGAAATGATAATGCATTGGATATCATTGGCATTGGGGATGTTAGATTGCATTTTGCTTTAGGAAGCTCTTTTGTTTTACATAATGTATCTTTTGGTGATTCTGTATGGAACATTACTTGTGGTCGCCTAGTTTTTGCTTGAGGTGCCAAGACTGGTAGCCTCTATCCTTTGTTATATCTGGGTCTTTTGGCTATGACTGATTTACCACATGTACCTTTATGGCATTGCCACCTTAGGTTTATACCTTTGAAAGGAATGAAAGTGTTGACTCGTTTACAGTATCTTTTGCCTCTTGATTATTGGCATTTTGATTCATGTGATCATTGTCTTTATGGTAGGCAGACCTGTAATTCGCATAAGAAGTTTGGTTCTACGCACATGGATGAGCCTTTGGATGTATGTGGCCTCATGATCTACCAATCATTGGGTGGCACAAAGTACTTTTGTAACATTTATCAATGATTATTCACAAAGATTTGGGCTTACCCTATTAAGTAGAAATTGGATGTTCTGGCTACATTTCAACACTTTTTTTCTCTTGTTGAAAACCAATTGGGATAGACTAAAATGCCTAAGGTTTGACAATGGGGGTGAATATGTCTCTAAGGCATTTCAGTAGTTTTGCGATGACCAAGATATGAAGCGTCAATTGATTGCTCCATACATCCCAACCCAATGATGATATTGGAGAGTGCATGAATATAACTATTGGAGAAAGAGTTAGTAGTGAGCTTAGCCAAGCATGCTTACTATAATATTTTTTGGTAAAGATAGTTACTAGCGTCGTGTATCTCATTAATAGATTCCCATGCACTACTCTTGGTTGTTAGGTTGTAGAGGAGATATAGTTTGGGAAACCTTCATTATATGCTCATTTGCGAGTCTTTGGATGTGAGACTTTCTACATACTCCTAAAGACAAGTGCAATAAGTTGGATCTAAAATTTGTCATATGCATCTTTCTTAGATATGGGGATACAAGTGAGATGGGCTATCAACTTTGGGATCCGTAGGCTTGGAAGGTTATCTCTAGCCATGATTTGATTTTTCATGAGGAGGAGATGCATAAGAAACTTGAGCAAGTAGTTGAGGTATGCACAATGGTCTTTCAAGAGGAACCTCCTATTATAATACAACCAAGTACACAACTTGCAGTTGATGTAGCGGTGTAGGATCCGCATATTAGATTCACATCCTCCTAATTGCTATGAGCCCTTTGTGGATTATGTCATAATGATAGACTTTAATGAGATCCTTATCTATGAGGAGGCTATGCATAGAGGTGATTCTCATTCTTGCATGATGAGATTTGCATGCAACAACCTAAGGGCTTTGTAGAGAAAGGCAGGGAACATCTAGTATGCAAATTGAAAGAGAGTCTTTATTTATGGGCTTAAGCAAGCACCTAGGGAGTGATACCATAAGTTTAATACTTTTATTGGATATTCCTACAATGACATGTATATGTGTTTATAGACAAAGAAGACTCGTGATGGTAACTTTATTATATTGGTGCTTTATGTTGTTGATATGCTTAGATTAGCTAAAAGTGCTCATGCTAAGTTGGATACTTTAAAGACTTAGCTCAAAAAGAGCTTTAAGATAAAGGACATGGGAGATGCATCACACATACTTGGCATGCTCATCACATACAATTGCTTCAAGGGACTTCTCTACTTGTCCCAGAAGGAGTACATCCATAAAGTAAGCCTATTGATTATCCTTTGCCTTCTTATGTGAAGGTTAGTCAAGGAGATTGTTTGTGGTTTCATATTTAGGGTGGTAAGCCTATTGCTTATCCTTTATCTTCTCATGTGAAGGTTAGTTAGGGTGATTGTCCATAGTAAGATGATGAGAGAGTTGAGATGGCCAAGGTTCCATACGCATCTGCAATGGGCAGTTTGATGTGTGCAATGATAGACACTCGTCTTGAGATAGAGCATTTGTAGTGGGATTTGTGGCATGCTCTATGGCTACACTTGGCAGGCGATATTGGGATGCTATGAAGGATATCATGAGATAATTGAAAGGCGCAACAGATATGTATATTTGCTATGGTACCTCAGATATAGGAGTCATAGGCTATATTGGCTTCGACTATGCAAGACATGTAGACAATAGGAAGTCCACCTCTCAGTATGTCTTTATCTATGCTAGAGATGCTATCTCTTGCATGTCTAGGGTTCCAAATTGCATGGCCTTGTCTACTCTATCAAGGCTGAGTAGATTGCATCCATTGAGGCTTGCAAGGAGGCCCTATGGTTAGGCCGTTTGCTTATAGATCTTGGTATGCCTACTATGACTCCTATACTACATTCAAATTCGGTGAGAGCCATTCATTTGGCATTGAGGTCTCAAAAACACCTTGTAAGCGATCCTAGGAGAGAGAAAACATTTTAGAAAATAGAAATTTTTAGATTTTTAAAAATATTTATATATTGGTAAGTAAATATATCAAAAATTGATGTTGTGATATTCTTGTGGTCACATCAAACCTAGAAATCTAGGCCGCCTAAAGGTCACAAAGATTGTCATAATGAAGATCTCACTCATCCTCATTAAAGTGAAAAATAATATTCAATTTTAATTTTATTCGACGTTTGATTAATTCCCTCCATTCTTACTCCCTTCTTTCTTTCCCATCCTTACTAGTTTCTTCTTCGTTTTCCTTCTTATTTCTAATTCACATAGTTTTTCAATCCAATCTTCTAATCACATCCTTAGCTATGGATCAGTCATCCAATGATCTCTGTAGCTCTAGTAAAAAGTCTCTCTATCATCTTTATATTGAGTTGGATAGTGAGTATGAATCAATAAAGAAGAGAACAAAACCCATTACTATCATAGAGTCTATGAAACATATAGTTAGATTTGAAGGAAAGAAGAATCTTGATCTTTGGTTAGATGGCAAGCTATATCCCAAAGATCCTAGTAAAAATATAACTCTACCTTTCTATAATAGCTCTTCATTGATGAGGTTCATTGGTGATGGTTATAATGGGTTTCTAGGTTATACACTTAACTTGGTTGCAGAAAAGGATGTCCTTAGATTGGAGAACCATCTTTTATCAAAACATAACAACGAGTTGTTGGAGAAGCTAGAGGGCTATCAACAGAGGATTCATTCGTTGGAGAAACACATAAAATCTTATCAACAAAAGCAAACTATTTTAGGCCTTCGAAATTGACAAAAGGCTCTTAAAAATATTGAGTCTCAAATGAGGAGGAGATGGTTGCGGTAAAAGAATCCAAGCAGTAAGGTACATTTTTTTACTTTAAAAATATTAAATATAACTTAATTTATAATTAATTGTATTGATTTGTGATGTTGATTTTGTTTAGGTCTCTTTTTCAACCGAATGCAAGTGAAAGAGATTATTTAAAAGCATCTCAGTTTTATTATCATCTTCTTCCTTCAGTAGTTTCAAAAGATATTTTAGAGAAGAAGAAATTTAAAAAAGGCAAAGAAACAATGCTTGGAGTCATTTATAAAGAATCGTTCTTTGGATAGTGAGTTAGTGCAGAAGACACTAGATAGTATTGGTATTAGTCGAGATGCTTATATACAACTTTTTCAGCTTTTAAAATCAAATATGAAGCAAGGGAAAGCACACAATTATATACTTCCAAGGCCATATGTGGTTAGAACTATTAGACAGAGAGTGAATAACAAAGTGACAGAGATTCTGGGTGAGCCTTTTCATATCAAGGCTAGCTTCAAGGGCAAGAAAAATGAAGTTGTATTCAATGAATTTAATAATATTTTCCTTGACTTTTCCACCCTACAATGTTTAATGATTAGATTTTATGACTTGTCACTAGAAGATGCACAAGGAGTGGCTAGATTTGTGGTTAAACTCGATGAAAGTGAGATTTTGAAATGCACAAAACTAGAGAGGGACTTTATTACCTTGATGAATAGAGCACTTTCATCAAATCACTACAATCACTCAATGTCATTTAGTGTTTAATAGGAATACAACATCTGGTGGCTAGGAGCATTCGAAGTAGATGTAGAGGATTTTTATATATTATATTGGGTTTTTTATTGAACACCAATACTTGATATTATTAAGAGACAAGAAGCATGAGAAGAGCTATTTGCTGAAGGATTTGGGAACTATAAGATTGAGTGGCACATAGCTGGTGATTTAAAGACACAAATGTATGTGCAGTGTATCAAAGGGAGCCAACTCCAGATCTCCTTGCCTATATTGCATGTTCCCAGCCATCGAGTTGAACTCAAGAAATTGGAATAGAGCTCCCTCTAGGCACAACAAGGATCCACACTTTAAGCCAGTCCTAGATAAGTGAACGCTCATATATGTACACTTCATACACTTTTCAGGATAATTGAAAACCTTGTTCATCTTTATATAGGATTTGCATGGAAGTTGAAGCTATTATTAGCTAAAACAGATGCTATAACAAAGATTGAAAAAGTCTTATCTACAAATTGGTCTACATGGTGGTAATGTTGTTATTGAACCAGATCTTCAAAAGTCTAAGGATGGAAATTGTGTCCCCAAGAAGCCATCTATTGATGGAGTGAAGGCTAGAAGGTTCTTAGGCTTTCATGGGAGACTTGGTAAGATAAACTCTAGGAATGGTGGCTCAACTATTAGATACAATTAGTGGAAGTCCCTAATGCAGTTAAGGATCATGCTGATAATAGACAAGCTCAGAATAGAAAAGCCAATGTTTGGAAAACACTAGATAAAGTATTATTTTATTGTGATAAAACAAAATGAAATGGTGATGATCTCAAAGACTTCAAAAACTAATTGAATCTTTTTAAAAAGGCAATGACAGAAGCTTGGGGTAATTAACACTTCACTCACTATATGGTAAGAAGTTTGCATATGTATGTCTGTTTATTATCTGACTCATACAAGGTTTTTTAATTGACTTTCTTTATTTGTTAACTATGCATCACATTTTATACAACCATACTTTATATTTTATCAAGAAATATGGATCTCTATTTGTTTGGTCAATCCAAGATATGGAAAAATCACATTATCAAGCAAGAACAAAATACCCTAGACACAAGACATGGAGGTGGAAGATACAAAGCAAACAATTTATTGGAGATCTTCCAATGGTTCTACAAACAAATGTGGCACAAATTCAAGCTCAAAGATACAACTGCATCATGTAATACATCATCTCTAGTAAGGACTATACAAATTTTCACCCAAAGAAGAAAAGAGTGATATTTAAACTCTTGTGCAAAGCAAAGATTTTCAGAATGGTTACAAACTAGACAAAGAGATGGAAAAAGATGGGTTTCAAGAAACCCTTGACATCTTTTAGTCTGACTCTGTTGTAGAAGAGTCTCCAGTTTCAAGGAATTCACTAGGTCCTCTAGAGGAATCTTTTGTTTCATCCCACTCAATGAGACCTCTACATTTCAGGAACTCTTGTTTCCTATAGCCTGGAAGGAGCTTCAAATTCTCGGCATCTCCTACATGGGAGAGTAAATAAGAGCCAAGAACTCCAAAGTATCCTGCCCTAGATCCACTATATCCAGACATGAAGCCAAAAACTCTTATAGCTTCTTCATTCTCCACCAAAATTATCTTATTTGATCCTCTATTGAAAATTTGCGATCCAATAACCTTGGAGATAGCTTTCAAAGCCATCATTGTTAGGCTTGGAGAGCTTGACAATGATGGCTTGGAGAGCTTGACAACCTGCTATGATAAATTGCAACTATTTGATTATTTAAGCTTCCAATATAATGACCAAGGCCTTGACTTTTGCCAAGCTTCAATGGCCTTGAGCCCTTGGCTCTTCCAAGAAAGTTGTCTGCATCTTCAATTTCTATCAGCACAATAAACCACAATAGTATAAGATGTCAATAGATAAATATCCAATAATATTTTTCTATAATGCATAACATACTCTAATATAAACCACAATGGATATCTTAGAATTATCTTCCATACCTTAGGGTTTTCATATTCTTCAAGAAGACTATCATCATAAAGATTTATTGAGCTATTTGGTTTCTCCTCTAATGGAGACTTCAGTTTCTCTTCATACCCCATATCATCAATACTAAGTCTCTGCTAAATTTGTAAAAACTCTTCCTCTGTATAGGTAGCCCTCCTTTTTCATATTCCATGATTTGATTAATACATGAATGCAAGGCTATAGAGCTGTCTTGAAAATTCTCTCCCTCAACATCAAGACTTACTAGCAACTCCTATTCATAACCTATAAAATTCTTATCATTTTGACCCCATGCTGCAAGGATTGCCAAGCAGTAATCTTCTCTAAGATAAAAAAGGTGTTGGATATCATTTAGCAATATATATCTCTTTTTGTTGATGAGGTAATTGGAAAATGTTGGGACACATTCAAGAGGACCTATTTCAATATCTACACTCAACTCTATCTCCTTTTCTTCCACTTTTGTAATGTTCTCACTTTTAAACAAAGCAACATCAAATCCCTGCACTAATTGGTTCTCCACATCCTCTTGAAATATTTCCCCCTTCTCTTCAACCTCTTTATCTTTGCTTGCAATATCCTCTATCTTCTTCTCTTATATTGTGTCTAAAGAATAACTATCCATATATTGAAGATATAAAAGAAATCCAACATCCTTCTGTACAAGAAGACATTGATGCTGATTCTGATGAAAAGGAAAATCTTCTTCCCACTTCTTAAAACCTTCTTTGCAAAGTTGTTCTAGTAGCATTGGTAGCTTCCACTACATCACTGTAATGAACAAATCCCTCAATCTCTAGGCCTTCAACATGTCTATCATAAAACTCCCTATAATCCTTTAGTTTTTCTTCAAGATCCTTCAAGATATTTTGCAAAGCAAAAGGAACATTAAGCATATATCTGATGTAAACAATTTGGACGAATTTCTAGTTGCAGGGAGGAAATCAAAGAGCTTCTCATCAGAGGTATCCGCTAGATCCTCTTCCTCCATTTCCTCTAGAGAAAATTTCATTTTAGTCATCCTAATTACTCACAAAACCAAATCCTAAAAACAACAACACAAGTTTAGAGATACAATATACGAATTCACATTTTCTCACATTTAAATTTTTTGTCTAAGCTATGTATGACATGCTCACTAAGAAAACTTGAGCAAGGCATCAGTGTGAAACTAGAACAATGAGCCACAATGACAATTTATTTCATTCATCTTGGATGTCTAAATCCATATATCATACTCCAAATTTACAAATGCTTGGATAACATAGCATACATGTTAAATTGTACAAAACAAAACAACCAGAAACAGACGGCAGAGCCTAAGTAAGTCTTTGCTATGCTGTTGTATTTTAAAGAACGATTTGGATTTTAGCAATGATTGCCACAATACATTATGAAAGGTAAATTGACCCTTTGGGCAGTAGAGCAGGCATAACATTTCGTGTTTCATTGGGCAGACATTATTCTAGTTGGAGGATTTATGTAACAATTTTAATGATATTTGATTCCTCCAAATACTCATTGAACTATTTTCCAAGATTGCAAAAAAATAGTGATAATATAAGTTTGTTACTTGAAAATAAAATTGCTTCCTTAATATAAATGGGCCTTGTTGAGAATACACTTACTTTCGGCTTGCAAAGCCTTGTTGAGGATATGTTTGTGGATGAGAAATCAAATTGCTTGGAAGAAAATTGCATAAACACGAGCTTGGGTTCTTATATATATATGTCAATAGTTACCATGCATTTGTTCAGAAAAGTACCATGCACTCGTTCGAAGTGCTGTATTTAAAGTGAAAATGAAAAGGCTAAAAAATTCTCTTTTACACCCGAAAAGCGATGCCATAAAAGCACTATCATATCCAAAAACGTTAGTGACATGTGGCACAAGTTTTGAGGCAACAATGGTCTACGCGGTGCACATGTCAAGTTAACTGCTTATTATAGTAGCCACACGTGTGAACAAAGGTCATTTTAAAGCCAATTTTTGGACCACAAAAGCATTTTTTCGAAGACCAAGCTCTTTCCCTGCTTTGAAACACTACCATGAGGCAACTTTGTCACTGCCAAAAATTCTTTAGCACCCTCTAGATAGGGTAAGATTTCATCACCCCACACAAAATGTGCTAAAGTCTCAAAAATGTAAATTTCTTAAAAAATCTTAGTAAGCTCAATAACGATGTTTTTTTTTTGCTGAATTTTTCTTCGAAAGCTTCTTCGAACATGTCCAAATTTTCTTCAAAAAAGTTTGACGAGTGAAATGTGATAAGGCATAGCTCTCCCCCATACAGAGTAGCCATTTTCTTGAGTAACTAAATGTATTGATTATTATGCTTTTGTGTTCAAGAAACGAGAAATTTAAAAGATCTTGACAAGTCCAATAGCAAAATCATATTCTAATTGCTTACAAACTTATTTTTCTAAATTTTTTTGAATTTGACCAAAAGTTCCACAAAAAAAAGGTGATGTATGAAACACAAAAAGGCATATGTCTCTCTTACCTAGAAGTCCCAGGTCGTGCTTCATACGTTAGAGGGCTACACTGCTCAATAGAAATTCAAGCTCGAAGGTTAGCAGAACTTTGATACATTATTAAAGTTTGATTTTATCATTTGATAAAATAAGTTATTGTCAAAGTGTGAATATATGATTGGCTTGGGATTGAAACTATTTGAGTAGTGTTTGTTTACCACTAAGTGATTGCAAATGACATTATATTAGATTTTGGGGATCTTTCCTAATTTTGAGTTGTTTTTTGTTTTATCTGGAGATTTTAGATGGCTAGAATTAAGGCTACTGCAAGAAAGCAGAAAGTTGATCCTAGAGGTCTTGCTTCAAAGATCCATCAGTTGTACAAGCCTTCCAAACTTACAAGGAAATCAAATCCAAGGAGAAAGTTTTCATAGTAGGTTAGATGTCTAAAGGAGATTAGAAGTGTAATGAAGACTCTGGATAATGCAATTCCAAAATTGCATTTTCAGAGGCTTATTAGAGAAATTTGTGACAAGCATAGTCTGGATAGTTTTAGATGGACAAGGGTAGCTCTCAATTGCATTCAGGAGGCTGCATAAGATTTTTTGATTGAGTTTTTTCAAGATTCCTAGATATTGCTACTCATGCATATCGGCTTACACATGGACAAAGACATGATAATTCTTAGGAGGTTGAGATATAGGTTTTCAAAGGTCCTTGAGCCACTCCCCCTTTCTGATGTGAAGGCTTTCAATATTTTAAATGTACCTCCATATAGAAAAAAGAAAGGTGATCCAAGTCCTAAGGTTAAAGATGTTACCCATGAAAAAGACACAAGACTACATGAGAAAGAGGAAAAGGCCATAGAAGAGTAGGCAGATAAATGGAGGGAGTATAAAAGGAAAAAGGAAGAAGAAAAGGAAGCAGAGTAGCTCCTATCTTTTGAAGAAGAGCTATCTAACCTTCTTGAAAGGGCTGACCTTAAGGGCTTTAATGTCTATTGCTTTTTACCTGGTGATATTAACAAAATATATGATATGATATTTTTTGACTTTGATTGTATTCAAATCCTCAAGAATAAAATGAGAGAAGTAAATGACTCTATTCTTCTTGCTGGGATGAGGTATAATATCTCAAAATTTGTTTTACTCACTATATTTTTCTAGCAATAGGCTTTCATGTTGATGCTCACTATGATATCCATTCCTTTGCTAGGCGTGTAATGCATGAGCTCCCCTTTGATATAAAATTAAAAATTGAGGTTCTTGATCCATCTATCTCATACTATGTGAGGAGTGAGCTTCATGCAAGTGCATTTGATCATTGATTCAATCCAATTGACTTTGAAACTTTGGAGGTTCTTCTAATTCCATACAATGAAAAGTAAGTAATTTGATATTTTGTTAGATTTTATGAGATTTTTTGGCTAAATTATTGAAATATAATTATTTTCAGTTCTCATTGGAGCCTAATTGGAATAGACTATGTGGAGAGGCAATGTTTTCTCATCAATTCTATGAAAGGAAGCCATGGAAATGCCAAGTTGTAAGTTATATAATCCAGGGTCTCATTGATATTTTGATCTTTCTTTTTGTAATTACTCTAAATTTTATTGTCTTTCTGATACAGAGCTATAAAAAGATTGATTGAAGTGCTAGAGAAAAAGCCTCTCATACCTTTTGATTTACTTGCAATAATGCAATATAGACAAGTTGTGGTAAGGTCTTGATTTGAATGGTTGGAGCATAATAAGAAAATTTATTCTATAAAATACCATAAAAAAGTTTCATAATTTTACTTTATATTGTTGATTGTAGTGTTCTCATCAGGATGATAGTCACTCTTGTGGTGGCTGGAGAGTAATTGCAAATGGCAGAAGATTGGTTAGGTTTATTTATCTCAATGAAGATAAACTTATAAAGGTAATGTGAAAGATACTAAACTTTAAGATTGAGGTTTGTTACAAAATAGTTCATTGATGATAATAATATAGTCCATTGTAAAAAATAACAATGCTTTTCTTCAATATCCTTGCATTGTATATTCTTCTCTCCTTGTTGACATCTGCAAAAAATATGTTACAAATGTTTAATAATCGTGAAGTGGAATCAGATATATACCTAAGTGGATATAATATGATATAAAAACTTACTCTTTTGTTATTAAGTTGAAACACAAATGAGCATGGTAGTTCAATATCTTCATTCTGTAAATCCATCCTCACTTGATGTAGCATACATGATGACCTAACCTTTAGGATTGCAATAATGTCCTCATTGAACCAAACATTAATATCCACTATAGGATCTTTGCTAAAATTATCAAGATTTTGGTCTAAAGCAACCAAACTACCACCAACATAATACCATCTACTATAATAAAAGCTAAGGATGAAATTTTGAGTAGTAATCATATATTTTCAAGCTATAGAGTCTTGATCTATATTATATATAATTTTTCCTTCTGTCCCAGTGTCCCATTCCTCATCAATAAATTGTATGACATGATCATATATTAGTTTCTTCACTAAAAGCATGGCCATTGATCTTCTTATCTCGATATTATAAAAGAAGTCATCAAATATATTGATAGGCACGAACAAAGTAACTTTGCTTAGCCTACTTGAGATATTAGGTTTTAATGCTCTCTATATCTCAGAAAATATTTTACATCTATAGCCCTCACTAGTAGCTGGACTTGGCAAAGGCCACTCAAAGCTTGAAAAATCAGGCAAAGGAAGGGGGGATATTGATCCCCATTATTGCATTGTATGGGGACAATATAAGAATGATCATAAAAGAATATTCCATTCTCTGCAAGCTTTATCTACTTTCTACCTTTGTACATTTCTTTTCCAATTGAACCATGCATCACATCAATAACATCAACAATAGACTCGACCAGTTGCAATTCCTCAAGATCAGAGGGATATACATCTACAAGACAAACAAACAAATGTTATAATGGAAAACCTTAAACCAAGTTCAAGAAAAGAAAGACTTTAAGAATCAAATTTTAACAATTTAGTCTATACATTGGAAGATTTGAAGTTCTAGGTTTCAAATATAGCTCTCTATGCATAAACACATGTTGTACCAGTACATCTTTTATGCTATTCTTATTTACTCCAAGCTTGAAATCTTGGATTCTACCCTTCCAAGCAGAAATAAACGAGCTCTCATACCTTCACCTTTTTCCACGTTTTGCCTATTGCATGGTGATCCAACTGTCTTTGCTAATGATTGTAGGAATCCATCTTTCATCTTTTTGGAATGAGTTAAACACTGATACGGATGTGATTTGGGAGCTTGAACACCTGGTTGAAGGTCGAATTTCTGTATCAATAGCACAGAGAGAGAGAGAGAGAGAGAGAGAGAGAGAGAGAGAGAGAGAGAGAGAGAGAGAGAGAGAGAGAGAGAGAGAGAGAGAGAGAGAGAGAGAGAGAGGAGACTAGGATACCACAAAGGAGGGAAAAACATGAGAGGAACAAAAGAAAGGAGGGAAAAAAATATGTGCCAAGCTTTTTACTAATTTGAATTTACATTAAACTTGTCATTATCCTTAATCAAGATATATCATTAAACAAAAGTGGTCGAGATTGTATATCATTAATGCAAAGAATATCATAATCACGAATATAAGAGGCTAAAAATAGATATTGATAATACAAATTCGTTATATATATACACACACATACATACATACATATATATATGTACACACATACACACACACACACACACACACACACAAATATGTGTCAAGCTTTTTACTAATTTGAATTTAGATTAAACGTGTCATTATCCTTAATTGAGACATATCATTAAACAAAAGTGGTCGAGACTATATATCATTAATGCAAAGAATGTCATAATCACGAATATAAGAGGCTAAAAATAGATATTGATAATACAAATTCGATATATATATATATATATATATATATATATATATATATATATATATATGTATGTATGTATGTATGTATGTATGTATGTATGTATGTATATATATATGTACACACACACACACACACACACACACACACACACACACACACACACACACACACACACACACACATCTCTCTCTCTCTCTCTCTCTCTCTCTCTCTCTCTTTGTAAAATAAATTTTTGCATTTTTTAAAATAGAAGTTTCATTACGGAGGCTTTGCTCCTATTGGTCTAGAAGGCTCTCTTTCTATCTCCTAAAATGCATTTTTGAGACCTCAAAACTTCCCTAATGTTCATTGAGCTTGTTAAGATACCTCTACAAATACGAATCTTGCAAATCTGCTCACTAAAGTTTTCCTAGTGGAATGATATACCTTCCCTAGGAGGTTGATAGGTGTAGAATGAGATGATGTCTTTCCTCACCCTATTGTACTCTATGTACATGTCGTAATTTTCTCTTATTCTTTTGCTCCTCACTAAGGTACATTCACCTTCAAGTGGGAGGTTGTTGGGGGTAAAGGTGTCTTTGCCTAGCCGCTCATATTTATTCACTATACACTATACTTACATACCTATACACTGCAAGTGACGGGCACCCATCACTGCCACTTTATTCTTTATTCTTTCAGTGACTATTGAATAAGGAAATTTCGATCATACATTGTCATTTTTAGAGTTTCCACATATGGTGTGTCTCTCTCTTGCTCTCTTGCTCCATCCGCCATAGCTCTTGCTTCACTCTTGCTCTTGCTTGTGTGCTTCCAGCCAGGCTCTACCTTTCACATAGATTTGATTTGATTGGAATCTTGATGCCCCCTCTTAAAATGTCATCATTAGCATGATAATTTTAGATGTGTATTTGGGTAAATTGCTATGTTAATTGAAAGTATTAGAAGTGCAAATTATAATCCGAGGTGGAACTTTGGATAAGTCACAACATGAATGGAAAGTGTTGCAAGCTCAAATGTACTTGGTTCTATCTTAAAGACATATGGCTATAACAAATTTATTAATTTTGTTAATAATTCCATGCCCATGTTTTAATTACTTTGTCTTTAATCCATTTTAGCAAGGCTTTCTCAAAAGATCATGCTTTGAGTTTGGAAGATCTTGTGTATAAAGGAATTCTGTTCCTATTTCTTACATTTGAATATTGTGTTGTATTTTTTCTTAGAGTATTAGTAGGTCTTTCCCAAAAGATCATGCTTTAAATTTGTAAGAAATTATATATGAAGGAATATCTCTTCCTATTGCTTACATTTAAATGTTCTTTTGTGTCTTTTCTTAGAGTACATTTCTTAATCCCTCTAAATATCATGTCTTTGGAGCCTTCCCCTTTTTATAAGGCTTCTTGTGGACTTTTCATACCATGTCCCATGACCTTGACTCATTTATTTCCATGACCATTCACTATGGCCTTGGCTTGCAATTGGTATGACTATTCATTGTC
Organism: Lygodium microphyllum; assembly: GCF_053477565.2. NCBI lineage: Eukaryota > Viridiplantae > Streptophyta > Polypodiopsida > Schizaeales > Lygodiaceae > Lygodium > Lygodium microphyllum. Next base: position 42,191,548 of record NC_141139.1, on the reverse strand, counting down.
AATTTTCCATTCAAATAAGAAAAGGATTGTAGCACCTCAACCTAACTATTTGCTTCCCAAAAAAATTCAATTGAATAAAGCATAATCGATGAAGTAGTGGCTATCAATCACCTTCTCAATGAATGTTAATAACCACCTCAAGTATACTCTAAAGCTCGGCTCACACACACACACACACACACACACACACACACACACACACACACACACACACACACACACACACACACACACACACACACACACACACACACACACACACACACACACACACACACACACACACACACACACACACACACACACACACACACACACACACACACACACACACACACACACACACACGTACTTGTGTATGTGCACATTTCAAGAATGCAAATTTTCCAATGCATGTTTGGAGGTATCTACTTATTTTCTAGGTATAGTTTAGGAATTGTGTCTCAAAATGAGAGTTTCCTAGGTTATACATATCTAGGATTCATTCTTTACTAGTGGTTCATTCTCATGCTTTCATACAATGACTTTGCTTGCTAGAACAAAATTAGTTGCCATTGTTACTACTTCAAGCATGCAATAGCATATAACACAATATAATTGAATGCTTCTATAACACAATATGAGAACTAAAATAAAGCATCAAAAGGTAAGTTCTATTTTGATGAATTTATTCTTCAAATAAACCTTTTTAGGATGGGATAAACTTTGGCACTTCTTTTGATGAATTTATTCGTTAAGTAGATGTGCCTAATTGACCAAAAGTGGGAGAAGAGTTTTAACTTCTTGAACTTATTTAATTAATAAAGATATCAAGCTAATACAACATAATAGTATTAAATTACCATACAAAAAGTATACAATTGAGAAATTAACTCGCAATCAAGAATGTATGCAAGATTTTTTGACTTATAAATAAAAATTAATAATATGAAATTACAATGCTCAAAGTACATGATTGAGCGATTAACTCATAATCCACAATGTATTTAGATCATACGTTTTTTGATATCTAGACCTTAGGTAGATACAAAGTAGAAATATTTTATCATGGTGCACAAACTTTAAAGTAGAGAAATTAGCTATTACCATGTAATATGTTGTGCATGCATAAATGTGCATGCATGCATATATATAGATACATATATAAATGTGCACGCATGTGCACGTGCGCGCACACACACACACACACACACACACACACATGCACACATGCAAATATGATGTTTTTATACGACTAATGATTACACAAATGTTTTGTTTATGGAAGGGTCTTTACTCATTGGTATTGGAGGGTCTAGCCGTGTTAGCATTTGAGGGCTCAACCTCATTGTTAATAGTCTCTTGAGGGAAATCTTGTGTGAGTTTGCCAATGAACTCTTCAATTGACTCCCACTCATTATGTTTTGTCTTTTTTCACTAGTTCTCCTCAAGTAGCATTGATACCTCACATTTAGTCCCCCACTTGGAAATAATAGACTTAGTTGAGTGTGGGAGTTTTGGTTCTACTTTGTAGGGGAAGCCTTGGATGGTCACCCTAACAACAATCTAATACACACCTAAGAAGAGTCACTTCCTAACCAAGAAAATATGAGAGTAACTAAAACTACAGTTGGTTCATGGTGAGTGGGGCAACCTTCTAAACTTGGATAGTCTCAAGGATCAACACTTTACCAATAAACCATTATCCTAAAACAATGTTAGCTTGGGCTATATCCAAGTGGAGGTAGTCATCTTTTAGCACCTATACCTAGTCTTGGAAAGCTATTGAACTTATCATGTCTACTATCCATAGAGAGCAATCTTCTCTAACACTACACTTGGTTCATGGTGAGTGGGATAGTCTTCTAAACTTGTAGAGTCTCAAGGACCAACACTACCAATAGTCCATTATCCTAAAACAATATTAGCTTGGTCCATATCCAATTGGAGGCAGCCATCTTTTAGCACCTGTATCTAGTCTTGGAAAACTGATGGCTTATCATGTCTACCATCGATAGAGAGCAATTTTTGGGATTGGACCTCCTATGTTCCTCAATGTTTTACTTTAGTTATCTAAACAATTTTATGCTAGGACATTATTAAACAAATAAAATGTGACATACTCACCCTAGCAAAGTTAGAGGAGGAAACGTTTAGTAGTTGCATGTATACCTCTCGACAAACAACACTATGTGGACTTGATTTGGGTGCATGGACTTAGTTGGTTGGGTAGTCTCTAAGTCTACCTCATAGAAAAATGTCAAGGCCTTAACCTAAAGGATCAATTTGAGGGTTCCTAAACTATAAACAACTCTTGGATTGTAGTCTAACACCGGCCTACGAAGGGTCACTTTGTAAAATGTAAAAAATGAGAGTGGACTAAGGTTGCACTTGGTTCAAAGAGAGTGGAGTTACCTTTTAAACTTCCATGGCCATTAGGACTTAATTGCATTGTGGTCCCCTATAATGGTGTTGAACAAGTTAACTATCCTATTGAATTAGGGGGGTCACATTCTAAAAGCTCTATCTAGTGTTCAATAAAGTTACCAAATTTATTGGATCCACCCAACCAAAGACTCTCAATTGTTGATATTGAGGCATTTCACTTTTCGCGATGAGTTTGTTTTAGTTATCTAATTAGCAGATCATGTTAGTACACTGTGAAAATATACAAAAGAAGCTTCCTTTTATTATTATAAATAATTTATGTACAATACATAAATAATCAAGAATGAAATCAATATCTTTTAATCATGACTTAATTCCTTTATTATGATCCCTGTAGGGATTTCAACTTTTGAGAAGCCATCTTAGTCCTCACAAGGACTTCGGACCTTTGAAGGTCATTCCACCACTTGACTAGTATTCGAGGTCATCCGTCCTATTTAATGATGGGAATTATAAAGCTCTACACCCTTATCATAGGTTATCGAGGGATTTGCTAGTTCACAGCCCTTGTAAACTCCTCTTAAGTTGATGCAACAACAACGTGCTTGGACTTTTTCACTGCTTAGCTGTAAGCTAAGCAGTGCCCTTCTGGGTTTATCTCAATCACTTTGTCATTCTCATTGGACCTTGTGATGAGCCCAACTACCAATGGCTCTAGCAGTGCGATGGATCCACAACTATAAATCCTATTTTTGTTAACATTGTGGATCCAATAGCCAAATATCCTCTTTCTATTGATCTCTTCGATCCAAAAACCACATATCCTCTTAAATCTTTTTATTAATTCAAAATCAAAATCATAAAACAAACATACCAACACAAGGAGTACAATCTTTTTCAATCAATAAACAAGATCAATTGAAGGACACTTTTAACTTAGTTATAATAAGTAATCATAGAATAAACAACTCAAACCTGATTATCACAACTTGGTATGGTGTGATCTATGTCCTCGATGCCATCTTCTAAGTTCATTGCTGAAGTAACTTGCTCGGGTTCTCTAGAAGTGCATTCTCCAACAACCTCCTTTTCTTCACGATGTCTCTTAGGGGCCATTATTTTGGAGTAAATTAGATAGAGCTTCTATACAATTGTGTCGATAGATTTTGGGATTATAGAGAACAATCAGGTTTTTTTAATATAGCCTACTTTAGCACACTTTGACAAGAATCTCTCATTCGTCTTCAGTGCTGCCATTGTCATATTAGCTTGATTTGGTGCCCTCATTGATAGCTCGGGCCGTGTGCTAGGATTGATCATCTTGGCATTGTATTTAGCCTTCCATTTAGTCTACCATTGTATACATTGGGAGGCTAATCAATTTGCTATTGTATTTAGTCTTCCATTTCAATTTAACACTTTATTCTCTTCTGTCTTGCTATCTCTCCATATTCATGTTTCTTTGCATGTTCGTGTTTCTCTTCTCTCTTTCTTTCCTCTCCATGTTCATGTTTCTCTTTTGATGTGCACTTTCACATGGTACCCTCACCTAGGTGAGACACTCATAGAGGATTCTACAAGAGGAGACAACATCTAGGTTTTTTGTGGAGTAGATTAGTTTTGCAAAGAATGTGAGATTACTATTATTTTGAGGCATTTTATGAAGTGCGTGGGACATCTATAACTTTTTGCAAGGTGTAGCTCATTTTCCCTCCATTTGAGCATCTCAACACGAAAACTAGCAAATTTGGCTTCCAAATCTTGGACATGAGCTTTCTATGAATCCATAATAGCAGTAGCCTCAACCAACTATTTAAGAATTTCACATTGAGTATCCTTCTCAGAAGCCAAGTCCTCCAAAACTTTACATAGCTATCATGTGAAGGAATCAACCTTGTCCTGCAAGAACATATAAACTCTTATATACATGGGATAGAGACATAAAGTAACGGCTATCTCTAATGTAGCTTGGGCACTGGAAACCATCTAGGGAAGCATTGATCCAACTAATGAGACCCATTAGAACTATTCTACATCACTATAGGAGAAGAAACAAGAGGTGGAGACTTCAATAGAGGAGGAGCAAGAGATGGGATAAGAACTCCACTAGGACAAGGTGCAAATGTAATGGCTCACTAAAGAAAGGCGCCATAAGAGACGTTATTGACCTTCCTTTTCTAGACCTTTTGGAAGTGCTTATCTATCTTGGTAAAAAGGAACAATGCCTAGTTAAACTTAGTGTACCATCTAGAATAGAAGTAGTAAAGAGCTCCTAAGATAGACACTTGGATAGGGTCCTAGTCAACATAAATTGATCATGAAGGAATAGGCATAACTACTTCCTAATTAGGTTTGAGATGGTGGCTATAGAGATGCTAGACTTGCTAAGAACTTTGCTAGGCATAAAGGGTACAAATGTTTTCTTCTATAGTATGGTGATAATTTTCTCAATTGACAACAATTGAGTAGCACTATATACTAATGGAGTGGAGAGAGGCAGGGAAAGGGCATCATTACTATGTATAGGAGAAAGGTAAAAATCTCATTTTGATAGACCAAGCTAGTTTTCCATTTATAAGAGGATAAGAATAAATAATAAGAGTAGCATCAACAAGAGGAAACTTGAGGCCACAAAGTCATGTACACTCGCATGATGAATATAATCTACCTGCAACAATATAGAATAATTGTATACTGGCAATGGGACATGTTGACCCACTATGAAGGGTACATTTAGACTACACAGGAAGAGACACACATGCATACACTAGGAAAAATAGGGGAAATTTTCATGAAAAAATACAAAAGCATGACTAAAAAGTAATAATGGAAAAGACTAACAACTAACAAGACTTGATAAATCATCCCAAAGTATTCTACATTCCTACGAAAAAAATTGGACATGACATATGCACACATGAGATCGAAAGCTTCCTATAATGCAAAGATACAAGCACCTTGAGTCCCATAGAGTCATCAATTGAGAGCATATGGAGTTTCTTCTCTAGGGTGACATGGTTGGCAATGGTTTTCTAATGGTAAAGGGAAGAGAGCTTCATCCACACCTTTGCTACAATCCACAATTTGCATATATGAATAAGAACAAATCATGTAGGCTCATAAAGAGAAAAAGACCTAGCTCTGAATTGAGCCAATCCCATAGAGCTACTTGGTCCATTGTAGAACCAATGGCGGCATCCTCCACAATTCAAGGAATCATGCGGTGACAAAATACCAAAGATCAAAGGTATCAAGTATGCATTCCACTTTGCTGACTAAGGGAATAGTTCAACGGGAGTTCAACCCATGAAGTTGATATTCTTTGGATAATGAAGGGACAACAGGCACCTACATTGAGGGTGCAATCATGGCAATATAAGGGTCAAAATGATGGGCCTTATGTAAGATATGCACAGAACTAGGTGGTGGATAAGGCCACTCTAATGTTCTAGGCCTGTAAAAGTAGGGTTTCCTTTCAGAATGATGCTCTAATCTTCTTCTTTGTGACATTCAAACTAGGAGAACACCTCTCTTCTATGTGACATATCAAGAGTAAGTTAGTGAATGACACAATGTAAAGTACTAGTTCAGCGGGATATGTAAGTGACCAAAATTAAATTATCAAAGACTATTAATAGTGTACTAGGACTTAATTTGAGTGGTACAAGTCTTCCAAGCCAAAAAATGTAAAAAAGTGACACACTTACAAAAAAATGGCGTTTCCAACTATTCTAAAGGGATCTTTGCAATTTTGCCCATGTAGGCTTGTTAATTAGGTTTGTTTGCTTTGACTTGAGTGCCTCAATGACCTTATTTTCAAGTTCATATGTGAAAGCTATGGTCAAAACAAGTTGTAGCCATGCATAGAAAAACCGATTAAAGGAAAAGTGAACAACAAGAGTTTGAAAGGCAACAAGCATGTAAAACAATAGTGAAAAGTAGGCCCTTGAATTGCTGCAAATGGTTATAAATAGATATTTGAGTCATTGTTACAAGCATGGGTGAATAATAAATATTGCTATAATTAATAGGACTAAAGTAAAAGATAAGCGATTCTACCTCTCTATGGGCACCTTTTTAGCCCAAAAAGACCTACTTGTAAGTGGTTATTTTTGGGATAGATATGCAGATTTCTTTACCTATTAGTATAGGTGAGACAAAAATTTTCCTTAGTACTTGCTACTGCAATTTCTTTCAGGCTGGAAGAGTGGTCCTCACCTGAGCTATCATCTCAAAGAGAGTTTTCTTAAGCTATTTTCTTATGCATAGTGTATTTAGCTCAAAGGGATTTATTATAGTTGTGTAGAAGAGTAATATGATTACATGTTGGGTCTATTTGTTTATTGTGTTCTATAGTATATTCAAGAGTTATTGTTCTTAGATTTCTTTCTTCCATTGATCTTCTCTCTTCTTTGATTCAAACACTTGAAATTTGGTAAACCCGATGTGAAAAGGCCTACCTTCGACTCTACAACATGGGAGAACAAGTTGAAGAAAAAGTTATTGTCAAGACAACAACAAATATTAAATATTATATGGGGACTTATGAATTGATTAAACATGAAGAGGTTGTTACCAAGTCTTTACAAGAGATGATTATAGAGATGAACATAGAGATGGCCAGTGTATCAATTGATGATATGCTAAGATATTTTATGAGGGTTGTTACGTATCAAATATGGAGCCATATAGTATCTATCTACATAGATTATGAGATTGAAGACTTAGGAAAAGCTTCTACTTAGGAAAGATTTGGTAAGCCTTTGCATATGGTGTGACAATACAAAGCATGTGTAGATATTGCAAGTCATACAAAGATGCTTTAAGAAAGAACATGATTTTTTAGATGGATGGAAAGATTCATCCTATTAAATCTTTCCATATTTTGGAAGGATTCATGCCAATGAAGTTGGTATGTCCCTTTACCAAACAAGAAAGCACTGAAAAGTGGGTAACACCTTTGATTTATGCTTGATAGGATAGGCCAATACCTTATGCAAATAATCACGAATAAATGTAATGAAATACTTTGCACCACCTAGTGTTTGACAGAGCATGGGATCATAAGCATATGAGTGCACAAGAGCCAATGGGTTGTCCACACATGTATAACCAAACGTTTTATGTGAGTTATGAGTCTTCCTGCCATATAAACAATGATCACATGAATCAAAACATTAGTCAAGAGGTGATAAATATTGCAAATGAGTCCTTTAAGGACATATGCTCAAGACAATGATGCCAAAGAGATATACATGGAAGATCGATCACATCCATACATGATCAATAGATCCAGATATAAGCAAGGGATACATGCTACCAATCTTGGCACCTCTAGCAAAAAATAAGGTTGCAACATGTAATCTTCCATGCACAATGACCAAAAGATACATATTCTATCATCATCCAATTGTCTAGCTGAGATAAGGCTTTTAGTCAAAGTCGAGACATGACGTATATCATATAGCACAAGTGAAACACTAGTACCAAACTACAGCCTCACATCACCTATGCCAACAATGTCACATACATGATCATCAACCACTCTCACTAGACCTGTAATAGTGTGATAGGTATAAAATCAATTATGATGCGGTGTATATAAAAGGAAGCCTCTGAATCAAGAAGCTAATATTGAGATTAAGAAAATTAAATATCAAGAAATTGAGTAACATCAAGTGAAGAAAGTAATAAGTATGTAATCATCTAAGTTGTACTCTAAGGCATTTCTCTCTCCTATCTTAACACAGGACTTAGAAAGAATGCTATGATCATCAAAGACTTGGCATTATCATGCATTTTTTCTCTTTCTTTTTCACACCTATCATTGTGTATCTTATGGCACTCTAGCCTGATCTAACCTTGCTATCCAAAATAATGATAAGTGAGAGAGAACTTAGGACCACATGACTGATTGTGTGATTGCCCATGAGACTTACATGTACCCCTATTGGTTTGTGAGTCTCTACCACAATTATTATTCCCTTTACCATCATGTATGTCTCTAATTGTAAGTGCATGAGAAGTATGGGTTGTATTAATGTTCTTCCTAATCACTTCTTCTACAAGAAAAGCTCCCTCTAGATTAGAGCATTTAAAGCCATCTTCACGGGGATTGGCACTCGTAGCAGTAAGAAATGTATCTCAAGTCTTAGGTTGTGTAACAGGCAAGAATAGAAACTTTATGTTATCCTGAAACTTAATGCCCTACAAAAGAAGTTGACAAATAATGGAGTGGAACTCATTCAATTAAGTGGATTTAGGAGTGCCATCCTTTATGCAAAGCTCCACAAGTTTCTTTAACCAATGCTTGGACAATAACAAGATAATGGCGGACTTGCATGGCTAATCCAAATCATCCCATGCCTCTGCATCAAACTTCTTGAGTTTTATACCTTTGCATTTCAATGATCAGATTTTCTTCTTATACCTTTGCATTTCAATGGTTGTATTTGCTTCTTTTGCACCAATAATTACAAAATCTAAGTCTTTCAATAATAATTGAAGTTGGTGCCATCCAACTTGTCTTTAGCCAGTAGTAGATGCCATGATAACTACAAAGAAAAGAGTAAAAGAGCTGCTATAATAATAGCAAAATAATCTCAAAATTAGCCCAAAACCAATTGCAAGAGGTGGGATGTAATACAAGATATAGCTATCCATAAAACATATGTTATAGAGTGCCCACAACAAATATATGCTCTCAAAGAATTGCTCAAAACTGGAATTTCAGTATGGTTGGTCATAAAATTGCAATAAATGAATTTACAACTATAGGTAAACAAGCAAAAGACAAAGCTTCCATTATAAGAATATCCTAATAGCAATTGGGATATGCAATGCAACTAGCAATGCAAAATAGAGCATACACCACAAGGCACCAAATATTATCATAGACCCAAAAATGTTAGATATAGAGATACACTTCTAAATAAAGGAGTAGCATGTAGATAAGTCAAATGTGCATACAAGATCTCCCAAAAGCAATAGAGATATGCCAATCTGCAAACTAACTCATTGCATATGAATAGTGAAGCTCAGATATATAGCCAAGAATGCATTCAAGCTCACAAACTCATTGACAAGAGGAAGTACCAAGTGTACAAACCAAAGCTAAATCAATCCACAATCATTGGTATTTGCATGAACAATGTACACCTATAGAGGCTCAAGTTGTAATAGAGAGCAAGATGGTGTGTGGGAAGTCCAATAGTCACAATGTGTGACTTGCCTTCCCTTATTCTATTGTCATAAAAGAATAAAGAATAAAGTGACAGTGATGGGTGGCCATCACCTGTAGTGTACAAGTGTGCAGGTAGTAAGTACAAGTCAATGTAGGTAGGTAGGCATAGGTATCCTTTAAACCCCAACAACTAACAATATTCACAAGTTTCTAAAGCTAATTAGATTTGGTTGGAAACTCCTTGTATTGCTTGAGACATCACTTTTGTTGATGAAGGATATCTTGCAAAACATAAATCCAAATGCCAAAAAGTTGATCGTTTAAAGTTCAAGACATAATGAATTTCATATTTCAATATTTTTTTGATTAAGTATTTACTTATAACTTTGTAAGAGCATAGCAATAATATGAAAATCACATAAACATGTTATACAAATAGCATGTCAAAGAACTAGCACAAGTCTCTTCATTGTCTCATAATTTTCGAGGGAGGTGCCATTCCACAGTTTTTTGAGAAAATATGCACTTTTCTTTACTTTTCTTTATTTTTTATTAATTGAAAGAAAAAAGTAGATTCTAACCTTATCAAATATTATATATTATGAGGATTGCAATCCACTTTAATAAAGTCAAGCGTGAAATGATGACATAAACTTGAATAAGCATACCAAATTAATTTTAAGCTCACAATTCATTAGTTTCATGTTTAAAACCACTAATAACCAATTAATTTAAAGATTATAACTAAAACCAGAAAAATGGCTTAAGAAATATTCAATTTTGGCTACAAATGATTCCATTTTAGTGCTGTTTGATGGGTAGATTTTTTCTGATACTATGATTGAATTACAATAGCCATTAATGCTGAAAGTATGGTTGAAAAATATATTATATATGTATGTACTTTGGACATGTTTGAAGTCATAAAAGAATTTGTTGAATGGGAATGTAAAGGCTGAAAAATTAGGGCTGAAGCACTTGTAGAGATGAAATATAAAACTATTGATAGAAGGTTAAGCGAGTTGCTTTGCCTTTACCCTCAGATAGTGATAGTATATATGAGAAAATCTCCAAGTAGCCAAGTGGGATCTGAAAGGAGTTGGATATATATTCACTCCTTATACATTGAAGAAGTTGAAAGTTGGGAGTGATGGGCTACTTCTACCTTGTAGAGAAAGAATGCTTCATGAAAATGTTGACAGATCATGCAAAGGCTTTTGCATTTGAGCCTGTTGAAATTAGTTGTGTTGATCTAACTATTGTCACTCCCATGGTCATTTTTACAATGGGGCACGTGCCATGGAATTCAAGGCCTATTCTTATGTGGTAGGTCTCCTTGTCTAAGCTAATGGAGTTGTTAAATGAGAAGATCAAGATGAAAATTTTGGATCCATCCTAAGCTCCATATTCTAACTGTTGGTTTTCTATATTGAAGAAAAATGGGGCATTGCAGTTCATTCAAGGTATGCAGTTCGTCAACATCACAATAAGAAATGTTGATGATGCAGGGCCTATTGTAGATGAGTTTGCAAAAGCATTTGCTAGCAAGGCTATCTATTCAATGGGGGATTTATATTCAGGATATGATCAATTTGAGTTGGCATTGGAAAGTTGAGATATTACTACTATGAAGATGCCATTGGGTTTGGTATGCATGTGTACCCTTCTCTACAAAGAGAAACAAATTCTATTGTCCACATAATGAATGTGATGAATAGGGTTTTGTGAGACTTTGTTCCCCAGTTTACTATGCCATTTCTTGATTATGTATCGATCAAGGATTGTGAAGTGCATGGAAATAATGAGGAGTTGGATGAGAATGGCCATTGGATATTTGTTGCCAACCATATTGGAAATTGCAAGAAGATTAGAATCACTTGGAAGAAGTGCATTTAACTCTATTAAGTCAAGATTTTGTGTTTGGGATTGAGGAGGTGTTAATTGTAGGTCACATATGTGGCTCCTATAGAAAAAAGTCCTCACCCCAAGGATTGATGGAATTGATAGGTTGCATGAGACTTGCTCTAGTGTATCATAAGTCAGAAGGTTTTTGGGTGCATGTGTTTTCTATCTCATATGGATTCCTCACTTTGCATATGTGGTTGATGACTTCTATTAGCTATTGAGGAAGGGGCAGAGGTTTTGATGCAAAAAGTATATTACTAAAGAAATGAGAAAATTAAAGAGACTCTTAAAGCCTACTCCTACATTGAGAAAGGTAGATTACTCAAATGGAAGGCCTAGTATTTTTATAGTGGATACAAGCTAGGTTAGAATTGGGTGCCAACTTGGGACATAATGATGACCACAAAAATAGGTATGACATTTGATTTGGTGCAAAGGTGCCTAAAAGATGATGATTGCAAGTCAGGTGGGAGCTTTGGGCATTGTAATAGCCCTTAAATGTGATAAGGGATATTTTGTGGGTGCTCATGTGATTATTGAGATAGATTGATTCCCACTATTGGGGATGATTGCTAGTTGTGCCACACCAGACATTGCTATGTTGTAGTGGATAGTGTATATTAAGTCATTAAATCCTGAATTGCAGCATATGCAGGAAGGGATAACTTGGTTACTGACATACTATCAAGGGCATGGTTTGATGATGAAGTGGACATGATAGAAGATGAATTGGATGATGAAATAGTTGCTAAAAATGTTGGTTTTACCATTGGGGCTGATTGGACAGTTGTTGTAAATGCAAGTACATGTCATAAATGATGGTGTAGTTGTCATCAATGTAAGGAAAACATTAAATGTAGTAAGTATAGCAGGTTATGGGTGCTACTGTAACAATGAATTTAGCAATAAACAAAGTGTTTTTAGCAAGGAAAAATGTATGCATAGTAGGAGATAAGCATTACAAATACTATGTTTTAGTGATGGTGAAATTTTTGGAGGACTTATATGCACATGATTGGTTGAAAATAGGATAATATCTTAGCACACTGTCTAAGAAAGAGTGACCAAATGCAGAGTATAACAAAAGAAAGAGAAAGACATATGGATTTTTCTTGAAAGATGGTTATCTCTAGAAGCTTGCAACAAAGAAAAAGAATGGGGCTCCATTGTGAGTCATTAGAGATAGAGCTACTCAGTCAGATTATGCAAAAATTTTATGAAAGTCTATGGGCTAGCCATAGAGTTGTCTAGGGCACTTTCATGAGTTCTTCTCACTCTTGGAAATTAAGTTGGCTTTGATTACAACATGCAATCCTAAAGGTAACGGAAAGAGAAAAAGGGGATACTTGCCTATCATCTAGGCACTAGCAAAAGCATGTAGAGGTAGGATAAATGAGTGGCCGAGGATGCTAAAGTTTGTATTATGGGCCAACAGGATGACACATAGTGCAGTGACAGGTTTTATGACTATTGAATTGATATATAGTTAGAAGCCCATTATGTCGATTGAGCAGATGGTTGCTATATGGAGTGTGGTACCTTGGTAAGAAGAGTTGAGTAGAGAGAGTGTGTTGACTCTATACATTAGATAGTTAGGGAAAAGACAAAAAGACATTGAGGCAGCACTTTTCAGGTTGCACGCAGCAAGGCTTCAGAATAAGAAGAGGTTTTATAAGAGGCATCAACTGAGATCAAGGGTAATACAGGAGGGTGATTGGGTGTTGATTTATGATAGTAGCTTAGAGAACTAGTGCAATTCTATTCATAAGGTTTTGATGGAGTGGTTTGGTCCATATGTGGTATGACATGTACATGAAAATGCTATCTATTCACTCAATGAATTGGAGGAGAATACATTGTGGATTTCTATAGAAGGTAAGTAGATCAAGCTCTTTAAGAGATGGGAGTTTGATGTATACATGATATAAGAGCTAGGGATAGTATCTATTTATGATAGTGTAGAAGAGGATGACATGGAGATGGATGATGAGGGCTTTGAACTTGTGGAGGCTTAATATGACTATAGTAGATAGGTTGGGGGAGAATTTAAAATCTTAAAAAAAATCTCTATTTCAATGAGGATTTATGGGGACCAACACTTCTAGGATGAGCTAAAACTATAGGGATGAGAAGGTGGGACTACACGTAGTAAAAGACAATTGTAGGTTGTTGTGTAGAAAAATTTGGGAGCTGAAATCTTTAGAATTTGGTTCTAACTTATTCACAAGATTGTAGATTGCAGAAGAAAGCTTAGAGGTTCAAGTTACAAATCAAAAGATATGTGCAATTTTCTATGGGGTGGTCTTGTAGGAGAGTTTTCCAAGTAGAGAGAGATTGGATTTTATGCATGTAAAGTATTGTATGTGACATATGCTTTAATAGAGGTGGATAGGGCTGACTTATGTATACCCAAGGAACAAGAGAGGACCAAGATAGTCAAGAAATAAGATCTAGAAGTATAAGCTATGAAGGATGGGAGGCTAGATGATAGGGTAGAGGGAGAATGTATTCGAGAAGAAGAAGACGATGAATTTGAGCAAATAGTTGAGCTTGGAAAGGATGAAAGGCAAGATGATAGGGTAGAGGGAGCAGGTATTGGAGAAGAAGAAGATGATGAATTGGAGCAAATATTTGAGCTTGGGAATGATGATGGGTAGTTGTGGCCCATCCTGAAGATGTGCAAGTTTGGAGGGGGGGGATGTCATGACGCATCATGTCCACTCTCAATAAAAGTTACACATTATATAGAGATACTATGATTTCATTTATGTGTCATGACCAATGTTTTGGCATGGAAAATTAAAGTTGATTACTATATGGGAGCATGAGAAATAGTTGGGGAAACATCAAAGACTTGCCAAATGTAAGAAAAAGTTTACATATGATATACTTGTCAAGTTGGTGACCATGTACTTTGCAAATGTTGTAAATGGTTAGGACCAAAATCATCAAGAATAAGTGAGTCCCAAGATAATGTCCACTTGTCAAGTCGGTGACCATGTAATTTGCAAAGGTTGTAAATGGTTAGGAACAAAAGTGTTGAGAATCAGTTCGTGCCCAAGATAATGTCCACTACTCATGGGATAAGGGGAAAATCTCCAAATAAAGTGAACATGCAAAGGGTAAGAAGGAGAAAAGGCAGACTTTTGTGTGAAGCTAGTCATGGACAGTTAGAAAGGGAAAAAAATGGTGCGATGTTTTTAGCCTGCTTATGGTAAAACTATGGAGAGGTTGGGAAGGAGAGATGTATGCTTATTATGCTCAATAGGAAGCTCCCAAGATAGGGCAGAAGAGGGAGCCATCAAAGCTTATGACAAAAAGAATTTAAGGAAGGTTTGAGGAGTAATCTCTAAAGTTACTTTATTGTCCAAAATAGGGAAAAACATGCAGCATGATGTCGATGAAGTTCATGAGCTTCAAATAGACTTTTGAATGCATCTATTGTGATGGAATTAGAGTATCTAACACTAGAGAAGGTTTGAGTACCAATAAAAATCAAGATTAAAGTGGATTTATGGGTAGTAAGGAGGGTTTTCTTTTTGCTATAAGTTGTCATACAAGGTTAAAGTGGTTTTTGAAGCTCCATAATGTATAAATGGTGATTTTGATGGATTCTAATGCTTGATATCACTTCCTAGAATTATTGCACATAATCTACTATAGATATTTTGATGTATATATTAATTTATGAGGCACATGTATAGCATAGGTCTTGATATGTCAAAGGTTTTTTGAGGTATAGTCTCATATTATGTGTTGGAAAATCATCCAAAGTGTGTTTGCATGCCTAGGATCTGGGTATCTTATATGGTTATATTGAGATGTAGTGCTAGACCATATATGGAATAGAATCATTGGATTGCACCTCTATTATTGTCTTTCACTTCATCTAAATACTTAATACTCTTTCTTTCTTCATGTTCCTTGTTTCACTCTCTCTAAATCCTTCTTTCTCATACCTCTCTAGTAGACCTTCTACCTTACATGCTCTGACACTTTATTTAATTATTTCTTAACATCCCTTTCATCAAAGCTAATACCTCATCAAGTGTAGATCTTGTTTCTAAAGGGATCAAAAATTGAGTAAGCCTTTGCTTGTGAAAGTAACCCAATAAATGAGCTACTTTGATCTGGGTGAGAATTCTGACTACTTGTCATCTAAAGTATACATGTAAGTATGATACCCAAACAATTGTAGGTGGACAAGAGAAGGCTTTTCATCACAAATAGCCTTGAAGGGGAATTTTATGAGATACTATTGAAGTTGGGTTCTTGTTGGTTGAGGAGATATACCACAATGTTAACTTCCTTAGACCACATGCATTCTAGAAGCTCTGCATCAACAAGATAGAACAAGCCAAGGTTTCATTTCTAAAACTTTATTAAACATTAAAAAATGGTTAGATTTTATTATATTGATTAGATTTTTAATTAGTGATAATGATGCTATGAGTAAAAAAAATGCATGCCACTTACATTACCACACACTACTCCAAGAGTATTTAAAAAGAAAAAAATGGGTTAATATTATAGTAATAAGTCAATGAAACTTATGTAAAGAAGCCTTAGAATCTTGTTTTGATTAAGATTTAGAATGAAAGTTGATTTTTCCATTTGAATTTGACAACAAGAATTATTAGAACATGGTTGAGCATTTTCATTGAGATTGAGAGGTCAATTTATTTAGAATCATGTAACGCTTGTTTTTGTTGTGGTGTATACCTTGTGCTTGCATTGGCTTTATGTGTGTTATTTCAAGCAGTTTAAGTGTTTGCTAGCATATTATCATTATAATATAACATTAAAATATTTCTAGAAGAAAACATGGCTTGTCTTAGGATAAGGGATTGAGATTTTGAGCTATGACTTCTTCCTATCAAGAGGATACTCCCTAGTTTAATTAAGGTGTCTAATTGGATACCCATCGGATTAGTGATAAGCCACACCCACATGGAAAAACAAGCAAATGCCTTAGACTTATGCTTCATAAACTAGACCCACATATAGTGTGAATAATCATCCACAAGAAATATAAATTATTGTGCCCCATTCAAAGATGGTGCGGATGATTGGCCACTAAGATCAATGTAAACCAATTGAAGTATATATTCAATGCACGATGTTGGGCCTGTGATGGAAATAGGGTCAGGTTTTGCTTACCCAAAATGGCATAGTTACTATAATAATTCATAAAGAGTATCAGATGAGATGTGTCTAAGATAATAGTGCCATAAAAGCTCTAAACTAGAGGGGCCTTGAGTCACGAGGGTATGCACTAAATGGAACTCAGAGTTCTCAGAAGTGGGCATGGATAAGAACTCAATAATGTAAGAGAGGCCATCTAGATGAGTAGTGCCATGATCCACAATCATATGTGTAGATTCATCAATGATTTCAATAGTCTCTTTAGCAGAAAAGATAGCTCATCCTATATCAAAAAGCTAGCTAACCAAAAGTAGACTAACCCCAAGCTACACAACAAAGTAAACTTTATCAACCATGGTGTGATTTGGACCTTGGTTAGCATAGAAAAGTGTGAGGTGCCTCCTCCAAAAAACCTGGAGGAGTTCTCTAGTAGTCGACTGAAATTCATATCCATACACATCACCATCCCGTCTCCCCATGGGAAACCTTGGACTTAGTTGAACATGGGAATCTTAGTTCTACTTCATAGGGGAAGCGTGGACAAGTAACCCCTAACATCAAACTAACACCCACCTAAGAAAGACCACTTTGTAATCAATCAAAGGCAAGAGTGAAGTTAACACTGCACTTGGTTCAAAAAGAGAATGAGAGACAGAGGAGAGTGTAACTCGATCCCCCTACCCATAAGGTAAAATCTCAGCTCCGGCCCCCTAAAATGGTGTTAAACTTGGTAACTAATCCTATTGGTATTGGGAGGGTCACAATTTAATCAGTTCTATCTAAAGTTGGAAAGTTACCCGACTTATCTGGTCCACCCACTTTCCTCGATGATCAAAGCCTCCCACTTTCCTCGATGGGTTTGCTTAGTTTTCTAATTAGCAAAGCATAATACCACACTGTTTGGACATATAAAATCAACTTTCTTTTATTACTCTATTAAACTGGGTTCGTTAAACTGGATCTTTAGCACATAATAAACAATTCAAAAATTAGATACTTTATTTCACCATCACTCCGCCACCGCAAAGTGATACAAAATCGTCTTTCTGCAGAAAGACACCGTCTAGCCTAGGATAGGACCTTCCAATCACTTGGGGTTGGGCTATATGTGATCGCACTCCATCCGTGATCAATAGGGAATTTATTGGCTCAGAGCCCCTCTAAGCTTCCTTGAGCCTTTGGAGCCATCCTACATAACAAGGGCACTTACCACTCAGCCCTTTGCCCTCTCAGGTGCTCGAGTGATAAAAAAACAAAAACACCTACCTCCCTCGCGAGTGTAGGACCCCCACCCGCAAGTGAGTTTTTCCACACTCTGCAGAGTGTAAGGGAGCATTGGGTTGGGGACCCCAATGTCCCAAACCACCACAATCCACAACTCATCCGACTGTTCAAGCCCAGAATCATAAGAGCCATAACTTATCATTCACAAATCCAAAAGTAGTCATAACCATAAGACATTTTAACACAGTTGTCAATGATATGTATAGAATCTATCCCCTTCATTAATTTGCATGTTCCTTTCTAAAAATCATTTGATAATGCTAACATGATTTTACAAGTCTAAGTAATTTCTAACTAATCGTGATCCTTTTCTTATGTACTAACTTGATTATCTCTGTTTGACCATCCATCATGATTATGGGTTATAGTCGCAACCTTGATTTGTTGTGGGATGGCTGGTTGTTTGGTTTGAATGGGTTCGGGGTTAACTTCTAGTTGTGCTTCAGCATCGTGTTGAGTTCCCTCAGCAACACAGGAAGTGCTTCCACATAGGGGTGGAGAGAGAGAGAGAGAGAGAGAGAGAGAGAGAGAGAGAGAGAGAGAGAGAGAGAGAGAGGGAGGGAGGGAGGGAGGGAGGGAGGGAGGGAGGGAGGGAGAGAGAGAGAGAGGCTGATTGCAACAGAGCTTCATCGCATTAATAGCAGCAGAGAGACTTCTGCATGGATTGTTGTGTGTCCTTGATGTGATGCTCTATCCTTGTTTATATAGTAATCAGGGGGAGGTAAAGAGAGGCACCTGCTTTTTAGTGTTGTGATGATGTCATTGATGACAAAGAGAGAACACTTTCTTATAGCATTTTTTATGACTTTCTTATAGTATCTAATTTTTGAATTGTTTATTATGTGCTAAAGATCCAGTTTAACGAACCCAGTTTAATAGAGTAATAAAAGAAAGTTGATTTTATATGTCCAAACAGTGTGGTATTATGCTTTGCTAATTAGAAAACTAAGCAAACCCATCGAGGAAAGTGGGAGGCTTTGATCCTTTCTTATAGCATTTTTTATGACGTCATTGATGATGTCAAGGAGGGGCTCCATTTTTGAAGCATGAAGATAAAAATTGACGAATATGTGGGCGAGGACGCATTGCGCGCCGCGTGTCGAGCGGGCGTCACTCCAAGGTGCACGACGAAGGCGGCGACCAAGGCATAGACCTTGGCCTCTTGGCCTTGGCATACTTGGCAATGGGCTATGAAGACTTTGTTGGCGCCATTGGCTGTGCGTGAGAAGATCCCACAAACTTGTAGGAAATTTTCCCGGGAGGTCACTCCATCTCGGCAGTGTCGTCACCCAAGTGCACTTAACTGCCAAGTGACTATCCACTAGGCTAGTTCTTTTTGTTGTTCTATACTACAATCATAGTTTTAATAAGCTAGTCTTGGGAGGGTTTCTCAAGTCTTTTTTCTATGAACTAGCATATAATACTTTATTAATAATAACAATTATCTTCATAAGTAGAGCTAGTTTCATAAATTTGTAAAAAAAAAATGCAACATAAATCAATTTTCTTTGGAATGTATATGCACATTGTTTATTAAAATAAACTAAGTAATGGGGACATTACATTCTTCCCTCCTTAGAGAAATCAAGATGTCCTCATCTCGAGAGAAACTGGGGGTATTCTTTCATAAGGGTTGCCTCATCGACCCAAGTGGCATCTTCTTTAGGATAATCCTTCCATTGTACTAGGTGTTCTCTTAGAATTTGGCTTCTTAGAGGTTTCTCCCTTGTATCTAAAATCCTCTCAGGTTGCATTTCCAGAATTCCTTGGGCATGCATGACTATTTGTTTGTCATTAAGCACATGACCGGGTTTTGGTACATAAGGTTTCAGTAGGCTTACATGAAATACATTGTGAATCTTGAGATGGGGTGGCAATTTAAGATTGTAGGCTTGTCTTCCCATTACTTTGATTACTTCATATGGTCCATAGTACCTTGTTGGACTAAGCTTTTTGTACTTCCCCAAGGATAATGATCTCTTTTTGGGTCTTACCCTTAGAAACACCATGTCACCTTCCTTGAATGTTCTTATGGATCATTCAAGATCTGCATAGGATTTTGACGATCTTGAGTAGCTTGAATGTCATGTTGGATCAATTGGATTTGTTGGTCCATCTCTTCAAGCATAGCCTTAGAAGCCTCTACTTTTGGGATGTGAGAAGTTTAGAGGTGTACGACATTCATGCCCATACAAGGCTTGGAATGGCGACATCTTGATTGTTTGTTGAAAGGCAGTGTTATAAGCAAAATCCACCAAAGGTAAATGTTCAATCCACCATTTCGGTTCTTTGCCACAATAAGACCTTAGAATATCTTCATTGCTCTAGTTCACCCTCTCAGTTTGGCCATTAGTTTGAGGATGATAAGCAGTACTAAAGCATAGCTTCGTTCCAATTACTTGGAATAGGCAAGTCAAAAACTTAGAGGTGAATTTGGAGTCTGGTTCTGATTATGCTCTTTGGAAATCCATGTAACCTAAATATTTCTTTGATAAAGACTTGAGCAATGTCAGATGACTTATAGGTTGCTTTCATTGGGATCAAGTGTGCAACTTTTGTCAATCTATCAACCACTACCATGATGGAATCATATCCACCAGCAGTAGTAGGTAATCCAACAACAACGTCCATAGTTATTGACTCCCACCCATTTCATTTGTGGAATGTCCAAGGGTTGTAACTCTCCAAGCATCTTGATCCTTTCTGCCTTGACTCTTTGACAAGTTAAGCACTGAGTTACGTACCTTAATACATCCCTTTTTAATCCTGGCCAGTGATAGCTCTTACAAACTGCATTGAGTGTCTTGGCATACCCCGAATGTCTTGCAATGGGGCTGTCATGTGCTTCCCATAAGATCTTGGTCTTCACTTCTGGTCCTTTTGGGACACAAAGGCAATCATGGTAATATAGACAACCGTTGCTAGCATGATAATCCTTAATCTTAGACCTTTCTTTGTTAGAGCTTTCTTCTTGAAGTACCTTAGCCATGAGTCCTTCATATTCCTTATCCTGAGAAATAGCTTGGTGTACAAGCTCAAATACAGGGTTATCAGGTATGGATAAGGTTCTTAAGCTTTGAACTTCTACAACACTATTCAGAAAGACTTTTTGGCTTAATGCATCTACAACAACATTTTCCTTCCTTGGATGATATTTGATTTTAAAATCAAAATCTTGTAGTATCTCTATCCATCTTCTTTGCCTCATGTTTAGGTCAGCTTGGGTGAAGATTCGCTTAAGACTTTTATAATCTGTTAGTAAATTGAATTCCCTTCCCAATAGATAGTGTCTCCATAGTTTCAAGGCATGGATTATTGTGAGTAACTCAAGGTCATGAGTGGCATAGATGGACTTGTAGGGTTTCAATTTTCTGGAAGTATAGGCTACTGGTCTTCCTTCTTGTACTAGCACCCCACTGATCGCAAGTCCACTTGCATTAGTGATCACCTCAAATGGTTGACTGAAGTCAGGGAGTTTTAATACAAGCGTAGTGGTTACAACTTCTTTAAGCTTATCAAAGCTTTCTTGATGCTCATTGGTCCAAATGATTACTGTATTTTTCTTCAAAATATTTTTCAAGGGTGCAGCAATGGAGGGAATAATCCTTGACGAAGATTCGGTACCATCCTGTCAGTCTAAAAAATTCTTGGATTTCTTTTATTGTCTTAGGTATTGGCCATTATAGGATATCTTTTACTTTGGCAGGGTCTATAGAGATTCCATTAGGCAGAAACAATGTATCCAAGATATTCAATCTTGTAAGTGAGAAATACATATTTACTCATCTTGGCATAGAGTTGATTTTCATGAAGTGTTACTAGGGAAATATTTAAGTGACTTTCATGTTCCTCTATTGATTTGGAGTATACTAGTATATCATCAAAGAATACTAGTACAAAATCATCTAGATATGGTCAAAATATGTCTTGCATTAGACGATTGAATGTAGCTGAGGCATTAGTCAATTTGAATGGCATGACTAAAAATTCATAATGACCATACCTAGTGCTAAAGGCAGTCTTTGGGATATCTTGTTCCTTGATTCGAATTTGATAGTATCCGGACCTTAGATCAATCTTGGAAAAAACCTTGGCTCCGTGTAGGCGATCTAAAAGTTAGTCTATCCTGGGTATGGGGTGCTTGTTTTTTATCGTAACCTGATTTAGTCCTCTGAAGTCAATGTAGAGTCTAAGTGTTCCATTCTTCTTTTTCTGGAAGAGGACATGCACTCCCCAAGGTGAATTACTTGGGCGGATAAATCCTTGCAATATTAATTGCCTCAGTTGTTCCTTAAGCTCAATAGTTTCAAGAATAGACATTTGGCATGGTTGTTTTGACACTGGCTCAGCTCTAGGAATCAATTTTATTTCATGATCAACCTCACGCTTTGGAGGTAGTTGAGTCAATTCTTCTGGGAGGTCATCCTTGAAGTCATTGATCCAGGAAGGTAGAGTGCCTTCATTACTCTTTTCAACCTTATTCAACTGGATCATATATATTGGTTGACCTTTCTTCAATCCCTTCCTGAGTCGACTTGCCTTGGCTAGTTGGACTCTAGTTCTTCCTGCTTTCCCATATGCCTTTATGGTTTCTCCCTCCAAGTCTTGAAATATTATATCCTCTTCAATACATAGAATTTGGGCTTTTGCCTTCTTGGGACAATCCATTCCCAGAATGCAATTGTAGCATCCTAGTGTGGTAGGATTCAAAATTCTATTTCAATTATATGACTGCCTAACTCAAATTGAAGTTTTCCTATAGTTTCGATTGAGGCGATTTCCTTCCCACTAGCCAATTCTACTATCATTTTCCTTGTCCCCTTGGATTCTAGATGCAATCTTTTAACTGTCTTGGGTGCAAGAAAGGAATGAGTGCTACCACAATCAATTACGATCATAAATGACGTACCCTTGTAAGTAGCCGGAGATTGAATTACTAAAAATTGGTGGTCCGCTCCTTTCTTTTCTACAGTAGCATGAATGGATCCTCTTTCAAATTCTTCACCTAATGTGCATTCCTCGGGTTGTCCAATTAGATATTTACCCGGGCACCAGTTGTTCTCCCACATCCACGGCCTGGGTTGTTGTTGCTGTTCCCTCGGCCTCTTCCACCAATCGGGTTTGGGCTAGGATTTTGAGGACGGTTAAGATAATTTTCCCTTAGGTCTCTAGTCCTTCTGCAATGGAAACATTGCTTGATTCCTATCCCATTTGGTCCTTCGGTGATTGCATTAGCTCTATCATTTCCTCTGGCATTGGTCATGTCGTTACCAAAGTTTGGGTAGGCCCTTCCATATTTGTTTATTGGACAGTCCCTTTGGCCATTTTGAGCGATTTCCTTGGCCATAGGTTTTGCTCGCATAAGAGCATCTTCGAGAGTCGTTGGTCTCATTGATTCAAGGCGAGTGTCCAAAGGTGGATTTAGTCCTTTGGCAGAACCTTGCAATCTGTTGAGACATTGTCATTGGGGATGCATATTTGCGCAGACTCACAAACTTGGAATAGTATCCTTCCAAGGTTAGGCTTAGTTGTCGTAAGTTGTAGAATTCATTCATCTTTATTGATTCAAAAGATGGGGGAAGATAACACCCTTTCACAGCTTCTTTGATCTCCTCCCAAGTTTGGGAAGCTTCTGTTACCCCTTTATCTCGGCAAAACTATTTCCACCAAAGCTTAGCTTTGCCAATAAGATGAAGACAAGCAGTCATGGATTGATTTGCAATAGTAGTTTTAGCGGCTAGGAAATAGTCATCCAAAGTCTCAATCCATGCTTCTACATCTTGCTCCACCTTAGGTCCTTCACCGCTAAACCTAGGTGGTGGTGTGTGCTTGAGAAGAAACTTCTTCTCTTGGAGTTCCTTATATGTTTCATCAATTTGCATTGGTTGGCGATTCTGATTATCTTTGTAACTTCTTTGTTACAAAATGAGGTGGTTTGGCCTTTGTCTCTAGGAATTGATAAGACTTTGGGAGATTGGGATACTTTGGAAGCTCATAAAATTTTGACTTTACACTCCCGTGTAAGGGTTATCCTATCGGGAGAAATAACTTTTGTATATTGGTCATACACCCATTTATTTCTCATTACAATTTTTCCATCTATATATCTTGCCTTATCATTTTGAAGAATATCCTACTTATAAGGTCCTATCAAATTGAGGTCCTCAAGCCATTTCAACAACTTGAGATGGACTTTCACATCTTCATTTACAGAGTTGAGTCTAAGTACAGGTAGGGTCATCCCTTCCCCAGATTTGGGCTCCAGTTTTAGCCCCTTCATAAGCTTAAATAACTCCATAAATGAGCCTTCTCTAAGATAGCCATTATGCTTTCTCTGAATTCCAACATGTTTGACTGGTAAGCAGTGGAATACATAATCTCAAATTCACTTGCATAAAGGGTAATTCATCATTAACTTGTCAAAGCAGTTCAACTATCATCATAAGCTCATAACTCATGATCTTCAAAAATAACAACGAGACTTTATATTTATGAAAAGTACTTACAAAGATGTATTTGATCATACTATGATCTACCAATACATCATCTCATGGATCCTTTCCTCATGAAAAGTATCAGGGTCTATATTCTCATATCTTGGGGGATTCTCATATACATGGCAAACAACATAATGTGGTGGCTCTTGGGGATAACCAAAACATCCAGTACCAAAATAAGTCCTTCTTGGTACTACAACTCTCTTGGGTGGTACTATTTGTAACACTTTCCGATATACCCACAAGGTTTCAGATACAGGCTCATCCCCAATGTTTAGTAACCATTCAACAAAGGCACTGAACAAAAGATATATCTTAACTATCCTTAGTTGTTCAACCCATCGAACCCTCCATAGTTTGTAATGAAGAAGGATGTTATACCCATAATATATCTCCATATGTGACCTTTTCCTTGGCCAGAAATCTCTCACATACCATGAGTTAGGATGAGGTTGCAAAACAATTGAAGGAATAAATATCATTTTCATTATCTCAAATATAGCCTCACGATATGAGAAATTATTTGACCATAAGGCTACTTGATACATGATGGGAAAAATATCCCAAAAACGTGTAGCTTCCTTATTGCTAAGTTCCTGATGAGCACAATGTGTATGTTAGTGTTAGTGCAAGATAATGAACAACAATTTTCTTCAAACAAGTGTGGTTATTTTCTTAATTCTTTTTATACATTGACTACTTAACCTTACACTAAAAGCTCTTTTGCAACCTAGGCTCTGATACCACGTGTGAGATGCCTCCTCCAATAGACCTAGAGGAGTCCTCTAGTAGTCAACTGAAATTCATATCCATGCACATCACCATCCCGTCTCCCCATGGGAAACCTTGGACTTAGTTGAACATGGGAATCTCAGTTCTACTTCACAGGGGGGGAAGAGTGGACAAGTCACCCCTAACATCAAACTAACACCCACTTAAGAAAGACCACTTTGTAATCAATCAAATGCACGAGTGAAGTTAACACCGCACTTGGTTCAAAGAGAGTGAGAGACAGGGGAGAGTGTAACTCAATCCCCCTACCCATAAGTAAAATCTCAGGTCCGGCCCCCTAAAATAGTGTTAAACTTGGTAACTAATCCTATCAGTATTGGGAGGATCACAATTTAATCAGCTCTATCTAATGTTGAAAGGTTACCTGACTTATCGGGTCCACCCAGCCACAGGCGTCCAATCATCGATCGAAGCCTCTCACTTTTCTCGATGGGTTTGCTTAGTTTTCTAATTAGCAAAGCATACTACCACACTATTTGGACATATAAAATCATCTTTCTTTTATTACTCCATTAAACTAGGTTCGTCAAATTGAATCTTTAGAACATAAAAAACAATTCAAAAATCAAATACTTTATTTCACCATCACTCCGCTGCAGAGTGATACAAAACCGTCTTTCTGTAGAAAGACACTGTCCAACCTAGTATAGGACCTTCCAATCCCTCGAGGTTGGGCTGTATGTGAGGGCTATATGTGATCACACTCCATCCGTGGTCAACATGGAATTTATTGGCTCAGAGCCCCTCTAAGCTTCCCTAAGCCTTTGGAGCCGTCCTACATAAGAGGGGCACTTACCACTCAGCCCTCAGCCCTCTTGGGTGCTTGAATGATCAAAAACCAAAAACTCCTACCTCCCTTTGGGAGCGTAGGACCCCCACCCGTAGGTGAGTTTTTCCACACTCTGTAGAGTGTAAGGGAGCATTGGGTTGGAAAACCTAATGTCCCGAACCACCATAATCCACAACTTATCCAGCTATGCAAGCCCGGAATCATAAGAGCCATAACTCATCATTCACAAATCCAAAAGCGTCATAACCATAAGACATTTTAACACAGTTGTCAATGAGATGTATAGAATCTATCCCCTTCATCAATTTTTGAGTTTCTTCCTAAAAAGCATTTGATAATACTAACATGATTTTACAAGTCTAAGTAAGTTCTAACTAATTCTAATCCTTTTCTTATGCACTAACTTGATTATCTGACCATCCATCGTGATTACAGGTTATAACCGCAACCTCGATTTGTTGTGGGATGGCTGGTTCTTTGGTTTGAATGGGTTTGGGGTTAACTTCTACTTGTGCTTCAGCATCATGTTGAGTTCCCTCAGCAACAACGGTGACCACTTCCATGTATTGGGGAGCCCTCTGAGCGTGATCTCACTCAGTACCTTGACATCTCTTGGGAGCCATGGAAGAAGCTTGATGGGTTCAGGAAGCGCTTCTGCATAGGGGTGGAGAGAGAGAGAAAGAGAGGCTAACAGAGCTTCATCACATCA
The DNA here is from genome assembly GCF_053477565.2 of Lygodium microphyllum. Lineage (NCBI taxonomy): Eukaryota > Viridiplantae > Streptophyta > Polypodiopsida > Schizaeales > Lygodiaceae > Lygodium > Lygodium microphyllum. Next base: position 42,164,876 of record NC_141139.1, on the reverse strand, counting down.
ATAGCAGTAGAGAGACTTCTGCATGGATCATTGTGTGTCCTTGACGTGACGCTCTACCCTTGTTTATATAGTAATGGGGGGGGGGGGGGGGGGGGGGGGTAAAGAGAGGCACCTGCTTCTTAGCATTTTGATGACATCATTGATGACAAAGAGAGAATGCTTTCTTTTAGCATTTTTGACGATGTCAGGGACGGGCTCCATTTTTGTAGCAGGAAGATAAAAATTGACGAATATGTGGGTGAGGACGCACTCCGCGTCGTGTATCTGGGCGGGCATCACTCCAAGGCGCACGACTAAGGCGATGACCAAGGCATAGACCTTAGCATCTTGGCCTTGGGATACTTGGCGACGGGCTACAAAGGCTTCGTTGCATCATTGGTTGCGTGTGAGAAGCTCCCACTAGCTTGTAGGAAAATCTTCCCAGATGGTCACCCATCCATGTAGTGTCGTCACCCAAGTGCACTTATTTGACAAGTGACTATCCATTAGGCTATTTCTTTTTGTTGTTCTATACTACAAGCATAGTTTTAATAAGCTAGGCTTGGGAGGGTTTCCCAAGTCTTTTTTCCATGAACTGGCATATAATACCTTATTAATAATAACAATTATCTTCATAAGTAGAGCCAATTTTATAATTTTAAAAAAATGCGCAACATGAATCAATTTTCTTTGGAATGTATATGCACATTGTTTATTAAAATAAATTAAGTAATGGGGACACTACAAAAAGAATCAAACCAATATTATTGATTTTTTCCTTGGAGTTATTACCACACTAGAAAAATCCACACATATGTTTTTGCAAGATGAAAATATCATGGGTGGGAATCATATGGTGAGAAGCACCACTATCAACAATCCACTAGACCAAATGGCCACAAGGGAGAGTGGGGTGGTCCTCAATAGGTTGCTCAGGACACTAAATGATTTGGACCAAACTAGAATCCCTTGCAATCTTTGCACTCAATGAAGATTGGATGGGCTTGAGAACCAAGGTCCAATGATAGTTCAATCGACCAAAGAACATAACCTTTGGTGTGTGAAAGGGTGCTCACTAAGTCTTGGGTTGCATTACCAATAGGGCTTGCATTCCACCACTAGTCATTATTGGTACCTTGATTTGGATTTTCAATACAATATTTCCCCTTCTTTACAAGGTTTGTCTATAAGTGCTAGTGGTAATCCCTTTGGCCTTGGCACCACACTTCTTGTCCATGTGGCCTAACTTCTAAAAATGGGTATAGAAGTAGTTTTCCCCCACTTCATGGGGTTTGCTTGAGGGGAGTACTTTTGCGAAATATCACTTAGATTCATTACACTTGATTTTCCCTTCTAAGAGGTAGAAACCAAGGCACCTTCCAAAGGATGTACTTTTCTTATGAACCTAATCATGTAACCTTATGAAGTGCAAGATCCAACATTCAAACTTGTAAAAGAAAGGGATCCAAATGAAGGGAGAAGCCCAAGTGAGAGCACAAGCAAATGGAAGAAATGAAGGTATGAGCTATGATGTATATATATATATATATATATATATATATATATATATAGAGAGAGAGAGAGAGAGAGAGAGAAGATATGGAAACTCCAATAGTTGCAATATGTGACTATCCTCCCTTATTCTATTAGTCACTAAAAGAAGATAGAATGAAGTGATAGTAATAGGCACTTGCCACTTGTAGTGTACATGTGTGTGGGTATTGTCAATGTAGCAAGTACATGGGCGGTAGGCACAATTGCCTTTACCCCCAACAACCTCTCACTTAAAGGTGAATGTGCCCCTAGTGAGAAGAGAATAAGAAAAAGATGACAAAGTACAATAGGATGAGGAAAGATGTCATCTCATCCAACACACATTAGCTTCTTAATAAGGAAGGAAAAATGCTTCACCGGGAGACTTTTAGTGAGTAGATTTGCAGGTTTTTGGTTAGTTGAGATCTTGATATGCTCAATGGACTTGTCCTCATTGACCTCTTTGATAAAGTGATAATGCACCTCAATGTGCTTTATCTTCGCATGGAATATTGGATTCTTGGCCAATTGAATAGCACTCATAGAATTTGAGTATAGTATAGGGACCACATCAGTAACACTAAGGTTTATGACTAGATAACCTAACCAAAGAACCTCCTTATTGCAAGGCTCACTGTGGCTGCAACATACTAAGTCTCTGTAGTAGATAGGGATGTGCATTTCAACACCCTACACATCCAAGAAACAGCACCTCTAGCAAAGGTAAAGACATATCATTACATGTCCTGCATAATCAACGTTAGTGTACCCCATGACTCCTATATCCTAGCCACCATAACATAAGCATATATTTGTAGTGCCCTTAAGGTACCTCATGATACCCTTCATGGTATCCTAATGCTGCTTGCCAAGTATAGCCATATAGCATGTTACATCTCCCACTGTAAATGCTAAGTCAGGACAAGTGGCTAGCATGGCATATATCAAACTGCCCACTGTGGATGCATAAGGAATCTTGGCCATCCTAGCCTTTTATCATTAGACTGTGAACAATCGGCATGACTAACCTTCATACGAGAAGGTAAAGGGTAGTTAATAGGATTAATATCCTACATATGAAATTGCTCAAGGACCTTTTGGATGTACTCCTATAACAAGGATCCCCTTAGAGCGATCATGCGTGATGTACACCCCAAGGATGTGTGAGGCCTACCATTCCCCATATCTTTTATCTCAAAGCTCTTCTTGAGCTTACTTTTCAAGGCATCTAAATCATCATGAGCACTCCTAGAAATCAACATATTATCCACTTTGAGTGCCAAAACCATAAGGTTTCTATCACAGACCTTCTTCCTATATAAACACAAATCCATGTCACTATGGGTATATCCCTGTGAATGTACGAAAGCCTTGAACTTGTGGTACCATTTCCTAGGTATTTGCTTAAGGCTATAAAGGCTATTTATTGACTTGTATACTAGATGTCACATGTCTATTTTCTCAAAGCCCTCAGGCTGCTAATCTCATCATGCAAGCCTTCATGTAAGAAAGTCGTCTTGATATCCATCTAATAGAGGTCCAAATCTAGCTATGTAACCAAAGTCAATATCAAGGGTAGTGTAGTCATCTTGACTACAAGAGAGAAGACTTCATCGAAGTCAAAAATATATTCCTACTTAAATCCCTTAGTAACCAATCTAGCCTTGTATGCTTGCTTGTTGGGCCATCTAAGGATACTCTTCAAATTTTGCACCCACTTGCATAGCAAAGCACGCTATTCACTAGACAAAGGAACCAAATCCTATGTATAGTTTTTCTGCAACGAGTCATATTCTAATTGCATGGCCCTCTCCCAAGATTGACTATCACCTCTACACATGACCTCATTATAGGTAAGAGGCTCACCGGCATATGTCACCATACATAATCCATGGAGGGTCCAAACCAATTAGGCTGACATCTATCTCTAGTAGATTGCCCCAAAATAGGCTACGGGGTCTATACATCATGTCTAACATCATAGTCCTGGTTCATTGGAGCCTCAACTACTACAAGCTATCTTTTTGGCTATACAATAATAGGAGGCTCCTCCTAAAATATTACCCTGCGTACCTCAATGACATGCTTAGACTGCTTTTGCATTTTCTCCTCATGAAAAACAACATCATGGCTATGGATGACCTTTTGAGCCTATGGATCCCACATGCAACAACCCATCTCACATGTATCCCCATAACTAAGAAATGTATATTTTGTAGACTTAGGATAAAACTTATTACACTTGTCCTTGGGAACATGGCAAAAAGGCTCACAACCAAAGATCCACAAATGAGCATATGATGGAGGTTTTCCAAATCATACCTCCTCTGCAACTTGATAGTAAAGAACAATGTAAGGGGATAGATTAATCAAATGTATAGCAGTAGTAATTGCCTCGGCCCAAAAGTGCTATGGTAAGCCTGCTTAATTGGACCCACTCTTGAATCATCCTATTCATGCACTTAGCCATACCATTCTAGGTTGGGATGTATGGAGTGGTTAACTGACACCTAATGCCCCTCTCACTACAAAACTTCTCAAAGGTTTTAGATGCATACTCCCCCCCATTGTTAGATCATATATATTACAGTCTATACTTTGACAGATTCTCAATAAGAGCAAGCCAATGCTAAAATGTAACCAAGACTTTTGATTTTTGCTTGATGGGATAGACCCAGACCTTATGTGAGTAATCATCAATGAAAGTATTGAAATACTCTGCATCTCCTAATGACTTGGAGGGCATAGGTCCACAAACATCAAAATGAACAAGAGCCAAAGTCTCATCCATGCGCGTAATGGTAAACTTCTTATGCGAACTATGTGTCAGTCAATCATAAAGACAATGATCACAAGAATTAAAACATTAATAGTCAAGGGGCAGAAGATACTACAAACATGTAACCAGTTTCATTCCTTTCAATGACATGTACCCAAGGCAATGATGCCATAACAATACATGTGGTACTGCAACCATTGCCAAAACATGGTCAATAGACCTAGATACAAGTAAGAGATAAAGAATACCAAGCTTGGTGCCTTGTGCTAGGATAAGATTCCCATAATCTTCCATGAGGAATCCCCAAAGGATACAACATAACCCGCATCATCCAACTATCGAGTAAAAAATAGGCTTTTACTCAAAGTCAAAAGATGGCATATATCATACAAAGATATTTTTTGAAGTAATGTCCAATACCAACAATATCTAATGCCAAGTCATTAGCCAATCTGATAGATCATGTCATGTTGTGATTGGAGTGGAATAACTCTTGATGAGAGATAACATGAAATGAAGCCCCTGAATCAATTAGCCAATATTGAGCATAGGTGGAGGAGGCATCAACCAACTGTAACACATAAAGAGAAGAAGTTGCAAGTATGTAATCATCAATAAAATCAGTCTGCATGACATTAATCCCTTCAATCTTGATATTGGACTTGTTGGGGGCAATGTTGCAATCATCACTCTTTTCCTGGACTTTGCCTTTTTCCTTTTCCTTGCACTTGTCATTACACATTTTATGGCACTATGGCCAAATATGACCATGTTTCCCATAATATTGACAAGTCAATGAGGATTCATGACCACAAGACTTACTGTGAGACTATTGATGTGACTAAGAGTGAGACTTCTGAGGGTCTCTCCCACAATGTCATTACCACTCTTAGTATTACTGCCTATGACTATCAAAGCATGAGAACTATGGGAAGCATCAATATTCTTTCTATTAACCTCTTCATTCAATAGTGCACCCTCTATATCTTGCAATTTTAGGTATATTTTTACACATAACAGTATATAATGTATCCCATGATTTAGGCAATGTAATGAGCAAGAAGAATGGTGGAAGATTATCCCTAATGTCAATCCCCTACAAAGACAAGTGGCTAAAAATAGAATGAAATTATTTAAGTGGATAGACACGGAAGTCCCCTCCTTCACACGGAGGTCTATGAGTTACTTTAACCAATACATTTGAGAGGCAGGGTTCTACTTGTCATAGACATTACGAATCTTGTCCCATAACTCCTATAGGTGGTCTACCCTTCAGAGACAACATTGTCGAAAACTTGCTTAGAGAGTGACAAAATGATTGTAGATTTACATAACTCACCCTTACAAAAATCAACTGCATATTCCTCATCGCTATCAATTCTCTTATCATCCACTCAACCACCTCGTGAGGACAAACTTTCTCTTGTTTGGCCCATGACATTCTTGTGGGCTTCTATGCTATCCCTTTTATCTTTTGCATGATTAGGTAACTATATTGACATCCAGCTCAAGCAGGTCTTTGATCTCCACTGTATTGATAAGCAGCAAGGAGGTTCTTACCTAACTCCCAATTTTACTAGCACAGACACTATGCATCATTGCATAGTGAGGTAGACACACCCCCAAGTAGTGCACTTTCTTTTTCTTTTTCAGGTATACTCAACAATGGCGATCAACCACCAACATCGAAGGCCCCCGCTATCCAATCAAATCTATTGTTGGCCTCTGCAATCTATCATCCAATTTTGATGCTTTTTCTCCCTGTCCAATCTCCATAAAGCCCATCACCGACCCTTATGGGGTCAATGATAATGCAAAGAACGTTGCAGTTCTTGGACTTTCTATTAACAAAGCTTTCATCTATACCAACTAACCAAGCCATTTTCCTGTGATTTTCCTCCCAAACATATAATATATTCCCTAACAAAAATTGAAACTCACCCCATCCCCTAATCTTACTCTCAAACTCATCATTTATCTCTCTTTGTTAACCTTAGCACAAGAAAAAGTAAAAAAAGTAAAAAAAGTGAAAAAGCGCCAGTCGGGACCTAAAAGAGGTGGCCCAGAAGAAAATCAAACACAACAGAAGAAGCAGGAAGGGAAATGGCCGAAAGCTCAAGGTCGGCCTCAAAAGGTAATGCAAAGGCAAAAGCACTTTTAAATATGAGGTGCCCTCCCTCATGTGCAAATTTTAAAGGTAGATGGGCGGTAAGAAGGAAGCTAGGAAGATAGGAGGACAATGGAAAATAGGACCTGCGGCCCTTTTTTACATGGTCATGGCTGACCATGTAAAAAAGGGGATAAGGAGATGACTACCCAAAAGGGATTTAGGGTTTTGTATAAAAGGCAAAAAGTGAATGAAGAAGCTCATTCTTGTGTGTGGCCAAAAATAGCTCTCCTCCTCCTCCTCCTCCTCTTCTTCTTCTTCTTCTTCTTCTTCTTCTTGTTGCTTGCCTAATCTTGTGCTTGAGAGAGGGAGTGTGAGAGTGTAAGAGAGTGAGTGTGTGAGGGTAATGGACTGTGGTGGTGGAGAAGCTCTCCATCTTCTCCTCTCTTCTTCTCTTCTCTTGTCTTGCTTGCGGTACAATGGAGCTTGAGTGGAGCTCACTTGAAGCTTGCACTTGGATCATGGAGCTACCGGAGTGCTCAGGAGAGGAGGCAACTCAATCGAGCATGGAGGTAAGATCACTACACATGTAGAGAGATAGTGTCTTAGCTATGTGAGAGGTAGCCATTAGTGCTCAGCTTGAAACACTTGAAAGAATAAGTGGTCCTTGGGTCTTGTCGGTTGCCTGTACATTTTGGTTCCATTGTTGGGACCAACGGATTCAAGCCTTGAGTGCTTGCACACTCCGAATTGAGCATTGAAGTAGGGTTTTCCACGAACTAGTGCTTGAGATAGATAGGCAGGAAGCGAGGGAGTTTGAAGAGGTATTCAATCTCCTTAGCAAGTAAGTTTTTGGTCTTTTGGATTTGGAAAAGTAGGTTGGAGTAGTGTAGGTGTTTGCTTTGTGATTTGGATGCATTAGGGTAGGAAAAAACAAAGAAGAAAAGGAAAACAAGCATTAGGGTTTTTGTTGTGAAAAGACCCAAACGGGGGAAAAATGGAGAAAAAGAGTGCTTAGAGGTGTTAGAATTGCACGAGGAGTGATCGGGAAGAGTAAGGTTGATCCCAAAGACCCTGGGAAGCAAAGAGAGACCTCATTTTTAGGTTCTATAGGAGAGAGAGAGAGAGAGAGAGAGAGAGAGAGAGAGCTTGAGAGCTTGTGAAAGACTTGGAGCTTCCGGAGAAATGATCGGCCGCCATCATAGGAGTTTTTTGTTAGGATTGGGTGTGTAGAAACCTTTATGTGTATCTGCCCATGGATTTTGGAGAATCTTGCTTGTGGACGTGGCCAAAAATTGTTGCCCCGAAGCAATTTTTCTTGTTGTTGTTTGCATGCCGGCGAAATCGGACACGGTCCGCAGGGGTCTGATTCCTTGAATCGGACACTCGGACCTATTATCTATGGTAGTGGATTTTGGTAGTCTTTCTTTTGATATGCTATACTGTTAAACCTATGATACCGGCATATCCTTGTGTTCAATTTGAGTATATTAAGACTCTGTTGTTTTATAGAGTTGGTGCAATCTACTTGCACTTGGTTGGCAACCATAACCGAAACTTGGATCCGATTACACATGCTGACCACATTGATTTTTTCTATTGCATAGGCCTACATGTGCATGCACTCTTAGGGTCTACTAGAGGACATCTAGCTTGTGTTTTCATAGTGGTCTAGGTGTGAGTAGCAGCGTCGGAATCTATCTCCTAAGGGTACTTCATTCCTCAGTGATGATGACTTTCAAGCAAAGCAATCTACTTTATAGCCCTATAAATAGTGCTCACACTCTATCCCCAAACCTCAATGAGCTTCATGGTTTGCCAATCTCTCTTGTGATGCCTTTGAAGCTAGTAAGGTCGCTAGTTGTGTCAACTAAATCATTCATGGTTTTACCCACTCTAGATTGTGGTATCCCAATCCATACATGGATGTATCCCCTGCATAGGCTCCATTTTTGAAGCTTTCTAGCTCACCCAAATGACTTCCTTCGGCAATTCAATGTACCATACATAGTCAAATTTCCCACCCAAGTGGATCCTATCCATACGGTGGTTATATTCGAGTCATCAAAGTGAAAAAAGGTGGTGGCTTGGCTCACAACAAAAAACAACTAGGCAATGTTTGATAATGCCAAGACAACATTCTGCTCATGGTTCTAACCAAATAGAACTGATGCTCAGAAGTGAGACTCTGTAGTCTCAAACAAGGTCATGCTATAGTCTAGAGCTATACAACTTAGTTTAAGGTTTTGAGGGGATGAATGTCCCCAAATACCCACCCACTAGTGAAATGTTGCACTCACTATATGTGCATGTCTTTAATTGGATATCTGTAAAGCTTTGCCTTCGAAAGATCTATCTAGTAATAACCTAGAATATTTCTATCAGTGCACTATTCACGTTGAGATGTTTTTGGCTAAGGAAAAGAAAAAAAAAGGAAAAGAATAAGTTAAAGCTGCTAATAAATGCCATCGTATGGAATCTAGTGATGACATATATGGATTCAAACTTAGAGGAGAAGAGTAGCAATGAGGAGAACTTTGAGGATGAGGAATTCCAAAAGCCCCCAAAGTCCAAGAGAAAGGGAAATGGCTGAAAACCCTTGAAGGTGCTCAAAAACCTACTATCAAGATCCTCTGGTGTACTAAGTGTAATAATTTGAGTCATTTGGCAATCAATTGTGGTCTTAATCAATGATGGTGCGGTATATGCCATGTGGCTATCCACAATATGGGGGTTTGCTAGTATATTGCTAGGAGTCAAATGGGATACCCTAGGGCATGGCAGGCATGCAAGGAGCACAACCTACCCATTAGAGTAACACCGGTCCATCAACAGTAGCGGCATTGGTAGTTGCTTACACACAACAAGATTGACCAGTCTCCGAACATGGGTTATGGAGGATGCAAAAGAAATTGAGGAAGTAGAGGAGGATACTATTGCTCCTCAAATAAACAATGTTTCTTTTGTATAGGACATTGAAGATTGAAGTGTCTAAAATCCCAATAGTATGAGGCTCACAAGTGATAAAAATCCCTTTGCTCTTCTAACTATACTTATTGTGGCCACAGAGGGGGCTTGGTTCGATGTAAAATCAGGCCCTTCTTCTTGGAGACCAGTTCCAGTGGCTCCTATTGAGGCGGTTGCATCTACTGTTTTGGCTCCCCAAGCCCTAGCAAGGAGAGTTCTTGTGAGGGTCAGCTATCTGAGATTAGGGAAACACGTTGCTCCTCTACTCCTAAGCCAATGTTTGGCTTAGGTGTCGTGGCATGGAGTCCATGTTGTAGCGCCCTCCTTGTTAGCTCTAGTTTTCTTTTTAGTTGTTCCAATGTCCCTTCTCCTTTTTGGTTGTGTGACATTCAATGTGCTCAAGGAGGATGCGTGTTTCTGCTCCATCCTTTCTATCTTGAGTGACAGTCACGACTTTGCTTTCCACCAGGAGGCGTTCACTCTTGGAATGTGCCAACTTGTAGGCTAAATCTTTGATTCCATTTTCATTTGAGCAATCTCCTCCTCCTCCTTTTGCCTTAGTCGTTCTTCCTCCTCTTCCGGCATTTTCGTGCGCTCTTCTTCTAGTCTCTTTGATTCCTCCTCCACCCTTTGCAGCTCTTTGTTTTCTTTGGAGGTGGATCGAGTTCTTTTCATGGGGATTTTGAGAGTGATCTTTTCCTCTCCCCTTGACTCAACAATTTTTTAGCCTTCCTGCTCACACTGATTGTTCTCTCACTCTTGTTGTTGAGATGGTTGGTCATTCTCCTTTTTATTAGTAACTCTCTCAATGTTGTTCTACTGTTCCTTGTGGACTTCGTCTCCCTCTTGTTCTCTTGCTCTAGTGAAAGTGAGATGGTTGGGCTTGCTGGGGTGGGAGAGCGATGCTCCTCTCGTGGATTGGTGATGGCTCTGAGGTCTTCTCTGCTACTTCTCTTTCCACCTCTCCCAAAGCTTTCCAAATGATGGCAATTAACACTCCTCCAAAGCCTATAGTTGAAGCCTTGGAGGCAGGTTGTTTCCTCTCGGACTCTGCAATAATAGCCAAAGACTCATTTTCTACCACCTTTGGTGCTATGGCTAGTACCTTTGTTGATGCTTGTATTGTCTTCAGGACGTAGGCGTTTCAATTTTCCTCGTCTAAAGGCATTGGCTACAAGACTCTCCAGCAATGGTACACCTATTTCATTCATGAGAGCATTATATCTCTAGCTTGTGAAAAGGATGTGGGTCATTTTAACCTATATAAGCGAATGGTGGGGTGCTTGATGATCACCACGTTAATGTTCCTTCTTTCATCAAAAGTTCTTAGAAGTTATATGCATCTATTGTGGTCAAATTTACCTTCTCCATGTATCTATGGAGATTGCACTATTCGACTATTTTTCTCACTGCACCTTTCTTGTTTACCAACTCTATCGAATTGCTGACGTTGTAGTACTTTAGTTAGTTGTAGACTTGTGTTTCACTGGCCAATCGGTACATGTTGTTCTCTTCATCTGAGAATGGAAGTTAGCCTACCATCTCAAGTTCTTGTTAAGGCCCAATAGCTTACAATTAGCTCCTTTGAGAGTACTTTTTGCAAAAAAGACAAAAGTTTAAGATCGAACATTATGGAATAGTGAGATTGTTTCAATAAGAAATGTGAACTTTTTAGACTTCAAGCAATCCACACATTCCAAGCACAAATTCCATAAAAGATTTTCTTAGAGTACAAGTTTCCTTTATTCATCCCTCCCCCTTTTTTTTACTTTTGAAATTTGGTTTGTTTTGAAGTTCAAGTCATGTTTTATTTTCCATCTTAACCTCTCCCCCCTGGAATGATGAAAATCCTTTCTACGATTGGAGGATGAAGGGTTAAGGGCATTTAAGCGCATGCTTGCTATGCTTTACTTTGTCATGAGTCAATCATAGAAGTTTGGGTTATACTCCAAGTGGGCATGATATTCCATGTCATGAGGTGGTCTAATGCCTACATGTGTAATGCAGGTCAAGACACTAGTGAGGAAGTCATCGGAGTTCATCTTGCTAGCAATATGCAGTTCTTCCTTGATTAAGATTATATCAAAATAGGGGTGGGCCATGACATATTCCTCTAAAGGTCATTTGCACATGATGGCCAAGATTCTGAATGAGGTAGGAGCCACATAGGTAGGGCCGTAGTCAATGGTTTTGATTGCATGTCTCTGATCGTTGGCATTGGTCATGATTTAGTAGCCCTCTTGTTCCCATTGGAGGCATATAGAGCATACCATTTTCATAGAAAGGAAGAGTCAGAGTCAGTTAGCTTTGTCAGCTCTTATAGCTCTTGCCATGTTGTAGAGACTTTGCTCGTGCGATATGATGCGATTAGCCATTGTGTGCAAGCTTACTCTCGAGAGATCTCCTTGTCGATCAATTCCTTGGCTACCTCAAGAATCTTGACAAACACGAAATCATACTCCTCCAAGTGCATGGTAAGGAGCACACTTCTATTGCTAATGTCTCATTGAGGAGGCCTAAGTCCAACCATTCATAGTTCCTGGCTAGCATGGTGAATGTAAGGATAGATTTACGCTTATAGGAGAGTCTAAGGCCTATGGACGATTGGGGTTTGGTAGATAATAGCTCAACTACTAATGCCTACCTCATGGGTGGTTCAATGGGGTGTCTATTGGCCACTTGTGTGATAGATTGGTCCTATAACTCGGTTGATGTACTACTCTTGACTTGTGGAGTAGTTGTGGGACACTGGAAGTGTGAGGTTGAGTTGGCCTAGGGCCGGCTAGTTGCAGCTTTGGTTGATAGACTCTGTGAGGTTCTATGGATTTGGTGCTTTTTGAGACAATGGATTTCTCATCCCTAGTTGGCTCACCGCTTTGTGGAGATAGGCTAGAGGGCTTGGATGAGGAGCACACATACCGTTTCTAGTCTTGGGCAACCAAATCTAGTTGTTTCCTTTGTAGTAGCCTTGAGCGCACAATAGGTTTTTGGGTACCCATCGTGGCTTGACTATTTATCTGCTTTGATAGTGCTAGCTTTGCCAACTAGGCCTAGGACATGATATTCTGTGGTCATGGATTCATGAGGGTTGGCTTCTAGGTGGCTGCGATTGTCATTCGGGCACCCATTTGAGCTCCTACTGAGTGGTCTTGGATGTGTCTCCTTTAGGTTGCAGCCGACTTGTCTTGGTAGGATGGGACAAGTTATGACCCCCTCTTACACCTTACATTATGTTCCTCCATCAATGGCATTACATGCTTTGACGAAGTTGTGCTGTCCTTGAAAGGTGAGAAGGATCGAAGCTTGCATGCGAGCTATGGCGGGAGAGCAAGAGCAAGAAAGAGAGAGACAAGAAATGGGAACTCCAATAGTCACAATGTGTGACAGGGCCTTCCTTTATTTAATAGTCACTAAAAATGAATGTAAAGAATAAAGTGACGTGACGGGCGCCCGCCACCTGCAGTGTGCAGTGGCAGGTACTGTCAGTGTAGTAATACACAGGGCGGCACGGCGAAGGCGCCTTTACCCCAACAACCTCCCACTTAAAGGCGAATCTGCCCCAGTGAGAGAGAAAAGAAAAGAAAAAGACAGTACAACTGTGCATAGGTACAAGGGATGAGGAAAGGCAACATCTCATCCAACGCCCATCAATCTCCTGAGGAAGGCAAAGCACTCAGTAGTGAGGCTTTTCGTGATCAGATCTGTAGGATTCTCGTCAGTGGAGATCTTGACAAGGTCAACAGACTTATCCTCCACGACACCACGTATGAAGTGATACCTCATCTCAATGTGTTTCGTCTTCGCATGGAAGACCGGATTCTTAGCCAACTGAATGGCACTCATAGAATCCGAATGCAGTGTAGGTATAGCATCAATCCCAAGGTCTGCAACTAGAGGCCTAACCATATGGCCTCCTTGCAAGCCTCAGTGGCTGCAACATACTCGGCCTCAGTGGTAGACAAAGCCGTACACTTCTGAACCCTAGACATCCAAGAGACAGCACCTCCAACATAGGTGAATACATAGCCAGAAGTGGACTTCCTACTATCTGCATGTCCTGCATAATCGGAGTCAGTGTACCCCATGACCCCTGTATCCTGGCTGCCATAGCAAATACACATATCTGTTGTGCCCTTCAGGTACCTCATGATACCCTTCACGGCATCCCAATGTTTCCTACCAGATGTAGCCATATAGCGTGCCACAACACCAACTGCAAAGGCAATATCTGGACGAGTGGCTATCATGGCATACATCAAACTGCCCACGGCTGAAGCATAAGGGATCTGGGCCATCTCGGCCCTCTGCTCATTTGTCTGCGGACAATCGGCCTATGATACCTTCACATAAGAAGGCAATGGACAGCCAATAGGCTTTACGTCCTGCATGCGGAAGCACTCAAGGACTTTATGAATATACTCCCTCTGTGACAAGTAGAGGAGTCCCTGATGCCTGTCGCGTCTAATGCGCATACCAAGTATGTGAGAGGCCTGTCCCAAATCCTTCATCTCAAAGCTCTTCTTCAGCTGAGATTTAAGAGCATCTAGCTCATCATGAGCTTTCCCTGCTATCAGCATATCATCCACATAGAGTACCAAAATAAGCAATGAACCATCACGGGCTTTCTTCTGTAAAGACACGGATCCATAGTACTCCTGCTGTAGCCATGTGACTGCATAAAGGCATCAAACTTATGATACCATTCCCTAGGTGCCTGCTTCAAGCCATAAAGACTTTTCTTCAACTTGCACATTAGGTGCTCCCTGCCAGGTTTTGCAAAGCCCTTAGGCTGCTCCATATAGATCTCATCATGCAAGTCCCCATGTAAGAAAGCCGTCTTGACATCCATTTGATATAGATCTAAGTCAAGCTGAGCAACCAAAGCCAAGACCAAGCGCAGGGTGGTCATCTTAACCACAGGAGAAAAAACCTCATCAAAGTCTACACCATGATCCTGCTTAAAACCCTTTGCTACCAATCTAGCCTTGTATGCTGGCTTGGGGTGTCCAGGGGTACTTTTCAGCTTATACACCCACTTGGATGGCAAAGCCTTCTTGCCCTTAGGCAAGGCAACCAAATCTCAAGTCTCATTCTTATGCAAGGAGTCGATCTCAGACTGCATAGCCCTCTCCCAGGAGTGACTGTCACCCCTGCGCATAGCCTCATCATAAGTGAAAGGCTCTCCTGCATCTGTAACCAAAATATAATGCATAGAGGGATGAAATCTATCAGGTGGACGTCTGTCTCTAGCAGACCGTCTCACTGCAGGCTCTGCTCCCTGTCCAACACCCTGACCATGAGCATCTATTGCAGCTGTAGGCTGTCCAACTGGCTGTGCAGGAGCTCTAGGCTCCTCCTGAAAGATCACTCTGCGGATCTCAACCACCTTCTCAGGCTGCCTGCGCATCTTGTCTTCATGGAAGACTACATCATGGCTGCGTACTATTTTCCGCGCCTGCGGATCCCATAGGCGATAGCCCATCTCTCTTGAATCACCATAACCAAGAAAGATGCATTTAATGCTCTTTGGATCCAACTTACTCCTCTTGTCCTTGGGCACATGGCAGAATGCCTCACATCCAAAGACACGGAGATGCGCATAAGAGGGTGGCTTACCAGCCCAAACTTCCTCTGCAACCTGGAAATCCAATCCATAGAAGGCGATCGGTTTATGACATGCACTGCCGTACTAATTGCCTCAGCCCAAAAGCTTTGTGGTAGGCCTGCATGGCTAAGCATAGAGCGGACACGCTCCTGAATAGTCCTGTTCATGCGCTCAGCCAAACCATTTTGGGCGGGGATGTAAGGGGCGGTCAACTGACGCTTAATACCCCTGTCATCACAAAACTGCTCAAAAGCATGTGAGACATATTCTCCCCCATTGTCAGTCCTAAGGCATTTCAGCCTATACCCAGTCTGGTTCTCAACAAGAGCAAAAGACTGCCAAGACATCGGACTTTTGCTTTATGGGATAAGCCCACACTTTCCTAGAAAAATCATCAATGAAGGTAACAAAGTACTTTGCGCCACCCATAGACATACATGGCATGGGCCCACAAACATCTGAATGCACCAAAGCCAAGGGCTCATTCATGCATGGCCTACCCGATTTCTTATGCGTAGACCTATTCTGCTTACCATAAAGACAATGATCACACGAGTCAAAACGTGCATAGTCCAAAGGCGGAAGATACTGCAAACCAGATAACATTTTCATTCCCTTCAAAGACATATGCCCCAAACGGGCATGCCAAAGTGATACATGTGGGATAGAACCCACTGCCAAAACATGGTCTACAGAAGACCCAGATACAACAAGAGGATAGAGGCTGCCAGCCTTGGCGCCTTTAGCA
The DNA here is from genome assembly GCF_053477565.2 of Lygodium microphyllum. Classification (NCBI taxonomy): domain Eukaryota; kingdom Viridiplantae; phylum Streptophyta; class Polypodiopsida; order Schizaeales; family Lygodiaceae; genus Lygodium; species Lygodium microphyllum. Next base: position 42,149,158 of record NC_141139.1, on the reverse strand, counting down.
AGCACAAGTCTGCCTCTGGTAATCTTCTAGGCAGAATCCCCAAAACAAACATGAAACCCTGCATCATCCAACTGTCTTGCAGACATAAGACTGCGCGTAAGCGCAGGTACATGACGTACATCCCTGAGCAAAAAGGAACTGCCAGTGGAAAACTGCAACTGAATATGTCCACAGCCCACAATATCAAGAGACCTGTCATCTCCAAGTCTGACTACCAGATACAGTACGGTAAGAGTGAAACCACTCATGGTAAGGCGTCACATGGAAGGATGCACCTGAATCCAATAACCAGCACTGTGCATACATACTAGGTGTCTTAGTCAAGTGTGAGGCATCAGAAGAACTAGCCGCAAGTATGAACTCATCACTACCATCGAAATCCTCAGTCTGCGTGACATTAATTTCTTCAATCTTGACACTGGACTTCGCAGGTACTATGCTGCGATCAGAGGACTTCTCCTGCACTTTCTCTTTCCCCTTATCCTTGCGCTTCTCATTGCGCAACTCATGACACTGTGGTCTGATATGGCCCTTTTTTCCACAATGATGACAAGTGACATTAGCGTTGCACCCACGCGACTTACTACGCGACTTTCCACGAGATTTAGACCGACCCTTCTGAGAGTCACGGCCACGGCCATTCCCACGTTCATTCCTGTCATTCCTGCCTCTAACTATCAAAGCATGTGAAACACGAGAGGCATCCAAGTTTTTGCGATTAACCTCTTCCTGCAGAAGAGCACTCTCAACATCATTCAGTTTCAAAGTAGCACTAGAGGCACATAGGGCAGTGCGGAATACATCCCATGACTCATTCAGAGTCCCAAGCAAGAAAAGAGGAGTTACTTCCTCTCCAAAGGTAATATCCTGCAAAGTCAGGTTCTTCAGTATAGCATGGAACTGGCTCAAGTGAGCAGACATAGTCGCATTATCCTTCATGCGCAGATCCATAAGCTGCTTCAACCAGTACATCTGACTCGCCGGACTTTTCTTATCATAAAGATTCTTGATCTTATTCCATAGATCCCATGCACTCTATGCTTCCTCAAATACATTATAATGTACATGTTTAGTGAGAGACAATACAATCGTGGACTTGCATACCTCATCAAGTTCAAGCCAGTCGTCATTGTCCATAGTTTCAGGCTGCTCCCCACTCAACCGAAGTGGCTTAATCTGAGATTTCTGCACCAAGACCTGCCAAATTTGACTCTTCCAATAAGAGTAGTTGGTACCATCCAACTTTTTGATGTTAACTATGGCATTATCAGTCGAAGAGGACACCATAATGCAGGCTGGAAATGCACAGACAATGTAAAACTGCTGGTTGTTTTACTGCAGAAAATGCCCAAAATCCACTGAAATGAGCTCCAAATGGCGAGAAAAGTGTGCCAAAAGATGCTGCCCACTTAGTACTAGGTGCGGTACACCAAATCAGGATATTTCAGCATAAAAAATACTGCTCAGTCCACCAATAAATGCTTGCTGTAATAAATTTCAGAATTGCAATAATGAGAGCAAACTGTCCCAAAACTGGATCTAATGTCAACTAAACAATGCTAGGTCCAAAGCCGGCATAAAGAGGACAAAGCAAAGCCAAATGACAGTGAAAATACATGAGCATAACACCGAGAGATGTCAAATAGCATCTGCCAGTAAGAGGCACACCCCCAGACAATCTAGGCAAAATGTAGAACCAACTGCCAAAACCTGATACAAATAGGTGTCTGCTCAAAAGAAAGCGGATCCAAAATTGAGACTCAGCTCATAAGCATCCTGTGAACCAAGACATATACTCAATGCAACATCCAATTGTCAGAGTATAATCCCAAAGTCTCAATACATCTATAACTGCTCAATGACATAGACTGCTCCAATAGCATGTAATCCCTGCTCAAGGTCAAGTAAGCATGCACGATGCTCCCACTGGCACAAAAGGCGTACAATCGAGTTAAGGGCTCAAGCAACCCAAGACAAAGTACCAGTGACAAGTGACCAAGTCAATGCGTCATATGCTTCCCAAGAGCATGACATACATGAACCAATTGATGTAGTAACCACTAAGCAAGACATAATCCCAATGGCAAGATCTCTGTCAAGTCAATACATCCAGTAGCAAGCCAAAGTCAATATCCCTGTGAGTTGGAAGTGCTCAAAACATCCAAATCGGAGCTCCAAAATATCTATCAAGCATGGACAAACTAAGAGGCATCAACCACGGACCAAAGCATGTAATGCATAGAGCTTATCTGTCAAGTACAGACAATAGGCATAAGCGGCCCAAATGCCAGTCAAGTCGACCAAACTGCCAATGACAAACCAATAACAACGGAGCAAATGCGATGCTCAAAAGCATTCCGGAATCACGATCATGAGTTCGAAGTCGATCCCCAAAGTGTAATACATCATGACATAACCCATAGCATACATCCGGTATCGATAGAGAAGCAATACATGTGACAAATGAGCTTCAGCCCGCTCATGTACAGCAGCTCTAAACAGTCCAAATCTGTCAATTTCCAACCCAAAAACAATGCCAAATCATGGGCAAATTGAATGCATACATTCCCAAGACATTAGGCATCATGTAGACCGCATACGGGCATCAAACAAGGTAACCGAAGTAGAGTATAAGCATCAAATGCCAATGCCAAGTGTGGCTGCCCTATTTCCAGCACTGTATAACAGTAAATGACAGTCCCAAATCAGCCAATATTTCAGGCCAAAATCATGGCATAATCATGTGCATACATTTCCAAGGCACTAGGCATCATGTAGACCGCATACGAGCATCAAATAGCACAACCGGAATGGAGTGTAAGCAACAAATGCTAATGCCAATGGTGTTGCCCTGTTTTCAGCCTGTTATGACAGTTTATGACAGTCCCAAATCCAAAGAAATCAGCCCCGAATGATCAAGACCAATGCCCAAAGCTTGAATGACATCAAACATGAAGTCTATAGCCCTCTTGACCAAGGTAGAGAGCAAGAAGCAATGGCCAAGTGTGGAGCTGAAGTAGACGAGTGCTAACAGCCTAGAAAAAAATGGCGCAATCTGCCATGTTGGTGCTGAACTTGCTATTGCTCCACATGGGCTGAAAGGGGATAATGGGGGGCTCAAGAAGGGCCTATCAAAGGCCTATGACAAGCCTCTTTGAGCCTTGATAGGTGTAAGGCACAATATGAGGGGAATAAGCTTCAAGGGTTTGAAGCCATGGCTGCCCTTGCTGTTTGCAACCTGTAGACTGAAATAAAACCCTAAAAGAATGATCAAATGCCTCAGTACCAAGGCCTTGAAGGTACCTCAATAGGTCGGGAAGGTGCTCGGGAAGCCGGGGAGTGACGGGAGCTCGGGGAGATCAGATATGGCTGCCGGGATGGAGACCCAATGCATGAAGGGAGTCGATGCGAAGGTAGAGAAGCACCAAGTCGAGCTCGAGAAAGAGGAAGCCAAGCTCTGATACCAGTTGAAAGGTAAGAAGGATCGAAGCTTGCACGCGAGCTATGGCGGGAGAGCAAGAGCAAGAAAGAGAGAGACAAGAAATGGGAACTCCAACAGTCACAATGTGTGACCGGGCCTTCCTTTATTTACTAGTCACTAAAAATGAATGTAAAGAATAAAGTGAGGTGACGGGCGCCTGCCACCTGCAGTGTGCAGTGGCGGGTACTGTCAGTGTAGTAATACACGAGACGGCACGGCGGAGGCGCCTTTACCCCAATAGTCCTTGCTAAAAGCCATCACTATCAGAACATTTCCAATGGCAAGGTGAATGCACTACAAGTCATAGTCGACATTGCAGAGTGTGCTTGTTTCTTGAATGCATATCTTAGCAGTGATTCCTTACTAGTAGCCTTGGTGTTAGGCATCACATAGAAGATCATAGGTAGGCTTTCAATCTTGATAGAGACTGCTATTTTGCACTTTTCTAGTAGTAAGTAAGTCTATCCTCCAAATGGGTTGAGTTTAGTGTTGGTAGGCTACAATTGGGGCTGACCAATGAGGGTCCAAGGATCATGCATAAGGATGTTACAGTCAACTTCCTCATCAATGAGTGCGTCAAAGATGTGTCTTTTGGGCAATTACTAATATGCATAGGTAGGCACGTGCCACTGCTTCCTCACCCTCTTCCTCAGTGTCTCAGTGATGGTGGATACTCTTACATTTACAGGGGGTTCTAGCATTGGAGGCTCGTGTGGTAGGTGTGCTGGTATTAGTCGATTACTAGAGTTCATGGCCATCATGCAGAGTGGTGTTGATGGTGGGACCCTATTCTTTGGCGACAGCTGAGATTATGTGACTTTTTGGGACTCAGCGACTGCCCTACCAGCTTGTTTATAATCCTCCTCTTCATCTGAGAATGGGAAATCAATGGTGGCTAGCACATGCATCCAATCTCGCTCGTCCTCAAGGCAAGGGATATACTTTATTAGTGGCCCATAGGATTTGCTAACTTGTGAGTCTCCTTTCAACAAAGCAGAGATGGCATCTAGGTTGACTGGAGTGATCTTCCAAGTTTCCATCTTGACTCTTACAACCTCTGATATGTTGCCTAAGAATATGAGACCATTGCCCCAATCTTCTATCACTCATGCATTTCACATCCAAGATCGGCCTAACAGGATGTCATAGTCCACTCCCTTCATGACTATGAAGTTCATTGAGAACTAGACTCCCACTATCCTCAAGGGCTAGTCTTTTAGCACTCCAAACAGTCTGACCTTCATTCCATTAGCCAACGTGACATTAAACCTTGTAGTCTCCATAAGTGGGTTACCCCAAGCCTACAGGATTGCATGGCTAAGTACACTGTCTCATGCTCCTGTTTCTACAATTCCCTTTATTGTAGCATCTCCTAATGCGTTGACAGGAAAGATTGTGCATTATTGTATCGTGGTCAAGCAAGTCAGTCATGCCAAGCTCTTCATGTTGTTCTACCTACTGCTTCAACCCTTGCCATAGTGTCGACTTCTCCTTGAGTAGCTCTCCTAGAGGTAGGGTCATAGGGGCTGATATCAATGCCGTGAGCAAGTTGCCAACTACTTGCTTTTCGTTAGGCTCTACACTCTTTTGCCAATGATCTTGGGCAATCTGCCCACTTGTGTCATCTAGGCTCTATCTATGTGGTGTCATATGGGGTGCGGGTGCGTCTCTTGATTGGAACTGAGTAGGTGAGATTGGTGTGCTCATGCTAGAGAGCTCATCAATCTCATCTTCCATTATGGATTCCGCACCTTTTAGGTGCACTTGGGCTTCTCTCACCCACTCCTTGACCTTGTCAACCACTTCTAATAGGTGCCTTGGATCGGGGTATTCTCCAAACTTAGCACTTCCCTTCTCTGTTGTCTTAGGAGAAGATGTCTCTACTTCTACGTACATGACTTGCTTCCCCTCTGGTAACGTGGTGGCACTATCTATCCTAAGCATAATCCTCGTCTCATCCCATTTTTTCCTTCTTCTATGGCTTCTCTTCCCTATTGAAGCTGCATCAAGGTTTCTAGGTCTTGGTAATGAAATACTGGCCTTCTCTTGGGTCATGACATTTAGCAGAATTGGTGTGGCTTCACTATCAAGTGTTTCAACTCAAAAAGTCCCAATAGTATAGATGGCATGCTAGCCAAACTAGTGGATGGTTCTGCCTAGGGCACTCGGCATACAAGTGTGTGATTTCACACTTAGGGCATCTCAGGTCAGCCTTGTCTCGATTAGCTTTCTTCCTTTTAGGACATCGAGATGAGATGTGTCCTAGGTGAGCATGCAATGGGTTCTTGGTTTTGTCCTCCTATATCTCTACCTCTTCCCATTCCCAATGCCATCATTGGCATTGGTCTAAAATCCATCAAGGTGGGATTACCCTCATTGTCATATGAGACGTAAGGATTTATGTATGCTTCCTCTACATAATGTATTGGAGCATTGCTCATTGGTGATTGGGTCACGATGGGTCCAAGTGGTATGGGTATCCCTATGGGGTTGATGTCCATCCTAGGGATAGCTGGCTTTGAATCATTGGTGCTAGAAGAGCCAGTGGAGCTCTCTTCCGTAATGTTGTGGCCTACTCCCTAGGTAGTAAGGCTAATTGTATGACTGTGGGTATGGCAACCACCTTGGTAGTCGACAATGCATTGTATCATGGCCAAACCTACCGCAATTGGCACAGGGTTCGGATCTAGGATCCATGCACTCGGTCGGAAGGTGGTTTCCGCCATAATGCACGCATTGCATGTGAAGTCATGCAGGCCTTCTCATCATCTCTTGCAGCTTAGCCACAACTCTAGCTTCACATTTGCCAACTCCTGGCTCTCATCAAAATTCTTTCCCTTGTCTTAGGTGCTTTGGCTAGATCTTTCACTAGCGGTCGGAGCTCTTTCTGAGGTTCTAGAGGCAATGATGTCTCAGGTTGTGGGTCTTGAGCTCCACTCTCTGAGTAGATCATCCATTCATAAGGCTTCTTTGAAGACCCTAGCTAGCACATCCATTTTCAGGTTTGAGTTGCTCACCAAGGCTTTGTAAAGCTCTTTGCTTCGGATTCCACTTATGAATACAGTGGAGACCGCTCGTTCACTAGGTCGCTCTATGGTTGGGATTCTCTTAAAGAGACTCCAAATGTGGCTGACGTAGTCTCGGATATCCTCTTTGTTCTTCTAACTAACATTCATCAATCTAATGATAAGGTTGTCAGAGTATCCTGCCTTAGATAATCTCTTGATGAAGAGAAACTTGAGGGTATTAAAGTCATTGCATTCATCATTGTCTAAACTAGTGTACCACATCCGTCCTTTGTCTCCTAGGCAAAGTCCTTTGTCTCCTAGGCAAAGTCCAAAAGATTGTGCGTGCTAAGCAATGTCTGTGAGGCCGTTTGCCTCTCGCATACTTGCTCAAATTGCTCCACAAATCTATATGGCTCATTATTGGGCTGATATTTGTCGAGTTACTTAGCAACAAAAACCACATGTATCTTGGTTTGGCTCCTAGAGTTCGGGGTGATTCCTAGTCCTACTAGCAACGTAGTCACTAAAGCTACTCTAATTTGCTCCACAACTGTGTGCCTAAGAGTTGCTTCATGAGAAGCTTGCTTAGTGTAAGATTAGCCTCTAAGCCTCTCTCCCTCTAAGCATTCTGACTCTATTGGCAAGAGCTAAGACACATTGGACTTCACGCATTTCTATGTCTTGTCTCAACTTTTGAGCTCGTTGCTCTTGATTGTAGGTGGCCATCCTTTGTAGTGCTTCCCTTGCCAACCTTCTCTCCTCCTCTAGATCAACTAAGATATCCTCGAGTGGTCTACCATGATGCTCCATTTTGGTTTGCAAGTCATACCATGGGTCATCGTTGCTGGGTGTGAACTCAGAAGTCAAGCTCAATTTTTTAGGTTGGCACTGGTCCTTGACATATTGCTAACTTCTTGGGCAATTAGGGCATTGATTAGATTGATCAAGTTGGGTAGAGTTGTGTCCCTAATCATTCCTGTTGTTGTTGCTCCCTAATTGGCTTGACGATTCAAGTCTCTCAGTCTTCGGTGATTGGGGTCATTGGCCACCACTATTCAATGTTTGGGGTCTCCTCCTACTAGTGGGTTCCTCAACTTATCTCATCTTGGGTGAGTTCCTTGTTATTTAAAGCAATCCTCAATGTTATGGGTACTTAGATGCTAGTGGTGTGCTCTTCAAGATGCATTGTGCGAAATCGGGCTTTCAGCTCTCTTTTTTGTGTGCATCAAATGTTTAATTGATGCAGTGTGCAAATCCAATGAAAACAATATAGTGCAACATACACTTTCGTGATTATTTTGTGTGTTTAACAACCACTCTAGTTGGTTTGTTCTGGCATCCATAGCATCCTAGACATGTGTATGAGGGATAGCAAGTCTGGTCGATTAGTTCGGGTCTCTATCGGGATACAAGGCTGAGGTCAGTGTTGGCTGCAGTCGTTTTTTGGACCATCATATCTTAGCTCTTGAGTTAATTGGCTTTATTGTCCCATTCACTCACCTGGGAATCCAATGGGGTGTCCTATGGCTAGGGCTTAGCCTCTATAGGATCCAATAAGGTCAGAGTTTGTCAAAAATTGATGTTTTGTTTCCTGTCCGATTTGTAGTTTTTTCTGTCTAATTCCCAGAACCAGCAGTCCGCCGACTCTGGTAGTCCAATTATGGGCTATCCAATTCTAGGCAATTCGATTCTGGTAGTCCGATTCTGGACTCTAATTATGGACTTCTAGGCTAGACTGTCCAATTCTAGTAGTCTGATTCTAGGAATTGGACTACCAAACTACGATGACGAAAATGCATGGAGACTCCACGAAAATTTGATGTATCACACTCGATGCTTCCTCATAGTCTCTAGCAAGCTCCAGAATCAAACAACAAGGTGTCATCAATCAAAACAACTCACCTATAGCCTCCGAATGTGCCCAGTCACAAGAATCAAAGCTCTCCTTGCCTTGTTTTTTCCCTGTTTTGGGACTGCTATTACAACAGACACCATGCTCTTTATTTCTTTATTTTTTCTATTTTTTTCCTTACCTAAATGTATTCAGATCACAAGTCACAACTTACACTACTCCAATCTACTTTCCTAAATCCAAAAAACTAGAAAAACTTACAAAGGAGTTCGAACTCCCTTGCTTCCTACCTATCTCAAGCACGAGTTCGGGGAAAACCCTACTTCAATGCTCGATTCGAAGCGTGCAAGCACTTAAAAGCTTGGATCTGCTGGTCCTAGCAAATGGAACCAAAATAGTGGGAGCTTTTGCTTAACCACCAAGACCCATGGACCGTGTATTGCTTCAAGTGTTTCAAGCCAAGTGCAATGGCTACCTCTAACATAGTCGTACATGCTCTCACACCTACAATTGTAGTGAGCTTACCTCCATGCTTGATCGAGTTGCCTCCTCCCTCAAGCACTCCAGTAGCTCCATGATCCAAGGTGCAAGCTCAATCCTCAAGCTCCAAGCTCCAAGCTCCATTGCTGCACGTAAGGCAAGAGAAGAGAAGAGAAGAAGAAGAAGAAAGGAGAAGATGGAGAGCTTCTCCACCATGGTTCCTCACCCTCACACACTCACTCCCTCTCTCAAGCACAAGCTCAAGCAAGCAAGAACAAGAAGAAGAAGAAGAGAATATGAGAGCTAGTTTTGGCCACACATAAGAATGATCTTCTTCATTCACTTTTTGCCTTTTATACAAAACCCTATCCCTACTCCCCTTTGGGCACCCATCCCTTTTTACATGACCGGCAATCTTAGCCTAGGTTCTCTTTTCCTATTTGCATGGTGCCTTCATCCATGCCTATCTACATTTACAAATTGTGCAGGAGGGAACCTGGCGCTCTTTTACAAGGATTTAGAGTGTGCTTTTATATTTAAAATGTGTCTTTCCTCTTTTTCCCTTGCCCTCAAACTTTTAAGGTTGTCCTTGCACTTTTGGCCTTTTTTTCTCCCATTTCTTCAGCTGGGGCTACCCTCTTGTTATGGTGAGATATCCCCCATAGGTGTATACCTTGGTCCCCCATAGGAAGAGGGTTTATACCTTGGTCCCCCATAGGAAGAGGTGGATTCAAGCCATGCCTACCCTATTATGGCTTACTTGTCATATTTTGTGTAATTATTGTTCTTTAGTATTTGCCATCTTTACATTAGTATCAAAGCCAAGCTTTAATCTAATGGGATGGTTGTTTTCATGATGCATCAATAGAGGGTAATCAATGAATGCAAGATTTGATAGGAATAAAATGTTCAAATAAGATGGAAAATGAATAAGATTTTACCCTTTAGTAGTGACTCACTACTTTACCATATTTTTTCCATGGTATAAGATACGAGCCATATACCAACGTTTGAGAGTTTTCTTATAGGACTTATTTCCTTCAAAATAGTGACTAGGAAGAGTTATTTGCAATAAACAGTGACTATTTTGGAGTTCTTTGAAGGAGATCCTAGTAAGAATAGCAATTGGTTGATAAATTTGGCACATTGTGACCCTTTTCCAAAGCATTTTGGAGATCTTTGGAAAAATAGAAGATAAAAGGGAAAAGGAAGCAAGTAAAGGTATGACTAGGTTTCATAACATGGTTCTCTTTTTACTTTCTCAAGTTCCCTTCAAGCTTCCATGGAAAATATGGCTTCTATCTCACTCCCATGACTTCTTCCTTAGCAAAGGCCACTTGATCATGATTCTCCACATCATTTAGAGCTTGTAGCATACAAATTTGAAGGGGATGAAGAGGTATATACAGCATGCAACCTAGTTCATTTTGCATTATTTTTCTAGGTCTACTCTTCACCACTAATCTCCATGTTTTGCTCTAATGCAGTCTATTCTCATCATTAGATTCCTAACACTAACCTTGTTTGGATTGAATGCCAATTTTAAGTGCCATGATTGAATTAGTACCAAAAAGGATAAGTGGAAATAAATGTAAAGTAGTTAGTCATCACTATTGAGAAGTAATCCCTACCTATTTCCCCATCTTTTCAGTCCTTGTACAATTCAATACCTACATATCCTTGAAAGTTTGGAAACAATCCTTTTGAGCTCTATATATCATCATTGTTTTTCTAACATTAGCATGATCTTGCCATGTATATTCCCACAAGGATCCATTTTCCCATTGGTAAGATAAATGAGAGGTGACCCTCCTTTATTGATTATGACCCTAAAGGGGTGCATAATCCTAGCCCAAGAGGAATTCAGCACACCCTCGATGATTCGGAGTCCATAAACAAAATTGCAAGTGTAAGGTTGGGCTAATTTAGTCAAATTTTCAATAGTAATCCATTCAACCACACATGGAGTCACAAGCATAAATAGGGCCCAAGAGCAAATCATTACATATTTATGCTAATTATTATGTGTGCTACAGAAGACTTGTAGGAGAAGTGCATCAGACAATTGGTACTTGTAGGTGGTTAACCATTCCCTATAGTTTCCACGACTCTTCCCCACATGCTTCATGTTATATTACAAGTTATCTACAAGTTACAAGGGGTTTGCAAGTTGAAAAATGATCACAATAATGATTTGTTATGTTCTAAATAGGTTGGAAATATTGGTTCTAGAATAGGATACAATCATTCTAATGCAGGACAAAGATTAGAAGCTGATAGAATACATTTCCATTATCATTTAGAGCCAAAAATATCTTTGATCAGGCATCAAAATCAATATTTATTGTCAATTTAGTGACTATTGGTCACTGTGGATAGTACTTAATACAAATGGATAAAAACAAGTGAAATGATCAAATTATGGAGACTATCAATGAGGATGTTAGAACATACCAATCTAAGACAAATTGTTCAAATGAAATTCTTAATCAATAGTAAGAGGATGAAGGTACAAGGATGCTTAATGCACAAAAGATTCAACATGAGAAGGAAGAAGTACATGATTCTCAAGGGTCAAATGACTATCAACAATTATCACAAGAGTTGAACCATATGGGGGAAGGGAAAAAAGTGAGCTTTTTGAGCGAACTTTTCTAGGCAACCTCCATTTCTTGTTCCACATAGTCCACTTATTCCACCCCTAGATATTTCCACCTCCATCACCATCACCATGGCTTCCTCCATCACTGCCACCACTACCACTGTTGTCACCATTGCCACCAGCACCACCATGACTACCTCCACCACCATCTCTGCCACCACCTTCACCACCACTACCACTACCCTCACCACCTCCACGATCACCACCAATACTTTCACTCTATGTACCTCTCTTTCTCTCCCTCTGGTCTCTCAATTTCTCAATTTCTCTCTCTACGTGTATATTCCATTTTTCTCTTTCTAGCACCCTCGATCAAATAGTACTCTATCTCGTGTAAACGATTCTCTCTCTAGCACATAACACGGGTACATTCATGTGATCACCCTAGAATGGTACACCATGGCCTACCTCTCTCTCTCTCTCTCTCTCTCTCTCTCTCTCTCTCTCTCTCTCTCTCTCTCTCTCTCTCTCTCTCTCTCTCTCTCTCTCTCTCTCTCTCTCTCTCTCTCTCTCTCTCTCTCTCTCTCTCTAATTGCTCCATGTCCTTACTCTCTCTCAGTTTCTCTCTATATACATGCAATTTCTCCCTCTCTCTCACACCTATATATACATGTATGTATATAAATCTCATTCACTCACTCACTCTTCGTGTTTGTCTCTCTCTCATGCATGAGATCAATCCACATTGTATAATAATGCCTCACATCAGATTACAACATGTGTTGTAACAAACACTTCTCCTAAATCCTAAATACCTCTCTCTCTCTCTCTCTCTCTCTCTCTCTCTCTCTCTCTCTCTCTCTCTCTCTCTCTCTCTCTCTCTCTCTCTCTCTCTCTCTCTCTCTCTCTCTCTCTCTCTCTCTCTCTCTCTCTCTCTCTCTCTCTCTCTCTCTCTCTCTCTCTCTCTCTCTCTCTCTCTCTCTCTCTCTCTCTCTCTCTCTCTCTCTCTCTCTCTCTCTCTCATTGCTCCATGTCCTTAGTCTCTCTCAGTTTCTCTCTATACATGCAATTTCTCCCTCTCTCTCACACCTATATATACATGTATGTATATAAATCTCATTCACTCTCTCACTCTTCGTGTTTGTCTCCCTCTCTCTCTCTCTCTCATGCATGAGATCAATCCACATTGTATAATAATGCCTCACATTAGATTACAACATGTGTTGTAACAAACACTTCTCCTAAATCCTACCTACCTCTCTCTCTCTCTCTCTCTCTCTCTCTCTCTCTCTCTCTCTCTCTCTCTCTCTCTCTCTCTCTCTCTCTCTCTCTCTCTCTCTCTCTCTCTCTCTCTCTCTCTCTCTCTCTCTCTCTCTCTCTCTCTCTCTCTCTCTCTCTCTCTCTCTCTCAATGTGAACGCTTGTGCAACCACTCTATGTTTTTAGAACTTTAACTGCAATGGATTGATACAGTCCAAGACAAAAGAGTAGAAAAAGATGAACAACAAGGCTCTAGGCATCATTGCCTGGGGACTATCTAATGATGTATTGCACCATATCTGTGGCATCAAATATGTGAAAAAGGCATCGAATGATCTTAACAATACCTTTAGAACTCAAGCTTAAAAATCAAAAGTAAATTTACTCATGCAATTCTATAAGCTATATGTAAAAGATAGTTCTTCTATGACCATGCACATTAACAAGTTTAAGAGCCTAAAAACTCAACTTGCAACTTTAAAGAACATAGATGAGGATGAAGCCATAGGAATGATACTAAATCAAGAACCATATGAGAACCTTGTGTCTACCCTAAGTAATGTTCCTAATCTCTCACTCAAAGAAATTGATCATTCTCTACTTGATGGAGAAAGTAAACTTTAAAAAAAGGATGAAAAAGAAATCATCTCAAAGGACAACCTCTTGTACACCAAGGGAACTTATGGAGCAAAAGGACATGGACAAGGATTCAACACCGACACCAAGGATTGGGTTACATGTCATTAGCAATTAGTACCATTAGCAAAGGCAGGAAGAGTGGCTAGCAATTTAGCATGAATTTTGTCTATTTGTTGCCTCTCATCCCTAATAGTCTCAGCTTCATCCTCTAGCTCCTAGCACTCCTCCCAGCACTTGTTGGCAATCTTTGGAATCTTCCTCGACATCAGTCTTGTTATCTTATACCTCATTCCAAGCTCTCAAGATCAGCCATTGATTCACAGTTTGTGATAGTTTGCTGTCATATAGTTTGGGATAGCACTTCACTCATGGTCTGGCCATTTATGCTTCCCGACATGTCTATTTGATGCCAGATCATCTGTGGATGTTATGCCAATGTATTGGAATGTTATGTGATTGATTTGAGCACTATTTTTCTTAGTTTTATAGAGGTTTTTTCTGTGGTAATAAGTAATATTGAATGCTATTTTATCAGTGAAAGCATATGTCCATTGCTCCCGGGTGCTTTCACCGACTATTTGGGGTGATGCACCGATGCTTAGGGTTCATGTTATATACTTGGTTATTTTTTCGGATTGCTTTTGAGCTGAGATTGGAGCTTTGAATCTTGACATTGGCTGCCATTAACTATTATGCATGATTATTTGAGGTTCTAGTTTTGCGAGCTACTTGGGTCGGATGCTCCCGAATATATGCTACTTGGATCTTGGATGTATGGATGCCTTCCACATGATGTTTTGAGATTTGTTTGCTTGTTTGGCATTCAAATTTTGTTTCAATGGGAGCCACTTCTTGACATTTGGATATTACATTGATTTTTTTGGTTATGTAGTTGAGCTTGAGGGTCTTATAGTGAGACCATGGGACTTGGTGACATGTACATGCCTTGTCATACTTTATGTATGTAGTTGATGCTTAGTAGGCTGATTCAACATTACTTTTGGGCCAACACCTATCTCTATCATGATGTTGTCAATGATGTATGTATCTTGGTTGGTTATGTATTGAGCTTTTGCTACATTGCTCAGTCCATTGTGCCTTCGATTGGTTGGTCTCTTTTGTACCTGTGAGACCCACTCTATGCATGTTGGTTATTCTTATGGGATGTATCTCAATTTGACACACTGATTCTTTGATGGTTCTCGGTACCGATCTCATATTCACTCATTGCTAGTTGGAGTTGTTCCCTGGCAATTGTAGTTTGACTTACATTAGTGATTGCCCCTCTTTGGCATTGATTTCTTACTAATGTACTTCATTTTCAGCATGTTGTAATTGCAGTTTATTGCATTATTTATGTGAGCAGTCACCTTCATTTGACAGTTCTTTGCATTGAGTCTGTGGATAGTTCATTACTTAGTCAGTATTCCTTGCTTTTAGCTTGATTTTACAGCAGTTTTTAAAAACGTATAGCATGTTTTGATAATTTGTGCATTTGTTTGCCTTCATTATGGCTGATGGTTCTAGTGATAGTGCTATCTTTAATATTGACAAGTTGAATGGCACCAACTTAAGCTACTGGAAGGTTAAAAAATGTCAAGTTTTAGTGTAGAAAATGTAGGTTAGGCCTTTGAAACATAAGGATGTCAAGCCCAAACAAACTTATTGATCTAGAGGATTGAACTGAATTAGATGAGCTATGTAAGTCTACCATCATATTATCCCTCTCTAAGTAGGCGTTCTATAATGTTGTCTCTGATGGGAAATCTACATGGGAACTATGGAAAAATATTCATGATGTCTATGACAAATAGAACCTTGCTTCTCAAATGTGTTGGCTGAAGCAACTCATGGAACTTTGCATGAAGGAGATCACTTTTATGTCAATCCACTTAAATGAGTTTCATTCCATTATCAGTCATTTGTATTCATAGGGATTGAATTCAAGGGTACTCTTCTTCCCATGTTCCTCTTAGTTACAGTGCCTAAATCATGGGCTATCTTTCATGCTGCTATGTGTGCCAACATGCCTATTGATGGGTTTGTTGAGAAGCAGGGATGTTGAGTATGGTTTTGCTATGGAGGAGCATAGAATAAATAGATATGAACCATGATGACATAGATAAGAGACAATGACTATTACTCAAGTGAATTAGATTAAGTGCTTGGACTCATAAGCAAAATCTTGAGTAGGACATGACAAGGACACAGAGATTGAAAGTACAAAGTACAATAACATTGCATTGAAATAAGAACCAAGTACATGCTTATGTACCCATTGGGTTGTTCCGGTCTCCTCATTGTGCTTATGGGATATAGAGCATCTCTTCCTAGAGCATATACCATTTGTTATATCTTTCAACACTCCCCCCTTCAAATGATAATTTTCTACACTTGCTAGCTTTTGCTCCCCCCCTTACATGATGACATGGCTCGTGAGACTAGCCCATAGGCAGCCTAGTCAAGTTAAAGCTTGAAAATGTACATTTTTGGCAAGGGTTTTTACAAAACAACATCCACTAAGAGAAACAAATTCCACTATGGGAAAACATAAGATCTACCATGGGAAATATACAATGAAATTTTCTTCAAAACAATCTGTCAGAGGAGTTGTCAATAGCGAAAGCATATTCTTCATCTTCTTCATTCATGAACTGATTTGGATGGGAACTCCAAGACTCCCAATGTGTGACCAAAATTCCTTTTATTTGAATGCCACTAAGAGAATAAAGAATGAAGTGACAGCTATGGACACTTGCCACCTACAATGTACAAGTGTGCAAGTATGCGGGCACTATCAGTGTAACTAATATATGGGCAACTAGGCACATACACATTTACCCCCCAATACCAAAGACAAGACTCGCTTCAACATTTGAATTCTTAGCTTGGCAAATATATGATGATGCATGAGCTACTCAAGAATTTTCTTTTTTTTTTAAATTGTAAGGTCTTTAGTATGCATGTGCTAATACCAAGCCATGGCTAAGCATATGTTCTTTCTTGACCGAGTTCTTAACAATCGAGCTCTCATACCAAGATTCATTTTCTTACTTTGTTGCTCATGCTTCTGTTCTACCCAATAGTTGTGGATATAAGCTTGATTAGAGAGTGATTCATGGATGAAAGATGGAGGTACTAACTTCCATGGTAGTCACTACAAATCCAAGTTGCTCTAAGTACACAAAGGTGGAGGGGATGACGTGAGCTTCCATGGTGTTCATTGTAGACATAAGTTTTTCTTATGAGTAGACAAAGGTGGAGGAGCTAACATGAGCTTCCATGTTGCAAGGGGAAGGGGGGGGCATGCGTGCTAGCTATGGTGTGTAACAACTACAAATATTGTTGTGCAAAACTAGTCAAGTGTTGCAACGCCCCTCACCCTCTACCCACATCATTGAGGTCCCACTCTTTTGTTATAACATGTTTCAAAAATTTTCATTTCTTCAATCCTTAAATGATTTTTTTCTCTCTCTATTTTACCTTTACACCTTCTTTTAAAAACAATTAGTTGTATACACACAAACCACCAATCCACTGTGGTGTCAAGAACACTCCTTTTTGTACCATCAAGCCTTGCTTTTAGTCGACAAGAATATGGTAAAAACTTAGTTTTGTTGTCTCTCCCTCATCAAAAGAGTTGAAATTTAGAGCTTTCAAAATCGTTTTGGTGGTTTTCTACATTCCAAACGCAATGATGATGTCAAAATGTCATGATTTGACACAAGATTTTCCACACCAACTGTAGCAAACTACAAGAAACCTCTTAATTCATAATACTCTATAATTTGATTGGTCTGTATTTTCTTTGAAGTTAGATATATGATATAAATTTAAATATTTATGTAATCAACATTCCACAACATAGGATGGCAAGCCATGGCTTTGGTCATGGGGGAGATTGGGCCCTTTGTCTAAATTTGTTAACTTATTCAATTATTTTATGTTTCATAACATTGTCTGTATTTAATATTTAGGATACTAGACTCGCCACATGGTCTACTTTGCAATCATAAAATAGCATCATACTCAAATTACATATAACAACCATCTAATTTTCTAAATGCTATGCCACAAAAAAAGAAATAAGCTCATCCTCCTCGCACGTACTAGAAATAGCCAGTGCATAACAATTTAATATGTAACATGTGTTATGAGATCTAAAACAAGTATGACTAGACAAAGGAGCATCTAGTTTACTACTAGATAATATTTGCACTAGCCATTTTGCAAAGTCTTGGACCTCTCAATCTAGGTTCTCTCATCACATCAAGTGTATTATTCACCTTTGCATTGGATATAATTAACCTATGATTCATTTGAAACTTGCATGAGCTTAAAAAAGTCCTCATTTGGTGCTAGATTTGATTGTCTACTACTAAACAAAGGTAGTGAAGTATTGCATATGTCCTAAAAGCAAGTTATATCTCCTTGATACATGAAAGTAAAGGTTGCACATCAGCTTTCATAAAGACATTATCACAACGAACCAAACATGGTTAGCTTATGGATAATATAGCCTATAACCTTTGCTTTCAAAATTAAAACCAACAAAGAGATACATTTCCTAACCTTGTCATCTAATTTTTGTGATGTTACACATATACTAATGTATAAACTAGTCAACCAAAAATACTAAAACAAGCAACGCATGGCTTTTTTCCATGCCAAGCTTCATATGGTGAGACCCACTATAATGCTTTGGTGGGATGTCTATTTAGCACATAAGTTACACACATAACAATCTCAAACTAGTGTGTAGTAAAGCTTGACTTCTGATCATACATCGTATCATCTTCATGTGTAATGACATATTCAAGAATTTGGGAATCTCTCACTTCCCTTCTTTGGATTGCAAAAAAAGTGGGATGTGAACAACATATCCATAAGTATCTCAAAACCCCATCATATGACCTATCATTAGAAAGTGCTTTGAAACTAGAATCTAGGAAGCTATTAAGCACTAAGTTTGGAGCAATAGTGTTTAGATTATGATAAGCTCATTTTTTTACCATGAATCCCAAAATTTTAGCAAATTCTCAAATTCATCAATACTATGTTGAGTGATCTATTGTTTCTCTTAGCTGCAACATTTTGTCGAGGTGAATACAACATTGTACATTGGTCTTTATCTTATGTTCCTCTAAATATGAAACTCTTTCATTGATACTAACCCCCTTGATCAAAACAAAGATTGGCTACTTTAGATCATGGCATACCTTTAGCCATACATGAAAGCTATTTCAAGCATAAGAGCACTCTCGACTTAGCTTTCGAAGAATACACTGAGACATTCCTAGAGTAATGGTCAATAAAAGTCATGGAATGTAGGTAATTGCCAAAAGATGGTATTTGTGTCAAACCAAAAACATCCTTGTGTTCAAAAGCTACAATTCACAAAATGCTCTCAATGAATCATCTTTCGGAAAGAAAACATGTTCCATTTCACCCAATATGTAGCCCTCAAAAAAAAAATTATACAAGTGCCTCAAAGGTAGGTAATAAAGGCACCGTGTTAAATTTCTACAAGCATAGCAAACTAGCATAATTGAGATGACCAAATATGCATGTCGAAGTTTTGCATCTTAAACCGCCCACTAATCTACAATTGCATGTGCCATATTTTTCACACGTTCACCATATTTATTGAGCTTGTAAAATCCATGGCATAGTAAACCAAATGCATTAGTTGCATCATTGCATGATGGTAGATCATAAATAGTACATCTACCATCCACAAATTTGACAACAACCCAATCTTGGAAAATGCAAAAATTAAAAATAAATTTTTATTTGTGTGTGACGCATACAAAGCATCTGAAAGTGTGAAAGTCACTACCATTAAAAATAGTCAACTCTGTTTTACAAGTTATAGCATGTGTGACAATACGACATTTAGGGGCACCACTATCAAAGTACCACAATCTACAATAAACATACAAAGCTCATATAGAAAAGGGTCATAACTACATTGCGCATGAAATGCTCACTCTTTTTCATGCCCAAAAATTGCATATTCTAAATTAAAATGAGAGGTTTTTTTAATCAATTTAAGGCAATCATTAATAGTATGATCTCTAGCCTTACAATACTTGTTGCAAAAGCTTTTACTCTCACTTTTCTTCTCATTATTCTCATTCTTCTTTGTCTAAACAATATTTATAGATTTTTTCGTACTAGCAAAAAAATGTGATTTTCCTTTAAAAGTTTGAATGCTTGTAGTTATAATGGATCTATCTTTCTGAGATTGCTCTTCTTACACCAAAACAAACACCAACTCCTCAAATGACAAAGCATTGGGATTGCCTTTCATCATCGAATAAGGAATAGATGTAAACCTCCGAAAAGAGTGCATATATGGAGTCTAAGGAGAGAATGCATAAGGAAACTATTACTCTCCTTGCTAGTTCCCTAAACTATATGTGCTAATTTTGCAACTTATTCTCAACTTTGTCCTTCAACCATTGGAATCTATTGGCAAGTGTGGTACTTATGACTTTGTCATGCTCGATTATCTTAACTCAAAGTTCTCTATCCATTGTGGTGGATCCTTTCACCCTTAAAAATAGGAGTTCAATTTTATTGGGGCTAACCTTGAAACATAAGGTAGCAGAACAAAGTTCATATGCCATTGAGAATGGTCTACACAAGTGAATTGTCTAGCAAAATTCAATTGCAGTAATTAATTACTCCTTAAGATCTTTGAACTTTGTTTAAAAAACTATCCATAGAATCTTGTTCATTCATATGCTCACTCTTTGATCATAGGTAAGCAACATGGGTCTCATTTCTTCTTTAATATAAATATGCAAGTGTACCCTAGCCCCTTTAAATGTTTTGTATGAGTGTATGTGTGGAATTATGGTGCATTTAACAAATAGTGCAATCAATACATAAACATTTGCTTCTCTTTTACCACAACAAATCTACTTAAATAGAAAGTGGTGGTGCTCTAGCATTCTCAACATTGTCTACTTTTGGTGCATTTGTAGCTTCCACAGCCACAATAAGACGTACATCAAATCCTTGCACAACATTCCAAAATCCTTTTGCAACTTGGATACATAGCATATCATATAAGCCCACATTGGGTAATCAATTCCATGTAACTTGTCCTCAACAACCAACATACTAACTTAATGCAAAAGTTGAATATATAGAGAAAAATCTACACAAAACCGGCTTGCACTACATGCCACAACAGAAATTAGAGTATAAAGACCTTACCTACAAAAATGAACACTATCAAATAAAATTGCTCAAAAGGATGAAATATCCTATATAATACTAGCTCCATTTGCACAACTATCTCAATGAACGAGATAAAGTGGAGGGTGTTAACAACTCTATCCAAGAGGTCAAGACCCGCTATACTAAAAGTTGGATTTAGGGTTGTAAGAATGCACACACAGAACTTGGACAAGAAGAAGCTTGAGGTCACACAACACAAAGTGTATTGAAAAGTATCAATTTAAAAGATTTTCAAGATTGAGATTTTCCTAGAGTGAATGGGCATATATAATAGCGAGAGGAAAAAGAACTAGTGAGGAAATGTATGTTCACACACATCACTACCAAAGTATGGTAGCAACTCTCCCTCTTAGCAACATCTCTAAATCTTCATATTTTTCTCGGTAATTCTTTGTGATGCATTTTTTTGCAATGCTTACTTGTATCAATGCTCCTTCACTCCACTAGTGTTGGCCTCCATGCATCTATATGCATAGGCTTCATTAGCAAGAACATCAACTAGATTTATAAAACACATCACATCAAGATTTATCATTACTATTATAAGCACAAAACTTATACAGAGAAAACTCTCTCAACTCATTACATTGAGCATTCTATGAGCCTCAAGATTAGATTAAGAGTGCAATTAGTCGCAATGAGTTGGCATTAGACAGATATTAGTTTGAGTTGTGAAGCTGATAGCCAATAATATGAGGATTACTTGTTTGCAATTCAACAATATAATTTAAAGTAGCAACGTTCTAGGAATTTGGGCTTGAAAAATAGTGACACAATTTAATAACAATTATAGACACAAGCAAAAAATCACTAATCTATGATCAAATGAGCTTTAATATACTAGCTCTAGTAGATTGGCTCACAAGGCAGGTAGCTAAACTTGATTTTGCGGCCTTCACAAGTTACTACCATGTCGCATCCTAGTCTAATCAACCATTCTCAAAAGAAAAACTTAATCAATGCAAGAGGAGACAATTAGTTAATAGTTCAAAATTATCATTTGTTTATACTACTTATTTTTGAATCTACAAAACCTGACAAAAGAAAAACTTGAGCCTACATGGCATGCAATGGATATATCCCAAACACATTTTAGTTATCACTTTTTTTCTTTAGTTTTCTCTACTTTTTTAATATACAACCTCTCTCTCTATCTCTCTCTCTCTCTCTCTCTCTCTCTCTCTCTCTCTCTCTCTCTCTCTCTCTCTCTCTCTCTCTCTCTCTCTCTCTCTCTCTCTCTCTCTCTCTCTCTCTCTCTCTCTCTCTCTCTCTCTCTCTCTCTCTCTCTCTCTCTCTCTCTCTCTCTCTCGTGCAATTAAAGCATCCCAAACCTCTTTTTATTATCTTTTTTTTAATTTGTTTTTCTCTTATTTATGATATGAGAACATGCCAAATGAGTGCCAATTGACTATGTGGGTGTTTCTCTTCATTATGGGGTAGTTCAATTGGTGTAAATATGGCCATTGCCCTTTAAACCACTGTGAGTAATCAATCAAAAAGTTACCCAAATGAGTTTTGTGGGATCAAAAAGTGGATTTTGAGAGAGAGAGAGAGAGAGAGAGAGAGAGAGAGAGAAAGGAGGGTGGGTGGGTAAACACCATCGCATTACAAGAGCCCTAATGACCTGCGCTTGCATGAAGTAAGTTTAAAATCTAGAGCATAGCTAATGGGAAATGTATTTATAGGGGGGACAATTTAAACAACATTGCTTTACCAAGGGGGGACAAAGGGGAAAGGGAGAGGGAAATGGTTTAAACAGCATTGCTTGTTATAAGTGCCCTATCAGCCCATGCTTTCATAGGTCCTAGGCATGTTGTGCCTAGTATAAATTGTATGCTTTAAAAAAGGGCTCCATTTTCCAACAAGTGGCAACCCAAAGGGTTGGAAAGTTTGAGTTGTGGAAGGTCATAGGCTCAAGACCCACAATTGAGCAACTCCACAATACCTCACCTTAGGGTGAAAGATGGATGTTATTCACATGAACAAATATTGTGGATATTATTCGTTGAATATTTTGCTCATGTATTATGTGTTATACATAGGTGCATGGATGTGTGTGCACACAAATAAATTTGCCAAATATCTATTGTTACAAAATCCATATAAGGAGAGTTGAAAAAAGATAGTGTGGCCTTTTAGACATCTTCAACAAGATATGCACACACAATAAATAATATGGTGTGCATGATATAAGCATTATGATTTGGCCAATATTCAAATATATGATATTTGATAAGTCTTTACCCATACAATTGTTCAATGAAGAATACTTTGCATTCTCCAACATGTCTAATGGTTTTTGAAGTATTCTTACACAAAATGTAGGTTCATAGAGGGTGGGTTCACTAGGTTTCCTTTTCTTGTGATTCTCAATCAAATCGTATTTTTATCTTAACTTTTTATATATTTTATTTTATTTGTGCATATGGATTTAAGTCATGTGTAAATGGGTGTAGAGGTCAGTGTGTAGGTGTAGATATGGGGGCATGCCTGCACATGTGAGCACCTAATATTTTGTTTGTGTTTTATTTTTGCTAATAAATGTTAAAACCTTTCGCAATATGAATGTGACAGTATGTAGATATCATATGAAGGGAATATAATGGTGATGCAATGATATTTAAAAAGTTGCATAGCAAGGTGTAGCAAGTATCGGTACCCTTTGTGTTCCCGGTGCCAAAGAAAGGCTTCTACTTCGAAGGGGCCATTGGAGTGAAGCAATGGAACGTGTCGCCCCCATTGGTTGTCAAGATAAAACCTGTGCAAAAGGCGGGCATGAAATGCATTATGGACGCAAATGCTTTCTGACATGTCGAGCTTGTATGTTACTTCATCAAGACTTGAGTAAGGTAGTAGGGTCCATAGTAGCAGTGATTGAATTTGGGCCTCATATTCTTTGGGAGCGACATATACTTGGAGTTGACAAGGACTATGTCTCCTTTGGTAAAGAGTATTGCCTTACACTTCTTGTTGGCATGTTCTGTCATGGTGATTTTTCTCTTTTCCAAACTCTACTAGGTGCTTCATTGAGGCCTCTCCATTTCTTCAAGAATTCTTCTGCATCCTGATCTTTGGCTTCTTTGGTAACTCCTGAGGCTAAGGCAAGGGGTGTGATGACTTATTTTCCTGTGGCTAACTCAAAGGGTGTGTAGCCTATGGCAAAATGGATTGAGACATTATAGTGAAACTCGAGTACATCAAGGTACGAGGCCCAATCTTTTTGGTCCACCCAAGCGTAACTCCTGACATAGTCTTCAATGCCTTCAATTCACTCTCTCTGTTTGCCCATCTATTTTGAGGTGAAAGGAGGATAAGAATCTCAACTATATTTCCAGAGTTTTAAAGAGTTCCTTCCACATGTCACTCATGAATCTACCATCTCTATCTGAGACAATGGCTAAGGGTAAGCCATGCAGCTTGAACACATGCATGAAGAAAAGGCAAGCTACCCCCTTGGCATTCAATAGTGGCTTAGCAGGTATGAAATGAGATTGCTTGAAATAGTCCACCACTACAAAGATAATGTAACCATGAGATTCTAGGAGCTCCGCAATAAAAACCAAGCTAATGATGTCCCATGGTCGGCCAAGTACTGGCATTGGTTGAAGCAATCCTATTGGCTTGGAGCATGGTGCTTTCACGATTTGGCAAGTAGGACAAGTCTTGATATAGTCTATGACTTCTTCCTTCACATTTGGCCAAAAAAACTACTTCCTGAGTGCTTCAAGTGTCTTGCTTTGTCCGTTATGCCCACCTAACTTTCCATCATGCACTTCATGTAATATGAGCTTCTTCAACTCCACACTATTGGGAATGTTCAATCTCTTGCCTACAACCAGAATTCCCTCATCTAGGGTACACATGCCATGCGGTGTCTTGTTAACTTTCACCTCTTCTATAATCTTATGCATTTCTTGGTCATGTTCCAAAGCCTCCTTTGCTAACTCGAGGAAGTTGCTACTGACCACACTAATGGCTTTCAAATCGGCCTTACAACTTAGAGCATCTACTATCTTGTTGGTGGAGCCTATGTTTGTTCTCCAAGTCGAACTCTGCTAGGAAGTCAAGCCATCAGGCTTGTTTGGCATACAACTTTGGTTGGGACTAGAAGTATTTGTGTGAGATATTGTCTATGAAGACCACTATGTGTTTGTTTTGAACATAATGCTTCCATTTTCTAAGGTAGTGAATTGCTACTAGCATCTCCTTCTCGTGTGTGCTTCATATGGTTTCTGCATCTATGAACTTCTTGGATTCATAACCTATGGGGTGGCCATCTTGCACTAGCACTCCCCTAATGCCATAATATGATGCATCTGTGGAGATTTCGAAGGGCTTTGTAAAGTTTGGTAGCATTGAGTACAAGGGTTTGACTAATACATTTTTTCATTGGCTCAAAAGCGACATGTTGCTCACTTCCCCATGTGAAATTACCATCTCCTTTGGTGAGGTGGGATAGTGGTGCGATTACTAGGCTATAATCCTTGATGAATCTTCTACAAAACACCGTGAATCCTAGGAATTCCCAAACTTTCCTCACGATCTTTAACATAGGCCAATTCTTGATTGCTTATACTTTCTTGGGGTCTACTTTGACGCCGGCCTCGCCTACAATGAAACCTGGGAATTCTAACTCCTTCACTGCAAACTCCCATTTTTCAAGCTTGGCATACAATTTGTGTTGTCTTAGCTTCTCAAAAACTAGGCGCGTCTTTTGTGTTCCTCTAGAGTTTTACTATACACTAAGAGATCATCTATGTAGATAATGATAAAGATATCTATTTCAGGCCGGAATACTCCATCCATTAGCATTAGGCCACAAAAGGTGCCCGGTCTATTACTCAATCCAAACCCTAGGACGAGCCACTCAAAGCTTCCATATCGAGTACATAAGGTTGTTTTGAAAATGTCTTCTTCTACTATACGAATCTGATGGTACCATGACCTAAGGTAAATTCAACCAAAGTTTTTGGCTCCATGTAGTCTGTTTAATAGGTCTTCAACTAAGGGCATGGGATACTTGTTCTTAATGGTGATCTTATTAAAAGCCCTATAGTTTATACATAGTCAGAGTCCCCCATCCTCCTTCTTGACAAATAGCACTGGGGCACCGAATGGGGATTTGCTAGGTCAAATGAACCCTTGCTCTTCCAATTCATGTAACTATTTTATCAACTCCATGAGCTCAGTGTGATTCATATGACAAGAGGCTCTAGCCGGTGGGACTACCCTTGGGATTAGCTCGATCTTGTGGTCTACTTCTCTTTTGGGTGGTAGGCCTTTGGGTAGTTCAACTAGCATCACATCCTCATATTCCTCAAGTATTGCCTCCACTTCTATATTGCCAACCTAGGTTTTGGGCTTCTTGGTGACTTGCTCCTCCATGGGCCGAATCATGCATAATAAACCATGTCTCCTTGCTTTACTGACTTCTCCACTTGTTTGGTGTTGCAGGTCATGATGCGAGGCCTAATATGGGTTACCTGTTGAGACTGTGCTTGGGTTGGTGCTCCTAGTTTGTTAGATACTGATTTCGTCGTTTGGCATGAGACTCCAAGCTTGTTCTCCATCTGCACTTTGATTGATGTTCTACCAAGAAGTTGCATTCTTTCACAGGGTACTCAATTCCCTCTCCTTGCATGTCCAACATCATCTCATTGACTCCCTTCCCAAACATTGCAATGGCATACTTGTCATAGTAACTTCATGCCTAAAATTACTTCAAAATCATCCATACGAATGTCTAAGAAGTTGAGTTTGGCCTTCCATTTTCTTGCTTCTACTTGCACTGCAAAGACCTATTTGACTTCCTTGGCTTCTTGTGCAAAGATCATTGTTAACCCTTCTAGGGCCTTGGACAATTTGAGTCCATGTTTGGCTACACAATTTAGGGTGATGAAGTTGTGGGTGACTTGTGTCTAGCATGATGGCTTGATCCCCTTCACTCACTCTACCTTTGAGGTATAAGTGTTGGACTACTACTGCTATGCGGGCCACCATGCATAGGGGACAAGCACTATCTACAAGGAATATCCTAGATCTGCAGGGATTGTGGCTCCTCTCCCATACACACTGGTGACTACTACCCTAAACTCGCTTGATGAGGTTGTCATCCATGGGACATGTTTTAATAGTAGGGTCCCCACACTTGAAACATCTAATCCGTGTGGTTGAGGCTTGGGGTCTCCACCATGATGTATTTGATCCCACAGACCCATACAATGCACTCAAAGTTGGTCTGTAGTGTTTGTTTCCCCCTCACCCAATTGCTTCTCTTGGCACCAAGGCGGATTGTAACGCGATTGGGGTTATGCTTGAGACTTGACCCCGCAACTTCAAGAAGGGGCCCTTAGGGATATTGGATACAAGAGTTGGTAGTAAGATTGGTGTTGAGTCTAGTCTAGCTCCCTTGGGCTCTCCTAGAAGCCTCCTCTACCCAACCTCTCCACCAACCTATCCATCTATTTCAATTTGTCTTTCCTCTTCATGTTGTTATATCACCCATTCTCTGTAACCCTGCTCCACTTCTAATTTTCTTCACCTTTCCTCTTCTTCCTCCAAATTGAGTCTAAGCCTGACATGCCCTCCAACTACCTCTCTAGGCCGACTATTTTTCATCTTGAGCTACTCTCCATTCTTGACCTCGACTCTTCTTTATCTCTTCAACCGTTGGGATGGATACCTTCTCTTTGTCGTCCTCCATGTTGTCATGGAAAGCCACACCTCGACTTTTGGTGTTGTCCATGCGAGGACACCGTATTTTGCATTCGAAAAATAGTTGTGCAAACCGCTAAATCCCATTTCAACATCAACCCTTCAGTTCTTCAATATCCGACATATTCCTTGAGAAGACATGCCCATTTTAATACTTGTAGTTTGTGCAATCACTAAATCCCACTACAACACAGAAATAGACTGCACATCTAGATTAACTTAAACAGGAAAATTACCATGAAACCCTTCAGAAAGTCTAATTGAGTATGTGAATTAGCCAATTAGGAAAGAGCCCTACAGGCAACAATCGACCTCTCCCACTTGGGTGTACAGCTTTCTAGTTCCGCAAGCCTTCAAATAATTAGCAGCCACTCAATCAGGCCAATTATCACACAAAAGCCACATGCTTGTGCTGTCCACTTACAAACACAGCCTTGATGTCAACTCTTGAAAGAGCTAAGGGTGTCAGAACCCTGCAATATTACTGTCAAAGTACACAATTTTAGACCCCATAGTACATGCTAACACCATCCTCTCAGTAAGAATACCCACAGGTACCATGCTAACACCATCTTCTCAGTATGAATACCCACAGGTACCATCGTATGGCTTTGCTATACCTACAAAAAATGGTTTTCCATCTTCAACAATTGATGAACAGAAGAGCCAAAATTTCAGTTTGTATTAAAATCAGACAGCAACAAGGCAAAGCCATACAAGAGGGCCTGCTACAACTAATAGATGGCATCCCATCTGCCACAACTGATGAAAAGTAGAGCCAAAATTTTCAGTTTGTATTAAAACCAGATAGCAACATGACACAGCTTGTTAAGCTGAGTGATCCCTGACATTGACTTGATTCCTCCATTCCATGTGAATATACTGCTCAAGCCATTGCTGCAGCCTTCTGCTGCTTTGAAGGTGCCACAGTACCTAAACCCATTCAAATGTTCTTGCATTAAGGTACTTGGCAGAGTCCTCCTAAGAGCACACATCGAATAAGTGAAAATTTTTCAAACAAATAAGATTCAGGATACCTTCACGGAAGTTGTTCTTAAATAGCCTTGGCAAATGGCGAAGATGGCGCATTCTGCCTGTGCCTGTAGTCTTTCTTCTAATTGCCTTCACACTCCAGTTATCTGATTGTCACAACACAAGCAACCATTCACCAGATACTAAGCAAATATAACGTTTGAGCTTACACAGAATGATTAAGTTCATACAGTGACGCAGTCGCTTGGCAGGATATGCGCAAGCTGCACACCGACTCTTCTGAATATGGAAGCTGCATCTCCCACATCGCCTACATAGTGTATGAGACTTGTTCCTGCGTTTGCCAAAGCTCCCTGTTCCTTTACCCTAAGAATCATAATAAATCCCCATCATTCATAACTATCCGAGCGCCTTGAAAAATCATAATGCACATAAGTATAACAGAAAGTCAATGAACGAGGTAGTGACAGGCAAGTGTAGCTCAATGACTAGTGTACAGATATCTGAGGATATGATCTTACTTCTTATCCAGAAACGACTGCAGGCCTTTAAGGTCTTGATAGGACCATCAGATTTTTAGAGCACTAGCCATATGTCAAGAGCATACGACAGAAGAATGGATAAGGTCTCAATAGTTTCAAAGGGGCTAGAAAAGGCAAATACACGACAGGTCTATTCTCACTTCCCCGGAGAACCTGTTAATCAATTGTGGCAAGGCACATATTCCAAGCAGAGTAAAAAGAATGGCACTTGTTCGACAAGGAGGGCGACTCCACCTTCTCTCTACACAAGGGCAAAACAACAATCAAACTGCGTGCACGCAACTTCTGCGCAACATAGAAGACGATACAGAGAAAGATGCGGCTTCAACGGACACGTCAAATTAGGTCAGAGTCCAGGACTGGGCCAAAAATCAACACATCACAACGTCCATTCATGCAGCAGGAAGCTGGGGGATGGTCTGTTTTCCATTAATCTACCATATCTGAAGCTTAAAGTACCTCTCAGGAATGTCCATCCATGCAGCACAAGGCTTGATCTACCATATCCGCAACCACGAAACGAGAAACAAATGTAGCAGAAAAGAACGACAATATGACTGAGACAACGATCATACCATGGGAGCTCGAGAAGGTGAAACCCTGGCGCTCTCGCAGAATTCTCCTGCTCGCGGAAGACAAACTGTGTTAATGTTTTAGGGTATATCGGTATTTAGGGTAGACCGGGAGCTACCGGTCCCCTAACCAGGACACCGGCTACATCCGGTTTCCTTTCACACGCCCTCTTTTTTCGTGTTTCAATGCATAATCGAATAGATATAGTTGGTTACATATTTAGATCAGTACATGAGCTAGATAGTGCTAATTTTGAAAAACCCTTCTAGTGCTTCTAGTTTCAAAAGCAACTTAGGAGCCCCACCACATGCAAGTTTATCAACTTAGGAGATGGGGTATACTATAGAGCCATCAAAGGGATAATGGAACAAGAAAGAATCTAAGGAACGCTCTCATAAAAATAATTGGTAGGCATGCATGGAGGAGGTCATAGCATTCTCCAAAGGGTTGGGGAGGAATAAGGCGTGGAGGAGGAGAAAGACTGAGCAAGTGGCATCCAAGGTTTAGGAAAATATTCTACTTGCACTAGTTAAGTATCCCACCGATACCATATTACATTGCATTCTAGTTAGAATTGAGGAATTTCTAAAGTTGCAAGATCAAGCTAAGGTGGATGCTACTCATGTTCAACTCAAGTGCATTAAAAAACATGCAAAGGGAGGAAAATGTAGTCAGTATTGAAGACCAGCATGGTAATCCCTGCCACAAAGATCGTTGAATTGTTGAGATCTTTTACGGTTACTTATAGAGGATTGTGGGTAAAGCACTAAAGGAAGATGCTCAAGTGAAGCAGAAAACAAAACAACTATTGAGCTATGTTCACTCCCGAATTCTAAGATGTAGTAGGATCTAACTTGTGCAGGTTACTCAACCAAATCTTCAAGAACGATGAAATGATTGTTTATATTTCGCGTGAAGTTCTACCAAAACTCTAAGACCTAGTGGGATCTAATTTGTGTAGGTTACTCAGCCAAATCTGTGAGAACATTGAAATGTTTACTTATATAAACCATGGCCTGATCAAAGTGATACATAAGTCATCAATGCACTCCAAGCTTAATGATTGGAAGCCATTGACCATGCTAAACACTATCTACAAGATCATGGCAAAGGTGTTAGCTTAGAGGATCAAATACCCATTGCCCTAGTTACTACACCCCCAGCAATATGGGTTTATATATGGGCACAGAATCCAAGATCCAATATTAAATCTAAATACTATTATTGGTTATGCTTTAGTATGCAAGGAGGACTATGTATTAATAAATATGGATTTTGAAGAGGCTTATGATTGCATGTTCTAAAAGTTTATGACCCATGTCATGGAGCTACTTGGATTTGGTGGATTTTTTCACCAAATGGCGGGAGCACAATTTGCCCATGCCTCTGTGGCAATTAATGGATATTTGTTTGAAGTCTTCAAGCTTGAAAGGTTAGTATTATAGGGGTGTCCCTTAGCCCACCTACTCTTCGCTATGGCAACAAAGCCTCTCTTAAGAGCCACCTATTGGAAAATGGAGGAGGGTGCCATCAAAGGTATCCCAATGCCGTTTCAGCAATGCCAAGATTCAAGTGTTGTGGCTAATATTGAAATTTGGCATAAGACAATTGGTCACGTGAATGTACAGGGGCTGAAATGGATAAGCATGCCTCATTTTCTTATAGGTTGCTCATGATCTCTTGACTCTTTACTCCCCCACCTTATTTTGGTTTATGGAATTAGTTTAATCCTTCTCCTTGGTTTGACTACATCTTTGTATAGCAGCCACCCACTTTATATAGCATGATTCATAGTCATGGTCACCTTTGTCAAATGAGAGGACAATAGGTATGGCTTGTATGTTTGTGTGCTACAACTGGTTCTTTATTTCTAATCTTCTTACCCTTAAATGATGCCGTGATAGTTGACCTCTTGATTAGCGATAATAACCCTAATCAAGTTATATGGATTTATTGCATGTTGGGGGTAAAGGCGCCTCCGCCTAGCCGCCCATATATTACTACACTGACAGTACCCGCCAGTGCACACTGCAGGTGGCGGGCGCCCGTCACAGTCACTTATTCTTTATTCTTTTAGTGACAATTTGAATAAAGGAAGGCTTGGCCACACATTGTGGTTGTTGGAGTTCCCATTCTTGTCTCTCTCTTTCTTGCTCTTGCTCTCCGCCATAGCCCTCGTGTGCAAGTTTTGATCCTTCTCACCTTTCAACTGGTATCAGAGCTCGGCTTCCCGACTCTTGAGCTTGGCTCATGGCATTCTCAGCTTCCCATCGACTCCCTACTCGCATTGGGTCTCCATCTCGGCAACCATAGTCTACTCCCTTGAGCTCCCGTCACTCCCCGGCTTCCCGAGCTTCCTCCTGGCCTATTGAGGCACCCTTAGGACATTCACACAGAGGTATTGCTTCATTCTTCACTGGGTTTTGTTCAGTCCATAGGGTGCAGGCAATAGGGCAGCCATATCCAAGGTTCATGGAGCTCATATCTTGCTCCCCCTTCATGGTGGCTTGTTGAGGCCTCTTCCTAGGCTTCATTGGTGCCTACCCTACCCCCCACACTTGGCATTTAGGCCACATGGCATTGTAGTAACCCCAGATCAGGTTGCACTAGTTTTTCAGCCTGTTTCTAGTAGCTATAGTTTGATCTTCCTCATCTCCAGCTTCCCAGGCATTGGGCACTTGCAAAGGCTCCATTTCGGGCATATGAACATGCTTTGATGCTTGGCATTGAAGGTTTGAGCATTGACATTGATTCGGGACTGATTTGGCACTATCATAACAGTCCACATGCATTTTATAATAATGCTATAGTGACATTTGATGTTTATGCTTGCATGGCATTGCTATTTGATGCTCGGTTGGTCCTGGTTGATGCCTATTGATTCGGGAATGCATGCCTATTGATTTGCCACCATTTTGGAGCTGATTTTGATGCTGAAATATTCAGTTTTGCACATGAATCATTGCTATAATACAATGGGCTGAAGCTATTTAACTCATGCTTGGTTATGCCTATGCTATTCGGGCTATGTTTTGGGAATACATAATGATGTATTGACATTTGGGGACCGACTCTGAGCTTGGCTTACACTCCGGATCATTGATTGAGCTTGAGCTCACTTTGGAAAGCATTTGGATGCTCTATCTTTGATGCACTTATGGCATGCTTTGGTCTATGCTTGACCGCCTTGACTGCCATTACGGGTTATGTCACCTATGCATGCTAGTTACATTGTTTGGAGTCGCTTGCTACTAGAGCTTTGTCTTGGCTTAACTTTGGACTCCTGGAGCTTACTTGGGCTATTTATTGGCTTGCCAGAGTTTATTTTGGGATGTACTTGATGTTTATGGATGCTACATATGGATGCTCTACCGCCTACATGTTTGGGATGTATCATTGATGCTTGATCTTGGAGACTTGTCACTAGTGCTTGTACATGCTTTGTTCGAGATTTGTTGCTTGATATTTACGAAATTTGTGCCAGTGGGAGCGTCTTTGGATGCTTGACAGACATTGAGCAGGCGGTCTATGCTATTTGAGCTTTTGAGGCTATTTGGGATTTCTTACCCTTTGGGATGATGCATGGTTCATATGTCTTGGTTCTTTCCTATGCTTATGAGCTGACTCTTTGACTTGGGTCCCTTTCCTTGTGAGCTGACACCTACTTGTGTCAAGTCTTGGTAGTGGTAGGCACACTTTGCTTCGTTGACTAGGGGGTGTGCCTACTCACTAGCAGATATTTCATGACATGTTTGGGTGTTGGATTCATGCTTATCGACTGTCATATGCCTATGTTATGCCCACATGATGCTGGTTATGGTCTTGGCAGTATATGATTGACTTGGGATCCGCTTCTGGCTTAGTTAGCTCTCATTTACTGAAATTTGTCATTCATTACAACAAGCTGAAATTTGCAGATTTTGAGCACTTCTCTAAGGGTAATGCTTACTATTTGATGTTATCTTGGTCATATTTGGTGGACATGTGCTTCTCTTGGTAAAATCCACTCTTTCAGCTAGTTTTAGTAGTGGTTTTAGTGCATTTTTTGCTAATTACAGCAACCTGCAATTTTGCCTTTTTGCATTGATTTGGGACAGTATGGCTGGTCATCTGAAAGACATAGCTCTCTTTAACATTGCCAAGTTGGATGGTACCAGCTATGGGTATTGGAAGTCCCAAATATGGCAGGTTTTGGTGCAGAAGTTGCAGATTAAACCCTTGTGTTTCAAAGGTGTCAAAGCTAAGGATATGGATGATGATGTTTGGATGGAAGTTGATGAGCTATGCAAGTCTACCATTATTTTATCACTCTCAAAAGATGTCCATCATAATGTTGTTGAAGATGAGAATCAGAGTGCATGGGATTTATGGGAGAAGATTTGGGAGCTTTATGCGCAGCAGAGTCCCGCGTCATAGATGTATTGGCTGAAGCAGTTAATGGACCTTTGCATGAAGGAGGGGACCTCCCTTTCATCTCATTTCAGTCAGTTTCATGCTATCATGAAGAGTCTGTTGTCATAGAGTATTGAGTTCAAAGACAACTTGCACCCGTTGTTTCTGCTTGGCACCTTGCCTGAATCATGGGATGTCTTTCATATTGCCATATGCATGAACAAGCTTGATGGGCTGAAAATCAAAGATGTTGAGAGTGCTTTATTGACTGAGGAAATCAACAAGAGAAACAATGATGCTTCCCGCTCTTCACATGCATTGACCGTTAGAGGTGGCAGACATGGCAGGCATGATAATGATCATAAGGGCAGGGACTCTCAAAAGTCCAGGTCCAAGTCACGTGGTCGCAGTAAGTCCCATGGACATAAGTCTGATCTTACATGTCATTATTGTGGAAAAGTAGGACATATTAGGCCACAGTGCCATAAAATGTGCGATGATAAGCGTAAGGAAAAGGGAAAAGAATAGCACAGTATTGTACCTGCAAAGTCTAGTATGAAGATAGAAGAGGTTAATGTCATGCAGGTCACTGATTCAGATGATGATTACATACTTGCAGCTTCTTCATGCGATGCCTTATAGACTTCTGAGATACATTCTATGTAAGCGCAGTGCTGGCTCTTGGATTCAGGTGCATCCTTTCATGTGACACCCTGTAGAGATTGGTTTCATACCTATCGTACCATGTCTGGTTCTGTGCGTCTTGGTGATGACAAGTCTCTTGATATTGTGGGCATTGGAGATGTTAGGCTATAGTCTCCTTCTGGCAGCTCTTTTGTTTTACATGATGTACACCATGTACCTGCGTTGACATGCAGCCTTATGCCAGCTGGACAGCTTGATGATGCAGGGTATTTTGTGTCTTTTGGAGACTCTGCATGGAAGATTACTCATGGCAGGCTTGTACTTGTTGCAAGAGGTGCCAAGTTTGGCAGCCTCTATCCCTTACTTGTATTTGGAGCTACATTGGATCATGTTTTGTTTGTGGGTTCTATTCCCTATGTATCCCTTTGGCATGCCCGTTTGGGGCATATGTCTCTTAAAGGAACGAAAATGCTCCCTGCTTTGTAGTATCTTCCGCCTTTTGACTCTTTGCATTTTGATTCTTGTGATCATTGTTTGTATGGCAGGTAGACTAGAAATACGCATAAAAAGTCTGGTAAAAGACACATGGGTGAGTCCTTGATTCTTGTGCACTCAGATGTATGTGGGTCCATGCCCTGTCAGTCACTTGGTGGGGCAAAGTACTTTGTTACTTTCATAGATGATTACTCACGTAAGGTTTAGGCTTATCCCATAAAGCGAAAATCCGATGTCTTAGACACATTTCAACGTTGGCTTGCATTGGCAGAAAACCAGTCTGGAAAAAGGCTAAAATGCCTAAGATCAGATAATGGTAGTGAGTATGTATCACATGCTTTTGAGCAGCTTTCTGATGAGCGGGGTATTAAGCGTTAGTTGACCACCCCTTACACCCCACCCCAGAATGTATGGCGGAGCGCGTGAATAGGACCATTCAGAAAAGGGTCCGTAGCATGCTTAGCCAGGCTGGCTTACTGCAGCACTTTTGGGCTAAGGCAGTTACTACTACAATGTATCTCATTAACAGGTCGCCTAGCAGTGGCATTGACTTTCAGGTTGCAGAGGAGGTATGGGCAGGCAAACCCCCCTCTTATGATCATTTGCGTGTCTTTGGCTGTGAGGCATTCTGCCATGTGCCCAAGGACAAACGCAATAAGCTAGATCTTAAAAGTATCAAATGCATTTTCATTGGCTATGGAGATGCAGGAGAGATGGTTTACCATCTATGGGATCTGCAGGCGCGAAAAGTGATCCGCAGCCATGATGTCATATTTCATGAGGACAAAATGCATATGCAGCTTGAAAAAGTGGTTGAGGTACACATAGTTATATTTTAGGAGGAGCCACCTGCTCCCGTTCAGCCCGCTCCACGGCCAGCTAGACAATATGCAGCATCACCTAATGCTCATGGCCCCGATGTTAGACAGGATGTCGGTCAGGTAGCAGAGCCTAGGTTGAGGCGTTCTACTAGAGATAGACGACCTCTTGACCATTTTGCACCCTCTACGGATTATGTACTGGTTACAGATGCAGGAGAGCCTCTTACTTATGATGAGGCTATGCGTAGTGGTGATTGTCACTCTTGGGAGAGGGCTATGCAATCTGAGCTTGACTCATTGCATAAGAATAAGAATTGGGATTTGGTTTCCTTGCCTGAGGGTAAGAAGGCTTTGACATGCAAGTGGGTGTACAAGCTGAAAAGTACCCCTAGACACCCCAAGCCGGTATACAAGGCTCAATTGGTTGCTAAGGATTTTAAGCAGGAGCATGGTGTTGACTTTGATGAAGTCTTTTCTCCTGTGGTCAAGATGACTACCCTACACTTAGTCTTGGCCTTGGTTGCATAGCTTGACCTGGACTTATACCAGATGGATGTCAAGACGACTTTCCTACATGGGGACTTGCATGATGAGATTTACATGGAGCAACCTAAGGGCTTTGCAGACCCTGCGCAAGCTAAAGAAGAATCTATATGGCTTAAAGCAGGCACTTAGGGAATGGTACCATAAGTTTGATGCATTCATGCAGTCACAGGGCTACATCTACAACGCTATGGATCCATGCTTGTACACAAAGAAAGCTCGTGACGGTTCTTTACTGATTTTGGTATTCTATGTGGATGACATACTTTTAGCAGGGATAGCTCATGAGGAGCTCGATGCTCTTAAGGCTCAGCTCAAGAAGAGCTTTGAGATGAAAGATATGGGACATGCCTCTCATAGACTTGGTATGCGCATCACGCGCGATAGATCTCAGGGACTCCTCTATCTGTCATAGAGGGAGTATGTACATAAAGTCCTTGAGCACTTCTGCATGCAGGATGTTAAGCCTATTGGTTGTCCATTACCTTCTCATGTGAAGGTTTCACATGCCAATTGTCCGCAAATAGATGAGTAGAGGGCCGAGATGGCCAAGATTCCCTATGCATCAGCCGTAGGCAGTCTTATGTATGCCATGATAGCCACCTGTCTAGATATTGCTTTTGCAGTTGGGGTTGTGGCACGTTATATGGCTATACCTGGCAAGAAACATTGGGATGCCATGAAGGGTATCATGAGGTACCTGAAAGGCATAGCATATACGTGTCTTTGTTATGGCAGCCATGATACAGGAGTCGTGGGGTACACTGACTCTGATTATGTAGGACATGCAGATAGTAGGAAGTCCACTTCTGGCTATGTATTCACTTATGTTGGAGGGGCTATCTCTTGGATGTCTAGGGCGCAGAAGTGTATGACCCTTTCTACTACAGAGGCCGAGTATATTGCAGCCACAGAGGCTTGTAAAGAGGCTATTTGGTTAGGCCGTTTGATTGCAGACCTTGGTATGATAGAAGCTATGCCTACACTGCATTTAGATTCTATGAGTGTCATTCAGTTGGCCAAGAATCCGGTCTTCTATGCGAAGACGAAACATATTGAGGTGAGGTATCACTTCATTTGCGAGGTCGTTGAGGACAGGTCTGTTGACCTTGTCAAGATTCCAAGTGAGCAGAATCCTGCAGACTTGCTCACAAAGAGCCTCATTACTGAACGCTTTGCCTTCCTCAGGAGATTGATGGGCATTGGATGGGATGATGTCTTTTTCCTCATCCTGTTGTACATGTGTACATGTTGTATTGTCTTTTCTTTTTTCTCTCTCATTAGGGCAGATTCGCCTTTAATGGGGGTAAAGGCACCTCCACCTAGCTGCTCGTGTATTACTACACTGATAGTACCCGCCACTGCACATTGCAGGTGGCGGGCGCCCATCACAGTCACTTATTCTTTATTCTTTTAGTGACAGTTTGAATAAAGGAAGGCCCGTCGGCCATACATTGTGGTTGTTGGAGTTCCCATTTCTTGTCTCTCTCTTTCTTGCACTTGCTCTCCCACCATAGCTCTCGTGTGCAAGCTTCAATCTTTCTCACCTTTCATTGCATTTCTTTCAAAATATGATGCATTTCTTGTAAAATACAATGCTTGAATGATGTTTAGGGAGTCAAATAAACCCATCCTTTGTACCATAGAAGTTCACTATGACATTTAAAATTGGGATACTATTCATTTCTTCCTTATTGAAAAATTTTCATCATAGTGGCTACTTGGTCATCAATCAAATACTCCTCTTTTAGAGATTGTGGAGAGTAAACATTCTCACATTCTTGACAAAGCATTTGCTACAATCTTGTCTACCCACCATGTAGGAGATTTCAAAATGACAACCTTGTAGTGTGGATAACCACTGTCTTTGGTTTGGGAATAAAGTGGGTTGTGAGAGGAAATATTTTAACACAATATGATCATTTTTAACCTTAAATTGCTACAAATGTAGTGGTGCCAATTTTAGATAGCATGAAGAATTGCAAGTATCTCTTACTCACATGAAGTTGGCACTCCCCTTGTCATCAAATTTTATACTTTTGTAGGCAATCACTCCGTGATCTTGGTATAAAATAGCCCCTACACCTCTTTCACTTGAACCCACACATATAGTAATTCCTTGGTGCAAACATACCAAAATAGGTGTTGAAATTAAGAGTGACTTTAGTGGATTGAAGCTTTGGTTCACTATAGAGTCGCAAAAGGAAGCCAGTTTTTTCAACTGATTAGTTAATAAACTCACAATGTACATATAATTATTAATAAACCATAGATAGAAAGATGACAATCTAAGGAATTCTTTAAAGATGTAGAATTAGGATGGGTAGGCCAATCTTTAACAGATTGCACCTTCTTTGGGTCCACTCTAATCCCCTTCTCACTGACTATGTGACCCACGTATTCCACTTCTTCCTCCACAAAAGTACACTTTGACTCCTTTTCAAAGAGCTTTTCCTTTCTCAATGTGTCAAATACCTCCCATACATGCCTTAAATGCTTCTTTTTGGACTTGTTATATATGAAAATGTCATCAAAGAAAACAAGGACTAATTTGAATAAGAAG
Organism: Lygodium microphyllum; assembly: GCF_053477565.2. Lineage (NCBI taxonomy): Eukaryota > Viridiplantae > Streptophyta > Polypodiopsida > Schizaeales > Lygodiaceae > Lygodium > Lygodium microphyllum. The sequence continues at coordinate 42,110,305 of NC_141139.1, read as the reverse complement.
GGTTGGAAAATCCCATTCACAAGTGCTTGAAAAGTGGTTGGTGCATTTGAAAGATCAAAAGGCATCACAAAAAATTGATATAATCGTATTTTAGTATTAAATGCAATCTTGTACTCATTACCCTCTTTCATACGGATTGGATGATACCTCTATTGAAGAACTATCTAGGTAAAAATCCTTGGAACTTAAGTTTATCTAGAAGATCACCAATATGGGAAACATGGATCCCATTTTTTATGGTGAACTTGTTTAATTCCCTACAATCAATACAGATGCAAAATATCCCTTCTTTCTTCTTAACAAGTAATACCAACAAGGCAAAATGTGATTGGATTGGTTGAATCAACCCCATTTATAGTAGCTTTTTGACTTGTCACTCCATCTCCTCATGCTCAAACTTGGATATAGGGTGGCATGTTTATGGGTTTGTTATTTGATGCTAAGTCAATAGGATGATCAACCTCTCTCTTGGTGGCAAGGAAGATTGTGGCAAAAATAAGTTTTTGTATTCTTGTAACAACTTACACAATGCTGAATTCTTTTTCTTTGAAGTGGGTGTGGGTTGGTATTTGTCCTCTTTGGAAAGAAGAAGAGCAAATACACATGATTTAGCATTGATTTCTCTCTTCAACTTCTTCTTACAGATTAACTCGACTTGCTTTTGAGCCACAACATGAAATGTTAGTTATTGTCCGCACAATAAAATTTCATTTTTATTAAGTTCAAGTCCATGGTAAACTTTCCAACTCTTTAAAGCCAATTGTAGCCAACAATATGTCAATGGGTCTCATTTTCAAGGCTACAATATCAACTTGAATAGTGCATGATGGTGACAACTCGATAGGAGGCCATGGGCATGCTTCATGACTAGCTTCAAAAGCCCCGTTGAAAACTTGTACCCTCAATGACACATCCATATCCTTAGGTAATAGCTTCAGTCTATCCAAAGATTTGTATTTTATAAAAATATGTGTGTTGCTCGTATCCACAATAACATATGCAACTTTACCATTTACAAGCCCCTTGAGCCAAATAGTATTTTCACCTCTACTTTTGGTCCATGCATCATAAGTAATAGTGTACAACATCAAAGAACCACTTAGATTGAATGGAAACCAGTCCATGGGATCATAAAACTCCTCATTAGTAACATCCTCTTTTTCATGTGGTTCTTCATAAGTGGGTAAAGCTATCATTTGAAAGACACCATCTTCATTTACTTTTTCATTTGATCCTTTTTCAATGATCATGCTAGCTTTTGCATTCCTTGATTTTCATTTATATTTATGATTAAGGATCCATTTATCCCCAACCTTGAAGCATAGACCTTTGGTGTAGATATCCTTTAGTTTGTTATTTGTTACATGCTTTCCTTGCATATTGTTGGCTAAAAGTTTTCCATCAAAGTCTCCTAGCCTAAAATTTGATTTTGCTTCAACATTAGGCACAAAATTTGTACCTTGTTTTGCTCCATAAACTATAGGATAAGTTGGGGCTTTGCTATAGGGGTTTTGAAATCTTCCCTCTTGCCTAAATGTCTCTCTTTGCTGGCTAAAGTTCTATCCCATCCTTGAATATTGGTTTGAAGAGATATTTTCTATAGTTTTGGGCTAAAAAGAAGACACATATCTATGGTTCTTCATGATTGGCTTGAACATCCCTTGGTAAAGTAGAGGGCTAAGGGTAAAAGGACTTGTAGATTACATCCATCATAATCATCTTCAATCGTAGTGTCTTTTTCATACCTAGAATCATTCCTTGGGCTGAATTGTGACCTTAACTTATTCTTGCCTTACATTTGAGATAGATTAAAAGTGTCCCTCAATCTTGATGGTTCTCCTTTTTCAAAAGTAGTCACATTGGTTGTGGAGTTGGAAAGGAGTCATATGGGGTTGGGATATGACCATGGGTAGGATAAGAATCATGCATCTTATTGCCAAACACTTGGTGATTGCAATCAATTCCTTAAACCTACTCTCCACTAACTTATTGAGTTAATGTATGCCATCAAGAATTCTTACATTCATATGGTTGAGTGCATGCGAGATGCAAGCTTTTTGAATGAGCTTTTATAGGAAACCTCCATTTCTTGTTCCTATAGTCCACTTATTCCTCCTCTTCTCTTGGGCATATATCAAGCACCACTATTGTCCGCCCACTACCACCACCACCACCACCTCTCCTGGTGCCTTCACCACCATTATCACTACCACCTCCACTGCTTCCACCACCACTGTCCCCACTCATGTTGATTACCTCAAGTACATCTCTCTCTCTCTCTCTCTCTCTCTCTCTCTCTCTCTCTCTCTCTCTCTCTCTATCCCCCATCTTCCACCAATTATTCTCTCCCTATTTTCCCTCCTCCCCATCTCTCTCTCTCTCTCTCTCTCTCTCTCTCTCTCTCTCAATTAGCAACTTTTCACTTTCTCCCTCTCTTACACTCACCCTCTCTCTCACTTGCTCCCTCTCTCCTTGTGTCGCTCACAAACACACACACACACACACACACACACACACACACACTCTCTCTCTCTCTCTCTCTCTCTCTCTCTCTCTCCTTTCCTCCTCCTCCTCCTCCTCCTCCTCCTCTCTCTCTCAAATAGCAACTCCTCTCTTTCTTCCCCTCTTACACACACAGGTGCTCTCTCTCCATTAGCAACTTTTCTCTTTCTCCCTCTCTTACACTCACCCTCTCTCTCGTTCTCTCTCTCTCTCTCTCTCTCTCTCTCTCTCTCTCTCTCTCTCTCTCCCCCTTGTGTCACTCACAAAGTGTAGTGGGAGCTCACGCTCAATCACAAAGACCCACAGACCGCTTATTGCTTCAAGCATTTCAAGCGAGCTCTAATGGCTATCTCTCACCTAACCGACGCGCTGTCGATCCTATGAGTGTAGTGAGCTTACCTTGATGCCGATACGAGTTGCCTCCTCTCTCGCATACCCCAGTAGCTCCATGATCCTAGATGCGAGCTCAAGCATCCTCAAGCCTCCTCCATCTCCAAGCTCCATCCTCCATAGCCACGCGTGCGAGAAAAGAGAAGAGAAGAGAATAAGAGAAGAGGAGATGGTGAAGAGCTTCACCCTCTTGATCCCTCACTCTCACACACTCACTCCCTCACACTTTCACACTCCCTCTCTCAAGAGCACACACAAGCAAGAAGATGAGGAGAAGAGAAGAAGAAGTGAGCTCTTGTTAGCCACACACCAAAGAATGAGCTTCCATTCATTTTTTGAACTTTATATACAAGCCCTAAAATCCCATGGGCACCCATTCCTTTTTTACATGACCGGCCATTGTGGCAAGGCCTTTTTTCCATTTCCCTCTTCTAGCCTTATGCCTCTAGCCTACACCCGTCCAATATTTTACAATTGGCACAGGAGGGAGCCTGGCACTCTTTTACAAGAGTTTTCCAAGTTTTTTGAGGTGCCTTTCATTTGAAATTGCGATTTTTGCCCCGGCTTAGCTTTGGAGGTCGCCTGCATGTCTTTGCTATTTTTCCATGTTTTTTTTTTGCTTTTTCCTTCCTTTTTCCGCCATCTCGACTTGGGGTTAACATTACCCCCCCTCCTAGACGGTGCTAGTCCCATGGCACTTCTGTGTTGTTGTAGGTTGGCAGGCAATTGGCCAAGTGGTGTAAAGGTGAGGGCCACTTGGAGACTCAGGTGCTTGTGGAAGCTGTGAAATGATTTTTCTCGGAGAAGCCAAATGGATATTGCGTGGTTGACGGGGGCCTCCGAAGTTGGTGGTTTGTTGCTTTTTGTGATACTGAAAGGAGAAGGTGCGGTGGTATTCCTTAGGGGAGTGCCTACCTCATTGTGTTAGTGCATTGTGCTCGTGCTAGTGGAATGGGAAGATGGGTCTAATCGCAGGCAAGCTTGGGTGATGTCCCACACTTGAGGACCCCATTTGTGCCAAGGGAGGTGCGGTGCAAGTGGCTTAGGGTGACAGGTCTAACCATAGGCGAGTGTTACCTCCCTAGGTATGTCCTGCCCTTGATGTGCCCTAAGCGTGAAGTGGGGGAGCAAAAGGGCTAGGGGGTTAGGAGTGGAGCCAGCCGACCGAAGCCACCGGGCACGTCTAACTTGAGAACCCCTAGGTGCAGTGATCGTGCTTTATGTGGTGGTAAGTGCTTCTGCAACAAGTGGACTATGTTGTCCAGTCAGTGGAGAGTGTTTTCCATGCTTTTCCTTTCATGTTGTTCTTTTCTTCGCTTTTACTTTACTTTACTTTTCTTTTCTCTTTAAAAAAAAAAATTGCAGTAGTGGAATGACAGCCAGGGCTTAATTCTCTTCATTTGAATGAGGAGGGGAAGGGGGTTAGATGGATTTGCTCAAAAATTGGTAGCTTTGCATGTATCCTTTCAGATTCATGTGGACGTGGAGAGAGGTGGTGGAGAAGAAAGGGTGATTGCATCTAATAAACTGGCTGTCATTCATGTCTTCTAGGAGGGCTAGGCAAAAAGAGGGGAGGAGACTAGCCCTCATCATTAGACGAGCCATGGCACAACTGTCAATGGCGTTAGTAGGGTCGAAGAAGAGGGGAGGCAGGCCGCGCTCTTGTGGAGTCGGGTCCTGCTTAAGTAATAGCTTAAGTAATCTAAGGTAGTTACATGTAGTTACAAAAGCTGGATTGGGGCATGAAGAGAAATTTGCGAGGAAGCGCGTCATAGAGTCATCTAGGCTTGCTAGGTTAAAGAGGAGGGCATGTTCGAAGGATACTACATTGGAGTTATAGATAATGGGAAAGTCATAACGCTCATGGAGGGTGGCATCAAAATCCACACCTACCCTTCGAGGGTATGCCATGTATGTGGGTTTGTTCCTCTCGAAGGGCAGCGTGTGACAAAACGCCATTCAGGCGAGCATACTAATGTCGCATACTCGCCTCCTCCACAGGGGTTGGCTTTTATAGCCCTGTATTGTATGTGGAACTTCAAAAACTTTGTTTTGCCAGTAGTCGGCCTCTTCAGTTCCCCAAGAGGTGGGGGTCTTCTCTCTCTCTTCTAGCCACTTTTGCCCTAGTCGACCACCAATCGCGATCACCTCCTCCATCACCTTAAGTGGCAAGACCCTCTGCAGGCTGTTGGGCAGGAGAAAGCTAAAGGTGAATGGATCCTTTTCTTTTTCTTGTCTCTCCCAAACCAGTAGCTCTGCGTGGAATCCAGCTGGGATGTCATCAGGGCAAGGTGGGAGGGGTGCGGATGGTTGCACAGCTGGCTTGGCCCTTAACTGCTTCCTGGCTTCTTCGACTAACTTTCTGCGTCTCTCTTTAAGTGTGGCTTGTCTCTCGGCAGATGGGTCCTCCTGTTGTTGCTCTTGAGACTGCGGCGAGGGGGGTTGTGGGATCACATCCTCTCTGAATTTGCCCATGTCGAATTCGAGTTCTGCTTTCTCTTCCTGCCTGTCTCCTTGTTGTGCTCCCTCTAAAAATTCTATGGCATCTATTTCCTGGGGGGTTAGGCCGACCAGCAGTAGGTATTTCCTTTGCTCTTCTAGGCTCAGTCTAACCTCCGCAGGTTGGGGTGGCATTTGCAGTCCTGCATGTAGGGCTTTGCGTGCAATGTTAAGCTTCTTTTGTGCCACCTCCAACGATTCTTCCTCCTCTGGGCGAGTGGTGTCCATGATTGTGCTGAGGAAGGCCTTTTGTTGGGCATCGAAGGCTACCTGGGCAGCTTTTGCCTTGTTCTCTGCGATGTTCTTCTCTTTTTCCACCAGAGCAAGGCGCCGTGCCAGTGTCTTCACCCTTCTTTCATTCTGCATGGCCCACTCCTCTACTCTCTTGTTCATCTCTTCTAGGCTCTCTCCTTGCCTTAGAGCCAGGGTCGTGAGCCTTTGTTCTTGGTCTTCCCGTTCTCTGACCAGTTTCTCATGTTCTTCTTTTTTGGAGTTCAGCTGATCGCGGTCAGGGACTCGATCTCGTTCTGCTGTTGCTCCATGTTCTATTTTCTTTCCTCGTCCCTGGCATTGAGCTCAGCCATAAGCACTTCGACTTTGGCGGTTTTTGCAATGAGCTCCTCATACTACATGATCAAGAGCTTGTGTTCTCTCTGCATTTTCACAAGTTCCTATGTTTCATTGTCTAGTAGCTGCCTCCAGTGCTCTTCCCTATCGTCCTTAGCCTTCACTTCTTGCTTGAGATCCGAGATCTCCCTTTGCTACATGGCTATCATTCTAGTTTTGTCGAGTTGGAAGGCAGCTCTACTGACTCCTTTTCAGCTGCCAACTCAGCCACAGCTATCTTTCGTTCCTCCTTAGCTTTCTCCAATTGGGAGAGTAGCTCGGTGATGTACTCGTCGTAGTTAGCTGATGGTGTCATCGTTGTGTGGATTGGTGATGTCAAGGCTTCCACCTTCTGCCATTTAGGGTCTTGCCTTGATTCTGCATCAGTGACTAGCCTCTTTTGCCCTGTGGCCGTAGTTTCGGTGCTTTGTTCCTGGGCCATTTCTTTGTTGATGAAGTATTGCATCCATGCCACGAAATTTGAAACATCGGCACTGGTCGGGATGCTGGGGGTGATGGTGGTTGGTTCGGTGGAAGGCACCATGAGGGGAGGAATCGGGTGAATTGGCGCTTTGCCCTTGCCCTCAATGACAGTGGGCGGCACGATTTATGGCGCCTGTGTTTAGAACCAGGCCCTTCTTCTCTTTGCGGGCTCAGATTCCCCAATTCATCTGCCCTGCTTTGTTGTTCGATAGACCGGTGTGTAGCCTCAGCCAGGTCTTCTTCCTCCTTTCTTCTTAGTTCCTCTTCTTCCTCAGCGGCTTTTCTTTGCCTTTTCGCTTCTGTTTTTAGGCGTTCTTCCTCGTTTTTGTCTTTTTCTTCCTTTTCCTTCTTTTTTCTCTTCTCAGCCTCCTGTTTTGACGCCTTCTTTGCCTTCTATAATTCCTCCTTTTCCTTTTCTTCTTCCTATTTCTTCTTCTTCTCCCTCTCCTTGGCCTCCTTAAGGGATTCTTTTTTGGCCCTTTCCAAGTCCTCTTTCTCCTTCTTGCGGCCTTCGTCATCCTTTTCCTTCCTTTGGGCTATTTTCTTCTTAGGCTTCTTGGTCATCGTCTTGCTTTTCTGTTCTTCCCCTTCTTCCTCGGTCTCGGTTCTGTCGGTGGACCCTTCTTTGTCCTGGTGAGGGGGTGACCTATCCAGCGTTTCTCCTTCTCCTTCTTCTGCATTCTGTGTCTCCTTTACTACCTCCTGGATGAGCGCAGTCAAAATGCTTCCGTAGCCGATAAATGAGGCCTTGGACGAGGCCTTCTTCCTTTCTGTGGCCTTGGAAGCTGGAGACTCTCCACCTGCTGGTGTACTTCCCAAAGCCAGTGCTTTAGCCGCCTGGTCAATGGTTTTGCAGACATACTCATTCCAGTCAACTTCATCTAAGGTGTGGGCTACTACATTCTCCAGCACAAGCACGCTGATTCGATGCATTAAGGCGTTGTAGCGCTGGCTGGAGAAGAGCGCGTGCACTAGCTTTACCTGTAGCCTGGCTTCAGCATCATGGATGTCGTGGATGATGATACCGTCATTGGTTAGCACCTCCTCTCTTTTCATTTTCGGCATGGTGTAGACATCCCTTTTTTGTTTTTTCTCTATCTTCGGTTTCAATCCCAACGCCTTCTCCACCAAGGCTGGGTTCAAGTGCACCTGTACCTGTTTAGCATTTTCTCCCCTTCCCATCGTCACGATGCCGCACTCCTGGTCGGGGTCGTATGTCCTAAGAATCTCCACACACTTCGTGTGGTTAGGCTCTTGCACAAATTTCTCCAGGTACTTGGTGAGGTTGCACTGCCCGACGACTCTCTTGGCTACTTCCTCCTTCGACACTACTTCTTCGATGTTTCGGATGGTCAAAAACTTCAGTTGATTGTAGGCGCGGTTTCCTAGGGATATGCCATACTGCGCACTTTCCTCCTCCGTGAACGGGAGTCGGTGGGCACAGTCTTGTTGCGACATTTTATGTTCCTATCATAAACCGTAATTTTCATTACTGCTTTCCACATAGTAATTTGTTGATTGCTGAAAAAGAGAAACTCTATGCTTTTTGAATGAATTCATTAAGAACCAATGTAGATTTTCCTTTTCAGACTTTGACTTTTTGCCCTTTACTTCAAAGTTTCCATGCCCTTTTTCCTACCCCATCTGTTTTTCATAATATATGTTTATGTGTTTCACTAATTTTGATTTGATTGGCCTGATTTGATTCACCTTACCCCCTCCCCTTCCAGCTTGAGAAGAATCCTTCATAGGATTTAGGGTCAGAAGGGCAAGGGCGTTCGGCATGGTGGTGTAGCAGTTACTTGTGAAGGAGCCAATAGAACTGGGGGTTGTATTCTAAGTGAGCTTTGCGGTCCAAATCAAAGGGTCGAATCCCCACTTGCGTGATGTATGCGAGAACATCTGTTAGGAAGTCACCAGAGTTGACGCGGCTAGCAATGTGTAACTCTTCCTCAGTCAACAAGGGATTGAGGTAGGGGTGTCCTTTGATGTGTTCTTCCATGGGTCGGCCCCGAAGAGTGGTACTCTATACGAGGTTGGCACGACATATGTGGGGTCGTATTCCCCTGTTTTGATAGCACGGCACTACTCAGCGTTGGTCATTATTCGGCACCCTTCAACTTCCCATTGCAGCCTAAGAGTGTACCAATGCCTCAAGAACGGGGAGTCAGTATCAGCAAGCTTTGATAACACTGTGATTTCTTGATCAGTGATAGCAGAAGTGGTTCATTCATCGTATGACGTGATGAGGCACTGTTTGATGGCTTGCTCCTTGGAGATCTCGCTGTTGAGCAATTCAGCAGTGGAGCGAGAAGCTTTTGCGAATGCGAATTCAAAGGTCTCCCAAGAGCACAACATCGTTTTAACTTCAGTTGCAAAGGGTTCCTCCAATAGTCCTAAGTCCAAGCGGTCGTAGCTTAGTGCTAGCAACATGAAGGTGGTGTCTAGTCGTTTAATGCATTAACTCCTATAACGAGCGAAACCCTTGTTTCATGTTGCTAAGACATGCTGTTTACAAAGGATCCATGCCGTCTTTCATCAGCAGCCGTACAGCTCAATGGTTGCTTGAGATCGACGGTATTCTTTTTATTGGGTGTTGCACTCATGAAAAACATCCCCGGTGTCCTCAGCGAGGTCGAAGGCCAGCGCTAAAAAGGATTTGCATTCATAGGAGGGCGTAAGGCCAATGGGTGGTCGAGGTTTGCTAGAACTAGAGCCTGTGACAACGAAGAGTTGCGGTTGGGAGTGTTCTTGAGTCTGCGGTTGGGGTGCTTGGATTTTGGGTGGATTAGGAGCAGCCATGACGGACGGACTGTTGCATTCAGGTTGGATTTGGGGAGTTGGATTGACTTGGTCGGGTGATGACTTTTGTGACGGAGTCTGTTGTTTGGGCTGATAGGCTTGTGTGACTCTCTTGGGTTTAGGCCTGGATGAGTCTGATGGCTATGGTTTTGGAGAGGACTGCGGCTTATGGTTTGGAGGGTTTATGGGACTTGGGTTGATCAAGTTTGAGGGCGGCGTATGAGTAGTGCCTTTGGCCGTGTAGGTAGGCCTTAGGGATCCACAGCCAGGTGTTGCCCACGTAGTAGTAGCCTTGCGCATGTAAGAGGGCTTTAGGAACCCATCTTTGCTTGATCATGCGATGCTTTCTGTGACTACGTCTTGGCCTCCTAGGTTTAGAGTTTTTGGTTTTATGAGGATAGGAGCGTCAACCACTAGGCGGCGGTTGCGGCTACTTAGGCTGCCATTGAAATCTAGGCTGTTGGGCCTTAGGTTTTGCTGTTGTGGGCTGCAATTCATGAAATTTGGGAGGTGGCGGCCACGCACTACCTCCCTCCTTGGACTTGGTTACTGATATTTCTACCGGTGGCGTTGCAGATAGTGATGAGGTCGTGCAGCCCTTGCTGAAAGCTGTGACAATGAGAACGTTGCCTATTGCGAGGTGGATGTGTTGCAACTCATAATCAACATTGCAGTGAGTCTGCTTTTTGAAAGTTCGCCTCAGCAACGACTCCGTGCCTGCGTTTTTAGCATTTGGCAACACGTAAAAAATCATTGGGACAGTCTTAGACTCGATAGAAACGGTGGCTCTGCACTTGACGAGAAGTGCGTAGGAATGGGCCCCATATGGGCTTAATTTTGCATTACTGGGTTGAAGTGGTGGTCTGCCAAGTTGAGTCCAATGATAGTGAGTTAAGACATTGAAGTCTGCTCCCTCGTCGATCAAAGCGTTGAAAGCGCATGTTTGTTTTGCAATGACCGTGATATGGAGGTATGCGGGCTCTACGGCTTCCTCATCCTCATCATCAATCTCAGTGATTGTGGCCACTCGTATCTTGACAGGCGGTTCTAACATCGGGGGCTCGCGCAAAGGATCGATGGGAGGGTAGTACTTCTTGACACGACTGCCATTGAAGAAGCCTATGCCCTCACCGTCTAAGGTCTCGAGCTTGACATTGCCTGTGCGGCTGATTGCACGAACTTTGAAAGGTCCAAGACCTCTAAATTTCATTTTCTGCTTATGCCCCTTAACTGAGTAGAGGAGCACTAAGTCGCCTTGTTCAAAGTCGCGCTGCTTGACATGCTTGTCAAACCAAATCTTGCGTCGGGCCTTCTCACATATAAGCGCATGGGTGGCTAGAAGGCGAGTCTCTGAGAGGTGTTCGAGTTCGACCAAGCGTTGCATCCATGCCTCCTTCCCTTCCCATTGTTCTTGAAGTGCTATTCTCAGGCTAGAAACAAAGAATTCTAATGGTAGAACCGCTTCAGTTCCATAGGTCAGCCTAAAGGGGGTTTGACTGATAGCCGTTTTATAAGTTGTGCGGTAAGCCCACAAAGCTGGCATCAGCTTGTTGTCCCAGTTGCTGCGTGAGGCTGAGACCACCTTGGTCAGGACATTGACAAGAATCTTATTCGTGGATTCTGCCTGACCGTTTGCCTGAGGGTAGTATGGTGAGGATTTGCGATGGATGATGAGAAAGGTGGACATGAGATGCACTATCACTTCGTTGATGAAGTGCGTGTCTTGGTCACTGACCAGTTCGATGGGGCAGCCGAATCACGAGATCACTTGCTCCCATAAGAACTTGGCAGTCATCCTAGCGTTGTTTTTTTGTGTCGCTCTTGCCTTTGCCCATTTCGTGAGGTAGTCCATGGCCACAATGATGTACTTGACATGTGAATACTGTGCCGCAGGGCTGATGGGTCCTATGAAGTCAATTCCCCATTTTTCGAAGGGTTTTCGTGCAATAACTAGGGTCAACTCCATCTGATCCTTGTGAATTGGGACTCGTGCTGTCGTATCTCCGCTAAAGTGCCCTCTAGCAATGCCGTTGTGTGCCTCTGAGAGCACATTGTGCATCTCATGTTCGCATATGCATCTGCGCAACAATCCGTCTTGCCCAAGCCTATAGAGTTGGCTTGCGATCAGCTCATAGGGCTAGATCTTAAGGATTAATCGCCTAAGTCGGGCTTTTTCTATCGGTCAATCAAGCAGTCCGTGTTCAAGCACTTGGACTATGTCATCCGCCCAATATGGCATTAGATCAGCCTTGAATAAATCTCTCTCATTGGACAAGTTAAATAGATGGGTGTCGGGTAATTCGTCAATAATGCCTTGTCCAGCGGCTTCTCCCGTGGGAATGCGTGACATATGGTCAGCCATGTAGTGCTGTTTTCCTTTTCGTACAATCATGGAGAAGTTAAATTCCAAGAGCAGAAGGAGCCACTGAGCTATGCACCCTGTAGTGCAATGTTTATTTACTAGATAGAGCATGGCTTGATGGTCCACAAAAAAGGTAAAAGGTGTGGCCAATAGATAGTGCTGGAATTTCTTCACAACAAACACCATGGCTAATCCTTCTCTTTCTGTCGTTGAGTAGTTCATTTCCGTCTCAGTGAGTTGTCTGCTAGCAAAGCTCACTGGATAGTCTAAGTTGTGTTTGCTAGGTTGGCACAACACTGCCCCCACGGCAAACTTAGAAGCATCGATATGCACGTGGAAAGTAATGGTCCAATTTGGGGCTCGTAGAATTGGTGCTATGGTTAGAGCCTTTTTCAACTCTTCATATGCTCATTGGCATGCCTCGGTCCATTCGAAGACGATCAACAGCTTGTACAAAGGTCTGGTGATCAATGCATAGTTCAGTACAAACCGCCGATAGTATCCCGTATGGCCTAGGAAGCATTGAACTCCCTTGTAGTTGATTGGGGGTGGATGGAGCCCCAAGAGGAACACCAAGGAAAAGGGAATTCTCTTGCAAGAAAATCTATCTTGTAACATCAACAAGCTTGCTTATCATGTTTCATATGATCACAATGAAGAAAAGAACACCAGGCACAACAAATCTTCATACAGCATTATGTAGATCTCCCACGGTTTTGATAGAATCAACCATATTCTTCAATATCTTCATAAAATCCATCAATAGAACAAAGAAAGCAAAGGAATACACCATCTTTGAATGGAAATACATCACATAGTATTCATCTTCAATATCTTCATAGTCTTCTCTCTCAATCTCTCATATACAATCACTATGTTTCAGTAGAATTGGCTATCTCTGACTCTCTCCCTCTCTCTCTCCATCAATAATACATCATATCCTCACAACAATCTCTCAAAATCACTCTCAATAATCCTTCTTAGGTCGTGGATACCCCTCCCAAGAGGTATGTCTGATATGAAGGGTCACCAGAGCCACTACAGTGTCCTTTCATAGCTCACTACTGTCACTTCACTCTAGTCTTCACTTGAGTCTTTGGCAGCTACTTCTTCCACTTCTTTCAGCTCTTTTGCACTTGTATTCACCTCTTTCCAAGGCTAGAAAACTTTCCCAAGCTACACTCTCATCCACCAGAACACATACAGAAGCATACAGAACAGTCTACAAAACAGTACCAGAACAGCTACAGTACAGAACAGAACATAACAGAACAGAAACAGAGGCTCTACAGAAGACCTACAGAAGGTTACAGAAGGTCATCAAAACCACATAACTCATTCTCAAACCATTCCAAACTCTCACAAACCATTCAATAAGCTTTCACAATATCTCAATCTTCATCAATCAATACTCCATCCCTCCTTACAGAAGACAATCAGAAAAAACAGACCAAAACAGAACAAAACAGAAGGTATACAGAACCAATCAGAACCTATCAGAACATCATAGAACCACCAACAAACATCATGAACTTCCAAAACACAATCATTATCATCCAAAACACTCTCAAACCACTTCCAAACTAATCAATCATCTCATAAAATCAACCATTCAGCTCTCAAAAACAATAAAAATCAGCCAAAAAACAAGTCATTTCAACACTCAACATATCCCCACACTTAATAAGGAAGCGTCCTCGCAACCCAGGAAAAAGGGAATACAAGTTCAGGGAAAAGCTCAACTTTGATCGTCAATATCTCCTCAAAAAGAATCCATCCACCACGACCCCAACTTATAACCTGGTTTTAATATAAAAATACAACGAAAGGAAAACCCTTTATACATTAACACCTCTTAGTAAACTAAAAATCACAACAAATTTCTAAAGGATATAAAAGTTTGCTTCTTCTTCATCTGCATCTGCGTCAACTCTCCAACCACGAACCCAACACCACAATTCTCCAAAACGTAGCTCGTACACGAAATCCAATAGGAAACCACCACGTTCGTTTGACATAAATGAACTCACAACACAAACACTAATACACAACACAACCATCTGAATGACTCCTCCAAAAAGAGAGATTTTCATTAAAAAGCTTCCACCATACATTGGAAAGGTATCAATGAAGATGATCCCTCTTAAAAGATTGATGTTGTCGGAAATGATCCATAGACAAGGATTCATCTACAAAGTTTTTGGGAGGATTTTGAAAAAATTGGAGACAGCACATCCTTTCCAACAGGACCAGGTATTTGCTAGGCAAACAGAGGGCATGAAAATACAATATATCCAGCTGCTGGGAATCAATGCTTACATTGACATTCATGCACAACTTTGGAATAGGCTTGGAATCATTATGAGAGTGCCTATGCATATACGCCAAGTACCAAGCAAAGTGAGCAGTTAATCTCACTGAGGGATTTGCAGACTGTGAATACTGCTGAGCAAAATGAACATAGTTCTGATAAGCTTGACTGGAAGCTGTCCATTCTCCTGGAATTACTGGCCAATTAATCTGCGGTCCTGTAAGGCAATCATCCGAACTCCATCCCCTTCTTCTGGAAATCTGATTATCAAACCCGTCACAGTCACTAACCAACTGAGGTGGTTGAGATATAGAAGTGTTAGGAGAGGGTAATGGAATAAGGAAAAGTGGATGAAAGGAAGGATAGGAAAAATCATAAAAAGAAGAAAAAGTTAAAGAAGGAGTGGCAGAAATTTGGAGGGAATCACTAAGGAAGGGTGTTAACTGATAAATAGGAAATGTGGAGGGCACATTAATGGAGGGAGAAGGACAGGGCGGAGAAGGGGAAAATACCCGATCCTCAATAAAGGAACAATAAGTAAAAATGAGAATTTTGAGGGAAAGATGAAGGTTGGAAAAGAAGGGGTAAAATTATTATGGAATTAGATTGACAAACGGAAAGATATATAGCATAGCGGTGAGCCATTTGTTGGTAAGAGAGGAGGGTAGAAACATAAGGTCCTAAGAGAGATCGTCTATGATAGGCATCAAAGAAGGTAGCATCAAATGGATTATGCTTTGAAAGATAGGCTAAGAGATCCATCCTCAGTTGATTAGTACTCTGGGCAGAGGTAGGAGCTGTGTTTTGTCTTTGATTTAGGACCACCGAATCAATCATGGGATGCCACGAATTATCATGACAATCAGCTACTTTGGAGGAATAACTCTGGAACATGTCAGCTATATGCAACTCCAAATGATTGATATACAAAATAGCTTGTAAGACCACATCCCCCACATACCATGCCATATCCACCTCATCTGGAATTAACAAGTCTCCTTGTAGATACATGTACGACATCAACATGGTATCTGGTGTGATAGAATCTTCAAAGACCATTCTGACTACCTCTGTCAACAACTCAGCAGACCAAGCCCCACTCCAGCCATCCTCTGGAAGAGGTAAATCCATCGTGGAAAGCTTCATGTAGAAGACCAACTTCTGTAAGTGGTAGTGGACAAAGAAAGAATGGTCTGGTAGAACATATTCCTGAAACTGCTCAAATGTAGACCATAACAAGTCCATTCTGGACTGTAATCTTTCCACTTTATCTTGGAATAGAGGGCACAAAGTAGCCTGTCTCTGAAGAGCAGCCAAGTCCTGCTGGGAAAGAGAAGGAATCAATGGAACATTAGGGCTTGGAGGAACAGAGCGGGACTTTGCCAGTTGATCTTGCAACTGCTTGATTTGGGAGGCTTGGTTGGCCACTGTGTCATTAGCAATCTGTAAAGCTGAAAGTTTGTCATCGAAGATAGCTTGAAATTCCTGTGCTTCTCTGGACATCCTCTCCTTCTCCTCTGAAAGGCTAGTAACCTGGGATTGAGCCTCTAATAATCGGATCTTCAAAGAAGAAATCTCATCGCTTTGGGTGGCAACCAGTTGGGTTTGCTGTTCCATTTGCTTAAATAAATCTGCTAGGGTATCCTTAACAGAAGCTAACTCAGATGTTGCCTTATGCAACTGGTCCTTAGACTGCATGAGCTCTTCATAAAAGGAT
Source organism: Lygodium microphyllum (assembly GCF_053477565.2). Classification (NCBI taxonomy): domain Eukaryota; kingdom Viridiplantae; phylum Streptophyta; class Polypodiopsida; order Schizaeales; family Lygodiaceae; genus Lygodium; species Lygodium microphyllum. The sequence goes on along the minus strand of NC_141139.1, from coordinate 42,094,633 downwards.
GCGTACAACTGTTGAACACAGGCTGTCACGGACAATTCAATGGAACTTTGAATATCTTTACAGAGGAAAGGAATCGCATCTCCTGAGACTAGATTGTTCAGGGAGGGAACTGATATGTCCAATGATCCTTCTCGATGTGTTCTGAACAGGTTAGTACAAGTGAGATACCCAGGAAGTTCACTGCCAGAGGTAGCAGGGATAGGTACTGAAGGAAGTACTGAAGGAGCTTTATCCGCTACCCTCTTCAAGTGTTTGCGCTGTATGACTAGGGGAGGCGGAGAATCATCATCCTCTATGTCAATGGGTTCTGACTCATCTGAAGGTGGAGGAGGAGGTAATGGATCTGATGGAGGAGGTGGAGGCACAGTCTTCTGTAAACCTGAATAGGTCAAGAAGGCAGACAAATATGATCCATATGTGACATTGGTAACATTACCCCGGGTGACTTTAACAAAATGCCGATCCATTTTAGTGAGGAGGTAAGTGCTCCAATCAATAGCAACTCCTTTCAACACCATCTTGGAAGCTGTAAAAAGCTCTTTGGACAAATATTGGGATGGTGTTTTGGCAGGCATAAACCTGTCCTGAAGAAACTGACAGATCGTCTTCCATACGGGATCAGTGATCATAGAAAAGGAAACTCCTGAAGAGTTTATCACCTTCTTAACATCGAGGATTTCCCTTGTCTGCTTTTGCAACAGCTTTTGAATCTCTTCATTAGAGAAAAGCTGACGAGTGGTCACAAAAGGTTCACCTTTGAAGGGTAGAGACAGAGCCTTCCCTAAGCCTCGAGGTGTCAAAGTCATAGAAATTCCTTAGACTAGCCCTGTCTTCTTGCTGTAAGAGGCCAAGAACTCATCACATAACGACGGATCCTCTGGAAGCAATGGAAAAGAAGTAGCCACAAAAGCAGCAAGTCCCGCCTTCGTGAGAGGCTCAAAAGTAAGTAGGGAAGAGTAATCCCTACTAACTAGTGGGACGTACTGGATAGGGGGAGGAGCATGAGAAGGCGCCATTTAGATGGTTACACACACACCACAAACACAGACAATCAAGGAGAATGCCTGCAAAGCAACAGACAAAAAACCAAAGATAAGAGAATAACGAAACAAGAAAACGTGACTCGACCAAGTAACCCCAAGCAAACCACATCCTAGAAAAAATTCGACATGACCTTGAGACAAATGCGACCGAAAGCTTCATGCGATGCATCAGACAAACACCCAGAACCCCGTAACAGGCAATAAAAGAAAAAAAACTGCATACCGTACCCGTAACCGTAACAAAGACAGTAAACCAAAACAATACCATATCTGACACATATCAATACTACATCGGTGATAGAACTCTCAGGACTGCGCATGCCCATCCCACAAAACGGTTCATTAAAAAGGGGAATTAGGTGCAATGAGGGGGAATTAATTGAATGAAGGGTTTATGTTAAGAAATTATTAAGAATGGGTGAATTTTTATTAGGTGATAAACCTTAGCAAGAAAACGGCGGTTCCTTATTATAAATTAAATAACCAATTATTAGGTGAAGCGGTGCATTTATTCGAATCCCGACTTCGATACCCGACTGGGTCTCTAAATGCAAATTCATTGATTACAAATTAAGGTGATGTGGAGCGCTTTTTTGCCAGTGCGTGCTCATGTGACGGCTGGTTCATTTTAAATAAAAATTAAAGTGCCTCTGTAGCGCACGTAGCGCGTGCTAAGTGAACGGCTAGTTTATTTTAATTAAAAAGTATGTGTGTGTTGAGCGCGAATGCGCGTGGAACTGTGGGTGAATTAAAGAGTTCATTTTAACAATTAATTTGTGATTAAGGGAAAAATGAAAATAAATAAAACCCATAAAATAAATACATGGAAGGGGTGTGTATGTAATGCAGTCTCCCAAAAGAAGTGAATCCAGTAAAGGAAAAGTAAAGATCACTGATGAAACAACAAACACAACACCTTAGCAGATGTGTTGATTTGGTTTTTGTTGGTTTTTGAATTTTTTTTAAAATTGTGATTATTTATGGTTGGTTATGTTGTTTGGGTGGTTATTATGGGTTGTGGATGTGTTTTGTTGTTTTTTATTTGTGTAGGTTTGGTTGTTTGTGTTTGTTTTTGTTTTTTTTTTTAAAATAAGAATAAAAATAATAATAGAGAAATGAATATAAACAACACAGGAATATGGAGGAAATATCCACAATGGGGTCTAGGCAAATAAAATAGAGAGTGTGAAGGGAAATTCCCGTTTGTTGGTTTGTTGGTTTGTTTGTTTTTTTGTTTTTAAACAATAGGGGTACCATGTATGATAATTTTTTTTAAAGTGAAAAATAAATGAAAAATGGTCAAGGGGGGTGAGGGGAATTTTTTAGAATTTTTAAAGAAAATTTTTACTATTTTTAAATGAATTTTCTACATTTGTTGGTAATTTGGGGATGAAATTAGGAAATAGTTAATTTTCAAAAATTTTAGGGTTGGAATTTTCCAGCGGACAAACTCCCAAAAATTGGCAAAAAACAAAGTGAATTTTTAGAATTTTTTCTGAATTATTGTGATGGGAAAATTAATTTAGAAATTAATTAAATCATATAAATCATGTTAATCAGATAAATCAGTTAGAAGTAAGTCAGTTAAGTCTGCCCAAGTCAAGTCAGGTTAGTTAGGGTTGATTAGGTTAGTCTAGGTTAGTCAAGGAACAGGGGGGTTCTCCTCGAGCCAAAGGGCGAAGGCATCTTTTCCGCGTTCACGGGCCTCCGCTTCTGAGATCCAAGCGGCCTCCTTGAGTGGACGCCCGCGCCACTTGGTGAGGTATTCGGGGAAGCCTCTCTGTTCCCGGCGTCGGAGGAATGCTTCGACTTTGAAGGGACCATTGGAATGAAGCATTGGTACGTGCCGTCCCCATTGGTTGTCAGGATATTCTTTGCAATGCGCACATCATAACACTCTTGCAAGACACTTGAGTTAGGTGTCTCTAGTTTTAAAAGCTCATGCTACAAAGGCTTCATCACTCTGTGGCCCTTCACAATTGCATCTAGAGCCAATGCCGAGTCTATGCTTGTCCCTGCAGCCTGTGAAAATCCTCTTTGATATCTATATGAGCCCTCATTAGAATCCACCTCTTGTGCCACCTTTTGTAAAACAAACACTTGGGTGGTGCGCAAGGAATGGAAGAACAAATGTTTCATGTATGTCCACACTATCATTACAAAACCACATGAACTAGCGCCGCATTTCATGTTGATTGCCAGCTTCTCCTCTTGAGCTAGACCACTCCATGATGCCCCAAAATGAAGGTGCAGGCACCCCATGCATCATTTTTTTATTTGTTTTTTTCATTTTTCCTCTCTAGCTCCCAAGAGCCTTAACATTGCACACAACTCCGAGTTGGAATCCTTCTTATATCCCAAATAGTGTCATAAAGGACTATCTCCACCACCATTTCCTTTGAAGAATTTGGTGATACTACCCTCGATTTTGGTTGGAAGGTAAAGGATCCTCAAATTTTAGTTTTCTTGTGCCCTTTCTTCTAGGAATGTTTTCAGTCACATACTCAGGCATGTGAGAGGCATTGGCTTCCTCTAACCCCACTTTCCCATCAACCTTACATTTTCTTACTACAGTCACATTGTCCCATTGAAAATCAAGATGTTGATGCAATTCAAATCCTCATGCCACCTCCTCAACCATCCTTATTGTTGCTTGAGGTGTGGGCCTAATTCCTTGTTGTAGTCAACTCAAAAGCTTCTCTCCATTGGGTCCTGCACCATGGAACTTTCCACCAATGAGTGCATGTTGTTTTGTGCTTTGTAGTAGAGCATTGGCCAAATCACTGGTGCTAAGTGTAGACATGCGGACCCATCTAGCCAGGTGGTCCATCTTCAATGTCTACAGGTGTTGAGCTTGCCATCTGAATACTATGCAACTAAGGAAACTAAGACAATTGATATTCTGTATATTGACTTTGGAGAATCCAATCATATGACACCACATGGTGAATGGTTTATTGACGTGATTCCAGAAAAGCATGGACATGTTTGCACATGAGATGATACTCATAATAGCATTAAGAATAAGGGTGTGGTTCCTTTGGTCATTCATTATGGGTAGAAGAAAATTCTGCATGATATATTACATGTGTCCTCTACCACACAAAAAAAAATTTCAATCGGATCCCTTGAATCCCTCCCTTGCTAACCAACTTGCATGCATTGGCTCTACTAGGTTCGTGGTTGGCATATGAGCAATGTCTTCCACGACTTGGATAAAAATACAGCACGAGAGGGTATGGAGTGTGCGAAAATAAATTCACCACACATCACATCCTACTATTACGAATTAGTCTTACCCCACGCCTGAAACGTGGATATCTGATATGCCACCAACTAAGCAAAAAATCGATTGCTAGTATATTGCAATCCACAACTTTCTCTGAGGCCCACCAAGCCCGAATGAATCAATATTGCATTGTTGCATCATCTCTTTTGGTGGTTGCACACCTCCACATGTGGCACAAGCACTTATGCTCATCTTGGAAACTCTTGTGCACATACTATGATGTGTGTATTTGGAGACATTTTTTCCAATAAAATAAGCAAGATCTCTCTCTTCCTTGCATTACGTTGTCTGAACCATCATTGAGCACCGTGCGAATGGCCCTCCAGTTTTGGTAGCTGCCTTGTCTACCATGAATCCTAAAAAATTAACACTTTGGTGGCCACACTTCTCCGTCACTTCATTCATCTTTGTCTAGAAAAGAGCTTATGCATCTATATCCTCTTCCTTCATCTCACATATTGCCAGAGTCATCAACTCTTATACACTACAAAGACAGGAATGGAAGAGTAAGGAGAACTATGTTCGTTAAGTTTGTGTTATGATGGGTAGAATCATGTAAGAGAAACTATCTTGGGTCATATACATGCGTTGCCATGGTGGTCCAATCATTAATGTGATCTACATGTTCGAAGCATATCTAGCTATTGCGTAGGTCCCCAGTGCCATTCTATTGTTCTTGGGGACCTTCCAGCATTCACTACGCGAGCATACAGCATCCGATCTGCGCACCAGTGTGCCAACAATGGTGGGAAAAAGACTAGCACAAAGCATCTCCGGTACAACAATACTTGATAAACCTGTTATTTTTGCACTTGCGTCTTGAGCAAGGTTTGGATCAGTCAATTTGCAAATCTCACAAAAGGAGTGCACATCCTGTAGTGTAAAAGTGTTCTCCATTGAGATTATCTCTCCTTCATGCAAATTTGATTGTGCTTCTCCTGAAAATCTTATGGGTCCCAACTTTGTTGTGATTCTTGTGAGTTTAGGTTCTTCTACAATACTCCTAACACCCCCTCTAAATGTTGGATGGGGTGTTAAGCATGCCAAACATGGAGCAAAGCTGGGAACACCATATCCAATAGAGATCCACCAAGGGTAGATACTTCACTCCTACAAATATCACGTAGGCTACCTCTGTAGTAGTATGTGACTTCACTTCAAAGGGCTCCAAGAAACACATGTAATCCATCTGCGATATTCCTCCTACAGTATTTCCTATCCTTGCATCCAATCTTCCATCATTGCATCCATCCAGATGAAGATCCATGTCATTGATTGATATAGGCTAGCCCATGCCATGACTGTATTCCTCATAGTCTTGCAGGCATTGATGGCATTGAAAATCAGTAGTAAGCCCAATCTCAAGACCTCAAGTTCTCCTCCACACAGATGACTGTCATCAGATTACTCCAAAGTGGCTTCGCAATGGTGGATGCAGAGTGTCACGACAATCTTCCAATACACATAGGAGATAAAGAGAAAACATAGAGAGCAAATGTTTTGCACCGTCTTCCATGATTTCAAGCCAAATGAAGGTATAGAGTCACAGAAGTCAACGAAGTTGGCAACATGGAGGCTTATGTATACGTAGTTCACAATATCCTTATTTTATAGCATGTTTACGATGATATCTTACTAATCCATTCCAGAAATTTAATGGTGACTTTGCAACTTAGGTTTATGTACGGGCAAATGGAGAGGGAGGCTATACAAACTCTGCCGGGAGAATGTGAGAATTGGACAAACCTACAGGATGATCAGTGCATGTATGAGGATTTTACCAGATAGAGCAAGCGTGGGATGAGGAGGTATATTGAAGATTCCCTGTTTTCCTCGACTACCTTGAAGATGAATACCCCTCTAATGAGAAAGGTTTGTACCAAAAATACTCAAGGAAAAAACAAACACAAGAGATATAAGGTTCCAGAGGCATGGTAAGTAAAATGAGTTACATTCTTAGGAGTATATTGCACTTTGTCGTCTCCTAATAAAGAGACTATGATGGGTTTACAGGAAATTGATACTAATAGTGCAATTGTCAAAAAAAGAAAACAAAAGAGCAAGCACACATCTAATATCGTTGAAGAAAAGCCAAGCAAAGATCAGCCCTCATCATCACCAATTAATTTGGTTTCTCCGTACCCAAAAGTTTGATGATTTGAAGTACTATAGCCAAGACATCTCTTGTGTCCCTGTAGTGAAACTATTTAACTGAATATGGATCATAACCACCAAACCATGTAGGCCCCTTGATTGTGATACGACTAAAGAGCATATCACAATCCCAACAATGCAATGAACAATGCACTCAAGCAATAGATGTAAGATAATTGAAAGTTGCAAATTTGTCATTTATAGCATGTTCGTCATGCATATTGTTGCAAAGGATCTGTATTGTTTCATCCCTTGACATATTTCCAATGGACTTGATTTTTAGTGGAAAGCACCACCAAGGAGGTCTGTGTCATTGGCGTGGATAGAAGGATAGAGCAAGTTCTTCCAGATCTTGCAATGGAGAGTGTTATCTTAGAAACCGCTATAGAGATATGCACAACAACAACGAGAAGCTTTGAGGCAATAATCAAGGACATGGCATCACATCAAATTGACACACATATTACAAAGCACTAAGATGGTAAGCTTGCTTATGCACAAAACTCATGATGTGAAGGCACATAAATCTTGTTCATCACCAAAGTAATAACAATAATATTTTTTTATTATGTAGAGGGTGGAAGAACTAAAGGTCTTGGATTTGAGGTGATAGTAGATGTGGCTTGTGCACAGAGAGGTAAATAAATGATATGAATTTCACACATGCCGTGATTGGATTATGTCAAAGCTTTAAAACATTCTATCATTATACAATGTTAATAGTGAAGTGTGTCCCTATGTAGGGAAGAAAAGAATACAAGAACGCAAATTAGCCATGCAAGGGAATGTGGCAGCTACTGGTAAGCAAGCATAACTCGTGGTTTTTTTTTCCCCACAATACAATGTCAATAAGAATGGTTTGTCATTTTGTAGAGGGGGATACAACTTTTTATTATGAACCTATAATGGTGGAGGATGTACCAACACAGACACTTGTAAACTAATGTGCCTCAAGAATACTATCTACATTAACATTTTGAAGGAAGAATATGTTGCTAATTGTGAATTCATCGTGTGAAAAGGGCCATATTGAAAGTCACATGGAAGTCCCCTTACAAGACATCATCTCCCACGAAGCTACAATGGTGCAAGTTGTGCCAACCACACACATAGGTAAATAAACATGTATCAAGAATATTATCTATGATAGCATTTAGTAAGAAGAATATGTTACTAATTGAGGAGTCAATGTGCAAAGGTCCACACTAAAAGTTGCATGGAAGACCCCTTGCAATTTGTTATCTCCCATGCCGCTCCGATGGCGAAGGTGGAGTAGCGTACTATTATGTGTAACCCATTCGAGACAGAAATGCATTATGAAATAATCATCCAAGTGAGGCATTCTCTCGATTGGTAGAGGCATTGGAGGAGGTCAACCAACACAAGATTATCAAGGTTAACGAAGAAACCATAAACATAGCATGCAATATCATGGTGGTTCATCTCCATGAAGATAGTGTCGTGCATGGATTGGGGGATGGAATTCCATCATGGAACTCCCATGTTAAGGCAAAGTCAATTGATGCCATGCATCTGCATTATTGTATTCTGAAGGACACATGGATGTTACTTTTCCTTGCCACAACACACTCCATCGTAGAGCTCATCAAGGAGGTTGTGGAGGATGGACATCAAAGGATGGAGTCGAGGCAGAAGTGTTGGGCCTTACGCATGGCATAGGTTATTCATTGAGAAACATCTATCTATGTCATTGGAGGTAGAGATGTGAGAGTTTTAAAGTCATGATATGGTCATGTTAGATACTATTTAGATATCGCACTTGTTGACTCAATGAGTGCAATTACTAAAATTAGTATGTCATGCTTTAAATGCAAGTACATGTGATATATATTCTAGTGTATATGCGTTCAAATGTCACTTACAATGGAATCATCCCTTCGGAGTTCTCAAAAGACAACTTTAATACGAATGAGTGGGTGCAAGATACATTAGGATCCCCATTGAGAGGTCAGTATGAGATCCAATGTTTTTAAACTACTATAGAGATGTTTTGTAGACATTTAGTAGATTCCTAATCCATTATATGAATACCACATGCTATAGGTGGCAATATGGCAAGGCTTTTTGGAGCTCATTCTTGCAAACATACACAAAAGAAGAGGACACCATTTTAGATTGCAATGCGAGATGTGGTGACCTTACATGAGTGCTATTATTAAGCAAGCTCTTCATTTGGAGCTTTTTAGGTGCTTCTTGAAGCTTTTTGGTCATCACTTGGATTTTTTTGGTTATTTTATGGAGCTTTTTGTTTGATTATGTTATCGCTTTGAGTTTAATTATTTTGTAATTGCAAACTAATTAGATCAATTATGTTAGGATGTTGAATTGCAAACTAATCGCAAACTCTTGAATGCTTTGATCTCCAACAAAAAATAGGTATGCAACTACTTTTAAAGCATGAAATTTTAGAATAATGTTATGAGTTTATGAAGTAATCCCAATTTAAGTGAGATACAAAATCCATAGAGTCATACATCATTCCCAAGAATCATGAAGCCCCATGACATGCACTACCAATACAAGGAATCATATTAAAAATAATGCAATTACAAATCATGTAAAATCATCATCGTCACTAGGGCGTCCTCATGCCACATCAACCAAGCACTAGTTGTAGAGGCTAAAATCACCCTCAAGGCACATGCAAAAACAATGCATCTCTATGCATGCTCTACCAAGGCTGCCACAACCTAAAAAAATATCTAGCACATAGTCAAGATCCTTTGTGAACATAGCAAGGAGCCACCTACCAAAGAAACCATTTAGTAACATCCATAACAAAAGCATGACGTATCTCAATGCAAAGTATAAACTAGTAAGAGTGTATAACTCACCTATAAAAGCTAGTGATCTTTCTACACCCCCTCAAACCTCTACACCATCCACATAAGTGTGCTCAAATGATGTGCCTTGGAGGTCTATCTCGAAGAGGAAGCTACGAGAGGTGGGCAACCTGTATGGGCTAACCCTCTCGCCAGCCTCTCTATCATATGAAGGGAAATGCATCCCTTGATAAAACAAGCCAATAGTAAGGTCCATGACCTAGCAATACACAATCATCTTGTTAGCTATTTAAACTTTCATTTTAAAAAGTTATAGGTTTGTCTTCAACACACTTACCTCCTCTTGAGTATTAGAGTGTCTATATCCACCCTCACACACGAGAGTCCATGTGTGATGGAGCTTCAAACCAATGGTACGAGCTCCTCTAAGCACTTTTCTAAAGTGTTGTGCAAGTCCCAAAGTCACCAAGAACCCCTCATCTGCCAAGAATCTATGGGCTAGGTTCATGACACCTTTGACAAGTGCACTAGAAAATGTATTCCATTCGAGAATCCCTTTCAAATGTAAAGATGTATAATACCATGCAATATCACATGAGTTTATAAACTAAACTAATGCAAGCACATATACCTTCTACCTCAAGGCCAACAATAAGAAAAGATGTAGGAAAATCCACAAACAACAACTTAGCAACCTCATATGATGGGATGCCATCACACTGGTAAGAGTTGATGGTATTTCCCTCCATGAAGCACTGCATGCTAAAATTGAAAACATAATAACAAAGCATAAGCAACCATTACAATAGATGTGTATATAGAGGATGGTGAAAAATATACCCATCCAATGCAAAATCGTCAATCGATGTCACATCTACCAATAGAGCATCTACGATAGTTTGGTATTGAAATCCTATCATCAAAATAAAGTTTACTTACAAATGTTGATGTTGGCTAAATGTTAAGCATAGAATGTAAAGCTAGAAACCTACATACGTGTCTTGCATATAGCGAGACATCTGCAAGACTCTTGTATAGGCTCTAATGACTGAGTCATGAAATACATAGCTCGAGAAGGTGTAGTATGTCGCAAAGATCCCTCAAAGTGACCCTTACTTTTTGCCTTTTCTTTCCAAATGCTATGTATCTCAAAACCATCTTTTTTGCCTAAACTTGTAAAGAAAAATAGGAAAGAAAGAAAAGTATTTAGTGTTTAATGTTTAAAATTTATATTATCTTCAAAAAAATAGAAAAACTATACTTTTAACATGACTCCAATAATCCAAAAAATGATACTCGATTCACCTTCTATTTCTTCATCCAATGAAACAACTTTCTCTTTGTGTTCAGACCTTCGCTTCGTTGTACCAACCTCATTTGATTCACTTATACTACCTAGGCAATGTAAAGCCAATAAAATAATACTTTAATAAATTGACTCGTCAAATGAAAACTGTAAACTCTATCATTCATGCAAATTGGATTACCCTTGCCATGCTCCAACGCATCATCTATCGTGTTATAGTCATCCTAAATAAAAAACCAATACACTATTCTTAGTTATGGTTAAATTCAAGATACCACAATTTGTTATGCTGAAAATTGAAATACTATACCAAATTTTTTACCTTCCACATGCCAAAAGTGATATTAGCAAACATGGGTTCTTATAACATGGATAATTGCCATGGTTACTTTTACCTTCAATTTCATACTCTATTTCAACCCATCGTCTTTGAGAAGGGCTCATCCTTTCCAAAATGCTTTGTTTATCGAGCGATGTCAAAATTTTGGAACATTAAAATTTCACGAAAATTTCATGGCCTAGGTTGGGTTTGACATGTGCTCTTGTTACACTACAACATTGAAAATTGTCTTTGAATTTTAAGATTCACACATAAATAAAACCTATTGGCATTCACACATAAATGGAACCTATTGGTATAAATAAAATCTCTTGAAATTCACACATAAATTATCTTTACATTTTGAGATTCACACATAAATAAAAACTATTGGCATTCACATATAATTGGTAATACATTAACCCATTCGAAAAAGTTAATAGTGATAAGTATACTTACGCATTTGATGTATCCAATGCTAACAATAGTTATCCTTCTTTCTTCTTCTCCACTTAAATGAATTGACATAGAACTTTAACATGTCATGAAATATCTTCACTATAAACTACATACATCAAATAATAAAATAAGTAATTAGTCAAAGAATGAAGTATCATCACAATAAACAAGAGAAAGCAAGACAATGCATAGTTACCTTCCTTTATCTTCATCATCCGTGTCTTCAACCTATGATTACCATCCCATACCAAAAACTTGCGCCCTCTTAAATCAACCCACTCATCAATCAATTCATCTCCAAACCTTTGGTTAACTTCTCTCCAAAGAGGGCCCCACTCTTCCAAATTTTGGGGAGATACATCCATTAGCTCACAAGTGGGCCTTCTCAAAGAAACCAAAAATTTGCCCATTGTTTCCATATATGAAGCATTATCAAAAGATGAAATCAACCATGTAGCAGAACTAGATGCAAGGCTTATAGCCTCATAGGGCACAAGTCTACACAAAGGGATAGGAGGAGGAGAAGTAGACCTCCTTTACAAAAGATGAGGTCAACACATCTGACATAAGCCCAAACTTGACATTTTCTCCAATGCGTTTATGATGCTCACTCACCTCTTTCTTTCCTTCATTAGCAACATCCTCATTCACCTCTTCATTTTCCTCATTTACAGTTTGCAAATCTAAAGACCTCCCCTATGTTGTTTCACTACACTCCATGGTCATAGTGTGGGTGCTCATAGGATAAGCATGAATATCATTGCTTGCTTTATCCATGCTATCCTCAAGTACTTCATCATCAATGAAATAACATTTTTTCCTTGGTTTTACACCCTTGTTATTTGGAGATTCAAAGAATGCACGGGAGGATGCTTCTTGATCGATACTTACTAGTCTACTGTATAGATCAAATCTTAACCTTGTAATTAGAGTATCTATAAAAAGAATTTGAAAACATAATATACAATTTATATAGAACATTAAAAGAGTTGCTTAACCATTAAGAATAGAATATGAAAATTTATAAGAGTTAGTGAATGACTTACCTAGACGGCCCCTTTTGCTTTGACCTCTCCTACCACCACCACGTCAACCTGTAGCCATGCTCAAAAGCACTAAAGCAAACCATAAATCATTTTAAAAATGAAGACAACTTAACTAAATCACATGTTTTATTAATTAATCTCCACCAGAATATGACCTTTTGATGCAGACAACACAATTTAATATCATTTGTTATTTGGTTTTAATAAATGTATTGAATTTTGTTAATCATTTGAATCTCCTTATAACATTTTCACCCTTGCACCCCCAAAGAGGGGATACTCCCAACCCCTTGTTCATGTCTGCATTGACACAAACAGTGCTGAGTGTCTGACAATTCCCAATCCATAAAAACCAAATCATGTCACATTTATTTCTTTAGAACGACTTACATATGATTTAAATTTTTTCTAAATTTTCATGTCTTAGACTCACGTGATTTACACCCACTCTATATTAAGGGGAAGTGTACTTTCGTTGGGCCCCCCCTGGGCGGGGTTTCAAGGGCAACACCCCCCAAAGCCAAAAATTGCATGTAACTTGGCGCAGTGGTTTAGGGAGGAGGACCTGAGAGGGGAGTGGTTTAAGGAGGAGGAGCTAAGAGGGGCTGAGAGGGGAGTGGTTTAAGGAGTAGGGGTTGCCGCCTAGATATGTAATGGTGATAGATGGCCATTCTTAAACCCTCCAAAGCTGTTGCTTAGATTTGTAGATGGCTTTACGAGCATACGACCTCAAAAATGCTGCCTAGGCAATGTGGCAAATAGAGATCGCCTCCTGCAACCATGCAGTGGCCTTACGTCTTCACAAGGCCTCCAACATAGAGGTCTCAAAACAACTGCGCCTCCTTCTGCCTTTGCTTCCACATGAGAGCACTGGCTTGTTTGCCCCCTCTACCTCCTATGGCCACCACGACCTCAAGCCAACAACTCCCCAAACTACACCAACAACACCCTATAGACAGCTGGGGGGTGTTTAGGGTTCCCCCTCCCCACCTTCTCCCTCTCCTCCTCCTTCCTCCAAAGGGGGTTGCACCCAACCCCCGATAGTTGTCTCTATTGACGTAGACAGCCTGAGTGTCCCAAAGGTCTCCTACCCTCCTATTTTTTCAGTTTACCATCTCCTTCTCTACCTCCCCTTTCCTTCTCCCCCCTCCCATTTTTTTCCTCTCATTGTCTACATCCTCTTCCATTTTTTTAGCCATGGAGGAAAAATGAAACTTGAAATATAGATTTTCAGCCATGGGGATGGAGTGTGGAGCTTACCCGGTGAGTTTGATGGAGATTGTTGGTCTTGTTTGAGAAATATGATTTGTAGAAGAAGAAGAACACGGTAGTAATACCGGTTGGCAAGGGTGTAAGACTCTCAATGATGATGATGATGATAGTTATTGCGGGATTCAATGATGTAGGCCTCATGGATGGTTCTTCTTGCCTCATGGAGAGCAATACTTCTCTCTCTCTAGTAGACAGAATAGGAACAAGAGTAGAGGTATGACTTCTAACTGGATTGATAGAATAGGATAGAGTTCTTCAGTGTCTTCTCTTCTTGGATTAGAGTAGAAGAGGATGAGAGACCTTCTGCGTATCCCCTTCCTTGGATTGAATGGAATAATGGCTCTTCGTCTCGCGGAATAGAGTCTCCTCCTTCTCAAGCAACATCTTGTCCTCGTCAAGATTGCTCTTCTTCCCCTTCCTGGTCATTCTCAAGCCCTCGTTTTGTAGGGGGGTAAAAGAGAGGACACTTGCTTTTTAGGATTTTTTTTATGACATCATCAATGACAAAGAGAGAATGCTTTCTTTTAGCACTTCTAATGATATCATTGATGACATCAAAGAGGGAGCTCCATTTTTATAGTGCGAAGATAAAAATTTATGAATCTATGGGCAAGCACCACGTGGCACGTCATCAGGCAATCGTCACTCCAAGGCGGCGACCAAGGCATAAACCTTGGTATCTTGGTATCTTGGCCTTGGCATACTTGGCAACGGGCTACGAAGGCTTCGTTGGCACTGTTGGCTGTGCGTGAGAAGCTCCCACTAGCTTGTAGGAAAATCTTCCCGATAGGTCACCCATCCCGATAGTGTCGTCACCCAAGTGCACTTAACTACCAAGTGACTATCCACTAGGCTATTTCTTTTTGTTATTCTATACTACAAACATAGTTGTAATAAGCTAGACTTGGGAGGGTCTCCCAAGTCTTTCTTCCAAGAACTGGCATATAATACCTCATTAATAATAATAATTATCTTCATAATGAGAGTTAGTTTCATAATTAGAGCTATTTTTTTAATGTGCAACATAAATCAATTTTCTTTGGAATATATACGCACATTAAAATAAACTAAGTAATGGGGACATTACATTCTTCCCTCCTTAGAGAAATCGAGATGTCCTCATCTCGAGAAAAACTGGGGGTATTCTTTCATAAGGGTCACCTCACCGACCCAAGTGGCATCCTCTTTAGGATAATCCTTCCACTGGATGAGATATTCTCTAAGGGTCCTATTCCTAATAATTCTTTCTTTTACATCCAAGATTCTATCAGGTTGAAGTTCAAGGCTCGGCATTACAACTTTTTGATCATCAAGAATATGATTAGGATTAGGTACATAGGGCTTCAAGAGACTGACATGGAATACATCATGAACTTTTAGGGTTTCAGGAAGTTGCAACTTATAAGCATTAGGTCCAAGAGCCTTTATGACTTTGTAAGGTCCACAATATCTTGGGCTTAGCTTCTTGAATTTTCCCAAGGATAAAGAACTCCTCTTTGGGTGTACATGGATAAAAACCTTGTCCCCTTCTTGGAAGATTCGCTCTTTTTTCCCTAGGTCAGCATAGGCTTTCTGCCAATCCTTGGTAGCTTGTATATCTTGCTTGATGGTTTTGATTTGTTCATCCATCTCTTCAAGCATCTTCTTAGAAGCTTCAACCTTCAAGATAGGGTCGGAGAAGTTTAGTGGAGTTAGGCATTCTTGTCCATATAGAGCTTGAAATGGGGTCATCTGAATGCCCTAATGATAGGATGCATTGTAAGCAAATTCCACCAAAGATAGATATTGTATCCACTGTCTAGGTTCTTTGCAACAATATGCCCTAAGTATATCTTCAATGACCTGATTTACACACTCTGTCTGCCCATCAGTTTGAGGGTGATAAGCTGTACTAAAACAAATATGTGTACCGAGAGCTTCAAATAATCCCTTCCAAAAATGCAAAGCGAATAGAGAATCACAATCGTTGATAATTCTTTTTGGCATTCCATGAAGTCTAAAGATTTATTTGAGAAATAACCTGATAATATCTGAGGCTTTGTAGCTGGTTTTGACCGAAATAAGGTGGGTAACCTTAGTCAGCATGTCCACAATTAGCATGATCAAGTTGTATCCTCCTTGAACTAAGGGTAATCCAACTACAAAATCCATACTAATGAATTCCCATTTCATCTGAGGAATATCAAGTGGTTGTAGCTTTCCTGGCAACTTAACTCATTCGATTTTTATTCGTTGGCAACTCAAGCATTCGGTTACGTATTTAAGTACGCCACTTTTGACCTTCTCCCAATGATAGCTTTTCCTAACTACATTGAGAGTTTTGGCATAGCCAGGATGTCCTGAAAATGGGGAATCATGAGCTTCCCATAGTATCTTCTTCTTAAGTTCTTGACTTGAAGGAATACATAATCTTGTCCTGAAGTAGATAAGTCCTTTGTCAACAGAGAAGTTAGGATACTTTGTCTTAAGCTTAGAATTTTGTTCTTTATTCTGAATTTCCTTCAGCATTTGTTGATATTTGGGATCATTATTCACCTTCTCCTTGGCTAGCTCAATGATGGGATTGCTAGGTATTGATACCATTGTAGCTAGTGTTTGAGCTCTAAGAGGTTCTTCTGAGATAAGTGCATTGAGAAATGATTTGTGAATTAAAGCATCTGCAATTACATTCTCTTTGCCCCTGGTCTATATTTGATCTCAAAATCATACTCCTGCAAGACTTCGATCCACCGATGTTGCCTCATATTTAGATATGGTTGAGTGAAGATCAATTTAAGACTTTTTTATGGTCAGTTATGAGAATTTCTTTCCAAGTAGATAATGTCTCCATAAGTTAAGAGAGTGGATAATTCCAAGTCATGAGTAGCATAATTTCTCTCGTGAGTCTTCAATTTTCTATAGGAATATGCTACTGGATGTCCTTCTTGCAAGAGTACACATCCCAAGGCAAGAGAACTCGCATTGGTCACCACTTCGAATTCTTTGCTAAGATCAAGTAGTTTAAGGACCGGGGCTATGACTAAGCTTAGCTTGAGCCTGTCAAAGCTAGACTGTTCAACTTGAGTCCATTTAATGGTAACTGGCTTCTTGAGTAGGTCAGTGAGGGGTGTAGCAAACAAGGCATAATTCTTGATAAAGACCCGATACCATCCTGTTAAATCCAAAAAGCTAAGAACTTCACTTACAGTGGTTGAAAGCAGCCAATCTTGTACATCCTTGACCTTGGCTGGATCTACTAAAATTCCCTCTGCTAAAACTATAAACCCTAAATACTCAATTTTCTTCTTGACACTTCTTCTTCTTAGCATACCACTTGTGAGTCCGCATTGTCTCAAGAATTGTTCGTAGTTGTGACTAGTGACTTCCTTTATCCTTGGATTATGTTAAGATGTCATTAAAGAATACAAGGATGAAATCATCAAGATAAGGTTTGAATATATCTTATATTAATCTATTGAAGGTAGCAGGGGTGTTTGTTAATCCAAATGACATTATGATAAACTCGTAATGATCGTACCTTGTGCTAAAAGCATTTTTTGGGATATCTTCTTGCTTGATTCTGCTCTCGTAATACCTCGATCTGAGATCAATCTTGGAGAAAATCTTCGCTTCTTGTAGTTGATCAAGTAGCTCGTCGGTCCTTGAAATCGGATGCTTATTCTTGATCTTGTTACCTGATTTAGCCCTCAATAATCAATGCAGAGGACGAAGAGTCCCATCCTTCTTTTTTTAAAATAACACCAGATCTC
Source organism: Lygodium microphyllum (assembly GCF_053477565.2). NCBI lineage: Eukaryota > Viridiplantae > Streptophyta > Polypodiopsida > Schizaeales > Lygodiaceae > Lygodium > Lygodium microphyllum. Next base: position 42,077,192 of record NC_141139.1, on the reverse strand, counting down.
CTCAGAGTGAGTTACTGGGTCTAATGTATCCCTGATCTACGAGCTATTTGAGTTGTTCCTTTAGTTCTATGGCTTCTGGAATGGACATTCGATATGGTTGCTTTGCAACTGGTGCAACTCCTAGTACTAACTTGATTTCGTGGTCGACTTCTCTCCGTGGTGGAAGTTTAGTTAATTCTTCAGGAAATACGTCAGCATATTCCCTAAGCCATGACAATTCATCTTTGGCTTCTTTATCCTATTCAGTCTTATTTAATTTGATTATGTATACATGTGACCCTTTTCTTAAACCTTTAGCGATTCGAGAAGCTTTCGCTAATTGAATCTTTGGTTTCCCTGCTTCTCCCTATGTGGTCACTTGTTGTCCTACAAGATTCAAAAATGTGACTTGGCCCTTTCCACAATGAATACGAACATCATTGGGAATTAACCAATCCATTCCTAATAGGAACTCATAGGTTCCCAAGTTCATCACTCTGAATTGCATGTTGGTCTGATTGCCACCCAGATTACACTCCACCTTACTTGTCTATTATGTTGAGGAAACTTATTTTCCATCAACTAACTCAACTATCAGCCCAGGTGTATGCATTGTGTCTATGCCTAGTTTTCTAGCACACCTTGGTGATATGAATGAATATGTGCTTCCACAATCAATCAAAATTTTAAAGGGTTTACCATTATAGGTTGATGGTGTTTGAATCACTGAGAACTATCGATTTAGTCCCTTCTTGTTGAGAGAGGCGTGAATTCTCACTCTCTCCATGTCGATTTCCAAGGTGGGACCTTCATCATCTTCTACTTCCTTGAGGCTTATGCCGACAACTCTTCCTCTAGCTGTGGCTGTCCAGCTCTAGTCATTACGAAACTTGCTTTGGCGTTCATTCTGTCCAAGTTTTGGGCATTGCCTTTTGATGTGGCCAGGTTCGTTACAATAATAGCACCTAAAAGTATCCTTATTACCACCGGTAAAGTTCTCCACCGCTGATGTCTTAGCCTTCTAATTATTAGCAGATTGGAATTGACATTGGTCTCTTTTTTCATAGCCCCTATTTATATTTTTGTTTTGGAACTTATTATTCCAAGGTTTATTGTTTATTGGTTTGGATTGGAGTTCCTATACAATCGGTCTTGCCCTTATCAGTGTGTCTTGGAGGTCACATGGATGCATTGCTTCAAGCCATGTGTTCAAGGGATCATCCAATTCGTAGCAAAACTTGGATACTTGCTGCGCAATATCCATAAATGGTGCATACTTGAGAAGTGTTACAAACTTCGAGTAATAGGCTTCCAGTGTCATTCCAAGTTGCTTTAGACCAAAGAATTCATTCATCTTTTGCGTGTGGTATGCTGGCAGGAGATACCTTTAATACGTCCCAACTAACAAACACTTCAGAGGTTCCTTGGCCTTTACACCATTGTTTCCACCAAATTTGGGCTTCTCTTGTTAGTTTTAACTTGCCAATCATTGCTTGATTAGCTGGAGTAATTTCAACATCAATGAAATAATCTTCCATGGACTCGACCCATATTTCTTCTTCAACCTCGACGTTTTTGCCTTGGCCATCAACCTCACATGGTTTGATTTGCTTAAGTAGGAACTTCTTTTCTTGGATCTCAGCAGCATTAAGGGTAGGAACAGCTTCCTATGGTATCGTAAGATTTTCTCTAGTTAGCTTCACGAATGTTATCATACAATTTGCTCGTATCTCTTCAAAAAGAGAAATCATTTCAGAAGGATAGAAATATTTTATATTAAATTTTCAAAGAAGGTTACATCATGATAGAGTTTTTCAAATTAACTTAAGGAATCTAACCATGGATTTCAGATATATCTACCGACTCATAATTCTTAATTGCTAGAATGGTAACCAATTTCATATTCAATGGATAGACAAAATAATATCTTTTGATGTAGGGGAAAAAGACATGGTTTATTTTGGGATGGCTGGTTATTTGCGAGAGAAAATTTCATTAATACAATCTAAGCATGGCATTTGGATACATCCATTGGGTAATAATCGGGCTTTGAAGAATGGATATCTAAAAATTGGTACTTTAAAGGAAGATCAGGAAGTCCATTTCTAACGTAGTTGCGGCGTTTAGAGCGACCAACAACTATAATTTGGTCTGTTGGGATGACCTTTAGCACTTCCTTGTAAATATATTGATTTAGTTTAACCTCCCAGCCTCTAGTGAATAAAGTTGAATTCACTTTGGCTTCATGGAATAAATAAACCTTCACAACTTTAAGGTTTTCCGTCCATCTTATCCTCTTCAAATCGATCTGAAGGAAGGCAAGACGGTTTGTGCCAATATAACAATATCCACTGCTTATCATCCAACACCTTTCCCGGTATAGTAGAGAAGGATCGTAAATGTGATCCAGAATCTGCATTACTTCCATTCTCCATCCATAATCCGTAGAATGCATTGCTAACATAAACATTGCTCTCGGAAGACTAGGAATCGCTCCCAATTTTCGTCTCTTTGGGTAGGATAAAAACACATATTAGCAAGGGAAGGGAAAAACAACTCATATCTCAAGCTACAATTCCCAAGTTTTTTATTTCTTTTGGCTTTGATACCATTTGTAACGTACCCGCGTTTATTATGTGACAAGTAACGTTTTAGTAGTCACCCAAAGTTTACCTTCCATCCAGGTTGCCATCCGTACTCTAAACAGAATGATCGGATTTTTTTCGGCTCTGTAACTCTAGGTCTACCCCGCAGGGAAAGCATCCTGTTGTTACCCATGGTGGACCGACCTGAAGGTTTCTAATTGACCTAAGAGTCACCTATCAATAACTAGCTCACATCCGAAGGTGTCCTTTGAGAGGCTTCTTGTTCGGAAGGAGCAACTACCATTACCCTTGGTTCATGGACTACAACACTTTTTTCTAGTAGTAGGCTAAGGATTTATGAAATCCCTCGCAATGCTCTAGCACAGCCACCGTACCTTTCCCCTAAGATAATTTACAGTTCGGGTTCTGAGACCAAACCCTAGGTAAGTCAGCGAATCGGCCCTTCCTAGAGTTTCTTCGTAGCATTTGTTTTTTGGAAAACCTCTCGGCTAATCAAGACTACCCTGCCATAGGATTGGATTCGTCAGGAATCCATCCACCCGCTTCCCTCTATGGAAGTTCTTAGTTATCTAATTACCTTCCACATTAAGTAAAACATATAAAAATGGCTTTATTAATTAAAAATAATCCTTTTGTGCACAATTGTTCATTTGTGTAATTTACTCATGGACATACAATCAGAATTTAAAAAATCATTGATTATGTTCCATAATGTGTGTTCTCCTACCCATACAGAAGAAAAATTACAATTTCACGTGCTACCTCATCCAACGCATCTGCACATCACCAAGATCAAATCCACCTATACCTAGCATTTTTAGGTATCCCAAGTAGAACTTGGGCCATGTAGGGGACCAAGTAGTTCCTAGGTGCGTAAAGGATTTACTAGCCAGATTCCCCCCTGGCACCCTAACCACCTCCTACTTAATGCAATCCTTGCTAGGAGACCTCTCGCCATCGTAGTCGGTCCATACTTCCACGGTGGTTAAAACATCCCCTCTTGGTATGGGGATTCAGCACCTATCCTTGGGGGAGGTATAGGGCTCCTCAATTTATATATGTTCCAATACTTAATTCAATCAGGATCTAATCTACAAAATCACAAACAAGACTGATGTCTTCAAGTAATTATGACTTCAAACACTCATGCCACTTTCAAGTGATGATTAATCTCGTAGCAATCCACCTTTGAAATTCACACAGTGAGCTCTTCCCCTAGGGTATCTAGATTTTGGGGTCTCTAACCTCTCAGTTTAAGGTTTATAATGACATTCTTGTAACCAAGTTTCTTGGCCTTAAGTCCATTTTTTCAACTTAGAGATATTTCCGATCTTAAAATCTTCTATCAAAGGTTCTAGATTAAACTATGTGCTTGACTAATTTCTTCGAGGTTCGTTCTTAATAAATCTATCTTGAAAATTTCCTCATGATTTCTCTTGAGTTCGAGAATTTCATAGTTTCCCTAACAGTTTCTAGCCTATAAGATGTTCTAATAATTTACCAAGTGATTACTCTAAGATTGCAGTATTTCTTAGGAGACTTATCTTATTGAATTCGGATAGAAATTTTTAGAAAAAAAACATGTGGTATCGAAATTGGTAAAGGGTTGTTATCCGCACTCGTGACTTTGTTAGTGACACCTGTAATCGCAAATCCAATTGTTGCTTCCACGTTAGTAGGGTCATTTGCAATTTCTGATTTTGAATTCTTTTTCTTCGAGGCCAAAACGGAAATGTGATTCTTAGAAGAAGAAGAACACGGCAGTAATATCTGTTGGCAAGGGTGTAAGACTCTCAATGATGATGATGATGGTTATTGTAGGATTCAATGATGTAGGCCTCACGGATGGTTCTTCTTGCCTTGTGGAGAGCAATACTTCTCTCTCTAGTAGAAAAAATAGGGACGAGAGTAGAGGTATGACTTCTAACTGGATTGATAGAATAGGATAGAGTTCTTCAGTGTCTTCTCTCCTCGAATTAGAGTAGAAGAGGATGAGAACCTCCTGTGCATTCCCTTCCTTTGGTTGAATGGAATGATGTCTCTTCGTCTCACAAAATAGAGTCTCCTCCTTCTCGATTAGCATCTTGTCCTCATCAAGATTGCTCTTCTTCCCCTTCCCAGTCATCCTCAAGCTCTCAATTTATAGTTTTGCAGGGGGTAAAAAAAGAGAGTGCTTGCTTTTTAGCATTTTTCGATGACATCATCGATGACAAAGAGAGAATGCTTTCTTTTAGCGCTTCTGATGACATCAGAGAGGGAGCTCCATTTTTATAGCGCAAAGATAAAAATTTACAAATCCATGGGTGAGCACCACGTGGCGCATCATCAGGCAGCCATCACTCCAAGGCTTATGACTAAGGCGGCGACCAAGGCATCTTGGCCTTGGCATACTTGGGAACAAGCTACGAAGGCTTCGTTGGCATTGTTGGCTATGCATGAGAAGCTCCCACTAGCTTGTAGGAAAATCTTCCCGGGAGGTCACCCATCCCAACAATGTTGTCACCCAAGTGCACTTTACTGCCAAGTGACTATCCACTAGGCTAGTTCTTTTTGTTATTCTATACTACAAACATAGTTTTAATAATCTAGTCTTGGGAGGGTCTCCCAAGTCTTTCTTCCATGAACTGGCATATAATACCTCATTAATAATTATTATTATCTTCATAATGAGAATCAATTTCATAATTAGAGCTAGTTTTTTTATAATGTACAACATAAATCAATTTTCTTTGGAATGTATATGCACATTAAAATAAACTAAGTAATGGGGACATTACAAATAGGGTGGTTGCAAGAAGCACCCCTTCACCTGTGTTCATAGCTCGAACAATTCAAGAAGCAGTTCTTAGCACCCCCATGTATAGAGAGCCTTTCATTTCTAGGAACAAAGAAACAATTCAAAGGAAAAGAAGAGCTCTAGATGGTTGTAGCTCTCATAAACCTGGCTATGCAATGGAGTCAAGGGATAGAAAACAAAAAGGATGACCACGCTGTCGGAGGGATTTTTATCGAAAGGCCATATCCACTAGGGATAAGAGGTAGAAGGAAGTAGAGATAGGAAATGGAAGAGAAGAAAAAGAATAAACAAGAGGTAAACATGATAAAGACAAAGCACAATGAATCGAATCATTATTTATTGATGGAACCTGAAATTCCTTGTCTAGCACTACGCAGAAGCAATCTCCAAGCATTAGATCTCCTGGAGCTCCCTCATTGACCAAAAATAACTATCAAACAACAGCTTCCTCTCTATTGCTCGGAACCCAAATCTGATGGCTTTGTTGGCTTCGAAACAGGGATCTCCCAGATCACTTCTTCTTCTTCTTCCAATTCAAAGTGTTATTTTCTGGCTATCAACTACAATCGCAACGTGTGCGATTTCGCCCATCTTTCTTTTTTATGAAAAATCCCATAACTGGCTGAAAAAGTAACTTGCTTTTTGCATGCCACCCTAATCTAGAATTTTTCATAGCTTTTTCGAATATTTACAATGAATAATATCCAACATATCTAAAATAGACTAAAATTGTCCAAAAATCTAGTATTTTGGGACCATCCATGCCACTCACACTAGCACTAATGACTCAAATATCATTGACTCTCTTGATCAATAAGAAAGTCAGATGATGATGCACTCTAGAGTTTTTTACACCGTGTCCACTTAGTGGCACCACATCCACCCCCTCTGAATCTGTACATCCTCCGGTATGTGCCAAAATCCTTGTTGTCACCAGATTCTGAGTCCTCCTCATCCTCTACAACCATATCCTTTGCTTCTTCATCTTCCATATCTTTCTAGTTAGCCCTTGTATTATGGCCACTATTTTCTTCCAATTCCGGGAACTCATAGGCATTAGATTGCCACCTTTTGAATAATTTGATTCTTTTTCCTCTTGCCAAAAGTTTTATGGTTATCCTATCCAGCTCATTTAGTACATAAGTAGCATTATCAAACACATGTCTTACCACATAGGGTCCAAGCCATCTTTTGGAAACTTTACACATGGCACTGTACTAATTGTCTAAATTGCTATCATAAACCAATACCCAATCCCCATCTTGTATGGTTCTTGGCCTCAATCTATGTCCTTTGTCAAACCATTTCTTGTTCTTTATCCTTGCTTCCCTTAACTTTGCAATTGTTGCCTCTATGTCTTCTCACTTTCTTTCCAACTATCTAATGTGTAAGGCCAACAACTTCTCTTGATTCAACTCCTCCTCCCAAGGTAGCACACTCCATGTGACTATCATCTCTTCTATTGGCATGATAGGTTTTTGACCATACATCAATTCTACAGGCATATATCCTGTAACAGCACTATGAGTTGTTCTGTCAGTCCACAAGGCATAAGGGAGCAATCATGGCCACTCTTTTACCTTCTATCCACATGCTTTTGCCAAAGCCTTCACAATAGGTGGATGACCTCTTTCATTTTTTTCATTTCCTTCAAGGTTATAGGCTAAAGTTAAAGCAATCTTTATCCCCAACCATGCAAAGAAATCATGAGCTTCCAGCTCACCCCTATTTGCAATAATTTTTCCCACACAACCATACCAACAAAAGATCTCTTCTAACAGAAAAGTACACAAGGCATGTACGTAGACTATCACCCAAAACTCACAATGGCATACCCTATTTCTTTTTAGCATATTTCCATAAGTATCCATCCTTTAAGAAAAACCCATAGGCTTTCCTCTTGATATTCATAAACTCCTCGTCTGACCATTCATCTCTATTTGTTAATGTACTGAGGTATTGACCAATTCTCAGCCACTCTTTTGCATATTTGTCTTCCAAAAACACTTCTACACAAGATACAAAATATCTAAAGTGTCTTCTCTTTGTTGTCCAAGCTTCTGTTAATGCTGTAGAGCAACAGCTTTCATTGCTAAATTCACTCTTAGTACATCATTTTCAGCCGCAAGAAAGTCATCTTCTTCCTCCTCATCCATGATCCCATCTTCATTCTCATAGCGTTCCCAAGATAACATGTCTGCCACTGGGTTATCTCTTCCTGCAATATGCTAAAATTCAGGGTTCAAAGATTTGATTTATGCAATCCACCAGAGCATAGCAATGTCCGGGGTAGCACAACTAGTAATCATACCCAATACCGGCAAACAATCGATCTCAATGACTACACAAGCACCCATAAAATACTATTTATCACATTTAAGGGCTATCACAATTCCCCATAATTCTCTTTTTACCTGTGGATACCTTATTTGTCATTCAATCAATACTTTAACACCAAAGCGTATTGCATATATTTGCCCTTTCTCATCATCTTGCCTAATTGCCCATCCAATTTTGATTGGACTTGTATCAACAGTAATAATGATAGGCTTTCCATGTGAATCCAAGATCTTCATCAGCTTTGGCAAGTAAGCTTTAGGCACTGGAATAGGTCTCAAGTTCCATGGTACATGTGGCATAATAAATATTACCATAGGAGAGACAACATTTGGATCCACACAACCTATTTCACTTGGCTGAAATGCAAATGCCTTTCCATACCTAGCCAACATCTGTATAAAATAGTCTCTTTCAACAGGCAAAAGAAACCCTTCGACACCAAATTTCAATTCATGTAACGTTTCAGATGTAAACTGATGACCTATATCTTTAGGATCCCATAAGCTTGGCTGCCTTGACACTTTTTCATACAAACCCTCACTTTCTAGTGGAAGTGGCAAAGCAATTGGCTTCACCTTTTTGTCAACTGTCTTATACTTTGTCTCCACAAGTGCTTTAGCCCATTGTAATCCTTCCTATTGAGCAACCAATGCTATAACGTCATGCATGTCCAAAGAACATACTGACAACACTCTATTTTCAGTCTCATTTTTTGCATGTATAGTTGCTGAAATTTCAACCATAGTGTCATTAATATTCATCCCATAAAAGATGCCTAAAATGCCTTCATTTTCAGCTAATAGTCCCAATGCTCTCAGTTCCTTAGTAGCCTGTTTCATAGATATGCGTTCATCCTACACATAACTTCCATAGGCTGAAACCAACATGAATTGTTTGCTGTAAGTTGAGAATAACCAATAGTAAATACATGCTTCATTCTATCAAGAGGCGAGTACATCCTCTGAACAGCACTACTATAGACCTGCATTAAAACATTGCTTAATGAAAATCTAGGTCTTTGAATTCTCTTGCATTTGGAGCCAAAGGAGACTCTCAAAGTGTATCCTAATTTCTAGGATGATTAACACAAACAATAAGAAATTGGACTGCTTTCCTCCCATCCTTGCTTTTGACTCTTGCATAAGCAAAACCATCATCAAGTACCTTTGTTTCCATACACACTCCTGTAATGTAGGGTTGTTCCAAAATCACCGCATATGAGGAATTATCTTGCACAAAGAAGTATTGTTCTTCTTGTACATCACCAATCGTCACTTTTACATTAGGACATGCACCATAGAGCTCTCCCGAAGAATTATTTGCAGCCCTCATATGCCAACAATGATCAGTGTCCATAGGCCATGCACCATTTTCATACAATCCACACTCTATGACATCAATCTTAGATCCATGGTCAAGTAAAGCAACACAAGGAGTTTCACATTCCCCTATTTTCACTACACTTTCAGTGGTAGCCCTAGCCCAATGATTTCTTGTGTAATGACTTTGAGGAATAAATCCTAGAGTCTCTTCCCCATATTGTTGCATCTGCCTTACTCCACCATGCATATTGCTACAAGAATATGCATTTTCAACTACTTTCTTCTCTTTTTCACATGCTGTCCACTTATTAGTAGCATCCTGCATAGATAATCCAGTACTTATTTCATGCTCATATTCAGCCCGAATACCCAACAAAGTAGTTTTCTCTTCAAATTGCAACAATGCACTAGTGGTATCACCAAGAAACTGACGCTTCCTCTTAACTATGTCAATGATCTCATCATGAAATTCTTGCTTGGCAATACCAAGCACCTCTCCCAAGGTGAATTCCACCTGACTGTTTAAAATCCGTTCTTCAAGAACCTTCTTAAGATCTGTGGTTGTCTCAATGTCAGACTGCAACTTATATCCTAGTTGCTTGCCCTTCTTTTTGCCCTCTTGTTTGCTATCTTGTTTTTTCTCCTGACTGACCTCTTCCATAACATGCTTGTTCGAGAAGTGGCTGATTTGTAGCTTTAGGTTGATCCACACTTCTTCTTGTCACTCTTTTAGATGTCCCTGCATTATCTTCATTTCTCTTCCACAAGTATGTCCATGTTTTGTACCTTTGCTAAATATGCATACATTGAATATGCATCTACTAGTGATTCCCAACCAGTTATGTCAAAAATATCTTGCCTTGCATGAGACATTTCACTATCAGTAACTTTTTTATTTTTAGTTGCATGAAATGCATGTGCCCATATTGCAACCTTTGGACCCCAACCATCACTTGGCCATGCATTCTATCCAACTGTAGACCAAAAGTAGAAGCATGTACCATCGCATAAGCATTTCGGACAGCCAAGTCTTCCAACAACTTCTGCATACCTCCAACTCTTCAGTGGAAGAAGGAACTTTACAAACATCCATTGAATTCTTCTCTTCTTGGCAATGCCATTTCCTTCATTTTCAGCCTCTTCTGGTGCTTGTTGATGGCAAGTTTCCCCGGCTGCACACCAAAAACATGGAGCCCCAAGAGAAACACCAAGGAAAAGGGAATTCTCTTGCAAGAAAATCTATCTTGTAACATCAGCAATATTGCTTATCATGTTTCATATGATCACAATGAAGAAAAGAACACCAGGCACAACAAATCTTCATACAACATTATGTAGATCTCCCACGGTTTTGATAGAATCAACCATATTCTTCAATATCTTCATAAAATCCATCAATAGAACAAAGAAAGCAAAGGAATACACCATCTTTGAATGGAAATACATCACATAGTATTCATCTTCAATATCTTCATAGTCTTCTCTCTCAATCTCTCATATACAATCACTCTGTTTCAGTAGAATTGGCTATCTCTGACTCTCTCCCTCTCTCTCTCCATCAATAATACATCATATCCTCACTACAATCTCTCAAAATCACTCTCAATAATCCTTCTTAGGTCGTGGATACCCCTCCCAAGAGGTATGTCTGATATGAAGGGTCACCAGAGCCACTACAGTGTCCTTTCATAGCTCACTACTGTCACTTCACTCTAGTCTTCACTTGAGTCTTTGGCAGCTACTTCTTCCACTTCTTTCAGCTCTTTTGCACTTGTATTCACCTCTTTCCAAGGCTAGAAAACTTTCCCAAGCTACACTCTCATCCACCAGAACACATACAGAAGCATACAGAACAGTCTACAGAACAGTACCAGAACAGCTACAGTACAGAATAGAACACAACAGAACAGAAACAGAGGCTCTACAGAAGACCTACAGAAGGTTACAGAAGGTCATCAAAACCACTTAACTCATTCTCAAACCATTCCAAACTCTCACAAACCATTCAATAAGCTTTCACAATATCTCAATCTTCATCAATCAATACTCCATCCCTCCTTACAGAAGACAATCAGAACAAAACAGACCAAAACAGAACAAAACAGAAGGTATATAGAACCAATCAGAGCCTATCAGAACATCATAGAACCACCAACAAACATCATGAACTTCCAAAACAATCATTATCATCCAAAACACTCTCAAACCACTTCCAAACTAATCAATCATCTCATAAAATCAACCATTCAGCTCTCAAAAACAACAAAAATCAGCCAAAAAACAAGTCATTTCAACACTCAACAGTGGAAGGTCAACCATGCTTTACCCAAAACTAGCACTTTAAGGGGTTCAAGGAGAGACGATATAAGCGACACCGCTCAAAGACTACGCGGAGTTTTTCTAAGTGTTCGATCTAGGTCGAGTGGACACAGAGGTCGTCGACAAAGACTTCTAACTCCTTGCAAAGCATGTCTTTAAAGATGGTACACATGAGGCGTTGGAAGGTGGCAGGGGCATTAGTCAATCCGAAGGGCATGACTATGTAAGCAAAGACGCCCCACTCAATGGCGAAGGCAGTCTTGTGCCTGTCCGCAGGATGCACTTGTACCTGGTTGTACCTTGAGAAGCCGTTTAGAAAACTATAGACTTCCTTGCCTGCCACTCTCTCAAGCATGTGCTCGGTGTACGGTAATGGATAGTTGTCCCTCTTAGTAGCAGTGTTCACTTTATTGTAATTGATGCACACTCGGATTTTTCCATTCTTCTTCATCACGATGACTATGGGTGATACCCAGTATGTGTGTTCAATTTCGTGAATGAATCCCGCTCTCATAAGCTTATCAATCTCCTCTTTGACAGCATGAGCGTGTTTTGGATTCATAGGGTACGGTCGCTGCTTGACCGGTGTTGCGTTTGGTGTTATGGGTATGTTGTGAGTCACGACACTTGGATCTACCCCCTTAAGCTCTTCTAAGGACCAGGCGAGCACGTCTATGTACTCTCGCAAGAGAGCAACAAGACTCGTTTCTTCTTCCTCAGTCAAGTCATTGGCAATGAAGACTGGTCGGGGTGTTTCCCTTCCTGGGCTAGGTTCACCTCCTTGACCTTGGTTGGTCCCTCGATTGGTTCGCTCATTTGCCCTTGACACTTGGCACCTAACAAAACTACTACCCTATCCCCTTTTTTGAATTTAATAACGTTGAGGGAGGTCTTGCAGTTTTCGCTATTCTTCCGTTCGTGTATCCCTGGGTTGTTTTGCCTTTTTCTGCCTTAATCGTCTGCGCCTCAGGTGGACGGGTAGGTCCCCCTTGGTGCGTCTGGCCATGGGCGGCCTAGGGATTTTTGGATCACTATCCGAACTAACCTCCGACTCAGAGTCGAACTCCCCATCCTCGCCAGAAGAGGTGGTCTCCCCTGGTGGGCACAATTCGGACAATGACTCTGTCCTAAGCACTGATGTTGTTCTTGGCTGGGCTAGGCCTGCTTGCTCAAGGTCTATGGCTCCTACGTGTTCCAACCAGGCACAATCACATTCCATGCGCATGACTCCTCGCTCTATCCTAAAGATACTCTTTTTCTGCGGCTTGGAGTCTGCTCGTATTTGCTCTATTTCTTGTCCTTCAGTGTCGTATTCCACGGTATCTACCTCACCCTCACTTTTGTCACACTGAAGGATTGGCAGTATTCGTATTCGTCATTAGAATCCTCTTCATCAGACTGCTCGTCGTCTCCTAGGGCTTGGTATATCTCTTGTCGTTGGTCAAGAACTAGGGCCCAGTTATACATGAGGTTTAAGTCATGCACTCTAGTCCATTGCCACTTGGATTCATCTAAGAGATCTTGGAGTGGTTTGAAGTTTGCAGCTGGATTTCCAGCTAGCTTGTTCGTTAAGTATTCCAGTATCTCCTAGAGTTCCCTTTTGTTGGCTAGGACTTGGAAGTTGACAAGCTTAGGTTCCCACGAAGGGTTCCTGCCATCATGCAGACTGGCACGGAGGGTGCGTCGTTAGTCTTGTCGATTGTTTTGATGGCTTGCTCATACGCCTCATGATCTGAGAACGGCAGGTCGATTGTAGCAAGGACATGCATCCAATCCCGCTCGTCCTCTGGGCATGGAATATACTTGGTCAAGGGCCTATAGGACTTCTTGACCTGGGTGTTACCCTTGAGCATAGCAGAGATGGCATCTAAGTCGATTGGCGAGGTCTTCCAAGTGTCCATCTCTATTCTCACGACATCCGTTCTATTGCCAAGGAAGATCAAGCCGTTATCCCAATCTTCGATGACTCTAGCGTTGCGCATCCAGGGTCGGCCTAATAGGATATCGTAGTCCACTCCCTTCATGACTATAAAGTCCACAGAGAATTGGATACCTGCGATCTTCACTGGCCAATTCTTAAGCACCCCGAATGGCTTGACTCTCATACCGTTTGCTAATGTGACATTAAACCTAGCAGTTTCGACAGGCGGGTTTCCCCAAGTCTGAAGCATCATGTGGCTAAGCACACTAACCCCAGCTCTTGTGTCCACGATTCCCTTTCTCGTTGTATCGCCTAGGGCTAGAACCGGTAAGACCACATGCATCTCGGAACCTTCCCAGAAGGCATTGACGTGTAAGGATTTAGGCATAGAGTGCAGCGTCAAACTCGGTATTTGCGTCTCTGCATCATGGTCATGAGGGTCTGCCACCCATGACTTGCTCTCATGACCCTTCAACCCACTGCTTAAGATCTTGCCATAGGGTGGGATGCTGCCTAAGCAGATCTCCTAAGCTAAGTGTTACAGGGGTAGTCACCAACGTGGTCAGGAGATCGTTGGGTGCTCGTCTTTCTCCTAACCTGGATTGTCGTGGCCAATGGCCGTGACTGATTTGCGGCCCTGTAGCATCAAGGATTGGCCTTAACGGCACTGCTTGTGGTGCAGTTACTTCTCCTGACTTTGGTTGAGGAGGTGAGATTGGTGTGCTTATGCTGGAGAGATCATCGATCTCATCCTCTATGATGGGCTCAGCGTCTTTTAGATGCTCTTGAGCCTCCTTCACCCATTCCTTCACTTTTTCTATAGCCTCTAACTGTCGCTTCAGATGCGGGTATTCCCCTACCTTAGCACTTCCCTTTTCGGCCGTCTTAGGGGCTGAAGTCTCTGCCTCTGCGTGTCAGAGACCTTCTTTCCAGCAGGCAGAGTTGTAGCACTCTCCATTTTTAGTGAGATTTTAGCTTCTGACCTCTTCTTCTTCCGCCTGCGACTTTTCTTCCCTATCGAATTTGCGTCAAGGTTGCTAGGTCCTGGCAGTGATATGCCGGCCTGCTCTGTCTGGGCACGGGTCATGACCCGCAATGGGATAGGTGTAGCCTCCCCATCGAGGTTCTCGATACCAAACAGTCCCAATGGGACAGATGGTATGTTGGTTGAGCTAGAAGACGGCTTTCGCTTTGGGCAATTGATGAAGAGATGAGTGATTCCGCACTCAGCACACCTTTGGTTAGCCTTGTCTCTATTTTGCTGCTCCCTTTCAGGGCAGCGTGATGAGACATGACCTGGGTGACCACAAGTCCAACAGGTGATTGGATCTTGCGTCTGCCCTCCTAGGCCTCTACCTCGTCCTCTTCCTAACGCCATCACCGACACGGGGCGATAATCCATGAGGACAACATTGCCCTCATCATCATGCGAGACGTAAGGGCATATGTAAGTTTCTTCCTCATTTGGTTCTTCCACGTAGTGGACTGGAGCATCGCTAGGTGGATGGGTCATGTAAGGACCAGGTGGTCTGGGTAAGCCAGTAGGGTTTATATCCATCCTAGGAACAACTGTCTTAATGTTGTTAGGCACAGGAAGGGCCAATGGGGCTCCCCTTCTGAAGAATGGCTACGGCCTGTTCGCTAGGTAAGGCTGGCCCGTAGGGTTGTGAGTAGTACGGAAGTCTTCTTGGTAATCTACAATGTTCGACGTCATGATTGAACCTACCACAGTGAGCACAAAGTCTTGACCTAGGGTCTTGACACTCGACTGGCAAGTGGTTTCCGCCATAGTACATGCATTGGACGTGTGGGCGCGTTGGTCGTCTCAACATGTCTTGCAACTTGGCTAACTCCATCTTTACATCAGCCAAGTCTTGGTTCGTCTCGGTGGCCTTCCCCTTATCTGGGATGATGGGACTGATCGCTCACTAGAGGCTACGCTCTCTCTGAGCTTCGCGAGTTGGTCTCTTCTAGGTTCGAGCTCTTGGAGCTTTGCTCTTTCAGTTGATCATCGACTCTGATGGCTTCCTCAAACACTCTAGCTAGCGCGTCTCACTGCAAGCTCAAATTGCCTGCCAAAGCCTTATATAACTCCGCATCTCGAATTCTGCTGATGAATACAGTCAAAACTGCTCTTTTAGTCAGTCGCTCACCCATAGGGATTCTCTTGAAGAGACTCCTCACGTGGGTTATGTAGTCGTGAATGTCCTCCTTCTTTTTCTGCTTGACGTTCATCAAGCGTACTAGCAGATTATCAGAGTACCCAGGCTCGGCAAATCTCTTAATGAAGAGATCCTTGAGGCCATTGAAGTTGGCTCGTTTTGCGGCATCTAGGCTTGTATACCAAGTCCTTCCCTTGTCACCTAAGCAGAGCCCGAACGCTTGAGAGCGTTGAGTCAGGTCGTTGAGGCCGTTGGCTTCGCGGACTTGCTCGAACTGCTCTACAAAGCTATATGGATTGTCGTGGGGTTGGTATTTGTCGAGTTGCTTGGCAACAATAGGGATTTTAGATTGGCTCTTTGAGCCTTGGTTTGCTCCTAATCCTGCGAGCAGCGATGTCGCTAGTGCCGCGGCACTTTGCTCTACTGCCGTGTTATCTAGCAGTCGCTTCATGAGAAGCTCGCTCAATGTCAAGTCTCCTTCTAGGGCTCTCTCGTGATCTATTCAGTTTCTACCTGCTAAGTTCAGCACTCGCTATACCTCACGCAACTCCATGCTTTGCCTTTGGCTCCTAGCCTGCTAGTCCCTATTGTATTCGACTATGCTTTGCAAAGCCTTGTGGGCTAGTTTTCTCTCTTCCTCTAGGTCTGCGATGATAGCATCTGCCATCCTGCCGCAGTGCTCGTACCGGGCGTGTGCATCGTAGCTGCTGACCAGTTGCTGAATAGTCTCCGGGAAGACGTTCAAGTCGAGTTCCTCATTAGACTTATGGTCTGAGCCTCCTTCTGCCATAGTCGTGTTGTCATGCTCCACCAACCTGTCGATCAGGTTGAGTAGATTTGTCAAATCCACGTCGTTGACGTCACCTGCTTGGTCCTACTTCGCGCATTGATGATTTGTCTACGTCTTGGGTCCTCTCCTACTGGTGGGTTCCTTGAGCGGTTTATCTGACACTCTCTCTCACTTTCTCTCTTTCTCAAATAGCAACTTTTCTCTTCCTCCCCCTCTTACACACACACACACACACACACACACACACACACACACACACACACTCTCTCTCTCTCTCTCTCTCTCTCTCTCTCTCTCTCTCTCTCTCTCTCTCTCTCTCTCTCAATTTTGCTAGGGTCATCCGTCCGTTTTTCACAATCCTCTTATTTTTGCAAAGGGTCAAGGCTTTGCATGAGGTCCATTATCTTAGACACTTTTAGTTATTAATATTAGGACGAAAATAATATCACATTGTCACTCCCATACGTATATATACATTTATGTACCTCTCACGTTTACATACATGATTTGATGTTACATCTTGATATATCATGTACATTGTGCACACATAAGTGAAACTACATCGCACATATTTTTGCTACTTTTAATTGAGCATTATTGTGTGAGCTTACTACAAGAGGATACGATATTAAACGATTTGTTACACTTACTACAATAACATGCGATATCTATTGTTTTTCACATTATTCAAATAGTTAATATTGGGACAATGATATTACCTCATTGTTATTCAATACACTGTGCATATATACATTCACATGCATACATGTATCTACACTCCACCCTTCCCTATATACTTTGCACGTGCTTTATTTACATATCTTGTAGTACTTTAATTGAGTGAATGCCTATACACAATCTTCTTCACTTGTGCATTTCTCTCTCTTTCTCCTCTTTCCTCTCATCTTCATTTCATTGCACTTGTAAATAAACACAATCATTACTTTTGAAAGTACATATTCATCATGCACATAAAATATCTGTAACGTGCCTGCCTATCGGCTGTCCAAGCACGTTTTTAGTGGTCCATTGAGAGATGAGTCTAACGACGCCGCCCGGCACTCCCACGGAATGTCACGGGGTTTGTCACCTAGGGTTTCTCAAGTCTGCCTTGCAACGGAACGTTTGCGGCCGAATCCACTAGGATCAACCTGAAATCTAGGTTCCTAGTGGTCAAGCTCTCTTGACAGCATTCTAGCGTCGGGTCTTGGACATCCTACTTTACGTAGAGATACCCAAGCCAAAGCAGATCCACGCCACACTTGGTTCAAAGAGAATGGGAAAAGGAGAGGGATGCACCGCTCAACCTCTTTGCCAGTAGGGCATAGTCCCATTTCAGTCCCCTAAAATGGCATGAATCGAGTTCTAACTTAACAATACCTAAAGGTCAAACGACGATGAAATCTTGTGAGAAGCCTCCCAGTTCCCTGGGACCACCTTACCGTAGGGCGGACCCGTCGAGGGTTCCGTCCACTCACTTTCCTCAATGGCATTCTTTAGTTATCTAATTAGGTCCTATCACATTTATGTGTGACATTTAAAATCAATTTCATTAATTAAGCCTTTTAGGGAACAAGCTTCGTTCACATAATTTATGGCATAGACACGAATACAGAGCAAGCAATCATTTGACAAACAAGTTCAAACAAATTCCTTAACTTATCTTCACGTTAATCTTTGTCTCCTACCCATACAAGAGAAATTATGTATCCTTTCTGTCCAACAAAAGTACCCGGTCCAAATCACATGGCACCATAATTTCCATCCATTATCTAGAATAGGATCTTCCAATGCCATAGACATTGGGCTCACGATAGTCTTCAACTCTGTTCCGGACTAGGCAAGGGGCGTCTAAAGCTCCACGTGATCCCAAGCAGCCTAGGAGTGAAACACAATTTCTGTGGTTGGCCTTTTCACCACTCGACCTTCAACCCCGTGAATTGAGAAGTGCCCTCTCAGTTTGAAACGTGGCGTGACCTTGGAGACGATCCACCTGTGCAAAAATATCATTTTCTTAATTAATTCCAATTAAGAATCAAACACAATCAAGGCAGTCCGCCCTACTATCATTTTCCAAGAAAACATTCCTTTAACCCCATGGCAACTTGTCATCACAGACCCCGCCATGAATTTATCGTCAATCACAAGCACTTGGAATAATCATACAAATCACATCCCAACAATCAGTTTAATGCAAAAGCATTTAGGATCTTATTTGATCAATCAACAAAAACAATGGTATCCTTTTCCAAACATTGCAGAAATAGTTGTGATAACCTTTTCATCGTGTATTTTCTCTCCCCCTTGGGATCAGAAGTGGTTCTATGTAAAATTTACTTAACACACTTCTTTCGGCTAAGGCATATGTTAGGGTATCAACCACTGTACAAGATATAAGTTCTATTAATCACTTACATTGATTAATAACCCATCCTTCTTTCCAACAAGTACAAAAGCATCGGTCTTTCCTTTGACTTAGGGTTTCCTAATCCCTAGAGCTCTCCAGTTGCCTTTGAAGCTTGGAATTGTAGTTTGTACCTAGCCTAATCCTCGAGTTGGGTTGATGAAGGTAATAGTTGCTAGATGGACCCCAAGGCATCTTACTATTAGCCCTTATGATTGTTGTTTGCGCTAACTATGCATAACATCAAGATTCCAATCTACCAAACATGAGCTATTAGTTCGTGTTGTTAGCAAGAGCTTGGGCAAAGCCTAGAGTTTCTAAGATGAATTTACTTTTGGGATAGATCACTTACCATGCCATCTGTCAAGTGTGCAAGTTGCGGCAAATATCTTAAAGGTGATGAAAACTCCCCTACTATTGCAAGGACGGGGAGTCGACAATGCTTGAAGCCCTATATGTTGTTTATGAATTTATCCCATAGTATCTAAATGCAATTAACTTATCTTGAAACAAGCATTTGGGAAAGTCAATCCTTTGAATAGTCGAGACGAAGTTTACCGTTTTCAATGAACTATTCTCACATGGTAAAGTTTGGAACCTAATGTATCGCATGTGGGAAATTAAGCAAGCATCTATCAAATTGGGAATACATTACTTACGACTGGTGCCGTAGTTGGATTGGCAGTGATGCCCTCGCCCGAGGCTTCATTGCGGATTATGGGATTTTTGCCTGCATCCGACATTCTTTGCTTGGGGACCATTTACGAATGTCCCTTTCTTGTATGCACAATTCCCACATGATTTTCAGCAATCTCCTTCCCAAATAGCGAGGCCAATCAGGGAGGAAGTTAAGCTTGCGGGGTGGAGATTAATCTTGTAGGGAAGGGAATAACTCAGAAGAGAGACAAAGAAAAACACGTGTGGTCACCCTATAAGGAGGGGAAGGGAAGGAGACCCCCTTGGATTATTCTCTCTCTCTCTCTCTCTCTCTCACCCTCTCTGTCATCTTTTTCTCTCTCTCTCCCCCCCTCTCTCTCTCTCTTATAGGCCGATAGCAAAAGGGGGGGAGAAAAGAGGTGGTACCTCTCTATTTTCCTTTATGAAGGGGGGGGGGGGGGGGAATGTGAAGTGGTGGTGGAGTATTATGGGGGGTGTGATGTTGCATGGTGGTGGGGAGTTTTGGGGCCTCCCAGCTGCCTGCGAACAGAGGCCATTATGCCCAAGGGGAAGGGTGCTTGGCCACGTGGCCTCCCCTCCCTTACTTTATTGAAAGGTGAGAAGGATCAAAGCTTGCTTGGAAGAGCAATGGCAGGAGAGCAAGAGCAAGAAAGAGAGGGAGACCAAATGGGAACTCCAATAGTCACAATATGTGACCGGTCTTCTTTTATTCAAACTGTCCACTAAAAGAATAAAGAATAAAGTGACGGTGACGGGTGCTTGCTACCTGCAATGTACAGTGGCGGATACTATCAATGTAGTAATACACGGGTGGCTAGGCGGAGGTGCCTTTACCCCCAACAACCTCTCACTTAAAGGCGAATATGCCCCAGTGAGGAGTAAAAATAAAAAATAAAGATAGTACAATGTACACATATACAATAGGATGAGGGAAAACGTAATCTCATCCAACACCCATCAATCTTTTGAGGGAAGGCAAAGCACTTAGTAGTGAGGCTTTTCGTGAGTAGAACTGCATGATTTTCATCAGTGGAGATCTTGACAAGGTCAACACCTCCTATCCTCATGACCCCACGTATGAAGTGATACCTCACCTCAATGTGTTTCGTCTTGGAAGATCGGATTCTTGGCTAGTTGAATAGCACTCATAGAATCCAAATGCAACATAGGTATTGTATCAATCCCAAGGTCATGAACCAAACGACCCAACCATATGGCCTCCTTGCAAGCCTCAATAGTTGCAACATACTCAGCCTCAGTGGTAGAGAGAGTAGTACATTTCTTAACCCTGGACATCCAAGAGACAACACCTCCAACATAGGTGAATACATAGCCAGAAGTGGACTTCCTACTATCTGCATGTCCTGCATAATCGAAGTCTGTATAGCCCACAACTCCTATAGCCTGGCTACCATAGCAAATACACATATCTACTATGCCCTTCAGGTATCTCATGATACCCTTCACGTCATCCCAATGTTTCTTGCCAGGTATAGCCATATAGCATGCCACAACACCAACTACAAAGGCAATATTTGGATGAGTGGCTATCATGGCATACATCATACTATCCACGGCTGATGCATAAGGGATCTTGGCCATCTCGGTCCTCTACTCATCTGTCTGTGGACAATCGGCCTGTGAGACCTTCACATAAGAAGGTAATGAACAGCCACTAGGCTTCACGGCCTGCATGTGGAAAAGCTCAAGGACTTTATGAATGTACTCCCTCTGTGAGAGGTAGAGTAGTCCCTAATGCTTGTCACGCTTAATGTGCATACCAAGAATGTGAGAGTCTTGTCCCAAATCCTTCATCTCAAAGATCTTCTTCAGCTGAGATTTAAGAGCATCTAGCTCATCATGAGCTTTCTCTACTATCAGCATATGATCCACATAAAGTACCAAAATAAGCAATGAGCCATCATGGGCTTTCTTCATGTAAAGACATGGATCCATAGCACTCTTGCTATAGCCTTGTGACTACATAAAGGCATCAAATTTATGATACCACTCCCTAGGTGCATGCTTCAAGCCATAAAGACTTTTCTTCAACTTACACACTAGGTGCTCCTTGCCAGGTTCTACAAAGCCCTTAGGCTGCTCCATATAAATCTCATCATGCAAATCCCCATGCAAGAATGCAGTCTTGACATCTATCTGATACATGTCCAAGTCAAGCTGCGCGACTAAGGCCAAAACCAAGCGTAGGGTGGTCATCTTGACCACAGGAGAAAAGATTTCATCAAAGTCAACTCCATGGTCCTATTTAAAACCCTTAGCAATAAGTCTTGCCTTATAAGCCAGCTTGGGGTGTCCATTGGTACTTTTCAGCTTGTACACCCATTTGCATGGCAGAGTCTTCTTGCTAGCAGGCAAGGAAACCGAATCCCAAGTCATATTCTTATGCAAGGGTTCTATCTCAGACTGCATAGCTCTCTCTTGAGAGTGACTGTCACCCCTACCCATAACCTCATCATAGGTGAGAGACTCTTCTACATCTATAACCAAGACATAATGCATCGAGGGCTCAAATCGATCAAGTGGACGTCTAACTCTAGTAGACCATCTCATGCAGGCTTTACCGCGTGTCTGGCATCCTGTCCAACACCCTGGCCATGTGTATCAACTGCTGCTACTGGTTGTCCAATTGGCTATGCAGGAGCACGTGGCTCCTCCTGGAATATAACCTTGCATATCTCTACCACCTTCTCAGGCTACCTATGCATCTTGTCTTCATGGAAGACTATATCATGGATGTGGATGACTTTTCGTACTTGTGGATCCAAAGGTGGTAACCCATCTCGTCTGCATCTCCATAGCCAAGGAAAATGCATTTGATACTCTTACGATCCAACTTAGTTCCCTTGTCCTTGGGCACATGGCAGAATGGCTCACATCCAAAGACACGTAGATGTGTATAAGACGGAGGTTTCCCAACCCATACCTCCTCTAGAACTTGGAAATCCAAACCACTGGAAGGTGATCTATTGATGACATGCACAACTCTACTGATTGGCTCAACCCAAAAGCTCTGTGGTAGGCTTGCATGGCTAAGCATACTGCATACACGTTCTTGGATGGTTCTATTCATCTGCTCAGCCAAACCATTCTGGGGTGGGGTATAGGGGGCGATACATATTCTCCCCCATTGTCACCCCTCTCATCACATAGCTGCTCAAAGGCACGTGATACATATTCTCCCCCATTGTCACCCCCTAAGGCATTTCAGCCTATGCCTAGTCTAGTTCTCAACCAATGCAAGCCATCTCTGAAACATAACCAAGACATTTGACTTAAGATTAATGGGGTAAGCCTAGACTTTATGCAAAAAATCGTCAATGAACGTCATAAAATACTTTGCACCACCCATAGACTGATAGGGCATGGGCTCATAGACATCCGAATGTAGTAATGCCAAGGGCTCACCATGCTTGTCCGGCCATACTTCTTATGCGTATTCCTAGTCTGTCTGCCATAAAGACAATGCTCACATGAATCAAAACACGAATAGTCAAGGGACAGTAAGTACTGCAAACCAGAAAGAATTTTCATTCCCTTCAAAGACATATGGCCCAAATGGGCATGCCAAAGAGATACATGTGGGATGGAACTGACTGACAAAACATGGTCAATAGAGGACCCATCAACTACAAGAGGATAGAGGCTGCCAGCCTTGGCACCTCTAGTAAGCACAAGTTTGCCGCCATGGGTGATCTTCTAGGAAAAATCCCCAAATGAAACATGAAATCTAGCATCATCATGCTGCCTTATAGACATAAGATTGCGTGTAAGCATAAGTACATGACGTACATCCTATAACAAAAAAGTACTGCCAGTAGAGAATGTTGAGATATCGAGCTCCACTCGTGATATGCCAGGGTGACCATTGTGCATTTATGTCACCGACGTGTTAGTTGCAGATGAAGTTGGTATACCGCCCATGAATAATAGCTACATGATAGTTATCCTTATCTACTCTAGTTCGTGGCTCAGTTAGTATGCCACCTTAGTTATTTGAGTTTGGTTTAAGACCCATATATAGGGTTCTTCTATTTCTTTGTATTAGAGTTCTTTTGGCTTACACAACTAAGAAGAGGAAAAACTGTTTTCAGCCTCCACCCTTGTGTGTCTTCCCCCATTGTGCAAGCAAGAAAGCTTCAAGCGAGACTCCTTCCTTCTCTCCCACAATCTTGACATGGTATCAGAGCCTTGTTCGTGGTAAGGAGCTCAAGAAAGCAAGCCAAGCTCGCGGTGGTCTGGTAAGAGGAGCAGTGTTGCTTTCATTTTCTGTTTTGGGAGCAGATCTCTGCAGGTAGCACAGCCGGAAATTGCAGGAGTGCATTGTCTCAGATTGAGACGCCCTTCGCGGTGAAGCAAGAGGGCAGTATATGCTACGGGGTAGGGCTTTAGCCCTTGACGACCTTGTTTTTTTGATTTGAGGCCATTTCGGGGCCTGTTTCGCAGACGGAAGTTTTCTGCACGCACTCAGGAAAAGGCTCAGTTTTATGCTGTGCAGCCACTGCTCTACAGATCGGTGAAAAGTTACTGCAGAAATTGCATCGTATGCTTGTGCGCAGAGACATTGGGAGTTACAGAATCATCCCTGTTGCCTGTTAATGCAAAATCGTCACTAGGAAGTGACTGTGTGGTCAAATACCACTTTCGCCAGTTTTGCAGATTTGCCCTTGTGAGGGTGAAGCTGAGTTTTTGCAGTGACAGAATTTTTCGCAGTGTTCTGTAATGGCGTCTGATTCTCTTTCACAGATTGTCACTGAAAAGCTTGATAAGAACAACTTTCAAGCATGGAAGTTTAGAATGACGAATTTCCTTATGGGAAAAGGATATTGGGAATTTGTTGCAGGAAATGAAGAAGAACCAGTTCTTCCTGATGTTCCCAATCAACAGCAAATGCAGGCATTTAAAGCATGGCATGAGAGAGCCAGGAAAGTTATGTATTGGCTGTCTATCAGCATTTCAGACTCTATGATTGTGCATATTCAGGATGCAAGTATGCCAAAGGAGGCATGGGATACTTTGTCAAAAATGTATAGCACAAATACGCAAGCCAAGAAAATGCAGCTCAAGCAAGAGTTGCACAATGTGCAAAGAGAAAATATGAGCATCAACGACTACCACATGAAGGTGAAGAAGATTGCAGATGCACTTGCTTCCATTGGGTCACCAGTGGAAGATGATGATTTAGTTTCTGTGACCTTGAACGGTCTAGGAAAGGATTATGCACAGTTTCGGACATCCATTTCAGTTCGTGAAAGATTTCCTGATTTTGAGGAGTTGATTGCTCTTCTAATTTCTGAGGAATAGAGAAATGGTGGTGCATCTTCTTTAGGAGAAACTTCAAAAGAAGCTGTCTTCTACTCAAATGCTGGAAGAGGTAGAGGCAGAGGTAGAGGAGGCCGATTTGGAGGCCGTGGTAGAAATCAGAATATGCAGCAAACTCAAGAAAACCAGTCCTATGGAGGAGGACGTGGTAACTCTAGAGGCAGGGGGAGCCAAAGAGGTCGTGGTGGATGGCAAAGAGGCCAAAATGCAAATAGTAATGTTGAATGCTATTACTGTGGTAAAATGGGTCATATGGCTAAAGACTGCTATAAAAAGCAGAATGACATCATGAATGGAAAACTGCAACAAGGGAATTATGCATCTTCTAGCAGACAGGGTGATGACAGAAATGAGCATTTGTTCATGGTGCAGCACATGAACAATTCTGTGACAAGTGCAGAAGAAAGCAATGATGTATGGTATGTTGACTCAGGTGCATCAAACCACATGACAGGTCATGCAGAATGGATGGAGGATGCAAGGAAAATGGAAAAACCAGGATTTGTGGAGACTGGTGATGATACTGCACATCCTATTGTGCAGATTGGAAAAATTCCCTTGTCTATGCAGGATGGGAAAAAGAAATACCTGTCCGATGTATTTCATGTCCCGAATATCACCAAGAATCTGGTTTCTGTTGGTCAAATGGTTGAACAGGGCTTGCAGGTCAGATTTAATCCTCATGGATGCTTTGTTGAGGATATGAAAAATAAAGGTCGCTTGATAGCAAAAGGAAAGAAGAAGGGCAGAATGTTTACATTGGATGCAGACATGTCTGAATTGAGTGCAGCAATGTTTGCACATGGGACCGGTGTAGTTGCAGATATTGATATCTGGCATAAACGCATTGGTCATGTTAATGTACAGCGACTTAAATCAATGCAGGCCCAAAATATTGTTGCAGGTTTGCCGAAATTCAAGGTTGCAGAAATGCATAAGGTATGTGAAGCGTGTCAGTTTGGAAAACATGCAAGGAAACCATTTCCTAGACATGTTCAAGAGAGTGAGAAGCCATTGGAATTAATCCACTCTGATGTGTGGACTACTAAAGCTGCATCTCTTGGAGGCTATCATTATTTTGTCACTTTTATTGATGACTATAGCAGAAAAGTTTGGGTGTATTTTATGAAAAAGAAAAGTGAAGTTTTTGGGCATTTCAAAACCCTTAAAGCTATGGCTGAAAAAGAAACAGGTCTGCAAATAAAATGCCTAAGGTCAGATGGAGGGGGAGAGTACCTCTCAAATGAGTTTGCAAAGTTCTTGCAGGAGCATGGCATAAAGCAGCAATATTCATGCAGTTATACCCCACAACAAAATGGAATTGCAGAAAGGAAAAACAGGCATATTGGAGAGGTATCTCGTGCCATGCTCAATGAAAAGACTTGCCAGATTTTTATTGGGCTGAAGCAGTTGCTACAGCAGTCTACATAATGAACAGGACTCCCACTGTAGCAATACATGGAATGACTCCAGAGGAGAGGTATACTGGTAGGAAACCAGATATTTCTCATTTGAAAATTTTTGGTTGCATTGCCTATGTACATGTGCCAGATGAGCTGAGATCCAAGTTGGATCCAAAAGCTGAGAAGTGCATCTTTATTGGTTATTCTCTGCAGCAAAAAGGGTATAGATGCTATAACCCTTCTACTCGTAAGTTTACAGTGAGCAGAGATGTTGTTTTTGATGAGATGAGTAGCTGGTATAAACCAGTAAATGTGATTGATGATGTAGATGCACAAAATGGTAATGCTGCACAAAATTCACAGCAGCAGTCACAAAATATTAGTGGACCTGGAGCGTCCTCTAGCAGTGGTTCACATTCTTTGCCATGGACAGGCAGATTGAGATCAGGAGAATCTTCTGAAGGCAGCGCAAATAGTGGTATGCAGGTATCACGAAAAGGAAAAGAGAAGGTAGATCAGCCCATGTTTGATGTGAATGCAGGTCACTCTTATGTGGATGGTGAATCCAGTGGCTCAGAACAGAGCATTGATGATGAGTTGGGTATTCCTTCTATTGTTACACCTGGAGTAAGGAAGACCAGGGATGTTTTGAGAGCACCTGGGAGTGAACCTACTTTGCGCAGGTCTACGAGAGCTAGGTATCCTGTGGATAGGCTGAAATATGATGGATTTACAGCCATTCACTATGCATATATGGTCAAGGTGATACAGGAACCAGAACCCACTTCTTTTGAGCAAGCCATGGGAAAAGAAAAATGGGAGAAAGCCATGGATGAAGAAATGGATGCCTTGGAAGCAAATGCTACATGGGAATTGGTACCTTTGCCTAAAGGTAAGAATGCAATTGGCTGTAAGTGGGTTTATAAGGTGAAGCACAATGCAGATGGTTCTGTGAACAGATACAAGGCAAGATTAGTGGTCAAGGGGTATGCACAAACATATGGCATTGACTATGAAGAAACATTCAGTCCGGTTGCAAGGATGGCAACCGTAAGAGCAGTCATTGCTATGGCTGCATCAAAGGGATGGTCTTTACATCAGATGGATGTAAAGAATGCCTTATTGCATGGTGATTTGCAAGAAGAGGTCTATATGGAGCAGCCACCAGGTTATGTGCATGCTGTTCATCCTGAGTTTGTTTGCAGGTTGAAGAAAGCCTTGTATGGCTTGAAGCAAGCACCTAGAGCATGGTCTGACAAGATAGGACAGTATCTTATCACTATTGGCTTTCAGATTTCCAAGGCAGATTTCTCACTTTATGTGAGAAAAACAGAGAAAGGTATTATGCTACTTGTCATTTATGTTGATGATTTGATTATGACAGGTGACAGTGATGAAGATATCCTTCATGTGAAAATGCTATTGAAGCAGAAGTTTGAGATGAAGGATTTGGGAGAGCTGCGTTATTTCTTGGGCATTGAGGTGATTAGATCACCAAGTGGGATACAGCTCTTGCAGAGGCAGTATGGATTGGACATGCTGTCCAAATATGGGATGACAGGCTGTAAGCCTATTTCAGTTCCTTTGGAGCAGAATGTGAAGCTGAGCACAGATGCGGGTGAGCTTCTGGAAGACCCTACTATGTACAGACGCATAGTAGGAAGTTTGATTTATATGACTATTACCAGGCCAGATTTGAGCTATGCTGTTGGATTGGTAAGTCAGTTTATGCAGGCTCCAAGGAAACCACATTTGGATGCGGCTAGACGCATACTCAGGTATGTGAAGTCCACATTGCAGTATGGACTATTTTATGAGACTGGGGTTCAGATACAGCTGCATGGATACACTGATGCTGATTGGGCTGGTAGTATTTCTGATAGACGATCTACCAATGGATATGTGTTCTCTTTTGGGAGTGCTGCAGTCACTTGGAGCAGCAAGAAACAGCCTACAGTTGCCTTGTCGAGCACAGAGGCTGAGTACAGGGGTGCAGCAATGGCTGCATGTGAGGTAGCTTGGTTGCATAAGCTACTTTATGATATGCATCAGTCTACAGATGGGCCAGTTGTCATTTATTGTGACAACATGAGTAGTATACACTTGGCAAATAACCCAGTCTATCATGCTAGAACAAAGCACATTGAGGTGCATTATCACTATGTGCGAGAGAGGGTTTTACTAGGTCTTATTGATCTAGTTTATGTCAGCACAGAGGATCAGGTAGCTGACATATTCACGAAGGCATTGGGCGCAGAGAAGCTGCGCAAGTTGAGATACCTGCTTGGTGTGTAGGAATTGGGATTGAGCTCGAGGGGGAGTGTTGAGATATCGAGCTCCACTCGTGATATGCCAGGGTGACCATTGTGCATTTATGTCACCGACGTGTTAGTTGCAGATGCGGTTGGTATACCGCCCATGAATAATAGCTACATGATAGCTATCCTTATCTACTCTAGTTCGTGGCTCAGTTAGTATGCCACCTTAGTTATTTGAGTTTGGTTTAAGACCCATATATAGGGTTCTTCTATTTCTTTGTATTAGAGTTCTTTTGGCTTACACAACTAAGAAGAGGAAAAATTGTTTTCAGCCTCCACCCTTGTGTGTCTTCCCCCATTGTGCAAGCAAGAAAGCTTCAAGCGAGACTCCTTCCTTCTCTCCCACAATCTTGACAGAGAATTGTAGCCGTACATCCCCAATGCCAACAATAGCAAGTGACCTGTCATCATCCAAGCGAACTGAACCAAAGACAATGCGGTAGGAATGGAACCACTTACGGCATGGTGTAACATGAAATGAAGCACTAGAATCCAAAAGGCAGCACTACGCATACATAGAGTGAACCTTGATCAACGGCGTAGCATCACAAGAACTAGCTACAAGTATGTACTCCCCATCAGAGTCATCAGTTTGCATGACATTTATCTCCTTGATTTTCACACTGGATTTCACAGGTACCATGTTGTGATCA
Source organism: Lygodium microphyllum (assembly GCF_053477565.2). NCBI lineage: Eukaryota > Viridiplantae > Streptophyta > Polypodiopsida > Schizaeales > Lygodiaceae > Lygodium > Lygodium microphyllum. Next base: position 42,048,160 of record NC_141139.1, on the reverse strand, counting down.
AAGGACTTTTCCTATACATTGTCCTTCCCCTTCTCTTTGCACTTCTCAGTGTGTAACTCATGACATTGTGGGCGTATGTGACCCTTCTTTCCGCAATGATGACATGTCACACTAGCATTTCTTCCATGAGACTTGTTGCACAACTTACCACACGGCTTGGACCTAGACTTCTATGAGTCTTTGCCATGGCCATTCCCATGGTCATTCTTGCCATCACCATCTTTGCCTCTAATAGTCAAAGCATGCGATACACGAGAGGCATCCAAGTTCTTATGGTTGATCGCTTCTTGCAAAAGAGCACTCTCTTCATCAAGCAAGCTCAAAATAGTAGCAAGAGCACATAAGGTAGTACATAATACATCCCATGACTCACTTAGAGTCCCAAGCAAAAACAATGGAGTAACCTCATCATTGAAGGTAATGCCCTGCAAAGTCAAGTTCTTGAGAATAGCATGGAACTGGCTCAAATGAGCAGACATTGTCATATTCTCCTTCATGCGCAGGTCCATAAGCTGCTTCAGCCAATACATCTGACTTGTTGGACTTTTCTTTTCATAAGGTTCTTAATTTTATCCCAAATATGCCAAGCACTCTGTGCTTCCTCAACCACATTGTAATGCACCTGTTCACAGTGAGAGACAAGATGAGGGTGGACTTTCATAACTCATCAAGCTCATCCCATTTGTCATCAGTCATAGTTTCAAGCTACTCACCATGCATCCTTAATGGCTTTATCTGAGATTTCTGTACCAATACTTGCCAAACTTGGCTCTCTTCCAGTAGGCATAATTCGTACCATCAAGCTTAGTGATGTTGAAGATAGCACTATTATTGGAAGAAGATGCCATATTGCAGTCCAAAACGGTGCAGACAGTTTAAAATTCCTTGTTGTTTTCTATTGTAAATAGCCAAAATACCACCAAAACCAATGCAAAATGACCACGAACTGATAGCTAATGATACTGCCCACCAAGTACCATCAAAAGTACATAAAATTAGGATGATTCAACATGAAAATTCCATGTCAATCCATGCATAACTGCTTGTTGTAATAAATTACAACCAGGTACAATGAGAGCAAACTATAGGCAAAATGAATGTACCAAGTCAACCACTGATTGTCAAAGCATAACCGGCATTAAGCAGGCATAAATCATCATGTGACAGTCATATGGACATCGAGCAAACACCCAAGCATGTCAAATGAATCCGTTAGTAAGCTGGCACACCTCCTGTGTAATATGGCAAAGTGTACATAACACTAGCAAGACCTGACACAAAGAGGTGTATGCTCAGGGAGTGTAAAGCCCAAATCAGCCCAAGTACATAAGTGAGGACCACGACATATCAACCATGCAACATCCAAGTGAAGATCCTATTCTCAAGTATTCGAATGCTCAAGTGGCATAAACCACCTGCTCAATGTCTATCAAGCATATCAAGATGCTCCCGCTGGCACGAAAGCCGTAAATATCAATCAAAGAAGCTCAACAAGGGCATATGATAGCACTAATGCTAGAAGATCCAAGATCAAGCATCAATAATACCTCATGAGCATATAGGCCGTGTAGCATCTGTACATAGCATCCATAGACATCAAGTACAACCAAATTGTAACTCTAGCAAGTTGAGAAATAGCCAAAGTAAGCTCCGGGCAATCAAATGTCAAGCCAAAGCAAGGCTCAGTAGTAGCATCCAACTCGAGAAAATGTAATAGGCATGTAGTAGTAGCATCCAACTCCAGACAATGTAACAGGCATGTAGTAGTGGCATAGGCCAAGCATGTCAAGACCGGTTAGACATAAGCAAAGTACATGCCATAAGTACATTAGACATGAAGATCCCAATGCTATGGGAAGCGAGCTCAAGCTCAACCAATGATTCAAGAGCAAATCCAAGCTCTATGTCGATCCCCGAGAGTCACTACATCAATGTATACATCCAAGTCATAGCCTGAATCCAATAGGCATATCCAAACATAAGCAAATAAGCTTCAACCCTAAATGTTTTAGTAGCAAATAAACATCCAAAACTGAGTAAACAGTGGCTCAATCCAAGCTCAAAACCATAGATAAACCATAGGCATACTTTCCCATATGTATAGGCACCAACCGGGCATCAAATGACCATGTAGCATGAGCATAAAGTGTAATGACAAGGGGTTGGCCTATTTTGGGCTGCATGTGGGCTGTGTAAAATAGTCAATGACTAAGCAAATTCAGCCCCAAAAGCATCTCATATCACATGCATACATTCCCCTAGTATTCGAGACAACCAAGCAACCAATGTCAATGCCAACCAAGCATAAACATAAAGTGTTGATGTAACGTCGTTTGTGACTGCCTGTGGACTATGGAGAATAGTCTTAGACCGAGGTAAATCAATCCACAAATCAATGCCAATGATAACCACTAATGTCGAGCATTAAGGGGGTGTTCCCAAGTACCAAATGAAGTGTTTTCAAGTTGCCAATGAGTGCCAAGGGAGGGTTGAAGTAAAAAACGAAATTTTTTGCAGGTCTTCAAGCTAGCGCAAACTAATTTGGGGCCTGTGGAAGGGCTGGGCAAGGCCAAGGCAAGGTTAAGGGAGTAGTCAAGGACCCCTAGGAGCTTCCTCTTGAAGGGCAAATTCACTGGTAGAGAGTAGGCATCACAAGAAGGAAGAGGACATGGCTGCCTTGCTTCACAAAACTTGTGGACTGAAGTAAAATAACAAAAAAGAGCTCCAATATCTTTGAAAGAATTCCTTGAGGGTGCCCAAATGGGCTAGGTAGGTGCTCGGGAAGTCGAGGAGTGATGGGAGCTCGGGAGAGTTGGCTATGGCTGCCGGGAAGGAGACCCAATGAGTGTAGGTAATCGATAGGAAGCTGAGGGAGTCACAAACCAAATCGGAATGCTCGAGCAACCATGCTCTGATACCAGTTGAAAGGTGAGAAGGATCGAAGCTTGGAAGAGCAATGGCGAGAGAGCAAAGCAAGAAAGAGAGAGAGACCAAATGGGAACTCCAACAGTCACAATGTGTGACCGGGAATTCCTTTATTCAAAATGTCACTAAAAGAATAAAGAATAAAGTGATAGTGATAGCCGCTCACCACCTGTAGTGTACAGTTATACACAAGCGGCTAGGCGGAGGTGCCTTTACCCCTAACATTTATCATCATCACCTTCTTGTTGTCTTCTTCCCTCCCATCGACATCATCACACCATCCCCCTCTCGTAGTCATCTTCCACTTCCTCTTCGACTTCATCTTCCACTTCTTCTTCTACTTCTATTCCCACTTCAATGATCTCTTCCTCATCATCAACTTCCTTCTTTCCCCTACGTCATCTGCCACTCCCTCCTCCTGTTGGTAAGGTCGGGGGGGGGGGGGAGGATAATTAAAAAAAAATGATTTAATTTAACTAGTTTGGCAGGGGGTTCTCGTGCAGAGCGGGTGGGGGGTGCAATATTACAATATCAATTGAGTTCCATTGCTGGAGGGTGGAATTGGTGATCCCTAATAAAGTCTAGGATTGAACCATGGAAGCATGCTAGCTCAGTCAAGTAGGGAAGCGTGTGCTCCAGGAGGACTGCATCCATGGGGAATCGGTGATCCCTAATAAAGTCTTGGATTGAACCATGGAAGCATGCTAGCTCAGTCAAGTAGGGAAGCTTGTGCTCCAGGAGGACTATGTCCATGGGGTTTCCCTCAAATGGGGGTGGGCATATAAAGGTATTAGGTGGGTTAGTTTGCATCTTCTCCATGCTATCATCCACAAATAATGTAGTTGTTGGGTTGAAGTGTGACCAATCAATGTCATCAAAACATTTTAGGAAAAGGGGCTTTGTGTAACTTCTTTTGGAAGCAGTGGTTGTGGAAGTTGCTCTACACTTGCCTTATCCATATTGAAATACAAAGGTTGGTGCTTGCTTTGATGACTTCACACATTCACTTCTAACTAATTGGAGTAGCTCACTTAAGTTGTCTTCCTTCATTGAGCTCCAGATATCAATGTCAAACAATGTAGATATTTTCTTCAAAAACCTTGTGAGCCTTGGTTGCAAAATCACCCAATATCTACCCACTTCCAAGGGCTTCATCGGTAATGATCCCTTCTACTTTGGTTGCCTATGTAGAAGGACCCCATTAATATCGAACACAATTAATTTTCAAGTTGTGAAGGTAGTTATACGTGCGCACGTGGAAGGGTGAGCACCCATGTATTGGTACGACGAAAAAGAGTACTACATTATAGTCAAATATTGTTCAAGTTTATGTAAACATGTTACCATTTCTCTTAGATATCTTCTATCTTTAGCAAGGTGATACTGACATGCAATTTTTCCAAAACTTGGAGTTTTTTCACAAAATTTGTAACTTCATGAGGAATAATCTTGTTATCCATATTGAAAATTTGTATTAAACAAGCTATTTAAGGGACCATTTTTTTCAAACTCTCAAAATATATCAAAGAGAGAAAAACAAACAAAATTGGGTTTCTATCATACATCTCAAAAAGTACCCTTATCAATCAAACTAATCTCTAAAATAATGAGTCAATCTAAACAAAACACAAAAAGAACTCAATATAGGAAAAGATAATTATTTCTCTTGCAACTATTTAGGCAAATTATGAAAGCCACTAATATATAACTATTATGTAGTATCGATATGCGGGCTTGGCAGCAACAAAGGTCAATATCTTCCTCATCTTCTTCACTAATCACTCCAAAGCTTCTCATATATGCAATGGTTGTAGGGAGCTTTAACTCTAACATATCTAGAAGGGATATATCTAGAAGGGGTATAGACAACCCTCTGAGGGAAATTAAAATGAAGTGATAAACAAGCTTTATGGAACAAAATCGAGATTACCTTGAGAACAAAATCTTCACAACTAGCAAAAATGAACTTGGAGCATCAAAACTAAGAAAAATGAAATTTCTTTGCACACAAAACAAGCATGATTTATAATGAGGTCCACCTACAAATAGGTATCCCCCTGAGTGAATACCAAGCTTTATGGATGTATTGTTCATAGCAAAAGGCAAACAATTAACTTGCATACTTTTCATAATAGGAGCAGAGGAGAAAGATCTAGATTACCTTGAAAAAAAAATTGGATCAAGCAACAAAAACGAAGTTGGAGAGGGGATTATTAAAGGTCAAACACGGGGGTGAGAGGGGGAAATTTTAACACCAGGGGGGTAAAAGGGTGTGTAAAAAAAAGGGCACGAGGGAGGAAATTGGATTTTTGGAGGGTTCCAATGGGAAGGGCCTTTATAGGGGATCCACGGGAAGGGGGGCTTAGAGGAGCCCCCCTTAGAAGCTTCAAGAAGCTTCTTGAAGTTTCTGTGGTCAGGAGCCACGTGGGGAGAGAGGATAATAGCGAAGTGGAATGGATGAAGAACGATTTGGAAGGCTTGAAGGCGGCACGTAGGCCCAACGTCAGTCTGTGGCGTTGATGGCAGCAACCCGATGTTGGTGACTGAAGGCAGCTTGGCTCGCACGGCAGCAGCAGCTCTGGCTTTCAGCATGGGGCTTCTCCAACACGACCTCTCCCTTTGACCATGGCACACAGCTTCTCAGCTTCCTCTCCCTATCCTCCCACGATCACCTTTCACGCCACAGCAGTGACCAATTACGGTAGCGCCGAGAGTTCTCCACTCCTTCCCTCACTCATCAACATCACCAACAGTCGGGCCCTCCTCCACGAAGGGAGCAACCCCACTCTTAAATAGGGGAGGGAGGGGAATCCTCCCCCTCCTTATGTGGCAATCTGCATGGTGGTGGAAGGCACCGAGCTCCACCAAGGAGCTTAACTCACATTTCTATTTCCCTCCCCTTACAGCACGACAGTCGGGAGGGAAAAAAATAAAAAGAATTTGCATTTGATGTATTACATTCTCTCCCCCTTAGAGAAATCGAGATGTCCTCATCTCGAGATAAACTGGGGGTATTGATGGTTGAGAGTGCCTTCTTCTACCCAAGTGGCATTCTCTTCGGGATAATCTTTCCACTGGACGAGGCATTCTCTCAAGGTTTTGGATCTTAATTGTCTCTCCCTAACATCTAAGATCCTATTAGGCCTTAGCTCAAGGACTCCTTGACTAGGCATTACAACTTGTTGGTCATCAAGTACGTGATTAGGATTAGGTACATACTTTTTCAGTAGACTGATATGGAATACATTATGAACTTTTAGGTTTTTCGGGAGTTGCAGTTTATAAGCATTAGGTCCTAGGCATTTGAGGAATTTGTATGGTCCACAATACCATAGAGAACTCTTTTTAGGGCGTACACAAATGAAGACCATGTCTCCTTCTTCGAAGACTCTTTCTTGATGCTTCAAATCCGCGTATGCCTTTTGTCTATCCTTAGCTGCTTGTATGTCTTGTCTTATTGATTTAATTTGGTCATCCATCTCTTCCAACATTAGCCTTGAAGCTTCAACCCTTAGGGTTGGATCAGAAAAGTTTAGGGGACTTCGACACTCATGACCATACAATGCTTGGAAAGGGGTCATCTGAATGCTCTGCTGGTAAGAAGCATTGTAGGCAAATTCAACCAAAGGCAAGTATTGAATCCACCTCTTCGGCTCTCGACAACAGTATGCCCTAAGCATATCCTCGATGACTTGATTTACTCACTCTGTTTGGCCATCCGTTTGGGGATGGTAGGCGGTGCTAAAACAGAGTTGAGTCCCAATAGCTTCAAAGATAGCCCTCCAGAAGTGTGATGTGAAGAGAGAATCACAATCACTAATGATTCTTCTGGGTAAACCATGTAGCTTGAATATCTCTTTGATAAACAATCTTGCAATGTCTGAGGCTTTATAGCTTGTCTTTACTGGAATAAGGTGTGCAACCTTAGTAAGCATGTCAACCACAACCATGATGGAGTTGTATCCTCCCTCGACTTGGGGTAGCCCTACAACAAAATCCATACTGATGAATTCCCATTCATTTGGGGAATGTCAAGCGGTTGCAGTTTCCCTGGCATCATGACATGTTCAGCTTTGATACGTTGGCAAGACAAACACTCAGTGACATATTTGAGAACGTCACCTTTGAGCCTCTCCCAATGGTAGCTCTTCCTAACTGCGTTAAGAGTCTTAGCATAGCCAGGATGTCCTGCGAAAGGGGAATCATGAGCTTCCCACATTATCTTCTGCTTAAGTGACTGGCTTGCTGGTATACACAGCCTTGTTCTGTAGTAGACAAGTCCATTATCAATGGAAAATTCCTGATACTTAGCTTGCAACTTTTGATTCTGCTCCTTGGTAGAGATCTCCTTTAGCATTGTTTGGTAGGCCAAATCATGGCATGCTTCCTCTCTAGCTAACTCAAGTATAGGGTTGTTTGGCATAGATACTTTTGTAGCTAGAGATCTGGCCGTTGATGGATTCTGCAAGATTAGGGAATTTAGGAATGCCTTGCGACTAAGTGCATCGGCAACTACATTCTCTTTCCTTGGTCGGTACTTGATTTCAAAGTCATATTCCTCCAACACCAATCCACCGACGTTGCCTCATGTTGAGCTCGTTCTGGGTAAAGATCCATTTGAGACTCTTATGGTCGGTTACTAGAGTAAACTTGTTACCCAACAGGTAGTGTCTCCAAAGCTTTAGAGCATGGATGACAGCTAGTAATTCCAGATCATGCATAGTATAATTCTTTTCATGGTTCTTCAATTTCCTTGAAGAGTATGCTACTGGATGACCTTCTTGCATAAGTACCCACCCCAAGGCAAGAATGCTAGCATCAGTTACTACCTCGAACTCCTTATTGAAGTTTGGAAGTTTTAGAATAGGTGCTGATACCAAAATTTGCTTCAATCTGTCGAAGCTATTTTGTTCGAGAGTTGACCATGCAATGGAAGTTTGCTTCTTCAGTAAGTCCGTCAGAGGTGCTGCAATCAAAGCATAGTTTTTGATGAAGACCCTATACCATCCTGTCAATCCAAGAAAGCTACGTATCTCGTTGATGGATACTGGTATTGGCCACTCAAGCACATCTCTGACCTTGGCTAGGTCCACTGATATTCCTTCTGATGATACTATGAATCCCAGATATTCAATCTGACGCTTGAAGAATGCACACTTCTTCATTTTAGCATATAGCTTATGTGACCTCCTTGTCTCAAGGACAATCCGAAGTTGAGGTTCATGATCTTCTTCCTGTTTAGAATAGACTAAAGTGTCATCGAAGAAGACAAGCACGAAATCATCAAGATATGGCCTAAAAATATCCTGCATTAACCTATTGAAGGTGACATGTGCATTCGTAAGCCCGAATAACATAACTAGGAACTCAAAGTGCCCATATCTTGTATTGAAGGCAATCTTTGGGATATCTTCTTCCTTGATCCTTAACTGATAGTAACCTGACCTGAGATCAATCTTGGAGAAGATCTTCGCACCCTGAAGACGATCAAGAAGCTCATCTATTCTAGGAATAGGATACTTGTTCTTGACTGTTGATTGATTCAACCCTTGATAATCAATACATAGTCAAAGTGTCCCATCTTTCTTTTTCTAGAATAGTAATGGAGCTCCCCACGGTGAATTGCTAGGCTGGATGTAGCCCGGATGTAGCCCTGATCTAGCAGTTGCTTGAGTTGTTCCTTCAACTCAATTGCTTCTGGTATGGACATTCTATAAGGTCTCTTTGCAATTGGCGCAGCTCCAGGTACTAACCTAATCTCATGATCTACTTCTCTTTGAGGCAGAAGTTCGGTCAATTCTTCAGGGAATACGTCCACGTATTCCTTTAGCCAAGAAGGTCCTTCATGAGACTCTTGCTTTTGATCTAATTTGTTGAGTTTGATCAAGTAAATAGGTAATCCTTTTCTGACTCCTTTTATGATCCGAGATACTTTGGCCAATTGGATTCTTGGCACTCCTGCCTTACCTTGAGTTGTGACTAATTCCCCCTTAGAGTTTCGAAAGGAAACTTGACCCTTTCCACAGTGAATGTGGGCGTTGTTAGGCTTAAGCCAATCCATTCTGAGTAGACACTCATGGATACCTAAATTCATGACTCTGAATTTAACCGAAGTCTTCTTTCCTCCCAGAAAGAATTCCACCTTAGCAGTTTGCCTGGTACAAGTAACCTCACAACCATTTGCCAATTCCACAAGCAGGGTAGGTGCTTCTACTGTGAATATTCCTAATCTTTTTGCACATGCTGGTGAGATAAAGGAATGTGTACTGCCACAATCAATCAAGGTCTTGAAACCTTTACATTGATAGTCTGACGGTGTCTGAATCACCGAGAATTGGCGATTCGGCCCTTTTTTGTGTAAAACGGCATGGACTGTCACTCTTTCGAATTCTGCTTCCATGGTCGGATCTTCTTCTTCCCCTTCTTCGCACATTTGCCTATTGGCAATGCAGGCGGTTCTTCCTCTTCCTCGGGTAGCGGCTCCTTGACCACGACCTGTTCCTTGAAAAGGCGCTTGGCGATGTCCTCCACCAAGCTTGGGACATTGCCTCTTGAAATGACCGGGTTCATTGCAGTGGAAACAACGGAGGTTTTGGCCATTACTTTGAGTAGGAACAAAGTTGTTGACGTTATTCGTCCTTGCTTTCTTTCTTTGTCCTTGATTATGACCTTGAACTCTCTTCATTAGAGGTCTGAATGCTCCTCTGTTCGGGTCATTATAAGACCAAGTTTTGTTACCCCTTGGTCTAGCCTGCACCTCCTGAATTATAGGCGCCGCTCGAATGAGTGCATCCTGAAGATCTGATGGACGCATAGATTCGAGACAGGTATTTACTGGTGGTTTTAAACCCGCACAAAATTTGGACACCTACTGTGTCACGTCCATCTGTGGTGCATACTTTAAAAGTGAGACGAATTTAGAGTAGTATGCGTCAAGAGTGAGTCCCAGCTGTTTTAGCTCATAGAACTCATTCATTTTCTGCGTGCGATATGCAGGTGGTAAGTATCTTTCCTGCACGGCTTTCTTCAGCTTCTCCCAGGTAACGGATCCCTCTGCGATCCCTTGATCCATGCACCATTGCTTCCACCAAAGTCTAGCTTCGCCGGTGAGTTTTAACTTGGCGAGCATAGCCTGATTGGCGGGTGCAGTACCGGCTGCTTCAAAGTAATCCTCCATGGATTCAATCCAAATTTCAGCATCAGCCTGGACGAGTCTGCCTCTCCCATCAAACTCGGGTGGCTTAATTTGCTTGATAAGGAACTTCTTCTCCTGGATCACAGCAGTACTTGATGTAGGAGGTGAATTAGGAACCTGTACCTGGGGTTGTGCCTGAATAAAGGTTTTCTTAACGTTATTATATGATAATCGACATTAGTTTATATTACAATTTTAATTCAGCTATCTCGTAAACAATGTAGCTACTTAACTTTTTATCAACTCTTATGCACAGCCAGACATTGATAAAAGAAGTCTTTATTTGTATTTATATGGGCATAGCCCTTTCGAATACAATGTTTCATGCGATGATAAGCCTATTTTTACATTTAGCTTGGGGAGAACAACGGTGTATTGCATTTATCTACAGGAATTATGTAATAGTAGGGTTTTGGGTCATGGATCTTCAGGAATCGATAAGTCATTGGAAGTTCAGGATATCCTTTCCGTTGGAATCCATACTTCTCATGGCGGCCCAACACTTTAATCCTATCATCAGTGGGGATTACACGGGTTACTTCCTCATATACATATGAGTTCATCTCAACCCTCCGACCTCGAATATATAAAGTCGAATTTACGTGAGCTTCCACAAAAACGAACAGCTTCACGACTTTCAGGTCTTCCAACCACTTGATCCTTTTTAGGTTGGTCTGTAGATAAGCAAACCGGTGGGCGGCTATATAGTAGATTCCTGAAGAACCTGTCCATCTTCGTTCCATGTACAAAGGTGATGGATTATAGATCTGCTCCAGGATGTTCATCATCCCAATTCTTTGTCTATAAAGCGGAGAATGCATTGAAGTCATAAACATGACTCGAAATACCAAAAACTTGTTCCACGCTTCGTAATTCTGTAAGACAGCATTGAAGGTAAGGAAATGTTTGGACAGCAACAATTGCTTTACTTCATTTCTTTGAGATTTCATAAAAACAATTCCGTTGTTGGTCGGCTCTGATACCAACTGTAACGGTCCACTAGTATCATCCAGGACACGTCTTAGCAGTCCATCGGAAAGGATGTCTAGAAAGCTCTGCCCGCCACTCCCATGAAATGTTACTGGATTTGCAATCTAGGGCTTTCCACGTCTGCCACGTAGTGGAAGTATTCTGGCCGTTCCCACTTAGGATCGACCGAAATTTGGGTTTTTCCTAAATGGTCATTTCCTAACAGCAACTAGCGTCGGACCCAAGCGAACTACTTTACGCAGAAACGTCAGGTCCGAAGCGGATTCACGCTGCACTTGGTTCAAGGAGAATGGGAAACGAGAGGGATGCAAAGCTCAACCTCTCTGCCAAAAGGCATAGTCCCATTCCGTTCCCCTAAAACAACGTAAATCGGTTTAAGACATAACTCTAGGTCAACGCTTTCGTTGTTCGTGTCCTTTGACAATCATCCTGTTGTTCTTCGAGATTTGAGAAAAGTTCCCAGCCAACCGGGACCACCCAACCGTAGGACGGACCCATGGCCCATCCTCTGCACTTTCCTTGATTTGTTTTAGTTATGTAATTATCTAACACATTAGTTGGACATGTAACAATCAGCTTCTTTAATTAAACCGTTAAGCACTGGTTCCTTCACGTAATCTTATCACGTGACATAGAAAAACAATATCAAACAAGTTCTTTATTAACATATCATCATTTTTATCTTTGAAATACAAGGAGTTCCGCCCATAGGCTTGTCCATAATTTTCCCGAAGGCTATCCAGCAATCCACAGGGATCACTATTCCAAGTTTCCGCCCGTAGACTAGTATGCGGGCCTCGAGATCCAATCCCGAGTCACGTTAGCCTCTTGCGCAGGACCCGGAAGACGAGGGATTTACGGCCAAATCCCCCCCTGGCACCCAAGCGTCCTCCTGCTCCAAGTAGCACTCAACGGAGAGACCTCTCGCGGCGGGTTCGGTCCACGTTCCTGGCGCGGTCAACAACCCCCTTGGTTAGGGTCAGGCAGGCAGTCGAGGGTAACTGAAGCTGCCACTCCCTTCAAGCCTTCAACCTAAAGTATAGATACTTATTTACTTTGTAATTCATTGGTCAAACAAGTCAAACAGTGCTCTAAAAATCTCTAGCAAGCACAAACATTTCCATTGATCGATCTTGTTGTTGGAAAATTGCTAAGGAAGGAATCTTTCCTTTTGAACGCATCTAGCACGATACGGGGTGTCTTGCAACTTGGCAAGATCCTTTATATTTGGGTTAGGGCGTACCCTATTAACCCAACTTGGTCAACCCTAAAGTTCATTGGATACTTTAGTTTCCGGTTTTTAACCTTCCTTGCTTAGAAGCATATCAAAGAATACATCCTTTTTGCAAGATAACTTGCGTAAGGATCCGCCATCCTTGTTGAGGGTATTCAACCTTTCTTCTTGTGAATCAATCACAAGACCATATGACTTCGTACTTGCCGCACAAGTCCTGCATCGTACTATGCGATAATGGAGTTACAAAACAATCCGTTTCAGTTTTTTTAAACTGACGTTTGTTAGTCCTAGGGTTTCTTAGCTTTTATTATTTTCTTTAAGAATCTCAGGGACGAACCCTAGTTCTTTTACGTTTACGATTTACTCACCCTACAATCAGGGAAGGTGGGCAAGTATTTAAGGTATAAACGTTTCTTGGATTTTAAATCATTCCCAATGAATGTTTTGCAACATAGGTATTTCTAAGTTATATTAATTCGGTTAACTTTTAGAAGGTAATATCGAGATCACTTCCGCACGATTTGTTATCTATGTGTCAATTGATTTTTCAATCCTAAACTTTATCGATTTGAGGTTAGGTAAATTCAACTAATCTTCTTTTTTTCTTGCGAACAAAAACTCATGCCAAATAAGCAATCTTTCCCTTGCTAAGTTATGCAGTTAGCAATGATAACTTCCTAGAGTTTAAATGATAACTTCCTAGAGTTTAAGCATCGTAAGAAACCTTTCATGAATTGCACCTTCCGTGATGATTCGTTGTAAAAAGAGTGCATGATGCAGTTTTATACCTTCTAGGCTTAACCGAAGTACACTACTTTAGTGGGTAAATAATTCTTGCTCATAATTCATTTCAATGCATAATGCTATTTGAAGGAAAACTATGTTTATACTTTATTTATTTTGCATGTTTAATTAAACTAAATTCCTTCGTCGTAAATAACTAGGACAAAAATATATCCTATCCCTAACAATTCATCTTGCACGATTGAATTAAAACTGATATAAAATTAAGAAGGAAAAACCTGGGTTTGGGGTGAGATATCCACATGGATACCGGGAGATGATCCTCCCGCAGGTACTCCTTGGACTTTCTTAGGCGGCATCGCAGTTGTAGTCCTTCGAACGTGGAAGCAACTTTACACTCCTTTTTGGAATTCCACCATCGCTTGAATACTCTTCTTCTCTTTTTCGAGGCAAGGAATCGTTAAGGGATTAACCACGAGAAGGGGGTAATAAGACCTTTAAGGTCTTAATTTCATCGGGAGGGCAAGGTTTACAAAGCCTAGAGAAAAGGCCCTATAGGGATTTATACACGGTGAAAAGGGTGTGTGTGAGTGTGGTTTCAAAAAACACAAGAAGGGGCCTTAGTGACTTTTAACACAGGGGGTTTAAGGTGGATTTGAACCAAGGGAAAAGGCTAAGAAGACCCTTAAAAAGATTTAAACCGAGAGGGGGAAAAAGGTTAATAAAGGGTATAGGAAGGAGGATTCTTGGAGAGTTTTTAGGACATGGGGTGAAAAAGCTTAGGGGTTTAAAACCCGGGGGTGAAAGGGTAAAAGAGGAAAGGTGAAGGGTGAAAGGGCTTATGGCACGGGGGAAAAAGGTGATAATGGTTCGAAGGGAATGGGAACGGGGTTTAAGCACGGGTATAAAAGGGGCTTATTAAAGGTCAAACACGGGGGTGAGAGGGGGAAATTTTAACACCAGGGGGGTAAAAGGGTGTGTAAAAAAAAGGGCACGAGGGAGGAAATTGGATTTTTGGAGGGTTCCAATGGGAAGGGCCTTTATAGGGGCTCCACGGGAAGGGGAGCTTAGAGAAGCCCCCCTTAGAAGCTTCAAGAAGCTTCTTGAAGTTTTTGTGGTCAGGAGCCACGTGGGGAGAGAGGATAATAGTGAAGTGGAATGGATGAAGAACGATTTGGAAGGCTTGAAGGTGGCACGTGGGCCCAATGTCAGTCTGTGGCATTGACGGCAGCTACCCGGTGTTGGCGCGATTGAAGGCGGCTTGGCTCGCACGGCAGCAGCAGCTCTGGCTTTCAGTGTGGGGCTTCTCCAACATGACCTCTCCCTTTGACCATGGCATGCAGCTTCTCAGTTTCCTCTCCCCTCTCACAACTATCCTCCCACGATCACCTCTCGCGCCACAACAGTGACCAATTATGGTAGCGCCCAGAGTTCTCCACTCCTTCCCTCACTCATCAATAGCACCAACAGTCAGGCCCTCCTCCACGAAGGGAGTAACCCCACTCTTAAATAGGGGAGGGAGGGGAATCCTCCCCCTCCTTATGTGGCAATCTGCATGGCGGTGGAAGGCTCCGAGCTCCACTAAGGAGCTTAACCCACATTTCTATTTCCCTCCCCTTACAGCACGACAGTCGGGAGGGAAAAAAATAAAAAAAATTTGCATTTGATATATTACAGCTCTGCAGACAATTTTGTATCGCTCTTAACCCATGGAAGTGTGTCTTTGGAGTGCCTTATGGGTTATTGCTAGGCCATGTGGTCAGTTCAGTAGGGATCGAACTGACCTTGAAAAGATCAAGGTTATAGTCGCTATGAGTCCACCACGCACTCCGAAAGAGGTACATAGCTTTTTGTCAATCGATAGGGTAATATCAGAGGTTTATAAATGCCTTGGTAGAAAGGACGTTACCATTAACTAATTTATTATCCTTTAGCTGTCTATTTGAATGGAGTGACCCTTGTAAGGTAGCTTTCGAGGATGTGAAATAGGAGCTAGTAAAAGCACCAGTTTTAAAAGCACCCAAAAGAGGTGAGGTATTTTATATATTTTCAGCAGCCACTATGCATAGTATCAGCTACTGTTTAGCCTAAATCTGGGAGGAAACGTGGTATTATCTGATAGCTTTTGCTAGTCGAAAATTGGGCATATAAAAAATTAACTATACCTACATGGAGAAGTTGTGTCTTGCGATGTTCTTTGCGACTAAAAAATTCAGGCACTACATTCTCTATACGAAGGCGGAAGGGCTTAGATTGCTTATGAACAAGCTACAGCCGCCTGATTGTTTGGCAAAGTGGTTAATTACTTTGCAGGAGTTTGATTGTGAGATTAAGAGTAAGCCACCGAGGTTGCAGGGTATTGTGGAATGCCTTGTGGATTTCGGGGAGCTGAAAGAGACTTTGGCTTAAGGAAGTGATATTGAAGAAATGTTTAAAATTGATACAGCTTCTATCCCATCTTGGTATGCTGCTATCACGCATTATCTATCAACAGGAGAACTGGAGCTGGTTTGTCAAAATCTGAAAAGAGGAAAATCAGACAATAGGCTTTGAAGTTTTCCTTGATCGCAGGGACATTATATTGGCAGGGTGTTGATGATATCTATCGCCGATGTGTGATGCCTGACGAGGTTCCTTTCATTTTGGAAGAGTGCCATGACTCTGCATGTGGAGGGCATTTCGCTGGACAGTTGACGGCACAGAAAGCTTTAAGAGCTGGATCTTGGTGGCCGTCCATCTTCCAAGATTCCTTTGAGTACGTTAAGAGATGTGATACCTGTCAAAGACATGACAGCAGAGAGAATAGGAAACGCCCACTTATGCCTATCATGGCTATCCTTCCATTTGAGAAGTGGGGCATTGATTTTGTGGGTCATATCACCCCATCATCTACTACTCAGAAGATGTACATTATAGTAGCAACTGATTATTTCACAAAATGGTCAGAAGCACGGGCAACGAGGCAGGACAATGCAAAAGAGATTGCAAGTTTTCTTTTAGAGCAGATTATCTGCCGTTTTGGTCCACCGAAGGAACTCACTGTATTATGATGCACGTAGGGAGCTGTTTCCAGGAAAGCTGGAACTTAGATAGGATGGCCCCTACAAGATTGTCAGGATAGGGAAAAATAGGTCTACGGTTCTACTAGCTGATCTCCAGGGGAGTAGAATTTAAAAATAAGGTTAATCTTAATAATATTAAACCTTATTATTTTTGAGTATGCTAATACGAAAAAATACATTGCAGGTCCATGCTGGGGCTGATTTGAGACCTCCAAAAGAGCTTAAAGTTGGTTGATGGGGCGGTTAATTCCTTATTTGGAGCACCCATATCTGGAGCAAAGATACCATCAGGGGAAACTTATCTGGTGGAGCAAAGGATACACAGTGATTGAGCAAGAGGACGGAACCCTTGTGTGGGAGATCAAAGTCTTCTGCCATCACTGTTTACGAATGTTGGCAAGTATCCCTGTTGAGTTCAATGAAGAAGGTGGGATGGAGCCATCAGTTCACCCTCTAAACATGTTAAATTTTGACTATCACAATTACGAATAGAGGAGTTCGTGATGGCCGGCTGTGTAAACCCATTGTGGACGTACACATTATATTTTGATGGAGCATCCAGGGGCCCTAATAAAAAAGGGAGTGTTGGAGTAGTAATCCGAGATCCCCGACGTCGAGTTACGATGAAGTTAGCTGCTTATCTCGGGGTAGGATTCACTAACAATATGGCGGAGTATAAAGCCTTAATTATGGGACTGCATATTGCCAAACAAGGTGGTATTTGGCGATTGTTAGTAAAAGGGGATTCCCAGTTGATCCCGAATCAGTTAGATGGGACATACACAGTGCGAAATCCCATCCTTTGTATGTATCATCGAACGGCCATGACCCTACTTGAGGAGTTTGAGAGAGTGTCTTTTCAGCTGATTCCTCGTTACTGGAATCAGTTTGCGGATTCACTGGCAAATCTTGCTTATGAAGAAGACATTTTCTTCAACTGTGGTCCTAGTCTGGATATTGCTATCAACAATGAGACAGGACTTGGTCGCTTGTGGGGAATGTTATCAGAGCATGCAATATATGGCAGGCGATGGTTAATATGGGTGATGCAAAGAGTAGCCGAGACCAATCTACCGTTGTTATCCTGGACCCATAGGTTGATTAGACAACATGTTATGCGTACGCCTCTTGCTGTATATGCAGGAGGGATGGTCATAATCTTATGCATTTAGCTTAGGGCTGTGAGTCCTATTTTTCCTCCTTGGAAAGGAGAATATTATTGTATATCTGTACTATTCTGGGGAGGGATGTGTAGGTGCTATTATGTTTGATTTTGTTAGGTCAAGAGGGCTAGCTTTGCAAGGTTTTAAATGGTTTATTTCATTAGGCCAAGAGGGCCGATCAGTTTTTGTAGTGAAATGCTTTATTTTATTAGGCCAAGAGGGCCAGTTGTCTGTTTAGTACAGGTGCGGTTAATGGTTTCTTGTTTTAGTCTTGTGCTAGACAGGTTCGAAGAAGAGCTTGGAAGGAGTCTTTGTCACGTGGGAGCTTCTTGTGGCCCTATCCAGGTTATATCTCTCCTTTATGAGTACCGTGTTTCTATGCTATATGTGTTTGTGTACCTGTGTAGGGGATTTTCTTTTCTTGTTGGGGACCGGCGTCCAAGGCATGAAGTCCCAGGTTTAGGTTAGGTATGTCTGAGGGAGGTTTGAGTAGTGGTTGCCTCCTATAAAGACATTGCCAGGCATTGAAAGATCTGTTTTAGAAGGGAGTTCTAGTGACCTTGTTCTGCTAGCCTACTAGGCAGTCGTTCGAGGAGTTCTTGTTAGTTGTGAGGCAATTAGAGAAGCTTGTTGAAAGGAAAATGATGATAATGATAGAGAGGACAATAACCCTGAATATCTCAATGAAAATAAATATATACAGAGGTGTCTAAAAAGGGGTTCTAACCCCCTATAAAAATAGAAAAGAAAAGAAAGGAAAACCTATAAGCAGTTGATCATTGCCTAGTGGAGGCCTGGTAGGTTCCTGGAGATGAGTCAGACCCGGGGCCGATGCCTTGTCTTCCTAGGGGTGGTGTCTTACTGGAAAAAAAAATCCAGGAAGGTTGGAGCGAAAATAAAAGTGAGCGTCAGAAAAGGATTAAGTGTCGCCTTACGAGGGCTTAGTAGGTTCTTGGGTACTGAGACAGGACCTGAGACCGATGCCTTGTTCTCCTTGGGTCACTACGCTCAGCTCCCTCCTTTTTACATGCCCGAGTATGGAAAAATAAGAACCTAAAAGAAGAAATGTGCTACAAGAAAATACTTCTTGATCAGGCTATAGGAGTCCTCGCCTAGTAGGAGCTCCTGGTTGTGTTGTCCTTAGTTAGGTAGGTAGTTCAGACCATCACTTAGGGCGACCTCTTGGATAGTTCTTTTTAGTTTGGCTGTGTTGGAGTAGTCGGTTAGTGACTAGCTTCGACCCTTCTATAAGATTATGCATGGCCTACTCATTGTGGATGTCATGCCTTGGTTTTGTCAGGGGGTAGGGTGAGTATTGTGATGTGTTTTAATATGTACCTATTATTAGCTTGATGCTTCCTTTGGTTGTTTTGTGCAGATCTGTTGTGGGATTCGACGGGCTGAGTCGCCCCATCCCGTGGCCGCCAATGAGAGCGGAGTTTTGAGCCCGGGATGTGCCTAAAATTTGCCAAAAAATCCATAATTTAGGGAAAAAATATTTAACATCGAAGGCGGCGGCTCCAACTAGGACGATTTTAAGCACCAAGTGAAAGACGGCTTCTAAAAGGCGCCCGAGCGACACTTGTGGATTTTTGATAATTATTCAAACTGCGGTGCAGGTTGTCAGGAGTTGCCAATCAATGCGGGATGTCAAGCCAGACGCCTAGGATTTTTCAGAGCTCGAATCGGATTGACATCCCGCATTGACATAAAAAGTTTGGCCAAAAGGGGATGTGACCTTTGGGAGCTTTGGACCCCCCACCCAAACATTTTATGCAACATGAAATGGTGGAGAGAGAAGGAAGAGCAAAAAAAACATGGAGAAGGTACTATCAGAATGCGCCCGAAATTTGCACTTCCTCTCATGATGGGAATGATGGCAGGTTACAAACACCCTATTGTTAACCCCAACACGAAGAAAGAAAAAGGAAATAAAAAAGATGTAGGGCAAAGGCGAAAAAAAGGTAGCTCGACTGAAGAAGGAAGAGGAGAAAAGGCCAAAAGCGCAAGGGAAACCTTAAAAGTCCAAGGCAGCTGCAAAAGGAGAAAGGTGCATTTTCAAATACAAAGGCGCACCCTGAAACCTTGTAAAGGAGTGCCAGGCAGTGGAAAATCCAGAAAGCTAAAATAAAAGACAAAGACGAAGGCCGAGGCAAGAGAAATGGAAGGCAAAGGTGCACCAGGAAAGCAACGATGTGTGGTATGTTGACTCAGGTGCATCAAACCACATGACAGGTCATGCAGAATGGATGCACGATGCAAGGAAAATGGAAAACCCAGGATTTGTGAAGACTGGTGATGATATTGCACATCCTATTGTGAAGATTGGAAATATTCCTTTGTCTATGCAGGATGGGAAAAAGAAATACCTGTCAGATGTATTTCATGTCCCGAATATCACCAAGAACCTGGTTTCTGTTGGTCAAATGGTTGAGCAAGGCTTGCAGGTCAGATTTAATTCTCATGGATGCTTTGTTGAGGATATGAAAAATAAAGGTCGCTTGATAGCAAAAGAAAAGAAGAAGGGCAGAATGTTTACGTTGGATGCAGACATGCCTGAATTGAGTGCAGCAATGTTTGCACATGGGACCGGTGTAGTTGTAGATATTGATATCTGGCATAAATGCATTGGTCATGTTAATGTACTGTGACTTAAATCAATGCAAGCCCAAAATATTGTTGCAGGATTGCCTAAATTCAAGGTTGCAGAAATGCATAAAGTATGTGAAGCCTTTCAATTTGGAAAACAGGCAAGGAAACCATTTCCTAGACATGTTCAAGAGAGTAAGAAGCCATTGGAATTAATCCACTCTGATGTGTGGACTACTAAAGCTGTATCTATTGGAGGCTGTTATTATTTTGTCACTTTTATTGATGACTATAGCAGAAAAGTTTGGGTATATTTTATGAAAAAGAAAAGTGAAGTTTTTGGGCATTTCAAAACTCTTAAAGCTATGGTTGAAAAAGAAACAGACCTGCAAATAAAATGCCTAAGGTCAGATGGAGGGGGAGAGTACATCTCAAATGAGTTTGCAAGGTTCTTGCAGGAGCATGGCATAAAGTAGCAATATTCATGTAGTCATACCCCACAGCAAAATGGAATTGCAGAAAGAAAAAACAGGCATATTGGAGAGGTATCTCGTGCCATGCTCAATGAAAAAGACTTGCCAGATTTTTACTGGGCTGAGGCACTTACTATAGCAGTCTACATAATGAATAGGACTTCCACTGCAGCAATACATGGCATGACTCCAGAGGAGAGGTATACTGGTAGGAAACCAGATATTTCTCATTTGAAAATTTTTGATTGCATTACTCTCTGCAGCAAAAAGGGTACAGATGCTATAACCCTTCTACTCGTAAGTTTACAGTGAGCAGAGATGTTGTTTTTGATGAGATGAGTAGCTGGTATAAACCAGTAAATGTGATTGATAATGCAGATGCACAAAATGTGGATCCCCAAGAGGAACACTAAGGAAAAGGGAATTCTCTTGCAAGAAAATCTATCTTGTAACATCAACAAGCTTGTTTATTAGGTTTCATATGATCACAATGAAGAAAAGAACACTAGGCACAACAACTCCATGCAGCATCATGTAGATCTCCCACGGATTTGATAGAATCAACCATATTCTTCAATATCTTCACAAAATCCATCAATAGAACAAAGAAAGCAAAGGAATACACCATCTTTGAATGGAAATACATCACATAGTATTCATCTTCAATATCTTCATAGTCTTTTCTCTCAATCTTTCACATGCAATCACTCTGTTTAGTAGAATTGACTATCTCTGACTCTCTCTCTCTCTCCATCAATAATACATCATATCCTCACTACAATCTCTCAAAATAACTCTCAATAATCCTTCTTAGGTCGTGGATACCCCTCCCAAGAGGTATGTCTGATATGAAGAGTCACCAGAGCCACTACAGTGTCCTTTCATAGCTCACTACTGTCACTTCACTCCAGTCTTTACTTGAGTCTTCAGCAGCTACTTCTTTCACTTCTTTTAGCTCTTTTGCACTTGTATTCACCTCTTTCCAAGGCTAGAAAACTTTCCCAAGCTACACTCTCATCCAACAGAACACATACAGAAGCATACAGAACAGTCTACAGAACAGTACCAGAACAACTACAGTACAGTTACAGAACAGAGACAGAAGCTCTACAGAAGACCTACAGAAGGTTACAGAAGGTCATCAAAACCTCATAACTCATACTCAAACCATTCCAAACTCTCACAAACCATTCAATAAGCTTTCACAATATCTCAATCTTCATCAATCATCAATTCATCCCTCCTTACAGAAGTCAATCAGAACAAAACAGAACAAAACAGAAGCTATACAGAAGGTATACAGAACCAATTAGAACCTATCAGAACCTCACAGAACCACTGATAAACATCATGAACTCAATAAAACCATTCCAACCCATCCAAAACACTCTCAAACCACTTTCAAACCAATCAATCATCTCATAAAATCAACCATTCAGCTCTCAAAAACAACAAAAATTAGCCAAAAAACAAGTCATTTCAACATTCACCATATCCCCACACTTAATAAGGAAGCGTCCTTGCGACCCAGGAAAAAGGGAATACAAGTTCATTCAAAAGCTCAACTTTGATCTTCAATATCTCTTCAAAAACAGTCCATCCAACCACGACCCCAACTTATAACCTGTATCTAATATAAAAATACAACGAAAGGAAAACCCGTTATACATTAACACTTCTTATCAAACTAGAAATCACAACAAACTTATAAAGGATATAAGAAGTTTCTTCTTCGTCTTCTGCATCATCAGCATCTTCAACTCTCCAACTACGACCCCATCACCACAATTCTCCAAAATGTAGCTCGCACGAAAACCAATCCAATAGGAAACCACCACGATCTTTTTACATAAATGAACCCACAACACAAACACTACACACAACACAACTATCTGAATGACTCCTCCAAAAAGAGAGATTTTCATTAAAAAGCATCCACCATACATTGGAAAAGGTATCAATGAAGATGATCCCTCTTGAAAGATTGATGATTTCGGAAACGATCCATAGACAAGGATTCATCTACAAATGTTTTGGGAGGATTCTGAAAAAACTGAAGACAGCACATCCTTTCCAACAGGACAAGGTATCTGCTAGGCAAACAAAGGGCATGAAAATAAAATATATCCAGCTGCTGGGAATCAATGCTCACATTGACATTCATGCACAACTTTGGAATAGGCTTTGAATCATTATGAGAATGCCTATGCATATACGCCAGATACCAAGCAAAGTGAGCAGTTAATCTCACTGAAGGATCTGCAGACTGTGAATACTGCTGAGCAAAATGAATATAGTTCTGATAAGCTTGACTGGTAGTTGTCCATTCTCCTGGAATTACTGGCCAATTGATCTGAGGTCCTGTAAGGGAATCATTCGAGCTCCATCCCCGTCTTCTGGAAATCTGATGATCAAACCCGTCATAGTCACTAACCAACTGAGGTGGTTGAGATATAGAAGTGTTAGGAGAGGGAAGTGGAATAAGGAAAAGTGGATGAAGTAAGGGGTAGGCAAAATCATAAAAGGAAGAATGATTTAAAGAAGAAGGGGCAGAAATTTGTAGGGAATCAGTTAAAAAGGGTGTTAATTGATAAATAGGAAATGTGGAAGGTACATGAATGGATGGAGAAGGACATGGTGGAGAAGGGGAAAATACTCTATCCTCAATAAAGGAGCAGTATGTAAAAATGGAAATTTGAGGAAAAGATGAAGGTTGGAAAAGAAGGGGTAAAATGGCTGTGGAATTAGTTTGACAAAGGGAAAGATATAGA
The DNA here is from genome assembly GCF_053477565.2 of Lygodium microphyllum. Classification (NCBI taxonomy): domain Eukaryota; kingdom Viridiplantae; phylum Streptophyta; class Polypodiopsida; order Schizaeales; family Lygodiaceae; genus Lygodium; species Lygodium microphyllum. The sequence continues at coordinate 42,025,011 of NC_141139.1, read as the reverse complement.
TCATATCGGTGAGCCATTTGTTGGTAATATAGGAGGGTAGGAACAGAAGGTCCTAAGAGAGATCTTCTATGATAGGCATCAAAGAAGGTAGAATCAAATGGATTATGTTTGGAAAGATAAGCTAAGAGATCCATCCTCAGTTGATTAGTACTCTGGGCATAGGTAGGAGCTGTGTTCTGTCTTTGATTCAGGACCACAGAATCAATCATGGTATGCCAGGAATTATCATGACAATTAACCACTTTGGAGAAGTAACTCTGGAACATGTCAGCTATGCGCAACTCCAAATGGTTGACATACAAAACAGCTTGTAGAACCACGTCTCCCACATACCAAGCCATATCCACTTCATCTAGAATCAACAAGTCTCCTCGTAGATACATATAGGACATCAACATGGTATCTGTCGTGACAGAATCTTCAAACACCATCCTGACCACCTCTGTCAGCAACTCAGTAGACCAAGCCCCACTCCATCCATCCTCTAGAAGAGGTAAATCCATCGTGGAAAGCTTCATGTAGAAGGCCAACTTCTGTAATTGGTAGTGGACAAAGAAAGAATGGTCTGGTGGAACATATTCCTGAAACTGCTCAAATGTAGACCATAACAAGTCCATTCTGGATTGCAATCTTTCCACTTTATCTTGGAATAGAGGACACAAGGTAGCCTGTCTCTGAAGAGCAGCCAAGTCCTGCTGTGAAAGAGAAGGGATCAAGGGAACATTAGGGCTTGGAGGAACAGACCGTGACTTTGCCAGTTGATCTTGCAACTGCTTAATTTGGGAAGCTTGGGATGCCACTGTGTCATTAGCAGTCTGTAAGGCGGAAAGTTTAACATCTAAAAGAGTTTGGAACTCCTGTGCTTCTCTGGACATCCTCTCCTTCTCCTCTAAAAGGCTAGTAACCTCTGATTGAGCCTCTAATAACTGGATCTTCAAAGAAGAGATCTCATCTCTTTGGGTTGCAACCAGTTGGGTTTGTTGTTCCATCTACTTAAACAAATCTGCTAGGGTATCCTTAGCAGAGGCTAACTCGGATGTTGCCTTATGCAACTGGTCCTTAGACTGCATGAGTTCTTCATAAAAGGAAGCGTACAGCTGTTGAACACAGGCTATCACTGACAATTCAATGGAACTCTGAATATCTTTACAGAGGAAAGGAATTGCATCTCCTGAGACGAGACTGTTCAGTGAGGGGACTGATATATCCAATGAAGCTTCTCGATGTGCTCTGAGCAGGTTATTACAAGTGAGATAACCAGGGAGATCACTGCCAGAGGTAGCAGGAATGGGCACTGAAGGAAGAACTGAAGGAGCTTTATCCGCTACCCGCTTCAAGCGTTTGCCCTGTATGACTAGGGGAGGCGGAGAATCATCATCCTCTATATCAATGGGTTCTGACTCATCGGAAGGTGGAGGAGGAGGTACTGGATCTGATGGAGGAGGTGGAGGCACACTCTTCTATAAACCTGAGTAGGTCAAGAAGGCAGACAAGTATGATCCATAGGTGACATTGGTAACATTGCCCCTGGTGACTTTGACGGAATGTTGATCCATTTTAGTGAGGAGGTAAGTGCTCCAATCAATAGCGACTCCTTTCAACACCATCCTTGAAGCTGTGAAAAGCTCTTTGAACAAGTACTGGGATGGCGTTTTGGCAGGCATAAACCTGTCCTGGAGAAATTGATAGACCATCTTCCACACAGGATCAGTGATCATGGAAAAAGAAACTCCTGAAGAGTTTATCACCTTCTTAACATCCAGCATTTCCCGTGTCTGCTTTTGTAACAGCTTCAAAATCTCTTCATTAGAGAAAAGCTGACGAGTGGTAACAAAAGGTTCACCTTTGGAGGGAAGAGACAGAGCCTTCCCTAGGCCTCGAGGTGTCAAAGTCATAGAAATACCCTGAACCAGTCCCGACTTCTTGCTGTAGGAGGCCAAAAACTCGTCACACATCGACGGATCCTCTGGAAGCAATGGAAAGGAGGTAGCCACAAAAGCAGCGAGTCCCGCCTTCGTAAGAGGCTCAAAAGTGAGTAGGGAAGAGTAATCCCTACTAACTAGTGGGACATACTGGATAGGAGGAGGAGCGTGAGAAGGCGCCATTCAGATGGTTACACACACACCATAAACACAGACAATCAAGGAGAATGCCTGCAAAGCAACAGACAAAGACCAAGGATAAGATATCAACCAAAACGGTAAAACGTGACTCGACTAACTATCCCCAAGCAAACCACAACCTAGAAAAAATTCGACATGACCTCCAGACATATGCGACCGAAAGCTTCATGCTATGCAACATGCAAACACCCAAAATCCCCGTATCAGGCAATAAAGAAAAAAAACTACACACCGTACCCTTAACCGTAACAAAGACACTAAACCAAAACATCACCACAACCTACACATATCAAGACCACATCTTGGATAAACCAGTGTTTGACCATGGAAATAACTCCAAAGACTGTGCATACCCATCCCACGAAACGGGTTCGTTAAAAAAGGGAAAATTAAGTGCAGTGAGGGGGAATTAATTTAATGCAAGGTTCATTTTAATAAATTATTAAGAAATTGGTGAAGTTTTATTAAGTGATAAACCTTAGCAAAAAAACGGCGGTTCCTTCTTAAAAATTTAATTACCAATTATTAGGTGAAAGCGGTGCTTTAATTCGAATCCCGGACTTCGATCCCCAGACTGGGTCTCTAAATGCAAGTTCATTGATTACAAATTAAGGTGATGTGGAGCGCTTTTTTGCCAGCGCGTGCTCTTGTGACGGCTGGTTCATTTTAAGTAAAAATATTAAAGTGCCTCTTTAGCGCACTTAGCGCGTGCGAAGTGAACCGCAGGTTTATTTTAATTTAAAAAAAATGGTGTGTTTAGCGCGAATGCGTGTGCCATGGTGGTGTTTAGGTTTTATTTTTTGATTATTTGTTTGTTTGGTTGTTCGGTGTTTTTGTTTTGTTTGTTGTTTGTTTTTTATTTTTACATTAACCGTGGGTTTGGGGTAACTGAAAAAAAATAACAAATAAAAGGGAAAATACCTAGTAGTGGGTGTATGTAAATGCAAAGAATGCGCTCTCCTCAATCCAAAAATATCTGGATTTGTTTTTCGAGATGTTTAGTTTGTGTTTGGATAAAAAAGATTTTTGTTTTGTTATTTTATGTTTTTATTTTTAAGGAATTTAGGTGTGAAATAAAATAGTGTGACAGCTTAGAAAAATATGCCAAAAATAAGAAAAAATGTTAATGGAAGTGTTAGGAAGTTTTCGGAAATTAATTTGGAATTTTTAAGCATTTTTAATGAGTTTTTTCATTTTTTTGGGTATGTGTTTAAAAGAATATGGAATTTTAAAATGTTTTGAATTTTTTTCTTGAAATTGAAAGGTTAAAAAAAAAGCAATTGGTTGCAGAAACAGTAGGAAATTTTCTAGATTTTTCTGGATTTTTTTTAGAATTTTAAAGGTTGGTTTTTGTTTAATTTTTATTTGGTTTATTGTGTTTTGTTTTTTTTTAGTTTTTTCAGTGTTGTAAAGGGTTCGGATGTTTGAATTAAAAATCTGGGAAAATACCCAGAAATAAGCTGCGTGGCAGCTGCCTACGAACAAAGTCCCGCACCCGCTCCTGCACAATCAAACTCAACCACACGCTCATGTGTCGGCGGCTTCGAGGGAGAACAAGGGTGTAGGAAGGGTGGTTTCCTGCGGTTCAGTGGAACAGTGTTTTAGGAAGGGGGACGGTGGGTTCAGCTGGTGGGGTTTCTGCGGGGGAACAGGGGTTTGGGAAGGGGTACGGTTTCTGCAGTGCTGTAGGGAAACAGGGGTTATGGAAGAGGTTAGAGGGGATTTGTGTGTTGTGAGGGAAGGGGGGCTTAGGTGGGTGTAGGTGGGGTGGTGTGTGTTTGCAGTGGAGGGAACAAGGGCTTGTGTGGGGGGGTGTGGGTGGGTGTGTGTTTGCAGTGGGGGGAAGGGGGGCTAGGTTGGGGGTGGGGAGGGAATGTGTGTGTGCTGGGGGTGAAAGGGGATTAGTGTGGGGGTGGGGGGGAAAGTGTGTGTTCTGGGGGGGAAAGGGGATTAGTGTGGGGGTGGGGGGGGAAGTGTGTGTTCTGGGGGGGAAAGGGGGCCTGGTTGGGGGTAGGGAGGAAAGTGTGTGTTCTGGGGGGGAAAGGGGATTAGTGTGGGGGTGGGGGGGAAAGTGGGTGGGTGTTGACTGGCACGTGGAGGAGGCGGGAAGACAGGAGGAGGTCAACGGGCGGGAGGACGTGGCACTGACAAGGGCGTCGAGGGCGCTGCAGCCCGCGTGGCAGAGGGCGGGCGTCGGACGCTACACGGCAGGGCGGCTGCGATTGGCGCGGCCGGCGAGGAGGGCGACGAGGCAGTCGAAGGGTGCGCCGAGGCGGGGCGAGGCGCTGCAGGGGGCAGCGCCGAGCGTCTAGGGCGCTGCAGGGACAGGGTGCTTAGAGGCGAAAGGGGCGGCTCAGGCGGGCGCTGCGGGACGCCTGGAGGCGGGCGACTGGCGCGGCCGGCGAGGGCAGGAGGCCTGGCTCCACGTGGTGGCGATGACGGCGCGGAAGGAGGCCTGGCGGCGCTGATTGGCGCGGAAGGAGACCTGGTGGCGCTGACGAAGGGAGAAGGGGGGAAGAAGAGAAGAAGAGGAGGGGAGGGGGGCAAGGATGGAAATGGAGGAGAGGGATGGGAGAGGTGGAGGAGGGTAGGAGAGGGAGAAGCAGAGGAGGAGGAGGAAGGACACAGGGAAGGGAGAGGAAGGGGTAGTTGGAGGAGGGAAGGGGTCGGGGTAGGGGGGGGATAGGGAAGGGTGTGGGGTAGGGGTTAGTGGTTAGGGCATAGGGGGGGTGCCCAAGGGGTGGGGTAGGGGTTGGGTAGGGTGGGAAGATGGGCAGGGGCCCAAAGGGGAAAAATGGGCTGGGGGGCCCATAAAGGAGAGGCGTACCCCCCCCGTCCCGCGCGCGTGTGCGGGGCGGGGTAAAAAAATTTACCGTGATGGGATTGAAAGGGCGCCCGGATGCGGGGACAAGGCACGCGGATGCGACCGAGGCGCGTTAAGACGCGTAAAATTGAAAACGGGCGCGTTCACGCGTAGGACGGGACGCGCGAAAACACAGAAAAATAAAGAAACATTAATATCGCCCAATCCGGACGGAAAAACAAAATGTTGTAAAAACAAAAAGTGGGAAGGACGACAAGGGGAAAACAGGGAAAATGTGCAACGGGGGTTCCGGGGGGCGGGGGTAAAGGGCGGTCACTTGCAAAAATCACAAAAAACGGGTCTAAAAAAGCCATTAAAAATTAATATCGGAAAATCCGTGCATCAGAACGAGGTGCAGGAAAAAGGAAAAATGTGCAGAAAGACGTGCCCGACAATCCTATTACATCAAAACATAGTTCCGACTGAGATAAGATGCGTTCATGTGGGAAAAACCCAAAAAACAAACCTAAAAATGGGATCGGAAATTAATATTGGACGAACCGTTCACCGAAATGACATGAAGTAAGAAGGAAAAATGTCCGTAAGAAGGAATGGCACAGGGTTGTCACGTTAAAACACAATTCCGGTTGAAGTAGGAGGGGTTCACATGCAAAAATACCAAAAATACGCCCGAAAATACATTGAAAAATTAATAATAAAAAATCCAGAAGTCAAAAGAGGATGGAGGAAAAAGGAAAAAGGTGGGGAAAGGCACGGGGGACACGGCTGTCAGATCAAATTGGAATTCCGATGCAAACAGGGCAGGTTCACATGGAAAAATGTCAAAAAGACGCACGAAAAAGTCTTAAAAAACCGAAAAATTAATATTGGACAAACCGTGTATCGGAATGACTCGGAGTAAAAAGAAAAAATGTCAAGGGAAAAGTGGTTGTCAAGGCTATGACGTCAGATCACGGGTCCGAAGCAAGCAAAATGCGTTCATATGGAAAACCCAGCTAATTTGTGCAAAATAATTCAAAAATTAATAACTCGAAAACCGTGCACCGGAACAGGGGTAGGTAAAAAGGAAAAATGGTCAGTTCAGAGGGAGGAACAGGGTATAAGGTGGGATTTGGACTTTGGTGAATGTAGGGTGCGTTCACATGGCAAGACCACAAAATAAGGGAATGAAGGAAAACTGCAAGGGAACAACAAGTCATGGCATAGATGCATTAGTAGGTTGAGGCATATGCAGAAGGATATGCAATGTAGATGCACAGGGACGCGTACCCACACTTAAAACATGAACGGGTAGGGTTAACCGAGCAACAGGGACCTAGGACCATATAACAGACCATCCACTAACGTCCCCACACTTAAAACATGAACGTCACTGAGAAACAGAAGTTGTAGGGTTAGAAAAACTTGGCCCATTTTATTGAGGATCACGGTTGATTGTCGATGGCACTTCCTGTATTGTTGTCGGCTGTTGGAGGTACCAAGGCATCTTCTCGGCACACGTCCTTCATGGCAGGGACCATGCAGCAGTACCCAGGGAGGCAGCTGGTTGAAGGAATCGCAGGAAATTTGTCGATGACGAGGAATATTGCACTCAACTCACAATCACTTAAATGGAATGAAAGAACTGTCACTCGCCCTAGGACTAATATCACTCGAGGAAGAATGATTGAAACCCATATCTTGTACCCGGTTTAGGAATCGACAAGGGGAATGGTGCAGAAGGAGTATGCCAGGGTGCACAGTTGATGGTGCATTAGTGCGTCCAACCCATCTGGCATAAGTGCAAGGAGGAAGGCAAGGGAGCCTTACAGTGCAGTGTACAGAACAGGGTGACGTGTCCTGTGATGACGGCAGAGACCCATCCCGTGGGTGCATAGGGAAACGGGAACATACCTGACTCCAAGTGTCGTAACATCCCTCAATCTCACCTCTCGGTAATTGATTGAAGAAACTCCAGTCATACTCAGCCCACCCTCTGTCTCATGCTCTGCTGATAGATACAGGAGGGCAACCGTGTCCTGAAACCCATTGATGTAATCCTCACAGTCACTTGTGCAAAGGTTGTATGCCTTGTGCACATTTGATGGTGCAAATGTGCATCCCGCCCTGTGCCGGCATATGGTGCGAGAACAGTGCACAGAAACAAATTGTGCTTTGTGCATTGAGAGGCCCATCCCGTGCGTGCAACACTTCATTCACACTACTCACCTCTCATTTGATTTGAAGGGAAAAGACTGGTCACTCGCCTCACCCTCTGTCTCACTCGTTGTTGATAGTTACAGAGGGCAACCCTTACTCACTTTCCCCATCCGGTTAGGATGAAAGCTCACGTCACTCAATTGTTTGTCGATGAAGATCACGTCATCAGTTGAGTTGAAGAGGCGTACCCAGGGAGATAGCCGTTAAATCGAACATTGTGTTGAATAGGACATGTCATCTGCGAGAGGACAGGTAGACGCTCTGCAGAGAGACCCAGGACACAGCATACCAAGGGAGGCAGCTTCAGAATTAGATCCTAGAAATATCAATGGATGAATCCACTTTCTGGACTGCTAGGTGTTGCCACCTTTTCCACAGCCAGCTTCCCGCCCAAGGGTGTTTGCCACCTTTTCCTGGAACAAGGCCTGCTATGACAGGGAATTGCTTCCTTTTCTCCCATAACAGATTTTGTTTTTTTGTGTTTTTTTTTTCTTTTTTTTGTTTTTTTTTCTTTCTCTTTTTTTTTTCTTGTTTTCCCCTATTCCCGAGGGTGTTTCCACCTTTTCTCGAAGAATAGGTCGGGATGACAGGGACCTAAGTCCTTTTCTGCCACGACCGATATGTATTTTTTTTTTCGAATTAAGCAAGGGAATGGTAGAAATACCATTTGTCAGAACCCACCTCGCCACTGCCACTGGTGGAAAATAGAGGATAAGAGATCAAGGCTGGAAGATGAGGCTGAGGGGACAGAGGGTTGTGTCCACCTCATCAGGAATGGCTGAAGAACGGCTATCAGAAGTAGCATCGTAAGAAGTTCAGTGCCGCGCCAACGAGGGAAAGGATCAGGTGACCATGATTGTCAAGATCCCCAAGGAGGAAAGTACTTCTTTAGGCGATATCCATTGATCAGGAAGGGATCATCAGAGGCATCAACGGTCTACACTTGGACAGAGTCATTAGGGTTGACGGCAAGTACCTTATATGGGCCCATCCATCGCTATTGGAGCTTGCCAGGAAACTTGCCAAATCGGGAATCATAGGCTAGGACCAAATCACCTTCTTTGAACTCCTTGTGCTTGATGAAGCTGTCATGGTAAGCCTTGCATCGAGCTTGCGTGGCTTCCATGCACTGTAGAGCCATCCTGCAAGTTTCGTCCAAACATTCCAAGTGCAGGAGACGACGTTGCAGTGAATCATCGTCCCCCAAACGCTCTTTGATAGCCACTCTCAAAGAGGGTAATTCCAGTTCAACAGGGAAAACAGCTTCTGTACCATACACCAGCTGGAAGGGTGTCTGTCCTGTTGCTGCTTTGTAGGAGGTTCTGTATGCCCAGAGGACCTCTGTAATTCGATCATCCCAATCACGATGATGTGCGGCAATTGTTCTTGTCAGAATTGAGCAAAGGATGCGATTGGTGACTTCGACTTGGCCGTTGGCTCTGGGGTAATAGGGAGTGGACTTGCGATGGCAAATCTTATACAACTCTGTCAACTCTTCCATGACTTGATTAATGAAATGAGTGCCTCTGTCACTTACCAGCTCTAAGGGACTGCCAAAACGGGTGATGATATTCTCGTACATGAACAGGGCCACGCTATTACCATCGTCCCACTTTAGGGCTTTAGCTTCACACCACTTTGTGACATAATCCGTACATATCAGGATGTATCGGTTCTGCTTCCTTCTGGTAGGAGGATCGATTGGACCTACGAAGTCGATGCCCCACTTCTCGAAAGGCTTCAAAGGAAGGATAGGCTGCAGTGGCATGGCACTTGTCTTGGTAGGTTTCCCCATTCGCTGACAAGCATCACATCTTTTACAGTAATCATAGGCATCCTTATGAAGGGTAGGCCACCAGTATCCTGCTAGCAGAGCCTTCTTGGCTGTAGCTTCTCCTGCAAAGTGGCCTCCACATGGCTCGTCATGGCAAGCCTTCAGAACAATCCCAATCTCATCTCCTGCAACACACCTTCTAAGCACTTCATCTTTGCCTTTCTTGTACAGTGCACCGCCTAATAGGGTGTAGGGGGCGGATTCTAACATAAGCTTCTTCCTCTCTCGACTAGAAATGCCAGGAGGGTACTGTTGGGTTGCCAGCAGATTGGCAATGTCTGCATACCAGGGAGTTACAGTTTCTACCAAGAATAGGGAAGCATCAGGGAGGTCTGGATCATCCTGCTCCTCATTTGCAGTTTGTGGGATACGCGACAAATGATCAGCCAGAACATGAGAACGACCAGGCTTGGTAATTACCTCAAAGTCGAACTCCTGGAATAGAAGGAGCCATCTCATCATTCGTCCTTTCACGTCTGCTTTGCTCATTAGGAAGGAAAGGGCCTCATGATCCACATAAAACTTAAAGTGGGTGGATAGGAGGTAGTGGCGGAACTTTTCTAAGGCAAACACCATTGCCAAGCACTCAAGCTCTGTCACTGTATAGTTCCGTTCTCGATTAGTGACTTTTCGGCTTGCATAATAGATTGGTTGATCCAACTTAGAGGAGCCCTTTTGGCAAAGGACAGCACCTAAGCCTTCAATAGATGCATCAGTATGTACATGGAACTCTTTCGTCCAATCAGGAGGTTGAAGAATGGGTGCCTCAATCAGACACTACTTCAGAGTGTTGAAGGCTTTATCACATTCTTCCGTCCAAGTAAACTCTGCATCTTTCCTCAAAAGCTTGTGCAAGGAGGTTGCCTTTGTTGAAAAATGGGCTATGAAGTTGGTGGGTGCTGTCAGAGCTGCAATCTTTTCGATCTTTGCAGGGTCTGTTGATATCCCTTGTGCAGAGACAATGTGGTCCAACAGAACTCCAGAAGAGACCCCAAAGATGCATTTGTCGGGGTTAAGGGAAATCCCATACTCCCGGCATCGGTCAAAGCATTGTTCCAAATGTCCCCAGTGTTCACGGATCAAACTATAGACACAGAAGTCATCCAAATATACCTCAATAAAGTCGTGCAGATGATTTTGGAATGCGGCCATCATGACTCGCTGGAAAGTAGTAGGGGCATTGCAGAGCCCAAACGGCATCACTCGGTAAGCGTAGGTCCCCCATTCTGTGGTGAAGGTTGTTTTGGATTGGTCTTCTTCTGCGATTTGGACTTGGTTGTATCCACTCAATCCATCCAGAAGGGAGTAAAGCTCATGTCCTGCCACTGTGTCCAACAGTTGGTCTGTGAAAAGAATCGGAAAGTGATCCTTCTTCGTCTTGGAATTGAGCTTTCAGAAGTCAACACATATTCGCAATTTGCCATTCTTCTTGGGTACAACCACGATGGGTGAAACCCATTCACTATTTGCCACTGGATAGATGAACTCGGCTTCCAGAAGCTTCAGCAGCTCTGCTTTCACCAATGTGGAATAATTCGGGTTCGTTCGCCTCTGTCGTTGCCGTACTGGCTTGGCATCAGGCTCCAAGTCAATATGATGCTGACATATTGTGGGATCAATCCCCTTTAGGTCTTTGTAGGACCACACAAACACGTCCAAATTTTCTTTCAACAAGTTGTACAAGGTTGACAACTCCTCTTTTGGGAGGCTGCTACCCACCTTCAAGTGGCGTTCAGTGCCATCTGCATCCACAAAAGTTAACTGCCTTTCACCTTCTACTTCAAGGATGAAGGTCCCATGGACTGCTTCTGGGTACAGATCCGACTCCTTCAAGGGAGTGATGCCCTCTTCTGATGTCCCACTAGAACCAACTTCTTCTTTTGGTGGAGACTTAGGTTGCTTCTGAAGATGTTGGAATGGGATTAGAGCCGTTTCGGGGTTTGGTTTCAAAATTAATTACCTCTTGGCTTGAAGACTCATCTTCTGATGACACATCCAGGAACGTCACATAACAGGGACCCTCTGATGCCTGTTGGGTTTGTGGGACTAGTGCTTGTTGGCACGGTGCATCATCATCATCTTTCGTTGGCAAGGATGGGTGAGGGCAGCAAGAGCCACTGCTGAAAGACAGCTTAGTCTTCTTAATCCATTTCTTATAAAGATTTTGCATGTGAGAAGATCCATTTACCAGACCAAATGGTACCATCACCATTCTGTCCCACGGCATGAGCTCGTTTGCTTCTGATGCTTCTGGACTCTGCAGGTGGGATAGAATCTTCCGTCTCGCTTTCATAACCTTCTTCTTCCATATCATATCCATCCTCTTCTGTTTCTGTCTCTGTTTCTGTCTCTGCTTCTGCTTCTGTAGGAGCTCTGTAAGAGAAGAACAGGTTCTCTGTTTCCTCTTCTGCCTCTATCTCTGGCTCTGCTTTGGCCATGTAACAGGGAGAGCAGTACTTCCATGCTTCTATCTCACTATCAGAAGTGATTTCGGAAATTGTTCTTGGTTTAGGCAGGAAGTATTCTCCCATTGATAATGGCTTTGCATCTTTTGGGAGTTGGCTTACAGTATCCACTGTTAAGGAATGTGCCACTGTTTTCTTGGGAAGGATCTGTTTGACAGCATCTTCGTCTGCTGATGTTCCATCCGTAGCCTCATTAGGGGAGTTAGAAGATAATTCCAAGGAGGTGGATCCATGCCCTTTTTGAGCACCATATAGCTTCAGCACCACTTTTGTTGGGTCCTCTACCCAAGGTCAAGGTTCCTTTGAACCAATCCATCCTTGCTCTGGCTTCAAAAAGCCATGGTCTGCCCAGTAACAGAGGGTAGGATGTACCATAAGAGTTTGGCTTCACCACCAGATAGGTTAGCCAATAATATTTTCCAGCCACTGTAGTCTTCACATATGGGAGAACGCCCAAAGGCTTAATTCTGCTCTGATCCGCCAGTCTGATGAGCCATTGGGTAGGTTGCACACCTTGTAGGCCTAGATCCTTCATTGTCACATCCGTCATAATGCTCACTGATGAACCTCCATCAATCAGTGCATTTGCAATGAAGCAGCCTTCAATCCACACGCCAGTCTCTGGGGTACCCGGATCTAGGAAGGCGTTAGCCACGTCCACTTCTTTGACAGGCTCTGGAGCTTTGTTGGACTTTGTTGTTGTTGAGGGAGCAATCCTTAAGCCGCGTCTTCTTGTCAGTATACTTTTGAACCTTTTTCGGCAACTGGGAGACAACATCAATAATTGTTAGAATGTGAGGTTTGGTTTAAAGGTATCTAGATCTCTGACCAGATCGTATTCCTTAATAGGATCCACTGGCTTCTCTAACCAGTTAGGGAATGGGGCAACACCCATTTTCATTTTCCTTCTTTCTTCCAACAAGGGTATCATGGGAACTTCTTCTGCCAATTGTGGCACTTCCTCCTCTTCTATCTCCTGGACCTCTGGTCCTGTCTCTGGAACTGTCTCTGTGACTCTCTGTGGCACTGTAGTGCTCTGTACGGCACTGTCAGGCTCTGTTCTGTTCTGTTCTTCTAGTGGAAGATTAAACTTTACTGTTCTGGCAGGAGGATTATTTTCTTTCTGGATAGGTGGTTCCTTCTTCTTTGCACGCGTGATGGCATCAACTTCCAATTCCACTAAATTGGAGGTAGGCTCTTGGGCCTTGGCCGGACTATCATTAGCACTGTTTTTCACTGAGGCTGGGCTTGGACAATCTTTTGCGGTGTGGCCTTCTCCTTTGCATCGACTGCATAAGGGCTTGTAATCCACTGACCTTCTGGGATTTGGACAATTTGGTGAGATGTGTCCCTTTTCTCCACATCTGTAACACTCCACTTCTAATCTCTGACCACCGCCAGACTGTCTCCCTCTGTAACTTTGTGAGGGAAATCTTCTAGGTCCGAAATTAGGACCAAACTCCCTAGGCTTGGGTCCAATATCCTGTGTTGTCATTTTGGATTCCAGCAAGTTGAATCTTGCGTCTTCTTCCTTCCGTCTCCTATCATGCATCTCTTTCAAAGAGCAAATGTCCTCTGTATGGTTCTTCCGCAAACAGTAGGAACAAAAAGCTCCAAGAATGGTTGGTTTTCGTGTGCATTCAGTGGCTAAATGACCTACTTGATGACACTTACCACACCAAGTATTTGACCGCATCACATCCCTTCCTGCTCCTGCCACATTGGATATGCTAGCGGTATTCACTTTCAGCATCTGTAGCTACTCTGTAATCACATCCATCAACTCCTTTTTAATATTTGCAACTGAGTTGGATAAGTAATCCTTCAAGCTTTCTCCTCTGGAGGTACTGGTAGTAGGGTTTTGAGGAGTCTCTATAATCACTGCATAAAAAGGTTGGGCTGGTACAGAGGGGTCTCTGTTCTGATTCTGATTCAGAGCTCCTGTTTGAACTGTTGGCTGTTGGCTCCAGTTGGTAGGGTTCCACTGTTGCTGCTGATTTGGCATTGGAGAAATTGGTTGGGACCATTGTTGTGTGGTTGAACCATCATTTGAGGCATTGATTGTGGCCACTGTGGATTTGGTGCACTGTACTGTGATACTGAGGGCATCTGTTGGTAGGGGTAGGGGACAGTCCCTGGGACTGCATTTGGTGGGTACATCATTCCTGGCATCAGAGGAGGTAGGACTCCTCTTCCTGGATTCATCGCCAATCTAGCTTCCACTTCATCGTACAATCTTGCACCTTCTGTTGCAGCTTGCAATGTAGCTGGTCTTTGCAGCTCCACAAACTTACGGACTTCTGGTTGTAATCCTCTGAGAAACACCCCCTTCTGAATGCCATCATCTAGATTATGGTTAGTCCATCTCTTCAGGATGGATTCCATTCGTGAGACATAAGCTTCTACTCTTTCTCTAGAGGACTGACTTAAATTCATAAATTCCTCTTGCATCCGCTCTTCAAAACCTTCACGCCTGAATTTAGTGAGGAAGGCCAACTTCAGGTCGTCCCATGTGCCAAAAGTTCCTGCTGCTTGTCTCTCATACCACTGAAACGCCACACCCTTGAAAGTGGCGGGAAATATTGCTAACCAATGCTCAGGGGTTCTAGCATTGTTAGCCACACATGCTACCATAAACTCTGCTACATGAAGATTAGGGTCTTCATTGTACTCTCCCTTAAAAACTGGCAATGGAACTACATTCGCTCGCCTGTCGTCAATATTTCCAGGACGGATCTGGCTTGGAAGTGGACCTCCAGCAGGAGGAGGAAGGGCTTGACGTGCCATTGGGGCTTCTGTAAAGAGTTCCGCAAGGGCGTCAAAGGCGGCTTCTGCTGCGAGCTTGTTCTCGGCTCTGATTTTTGCTTTCTCTCTTTTCACATACCTCTGGAATCGTTCTAACGCTTGCTTCTTTATTGCGCCATTCATCAGGGGGTTGGCTCCACTATGTTGTTAGTGCTCCACAGGAGGATAACAGAAGGCTTCAGTCTCTGGAGGACTGTCTTGCCAACATTTCTTCTACTTCTTCCTTTTCAACGTCTCTGAATTTTGCTTTCATGCCACTGCACAGAGGAAGGTATTCGGTTCTGAAGGTGTCAAAATGCATACGTCTAAGCATTGTGGTGGTGCCATCATCATAGTAATGCCAGCTTCTGATGGTTTCAACAGTGTATGTTGTAAAGAACACTCTGTTTACCAACTTCCAGTGGGTTGCTAATTGAACAAACAGAAGATTATCAGTACACCAAGCATCCCATGTATCTTGCTGTTGAGTATCCACGAACAAATTCCAACTCTTTTCCTTCTTGTCTCTGTGAACCTCTATAGACCAAGACTCCTAAAGCTTCTTCACAATCTCCCACTTGATGATGTATGGAAACTTCTCAATGCCAAATCTTCCATGTATGGTCATTCTCTCTGTTTTTGCTCTTCAGATTGTCCCCAAACAGTTTGCCACCAAGATGCAAGTTTCTGTTGCTTCAACAGGAAGAGGAAACTGTCCACCACATAGAGCATGCATCATGATGGTGATGTGTTTCCGCCATTGTGGGATAAAATTCTTGTGGAAAGTGGCTTTGATTATGAGAAATTCCAACTCTTCAGTGGAAGAAGGAACTTTACAAACATCCATTGAATTCTTCTCTTTCTTGGCAATGCCAATTCCTTCATTTTCAGCCTCTTCTGGTGCTTGTTGATGGCAAGTTTCCCCGGCTGTGCACCAAAAACATGGAGCCCCAAGAGAAACACCAAGGAAAAGGGAATTTTATTGCAAGAAAATCTATCTTGTAACATCAACAAGCTTGTTTATTAGGTTTCATATGATCACAATGAAGAAAAGAACACCAGGCACAACAACTCTTCATGCAGCATCATGTAGATCTCCCACGGATTTGATAGAATCAACCATATTCTTCAATGTCTTCACAAAATCCATCAATAGAACAAAGAAAGCAAAGGAATACACCATCTTTGAATGGAAATACATCACATAGTATTCATCTTCAATATCTTCATAGTCTTTTCTCTCAATCTTTCACATACAATCACTTTGTTTAGTAGAATTGACTATCTCTGACTCTCTCTCTCTCTCCATCAATAATACATCATATCCTCACTACAATCTCTCAAAATAACTCTCAATAATCCTTCTTAGGTCGTGGATACCCCTCCCAAGAGGTATGTTTGATATGAAGAGTCACCAGAGCCACTACAGTATCCTTTCATAGCTCACTACTGTCACTTCACTCCAATCTTTACTTGAGTCTTCAGCAGCTACTTCTTTCACTTCTTTCAGCTCTTTTGCACTTGTATTCACCTCTTTCCAAGGCTAGAAAACTTTCCCAAGCTACACTCTCATCCAATAGAACACATACAGAAGCATACAGAACAGTCTACAGAACAGTACCAGAACAGCTACAGTACAGTTACAGAACAGAGACAGAAGCTCTACAGAAGACCTACAGAAGGTTACAGAAGGTCATCAAAACCTCATAACTCATACTCAAACCATTCCAAACTCTCACAAACCATTCAATAAGCTTTCACAATATCTCAATCTTCATCAATCATCAATTTATCCCTCCTTACAGAAGTCAATCAGAACAAAACAGAACAAAACAGAAGCTATACAGAACCAATCAGAACCTCACAGAACCACTGATAAACATCATGAACTCAATAAAACCATTCCAACCTATCCAAAACACTCTCAAACCACTTTCAAACCAATCAATCATCTCATAAAATCAACCATTCAGCTCTCAAAAACAACAAAAATTAGCCAAAAAACAAGTCATTTCAACACTCAACAAAATGGTAATGCTGCACAGAATTCACAGCAACAGTCACAAGATATTACTGGACCTAGAGCATCCTCTAGCAGTGGTTCACATTCTTCGCCATGGACAAGCAGATTGAGATCAGGAGAATCTCCTCAAAACAATGCAGATAGTGGTATGCAAGTTTCACGAAAAGGAAAAGAGAAGGAAGATCAACCCATGGTTGATGTGAATGCAGGTCACTCTTATGTGGATGGTGAATCCAGTGGCTCAGAACAGAGCATTGATGATGAGTTGGGTATTCCTTCTATTGTTACACCTGGAGTAAGGAAGACGAGGGATGTTTTGAGAGCACCTGGGAGTGAACCTACTTTGCGCAGGTCTACCAGAGCTAGGTATCTTGTGGATAGGCTGAAATATGATGGATTTATAGCCATTCACTATGCCTATATGGTCAAAGTGATACAGGAACCGGAACCCACTTCTTTTGAGCAAGCCATGGGAAAAGAAAAATGGGAGAAAGCCATGGATGAAGAAATGGATGCCTTGGAAGCAAATGCTACATGGGAATTGGTACCTTTGCCTAAAGATAAGAATGCAATTGGTTGTAAGTGGGTTTATAAGGTGAAACACAATGTAGATGGTTTTGTGAATAGATATAAGGCAAGATTAGTAGTCAAGGGGTATGCACAAACATATGGCATTGATTATGAAGAAACATTCAGTCCGGTTGCAAGGATGGCAACCGTAAGAGCAGTCACTGCTATGGCTGCATCAAAGGGATGGTCTTTACATCAGATGGATATAAAGAATGCCTTCTTGCATGGTGATTTGCAAGAAGAGGTCTATATGGAGCAGCCACCAGGTTATGTGCATGTTGTTCATCCTGAGTTTGTTTGCAGGTTGAAGAAAGCCTTGTATGGCTTGAAGCAAGCACCTAGAACATGGTCTGACAAGATAGGACAGTATCTTGTCACTATTGGCTTTCAGATTTCCAGGGCAGCTTTCTCACTTTATGTGAGAAAAACAGAGAAAGGTATTATGCTACTTGTCATTTATGTTGATGATTTGATTATGACAGGTGATAGTGATGAAGATATCCTTCATGTGAAAATGCTATTGAAGCAGAAGTTTGAGATGAAGGATTTGGGAGAGCTGCGTTATTTCTTGGGCATTGAGGTGATTAGATCACCAAGTGGGATACGGCTCTTGCAGAGGCAGTATGGATTGGACATGTTGTCCAAATATGGGATGACAGGCTATAAGCCTATTTCAGTTCCTTTGGAGCAGAATGTGAAGCTGAGCGCAGATGTAGGTGAGCTTCTCGAAGACCCTACTATGTACAGATGCATAGTAGGAAGTTTGATTTATATGACTATTACCATGCCATATTTGAGCTATGCTGTTGGATTGGTAAGTCAGTTTATGCAGGCTCCAAGGAAACCGCATTTGGATGCGGCTAGACACATACTCAGGTATGTGAAGTCCACATTGCAGTATGGACTATTTTATGAGACTGGGGTTCAGATACAGTTGCATAGATACACTGATACTGATTGGGCTGGTAGTATTTTTGATAGACGATCTACCAGTGGATATGTGTTCTCTTTTGGGAGTGCTGCAGTCACATGGAGCAGCAAGAAACAGCCTACAGTTGCCTTGTCAAGCATAGAGGCTAAGTATAGGGACGCAGCAATGGCTGCATGTGAGGTAGCTTGGTTGCATAAGCTACTTTATGATATGCATCAGCCTACAGATGGGCCATTTGTCATTTATTGTGACAACATGAGCAGTATACACTTGGAAAATAACCCAATCTATCATGCTAGAACAAAGCACATTGAGGTGCATTATCACTATGTGCGGGAGAGGGTTTTATTAGGTCTTATTGATCTAGTTTATGTCAGCAGAGAGGATCAGGTAGCTGACATATTTACGAAGGCATTGGGCGCAGAGAAGTTGCGCAAGTTCAGAGACATGCTTGGCGTGCAGGAATTGGGATTGAGCTCGAGGGGGAGTGTTGAGATATCGAGCTCCACTCGTGATATGCAAGGGTGACCGTTGTGCATTTATGTCACCGACTTGTTACCTGCAGATCCGGTTGGTACACCGCCCATGAATAATAGCTAGATGACAACTATCCTTATCTACTCTAGTTCGTGGCTCAGTTAGTATGCCACCTTAGTTAGTTGAGTTTGATTTGAGACCCACATATAGGGTTCTTCTATTTCTTTTGTACTTGAGTTCTTTTGGCTTACACAACTAAGAAGAGGAAAACTGTTTTCAGCCTCCACTTGTGTGTGTATTCCCCCATTATGCAAGCAAGAAAGCTACAAGTGAGACTCCTTCCTTCTCTCCCACAATCTTGATAGGCCCTTCAAAAAGACAACGAAGTGTGAATCCGACTATATAGCACAGAGGATACACCTAGCACTACTAGGTGTGAGGATAATCACGACTTTTAGCAAGGGTGACCTCACCAAACCTCGAGGGAAGGGAAAGGAGCGTTCTGACATACCAAGCAAGCCTAGTAATGAGAGCAGGGAGTTGTTGAAAGAGTTGATGCAAGCGCAGGTTGAACGGAGAGAACTAGTGAAGCGAGGCCATGCTTGAAACAAAGAGGTTAGGAGACAAGCCCAAGGATGGGGCTTGGACTTATAAATATCGTAAAAGATCACGAAAGAAGCCCAAGCCTTATAGACGAAGGCACCCATGGAGAGCTAGCACGACGCCACGATGGATATCCAAGGCGTTGCTTCATACTCAGGGGTATTATGCAAGCAACCGATGGATTTGGGTACCAAAACCCCCTGCTGAACCACCTTTGTCAGAAGCCCAAATTATGTCAAAAGCAAAGAGGCGTAGGAGGAAACCTAAACAAAAATCCAAGTCTCAAACCACCTTGTCAGAAGCCCAAATTATGTCAAAAGCAAAGAGGCGTAGGAGGAAACCTAAACGAAAATCCAAGTCTCAAACCAAAAATATTGGAGTGATTGAGCCTCTCACGATTGAAATCAAGAAACCAACCATGACCTATCAAAAAGTAGATCCTTAGCCTAGCATTCTTAGCAAGTGGATATCAAAGGTAATTGTCGAGCGTGGCCCAAGGAGCCTTTGACTTCCCAAGAGGATAATGAGCACCATAGGCACAACATTGCTCATGATAAGGCTGATTGCTCAACAAAGCTAATGACAGAATCGTCGAACAAACACGAGCAAATTCTCCAGTCAGTACCAAGCCCACAAAGGAGTCCCAAATCTCCTACATCCTCTTCACCTAAATGGACACGGGAAGCACGGCAACAGTAGTCTCATGCCGCTGCTCAACCTGCACAAGTGAAGACGCAAAGGGCAACAAAAGACACGACCACTTTTGATCTGCCTAAGGATTTGACACTTCAGTCTACCAATGGTAGCCAGTCCACTGAACTAGCCACCACTACTTCCAATCAGGGACAACAGCAGTCACAGCCATCGGCCATGACTACACCCCTTGCAGAACATGTCCCTAACAATTCATCTGCGGAGGAGGTGCCGCAACAAGTATCCTTGAAAACTCCAACTCCAATCCGCAACCAGTATCCTTGACAACCAATATCTCTAAAATAATGAGTCAATCTAAACAAAACACAAAAAAAACTCAATATAGGAAAAGATAATTATTTCTCTTGTAACTATTTAGGCAAATTATGAAAGGCACTTATATATAACTATTATGTAGTATCGATATGCGGACTTGGCAGCAACCAAGGTCAATATCTTCCTCATCTTCTTCACTAATCACTCCAAAGCTTCTCATATATGCAATGGTTGTAGGGAGCTTTAACTCTAACATATCTAGAAGGGATATATCTAGAAGGGGTATAGACAACCCTCTGAGGGAAATTAAAATGAAGTGATCAACATGCTTTATGGAACAAAATCGAGATTACCTTGAGAACAAAATCTTCACAACTAGCAAAAATGAACTTGGAGCATCAAAACTAAGAAAAATGAAATTTCTTTGCACACAAAACAAGCATGATTTATAATGAGGTCTAGCACCTACAAATAGGTATCCCCCTGAGTGAATACCAAGCTTTATGGATGTATTGTTCATAGCAAAAGGCAAACAATTAACTTGCATACTTTTCATAATAGGAGCAGAGGAGAAAGATCTAGATTACCTTGAAAAAAAAATTGGATCAAGCAACAAAAACGAAGTTGGAGCATCAAAATCGGGAAAAATGAAATTACTTTGCATACTAAATAAGCATAGTTTATAAAGAGATCCCTAACCTATAAATAGACGGCCCCCTCAATGAATAAAAAAAGCATGATCAATAATTCCACTTTTAGATTCTCATCCAATCATGTCCACAAATGGACAACTGGTCCATGATTAATAATGTTTACTTTTACTAGAGTTCTCATTATGCTCAAAAAGAAAAATACCAAATATGTGGTCTTTTCACATCATGTATCCAAAATGAACGTCCACCTCCACTTCTTCATATCCCCTTTAAATCTTCCAGTCACTAGTTCATGGTCCCCATCTCATTGAACAATAGCCAAAATAAAACTCTCAAGTCTTTGATTTGCATTTTATGTGTCGAGGAAGGGCAAGCATAAAATTTAAATTAGTTTGCTTAAGGGAAGGTTGATGCATCATCTTATGTTGATTTTTGTCCATATCAAGCACACTAATGTAGACATAATACATATGCTTGCAAGCCAGGAAGGGTTTACTTTCCAACTCTCTCTTTTGAAAGTCAGGACACGTGTAGAAGGGCTCACGATTGACATGCACCTCATACAAATGCTTTGACATAACATAAAATATGACTTTCTCATTTGCCACCACTACTTTCTCTTCCATGAAAACTACGTCCAATGCCTCAGCTAATGTAAATTTTCTTTCTGCATCCTTAGAAATACAATGTCTCCATTTTGTTCTTTGCTTTCCACTTGAAGAGGTGAGTGGTCCTATTCCATGGGTTGTAATATTTTTGGGCTTAAGTGGAATGCCATCATGCTTGAATGCAAAACCTCCTTTTATAAGAATTGAAATATCCTTTGCAGAAGCATTGGCACCCTTGTCAATAGACCAAATATTTGGTCGCAAGGGCACATGCTTAACTTGTTTATCAACATCCCATGTATGTTCCACATCATGATTGGCAATAGGCTTAACTTGAAATTCCCTCTCTGACCAAAATGAAGGGCATAGTAACCCAGGTGATCTACTTTCTATCACATTGTAGCACTTCTTTCTATTTATAATACCAAAACATTTTCATTTGTATTGAATGAGCATTCTTCGAATGGCCCACAAACTTCTATGCATTTTCTCCTTTGAGACAATATTAGTTGGGAGATCCATTTCAATTTGCATTGCATGCACCTTATGGTCCAAGCCTACTTTTGTAGCTTGGTCATTTCTATTTTGAAAATTTATCTTGCATTGTCATGCCACTATGAGGACATAGTATGAAAAACTTTGGAGTGCATCATCATCCAACTTTCTTATTGATCAAGAGAGTCAATGACATTTGAGTCATTAGTTCTAGTGTGAGTGGCATGGATGGTCCCAAAATACTAGATTTTTGGACAATTTTAGCCTATTTTAGATATGTTGGATATTATTTATTGTAAATATCCAAAAAAGCTAGAAAAACTTCTAGATTAGGGTGGCATGCAAAAAGCAAGTTGCTTTTTTAGCTAGTTATGGGTTTTTTCATAAAAAAGAAAGATGGGCGAAATCGCACATGTCACGATTGCAGTTGACAGCCAGAAAACATCACTTTGAACTGGAAGAAGAAGAAGAAGTGATCTAGGAGATCCCTGACTAGGTGTTTTGGGGTTCTACCCCCCTTTTGAAGCCAATAGAGCCATCAGGTTTGGGTTCCGAGCAATAGAGAGGAAGTTGTTGTTTGATACTTGTTTTTGGTCTACCAGGGAGCTTTAGTAGATCTAATGCTTAGAGATTGCTTCTCAGTAGTGCAAGACAAGGAATTTCAGGTTCTGCCAATACATATTGATTCGATTCATTGTGCTTTGTCTTTATCTTGTTTACCTCTTGTCTATTCTTTTTCTTCTCTTCTATCTCCCATCTCTACTTCCTTCTACCTCTGATCCTCGGTGGATACAACCTTTTGACAAAAACCCCACCAACATTGGTAAAGCTGACGTGAAATGTCATTAGAAGAAGGAAAGACAAGATGGGAGAACCTTCAAACACAATCTCCAGTGATGTTTTGCAGCAGTTGGTGCAGAATATGAATATGCTTATGCATGTACAACAACAACAACAGGTGATGCAGGCTTTTGCTCAAACAGAAAGTGTTGTGATGAATGCTCTGCAAGAAGTTGAGCGTGAGATGAAATTGTTCAATGGTAGGAATGCATATGTATATGTACATACCTATGCTCAAAATATGGAATTCTTTGGGGTGGCTCAACTTGCATGGAGATAGTATTTTGTTCAAATCACTGTACATGAACTGAAAGCGCAAATCACTGAATTGTACATGCAGGATGCTGACTGGGTAGCTTTCAAGAAGACACTCAGGGAAGAATTTTACATTGAATATACCAGTTTGATTATGCGCAAGACTTTTCAGGAGTGGGTTTTACAACCCAATAAGGGTCTTGTGGCTTAGAATTGTTAAGAGAATTTGAAAGTCGATTTGAACAACTGGATCTTGCAGAACAATAAGCTCTTGCAAGTTAGAAAATTAAATTGTTTCTACAAGCAGCAGATCTCGAGCTTCAAGAGAAGCTTGATGATTTGCTAGAGGATCACACTACAGAGGTAGGTCTAAAAATAGAGTGGAGACATGTCAAGGAAGTTGTTACTGCACTTGTGAAAAAGCATAGAAGAAGAGAAAGATTGCATGTCTCTAGCTTGCCCACTGTTACGGGTAAAACAATTGATGTATCTAGTAAGCCATCCACTTCTGTGGCTAAACCTATGGCTGTACCTACTGTTCCCACTATTAGGGAAGATGTATTAGATGAATTGGTCAAAGGCATGTGGGATCTTCAATTGAAGCTTGCAAAATTGAATGAAAAAGGACAAGAGGAAAGGGGACGACGGGCAACAGCCCCTAAGCCAGGAAAAAGATGTATGTGGTGTGATAGTTTGCAGCATGAGAGAAAGGATTGTGTTGCCTATTAGGAGGCCTTGGCACGAGAGCTCATCTTTTGGAAAGATGGCAAGATCCATGCACAAGAAACGGGATTGCCTCTTGCTTTGAATTTTGGAAAGAATTCCTCATAATCAAAGCCACTTTCCACAAGAAGTTCATCCCACAATGGCGGAAACACATCACCATCATGATGCATGCTTTATGTGGTGGACAGTTTCCTCTTCCTGTTGAAGCAGCAGAAACTTGCATCTTGGTGGCAAACTGTTTGGGAACAAACTAAAGAGCAGAAACAGAGAGAATGACCATCCATGGAAGATTTGGCATTTATTGAAAAGTTTCCAGACAACATCAAGTGGGAGATTGTGAAGAAGCTTCAGGAGTCTTGGTTTGTAGAGGTTCACAAAGACAAGAAGGAAAAAAGTTGGAATTTGTTCGTGGATGCTCAACAGCAAGATACATGGGATGCTTGGTGTACTGATAATCTTCTGTTTGTTCAATTAGCAACCCACTGGAAGTTGGTAGACAGAGTGTTTTTCACAACATACACTATTGAAACCATCAGAAGCTGGCATTACTATGATGATGGCACCACCACCATGCTCAGACGTATGCATTTTGACACCTTCAGAACCGAATACCTTCCTCTGTGCAATGGCATGAAAGCAGAATTCAGGGACATTGAAAAGAAAGAAGTAGAAGAAATGTTGGCAAGAGAGTCCTCCAGAGACTGAAGCCTTCTATTAACCCTCTGTGGAGCACTAACAACATAGTGGAGCCACACCCCTGATGAATGACGCAATAAAAAGGCAAGCGTTAGAACGAGTCCAGAGGTACGTGAGAAGAGAGAAAGTAAAAATCAAGGCTGAGAACGAGCTAGCATCAGAAGCTGCCTTTGATGCCCTTGCGGAACTCTTTACAGAAGTCCCAATGGCACATCAAGCCCTTCCTCCTGCTGGAGGTCCACTTCCAAGCCAGATCCGTCCTGGAAATATTGATGACAGGCCAGCGAATGTAGTCCCATTGCCAGTTTTTAAGGGAGAGTACAATGAAGACCCCGATCTTCATGTAGCAGAGTTTATGGTAGCGTGTGTGGCTAACAATGCCAGAACCCCTGAGCATTGGTTAGCGATATTTCCCGCCACTTTCAAGGGCGCGGCGTTTCAGTGGTATGAGAGACAAGCAGCAGGAACTTTTGGCACATGGGACGACCTGAAGTTGGCCTTCCTCACTAAATTTAGGCGTGAAGGTTTTGAAGAGCGGATGAGAGAGGAATTTATGAACCTAAGTCAATCCTCTGGAGAAAGTGTAGAAGCTTATGTCTCACGAATGGAATCCATCCTAAAGAGATGGACTAACCATAATCTAGATGATGGCATTCAGAGGGGGGTGTTTCTCAGAGGATTACAACCAGAAGTCCGTAAGTTTGTGGAGCTGCAAAGACCAGCCACACTGCAAGCTGCAATAGAAGGTGCAAGACTGTACGATGAAGTGGAAGCTAGATTAGCGATGAATACAGGAAGAGGAGTCCTACCTCCTCTGATGCCAGGAATGATGTATCCACCAAATGCAGTTCCAGGGACTGTTCCCTATCCCTACCAACAGATGCCCTCGGTATCATAGTACAGTGCACCAAATCCACAGTGGCCACAATCCATGCCTCAAATGATGGTTCAACCACAACAACAATGGTCCCAACCAATTTCCTCAATGCCAAATCAGCAGCAACAGTGGAATCCTACCAACTGGAGTCAACAGCCAACAGTTCAAACAGGAGCTCTGAATCAGAACCAGAACAGAGACCCCTCTGTACCAGCCCAGCCCATTTATGGAGTGATTACAGAGACTCCTCAAAACCCTCCTACCAGTGTCTCAGGAGGAGAAAGCTTGAAGGACTACTTATCTAACTCAGTTGCAAACATCAAAAAGGAGTTGATGGATGTGATTACAGAGCAACTACAGACGTTGAAAGTGAACACAGCGAGCATATCCAACGTTGCAGGAGCAGGAAGAGATGTGATGCGGTCAAATACTTGGTGTGGTAAGTGTCATCAAGCAGGCCATTTAGCCACTGAATGTATACGAAAACCAACTATTCCTGGGGCCTTCTGTTCCTACTGTTTGCGGAAGAACCATACAGAGGACATTTGCTCTCTGAAGGAGATGCATGATAGGAGAAGGAAGGAAGAAGACACAAGATTCAACTTGTTGGAATCCAAAATGATAACACAAGATATTGGACCCAAGCCTAGAGAGTTTGATCCTAATTTCGGACCCAGAAGATTTCCCTCTCAAAGTTACAGAGGAAGACAGTCTGGCGGTGGTCAGAGATCAGAAGTGGAATGTTACAGATGCGGAGAAAAGGGACACATCTCACCAAATTGTCCAAATCCTTGAAGGTCAGTGGATTACAAGCCCTTATGCAGTCGATGCAAAGGAGAAGGCCACACTGCAAAAGACTGTCCAAGTCCAGCCCCAGTGAAAAACAGTGCTACTGATAGTCCGGCCAAGGCCCAAGAGCCTACCTCTAATTTAGTGGAATTGGAAGTTGCTGCCATCACTCGTGCAAAGCAGAAGGAACCACCTATCCAGAAAGAAAAAAACCCTCCAGCCAGAACAGTGAAGTTCAATCTTCCATCAGAAGAACAGAACAGAACAGAGCCTGATAGTGCCGTACAGAGCTCTACAGTGCCACAGAGAGTTACAGAGACAGTTACAGAGATAGGACCAGAGGTCCAGGAGACAGAAGAGGAGGAAGTGCCACAAGTGGCAGAAGAAGTTCCTGTAATTCCTTTGTTGGAAGAAAGAGGGAAAATGAAAATGGGTGTTTCCCCATTCCCTAACCGGTTAGAGAAGCCAGTGGATCCTATTAAGGAATACGATCTAGTTAGAGATCTAGATACCTTTAGACCAAATCTTACATTCCGACAATTATTGATGTTGTCTCCCAGTTGCCGGAAAAGGTTCAAAAGTATACTGACAAGAAGACGTGGTTTAAGGATTGCTCCCTCAATAGCAACAAAGTCCAACAAGGCTCCAGAGCCTGTAAAAGAAGTGGATGTGGCTAACGCTTTCCTAGATCCAGGTACTCCAGAGACTGGCGTATGGATAGAAGGTTGCTTTATTTCAAATGCATTGATTGATGGTGGTTCATCAGTAAACATTATGGCGGATGTTACAATGAAGGATCTAGGCCTACAAGGTGTGCAACCCACCCAATGACTCATCAGACTGGCGGATCAGAGTAGAATCAAGCCTTTGGGCATTCTTCCATATGTGAAGACTACAGTGGCTGGAAAAGATTATTGGCTGACCTATCTGGTGGTGAAGCCAAACTCTTATGGTACATCCTATCCTCTGCTACTGGGCAGACCATGGCTTTTTGAAGCCCGAGCAAGGACGGATTGGTTCAAAGGAACCTTGACTTTGGGTAGAGGATCCAACAAAGTGGTGCTGAAACTGTATGGTTCTCAAAAAGGACATGGATCCACCTCCTTGGAATTATCTTCTGACTCCCCTAATGAGGCTACGGATGGAACATCAGCAGACGAAGATGCTATCAAACAGATCCTTCCCAAGAAAACAGTGGCACATTCCTTAATAGTGGATACTGTAAGCCGACTTCCAAAAGATGCAAAGCCATTATCAATGGGTGAATACTTTGTGCCTGAACCGGGAATGACTTCTGAAATCACTTCTGATAGTGAGATAGAAGCATGGATGTACTGCTCTCCCTGTTACATGGCCATAGCAGAAACAGAGACAGAGACAGGAGAGGAAACAGAGAATCTGTTCTTCTGTTACAGAGCTCCTACAGAAGCAGAAGCAGAAGCAGAAGCAGAGACAGAGACAGAAGAGGATGAATATGATATGGACGAAGAAGGTGATGAAAGTGAGCCAGAAGAATCTATTCCACCTGAAGAGGATACATTTGAGGAAGAAGTTCCAGAAGCATCAGAAGCCGATGAGCTCATGCTATGGGACAGAATGGTGATGGTACCATTTGGTCTAGTAAATGGATCTTCTCATATGCAAAACCTTTATAAGAAATGGATTAAGGAGAACAAGCCGTCTTTTAGCAGTGGCTCATGCTGTCCTAACCCATCCTTGCCGAAGAAAGATGATGATGATGCACCGTGCCAACAAGCACCAGTCCCACAAACCCAACAGGCATCAGAGGGTCCCTGTTATGTGACGTTCCTGGATGTATCATCAGAAGATGAGTCTTCAAGCCAAGAGGTAATTACTCTTGAAACCAAACCCGAAACGGCTCTTATCCCATTCCAACGTCTTAAAGAGCAACCTAAGTCTCCACCAAAAGAAGAAATTGGTTCTAGTGGGACATCAGAAGAGGACACTACTCCCTTGAAGGAGTCGGATCTGTACCCAGAAGTAGTCCGCGGGACCTTCATCCGTGAAGTAGAAGGTGAAAGGCAGTTAACCTTTGTGGATGCAGAAGGCATTGAACGCCACTTGAAGGTGGGTAGAAGTCTCCCAGAAGAGGAATTGTCAACCTTGTACAACTTGTTGAAAGAAAATTTGGACGTGTTTGCATGGTCCTACAAAGACCTAAAGGGGATTGATCCCACAATATGTCAACATCATATTGACTTGGAGCCTGATGCCAAGCCAGTACGGCAACGACAGAGGCGAATGAACCCGAACTATTCCACATTAGTGAAAGCGGAGCTGCTGAAGCTCCTGGAAGCCGAGTTCATCTATCCAGTGGCAAATAGTGAATGGGTTTCACCCATCGTGGTTGTACCCAAGAAGAATGGCAAATTGCGAATATGTGTGGATTTCCGAAAGCTTAATACCAAGACAAAGAAGGATCACTTTCCTATCCCTTTCACAGACCAACTGTTGGACACAGTGGCAGGACATGAGCTTTATTCTCTTCTGGATGGATTCAGCGGATACAACCAAGTCCAAATCGCAGAAGAAGACCAATCCAAAACAACCTTCACCACAGAATGGGGGACCTACACTTACCGAGTGATGCCATTTGGGCTCTGCAATGCCCCTGCTACTTTCCAGCGAGTCATGATGGCTGCATTTCAAAATCATCTGCACGACTTTATTGAGGTATATTTGGATGACTTCTATGTCTATAGTTCGATCCGTGAACATTGGGAGCACCTGGAACAATGCTTTGACCGATGCCGGGAGTATGGGATTTCCCTCAACCCCGACAAATGCATCTTTGGGGTTTCTTCTGGAGTCCTGTTGGGCCACATTGTCTCTGCACAAGGGATATCAACAGACCCTGCAAAGATCGAAAAGATCGCAGCTCTGGCAGCACCCACCAATCTCAAACAGTTGAGGGGATTCCTAGGCCATGTGGGTTACTACAGAAGGTTTATAGCCCATTTTGCGACAAAGGCAACTTCCTTGCACAAGCTTCTGAGGAAAGATGCAGCCTTCCACACTCTGAAGTAGTGTCTGATTGAGGCACCCATTCTGCAACCTCCTGATTGGACGAAAGAGTTCCATGTACACACGGATGGATCCATTGAAGGCTTAGGTGCTGTCCTCTGCCAGAAGGGCTCCTCAAAGTTGGATCAACCGATCTATTACACAAGCCGAAAAGTCACTGATAGGGAATTGAACTATACAGTGACAGAGCTGGAGTGCTTGGCAATGGTGTTCGCCCTGGAAAAGTTTCGCCATTACCTCCTATCCACCCACTTTAAATTTTATGTGGATTATGAGGCCCTGTCCTTCCTGATGAACAAAGCAGATGTGAAAGGATGAATGATGAGATGGCTCCTTTTATTCCAGGAGTTCGACTTTGAGGTGATTACTAAGCCTGGTCGTTCCCATGTTCTGGCTGATCATCTGTCGCGTATCCCACAAACTGTAGACGAGGAGCAGGATGACCCAGACCTCCCTAATGCTTCCCTATTCTTGGTAGAAACTGTAACTCCCTGGTATGCAGACATTGCCAATCTGCTGGCAACCCAACAGTATCCTCCTGGCATTTCTAGTCGGGAAAGGAAGAAGCTCATGTTAGAATCAGCCCCCTACACCCTGCTAGGTGGCGCACTATACAAGAAAGGCAAAGATGAAGTGCTCAGAAGATGTGTAGCAGGAGATGAGATTGGGATTGTTCTGAAGGCTTGCCATGACGAGCCATGTGGAGGTCACTTTGCAGGAGAAGCTACAGCCAGGAAGGCTCTGCTAGCAGGATATTGGTGGCCTACAATTCACAAAGATGCCTATGATTACTGTAAAAGATGTGATGCTTGTCAAAGAATGGGGAAACCCACGAAGACAAGTGCCATGCCATTGCAACCTATCCTTCCTTTGAAGCCGTTTGAGAAGTGGGGCATCGACTTCGTAGGTCCAATTGATCCTCCTACCAGAAGGAAACAGAACCGATACATCCTCGTATGTACGGATTATGTTACAAAGTGGTGTGAAGCTAAAGCCCTAAAGCGGGACGATGGTAACAGCGTGGCCCTGTTCATGTACGAGAATATCATCACCCGTTTTGGTAGTCCCTTAGAGCTGGTAAGTGACAGAGGTACTCATTTCCTCAACAAAGTCATGGAAGAGTTGACAGAGTTGTATAAGATCCGCCATCGCAAGTCCACTCCTTATTACCCCAGAGCCAACGGCCAAGTCGAAGTCACGAATCACATCCTCTGCTCGATTCTGACAAGAGCAATTGCCGCACATCATCGTGATTGGGACGACCGACTTACAGAGGCCCTCTGGGCATACAGAACCTCCCATAAAGCAGCAACAGGACAGACACCCTTTCAGCTGGTGTATGGTACAGAAGCTGTTTTTCCTGTTGAATTGGAACTACCCTCTTTGAGAGTGGCTATCAAAGAGCGTTTGGGGGACGATGATTCACTGCAACGCCGTCTCCTGCACTTGGAATGTTTGGACGAAATTCGTAGGATGGCTCTCCAGTGCATGGAAGCCACGCAAGCTCGACGTAAGGCTTACCATGATAACTTCATCAAGCACAAGGAGTTCAAAGAAGGTGATTTGGTCCTAGCCTATGATTCACGCTTTGGCAAGTTTCCTGGCAAGCTCCAACAGCGGTGGATGGGCCCCTATAAGGTACTTACCGTCTTTGCCGTCATCACAAGACACGTCACCTTGTTCTGTACACTGCACTGTACGGCTCCCTTGCCTTCCTTCTTGCACCTATGCCAGACGGGTTGGACGCACTAATGCATCATCAACTGTGCACCCTGGCATACTCTTTCTGCATCATTTCCCCCTTGTTGATTTCTCAACCAGGTATGAGATATGGGTTTCAATCCTTATTCCTCGAGTGATATTAGTCATGGGGCGAGTGACTGTTCTTTCATTTCATTTGAGTGACTGCGAGTTGAGTGTAATATCCCTCATCATCGACGAATTTCCTGTGATTTCTTCAATCAGCTACCTCCCTGGGTGCTGCCGCGTGGTCCCTGCCATGACGAACGTGTGCCGAGAAGATGCCTTGGTCCCTCCAGCACCGACAACCACACTGGACGTGCCATCGACACTCAACCTTGCTTTTTGACGAAACCGGCCAAGTTTTTCTAACCCTCCCACTTTGGTTTCTTCGTGACGGTCATGTTTTAAGTGTGGGGACGTTAGTGGATGGTCTGTGGCGTGGTCCTAGGTCCCTGTTGCTCGGTTAACCCTATCCATTAAGGTCTTAAGTGTGGGGACGTGTCCCTGCGCGTCTACAGTGCATACCTTTCTGCATATGCCTTACCCTGTTCATGCATGTATGCCATGACTTGCTTTTACCCTAATGGGATCCCTTCCCACCCATCCGGTTATGTTCCACCCACCTTTGGGGCTGTTCCCTTGCAGTTTTTTGTTATTCCTTGATTTTGAGGTCCTATCATGTGAATGCACCCTACATTCACCAAAGTCCAAATCCAACCTTATAGCCTTGTTCCTCCCATTGAACTGACCATTTTTCCTTTTTACCTACCCCTATTCCGGTGCACGGTTTTCGAGTTATTAATTTTCGAAGCATTTTGCGCACCTTAGCCGGTTTTCCATGTGAATGTGCT
Organism: Lygodium microphyllum; assembly: GCF_053477565.2. Classification (NCBI taxonomy): domain Eukaryota; kingdom Viridiplantae; phylum Streptophyta; class Polypodiopsida; order Schizaeales; family Lygodiaceae; genus Lygodium; species Lygodium microphyllum. The sequence continues at coordinate 41,993,631 of NC_141139.1, read as the reverse complement.
TTGCTTGCTCCGGAACCATGATCTGACATCATAGCCCTGATAAACGCTTTTTCCTTGACATTTTTCCTTTTTACGCCGTGTCATTCCGATACACGGTTTGTCCATTATTCATTTTCTGGTTTTTTCCACCTTTTTCGTGCGTATTTTTGACATTTTTCCATGTGAACCTGCCCTGTTTGCATCGGAATTCCAATTTGATCTGACAGCCGTGTCCCCTGTTCCTTCCCCCACCTTTTTCCTTTTTCCTCCACCCTCTTTCGACTTTCGGATTTTTACTTCTTAATTTTTAAATACGTTTTCGGGAGTATTTTTGGAGTTTTTCGCATGTGAACCCCTCCTATTTCCACCGGAACTGCGGTTTAACATGATAACCCTGTGTCCCCCCTTCTTGCGGACATTTTTCCTTCTTACTGCATGTCACGGTTCGTCCGATATTAATTTTTGATCCCATTTTTGGGTTTTTTTTGGGTTTTTCCCATGTGAACGCGTCTTATCTCCGTCGGAATCATGTTTTGATGAGATAGGATTGTCGGGCACATCTTTTTGCATAGTTTTCTTTTTTTTTTGCACCTCATTCCCAATGCACAGATTTTTCGATATTAATTTTTATTTGCATTTTTTGGTTCGTTTTTTGGGTTTTTTGCATGTGACCGCCCTTTCCCCCTCCCGAAACCTCCGTCATATATTTTTCTTGTTTTCCCCCTGTCGTCCTGTCCACTTTTTGTTTTTATGCTATTTCGTTTTGACGTACGGATAGGGAGTTATTAATTTTTCTTTATTTTTACGTGTATTCGCGCGCCCGTTTTACGCGTGAACGCGTCCTTTTTCGATTTTACGCATCTCCACGCACCCCGGTCGTGTCCGCATGACCCATACCGTCATCCTGGTGCCATTTCAATCCCGTCACGGCAAATTTTTTTACCCCGCCCCGCGCACGTGCGCGGGACGGGGGTACGCGCCCATTTTCCCCCACCCCCTACCCCCTTGGGCCCTGCCCACCCCCTACCCCCTTGGGCCCTGCCCACCCCTTCCCCCCAAGCACCTCCTCTGTTCCCCGACCCCTTCCCCCCAACCACCTCCCTCTCCCGCTTCTTCCTGCGTCCCCTCCTCCTCATCTCCATCTCCTCTCCCCTCCTCCTCCTGCATTCCCCCCCTCCTCCTACTCCTCCTTCCCCTTCTTCTTCTCCTTCTTTGCCCCTCTCCTTTCCTCCACCTTCCGCCCTCCCCTTCTTCCTCCCTCCCACTTGCTTCCTCCCTTCCGCCCTCTCCTTCTTCCTCCCTCTCGCCTCCTCCCGCCCTCTCCTTCTTCCTCCCTCTCCTTCTTCCTCCCTCACGCTTGCTTCCTCCCTTCCGCCCTCTCCTTCTTCCTCCCTCTCGCCTCCTCCCGCCCTCCCCTTCTTCCTCCCTCCCGCTTGCTTCCTCCCTCCCGCTTGCTTCCTCCCTTCCGCCCTCTCCTTCTTCCTCCCTCTCGCCTCCTCCCGCCCTCTCCTTCTTCCTCCCTCTCCTTCTTCCTCCCTCCCGCTTGCTTCCTCCCTTCCGCCCTCTCCTTCTTCCTCCCTCTCGCCTCCTCCCGCCCTCTCCTTCTTCCTCCCTCTCCTTCTTCCTCCCTCCCGCCTGCTTTCTTCCTCCTCCCCCCTCCCCCCTTCCTCTTTCCTCCCCCCTTCTCCTCCCTTGACAAGTGCCGCCGCCCCAGGAGTCGCTGCCGCCGTCAGGAGTCGCTGCCGCCGTCAAAGGTCGTTGCCGCCGCCCAGGAGCCTGCCCGCTGACCTGCCCTCGCCGCCCGCGATCACCACCGTACGCCGCCGCCGACCTGCCCTCGCCGCCCACCGTCGCCGCCTGGATCGCGCGCCGCCTCCATCTCCCCCCCCCCCCCCCCCCCCCCCCCCCTCCCCCCCCTTGTAAGGGCTTTGTAGCTATACCATGCCGTTGCTACCGATTGCACCTATATAGGGAGTAGTAGTGACTCAAAGCCCTGCCTTGTTTCCACTCTACGTGTGATTCCCTATACCCAGTGGTGAACCCTCTTATGTACGGCGTCACGAGGGTGTAGTCCTGGGATGTGTCTATGTTATCCCGCTTTTGGATTGAATAATACAAGAGTATACCTTGAGCTCATATCGTGTTACCTTTCTGTGCCGTGTTGAGTGCGTAACGAGTGCAGGTTTATCACACTTGGTATCAGAGCAACTCTTGCTCGGAGTGAAGAAGTGCTCACGGAAGCAGGAGGAAAGATCCAGTGCCCCGAAGAGATCGAAGTCGTAACGACCCACAGCGCGACGCCCCACGTCGCGATGCCCCGCGTCGTAACGCCCCACGTCGCGTCGACCCACGTCGCGTCGCCTCACGTCGCGTCGTCCCACGTCGCGACGCCCCCCCGACGCGTCGCCCCGGCGTGACGCCCCAACCTCAACGTCCCACCGTCTGAAGACGTGACGCGGCTTCCCCGCGGCACGACCCACACCACCACCAGCGAAACGCGGCTTCCCCGCGTCGACACCACCACCAACCACATGGAGGAAGAAAGGGAGAACGTCACCCTCCCGACATTAGAGGAGAGGAAGAAGAGTAGGGGACAAGAATGGAGAGTGGCCCAAGAGGAGAAGGTGGCCGGACTAGAAAGACAAATAGATGGTATGTCAGGCATGCTAGAATCAATATGGAGGAACATGCAGATGAAAGAGGAAGAGGAAGAAAGGAGAAAGAAACTAGAAGTAGAGCAGGGCTATAGAGAATGGGTGAGTCAACAACAAGAAGAGGAGAGGAGACACCGAATGCAAGAGGAGATGGATAGAACAGGTAGAGAGGAGTCATCTAGGAGGGCGCAAGATACAAGGAAGGAGAAGGAGAAAGTAGTAGAATTAGGAAGCAAAAAGAAAGACAAGAAGAAGGAGAAGAAGCACCATCGCAAAGAAGAGGAAGATAGCAGTAGTTCAGAAGATGACTATGGAAAATTCAAGATGCCCCAACCCGCCAAGTACAAGGGAGAGAGAGATGGGTTGGTCAAGAAGGCGGAAGTGGCAGCCATTTACTTGGAGGAGGACGCTGCCAATTGGTACCTGTTAGAACAGGAGCAGGGCCACACAATCTGTTCATGGGAAGAACTCCAGGAAGAACTGAGGGACTACTTTATTCCAAAGCTGGAGAAATTCAAAGTAAGAGATGAATGGAGGAACCTCAAGCAAGCACAGGGGAAGATGAAAGAGTATGTCAGCAAATATAGGCAAATCATGCTGCAGCTACCAAACATGGATACCGACACTAAGCTACATGGATTTTTGTTTGGAATGCAAGAATGGGCTAGAAGAGATGTGGAGAGGCAGGAGCCAACAAGCTTAGCAGAAGCCATGAGAATGGCCGAACGACTGGTGGACCTGGAAGGCAGAAGAACAGCACAAGGAAATCAAAACAGGTTCAACAACAACTTTAACAACACCTTCAACAACAGCAACTCCTGGAACCAAAGGCCCAATGCTCCTAGAGGGGCATTCACAGATACGAGGAGTCAAAACACCACTAACACCACGGCCGTATCCCAAACAGCATTAGTACCAAGAGGAGCAGTAGGGAGATGGGGAAACAATCACTACAGGCCAAACCCCAGCACATCATATGGACCCGTAGGATCAAACACATCATGGTGGAGACCCCCAGGCCCTTCCACTGGCATTAGATGCTTCAAATGCGGGGGTCCACACTACCAAAACAGATGCCCAATAGAAGACACAGCTTCATCGAGTGGATCAAGGGTGAATGCAGCTTGTGCATATGGAGGAGAAGAACCACAACCACCACGTATCCAGGAAATTCCAAATGGGAGTGAAGAGAGCATGGACCACCCAAGGGTAGGGTCAGTTAGTGCCCGACCCCAATGCATGGCAGCCAGAGTAGCAGCAGTCCACCATCTATACATCAAAGGTCGAATGGGCGAAGGAAACCAACCTATCATGGTGGACACAGGAGCAACCCACAACTTCATGACACCACAGTGTGCAGCAAAGCATGGATTGAAACTATCCAAAGCCCCAGAAGGATTAACAGTAACATTTGCACAAGGAGAAGCCAAGGAGGTAAAACAAGTCTTCGCAGTCCAAGTGGAAGCTGACAAGTGGAAAGCGAAACTCAACTTCTTAGTAATCCCCATGGATGATTTTGAAGTGATACTAGGCTTAGAATTCTATGACAAGTATGTCATTGCAATGTTCGGGAAGGGTGTGAATGAAATGATGCTAGATATGCAAGGAGAAGGCGTCAGAGTACCCTGCGAAAGAATGCAGCTACCTGGTAGGACCCCAATCAAGGTGCAAATGAAGGAGAACAAGCCAGGAGTATCATGCCAAACAGTAAAACCAGCTGCAAACCAACCAAAGGGCCAGACCCAAAAAGCACCGGTCCAAGGGACCGTCATCAGGCCACGTATCATGACATGCAGTGCAAAGCAAGTAGAGAAATCAGTCAAACAAGGAGATATGGTCTACCTGTGTATGATCCGACCAATAGAAGAAGAAGAAGATGGCAAGAAACTGAAACAACAGAAGAGGAACACAGAAGTGGTAGAAATACTTGAAGAATTCAAAGATGTAATGCCAGCCGAATTACCCAAGGGCCTGCCACCCAGTCGAGATGTGGATCACAAGATCGAGTTGATTCCAGGGTCTTCTCCACTGGCCCGAGCTCCCTATCGCATGAACCACACTGAGCTCATGGAATTGAAGAAGCAACTACATGAACTAGAAGAACAAGGATTCATCCGCCCTAGCAAATCCCCCTTTGGTGCTCCAGTGTTGTTTGTAAAGAAGAAGGATGGGGGACTTAGACTCTGTGTGGATTATAGGGCTCTTAACAAAATCACCATAAAGAACAAATACCCTATGCCCCTAGTGGAAGATCTCTTAGATAGACTGCATGGGGCCAAACACTTTAGTCGGATTGACCTTAGATCAGGATACCACCAAATCCGCATAGCCGAAGAAGATATCCCAAAAACAGCCTTCCGCACCCGATATGGTAGTTTTGAGTGGCTAGTATTAGGGTTCGGCCTAAGCAATGGGCCAGGCACATTTTGTGGCCTCATGGATGGAATTTTTAGACCGGAGATAGATATCTTTGTCATTATCTACATAGATGACCTCCTAGTCTACAGCAAGACCTTAGAAGAGCACAAGCAACACTTACGCCAAGTCTTTGAGAAGCTGAGGCAACATCAGTTATACGCCAAGCCGGAAAAATATGAATTTGCAGTGAAAGAATTGGAGTTTCTAGGCTTTATTGTAGGAGCAGATGGAATCAAAGTGGACCCTAAGAAAGTGGAAGCTGTCCAAAAATGGCATGTACTGAAGACTGTAAGAGAAGTGCGGGAATTCCTAGGCTTCACAGTATTTTGTCGAAGATTCATCAAAGATTACAGCCTCATCACTGCCCCCCTCTCCCACCTCACCAAAGACGACCACTCATTTACATGGGGAAATGCGCAACAGGAAGCCTTTGAGCAGATGAAGAAGTGCATGAGCCAAACTCCCGTCCTAAGGGTACCAAACTTCACCAAACCCTTTGAAATCTCTACAGATGCATCTGACTATGGCATAGGGGGTGTCCTGGTCCAAGAGGGGCACCCCATTGCATATGAGTCAAAGAAATTTACGGATGCTGAAACAAGGTGGAGCACACATGAGAAGGAAATGTTGGCAGTCATCCACTGCCTTAGAAAATGGAAGCACTATGTTCAAGACAAGCATACAATAGTCTTCACCGACAACATCTCCCTCAAATACTTCCAATCCCAACCCAAATTATCAGCAAAGCAAGCCCGTTGGCTAGACTTCCTAGCCGAATTTGACCTGGAAATTAAGCACAAACCTGGCTCTACTAACAAAATAGCCGATGCCTTGAGCCGGAAAGCTGACCTGAAAGCTGTCAGTGTGGTCAGCAGCAACTTCATAGAACTTGTCAAAGAGGCACTAGAACAAGATCAAGACATGCACAAGATAATCAAAGATGTGGAAGCAGAGAAGACCCCCCATGGAATGTACAATTGAGTTTGATTTCTTGCTTCCCTTGTTGATTTGAATGGGGGGAACTAAGTAGATCAGAGTGAATTAGAATTGTAGAGGGTTTGTTGAGCCCAAAGGAGTGAAGAGGTTATTAGCTTGAGCTCAAAAGCTATGACTGTGCTCTATTTAGGGTTAATAGGTTGATTGGTTTTTCACTAATAGTAGCGTGTACAGGAAATCATTGAAGAGGATATCTGGTGGGTAGAAGGATTATGAGGTGGGCTTCAAAAGCCCTATGGTTGCAGGCTGAATCACACTTTCTGTTAGGAGAGCTGGGAGCAAATGACCAGCGCAGGTGCAAATCTAGATAGCGATGACGAATTTATGCAATGCTAGAGTTATAAACCACCAATGTTAGATTGTGATGTGACATAGAGGAGCACTTGAGGTGGAAAAAAAATCTCCAAAAGGAAACTTGAAGAGATTTGGCTTATATGAAAAGATATGAGAGCTTCAAGTAGGATAGGTGCAGAGCTGGCTATGGCTGCCATGAGGGAAAGAGTGGAATTGGAGTGAGAAATGAGCTCATGAGCTGACAATGAGCTAACCAGAGATAAAGAGGAGTTGAAGGAAGAGTTTGATGAGCTTAGCTATGCTCACCATGGCTCTGATACCATGTTGAGAAACATGGATCTTGAGCATGGTTTAGCTATGGAGGATAGAATACATAGGCATGAACCATGATGACATAGACAAGAGACAATGATTGTTACTCAAGTGAATTAGGTTCCAAGATTAACAGCTTGACTCATAAATATAATCTTGAGTAGAACATGGCAAGGACACAGATTGGAAGTACAAAGTACAATAGCATTGCATTCAAATAAGAACCAGTTTCAGGCTTATGTAGCCTTTGGGTTATTCCACTCTCCTCATTGTGCTTATGGGATACAGAGAATCTCTTCCTGGAGTATACGTCCTTTGTCATATATTTCAATAGGGTTATAGTTGTAGGATGTAGAGGATGCACTATTGAATAAAGAGGTTAATAAAAAGAATATCGATGCTTCCCACACCTCTCATGCTTTGATAGTTACAGGCAATAATGGTAGAAGTGATAATAACTATTGTGAGAGAGACTCTCAATAGTCTTGCTCTTACTTACATGGACAATCTCACAGTAAGTCCTGTGGCCATAATTCCTCATTGACCTATCATTACTTTGGGAAATCAGGATATATTCAGTTGTAGAGCATTAAAATGCATGAAGACAAGTGCAAAGAAAAGGGCAAGGGTAAAGCATAGGATGAAAATGATGATCGCAAGCATTATCCCTAGCAAGTCTAGTGTTAAGATTGAAGAGATTAATACTATGCATAATGATTCTGATGATGATTTCATACTTGTTGTAGCTTCTTCTCTTGATACTTTGTAGATGACTGATGCTTTGTTAGGGTATACTCAGTGTTGGCTCTGATAGATTCAAGGGCTTCCTTTTATATGACCCCTCATAGAGAGTGGTTTCACTCCTATCATAGTATGATTGGATTTGTCTATTTGGATAATGACCTAGCATTGGAGATATTTGGTATTAGTGGTGTCTACTTGCAGTTTGGTTCAGGTTGCATATTTACTCTTCATGATGTACGCCATTTACAGGCTCTCACAAAGAGCCTTATCTCTATATTGACACTTTGGATGATGCAGGTTATGTAGTTTCTTTTGGTGATTCCTCATGGAAGATAACCCGTGGGAATCTTGTCATTGCACATGGTGCTAAGTCCAATAGTCTCTATCCCTTGCTTATATCTAGGTCAGTTGACCATATTTTGGTAGTGGATGCAGTTCCACATGTATCTCTGTGGCATCGTTGCCTTGGACACATGTCCTTGAAATGAATGAAAATGCTTACTCGTTTATAGTATCTTCCACCCATTGACTATAAATGTTTTGAGTCTTATGATCATTTTTTATATGGCAGACAGACACACAATACACATAAAAAGTATGCTATGATATGCATGGGTGAGATTTTGGCTCTTATTCATTAGAATGTATGTGGTTCCATGCCTTGCAAGTTGTTAGGTAGCGTGAAGTATTTCATTACTTTCATTGATGACTATATACACAAGGTCTGGGTATATCCTATTAAGAAAAAATCAGAAGTCGTGGCTACATTTCAACATTGTTGGCTTACCTTTGGTTGAGGACTAGTCTCGGTATAGACTAAAATGCCTAAGGTCAAATAATGGGGTGAGCGTGTTTCTAAATCCTTTGAGCAATTTTGTGATGAGAGAAGTGTTAAGCATCAATTGATTGCCTTGTACACCCCACCCTAGAATGGTATGGATGAGCGCATGAATAGGACAATTTAGGAGCAATTTTGCAATATGCTTAGCCATGTAGGCTTACCACATCATTTTTGCCATACACTTGATAAATCGGTCCCCATGTACTACTCTTGACTACTATTAGGTTACAGAGGAGGTATGGTAGGGAAAAACTCCCTCTCATATGCTCATTTGTGTGTCTTTGGTTGTAAAGCTTTTTGCCATATACCTAAGAACAAGCACAATAATTTGGATTCTAAGTCTAGAAAATGCATATTTCTTGGTTATGGGGATATCTTGATTAGAGGGTCTTTCAAATGAATGTCATTCTCTTGAAGGTTGATTTTGCATACATCTTCTTGCACCCTCTTGTTTATCATCATGGTTTCCTCTACTTGTCTTCATATGGTAGGGGGCTAAGGATAGAATGACTTGTAGAAAGGATCATATCCATGTTCTTCATCATCTATGCATACATCCTCCTTATGCCTATTATCATTCTTTTAACTAAATTGAGTTCTTGATTTGTTCTTAGAGACTGATATGCAATAGGGTTGATGTGTATCCTTTATTTTAGAGGATTCTCCTTTCTCAAAGATTGTAGGATCAAGAAGTGGATAGAATATGGGTCTTTGGGGGTTTGAATAATACCCAATTAAGGTGGCGATTCTTATATTTTGCTTCCCAAATTCTAACAATAGTAATCATACCATCAAATTTATTATCCATTGACTTGTTAAGCATGTATACTACCCCAAGAATCCGCTCATTCATGCTACTTAACTCCTTAGAGAATTGTTGGTACCCATTAGAACCTTGAGATATATGAAACTCTATATTTTCAAGATGACTTGGTTGAGCGTTGATAGCACTGCTGCCCTCATCATCTTCTTAGTATATTGATTTAACTCAAGGCTGGACCCATTAGACTTAGATTGATAAGTCTTGACATCTTCATTAATAGTTTCCAAGTTTTGATATTTTCTTATATTCTTGGCCATCTTGAATGTCTATAATGAATAATAGTGATAAAAACAATGATAACTTTTGATTTTGGTGTCCAAACAAGGTAGTTTTTGTCTTGAGACATTAGTAATAAATTCTTCAATCTTCGTAGATTCTCTATTTTTTATTAGAAAGCCCTTAATTAATATTGGAATTAATTATCAGCAATCTATCTAGGATAAATTGAACAGTGAACACTTGTATATGCCATTTTTACATTTGTAAGTATTCCTATGACTAGTCTTAATTGTACCAACTTTGAATAACCTTGGAGTACACTATAGGGTTAAGACCAAAAGCCCCTTGAATTTATGCCAAATTGTGCAAAAATTTCAATTGAGATCCATGCTTCAATCTTGCATCGTTGATGCATGTGATGGTAAAGTCCAGGAAAAGATTGAGTAAAGATCCCTTGAGATATTACAAGATTCAAGGAAAAAGTCAATTGCTGTCCATATGATCCATGGCAAAGGTTTAGAACATCAAAGATGTATTAGAAATGAATGAAATAATGTTCAATTATTTAATGAAAAATATGGAGGCCAAGAATAGAAGCTTATCTAAGCTTGATGCAAGCTTAATGAAGTAATGGACTATTATTCAAAGCAATGAAATGTATATAAGCCTCTCTCTTACTCTAGTTTTTACCTTCAGCAAGGTATTCCCTGTACTAATCAGATCTTGGATGAAGCTTATGATGATCAAGGAGCAAAAAATGATATCTAGTAGTAGTTGTGGGCATCACCAAGATTGGGATAGAAATGCATGCATTTTTTGGGGTCTACAACATGCCATGTCTGTGTAGGAACCTATATGATAGTTCAATCTACTAGAATTGAAGTGGGGAAGAAGGATGTGTATGCTTGTGTAAATTAAGGGTCCTTGTAAAGTAACCCAGCTACTTGCTTCTCCAAACTCTTAGAATACAAATTTGTCCAATTTGCTCCAAAATTTGGTGTCTAATGGGGTCAGGACATGCTAACCACTATTTCTTCCCTATCCATGTCAATGGTCACCAAAATGACTCTGATTAAGAGTAGTAAAGTATGTCTAACTATCGATATGATATCTAACTATAGTACATTGTCTTGAATTGATTGGGAATAGATGTACAACATGAAATTGACCATCTAATAATACCAAATCCATGCTCTGATACAATGTAAACGAGCTAGTTACTTAGATTTAAGAAAACATAAAAAATGAAACATGAATAAACTTTGATAAAAGTAACCATGGCTATAATATCTCATTTCATGGAAAGAAATAAATATAGTAGGCAGCAAGGTAACCACCCCTTACAATGGTGGTGCAAGGTATACACCCCTTATAGTGGTGGGAGGTCTAAGAGAAGGGGTCCTCAACAAGATGGTTTGATTAATGGCAAAAAAGATAATGGCCATGTGATTACCACAACTTTATATACCCCCACCTCTATCTAGACTGATTCCTTAATGCTTTATTACATCTATAATATTGTAAAGGAGTCCTGAATGGCATCACCTAGGTACGACTCACCCAAATCATGCCATCAAGGGAGCATTTGATAGGAAAGTTACACATGGTACTAAAGCAAAACAATAAGAACAAGTTAGCAAAAGTCTATACATGTGTTTACTTAAGATTTTAATTGTAATATCAAGAGCAAAAGAGTTGAATGTATCCTAAAAGAAATAACCTAAATGATATGATTTTGGCTTTTAAGGAACTTTCAGCATCCATAAACATTGAGCTCCAACAAAAGAAATTTCTCTTGAAGAAAATCAAGCCACCTAAATTCACACAAAAGGGATCGGGATATTGATACTAATATTGAAGTTTGGACGAAGACCCTAGAAGACTATTTCACTTCAAAAGAGATAGGAGTATCTAACAAAGCTATGTAACTGGAAAGATATCAAGTATGCAAGTTAGAGATACTTGCAGTCTTCCTACCATTCTATCAAGATGAACGATTTTTTTACCTTGCACTTGTTGAGATTAAGCTTGGAAGCCTATTACTCTCACTTTATAACTCTTCTAAAATATGCCCCATCTATGGATACTACCTAATAAGTGGCCAAAATTTTCCATGGATTAAATCAATCCCTAAATACACGCCTAGAGTCCCAAAAGTTGAATGGAAACCAACTTCTTAAAGATAACTAACTCCTAGTGGACATTGAAGAAGATTTATGACTCAAAGGACCAATAAAAAAGGTGTTGTAATTGTAGTGAGGTAGGACACAATCCAAGAAAATGTCATTCTTATCAATGCTTCTATTGCAACTAGCTAGGCTATATGCAAGATGGTTGTATAAAACTATATAAAAAGGACATGGAACCACCAAAGAGAAGAAGTTGTACAAGTTCATCATTTAGTTTCTCTTTAGTACCAAATTGTAATATTCCCATGCTTCCCCCCCCCCCCCCCCCTCGTGCCTCCCCCCATAGGAACTCCCCCCCCTTCCCTCTTAATGAAAAAAAAAAATAATTAGTGCAAAATTTTTAAACTCCCCCTCTCTCTTCCCGTCGACACGACATCGGGGAGAGAGAGAGAGAGAGGGAGTGAAGTGGAGGATAGGGGGCATGCAATCCCCAGGTGGGAGGGGTGGCGGCCATGCCACCCTCCTCCCCCTCTTATAAAGCATAGCCCTTCCCCCCTCCTTGGTACACAACACCCCCTATTGCAGCAACAACTTTTCCCCCCCTTCGTGTGACGGCAGCGGCCCTCTTGGCTCCGTCAGAAGACTCCCACCCTCCTTGTGCCCCCCCAAACCCCGTGATCAGTGTGAAGGAAAGAGAGAGTGAGAGAGAGAAGAAGGAGGAGAAGAAGAAGAGGAAGAGGGAGAGAGAGAAGGAGAAGGAGAGAAGAAGAGGAAGAAGAGGGAGAGAGAGAGAGGAGAAGAAGAGAAGAAGAAGAAGAAGAGGAAGAAGAGGGAGAAGGGAGAAGGAGAAGAAGAGAAGAAGAGGAAGAGGGAGAGAGAGAGAAGGAGAAGAAGAGTAGAAGAAGAGGGAGAGAGAGGAGAAGAAGAAGGAGAAGAAGAGGGAGAAGAGAAGGAGAAGAAGAAGAAGAAGGTGAGAAAGAAGAGAACTCGAAGAGAAATCAAAAGGCCAAACACGAAGACTCGTTCACAGCCATCAAGAAATCCCCTCAAAAATGGTATCCTCTAACCCTGGCTATTCTTATTGCTTATTGTTCATGGTTTTCTTCCATACTTAAAGTGCATGATTATGAAAAGTCAAGTGCATGAGTTGCATGAAATATGGACTAGCCTAGTACATGAAATATTGCAAATACGGGATGATTGCATGGGAGTCAAGTGGACAAATAGAATGGATTCTGCATGGATTGATGCACATGAAATGATAAGGTTTTCATAAATTTTTACATAAAATGATAGACCTTTGCGTAGAGCAATGCTTAAATTAACCAATAGAGATCACGATTTGCATCCGTGATTAAACTAAACACATGAAATGATAGTTTCTATTCATAGGATACATTTGCACTGATGCAGGGAAACTTAGGCCATACAAGTACCTGCAAATTAGGGTTAATTACTCATTGAATAAATGTGAAAAGAGTTAAAGATCGCGGATTGTATCAATGCATTATGAATCCCAAGTGCGAGTAAGATGAGTTTGATCGAAAAATTCTGCATAGTACCGCACTAAGAGAGATGGAAGGGACGCATGCATCTAAACTGTATCCTAAAGGACTAGATGAAAAGCCTTGCCTTGCCAAGTGTGTTAACTGAACTTGGTTAGAGGGAGATGATGTAAAGAACTGGAAGAATAAAAGACCCTTGGTCGGATTATGAATAAGGCTTGTCCATTGCCTTGGTTGACCAATTAATACTTTGAGTTAGGGTTAAGATACCATAAGGTAAAACCTAAGGGAAAGAGCAAGTCAAAATAAGTTAACCTACCAAGAACATTTGCTTGCATGATCTTGTTTGAGATTATTGGGATCTTGCCAAGTTGCGAACGATCCAGGATTGAATGCTGGGAGCATTTGGGAAAAAGGAACCACACATTAGTAGTTGGTCGTACAAACGACCTTTGAGATGATCGTGATTGTATACTTAGGTACATTGTTTGAACTTCTTTGCTCAAGGAACTAATTCAAGGAAAAACACTTAATGCTTCAAGTTAAAATCCTGGAGGGAGAGGCAGAATCAATTACCTCAGACTGTTTGCCTGGCCCTATCCAAGGGGGTTGTTAGGCCGCACCGGGTATATGAACCTAACCCGCCGCGAGAGGTCTCTCCCTAGGTGCTGCTTTGAGCGGGAGGACGCTTGGATGCTAGGGGAGGCCGTAAATTCCTTGCCTCCAGATCCCACACAAGAGGCCGACGTGACTCGAGATGGGATCTCGAGGCCTGTGTACTAGTCTACGGGCAGAACTTGGAGCAGCAATCATGTAGATTGTTGGGACAGCCTTTGGGCATGTTACTTGATGTATTCCGGGATATGGAAAGGTTATTTATGTGGAGGCAGAAAGGGACACTTGATTCTCCTGTATGGGCGGGAGATAAACATTAACATGAAGATAAGTTAAGGAACTGATTGATCTTGTTTTATCTTGTCTTCGTGTCTGTGCCCTAAATTACATAAAGGAACATATGAATAACGGGTTAATTAAGGAAGCTGCTTTTATGTGTCAAACATAATGTGGTAGGTAATTAGATAACTAAAACAACCCCCAAGGGAAGCGTGGTGAATGTGACCATCGGGTCCATCCTACGACAGGGTGGTCTCGGTTAACCGAGAGCTTTCCTCAATGGAATTTATTTGATGCGAATGTTAGATAGACAAGGACATTAGAACTTGTAAGTTAAAAACATGATTCATACCGTTTTAGGGGACCGGAATGGGACTATGCCCTACGGGTAGAGAGGTCGAGCGATGCATCCCTCTCGTTTCCCATTCTCTTTGAACCAAGTGCGGCATGAGTCTGCTTTGGCCCAGTTGTGTCTGTGCAAAGTGGAGCAGTTGTAGACAGACGCTAGAAGGCTGTTAGGAAGACCCGATCTATGAGGAACCCAGACTTTAGGTTGATCCTAGTGGGAATGGTCGGATAAGTTCTGTTGCGAGGCAGACTCGAGAGACCCTAGTTGGTAAAGCTCGTGTCATTCCTTGGGAGTGTCGAGTGGCGTCTTCTAGATATATCTCTTGATGGACCGCTAGGACGTGTCCCGTGATTTGAGGAGCGGGCATGTTACAAAAATAATGATGAAGGCCTAGAGCCTATTGAAACCTTTGCAAATGATTAATAAACCCTAGAAAGATCCTTATGAAATCTAATAAACCTTGTAATTAACATACTTGGCAATGGCCATTCTACCACAAAATATTACAATAAATGTATATTTGAATTCATTGTATCCCTTTGAAGTTTGAGTGATTGTATGTAATGAGAGTAGTGCAGTCGAAGCATAGTGGGTCCTAAATCACAGGCCTTGTGATGCAATAACGACTTACGATAGAGTACATTAACCATTAAGTTATTCTTGAGGTAAGGACGTCTTGATTCCTTTAAGGGGAAGAGGATGTTAAAACCCTAAGCCACATGTGATGATGATGCTTGTAAAAGAAGTAGAAAAAATTTAAAATAATTACAAGTTTAAAAGATAAAGCTTTACCTATGGTTATCTTTAACTCCACTACTATCTACATCATTTTTGTCTCCATATCACTACACTTCATTATCATTAACATGAGTTGTAACTACCACTTGAACTCCTCATCTAATCATCATGGTAGGCATGTAGAAAGATAACAAACTAATCCAATCAACTTCTACCATAAGTATCATTCTCAACATCACTGTTCTTCAATTTGAACATCAATTGTATGCCTTGTCATCACTCATATATAATAGTTTATTTTATTGCTTCAAGTTTTCACCATATAACCATATCAAAATATATACCACCTCAAATTTTTTAACTCCCCCTGTCAATGCCGCTAGTTGGAGGGAGGGAGGGGAAGTATGAGATGTTGACCATGAAGCTAGAGATGAGTAGGAGATGATGAAGAAGAAGATGATGCTGATGGGGAGGAGGGGCACACGTGTGCCACCTCTCCCCCCCCAGAATGTAGACTACATGGCGGTGGGCCAATCTGGCTGCCCATGTGGAGGAGAGGGGCTCAGTCATGCCCACTCCCCATAATAGCCATCCTCCTATACCTAAAATCCCCCTAGCTCCACCCCCTGTCAGGTTGCACAGGGTGAGAGAGAGAGAGAGAGAGAGAGAGAGAGAGAGAGAGAGAGAGAGAGAGAGAGAGAGAGAGAGAGAGAGAGAGAGAGAGAGAGAGAGAGAGAGAGAGAGAGAGAGAGAGAGAGAGAGAGAGAGAGAGAGAGAGAGAGAGAGAGAGAGAGAGAGAGAGAGAGAGAGAGAGAGAGAGGAGGGAGAAGAAGAAGAAGAAGAAGAAGAAGATTCTAGGAGTTTCCTCCATTCCTCCTCTTAGAGGGGGGTCACAAATACCCTCCCTCCCTCTCTATTCCCGTGATTTTTCTATCATCTACCCCTCTATTTGGGTAATAGGTTGCTGGATTCAAAGTAGAGTGTAGGGAATTCTTGCAAAAAGGAGTGCACTAAGAAAAGAGAGGCGGGAGACTATTAGGTCAAACCCTGCATTCCAAGTTCAAGAATGGCCCCAAAACGCACATTCTCCTAAGTGGCTAGGAAGGCCGCAACCACAGAAGGGGGTTTGGGCAAAGATGCTACCACAAACGGGAATGGGCTATCGGGTATAAATACCAACTTGCCTCTCTGAACCCAAGTATCACTGCAATGCCTTGTCCTATGAATGGAATGGTAGATCACAATTATCATGGAAAAGAATCATACTATTGCATCATATAATTTGTATAACTTGAAAGGTAGATGCACAGGTTTGAATCTAATTCATGATGGTCATGATAATTATGGGTTGACTAGCATTTATGGGTTTTGTCCACAATACGAAGCTGATTAGTAAGCATAAATTTTGCGAATGCATATCAGGGTATTGATATGTAAATATACAAGCTCTTGCAAAGGATTGCATAAACCATTAAAGAGAGTTAGCTTGCATTTACATAAAGCATAATGAATTCATGTACTTCACACTTAAAAATACAAGTCGCAATCTATGATTTTGCATAAATTCATTGAAATGAATTTTCAAGGAATGAAAGTCTTGCATTGTATCATGAAATCAAGAAAAACTTGCATCGTGATTTGCAACACTGTAGGTAGATTCGGTTGCACGACACAACAAAAATTCATCTTAAAAGATAGATTCAAGATACACATGAAAATTGTTAAACTCAATTGCAAGAAGCAATTTGTTAAGTGAATCCCTAGATGGTATTAAAGTTAAGGTTTAACTAAATGAACAGATTAATGCTACGATCATAAATTGACTTAGATCAAATCAATACGGTCATAGATCTCTACCCTAGCAACTAGCTCATGATAAGTCCAATAACACTCTTAGAGGTATTGTTTTTAGGCCATGATATAACTCAATGTTGATGTGAAAAATTCAAATGTCATATCCACATGAAAGAAAGACAGTTCTCAATGTGTCAATCGATGCTCGCAATTACTCAAGGATTGCAAAGGATTTAGGTTACTCTTGACTTGAAGGAGAGATGAATGAAAGATTTCTGTCATGAAATCTTGAGGGAATGAAACCCTAGGGCAAACTTAGAAACCCTGATAGAGTTCTAAGAAGGAAAATGGTTACCAAATGATCAAATTGGATCTTAGATTGAATCATCTAGATCTTGTGATCTGGAAACAAGGAACCCTAATCTAAAGGTTGAAAAAGTAGGAAAATTACCATCCAAGAATTATGGGATATAAATCCAACTATGAGGATTCTCATTCTAGAGAAAAGGGATATATCAAGGGTATTATCTACCCGAAAGCCTGGGTCTTCCAGACGATATCAAGGCAAGTAATAAGAGGATTGTGCGAAAGATTTCCATCATGGAACCCTAGAGGGGAATAACTCTTAATGGAAGCTAAAGTGGAATTTAAATTCGTAATAGATTCTCAAGAGAGTGGAGCCACCCTCAAATGGTGCTTGAGGATCTTAGATTGGATTATCTAAGATCTTGCTGAAAACCCAACCCATGAGCTATGGAACCTAGGAAAAATTTGCCAACCGGAAAGTAATGGGTGTTGTTGTTTGGATGTAAAACCAATTGCGTAAATTCTGGTTCTTATCACATAAGAATGAGGGACAAAACAAGGGTATTCCCTACCTCCACAGAGGGCCATTGCAGTTGACACCAAGGCAAGAAAAAATCTAAAGGTTGATTGCTAAGTGTTCAAAAAGGAACTCCACCTTAGCAGGTGACACCAAGGCAAGAAAAAATCTAAAGGTTGATTGCTAAGTGTTCAAAAAGGAACTCCACCTTAGCAGGTGTTCTAAGCACTCACCCACATTATTGTTTGTGTTTGTAATTTTAGGAGCACTATTTGTGAAAGGATTGTTTGACCCAAGCTCTCATACAAAATTGGTATAATGAATCGTGGTAAATTCTTGGAGGGCACGCCAAACCACCCCCAGCTGGCTGCCAACCCGATCCAAGGGGGTTCTAAATAACTATGATGGGAAGATGGACCGAACCTGTTACGAGAGGTCTCTCCATGGATTAGTTTGAATGTAGGAGGATGCTTGGATGCCACGGGGGACTCTGACTGTAAATCCTCTACCTTCGGGTCCTACTCAAATATTCTACATGACTTGAGATGGATTCTCAAGGCCATGTTACTAGTGCAAGGACGAAAACTTGGAGGAAAATAAGACACATCCTCATGGATTGCGAAAATCCTCCTTTTGGGCGGGACTTGTATCTCAGCTGAAATGTTAATATAAATTTTACTTCCAAGGAACTTGTCTGAACTATTTTCATGTCAATGCATAAAATTACGTAAAGGAACATATGGCTAACGGGTTAATTAAGGAATCTACTTGTATGTGTTACCACTAATATGCCGTAGGTAAGTGGAAAACTAAAGCTATCAAGGGAAGTAGGTGGGTGGTACCCCTGATGGGTTCGTCCTATGGCAGGGTGGTCCCAGAGAACTGGGAGGCTTCTCAACATTTAAATCGTGATGATGTATTGACCTCAGATAATGTAGGGTAGAATCTTGGCTCATATTGTTTTAGGGGACCAGAATGGGACTTTACCCTATCGGTAGAGAGGTCGAGCGATGCATCCCTCTTGTTTCAAATTCTCTTTGAACCAAGCCCGATATGAGTCAATGCTCTGCACAAAGTAGATCTGAAGATCGATGCTAGAAGGTTGTAGAATGACTTGACCATTAGAAGCCTAGGAGGATTCAGGTCAATCCTAACATGTTTGGCCGATACGCTTCGTTGCAGAGTAGAATTGGGATTCGCTATTCGACAAACCCTATGACATTTCGTGGGAGTGCCATGCAACGTCTTTTAGATCAGGCCCCTAATGGCCTACTAAGATGTGTCAGGACCTAGGCACGTTACAATTGGTATCAGAGAGAACTAACGAATAAAACAATAAAGATAAGAATAAATCAGGAAGAGTGAAGTGATGTTTTCACTAGAAAATATTTTTTCTTTTACAGACTTCTAGATTGTTGCTACTTTCAGACCTATGAGGCATGGATTAGGTTCCTCATATTTCATATCATGTTTAGGGCAGCTATGAATTCTTGAAGTTATCGTAGAAGAACCGACATGATGGGGATCCTGGATTGGCTCTACAACCCTTCACTGCTGTATGCGGAAAGGTGTTGGATTTGGAGTGCAGGTTACTATTACATAGATCCCAACTGGCATCCCTATCTTCAAAACAATTTGAAGAGGCTAAAATGATTGGAGGACTTGAAATTTATCAAGTTATTCATCTTCCATGAGGCACATGTGAACTCGATCCTACACATTGGATGCCAACAGGTAGAACAGACCCGCTACATCTATTAGGAGGTGGTCAAAGTCTTGCCAACAAATAGAATTAAAGTAATAGGGCAAAACAAACATCGTGGCTATCAAAAATGGGAATTTCTTGAACTTCCCATGACTTACCATTTCTTGAGAATCCATTCCCCAAACTTGTATTACTAATATATTACCATAGTTGAATTCAATAAGGAATTATTAACTTGACGTTGATGTATCTCTTGAAAGAAAAATCATCCCATCCTATCTCTACCTATCCCTAAATAATTGTACTTGAGGCTTATGCTTCCTTATGGATGAATAAGAATTTTAAGATTATTTGATTTGTTGCACAGTATTGATGAAAATTAATCTACGCATTGAGATAAGTTGTGAAGAGATGTGTAAACAAAATCTTAACGCAAAAGTTTAAATTGAAATTAGATACAACCCCAAACACAAAATCAGAGTTCTGTGATGGGCTGAATCCACCAATGAACACTCAATTGAAATCAATGCGTCCTTTGGATTTACAAGATGCATTGACAAGAGCAGGACCCATTGCCCAAGAAGTCTAGTCAAAGTCGAGGAATAATAGACCATGGTCTTACAAAGACCAGAATCTAGGGATGTTGAAGGCTCAATTTAAAAGGGTGCAAGGACAACACAGTCAAGACTAATGGAAGAAGTCAAGGGAAAATGCAGATAGTGATTTTGTCCCCGCTCAAAGAAATTACCAAAGCTTGTGATGTTTTTACTGCAAGGAACCTGTGCACTTCAAAAGAGAATGTCCCAACCTTGGTGAAGATCATCATCAAGGAAAATTCAGTGGTGGGAAAGCTAGGGCTAAGCTAGGGCTACTTGTGGCCGGGATCGTGTAACAATGGGAATGGCAAAAACTTTCAATATCACCATTAAGGAAATCAACGAAGAAGAAGACCCGTCCATTGAAGTTAAGATTGAGAGGGCATAAGTTCATGCTGCTCTCCATAAAAAGGGGCCGAATTGCCAATTTTTGGTGATCCAAACTCCATCGGATTACCATGGTAAGAAATTCAAAACCCTGATTGACTGTGGCAGTACTCATTCTTTCATTTCAGCAGCTTGTGTAAGAAGGTTAGGGATAGCCATTGTAGCTGCACCTACTTTGCTTGTCAAACTAGCAAATGGGCGAGAAATTACTTGCACTAGACAAACTACTAAGGTGGAATTTCTACTCGAAAATGAGCCCACATATGTTAAGTTCAGGGTAATGAATTTAGGAGTCCATGAGTGCCTACTCGAGATGGATTGGCTAGTCCCCAACGATACTCACATCCATTGTGGGAAGGACCAAGTTTCCTTTCGAAATCCTGAAGGTGAGTCAATTACATCTCAAGGATAAGCTGGTAAACCAAAGATCCAGCTAGCCAAGGCAATGGAAATAGATCAAGAAAGAAGGAAAGGATTACCCACTTATTTGATCAAGCTAAACAAGCCGGAACAAGTAGAGGACTCCAATGAAGAACTGTCATGGTTAAAAGAGTACGCAGATGTATTCCCAGAAGAATTGACAGAATTACCACCACCTAGGGAAGTGGATCATGAGATTAAGCTAATACCATGTGCTGCATCAGTTGCAAAAAGACCCTACAAGATGTCCATTCTTGAAGCTATTGAGTTAGAAGAACAACTCAAACAACTATTGGACCAAGGGTACATACACCCCAACAATTCTCCTTGGGGGACTGTAGTCCTGTTTTAGAAGAAGAAGGATGGTACACTTCACCTTTGCATCGATTATAGAGGCGTGAACCAAGTGACCATCAAGAATAAATATCCTATCCCAAGGATAGACGAGTTACTTGATCGATTGTAGGGAGAAAAAATCTTCTCCAAGATTGATTTGAGGTCAGGATACTACCAGATTCGTGTCAAGGATGAGGATGTTCCTAAGATGGCATTCAATACCAAATATGGTCATTTTGAATTCACAGTAATGTCCTTTGGATTGACTAATTCCCCTGCCACATTTATAGGCTAATGTAGGTCATTTTTAGACCATATCTCAATGATTTTGTACTTGTCTTCTTTGATGACACCTTGGTTTATTCCAAGGAAGAGGGGGATCATGAACCCCAAGTTCCCATCATCCTTGAGACCATGAGAACACACAAGCTCTATGCTAAGAAGAAAAAATGTGCATTCCTCAAGGGACAGATCGAATATATTGGATTTATTGTGTCAGAAGAAGGAATCTCTATAGACTCTACAAAGGTTAAGGACGTCCAAGAGTGGCCTCCCCCAACCACTATCAAAGAAGAGCGTAGTTTCCTTGGCCTAACAGAATGGTACAAGATCTTCATTAAGGACTATGCCTTAATTGCAGCACCCCTTACAAATCTACTTAAAAATTAGGTTTCCATAGTGTGGACACCCATTGAACAATCAAGTTTTGATCAACTGAAGCATAGTTTGGTGATGGCACCAATTCTGAAACTCCTTGACTTGAGCAAGGGATTCGAAGTTGTCATAGATGCTAGCTCACTTGCACTAGGCTATGTACTAATGCAAGAAGGTCATCCTATAGCATATTCTTTGAGGAAGCAAAAAACCCATGAAAAGAATTATGTTACTCACGACCTGGAGCTACTAGCAGTTATTCATGCCCTCAAAATTTGGAGACACTATTTTCTTGGTAAGAATTTATCTTTGGTCACAGACCACAAAACCATTAAATGGATCTTCATCCAGGCCAAGCTCAATATGAGGTAACATCATTGGATTGAGGTTATGCAATAATATGACTTTGAGATCAAGTATAGGCATGGTAAAGAGAATGTGGTCACTGATGCCTTAAGTCGCAAGGCATTCCTCAACTCTCTTATTATGGAGGAATCTTCAATGGCGGAAGGCAACTATGATGTCAATGCCTAGTAACCCTATCCTTGAATTAGCTAAGGAGGAAGCTGGCCATGACCCATAATATTTGAAGATGATAGAGGAGATTTTGGAAAAGGACCAACACCCCAGACTTAAGGTCAAGTATCAAGAATTCTTTGTCAATGGGGACTTGTCTATTTTAGGACAAGATTATGCATTCCCTCAAGTAAGAAACTCAAATAGAGAATACTCTGGGAAGCACATGACTCCCCCTTTTCAAGTCATCCCGGATATGCTAAGACCCTCAACATGGTTAGAAAGAGCTATCACTAGGAAATATTGAAGGAAAATGTACTCAAATATGTCACAGAATGTTTGTCTTGCTAGTGCATTAAGGCAGAGCATGTCAAGATGCCCGAGAAGTTGCAACCACTTGACATTCCTCAAATGAAGTGGGAATTTATCAGCATGGACTTTGTTGTTAGGTTACTTTCAGTTCAAGGAGGATACAATTCAATTATGGTTATAGTAGGTATGATCACTAAGGTTGCACATCTCATTCTAGTCAAAACAAACTATAAAGCTTCAGATATTGCCAGATTATTCATTAAGGAGATATTCAGACTCCATGGGTTGCCTAGAAGGATCATTAGTGACTACGACTCCCTCTTCACATCTCACTTCTGGAGAGGGATATTTGAGGCCATTGGGACTCAACTCTGTTTCAGTACAACATATGACCCTCAAACTAATGGCCAAATAGAGAGAGTTAACCAAGTCATTGAAGACATTCTTAGAGCGTATCACTGTAGCAAACCCAAGAAATGGATCCAATATCTACCATTGGTAGAGTTTGCCTATGATGCTTCTTACCAAAAAAGCATTCAAATGACACCTTTTCAAGCATTGTATGGGCATGACTGTCGTACTCCATTGAAATTTTCAGATCCTACCTTAAGGGTAGAAGCTTCTAAGAAAATGCTCGAGGAAATGGATGAGCAGGTCAAGGCCATTAGACAAGACATTAGAGCCGCCAAGGATAGGCAGAAAGCCTATGCAAGTCTAAATAGACAAGAACGACTCTTCAAAGAAGGAGATATGGTTTTTATTCGTGTACAACCCAAGAAGAGCTCCTTATCATTGGGAGAGTTTAAAAAGCTAAGTCCAAGGTGTTGTGAGCCCTACAAGATCCTCAAGTGCCTAGGGCCCAATGCCTACAAACTCCAACTCCCCGAGAATGTAAAGGTTCACAATGTATTTCATGTTAGCTTACTAAAGAAATACGTATCCAATCCTAGCCATGTATTCAATGACCAACAAGTTGTAATGCCAAGCCAAGGAGTCCTTGAGCTCTGGCCAGATAGAATCCTAGACATTCAAGAAAAGCAATTGAGGATATAACTCTTAGAGAGTACCTCATCTAGTGGAAGGACTATCCAAAAGAAGATGAAACATGGATTGATGAGAGTACTGTCAACCAAAAATACCCCAAATTCCTTTCAAGATGAGGACATCTCGATCCCTTAAGGGGGGAAGGATGTAATCACCCCTCGGATCCCATAGGACCCCCCTAAATAATTAAAACTATTTGAAATTTTTTACTCCCCCTCATCGATGGCGGCACCTGGCGGGAGGGAGGGGAAGTAGGAGATGTCGATGGCAAAGTAGGAGACGAGTAGGAGATGACAAAGATGTGTCAAGATTGTGGGAGAGAAGGAAGGAGTCTCGCTTGAAGCTTTCTTGCTTGCACAATGGGGGAAGACACACAAGGGTGGAGGCTGAAAACAGTTTTCCTCTTCTTAGTTGTGTAAGCCAAAAGAACTCAAGTACAAAGAAATAGAAGAACCCTATATATGGGTCTCAAACCAAACTCAACTAACTAAGGTGGCATACTAACTGAGCCATGAACTAGAGTAGATAAGGATAGCTATCATGTAGCTATTATTCATGGGCGGTGTACCAACCGCGTCTGCAACTGACAAGTCGGTGACATAAATACACAACGGTCACCCTGGCGTATCACGAGTGGAGCTCGATATCTCAACACTCCCCCTCGAGCTCAATCCCAATTCCTGCACACCAAGCAGGTCTCTGAACTTGCGCAGCTTCTCTGCGCCCAATGCCTTCGTGAATATGTCAGCTACCTGATCCTCTGTGCTGACATAAACTAGATCAATAAGACCTAGTAAAACCCTCTCTCGCACATAGTGATAATGCACCTCAATGTGCTTTGTTCTAGCATGATAGACTGGGTTATTTGCCAAGTGTATACTACTCATGTTGTCACAATAAATGACAACTGGTCCATCTGTAGACTGATGCATATCATAAAGTAGCTTATGCAACCAAGCTACCTCACATGCAGCCATTGCTGCACCCCTGTACTCAGCCTCTGTGCTCGACAAGGCAACTGTAGGTTGTTTCTTGCTGCTCCAAGTGACTGCAGCAGTTCCAAAAGAGAACACATATCCACTGGTAGATCGTCTATCAGAAATACTACCAGCCCAATCAGCATCAGTGTATCCATGCAACTGTATCTGAACCCCAGTCTCATAAAATAGTCCATACTGCAATGTGGACTTCACATACCTGAGTATGCATCTAGCCGCATCCAAATGTGGTTTCCTTGGAGCCTGCATAAACCGACTTACCAATCCAATAGCATAGCTCAAATCTGGCCTGGTAATAGTCATATAAATCAAACTTCCTACTATGCGTCTGTACATAGTAGGGTCTTCTAGAAGCTCACCTGCATCTGTGCTCAGCTTCACATTCTGCTCCAAAGGAACTGAAATAGGCTTACAGCCTGTCATCCCATATTTGGACAGCATGTCCAATCCATACTGCCTCTGCAAGAGCTGTATCCCACTTGGTGATCTAATCACCTCAATGCCCAAGAAATAACGCAGCTCTCCCAAATCCTTCATCTCAAACTTCTGCTTCAATAGCATTTTCACATGAAGGATATCTTCATTACTGTCACCTGTCATAATCAAATCATCAACATAAATGACAAGTAGCATAATACCTTTCTCTGTTTTTCTCACATAAAGTGAGAAATCTGCCTTGGAAATCTGAAAGCCAATAGTGACAAGATACTGTCCTATCTTGTCAGACCATGCTCTAGGTGCTTGCTTCAAGCCATACAAGGCTTTCTTCAACCTGCAAACAAACTCAGGATGAATAGCATGCACATAACCTGGTGGCTGCTCCATATAGACCTCTTCTTGCAAATCACCGTGCAAGAAGGCATTCTTTACATCCATCTGATGTAAAGACCATCCCTTTGATGCAGCCATAGCAATGACTGCTCTTACGGTTGCCATCCTTGCAACCGGACTGAATGTTTCTTCATAGTCAATGCCATATGTTTGTGCATACCCCTTGACTACTAATCTTGCCTTGTATCTATTCACAGAACCATCTGCATTGTGCTTCACCTTATAAACCCACTTACAGCCAATTGCATTTTTACCTTTAGGCAAAGGTACCAATTCCCATGTAGCATTTGCTTCCAAGGCATCCATTTCTTCATCCATGGCTTTCTCCCATTTTTTTTTTCCCATGGCTTCCTCAAAAGAAGTGGGTTCTGGTTCCTGTATCACTTTAACCATATATGCATAGTGAATGGCTGTAAATCCATCATATTTCAGCCTATCCACAGGATACCTAGCTCTTGTAGACCTGCGCAAAGTAGGTTCACTCCCAGGTGCTCTCCAAACATCCCTGGTCTTCCTTACTCCAGGTGTAACAATAGAAGGAATACCCAACTCATCATCAATGCTCTGTTCTGAGCCACTGGATTCACCATCCACATAAGAGTGACGTGCATTCACATCAAACATGGGCTGATCAACCTTCTCTTTTCCTTTTCGTGATACCTGCAT
The DNA here is from genome assembly GCF_053477565.2 of Lygodium microphyllum. NCBI lineage: Eukaryota > Viridiplantae > Streptophyta > Polypodiopsida > Schizaeales > Lygodiaceae > Lygodium > Lygodium microphyllum. The sequence goes on along the minus strand of NC_141139.1, from coordinate 41,967,654 downwards.
ACCACTATCTGCATTACTTTGAGAAGATTCTCCTGATCTCAATCTGCCTGTCCATGGCGAAGAATGTGAACCACTACTAGAGGACGCTCCAGGTCCACTAATATTTTGTGACTGCTGCTGTGAATTTTGTGTAGCATTACCATTTTGTGCATCTACATCATCAATCACATTTACTGGTTTATACCAGCTACTCATCTCATCAAAAACAACATCTCTGCTCACTGTAAACTTACGAGTAGAAGGGTTATAGCATCTATACCCTTTTTGCTGCAGAGAGTAACCAATAAAGATGCACTTCTCAGCTTTTGAATCCAACTTGGATCTCAACTCATCTGGCACATGTACATAGGCAATGCAACCAAAAATTTTCAAATGAGAAATATCTGGTTTCCTACCAGTATACCTCTCCTCTGGAGTCGTTCCATGTATTGCTGCAGTGGGAGTCCTGTTCATTATGTAGACTGCTGTAGCAACTGCTTCAGCCCAATAAAAATCTGGCAAGTCTTTTTCATTGAGCATGGCACGAGATACCTCTCCAATATGCCTGTTTTTTCTTTCTGCAATTCCATTTTGTTGTGGGGTATGACTGCATGAATATTGCTGCTTTATGCCATGCTCCTGCAGAAACCTTGCAAACTCATTTGAGAGGTACTCTCCCCCTCCATCTGACCTTAGGCATTTTATCTGCAAGCCTGTTTCTTTTTCAACCATAGCTTTAAGAGTTTTGAAATGCCCAAAAACTTCACTTTTCTTTTTCATAAAATACACCCAAACTTTTCTGCTATAGTCATCAATAAAACTGACAAAATAATGACAGCCTCCAAGAGATGCAGCTTTAGTTGTCCACACATCAGAGTGGATTAATTCCAATGGCTTCTTACTCTCTTGAACATGTCTAGGAAATGGTTTCCTTGCCTGTTTTCCAAACTGACAGGCTTCACATACCTTATGCATTTCTGCAACCTTGAATTTCGGCAAACCTGCAACAATATTTTGGGCCTGCATTGATTTAAGTCGCTGTACATTAACATGACCAATGCGTTTATGCCAGATATCAATATCTGCAACTACACCGGTCCCATGTGCAAACATTGCCACACTCAATTCAGACATGTCTGCATCCAATGTAAACATTCTGCCCTTCTTCTTTCCTTTTGCTATCAAGCGACCTTTATTTTTCATATCCTCAACAAAGCATCCATGAGGATTAAATCTGACCTGCAAGCCCTGTTCAACCATTTGACCAATAGAAACCAGATTCTTGGTGATATTCGGGACATGAAATACATCGGACAGGTATTTCTTTTTCCCATCCTGCATAGACAAGGGAATTTTTCCAATCTGCACAATAGGATGTGCAGTATCATCACCAGTCTCCACAAATCTTGGTTTTTTCATTTTCCTTGCATCCTCCATCCATTCTGCATGACCTGTCATGTGGTTTGATGCACATGAGTCAACATACCATACATCGTTGCTTTCTTCTGCACTTGTCACAGAATTGTTCATGTGCTGCACCATAAACAAGTGCTCATTTCTGTCATCACCCTGTCTACTAGAAGATGCATAATTCCCTTGTTGCAGTTTTCCATTCATGATGTCATTCTGCTTTTTATAGCAGTCTTTAGCCATATGACCCATTTTACCACAGTAGTAGCATTCAACATTACTGTTTGCATTTTGGCCTCTTTGCCATCCACCACGACCTCTTTGGCTCCCCCTGCCTCTAGAGTTACCACCTCCTCCTCCATAGGACTGGTTTTCTTGAGTTTGCTGCATATTCTGATTTCTACCACGGCCTCCAAATCGGCCTCCTCTACCTCTGCCTCTACCTCTTCCAGCATTTGAGTAGAAGACAACTTCTTTTGAAGTTCCTCCTGAAGAAGATGCACCACCATTTCTTTGCTCCTCAGAAATTAGAAGAGCAATCAGCTCCTCAAAATCAGGAAATCTTTCACGAACTGAAATGGATGTCCGAAACTGTGCATAATCCTTTCCTAGACCATTCAAGGTCACAGAAACTAAATCATCATCTTCCACTGGTGACCCAATGGAAGCAAGTGCATCTGCAATCTTCTTCACTTTCATGTGGTAGTCGTTGATGCTCATATTTTCTCTTTGCACATTGTGCAACTCTTGCTTGAGCTGCATTTTCCTGGCTTGCGTATTTGTGCTATACATTTTTGACAAAGTATCCCATGCCTCCTTTGGCGTACTTGCATCTTGAATATGCACAATCATAGAGTCTGAAATACTGATAGACAGCCAATACATAACTTTCTTGGCTCTCTCATGCCATGCTTTAAATGCCTGCATTTGCTGTTGATTGGGAACATCAGGAAGAACTGGTTCTTCTTCATTTCCTGCAACAAATTCCCAATATCCTTTTCCCATAAGGAAATTCGTCATTCTAAACTTCCATGCTTGGAAGTTATTCTTGTCAAGCTTTTCAGTGACAATCTGTGAAAGAGAATCAGATGCCATTACAGAAGACTGCAAAAAATTCTGTCACTGCAAAAACCACAGCTTCACCCTCACAAGGGAAAATCTGCAAAACTGGCAAAAGTGGTATTTGACCACACAGTCACTTCCTAGTGACAATTTTGCATCAATAGCCAACAGGGATGATTCTGTAACTCCCAATGTCTCTGCGCACAAGCATACGATGCAATTTCTACAGTAACTTTTCATCGACCTGTAGAATAGTGGTTGCACAGCATAAAACTGAACCTTTTTCTGAGTGTGTGCAGAAAACTTCCGCCTCCAAAACAGGCCCCGAAATGACCTCAAATAAAAAAAACAAGGTCACCGAGGGCTAAAGCCTTCTCTCGCAACATATACTGCCCACTTGCTTCACCGCGAAGGGCGTCTCAACCTGAGACAATGCACTCCTGCACTTTCCGGCTGTGCTACCTGCAGAGATCTGCTCCCAAAACAGAAAATGAAAGCAACACTGCTCCTCTTACCAGAACACCGCGAGCTTGGCTTGCTTTCTTGAGCTCCTTACCACGAACAAGGCTCTGATACCATGTCAAGATTGTGGGAGAGAAGGAAGGAGTCTCGCTTGAAGCTTTCTTGCTTGCACAATGGGGGAAGACATACAAGGGTGGAGGTTGAAAACAGTTTTCCTCTTCTTAGTTGTGTAAGCCAAAAGAACTCAAGTACAAAGAAATAGAAGAACCCTATATATGGGTCTCAAACCAAACTCAACTAACTAAGGTGGCATACTAACTGAGCCATGAACTAGAGTAGATAAGGATAGCTATCATGTAGCTATTATTCATGGGCGGTGTACCAACCGCGTCTGCAACTGACAAGTCGGTGACATAAATACACAACGGTCACCCTGGCGTATCACGAGTGGAGCTCGATATCTCAACAAGATGATGATGAAAACAATGACGATGATGTTGATGGGGAGGAGGGGCACACATGTGCCACCACTCTCCCCCCACTATATCTTCCCCCCCAGAATGTAGATTGCATGGCAGCAGGCCAATCTAGCAACCTAGGTGGATGCAAGGGCTCCGTCATGCCCCCTCCCCATAATAACCCTCCCCCTCTCTAGAAAACCCCACTGCTTGGAATGATACCACCTGCCCCCCCTTATTAGGTTGCACACACACACACACACACACACACACACACACACACACAAAGAGAGAGAGAGAGAGAGAGAGAGAGAGAGAGAGAGAGAGAGAGAGAGAGAGAGAGAGAGAGAGAGAGAGAGAGAGAGAGAGAGAGAGAGAGAGAGAGAGAGAGAGAAGAAGAAGAAGAAGAAGAAGAAGAAGAAGAAGAAGAAGAAGAAGAAGAAGAAGAGGAAGAGGAAGAGGAAGAGGAAGAGGAAGAGGAAGAGGAAGAGGAAGAAGAAGATTCTAGGATTTTTCTATCATCTACCCCTCTATTTGGGTAAAAGGTTGCTGGATTGAAAGAAGAGTGTAGGGAATTCCTACAAAAAGGAGTGCACCAAGAAAAGAGAAGGCGGGAAAGCATTCAGTCAAGCCCTGCATTCCAAGTTCAATAACGGCCCCAAAACGTAGATTCTCCCAAGTGGCCGAGAAGGCAGCAACCACAGAAGGGGGTTCGGGGAAAGATGCCACCACAAACACGAATGGGCTATCACGTATAAATACCAACTCACCTCTCCAAACCCAGGTACCACTGCGATGCCTTTTCCTATGAATGGAATGGTGGATCGTAATTATCATGGGAAAGAATCATACTTTTTGCATTGTATAATTTGTATAACTTGAAAGGTAGATGCACAGGTTTGAATCTAATTCATGATGGTCATGATAATTACGGGTTGATTAGCATTTATGGGTTGTCCACAATATGAAGCTAATTAGTAAGCACAAATTTTGCGAATGCATATCAGGGTGTTGATATGTAAATATACAAGCTCTTACAAAGGATTGCATAGACCATTAAAGAGAGTTAGCTTGCATTTACATAAAGCATAATGAATTCATGTACTTTGCACTTAAAAATATAAGTCGCAATCTATGATTTTGCATAAATTCATTGAAATGAATTTTCAAGGAATGAAAGTCTCTCATTGTATCATGAAATCAAGAAAAACTTGCATCGTGATTTGCAAGGCACCGTAGGTAGATTCGGTTGTATGACACAATAGAAATTCATCTTAAAAGATAGATTCGAGATGCGCATACAAATTGTTAAACTCAATTAGAAGAAGCAATTCGTTAAGTGAATCCCTAGATGGTATTAAAGTTAAGTTTGACTGTAAATGAACCAATTAATGCTACGATCATAAATTGACTTAGATCAAATCAATACGGTCATAGATCTCTACCCTAACAACTAGCTTGTGATAAGTCCAATAACACTCTTAGAGGTATCATTTTTAGGCCATGATATAACTCAATGTTGATGTGAGAAATTCAAATGTCATATCCACATGAAAGAAAGACAATTCTCAATGTGTCAATCGATGCTCGCAATTAGTAAAGGATTGCGAAGGATTTAGGTTACTCTTGATTTGAAGGAGATGAATGAAAGATTTATGTCATGAAATCTTGAGGGAATGAAACCCTAGGGAAAACTTAGAAACCTTGATAGAGTTCTAAGAAGGAAAATGGTTACCAAATGATCAAATTGGATCTTAGATTGAATCATCTAGATCTTGTGATCTGGAAACAAGGAACCCTAATGTAAAGGTTGAAAAATTAGGGCAATTATCATCCACAAATTATGCAATATAAATCCAACTGTGAGGATTCTCATTCCAGAGAAAAGGGATATATCAAGGGTATTATCTACCCCAAATCCTGGTTCTTTCAGATGATATCAAGGCAAGTGAAAGATTTCCATCATGGAACCCTAGAGGGAAAAAACTCTTAATGGAAGCTGGAGCAGAATTGAAATTCGTAATAGATTCTTGAGAGAGCGGAGCCACATCACTAATGTGCCTTAGGTAAGTAGAAAACTAAAGCTATCAAGGAAAGTAGGTGGGAAGTACCCCCGATGGGTCCGTCATACAGCAAGGTGGTCCGAGAGAACTGTGAGGCTTCTCAACATTCAAATTGCGATGACATATTGATCTCGGAGAATGTAGGGTAGAACCCTGGCTCATATTGTTTTAGGGGACCAAAATGGGACTTTATCCTACAAGTAGAGAGATTGAGCGATGCATCCCTTTCATTTTCCATTCTCTTTGAACCAAGTGCAATATGAGTTTGCCTCGGTTTAGATGCTCTGCACAAAGTAGATCGATGCTAGAAGGTGTTGAGTGTGGAAATGATTTTTTTTGGTTGATTTTTTGTTGTTTTTGTTGCTGGATGGTTGTTTTTGGTGATTGATTGTTTGAATTTGAAGATGTTTTGAAAATTTTAGAATGGTTTGAGTATTTTTGAAGGGTTTATGTTGGTTTTTGATGAGGATACGGTCTAAAGGGTTCTGTGTATCTCTCTGTTTGGTTCTGTAAGGTCTGATTTTCTTATATTTTGTTCTATTTTGGTAGTTGAGATGGTTGAATGGATGTTTTGAGAGACGGTTGAAGTTGTGTTCAAAGGTTTATGAAATATTGAATTGGTTTTGATTTGATTTTTGTGGTTTTTATGGTCTTTGTTGATCTTCTATAAGGTTTTGTAGCTTCTGTAGTTCTGTTCTTCTCTTGTCCTGTTGTTCTGTGGTCTGTTATGTTTGTTTTTGTTGAGTGTTATGTTGGATGTATGGATTTTTTGGAACATGTTCTTGTCTTAGAAAAGGATGAATGGAATCTCTATTCAAGCTAATTGAAGTGAAGAAGTAGCTGATGAAGATTCACATAAGGTTACAGAAGAACAATGGCAGAAGCTAGATCTCATAGGACACTATGATGTCTTTGGTGCCTCTTTGCATCTGACACACCTTTTGGGAGGTGTATTTACAAACTAAGAATGATTATTATGAATGATTATTGAGTATTGTAGTGAGGTTTTGGATGTACTATTGAGAATGTACTATTGTGAGAGAGATCATATGCAAGAGATAGCTAATTCTATGAAAAACAATGTATCTGTCTATGAGAGATTGAGAGAGAAAACTATGAAGATAATGAAGATGAATCATATGTGATTATTTCCATTTAAAGTGGTGTTTATTTTGAGTTCTCTTTGTTGGTTATGAATTCTATGAAGAAAATGAAGAGAATGATGAATTTTGTTGAAGATAAAACTATGGGAGATATCTACTATGATGATGCGTGAAGATTTCTTGCTAGTGGTGTTCTTTTTCCTTGTTGTGGTTCTGTAAAGAATGAAACAAAATCTTGTTGATGTTACAAGATATATTTTCTTGTAGTAGAAACCCCTTTTCCTTGGAGTGCTATTATTTAGCAAGCTCTTCATTTGGAGCTTTTTAAGTGCTTCTTGAAGCTTTTTGGTCATCACTTGGATTTTTTTGGTTATTTTATGGAGCTTTTTGGATCGCTTTGAATTTAATTATTTTGCAATTGCAAACTAATTAGATCAATTATATTAGGATGTAGAATTGCAAAGTAATCGCAAACTATTGAATGCTTTGATCTCTAACAAAAAATAGGTATGCAACTACTTCTAAAGCATGAAGTTTTAGCATAATTTTATAAGTTTATGAAGTAATCCCAATTTAAGTGAGATCCAAAATCCATAGAGTCATACATAATTCCCGAGCATCATCAAGCCCCATGGCATGCACTACCAATACAAGGCATCATATTAAAAATAATGCAACTACAAATCATGTGAAATCATCATCGTCACTAGGATGAACAGATGGTGGTCCGCATGCCACATCAACCAAGCACTGGTTGTAGAGGCTAAAATCACCCTCAAGGCACATGCAAAAACGATGCATCTCTGTGCATGCTCTACCAAGGCCGCCACAACCTGAAAAAATATCCAGCACATAGTCGAGATCCTCTGTGAACGTAGCAAGGAGCCACCTACAAAAGAAACCATTTAGTAACATCCATAACAAAAGCATGACATATCTTAATGCAAAGTATAAACCGGTCTGAGAGTGTATAACGCACCTATAAAAAAATAGTGATCTTTCTGCACCCCCTCGAACCTCTACACCATCTACATAAGTGTGCTCAAATGATGTGCCCTGGAGGTCTGTCTTGAAGAGGAAGCTACGAGAGGCAGGAAACCTGTATGGGCTAACCCTCTCGCCAGCCTCTCTATCATATGAAGGGACATGCATCCCTCGATAAAACAAGCCAATAGTAAGGTCCATGACCTAGCAATGCAGAATCATCTTGTTAGCTATTTAAACTTTTATTTTAAAAAGTTACAAGTTTGTCTTCAACACACTTACCTCCTCTCGAGTATCAGGGTGTCTATATCCACCCTCACACACGAGAGTCCATGTGCGATGGAGCTTCAATCCAATGGCATGAGCTCCTCTAAGCACTTTTCCAAAGTGTTGTGCAAGTCCCAAAGTCACCAAGAACCCCTCATCTGCTAAGAATCTATGGGCTAGGTCCATGACACCTTTGACAAGTGCACTAGAAAATGTGTTCCATTCGGGAATCCCTTTCAAATGTAAAGATGTATAAGACCATGCAATATCACATGAGTTTATAAACTAAACTAATGCAAGCACATATACCTTCTGCCTCAAGGCCAACAACAAGCAAAGATGTAGGAAAATCTACAAACAACAACTTAGCAACCTCATATGATGGGACACCATTACACTGGTAAGAGTTGATGGTATTTCCCTCCATGAAGCGCTTAATGCTAAAATTGAAAACACAATAACAAAGCATAAGTAACCATTACAATAGATGTGTATATAGAGAATGGTGATAAAATATACCCATCCAATGCAAAATCGTCGATCGATGTCACGTCTACCAACAGAGCATCTACGATAGTTTGGTATTGAAATCCTATCATCAAAATAAAGTTTACTTACAAATGTTGATGTTGGCTAAATGTTAAGACTCAGAATGTAAAGCTAGAAATCTACATACCTATCTTGCGTATGGCGGGACGTCTACAAGACTCTTGTATAGGCTCTGATGATTGAGTCATGAACGACATAGCCCGAGAAGGTGTAGTATGTTGCAAAGATCCCTCAAAGTGACCCTTAATTTTTTCCTTTTCTTTCCAAATGCTATGCATGTCAAAACCATATTTTTTGCCTAAAGTTGTAAAGAAAAATAGGAAGGAAAGTAAATTATTTAGTGTTTAATGTTTAGATTTTATATTATCTTCAAAAAAATATAAAAATGTACTTTTAACATGACTCCAATAATCCAAAAAATGATACTTGATTCACCTTCTAATTCTTCATCCAATGAAACAACTTTCTCTTTGTGTTTAGACCTTCGCTTTGTTGTACCAACCTCATTTAATTCACTTATATTACCTACGCAATAAAGACAACAAAATAATACTTTAATAAATTGACTCGTCAAATGAAAATCCTAAACTCTATCATTCATGCAAATTGGCTTACCCTTGCTATGCTTCAATGCATCATCTATCGTGGGGATATTCTTTCGTTTTCCCATGGACTTTTTCTTCATTGTAGTATCAACAGTTGCATCGCCAATGGCACCTAAGTAGTGTGAAGTCAACACAATATAATATCATATTCATGCAATTTAGAAACAAGGCTACTTGGATCAAACTAAAAATTTGCATTCCATCCAATATACCCTTTGCCATGCTACCACCACAAATCATCTTTATCCCCACAACATGAGGGACCATGTCTATTGTATTGGACATTTCTAATTTGCAAAAACAACAAAGTTAAGAAAACACAAAAGTCTAAAAAGTTATGATAAGTTTCATGTTAAATAAATACATTTTTAGAAAGTACCATTTCCTTCATCCTCTTCTTTGTGCATAGAAATTACTCTATTTTGTTCCAGAAATCCTGCATATAAGGCAAGTATTACTAAAACAAATAGCTAAGAGCAAGAGTTACCACATATTTACTATGTTTGGCTCTCAAAGTACTTACTCTCTCTTAATTCAATCTCTTGCCGTGGAATGTCATCCAATGGATAGTCTATCCACCATGGACAAATACACATTTTCCATTCCGACAGACCCCTCTCAAGCAGTGCTTTTGAGAACATACAATTTTCACATCCCAAGTCCATCCACTCCTCCACTAGAGGAGGGATGCTTTCTAGCACTCCACTTTCCTGTAGACTACGCAACCATATTTTCCAAAAACATAAGAACAAACAACAAAAGCACTCTTAAGTTAGAATACATTTGTACATATGGTATTTAGAAAATATGGTTTCTTTATACTAGAAATACCTGTATACCACCCTCTTGCTTGATTGTGTGAGCTCTGGAACCTTCTCAGAGTCTCCAACATTCTTCATTTCACCAAAAATATTTGCAAATGCCTTTAAAATATGTAAACGTCTTTGGCCTTTTTAAAAAAATCAAAGCCTCCTGGAATCTTAGTGCCATCAACTTGTAAGCTCCTGATCAATAAGGAGCATTCTCCAATCATATGAAACCAATACACCTCTTGCTTCATGTAGCTACGAAATCTCCTTACATCCGCAAAGTGTGACATAGTGGAGTCCTTTGCCTTCGTGACAGTCATGAGAAGTAAATTCTCCCTTTTTCTAATATATTGGTTATTGAACAAAACATAACTTCAATATTGTTGAACCAAATTATGTTCAATTCCAAAAAATAAGAGAACATTAGTCCATGAGGAAAACATACCTCTCCGTAGCAATATTAGCACTACAAATGGCATACAATTTGTCCTCGGTAATAGCCATCATGTTCCTTTCATCCCAATTCAATGCAAACAAAACAGAAAAGAAATCCTCTCCATGCGCAGGATTAGCTATTCCAAGGTACTTGTATCCTTTGTCCCTCAATTTATCTTGCTCTTTGTTTATGAATTGTTTTCTTTTTGCCTCATAATTTGCCTCTGGCAATGCAAGCTCCTTGAGGCGGGCCTCCTCTTTGAGTATGGCACAGTTATAGTCATCCTAAATAGAAAAACCAATACACTACTCTTAGTTATGGTTAAATTCAAGATACCACAATTTGTTATGCTGAAAACTAAAATACTATACCAAACTTTTTACCTTCCACACCAAAAGCGATATTAGCAAACATGGGTTCTTGTACCATGGATCATTGCCATGGTTACTTTTTCCCTCAATTTCATACTCTATTTCAGCCCACCGTCTTTGAGAAGGGCTCATCCTTTCCAAAATGCTTTGTTTATCAGCGATGCCAAACTTTTGGAACATGAAAATTTCATGGCCTAGGTTGGGTTTGACATGTGCTCTTGTTACACTACAACATTGAAAATTGTTGTTAAATTTTAAGATTCACATATAAATAAAACCTATTCACATTCACATAACTAATAAATGAAACCTATTGGCATTCACACGTAAATGAAACCTATTGGTATAAATAAAATATCTTGACATTCACACATAAATTATCTTTATATTTTGAGATTCACACATAAATAAAAACTATTGGCAATATTCACACACAATTGATGATCTATTAACCCATTTGAAAAAGTTAATAGTGATAAGTATACTTACGCATTTGATGTATCCAATGCTAACAATAGTTCTCCTTCTTTCTTCTTCTCCACTTGAATGAATTGACATAGAACTCTAACATGTCGTGAAATATCTTCATTATAAAACATCAAATAATAAAATAAATAATTAGTCAAAGAAGGAAGTATCATCACAATAAACAAGAGAAAGCAAGACAATGCATAGTTACCTTCCTTTATCCTCTTCATCCATGTCTTCAACCTATGATTACCATCCCATACCAAAAACTTGCGCCCTCTTAAATCAGCCCACTCATCAGTAAATTCATCTTCAAACCTTTGGTTAACTTCTCTCCAAAGAGGGCCCCACTCTTCCAAATTTTGGGGAGATACATCCATTAGCTCACCAGTGGGCCTTCTCAAAGAAACCAAAAATTTCCCCATTGTTTCCATATACGAAGCATTATCGAAAGATGAAATTAACCATGTAGCAGAACTAGATGCAAGCCTTATAGCCTCATAGGGCACAAGTCTACACAAAGGGATAGGAGGAGGAGAAGTAGACCTCGTTACAAAAAATGAGGCCAACACATCTGACATAAGCCCAAACTTGACATTCTCTCCAATGTGTCTATCATGCTCACTGACCTCTTTCTTTTCTTCATTAGCAACATCCTCATTCACCTCTTCATTTTCCTCATGAACAGTTTGCAAATCTAAAGACCTCCCCTGTGTTGTTTCACCACACTCTGTGGTGGTAGTGTGGGTGCTCATAGGATCAGCATGAATGTCATTGCTTGCTTCATCCATGCTATCCTCAAGCACTTCATCATCAATGAAAGGACATTTTTTCCTTGGTTTTCCACCCTTGTTATTTGGAGATTCAGAGAATGCACGGGAGGATGCTTCTTGATCGATACTTACTAGTCTATTGCATAGACCGGATCGTAACCTTGTAATTGGAGTATCTACAAAAATAATTTGAAAATAGAATATAACATTTATATGAAACTTTAAAAGAGTTGCTTAACCATTAAGAATAGAATATGTAAATTTAAAAGAGTGATTGAATGACTTACTTGGACGGCCCCTTTTGCTTTGACCTCTCCTACCACCACCATGCCGACATCTAGCCATGCTCAGAAGCACTAAAACAAACCACAAATCATTTTAAAAATGAAGACAAGTCAACTAAATCACATGTTCTATTAATTAATCTCCACCAAAATATGACCATTTGATGCAGACAACACACTTTAATATCATTTGTTATTTGGTTTTAATAAATGTATTAAATTTTCTTAATCATTTGAACCTCCTGACCACATTTTCACCCCCGCACCCCCAAAAGGGGGATACTCCCAACCCCTTGTTCCTATCTGCGTTGACGCAGACAATGCTGAGTGTTTGACAATTCCCAATCCAAAAAAAATCAAATAATGTCACACTTATTTCTTTAGGATGATTTGCGTACGATTTAAAAATGGTTTAATTTTTCATGCCTTGGACTCGCGCGGTTTACACCCACTCTATATGGAGGGGGGGTGTAGGGGGGGCATCAGCCCCCCCTACTAGTGTCACCGGGGGGTTCCAAGGGGGGACCGACGACAGCCATGAGGCCCCCCTTGGCGGGGGTTCGGGGGCAGCGCCCCCGAAGCCAAAAATTGTAGGTAACTTGGCTATAGAAGAGGTTTAAGGGGCGGTTTAGGGAGGAGCAGTGGTTTAAGGATGAGGGGCTGAGAGGGGAGTGGTTTAGGGAGCAGGGATTGAGAGAGGAGTGGTTTAAGGAGGAGGGGCTAAGAGGGGGGCGGCTGTGCATTACCCGCCCCATTTCATAAGGTACCTCGCCCCCCCACCACATCGTCTGCGTTGACGCAGACAGCGGGCGGGTACTGAGGGTTCCCCCTCCTCGCCTTTTCCCTCTCCTCCTCCTCTCTCCAAAGGGGGCTGCGCCCAACCCCCGAGAGTTGTCTGCGTTGACGCAGACAGCCCCGGGTGTCCCAAAGGTCTCTTCCTCTCCCATTTTTTCAGTTTACCGTCTCCTTCTCTACCTCCCCTTTCCTTCTGTCCCCTCCCATTGTTTTCCTCTCATTGTCTACCTGCTCTTCCATTTCTTTCAGCCATGGAGGAAAAATGAAACTTGAAATATAGATTTTCAGTCATAAGGATGGAGTGTGGAGCTTACCTGGTGAGTTTGATGGAGAATGTTGATCTTGTTTGAGCTTATTGCAAGGGCTGCTCTCCTTCTTGCTTCTTCTTTATGCCTTCCAACTTGCAATGGGAGAGAAGAAGAGGGAAACAAAAGAGAAAAGGAAGAAGAAGAAAAAGAAGAAGAAGAAGAAGAAAAAGAAGAAGAAGAAGAAGAAGAAGAAGAAGGACAAATAAGAAGATATGTTTAAACCGTTACACACAACTTAAAATGGCAAGTGGTACATGCATATTGAACATCCATCATGAGAGAATGTTTCTCTCGAATACCGAAAAATTATTTACTAAAAAATGTAAATGTTGACGGCGCCTGACATCTGACAAAATAAAACATGCTTATAAAAATATGTGCTACAACACGACATGATTTTCGAAAAGACATGATTTATTTTCGAAAAGACATGTTTTTTAAAAAAAATTATTTAACTAAATCTTGTGATTTTTCAATATGTAGACTTTTTTTAATGATTTGGTTCATTAATGGACTGATTCGCAACTTCAACCGTCACTAAGAACTTGCCCATGGAGTAAGAGCTCATTTAATCCATATTTGGTGGGGGTAATGGACTATTATTTCTACGTTCAAAGAAATTGATAAACAATAGGCATGCTATTAGATATAATATTTCGCCTTCATAGCTCCATTGTTTGTTGAGTTTCAAACCGGCTTTTGTGAGAGACGATGGCAGAAGTTACTCTTCAATGGTCAATCGGCTCCGAATCACTGGAACGTGTTGTGCCCCTGAGGGATGGAAAGATTCTTGTAAGCTCTTATTTTCTTCAATCACTTCTACCCCCTGACCGGAAGCTGGTAGATTTGTATGCTATTTTCCAACTTGATGCTTACAGTGAAGAGATCGCGGTTCATGGCCAACCGGATATCAATGGTGCGGAGCAATTTTTGCTTGATTCTTCTCTTTCATCTCAGTATAAAATAGTACATTGTGATACCACTTTCACCATGGACCAAGATGAAGGACTACACACTGTAGAAAATAGCAAACAAGCTCATTCACTTTCAGGACCTGTTGTAGATATTACATCCGATTCCTTCGCAGAGACGTCATCTCAAACTTCTTCACCACTTATAACAAATGCTTTTTGTGCACCCGTCTCAACTCCAACTATTGACTTAGAGTCGGATGATGGACTTGATAGTCCTCATTCATTTCCACAAATAAAGAAAGAGATTTTACCTTGGATTGCTAATAGCCCTAGAGGAAAGAAGTTGAAGGCTTTATTACAGATGAGTGAAGGCCCTTTTTTTGTTAGTGAGATTCCAAGAGAGTACAATGGTTCTATTGCTTTCGTTCTTCTACCGACATATGGCACATCTTCAAACATGGATGGGATGCAGCAACAATATGATGGTCATGTCTGGACAAGACCCCATCCAACTAATATCTTCCCTGATGCTACTTCGAGAATTAGCCATTGCCTTGGAGACTTACAATGTCATCGAGTCAATTGTCCTTACTATGAGAGCAACAATCAACATAATAAAATGTATTTTCATGGTTACCTCAATAGCACAGTGAGCAAGGGGCTACTTGCAAGTGAAGAAAAACATTCAATCATGTGTCACTATTGTAGTAAAGTTGTCACTTGTTATACAACTTGTGATTGCAAAGTTTATTACATTTTGCCAAAGGACACAAGCATGGAGAGATTGATGCTTCATGTAGGCACTCACACACACAATGTGCAACCAGGGACTTCAATGGATGCAATTAAAAAAATTAGATCTCTAGTTCACTCAGTTTTGCAAGTGAATCGACACTGTGGTGCTAGGAAGATTCAAATGATTGTAGCAAAACAAATTATCACTGAATCTTTGACAACTAATGGTTTAATGGTGGAGGGAGAACAAGAGCTTACAAACTTTTTGGAGGAGTTGATGCCATTGGTTCAAAATCAGAGGTTAGTTTCGATTATTCAAGTCTGCAAACTATGGTTTGTAGCATTGTTATTAGTTTAACAAACTTTCATTTGTTGAGGTTGCAGGTTCAATAGTATCGTGACATGCCAGAAAAAAAAAGAAACATGTGTTGTTGGAGATGGCTTTGATAACATTTTGGAGTTGAAAAAAAGATGCATGTTTCCTTTTTTTCATGGCAGTAGATTTCCAGGGCAAGGAGGGGTGGGTGAAAAAAGTTACATTTTCAAGATGTCTACTAAAGGACCCGGCTCTGGAGTGGAATTGGTTAATCGAATGCGACGCTTAGGAAATGGAGACCTTTGCAAGTCTTGGGTTCACTTTGACTTTACACATAGAATAGATGACTGGGCAACAATGTCTTGTTCTGTGTATGATCCATGGTTTGTTCGGGAACCTTACTTGCTATCAATTTTCGTTGACATATTCTAGTTGCTAATCACTGTATTTCTTATTGCAGCTTGAAGGGGATCATGGTGATTGCTATTTGTGATACAAAGGAAGAGGATACAGAAACACAAATTCTTTTTTGGAGATGCCTTAATAATGTGATGCTCGAGTGTGGACACCCTCCTGCAGACTTTGTAGGCTTTATGGCGGATGAAGCCGGTGCAAATTGGATGGTGATCCGCACTGTTTTCAATGCGGGACCTGACAATTTTTTGGAAGGAAGAGAGCGATCGTGTTTGTTTCATTGGGAACAAAGCTTACAGAAGCACACAATGAAATACGTGCCTTCAAACCTTCGAAAGCATCACTTGAATTTATGTGAGAGGTGGCGCCTTTCAAAATCCATTGAAGAGGGCAAGAGGAATGCCATAGCTATACAAAATTGGTGGCAGCAAGTAGGACTACCTCGAGATAGTACCGTACCATTGAAGAGATGGATCAAATGGTGGGAGAATAGGATAGACCATTGGGGTATTACTACACATGTAAATGTTTTTTTTATTTCTATTTGTTACATACACATGTACTAATATCATTGGGGTGGGAATACCTAAGTATGAGAACAAAATAGACATGTAAGAGGAATTGCTGAGTTTTTTATTGGGTTGCAGGCTTCCTTGAGTCCTTGGGAGAGGGCTTGTATTCCCAACACAAATCTTTCTGAGAGCGTGCATGCAAGTTGGTTGGCAGGGGAGGATGGAAAGAAGAAAATTGGTTTGTATGATGCATGTGTCACTGACTTGATCAACTCATATATTCAATGTTCAAGGCAACTGGCCTTCACAACTGGAAGATACTCTGGAAGTGGTCCCAACATGGATGCTCTTATTAATTTCATTTCTGGAAACAAAGAAACAGTTCAAAGGAAAAGAAGAACTCCAGATGGTTGTAGCTCTCATAAACCTGGCTATGTAATGGAGTCAAGGGATAGAAAACAAAAAGGACGACCACACAAGATAAATTTTCAAAATAGAAATGACCAACCTACAGAAGTAGGCTTGGACCATGAGGTGCATGCAGTGCCGATTGAAATGGATCTCCCAACTAATATTGTCTCAGAGGAGGAAATGCATAGAAGTTTGTGGGCGATCCGGAGAATGCCTGTTCATTGCAAACGAAAATGTTTTGGTATTATAAATAGAAAGAAGTGTTGCAACGTGATAGAAAGTAGATCACCTGGGTTACTATGCCCTTCATTTTGGTCAGAGAGGGAATTTCAAGGTAAGCCTATTGCACAATGGTTCTGGTTTTGCAGTCATGATGTGGAGCATACATGGGGTGTTGATAAACAAGTTAAGCATGTGCCCTTGCGACCAAGGATTTGGTCTATTGACAAGGGCACCAATGCTTTTGCAGAGGAGATTTCAATTCTTATAAAAGGAGGTTTTGTATTCAAGCATGATGGCATTCCACCTACCCCCAAAAATACTACGACCCATGGGACAGAACCACTTACCTCTTCAAGTGGCAAGCGAAGAAAAAAATGGAGACATGGTATTTCTAAGGATGCAGAAAGAAAAATCGCATTGGCTGAGGCATTGGATGTAGTTTTCATGGAAGAGAAAGTAGTGGTGGCAAATGAGAAAGTCATATTTTATGTTATGTCAGAGCATTTGATGAGGTGCATGTCAATCCCGAGCCCTTCTGCACATGTCCTGACTTTCAAAAGAGAGAATTGGAAAGTAAACCCTTCCTGGCCTGCAAGCACAGGTATTATGTCTACATTCGTGTGCTTGGGATGGACAAAAATCAACATATGATGATTCATCAACCTTCCCTTAAGCAAACTGATTTAAATTTTATGCTTGCCCTTCCGCGAACACATAAAATGCAAATCAAAGACTTGAGAGTTTTATGTTGGCTATTGTTCAATGAGATGGGGACCGTGCAGTACTGAATGAAAGATTTAAAGGGCATATGAAGAAGTGGAGGTGGACGTTCATTTTGGATACATGATGTGAAGGGACCACATATTTGGTATTTTTCTTTTTGAGCATAATGAAAACTCTAGTAAAAGTAGACATTATTAATCATGGACTAGTTATCCATTTGTGGACATGATTGGACGAGGATCTAAAAGTGGAATTATTGATCATGCTTTTTTGATTCATTGAGGGGGCCATCTATTTATAGGTTAGGGATCTCTTTATAAACTATGCTTATTTAGTATGCAAAGTAATTTCATTTTTCCTGATTTGATGCTCCAACTTCATTTTTGTTGAGCCAATTTTTTTTCAAGGTAATCTAGATCTTGCTCCTCTTCTCCTATTATGAAAAGTATGCAAGTTTATTGTTTGCCTTTTGCTATGATGAATACATCCATAAAGCTTGGTATTCACTAAGGGGGGTACCTATTTGTAGGTGATGGATCTCATTATAAATCATGCTTATTTTGTGTGCAAAGAAATTTCATTTTTCTTAATTTTAATGCTCCAAGTTCATTTTTGCTAGTTGTGACAATTTTTTTCTCAAGGTAATCTCGATTTTGTTTCATAAAGCTTGTTGATCACTTCATTTTAATTCCCCTCAAAGGATTGTCTATTTATATGTGAAATATCTCTTTATAAATCATTCTTTTTTTGTGTGCAAAGCATTTTCATTTTTCCTGATATTGATGTTCCAAGTTCGTTTTTGTTGATTGTGATACTTTTTTCTTAAGGTAATCTTGATCTTTGTCCTTTACTCCTATTATGGAAAGCATGGTTACATAGAATCTAATCATGTACCATCTACTCTAGTCACATTTGTAATATATATTATGGTTGCTTCTCCTTCCCATGTTACACCTTCTCAATTGTTTGCTTCCCCTTATCACGTTATCAAGGTGTTTTTTAATCTAAACCATGTTCTAATTACTAATTTTCATTTGTTAATTGGGTATTTTTTATCTAAACCATGTTTCATCTAACCTTTGATTGGCAAGTCTGCTATTGATATAAACCATGGCCAAGTTTGATGTTGAACCAAACCATGATATGGTTGCTTCCCATCCTTATGCAACAACTCTACTCTTTGCTTCTCTTTTGCATATCGCTCTTCCTTCCACTTTCCATAGTCAATTCTACTAATTTTTATTTTTAGCACAAGGTTTTCTTTAAATTCTATATGAGTCAAATCATGTCTAAACCTACACAGGAGGAGCTAGACATGAGAAAGACCATCAGAACCACAAATGGTAAACTAGATTCGTTGTCAAAAGCTACAAACTATGATGAGAAGTGGTCAATAAATGATGCAACATTTGCCATTGGAAAGGTTGAACAAATACTTGGCCAAATTTTTCAACAAGAGGATGAAAATGATATATCCCTTGTAGATATGTTAGAGTTAAAGCTCCCTACAACCATTGCATATATGAGAAGCTTTGGAGTGATTAGTAAAAAAGATGAGGAAGATATTGACATTTGTTGCTATCAAGTCCACATATCGATACTATATAATAGTTATATATAAGTGGCTTTCATAATTTTCCTAAATATTTGCAAGAGAAATAATTATATTTTCCTATATTGAGTTCTTTTTGTGTTTTGTTTAGATTGACTCATAATTTTAGAGATTAGTCTGATTGATAAGGGTACTTTTTGAGATGTGTGGTAGAAACCCAATTTTGTTCATTTTTCTCTCTTCGGTATATTTTGAGAGTTTGAAAAAAATGGTCCCTTGAATAGCTTGTTTAATACAAATTTTCAATATGGGTAACAAGATTATCCCTCATAAAGCTACAAATTTTGTGAAAAAACTCCAAGTTTTGGCAAATACATTGAAAAACTCCAAGTTTTGGAAAATTTTGTGAAAAAACTTCAAATTGGGGGCTTGCTTTTTTAAATCCCCCTTTTCCTTGGTGTCTCTTTTGGAGCTCCATGTTTTGGTGCGCAGTCGGGGAAAACTGCCATCAATAGGCACAAACATAGGCTAAAAATGGAAGAAGTGGCACTATTGAAGAGAAAGAAAAGCAATGGAGAGTAAAGTTCCTGTCACTATTGAAGAATTAGAAACTCTCCTTGCCAAGGTCACATTCTACAAAAGATTCATCCCCTAATGGAGAAAGTACAAGGCCATTCTGATGCGGTTCCTCTGTGATGGTCTGTGTCCACTACCTTCTAAAGCTGCCAAAACTTGCATCACAGCAAGTTCCTCCCACAAGACTGAAGAGTAGAACATAGACAATGAGTATCAATGGAGGATTTTTCCTTTATTGAAGAATTTCCAAACATCATCAAGTGGGAGATCGTGAAGAAGCTTCAAGAGTCGTAGTAAGTGGAGGTTCACGAAAACAAGAAAGAAAGAAGTTGAAATTTGTTCGTAGATGCTCAACAGTAGGACACATGGGATGTTTGGTGCACTAACAATGTCCAATTAGAAACCCACTGGAAGTTGGTAGACAGAGTGTTATTCACAACATACACTATTGAAAGCATCAGAAGTTGGCATTATTATGATGATGGCACAATAACGATTCTCAGAAGAATGAGTTTTGATACCTTTAGAGTAGAATATCTCCCCCTCTGTAGTGGTTTGAAGGTAAAATTTAGAGATGTAGAGAAGTAGAAGAGACGTTGGCCCAAGATTCCTCCAAAGACTCAAGCCCCCTCTAATTCTATTCTATTGAGTACCGACTAACTGGTTTGGAGCCAACCCCCTAATGAATGATGCAATCAAGAGGCAAGCACTAGAACAAGTCTAGAGGTACGTGAGAAGAGAGAAGGAAAAAATCAAGGCCGAGAGAATGAGCTTGCAGTAGAAGCCTCCTTTGATGCCTTAAAAGCACTCTTTATAGAAGTCCCCATGGCAACTCAAGGTCCTCTTCCTAGTCAAATTTGTCG
Organism: Lygodium microphyllum; assembly: GCF_053477565.2. Classification (NCBI taxonomy): domain Eukaryota; kingdom Viridiplantae; phylum Streptophyta; class Polypodiopsida; order Schizaeales; family Lygodiaceae; genus Lygodium; species Lygodium microphyllum. The sequence goes on along the minus strand of NC_141139.1, from coordinate 41,947,230 downwards.
TGGAAATATTAATGATAGGCCAATAAATGTAGTCCCATTGCCAATTTTTAAGGGGGAGTACAATGAAGATCCTCATCTTCATGTAGTAGAGTTTATGGTAGCATGTGTGGCTAACAATGCCAGAACCCCTAAGCATTGGTTAACAATATTCCTTGCCACTTTCAAGGGCGCAGTGTTTTAGTGGTATGAGAGATAAGCATCAGAAACATTTGGCACATGGGACGATCTGAAGTTGACATTCCTCACTAAATTCAGGCATGAAGGTTTTGAAGAGCAGATGTGAGAGGAGTTCATGAACCTAAGTTAGTCCTTTGGAGAAAGAGTAGAAGCTTATGTCTCACAAATGGAATCCATCCTGAAGAGATGGAACAATCATCATTTGGATGAATGCATCCAAAAAGGAGTATTCTTTAGAGGCCTACAATTGGAAGCTCACAAGTTTGTGGAATTAAGAAGACTAGCCAATCTGTAGGCTATAGTGTTGAGATGACAAGCTCAACACATGCGGACATTGATGATGGACCGCCTGGTTAGATGGGTCCACATGTCTACACTTAGCACATCAGTGGTCATTATGACTCTCACATGGCCACTGACTCATTACTTATTATATTGAGGTTGTTACACCTATTTACAGCTGGCATAGTTATAGCGCCAGTTGACTAGTGTAGTCGGTTATGCATTGTTTGACTTAGTAGGCCACTTTCCTTTTATGTTGTATCTTATCTATACTTTGTGTACATTGTAAAGAGTGTGGAAGAAGAAGAAGAAATCAGCAAGAAAACGTTTTGGCCTCCATCTCTCTTCTTGTCTCTTGAGTGAGCTTCTCCTTGTGCATTCTGTGTGTGTTCGGCGCAGCATCTTGATGGACCTAAAAACGGGCCGGCACTGGCTCATGCACTAGCCAGACCTCGTCACTATGCGCAAGACAACCCCTCGGCCTCGCGGCCAGGAGCGTCTATCAAAATCTCTGCCTTCCTAAACATTGCGTTTGTAATACGTTGTAGTCCAACTGATCCTAACCCAATATTGCTCCTCAGAGGGAGTCTCTTTCACATAGCCAAAAGGCTCGAATCACATACACATGGGGTTCCTCCTACGGCTGAATGCCGTCAACCCTCTGCGACTCTCCTACACCTTGGGGATTGGCCCCTCGATGCGTCGCTCAACATTTAGACATTTCGCACAAACGTCGCTCAAGGTACCAAATGAGCGTATCCAGGAATGTACCATTGTCCTTACTTGACTTCCCCTATAACCCTCGACTAGCCTATAGCATAGGAACCTCACGCTCTCAACGGTGGGTCAAGGGCCTACTGAAAACAATTGCTATGCATATCCAGGAGCTAACTCTGATACTTTTAATTTCCTCTAAATGATCATGCAAAGAGGTGGATGCCTAGTGCTCAAACATTTTAAAAACCAGCAGCGTGCAAGTGCAAAACATCTCTTTCATGCTTTTCTTTCTAGCCGCTTTGTGCTTCGCTGCAACACCTAGCACCGAAGTGATCTTCGTGCTACTAGGTTTTAATTTTTATCATTATTATTCCGTCCTAGATGCGATGCATATAAAATCAGCAAATTATTCCTCATGCTCAGCGGCATTTAGACATATTTCAACTTCTCTACCCTTCCCCGTTGATAGTGCATCATTGCATTCATTTCTTTTAGGGTTTCCTTGTCATTTTATGTGGAGAAAGGAAGGAAACACGCACTAAAACATATAAACAAGGCTGAACTGAAGCATAACTTCATGCCCCAGCCTTGCTATACATCAACAAACATAAATCCTATTTTTCTATATTTTTCGTAGCCCCAAATGTATTTTTCCCCTATTTTTCATGGTGTTTTTATCATTTTTTCCCATTTTCTTTATTTTCTTGTATTTTTTAAATTGCTGAAAATGAAAACCAGTTTGTGGGCTGTGGCCCTTAGTTCATTTGCAACAAAATTGAAAGATTAGTTGATGTGTATCGACGGTTTTCCCCATTTATATGCCCAAAACCCTTGTTTTTCCCCATTTTTCATGCATTTTCGGGTTTCTTGACATTATTTCGGGCCATGAAATGCATGTTTTTCATAATTTCTGGTTATAAATAGTAAGAACTCAGAAGAATCAGCAGCATAATCAAATCTTAGTCCATATGAACGGCATTCCATCAATCAAAAGCATAAAACACTAAATTTTCTTTGTAATTTTTTGGTTTACCGCTTAAACGCGTGTTTCGGGTTTTGTGTCCATGGCTGTAGACTTGGAAAACAGCAACACTTCATGTCCAGCAACATCACAAATCACCATTCTCGGCCCGTGGAGCAATCCGGTCCATGCCGGACAAGCCTCCATCATTCTTTCTTCATTGCTCCTTCCCACACATGAACTGCCTCTTAGAAGAGAGAGAGGGAGGAGAGAGAAAGACTGAAATCAGAATTCTTCATAGAGACCACCATTTCTCGGGCGAGAGGCGGCGATAGAGTCCACAGACAGAGGGGAATGAAGCCCCATAATCCATTGGGGGGGTTGTTTGCAGCAGCCATGATGCCTCTCATCCATTCATGGCGCATTTTTCGGGCGCCATCTTCTTCCACCTTTTTTCATGCCTCTTCATTCTCTCTCCACGTTTTTTGCTTCATAAGGTGCATAAAATTTTTGGGGGGGGTTCAAACTCAAAAGGCATGCTCAAATTTGGCCTCCCAAGTGTCCACCTTTTCATTTCTTGACCGTTTCCTTGGCCATTTCCCTGTCCGGACTCCGAATTGAGCTCTGAAAAATCCTGGGCGTCCGGCTTAGCATCCCACATTGGCCAGTAGCTTGTGTCAACCCGCATGACTGTCTGAAAAATTATGAAAAATCACCAAGTGTCGCTCGGGCGCCTTTAAAGCACTTTGGCGCTTAAAATCGTCCTAGATCGAGCCGCCGCCTTTGACAGTGAATATTTTTCCCTTGATATTCATAATTTTTAGCTATTTTTAAGCACTTGCCGTCTCCTAAATTCCGCTCTCACATCTTGAGCAACCCCCTCCACCACGTGATTCTTGACATGGTATCAGAGCCGCGCCATTGAGAGAGGCTGATTTCGAAGGTTGAAGCAAAGGAGAAGAAGCAAGGTTCGAGCAAGCAAGCTACGGGTAAGAATCTCTCCCATTCTTCCACTCCTTCTCTTGGATAGTGCCTGTGGAGGCACCGGAAGCAGGGCAGAGCAAAAATCTCAGATTGCAGTGAGATTTGGTGTGCACGATGAGCGCTGTATATTCTGCAGATAAGCCCTTTAAGGCAGAGATTTTGGGCATTTGAGGCCGTTTCAGGGCCCGTTTTAGAGCCGCAAGGTTGCGGACAGCAGTTTCGGGGTACACTGTGACTTCGACTGTATTGACCGAACGTGGGTGCGCAGGTTATAGATTTCAGATCTGTAAGTTCAAAGGTGTTTACCAGTGAGTAAACACAAGGTTTATCTGCAAAAAGGTTGCAGATTGCATGTATTGTTGAGCAGACAGTTAAAAAGGCTGTCTGGTGTATTGCTGTGCACTACAGGTCCAGGGTTGCAGAAGATTTACTTGCTGTTGGTATTAATTTTGTGATAATGGCAGAGAACAGTGGAAGCCCTATCATTGAGAAGCTCGACAAGAACAACTACCCTTCATGGAAGTTCCGTGTCACGAACTTCCTTATTGGAAAAGGCCTCTACGAGTTTGTTTCAGGTGAAGAAAAGGAACCGGAGATGAGTGATCCTCCAACTGCAGAAGAGACAAAGGCACGGAAGGAATGGAATGCAAAGGATAAAAAGGTCATGTATTGGTTGTCTGCAGTAATTGACAATAATATGCTGGGACACATTAGAAATACAGAGAATTCATATGCAGCTTGGACCATACTTGAAAGTATGTTTTCTGTAAATACAAAGGCACGAAAGATTCAACTCAAGCAAGAGTTGAATACATTGAAGAAAGGGAAGATGTCTATCAATGAGTATGCATTGAAGGTAAGAAGTATTGCAGATGCATTGGCAGCGATTGATGCAATGTCCGATGATGATGATTTGGTGTCGTCTACCTTGGGTGGACTTAACAATGAAAAGGCTTGGAAGTCTTTTGTAACTTCTGTATATGTCAGAAAGCCATTTCCAGATTTCGATGAGTTGGTCTCCCTTATGATCACTGAAGAGATCAACATGCAGAGTGAGACACCTAAAAGAAGTGGTGAACAGGTCCAAGCTTTCTACTCCAGTTTAGGAAGGGGACGTGGCAGGTTCTCTTCAAGAGGCCGTGGTACAGGACGTGGTAGTGACAACCAGCAAAACAGATTGAATCAGCAATTTGGCGATATGCAGGTTTCAGGAGGTCGTGGTAACTTTAGAGGCAGGGGGAGCTTTAGAGGAAGAGGTGGATGACAGAACAGAGGTTCTAACAACTCTGGTATTGTGTGCCACTACTGTGGCAAAACAGGTCATATTGCAGCCCAATGTTATGCTAAGAGAGATGATATCCGCAGTGGTAAGTTGCAGCAAGGAAACTATGCATCGTCTTCACGACAGAATGAAGATAAAAATGAACGTTTGTTCGTTATGCAGCATATGCTGAATGCTGTTACAGGAAAGGGAACACATGAAGATGTTTGGTATGTTGATTCAGGTGCATCCAATCATATGACCAGCCATACAGAATGGTTTGGGGAGATGCAAGATTTGCAGAATGCAGGCTATGTGCAGACGAGTGATGACTCATGCCACCCAATTTCACACATTGGAAAAGTTCCCTTGTCCTTGCATGATGGTAAGACAAAGAGTCTTTCAGATGTATTGCATGTGCCATCTATTACAAAGAACTTGGTGTCAGTCGGTCAAATGGTAGAGCAAGGGCTGCAAGTCAGATTTAATGCAAAGGGCTGCTTTGTAGAAGACTTCAATGACAAGTGCAGGTTGGTAGCAAAGGGAAGTAGAGTTGGACGTATGTTCACTCTAGATGCTGGAATTCCTACTATGAATACTGCTATGTATGCCAAAGGAAAAGGTGTTGTTGCAGACATTGAAATTTGGCACAAACGCATTGGACATGCAAATGTACAAAGGCTGAAATTAATGCAGTCCAAAGGGTTGGTTACAGGTTTGCCTACTTTTAAAGTTGCAGAATTTCAGAAGGTATGTGAAGCATGTCAGTTTGGTAAGCAGGCAAGACAACCCTTTTCACATGACAGAGATGTAAGCAAAAATATCCTTGATGTTGTGCATACAGACATTTGGGGGCCTACACAAAATGTATCTCTTGGAGGCAGTTTATACTTTGTCACATTCATTGATGATTGTTCTAGAAAGCTGTGGGTATATTTTATGAAGGAAAAGAGTGAAGCTTTTGAGCACTTTAGAACTTTCAAGGTTGCAGTTGAAAGAGAAACATGCTTGAAAGTAAAGTGCCTGAGGTCAGATGGAGGGGGAGAGTACCTCTCAAATGAGTTCAGTGATTTTCTGAGGTCTCATGGGATAAAGAGACAGTTCACATGCAGGTATACCCCACAGCAAAATGGGGTTGCAGAAAGGAAAAACAGGCATATTGCAGAAGTTGCACGCGCCTTGATGGCTGAAAAGAATATGCCTAAGCATTTTTGGTCTGAGGATGTTCATACTGCTGTTTATATTATGAACAGAACTCCCACAGCTGCAGTTCATGGTATGACCCCCGAAGAATGTTTTACAGGTAAGAAGCCTGATGTTTCACACTTGAAAGTATTTGGCTGCATTGTGTATGTTCATGTGCCAGATGAGTTGCGGAAGAAACTGGATCTAAAGGCTGAAAAGTGTGTCTTTATTGGATACTCTTTAGAGTAGAAAGGGTATCGCTGTTACAACCCTGTCACATGTAAGTTCAGAGTGAGCAGGGATGTCATCTTTGATGAAATGAGCAGTTGGTATGCATCTACTGGTGATGCATTGGATGATGATGATGATCATGACACTCATGTGCAGGCTGAAAAGCAAGAATCACGAACTCTTAGTGGACCAGAGACATCATCTGGTAGTCCTTGGTCTGGGAGACTAAGGAGTATCTCTACATCTTCGGGTGCATCTAGTAGCACTACAGGTAAAGACAAAGGAAAGAATAAAGTGTCAGAAGGCATTGATGCAGTTTTTGATGGAGACTCCAGTGGCTCAGAGAGCTTGGATGATGAGCTTGGCATTCCTTCAGTGAGGACTCCAGGTGTGCAGAGAGCACGTGTTAATGCAAAGACTCCATTGAGTGATCCAGTGGTACGCAGGTCTAGCAGGGTGAGATACCCTGTTAAAAGATTTGGTTTTGAGGGTTATGCAGCTCACCATTATGCTTATATGGTGAAACTAGTTGAGGATGTTGAGCCCACATGTTTTGAGGAGGCTGTTGGTCATGCTCATTGGGATGCAGCAATGGATGAGGAGATGGCTGCATTAGAGGCCAATAAGACTTGGGATCTAGTATCATTGCCAAAGGGAAAGAAAGCTATTGGATGTAAGTGGGTTTATAAGATTAAGCACAATGCAGATGGTTCTATTAGCAGGTACAAAGCTAGGCTGGTTGCAAAAGGCTATGCCCAAACATATGGCATAGATTATGATGAAACCTTCAGTCCAGTTGCTAGGATGGCAATTGTCAGATGTGTGATTGCTTTGGCAGCAGCCAAAGGTTGGAGGTTGCAGCAAATGGATGTAAAGAATGCCTTCTTGCATGGTGATTTGCAGGAAGAAGTGTATATGGATCAGCCAGCAGGTTATGAAGATTTAGAGCATCCCACGTATGTGTGCAGGTTGAAGAAGGCACTCTATGGGCTCAAGCAAGCACCAAGAGCATGGTCTGACAAGATCAGAGAGTATCTTGTCAATATTGGCTTTTATGTTTCTGATGCTGATCACTCACTTTATGTGAGAAAGGGAGATGCAGGTTTGGTCATCATAGTCATCTATGTGGATGACTTGATTATTACAGGTGATAGTGATAGTGGGATTGCTGAAGTCAAGGGATATTTGAAGATGAAGTTTGAGATGAAGGATTTAGGTGAGCTAAGGTACTTCCTTGGCATTGAGGTGATCAGATGTGATGATGGTATATGGCTGTTCCAAAGACAGTATGGCTTGGATATGTTGTCCAAGTATGGTATGACTGCATGCAAACCACTTTCAGTCCCATTGGAGCAGAATGTAAAGCTGAGTGCTGATGTTGGGGATGAGATAGAAGACCCTACTATGTTCAGGAGGATAGTGGGGAGTTTGATCTACATGACCATTACAAGGCCAGACTTGAGCTATGCTGTTGGTCTTGTGAGTCAGTTTATGCAAGTACCTAGAAAGCCACATTTGGATGCAGTCAGATGCATATTGAGATATGTGAAGTCCACATTACATTATGGACTTTTCTATGAGGCAGGTACAGATGTACAGGTGTTTGGATACACAGATGCAGATTGGGCTGGTAGTATGTCTGATAGAAGATCTACCAGCGGATACATGTTCTCTCTTGGTAGTGCAGCAGTTGCATGGAGCAGCAAAAAGCAATCTACAGTTGCTTTGTCGAGTACAGAGGCTGAGTATAGAGGTGCTGCTGTTGCAGCATGTGAGGTAGTATGGCTGCAAAAGCTATTGGCTGATTTGGATGTCCAGGTGGAAGGTCCAGTTGTCATTTATTGTGACAACATGAGCAGTATACAGTTGGCTAGGAACCCTGTGTTCCATGCCAGGACAAAATATATTGAGGTACACTACCACTTTGTGAGAGAGAAGGTACTAGCAGGTGAGATTGACTTGGTGTATGTCAGCACACAGGATCAGATAGCTGACATCTTTACGAAGGCCTTGGGTACAGAGAAGCTTCAAAAGTTTCGAAGCTTACTTGGAGTTGCAGAGATGCAGTTGAGCTTGAGGGGGAGTGTTGAGATGACAAGCTCAACACATGCGGACATTGATGATGGAACGCCTGGTTAGATGGGTCCACATGTCTACACTTAGCACGTCGGTGGTCATTATGACTCTCACATGGCCACTGACTCATTACTTATTATATTGAGGTTGTTACACCTATTTACAGCTGGCATAGTTATAGCGCCAGTCGACTAGTGTAGTCGGTTATGCATTGTTTGACTTAGTAGGCCACTTTCCTTTTATGTTGTATCTTATCTATACTTTGTGTACATTGTAAAGAGTGTGGAATAAGAAGAAGAAATCAGCAAGAAAACGTTTTGGCCTCCATCTCTCTTCTTGTCTCTTGAGTGAGCTTCTCCTTGTGCATTCTGTGTGTGTTCGGCGCAGCATCTTGAGCAACCCCCTCCACCACGTGATTCTTGACATGTAGTGGAAGGTGCTAGACTGTATGATGAAGTAGAGGCAAGATTGCAAATGGCTCCATGAAAAGGAGTTCTATCTCCTACAATGTCAAGAATGGCGTATCCGCCAAATACAGTCCTAGGAACAGTTCACTATCCCTACCAACAGATGCCTACAATGCCTCAGTATAGTGCACCAACTCCACAATGGCAATAGACAGTGCCCCCCATGATGGCTCCACAACTATCCTGATGGTCTCAGATAGTCCCTCAAATGGTAAATTGGCCTCAGTAGTGGAATACTACCAACTGGAATCAACAACAGCCAATAATCTAGATAAGAGCCTTGAATCAGAACCAGAATAGAGGACCCTCTGCATCAACCCAACCAGTCTATGTAGTGATAACAAAGATGCCTCAAAACTCTACTACCAACGTGGTAGTACCAATGTGGTAGGAGGCAAAAGCTTGAAGGAATACTTATCTAACTTAGTTGCAAATATCAAGAAGGAACTCATGGATGTGTTGACAGAGTAGCTGTAGACTCTGAAGGTAAATACTGCTAGTGTGTCTAATCCCATAGGAGTGGCGCGAGATGCCCTCTGATCCAATACATGGTGTGAAAAATGCCATAAACTGGGACATTTAGACAATGAATGTACCTGCAAACCTACTATCCCAGGAGCTTTCTATTCATACTGCTTGAGGAAGAACCATACGGAAGATATCTGCTCTCTAAAAGAGATGCATGATAGACGGAAGAGAGATGAAGATGCAAGGTTCAATCTAATGGAGTCAAAGATGCCAACCCAAGATATCGAGCCAAAGCCTAGGGAGTTTGGATCTAATTTTGGACCAAGGAGGTTCCCGTCCTAGATCTACAAAGGAAGACAATTTGGCGATGGCCAGAGATCAGAAGTTGAATGCTATAGATGTGGAGAAAAGGGGCACATTTTGCCAAATTGTCCAAATCCTAGAAAGTCAATGGACTATAAACCTCTCTGTAGTAGCAGATTTAAAGGAGAAGGCCACATTGCAAAGGACTGTCCAAGTCTAGCCCCTATCAAGGCCAATGCCACTGATAGCCAGCAGAAGGCACATGAGCTTGCCTCTAATTTGGTAGAGTTTGAAGCTGCCGCTATTATGTGTGCTAAGAAGAAGGAACCACTTATCCAAAAAGAGAACAATCCTCCTACCAAGACTGTGAAGTTCAACTTGCCAACAAAAGGGCAGACTAGTATAGAACAAAACCCTGTAGTACAGAGAGCACTACAGTGCCACAGAAGGTACTAGAGACAGTTCTAGAAATAGAACCAGAGTTCCAAGAGATAGACGATACATAAATACCTCTAGAATTAGAAGGTGCCAATGCTGCCATTGCTGGAAGAAAAAGAAAATATGAAAATGGATGTAGCCCCATTTCCTATCAGGTTGGAGAAGCTTGTGGATCCCATCAAAGAATCTGACTTGGTAAAAGACCTAGACACTTTTAAACCAAATTTAATGTTCTCACAGCTGTTGATGCTGTCTCCCAGCTACCGAAAGAAGTTCAAATGCATATTGACTTGAAGACATGGATTAAGGATTGCTCCTTCAATAGCAACCAAGACCAATAAGGCTCCAGAGCCTGTAAAGGAAGTGGATGTAGCCAACGCCTTCCTGGATCTCGATACTCCAGAGACTAGCGTGTGGATTGAAGGTTGCTTCATTATAGATGCACTGATTGATGGAAGCTTATCAGTAAACATCATGACAGATGTCATAATGAAGGATCTAGGATTGTAAGAAATGCAACCTACACAGTGGCTTATCAGACTGGCAGACCATAGTAGAATCAAGACTTTAGGCATTCTCCCATATGTGAAGACAACCTTGGTAGGAAGAGACTATTGGTTGATGTATCTGGTGGTGAAACCAAATTCTTATGGGACCTCATACCCTCTGTTGCTGAGGAGACCATGGGTTTTTGAAGTGAGAGCAAGGACGGATTGGTTCAAAGGAACCCCAACCCTAGGCAGAGGACCCAACAAAGTGGTGATGGATCTACCTCTATCGAAGTCTTATTCGACTCCTCTAATGAAGTAATAGATGGTACATCAAGAGATGAAGAGGTTGTCAATCAGATCTTTTCCAAGAAAACAGAGGCACAATCCCTAAAAGTGGGCACTGTAAGCCAACTCCCTGAAGATGCAAAGTCCTTGTCAATGGGTGAATACTTCTTGTGCCTGAACCAGGAATGACTTCCAACATTACCTCTGATAGCAAGATAGAGTCATGGATGTACTGCTCTCCTTGCTACATGGCTGAAGCAAAGTCAGAGACAGAGGCAGAAGATGAAACAGAGAACCTATTATTTTCTTATAGAGCTCCTGCAGAGACAGAGACAGAGACAGAGTCCAAAGAGGACAAAGATGATATTGAGGACAAAGGTGCAAAGTCCTTGTCAATGGGTGAATACTTCTTGTGCCTGAACCAGGAATGACTTCCAACATTACCTCTGATAGCAAGATAGAGTCATGGATATACTGCTCTCCTTGCTACATGGTTGAAGCAAAGTCAGAGACAGAGGCAGAAGATGAAACAGAGAACCTATTATTTTCTTATAGAGCTCCTGCAGAGACAGAGACAGAGACAGAGTCCAAAGAGGACAAAGATGATATTGAGGAAGACGGTTATGAAAGAAAAATTAAAGGATCTATCCCACCTAAAGAGGATACATATGAGAAGGACATCCTAGAAGCACTAGAAGAAGAAGATCTCATGATGTGGGACAAAATGGCGATGGTACCATTTGCTCTGGTAAATGGATTCTCTCATATGATAAATCTTTATAAGAAATGGATTAAAAAGAATAAGCTATCTTTCAGTAGTGGCTCTTGCCACCCTCATCCACCCTTGCCAAGAAGAGATGATGATGATGCACCGTGCCAATGAGCACTGGTCCCACAGCCCCAACAGAATTCAGAAAGTTCCTGCTATGTGATGTTCCTGGACATGTCATCAAAAGATGAATCCTCAAGCCAAGAGGTACCCAATTTCAAAATCAAACCCAAATTGACTCTGATACCATTCTCGAATCCCAAAGGGCAACCCAAGTCTCCACCAACCGAAGAAGTTAATCATAGTGGGACATTAGATGAGGAAACCACTTCCTTAAAGGAATTAGATCTGTATCCAGAAGCAGACCGTGGGATCTTCATTCGTAAAGTAGAAGGTGAAAGACATTTGACTTTGGTGGATGTAGATGGCTCTGAATGCCACCTAAAGGTGGATACCAGCTTGCCAGAAGAGGAACTATTGATTTTGCATAATTTATCGAAAGAGAACTTGGATGTGTTTGCATGGTCTTATAAAGATCTAAAGGGGATTGATCCACAATATGTTAGCATCACATTGATCTAGAGCTTGATGCCAAGCCTATACGGCAACGACAGAGGCGAATGAGCCCAAACTACTCTACCTTGGTAAAAGCAAAGCCACTGAAGCTTTTGGGAGCCGAGTTCATATATTTAGTGGCCAATAGTGAATGGGTCTCACCCATCGTGGTCGTACCCAAGAAGAATGGCAAATTGTGAATATGTGTGGATTTTCACAAGTTGAATTCGAAGACAAAGAAGGATCACTTTCCTATCCCTTTCACTGACCAATTGTTAGACACAGTGGTAGGCCATGAGCTTTACTCCCTCCTAGATGGATTCAAAATTTATAATGAGGTACAGATAGCAGAAGAAGATTAGTCCAAGACAACCTTCACAATAAAACGGGGGACCTATGCCTATAGAGTGATGTTGTTTGGGCTCTACAATGACCATGCTACCTTCTAGTGAGTCATGATGGCCGCATTTCAAAATCATTTGCACGACTTCATTGAAGTGTACTTGATCACAATATTAGTGAGTTTGGGAATCTCCCAATTCTCATTTTTTGAATACTAAAAAGGTGGCACTTGGATAACATGCCCATAAGTTTCTCAAAACCATATGATATGACCTATAATTTGAAAGCCCTTGAAAAATGGAATCTATTGAGATATAGAGTACTCGATTTGGAGTTATAGTGTTCAAGTTATGACAAATACAAAGATTTGACCAAGTGTCCCAAACATATGGGAAATTCCCATATTCCCCAATATGGTGTTCTTGGATGATTTCTGTGTTTATAGTTTGATCCTTAAACATTGGGGCATTTGGAGCAATACTTTGATCAATGTCGAGAGTATGGGATCTCCTCAACCCTGACAAATGCATATTTGAGTCTCTTCTGGAGTCCTATTGGGCCACATTGTCTCTGCACAAGGCATATCAATAGACCCTGCAAAGATTGAGAAGATCACATTCTTAACAATGCCAACCAACCTCAAACAGTTGAGTGGATTTCTAGGCCATGTGGGCTACTACAAAAGGTTCATAGCCCATTTTGCAACAAAGGATGCCCCCCTGCATAAGCTTCTAAGGAAGGATGCAGAGTTCATTTGGATAGAGGATTGTGATCAAGCCTTCAGCACTTTGAAACAGTGCCTAGTTGAGGCACCTATCCTGCAACCTCCTGATTGGACGAAGGAGTTCCATGTGCACACTGATGCATCAATTGAAGGCTTAGGCGCAATCTTATGCCAAAAAGGTTCCTCGAAGTTGGATCAGCCCATCTACTATGCAAGCCAAAAAGTCACTGATAGAGAGTGTAACTATACAGTGACAGAGGTGGAATGCTTGGCAATTGTGTTTTCCCTAGAGAAGTTTTGACACTATTTGATGTCAACTCACTTCAAATTTTATGTGGATCATGAGGCCCTATCCCTCCTGATGAACAAAGTAGATGTGAAGGGAAGAATGCTGAGATGACTCCTTTTATTCCAAGAGTTTGACTTCGAGGTAATCCCCAAACTTGGTCGCTCCCATATTCTGGCTAATCATCTGTCGCATATATGCAGAATGCAGACGAGGAGTAGAATGATCCGGACCTCCCTAATGCTTCCTTGTTCTTGGTAGAAACTATTACTCCTTGGTATGAAAACATCGCCACCAACCTATTGGCAACCCAACAATATCCTCTTGCCATTTCTAGTCTCGGGAAAGGAAGAAGCTTCTGTTAGAATCAGCCCCCTACACCTTGTTAGGTGGCGCACTGTACAAGAAATGAAAAAATGAAGTGCTCATAAGATGTGTTGCAGGAGATGAGATTGGGATTATTCTTAAAGTTTGCCATGATGAGCCATGTGGAGGCCACTTTGCAGGAGAAGCAATAGCTAGAAAGGCTCTGTTAGCAGGATACTGGTGGCTGACCCTCCATAAGGATGCCTATGACTACTGTAAGCGATGTGACGCCTGCCAACGTATAGGGAAACCCACCAAGACTAGTGCCATGCCACTGCAACCTATCCTTCCCTTGAAGCCATTTGAGAAGTGGGGCATCGACTTCGTAGGTCCAATCGATCCCCCCACTAGACAGAAGCAGAACATATACATCCTAGTATGTACAGATTATGCCACCAAGTGGTGTGAACCTAAAGCTTTGAAGCGGGACGATGGTAATAGCATGGCCTTGTTCATGTATGAGAATATCATCACCCGTTTTGGCAGTCCCCTAGATCTTGTCATTGACAGAGGTACCCACTTCCTGAACAAAATCATGGAGGAATTGACAAAACTGTATAAGATTTGCCATCGCAAGTCCACCCCCTATTACCCCAGAGCCAATGGCCAAGTTGAAGTCACCAATCGCATTCTCTGCTCGATCCTGACAAGGACAATTTCCGTACATCGTTGTGATTGGGATTATCGACTTATAGAGGCCCTTTAGGCGTACAGAATCTCCCATAAAGTAGCTACAGGGGATAGACCCCCTTTCAGCTGGTGTATGGTACAGAAGCCATCTTTCTTGTTGAACTGGAGTTGCCTTCCTTGCGAGTGGCCATCAATGAATGCTTGGGAGATGCCGAGTCCCTGCAATGCCATCTGTTGCACTTGGAGTGTCTTGATGAGATCTTCAGGATGACCCCGACAGTGCATCGAAGCCACATAAGCTTATAGAAAGGTCTATCATGACAGCTTCATCACAAGCAGAAGGAGTTCAAGGAAGGTGACTTAGTTCTTGCTTATGATTCCTGATTTGGCAAGTTTCTAGGAAGGCTTCAACAACAATGGATGGGTCCTTATAAGGTACTTTCCATTAATTCGAATGGCTCAGTTCAAGTCCAGATACTTGATGCCTCTGATGACCCCTTCTTGAGCAATGGCTATTGCATGAAAAAGTACTTTCCTTCTTGGGGATCTTGATAATCACAATTGAACCCACCCTTTCCCTTTTGGGAGTCACACTGTCCTTCTTGTACTACTGATAGACATTATGCTTTTCTTTATGAGGTGGCATCCTTCTGCTAGCCCCTCCTAGACATCTCCCATCGCTACTCTGTTCTCCTCTCGTTTGATCCAACAAAGGTGGCAAGGATGGCTCTGATACATGGCATTCTTGTCATTCACCACTTAAAAGACATTTAAGAAAAATAAAAAATAAAATAAAAATATATCGGTCATGGGAGAAAAGGAATTCAGTCCTGTCATGCCGACCTATTCTTCGAGAAAAGGTAGAAACACCCTTGGGAGTAGGAAAGAAGAGGAAAAAAAGAGAGAAGAAAAAAAAAGAAAAAAAAAGTTGTGGGAGAATAGGAAGCAATTCCCTGTCATAGCAGACCTCATCCCAAGAAAAGGTGGAAACACCCTTGGGTGGGAAGCTGGCTATGGAAAAGGTGGTAACACCCCATAGTTCAGGATAGCTGACTCACTAGCAGAACTTCTTCAAATACAATTTCAAGCCACCTCCCTTGGTGTGCTATCTCTACAACTTCATCAACTCGCGTTTGACCCCTTCAACATACGATCTCTTTTCCAACCCAATCAAAGTACCAGACGTGTTGGTTGTCTCCTTGGATACGCCTCATCTTCAACACCCTGATGACAATAATAGACGAAGCGATCTTCATCGACAATCCCTTGAGTGATGCGAGCTTTCATCCTAACCGGATGGGGATGTGAGTATGGTCTACCCTCTGTATCTCTTAGTGAGTGTGAGACAGTGGGTGGGGTGAGTGACCATTCCTTGTCCTTTACATTTAATAGAGAGGTGCGATGTGTGAATGGAGTGTTGCACACATGGGTTGGGCCTCTCAATGCACAAAGCACAATCTGTTCCTGTGCACTGCACTATGAGGCTCCCTAACCTTCCTTCTCACATTGTATGCCGGCATAGGGCGAGAGGCATAGTTGCACCATCAATTGCATACAAGGCATACAACCTCTGCACAAGTGACAATGAGGATAACATCAATGGGTTTTAGGAATGGGCTGCTCTCCTGTATCTATCAACAAAGTGAGACAGGGGGGTTGAATGTGACTGGTGTTCCTTAATCAATTATCGAGAGTTGATATTGAGGGGGACATTACGACACTTGGCGAAAAGTACATTCTCGTTTCCCTATGCACACATGGGATTGGTCTCTACTGTCACCACATGACACGTCATTCTCTTCTGTACATTGCACAACAAGGCTCCCTGGCCTCCCTGCTTGCATCTATGCCAGATGGGGTTGGACGCACTAATGCACCATCAACTGTGCACCCTGGCATACTCCCTCTACACCATTCTCCTTGTCGATTCCTAACGCGGGTGTGAGATTTGGGTTTTCATCATGATTCCCTCAAGTGATGTCAGTACTAGGGCGAGTGACTGTTCTTTCATTCCATTTGAGTGATCGTGAGTTGAGTGCAATATTCTTCGCAATCATCGATGGTTTTCCATGATTCCCTCCACAAAGCTGCCTCCTTAGGTATTGCTACTGCATGGTCCCTACCCTGCTAGACGTATACGTATTGCAAGGACACCTTGGTCTCTCCTGCATCCAATTGCGACACAATATGCGACATCACCAGTCAACCTCGATTCTCTCCAACATAGGCCAAGTTTTTCTAACTCTACACCTTTTGTTTATTAGTGATGGTTAGATCTTAAGTGTGGGGATGCCAATAGTTGGTCTGATGTGTGGTGCTTGGTCCCTGATGTTCGGTTTACCTTTTGCGTTAGGTTTTAAGTGTGGGGACGTATCCCTGTGCGTTTATGATGTATACCCCCTGCATATGCCTCAATTTCATCATGCATCTATGCCATGACCTGCTTTTACCCTGATGGGTCCCTTCCCCACCCACCCTTTCACTTTCCCCCAACTCCTGGGGGCCATTCCTTCTCTATTTCTCTTTATTCCTTGTTTTGAATTTTTTTCATGTGAACGCATCCTACGTTCATCGAAACCCAGATCTACTCCTCTAGTCTTGCTTATCCCTTTGAACTGACCATTTTTTATTTTTACCAACCCTTGTTCCACTCGACGATTTGAGTTATTAAATTTTAAACCATTTTTTGTCAATTGGATGTGTTTTCATGTGAATGCATCCTTTTTGCTTTAGAACAACAATCTGACATGTTAGCCATGCCCTACCCCTTTCCCTTGACATTTTTTATTTTTACCTCCTGTCATTTCGATGCACAGTTCATTGGTTATTAATTTTTGCGGGTTTTCGGGACATTTTCGTGCGTATTTTTTACATTTTTCCATGTGAACATGCCCTATTTTCACCAAAATTCCAGTTCAATTTGAAATCTGTGTCTCGCCAACCTTCCCCCATATTTCTCCTTTTTTCTCCACCCTATTTCACTTGCTGGATTTTTAGTTCTTAATTTTTCAATGTGTTTTTGGGTGTATTTTTTGTGTTTTTTGCATGTGACCCCCTCCTCATTCCCCCGTAAATGAGTTTTGATGTGACAACCCTATGAATCCCATTCCCTTGGACATTTTTCATTCTTCCTGCCCTTCATTTTGGTACTCGATTATTCTCATATTAATTTTCGAGTCCTTTTTGGGGTTTTTCCCATGTGAATGCATCCTATCTAGATTAGAACCATGCTTTGACATGATAGGTTTGTTGGGCATGTTATTTTTCCCTTTTTTATTATTTCTTCCTTGCGTTTCAATGAGTGGATTTTTCGATATTACTTCCCGTATGTATTTTTGGGCTTGTTTTTCACATTTCTTCCATGTGAACACCCTACTTTTGCCTCGGACACCTTATTACACTTTTCCATCATCTTTCCCTCGTCACCTGGCCAATTTTTTCTTTTTATAGAATTTCGTTCTGATGCACGATTTGCATGTTATTAGTTTTTCTTTGTCTCATCGTGTTGCCACGTGCCTTGCCTCGTGCGTGAATGTGTGTGTTTTCGCTATTATGCACCTTGCGACACCCCTCTTATGTCTGGACTCCCTTGCCACCGTCCTGGCCTTGTTTAATCCCGCCGATCAAAATTTTTTACCCCTACGCCGCACACGTGCGCGGGACGGGGGAACGCCACCCTTTTCATGGTTTTTTACATTACTTTTCTTCATTAAAAAAAAGAAGTAAACAAAACCAACCTTTAAACAATTAAAACACAAACCACCCCCCTTCCTTCCTGTTTCCCGTGGCCCCCCCCAACGACCTTCTCTCTCCCCGACCACTCTCTTTCTCCTTTTCCTCTTTTTCTTTCTCTCTCTCTCTCTCTCTCTCTCTCTGCGTCCCTCTCCTCCATCTCCACCCTTCCTCATTGCCACCCTCCCCTTCTCCTGTTACTGTAATAATACTTTGCCATATCCAAGAAAATACAAGAAAGCTAACAAGAAATGCTAGAAACAAACCATAGCTTGCCATTCATATTCAATGAGAAGAAGAAATACAAATGTTGAAGCCATGGTTGCTTGTTGAGAATACTATGATGATGGCTGCTGCAAGGTACACACCCTTTGCAATGGTGGGAAAGGAAGAAACCTTCTAGCTCCAAGAAGTGGAGTTTCAAGAAATGAATTGAAAAAGATGTGTTACATTGGCACTCTCTTGCCTTTTATACTCTAGCCTAAAATAGACTAATTGGCCTAATTAAAGTAGCATGAAAATAAAATATACTAATTGGCCTAATTAAAGTAGCATGAAAATTGCTTTATTACAATCCATCCCTGCCCAAAAGTTTTGTCCTCAAAACTTTGAAAACTGAAATGACAAGTGGATGGTAAACGTAAAGGAATGAGAGACCAATGCTGAATTTCCTTGTTGAAGTTGTCCTTTGAAGAAGATACTCTTCCATGAAAAGAATCTTGAAAATAAAATCAAAACAATGAAAATCTGGAATGCTCTCTTGAACAGGGTAGTGATAGTAAATGACTCATAACTTTGGATAGAAATGTCGGAGTGACGCATGTGAGGTATAGAAATGAAGTTTACTTCATAAGGTATCCATCCATGTCATAAAAATCCAATTTTGATGTTGGTAGGTCAATTATTCTCATGACAAAAATTTATAACAGCAAGCTGTCCACTGTGTAATGAGCTAAGTATCTTCTTGAAGAAGCCATGGATATTGATCTAAATATGAAGCATGCTACCAAGATGATTCTTCCATAGGCAATCCTTTCCATTTGACAAGATATTCCATAACAATACGGTTCCTTAGAACCTTCTCCCTCTTGCCAATAATCCTTTTGGGCTCATAGATGATTAAGCCATCTTCATCAAGAGGAGGTAGTTCTTCAAGAACTTATATGTCAGGGCCAATATACTTCTTAAGTTGAGACACATGAAAAACATTATGAATGCATGTGGATGAAGGCAAATCAAGTTGGTAAGCAAGATCTCCAACTTTTCTTGTGATTTGATATGGACCATAATAGCGATGAGCAAGGTTATTATGTCCGCCCTTGAGAGAAGCATAACGAGACTTAGGTACTTTCAAAAATACCCATTCTCCTTCTTCAAAATCCACATGCCTTCCTTATCATCCGCATATGATTTCATTGTCTTTTGTGCCTTCCTGATGTTTTCTTTGCATTGCTTCATTAAGGCTTCCATCTTTTCCAACTCTTCTCGAGCAAGAGGATTCACTTCATCATGAAATAATGCTGAAGGTACTTGGACTTTGTATAATACTCATATGATGAGTATTATTATAACAGAACTCTGCAAGATGAATCCAATGATCCCATGCATTCTGTATATCATGGCAAAAATGTCTCAAATAGGCCTCTAACCATTTATTGACCCTTTCAGTTTGGCCATCTGTTTGTGGATGATAGGCAATACTTAGAGTTAATTTGGTACCCATGGAAGTAAAGATACTTTTCCAGAAATTTCCCATGAACTTGGAATCCCTGTCAGAAACAATCTTCATAGGTAATCCATGAAGTCTGAAAATTCCTTCCATGAACTAATCTGCCACCTGTTTGGCTGAATATTAGACTTTGGTAGATAAGAAGTAGGCTGATTTGGTAAGACGATCAACCACAACAAAAATGCTATTCCAGCCCTGCTTAGTGACAGGAAGTCTTGTAATGAAATCCATACTGATATCAGTCCATTTACCATGAGGAATAGGCAAAGGCTAAAGTAAACCACTAGGCAATAAATTGGAATCTTTATTTGTTGGAATGAGCAGGATCTAGGACATGGCAGTGAGTTATGGTGGATGAAAGGAGAAGAGTAAACTCATGATGGAGGAGACAAAGACACTGTTTGTTACACAAGTGAATTAGGTTCCAAGATTGATACTTGGACTCATAAACACAATCTTGTGTATGTGGACAATGACACTGACACTTTACTGATAAGAAGAGAGTACTATCATTGAATTAAGAAAAGGAAGCAAGTACAATGCTTTATAGGAAAGTAGGAAACTGTAGTAGGCACCACTCTGCATATGGGATAGGTAAGCCTACATGTCCTTGGCACTGAAGCTCTGTACAAAGAGGCTGTTAGTGAGTGTGATTGCTGAATCTCAACACCCCTCCTCAATCACAACTAGAAAGGCACAAAATGTGTAGAGGCTATAATGAGAACCACCTGCAAAGTGTGGGCACACCACGAATATGGTAGACACCAGAGTCTGTCGCAAAAAAGGCTAAGTGTGGGCACCAAAACATGATGGACATCCAAAGGCTGTAACAGGGGCCTCACAAAGTGTACAGGGATTGTAGTGCCAGGTTACATGAGAAGTTTACAAAGCTTATGACAAGAAGTATTAGGGCAAGGAAATACAAGGCTTTTAAAACAGTCTATCAGAATAATGAGAGTAGAAGGACTGATGAGTCTTGTCCTTCCGATCCTGGTGGTCTTCATCTTCATCTTCATCTTCATCTTTTGGTCCATGGTTTTCTTCTTCTTTCATAGCTACAAGATAGGCCTTTTGGGACCTCTTCCTAGCATGACAAAACTTCTCACTGTCTCTAGTCCTTTTGCAGAAGTCACAGAAGAGCGGTTCCTTTTTACCTTTGTATCTGTTGTTTACATATAACATTTGTTCATCCTTTGAAGTGCTAGGCTCTTCTTTGGTTTTAAGTTTCTTTTCTTTCTCTAGCAGAGAGGCTTTAATATCGACGAGTTGAGGATCAGGCATATTGGTTAGAGTGGTTGATACATTATCATAGGCAGGAGGCAGACTTTTTAACAAGACACCAATACAAATATATTCATCCATTTTTAGCTTTATCCCTGCAAGTTGAGTAAGCAGGCTTTCCATGTAGTTTAGATGGGATGCCAGGGATGTATGAGGCTTCATATCAAGTCGAAAAAGTTCAATCAATAGACCATACTTAGACGACATTGACTGTGCACCAAATAAGTATCCAATTTGTCCCAAGTGTCATGGGACGTGTCACAGGCATCTACATGATGGATGTAGCTATCATCCAATTCCAGCTTAATGATGGCTTGTGCCTTGTCATCATTATTCTGCCAAGTAACTACAAGGTCCGCATCTCGAGGTTTCTTTTCTTGGCCATTTGTGATGGCCTAGAGACCCTTCTTCATCAGGATGAGCTTGATGCGGGTTTGCCAGGTGTGAAACCCGACTCCTTTGAATCGAGCATTTGGAGAGTCTTCTCCCATGTTGAGTTGCAAGATTAGCAGCAAATCAGTAGCAAATGACTGAGAGTAACCAGCAAGAAAATTGAAATCTAATGTGTCAAAAGACACAACCAATGTCAGTGTGAAAACACACTATGTAGTATCAAAAGATACTATGGTTGAACTTGATGATGGTTCTTGATGCATGTCCTTCAATCTTGAACTTGATCTTGAGGTCTTTTCAAAACTTCAAGAATCTTCCAAATCTTCTGAGTTTCACAATGGCTTCACTTGACTGAGATTGATCAGCAACCAAATGACACAAGTGGTGGGATCTCACAATGCTTGTCCTTGAATGCTTTGAACCTTCCAAGTCTTCAAGATCTTCAAAGATTGCTTGTTGGATATTGAAATCTTGCTGGAGGATTTTGATCAGAGTGGATTAGACTTGCTTTAAGTGGCAGGAGTGAGAAATGAAGTGGAAGAGAAGTTTGACACAAAGTAGCTATGGAGTTTCTGTTAGGGTTTTTGGCAACGTCTATGTTTTCGTCTACAGCAGGAGATAGGCGCAATCATCGGGGCTGAAACTTGGTGGTTAGGTAGCCTGGATAGTAAGCTTCCTTTGTCCTATGGTCGCAGGAAGAATGGCGCTGCGTGTGGCGAGATCAGAACGTACGATCAGATAGGGGTGCAGATATGGCAGCGATCACGAATTTGGCCAATGCCAAGGAACATATCTCCAGAAGAAAGCGTGTTGAAATATTGACTCTGGAGGGAGATCAAGAAGCTCCAAGGAGGCAGAGTGCAGGTTTGGCTATGGCTGCCACAGGTCAAGTGGAGATAGAGTTTAGAAATGAGCTCATTAGCTAGGACTGAGCTGGACTTGAGCTGATCTGAGTGAAGAGGAGTTGAGAGAGGAGTGAAATGAGCTAGGCCATGCCCGATTGCGCTCTGATACCATGTTGGAATGAGCGGGATCTAGGACATGGCAGTGAGTTATGGTGGATGAAAGGAGAAGAGTAAACTCATGATGGAGGAGACAAAGACACTGTTTGTTACACAAGTGAATTAGGTTCCAAGATTGATACTTGGACTCATAAACACAATCTTGTGTATGTAGACAATGACACTGACACTACACTGATAAGAAGAGAGTACTATCATTGCATTAAGAAAAGGAAGTAAGTACAATGCTTTATAGGAAAGTAGGAAACTGCAGTAGGCACCACTGTGCATATGGGATAGGTAAGCTTGCATGTCCTTGTCCTTGAAGCTCCGTACAAAGAGGTTGTTAGTGAGTGTGATTGCTGAATCTCAACATTATTCTACTGGCATGGTAAGCATTGCATGACATACTCCTTTACATCTTTCCAAAGTCCCTTCCAATAAAAACATTTGTGGATCTTATCAAAGGTTTTAAACAAGCCAATATATCCTGCCAAAGGAGAATAATGCATCTCTTGCAAAATACGTGGCCTAAATGACTGAGGGGTCAAATAGACTCTTCCTTTGAACCAAAGAAGTCCATTTTGCCACTTGAAATTGGGAAATTCAGATCCATCGTCTTGCTGTAATTTCTTCATAATATTGGCAGTGTGTTCGTCCAAAAGATATTATTCTTGAATGTCCAGAATCCAATCTTTATGTATGGTAGAGATAGTAGAAACGGAACATGCCCACATCCTGGATAAGGCATCAGCCACTACATTATCCTTGCCTGCCATATAGGATATCTCAAAATCATATCCTTGAAGAGTAGCTAACCACCGTCTTTGTTTGGGAGAGAGATTTGGCTGAGAAAGAAAATACTTCAACACTCGATGGTCACTCTTCACCTTAAAATGGCTGCCATAGATGTAGTGATGTCACTTCTTAATAGCATGAAGAATGGCTAACATTTCCTGCTCATAGACATGGAGTTCCCTTTCTTTATCATCTAACTTCCTGCTTTCATAAGCAATAACACCATGATCTTGGCATAAAACTGCCCCAATGCCTCTGCCACTAGCATCTACATAGATGGTAGATTCCTTGGAAAAGTCCGGGCACACTAAGATAGGTGCTGAAATAAGAAGACTTTTCAGCTCATTAAAGCTCATAGTGGCTGTAGCATCCCAAAAGAAAGCTTCTTTCTTCAATCTATCAGTAAGAGGAGCTACTACATGGGCATAATTCTTGATGAATCTCCTATAGAAGGAAGATAATCCAAGAAATCCACGCAATGAAGTAGAATTTTGTGGTATGGGCCAATCTTTGATGCACTGTACTTTCTTTGGATCAACCATGATTCCTTTCTCACCAACTATATGACCCAAATATTCCACTTCATCAGCCATAAAAGTACACTTGCTTTCCTTTGCAAAAAGCTTGTGTCTTCTCAAAGTAAGGAGAACTTCTCTGACATGTTCCAAATGTTCCTCTCTATTCTTGCTATAGATGAGAATATCATCAAAGAATACCAAGACTGTTTTATACAAGAATGGCCGCAAAATCTTGTTCATAAGTGCTTGGAAGGTTGTAGGTGCATTGGAAAGTCCGAATGGCATGACTAGGAAGTGGTAGAGACCTCTTTCTGTTCTAAAAGCTGTCTTGTACTCATCCCCTGCTTTCATTCTTATTTGATGATACCCTAATCTTAAGTCGATCTTGGTGAAAACCTTTGCATCCTTGAGTTAATCATCTATGCGGGGAATCGGGTACCTGTTCTTCACAGTGCACTTATTTAGATCTCTATAGTCAATACACATCCTAAATGACCCATCTTTCTTCTTGACAAGTAGTATGGGAGAAGCAAAAGGTGACTGACTAGGCTGAATAAATCCCATTTCCAGCAAGTCTTTAACTTATTTCTCTACTTCTTCTCTCACACACTTGGATAATTTGTAAGGAGGTTTGTTGATGGGTTTAGTGTCACGAATTAAATCAATAGGATGATCCACTTCTCGCTGAGGAGGCAACGATGTAGGTGGCTGAAATATGTCCTTAAACTCTTCCAAAAGTTTATATAGACATGGATCTTGCTCGTTAGGTGAAGTAGATTGCTGATTTTCATCTGCCTTTGCTAGAAGAAGTGTGAAAATGCAAGACATAGCATTGCTTTCCCTCTTCATCTTCTTCTTACTGATTATTTCCACTTGTTTCCTCTCAATGCCATTAAGTTTTACTTGCTGCCCATTCCAAGTAAACTCCATAAACATCTCGTTAAGATCCAAGGAAAATTTTCCAAGCTATTTAAGCCAATCGCAGCCAATGATGATGTCAATAGGACCCATATCTAGGACAATCAAGTCTATCATAATAGTGCAAGACTGTGATAGTTCAATAGGAGTCTGCTGGCATATCTCTTTACTCAACTCTTGAGCTCCATTTGCCACTTGTACCTTCAATAGGGAATCCATTTCTTGTGGTAATAACTTCAGCTTATACAATGACTTAGCATTGACAAAACTATGTGTGCTTCCCGTATCAATGAGAATATGAGCAACCTTTGAATTTATAGTACCTTTGAGCCGAAGTGTATTTTCACCCTTACAATCCATCCATGCATCCTGAGATATGGAACCTAACATGGGTTGACAAGAAACCATAGAACCACCTGGATCATAGGGAAAGCTATTGACCTGGCTCTAAATCCTCCTGCACATCTTGGTCCTCTTAATCATGCATGTCTTCATATGTGGGGGTTGCATCCACTTGCAAAAGAGCATCTTCATTTACTTCTTCATCCTCAAATTCTTCTATATTCAGCATGTTTGACTTTGCTATGTATCCCTTGCACTTCTGTTTATGTTCAGGAGACCACTTCTCTCCACACTTGTAACATAGGCCCTTGGTTTTGTCATTGGGAAGTGCTTTATTGTTGTTGGCAATGGGATATGGTTTGGCTGTAGCTTTTGTCCTCTTGAAATCCCCTTTTGAATCAGCATTACTCCTAAAATTAGTGCCCTGCCTTGAAGCACAAGCTGTAGGATATATAGGCACCTTGCTGGAATTATTTGAGAACTTATTTTCAGCTCTATTTCCTTCTCTTTGTTGGCTAAACTACTGTCCAAATCTCATGGGATGATTTGCTTGATAATGTGTCCCTGTTTTGGGCTAAAATGCATCCAACTCTCTTCTATACTTTGGCTATACCTTTCAGCATATTGTATGGCTGCATGTATACACTAGTTGGTTTGGCTGCTCCAACTTCAGTTGAAAGGTTAGGATCAAGACCAAAGATGTACTTATTTAACTTGGCTGCATCGGAGATACCTTCGACATACATGGAAAGATTTAAGAATTGGCTGGAATAATCCCTTACAGAAGATCCCCTTTGCCTAAGATCGTACCATCTTCGTTCAAGTCTTTCCTTTTCCATGGGTGACACAAATACTTGAGTCATGGCTGATTTAAACTCATCCCAAGATTGAAAATTTTCCCCTATTTTGCATATGTATCTCCACCAAGTATGCGCATACCCTTGTAGGTGTAGGGCTGCATAACAAATCTTTGCTTGTTCGTTGCGAGGGTAAAGAGTGAAGTACATTTCCAATTTATTGATCCACTCCTCAAGCTCGATCAGTGAAGGGTTATCTCCTTTGAAGTTTGTTATATTGATCTTATCTGTGTATTCTTTATCATAGTGATATTGCTGCCCACCATGATTATTGAAGCCAAAAGATTGTTGTCTATGAAAAGAGTCACTCCTTGGTTGATGCCCATGATTGTTAGTATATGATTGCTGCCCATTGCGATGGTTTCCATGAGATTGATGGCCAAGCAATAAATTTCCATGTGATTGGGTATGATTAGAAACACTATGTGGCATTCTATCCTCATGAACATTAACATGCTGAAAACTGTCATGAGCATTAACATGCTGAAAATTGTTCCCATGTACATGCTGTCCATGATCTTCTCTCACATTAGGTTTTCTTACAATAGGAGTTTGAGCATGATGAGTATAGAACTCTTTATAAAAGGGGTGGCATCCATGAATAAACTTTCTTCATCTTCATGCAGTGAATGACCTTGCTGTCCATGTTCTCTTGAGCTAGGAAATTTAGGCCTGCCTCTATTCCATGAGTTAGCACGTGGCTGAGCAGTTTCATTGACTCTAGAAGGACCACCATGTTCATAAGTCGATGGTATATTTTGATGAGCTGTAGTAGATGTCACATTCCCATGAATAAGTGGCATTTCTTCAACATGGGATGGCGGTTTACTTTGGAATCTATCTCCCAAATTGCTGAATATAGTGATCAACTGATCAAACTTGGTTTCCAATCTACTACTTTGTTGCTCCATATGAGAAATCATATTATTAAATTTATCATCCATGGAGTGGGTAAGCTGAAGTAAACCATCATTCATATTGCCAAGTTGCTTAGACATTTGTTGGAAGTCGTTAGAATCACGTGAGATGTTTACTTCATTCCCCTGATCTATGACATGAGGGTTCTTTGGCCATTGCACCTCGTCATTGGTGGTACTAACTCCCATGAATTCTAGCCTCTGATTTGTGGCTCTATTATTGTCATTTTTCTTAGCATGATACTCCTCCAAGCCTTCTCAATGTGGTCTAACATTTGCTCTTTCTTCTTGTTCCTTGTCATGTTGTAATTTCAGCACTGTCAGTCAAAGATTGGTCTATATCTTGAGCTATGCTTCCCTGATCCAAGTGCTTTATAGCTGCAAATGGAGCTTGCAATATGTATATATACCAGATTTATTGAAATAAGCACTTTGGAAAAGGTATATATTGGTTCTAGACCAAACAGTGTCTCTTTGCCTGCCTATCAAAGTGCAGTCTACAGTGACCACCTGTCACAAAACGGGCTATAACTTGAGCTCCGCTACTCCAAATGAGGCATGCTATAGCTAGGATCAAAGAGGACTTCAAGCTCTACATACTGAGAACAAGAACCCTTGTTGCAAAAGTAAAAATGCATTTCCTGTAATAGGTTCTTTATGACTGTCCAGACTGGGACTACACCCTGTAAAATCCTGTAGAAGCACTGTTTGAGCACTGTTTCATCCCATATGCATATAGACCATGGTAAAACTCATGTGGGCACTGAAGGGAAACCTGTAGGGTGCAATCACAACCTAGAGTCAAATTTGTAGCACCTATAGACCTATCAAATTGTTCAAAACTATGACCAAACTACCCTGTTTTCCCCTGTATGTACCCAGTGTCTTCAAATCTTTTCCACTCTCATCCTGTGGTGAGGGATAAAATGGTGGAACAGGCACCTAAATGGGCTCTGAAACTCTGGAAGGTGTGCAAAGTTCATTCGGGCTAGGTTGTGCACCCTTACAGAGTCATCAATAGCAAGGGAGGGTCACCTCACTATTATCTTGCTATCTCATCCGACTTCGACCTTTTTCATCGGTCGGTATTGAACATGGCTGAGCTAGTATTCTAGCAAACAAGGTATGATGTGCAAGACTGAATCAAGACATTGATCCTTTCATGATATGCATGAATTGGAAAAGTATCATGAATGAAAATGGGCTAAGATAGGCTTACCAATAGTATCAGTGACTCACTGCATACTATGCTCACCTTTACAAATTTATTTTGAAAAATTCTCAAAGATTGGGTCAACACAAACTCATGGGTTAGGGTTAGGTAAATCTCAATCAAAATATGAAGGACTATATCATGAATTTTGAAGTCTTCAATCAATCAAATGCAATAGATCAATGGGATGATCAAAACTCAATCAATGAGTGGCTGAATGACTGAATAGACACTCAACCAATGCTTGACAATCCAAATTGAAGGCTCATTGTATGAAATTTGATGATCCATTATCAATCAATGCTGAAGGTAAAGTCTATGAAACAAGTCATTGCTTGATTACTCTCTTAATCTCTCCTTCAACAATAGGAGATGCAGTCATCAAGTGGATTAATGATTGGAGAGATTAAAGGGAGTATTAGAAATACCTCTTTCAATTCTTGAAGAAGAATATGTTGCTTGTCTCAAAACTTAGCCATAAAGAGAGATAGCCCATCTTCATAAGTCCTCCAATTGATCAAGAGAGAGTAATACTCCATAATTCCAAACAATAACTCCAAGTATAATCCAAGGATGATGCCTTGAGTGAGTCTTCAACTCCAAGAAGCCAAATGAATGGAAGATACTTTGTAATTGGAGCCTCTTTGACTGAGATTTCCAAGAAATTATTCAATCCCTGTCATGCTTGAAGTCTAAGAGAAGATTGGCCTTCAATCTTGAATCCATTGCTTAAAGCCTTCAAAATCTTGAGTGATTGGAGTAGTAGGAAGGTCCTTGAAGTCATTTAAGACCAAAGCCCCATGAAATAGAAGAGAATAGACCAAAAATTTGAAGCCTATAGCTTGCTGCCTTGTTTTGACTCCATAGCCAACTCTCTTTGAAGCTTCAAGTCCAAGAATGCTTCAATGTCGGTCTCTTGAGTGTTGAGGAAGCTCCATGAATTAAAATAGATTAAAAGCCCCTTGATCTCTTCAAGAATTTCTAAAAATTTTGAGTGCTGTCTTGAAATCTGCCATAGCTAGGGTTTCATGTAAGCTTCAAGACTCCAATGTCGTGAAGAAGAAGATGTTTGAGGCCAAGATCTTCAAGGTAATGCTCCAAATAGCCATGCCATAGTGCTCAATGCTTGAAGCATCCAATCGTTTTGATCACGTGGTAAGAAGACATGCTGAAAACTGGAGCAAAATTGCTGATCAAAAACTTCTCTACCATCGTGAGTAAATCGATGAGAAGTGTACCATATAGGTATTCTATGGCAAGCTTATAACCCAAGGAAGACTCCTACCAAGCCATTTGATGGATAGAAGCCATGGGAGGAAGATATGAGCAAAGATCTCTATGGCAGTTTGTAGGGAAGCTTGAGAGAAAGAGGAAAGAGAAGAAGAATCTCTTGGTTAACAAAAGTAACCATGTTTACTCCTCCCTAGTCCCTGTTTGACTCCAGTTAGTCCAATCTCCCTCCAAAATGTCCTATGAATTGACCACGAGCTGTTATTTTCACCATAGAACCTCCAAGAACCTCAAAAATAGTGACAACTTGATGTAGATAGCCATGGCTAGTCACAGTTTGAACTATAACTAGGCCTGTGACCAAATCTTGTTCTCCCAGTTACCTTGTAACAAGTCTCTGACTAAAATTCACCATGAAAATGACCCTTCCCATGGATCAAAATCCATGCTCTGATACCAATGTAATAATACTTTGCCATATCCAAGAAAATACAAGAAATCTAACAAGAAATGCTTCCAAGAAATGCTAGAAACAAACCATAGCTTGCCATTCATATTCAATGAGAAGAAGAAATACAAATGTTGAAGCCATGGTTGCTTGTTAAGAATACTATGATGATGGCTGCTGCAAGGTACACACCCTTTGCAATGGTGGGAAAGGAAGAAACCTTCTAGCTCCAAGAAGTGGAGTTTCAAGAAATGAATTGAAAAAGTGTGTTACATTGGCACTCTCTTGCCTTTTATACTCTAGCCTAAAATAGACTAATTGGCCTAATTAAAGTAGCATGAAAATAAAATATACTAATTGGCCTAATTAAAGTAGCATGAAAATTGTTTTATTACAGTTACTTCTCCCTCTCCTCCATCTCCACCCTTCTTCATTGCTACCCTCCCCTCCTCGCGTTACTCCTCCCTCTCCTCCATCTCTACCTTCCCTCCCTCTCCAAACTCCTCTCCCTCCTCCTCCTCCCCTCCCTCCTTGCTGTAGCGCCAGTGCCGCCCCCGCTCATCATTCCACTGCCGTGCCTGCCGCATCGTCGCATGTCACACCCGTGCCGCTGTGGCCATTGTGTCCGCTAGTGCCGCCCCTATCGGTCGTTCCTCTGCCATGCCCGCCTACATCCCCCTCCCACCCACTACTCTTCCCACCCCCCACCTCTCCCTGTCGGCTCGGCCCCCTACCCCTCCCACTAGCCCCTGCCCGCCCGCCCGCCAAAACCCCGCTACCCCTTTTTTCCTACCCCTCCCACTACCCCATGCCTGCCCGCCGAAGCCCCCCTACCCCTTTTTTTTCCTACCCCTACCCCTACCCCTACCCCTCCCACTACCCACTACCCACTACCCACTACCCCCCCTTTCCCCCACAAGCCCTCTCTCTTTACGGCACCCCCCTCTACTCGCGCCTCCATTCCAACCATTTGTGCGTGCTCGCGTGGATTTGTGCATGTTTGCGCGCGTGGACGCACTTTTAGAATTTTGTAGTGATTGTTCACACACCGTTGTGCGTGGTTTTCTGTGCGTGGTCGATGTGTCGGTGGTCTTCGTGGGTGTTCATGCGCACGAGGACGTGCATTGGACTTGTTCGTGGGCGTGCGAGGTCGCTAGTGTTCCCGTGCATGTACCTGGGTATTCATTTTTTAAATCACGAAAAACCTTTAAAATCATTAAATCCATAAAAAACATTTAAAATTTTGGAAAAATCATTAAAAACATTCCAAAAATTACAAAAAAAAATTGAAATGTTTTTCCACATTTTGAAAATTTTCCCTCATGACAAATGCCATTAAATAATTTTTGAAAAATCAAAATTGGCCAAAATCATTCTTTAAATGATGGACATTCATAAAAATTCCAAAAAATACTTAAAAAACAACAAAAAATTTTCAACAAGGAAATCTTTTTTCAAAAAATCAAATTCATATTCTTTCACATTTTGGACAACTTTTTGGAATGGAAAATGTCAACCTATTTTTTTTTGGATTAACCTGAAGCATTAAGTCTTTTGCCTTGAATTAGTTCCTTGAGCAAGGAAATTCAAACAATGTACCTAAGTGTACAATCACGATCATTTCGGAGGCTGTTTGTACAACCAACTGCTAAGGTGTGATTCCTTGTTCCCGAATGCTCCCAGCACTCGATCCTAGATCGTTCGCAACTTGGCGAGATCTAAAGGGCTTGGCAAGCTAGGTTGCTTGTTTCCCCTTTATCTTTGGGTCAGGGTTTGTACCCTGCCGAGCCTAATTATCCTTACCTTAGGTCTCTTGTAAAATAGATCATGGACAACCCCATTGTCCTTGGTTGGTCAACTTGCCGGTTATCTCCTAGATCCCTTGAAGTACCTATGTACCTCTATCTTTGATCTTGATTGATCAAGATTGTCTATCCCTTTGACCATGGTTGGTCAAGATGGTTCTGTTTAGAACAATTCCTACTCTGTCCTAAAGTATAATCTTCTTAAGCCTTCTTAATAAAGCTTGCAAGCACTAAGCCTTTACCTATCCCCCTTGAAGTCACCAAGGAATTTGTCATGGGATTCATGGATCTCAGTCCCAGTTGGTAAATTACAAACAACGATGAATTTTCCCAACAACTTTAAGGCACATAACGTAATGCCATGCCTTCATTTTAATACTTACAATTTTGACATAATCCATGCGTTATTTTATGCCACACATGTGAAGATACTTTCTATGCATGCAATCTTAGCATTAACCTATATGTAATTATTTACACGATCTATAACCTTCTTGAATGATCTAACTTTATGTGATCATTGTATGAGCCTAGCTGTACTTTAATCTTTTCAGCAGATTATTACATGTACCGTAGAATCCATCTTGCGATATGGAGATGCACTTGTTTCCCTGAAATGCATTTTAAGCAAGAACTTGTGCAAGGAGTAATGCACTTTATGCAAGAATTTTTGGTAATTTACGATGTCGTTTCTAATCGATTTCACCTATTACGATGTTATCTTACAACGGAGATTATCTTGTTCGTTACATACATCACAGCTATGTTCATACCTAGGGAATTATCAAACACACAATTTAATGTGATGCATGTGAATATGATTTTTTGCCATGATAATTATAACCTATGATTTAATAATGGAAGAACCTGGGTTTGGAGTGATGTCTTGATTCCAGCGGTATTAATGTCTGATGAACCATTCGCAGTTGCGGAGCCGCCTTGTTTCGAACCTCCATCCACACTTGGAGGGTTTCCGGCCACCTTTGTGGAACTACGCTTTGGGGCTATACTCGAAGACGCGTGTACGAGTGATGGGGTTCTCACACTCTCCTAGCAAAATTTTCGCCACCTCTCCTTGAGTGGAAAAATAAAATAATAAAGGGGGAAGGGGCGTATCTTTAGGAACTCTTCTTCTTCTCCTCCTCTTCTTCTCCTCTCTCTCTCTCTCTTCTTCTTCTTCTTCTTCTTCCTCTCTTCTTCTCCTCTCTCTCTCTCCCTCTTCTTCTTCTTCTCTTCTTCTCCTTCTCTCTCTCCCTTCTTCTTCTTCTTCTCTTCTCCTTCTCTCTCTCCCTTCTTCTTCTTCTTCTCTTCTCCTTCTCTCTCTCCCTCTTCTTCTTCTTCTTCTTCTTCTTCTTCTTCTTCTTCTTCTTCTTCTTCTTCTTCTTCTTCTTCTTCTTCTTCTTCTTCTTCTTCTTCTTCTTCTCTCTGTCTCCTTCGCTGAGCACCGGGGGGGGGAGGGGGGGGTTCTCTGATCACGGCCAGGGGGGGTGTTTCTGACGATGGCCACAGGGGGACGCTGCTACTGCCGCAGACGGAGGGGGGGTGTGATGATGCAGGTGACGAGGGAGGGGGTGCAGCAGCAGGCTGACGAGGGAGGGGGGCTATGCTATCGGAGGGAGGGGAAGGCCCCCCTTTTTAAAGAGGGGGAGGAGGGTGGTATGGCCACCACCCCTCCCACATGGGGGGCTACATGCCCCCCTTATCTTCCTCTTATTCTCTCTCTCTCTCTCTCTCTCCGCCATGCAGTCGGCAGGGGGAGAGAGAGGGAGAATTTAAAATTTTTTGAAGGGGGGTTCTCATTCGGGGAGGCACGGGGGTAGCACCCGGGGGGGGGGGGGGAGGGAATATTATAGAAAGACAAGAAAGAGAAAGAAGCCATAGAAGCTGTGAGCAAGGAGAGAGGAGAAGGACAATAATTGTATTAATGTGTCAAAAGATGATAAAAAATTACATGTCCTCTCCTTTTATGCCAATGTCAGTGTGACATGGCATAATATCAATATTATTTACACACTAAATCCTTATTCTTCCCAGCTTCTTACAATCCATCTCGTCCCCCAAAGGTTTTTGCCCTCAAAAACAAACTTAAAAGACTAGAAAAGGATTGATAGAACATAGTACTACTCTATTTTTACAGTTCTACAAATAAGAAAATGAATGAAAAACGACCAACATATGGACTAGAATGGAAGAACAAGAGTAAGCCTAAGCTATATATATGATAAGGAATGCTTCAAAAGTATATGGAGCCATAAAATCTTCAACTGATGAACTCAAAATGAAGTAGATAGCTTGCTGTGAAAACAGACCCTGCTGGACCAAATCTGCCATAACTTCTAGTAGAAGTGTCCAAATGAGGTGTATCACATGTCAAAATCTAGCTCTTGAAGAGTAAATTGACCCTATGTAAGTGACTTAATTCTAAAAACTAGGCACAATAAAAATTGTTCTAAAACAGCGTGCTGTCTTGACCCTGTCTACACCATAACTAGCTCCATAAACAGTAAGCTTCAGCTGCTACCAATGTATCATGTAGGAAAGGAAACTCATCTAATAAAGAATCATGCCTCCAAGAAGCTTCCTCAGGTGGTAAACCTCTCCATTTTATCAAATATTTGATGATAGAACGAGACCGAAGCTTCTTCTCACGCTGACCTATGATAGCCTCTGGGATGTACTGAATAAGACCTTCTTCATCAATAGGTGGTAGCTCATCAATTGCATCAACTGGATTACCATACAAAGGCTTGAAATGACTAACATGAAAGACATTATGAATCTTTGTAGAAGAGGGCAGCTCTAGCCTATATGCCAAGTCTCCAATGCACTTAAGGATTCAATAGGTACCATAAAATCTATGAGCAAGCTTGTTACTAGATTCATCTTTCAAAGTGGAATACCTAGACTTGGGCACCTTCAATAAGACCAACTCTCCTTGGAAATCTAAAGGCCGTCTCTTCTTATCAGCATACATCTTCATTTGATCTCAGCTTTCCTCAAATTCATCTTACATTGCTAAAGAAGGGTTTGCATTCTTTCCAACTCTTCTTTCCCATGAGAATTGGTTCTTTCATTAAAGTTGACTGTGGGCAAGGGCACCTTATCGCCATACATAGTCTCAAAGGGTGAAACTCCAATGCTAGCACGAGTAGAGTTATGGTAGGCAAACTCAGCCAAGTGTAACCAAGAATCCCATGAATTTTGGACATAATCGCAGAAATGGCGAAGATAAGTCTTTAACCATTTATTTACCCTTTCTGTTTGTCCATCAGTTTGTGGATGATAGGCCGTAGAAGGAGCCAATTTAGTACCCATAGATGTGAATACTACCTGCAAAAAGTTACTCATGAACTTTGAGTCTCTATCATGAACAATCACCTGCGGTAATCCATGTAATCTAAAGATCTGCTCCATGAAGTGACATGCCACTTGTGAAGTAGTAAACTGGGTCTTGGTTGGAATGAAATGGGCTGCCTTAATGAGTCTATCCACCACTACATATATACTATTCCATCCCTTTTTGGTAGTAGGCAAGCCATTAATGAAATCCATGGTAATGTGCATCCATTTGCATGTAGGAATGGGTAATGGCTGCAACAAACCTCCTGGCTTATGGGTGATGTTCTTATTTTGCTGACAAGGCATACACTTCATGACAAAGTCCTTGACATCTTTCCACAATGGTGTAGTTCCTCCATAATTTTCCGTGTAAAAGAAGAGGTAGAAGGAATGACCATCTTGTCATTTAACCAAATAAGGCCATTTTTAAGCTGATAATGATAGTTTTCTTCCATGAGACCTTGCTGTAATTTCTGAAAAATATGGCTGATTTCTTCATCCAAAAGATAAGCCTCCTGTAGTTCTTCAATCCAGTCACTATGCAACTCAGTCATTGCTGAAACTTTGTAAGCCCACATACGAGAAAGAGAATCAACCACTATATTGTCTTTACCCCTCATATGAGTGATGTCAAATTCATAATTTTGCAGTATAGCTATCCATCTACACTGCTTAAGAGTAAGATTGGACTAGGTAAGGAAATACTTAAGAACCATGTGATCACTCTGGACCCTGAATTGGCTGCCATACACATAATAGTGCCATTTCTTTATTACATGCAAGATAGCCAACATCTCTTGGTCATAAAAATTCATGGCCATTTCTTTATCTGTCAGCTTATAGCTTTCAAAGGCAATCACTCCATGCTCCTGTAACAAAACAACCCCAATGCAACGACCACTGGCATCACATTGAATGGTAAATTCTTTGGAGAAGTTTGGGCATACTAAGATAGGAGCAAAAGTGAGGAGTCCCTTTAATTGGTTAAAGCTACTATCTACAAGAGCATCCCAAAAGAACGCCTCCTTCTTCAACCTGTCTGTCTCAAAGGAGCTGCAATAGTCGCATAATGCTCGATGAATTGGTGATAGAATGAAGATAGACCAAGAAATCCTCTAAGAGAAGTAGTAGGAGTAGGTGTTGGCCAATCTTTGATACATTGCACCTTCTTGAGATCAGCTTATATCTCTTTTTCACTGACAATATGTCCTAAGTATTCCACTTTAGTCTGTATGAAAGAAAATTTATTTTCCTTAGCAAAAAGCCAGTGATGTCTCAATACATCAAAAACCCTCCTCATATGTGCTAAGTGATCTTGTAAAGTCTTACTGTAAATCAGAATGTCATCAAAGAACACCAATACAAACTGAAAGAGGAAAGGCTGCAAAATCTTATTCATCAGGCTCTGGAAGGTAGCTGGAGCATTTGCAAGTCCAAATGGCATCATTAAGAAATGATAGAGCCCATGATCAGTCCTAAAAGCAGTCTTAACTTCATCACCCTCTCGCATGTGGATCTGATGATACCCTGACCTCAAATCAATCTTTGTAAAGAATCGATCCCCCTTGAGCTCATCAAGCAAATCATCAATCCTGGGTATCGGATATTTGTTCTTCACTGTGATCTTATTAAGATCCCTATAATCAATGCATATCTTGAAAGATCCATCTTTCTTTTTGACTAACAAAACTAGAGATGCATAAGGTGAAGAACTTGGTTCTATGAATCCCATCTCAAGAAGCTCCTTGATTTGCTTAGCCACTTCCTCCCGCTCACATTTGGATAATCTATAACGTGGCTTATTGAGTGGCTTTGAGTTGGGTTCCAAATCAATAGGGTGATCTACTGCTCTCTTGGGAGGCAATAAAGTAGACACCTCAAACAAATCCCTATACTCATCAAGAAGAGCTGTCAAGACTAGACGACTTGCTAAATTATTGGGCTGATTGTCCATCTCTTTATTCAAATGTAAAACAAATATTTACGAATGACTCTTGTACTCCCTTTTGAGTTGTTGAATGGTGATAAGATGAAAATCTAATCTATTAGGAATTCCTTGTAAATGGATGAGCTATCCATTGAAGATAAACTCCATATACAACTGTGAGAAATCCATAGTGATTTTGCCTAATGTCATCAACCAATCACAACTGAGTACAATGTCTATAGGCCCCATTTCCAAAGTAATCAGGTTTACTTTTACTTCAAAATTTTTTGCCAACTTAAAGAAACCTGTGGGCATATTTGTGTGCTGATTTCTTCTTCACCATTGGCCACTTGAACTCTAGTGGGCTGCTGTAAATCAGTGGAAAATGCAATTCAGCTTGTCCATAAGTATTCACAAAACTATGTGTACTGCCACTATCTATCAAGATGAACACTGCTTTTCCATGAATGTTACCCTTCATACGGAGTGTATTAGGGCTCTTAGAACCTGTCCAAGAATCCATGGAAATGGAATAACTAGTGGCAGCAAGTGGCTCATGACAAGTCCCACCTAGATCAAAAGAAACACTTCCACCTAGATCAAAAGGAAAATAGTCAACTGGATCATAAAAATACTCTTGCCCAACTTCTTCCTCAAGATCATCATTTTCAACATTAGGTTCGATTGTATTAGCTTCATCAATCTCATCTTCAAGATCCTCAAAGACTAACATACTCTAGAGCTTGGGTTTAACATTTTTATATACACACATTGTGGCATGATCATGTGTATACTTTTCCCCACACTTGAAACATAAGCCTTTTTCCTTTCTTTCTTTGTAAAGATCCATAGGAATAGACTTAGGATTCATGTTGGCTGAAATGGATTTAGGCTTGCTGTCCCCTTGTTTGAAGTCAACTCTAGGACTACTTGCTGTCCTGAAACTGCTTTGAGGTCTTGAAGCATTGAATAGTGGATAAGTTGGCACTCTTAAGCCCCCATTTGGCACATGATTGCTACCATAAATGTTACCAACTTGTCCCTGTTTTAGAACGGTCCTACCAGGGTTGGGAAATACACTTCATTGCAAAGAGTAGACTTAGGATTCGCTATTTGACAAACCCTGTGACATTCCGTGGGAGTGCCATGCAATGTCTTTTAGATCAGACCCCCTATGGATTACTAAAACATGTTGTGACCCAAGCACGCTACATCTAAATAGGCCTCTTACGCTCTTCTAAACAACCCCATGGTCTCACAGCCCAAGAGTACATAGACACTGTTGGCCAACATGGTTTGAGGATCAATGGTGGGTTTGGTGGCTACCCAAAAATGCAAATATTAATTCTCAAATCTCAAGAAAAGGTGGTAAGGCCTTTTTCAATGAAAATTCAAATCTTTTTTGACAATTTATGTTGCCATTCTTATTCATGTTGTGCAAGAAAAAATTATTTGATGCTGCTTGGTTGCAATATCTTTGTGGACTTTGTGTCATAAAGTTCAGAACCCGTACTCATAATTATGAGTTATTAATTTCTAAAATCTTGAAAAGTGTATTTTAAAGGAAAATTTGTATTTTTGTCATTTTGGGCAATCAAATTGTGTTCGTGTGGGGTAAAATTGAATGTCAAGATGGATTAGAGTGTGACTTAATTTTTTGACTCATAAAATTAGAGAAATAAAGGAATTTATTTAAAATAAATCAAGAAAAATAAAATGTATAAGGGAAAAAATAGATTTTATATGCCAAAAAATTACAAAAAATTATAAATGTATTTGTGGATGTATGGTGGGTCTAAGATATGAGGTTTAGCCTAAGATGTGCTTCATTTCCATGTTATAGTTGTGATTTCTTGCTTTCTAGCCAAGAAAATGACTTGAAAACATTCTCTACACCTACCATCGCAAGCATAACATTAAATGATAGGGAGGGGAGAGGTCATGAGTG
The DNA here is from genome assembly GCF_053477565.2 of Lygodium microphyllum. Lineage (NCBI taxonomy): Eukaryota > Viridiplantae > Streptophyta > Polypodiopsida > Schizaeales > Lygodiaceae > Lygodium > Lygodium microphyllum. The sequence goes on along the minus strand of NC_141139.1, from coordinate 41,908,836 downwards.
CTAAACATAGGCTAAAATTTGATTTTTATGATACAATTTATATATAGAATATGTTTATCTTAAAAGTGAAAGGATCATGAGAGTGCAAAATATAGGTTGAAATCTAATTTTTATAATGCAATTTACATATAGGACACACTTATCTGAAAAGTGAAAGGGTTCAGTAGCTTGAGTATGCTTGGCGTTGTCCCCTACACAACAAAGTAAATATGCTAGTAGTATGAAAATCATGAAAAGAATTGGTCATGCACATCCATGTTGTTGATTTGATTAAATGAATTGTTTATGCACTCATGGGCATTCACCTTTGCATTGCACTTGATTGTTATAATCATTGACCCACATTGAGAGCGTGAAAAGTCTCAAGCTGTAGGTTTAGTACGTTTGTTTCTTTGGGGATTGAGTAAGTGAGTATTATACTTTATCTCCTAGAATGATTTTTATAAAGAGAGGACTACATGTCATATGTGCTTTATGTTTGAATGGTGCATCTTGGGGCGAATGTCAAGAATCGTGTGGTGGGGGGACTTGCTCAAGATGCTGCGCCGAACACACACAGAATGCACAAGGAGAAGCTCACTCAAGAGACAAGAAGAGAGATGGAGGCCAAAACGTTTTCTTACTAGTTTCTTCTTCTTCTTCTACACACTTTACAATGTACACAAAGTATAGATAAGATACAACATAAAGGAAAGTGGCCTACTAAGTCAAACAATGCATAACCGACTACACTAGTCGACTGGCGCTATAAGTATGCCAGCTGTAAATAGGTGTAATAACCTGAACATAATAAGTAATGAGTCATTGGCCATGTGAGAGTCATAATGACCACCGACGTGCTAAGTGTAGATGTGTGGACCCATCTAACCAGGCGGTCCATCATTAATGTCCGCATGTGTTGAGCTTGTCATCTCAACACTCCCCCTCAAGCTCAACTGCATCTCTGCAACTCCAAGTAAGCTTCGAAACTTTTGAAGCTTCTCTGTACCCAATGCCTTCATGAAGATGTCAGCTATCTGATCCTGTGTGCTAACATACACCAAGTCAATCCCACGTGCTAGTATCTTCTCTCTCACAAAGTGGTAGTGTACCTCAATATGTTTTGTCCTGGCATGGAACACATGGTTCCTAGCCAACTCTATAATGCTCATGTTGTCACAATAAATGACAACTGGACCTTCCACCTGCACATCTAAATTAGCCAATAACTTTTGCAGCCATACTACCTCACATGCTACAACAGTAGCACCTCTATACTCAGCCTCTGTACTAGACAAAGCAACTGTAGATTTCTTTTTGTTGCTCCAAGTAACTGTTGCACTACCAAGAGAGAACATGTATCCACTGGTAGATCTTCTATCAGACATACTACCAGCTCAATCTGCATCTGTGTATCCAAACACCTGTACATCTGTACTTGCCTCATAGAAAAGTCCATAATGTAATGTGGACTTCACATATCTCAATATGCGTCTGACTGCATCCAAATGTGGCTTTCTAGGTACTTGCATAAACTGACTCACAAGACCAACATCGTAGCTCAAGTCTAGCCTTGTAATGGTCATGTAGATCAAACTCCCCACTATTCTCCTAAACATAGTAGGGTCTTCTATCTCATCTCCAACATCAGCACTCAACTTTACATTCTGCTCCAATGGGACTGAAAGTGGTTTGCATGCTATCATACCATGATTGGACAACATATCCAAGCCATACTGTCTTTGGGATAGCCATATACCATCATCACATCTGACCACCTCAATGCCAAGGAAGTACCTTAGCTCACCTAAATCCTTCATCTCAAACTTCTTCTTCAAAAAGTCATTGACTTCAGCAATCCCACTATCACTATCACCTGTAATAATCAAGTCATCCACATAGATGACTATGATGACCAAACCTACATCTCCCTTTTTCACATAAAGTGAGTGATCAGCATTAGAAACATAAAAGCCAATATTGACAAGATACTCTCTGATCTTGTCAGACCATGCTCTAGGTGCTTGCTTGAGCCCATAGAGCGCCTTTTTCGACTTGCACACATACGTGGGATGCTCTAAATCTTCATAACCTGCTGGCTAATCCATATACACTTCTTCCTGCAAATCACCATGCAAGAAGGCATTCTTCACATCCATTTGCTACAACCTCCAACCTTTGGTTGCAGCCAAAGCAATCACATATCTAACAGTTGCCATCCTAGCAACTCGACTGAAGGTTTCTTCATAATCTATGCCATATGTTTGGGTATAGCCTTTTGCAACCAGCCTAGCTTTGTACCTACTAATAGAACCATCTGCATTGTGCTTAATCTTATAAACCCACTTACATCCAATAACTTTCTTTCCCTTTGGTAATGATACTAGATCCCAAGTCTTATTGGCCTCTAATGTAGCCATCTCCTCATCCATTGCTGCATCCCAATGAGTATAACCAACAACATCTTCAAAACTCGTGGGCTCAACATCCTCAACTAGTTTCACCATATAAGCATAATGGTGAGCTGCATAACCTTCAAAACCAAATCTTTTAACAGGGTATCCGACCCTGCTAGATCTGCGTACCACCGGATCACTCAATGGAGTCTTTACATTACTATGAGCTCTTTGTACACCTGGTGTCCTGACAGAAGGAATATCAAGCTCATCATCCAAGCTCTCTGAGCCACTGGAGTCTCCATCAAGAACTGCATCAATGCCATCTGACACTTTATTCTTTCCTTTGTCTTTACTTGTAGTGCTACTAGATGCACCTGAAGATGTAGAGCTACTCCTTAGTCTCCCAGACCAAGGACTACCAAGATGATGTCTCTGGTCCACTAAGAGTCCGTGATTCTTTCTTTTCAACCTACACATGAGTGTCATGATCATCATCATCATCCAATGCATCACCATTAGATGCATACTAACTTCTCATTTCATCAAAGATGACATCCCTGCTCACTCTGAACTTACATGTGATAGGGTTATAACAACGATACCCTTTCTACTCTAAAGAGTATCCAATAAAGACACATTTTTCTGCCTTTGAATCAAGCTTATTTCATAGCTCGTCTAGCACATGAACATATGCAACACAGCCAAATACCTTCAAGTGCGATACATCAGGCTTCTTGCCAGTAAAGCATTCTTCAGGAGTCATCCCATGAACTGCAGTTGTGGGAGTTCTGTTCATAATATAAACAACAGTATGAAGAGCCTCAGACAAAAAATGCTTAGGCATATTCTTTTCAGCCATCAAGGCACATGCAACTTTTGCAATATGCCTGTTTTTCCTTTCTGCAACCCCATTTTGCTGTGGGGTATACCTGCATGTGAACTATCTCTTTATCCTATGAGATCTCAGAAAATCACTGAACTCATTCGAGAGGTACTCTCCTCCTCCATCTGACCTCAAGCACTTTACTTTCAAGCCTGTTTCTCTTTCAACTGCAGCCTTGAAAGTTCTATAGTGCTCAAACGCTTCACTCTTTTCCTTCATAAAGTATACCCATAGCTTTCTAGAACAATCATCAATGAATGTGACAAAGTATGAACTGCCTCCAAGAGATACATTTTATGTAGGCCCCCAAATATCTGTATGCACAACATCAAGGATATTTTTGCTTACATCTTTGTCATGTGAAAAGGGTTGTCTTGCCTGCTTACCGAACTGACATGCTTCGCATACCTTATGAAATTTTGCAACTCTAAATGTAGGCAAACCTATAACCAACCCTTTGGACTGCATTAATTTCAGCCTTTGTACATTTGCATGTCCAATGCATTTGTGCAAAATTTCAATATCTGCAACAACACCTTTTCCTTTAGCATACATAGCAACATTCATAGTAGAAATTCTAGTATCCAGAGTAAACATACGTCCAACTCTACTTCCCTTTGCACAACCAACCTGCACTTGTCATTGAAGTCTTCTACAAAGTAGCCCTTTGCATTAAATTCGACTTGCAGCCCTTGCTCTACCATCTGACCGACTGACACCAAGTTCTTTGTAATAGATGGCACATGTAATACATCTGAAAGACTATTTGTCTTACCATCATGCAAGGACAAGGAAACTTTTCCAATGTGTGAAATTGGGTGGCATGAATCATCACCCGTTTGCACATAACTTGCATTTTGCAAATCTTGCATCTCTCCAAACCATTCTGCATGGCTAATCATATGGTTAGATGCACCTGAATCAACATACCGGACATCATCATGTGTTCCCTTTCCTATAACAGCATTCAACATATGCTTCATAACAAACATATGTTCATTTTTGTCTTCATTCTGTCGTGAAGACGATGCATAGTTTTCTTGCTGCAACTTACCACTGCGAATATAATCTTTTTTAGCATAACATTGGGCTGCAATATGACCTGTTTTTCCATAGTAGTGATACACAATACTAGAGTTGTTAGAACCTTTGTTCTACCATCCACCTCTTCCTCTAAAGCTCCCCCTACCTCTAAAGTTACCACGACCTCCTGAAACCTGCATATCGCCAAATTGCTGATTCAATCTGTTTTGCTGGTTGTCACTACCACGTCTTGTACCACGGCCTCTTGAAGAGGACCTGCCATGTCCCCTTCCTGAATTGGAGTAGAAAGCTTGGACTTGTTCACCACTTTTTTTACATGTCTCACTCTGCATGTTGATCTCTTCAGTGATCATAAGGGAGACCAACTCATCGAAATCTAGAAATGGCTTTCTAACATATATGGAAGCTACAAAAGACTTCCAAGCCTTTTCATTATTAAGTCCACCCAAGGTAGATGACACCAAATCATCATCATCGGGCATTGCATCAATTGCTTCCAAGGCATCTGCAATGCTTCTTATCTTTAGTGCATACTCATTGATAGACATCTTCCCTTTCTTCAATGTATTCAACTCTTGCTTGAGTTGAATCTTTCGTGCCTTTGTGTTCACGGAAAACATACTTTCAAGTATGGTCCAAGATGCATATGAATTCTCTGCATTTCTGATATGTCCCAGCATATTATTGTCAATTACTGTAGACAGCCAATACATGACCTTTTTGTCTTTTACATTCCATTCCTTCCGTGCCTTTGTCTCTTCTGTAGTTGGAGGATCACTCACCTTCGGATCCTTTTCTTCACCCGACACAAACTCGTAGAGGCCTTTTCCAATAAGGAAGTTCGTGACACGGAACTTCCATGAAGGGTAGTTGTTCTTGTCGAGCTTCTCAATGATGGGGTTTCCACTATTCTCTGCCATTATCACAAAACTAATACCAAACAGCAAGCAAATCTTCTGCAACCCTCAACCTGTAGTGCACAACAATACATCAGACAACCTTTTTCACTGTCTACTCAACAATACATGCAATCTGCAACCAGTTTGCAGATAAACCTTGTGTTTATTTGCTGGTAAACACCTTTAAACTTACAGATTTGAAATCTGTAACCTGTGCACCTGTATACAGCAAACACAATTGAAATTGCAGGGTATCTCGAACTGCTGTCCTTAACCTTGCGGCTCTAAATTAGGACCTGAAATGACCTCGAATGGCCAAAACAGCAGTGGCGAAGCCGTAAAGGGTTTATCTACAGAATACATAGCGCTCTTCGCGCACACCAAATCTCACTGCAATCTGAAATTTTTGATTTGCCTTGCTTCTAGTGCCTCCACAAGCACGGTCCAAGAGAAAGAGTGGAAGAATGGGAGAGCACGGTCCACTCTTTTAATCTATTTCAATGCTCTTTGGAATACAATAAACAATTGATCCCTATTAACCAAGATTCAAAAATTTCCACTTATCACTGGCTCCTGGCATATGCACCACCTATCGAGACCTAAAATGGACCCCAAACTGGCTCTAGGGCTCTAACCAAGCCTCTCATGCTCCCAAACCACCCTTACAATCTTGTAGCCAGGAGCGTTTGGAGGCTATACACACTGATCTAGCTAACTCATGAGTTTATATGGATTTGTAGTCTAATGATTTTGCCCATCCCAACTCCAACAGAGGGAGTATCCAAACATTTAGGTGGCTAGCACCTCATATTACATACAGAAAGAGATCCTCCCATGCAGAGTGTTGTGCCACCTATAGCTCTCCTATATCCCGGGGATTGGCCCTGAGATACACTGTCTAAATATAGAACATAGTCATAACATTGTCTACTCTTTTGATAAAACATTCCAAGATATAATTTTGTTTCCTTACTTAAGAGTCCCCAAAGAAAATCATTCTCTCCTACAACTCGAGAATCCTCACACGCTCTTATCATTGGTCAATCATTTTAGTAATCAAGTGCCATGCATCCAAGAGATTTTCTCTTAATACCATGTTAAAATGTAAATGCAATGTGCAATGCCATATAGTGCTCAAATAAATTAGCAATAAATCAATCCATGTGTTGTGCACAAAATATCATTTCAATGATTTTCTTTCTAATATATTGCTCAAAAACAATATTAGACTAATCGGTGCTATTGTTCCTTGTGGAATATTGAACAAACCCTATATGCTTTGTTTCAATGCACAAACAATTATATTTCTATGTAGAGTTCTTACTATTTCAACTTCTCTATGTGTTTATTCATTATGTAGTGTGTTCCCTATAGTTCACGATATTTTTTTTTCATAAAAATGCCCTCTAAACGACTACTTTAACATACAAATGGATGTAGGATGAGGTCAACCTCATGCCCTGTAGCCATTTTACACTCCTAGCTTTCTCACCCTTCAGCTAATTCTTTCTATCTCAAAATTCTATTTTTGGTATTCTTCCTTTATTTTCTCTATGTAAAATTATGCATTTTCTAGTTTTTCTTCTCTAGAAATTATTTTGGACTATGGTCCATCATCATGATTACCCAAAACGAAAAAATATCATTTTTCCACATAAAACACACATTTTGGATTTTGATCAATTAATAACACAACCATGGACACAGGTTCTACATTTTATGATTGTCAACCCTCAAATACATCATAATCAAGCTTTAAATAAATCTTTGCCAAACATGAACATGATTTATACCATAAAATGACAAAAAGATTCAAATTTCAATTGATAAAAAAGAAGTATCGCTATTTGTGTGTTTCGAGTCTCAAGAATTGAATACATGGACGAGTGGACCCATCACTGATTTCTAAATAGCACCAAACATCACTTATTAGTGTCAACATTTCTTCCATGGTGGGTCCACTGGTCCATATTTGGCTCTTCCCAAACCTAGAAGCTTGATTTCTTCAATATTTGGCTCTTCCCAACCTCCAAGGCTTCTCTACCATCATTTTTGAGCAAGGTAGGCTTCAAAATTAAAGGCATTTCAAAGATTTCAGCGTATTGAGTCTCTTGAAGCTCATATTGGAGATATATTTTGGGGCTTTTCTTCAAGGAGCTTGAATCTTCAACATTCAAGTGTTCAAGTAAGCTCAGGATGTTGATTCTTCATGGATTCAATCTTATTCAAGCATGTATGCATTGATTTTACAGATTCTTGGAGCTTCATGATGGATTCATAGTGGATTATGGAAATTCCTTCAAATATTGGACTAAAGCTTGCATCAATCATCTTCTTTAAGCTTGATTGATGCATTTCACTTGCTTAATCTTTGAAATCCCTCAATATCCACTTGCTTTTAATCTTTTCCAATTGTGTTGATGGGAGATTATTGATCAATTAGTTCTGTGAATTGATCAATAGATCAGAGATTATATCTCGTCTCATTGATCAGAGACGATTTCATTGAATTTCATTATTCATTTTAGTATTATTTCATCTTGGGTATCATTTACAATGTCTTGATGCATAACCCTGATTTGGTTGCATGATTTTCTTTGCCCAAGATTGAAATATTGCAAAGGGTAAGTACTAGCAATCAGTGAGTCACTAAATTGCATTAGTAAGACCCTCATGCAACACTTATTTCTTCATTCCAATCTTTCATCAATCAATCATGCATATCATTGAAGGTTGAAAGAAAATTTTACCTATGCATTTCATCCTTGATTAATTAATTAGAATACTACTACCTTATTGATATTCCTATAGAGGAAAAAGTGGATGTCAGGAGAGATAGCGGGACAATAGAGAGGAGACTCTCCCCCACTATTAAATATCTTGAAACAATGCAACCAACCAACCTGAGAAGAACTTTGCCCACTCTCCGTGATTTGGAGCCCATGTAGGGAGCCTTTCATGCTGTTATATCCCTCACCATAGGTGTCATGAGTGAAGTTTTTGAAGACATAGGGATCTAAGCTGGATAGCATTGTTTGGGACTCCATTGATCAACCACATGGATTATACAAGTTTGCTACATGAGAAATTTTAGCCATTATACTCCCTAGAGCAAGAGCCAAGTGTATTCATTGGAGACAAGACATGTGGGGGTTCATTTTGGTGACTTCTTAGTCATCTACAGGTGTTATAGTCATTTTAGATTGGTTATAGGTCTTACATAGGGTGTTACACTCAAATAGTAAATTGGGACCACTCCTTAGAAGGGTTTTTACTTGGTTACAGGTGTTATAGAGTAATTCAGAGAATTTCTAGGACCTACAGGATATTACAGGTTGTTTCCAGCTCTTGCATGTTATACATAGGATAGCATAGGGTTGGAAGAACTTATCTTTGACTTATGAGATGTAGATATACTAAAATGATGTTTTTAGAGGGTGAAAGATTGTTTTAGGGACTTTAGTAAAATAATTGATTCTTTGTGATTGATGATATATTTAATACATTTGAGAGACTCTTTGTCTGGTCATCATGCAAGGACAAGGGAACCTTTCCAATGTGTAAAATTAGGCGGCATGAATCATTACTCGTCTGCACATGACCTGTATTTTGTAAATCTATATTTCTCCAAACCATTCAACATGACTGATCCTATGATTAGATGCAACTGAATCGACATATCATACATCATCATGTGTCCCCTTTCTTGTAACATCATTCATCATATGCTGCATAACAAATAGACGCTTATTTTTATCTTCATTTTGTCATAAAGACTATGCATACTTTCCTTTTTATAATTTACTATTATGGATATCATCCTTTCTAGCATAACAATGGGTTGTAATACAATATGTTTTGCCATAATAATGACAAATAATATCATTTTTTTTCATTTTTGATTTTAAACTTGAATCTTATAGCTCATCTTGAAGACCCTTTGTGGGCTTCAATTTCCATAAAAAATATCTTACTTTTGATATTGAGGTCAAAAGTTATGAGCCATTTTCGTAACAAGAAGTCTACTAGGAGTGTAGTCTAGTAGTGAGCAAAAATGGCTAGAAACAAAGGAAAGAACAAGCCTCATGATGATGTTCAACAATAAATTAGAGAAGCGCGTGAGGCAATACTTGAGGCACATCAAGATGAGGAAGATTCACAAGAACGTGGTACCTATAGTACTCTTAATGCCACTCTTTGTAACCATGAGACTAGGCATTCCATTAGACACATATAATTGGCTTCAAAATTGGATTAGGTGGATGAATAGTTGGTTCAATCAAACATGCAGACCAAGGAATTCATGGAGCATATGGCTCAATATACCAAGGATTATTTGGAGAATTTTACCTCTTCTACTAAGGATTCTTTGGACAAACTTAGCACTCAGATTTCTATGCTTGTGGCAAGACAAATTTAGCACTTAGATTTCTATGCTTGTGGCAAGACAAATTCAACACTCAGATTTCTATGCTTGTGGCAAATAAAGAGAGTAGAGATAAATAGTCATTTTAACCATTAAACAATAATGCTCAGTCAAGTATTATTGGAAAGAAAGGGATATCACATAGAAGAGAGAGAAGCCATGAAAGTTGAGTACAAGCAGTTAAGATAAGAGACAGTAATTGTATTATGAAAAAGATGCAAAAAATTACATGTCTTACACCTTTTATACCCGTGTCAGTGTGACAAGGTATTATTAATAACTCTCTCTCACTGACACATGTATTCCCACCTTCTTACAATCCATCCTTGTCCAAAGATTTTTGCCCCAAAAAAACAAAGTTAGAATGGCAAAGAAGGGTGGATGCCCCTTATACAATCAGAATCATAGTTTTGCAAGGCAGCTACCCACTTATGCTGCTTAGGGCTAATATTTATTTGAGTAAGAATGTACTTACGACCTTGTGATCACTTTGAACTCTAAATTTATTGCCATACAAATAATGATTCCATTTTTTATCACATGTAAAATAGCCAATATCTCTTGGTCATAGACATTTATAGCCATCTCTTTATTTGCAATTTTATGGATTTCAAAGGCAATAATGCCATGCTCTAGCAAAACAACCCCTATGCCATGGCCATTGGCATCACACTGTATGATAAAATCTCTAGAGAAATCCGGGAATACTAGAATAAGAGCAAAGGTAAGTAATTCCTTTAACTTGTTGAAGCTAATGTTTGCAAGTGCATCACAATAGAAAGCTTATTTCTTCAACCTGTTAGTCAAAGGAGTTGTTACAACAATATAATGTTTAACGAATCTATGATAGAATGGTGATAGACCAAGAAACCCTCAAAGGAAAGTAGTGGTGGTAGGTGTTGGCCAATCTAAGATACATTGCACCTTCTTAGGTCAGCTTGCATTCCTAGTTCACTGACAATATGACCCAAGTACTCCACTCTAGTTTTCATAAAAGAGAACTTATTCTCCTTAGCAAAGAGTCAGCTTGTATCCCTAGTTCACTGACAATATGACCCAATTACTCCACTCTAGTTTGCATAAAAGAGAACTTCTTCTCCTTAGCAAAGAGTCTATGATATCTCAACACACAAAAAACCTTCCTCATATGTGATAAATGGTCTTGTAAAGTCTTGCTGTAAATCAATATGCCATCAAATAAGATTAGGGCAAACTAAAAGAGAAAAGGCTACAAAATCTTATTCATCAGACTTTAGAAGGTAGCTAGAGCATTAGTAAGTCCAAATAGTATCACTAGGAAATGATATAGGTCACGATCAGTCTTGAAGGAATTCTTCACTTCTTCATGTTGAGATATCGAGCTCCACTCGTGATATGCCAGGGTGACCATTGTGCATTTATGTCACCGACGTGTTAGTTGCAGATGCGGTTGGTACACCGCCCATGAATAATAGCTACATGATAGCTATCCTTATCTACTCTAGTTCGTGGCTCAGTTAGTATGCTACCTTAGTTAGTTGAGTTTGGTTTGAGACCCATATATAGGGTTCTTCTATTTCTTTGTATAAGAGTTCTTTTTGGCTTACACAACTAAGAAGAGAAAAACAGTTTTCAGCCTCCACCTTTGTGTGTATTCCCCCATTGTGCAAGCAAGAAAGCTACAAGTGAGACTCCTTCCTTCTCTCCCACAATCTTGACATGGTATCAGAGCCTTGTTCGTGGTAAGGAGCTCAAGAAAGCAAGCCAAGCTCACGGTGTTCTGGTAAGAGGAGCATTGTTGCTTTCATTTTCTGTTTTGGGAGCAGATCTCTGCAAGTAGCACAGTCGGAAATTACAAGAGTGAATTGTCTCAGGTTGAGACGCCCTTCGCGGTGAAGCAAGAGGGCAGTATATGCTGCGGGAGAAGGCTTTAGCCCTAGGCGACCCTGTTTTTTTTATTTGAGGCCATTTCGGGGCCTGTTTTGGAGGCGGAAGTTTTCTGCACGCACTCAGGAAAAGGCCCAGTTTTATGCTGTGCGACCACTGTTCTACAGGTCGGTGAAAAGTTACTGTAGAAATTGCATCGTATGCTTGTGTGCAGAGACATTGGGAGTTACAGATTCATCCTTGTTGCCTGATGATGCAAAATCATCACTAGGAAGTGACTGTGTGGTCAAATACCACTTTCGCCAGTTTTGCAGATTTTCCCTTGTGAGGGTGAAGCTGTGTTTTTTGCAGTGACAGAATTTTTTGCAGTATTCTGTAATGGCATCTGATTCTCTCTCACAGATTGTCACTGAAAAGCTTGACAAGAACAACTTCCAAGCATGGAAGTTTAGAATGACGAATTTCCTTATGGGAAAAGGATATTGGGAATTTGTTGCAGGAAATGAAGAAGAACCAGTTCTTCCTGATGTTCCAAATCAACAGCAAATGCAGGCATTTAAAGCATGGCATGAGAGAGCCAGGAAAGTTATGTACTGGCTGTCTATCAGTATTTCAGACTCTATGATTGTGCATATTCAGGATGCAAGTACGCCAAAGGAGGCATGGGATACTTTGTCAAAAATGTATAGCACAAATACTCAAGCCAGGAAAATGCAGCTCAAGCAAGAGTTGCATAATGTGCAAAGAGAAAATATGAGCATCAATGACTACCACATGAAGGTGAAGAAGATTGCACATGCACTTGCTTCCATTGGGTCGCCAGTGGAAGATGATGATTTAGTTTCTGTGACCTTGAATGGTCTAGGAAAGGATTATGCACAGTTTCGGACATCCATCTCAGTTCGTGAAAGATTTCCTGATTTTGAGGAGTTGATTGCTCTTCTAATTTCTGAGGAGCAGAGAAATGGTGGTGCATCTTCTTCAGGAGGAACTTCAAAAGAAGCTGTCTTCTACTCAAATGCTGGAAGAGGTAGAGGCAGAGGTAGAGGAGGCCGCTTTGGAGGCCGTGGTAGAAATCAGAATATGCAGCAAACTCAAGAAAACTAGTCCTATGGAGGAGGACGTGGTAACTCTAGAGACAGGGGGAGCCAAAGAGGTCGTGGTGGATGGCAAAGAGGTCAAAATGCAAACAGTAATGTTGAATGCTACTATTGTGGTAAAATGGGTCATATGGCTAAAGACTGCTATAAAAAACAGAATGACATCATGAATGGAAAACTGCAACAAGGGAATTATGCATCTTCTAGTAGACAGGGTGATGACAGAAATGAGCATTTGTTCATGGTGCAGCACATGAACAATTCTGTGACAAGTGCAGAGAAAGCAATGATGTATGGTATGTTGACTCAGGTGCATCAAACCACATGACAGGTCATGCAGAATGGATGGAGGATGCAAGGAAAATGGAAAAAACCAGGATTTGTGGAGACTGGTGATGATACTACACATCCTATTGTGCAGATTGGAAAAATTCCCTTGTCTATGCAGGATGGGAAAAAGAAATACATGTCCGATGTATTTCATGTCTCGAATATCACCAAGAATCTGGTTTCTGTTGGTCAAATGGTTGAGCAGGGCTTGCAGGTCAGATTTAATCCTCATGGATGCTTTGTAGAGGATATGAAAAATAAATATTGCTTGATAGCAAAAGGAAAGAAGAAGGGCAGAATGTTTACGTTGGATGACTGCAGCAATACATGGGATGACTCCAGAGGAGAGGTATACTGGTAGGAAACCAGATATTTCTCATTTGAAAATTTTTGGTTGCATTGCCTATGTACATGTGCCAGATGAGTTGAGATCCAAGTTGGATCCAAAAGCTGAGAAGTGCATCTTTATTGGTTACTCTCTGTAGCAAAAAGGGTATAGATGCTATAACCCTTCTACTCGTAAGTTTACAGTGAGCAGAGATGTTGTTTTTGATGAGATGAGTAGCTGGTATAAACCAGTAAATGTGATTGATAATGTAGATGCACAAAATGGTAATGTTGCACAGAATTCTCAGCAGCAGTCACAAGATATTAGTGGACCTGGAGCGTCCTCTAGCAGTGGTTCACATTCTTCGCCATGGACAGGCAGATTGAGATCAGGAGAATCTTCTGAAGGCAGCGCAAATAGTGGTATGCAGGTATCACGAAAAGGAAAAGAGAAGGTAGATCAGTCCATGTTTGATGTGAATGCAGGTCACTCTTATGTGGATGGTGAATCCAGTGGCTTAGAACAGAGCATTGATGATGAGTTGGGTATTCCTTCTATTGTTACACCTGGAGTAAGGAAGACCAGGGATGTTTTGAGAGCACCTGGGAGTGAACCTACTTTGCGTAGGTCTACGAGAGCTAGGTATCCTGCGGATAGGCTGAAATATGATGGATTTACAGCCATTCACTATGCATATATGGTCAAAGTGATATAGGAACCAGAACCCACTTCTTTTGAGCAAGCCATGGGAAAAGAAAAATGGGAGAAAGCCATGGATGAAGAAATGGATGCCTTGGAAGCAAATGCTACATGGGAATTGGTACCTTTGCCTAAAGGTAAGAATGTAATTGGCTGTAAGTGGGTTTATAAGGTGAAGTACAATGTAGATGGTTCTGTGAACAGATACAAGGCAAGATTAGTAGTCAAGGGGTATGCACAAACATATGGCATTGACTATGAAGAAACATTCAGTTTGGTTGCAAGGATGGCAACCGTAAGAGCAGTCATTGCTATGGCTGCATCAAAGGAATGGTCTTTACATCAGATGGATGTAAAGAATGCCTTCTTGCATGGTGACTTGCAAGAAGAGGTCTATATGGAGCAGCCACTAGGTTATGTGCATGATGTTCATCCTGAGTTTGTTTGCAGGTTGAAGAAAGCCTTGTATGGCTTGAAGCAAGCACCTAGAGCATGGTCTGACAAGATAGGACATTATCTTGTCACTATTGGCTTTCAGATTTCCAAGGCAGATTTCTCACTTTATGTGAGAAAAACAGAGAAAGGTATTATGCTACTTGTCATTTATGTTGATGATTTGATTATGACAGGTGACAGTGATGAAGATATCCTTCATGTGAAAATGCTATTGAAGCAGAAGTTTGAGATGAAGGATTTGGGAGAGCTGCGTTATTTCTTGGGCATTGAGGTGATTAGATCACCAAGTGGGATACACCTCTTGCAGAGGCAATATGGATTGGACATGCTGTCCAAATATGGGATGATAGGCTGTAAGCCTATTTCAGTTCCTTTGGAGCAGAATGTGAAGTTGAGCACAGATGCATGTGAGCTTTTGGAAGACCCTACTATGTACAGACGCATAGTAGGAAGCTTGATTTATATGACTATTACCAGGCCAGATTTGAGCTATGCTGTTGGATTGGTAAGTCAGTTTATGCAGGCTCCAAGGAAACCGCATTTGGATGCGGCTAGACGCATACTCAGGTATGTGAAGTCCACATTGCAGTATGGACTATTTTATGAGACTGGGGTTCAGATACAGTTGCATGGATACACTGATGCTGATTGGGCTGGTAGCATTTCTGATAGACGTTCTACCAGTGGATATGTGTTCTCTTTTGGGAGTGCTGCAGTCACTTGGAGCAGCAAGAAACAGCCTACAGTTGCCTTGTCGAGCACAGAGGCTGAGTACAGGGGTGCAGCAATGGCTGCATGTGAGGTAGCTTGGTTGCATAAGCTACTTTATGATATGCATCAGCCTACAGATGGGCCAATTGTCATTTATTGTGACAACATGAGTAGTATACACTTGGCAAATAACCCAGTCTATCATGCTAGAACAAAGCACATTGAGGTGCATTATCACTATGTGCGAGAGAGGGTTTTACTAGGTCTTATTGATCTAGTTTATGTCAGCACAGAGGATCAGGTAGCTGACATATTTACGAAGGCATTGGGCGCAGAGAAGCTGCGCAAGTTCAGAGACCTGCTTGGTGTGCAGGAATTGGGATTGAGCTCGAGGGGGAGTGTTGAGATATCGAGCTCCACTCGTGATATGCCAAGGTGACCGTTGTGCATTTATGTCACCGACGTGTTAGTTGCAGATGCGGTTGGTACACCGTCCATGAATAATAGCTACATGATAGCTATCCTTATCTACTCTAGTTCGTGGCTCAGTTAGTATGCCACCTTAGTTAGTTGAGTTTGGTTTGAGACCCATATATAGGGTTCTTCTATTTCTTTGTATAAGAGTTCTTTTTGGCTTACACAACTAAGAAGAGAAAAACAGTTTTCAGCCTCCACCTTTGTGTGTATTCCCCCATTGTGCAAGCAAGAAAGCTACAAGTGAGACTCCTTCCTTCTCTCCCACAATCTTGACACTTCATCACCCTCTTGAATACAAATTTAATGATATCCATGCTTAAAAATCAATATTGGTAGAGAATCTAGCCCCCTTGAGCTCATCAAGCAAATCATTAATGCTAGGTATTGGATACATGTTCTTCACTGTGATCTTGTTTAGATCCGTGTAGTCAATACATGTCCTAAAGGATCTATCTTTCTTCTTCACTAAAACAATATTGAAGATACATAAGGTGAATAACTAGGCTCAATAAACCCATCTATAAAAGCTCCTTGATTTGCTTGGCTACTTTGTTACACTCGCATTTTGACAACCGGTAGGGTGGCTCATTGATTGGCTTTGAATGAGGCTCTAAATCAATAGATTGATCCTTTGCTCTCTTAGGAGGTAATGGAGTAGGTACTTCAAACAAGTCATTGTACTCCTCAAGTAGAGCATTCAAAGCAGGATGCTTTGCTAAATTCTTGGATTGATCTTCTACTTCTTTATTCAAGTGCAATACAAAAATCTATGAGCACTTCTTGTACTCCTTGAGTTGTTTAATGGTGTTAAGCTGAAAATTAGATTTACTTAGGATTCTTTGTAGATGGATAGGCTACCCATCAATGGAAAACTCCATGCACAACTATGAGAAATCCTAGTAATCTTTTCTAAAGTCATCAACCAATCACAACCAAGTACAATATCAACGGGTCCCATTTCCAAAGCAATTAGGTTCACCTGTACTTCATAATTTTTATCTAATTTTACGGGAACATGTGGGCACATTTGAGTTTTTATTTCATCTTCTCCATTAGCTACTTGTAATCTTATGGGTTGATGTAAATTAGTGGGAAAGTAGTGTAACCTGTCCACAACTAACTTATTCACAAAACTATGCTTACTACCACTATCTATTAGGAAAAACACATCCTTTCCATGAATGATACTCGTCATAACAAGTGTATTAGGGCTCTTTGAACCTATCCAATAATCCATGGAAATAGAACAAAGGGTAGTGGGAGCAAGAGGTAAATTTGTCTCACTAGGATCAAAAGAAATATGCCCACTAGGCTCAAATGGAAATCCATCCGCAACCTCATAAGACTGATCAGAATCAGGATCCTCATCATGGTCTTCAAATTTAGCTTGTGCACTCACTATTGGCTCATCAATAACCTCATCATTCCCATTCTCAAGTACTGTCATGTTATAAGTCTTAGCATTGACATTCTTGAAAGTGCACTTTGATGCATGGTCAGCTGTATACTTTTCACCACATTTGAAGCATAGATCCTTTTTTTAAATTTCTCTAAATAGATCCATAGGTATAAACTTGGCATTATTTACTACATAATTTTGGGGTCTATTGTCACCTTTCCTAGGCTCCACTTTATGACTGATTAAGCTAGGCTCCAAACCATAGATATACTTACGCAACTTTGCATCATTGTTCACACTCTCTAGATACATGATCAAATTCAAAAATTGATTTTGTATGCTCTCTAACTAATAGGCTTCTTTGGTCCAAATGATACCATCTTCTTGCCCACTCTTCTTTTTCAATGGGAGATACACCTGAGCCATCTTAACTTTGAATTCCTCCTAACTATCAACCTGCTGATTTTCCCTCTTTATGTACCTCCACCATGTATGAGCAAAGTCCTCAAGGTGAAGAGTAGAAAAGTGAAGCTTTTGGTGATTTGACCTGGAGAAAATATCAAAGTAGGTCTCCAACTTGAAAGTCCACTCTTTCAAATTATTCAGTGATGATGATGAATGACCACTATATTTGGTTAACACAATCTTATCACAGAGTTCCATCTCAACAAAACCTTGCTATCCATTAGTTACTTTGAACTACATGTCCATGTAACTACCATTGGGGTTTGAACTTTGAAAGACTAGAGGCACTCCTACAATAGGTAGTTTGAAACGTGCCTAGAGAAATAGTTGTTTGGTTTTTCTAGTCGTTTGAGGACGATTTGACCCATGAATGCTCAAAATAGGCTCATATTCTCTGAACGAAGTCTCCCCATTTGGAATTTCAAATTTGAAATAGTATTCAATTGCCATTTCATCCAATTTCTAGGGACAACTTCAACCTTGAATGGGATCTCAATCAAGTGGTAAATTGTTCCAAAGACTTTTGCAAGGAGAACTATACAAATTTTGAAGATTTAGCAAGTCATATGATGTAGATGAACTCAAAAGATTATGTTTACACATCAATTCGTAGTGCACCTAAGGGACAAGACATTGTTCACAAAGAAGTATGGATATCATTCTTTGGAAAAAAATTATATATTCGATATTGTTGTATACTCTCTTCATCCAAAGAAATGCAAGCGTATGTCAAGGTTTTCTGCATTCATTGTCTATGCTCTTGTGTAGTATCAAGTTAGATCTAACAACACAAACAAGTAGAGGTAGTGAAATCCTCCAGTTGTTGCATGCTTAAAGAGTTGGTGCATGACAAGGATATAGAGGAGTAGGTAGACCCTCAAATGAAAGCTTCTATTGTGTTGCAAAAAATGATGTTTCTCAATTTAAAGTTGAAACTATTATTGAAGAGAGCCATGTAGAGATCACCAAAGTATCTGACTCTCCCTCAAGCTTTATTGTACCTCCTTCTCTATTGACCTTTTCCATCAAAGCCAAGGAATACTACCTCCTGATGATAACAAAAAAAAACTAGTCATCGAACAAACCGATTCATCAAATCACCATCGGACTGATTGAATGACAGCTTTGATAAAAAAACCCTTCACCTTGATTTTGTCCCACAATTGCCTGCTCGATCATCATTGCTTGAAATTTACCATGAAAATCATCAATACCCTCATCGATATGGCCAAAAGCCACCATGCCACCACCTAGACGCTTGGAGGGATCACTTAAGTACATGATAATGATATGGTTAATAGCCTTAGTTTCTCAATGCTCTTATCTTAGAGGAACCTTCTAAGGTGAGAATCCTAGTAGCAATGATGTCAATTCCCAGTAATCTGATCATAGAAATGGCCAAAGAAGAAGTAGGTAAGGATCTAAGGTATCAACAAATGATAAAAGAGGTCCTATCTAAGGAGATAAACCCTAGGTTCAAGTTCAAGTATTTAAACTTCTCTATAGAGGAAGGACTTGTCTACTTCAAGAAAAGATTGTGCCTTCGAAGGAGTTAAGAGATACTTTGGGAAGCCCACGATTTCCCTTTATTAGGACATCCGAGACATGCAAAGACTCAAAATAGCTCAATGGGGTCATGCATTCTTGCCCATATAAAGCTTGTAATGGGGTCATTTGGATAAAGGTAGAAGCTTCCAAGAATATGTTGGAAGAGATGGATGAACAAGTTTAGGCTATCAGACAAGATATCCAAGCTACCAAGTATTAGCAAAAAGCACATGTTGATCTAGGAAGACAATCTGATCTTCAAGAAAGGAGCCATTGTTTGATAAAAAGGGTTATTTATCCTTGGGGAAATTCAAGAATCTAATCCCAAGATATTGTTGAACATACAAGATTCTTAAGAGTCTCGAACTCAATGCTTACAAGTTACAATTTTCTAAACACTTAAAAGTTCACAATATATTTCATGTTCGCCTACTAAAAGGTTATGTAGCCAATCCTGTTTGCATTCTTCATGATTAGAAAATTGTAATGCTAAGCCAAGGAGTCCTTGAGCTTCAACATTACAAAATAATTGATGTAAAAGAATGCACCCTCCAAACCAAAACCCTTAGGAAATGTCTCATCTGGTGGAAAGATTATCCTGAAGAGGATGCCACTTGGATGAATTAAGATATCCAATGTAAGTAACATCCCCAGTTTCTTTCATAATGAAGGACTACATCCTACTAAAATATTTAAAGATGATTAGAAATCTTAGAAAGATCTTCATGAGATATAATAAGTTGACACTTGTAATAAGAACTACCTTGCAATGGCTATTTGACCTTGTCCTTGTAATCATTATATTACTTTGAACTTTTAACGTTTATATGTAGACAAAGTAGCACAATAGAAGGGTAATGAGTCCTAGCCCACAAGTCCTCTAAGGGGAAAAGGATGTAATGATCCCAAGAATCTGCACGTGAAGGGGGGTTAAAGGGGGGAGGTTACTAAAAGTTATGAACCTTAGTTCTTTGGACAAAGAAAGAAAGAAAGAAAGAAGGAAAAAAGGTTGTCAAACAAAATGATTAACTACTGTCAGACTGATCAAACACCACCTTCAATCACAATGCCTTCACCTTGATTTCATCCAGACTGCTTGTTGATCAACATCGTTCAATCTTCACAACAAAAAAAATCATCAATAGACTCATTGATATGGCCAAATCCACCATGCCACCACCCGTCCACTCAAACACTTCACTTAAGTTGTTGAGAGTGGAAAAAGACTGATTTTTTGACTAAATTTTGTTATTTTTGAGGTCTGAATGGTTGATTTTTGATGGATTTTGAGTGACGTTTGGTTGCTTTTGGAAGTTTTTGAGAGTGTTTTGGATGATATTGATTATGTTTTGGAAGCTCATGATGTTCTGGTAGGTTGTGTTGAGGTTCAGATACCTCCTATTTAGCTTTTGTTTTGTTTTGATTTTCTTCTGTATGAAGCATGGATTGATGATTGATGAAGGTTGAGGCCATTTTAAATCTTATTGAATAGTTTTTGATAGTTTGGAATGGTTTTAGTATGAGTTATGAGAATCTGCTGTTCTCTGATGACCTTCTATAACCCTATGCAGACCTTCTATAGAGTCTTTGTCTTTGCTTTGTTCACGTTCCTCTTCTGTTTTGTAAATCTTTTGTAAGTGTTTTGTAGAATGTATGTGTGACTTTGGGAAATTTTTCTAACTTTTAGAAAGGATGAATCTAAGTTCAAAAGAGCTAAAACAAATGGAAGAAGCAGCTGTTGAAGATTGAAGAGACGACTAGAGTGGCAGTGACAGTGGTGAGCTATGAAGAGACACTGTAGCGGCTCTGGTGCCCTTTCATAACTCCCATACCTCTTGGGAGGTGCATCCACGACCGAAGGAGAATTATTGGCTGCCATTCTTGATTATTTTAGTGAGGCTATGATGTATTATTGAGAGAGCAAGAGTATGAGAGAGAGAGAAGTGAGAGAAACCCCGTTCTATGCCTGAAAAACAATGTATCTACTATGAGAGATAGAGAAAGAACCATGAAGACATTGAAGATGAATACTATGTGATTGATTTCCATTAAAAAGTGATGTATTCATTTGTGTTCTTGTTTGTTATGATGGATTTTATGAAGAAATTGAAGATTATGGTTGATTCTATCAAATCCGTGGGAGATATCTACTATGATGCTGCGTGAAGATTTGTTATTTTCCTTGTTTTGGTTCTCTAAAGGATGAAATAAAAGCTTGTTGATGTTAAAAGATAGATTTTCTTGCAATAGAAACCCAATTTCCTTGGTGTCTCTCTTGGGGCTCCATGTTCTTAGTGTGCATCCGGGGAAACTTGCCATCAACAAGCATTAGAAGAGACTGAAAATGAGGGAAATGGCATTACTAAGAAGAGGAGAATTCATTCTTGCAAAGTTCCTTCTTCCACTGAAGAGTTGGAGATTCTTATTTCCAAAGCCACTTTCCACAAGAAGTTCATCCCACAATGGTGGAAACATATTACCATCATGATGCAAGCTCTATGCGGTGGACTATTTCCTCTTCATGTTGAAGTAACATAGGCGTGCATCTTGGTGGCAAATTGTTTGGGAACAAATTGAAGTGTAGAAATAGAGAGAATGACCATCCATGGAAGATTTGGCATCTATTGAGAAGTTTCCAGACATCATCAAGTGGGAGATCGTGAAGAAGCTTCAGGAGTCATGGTCAGTGAAAGTTCACGAAAATAAGAAAGAAAAGAGTTGAAATTTGTTTGTGGATGCTCAACATCAAGATACGTGGGATGCTTGGTGTTTTGACAACCTTCTGTTTGTCCAATTAGCAACCCAGTGGAAGTTGGTAGACAGAGTGTTTTTCACAACATACACTATTGAAACCCTCAGAAGCTGGCATTATTATAATGATGGCACAACAACGATCTTAAGAAGAATGAGTTTTGATACCTTCAAAACGGAATATCTCCCCCTCTGTAGTGGTTTGAAAGCTGAATTCAGAGATGTTGAAAAGAAGGAAGTAGAATAGATGTTGGCAAGAGAATCCTCTAGAGATTGAAGCCCCTCTCTGATTCTATTCTGCTGAGTACATACCAACTGGTTGGAGCCAACTCCCTGATGAATGACGCAATCAAGAGGCAAGCGCTAAAACGAGTCCAGAGATACATGAGAAGAGAGAAGAAAATAATCAAGGCTGAGAATGAGCTTGCGGCAGAAGTCTCCTTTGACGCCCTAAAATCACTCTTTAGAGAAGTCTCCATGGCAACTCAAGGTCCCCTTCCTAGTTAAATTCATCCTGGAAATATTGATGATAGGCCAACAAATGTAGTCCCATTGCCAATTTTTAAGGGAGAGTACAATGAAGACCCCGATCTTCATGTAACAGAATTTACGGTAGCATGTGTAGCTAACAATGCCAAAACCCTTGAGCATTGGTTAGCGATATTCCCCCCACTTTCAAGGGCGCGGCGTTTCAATGGTATGAGAGATAAGTAGCAGGAAATTTTGGCACATGGGATTGACCTGAAGTTGGCCTTCCTCACTAAATTCAGGTGTGTTTTGAAGAGTGGATGCGAGAGGAGTTCATGAACCTAAGTTAGTCGTCTGGAGAAAGAGTATAAGATTATGTCTTGCGAATGGAATCCATCCTGAAGAGATGGACTAACCATCATTTGGATGAAGGTATCCAGAAAGGAGTGTTCCTCAGAGGCCTACAACCAAAAGTTTGCAAGTTCATAGAATTGAGAAGACCAGTCAATCTACAAGTTGCAATGGAAGGTGCAAGATTGTAGGACGAAGTTGAAGCAAGGTTGCCAATGACTCCAAGAAGAGGAGTCTTACCTCCTTCTATGCCAGGAATGGTATACCCACCAAATGCAGTCCTAGGGACAATTCCCTACCCCTACCCCTAGATGCAAACAATACCGCAGTACAGTGCACCTAATCCACAATGGTCGTCGCATATGACCGTGCCTCAAATGATGGTTCAACCACAGCAACAGTGGCCTCAAACAGTTTCTCCAATAGTGACTCAACAACAGTGGAACCCTACCAATTGGAATCAAAAACCCCAAGTCTCAACTGGAGCTCAGAATCAGAATAGAACAGAGGATCCTCTAGATCAACTGAACTAGTGTATGCAGTAATAATGGAAGCTTCCCAAAACCCTACTACTAGTACTCTAGGAGGTGAAAATCTGAAGGACTACTTATCCAACTCAGTTGCAAGTATCAAGAAAGAGCTTATGGATGTGATTACAGAGCATCTACAGATGCTGAAGGTGAATACAATAAATATATCCACTCCTGTGGGAGGTGGGAGAGATGTGATGAGTTCTAATACATGGTGCACAAAGTGCCATTAAGCGGGACATTTAGCCACTGAATGTACCCGAAAACCAACCATTCCTGGAGCCTTCTGTTCCTATTGTTTGCGGAAGAACCATAGAGATGATATCTGCTCTCTGAAAGAGATGCATGAATGAAGATAGAAATATGAAAACACAAGATTCAACTTACTAGAATCCAAAATGACAACGTAGGACATTGGACCAAAGCCTAGGGAGTTTGGTCATAATTTCGGTCCGAGGAGGTTTCCCTCTCAAAGTTACAGAGGACGACAGTCTAGCGGTGGTTAGAGATTAGAGGTGGAATGTTACAAATATGGAGAAAAGGGTTATATCTCCCTGAATTATCCAAACCCTGGAAGATCTGTGGATTACAAGCCCTTATGTAGCTGATGCAAAGGAGAAGGCCACACTGTAAAAGATTGTCCAAGCCCAGCCCCTGTGAAATCTACTTCTGATACCCAACAGAAGACCCAAGAACATGCTTGCAATTTGGTGGAATTGGAAGTGGCTGCAATAGCGCGAGCAAATAAAGGAGGACCCGTAGTTCCAAAAGAGAACATTCCTTTTGCAAAGACTGTGAAGTGCAACCTCCCTTGGGAAAAATAGAACAATGCAATCCAAAATAAGGAGGTACAGAGCACCACAAAGCCACAGAGAACTATGGAGACAGTTGTAGAGATAGGACCCGAGGTCCAGGAAATAGAGGATGCAGAAGGCCCTCCTCATGATGAAGAAACGTGCATATGTTGCTGCTCCTGGAAGAAAAAGGGAAGATAAAAGTGGGTGTGGTCCCGTTTCCTAGTCGATTGTGGATCCTATCAAAGATTATGACTTGCTCAAAGACTTAGACACCTTTAAACCAAACCTAACCTTCTGATAGTCACTGATGCTATCTCCTAGTTGCCAAAAAATATTCAAAAAGCATCTTGACAAAAAGACGCGGACTAAGGAATTCTCCCCCAACAATAGCAAGGTCCAACAGCGCCTCAGAACTTGTGAAGGAAGTGGATGTGGCTAACACCTTCCTAGATCCTAGAATCCCAGAGACTCGTGTATAGATAGAAGGATGCTTTATTTCAGATCCACTAATTGATGGAGGCTAATCAATAAACATAATGATGGATGTGACAATGAAGGACTAATTAGGTTTGCAAGGAATTCAACCTACAGAGTAGCTTATCAGATTGGCAAACCAAAGCAGAATTAAACCATTGGGCATCCTCCCATACGTAAAAACAACCCTTGTAGGAAGAGACTATTGACTGAGATATTTGGTGGTCAAACTAAATTTTTATGGGACCTCATACCCTTTGCTGTTGGGAAGACCTTGGCTTTTTGAAGCAAGAGCCAAGACAAACTGGTTCAAAGGCACCTTAACCCTAGGCAGAGGACCCAACAAAGTGGTGTTGAAATTGTATGGATCACAAAAAGGCAATGGATCCACATCCATTGAAGTCATAACAGACTCCTCCAATGAAGTAACAGATGGTACATCAAGAGATGAAGAGGCTGTTAAATAGATCTTTCTCAAGAAAACAGAGGCACGGTCCCTAACAGTGGGCACTGTAAGCCAACTACCAAAGATAGCAAAGTCTTTGTCCATGGGAGAATACCTCCTGTCTCAACCCGTATTGACTTCTGAAATCACCTTTGACAGCGAGATAGAAGCATGGATGTGTTGTTCTCCCTATTACATGGCAGTAGTAGAGTAGAGACAGAGCTAGAAGTAGAAGCAGACATAGAGGTGGAGGATCTATTCTTCTCATATAGAGCCTCTACAGAAGCAGAGACAGAGCCTCCATATGAGGAAGAAAACAAAGCAGGTTATGAAAGTGCAGATGAAGAAGTTCCTTTGATAGCGGATGATCTTGTTGATGTCTCTACAGAGACCTTAGAGGCTGAAGATCTTGGGTTGTTGGATGGAATGACCACGGTTCCATTTTGGTTGACCAATGGACCACAAAGTAAGCAGAATCTGCATAAGCAATAGATTAAATGTATAAAAATTAAGTTCACCAGTGGCTCCTGTTGCCCTGACCATTCATTCTGGAGAAAAGATGATGATGATGCCCCTTTTCAATAGAAGCTAGAGCCATCAGAGCCATGGCTTATAGAAGGTCCGTGCTATGTGACATTCTTGGACACACCCTTTGAAGATCAATCTCTAAGTCCAGAAAAAATCACCACTCACACAGAAACAAACAAAGCTCTAATACCCTTCTAGCAATCTCAACAGACAAATGAGTCATCTGTTCAGAAGGAGGACACTGGTTCTAGTGGAACATAAGATGATGACACTACTCCCTTGAAGGAGTTAGACCTTTATCCAGAAGAAATTTGTGGGACATTCATTCGCAAAGTGGAAGGTGAAAGGCAAGTGACATTCCTGGCCTACTGATGGTACGGAACATCACCTGAAAGTGGGTCTCAATCTTCCAGAAGAAGAACTAGTGGTCCTGCAAGACCTACTAAAGGAGAACTTAGACGTATTTGATTGGTCATATAAAGATCTAAAGGGGATTGATCCCACAGTATGTCAACATCACATTGACCTAGAGACTGATGCCAAACCTGTAAGGCAAAGACAATGGCATATGAATCCTAATTATTCTGCTCTGGTGAAGGCTGAATTATTGAAGCTTCTTGAAGTCGAATTCATTTATCCCGTGGCTAATAGTGAATGGGTTTCACCCATTGTGGTTGTACCCAAGGAGAATGGGAAACTTTGAATATGTGTGGACTTTTGAAAGCTGAACTTGAAGACGAAGAAGGATCATTTCCCTATCCCTTTCATAGACCAACTGTTGGACACAGTGGCTGGCCATGAGTTCTATTCCCTCTTGGATGGATTCAGCGGATATAACCAAGTCCAAATTGCAGAAGAGGACCAATCCAAAACAACCTTCACCACAGAATGGGGGACCTATGCCTATAGAGTGATGCCGTTTGGGTTTTGTAATGTTCATGCCACCTTCCAATGACATGCTACCTTCCGGAACCATTTGCATGATTTCATTGAGGTGTATCTTGATGACTTCTGTGTGAGCATTGGGGACACCTAGAGCAATGTTTTGACAGATACTGAGAGTATGGGATTTCTATCAACCCTGACAAATGTGTCTTTGGCATCTCATTAGGAGTTCTTTTGGGCCATATTGTCTCTGCACAAGGGATTGCAATAGACTCGGTGAAGATTGAGAAGATTTCCGCCTTGATAGTACCAACAAACCTCAAGCAACTGAGAGGATTTCTTGGCCATGTGGGCTACTACACAGAAGATTTATTGCACATTTTGCAACCAAGGCAGCCCCTCTGCACAAGCTCCTAAGGAAAGATGTGGATTACCTTTGGACTGATGAGACTGCGAAGAAGCCTTTAATGCCCTAAAACAATGCCTTATCCAAGCACCTATCTTGCAGCTTCCTGATTGGAAGAAGGAGTTCCATGTGCACACATATGCATCAGTTGAAGGGCTAGGTGCTATCCTATGTCAAAAGGGCCCTTCTAAATTAGATCAACCAATATATTATCCAAGCCCTGAAAGGTCACCGATAGAGAGCGAAACTACACAGTGATAGAGCTTAAGTGCTTGGCAATGGTGTTTGCAGTGGAGAAGTGTCGATACTATCTACTATCAACACATTTCAAGTTCTATGTGGATCATGAAGCCCTGTCCTTCTTGATGAACAAAGCAGATGTTAAAGGACGAATGATGAGATGGTTTCTCCTATTCCAAGAGATCCATTTTGAAGTAGTCACTAAGCACGTACATTCCCATGTTGTAGCCAATCATCTATCATAGATCCCTCAAACTGTAGAAGAGGAACGGGATGATCCAGACCTTCTTGATGCTTTGTTGTTTCTAGTCGAAATAGTTACTCCATGGTATACAGACATAGCCAACCTACTGGAAAATCAATAGTATCCTCTTGGCATCTCAAGACGTGAGAAGAAGAAGCTTTTGTTAGAATCAGCCCCCTACACCTTGCTAGGTAGTGCACTGTATAAGAGAGGCAAAGATGAAGTATTGAGAAGATGTGTTGCGGGAGACGAAATTGGCATAGTATTAAAAGCATGCCATGATGAACCATGTGGTGGACACTTCGCAAGAGAAGCAACAGCCAAAAAGGCTCTGCTCATAGGATATTGGTGGTCGACCCTCCACAAGGATGCATATGACTATTGTAAGAGATGCAATGTTTGTCAGCGAATGGGAAAACGCACCAAAACAAGTGCCATGCCACTGCAACCTATTCTTTCCCTAAAGCCGTTCAAGAAGTGGGGGATTGATTTCCTGGGTCCCATTGATCCACCCATTAGAGGGAAGTAGGATAGATACATCTTGGTATATATGGATTATGTCACAAAATGGTGTGAAGCTAAAGCTCTAAAGCAGGACGATGGTAATAGCGTAGCCCTGTTCATGTACGAGAATATTATCACCCATTTTGGCAGTCCCCTGGAGCTGGTAAGTGACAGAGGTACTCATTTCCTTAATAAGATGATGGAAGAGTTGACAGAACTATATAAGATCCACCATCGCAAGTCCACTCCTTACTACCCCAGAGCCAACGGCCAAGTTGAAGTCACCAATCGCATCCTCTGCTTAATCTTGACAAGAACGATTACCGCACATCGTTGCGACTAGGATGATCGACTTACAGAGGCTCTCTGGGCGTATAGAACCTCCCATAAGGCAGCTACAAGACAGACCTCTATCCAGCTAGTGTATGGTATAGAAGCCGTATTCCCTGTTGAACTGGAATTGCCCTCTTTGCGAGTGGCAGTTAAAGAACGCTTGGGAGATTATGAGTCACTGCAACACCACCTCTTGCACTTGGAATGTTTAGAGGAGATTTGGTGGATGGCCCTGCAGTGCATGGAAACTACTCAAGCCCAACATAAGGCTTACCATGTAACTTCATCAAGCACAAGGAGTTCAAAGAAGGTGATCTGGTTTTGGCCTATGATTCGAGATTTGGCAAGTTTCATGGTAAGCTTCAACAACTGTGGATAGGCCTGTACAAGGTACTTGCTGTCAACCCTAATGGCTATGTTCAGGTACAGACCATTGATGCCTCTGATGATCCCTTCCTGATTAATGGTTACCGCCTGAAGAAGTACTTCTCTTCTTGAGGATCTTGACAATCACAGTCACCCCTTCCTTTCCCCCATTGGCATGGCACTGTAATTCTTCTGATGCTACTTTTGATAGCCGTTCTTCTGCCACTCCTGAAGAGGTGCATGCAACTCTCTGTCCCCTTTGGCCCACCTCCTGCCCCTGATCTCTTATGGGAGGAAAAAACGATTACGAGAGAAAATGACAGTGGTCCTTGCCATGTCAGTCTATTTCTTTGAGAAAAGGTGGAGACACCCTTAGGAATAGGTTAAGAAAAAAAAACGAAAAAAAGAGAAAAGAAAAACTATTATGGGAGAAAAGGAAGAAATTCCCTATCATAGCAGACCTCATCCCAAGAAAAGGTGGAAACACCCTTGGGCGGAAAGCTGACTGTAGAAAAGGTGGTAACACCCCGTAGTTCAGGATAGTTGATTCACTAGTAGGACCTTTCCAGAAGCAATTTGAAGCCACCTCCCTTGGTGCACTGTCCCTGCAATATCAGTCAATCTGCCCTTCTTAACAAACGATCTTTCATATAAATTATCGAAGTACCAGACGTGACAGCTACCTCCCTGGGTACGCATCATCTTCAACACTCTGGTGACAACAACAGCTGATGCAATCTTCATCACCAACCCTTTTGAGTGATGCGAGCTTTCATCCTAACATGATGGGGACGTGAGTATGGGTTGCCCTTTGTATCTTTCAATAGAGTGTGAGATAGAGGGTGGGTTGAGTGTGACTAGTGTTTTTTCTCAATCAATTTCAAGAGGTGAGATTGAGGGACGTTACGACAATTGGAGTTAGGTACGCTCCCGTTTTTCTATGCACACATGGAAAGGGTCTCTGCCGCCATCACAGGACACGCCACCCTATTCTGTACACCGCACTACAAGGCTCCTTGGCCAACTTGCTTGCACCTATGCCTGACAGGGTTGGATGCACTAATGTACCATCAACTGTGCACCCTGGCATACTCCCTCTACACCATTCCCCTTGTCAATTTCTAAACCGGGTGTGAGATCTGGATTACCATCAATACTATCTCGAGTGATGTTAGTAATGGGACGAGTGACTGTTTGTTCATTCCCATCTGAGTGCTGCGAGTTGAGAGACTATTCTTTGTCCACGACATCTACCAGATGGGCTTTATCAATCAACTACCTCCTTGGGTGTTGTTGCATGGTCCCGACCGCGTTGGATGTATACTGTGCAGGTACCTCTTGCAGAGCCAACTACGACACAGGATGTGACATCAACCATCAACTGCAATGCTCAGCAAAATGAGCCAAGTTTTTCTAACCCTATCTTTATGACTGCAAGTGTATATCATGTTTTAAGTATGGGGACGTTAGGGTCCAGTCGGTTGATGAGTCTTAGGCTATCTTGATGCATTTTACTCTATTCGTTAAGGTTTTAAGTGTGGGGATGCGTCCCTATGCGTCTGATGTGCATACCCCCTGCATATGCCTCAAGTTGATCATGCATGTATGCCATGACCTGTTTTTACCCTCCTGGGTCCCTTTCCCATCCACCCATCTAACTTTACCCCACCCTTGGGGCCGTTCCTTCACTATTTTCCTTTATCCCTTGTTTTGACGTTTTGCATGTGAACGTATCCTCCGTTCATCTGACTCCCAATCCACCCTTATAGCCCTGTTTGTCCCTTTGAACTGCTCGTTTCTTCTTTTTAACAACCCTTGTTTCGACACATGCTTCTTGAGATATTAATTTTTGATGCATTTCGCGTAAATTAGACGGTTTTCCATGTAAACACACCTTTATTGCTTCGCAACTGTGATTTAACATGGCAAACTTGACAACCACCTTCCCCTTGACATTTTTCATTTTTACTTTGTGTCTTTCCGATGCACGATAGTGCCCATGCCCTATTTGCATTGGACTTCCAGTTCAATTTGACAACAGTGTCCAGCCCACCTTTTCCCACCTTTTTCAAAATTTCTCCCCCCTATTCCGACCACCGGATTTTTAGTTATTAATTTTTACATGTGTTTTTGGGTGTCTTTTTTGTGTTTTTTGCATGTGAACCCCTCATAATTCCCTCGGAACTGCATGTTGTTATGACAGCCCTGTGAATCCCTTGCCATGGTCAATTTTCTTTTTTACTGCCCTTTGTTTCAGTGCCCCGCTCTTTTGATATTAATTTCTTTATCTCGTATCGCTATTAATTTTTGGGGTTTTTCCATGTGAACAGGTCTTATCTCCGTCAGCACTGTGTTCTGACATGATAGGCATGTCCGGTATAACTTTTCTCACAATTTTCCTTTTTCTTCTGTTTCATTTTGGCGAATGTATTTTTTGATATTAATTATCGTATGGGTTTTCCAGCCCATTTTTTGCCTTTTTTCTATGGGAACGCCCTGATTTGATCCTGGCCACCCCGTTGTACTTTTTCGTAGTCTCCTCCTCACCTTTCAGCTCAATTTTCCTTTTTACCGCATTGCGTTCCGATGCCGTTTTGTGAGTCATTAAGTTTTCTTTGTTTTGTCGTGTTCCCGCATGCCTTGCCCTTTCATATCGACGTCTCGGCCGTGTTTAATCCCATCATTGCAAATTTTTACCCCTCCCGTGCGACCCAAAACTAAAAACAAACAAAACCAAATTCCACAAAAAAAACATACAAATAAAACAATTAAAAAAACCCAACAAAAAAAAAACCACAACTATTAACCACCACAACTTAATTACACACACAAACAACATTAAAAACCCCCAATTTATTAAAAAAGAACAAAAAAAACACCACACAACACAACATCACACAAACTAAACAAAAAAATAACAAAATAAAACAACACACAAACACCCCACCTTAACAACATTAACACAATAACATTCAATAAACAAAAAAAGGGAAAAAAAACCACAAACAAAAAAAAGGGAAAAAAAACCACACACACACACACACAAAACACATTCATTTTAACATCAAAACAAAAACCGAAAAAAAAAAACACCCATGAAAGTAAACCAACATCCAAACCAACCAACCCTATTTTCACATTTTTAAATTAAAAAAAACCCAACAAAAAAAACACAAAAAAAAACATGGTTGGCCCTCCCCCCCCCGCGGCCAACTGTTGCCTCGTCCTTCTCTTCTTCTTCTTCTTTCTTCTTCTCTTCTTCTTCTTCTTCTTCTTCTTTCTCCTCCCCCACCTACCACCTGCTTCATGGGCCTCGTCTACCATCTCCCTCCTCTTGCGCCTCGTCTACTACCTGCAGCTCCTCTTTGGCCGCCCGTCTGCCTCTACTGCCGCCCTCCTTCCTTCTCGCTCTGCCCTGTGTCCTACCCCCTTGCGCTTGCCCTTGCGCCCTCGTCCCGCCTCCTCCGTTTGCCTCTATCGCCTTCCCCCTCCCTTCTTCCTCCACCCCCTTCTTCCCCCACCACCTCCTTCCGTCGCCACCGCCCTCTTCTCCCCCCACCTCCCTCTTCACCTCCTTTTCCACCTCCCTCTTCACCTCCTTCTCCACCTCCTTCTCCACCCCCCGTCTCCACTCTTCACCCTTGTCTCCACAACCCGCCTCCTCCACCTCCCTCCTCCTCTCCAACACCCCTTGATATGCCCCTTGATATGCCCTTGCTAAGCCCCCCTCCTACCCCCCTTCATATGCCCCTCCTAAGCCCCCCCCCTTCTCCCAGGTGCCCCATAGCCCCAATTCCCCCCCCCCCCCCCAAAAAAAAACCCGTCGAAGAAAAGCACAAACAGAACCAACACCCACGCTTGCCCTCTCATGCCCCCATTCCCACCCCGCTCCATTCATGGGCCCCTCCGCCTTGTTTGCGTGTGCTCCTACGCCCACGCGTGTCTACCTCGTGTTTCTCACGTTAGCAGCTGTTCGCGCGCAGAGGCGTGATCCCATGTTCGTGAGCTGCCAGCGAGCATTCATGCACGAGGATGTGTATCCGGACTTGTCCATGTGGTGATGCGTACTCAACCGTTTCCACGCAGCTATTCACATGTAGCCCCGGGTACCTATTTTTAATTTCAAAACCCGATTAAAAACCCGAGAAAACACCTAAAATCCTAAAAATTTCTTTAAAAAGCATAAAAATTCAATTAAAAAACAAAAAAATAGCTAAAAAATCCTTTACCTAATTGGAATTTTTCTGGTTTATTTTCCTAGTTTAAATGCATAAAATTGGTTGCAAAAAAGTACAAATATTAAAAATTCTTTAAAATCCACTGAAAATTGAATAAAATTAATTAAAAATCAATTAAAATAAAAAATAATTTTAAAAAATTCTACCAACTCATATGAATATTTGTAGAATGTTTCATACGCTAAAAATGATTTGCCAAATGGTACAACCATTACTTTAAGGTAAAAATGCTAAATTTAATATCTAAATTCATGAAAAAATAATTTTCAATTCCAAAAATAAGCTGAAAAATATTGGATAAATCCAAAAACATTGTTGAAACTTAGTGGTCTAGTTTTCACTCATGGTGAACTGCTGAAACCTCACCATAAAAATTTACAATATATTAATGTGTCTCATTTATCCCATTTTAATCATATTACAAGAAAAAAACAAACAGACATCGGATATCACCTTTAAATATTTAAAAAAAACCTAACAACACAATCAACAAAAACAAAAACAAAACAAATCGCGCACACCAAACAAATATACCTCCACTAATCTTACCTTGACGTATCACATCATTTTCAGTTCATGGTTTTTTTCCTTTTTGGATTGCTGACTTGCATCTTGGGATTGAGACGTGCGCATTCCATTTCATTGTATACACACATACCCACTTTCATGTAATTTTTTTTTCCTTCATATTTTTTATTTTTTGCTACCCCAAAATTCACGATTAATTCTTAAAATGAATCCTAAACACTATCATGGCACATGCCCTCGCGCCAAACACACATTTTTCTAATAAATTAAAATAAATCCACTGTTCACTTAGCACACACTTCGGGCGCTACAGACACATCTAAGTTTAATTAAAATAAACCCACTGTCACAAGTGCACGCACTACATAAAAAGTGCTAAAGATACACTTAATTTTTATTCAATGAATATGCATTTAGAGACATGAGTCTGCGTATCGAAGTCCAGGATTTGTTAAAAGCACCGTTTCACATTATTAAATTACAATTAACAATTTAAAAATGAATCACCATTTTTTAATTCACATTAATAAATTACAATTAACAATTTAAAAATGAATCACCATTTTTTAATTAAGGTTTACAACCTAATAAAATTTCAATCATTATTAATAATTTATTAAAACAAAACCTTCATTAAAATCATTCCCCTCACTGCACTTTTTTTCCCTTTTTAATAAATATGTTTTGTGGGATGGGTACTTGCACTCTTTCAACTTGTCATTGCTTATAGAAGTTCTAGTTATGTCTTGAGAGGGTTATTGAGGTATTATGATTTGATTGTATGATACGATTTACGAGTGCGGTCTGTAGTTTTCTTTTCTGCCTGATACGGGGTCTCAGGTGCATGTTTGTTGCATCTCATGAAGCTTTCGGTCGCATATGTGTAGGGGTCATGCCGAATTTTTTCTAGGATGTGGATTGTTTGGGGTGGTCAATTGGTTAGTCATGTTTGTATGTGTTTATTCTAGTCGATTTTTTTTTATAGATATTCTATTGTTTTGCAGGCATTCATCACTGTGATTGTCTGTGTGTGTGGTGTGTGTATATATTCCATCTGAATGGCACCTCAAGCTCCTCCTCCTGTTCAGCATGTCCCATTAGTTAGAAGGGATTATTCTTCCCTACTGACTTTTGACCCTATTGCGAAATCTAGCCTTGCATCTTTTGTGGTTGTTCCACTCCCTCTGAGTCCAGACAATCCAGCCCTTCATGATGAGTTTCTCACGTCATATAGTAAGAAATCGGGCTTGGCTTGTGGTACTTCCATGGTCCTGACACCTAGAGGGTTAGGGAAGGCTTTGTCTCTTCCCTACAAAGGAGAATCCTTTGTCACAGCCAGACACTTATTCTCAAATGAAGAGATCCTCAAGCTGTTACAGAAGCAGACTAAAGAGGTCCTTGATGTCAAGAAGGTGATTAACACTTCAGGAGTGTCTTTCTCAATGATCATTGACCCTCTCTGGAAGCTAGTCTGCCAATTTCTCCAAAATAGGTTTATACTTGCCAAGACACCATCTCATTATTTATCTAAGGAGCTCTTCACAGTGTCCAGGATGGTTTTAAAAGGGGTTGCCATTGATTGGAGTACTTACCTTCTTACGAAGATGGACCAGTATTTTGTCAGGGTGACTAGAGGGAATGTTACTAATGTAACCTATGGTTCATATTTATATGCTTTCCTGACATATTCATGCCTTAAGAAGGGTGTTTTACCTCCTCCTCCATCTGATCCAGTCCCTCCCTGTTAACCCCAAGTCGAGATGGTGGAGAAAGATGACAGAGAAATGAAGGAAAAAGCGAAAAAAAGATGGAAAAAGAGCAAAGACATGTAGGCGGCCTCTAAAGCTAAGTTGGGGCAAAAAGCACAATTTTAAATGAAAGATGCCTCAAAAAGCTCTAAAAACTCTTGTAAAAGAGCGCTAGGCTCCCTCTAGTGCCAATTGTAAAATATTAGATGCTTGTAGGCTAGAGGCATAGGGCTAAAAGAGGGAAATAGAGAAAGGACCTTGCCACAACGGCCGGTCATGTAAAAAAGGGATGGGTGCCCATAGGAATTTAGGGTTTTGTATATAAAGTTCAAAAAGTGAATGAGAGGTCATTCTTTTGGTGTGTGGCTAATAAGAGTTCTCTTCTCCTTCTCTTCTTCTCTTCTCCTTGCTTGTGTGTGCTCTTGAGAAAGGGAGAGAGGGAGTGTGAGGGAGTGAGTGTGTGGGAGTGAGGGATCAAGAGGGTGAAGCTCTTCACCATCTCCTCTTCTCTTCTTCTCTTCTCTTTTCTCGCACGCGCAGCTATGGTGGATGGAGCTTGGAGATGGAGGAGGCTTGAGGATGCTTGAGCTAGCTTCTAGGATTGTGGAGCTATTGGCGTGTGCGAGAGAGGAGGCAACTCATTTCGGCATCAAGGTAAGCTCACTATACTCGTAGGATCGACAGCACATCGGCTAGGTGAGAGATAGCCATTAGAGATCGCTTGAAACGCTTGAAACAATAAGCGGTCCGTGGGTCTTGGTGGTTGAGTGTGAGCTCCCTCTACATTTTGGTTTTGTTGTTGCCAGGACCAACGGATTCAAGCTTGATACTTGCGCGCCTCGTATTGAGCATCGAAGTAAGGGATTCATTCCTGAACCGGAGCTTGAGACAAATAGGAAGTTGGGTATTTTGATCTTCAAAGCAAGTACGTATTTTGGGTTATTTTGTTTGTTTGTTTGATGATTGGAAAACATGGAGAAATAATTTCAATTTTTTGCTTTCGATTCTTGTTGCATTTAGCATAGGTTAGGATTAGGAAATCGAATCGGAAAAGGGTAGGGTTTACCATTGCAAAACAAGGCACAAATCATGCAAAAAATGGCAAAAAGATTGCTTGGGATGCTTAATGTCAGCAAGTGAGTAATTGGGAGTGTCCAAACCTTATCCGGGAAGGGGTTTAAGAGCCAAGAGGCCAAGGGAGAGCTCATTTGCAACCCTTGTAGAGAGAGAGAGAGAGAGAAAGAGAGAGAGAGAGAGAGAGAATCGATTCGATCTTGTCACCAGAGAGCCTACCGATTGCTTCAGGTATATCAATCACTTCCCCTTGCACCCTAGTTGTGATCTCGAAGGTTGTGTGTGAAATGATTAGCTAAATTGTCAGTTTTGATCAAAATCACATCGGTACTTCCTCATCGTACGCAACTCGGCTTGTTCGAGCAGCTGGTTTCTGGGCTGAGTCCTAGAATCGGCCCTCGATCCTTTGTCTTTCGACTGACTTGGCCCAAAGCCCTACTCAACCCATTCAAGTGACATCACTCGGCCCCACTTACAAACTCGGCCCTCTGCCAACCATTCGGCTCAAACCTCGGCCCGTCGGAGCGACCCAATTTGGCTCTCAGCCCGCGCAAAACTTGGCCCTCAAACAAACCTGATTCGGTCCTCAGCCTACGTGTTCCTCGACCCGTCCGAGTAGACTCCCTCAGCCCATCCGAGTGACCCCATTCGAGTGGACCTTCTCGGCCTGTCCAAGTCAGCACCTTAGCCCGTCCGAGTCCATCCTGTCCGAGTCATCCATTCGGCCCTCGGCAAGTCACCCACTCGGCCCCTGCAATTCGGGTAAGTTGGGCCAAGTGTGGAATTTTCCAAAATTTCCAGAAATTTGACCAGACCCAGCTAGAGCTCAGTCGCAAAGCTTGTCGCGAGTCCTAACACTTAGAACTCAATTTTGGCGTAAGGAATAGGCAAAATGATAAGGCGCAGCCGCTTAGCAACTTGCGTAGGTTGTCACGAGACCTAGAGTCCTAGAGACAACCCGCTGAGCCATAAACCCTGACCGGAGCAAGACAACATAGCAGGAAAACCAAAAACTCTGTCAAGACGGCCAGAGAATTGATCGACAAGCCGATCAAGCCCAAAACGAAGCGAGAGTGTGTAAGACGCTTAGATATTATTTACCGCACTCACCTTGAATTTCCGAAGTTGAAGTACACTTAAGAAAAACTAAAAGCTTGATTGAGCACAAGTGCATGGGAAGGAACACACACACTGAGAGGAGATAAATTTAGGATTGTATTTAATAATCCAAGGAACTCACTCAGATAAACAACTCAAGGAACCCATCAATAGGAGAAGACCCAAAGACATAGACAGACTATCGGCACATGGAGTAGGACCAAGCAAGCGGCGCCAAAGAGGTGAATTTGACAAACTTACTCAATCAGATCGATAGCTTGGTGGAGCATGAGAACACGATGATGGTAGAAGAAAACTATACCACAAGCTGAACGAGGAACTCGACTTAGGAGTCTTCCCAGAGGCGATTCAGCAGTGGTTAGTAGCTACGATGCGCACGCCCGGTATGAGCATCGCGGCAGGACAGTAGATGCCATCATCGCAGACTTAGAAGAGGAGAGGAAGCTAGCCCACAAGGCATTGCAAAGCATAGTAGATTACAATAGAGACTAGTAGGCTAGGAGCCAAAGGCAAAGCATAGAATTGCGCAAGGTATAGTGGGTGCTGAACCTAGCCGGTAGAAACTCAACTAATCACGAGAGAGCCCTGGAAGGAGACTTAATGCTTAGCGAGCTTCTCATGAAGCAACTGCTAGACAACACAGCAGCAAAGCAAAGTGCCACAGCACTAGCGACATCACTGCTAGCAGGATTAGGAGCAAACCAAGGCTCCAAGAGCTAGTCCAAAATCCCAATCGTTACAAAGCAACTCAACAAGTACCAGCCCCACGACGATCCATACAGTTTTGTAGAGCAATTCAAACAAGTTTGCAAAGCCAATGGCCTCACCAACATGACTCAACACTCTCAAGCATTTGGGCTCTACTTAGGTGACAAGGGTAGGACTTGGTATACAAGTTTAGATGCCACAGAGCGAACCAACTTCAACGGCTTCAAGAATCTCTTCATCAAGAGATTTGTCGAGCCTAGATACTCCGACAATCTGCTAGTGTGATTGATGAATGTCAAGCAGAAGGAGAAGGAGGATATTCGTGATTACGTGACCCACGTGAGGAGTCTCTTCAAGAGAATCCCTATGGGTGAACGACCAACTGAAAGAGCAGTGTCAACTGTATTCATCAGCGGAATTCGAAATGAGGAACTGTATAAGGCTTTGGTAGGCAACTCAAGCTTGCAGTGAGACACGCTAGCTAGGGTTTTTGAGGAAGCCATCAGAGTTGATGACCAGCTGAAAGAGAGAAGCTCTAGGGGCTTAAACTCAGAAGAAACCAATTCGCGGAGCTCAGAGAGAGCTTGAACCTCTAGCGAATGATCAGGCCCAACCACCCAAGATAAGGGGAAAGCCACCGAGACAAACCAGGACTTGGTTGATGTAAAGATGGAGATAGCCAAGCTGCAAGACATGTTGAGATGACCAACGTTCCCACACATCTAATGCGTGTACTATGGTAGAAACCACTTGCCAGCCAAGTGTAAAGACCCTAGGTCAAGACCTTACGCTAACTGTGGTAGGTTCGATCACAACATTAGGCATTGTAGATTATCAAGAAGACTTCCGTACTCGCAACCATATGGCAAGCCCTACCTAGTGAACAGGCTACATCCATTCTTCGGAAGGGGAGCCCCATTGGCCCTTCCTGCACCTAACGACATTAAGCCGTCTGTTCCTATGATGGACATAAACCCTACAGACATACCTAGACTGCCTGGTCCCTACGTGACCCATCCACTGAGTGACGCTCCAGTCCACTATGTGGAAGAGTCGAATGAGGAAGAGACTTACGTATACCCTTACGTCTTGCATGATGATGAGGGCAATGCAGTCCTTATGGACTATCGACCAGTATCGGTGATGGCATTAGAAAGAGGACAAGGTAGAGGCCTAGGAGGGCAGATGCAAGATCCACTCATCTGTTGGAACCTAGGGCATCTCTTATCACGCTGCCCTGAGAGGGAGCAACAAAACAGACACAAAGCTGAGCTAAGGTGCATTGAGTGCGGGATCACTCATCTCTTCATCGATTTCCCAAAGTGAAAAACATCTTCGAGTTCAGCGAACATGCCATCTATCCCATTAGGATGAAGCATGCCGACATATCACTGCCAGGGCCTAGCAACCTCGATGTAGCATCAATAGGGAAGAAGAGCCGTAGGCAGAGAAAGAAGAGGCCTGAAGTTAAGGTTGCACTGAAAACTGAGAGTGCTATTACAGTGCTTACTGGAAAGGTCACTGATGCAGAGGCAGAAACTTCAACCCCTAAGACGACCAAAAAGGGAAGTGTTAAGGTAGGGGAATACCCGCATCCAAAGCCCCAACTAGAGGCCATAGAGAAAGTGAAGGAATGGGTGAAAGAGGCCCAAGAGCACCTAAAGGATGCTAAGCCCATCCTAGAGGACGAGATTGATGATCTCTCCCATTAGGGGAGTTTTGAGGTCTCAAAAATAGCCTGTAAGAGATCCTAGAGAGAGAAAACAATTTACGAAATAAAATCATTTTATAGAATTTTTAAAAGGTTTATATTTTGGTAAGTTAAAATATCAAAATTCGTTAATAAATCATTGTCGTGATATTCTCGTGGTCACATCAAACCTAGAAATCTAGGTCGCCATAAAGTTGGCAAGGTTGTCATAATGAAGATCTTACCTCTCCTCATTAAAGTGAAAAGTAATATTCAATTTGAATTTTGGTGGATACTCGATTGCCTCCCTCCATCGTTTCTCCATCGTTTCTCTCTTCTTTTTTTCTTCTCCTTATTATTCTCTTCTTTGTTTTCGTTCTTGCTTCTAATCATATCCTTAGCTATGGATCAATCACCCAATGATCTCTGTAACTCAGCTATGGATCAATCATCTAATGATCTCTGTAGCTCTCATAAAAGACCTCTCTATCATCTTCATATTGAGTTGGACAGTGAGTATAAACCGATAAGAAAGAGAACAAAATCTATCACGGTTACAGAGTCTATGAAACATATACTGAGGTTTGAAGGAAAGAAGAATATTGATCTTTGGTTAGATGGAAAGCTATATCCCAAAGATCCTAGCAGAAATAGCACTCCTCCTTTCTATAATAGCTCGTCATTAATGAGGTTTATTGGTGATGGCTACAATGGATTTTTAGGTTATACACTTAATCTTGTTGCAGAAAAGGATATCCTTGGACTAGAGAATCATCTTTTGATGAAACACAATATAGAGTTGTTGCAGAAGCTAGAGGATTGTCAACAAAAAATTCATTCATTGGAAAAGCGTATCAAAGCTTATCAACAAAAGCAAACTTTATTAGGCCTTCGAAATCGACAAAGAGCTCTTAAAAATATTGAGAATCTCAAACGAGGAGGAGGAGGCTGTGGTAAAAGGATCCAAGTAGCAAGGTATATATTTTTTCACTTGAAAAATCTTAAATATGGCTTTATTTAAACTACTTGCATTGATTTGTGATGTTAATTTTGCTTAGATCTCTTCTACAACCAAATGCAAGTGAAAGAGATTCTTTAAAAGCAGCTCAGTTTTATTATCATCTTCTTCCTTCAGTGGTTTCAAAGGATATTTTGGAGAAGAAGAAATTTAAAAAGGCAAAGAAACAATGCTTGGAGTCATTTGTGAAGGATCATTCTTTGGATTCTGAGTTAGTACAGAAGACACTGGATAGTATTGGTATCAGTCGAGATGCTTATATGCAACTTTTCCAACTTTTACAATCAAATATGAAGCAAGGACAGGTACACAATTGCATACTTCCGAAACCATTTGTGGTTAGGACTATCAGACAGAGAGTTAATAACAAAGTGATGGAGATTCTAGGTGAGCCTTTTCATATCAAGGCTAGCTTCAAGGGCAAGAAAAAGGAGGTTACATTCAATGAGTTTAACAATATTTTCCTTGACTTGCCCACCCTACAATGCTTAATGATCAAATTTTATGACTTGTCAGTAGCTGAGGCACAGGGAGTGGCTAGATTTGTGATTAAAGTTGATGAAAGTGAGATTCTGAAATGTAAAAAATTGGAGAGAATCTCTATCACCTTGATGAATAGAGCGCTTTCGTCAAGTCATTGCAATCACTCAACATCATTTAGTGTTCAATCTGAATATAACATCTGGTGGCTAGGAGCATTTGAGGTAGATACTGAGAATATTGATATACTATATTGGGTTTTTCATCAAACATCAATACCTAATGTTATTCAAAGGCAACAAGCAGGAGAAGAGCTATTTGTTGAAGGATTAGGGAACTACAGGATTGAGTGGCACATAGCTGGTGACCTAAAGACACTCAAATGTATGTATAATGTATCAAAGGGAGCTAACTCGAGATCTCCTTGCTTATACTGCATGTCACCAGCTGTAGAGTTAAACTCAAGCAATTGGAATAGAGCTCCCTCTAGGAACAATAAGGATCCACAATTTAAATCAGTCTTGGACATTCCTTTAGCGAATGCCCATATTTGTACACTTCATGCACTTTGCAGGATAATCGAAAAGCTTGTTCATCTCTATATAGGATTTGCATGGAAGTTGAAGCCATTATCAACTAGAACAGATGCTATAACAAAGGTTGAAAAAGTTCTCTCTGCAATTGGTTTGCATGGTGGCAATGTTGTTATTGAACCAGATCTTCAAAAGTCTAAGGATGGTAATTGTGTCCCAAAAAAACCATCTATTGGTGGAGTGAAGGCTAGAAGGTTTCTAGGCTTTCATGGGAGACTTGGCAAGATAAACTCAAGAAATGGTGGCTCAACTATTAAATTTAATCAGTGGAAATCCCTACATAATGCAGTTAAGGATCACACTGATAATGGACAAGCTCGAAATAGAAAAGATAAAGTTTGGGAAACACTAGACAAAGTGTTTTTTTATTGTGATAAGACTGAATGGAATGACGATGATCTCAAAGACTTTAAAAACCAATTGAACCTTTTCAAAAAGGCGATGACAGAAGCTTGGGGTGATCAACACTTTACTCACTATATGGTAAGAAGTTTGTATATGTTTGTTTCTTCATTGTCGAACTCATATAATGTTTTTTAATAACTTTCCTTATTTGTTGACTATGCAACATATTCTATACAACCATGCTCCATACTTTATTAAACAATATGGATCTCTAT
This sequence comes from Lygodium microphyllum, assembly GCF_053477565.2. Lineage (NCBI taxonomy): Eukaryota > Viridiplantae > Streptophyta > Polypodiopsida > Schizaeales > Lygodiaceae > Lygodium > Lygodium microphyllum. Next base: position 41,866,689 of record NC_141139.1, on the reverse strand, counting down.
CTATCTGGTCAACCCAAGGTATGGAAAAATCACATTATCAAGCAAGAACAAAATATTTCAGACATACAAGACATGGAGGTGGAAGACACAAAGCCAACAGTTTATTAGAGGTCTTTCAATGGTTCTATCGACAAATTTGGCATAAATTCAAGCTTAAAGATACAACCACATCAAGCAATACATCATCTTTAGCAAGGACTATACAAATTGTTACCCAAAGAAGAAAATATAGATATTTAAATTCTTGCGCAAAGCAAAGATTTACAGAATGGTTACAAACCAAACAAAGAGTTGGGAAAAGATGGGTTTCAAGAAACCCTTAATCTTTGGCATCTTCTAGTCTGATTGTGTTGCAGAAGAGTCCTTAGTTTCAGGCACCTCGACAGGGCCTTCAGTGGAGTCCTTGGTTTCAGGTAGCTCGACAGGGCCTCTAGAGGAATCTTTTGTTTCATCCCACTCAATAAGACCTCTGTATTTCAAAAACTCTTGTTTCCGATAGCCTGGAAGAAGCTTCAAATTCTTACTATCTCCTACATAAGAGAGCAAATAGGAGCCAAGAACTCCAAAATATCCAGCTCTAGATCCATTGTATCCAGGCATAAAGCCAAAAACTCTTATGGCTTCTTCCTTCTCCACCAAAATGATCTTGTCCAAACCTCTGCTGAAAACTTGAGATCCAATAACCTTTGAGATAGCTCTCAAAGCCATCATTGGTAGACTTGGAGAGCTTGACAATCTACTATGATATATTACAATTGTTTGATTGTTTAAGTTTCCAATATAATGGCCAAGGCTTTGATTTTTTCCAAGCTTCATTGGCCTAGAGCCCTTGGCCCTTCCAAGAAAGTTGTCCAGATCTTCAATCTCAATCTATAGAACAAACCACAATAGTACAAGATATAAGATATTTATCTATAATGCATAATAAAGTCTAACATAAACTCAATGGGTAACTTCGAATTATATTTCATACCTTAGGGTGTTCATCTTCTTCAAGAAGACTATCATCATAAAGATTTATTGAACTCTTGGGCTTCTCATCTGATGGAGACTTCAATCTCTCTTCATACCCTACATCATCAATATGAAGTTTCTTCTGGACCTGCAAGAACTCTTCTTCTGTAGGTAGCCCCCCCTTTTCGTATTCTATGATCTGATTAATACATGTATGTACGGCTATAGAGCTATCTTGGAAATTCTCTCCCTCAACATCAAGACTTGCTAGTGGTTCTTGTTCATAACCTATAAAATTCATGTCATTTTTGCCCCAACCTGCAAGGATTGCTAAGCAATAATCTTCTCTAAGATCAAAAAGATGTTGAATATCATTTAGCAACACATATCTCTTCTTGTTGATAAGATAAGTGGGAAATGTTGGAACACAGGCAAGAGGACCTTCTTCATTAACCTGTGCACTTGGCTCAATCTCCTTTTCTTCCACCATTGTGATATTGTCACTCTTGAATAAACCTACATCAAAACCTTGGACAAGTTGATTCTCAACATCTTCTTGGAACATCTCCTCCTTCTCTTCGACCTCCTTATCCATACTTGCAATATCCTCTAGCTTTCTCTGTTGGTCTATATCTGGAGAAGAATTTTCCATGTACTGAAGATACACAATAAATCCAACGTCCTTGTGGATTAGAAGGCATTGGTGTTGGTACCTGTGGAAAGGGTAACATGTTTCTTTCTTTCTGAATTCCTCATCAATGAGGTTGAACCTGCCGAGCAAAGTTGACAAATCCATTGACTTCCAAACCTTGCACATGTCTATCATAAAAACATCTGTACTCCTTAAGTTTATCATCAAGATCCTCCAATAACTCCTTCAAACCAAAAGGAACATTGAAAATTTCCCTGATATAGCAAAACTTGGAAGAATTTCCAGTGATGTGTAAAAAATCAAAGAGCCTATCATCAGATGTCTCAATTATCTCCTCCTCATCCATTCCTTCCAGAGATAGCTTCCTCTTTGTCATTTTGACCAGAAAAATATTTATCCCTGAAAAAAAAAAAGCAGAAAAGAACCAATATCCAATAAAACAAGATGATATCATGGAAAGAGGCCCCAACATTGATTTTCCAAGACAAAAAAATCAAAACAGGAGAATTTTTTTAGTTGACCGATGAAACGCGAAAATTCAAGTGTGAAAGGCAAATGCCTGTGAAGGAATCGCGTTTCATCGGACACTAGCTTGAAGACAAAAATTATTCTAAAATGTGGCCGGTGAAACGCGATACTAAGCAAAATATCATCAACAGATACATTTTCTCGCGTTTTACTTGTTAAAAATTGCAAATGAAGAAAGGAAACATGAACAATAAATAAATTCTATGGAAACACACAAATTGATGATATAATCATTTTTGGAAAAGCTATGCTGCTTTTGAAAGATAGAAAGCACATAACATCTTTAATTGTTTAAGTGTTATAAAACATTCTTTCTATATTAATCAAATTTATTTTGTTAAAATGCTTGTAATAAAAAAAATTGTTACCTATCAAAGATTGTTGAACTGCTCTCCACACAGGATGCAAGGACCTTGAAGGGAAGTCGAGACGAAATTTTGGCAGAGAAGAAGACAATGTCGGAGAAATGGGTTTGAAATGCTTTTATATCGACCGTTAAGCATGTGGTGATAGTTCCAACGAAAAAGTTTGTGTAATAATGGAAAAATACGTGTACACGTGTTTGACTTAACACAGCGTAATAAACTCCTCAGAAGACGTGTGCATTCTCTTTTTCCAAAAATACGTTACACGTGTGTTAAATAACCCTTTTCCAAGTAAATAAAAATTTTCAATAAGCGAGAGTACGTCACACGTGTGTTATTAACACTTTGCGAAGAACGTTGAGTCCATGCAAATTCACCGCCTTCAGCTTTCATCGCATTTCATCGCTACTCCATCTTTGTTTTTGGTGTTCCTTCCAGTCTCCAAGCATTTCCTTCCAATCTCCAAGCATTTCACTGCTTCTCCAACAAAGCAAACCTTCAAGCATATTGTCATCTTTAGGCTGAGATTGTGAAGAACAAGCTGAAAAGAAGGTATGGTTTCTGCATCTTGCTTTTCAATAACAAGCTCCATTCAATGCATTGTTTTAATATTTTTCCTTAATCCTTTATGTTATTATTAGCTCATGACCACTACAAAAGAATTTTTTCCACAGTGAAAGCATTCCTTAATATTGTAGATATTTAAGAAAATCTTACTGTGATATGCATGAGCTATCTGAAATCCATGCTGCTGTTAATAATTACTTATCTGAGCATTCCATGCTCTCGGTGCCTGTTTCTTTCCTCCCTATGGATATTTTAAGTAATCTTAAAAGATTTCCTTGGATCAAAGCTCTTTTTTCTTGGTTTTGTCAATTTTTATGCTATTCATGAGCTGTCCGGTGAAACGCGAAAATAAGGTGCTTCAAGCAGGTTTCCTGGCTTAAATTCGCGTTTCACTGGACACAATGGACAACAAGTCCGGTGAAACGCGAAAAGAAGCAGCTGCAAGGAGGCGCCTTGCTTGACACTCGCGTTTCACATTGTCAATTTTTATGCTATTCATGAGCTGTCCGGTGAAACGCGAAAATAAGGTACTTCAAGCAGGTTTCCTGGCTTAAATTCGCGTTTCACTGGTAACAATGGACAACAAGTCCGGTGAAACGCGAAAAGAAGCAGCTGCAAGGAGGCGCCTTGCTTGACACTCGCGTTTCACTAGACAGCTCGAGAAAAATTCAGCTGATACGAGAAAACGCCATGCAGCATAGATAACTCTTGTCTGGGACTCGCGTTTTGCTTTACATGCTGGAGAAGAAGTAACATATGTTTTTTTGGCAGATGGCTAGGACTAAGTCAACAGTAAGAAAAGGGAAGATTGATCCGAGGGATTTAGCATCAAAGATTCATCAGTCTTCAAAGCCTCAGAGGCTCTCTAGAAAGTCAAAGCCAAGGAGAAGGTTTTCTCAAAATGTCAGGTGTCTAAGGGAGATTAGGAAGGCAGTAAATGCTCTTGACAATGCAATTCCAAAGTTGTTTTTTCAGAGGCTTGTCAAGGAAATTTGTGACAGATATAGTTTGGATAGTTTCAGATGAACAAGAACAGCTCTTAATTGTATACAAGAAGCCACAGAGGATTTTCTAATTGAGTTTTTCCAAGATGCCTACATTTGTGCTGCTCATGCTCATAGGCTCACACTCATGGACAAGGACATGGTAATTCTTAGGAGGCTAAGATATAGATTTTCAAAGGTCCTTGAGCCAATTCCCCTCACTGATATGAAGACATTTAATATCCTTAATGTGCCCCCAGCTAGAAGAAAGAAAGATGATTCTGGTGTCAGGGTTGAGGATGTCACCCATGAGAAGGATACAAGGCAACATGAAAAAGAGGAGAAGGCTAAAGAGGAACAAGCAGATAAATGGAGAGAGTATAGGAAGCAAAGGGTTGAAGAAAGGGAAATAGAGCAACTAGAGTCCTTTGAAAATGAGCTAGCCACCCTTCTTGAAGCAACTAATCCAAAAGGATTCAGTGTGTTTTGTTTCTTACCTGGTGACTTAGGCAAAAGAACTGAGGTTCTCTCCTTTGATGCTGGATGTGTTCAGATTCTTAAGGATAAAAGAAGAGAAGTAAATGACACTCTTATTCTTGCTGGCCTAAGGTATGTCCATCCATAATTACTTATACTTTTTTATCTTTTTTTAGCAATAAGATTTTTCTTGTTTATACTCACTATTTCTATGCCTTTTCTAGGTGTATAATGCATGAGTTTCCTTTGGATATACAACAAAAAATTGAGGTTTTTGATCCATCTGTCTCATTCTTTATTAGGAATGAGCTTGATGCAAGTTTTATTGAGCACTGGCTCAATTTGATTGACTTCCATACTTTGGAGCTGCTTATAATTCCATATAATGAAAAGTAAGTGATTCAATATTCTATTAGAGTTTTTGAGATTTTATCCTACTAATTTGTTGAGATATGATTGCTTTTAGTTCTCATTGGAGCTTGATTGCAATAGACCTTGTGGATAAGCAATGCTTTTTAATCAACTCTATGAAAGGAAGCCATGGAAATGCTAAATTGTAAGTTATATTATCCAAGGGCTCCTTGATATTTCAATTCTTTTTTTTGTAAGTACTCTAAATTTCAACATATTTTATATACAGAGGTGGCAAAAGATTAATTGAAGAGCTAGAGAAAAGACCCCCTATGCCATCTGATTTGCTTGCAACAATGCAATATAGACAAGTTGCGGTAAGTTATTCATTAAAATAATTGAAACATGAGTTTATTCTATGAACTACCATTCGTCCTCTTTATAGTTTTACTTTGTGTTGGTGGTTGCAGTGTCCCCATCAAGATGATAGCCATTCTTGTGGCTGGAGGGTGATTGCAAATGCTAGAAGAATGGTTAACTTTGTTTATCTTAATGATGATAAACATGTAAAGGTAATATGAAAGATGCTAAACTTTAAGAAAGATATTAATTGCAAATAGTCCATTGATGATAAAAATATAGTCTATTGTAAGAACAATAATGAACTAAAACTCTTTTTTCTATAAATGTGTGACAGTTTTCGAAGGATTGCTATACATCTGAGCATATTTGGTACATCAGAGCAAAGCTCTTGAAGTATATGATGGTCAATTGTATACAACCAACAACAGAGATTGGTGGGGATTTGCACCATGAAGGAGATGCGGTGCCTATAACCACGGAAGGCAAATCCACAGCTTCAACACCTTCTATACCCAAGACATCAAAGCAAGGCAAAAGGACTCCTAGAAAGGATAGTTCTCCAAAAAAGAAATAGCTTTGCCATATCGCCTTGTAGGCCTTCATATATAGAAATTTTCCCTTCAGCCCTTGTATATCTCATAGAGATGGCAGATAGACATCTGCTACAAAATTTGTACATGTATTTTATATTGATAGTAAAGATATCTTTTCTTGAATGTCATTGCAGTGTATTTTATTTTCTCTCCTTTTCGATATCTGCAAAAAATAAATTACAAATGTTTGTTAGTTAGAAAGTGAGATCTTGATATACATCTAAGTAGATATAATATGATGTGAAAACTTACTCGTTTCTTGTCAAGTTGGAATACAAAGGAGCATGGTAGTTCAATGTCTTCATTTTGTAAATCCATCCTCACTTGATGTAGCGTACATGATTTTCTGATCTTTAAGATTGCAATAATATCCTCGTTGAACCAAATATCAAGATCCACAATAGGATCCTTGCTGAAGTCATTAAGATTCTGGTCTAAAGCAACTAGACTACTACCAACAAAATGCCATCGACTATAGTAAAAGCTAAGGATAAAATTTTGAGTAGCAATCATATATTTACAAGCTATAGAGTCTTGATCTATCTTACATATAATTTTTCCTTCTGTCCTTGTATCCCATCCTTCATCAACAAATTGTATGATATGATCATATGTTAGTCTCTTCACTGAAAGCATGGTTTTTGTTATTCTTATCTCCATATTAGAGAAGAAATCAATAAATATATTAATAGGCATAAATAAAGTAACTTTGCTTAGCCTACTTGAGATATTAGATTTTAGTGCTTTCTGGATCTCAGAAAATATCTTACATCTATAGCCCTCACTAGTAGCTGGACTTGGCAAAGGCCACTCAAAGCTTGAAAAATCTGGCAAAGGAAGGAGTTTTATTGATCCCCATTGGCAACACCGCATAGGAATAACATAAGAATGGTCATAAAAGAATATTCCATTCTCTGCAAGCTCTGTCTTCTTTCTACCTCTATACATTTCTTCTCCAATTGAACCATGTATAACATCAATAACATCAATAATAGATTCCACTGGTTGCCATTCCTCAAGATTAGAGGGATAGACATCTACAAGACAAACAAATATTATAATGGAAATACCTAAACCATGTTTAAGAAAGGAAAAACTTTAAGAATCAAATTCTTACAATTTGGTCTATGCATTGGAAGCTTTGAAGATCCAGGTTTCAAACACAGCTCTCTATGCATGAACACATGTTGCACTAGTACCTCTTTGATACTATTCTTATTTGCTCCAAGCTTAAAATCTCGGATTCTGCCCTTCCAAGCAGAGATAAACGAGCTCTCATGTCTTTGCCTTTTTCCACGTTTTGCTTGTTGCATGGTGATCCAACTACCTTTGCTAATGATAGTAGGAATCCATCTTCCATCAGTTTGGAATGAGTTAAACACTGATATGGATGTGATTTGGGAGCTTGGATGCCTTGTTGAAGGTCGAATTTCTGTATCCATGGTAGAAGAGAGAGATACATGCACACACACACACACACACACACAGAGGACTAGGCTATCATAACGGAGGGAAAAACAATAGAGGAATAAAAGAAAGGAGGGAAAAAACTGAGCGCCATGCTTTTCACCAATTTGAATTTCGATTACATCAGTCATTATCATTAATCTAGAAACATCATTAAATAAAAGTAGCCGAGACTCTATGCCATTAATGCAAAATATGTCATAATCACGAATATAAGAGACTAAAAATACATAATAAAAATACAAATTCGTAATATTATCATATTTATATATTTTTGTAAAATGATTTTTTAATTTTTTTTAATTAGAAGTTCCGTTACGGAGGCTTTGCTCTTATTGGTCTAGAGCACTCTCTCTCCACATCCTAAAAGGCATTTTCGAGACCTCAAAACTCCCCTAATGCAGTATAAGCACGCCAATCTCACCCCCTCGACCAAAGTCAGGGGATGCGATCGCACCACGGGCAGTACCGCTTAGGCCAAGTCTTGATGTTGCAGACCCGCAAATCAATCACGGCCATTGGCTAGGACAATCTGGATTAGGAGAGAGATGAGTAGCCAACATCTTGCTTACCACGCTGGTGATCACCCCTGTGACGCTAAGTCTGGGAGACCTGCTTAAGCAGCATCCCACCCTATGGCAAGACCTAAAACAATGGGTTGAAGGATCATGAGAGCAAGATGCTAATATGCATGACTATGATGCAGAGACACAAATACCGACTCTAACGATGTAGTCTGTGCCAAAGTCCTTGCACGTTAATGCCTTCTGGGAGGGCATCGAGATGCATGCAGTCTTACCGATCCTTACCCTAGGCGACACAATGAGAAAGGGGATCGTAGACATGGGAGCTGGGGTTAGTGTGCTTAGCCACGCAATGGGAAACCCACCTGTTGAGACTGCTAAGTTCAATGTCACACTAGTAAATGGTATGAGAGTGAAACCATCCGAGGTCCTCAAAAATTGGCCAGTGAAAATCGCAGGTGTCCAGTTCTTGGTTGACTTTATAGTCATGAAGGGTGTGGACTACGATATCCTATCAGGCCAACCCTAGATGCGCAATGCCAGAGTCATCGAATATTGGGGTAACAACTTAATCTTCATTGGCAATAGAATGGACGCCGTGAGGGTAGAGATGGACACTTGGAAGACCTCACCAGTTGACTTGGATGCCATCTCCGCAATGCTTAAAGGGAATGCTCAAGTCAAGAAGTCCTATGGACCCTTGACCAAGTATATTCCATGCCCAGAGGACGAGCAAGATTGGATGCATGTCCTTGCTACAATCGACTTGCCATTCTCGGATCATGAGGAATACAAGGAAGCCATCAAGACAATTGGTAAGTCTAAATACACACCCTCTGTACTAGTTTGCATGATGGTAGGAACCCTTTAGGGGAGACCTAAACCTATCACCTTCCAAGTGCCAAATAACAAGAGGAAACTCCAGGAGATTCTGAATGGGCAAGCTAGCTCGCAATCTAGCAGAGAAAACTTCAAACCACTCCAGGATCTCTTAAATGAATCAAAGTGGCAATGGACCAGGGTGCATGACTTGAACCTCATGTACAACTGGGCCCTAATCCCTGATCAAAGACAAGAGACATACCAAGACCTAGGAGACAATCAGCAGTCTAACAAAGAGGACTCCAATGACGAATACAAAGACTGTCGATCTTTTAGTGACGAAAGCGAGGGTGAGATGGATATCGTAGAATACGACACTGAGGGATGGGAAATAAAATGAATATGGGCAGACTCCAAGCCACAAAAAAAGAGTGCCTTCAGGATATGTGTGACCTTGAGTGGTGGAGGGCATGGGGAGGAGGCATGCAGCCCACCACTTGTGTGGCTACCATCCCCCCCCTTCACAACCTATAAGAATCCCCCCTCCTAAGCTTGAGGGAGAGGAGGGAAGAGGATATGATCGTGTTGCCACCGTGTGCTCCTGCCACCGTATGCTACTGCCCGTCATCTTCACCCAGCTATGCCGCCGTGCCGCCTCTGCCCCCATCATCATCATCATCATCATCGTCGTCATCCCCTCCATCATCCTCTCCATCATCATCACTCTCTCTCCACGTCATCCCTATATACAGAAGCTTGGAAGCTTCTATTGGAAGCTTCTAACTAAAGCTTCCATAGACATAGTTCACCCGTGCCTCTCGGGTTTTGTCAAAACCGTGTCTACAAGGCCCAAATTCCTGCGCAGAAGGGAAGTAATCTCGGGCAGAAGTGACTTCGTAACACGTAAGAGAGCCAAGAGGAAGTTCGCTAAATCGAAATCTGTTGCATCAATGGCTCCCAAGCAAAAGGCAAGAGGAGCACACACGGGAGCTTCCACCCCGAGTACAAGAGTGGACAATGCCCCGATTCTTAATGCCCAGGTTTCGAAAATATTTTCGTATGGAACGGATGCATAAAGCATGTTTTAAATCCACATAGGGAAGCCTAAAATGCATTGGAAAATCTATATATACTTGTTTAATTTACAAGTTCAGTTGCATGACTAGCACTTGCATTGCTTGCATTTCCATGGTCAAGGGTAGTTGCAATCTTCTTGAACGTATGATGCATAACTTAGAAGATGATATCGTGCTAAGACCGCGTCCTTGTTGCATCTCGCAAAGGATAGGGCTTATGTTGCATGATGTACTTATGAAATAAATTATTGGTTGTGACTCATGTAGAGTTTAATTGTAGACGGTCATTAAATGATATCCAAACAGTTGCAATGCATGGAAAAGAGTTATGAACTTTGCAAATTGCATGCGATGGTAGTTACAATCTAGGTTGGGTTAAGTGCTGAAGGAAGGATTAAATCAATGATGGACTCATGGCATTCACTCTGTGGTTAATCACTTTTGCAGGAGTTTGACTATGAGATTAAGAGTAAGCCACCGAGGTTGCAGGGTATTGTGGAATACCTTGTGGATTTCGGGGAGCCGAAAGAGACTTTGGCTGAAGGAAGTGATATTGAGGAAATGTTTAAAATTGATACGGCTTCTATTCCATCTTGGTATGCTGGTATTACGCATTATCTATCAACAGGAGAGACGGGAGTTGGTTTATCAAAGTCTGAAAAGAGGAAAATCAAACAACAGGCATTGAAGTTTTCCTTGATCGTAGGGACACTGTATCGGCAGGGTGTTGATGATATCTACTGCCGATGTGTGATGCCTGATGAGGTTCCTTTTATCTTGGAGGAGTGTCATGACTCTGCATGTGGAGGGCACTTTGCGGGACGGTTGACGGCACAGAAAGCATTACGAGCTGGATATTGGTGGCCGTCTATCTTCCAAGATTCTTTTGAGTATGTAAAGAGATGTGATACCTGTTAAAGGCATGACAGTAGAGAGAATAGGAAACGTCCACTTACGCCCATCATGGCTATCCTTCCCTTTGAGAAGTGGGGCATTGATTTTGTGGATCCTATTACTTCGTCATCTACTACCCAGAAGAGATATATTAGAGTAGCAACTGATTATTTTACCAAATGGTCAGAAGCGCGGGTGACAAGGCAGGACAATGCAAAAGAGACTGCAAGTTTCCTTTTAGAGTAGATAATCTGTCGTTTCGGTCCACCGAAAGAATTAATGTCGGACCATGGAACCCATTTTTTGAACAAAGTGATCAAAAGCTTGACAGAAGCTTGGCAAATCAAGCACAATAAAACGACTCCTTATAATTCGCAAGCAAATGGGCAGGTGGAAAGTACTAATAAACAGCTTGTGGGGATCTTGTCTAAGATAGTCTCTGAGAAGAAATGAGACTGGGACAGGAAGTTGTATGTGGCAGTATGGGCGTATAATGCAACGTTCAAGCGAGCTACTGGCCATACTCCATTCAAATTGGTTTACGCGGAAGAGTGTATGTTGCCCCTTGAAATTGAGTTTCCAACCATACGGTTTGCAATTAACCACTCTTTGGGAGATAAGGATTCCCTTTTTGAACGCTTCACGACCATAGCCCACCTGGATGAATTGAAGTTGCAGAGCTTATTACACCAGGAGGTAGTTAAATGTCGGACGAAGCAGTTGCATGACCTTAGAGTGAAGAAATACACCTTTAAAAAAGGGCAATTAGTCCTCTATTACGATGCACGTAGGGAGCTGTTTCCAGGGAAGCTGGAACCTAAATGGGATGGCCCCTACAAGATTGTGAGGTTAGGGAAAAATAGGTCTACGGCCCTATTAGCTTATCTACAAGGAGTAGAGTTTAAAAATAAGGTTAATCTTAATAATATTAAATCTTATTATTTCTAAGTATGCTAATATAGAGAAATGCATTGCAGGTCCATGCTGGGAATGATTTGAGACCTATGGAAGAGCTTAAAGCTGGTTGATGGGGCGGTTAATTCCTTGTTTGGAGCACCCATATCTGGAGCAGAGATACCATCAGGGGAAACTTATCTGGTGGAGCAAAGGATACAAAGTGATTGAGCAGGAAGACGGAACCTTTGTGTGGGAGATCAAAGTTTTCTGCCATCACTACTTACGACTGTTGACAAGTTTCCCTGTTGAGTTCAATGAAGAAGGCGGGATGGAGCCATCAGTTCATCCTCTCAACATGCTAAACTTTGATTACCATAATTATGAATAGAGGAGTTCGTGATGGCAGGCTGTGTAAACCCATTGTGGACGTATACATTATATTTTGATGGAGCATCAGGGGCCCTAATAAAAAAGGGAGTGTTGGAGTAGTAATCCGAGATTCCCGACGTAGAGTTACAATGAAGTTACCTGCTTATCTCGGGGTAGGATTCACTAACAATATGGCGGAGTATAAAACCTTGATTATGGGATTGCATATTGCCAAACAAGGTGGTATTCGTCGATTGTTAGTAAAAGGGAATTCCCAGTTGATCCTGAATCAGCTAGATGGGACATACACAGTGCGGAATCCCATTCTTTGTATGTATCATCGGACTGCTATGACCCTACTTGAGGAGTTTGAGAGAGTGTCTTTCCAGCTGATTCCACGTTACTGGAATCAGTTTGCGGATTCTTTGGCAAATCTTGCTTATGAGGAAGACCTCTTCTTCAACTGCAGTCCTAGTTTGGATATTGTGATCAATGATGAAACATGACCCGGTCACTTGTGGGGAATGTTATCAGAGCATGCAATATATGGCAGACGATGGTTGATGTGGGTGATGCAAAGAGTAGCCAAGACCAATCTACCGTTATTATCTTGGGCCCATAGGCTGATTAGACAACATATCATGCGTATGCCTCTTGCTATCTATGCAGGAGGGATGGGTCATAACCTTATGCATTTAGTTTAGGGCTGCGAGCATGTTTTTCCTCCTTGGAAAGGAGTCTATTATTGTATATCTGTAATATTCCAGGGAAGGAGGTGTAGATGTTATTATGTTTGATCTCGTTAGGCCAAGAGGGCCCGTTTTGCGAAGTTTTGAATGGTTTATTTCGTTAGGCCAAGAGGGCCGATTCTTTTTTTGTGGTGAAGTGTTTTATTTCATTAGGCCAGGAGGGCCAGTTGTCTGTTTAGTGCAGGTACGGTTAATGGTTTCTTATTTTAGTTTTGTGCTAGACAGGTTCGGAAGAAGAGCTTGGAAGGAGCCTTTGTTGCGCGGAAGCTTCTCGTGGCCCTATCCAGGTGATATCTTTCCTTTCTGAGTACTGTGTTCTTTATGATATATGTGTTTGTGTACTTGTAGGGGATTTTGTTTTATTGGGGACCGGCGTCCAAGGCATGAAGTCCCAGGATTAGATTATGTCTGTGGGAGGTCTGAGTAGTCATTGCCTCCTGTAAAGGCATTGTCAGGCATTTAAGACCTGTTTTAGAAGGCAGTTCTAGTGACCCTGTTCTGCTAGCCTGCTAGGCAGCCATTCTAGGAGTTCTTGCTTAGTTACGAGACCGTTAGGGAAGCCTACAGAAGAAAACTGATAATGATAAGAAGAAGGAAAACCCTGAATACCTAAAGAGAAAATATAAATACAGAGGTGTGTAAAAAGGGGTTCTAACCCCTATAAAGAGAAAAGAAAAGGAAAAAATCTTAGAAGCAGTTGATCATCGCCTTGCAAAGGCCTAGTAGGTTCCTGGGGACGAATGAGACCCGGGGCCGATGCCTTGCCCTTCCTTGGGGTGACATCTTGTCAGAAAAAAGAAATTAAGGAAGGTTAGAGCGAAAATAAAAGTAATCGTCATAAAAGGATTAAGTATCGCCTTGCGAGGGCTTGGTAGGTTCTTGGGTACTGAGACAGGACCTGAGACCGATGCTCTATTCTCCTTGGGCCACTACGCTCAGCTCCCTCCTTTTTACATGCCCGAGTATGGAAAAATAAAAACCTAAAAGTTGAAATGTGCTAAAAGAAAATACTTCTTGATCAGGCTATAGGAGTCCTTGCTTGGTAGGAGCTCTTGGTTGTGTTGTCCTTAGTTAGGTAGGTAGTTCAGACCACCACTTAGGGCAACCTCTTTGATAGTTCTTTTTAGTTTGGCCATGTTGGAGCAGTCGGTTGGTGACTAGCTTCGGACCTTTTATCAGATTATGCTAGGCCTACACGTTGTGGATGTCATGCCTTGGTTCTGTCAGGGGGTAGGGTGAGCATTGTGCTGTGTCTAGTATGTATCTGTTTTGTATCAGCTTGATGCTTCCTTTGGTTGTTTTGTGCAGATCTATTGTGGGATTCGACGGGCTGAGTCGCCCTATCCCGTGTCGCCAATGAGAGCGGATTTTTTATGCCAAGAAGTGCTTAAAAATAGCTAAAAATTACAAATATCAAGGGAAAATATTCAACGTCGAAGGCGGCGGCTCGAGCTAGGACGATTTTAAGCGTCAAAGTGCTTTAAAGGCGCCCGAGCGACACTTGGTGATTTTTGATAATTTTTCAGATTGTTGTGTGGGTTGTCAAGAGTTACCGGCCAATGCGGTATGTCAAGCCAGACACCCAGGATTTTTCAGAGCTCAATTCGAAGTCCGAACGGGGAAGGAGCCAGGAAACCGGTCAAGATTTGAAGAGGTGGACATTAGAGTGGTCAAATGGATAAGTGACCCTTGGGGCCAATTTTTGCATGCCACATGAAATGTTGGGAAAAAAACGTGAGGAGAGAGAGAGGAGGATGGCATGGGTAGATGGCGCCGAAAAATGCGCCTAGATCTTGGGGATGTTTCTCCCTGGCTGTGAACAACCACTGCAATTGATCATTGGCCGTGCTTCCCCTCTGTGTGCTGGTCATTTCGCCGTGCTTGGCTTGTGCAATGGTGGTCTCTATGAAAATCTCAGAAATCAGTCTTTCTCTCTCCTCCCTCTCTCTCTTCTAGAGGCAGATTCATGTGGGAAGAAGAAGGATTGACGGATGCCTGTCCAACCGAGATGGGATTGCTCCGTGATGCAAGAGGAGGGTAGATTGCTGATTCTGAACTGTCATGGACATTAATGGCTATTGGAAATCAGTCTCGAGACATGGCAAATAAAAACCCACAACCTGCAAAGAACGGTAATTCCATTTTTACAAATAAAATTGATGTTTATGCTCAGAAAATCAGAAAATCATAAGTGTTATGACTGAAATTAATGGTATAAAACCCATAAAACACGTGTTTAAGAGGCAAAATGGGGTCTTTTTGCAAAATAAAGGGGAAACATGAGATATAACATCAATAAAACCTAAAATTTTGCTGTTAAAGAACCTAAGGGCCACAGCCCACAATTAATCTCAATTTCTAGTCATTTTTTATTAAAGAAAATAGAGGAAAAATACCAAAAAATGGTGGAAAATGGGTTTTAAATGGGAGAAAATTAAGAAACGATAAAAGAAAAATTTCAAAAAATTACATAAGTGTTTGTGCAATGTATAGTGAAGGTAGAGCATGAGGTTGGCCTCGGTTTACCCTCATTTCTATGTTTTGTTCCGTATTTATTACTTTCTCTACTACAAAGAAATACACATAAAATGACTCTTACACCTATCAACGATTGCAAAACATTAAACGGTAGGGTGAGAGGGGAGTTTGAGCGTTAAAGTACAATCTTAAATCTGATTTATGTGTTGCATCATGGCTACAGGACGTGTTTTGAAATAAAGGAAAAGGCAGCATGAGCATAAGGCTCGGTGTCTCTCCTCGTTTCAATACATAAACGTTAGCAGGAAAATCATGAAAAGATTGGTTTCGCACGACGCACAATGCTGATTTTCTATTGTTTGTGCACTAAACCATTCACATTATGCACTATGCATGGTTCATGATATTGAAGGAAAAATCTCCTGGACTGCATAGCAATTGTTTTCTTAGGACTTTGACCCACGATTGAGAGTGTGAGGTTATCCCTTGCCGTAGGGTAGAGGGTCGGTTTCCTAAGGGACTGTGAAGTGAGGAAGCATGGTATACCTCCTGGAAATACGAGAAATATAAGAGAGAGGAGTTTGTGCTCATTTGTGTTATATGTTTAGCAGCGCATCAAAGGGCCAATCCCTGAGATGTAGGAGAGCTGTAGTGGGGCTCCGACTATTAGTTGGTGGAGTGCCTCCTATATGTGTGTGACGAGGCTTTATGTCTAAGTAATTTGGGATCTCCCTTTGAGGAGTTTAAGGGAAATGTTGGACTATAAACTATAAACGCATGAATTAAGCTTTAGGGCAGTGTGTCCCTTAGCATTAGATTGATGCTCCTGGTCTGCGAGGCTGTGAGGGTGTTTGTGTGTCATGAGCATGAGGTCCGGCTAGTGCTATAGCCAATGCCGGCCCATTTCAGGTCCCATCAGCCTAAGTTACATGAAGCAACATGTATTTAAATTGATTAATTAAGAAATATTCTTTTGCATGTCAAATATAATGTGGTAGGTAATTAGATAACTAAGCAAATAGAGGAAAGTGCGGTGGACGTGACTTGGGTCTGTCCTACACAAGGGTGGTCCTGGTTAGCTGGGAACTTTTCTCAAAAGACTTGTTAACAAAACTATGAAGACCTAGAGTCGGTAGAGTTAGAATCCTAATGTATGTTGTTTTAGGGGAGCGGAATGGGACTATGCCTTATGGGCAGAGAGGTTGAGCTTCACATCCCTCTCGTTTCCCATTCTCCATGAACCAAGTGTAGCATAAATCTGTTGCAACTTTGTTGTTCCTATGCAAAGTGGGTCATTTGGAGCTCGATGCTAGCTACTTCCTAGAGACCTTGTTGATAGGAAAGAAACCCTGACTTCAGGTCGATCCTAAGTGGGAATGGCTGGATACTTCCGCTCGAGACAGACTCGGAAAGACCTAGATCGCAAACCCTGTGATATTCCTTGCAAGTGCCAGGTGGCGCTTTCTAGACTCTCTCCTCGATGGGCTGCTAAGACGTGTCCCACATGTGGACGAGCGGGCACGTTACATTTAGGGTCTTATAATCTCTAACTAGGGTGTAAGTTTCTTATTAGTAGATAATTATTACCATAGCCTTAAGGTGTAAATGATTGCAAGAAGCTTTGGATAATGTGTAGCATAGTTTCTTTTGTAGGGTTTCAACTTGCAATATGAATAGGTTATCAAGGGTCTCTCTTGACTGACGATACATTAAAAGTTTCATAGGGTATTGAGAAATACCGTATTTTAGATGTTATAAGATCATAAAATTATCCCTTTTACTTTACTAAAACACATGGTATCTTACATGTTCTCTAAGGTGCACTCTCGGAGTTGATGTCTCTATGGGAGATACAAAAGCTAGTAGATGATTTCTAAGAAATCTTGATGAAAATCAAGTAAACATGGTGTGGAAGTGCTAAAGAGAGTTGTATGAGATCACGGAAAATGTGACTAGCACATCGCAAGTTGCATTTCTATGAATCAATGTTTGGAGACACATTGACATATTTCTAAAAGTGATTAGGCAATAAAAGAAAGCTAGCTTTTGAGATGTGTCCACTCTGAGACATCCTTAGGGACACAATTTAGTGGTCCATTGAGATGATTTTCTACATGATGTCACTCGATACTCTTTCAAATAACATAAGGTTTTCTACCTAGACTCTCTTGAGTCCACTTCACAATGGAAGGTATTGGCCATTCTTAAGAGAATTGACCTAAATTTTGGATTCTAAGTAAACTAAGGTCATCTATTCAAATTAACTAGCATTAGTCTTTGAGCATCTATTTATGCTAGATTACCCAAACCGAAGCCAAATCCTATTGCACTTGGTTCAAGGAGAGTGAAAATGAGGGGGAGTATAGGTACATTGAACCTCTACCCTATGACAAAGCCTCGCTCCATTTTCAAAAAATTATATGGAGTCAAAGTGCTAATTGATTTTATTTTGTCAATGTATCGAATTGTAGAGAAGCTCTTGGCTTATCAAGTTTACCCTATCTTAGGGCAGATTCGTCGAGAATCTTGCCCTTCCATTTCTGTTGGTTGGATAGTTTTAGTTGTCTACTTACATAACATATCGATGTTGTACAAAAAAATTAGGTTTCTTAATTAGTCCTTTTAGTCACAGTGTTTGTTCATGTAACTTAAGTCACGACACACAAATAATGAAAATAATCCTTTGGAATACTTCTTCTTTAAACTTGTATGCACCATTTGCAAGAAAAAAAATTCTTTTTCAGGCAATATTCTACACAAAAAGGGAGGCAATCAAAGTAAGTTCTTAACCTAGCAGTAATTCTTTTCAACTTGTCATTAGCCTTATTCATTGAACACCATATTGGAGAATATGGGAATTTCCCATAAGTTTGGGACACGTGGTCAAATCTTTGGATTTGTCATAACTTGAACACTAAAACTCCAAATCGAGCGCTCTATAGCTCAATAGATTCCATTTTTCAAGTGCTTTCCAATGATAGGTCACATCATATGGTTTTGAGAAACTTATAAACATGTTATCCGGGTGCCACCTTTTTAGTATTCGAATAATGGGAATTGGGAGATTCCCAAACTCACTAATATTGTGTTTTTGGATCTTTCCTTGGTTTTTACTCTAATTTTCAACTTATTCTAACCTTTGCTCGCAATATTTCTTGACCTAAACCTTTGTTGAAGGTTAGTCGATTAACCTTATTATTTATGAGTCTTGACTATTTTTCTAGACTTTATGTGTCAGGGTATGGTTAAGACTTGTCATATGTAACGTGTCCCCCTGTCCACTTGAAGGACACGTCTCAGCAGCCCATCGAGAAGAGAGTCTAGAAAGCACCGCCCGCACTCCCAAGGAATGTCACGGGGTTTGCGATCTAGGTCTTCCCAAGTCTGCCACGAAGCGGAAGCATTCCGGCCGTTCCCACTTAGGACCGACCTGAATCAGGGTTTTCCTAATAGTCAAGCTCCTAGGAGGTAGCTAGCGTCAAGCCCCAGACAAATTACTTTGCACTGAAACATCAGGGTCGAAGTGGATTTATACTGTACTTGGTTCAAGGAGAATGGGAAACAAGAGGGATGCGAAGCTCGACCTCTCTGCCCGTAAGGCATAGTCCCATTCCAATCCCCTAAAACATCATAAATCGGGACTCTAGCTCTATAAATTCTAGGTCATTGTTACCTCGCTCTCAATTCCTTTGAGAAAAGTTCCTGGCCAACTGGGACCACCCTTCCATAGGATAGATCTAGAGTCACGTCCACTGCACTTTCCTCAAGTTTCTTTAGTTATCTAATTGCCTACCACATTTAGTTTGACAAGCAAAAACAGCTTTCTTAATTAAACCAAATTAATTCACTGGTTCCTTCACGTAACTTAAGCACTGACACAGAAAAAACAATGTCAAGCAAGTTCCTTTTCAACATTTGATCTTTATTTATTAGTCTTTGGAATACATCAAATAAACCTGCCCGAAGGCTATTCCAACAATCCTCAGGGATCGCTATTCCAAGTTTCGCCCATTGACTAGTATGCGGGCCTCGAGATCCCATCTCAAGTCACGTCGGCCTCTTGTGTAGGATCTCGAGGCAAGGGATTTACGGCCAGAGCCTCCCCTGGAACCCAGGCGTCCTCCAGCTCCAAGTAGCACCCACGAAGAGACCTCTCGCGACGGGTTCGATCCACATACCCAGCATGGCTAACAACCCCCTTGGATAGGTTTAGGCAAACAGTCAGAGGTAATGATGCTACCTCTCCCTCCAGGCTTTTAACCTGGAGCATTAGATGTTTTTCCGGAATTAGTTCCTTGAGCAAAGAAGTACAAACAGTGCACCTAAGTGTACAATCAAGAACAATCCAGTGGTCATTTGTACGGCCAACTGCCAAGGTATAATTATTTTTCCATGAATACTTCCAGCATTCGATCTTGGATCAATCACGACTTGGCAAGATCCCAAGGGTTTTGTAAGCTAAGTTGCTTTATTACCCTTCTTTCCTTGGGTTAGGGTTTATACCCTATTGACCCAATTTGTCAATACCTTAGGTTTCCTTATATTAAGGTTAATAAATCCTGGGCAACTTCGTCACCCTAACTTGGTTGTTTGACTGCTTTCTTGGCAATTCATTGCTACCTTGGCTTGGAAATCAGTCCAAGGAAGAGTGATATAGCAGGATGACTACTCATCCTCTAGAAAATTAGACTTGTATTTAGAACTCGTCAAACTTGGTCTAAGGAGTGGCAATAATGTTTTATGATTTAGACACAAAAGCATACGACATTGCAGCTTGTTACACGAGATGGGTGTCACCAAAGGTCTTGTCTGTTGTTCGTTGCCACGATCCAGGTGCATTGCATAAACCAAAGGCCATCACATGGTAAGCAAAAGTACCAAAGACTGTAATAAAAGTTGTTTTCAGCTTGTCCTCCTCTGCAATTGCCATCTGGTTATATCCTGCAAAGCAATCCATAAATGAATATATCTCCCTACCTGCTAATTGATCCAAAATCTGGTTAATAAATGGCAACGGGTAGTAATCCTTAACCGTCTGCTTATTCAGCTCTCTAAAATCCACACATAGTCGGATCTGGTTGTTTTTCTTCTTCCTGATAACAACTAGGGAACACCATTCTGTGTGTTGTACAGGAAAGATTAAACCAACCTTCCTTAACTTCTGTAATTCCTCAAACAGCCCGTCCCTCAATTCAAAAGGCACACGCCTTACCTTCTGATGCACAGGACGACTACCTTCTTTTACAGGAATAGTATGAACAGCCAGGCTGGGAGGAATGCCTCTCAGCTCATCATAACTCCAAGCAAAGATATCGCGGAATTCTTGAATCAAGGACACATAGTCCTCCCTTTCTGCTGAACTGAGCATAGACCCTAATTTAATTGGCCGCGAATCGTTCGGCGTGCCAAGGTCCAACTCAATCACATCCGCATCTCTTATCCTATCTTGCGGCTCTATCGGCTCATTTAGAGTTATCTGATAGATATCCTCTGTAGTGGACCCCTCTTTAGATTCATCACTGGATGATGTCTCACTACCAGATGGATCATCTGCTGTCTCTAATTCAATAGACGATAAAGGAGCTCTCTCACTTTGAGGAGACTCAGGATAAGCATCGACTATTACTCGATTAGCACCTCGACCTAGAACCACTTGACCGGCAGGTATATCGACTTGACAGTATGTTTGTAAGATCCAAGGCCTACCTAGCAAAACCCGATAGCTAGGGCGTCCTGCAAATCTGATCACCCTAAAGTCCAAGAAACATTCTACACTCATGACTGTAACATGGACCTTAGTAATGCAACCTTCTGGTTGTCTTAGACTATCATCAGCCATTCTCAGAAAGGTGGAGCTGTCTTTCTGGATGCCTAGACCCAACCTCTCCATCAACTCTGAACTCATGATGTTGATGGACGATCCAGTGTCTACAATGGCAGGTTCCACTAATATTCCATCCACATAAGCTGAAACCCTAGGGCAGTTCTTTTCAGCATGGTCAAACCAATCTTCCCCTACTCGTGCTATGCCTAGAGGTTCCACAATATACCAAATACGTAGGAACTTCTTAAATTCCTTGCGTACTCCTAGAGATAATTTGATCAATTGCAAGAGGTTCACATCTAGATTAACTTCACAAAGAGAACTCGCTAAATCAAAGTCATGATAAGTAGCCAAAGCTCTCTTTTCTCGCCAAACCATCCTCTCTTTTGGTCTTTGGACCAATTTTGGTGCTTCTTTCTTAGCTCTTGCCTTCTTTCTTGGCACTGCCTCATCCTTCTTAGGGTCACCTTTTCTGTCAAGGCCTTAGCGGTCCCCCTTCCATGCTAGGACTCTGGACTAGCGTCCCCTTATCCCCTTGTTTAGGGTTTGCCTCAACCGGTTTTGTATTATCTCTGTCAACCTCTTTAGCCTTTTGGCCTCTTGTTACGGCTCTTAAGTTAGAGGTTTCAGCATCATTGACTCATACAGCCTCAATAAGGCTGACTTCGTCGCCTTGTGGCAACTCTTCTATATTTGTTTTTCCCCTCTACAATATTTGTCTTGGTGCATCATTCTGCTGCAAGTTATTTCCTTGCGCTCTATGATTCACTAGGCCTGGTTGTTTACTCCCTTGTTGGAGAGAGCTAATCTTACTCCAATAGGTAGCAGCTAGATGGCCTGACTTCCCACAAATGTCACATTTCACATTTGGACAGTTTCTGGGGAAGTGCTATCCACCACACCATTTACAACTGAATCTAAAGGGTCCACCCTCTTCAGGGCGTCGACTCCCTATCAAATTTTGTTGTTTCTTCAAGAAATTAACGTCAATAGCTATTTGTCGATATTGCTCGGAGATCATATCGGTATAATGCTTCATCATGTCCTTGACTTCGCCAAGGACATTAGATGCACTCGACTCGTAGCCTCGATCGTCAACCCGCCGTTCCATTGGCCTGACAATCTGATTTGGCATGTTAAAATGTTGCTTAGTATTGTGCTTGCAAAGTTAATCCAGCATTATCGTACTTAGATTGTTAGAATATCAAGCTCCCATTACTCTCTTGTAAGTATGTATGACCGACATTAGTTGTGTCCAGCTGTATAAGCAAGTGTGGGACATTAAATAAGACTGTGGTCTTAGACCCAGTGTGAATGGTCCTACGGACCTTAGTACTATTGTATACACTTATGTTATGTTAGTAGTCTATGAAAAAATGGAAGATGATGAACAACCTGAAGGTCAGGTTGCTGCTCCATTACATTGTCTCTCTCCCTCTCTCTTCCAATATGGTATCAGAGCCATCATGGAAGGGCTCTTAAAGGCATGAAGTTGTGAGAAAGACCTACAACCTGAAGACTCAGGGCAGTGGTTGAAGAGAAGCAGGCTGTCATTGTATCTGTGAAGGTATGCATTTTGTCATTTTGGGTTGTCATTATACAAGAGGGTTGTCCTGGCCCGTTTGAAGCATTGTAGAGGCTTCATTGAGCACTCAAGAGCAACCATCAACTATCCTTGTGGAGTATACCTACTGCTGAAACCCCCAAGGTTGCTGGCGTGTTTGCGCCTGATCTTGAATGGTCATTTTCTGCTGCTAATGAAGATATCAATCACTACCTAGTTGATCTCCAGCTTGAAAATGCTTCTTGGAAGGTCCTTTGATGCCTTGATAAGCCATTTCTTGGTCTGGAGCTGATATATGAGCTGGAACAGTGAAATTCAGATCTAAATACAGTCCAAGTCTGTTACAAATAGGGAATATACAACATGTATGTATCTCCGACATGAGATTTGAGCATAGATATGCTTATGCAAACATATGCATTGGTTGGTATGCTTATGAACTGAAGTCTTGGTGGAAAAAATATTCAAATCTAGAATTTTTTAATGGCTGGAAACTGTCATTGAACAGGGTAGCATACACTAGAGTCCTCCTAAAAATTTGAAGCCATTTGATGAGCATTTTGAGCTCTACTGAAGTGAGGGTGTATTCAGGAAGCATATGTACTGAGTTTGATGCATTTGGGTTGCATCTTATTGATAAAATATTCAGATCTGAAATTTTATGATAGGCTGAAAACTGTCATCATCATATACTCATTGCCTTGAAGAAGTACATGCCTTTTGTTACCTACAGGGAGTTGTATGGTACGGGATATGATTGTTGAATGCTATGAGCATTGAGATGAGCATTGAAAGCTCTTTAAAACTGAAATTTGAATCTGGAAACAAATGTTTTGTCATTGTATTGGCTGATCATAAATAGTGAATGCATTATATGACATTGCCTCTTACAGATAGAGTGTCTGCGGATGCTTGTTTGGTCATGTATAGACCTGTACACACAGTGGCATATGTATGAAGTGGCTTGAGGATCTCTTGGGCTGAAATACATCTTGGTTTGACAGTTTATTGGCTGTATGAAATTTGTGAACAAATTTATGTCACTTGCACTTGCTGGATATGCACTGTTTTGTGCCCGTATGACTATGTCTAGTTGCCTACATATAGTAGCAAATGTCTGGGAAAGTTTGGAGCATGTATGGCATGTTTTAAAGTGGTTTTTGACAGTAAATTCACTGTTGGTTAATGAAAAATTACAGGTTTCAGACTGCGTATTCTCTTTACTGCAATAAGCTTGCATGACACAGAGTTACAATACCTGCAAAGTCTATGTACTGATTGATGTAGCTACGGGTTATACCACATGTTTGTGGACGTTTTTGAGGTTGTAAAGGGCTGAAATACCCTAGTTTTTTGCAGAGAATAGTTGCAAAAAACTGTCATAAACAGTCAAGGACTGAGGTTGGTCAGAGTGACTTATTGGCTTGCAGGAAGTCATGCAGTGACTAAATAGTGTCTGGTACAACATGGCAAATTCAGAAAGGACTAACAACATAACCCAGATAGTGGAGGAAAAGCTTGACAATAACAATTATGCCATATGGAAGTTCCGCATGGAGAACTTCTTAATAGGGAAAGGCTATTGGGAGTTGGTGGCTGGAGCGAAAGCTGAACCTAAGGTCCCAGATCCACCTACGGCTGATCAGAGACGATTACACCGAGCTTGGACAGAAACAGCTCATAGAGTCTTTCACTGGCTCTCTTTATGTATCTCATATGCCATGGTAATGCAAATAATGAACTGCAACTCTCCTAAGGATGCATGGGACATTTTGGTCAAGTATTATGGCACAACCACAAGTGCCAGGAAGATACAGTTGAAGCAAAAATTCAACAACATGGAGAGGAAGAGCAGATCTATACCGGATTATGTCATGGAGGTTAGGACCATTGTGGATCAGTTAGCATCTGTTGGTTCACAGGTTGAAGATGAAGACATGGTTGTTGTGACCTTGAACGGCTCAGGGCCTAAGTATAAGTCTTTTGACACTTCTGTGTCTGTGCGGGCTGAAATGCCTGATTTCAATGAGTTGGTTGCATTGCTTATCCATGAAGAGGTTAAGCTTGGTTTTGATGTAGGATCTAGCAGTTCTAAAAACAAGGATGCAGTTTTCTATTCCAATCAACGTGGCCGTGGAAACCGTGGTAGAGGCTATGGATTCGGCAGAGGAGGCCAGCAAAATGCATCCTATGGCAATAACAATCAGCAGATATCAAATGCAAGAGGTGGTGGAAACTTTAGAGGCAGGGGGAGATCTAGCCCTAGAGGTAGAGGCTCCTGGCAACAGCAGCATCCATCTGACAATCCGAACAAGGATAAGGATTGTCATTATTGCAGAAAGTATGGTCATATTGCCAAGGACTGCTGGAAGAAGCAGGGCAATCAGAAAGGCAAACAACATGGGCATTTTGCTACATCTAGTCAGGCAGATGATACTTCAGGAGATAGATTGTTTGCCATGCAGTATGTAAAAGACAGAGTTGCTAAAAAATCCACTCATGATGCAGTTTGGTATATTGATTCAGGGGCATCGAACCATATGACTCCTCATGGTGATTGGTTCACTGATATGGTAGCTTTAAAAAATGGCTATGTCTGTACAGGTGATGACACGCAGCATAGCATTGAGCATAAAGGCAAAGTGCCTCTTGTGGTTCATGATGGCAAAAAGAAAAATTTGCATGATGTATTGCATGTTCCTTCGATTACGAAGAACATACTGTCTGTTGGTCAAAGCAGAACTTGCAGGTTAGATTCAACAAGCATGGTTGCTTTATTGAAGAGTTTGGTAATGGATGCAAGTTGATAGCTCGCGACTCACAAGAATGGCAGAATGTTTACTCTTGATGCTACCTTGCCAGAGCTGAATTCAGCTATGTTTGCCCATGGTTCTGGCACTATCAGAGACTTGGAGATTTGGCACAAGAGAGTGGGGCATGTAAATTTTCAAAGGTTGCAAATTATGCAGAAAAAACAGCTTGTTACAGGTTTACCCAAGTTCCAATATTTAGATATTGGTAATGTATGTGATGCTTGCCAGTTTGGTAAGCAGTCAAGGTTGCCATTTGTCAGGCATGTAAGGCAAAGTAAACGTCCATTGCAGTTAGTGCACTCTGATGTTTGGGGGCCAGCCCATAATGCATCCATGGGAGGCTCGAAGTATTATGTTACATTCATTGATGATTACAATTGCTATACTTGGGTTTACATTCTGAAGACAAAGGATGAGGTGTTTGCTGTTTTTCAACAGTTTAAAAAGCAGGTTGAAAAGGAATTTGTTTGTTATATCTCTTGCTTGAGATCAGATAGCAGTGGGGAGTATGTGTCAAATGAGATTGACAACTTTCTGGCTGAAAACGGCATACGTAGGGCTTACCTGCAGCTACACTCCTCAGCAAAATGGGGTAGCTGAAAGGAAGAACAGGGTCTTGATGGAAACTGCTCATGCCATTATGAATGAGAAGAAGATGCCACTCTATTATTGGGCTGAGGCTGTTATGACAGCCATGTATATCTTGAATCAGACTCCCACTGCAGGTATTCATGAGATGACACCGTTTGAGAAGCTGTATGGCTATAAGCCGGATGTAAATCACATTAAAGTCTTTGGCTGTCTTTCTTATGTGCATATTCCAGATGAAAAAAGGAAGAAGCTGGATCCAAAAGCACATAAGTGTGTCTTCGTTGGACATTCACAAGAGAAGAAGGCATACAAATGCTATGATCCCTCTACTAGGGAGACCTTGGTGAGCAGGGATGTTATTTTTTATGAGATGGGTTCTTGGTATGTATCACCGGCAACAGTGCCATCGGATATTCCTTCCACTCATGTATCTACAGTTGATATGTAGCAAAGCACTACTATGACAGGACCTAGTAGTCAGACAGTATCTCCATGGACAGGGAGATTGAGGAGCTCACCGTCCACTAACACCAGTATGTCAATGAGGGGGAGATATGATGTCGTGGACAAAGGAAAAGAGAAAGTTACTGAGGATGTATTTGGGATGATGACACCTAGTAGGATGACTTCTGGATATGAGTCTACTGACACTTTAGACAGTGAACTTGGTATTCCGACTGTCTATACGTCTGGCGCAAGGCAGAGCAGGTACATTCCGCCTCATGAGAGAGGGGAATCGAGCAGTGCACCACAGCTTAGATGCTCACAAAGGGTTAGATACCCTGTTGATAGGTTGACATATAGTGGCTACACTACAAAGCATTATGCTTACATGACAAAAGTGATGGAGATCAATGAACCAGGTACATATGCTGAAGCAGTGGAAAATGAGAACTGGTGTGCAACTATGGATGAAGAAATGAATGCATTGGCTGAAAATAAGACATGGGATCTTGTGCCACTGCCTGAATAAAAAAAGACCATTGGCTGCAAATGGGTCTAAAAAATCAAATGCAAGTAAGATGGCAGTGTGGAAAGGTAAAAAGCCAGGCTGGTTGCTAAGGGGTATGCCCAATATTATGGACTTGATCATGAGGAAACATTCAGCCATGTTGCCAAGATGGCAACCGTATGCACTCTGATTGCTTTGGCTACTACTAGAGGCTAGAAATTACAGCAAATGGATGTTAAGAATGCATTTCTTAATGGTGACTTGGCAGAGGATG
Organism: Lygodium microphyllum; assembly: GCF_053477565.2. Lineage (NCBI taxonomy): Eukaryota > Viridiplantae > Streptophyta > Polypodiopsida > Schizaeales > Lygodiaceae > Lygodium > Lygodium microphyllum. The sequence goes on along the minus strand of NC_141139.1, from coordinate 41,839,562 downwards.
TCTATATGGTTCAGCCAGAAGGGTATGTTCACCCTAATTTTCAGCATTATGTATGCAAGTTGAAAAAGGCACTGTATGGGCTGAAGCAGGCTCCGAGAGCTTGGCATGCTAGGATCAGTAACTACTTGCAGAGGTTGGGTTTTAGTGTTGGTAGGGCTGATCACAGCCTATTTACAAAGAAGACCGACAGTGGCTTAATAGTGCTGGTCGTATATGTTGATGATTTGATAATCACTAGTGATGATGACTTGGGCATACAGCATGTAATGAAGATGTTGAAATCTGAATTTGACATGAAAGATCAGTAGATCTTATGCATGTGAAGACTGATGAATAGGTTGCAGATATCTTTACCAAGTCTTTGGGTAAAGATAAGTTTAGTAGTTTCAGACAGCTACTTGGAGTTCATCAGATGATTTGAGCTTGAGGGGGAGTGTTAGAATATCAAGCTCCCATTACTCTCCTATAAGTATGTATGACCAACATTCGTTGTGTCCAGCTGTATCAGCAAGTGTGGGACATTAAATAATTCGGTGGTCTTAGACCTAGTGTGAATGGTCCTACGGACCTTAGTACTATTGTATACACTTATGTTATGTTAGTAGTCTATGAAATAATGGAAGATGATGAACGACCTGAAGGTCAGGTTGCTGCTGCATTACATTGTCTCTCTCCCTCTCTCTTCCAATATAGATCATTCTATGTTGCGAGTAATGAAAGGGTACCAAGCCTTAGGACACAAATACTAGTAATATCGACGAAGGGATGTAATTCCTCAAGATAGGCACTGCTACCTATCTCGTGCAGCTAGTCTGCAAGGTCAGATGCTATAGCAACTAAATCATAAGATGCTACTACTACATCTTAGGCCAAGGGAGGCGAGATCTAATTACAAGCTAGAAGTCAAGTAGTCACCCTAATACAACTCTCTCTCTTGGGGACCAATTTGTCAAACTTAGGGAAATTGTGAATTGCCAAGAAGAAAATTGACCAACCAAGGACGACAGGGTTGTCCAAGATCTATATGACTATAGTACAAGGAGACCTAAGGTAATGATAACTGGGGTCGGTAGGGTATAAACCCTAACCTAAAGGAAAAGAGTAAACGGAAAACCTAGCTTGCCAAGCCCTTGGAATCTCGCCAAGTCATGAACAATCCAAGATCAAATGCTGGGAGTATTTGGGAAAAAGGAATCGTGATTGTACACTTAGGTACATTGTTGAACTTCTTTGCTCAAGGAACTAATTCAAGGCCAAACACTTAATGCTTCAGGTTAATAGCTTGGAGGGAGAGGCAGGTTCAGTTACCTCCGACTGCCTGCCTAGCCCTATCCAAGGGGATTGTTAGCTGCGCCGGGTACATGGACTGAACCCGCCGTGAGAGGTCTCTCCGTGGGTGGTGCTTGGAGAGGGAGGACGCTTGGGTGCCAGAGGAGGCTCTGGCTATAAATTCCTTGCCTCCGGATCCCGCACAAGAGGCCGACATAACTCGAGATGGGATCTTGAGGCCCGTGTACTACTCTATGGGTGAAACCTTGAGCAACAATCATGTTTATTGTTGCTAGGATAGCCTTCGCGCATGATACTTGATATATTCCAAGACTATGATAAATAAAGGTCAAATATTTGGACAAGGAACCTGCTTGACATTGTTTTTTCTTATGTTAGTGCCTAAGTTACGTGAAGGAACCTGTGTTTGAATTGATTAATTAAGGAAGCTGCCTTTGCATGTCAAATATAATGTGGATAAATAGATAACTAAGCAACCCGAGGAAAGTGCGGTGGACGTGACTTGGGTCCGTCCTACAGAAGGGTGGTCCCGGTTAGTTGGGAACTTTTCTCAAAAGACGTGATAATGAGACTGTGAAGACCTAGATTCAGGAGAGTTAGAATCCTGATTTATGTTGTTTTAGGGGAGCGGAATGGGACTATGCCTTATGGACAGAATGGTTGAGCTTCACATCCCTCTCGTTTCCCATTCTCCATGAACCAAGTGCAGCATAAATCTGCTTCGACTCTATTGTTCCTATGCAAAATGGTTCATCTGGAGCTCGACACTAGCTACTTTCTAGAGACTTGGCTGATAGGAAAGAAACCCTAACTTTAGATCAGTCCTAAGTGAGAACGGTCGGATACTTTCGCTTCGAGGCAGACTCGAGAAGACCTAGATCGCAAACCCTGTGACATTCCTTGCAAGTGCCAAGTGGCACTTTCTAGACTCCCCTCCTAATGGGCTACTAAGACGTGTCCCACAAGTGGACAAGCAAACACGTTACAAGTTGGATCTTGGGACTCTTAATGATCCCTATCCAATGCATTTAAGGAAGGCATGTCTTATATTTCCTATTGAACACACTGAATGGTACTCATTGGTTGTAAGAAAAAGAACAATCAAATCCACCTATACATAGATTTTAAGGAACTAAACAAGTAAATAGTAAAAGGATGACTGACCTCTACCCTTTATTGACTAGATTTTAGATTAGTTGGCAAGGTGAGAAATGTACTCCTTCATGGATTTCTTTGTAGGTTATAATCAGATGGCCATAGCTAAGAAGAATAAGTTGAAGACTATGTTCATTATAGTCTTTAGTACTTTTGTATACCATGTCATGGCTTTTAATATATGCTATGCTCCTGGGTCTTGGCAAAGAATGGATGACAAGATGTTTGCGATTGCTACCACAATTTTGATAGACAACTCATTTTTCTACGTAAGTGCTTTGAGTGTTGTCGTATTGCATATAGCCTTAAATCCCCAAAAGTGTGTATTTGGGGTTCCTTATGGCTTAGTGTTGGGTCATGTTGTGAGTGAGATTGGCATTGCCATTTATCCTAAGAAAGTAGCAGTAATTATGGCCATGAGCCCACTCACTCACCCTAGGGTGATTCACAGCCTTGTTTCATTTGTGAGATATTATAATCGGTTCATTAATGCATTGGCCAAGTGCTCATTATCTTTGACGAATCTATTGGTATGTAGCCATATTTTTGAATGAACTGAACCATGTGCAATAGTATTTGAGGATGTTAAGATGGAATTATTTAAAATGCCAATGCTAAAAGCTCCAAAAAGGGAGTGAGATTTTTGACATCTTTACAGTTGCAAAACAAGGTGTAGTATCAATTGTTGCCTATCAAAAATTTGGGAGGTGTAGCTTTATTATCCGATTGCTTTTGCAACTGAAAATTAGGTGTTTCAAAGCTTCATTGTAATTATTTAGAAAAAGTATATGTTGCTATGGTGTTTGCTACCAAGAAGTTTAGACATTACATTCTTTATGAGAAGGTGGTGGTGTTCACCAATGTTGAGGGTCTATGCTTTTTGTTGAACAAGCTTCAACCCCCTGATCACCTAGCCAAGTGAGGTGTCATTTATTTTAGTAAAATTTCATGATTCAACATGTGGGGGTCATTTTGCTAGATGACTTACCGTGCCTAGAGAGCTTTATGTGCTACTTATTTAGTGGGGGCTGACAATTTCCAGGATACTTTTGCATATGTTAAGCATTATGATATCTGTTAGAGACATAATGCTAGGGAAAATAGTAAGAGACTAATAAACCCGATTTTGGTGATCTTGCCGTTTGCATTAGGGCCAAAAACTCTTCAAAAAAGGCACTTGTAAGAAAATGATTAAGTTGCTAATTAGTTGACATTTTGGAAGAATGAGAATGCCAAATTTGGTTGCTCAGAATTGTCCCTCATCTTTAATTTATGTCAAGGTCACCTTTTCAACCATTTTTTGTCTTGGAACTTGGGGGAATTTGTATTTTCTAGAAATGTCCACCTATATCGCAATTTGTCTACTCCCGCATCTTCTTTTCACATGCTCTTTCTCCATTCACTTTCACCATTCTCTTCTTTGTGCTCACTTTCTTATCACTGTGATCGTTGATATGCTAAAATGTTTAGCAATACCTCTGCAAGTAATAAAAATGCAAGCACATACAAGTACAAACTTACCATTCAACTAGATCCAATTTATTCATCTTGGAGAAGTATACATTATCGAGTACTAACAAATGAGATGGAGGCCAACAGATTGCGAACTCAAGGAAAGAAACATATAGATTTGTTGGTGGATGGAAATATTTATCCCAAGGATCCTTCAACAACTAAAACTCCTAATTTTTTTAATATTCATGACTACGTGAGATATGTTGAGGAAGGTTATAATGGGATGCTTGGCTATAGTAAAAAGTTATACTCTACATCTTACACATACATGGCTCAGATGAATGAAATGAGAAAAGCATTATTTATTGCAAAAGAAAGCATTTCTGAGTTTACAAATAAGATTGACGTTTTGGAAAATGCTAATAAGTCATTACTAGACAAGCTAGCACACTTAAAGAAAACTCCAATAGGATTCAGAGAGAGAAAGAGACCATTAAAAAATATAACTAGCTTGTGTGTGAGAGTAAAGAAAAGAAGATTGAATCTTGTAAAGAAATATGTCTCTAACATGTCAGGTATTAGTATTCGAGAGAATGAGGAGAGAATCAATTTTTAAAAAGAGACTATGAATAAAAATAATATTTTGAGGATTCTTAGGTCATCTCAAAATATGGATTTGAGAGGCCCAACTCTCAAAGAATTGATGAAGGACTTAAAGGACATAGTAAAACCAAACGAAATTGTAGAGACATGTGATACTATGGGCATTAGTCGAAAAGGTTATCGAGCTATCTCAAGATTATGGTTTAAAAATCTAAAATTTAATAGAATAACTGTATTTCGGTTACCTCGAGCCCTAAGAGTATCGATTGCAAGGACTACCATGAATCATAAGATTCCACAAGTTTTCGGGGAATACATTCATATTGAAGCATCTATGCCATATGAAAAGACAAAAAAAAAATCTAGTTTTGAATACAATGTATTTAACAATATATGGGTTGATCTAAGAAGAGTGCAGATTGCAATGGTTCACATGTGTAGACTCACGTTAGAGGAATGTCATGGTGTTTTGAAGTTTGCCTTAGAGTTAGATGAAGCACAGATTCAAAAAGGACAAAAGATGAAAAGAGTCAGCATTTGCATCATGAACAGGGTATTGAAATACAGCAATGGTGGGGGTCAAGCACTAGTGCATAAGTTCCAGTCTGAGGTGGAGATTTGGTGGGTTGATGTAGCTCAGGTACCAATTGAGAATCATCAAATACCGAAATGGTTGTTTACTCATACAGGTATTCCAAACATTATTAAGTCTCAAAGTGAAGAAGAAATGTTGGTTCTTGATGGGGTTGGTAATTTTAATGTGGAATAACACATGAGCATTGACTTGAAAACTATCAAATGTATGCTTGGAATATATAATGGTGCAAATGCAAAATATCCTTGTATTTATTGCATGGAAAGTATTGGGTCTAAATATTGGAGCGAATTGCATCCTATATTAAGAGCCCCAACTAGAGACTCTATAGATCTAAGTTTTTAAAAAAATATAAAATATATGGGATCCAATTCTTTCAATTCCTCTTACAAATGTTCATATATGTACTTTCATGCAGAGATTAGAATTATTGATAAACTTCTTAGGTTGCATCTCGACTATGCATACTCAATTAAGCCTTTGTCTTTATTAGATGAGTGTATTGACAAATGTGAGGCATTACTCTCTAGAATGGGTTTTCATAGAGGTCAAGTTCACTTAAGAAAAGATCCAACACTTTCAGGGAAAACAAGAGATGTCTTGGCTAATGTCTCAATGGGAGGCTCAAAAGCTAGATGCCTTTTAGATAACCATACAGGAAAACAGATGAGCATTCAAGCAATAAAGGAGGCATGGGGAGAAAAAGATATCACATTTTATTTGGTAAGAGAGAATATTTGATCCAAGCTTTCTTCAAAAAATTTCCATTGGCATAAAATGATCATTACTCTTATGAATTTGCAGCATATCCTTCATATCCATGGGCCTTACTTCATGGAGGAGCAAGGCCCCCTAGCAACTTATAGCGGCCAAGGCATGGAAAGCATAAGATGAGAGGGCCAGGAAGTATCCTACTCTAGAAGTAGAGAAACCAATACCATAACCGAAAATCCTAATTGCCGCAATCTTCTCCAAAAACATCACCTTGTCTGCATTGTATTGTAACCCAAAGAAACCAAGTATCCTTGTAATTGCCTTGATACATAGTATAGGCCATGTTGCTTCCTCTGAGAAGATGTTATGAAATACCAAGAAAACATGTGGATCAATCCTTGCTAAGTAATGGCCAAGTGCAACATCTTTCAATGAACTAATACCAACTCTTGTCCCTTTACCCCATCCCAAGAAGTTATCGAAATCTTCAATCTCTAACTATAGAAAAAGATAAATATCAAATGAATTTTGAAATCAAACATATTAATGTGTATCTGACAAAATTCGAGATAATAGTACCAATTGATTTTCATCATTCTCTAGCTTAGTTGGATTCCATATGTTAATTGATGATTGTGCCTCATAGGTATCTTCCAATTCTTTCACATATTGCGACTCTTCTCTTCCAAAATGGAAAATTCCAAGTCGGTCTTGAAGACCCTAGAACTCCTCTTCAGTAATCCCATACTCTTTCTCAACATTCTTTTCCTCACAAAAACAAAGAGAAGGGGCATCCCCTGCTTCAATAAACTTGTCGTTTGTAATTTCACTGTCGAGTTTAAGTAACTCTTCTTTAGATTCATTTTCGACGTCAACAATGCCATTTGCAACATTAGAAGCCTCTACAATGATGGCTAAACAATAATCCTCCCTAAGATTGAAGAGCCTTTGTATGTCTACTAGTAGTATGTATTCCTTGTCCTTGATAGGGAAAGTTGGAAGTGAAGCAACAGCATAAAAAGAAGAGTCACATACAAGATTTGTATTTGCATGGTTTTCTTCAATAATGGTCTCAGCTTTGAATCAGGCAACATCTAGTTTGCCGGCAATATATGCTTCTTGCTTAGGGCCCAAACATTCCTCTGCATCCTTGTTATTTGCTACCTCGTCCAAAAGGTAGAAGCTAGAACATTTTGGACCCTCTAATTGTTGTTCATCAAATTTGACAGGATATTTAACAAGACTATACGCAATGAATGCAATTGTTTTGGACATTAGCCTTCATTTCCTAGAATGAGAAGAACAAAACAAATTTGAGGTACAAAACTGGTCAAGAGAATGAGATGTACACTTTCTTGAAAACAAAGCCTTCTCTGAAGGTGAGCTCCCAATAGGTATGTGAACATATTCCTTTACATCCTTTTCAACTACCATAAATGCAAGACTTTCAAACTCAACAAACTCCTCCAGGAAAAACTTCTTGCATGAGTTTAATACATGGTCAATATCCTAGTCAGTGTTGAAAATATCCTTTGCAGTTCCGTAATAAGATAACCCCATGCCATTCTGAAGAAGAAAGTCTAGGAGCCTTTCTGATGGAGAAACCTCTGTGATTTGAGATAATCTAGAAACCATGAATGGTGACTTGCCTTTGACTGGGAGACTTCCTAGGCATTCCCACACTTGCTTTTGAATAAGGGGAGGAAGCTATGGGAATTTTAGGGGAGAAGGCAGTACAACCAGAAGCCCTTGTTGACCCTGATGACAATCTTCTTCTTTTCTTATTAGGGGTTACCTGCTCTTGGAGCCTGCAACATCCTTAGGTTCAGACATGAGTGAAAGCACAATACAGTGCGAAAGTGTGCACCTAACCTCACGAACAATGCCTCCTCACTTTGTATTTGCAAATCTACGATACGGCGCAAAAGTGGGCAAACGACCTCAAGAACAATACCTCTCGCTTTGTATCAAGGGGTACACGAAATGGCACAAATTGACATATGAAACATTGAAAGTGGACCTCAACTCTAGCTAGGCTTGATAATTTGCAAAAAAAATCATAAATGTATAATTACTTGTTTATATAGATCAAAAAATATTTGCCACGTGGAAAGCCACGTAGACAGCCATGTGGATGGCACACGCAAATCCTAGCCAATAAAACAATGCCATGTGTCACCTACCTCGCTGGTATAAAACATGGCTCACTTTTCGAATCCACGAGCATGAATACACAGCAACATCAAGATCAACGATTGTCACATCGCCCTGTATTGGTCATCTGCAAATACAGCACGAGTAGGTGATTTTTAAACTTGCACTTCATTGCATTTGCATCGTATCAGTCATACGCAAATATGGCGCGAGTAGGTAAACATGGAATATCCGCTTCACTCCTTTCATGTCGTATCGGTCATCCGCAAATACAGCATGAGTAGGTTCATATTCAACCCGTGCTTTACTCCTATTGTGTCGTATTGGTCATCCCTTGTCATTCGCAAATACGACGTGAGTACTTCATTTCCAACCCCCGCTTTACTCTTGTCACACCGTATCAGTCATCTGTATGTCACCCACAAATGTTGTGCAAGGAGCTTCATTTCCAACTCGTGCTTTTCTCCTATCGCACTATATCAATCATATATCCATATGTCATCCACAAATATGGCGTGAGTACTTCATTTCCAACCCGCACTTTACTCTTATCGTGCCGTATCAGTCATCCATATGTCATACACAAATATGGCATGAGGAGCTTTATTTCCAACCCGCACTTTTCTCCTATCGCGATGTATCAGTCATCCATATGTCATCTGCAAATATGGCGTGAGTAGCTTGATTTCAAATGCACGCTTCACTCCTATTGTGCCATATCGGTCATTTGCAAATACGGTACGAGTAGCTTGATTTCAAACCCACGGTTCACTCCTTTCACGCCATATTTTTTGTTTCTCTTTGGGGTTTAAGGATTCTTACTTATGGTTTTAAAATTTTCTAACTTGTCTCATTTTCCAACAGATCATGCCTAGGACAAAGCAGACTGCAAGGAAGGTGTATATAGACAACAAAGAGAGTGAGGAAGAGACAAGGCCATCAGCTTCTCAATCTTTCCCTCCTAAGATCCTACCTACCCTTGGTTGCCCTCAATCTCCTGCCATGGAATCTAAGCAATCTAGTGCAGAGACAGTGTCTTCTCCTACCCATAGTAAGCTTCATCATGTACAATCCTCCCCTGCAACTGCCAAGTTTCTGACCTCCCTTAGAGCCCCTATTCAACAGACAGAACAACCTAGACCCTCTTATGCCCATGGAGAAGAATAGCCTTTCAAGTCCAAGAGAAAAAGAAAGTCTGGATTTTATTATGTTCAGAAATGTTTTAGTGAGATAAGGCACAAAGAGCTACACAGCATGTGATTGCAAAGACAACATTTATCAGAGTTGTCAAAGATGTTTCTTATAGATTATCAAGGGTGTCCAACACTGCAGTTGGCATGCAAAAAAAATGGCAACTTGCAGCTATTCTTTGCCTTCATGAGGCTGCTGAAGACTTCATTATTGATTTTATGAACGATTCTTACATTGTTGTTGCCCATGCTCATAGAGTGACTTTGATGAACAAAGACTTTAGTATGGTCAACAGAATCAGGTATAGGTTCGACAAGGTATTGATGCCCTTGCCCACTACTGATAAAAAAAAGTGTTTGAGATCCTTAACGTTCCTCCAAAATTGTCTAGGAGAGCAAAACGACCAATGATTGAGGAGATGACACATTTATACCCTACAAAGACCACCCCCCAACAAGTGTCCGCCCATCAAGAACCCGAACAAGTGTCTACCCACCCATCAAGAATGACCACAAGAGATTATAGAGTCAGAGGATAAAGTTTACAAGATGAAAATCGTTGTCCTTGGTCCTATCAATCTAAAGAGAATGGGGGAGGTATACGAGCAAATGGTTGTGAATGTCTCTTGCACTTCTTCAGAAGAAGACTATCTTAGTATTTTCCTTGAGGACAAATCCATGCTTGTTAAAGAAGATAATCAATTTTTAGATTTTGTAGTCTTTTTTTGCATAAGGTAAGTTTTTTTTACTCAATTTATTTTTTAATGGAATGATAGTGTTTTTTATTGCAACTGACATTCCTTTGTTTTTGCTATTTGTTTTAGGGTGTTGATTGCTTCTCTCAGCCAAGAAATCTCTAAAACTATAGTTATTGTTGATCCACTGTTATTAGTGGAATTGTTTTCAAGATCTTATTCAAGCATAGAATTATTTTTCAGAATGTTCGATCCAATCACAAACTACCATTTTTTTTTCCTTACGTCGAAAGGTATGCAATTTTGCAAAGGGCTTAATGTATACTTCTTTATAGTATGCATTTCTTACTAACATTTTACTTTGCAAAGGACATTGGAGCTTAATATATATTGATATTCTTACTAGAGAAATTATAATTATGAACTCTCTTAGTGGTATCCACGGTCAAGCAAAAATGTGCGTTGAATACAATAATCCTCACTTTTTGGTTTATTGTTTATTTTATTTGATTGTCTTTTTTTAGTAACATGTTTCCATTGACAGTGCTGGCAGGTTGGTGGTTACCTTTTTGGACACCACATATGAGGATCTTGATGATCCTCAAAAACCATATAGCTTTCTCTTACAAGAAGTGCCCTTGCAAAATGATGTGTATTCTTGTGGATGGAGAGTGATTTCAAATGTTTGTAGGACAATAGATTCAAATATTCTCAAGATAGATGGGGTTAATGTAAGTATCTTTCACATTCTTTTTTGAGCAACATATCTTTCAGTTTTCACAACTGTTGTATTATCATCAAATTTTATAATCATTCCATTTCTTTGTTTTAACTCCCTACAAGTATGAACTATCACTGCCCTAGCAACTTATTACAACTTTCCTTGCAGTGCCAACCGATTCATACACATGGTGGATAAGAGAGAGATGTATTGAGTTAATTTTGGACAGAGCAATCACGCCAGTTGACCTTGACTCTCCTCCACTTAAATCCATAACTAAGAGTAAGAGTAAGGCAAAAGGCAAGTCATCTGGAAAGATAAGTGAGGTAAGCTCCAAAAAGACAAAAATGCCAACACTTTCTCATCCATCTCCTCATTAGCCCCCTGAAGAGAAGAGGCCCCCTGTCCAAGTCAAATTCTTCAACCAACCAAAGAAAAAAGCCACTACCAGGAGATTACATATCTTTTAAAAAGTGATGAAGAAGTTACAAAGCTTAAAGAAGATAAATAGATGCAAATGAAGCAAGATACTTGTATATCTACACTTCAATTTTGTAACTCTTCATTCAATAAAAAGCTTTTTGTCAAATGTAAATGTCATCAATGTTTTCATATTTATGGCTCAAAGCTTAAAATTGTGGGAGGCAAGCAAGTCATACAAGAGAAAGAGTGTTCAACTCTTTTCTCAACTATTTTTCCGTTTACTTTGAACTTATATTCTAGGGATGTATAGTCTAGCATCTCCAAGGCATCCCTTACATATTTAAGATTCCAATTGGAAGTGATATTTACCTCTTTTTCTATAACTTGCACCTTAAGATTGAAAGGCATGCAATCTATATTAGAATCCAAGGGAATTGAGATGCCTAGTTTAAGTTTGTATCTCCTATAATCAAAAGCCAAAGCAAGAGTTTGTTGTGCTATATTATAACACAAAGACAAGGATTGGGGGCATACAAGATACTTCATGGTGTTGCCCTTATGGTCAACCTCTCTAGATTTCCAAAGCTTTCCTATAATGTTATCTAGTTCTGCTTCTGCAAAATTTCTACTTAACCAAGATACTTTTGTTCTCTGTAAGTTTGCTATTTTGAAGCAGGCCACAAAATATGTAAGGGGATAAACCATGGCAGGCATATTCTTTTTGAGATCCTTCCAGCAGTCAGGGACTTTTGAATATCTTGATATATTTTGAATTTAAAACTATGCATGGTTGCCTTATTAGGTTCCTCCCAAATTAGAGATGAGAGACTTGGCAATGGCAAATCCTCAACATATTCATCTGTACCCTCTTGAAACAGAACCACATATTATGCAAAATGTATAAAAATTATTCTCTCACTAAAAGAACTAACGATCTCATCAACATATATAATGTCTGCAAACGCCTTATGAATCACATTGAAAGTTTCACTCAAACTCTCCATAGGTTTCCATTCAGTTCTTGTAGATGGAAATATATCTACAACTAAGAACTCGATATTAATACTTGCTTAAATGAAAGAAAATATCTTATATGTTATCAACTTAAGACTTACAATGTGTTTGCTAGCAAACACGTTTATTAGGAGACAAGTGCATATCCTTGGCCATGCAAACATGTTGCACTTTGACTAACCACCCTTCATGCGTAATTTTGAAAGCAATGATATGCCCTTTCCAATGATGTTTTATATCCTCTCTCTTTTTTCTTTTGACCTTGTGAGAGCCTTTGCAAGAGGGCAACATGCTCACCCAATCATTTATGCAAAAGGTTTTGGGCTCCCAATTTTCGTCTACTCCTTGGCTATAGACAGCACAGGAGTTTATTAAATGAGATAGGCACCTTTTGGATGCCATACTTAGATTGAATTCGCAGAGAAAAGCACTCACTGAGAATGGCAAATGAGCAAAGAAATAAGCTCACTAAGAAAGACGAATGAACAAAGAAGAAATATTGAAAAGACTAATGAAAATATATTCGGGGTGGCAAAAGCTCCCAACTTCAAAAAATTCATTATTAACTTCACAACATCTTTATCATAACCGATTTTGTCAAATTTTATAAGTAAATACAAACTTTGGGACTACCAAAACATGTCAGAGTTTGAAGATTTTGGCTAAAAGAGGGGAGATAATCACGAAGTGGACTCTACTATCTCCAAAAGGAGGAGACAAGAATACCATATTCTTGCACACGTGTCAAACTCTCTTTGGCCCTTTCCTTAATCCCGTGATTAACAAAAGTGTATTTTTTAAAGCGTTTTTTGCCCTAATGGAGAAGTGGCATATTGACTTTTTTGGACATGTGCAACCTTCATCTACTACATGAAAACATTATATTGTTGTGGCGACAAACTATTTTACGAAGTGGTCTGAAGCCCACACTACAATGAAGGATAACTCCAAGGAGATGGCTAGTTTCATTTTGGAGCTAATTCTTTGCCATTTTGGTCCACCTAAGGAGCTTATGTCTAACCATGGGATGCATTTTTTGAATAATGTGATTGAGGCTTTGATGGAAGCTCTAAATATTAAACACAATAAGACCATGTCTTATAACCCCTAGGCAAATGGGCAAGTAGATAGTACCAATACATAGCTTGTGGAGATTTTATCTATGATAGTATCCGAAGGTAAGCATGATTGGGATAAAAAGTTATAAGTGGCTGTTTGGGCTTATAATATGACATTTAAGATATTTGAATCCCTGAGATATTTGAGACAGTGACTTGCCAACTGATTCCATGTCAATGGAATCGCTTTGCAAACTCCTTGACTAATTATGCATTTGTTGAAGATGTCTTTCTCAACTATGGTCCTGAGGGAATTTTACATTTGCCTCCTAATATCAAACCAGGGCTACTATGGGGACTACTTGTTGACATGTCCTATTTTGGTTGCCAATGGTTAGTATGGATTGGAGCCAAGTAATGATTGACCATCTTCCTATTCTTTCATGGAAACATCGGATCATTCAATGACATATTCATCAAACTCCCCTTACCATTTATGCAAGGGACTTAGCTAAAAATTTGATGCATTTAGTGTAGAGCCTAAGTAGTCTATCCCCTTGGTCTAGTTTTATGATTTAGTAGGGTTATATGGGGACCAAGGGTTTTCTTTCAGTAGTAGGTTGCTTAATGATGTGCATTCTGGTTGATTTCCTTGGGCCAAGAGGGCCATTTCTTTTGTAGTGAAATGCTATATTTTGTTAGGCCAGAGGCCATGTGTCTGTTTGGTGCAAGTGCATTTGATGGTTCTTTGTTTTGGTTCTAGACTAGACAGTTTTGAAGTAGCACCGAGAGGGAGCCAATTGCTACATGGAAACTTTTCACATTAGACTAGGTGATATCTTTCATTTCCAAGTTCTTTTTTCTTAAGTAGAATGTATTATGTGTATTTTGGGGATCGTGGTAGCATTCAAGGCATGAAGTCTTAGGATTAGGTTAGATATGTTTAGGGATATTTGAGCAATTGTTTGCTTCCTATAAAGACATTGTGGGGCATGTAAAGAGGTGTTTTAGAGGGTAGTCCTAGCGACCCTGTCCTTCTAGCCTACTAAGGAGCTAGTACTAAGAATCCCTATTAGTTGTAAGGTAGCTAGGAAAGCCTACCAAATAAAAGAGAAAAATAATAAATATATTTGAAATATATATAATATGAAGGTGTATAAAAAGGGATTTAAACCTTTACAGTAAAAACAAATCAAAAAGAAAAATCTCAAAGAGTTTATGTTCATCACCTTGTGAAGGCTTGGTAGGTTCTTGGGCATTTTTCCTTGTCTTCTTAGGGTGGCATTTTTCCGAAAGGGAAATAAGGATGGTTGGAGAAAAAATAAAAGTGAGAGGAATAAAAAGAAAAATTGTGTTGCCCTGCGAGAGCTTGGTAGATTCTTAGGTACCGAGACTAGACGTGAGGCTATTGCCTTGTTCTCCTTAGGTCACAATATGCTTAGCTCTCTCCTTTTTACACATCTGAGTACCAAATGATAAAGAATAGAGATTGAGATAAATGGATATATATATATATATATATATATATGAGACATGCTATAGAAATACTTGCTTAGTAGGAGTTCTCGGTCTAGTTGTCCTAGGTTAGATAGGCATCTCAAACCACCACTTATTTAGGATGACTTCTTTGATAGCTCTTTTAGCCAATTTGTGTTGGAGCAGTTGGTTTGCAACTAGCTCTTGATTTCTTTTTTAGATTATGCTTGGCCTATCCCTTCTGGAATTCATGCCTTGATTTTGTTAGGGGATAGAGCTAGAGCTATATTATGCTATATTGTGTATTTCATTTGTAGTAGCTTGATGTTCGCTGTCACCCTATCCCCTAGTCGCCACAATGAGAGTTGATTTTAAGCTGGAATTTTAAATGCAAAAGTGGTCGAGGAGTTGTAAAAGTGAAAATTTTGATTAAAAATATGTCAATCATAGATTGCAGAGTTGGAGTATTTCTAGGTGCATTTCAACACCACAAATCAAAGGCAAGTGTCCGTTTGTTGATCAAATTTCATTTGTCCCCCATTTAATAGTTGTAAGGTTTGGTGTTATAAAGCACTTACTTAATCTAGAAGCTGAAAAGCAAGAGAGGCATGCCAAATTAATAGTTTGTGATGCTACTAGGTTGCCATCTATCTAGTTAAATTGCAAATCTCGGGCCATTTACCCCTCCGTTTGGCTTGAAACCACTTGTTGGCAGTATGAATGCAAAGAAGGTAAATCATATAATTTATCAATTATGTTTAATAAGATTTAAAAAATGAGAATTTTCAAAAGCTCAAAGAGATGGGGGGAGGGTAAATTTCTCGGTGCACAAATGGCCCCAAAAATGTGATTTTTTACCCAATCAAATCACAAGGAATAGCATTGGTCATGCATTACTACAATTCTTTGCCTAAAATCGCCGCAACAAGTGTGAGAAATGATGCATTCTATTGAAAGTTCAAATTTTAGTCTTTTTCTCTCCTCTTTCTCTCTCACCATAATTGTTGTTTGTATGGGTTGAGAGAATGAGAAAAAATGGATGTTGGATCATGGTAAGATGTAAGGAATGGAGCAAGAAAGTGTAAAGGTGGTCGACAATGGTTGTGTGATAGCATCAATAGCTCCATTTCTTCAAAATACGATGTCACGTGTGTGGGATTTAGCATAAGTGTTGATTTATTACATATTATACTGTATCTATTGTGCCTATCATAAAAAATAGTTAAAAATGCTTGAGTTATATTTACAATATCTAAAATCATTAAAAAATCAATCAATTTCAATTGTTTATATAAAACGATTGCAAAACTCGAGATCTGAGATTTAATGCAAAAATGGAGATTTTATTAGAATCTGAGGATTCAATGTTGTTCACATGAAATAATAATTGATATATTAATGGACCACGATCCATACTAGTCACATAAATCAAAATTTTAGAAAAAATAAGTAACTTATGTTCAAAATAATGAAAAATGGTGAAAAATATTCTTTTCAAAGGAGAAAAATAGAGAAAATTTAGGTTTAATGCACTAAAAATTAGCCAAAATTAAGAGTGTATATGTGGATGTATAATGAGAATAGAGCATGATGATTTTTCTAAACCTACCTCCATTTATGTGTAAAGAGTCAGTATTTACTACTTATTCATACAAAAATGATAACAAAGCCTTTTACACATATGCACAAAAGCAAAACCTAAGTGATAGGGAGAAAAGGATTGAAAAGAGATAAGATTTAAATAAGTTTAGATGTCATTGCATATTATAGCATATAGGCTTTGGTTTATTTAGTTTAGAGGAATAGTAGCATGGGTTGACTCGATACTGTCCCTTTGCAATGCAGCATAATGTTAGGAAAAAGACTCATGAAAACATTGTTTTCATACAACACTTGACTTATCTATAGCTAAATTATTTGAGCATAATGAGTCATATACGTTGCATTTGCATTTAAGCATGGTGTCAAAAGAAAAAATCATGGATGCATAGCACTTATATGCCTAGTTGTAACCAATATTGAGTGTGTTAGGTTCTTTTGTTATAGGGTAGCATGATGATCTTTGGGGAGATGCTATGTGAGCCTAAAATATTCCATGATCATTATATACATCATGAGACGATTTTGTCATGCTTGTTCGTTACATTTGAGAGGGCACACCTTAGAGCTTATTTGTGGGGTGTAGGAGAGTCGTACGAGCCATTACAATCAACTAGGGATGCTCTATTTATATGTATGACAAAGTATTAGTCACCTATATGTATGGAATACTCCCTTTGTGCTTGGAGTCATGATGAACTCATGCCTATAAACACCTTCATTAGATAAATCATTTTGTAGCATCTAGGCTCTCCTAGCTGCAAGGCCGTGGGGGGTTGTTTGGAGGGTATAGGAGCCTCGACTAGAGCCTTAGAGCTAGTGTCGGGTTGTGACTTAAGTTACGTGAATGAACACTGTGATTAAAAGGGATTAATTAAGAAAAATAATTTTATGTGTATAACTTAAATGTGCTAGATAAGTAGACAACTAAACTACCAACTTGAGGAAAGCACAATGGTGTGATTCCTGACGAATCTATTATAAGGCAAGGTGATCTCAGTAAGTCAAGAGCTTCTTTACAAATTTGATGCATTATAGTATAGGAAATATTGACCCATAGAAGTAATTAGAACCTTGACTTAGTATCATTTTAGGGGAACAGAGTGAGACTTTGCCTTATGGGTAGAGAGTCGACATACTCATACTACCCCTCATTTCTCACTCTCCTTGAACCAAGTGTAATATGAGTCCCAGGCAATCTAGCACAAGCACTTTCTTGAAGACCAATGCTAGTGAACCTAGATAGGTGACCTTAGTTTACTTAAAACTTGAAATTCAAATCAATTCTCATGGGAATGGTGAAGACATGCCAGTGAAGTGGACTGGAGAGAGTCTAAATAGCAAACCTCATTTTATTTGAAAGAGTGCTGAGTGACATCACCTAGAAAATCATCTCGATGGATCACTAAATCATACTACTGAGGATGTCTCAAGTGGGCACATCACACCAAAGCAAGTTGACTCCAAAATGAATTGATGAAAGGTCAACTAGTCTATATAATCACTATAAAACAATGTCAAAAAGGCTAAATAAAGCACTTTACCTTCTTGGATTTATGACTTCAAAGATATCTTTACACTTTCCAAAAGAGCAGACTCAACTGCCCCCAAATCATGAAGTTGACTATGACATAATCAATATCATCGCGGCCATACAAGACATCCATACCTAAAGCCATTGAGTTTAAGGAATAAATAATGCAATTAATGAGCAAAGATTCATCCACTCAAGTAATTCATCCTAGGTGGGTATACTTGTTCTTTGCCAAAAGAAGAAAGGGATATCTCAAACTCTTTATAGGAATAGATTCAATGGTGGTCAAGAACAAGTATCCTATACCTAGGATTAATGAACTCCTAGAGGGTCTACATGGAACAAATGTGTTTTCAAATATAGAATTGATTGTTGGATATTATAAAAACTTGAATCAAGGCAAGATATCCCAAAGACTACCTTCAATACTAGATATGGCTATTATAAATTCTTCATCATACCATTCGAGTTGACAAATGCTTAGGCAACATTCAATTGACTAATGAAAGATACCTTCTAATCATATTTGGATACTCTTATGTTGGTATTCTTTGTTCATGTATTTGTATACTCCAAAGTATGAAGATCATCTAAGGATTGTGTTACATGTTGGGGTAAAAGGCCCTTGGGCCTGCCCCTGTATAGTGACCACCTATATTCTTCATTCATATATATGAGATAGTGCACTAAGGCTATCATATCACTTTTGGACAACACCTACATTGTGTGTGCTCTTCTCTCTCGCATCTTCCTCTTCTCCTTCTCCACTGCCATTGCATCCCCTTCAATTAGTATCAGAGCTTTGGATCAGAGCTTGATCGTGGATCTTGGCACGGCATTACTCAGCCCGGATTGAAGACCTAGAGCTTGGAGCTTCAATGCCAGGCATGGCTTCTTCCCCCCGAGGTAAGATTTCATCTCTCGCCTCTCCCCAGTCCTCATAGGCTCTTTGCAAGTGTTCCTTGGCTTCATTGGGCACCTTATATGCCCCCTTATCCTCAGCATAACCAACATGCCCCACAGTAGCAACTCATGGTTTTTTTGCACCTGTTTCATATTCTAGCTCAAAATTCCCATTTTTTCTCATATCTCGGGCATCTAGAACCCGATTTAGGAATGATAAAAGTCTAACTTGGAGTTTTTGTATGCTCTAGGCGCAGTGGTGATGTCAAATATGCCAAATTCTAATCACAGAATTTTTTGTAACAGATTTGAGTTGATTTACAGCAAGAAAATGTCATGCTCTTAGCTTATGTGATGCTCTTGAGGCTTGGTATTTGATGCCCAAATGCTTTGGGGGATGTTTGCCCAATGTTTTGAGATGCTTTGGGAATTGGTTTGAGCTTCCATAGCTTGATTTATGCAGGGATTTACTACTATACATTGTTTAGGTGGCAAGATTTTATCGGCTTATGCATAATACTCTTTGTTGACATTCGGGTGTCCTGTTGGATGTATTGATGCTTGGTCATCATGGTTTATGCCCGGATATGCTATTTGAGAGCTATTGAGCCTTGATTTGGATACCGACACTTCATTGTTAGTTGGGATTTATGCTATCTTGGTTGACAAGTTATTTTACCTCCAGTTTGGTTATGCCTATGGTCTACGGGTGCTTCCGACTACTTGGGATGATATGCTGATGTATTTGAATTATGTCACTTTGATGTTTATGCTCCCGAATGATTCTTGAGCAAAGATTAGAGCTTAATTCTTGGTTCACTATCATTTTCTTTGTAGTTGGCATTTCACTTAACAAGGTTTATGCCGCGTGCTACCCATTATGGGACTGATGTCTGATGTGGATGCTTTTGGGTTCCGACTACAGTATGGCAGATGTTTGGGCTTAAATCGGCTTGCATTTGAGAATTTTGTGGAGTAGTTTGCATTTGGTTGGCTTATCACTTATGCAGATTGGATGCTATCTTGGATTTTCTTAGATGTTGATACATGTTTAGTGCTTGCTCCATTTTCTTGGCAGTTGGTTATTGAGATTTCATTGCTCATTGATTCTTGGTTCTTTATGGGTTACTTCTTGATCAGTGGACTTCTTGACAATGCTTGGTTTTAGAACTTATGGCTTTGTTGCTTTTGTGTTGCCTAGCTTCTATGCTAGTTGGGTTGCTTTTGCCCATACAAGTCAGAGAGCAGTTGCTCTTGATACTTACCCTACTTACCCGTCTATGCACATGGTCTACTGTTGTATACCTTACAAAGCCACTTGTATGGATGATGTTGTATAGATGTTTGGGCTTCTCTTGGAGCTTGACTCTTGCAGGATGCTTTGCCACTTGTCAGTCTTTAATTGACTTGGATGTTCCTAAGTGGCACAATGTACTGTGCAAAGCTATGCGTATGCATATGGTTATGGGCTGATTTCATGGCTAAATACCATATTCTCTTATGCTTTACCGTACTGTGGTTGGTTATGTCATGCAGTTGGCTACGACTCTTCTTCATGTGGAAGCTTTTGCATCCTTGGTTGATGCCTTTATGTCCTCCCATCCGTTGAGGTTTCATGAGCCTTTGCAACATGCTTCTACCACTGATGTACTTGTAGATGATTTCCTTTATGAGCAAGTTCCCTTCGTTGGGACAGCCCTCGACTCCTTGAGCTCTGTGGATGCTATGGATAGCCCTATTCATGATGACTTGGATTCCTCATCATCTTCTACAGGTTCTTCAGTTATAGATGTTGTATGCTTCCATTGCGGAAAGCATGGGCATGTTAAAAGAAAATTCTTTAGATGGATTAGAGAGCAGCAGAGACAGAGATGAACTCGACATGAGCAGAGAGTCAGTGATGCAGCAGGTATTACCACTCTTTCTAGTGGTGAGGTACATGCAGTTACCCATGATGATGCAGTTGAGCATGTCCTCCCATCATCTAGTTTCCCTACAGCTTACTTGCTCAATGATTAGGCCCATGCCTTTGATTGGCTTTTCAACTCTATGGCATCTTGTCATGTTACCCCTCATAGAGCATGGTTCTCTTCTTACAGGGAGGTTGATGGATGTATTGATCTAGGCCTTGAGCAAGACTTATGCTATTGTTGGTACAGGGGACATACACCTAGCTTTGCCTAATGGGACTTCTCTTATGCTCAGGGATGTTCTACATGTTCCCATGCTCAGCAAGAGCTTGATTTCTATCAGTCAGTTGCATGATGCAAGTTATTATGTTTCTCTTCAAGATAGATCATGGAAGATTTGTCGTGGTTGCTTGGTTTTGGATAGAGGTTCTAGAGTTGGTTCTCATTACCCAATGCATGTCTCTCATGTGGGAGATTCTATGGTTGCAATTATCGGGATACCACATGCATTGTTATGGCATTATCGCCTAGGCCATATGCACCACAGGGAGATGGAGACCTTGTCTCTTTCAGACTCATTACTGCCTCCTATGTCACTTATAGATCTTGATGCTGCCCTAATTGTACTCTTGGTCTTTGCAGAGCCCCCTTGGCTTATGGCTATCGTATGAGGCATGCTCCTCTAGATCTTGTCCATTGTGCAATATATGGACCTATGCCTTCCCAGTCACTTGGTGGAGCATCATACTTTGTGACCTTTGTTGATCATGCTACCCACCATGTTTGGGCTTTTCCCTTGGTGCAGATTGAGGATGCTGCAGTTATGCTTGACAGGTTCATGGATTATGTTGGTAGCATGTCTAGGTGCTTGCATATGGATTATGAGAGTCATGCTCTCTCTCCCAGCTTTCGGACCTCTTGTCTAGTAGTAGTATAGCATTGATTTCTTATGCCCACAGTATTATGGGATTGCTCATGGCATGTGCTTGACCTTACAGGCGAAGGTTGCTTCTATGCCTACCACAGTTGGGTTATCCTATGGCTTTTGGGCTGAGGCCCTTATGACGGTAGTCTACTTGCTTAATAGGACGACGTGTCTGACCTTGGATGGTATTACACCACACGAGGCATGGAGTGGCATGAGATCCTCCTATAATTACTTGAGGATGTTTGGCTACCAAGCATTTGTATGTATGCCAGACATGCCTATGTCACGCAAATGTATCCTCCTTGGTTATGGAGATGGTGACTTTCAAGCTTATAGGTTATGGGATTTGGATGCCCAACAAGTTATATGCAACCATCTTGCTGTCTTTTATGAGACATGGACATCTCTCAAGCCTCTTGATGCGCGTTCAGTGCGCTTTATGGTTGATGCTACAACCATATTGCAACATTGGATAGCATGGTACCTTGTCTAAGTCTACTAGCAACATGTAGCTCCTCCTCAATGAGAATTTTATCAATCAAAGAGTTCTCTTATTGGCTAGCTCCGTGGCTAAGTTCATACCCCAAATGGCAATTAGTACTCAAAAGGAATTTGTTGCCACATAGGTTGGGTCTCTCCATCATTTGGCCAATCGTTCCTCTGAAACTATGGGCTCCAACTTCGGCCATTGTAGAATGGTTTTCAAACCAATATTTTTCAAATTGACTTTGATCCTTTGATTGTCACTTTAGCTGCTCTATATCAAAGAGATTTCGTTGGCAAAGCACTTCGTTGAATGTCACAGTTAAGCATAGTTTGTCAGCTTACTCATCAGGGATGAGTTGCATGCATTCATATAGGAGCATGTCATAGTGCTCATTAAGATATTCTTGCTCTTCCCAAGATAGTAGATATGACCAATATTCCTCAAGTTGCTCCCTAGGGAATGTGCCCATGACTGCAAGGATGTAAGCACGTGAGAATAATTTGAGTTTAGCCTCCAACTCAGTCAAGCACTCTATGACACTTCTATGTTCTATGATTGCTATCTCATGCAAGGTTCTGGGAGTTTCCCTAGGCTTTACCATAGCTGGGGGCTCAGGCCTAGATGAGCAAGATTGGTCAATGCTAGGATTGCTTATGTCCTCGGGGTTTTCATGTTTCTCCTGAGGCTTTGCTGCTATTGTGTCATGGTTCTCCTCAGATGTGACTGGTATAGTTTTGTCAACCTGTTGCGATGGTGTGTATCCACTTTTGATTGGTCAATGCAAGTTCTATTGTTGGTGGATTGAGTGTTGCAAGCAACCGTTGATGGTAATGGTTGCTTTGACTTATCAGAACACATGGATATGTCTGAGGTTTCACTACTATTAGGAGAGATGGAAATGGGTTCATTCGTTGATGGACTCGGTGCTTTATTCCTTAGCTCTTCAGCACTCATGGTGATATAGACAAGAGAACAAACTATTGCTCAAGTGAATTAGGTTCCAAGACATAGGCCTCATAAACACAATCTTGAGCTGAACATGATAGAGACACTGAATAAAGTACAAAGTACAAAATAGCATTGCCTTGAAAAATGAACCAGGTACATGTCTTTATAGCTTTTCAGCTTCTCCACTCTCCTCACTGTGCATATGGGATTCATGATATCTCTTCTTGGAGCATACATCATTTGTTATTTCTCAACACCCCCCCTCAAATGATGAGCCCCTACACTTGCTAGCTTTTTCCCCCCTACATGATAACATGGCCCAGGAGACTAGCTCATAGGCAGCCTAGTCAAGTTAAAGTTTGAGACTTTACATCTTTGGCAGGGGTTTTCACAAAGCAGATCCACTATGGGAACAAATTCCTTAGAACAATGTGTCAGAATTGTTGATGGTAGCGGAAGCATCTTCTTCTTCTTCTTCATTCATGAATTGACTTTGGTGGTGGTCATTCTGCATCTATTGTGCTCTTTTCTTTTGAAAACATTCACTAGAAATATGGCCAATTTTACCACAATAATGACATGTCATTCGACTTTTGTTGTCGGTGTTAAATCCTCGACCTCTTCCTTTGGGTCGTCTAGTAGCTCCTTTGGTGTATAGGAGATTTTCCCTTGAGCTGGACACTTTTACATCTTTGCTTTTAAATTTGCTTTCTCCATCAAGCAATGAGTGCTCAATGTCTTTGAGTGAGAGATTGGGAACATTACTTAGTGTTGAAACAAGGTTCTCATATGGTTCATGATTAACACTGGCAAGTAGCACTGCTATTTCCTCATCCTCATCAATGTTCTATTTAAGAGTTGCTAGCCGAGTTTTAAGGCTCTTGACCTTATTCATGTGTACAGTCATAGATGAACTATCTTTTACATCCAACTTATAAAACTGCATAAGTAATTTTACCTTTGAATTCTTTGCTTGGGTACCAAACATCTTGTTAAGTTCCTCCCAAGCGGTCCTAGCATCTCTAATGCTAGAGATATGATGTAGAACACCATCACTTAGTCCCCAGGCAATGATGCCTAGTGCCTTGTTATTCATCTTCTTTCATTCTTTGGCTTTTGATGAAGTTACTGCAAGAATCCCGCTTTTTGAATCTTCTTCGATGTCATCTGCATCACCTTCATCATTTTCAAAGAGACCCTAGAGGTCTTTCCTCATGAGGTGGTACATGGTCTTTTCCGTCCAGGCATGGAAACCTTCTCCATTAAACTTTGCTATTTGCTCAAGTTCTGCCATGTTGATCAGCTTCAATTATTCAACAAAAGAGTTGTATTTCGATGTGTCAAGTGACACAAGTGCAAAGTAATGTGAATGCACACTCTGTAGTATCAAGAGATATTATGTCTTCTCTTTAAACTTAACTCTTCTTCCTTCTTGATGGTGATTATTTGATGCTTGAATTTTCCTTCAACTTGAGTCCTTGCTAGAAACTAAGCTAGGAGCTCAGATCAAAGTGGCAAAACCTTCCAATGGAGTGAGTAGAATGAGATGGAAGAGGAGCTTGATGATGATATCTGATTAAATATTCCAAGTTTTCCAAACACTCCACAAATGTCTTCTCCTTGATGTTTATCACTAAGTCAGTGAATCGGAGTGGAAATAGGTTGGTTTGAGTGTCAAAAGAGAGAAAATGAATTGAGTTTGTGAGCTTGAAGCTCAAAAGACTTTGGCTTCCATTAGGGTTAAACAAGCCGACTAGTTTTTTGCTTGTAGCAGGAGCTATAGTGAATCTTTTGAAGAACCCTCTGGTGGTGAGATAGCTCATACAATGGGCTTGAAATGCCCTATAGCTACAAGCTGGATTGTGGCATGCATGAGTGGTGGGAGCTGTACAACAGCACGTAGGCACAAATAGGGCAGTGAGTTCCAATTTCTGCAATGTTGGAGCTATAGAGTACCAATGTCATCAATTGAGGTTCCAGGAGAAAGCTTCTTAAGTAGAGGAAGATATCTCTAGAAGGAATCACTAGAAGATATGGTATGTAGAGAGAGAACTAGAAGCTCCAAGGTGGGTAGGTGCAGTCTGGCTATGGCTGCCACAAGGTCCAACTGAGATTCAAAGTTAAAACTGGAGACATGAGTTGAATGTGAGTTGGTTAGAGATCACCAAAGGTGAAGGGAGACTAGAGAGTCAGAGTATGAGTTGTTCCATGCCCAATGGGCTCTAATATCATGTTATAAAACACGGATCTAGAGCATAGCACTAACTATGGAGGACGGAAGTCGATAACAAGACTCATGGTGACATAGACAAGAGGACAAACTATTGCTCAAGTGAATTAGGTTCCAAGATGTAGGCTTGGACTCATAAACACAATCTTGAGCTGACCATGATAGAGACACAGAATAAATTACAAAGTGCAAAATAGCATTGCCTTGAAAAATGAACCAAGTACATGTCATTATAGATTTTCAGCTTCTCCACTCTCCTCACTGTGCATATGGGATTTAGGACATCTCTTCCTAGAGCATACATCATTTGTTATTTCTCAACAAGGTGTCTGATCTAGACTCTTGTCCTTACCCATTATTGGAATATTCCTCCATTGCTTCTTCTTATCAAAGCAGGTGTTGTGTTTAGAGCTATTTTTCTCTTACTCTGGAGGTTCGGGTGACTCTAGTGTAGAACGAAGAGGCTTTAGGGTTCCTGTCATGTAGGCTTGGACAGAACCAGTTGAAGAAGTCAGGGTTGTACTAATGGGAAGCATAGAAATCTAGGAATGCAGGGTCTTGAGTGAGGTTGAAGACATATGCACTAACATCAAGAACCATACTCCCTACTCCTAGCCTATTAGCCACGTGTAGAACTTCTTCTAGAAGTAGTTTATCATATAAGGGATGTTTTTAGCCAATGGCAAAAATTTGGACCTCATGGACCGCTACCAACACTCGTAATGAGGTTGGGGCAATGTACATGGGATCATGTATTGATGTCCAAAGGGCTTTCCTTTGCTCAGCGAGTGTCATTAGTCGGTGGCCAATTTTGGCTGCCAAACTTTGGTAAGAGTACCATTTCTGCACAAAGTCACCTTGTCCTTTCCCTTTCGTTTGATTTCTTTGAGCTTTTCCTTGTTTATCACACATTGAGCAATATAGAGTGAGGGTGTCAAGCGTAATTCTCTAATTGTGGCTTTTGGGATGTCCTTTATGACTTATTCAATGACAGCTACATAGTGAGAGCAAAGATGTTGTTGCTCATCCCAAGTTAGGGGTTCGGCTATCAACTTTGTGTGCTCTGGTATTGGCCTTCCAATTTCATCATGGACATACGCATGTGTGATAGCTGTTAGCTTGTGATCAAGCTTCATCAAGCACTTCCTCTCTGGTTCATTGGTCAGATGTGCCATCTTCTTGGCCAAATCTTTGAGAGATTTCTCCCCAAGCCTAGGCTTTAGGTGCTTCACAAGTGCTAGAGGTGTCAAGGATGTTGGTTGAGCCACCTCTTCTACAAGTGAATTGCTAAGGACATGTTCCGCAAGGGGCATTATCACAGCCAAAGTGTTGAGATGGCAACCTCAACACGTGCGGATATTGATGATGGACCGCCTGGCTAGATGAGTCCTCACGTCTACACTTAGCACATTGGTGGTCATTATGATACTCACATGGCCACTGACTTATCACTTATTATATTTTGTTTGTTACACCTACCTACAGCTGGCAAAGACATAGCGCCAATCGATTAGTGTAGTCAGTTATGCACTGTTTGACTTAGTAGGCCACTTTCCTTTATGTTGTATCTTATCTATACTTTGTGTACATTATATAGTGTGTGGAAGAAGAAGAAGAAACCAGCATGAAAACGTTTTGGCCTCTATCTCTCTTCTTGTGTTCTTGAGTGAGCTTCCTCTTGTGTATACAGTGTGTGTTTGGCACAGCAGCTCAAGCAAATCCCCCCACCACGCAATTCTTGACATGGTATCAGAGCTGCACCACTGAGATAGGCTGATTTCGAAGGTTGAAGTGAAGGAGAAGAAGCAAGGTTCGAGCAAGCAAGCAACGGGTAAGAAGCTCTCCCATTCTTCCACTCTCTCTCTTGGATAGTGCCTGTGGAGGCACCGGAAGCAAGGTCGAGCAAAAATCTCAGATTGCTATGAGATTTGGTGTACGAGCAGATCACTGCATATTCTGCAAATAAGTTTTTTAGGCTCGTCCCGCAGTTATTTTGGGCATCTGAGACTATTTCAGGCCTCGTTTTAGAGCCGTAAGGTTGCGGACAACAGTTTCAGGATACACTGTGATTTCGGTTGTATTGACCGAAAGTTGGTGCGCAGGTTACAGATTGTGAATCTGTAATTTTTGAGGTGTTTGCAGGAAGCAAACATAAGGTTTATCTACAAACAGGTTGCAGATTACATGTACTACTGAGCAATCAGTGAAAAAGGTTGTTTGGTGTATTGTTGTGCGCGTGTTGTGAAAGATTGCAGAAGACTAGCTTGCTGTGTTGTATCCTTGTTTGTGATAATGGCAGAGAACAGTGAAAACCCCATTATTGAGAAGCTCGACAAGAACAACTACCATTCATGGAAGTTCTGTGTGACGAACTTCCTTATTAGAGAGGGCCTTTATGACATTGTCTCAGGTGAAGAAAAGGAGCCAGAGCTGGGTATCCCTTCGAGTGTAGTTAAAAGCATGGAAAGAGTGGAATGTGAAAGACAAAAAGGTGATGTACTGGCTATCTGCAGTCATTGATAATACTATGCTGGGACATATCAGGAATGCAGAAACTTCACACGCAGCTTGGACAATTTTTGAGAGCATATTTTCAGTAAATACAAAGGCACGAAAGATTCAACTCAGGCAAGAGTTGAATGCCTTAAAGAAAGGGAAAATGTATGTCAATGAGTATGTGTTGAAGGTGAGGAGCATTGCAGATGCCTTAGCAACGATTGATGCAATTCCGGATGATGATGATTTGGTTTCATCCACTCTAAGTGGCCTTAACAATGAGAAGGCATAAAAATCATTTGTTACTTCAGTATATGTACGGAAGCCATTTCCAGATTTTGATGAATTGATCTCTCTCATGATTATTGAAGAGATCAATATGCAGGGTGATTCGTCAGAAAGAAATGGTGAACATTTCCAAGCATTTTACTCGAGTTCAGGAAGGGGAGATGGAAGATCCTCTTTGAGAGGCCGTGGTATGGGACGTGCTGGTGATAACCAGCAAAATAGGTTCAATCAACAGTTTGGTGAAATGTAGGTTTCTGGAGGCAGATGAAACTTTAGAGGTAGGGGGAGCTCTAGAGGAAGAGGTGGATGGCAGAATAGAGGTTCTGGAAATTCTGCTATTGTTTGCCATTATTGTGGCAAAATAGGCCATATTACAACCCATTCTTATGCAAAGAAGGATGATATTCGCAGTGGTAAATTGCAGCAAGGAAACTATGCATCGTCTTTACGATAGAATGAAGACAGAAATGAGCGTCTGTTTGTTATGCAGCATATGATGAATGCGGTTATGGCAAAGGGGATACATGATGATGTATGGTATGTCAATTCAGGTGCATCTAATCATATGACCAGTCATGTTGAATGGTTTGGAGAGATGCAGGACTTACAAAACACAGGTTATGTGCAGATAGGTGATGATTCATCCCACCCAATTTCACACATTGGAAAGGTTCCCTTGTCCTTGTATGATGGCCAGACAAAGAGTCTGACAAGATGTATTACATATGCCATCAATTACAAAGAATCTAGTATCTGTTGGCCAAATGGTAGAGCAGGGATTGCAGGTTCGTTTCAATGCAAAAGGTTGTTTTGTAGAAGACTTTAATGATAAGTGTAGGTTAGTCGCAAAAGGAAGTAGAGTTGGCCAAATGTTCACTTTAGATGCTGCAATTCCTACAATGTGGATGCTGCTATGTATGCTAAAGCAAAAGGAGTAGTTGCAGATATTGAAATATGGCATAAACGTATTGGACATGCAAATGTGCAAAGGCTAAAATTAATGCAGTCCAGAGGATTGGTTACAGGGTTGCCTTCTTTTAGAGTTGCAGAATTGCATAAAGTCTGTGAAGCATGCCAGATTGATAAGTAGGAGAGACAACCCTTCTTGCATAATAGAGAAGTGAGCAGAAATATACTTGATGTAGTACATACAGATGTTTGGGGGCCTACACAAAATGTATCTCTTGGTGGCAGCAAATACTTTGTCACATTTATTGATGACTGTTCAAGGAAGTTATGGGTATACTTCATGAAGGAAAAAAGTGATGTGTTTGAGCACTTCAAATCTTTTAAGGCAGTTGTCGAAACAGAAACAGGATTAAAAGTAAAGTGCTTGAGATCAGATGGAGGGGGAGAGTACCTCTCTAATGAGTTCAATGGCTTCTTGAGGACTCATGGGATAAAGAGGCAATTTACTTGCAGGTATATCCCACAGCAAAATGGTGTTGCAGAAAGAAAAAACAGGCATATTGCAGAAGTTGCACGAGCATTAATGGTTGAAAAGAATATGCCTAAACATTTTTGGTCTGAGGCTGTCCATACTGCTGTTTACATTATGAAAAGAACTCCCATAGCTGCAGTTCATGGGATGACTCCTGACGAATGCTTTACTGGCAAGAAGCCTGATGTATCGCACTTGAAGGTATTTGGCTATGTTGCATACATTCATGTGCTAGATGAGCTATAGAAGAAGCTTGATCCAAAGGCAGAAAAATGTGTTTTTATTGGATACTCTTTAAAGCAAAAAAGGGTATCATTGAATAACCCTGTCACAGGTGAGTTCAGAGTGAGCAGGGATGTTATCTTTGATGAGATGGGAAGTTGGTATACACCTGTTGGTGATCTTTTGGATGATGATAATGATCAGAACAGCTAGCATAAATATAAACAAGAATCACGGAGTCTTAGTGGACCACAAACATCATCTGGTACTACACCTACTACAATGAGCCCTTGGTCTGGGGAGACTAAGGAGTAGCCCCACATCTTCAGGTGGGTCTATAAGTGTTGCAGGGAAGGACAAAGGAAAGAAGAAAGTGTTGGATGGTAATGATGCATCTACCAATCATTTGGGATTGGATGGAGATTCTAGTGGTTTGGAGAGCTTGGATGATAAGCTTGGTATTCCTTCAGTCAGGACACCAGGTGTACAGAGAGCTCATAGTAATGTAAAGGCTCCATTGAGTGATCCGATTGTACGCAGATCTAGCAGGGTCAGATAACCTGTTAAAAGATTTGATTTTGAAGGTTATGCAGCTCACCATTATGCTTATATGGTGAAACTAGTTGAGGATGTTGAGCCCACTTGTTTTGAGGATGTTGTTGGTCATGCTCATTGGGATCCAGCAATGGATGAGAGATGGCTGCATTAGAAGCCAATAAGACTTGGGATTTGGTACCCTTACCTAAGGGTAAGAAAGCTATTGGTTTTGGGTATGAGAGCTTTCGCTCAACCGCCAAGACCCATGAACCGCTTATTGTTTCAAGCATTCCAAGCCGAGCACTAATGGCTACCTCTCACATAGCCGACGCGCCATCCATATCTACGGGTGTAGTGAGCTTACCTCCATGCCGATCGAGTTACCTCCTCTCCCGTGCACTCCAGTAGCTCCATGATCCAAGTGCAAGCTTCAAGCAAGCTCCATCCTCAAGTTCCACGCTTCAAGCTCCATAGCCGCGAGCAAGAAAAGACAAGAGAAGAAAAGAGAAAAAGAGAGGTGAAGATGGAGAGCTTCTCCTCCCCGGTCCCTCACCCTCACACACTCACTCCCTCACACCCTCACACTCCCTCTCTCAAGCACAAGCTCAAGCAAGCAAGAATAAGAAGAAGAAGAAGAGGAGGCCCACTTTTGGCCATACACAAGAATGAGCTTCTCATTCACTTTTCAACTTTATATACAAAACCCTAAATTCCTTTTGGGCGGTCATCCCCTTATCCCCCTTTTTTACATGGCCGGCCGTGACCTAGGCCATTTTTCCCATTGTCCTTCTATCTTCCTAGCTTCATTTCCACCGCCCGTATACATTTACAAATTGCACGGGTGAGAGCCTGACACTCCTTAAATTAAATCGTGATGTACTTGTGCTCTTTTACAAAAGTATTGACTTGCACTTTTCCTTGTGCGCTTTTTTCCCTTATTTAGGACTTTTCTGCACTTCTTGTGTTTCTAGATTTTTCTTGGCGTGCCTTCATCTTCCATTTCACTTTTGCCTTGGCCTTGTCTTCTGCTTTAGCTTTTTCGGATTTTCCACCTTTGTTCGTTTGAGGGTTAACATTATCCCCCTCCTAGACGAGTGCCAGTCCCATGGCACTCACCGTCGTGGGTAGCAGGCTTTGGCATGCACTGAAGACATGGGTGAAAGGGACATTGATGGTTGTTGTGGAGGAGTGTTGGTGGTGGTGTGGAAGAAGGTCATTGGGGGCATGTTGGTGGCCTAGGTGGCTGGTGGTAGGGTTATTGGAGTTGGTGGTAGGGCTGTTCGTTGTTGGGGATTGCACTAATGGCTAGCACAAGTGTTGGTTTGTTGGGGATTCGGCACATGACAATTCTTTGACGGGCTTCCGGGATGATAAAGGATAAGAGTTCAGAGTTGGGTGTCGATGAAGAGCAAACAACACTTTCGTTGAAGTCTTCAATACTTGCAATTGAAAACCTCTCATAGGTAGTCTCTCCCTAGGGGTAGTGCTAGTCTTCTCTATCATGCACAAGACATAGTTCAATTAGTTTGGGAGACAAGTCGAACTCTAAGTAAGCTAAGAGTATTGTCCTACACTTAAGGACCCAAACTGTGTATATATTTTGGTGCAGATATTATGTGAGTGCTCGTGCATACTTAGATATTACGTAGTTAGAAGACCGCGGCTGGTTTCTCGTAACAATATGTGGATGAAGCAAAGGTATCCATGTTGAGAAAAAGTACACGTGAAGGTGTATGCGACATCCTTTGCGTTGTGACTACACGACGTAACATAATTGAACACAAGGACACTGCATTGTCGGTAGCTGGTAGCTATTGGACCTGCGTGATGAGGATAGTGTACTTTTCATGGCCATTCATGCGGTGCTTACCACAATTGATTGCAATGGTATTAAGGCAGAGTGTAAGAGGGAATCGTACAAATGGGTCAGGGTGACAGGTCTAACCATAGGCAAGACAAGCTCCCTAGATATGTCATGCCCTTGATGTGCCCTGAACAATTGTGGGTGATGCTAAAGGGCTAGGGGACTAGGGATGGAGCCAGCCGACTAAGATCACTGGACGTACCTAATTTAAGGACCCCTAGGTGTTGTGCTGTGATCGTGGGTGCTTCGTATCTTTTTATTCTTTTCTTTTCTTTTTTCCTTTTCCCTTTTCTTTTTCGTTTCTTTTTCTTGTGCTTTTCTTTTTCTTTTTCTTTCTTTCTTTCTTTCTCTTATCTTTTCTCCTTTTTTTTTTGAACTTGCTTGAGTACAATCATTGCAATATGTTGAGGCTATCAGCCTTTCAATGGGTTGGGAAATGTCGAACTTCGAAGGCTCAAGAAATGGATATTACAATGATGATTATGCCGTAGCCTCGTTGTTAGAGAAGCAGTCATTGAGATGGGAAGATACACTTGAGATATTACAACCCTCTTTGGAACGTGCAATGTTGGTACAATTGGGGTAACAGCTGCCGTGATTTCCCGACGTAGAGTGTGCGATGTGGGCACTTGCACGGGTGATTTTTGCTTTTGGCAGTGGGCTTTGTCACGGCTCTTTGTGGGGTCGGTGGTCTTGCAGTGACTCGGGCATTGAACACTTTCACACAGAGACCTATGTCATCCTGCATCCACTTGTCACTTCATGAGAGTACATGCACGGCATGTGCCGCAACTAAAATAAACCAATGCAATGCAAGGAGACATCACTTATCTGAATTCCATGGTGTTGACTTAGATACTTATCACCTGCGCTTGATTAGCTTTTTCTATTGCTAAAGACGTGAAATATATTAAACGCAGATATGAAAAGTTTGTACAATTGGGGAACATGTCAGCACTTAACCATTTTTAAGACAAAAAGTCATGGCCAGGGAGCATTTGATAAGCCTTTTATACAACATGGGTCTACTCTACTTGTACGAGGCGAGGCGAGTCTGGGTGGTCGAGCAATTGAGGCTATGCTGGTGAGGGGCTCCTGTGAGGCTGGGCAGGGAAAATGTCAGTTGGGACCCAGATGGTATAGTCCCTAGCCGCAACTGTTTCCAATATGCTTTTAAACAATGCGTCAAATTATTGCTTGTCCAGAGCTGCCCTCTCCTCTTTCGAGCACTTGCTGCCTGAGCGTCTGGTAGGAGCCTACACAGCTGGTGTTGCCACACCCCGTGTGCTCCCTTGAGCCCTCGTCCTCTTGGCTTGAGGGGTTTTTGGCCTGCGTCCTTGGCGGTGTCATTTAGGACCTATTTTCGGCACGTACCTCTTTAGAGTAGGCACGTAGCGTTTTGGTGGGGGGCGCTTGTGCTGCATGCTCCCTTCGACGCCGAATAGCGTCCTTGCAAGCCAGCTGCATTGGGTGCTCCATGTCGGCTACCGTAGGGGGACCTGCAATATGCGAACCAAGGATTAGGCCTTGAGGCAGGATAAAACTGTTCACATGGAAGGGATTATACAATGGGTCATCAAGTGCATATGACGAGAAGGGGAGAGGTGAGGCATGGAGTGTTTGTTGTAGAGGGATGACCCCCATGATGATGTTCATTTGGCCTCCAGCCATTAGCAGATATTGGCTCATGCTAAGTTGCGTGGATTGGTTGTCATGGAGTGGGGCAGGGCTCATCCTCAGAAGGATAGACCGGAAAGGGGGAAAGGTGTATAGAAAGGGATTGTACCCTGCCTACACCCTCAGAGATGTTGGTCAGAGCTTCCTATGGTGGTGATGAGGGTTGCATGCCCTCCACCTGGAGGCGGGAATGGTCACACAACTTCTAAATGTGTGGTGAGAGGAGGACCTGAGGAGCTTAGCCTATTGAACCCAACTCTTCTCCCTGCGCTTGACTATCATTGCTTGTGTGTGTTGACATTGTCTATACAGGGTCACAAAATTCATTGTTTATTTATGTACATATTTACGAATACATGTCACTTCTCGAGGATAAAAGCCAATTGTAGAACTCTAAATTGTATTGGAGTGTGGCACATGCATCTAGTACTCGTGGCAGCTTACTCAACATCGATAGATATTTTGCAACATCGAGTAGCATGGAACCTTGTCCGAGTCTACTGGCAACATGTAACTTCTCCTGAGTGAGAACCTTATCAGACAGAGAGTTCTCTTAGCTAGTTTCAGCTAAGTCCGTACCCCAAATGTGTTAGAATATCAAGCTCATATTATTCTCCTGTTAGTATGTATGACTGACATTAGCCTTGTCCAGTTGTATCAGCAAGTGTGGTACATTAAATAAGTCGGTGGTCTTAGACCCAATGTGAATGGTCCTACAGACCTTAGTACTATTGTATACACTTATTCTATGTGTGTGGTTATGAGATAATGAATGAATGAATGGAAGAAGAAGAGAACATGCTTGCTCTTCACTCTGTCTCTGTCTCTCTCTCAATCTCAACATGGTATCAGAGCCATGTTAGCTGGGCTCTCTAGAGCAAGAGGAAGTCAAGAAGACTTACAGGAGTTGAAGATCAGGATTTCTCAAAGACCAAACAGGCTGCCATTGTTTCTCCAAGGTATGCATTTGTTCATGTGAGATTCTATGCTTCATGGCAGTGGTGAAGACTTGTTTGGGACTCTTTGGGAGCATCATTGAGCACATTTGAGTGCTTGATAATCATTATTACCTTCACCACATGCTGCTGGAAGAGCTTGATAGGCTACGTGAATTGCGCCTGTTTGCAGGCTGAATGCATCTGTTGTATGGCTTATAAACAAGCCTTCGCAAGGTTGATAAAGACTTGTGGCATGCTAATGATTGACTGGGAATGAGATATGAGCTGTGAGAGTTGACTACAGATTTGAAATTTTTCCCAAACTGCTGTAGACAAAGAGTATTCAGCAGACAGGTACATGACTTTGGAAAGAGCCTTGAGCTCATAGAGATGCCCAAAAGGGTCTACTGAAGTACATACATGCTAATGCAGACATATGTCTTGGATGTTTTGCCTGTAAGCTGAAGATTACTAATCAAGTATACTTAGATCTGAAGCATTTACTTGGTTGGAAAACTATCATGAATCTGTAGACAGCAAGCATTGTTTACACTTGAAGCATTACATGACATTGCTTGGTTCATGTCAAATGTATGACTTGGGATATGTCTACTGAATGTTTGGAGGACTAAGACAAGCATTAAATACTACTGAAAACTGAAGTCTGGAGTTGGAAATTAATGCAGTTACATTGTCTTGGCTGGGTACAAACTGTAAATGCAATCTATGACTTGGATTTGTGAAGACAGGATGTCTATGGTTACCCGAATGCTCATGTATTGAACCTAACACTTCAAAGTGAATGTATGACATGATTTGAGGCTGTTTTGGAGCTGGATAGGCAAGGTTTTACTGAGCATTTGCTGACTGCAATCTATGAGCAGGAAGTTTGACATCTATACTTGCTGTCTATGCACACTGATTTGTGCCCATATGGTTATGTTTGGACTGCTACATGTACTAGCGGTTGTCTATGAAGGTTTGGGACATGTATGACATGTATATGACTCAGTTTTGGCTTTGAATGTATGAAGGTTTACAATTTTCAGATTGCATGTATGAACCCTGGCAATAAGGTTGCATGTTACAGACTTGAAGCAACTACATAGCATATGTATTGACAAATGTATCTACAGGTGGGACCACATGTTTGTGGATGTTTTTGAGCAGTAAAAGGGCTGAAATACCTTGATTTTGACAATAAATTTGTTGCATAAAACTGTCAAAAATAGTCAAGAATTGCAATTAGTCAGGGACACTTGTTGGCTTGCAAGTAGTCAGACAGAGCATACGACATGGCTAATGCAGAGAGGACTGACAACATAACCCAGATAGTAGGGGAAAAGCTTGACAGTAACAATTATGCCATATGGAAGTTCCGCATGGAGAACTTCTTAATAGGGAAAGGCTATTGGGAGTTGGTGACTGGAGCGAAAGCTGAACCTGAGCTCCCAGATCAACCTACGGCTGATCAGAGACGATTACACCGAGCTTAGATAGAAAGAGCTCATAGAGTCTTGCATTGGCTCTCTTTATGTATCTCAGATGCCATGGTAATGCAGATAATGAACTACAACCCTCCTAAGAATGCATGGGACATTTTGGTCAAGTATTATGGCACAACCACAAGTCCTAGGAAGATACAGTTGAAGCAGAAGTTCAAAAACATGGAGAGGAAGAGCAGATCTATACAGGATTATGTCACCGAGGTTAATACCTTTGCGGATCAGTTGGCATCTGTTGGTTCACAGGTTGAAGATGAAGATATGGTTGCTGTGACTTTGAATGGCTTGGGGCCTGAGTATAAGTCTTTTGACACTTCTGTGTCTGTGCGGGCTAAAATGCCTGATTTCAATGAGCTGGTTGCATTGCTTATCCATGAAGAGGTTAAGCTTGGCTTGGCTATAGGATCTAGCAGTTCTAAAAACAAGGATGCAGTTTTCTATTCCAATCAACGCGGCTGTGGAAACCGTGGTAGAGGCTATCGATCTGGTAGAGGAGGCCAGCAAAATGCATCCTATGGCAATAACAACCAGCAGGTATCGAATGCAAGAGGTGGTGGAAACTTTAGAGGCATGGGGAGATCTAGCCCTAGAGGTAGAGGCTCCTGGCAACAGCAGCATCCATCTGACAATCCGAACAAGGATAAGGATTGTCATTACTACGAGAAGTATGGGCATATTGCCAAGGACTACTGGAAGAAGCAGGGCAATTTAGAAACGCAAACAACATGGACATTTTGCTGCATCTAGTCAGGTAGATGATACTTCAACAGATAGATTGTTTGCCATACAGTATGTAAAAGACAGAGTTGCTGAAAAATGCACTAATGATGCACTTTGGTACATTGATTCAAGGGCATCGAACCACATGACTCCTCATGGCAATTGGTTCACTGATATGGTGGCTGAAAAACATGGCTATGTTTGTATAGGTGATGACACGGAGCATAGCATTGAGCATAAAGGCAAAGTGCCTCTTGTGGTTCATGATGGCAGAAAGAAAAATTTGCATGATGTATTGCATGTTCCTTCGATTACGAAGAACTTACTGTCTGTTGGTAGGGGAGCAGAACTTGCAGGTTAGATTCAACAAGCATGGTTGCTTTATTGAAGAGTTTGGCAATGGATGCAAGCTGATAGCTCATGGCCACAGGAATGGTAGAATGTTTACTCTTGATGCTACCTTGCCAGAGCTGAATTCAGCTATGTTTGCCCATGGTTCTGGCACTATCAGAGACTTGGAAATTTGGCACAAGAGAGTGGGGCATGTAAATTTGCAAAGGCTGCAAATTATGCAAAATAAACAGCTTGTTACAGGTTTACCCAAGTTCCAATATTCAGATATCGGTCATGTATGTGATGCTTGCCAGTTTGGTAAGCAGTTAAGGTTGCCATTTGTCAGGCATATAAGGCACAGTACACGTCCATTGCAGCTAGTGCACTCTGATGTTTGGGGGCCAACCCATAATGCATCCATGGGAGGCTCAAAGTTTTATGTGACATTCATTGATGATTACAGTCGCTATACTTGGGTTTACATTCTGAAGACAAAGGATGAGGTGTTTGATGTTTTTCAGCAGTTTAAAAAGTAGGTTGAAAAGGAATTTGACTACTATATCTCTTGCTTGAGATCAGATAGCGGTGGGGAGTATGTGTCAAATGAGTTTGATAACTTTTTGGCTAAAAATGACATATGTAGGCAGCTTACCTACAGCTACACTCCTCAGCAAAATGGGATACCTGAAAGAAAGAACATGGTCTTGATGGAAGCTGCTCATGCCATGATGAATGAGAAGAAGATGTCGCTCTATTATTGGGCTGAGGTTGTTATGACAGCCATGTATATCTTGAATCGGACTCCCATTGCAGGTATTCGTGAGATGACACCGTTTGAGAAGCTGTATGGCTATAAGCCAAATGTAAGTCACATGAAAGTCTTTGGCTGTCTTGCTTATGTGCATATTCCAGATGAAAAAAGGAAGAAGCTAGATCCAAAAGTGCATAAGTGTGTTTTCATTGGATATTCGTAGGAGAAGAAGACATACAAATGCTATGATCCCTCTACCAAGGAGACCTTGAGCAGGGATGTTATTTTTTATGAGATGGGTTCTTAGTATGTATCACCAGCTACAATGCCATCAGATATGCCTTCTACTCATGTATCTACAGTTGATATGCAGCAGAGCACTGCTATGACAGAACCTAGTAGTCAGACAGTATCCCCATGGACAGGGAGATTGAGGAGCTCACCGTCCACTGATACCAGTATGTCAGTGAGGGGGAGATATGATGTCGTGGATAGCAAAGGAAAAGAGAAAGTTACTGAGGATGTATCTTGGATGATGACACCTAGTAGAATGACTTCTGGATATGAGTCTACTGGAACTTTGGACAGTGAACTTGGTATTTCGACTGTCTATACGCCTAGTGCAAGGCAGAGCAGGTACATTCTGCCTCATGAGAGAGGGGAATCGAGTAGTGCACCATAACCTAGATGCTCACAGAGGGTCAAATACCCTGTTGACATGTTGACATATAGTGGCTACACTGCAAAGCATTATGCTAACATGACAAAAGTGATGGAGATCAAGAACCAAGTACATATGCTGAAGCAGTGGAAGATGAGAATTGGTGTGCAGCCATGGATGAAGAAATGAATGACTTGGCTGAAAATAAGACATGGGATCTTGTGCCACTGCCTGAATGAAAAAAGACCATTGGTTGCAAATGGGTTTACAAAATCAAATGCAAGTCGGATGGTAGTGTGGAAAGGTACAAATCCAGGCTGGTTGCTAAGGGGTATGCCCAACAGTATGGACTTGATTATGAGGAAACATTCAACCCTGTTGCCAAGGTGGCAACCATACGCGTTGTGGTTGCTTTGGATGCTGCTAGAGGCTAGAAATTAAAGCAAATGGATGTGAAGAATGCCTTTCTTAATGGTGACTTAGTAGAGGATGTCTATATGGTTCAGCCCAGAAGGGTATGTTTACCCTGATTTTCAGCATTATATATGCAAGCTGAAAAAGGCACTGTATGGGCTGAAGTGGCTCCGAGAGCTTGGCATGCTAGGATCAGTAACTACTTGCAGAGGTTGGGATTTACTGTTGGTAGGGTTGATCACAGCCTATTTACAAAGAAGACTGACAGTGGCTTGGTAGTGCTGGTCATATATGTTGATGATCTGATAGTTACTGGTAATGATGACTTGGGCATACAGCATGTAATGAAGATGCTGAAATCTGAATTTGACATAAAAGATCTAGGTGAATTGAAGTATTTTTTGGATATTGAGGTAATTAAGGCTGAAAATGGTTTGTGGATGATGCAGAAACATTATGCCATGGAAATGTTGAAAAAGTATGGCATGGCTAAATGCAAACCATTGGATACATCCCTTGATCAGAATGTCAAGTTGGACATTAGCACTAGAGCTAAAATTTAGGATGTGACTATGTACAGGCAAATGGTTGGAAGTCTGATCTACTTGACCATCACTAGGCCAGATTTATGAGCCCAACTGCATAGTGATGGTCAAGTTGGACATTAGCACTGGAGCTAAAATTTAGGATGTGACTATGTACAGGCAGATGGTTGGAAGTCTAATCTACTTGACCATCACTATGCAGTTGGGCTCATAAGTCAGTTTATGCAGAAACCCACGAAGCCACATTTGGATGTTGTTAGGCGGATTATGAGATATGTTAAGTCCACTGTAGATTATGGGATGTTCTATATGAGAGATAAGCCCTTGAAACTGGTTGGATACACAGATGCGGATTGGGCAGGATGCTCATATGATCGCAGATCTACGAGTGGTTATGCTTTTGGCTTTGGAAGTGGCATGATCAGCTAGAACAGCAAGAAGCAACCAACAGTTGCATTGTCTAGTACTGAGGCAGAGTACAGGGGTGCTGCATTGGCAGCATGTGAGATTTCATGGCTGCTCGATCTTATGGCTGATTTGGATATCCAGGTGGATGCTCCAGTGACCTTATTATGTGACAATCTCAGTAGTGTACTCCTGGCAACGAATCCAGTATACCATGCCAAGACAAAACACATAGAGGTACACTACCATTTTATCATAGAGATGGTTCTTGTAGGGAGAGTAGATCTTATGCATGTGAAGACTGATGAACAGGTTGCAGATATCTTTACCAAGTTTTTGGGTAAAGATAAGTTTAGTAGTTTTAGAGAGTTACTTGGAGTTCATCAGATGATTTGAGCTTGAGGGGGAGTGTTAGAATATCAAGCCCATATTATTCTCATGTTAGTATGTATGATCGACATTAGCCTTGTCCAACTGTATCAGCAAGTGTGGGACATTAAATAAGTCGGTGGTCTTAGACCCAGTGTGAATGGTCCTACGGACCTTAGTACTATTGTATACACTTATTCTATGTGTGTGGTTATGAGATAATGAATGAATGAATGGAAGAAGAAGAGAGCAAGCTTGCTCTTCACTCTGTCTCTGTCTCTCTCTCAATCTCAACAGAATGGCAGTGAGCACTCAAAAGAAAGTTGGTGCCACATAGGTTCGGTCTCTTTGAGACCGCCATTTGGCCAATTGCTCCTCTGAGACTGTCATGATCTAGGCTCCGCCATTGCAACACGGTTTTCACACCAATGTTGTTCGAATTGACTTCAACCCTCTAATTGTTGCTTTAGTTGCTCTATCTCTAAGAGGTTTGGTTGGCAGAGCACATCATTGAATGTTATAGTTAAGCGTAGTTCATCGTCTTCCTCGTCAGAGATGAGGTGCATGCGTTCATACAGGAGCTTGTTATAGTGCTCGTCAAGATGTTCTTGCTCTTCCTAGGATAAGGGAAATGGTAGGTATTCTTCAAGCTGCTCTTTAGGGAATGCGCCCATGTCTGCCAGGACATAGACACGTGCGAACACTTTGAGCTTAGCATCCAACTCGGTTAAGCATTCTACAACACTTCTATGTTCAACGAGGGCTTGCGGTTGCTATCTCATGCAAGGTTCTAGGAGTTTGCCTAGGCTTTAGCATAGCTGGGGGCTCAGGCCTAGACAAGCAAGATTGGTCAAACGCTAGGATTTCTTATGCTCTTGGGGTTTCCATGTTTCTCCTAAGGCTTTGTTATTGCATCATGGTTCTCCTTGGATGGACTGGTATAAATTTGTCACCCTGTTGTGACAGCATTGCATCCACTCTTGATTGGTCAATGCGAGTTCTGTTGTCGGTGGATTGAGTGTTGCAAGCAACCGTTGATGATAACGACTGCTTTGATTTTTCAGAGCACACGAATGTGTCTGAGGTTTCACCGCTATTAGGAGAGGCATCAATGGGTTCATTGGTGGATGGGCTCGATGCTTTATTCCTCAGCTCTCAAGCGCTCTTGGTCTCAATGTTCTTAGCGTCCACAACCACCTGTAACTGTTGTTATTTTCATTGTTTTCTCATCTTTTTCTTGGTCAGTGAAGGTGTATCTCTCAACGACTCAGGATCCTGGACCAGGTCAACCATTGATGTGCTTGGTTGGGCCTCAACATTCTCTTTCTCTAGTGTGTCCTTATGGGACATAGCCGTGGCCTGCTGAATAGCCTCGCTAGGTTGTGAGGGTACAACTGCCTCCCTTTTTGGAGAGTCTAGCTCTTCCCTTCTGTTTAACTCCTCCACCCTAGACTTTAGGCGCTTTGGAAGTGTTGGAGTTGTCAATGAAGTTGGTTGTGACACCTCCTCCACATGTAAACTACTGAGGATACGTTCTGCGAGGGGCATTGTCACGGCCAAGGGCTGTGA
This sequence comes from Lygodium microphyllum, assembly GCF_053477565.2. Lineage (NCBI taxonomy): Eukaryota > Viridiplantae > Streptophyta > Polypodiopsida > Schizaeales > Lygodiaceae > Lygodium > Lygodium microphyllum. The sequence continues at coordinate 41,797,745 of NC_141139.1, read as the reverse complement.
CTGCTGTGATCCCTGATTGGAAGTAGTAGTAGTGAGTTCAATGGACTTGCTACTATTGGTGGATTGTGATGTCAAGTCCTTAGGTCAATTGGAAGTGGTCGTGTCTTTTGTTTCCCTTAGAGCATTCACTTGCATAGATCGAGTATCAATTGAGCTAGCCACGGTGGATTGCACAGGCATATCCTTAGGTTGAGAGCTAAGGGTGGTATCGTGTCCTACCTCTTGGACATTTGGAAGCTCTGATATAGGTAGAGATTGGGATTGAGTAGGCGCACTTGACGACTATTGTGTTTCCTGTGTCAGTTTAGGGGAAGAGGGTGTAGGAGACCTGGGACTCCTAAGTGGCTTTGACACTAGCTGGGAGATTTGCTCGTGGCTGTTAGATGATTTTGCTATCTGCTTTGTTAAGAATTTAACCTTGACATAAGCAATGTTGTGCCTATGATGCCTGTTATCCTCTTGGGGAACCAAAAGCTCCTTGGGCACTAGTGGCTTTTGCGTATCCTCAATGATTACATCTAATATCTGCTTGTCAAGCATGCTAGGTTGAGGATCTACCCTCTGATCGGTCATGTTTGGTTTCCTGATTTCAACCATGAGGGGCTCGGTCACTCCAATGTTGTTGACTCGAGACTTGGTTTTTCATTTAGATCTCCTCCTATGCTTCTTTGCTCTTGATACAATCTGGCCTTCAGTCAACAAGGGAGGTCTAGCAAGGATTTTTGGCACCCAAATCCATCAATTACCTACCTAGTACCCTTGAGCACGTAGCAATGCTTTGGATATCCATCATGGCATTGTGCTAACCCTCCATCGATGCCTTCATCTATAAGGCTTGGGCTTCTTTTGGGGTCTTCTACGATATTTGTAAGTCCAAAGCCCATCCTTGGAATTGTCTCTTGACCTTCTTGTTTCAAGTATGGCCTCACTCACTGGTTCTCATTGTTCAACATGTGCTTGTATCAATTCTTCCAACAAGCCCTTGCTCTTGTTAGTAGGCTTGACTGTTATGTCAACACCTTCCTTGCCTTTCCCTCGAGGTTTGATGAGGTCATCCTTACTAAAGGTTGTGACTATCCTTACACCCGGTAGTGTCAGGTGTATTCTTTGTGCTACATAGTCAGCCTCACACTTGGTTGCCCTTTTGAAGGGTCTTCCTAGGAGGGTTTCCTTCCCGTAATTAGCACTACTTGGAGGAACATGAAATAGGATTGGCAAGCTTTCAGTTTCAATTGTCGCAAGGATTTTGCACTTCCCTATGAGTACTTGTGGGTGTCCCCCGTAATGGCTAAGAGTTGCATTAGTCTGTGTGAGCTTTGGTTGGCCTAGTAGGGTCCATGATTCATAGGTCAAGATATTAAAATCTGCTCTTTCATCAATTAGAGCATCGATAGTATGCTCTCTTTTCGCGGTGAGTTTGACCCTAAGATAAGCAGGTGGTACTATGTCTTTGTTTTCCGGGTCTTAGCTTGTAAATTTAAGCCTTCTGACAAATGCCCTTGCGTCCCCAACTGCACGACCAAATGTGGATTCTCCAGTGATGTCTTGGATCGTCAGTGCAGGGCTATTCAAGGAGCATCTATCGTCAAGACTGTCATATCTAGTCATTCTCGCTGTTGTAGCTCGATTTTGTTGCTTTCCGCATTGACTAGATGCAGTCTGAATGCAACACATATGCGTTTTTGCAGTGTGGCCTTTTTGTCCTTGTTGGCTAGATTGGCCCATTGATGTTCTAGGGTCTCTGTTTCTCTCTATTCAGGTATATGGGCTTTTGGTTGCTCTTTTGCAAGTGAGAATCCATGCTCATGTAGAGCCATTACTACACTAGGGTCTAATTTGGAGAACCTATCACGATGCGCGTTTTCTCTCCAACCTACTTGGGGGAGGTGCGCGGGGAGGGAGGGGGGGGGGGGGGGAAACACAGCCCGCAGGGCTGTTACGGTAAACACCATGTGCAATTTGGAGGACCGTTTATAGCCAATTTTGAACTACTTGCTCTAAGTTTCAACCCAGTGATGGATCTATGATGTGCCTTTAGCTCTACGTAGCCTTTGGGGTCAATTTCGGGGTTTAGATGCATTAAAATTTGTGTTCTAGATACTTGTCCGATTTTTACAGTTTTCTACCCGATTCTCAGATGTCCAATTTTCAGGAGCCCGATTATCAGAATCGGACGTCCAATTTTAGGTTGGTCTGATCGGCCCGGTGGTCCGATTTTGGTCACGTCCGATTTCTGGAATCGTACATCCGATTTTGACAAGTGTTCAATTTTGAGCCGTCCGATTTTGAGACTGGGTCCGATTCTCGCAATGGTCTGATTCTAGGAATCAGATCGGACAGGATGGTCCGATTCTAGCAGTCGGACGGTCCGACCCCGAAATTGAATGGTCCGATTCTGGGAATCGGACGAACTGGTTCGACGGCACGGACGATGATTCAAGGTCAATGCCTATTCCTTAGAATCATCCCGCGCCTTCCAAATAGGTGTAAAACAATGCAAGGAACTGCCAGGCATACCTGGAATCAATGTGGCGCTCGAATCGATCGGCATTTCAATAATCTCCACGCTGCTTTCTCTCTCTCACTCTCTCCCTAGCTCTCAAGCTCACTCTCTTCTCAAAAGGAAAGATGTCAAATGTGGTATTTCCTGGTTCCCTAGGCCTCTTATTGCCCCATCCCAACCTGTTGTGACCTCAGAAGTTAGTCCCTCATACTCTTCCAGCCAGAAATTTGAATCTATGCCCCTATTTCCATGTTTCAGCCTGTTATACAGCAACAAAAAACCCTACTGTTTGCTCCAATGTTTTACTCCTATCCTTCCTAAATGCAAGAAAAAGTTATAATAAAAAATACCTATACTACTCCATCATGCTTTCCCAAGTCCAAAACAACAAAAATCTACTTGCTAAGGAGATCGAATACCTCTTCAAACTCTCTTGCTTCCTACCTATCTACCGCAAGCACCGATTCAGGGAAAACCCTACTTCAATGCTCGATTCGAAGTGCGCAAGCGCTCAAGGCTTGAATTCGTTGGTCTCGTCAACAGAACCAAAATGTGGGAGCTTTCACTCAACCACCAAGACCCACGGACCGCTTATTGTTTCAAGCGTTCCAAGCCGAGCACTAATGGCTACCTCTCACATAGCTGACACGCCATCCATATCTACGGGTGTAGTGATCTTACCTCCATGCCGATCGAGTTACCTCCTCTCCCGCACACTCCGATAGCTCCACGATCCAAGTGCAAGCTTCAAGCAAGCTCCATTCTCAAGCTCCACGCTCCAAGCTTCATACTCGCGAGCAAGACAAGAGAAGAGAAGAGAAGAGAAGAAGAGAGGAGAAGATGGAGAGTTTCTCCTCCCCGATCCCTCACCCTCACACACTCACTCCCTCACACTCTCACACTCCCTCTCTCAAGCACAAGCTCAAGCAAGCAAGAACAAGAAGAAGAAGAAGAGGAGACCCACTTTTGGCCATACATAAGAATGAGCTTCTCATTCACTTTTCAACTTTATATTCAAAACCCTAAATCCCTTTTGGGCGGTCATCCCCTTATCCCCTTTTTTACATGGCCAGCCATGGCCTAGGCCCTTTTCCCCATTGTCCTTCTATCTTCCTAGCTTTCTTTCCACCGCCCATCTACATTTACAAATTGTACGGGTGAGAGCCCGGCGCTCCTTAAATTAAATCATGATACACTTGCGCTCTTTTACAAAAGTATTGACTTGCACTTTTCCTTGTGTGTCATTTTTCCTTATTTAGGACTTTTCTGTGCTTCTTGTGTTTCTAGATTTTTCTTGGCGCGCCTTCGTCTTCCGTTCCACTTTTGCCTTGGCCTTGTCTTCTGCTTCAGCTTTTCCAGATTTTTCACATTTGGTCATTTGAGGGTTAACAGTGGGTTTACAAAGTCAAGCATAATGCAGATGGTTCAGTTAGTAGGTATAAGGCTAGGCTGGTTGCAAAAGGCTATGCTCAAATATATGACATAGATTATGACGAGACATTCATTCCAGTTGCTAGGATGGCAACTGTTAGGTGTGTGATTGCCTTGGCAATAGCCAAAGGTTGGAGTTTGCAACAAATGGATGTTAAGAATGCCTTCTTGCATGGTGAATCGCAAGAAGAAGTGTATATGGAGCAGCCAGCAGATTATGAGGATTTAGAGCATCCCACATATGTGTGTAGGTTAAAGAAGGAGCTCTATGGGCTGAAGCAAGCACCTAGAGCATGGTTTGATAAGATTGGAGAGTATCTTGTCAATATTGGATTTTGTATTTCTAATGTTGATCACTCACTTTATGTGAGAAAGGGATCATCTATGTGGATGACTTGATTATTACAGGTGACAGTGACACTTGGATTGCTAAAGTTAAGGACTTCTTGAAGAAGAAGTTTGAGATGAAAGATTTGGGTGAGCTGAGATACTTTCTTGGTATTGAGGTGATCAAATGTGATGATGGTATATAGCTATCCCAAAGGCAATATGGCTTGGATATGTTATCCAAGTATGGTATGACATCATGTAAGCCTCTTTCAGTACCATTGGAGCAAAATGTGAAGCTGAGTGCTGATGTTGGGGATGAGATAGAAGACCCTACTATGTTCAGGAGGATAGTAGGGAGTTTGATTTACATGACTATCACAAGGCCAGACTTGAGCTATGTTGTTGGCCTTGTCAGTCAGTTTATGCAAATGCCTAGAAAGATTTGGATGTAATTAGATGTATATTGAGGTACGTGAAGTCCACTTTACATTATGGACTTTTTTATGAGGTAGGTAAGGATGTACAGGTCTTTGGATACATAGATGCAGATTGAGCTGGTAGCATGTCAGACAGAAGATCTACAAGTGGATTCATGTTTTCCCTTGGTAGTGCAGTAGTTACATGGAGCAGCAAAAAGCAACCTATAGTTGCTTTATTGAGTATAGAAGCTAAGTACAGAGGTGCTGTTATGGCAGCATGTGAGGTGGTATGGTTGCAAAAGTTATTAGATGATTTGGATGTGTAGGGATATGGTCCAGTTGTCATTCATTGTGACAACATGAGCAGCATACAGCTAGCTAGGAATCCAGTATTCCATGCTAGGACAAAACACATTGAGGTGCACTATCACTTTGTGAGAGAGAAGGTACTTGCAGGAGAGATTGACTTGGTATATGTTAGCACATAGGATCATATAGCTGACATTTTCACAAAGGCATTGGGTGCAGAGAAGCTTCGGAAGTTCTGAAGCTTACTTGGAGTTGCAGAGATAGAGTTGAACTTGAGGGGGAGTGTTGAGATGGCAAGCTCAACACGTGCGGACATTAATGATGGACCGCCTGGCTAGATGAGTCCGCACGTCTACACTTAGTACGTTGGTGGTCGTTATGATACTCACATGGCCACTGACTTATCACTTATTATATTTAGTTTGTTACACCTACCTACAGTTGGCAAAGACATAGCGCCAGTCGATTAGTGTAGTCGGTTATGCACTGTTTGACTTAGTAGGCCACCTTCCTTTATGTTATATCTTATCTATACTTTGTGTACATTTTATAGTGTGTGGAAGAAGAAGAAAAAACCAACAAGAAAGCGTTTTAGCCTCCATCTCTCTTCTTATGTTCTTGAATGAGCTTCCTCTTGTGTATACAGTGTGTGTTTGGCACAGCAGCTCAAGAAAATCCCCCCACCACGCAATTCTTGACACAAAGGTTGTGACTACTGTGATTCCTAATTGGAAGTAGTAGTTGCTAGTTCAATGGACTAGCTACTATTGGTAGACTATGGTGTCAAGTCCTTAAGCAGATCAGAAGTGATTGTGTCTCTTGTTGCCCTTTGCACATTCACTTGTGCAAATTGAGCATCAGTTGAGCTAGTCATAGTGGATTGCACAAGCATATCCTTAGGATGAGAGCTAAGGGTGGTGTCATGTCATGCATCTTGGACATTTGGAAGCTCAGATGGAGATAGAGATTGGGATTGAGCAGTTGTACTTGACAACTGCGATTGCGCTTCCTGTGTCTGTTTAGGAAAAGAAGGTGCAGGAGATTTGGGACTCCTGGGTGGACCTGGCATTGACTGGATTTGCTCGTGGTTATTAGATGATTTTGCCATTTACTTTGTTGAGCAATCAGCCTTATCATGAGTAGCATTATGCCTGTGGTGCTCCTTATCCTCTTGGGAAGTCAAAGGCTCCTTGGGCACTAGTGGGCTTTATGCACAACCGACGATTACATCTGAAATTCTCTTGTCAAGCACGCTAGGCTGAGAATCTACCTTTTGAACAATCATGTTTGGTTTCTTCATTTCAATCGTGAGGGGCTCAGTCACACCAATGTTGTTAACTAGAGACTTGGATTTTCATTTAGATTTCCTCTTGCGCTTCTTTGCTTTTGATACAACCTGTGCTTCAGCTAAAAGAGTTGGTTTAGCAGGGGGTTTTGGTACCCAAATCCATTGGTTACCTATGTAATACCACATAGCAACACTTTGGATATCCATGGTGGCATTGTGCTAGCTCTCCATTGATACCTTCATCTATAAGGCTTAGGCTTCTTTTATGGTCTTCTACAATATCTGTAAGTCCAAAGCCTATACTTGGCATTGTCTCCTAACCTTCTTGGCCTCACTCACTGATTCTCTCTATTCAACATGCGCTTGTATCAACTCTTTCGATAAGTCCTTACTCTCGTTACTAGGCTTGTCCAGTTCCTTGTCTTTCCCTCAATCTTGATGAGGTCACCCTTACTAAAGGTTGTGATTATCCTCACACCCGGTAGTGTCAAGTGTATCCTCTGTGCTACATAATCGGCCTCACACTTCGTCACCCTTTTGAAGGGTCTTCCTAGGAGGGTTTCCTTTCCATAATTAGCATTATTTGGAGGAACATGGAATAGGATAGGCACGCTTTCAATTTCAATAGTTACAAGGATTTTGCACTTCCCTATAAGTGCTTGTGGGTGTCCCCCATAAGGATTAAGCGTTGCATTTGTTGGTGTGAGCTCTAGTTGGCCTAGTCGAGTCCATGCTTCATAGGTTAGGATATTGAAATCTCCTCTTTCATCGATGAGAGCATCGATACTATGCTCTATTTTTGTGATGAGTTTGACCGTAAGATAAGCAAGCGATACTATGTCTTCATCTTCTAGGTCTTGGCTTATAAATTCAAGCCTTCTATTACATGCCTTTGAGTACCCAACTCCACAACCAGATGTGGATTCTCTACTAATGTCTTGGGTTGTCTCTGCAGTGCCGTTCAAGGTGCATCTATTGTCAAGACTGTCATGTCTAGTCATCCTCGCAGTTGTATCCTGATGTTGTTGCATTCTGCTTTGACTAGATGAAGTTCAAATGCAACATATACATGTTTTTATGGTGTGGCCTTTTTTGACCTTGTTGGCTAGATTGGCCCATTGAGGTTCTAGGGTCTTTGTTTAAGTATGGGCTATTGGTTGTTATTTTGCAAATGAGAATCTATGCTTGTGTAGAGCCATTACTACACTAGGATCTAATTTGGAGGGCATGTCATAGTGCACATCTTCTCTCCAGCCTTCTTGGGGGGGGGGGGGGGGGGCGGGGGGGGGGGGGGCGGCTAGGGGGGCCTAGTCCCCCTCCGCCCCCCCCCACCCATAGGGCCATTACGCTAAACACCATACGTGATTTAAAGAACCATTCGTAGCCAAGTTTTAAACTACTTGCTCTAGATTTCAACTCGATGATAGATCTATGATGTGCTTTCAACTCTATATGGTCTCTGGGTCGGTTTTAAGGCTTAGATGTGTCAAATTTGTATTCTGTTCACCTGTTTGATTTTAACAATTTTCTGACGTTCAATTCTCAGAGGTCTGATTTTCAGGAGTCTGATTATCAGAATCAGATGTCTGATTCTGGGTTGGTCCGATCGGCCGATCGACGGTCTGAGTCTGTGTGGTCCAATTATGGTGGTCCAATTATAGGTTGGTCTAATTTTTGTGTGTCCGGCCCGATTCTAGGAGTCGGACATCCAATTTGATAGGTTTCCGATTTGAAGTGTCTGATTCCCAAGTAGTCTGATTTTGGGTGTCCGATTCTGGATTGGTCCAATTTTCGTGTCCGATTATGGGATGTCTAATTTTGGCTAGTCTGATTTTCATGCGTCCGATTATGGGATGTCCAATTTTCATGTCCAATTATGGATGTCCAATTTTCGAAATCGGATAGGGTTTGTCTGATTGGACAAGATGGGTTGGTCATCCGAGTTTGAAAATCAGATCGTTCGATTTTGGGAATTGGACCGTCTGAATTTAATTTCAGGAATCGGACTCTAGTAACAGCGTCTGATTCTTGCGGACAAGTTTTTAGTGATGACAAATATTAACTTGATTCTAGTGATTTTGGTTATGAGGGGTCACGGAAACTTGTAGAATGTAAGAATAGACCCTAATGAAAGATTGCATATACTTGGAATAGCAAATAAACTCTAAAATACAAATCGGTAAAAAATCAAACCCTCTTGCCTTGTTATGACAACAAAACCCCTAATTTCTTTGTTTTTTCCTACTACAATGCATCCAAGTCACAAAGAAAACACCTACACTACTCCAACTACTTTTCCAAATCCAAAAAACCAAAAACCTACTTGCTAAGGAGATCGAATACCTCTTCAAACTCCCTCGCTTCCTACCTATCTACCTCAAGAACCAATTCAAGGAAAACCCTACTTCAATGCTCGATTTGGAGCAATGGAACCAACATGTAGAGGCAAGAGCTCAAGCCCAACCGCCAAGATCCACGAATCGATTATTGTTCAAGCATTTCAAGCCGAGCACTAATGGCTACCTCTCACATAGCCGATGCACTATCTATCTCTATGAGTGTAGTGAGCTTACCTCCATGCCCCCCATCGAGTTGTCTCCTCTCTTGAGCACTTCAGTAGCTCCATGATCCAAGTGTAAGCTTCAAGCGAGCTCGATCCTCAAGCTCCACGCTCCAAGCTCCATTGCCACGAGCAAGAGAAGAGAAGAGAAGAGAAGAGAAGAAGAGAGGAGAAGATGGAGAGCTTCTCCACCACGGTCCCTCACCCTCACACACTCACTCCCTCACACTCTCATACTCCCTCTCTCGAGCACAAGCTCAAGCAAGCAAGAACAAGAATAAGAATAAGAAGAAGAAGAGGAGAGCTACTTTTGGCCACACACAAGAATGAGCTTCTCATTCACTTTTCAACTTTATATACAAAACCCTAAACCCCTTTTGGGCAGTCATCCCCTTTTTTACAAGGGCGACCGTGGCCTAGGCCCTTTTTTCCATTGTCCTCTATCTTCCTAGCTTCCTTCCTACCGCCCATCTAACTTTGCAATTTGCACGGGTGAGAGCCCGGTGCTCTTAAAATAAATCACAGTATGCCTTGCGCTCTTTTACAAAAGTATTGACTTGCAGTTTTTCTTATGCGTCTTTCTCCTTGATTTAGGACTTTTTTGCACTTCTCGTGTTTCCATATTTTTCTTGGCGCATTTTCATCTTCCATTTCACTTTTCCCTTGGTCTTGTCTTTTTCTTTAGATTTTCCACCTTGTTTGTCTGAGGGTTAACAATGCTCGTATTCATCGTGGGAAAGGTCAAATCACATTCCTATATCAAAAAGGAGAGTTAGTAACCACTCAAGGGGAAGCTAAAAACCCTAGAATCCAACTAGCCAAAGCTTCTCAAATCATGAAGGGACTAAGAAAAGGATTGCCTTTCTACCTAATTAAACTTAATAAGGTTAAGCAAGGAAAGGAACCTAATAAAGAACCTTCATGGTTAAAGCAATATGCAGATGTATTATTAGAAGAGGCTTATAGAACTTCCTCCACCGTGAGAAGTTGATCATGATATTAAGCTCACACGAAGTGCTGCTCTAGTGCAAAGTGACCCTATCGTATATATCCATTCTATAGATACCATTGAGTTGAAAGAGCAACTTAAGAAAGTTTTATATCACGGATACATGAGGCCAGGTTATTCACCGTGTGGAGTCACTATGATGTTCCAAAAGAAAAAGGATGAAACCCTTGCATTAACCACCGCATGGACTAAACCAGGTAATGAGCAAGAACAAAGATCCAATTCCAAGGATAGATGAATTACTTGACTGTCGTCAAGGTACAAAGATCTTCTCAAAGATTGATCTAAGATCATGCTATTATCATATAAGGATTAAGAAAAAGAGAGATCCCAAAAATTGCATTTAACACAAGATATAGCCATTAAAAATTCATTGTGATGTCTTTTGGATTAACCAATTCACCTACAACCTTTAATAGGCTAATGCAAGACATCTTTCGGCTCTATCTTAATGACTTTTTCCTTGTCTTCTTCGATGACATTTTGACTTACTCAAAAAAGGATGAAGATCATGAACCGCAACTTTAAGTTGTCCTTAAAATAATGCACTCCGGTGGATGTATATTGGTAAGAAAGCACCTTGAAGAAGAATTTCAAATGCCATAATCTCTCTTTGAAAACAATGTAGTAGAGCTAGTCACCTTGCACCTCCTGCAGCCACACAAGCTCCATAGAGAGCTTGCCATGATACTAAGATTCCTCCACTAGAGCAGATGCATTCCATTTGTGTCTCCTCATGCAAGACCACACAAACACATCATGTCAGTCATTCAAGCATGAACTTGGCATTGGACAGACCAGTCCAAGGTTTGGATTACTAGAAGTTGTGAGCTCGATGGTACACATCAAATCCACCAAGAATGAAAGAGCATCAACATGCACTCTCTCCACCCTCACACCTACCCCTTCTAGCTAGGAGGATGTGAGGAAGTGTAGCATGACCAAAACTGAGAAGAACCATCCATCCAAGCCATTAGTAGGCCCCTAGTGAACCGAGATGATATAGACATATAGTGGTCTTGTACTCCACCAAGGACAGTGATGATATCCACATTGAGTTTTCCCTTAATAAACCATAACCCTTTTTTGTTCAATCTGTAAATAATTCATTTATATTATGCCCTTCTGTATGTAAAAAGCATATAAAAATAGTATTTTAAAAATAGCTTATTTTGAACCCGCATGATGCTCACATATATTCATGAGTGATCTCCCTGAGAGGAAGTAGCAACATGTCATTTTCTTCTTCCATCTCTTCAAATATGATGCTATTTCACAACATTCTTTCTCTCTTCGCCTTTAGATGTAATAAAGGAGTTGTTCTACTACAAAATAGTTTGGACAATTACCAAATAAAAAATAAAGAGAGGACCCATAAATTAGGCCATAGGCACCTATGAACCTATGGCATGACCGCTTCTAACAACCACTCCCTATGTGGGATAAGATCGATCAACTTATAAAAATGTATCAACATAGGCCAGTTTTAACATAAACGACCTCCTGAAGCATCTAGATTAGTAGCACACCCCATAGACATTATTATCTCGATAAATTATCAAGTCTCGCTCTCTTTCTATTTCTCTGTTACAAACACAAGTAAAACCTTTGCTTCAAAACAAGAAAAGTCTAAGCTTAAGCAATCTCCTTGCTAGGCAAGAAAATCCCTTTCTTAAACCCCTTTATTCCAAAAAACAAGTTGCCCTTGTGCTTAAGCAACCCTTGTACTTGCATGCAACAAAACCATACATCAATATCTCTCCCCAAGCATCCAAAGCTAAGCTATTTTACTCCAAATCTAGCTGTGAATGACTACCTCACTAAGAAAGTGGGCTATTGTAGCCCCAAATTGAGCATCAATAGTTCAAGCACCTGCTTGACTCAGATCTAGATCCCGAGAATGAGAATAGTACATCTATCAATATGCAAGCATCAAACATCAAGGTCAAATAAGAATCTTGAATCCTTGACCTTCATGACAAAAAATCACGCTCAAGCTCCTCACTCCAAGCATGAGTTCCCTAGAACATCGAATGCTACCCTGATACCAGTTGAGAGGGAAGAAATGTTTTGATGTCAAGTAGAAGCTATGGAGTGCAAGAGGATTGAGAGAGAATAAAATAAGAGAATTATGTGGATACCAAAAAATAAACCCTTATTCTTTATTGTCTTCACTTATATATGATTGTATATTGTGTACATATATAAGGGGTGCCTACTCGGGCTATTGGCCATTGGCCGTTACCCCAATATATATAACACACGCTACGTGGAAGTGAGGTTGCAATGGTTGAATCATAAAGGTAGTTTGAGGATATATTATGGATAGGGTTTTCTAATTAAATGAATAAAAGTGCATTTACATTTGTCAAATTACTACTTATTGTTCGTTTGACCCATTATAACATGTAAGGTAGCAATCAAACAAAAAAGAATACCCTCCAAATGCACTATGGCCAATTCTAAGTAGCCACTTTTGTTAAAAAAAGAGTACCCCCAAAATGCAATAAGGCCAATTCTTAGTAGCCACTTTTGAGAAAAAAGAGTGCACTAATAGCCCATGCTTGGCACTTTTAAGCAAAAGACAAAGACATGTGAGAACACTTTAGTGAGTGGGAGACATCATTGGAAACAAAAACACAAATAACAAGATAGTCTTTGAATATGTTGGACTAAATCTTGGTCTTTTCCCTTTGCTTCATTAGTTTCCATATGGATGAAGTCATAAATCTCATGTATCAATTTACTCTCAATCATTGTTGTAATAATCACTTAGAAGGAACAAACTACAACATCTAACTTATGCTTCTTGTTGTTTCCAAAGAACAACCAAGTGCAATCCATGTGGTTGTGTTGAAAAAGTGTGATGGATCTTTATTCAAGTTGTAGCTCTGAATATGATAATGTTTTGTCAATGGATTTTATATGAATAATTGAGTACTAAGATGGGAACCACATGGATTAAAGTAAAATTATTTAGTACCTTCTAAAGTTTATAGTTGTTGTAAAGCCAATGCATAATAGATGTGTGTGTCCTCATAAAAAATGGATGCATGTGTGCACCCAAAAAACCAATGCAACAAGATTAATCTCAATCATAGTTGCTTTTAAGTGTCCCCGTGTCTCTAGCAAAAAGTAGCACAATGAAGTTCTTAAAGTGTGTGATATGAAAGTGACATTTATGCCACAATGAAAATAATAGAAGTAGATATTCATAGAGAATAGACTAATCAAGTAAAATTTTGTGTTTGTAAAACCTAAAAAGCTTGTGTTGTTTGATTCTTCATGGATCCATATTTCCTTTGTGTTTTAAATGAACTCAGAAAGATGGTTGGCAAGTTTTTGCATTGTATTGGAGATCACCCAACCCAGCCCTAATATACACATGCACACACACACACACACATTATTGTCGGATGTTTCATTGAACATCAAAGACACTACTATATGGCATGCACCTGCAAGCTAGAAAAGATCTAGGATCAATGATCAATGGATCTTATTGATCATTGATCTAGACCAATCAAAAGGTAAGCTAGTGCCAAAAGTAAATTATTGTAGTGACTTGCCCCCTTGATCCCTACTAGGGGATTCACTCTTTTAATCTAGGAGAGGCATACATCACTTAAATGCAACATCTAAAACGTCACTTATCTATCGACCTTGTTGGACTGTTATGAACCCTTTTCTCTAGACTTGCTGGAGGTATGGTATCCCTTATCTACGGACTTATGAAACTCATATTAACCCCCTTACCTAAACTTGTAAAATATGGTTATAGGAATATGTTTAACCATGTTTAAAATCTACACATGTACACTTCATTATATAGGTGCATAAAGCTTCTCATTTCTTTACTTTATAATACTTTTTGAAAGGCTTGTAGCTTTCATAGGACTTTAAGCTTGTAATTTACTCTAAATAAAATATTAAATAGGTGCCATACTAGTATCATACTATTAAAATCTAAAATATAAAACTTTTGTGTAGTTTTAACTTAGAATAAATCCCATTACATGATTGAGCATATCTATTAGCTTCCCCTCTCATTCCTAAACTTAATGTGAAAGCATTAAGGGATAACAAACTATCCCTATTGTACACATATTTACCTCCCTTACACTTCCACACCACCTTTGAAGCCTAGAGTGAACTCCTTGGAAAATATGAACACACAACCCTAGCTCTATGACATGCGGGCTCTAACCTCTCCAGCTATGCATCTCCATGGACCATATGGCATGCCTTGTAAAGATTAAAAGGTATACTAAAAAATAAGGCACCAATCTAATGGAAAACCCCATTTGCATCTATAGTTCCATATCATCGATCCACATCCCTAAAATTTTGGGTTTTATGGTGTCATACAATCTGTAACATCTCCTAACACTGTAGACCTAGAGTGTTGGAAACTTTGTCGGGACTATATATGAGAGTAGATCAATATCTCATCACTAAGTGCTTCTTCATTGGTGAAGGGATTCTAAAATCATTCCCATCAACTACGCCTAATTTTTTGACACATTTTCCAATCACCATTTCCAACCACTAACTAGCAAATCATCCCTAATCCACAACCACCTCATAAGTAAATACGATTGGTCTCAAATTAAGCCCACTTCCTAATAGGTGCACAAAATTGAGAGTTCTTAAAGAATTGGGATTCATAATTGGATTCCACATAAACACTCACACTTATGGAACACGTGCTAACACCATCACATATCCGGCACATATCTCCCTCACCCCACTCCCCCAACAAAGACACACACACATACACACACAAGAGATACAAATAAATATTAAAGACAGTAAAGTGAAAAAAAAATTCTTACATTTCATGCTAACATGAGTTCTAAAGTTACTTGTTACTTTGTATGCTAGTAACTTGCTATTTCTGTACGTAAAAATAATAAGTTGCGAAAGTACCGCCTTTGTTGCATGCACAATTTATCAATTCAAGGTGGCCTTGCTCAAATGGTGAAAATAAGGCCTTTATTGTTTGTATCATCTATGAAGTTAGTTTTTCCACCGAAAACAAGACTCCACAATCATGTTGATGTTGATAGCTTGAGGTTTGGACGTAAGAAGGAGCAAGGCAAATTTTTTAAGCTAACTTTTGGCTATGCTTTTCCTCACATCAAAATCATGAACCAAAGTGAGAAGAAAGAATCAAAGTTGTCATGTCATCTTGTGGATCACATGGGCAAGGAAATCCTTTGAGAATCAATCTTGAACAAGGAGGTTGGAGAAGGATGTAACCATGGGTCAAACAACTTATCAAAAATGCTTGGTTGTTAGGTGTCTTAGGGCATTCATTTAGCTCTACTTGTAGCTTTTTTTTTAATTGGCCACAAATAAATGAAGGCATGTGTCCATTTCCAAATGTTGTGATTGTCTTGATCGCATGCTAACTTACTTCCTTATGGGAAAGGAGTCCAAAAATACGCAATATAAATGTCACAATTAGTACGTGGCTCTCGTGTTCAATCTAGATATTTAAATTACTAAAATTTGGGAAGTTCTCTTAAGTGGGCATCTTCAAGGCCCAATTTTCACTAGGGCATAATTCATGCACCCTCAATTTTCCTTAAACAAATGGCCAATGCGTCTTTTGGACGCCGTGTGAGGTAAAGAAGGAGGTAATAACTTTCCTACGAACTTTTACTAAACATAACCTTCTTTGTGGATATGGTTTAATTATCGATTGGAAGATTTATTCACATCATGCTTGCTGGAGGGGGGGATTTAGTTAGCATGCCATTAACTTTAAGAGCTTCACATTCTTTTAAAAAACTTGAAGAGCATGTGTTTTCGATCAAACATGTGCACTCTTTCAAAAACCTCAACTTAGCATAACATGAACGAATTCTTCAACAACATTTGAATCAAACATACCCCTTAGTCTAGTTATAGATCAAGGGTGTAGAAACACAACACATGAAGGAATAGGAGCTTGTAGAATCCATGTTTTTCATTAAGTAAATAAGAGTTGTTCGCATCCTTCAACAATAACTCCTTTGTTTCAACCACTAACCCTAGATAATACTATGCAATTTTTTTATTAATATTACTCCTCTGTAGTTTTTTCAATCAAATGTACTTATATTGATATAACAATAAGACAAATGCATGTGTATCAACAAATATGAAATGGGCAACAACAATGGAACTTCAACATTTAGATTTCCTAAAGGCTTAGTAAGAATGGTTTATAATCAAGCATGATTTCTAGCACCTCTAAAGTCGCACATAACAATAGATTTACAACCTCCATGGATTCAACTAAACTTCTAAAAGCATCTTTAAAAATCTTGAGTTTTTGTAAAGTCAAATGGGTCTAATGGCCATAGCTCTTTATGACATGTCAAGTCTTGACAGATTCCTCATGCATGCCATGCTAGCCACAAAGAGGACTAATCTTGAAATTGATCTTATCACTGGACCTTGCATTTTATACCCACTTTGAGCAACTTCTCATGGAGCATCACAGAATTGTCACCTAAAAGGAATGGAATTGCACGAGACAGAACACATCCTTTGCTCCTTCACCTTCCCACGAGCTTAATAATGGTTGGAGCATCCCGTAATTTGGAGGTGGCACCACCAAGAAAAGCAAATAATACTTCCTATGGATGGTGAACAACTTCAGAAGGAGAAGTTCTATAAAAGTTTTAAAAACAACAAAATTGATCTAGAAGTCGAGGAAATTCATTATGGGGAAGGTTTGGCTATGAAACATTTGTGGTCGTTTGCGTTATGAAACGCTTAGTGGGAAGTCCCCTCTTTGTGATTTAGCCCAAAAGGCCTCAATAGTTGCATGGGCAAAGGTAGATGTAATTTTGGTTACTACTTTAGCATGATGATGACCCATGCGAGGTCATTTTGTCCTCATTTCGGTGGCCTAGATCTAGGTGAAGATATAAAGCCTAACCAATATTGAGAAAACTACAAAAGCTTTATTTCTACCTTTAGGCTATCTCGGTAACGCATTTACTACTTATGTGCTATACATATATATATATATATATATATATATATATATCCACCAATATAACAAATTTTGGAACAATTAGAAATATGGTGCATGTATATGTACACAATAATGTTATGAAGAATTATGATGGATGACGGCACTTTTGAAAAGAGGCGTGCAGCATGGGATCTTGTGACATGCTCATGTGCATGTATATATTAATGTATGTATATCATATTTTAAGAGAGGTCATATCATGAGAGCTTTTTAGGTGTGGAGTGTGGCTAATGAAGACAATGATATGGGAGAGAACATAAAGGACTTTGTGGGTGACAACTCAAAGCCTAGGGAAAAGATAGGGGCGAGGGGCAATGATGAAAAGATAGCGTTAGAAGACAAATGCTTCTCGAGGCTCCAAAAGCAACTTGAATATGGAATCTCTCTCTCTCTCTCTCTCTCTCTCTCTCTCTCCCCCCCCATAGCCGTCCTATCACATAACCTTATAGATGAAGAAATCAACCATCGCTTTTACCTAAAATGTGTCCGCTATTACGATGGAAGAGATGTCACCGCCTACATTGGAACTTAGAAGACACCTTAAGGCTCATACCACAAGACGTATAGAGTTCCTACTAGGCGTGTTTTCTAGAGGTATGGGGAGGTATGTACTATGTTCTATGCCATAATGAGTATAATGTATTGATAGCTATTAGGTACCATGAACCATTGTGTGATTTTTTATACTCTAGTTTGTTTGAATCAACATTAGCCACACTAGACCTTAAGCCATTTCTGCTTTGTTCGCATTGGGTTGATGCTTATGTAGCTCGAGAAGGGGCTCTCGGGACACTCAGAGTCGGCCCCTATACAAGTACATCGAGCATGTTTCACCACTACAATTTGGATTGCCATTGTTGCATTATTCAAAACCTGCATCTCTCATATGGAAAGGGCCAAGGCAAAATGGATAATAACTCAATTCAACTTCGCTAGCTTTCATCATTGGTAAAGTTAGCACGTCCATAGCTACATTAACTTCTACCCCACTATTCTTAAGACTAGAATGATGTCAACCGTGTAACACAATATCCCCTTTCAAGATTGTACACATCTACTTGAGCAATCTCCTCCTCTCACTATCACAAGGGTGAGGTCTATAATAAATTTGACTTGCACATGGATAGTGAAAGGTTAGGTTCGTTTCACAATACCATGCATGCTAAGAGCATGTGTTGAGCTCCATATCATGTCAGAGAGTAATTTAAGAGTTTTTTACTAGACTTTTTACACTACACATGTAAGGTCAAATTACGCATTTCATGTTAGCAAGGTCAATCAGATTAGGCATCCTACAATTGCACTATTTTTCACATTTCCACCTATTTATAGGAAAGCTTTATAAATACCTCATTACAAATTCAGTATTTCAATTTCAACCAATGGCTCTTGCCTTTTCATCATTTTACCTATCATGTTCATCTCTCCTTACTATTGTCTACTCTCTTTTCATTGCTTTGTTGATTTCATCAACATAGGTCAATTAAGCTATGTAGAGGGGAGGGGGGCCTTGAACCTCTAGGCCATTGACGTAATAATGACCAATCACCAACTAGTTCCTCAAAGTAATCAAAATGTTTGAAAATTTGTGATTAACGATTGATTCCCTATGTTGCCGCAAATCGAAGGGAGCCTAGCTTATCAAGAGTGGCAAGATTCTCTCTACCCGCTTCTATTTCTAGTCATTCTTGCAAATTGTAGGTTACATAATTGGTTACATACAGCCATAGAAACACAATTAACTTCATTAAAATTGAGATGATGAGTTGTAAGGTCAAATTTGGATGGCAATCTAATGCTTAGCTTAACATACGTTTCATGCAAGTTTTTTATGTCTCTAAATATGACACTTTTAATTTGTAAAAGCAAATTTGGATGGTATTCCTTTGGTTAGCTTAACATGCATTTCACATAAACTTTGCATGCCTCTCAATATGATAAAGTTAAGGTTTATTATCTTCCTTCGCAAATCTCCTCATGATTGAAGTGTTTAAAATCAAGGAAATTGATCCTTGCACATCATTAGAAGTCCATGGAAGTTGCACTGGTAATGCAACTTAGGTAGAGTTGTCTATGTAAGAAAAGGTGACATTGAACACATTTGTGCAATTTAAAAAGATGCACCAATTTATTGTCATGAGACATGCACTACCATTGGAACATGTACCATAAATGTAAGAAGTAACTAAACATGTGTATTTTTGTTAACATATTTTCATTTTCTTAACACCCTCAAGTCCTTGGAACAAGGTTTGAATAAAGAGTCCTTAGCACTTGTTGCTATCACCTTCACATATACATATATATATATACTCCCTACAAAAGGATAGAGGGATAAATCATAATGAAATGTACATAGAGAATATGTGTTTTAACACACTCCACTTTTGTGTGCCATGTGCCTATCATAGTTTGGAGGAGATTTTGGTAAGAAGAAGGAAAAGGATTTATTCCCATACCGAGTAAGGTAGACCTATGATCATGCAAGTTGCTCCTCCTATGATATGTAAGGGTCTTGGCTATGTGGTTGTGGTCTTTAATTGATACATGTCCCTATCCCTGTCATTACCAAACAAGGTTTAATGTCAAGCAAATGTTAAAGTAGAAAGAATCACCTAAATTCTCTACCTCTAAAGTTGTGCCTAGGCAAGGTGGGCTAGCTATTTTGCATGTTCTCCTCAAAACCCCAAGGAAAGACTGGCACATGGATGATAGTCAATCGATTGCCCCCATTTTGGGTAAGGGAAATAGGTGGCCCCTAGAATCTTATGTCGAGTGAATCTTTTCATTGGACACCTTCCAATAACATTTTTGAAGTGAATGGTATCTAGCCAACTTCAACTATATCAAAGGTTGCCACATGCTTCTTTTACTACTTGATGTGTGCCCAAGTGACTTTCAAGTAGGTTAAAGGAAATGACGAGTAGAAACACTAGATGCTTGATCATCTACCCCACATACGATCATTGGTTAGATCCCAAATTGCATGTGCACATGTGTGCATGCATGTGTCACTATTTACCAAAAGCCAAGGTTTTATGCCAAGTGGGTTGGGAAAATTGGGACTTAGCAACTTCAAGTTGTTGCCTCCATACCAATTTGAACTTTAGAAGCTCTTTTAGTACTCTAAATGCCATTGTGGAAATTAAGGCAAATTTTAACTAGAATATGACTCCTCTAAAGAGTAATGAACTTAAAATACCATCGGGAGGCATTCTGCTTTAGAGCACAACTCTTATTAAGCTTGTTTATAAGGGTGTTTGTGCTCTAACTTGTTGGTGGTGACAGCCCCCTAGTTTCTAATCTAAAGTCTCAAAACCTAAATATAAATACTCTCTATCTTTTCTTTAGTTGGATACACTTAGAATGTATTATTTCTCTAAAAACTGACAAGTATTTTCCATTTTGAGTGAAATGATAAAGTTGAATACATCTTTATTCGGTTTGATAACTAAATGGACTCATCTATATTTCTCTCTAAAACAAAGATCAGTCCATTTTGGCTGTATTTGGATAGAGATGCACATTGCCATTCTCAAACTTGTAGATTTTGGTTGTATGTATATGTGGTGACTTTGTGCGGGGCTGTGTGTGTGGCTTTTGGCGATGGCAATTGGGAGCGGTTTTCTTCGGGGGGGGGGGGGGGGGGGGGGGGGGGAGAGGTTTAGAAAAAGACAGCTTCGCTTCAACCTAGAACTTGTTATATATATTTTTTTCAAATTTTTGGGAGAAGTAGCCAATTGCTCAAAATATATTTTTTTTTTCAATTTTTTTTTTTCGAATGGGGGGGGGGGAGGTTTAGAAAAAGACAGCTTCGCTTCAACCGAGAACTTGTTATAAAGTTTTTTTTTGAATTTTTGGAAGAAGTAGCCAATTGCTTAAAATAGAAGTATGGGTTTGAAATGGTATTTCTAGAAATTTTTGGAAGAATGGAATGAGTCCCATGCATTGTGCAAATCTCTCAAAGATACAAAACAATACAATCTCAAGAGAGGTATAACCTCACCTGCTGCTGCTGCTGCTGGAGTTTCTTTTTCCCGAGAGAGAAAGTTGTTGCTTGGTAAGGAAATACGAGGTGACATGAAGGAGGGGTAGGTAGGTGTGGGTCAAAACCGTATATTCATACCTACTTGCGTGAGAGAGTCTAGAGAGAGAGAGAGAGAGAGAGAGAGAGAGAGAGTAGGTATTCGTATGCGTATCGCGTATACACGGGTGTGCTGACACGTGTGACACGAGTCTGGAGCCGACCTTTCCAAAAAATACATTTGATTTAAATGCCCGTTGAAACATGCCGTCGTCCAGTACAGGCCAGATAAGAGTCTTTTATGTCCAAAGTACATATCGTTTTTTGAAATTACACCAAAAACATTAGAATACAAAGTACCATCGTACACCCAAAAATCTCAAAATTATGAGGCAACTTGCCCGCCCCTCATACAAAGGTAACTTGTAAGGTTAAATAAAGGAATTCTTACTTATTTCTTATTAGATATATTTACAAAGTGCCTCACGGTCTCCCATCAGCCTATAGATATATCCCCAAAAAGGATAAAACTTACCTATCCACTCAGCCAACTAATCCCTTCAGCGCTTTTAATGCGCCTACTTGAAAACCATAGGGTTTTTGGTGTTGTAATTCGACATTACTTTCTTCTTTTGGAAAGTGCAGAATTTGTATTAAGATAACAAGGAAATGAGTATAATTTACCACTTGTAGTCGACGTGGCACACTTCCATGGTGGCAAACCGTGCCCGAGCGCGGTGTCAACAACCTGCCTTGCCTTGCACCAATTCAAAATGGTATGAAGTACATAAAGATGAAGGATTTACTTTGGACTTCTCAGTCTCATGGGTACACATTATCAAAATTCCACTTTAGTGCCTTGCATCACAAGTCATGGTGTGCCCTATATAACTTCCCCTAAGTGACAAAAGGATTCCAGCTGCTTCGATTTGCTTCTTCTTTAGCTCCTCATTTCTCTCTTTCCTGCAAAGGAAAACTTTGAGGGGCTTAATGGCATGGGTAGCTTCTTTAACTACAATTCTCTCCTTGAATGTCTCAATATGCAAAACCAACAAATTCCTCGGCCTTGTCACTCCATCAACTACATTCTTAGGAAAATTAATGTAAATACATGAGGGCTACTTTCTACTTGTTGCCTACATCTTATGCATGTGCCATCACCTTTGCATATCCTAGTTGCTTTCTCATTTGTCCATATAGCTTTGTGAAGTATTAGCCACGTTAGAAATGACAATTTGGGGAGGACAGTGCCAAGCCATATGTGCTGGAATCTATAACACCATTGACGAGTGCTCCTATTTAGCTTCCATAAGAGAAATTGGGTTAGATTGAGACCATGTAATCATTCATTGCTCAAGTACCTCCATATCACGATTATTTAATCTAAATTGGGTAGTCAAAGTATCTTTGGTTTTCCTATTCACAACATGAGTATCCCATAGGTCTCTCCGGACTTTCATTTCCTTTTTATGTAGCATGCTACCTCCTTTTCCTCGTAATTTGTGTTGCTTTGAGTTTTGCCTCTCTAAGGAAGTGTTGAGGCTCCTTAGTTTTTTCCTTCCACGTACAAGTTGGTGAGCATGGAGGGGAGAAATGATTATCCCAAATTCTCTCGATTCCCTCCCTAATGTTGTTGAATTGTGAAAAGGTCTAATCCACATGAAACCACCCAGCTCGAGTTGGGCACCTAATGTTTGAGAGGGTCAACATTATCGACTTATGGCCTGACACTAATATATTGTGATGTGTTTAAAATATACGTTAAATATTTTAAGTTCCCATCTTCCTATCTGCCACTTGATATGTGGCAACTTGATTTTTGCGTGCATGTCAAACCACAAGCACAATGCAATTGAGAGTGAACATGCAACAAATAGTGTGCATCCAAAGGTAGGAAGGCTCTAAGAGTTAATCTAGAAGCAACGACTATGCTAAGGTGGCCAAAGTGTAGGAAGTTGGCATAGAGGGGTGTTAACCAGAAAGTGTAAAAGGCCTCCACAAATTTTTGAAAATAAATTTTGGAATTGTTAATCATCTTGGGCATTTTATTGAGAGTCGAGCTCCCTCTTATGCAAATTATATGCAAACTTTGAGTGGCATCATAAGGCTAAAATGTCTTCAATTTAATTTTCATATCAAGAGTAAGGCTTAGGTGCATGCGAATGAGGGAAGATTGGTCATATGGCCATAAAAATGGATTGGATGCCCAAGGGAAAGGAGGAAACCCCAACCTTAAAAATCATGTAATAAAAGGATGAACAAGAAAAGAAGAGGATATTCATGTGCATGCAAACTTTTGCTCCCTATCTTCTAGCTATTCTATTGTCTACATGTGAGAGCGAGGGAGAGGGAGTGTGAGAGTGTTTGTGGAGTGAGGGACAATGTGAGTGGAGCTCTTTGTATTCTCTTATCGTCTTCTCCATTCCATCTTCTTGGTGAGTTGAGTGTGTGAGCATAATTGTGTGAAAGCAGAGAGCATGAGGGAGCAAAAGACATGGAAATGTGAAGTTCTCTTCTTCTATTCATCTTCTCAGGCACATTATTAACAACTCCTCTATTCGTAGGCAACAACAGAAGCAAGATCATGAGCAAAGGGCCATGCATGTGGATTATGGAACAACTCTTACCAATGCATTTTGACTACAACACGGTAAGTATTGATAAGTACGCTTAATACATTTGCCTTGAATCGATCTATCATTAGTAGGTTAGTATATATGCTTGCACGTGTGAGTAGGCTAGATGAGAGATCGTCTTAGGCTTGGTAAGGGTTTCTTCTTTGGCCTCTTGGAGAACATTACTAATTGAGAATTTTATTTTGGTAGTACTCTAGGATATGTAGTCAATTTGATATACACAATATTGTAGTCTTCAAGCTTCGATTTGAAGGAGGTCATATGCTATGAATGTCCAATTTGGGTACAATTCCCATCACTCCCCATGCCGATTGGCTTGTAGGTAAAGTTGGCACTATGGGAGAAACGTTGGACAAAGTATTTATGACTTGCCAAGTGTGGTACATGTGATCAAGTTGCAAAAACATGCACATGTGTTGTGGGATCTATGGAATGATATTTCGAATATACTCAAACTCTACGATGCCAATGGGATTGAACTTTGCATAGAGGTAAATTTTATGCCTTTGTTGGACTCATACTATATCTACAAGGCAATTGGTCATAATGCAAAAGTGTGCCCTAACAATTGGCCGATTCAAATCAGACATGCTATAGCTCTAGATGAAGCTCTCTTTAAGTACTTTTAGCCCATATGACTCATGCATCTCTGACATTAATTCAAAATTAAAGTTGGTCCAAAACAAAGATCTGTTCCACAGTGAAACAAGCCCACTATTTAGCATGGTATTGTTTGAGTAACCCAAAGTACAATGTACTACAACCTAAGTCAAGTAGTGTAAAGAGACTTAGTCTAACAATGTTAGTACAAAAGAGGATCTGTCCAAAGAACTAAGGCAACATAGCAATGAAGGTGAGTAAGAAAGCCTTTGATTCGAAAGCAGTCAAGCAAGGGAAAGAATCTAAGAATGCAACCCCTTGTATTGAAGCTAACCTATCATCTACCAAAACAATGAAGCTCAATGTAGAAGCATAGGAGAAGGATAAGGTTCCAAAAGTTCAAGTGGTCAAACCCTCTAGTAACAAAGAAAATGTCTTTTATTTGCTATGTAGAAAGAGAAAAAGAAAGGGAGAAGCAAGCAAGCTTGGTTATAGGAAACTTGGCAATGTCAAGAACAGAGTGCTCCATGGAGAGGCCTAGTATGGGAAGAATGACATTGGCAAGGTGTTTGAAGGGTACCTCAAAGATGTTAAGTTTTTACTGAGGGATCTAAGAAACAACAAGAGCATTCACAATGTATCTTAAATAGCTTTTGCAAGCTTTAAACTCTCCCCTTTTTTGGAGCCTATAAACATTTACTTACTTTTCATCAATATAATTGTGTGATTGTATTAAAAAGAGAACTAGTTATTTCAAAATAGCCATAATATGGGACTATTTGTTGAATGAAAATCTATGTGCAAATGATTTGGCGCCATGTTTTTGGAATGCTCTAACAAAATTTTCTCAAATATTCATTCATGATAGAATTGTGAGAGAAAAGGTTGGTCATAAATCCAAAGAGTTCTCTTTTATACAGAAAATCTAAAAAGCCCCTCCTCCCTTCCATCGAGTGGTAGTTTGTCTTTATTGCAAAGGGCAACAAGACAAGAAAATGTGTTGCAATCAAAGTAGTGTTCTCAAGCGAGGCCAAATTGTAGTATCTATTCTTCTATTTTTTGCACATGTTGTTGCTTCTTAATCATTTTTCTAGAGTTGGATGTGCTCACATAATAGTGCCTAAGAAGACACTAGGGCATAGACATTCTACCCTAAACTAGGACTAAAGTAACATGATGATCAAAATCAAAATGCTAACAATGAAATACACTACGAGAGGCAAAGCATGCCATCATTAAGCCAACCTCACAAGTGAAGATGGGTATTAAGGATCAATTGAGGCCTTTGACAGCAACACAAAAAGAAGAGGGGAGAAAAACACAATGGAAAAGGCCATTCTTAATACCTCTACTTTATCCATGACTTCAACTACTATGGAGTAATTTATCTCTATTGGGGAACTATGAGGCATGACTATTATAGTATCGAGCCTTATGAGCAATGTCAACAAAGAAAAATTGCTTTACCTTAAGCTTGAAATGTCTATCTCATATTAAGGTCAATGCATGGGGAATGTGAAACATCATTTCATAGGCGAGATACATTATTCCTTTAATGCAAAGGAAAAATATGCTTATAAATCATTCACATAGTTTGTTTGGGAAAGGATAAAGCCAATACAAATTTCGTTTCAAT
Organism: Lygodium microphyllum; assembly: GCF_053477565.2. NCBI lineage: Eukaryota > Viridiplantae > Streptophyta > Polypodiopsida > Schizaeales > Lygodiaceae > Lygodium > Lygodium microphyllum. The sequence goes on along the minus strand of NC_141139.1, from coordinate 41,771,967 downwards.
ACTTTGAACGTTTTCATGATTAAGCATTATTGCATTATAATTATATTAAAAAAAGTTCAATAATCATTATATTTGGGGCCAATTTGGTTCAAGAGATGCCATGAAGCTTTCTTGCAATATCTTGATATAGAAATCAAGAGAATGGTAAAACTAGGAATATTGTTATAGAAATAAATTTTAAAATGAGTCTAATGTTTGTTTTAGCCCCAAATCTATACTGAATGCATAATACGATTGAACTGCATCATACAGAATAGAGTAAACTGCATCAGGTAGTGCATAAAACACCTAATGCCTCATCAAAAAACTCATAGAACTCTCATAAATAATGCATAGAGACATAAAACTATAATCTACAACACTATAATGGCAAATCAGAGATAGAAATTAGAGTATATGTTGGAAATAAGATAGAAATAGAGATATAAATCATGGCGCCCACTGTTATATTATATTGCTAAGCAAGAAATTCCAACATACAAGTGGTCATGATCCATACACGAGAAAGACACACAATACCTCTTCAGGTCATGTTTTACAACTGCCTACAAATTGCACTTCATGACACATACAACTTCATGAGGCATTTTAAAAGTGCTTCATATAGGAACTACTATGACTAAGGTACTAACCATACTAAGGGCAAACATAGTGCATCAAGCCAACATCTAATACTTGGCATGGCCCATTGGGATGGCTGGCATAACGATGACTTGAACCCTTACATGTCATATCATAGTGTCAAATGCCTTATCCAAAAAAAACTAACATATCAAATGAGAAAAAGTATGCCTTACTTGCAACCTTGTACCATGAAGCAAGCCACAAAGATAAATGTTAAGTAGAGTCTCTCTAGTAAGATACTTATAGCCCTCTACTGTAGTTGCATAATCCACTCAAGAGATATTCAAGACAAAATAAAGGCATACATGTCATAATATGATGGAGATATGAAATTTGAGTGGGTTTCCAAAACATTTCATGGGCTAGATTGCTCATGAGCATTGTTCCTGCACGTTATGATCATGTGATGTGGAAGGTACAACTTCCATTTGATAAAGTTTTTATGGAGTAAGTTCTCTTATCTTAACTTGTTGAGACTGATATCTTGCAAAACTTCACTAATATTAGATCTTATGGTATCAACTTCAAACAACTAATTTTTAGCTTTGTTTTGAGACTTCAAACCCTAAGAAATTCTCCCTAAAATGACAATTCACTGATCATACATAACTTTGACTAAAGCATTCTTCATCATGGTAACAACAATTTGCATAAACACTGATATATCAATATCTATATCCAAATCCAGTAACATCTAAATCTCTTTATCAATATCTAGACTTTGTTGCATGGTATTAATGGTTACTTACTCCAAATAGTTACTTTTCTACATCAAGTAGTTCAAGGTCAATTGTGGTATTGCAAAGTTAGAAGGATGCAATCTCCTTTATGGAATGAGTAGGAAATGGAAACTCATGTACAATTAATAAATCATTTTATACATAGCTCCACATGGGCAAATAAGGCCTAAGTAAGGCCACATACACTCACAAATGCACAAGAGTTGTACATAACAAGGAGTGTGAGGTTAGAAAACCATGTGAATCAGAATGGTTATGGCGAAACACGAGGATGGTAAATCAATACTTTGGCAAATTATCCATGGCTTAAAGCAAAGGGAACTCTAGAGTTCATTTCAAGCATAGATGTATTATCGCCTTTGGCTTTTGATGCGTTGAGACATAATACCATTAGGGTTTTGAGCTTTGATCAAAATACATGGAGAAAGATATTCTTGGACAAGTACTAGTTAGCATTTTCACTAGGGAGTCAAAGATGCTTGAGTATAATGTGGTGTGACACTATATTGATGCACCTCATAGCATGGTCCCTCAAACTCCAAAATCTTATCAATAGTTGTTGTACCTTTCTCTTATAAAAGATAAAGTCTCACATGAAATTATCATTTCTATGGGTTGATTAAACTAAAATTTTCCTCTCACACAAAGCCTAAAATAAGCATGCATATTCACAAGCTAAATTTGTTATAATTTAGGTGTAGAGACATACAAATGCACCAATGAGTTTAATTTGCTCACTCTTCCAACAATGATCATGTGGATGTGATGCCTTGGTAGCCATGTCCTCAACCCATGTGTACACTCCTTTTGGTAGTCCTTGTAACTAATCATGATGTTTCAAATTTCCCAAGTATGGTCTCATATCTATTCAATAGCAAGCTAGAGTGAAAGAGGAAGGAGAATATGAATGTTGGTGACTTCCCTTTGTTGCCAATCAAGGACATCACCATCATATGCTACTGTACCAATGGATAACCCCCAAAATCAGACTTATTTCTTTCAATATATTGAAATATTGAAAGTGGCCTTTAATCAACCTTTATAATGATTAATGAGAGCTAGAAAAAGTAATGCACTGAAAGTAAATGATTTGAACTTCTTTTCATTGATGCCTCTTTAAATAGGCAAAGTCACATGCTCATTAGGGTAGTTAGGACGCACCAAGAGGCAACCTTACTATTGAGAAAGAAGATCTACTTTGTAGACCTTCATAATAAGTGAGACAAAGAATCGAATAAGGCAATGAAATCACACAACTTGAACTTCTATTGATCAATGCATCTTGAAATAGGCCAAGTTACATGATGATTAGGGCATGCTAGGATGAGCCAAGAGGAAACACTAGCCCTAGGTTCCTTTTCCTAAAATAATGGCATATCACCTTAGGTCACTCCACCTCCTTACCCCTTTATCTTGTGACCAAAATAGGGTTTTATCAAACTACAACAACCATCGCATCAAAGGATGTTATCTAGCAACAATGTTAGGGACTATGGTTTGAAATACCTTTGAACATGTAGTACACTCTAACACCCTTGCTTCTCAAGAATTGTCCTCAATGATAGGTTGTGTGGAGTACAAATTACATTAATAAAGAAGCCCTCCCCTTAAACCAAGCTTATAATCTACAAGGTTAGATTAAGAAATCCATGACCTAAAAGGATCACGTGGATAGTGAACCCTTGACATTAATTTTGATTGGATGTTTAGAATTATCTTGTGCTATTAAAGATTCCTCTCCTTACTCTTTCATGAGGTTGGCTTGCTTCTAGTAGTAGTAGTTGTTGCTTTACAACAAGACTCACTTGTTTTGTGCCCCAACTTCATACATTTGTAACTCTTTGGCTTCTCTGTGTGGTAGCAAGATTCATGTCCTTCTTTGGCACATGGTTGCAATCCAAATTTGCCTTACAAGGTGGTTTCTTTGCAAAAAAAAGGACACCTTTACCATGAGGTGTGGTTGTGGTGGCTAAACTTCAACACTTTTTCCTTAAGAAGTAGTGCAAATCCAAAAATGCTCCAAGGTGACATTCTCCATGTTTTGTAGTGTATCTTTGGTAGATTGATGTTCTTGTCCATGACATGGTCATAACCTCATTTTTCTAGAACTTTAGCATTAATACCACATAATTGGGCCATTGTGCTTTTAATCTTTTTGACATGTTAGAAGTGAAACTTTTTGTCAAGATTGTGGGAGAGAAGGAAGGAGTCTCACTTGTAGCTTTCTTGCTTGCACAATGGGGGAATATACACAGAGGTGGAGGCTGAAAATAGTTTTCCTCTTCTTAGTTGTGTAAGCCAAAAAAACTCTCATACAAGGAAATAGAAGAACCCTATATATGGGTCTTAAACCAAACTCAACTAACTAAGGTGGCATACTAACTGAGCCACAAACTAGAGTAGATAAGGATAGCTGTCATCTAGCTATTATTCATGGGCGGTATACCAACCGCATCTGCAACTGTCAAGTCAGTGACATAAATACACAACGGTCACCCTGGCGTATCACGAGTGGAGCTCGATATCTCAACACTCCCCCTCGAGCTCAATCCCAATTCCTGCACACCAAGCAGGTCTCTAAACTTGCGCAGCTTCTCTGCGCCCAATGCCTTCGTGAATATGTCAGCTACCTGATCCTCTGTGCTGACATAAACTAGATCAATAAGACCTAGTAAAACCCTCTCCCGCACATAGTGATAATGCACCTCAATGTGCTTTGTTCTAGCATGATAGACTGGGTTATTTGCCAAGTGTATACTACTCATGTTGTCACAATAAATGACAACTGACCCATCTGTAGGCTGATGCATATCATAAAGTAGCTTATGCAGCCAAGCTACCTCACATGCAGCCATTGCTGCGCTCCTGTACTCAGCCTCTGTGCTAGATAAGGCAACTGTAGGCTGTTTCTTGCTGCTCCAAGTGACTGCAGCACTCCCAAAAGAGAACACATATCCACTGGTAGATCGTCTATCAGAAATGCTACCAGCCCAATCAGCATCAGTGTATCCATGCAACTGTATCTGAACCCCAGTCTCATAAAATAGTCCATATTGCAATGTGGACTTCACATACCTGAGTATGCGTCTAGCCGCATCCAAATGCGGTTTCCTTGGAGCCTGCATAAACTGACTTACCAATCCAACAGCATAGCTCAAATTTGGCCTGGTAATAGTCATATAAATCAAACTTCCTACTATGCGTCTGTACATAATAGGGTCTTCCAGAAGCTCACCTGCATCTGTGCTCAGCTTCACATTCTGCTCCAAAGGAACTGAAATAGGCTTACAGCCTGTCATCCCATATTTGGACAGCATGTCCAATCCATACTGCCTCTGCAGGAGCTGTATCCCACTTGGTGATCTAATCACCTCAATGCCCAAGAAATAACGCAGCTCTCCCAAATCCTTCATCTCAAACTTCTGCTTCAATAGCATTTTCACATGAAGGATATCTTCATCACTGTCACCTGTCATAATCAAATCATCAACATAAATGACAAGTAGCATAATACCTTTCTCTATTTTTCTCACATAAAGTGAGAAATCTACCTTGGAAATTTGAAAGCCAATAGTGACAAGATACTGTCCTATCTTGTCAGACCATGCTCTAGGTGCTTGCTTCAAGCCATACAAGGCTTTCTTCAACCTGCAAACAAACTCAGGATGAATAGCATGCACATAACCTGGTGGCTGCTCCATATAGATCTCTTCTTGCAAATCACCATGCAAGAAGGCATTCTTTACATCCATCTGACGTAAAGACCATCCCTTTGATGTAGCCATAGCAATGACTGCTCTTACGGTTGCCATCCTTGCAACCGGATTGAATGTTTCTTCATAGTCAATGCCATATGTTTGTGCATACCCCTTGACTACTAATCTTGCCTTGTATCTGTTCACAGAACCATCTGCATTGTGCTTCACCTTGTAAACCCACTTACAGCCAATTGCATTCTTACCTTTAGGCAAAGGTACTAACTCCCATGTAGCATTTGCTTCCAAGGCATCCATTTCTTCATCCATGGCTTTCTCCCATTTTTCTTTTCCCATGGCTTATTCAAAAGAAGTGGGTTCTGGTTCCTGTATCACTTTGACCATATATGCATAGTGAATGGCTATAAATCCATCATATTTCAGCCTATCCACAGGATACCTAGCTCTGGTAGACCTGCGCAAAATAGGTTCACTCCCAGGTGCTCTCAAAACATCCCTGGTCTTCCTTACTCTAGGTGTAACAATAGAAGGAATACCCAACTCATCATCAATGCTTTGTTCTGAGCCACTGGATTCACCATCCACATAAGAGTGACCTGCATTCACATCAAACATGGGCTGATCAACCTTCTCTTTTCCTTTTCGTGATACCTGCATACCACTATTTGCATTGCTTTGAGAAGATTCTCCTGATCTCAATCTGCCTGTCCATGGCGAAGAATGTGAACCACTACTAGAGGACGCTCCAGGTCCACTAATATTTTGTGACTGGTGCTGTGAATTCTGTACAGCATTACCATTTTGTGCATCTACATCATCAATCACATTTACTGGTTTATACCAGCTACTCATCTCATCAAAAACAACATCTCTGCTCACTGTAGACTTACGAGTAGAAGGGTTATAGCATCTATACCCTTTTTGCTGCAGAGAGTAACCAATAAAGATGCACTTCTCAGCTTTTGGATCCAACTTGGATCTCAACTCATCTGACACATGTACATAGGCAATGCAACCAAAAATTTTCAAATGAGAAATATCTGGTTTCCTACCAGTATACCTCTCCTTTGGAGTCATGCCATGTATTGCTGCAGTGGGAGTCCTGTTCATTATGTAGACTGCTGTAGCAACTGCCTCAGCCCAATAAAAATCTGGCAAGTCTTTTTCGTTGAGCACGGCACGACATACCTCTCCAATATGCCTATTTTTTCTTTCTGCAATTCCATTTTGTTGTGGGGTATGACTGCATGAATATTGCTGCTTTATGCCATGCTCCTGCAGGAACCTTGCAAACTCATTTGAGAGGTACTCTCCCCCTCCATCTGACCTTAGGCATTTTAGCTGCAGGCCTATTTCTTTTTCAACCATAGCTTTAAGAGTTTTGAAATGCCTAAAAACTTCACTTTTCTTTTTCATAAAATACACCCAAACTTTTCTGCTATAGTCATCAATAAAACTGACAAAATAATGACAGCCTCCAAGAGATGCAGCTTTAGTAGTCCACACATCACAGTGGATTAATTCCAATGGCTTCTTACTCTCTTGAACATGTCTAGGAAATGGTTTCCTTGCATGTTTTCCAAACTGACAAGCTTCACATACCTTATGCATTTCTGCAACCTTGAATTTTGGCAATCCTGCAACAATATTTTGGGCTTGCATTGATTTAAGTCGCTGTACATTAACATGACCAATGCGTTTATGCCAGATATCAATATCTGCAACTACACCAGTCCCATGTGCAAACATTGCTACACTCAATTCAGGCAAGTCTGCATCCAACATAAACATTCTGCCCTTCTTCTTTCCTTTTGCTATCAAGTGACCTTTATTTTTCATATCCTCAACAAAGCATCCATGAGGATTAAATCTGATCTGCAAGCCCTGCTCAACCATTTGACCAACAGAAACCAGATTCTTGGTGATATTCGGGACATAAAATACATCTGACAGGTATTTCTTTTTCCCATCCTGCATAGACAAAGGAATTTTTCCAATCTGCACAATAGGATGTGGAGTATCATCACCAGTCTCCACAAATCCTGGTTTTTCCATTTTCCTTGCATCCTCCATCCATTCTGCATGACCTGTCATGTGGTTTGATGCACTTGAGTCAACATACCATACATCATTGCTTTCTTCTGCACTTGTCACAGAATTGTTCATGTGCTGCACCATAAACAAGTGCTCATTTCTGTCCTCACCCTATCTACTAGAAGATGCATAATTCCCTTGTTGCAATTTCCCATTCATGATGTCATTCTGCTTTTTATAGCAGTCTTTAGCCATATGACCCATTTTACCACAGTAGTAGCATTCAACATTGTTGTTTGCATTTTAACCTCTTTGCCATCCACCACGACATCTTTGGCTCCCCCTGCCTCTAGAGTTACCACGTCCTCCTCCATAGGACTGGTTTTCTTGAGTTTGCTGCATATTCTGATTTCTACCACGGCCTCCAAATCGGCCTCCTCTACCTCTGCCTCTACCTCTTCCAGCATTTGAGTAGAAGATAGCTTCTTTTGAAGTTCCTCCTGAAGAAGATGCACCACCATTTCTCTGCTCCTCAGAAATTAGAAGAGCAATCAACTCCTCAAAATCAGGAAATCTTTCACGAACTGAAATGGATGTCCGAAACTATGCATAATCCTTTCCTAGACCATTCAAGGTCACAGAAACTAAATCATCATCTTTCACTGGCGACCCAATGGAAGCAAGTGCATCTGCAATCTTCTTCACCTTCATGTGGTAGTCATTGATGCTCATACTTTCTCTTTGCACATTATGCAACTCTTGCTTGAGCTGCATTTTCCTGGCTTGCGTATTTGTGCTATACATTTTTGACAAAGTATCCCATGCCTCCTTTGGCGTGCTTGCATCCTGAATATGCACAATCATAGAGTCTGAAATACTGATAGACAGCCAGTACATAACTTTCCTGGCTCTCTCATGCCATGCTTTGAATGCCTGCATTTGCTATTGATTGGGAACATCAGGAAGAACTGGTTCTTCTTCATTTCCTGCAACAAATTCCCAATATCCTTTTCCCATAAGGAAATTTGTCATTCTAAACTTCCATGCTTGGAAGTTGTTCTTATCAAGTTTTCAGTTACAATTTGTGAAAGAGAATCAGACGCCATTACAGAATACTGCAAAAATTCTGTCACTGCAAAAAACACAGCTTCACCCTCACAAGGGCAAATATGCAAAACTGGCGAAAGTGGTATTTGACCACACAGTCACTTCCTAGTGACGATTTTGCATAAACAGAAACCAAGGATGTTTGTGTAACTCCCAATGTCTCTGCACACAAGCATACGATGCAATTTCTGTGGTAACTTTTCACCGACCTGTAGAACAGTGGTCGCACAGCATAAAATAGGGCCTTTTCTTGAGTGCGTGCAGAAAACTTCCGCCTCCAAAACAGGCCCCGAAATGACCTCAAATAAAAAAAAACAGGGTCGCCAAGGGCTAAAGCCCTCTCCCGCAGCATATACTGCCCTCTTGCTTCACCGCGAAGGGTGTCTCAACCTGAGACAATGCACTCTTGCGATTTCCGGCTGTGCTACCTGCAGAGATCTGCTCCCAAAACAGAAAATGAAAGCAACACTGCTCCTCTTACCAGAACGCCGCGAGCTTGGCTTGCTTTCTTGAGCTCCTTACCACGAACAAGGCTCTGATACCATGTCAAGATTGTGGGAGAGAAGGAAGGAGTCTCACTTGTAGCTTTCTTGCTTGCACAATGGGGGAATATACACAGAGGTGGAGGCTGAAAACAGTTTTCCTTTTCTTAGTTGTGTAAGCCAAAAAAACTCTCATACAAAGAAATAGAAGAACCCTATATATGGGTCTCAAACCAAACTCAACTAACTAAGGTGGCATACTAACTGAGCCACGAACTAGAGTAGATAAGGATAGCTGTCATCTAGCTATTATTCATGGGCGGTGTACCAACCGCATCTGCAACTGTCAAGTCGGTGACATAAATACACAACGGTCACCCTGGCGTATCATGAGTGGAGCTCGATATCTCAACACTTTTTGCCCATATTTCAAGCCATAAAATATATACCTTGAGATGAAACTCTCAAATCTTGGCCTTGGGCCCAAATGTGTCCAATCTTGTCCATGCTTGCATTGGAATTCATTGGACATTAAGGTGATATACAAGTTTAGAGGCACATGAGATGAAGACCAATCAAGGATAAAGACTATTGTTTCCTTCCAATTGAAAGCTATTGGGTTTTGTTCATCTTGACTAACCACCTCCCTTCTTAATGCATAAAAAGAAAGGTGATATGAATAGGCCCAAGTGTGAAACCCTTGGCCATTAAAATTTTAACATTCAAACTTAAACTTGTCATTATACTAAAGAGGTCTTATTGGCTTCCATGAAATACTATCATTGTCTTAACTCTACCAGAACTTGGAAAGGGACACAATCACACACAAATTTGACAACAAAAATGACCCTTATTCTTATTGTTTTAAATTGGATCATAATAGAAAAGCTAGAAGTCTAGCATGGAAAATAGCTATTGATATAAATGGAAGGCATCTAATATTATTGGGGATTTCTTGTCTTCTTTGGTTTTTAATGACAGTCTTCTTGAGAACTTAAAATTTTGGTTTTGATTGGACCTCTAGCCCTTGTCTTGGTAATTTGTTATTTGTTGAAGCAACACTTGGAATAAGCTAAGGTGTGCCCTTTGAACTCACAAAGCTAAGTACATCTTCTACTTGCTCAATATGTAACATTTCTATTTGTTTAGGCATGTGAACACCCTAACTAGGGATTCAATGCTAGGGTTTTGTAAATGATCAAATGTAGATTTGTAGAGAAGCAAGAAATGTGAGGTCCCTCTAGTTGACAATGCTAGATAGAAGGTCTCTTTCAAATTGGAAGATATGAATGATGGTCTAAATGAAGAGCAAGGATAGGGCATAGGTAATGGAATTGAACCTAGATATGTAACCTTCAACATAAGCAAGAAAACTTGTGAATCACATGTGCCTATGATGATGGAAGATGTACAAGTATGCCCCTAGTATGTTTCTCCAACTAGCCATGGAGGCTAAGGTTCAATGATGCAATTGTTCCACCTCATTATCTCATCCGTCTTTTGATGAAACAATACCATGTGAGAGTGCACAATGGAAAGGAAATTGAACATGAAGCAAATACATAAAGAAACATAGGAGAAAGAAGGAACAAACTGACAAAAGAATGAATGATACATTGCTGCAATAGGTCACCCTAAAATGCAATTTGGAGCATCAATGCCTACACGACTCAAAATTCTCTAGTGAATTGGTACGAATGCTTCGGTAGTAACTTCAATGGAAACCTTGAAAAAAGCTTCATCTCATTCTATGTAGAGATGAGAGAAGTTGTGAGCTTCTCCATTTAACAAGAAGGTGCTTGTAAATTGTTACTGAATGGAGTATTTAAGTTTGACATCTCTAGACCAGGTCATATATTGGGTTGGATGAGGATTTGCAAGCAACACGTCAAACTATAGCAGCCATTATTATCATAACTAGAAATTCAATTAAATCAAGGCAATTCATTATGCCATCATTTCAACTTGTGTAAGTGAGCGCAATCAATGTAATGTGCATGCGGATGGATCATTGAACTTGTACTTCGACTTGTAGTCAACAAGATGAGGTCGACGGAGATATGTTCAAATGTGATCTCTTGGCTTCACATTTCCTTAGATTGTCTCTTAGGCAGTGTCAAATCCTTAGATTGTCTCTCATGCCATGTTGACAAATTACCAAGGTTTAATGTTAAGTGAATTTTTAACTTTGAAAATAAAAGATTTGAAATGTTGGGAGAAAGAATGTTTACTAGTTTTTAAACTTAGGGTCATTATAGTTATATTATAATTTAAAAGCTTGCAAAATCCAATGAAAACCTGCAAGTTGACAAGTGCGAGCTATGTATTGGCTCCGAAAAGTGGTTTGTGTGAACATTGATGTCAAATCAATGCATGAATGGTGGGGTCCATGACAAACTCGACTTGCACATGGACTATTTATCAATGAGTCAATGAATTAACCCTCCAATGCAACTCAATAAACTTGTGCTTGGAAGGGCACTCAAGTGCAACCAAACAACCATATGCAAACCACCGCTAGTAGCTGAGAACCGCTAACCGCACATAGTGGGGTTTGCGAACTTGCACTGGATCCAATTGGCCACTAGTAAGCCGAAGATATATCATGTGGACCATGTTTGCTACTTCACTCTCTTCTTTTTTGTTTTTATGATGTGTTTTGTGTGTGTTCTGGCAGTTTTTATTGATGGTTAGAACCTACATCTTTTTCATCCGAAGGTAGAGCACAACACACCTAAAGGCTAAGAGATAGCAAAACATTGGGCCAAGGCTAAGAGTCCGATTCTGGGTTTTGAACCTTTGACCTCCCAAAGCTCACGCGCACTCACGCGATGGTACTCGGCGCTCTCACGCGCAGCTTCAAAAGAAACCAAACAAATGTGAGAACGCCCTCTTGCTACTTCGGATGCTACTGGTTTGTCGGCAACATGCTGGAAGAAGCGGGAGTCCACGTCAGCACATCCTTAATGGGTGTGGGCCCACCCGACCTAACGTGAGAACAACATCAATGCGGCCTACGCAGCGCTCCCTAACTTTGGCGGCAGGGGCGTCTGGCGTGGAGTCTGGACTGCCAAATCTAGAGGAGAGAGAGAGAGAGTCAAACTAAGCGGAGCTGGTAGATTCGCCGGACAGTGCCATCATCCATCGAAAATACCAATTCGCAAGATTTCTTTTAAAAAAATACAAACAACAGCTTTCACACCCAACGTGCCTTCAAAATCCACCTACAATTTCTTGAAAAAACAAAAGGCTTTCCAACCTTCGAGTAAAAAGTTCAAAACCTTACGCTTTTCCGTCATATACCTCCATAAAAAGTTTTCTTAGAGCCCCGCCACACCTAAGTCGATGTACTTAGGGTGGAGGGGCAGCGACAAGAAAGCATTGCAGCCACACACAAGTAACAACTTGTGTGGACCACACATATCCGATGCAGAGAAGTGCTTTATCAAAAGGGGGGAGGGAGAGAGAGAGAGAGAAAGACATAGTGATCTAGCTACCACATCACCAAACTTGGCTAAGTCTTTGAAGTCTCACTAATTTTAGTGAGACTAGCTACAAGTCAGGGGGAGGGAGAGAGAGAGACAGCGTGATCTAGCTACCACATCACCAAACTTGACCAAGTCTTTGAAGTCTCACTAATTTTAGTGAGACTAGCTTCACTTGTTGTTTGAGTCCCATATTTTTAGGAGGTCAAGTCAAGCAGCTTGGTCACACTTGGTTGAACTTGACTTCCTAGACTTCTAGAAGTCTTTTTGACTTGCAAGCTCCTCTTATTTATAGCCTCCCATATATGGACAACAAGATCACCTCTCTAACCACATTTCAAGAAGGAATACAACCCAAGGATATCTAGGGGATCTTCCCACAGTCCATCAGTGAATGCATCAATTATGACTCGGTCTCTTCATACACAAGTTCAGGTGTAGTATCCTATAACTACTGGGGCTAAATGCATTATGATAAATTTTGCCAACTACCTTGTTTGTTTGAAAAAATGATGTCAAAAAAGCTCGGGGGAAGATAACCCCATCTGTGGACTATTCCGTTTTGAGATGTTCAAGCTATTTGATTGTGCAGTTAAGGTGCTCTTACCTTTCACACCCAAAAGAGCCAACTTTCAAGTGATCACATAATGGAAACTAGTAGAAGCAACTAGAAAGGCACTTTTGAGTCTTTTTGCCAAATACATTTCACATACACTCCCAGAAAAGAAAACTTTTAAAGGCGTTGCTTGGGTTTTGGTCAACCCGTCTAATTGTTTTGATAAAGTTATAGATTGGGGCTTGATGTTGCCTTTCCAGCTAGGCAAAGGGGACACTAAAGCTATTGTTAGTGCTGGGTTGCACGAAAAGGGGAGGAGGGAGAGTAGGGATTGGATTATCCTTGCAAGTGTCTACTCCTACCATTGACCAATAGGGAGAGTGGGTGAAGCTACCATTTTACTACCCCCTGTAAGCATTGCTGAAAAACACAATTCTAGTAGCACTAACAGACCCTATTGGCTAGTAGGAAAGGTGCATGTCAGATCAACCAAATATTTCATCATAGCAAGCATTTAATACGTGTGGCTAACAATTAAGAAATAGTAATTGGTAATCTTTTTCTTTCATTTGCCTTGATGCAACCATCAGATTACTAGGGATAGACTTTCTAAGAGTTATATTTATGCTACCCCCATAGGCCATGGGGTAGCATGCCTTTGTCAAACTTATGACTACTTCTAAGTTTTGCTAGACTGTAATGTATCTATCTTATTGCTTAGTATCAATTTGATTACATCACAAAAAAAGTTTCTTACTATATACTGCATATAAGTTGTACATACGAACGCACATTTACAGATAAATATTTGCACACATAAGATTGTGTTAAAGCCTAATTATTGTGATGCTTGATTATGTTGGCTATGCCTACCCCTGGCTTAGATCCGATTTCTATATTACATCTAGGGTAGATGGGAGGTAGTGAAGAAAAGGGAAGTAACTATAGAGCAATATTCTCAACTTATTTCTATTTTCTTTAAAGAGAAGGATACTCAGTTTTGATGTGCATAGTAGTATTTTGAACTTTCAAAAAGGAGCTATCCTTTTGAGCTTTGTCAAACAAAAAGGGATTATCCAAGGTATCAAAAGCATTGATCATGTTGCTTTCAATTCGAGCTTACCCTGATTTGTATGTCCATTGAGATCGTTGCATCATCAAGTTTTTCCATCTCTTGGAAAGTTAATCTCCATAGTGTTTGGCTAGCTTCCGTGATCCCATGGTCCTAAGCCCAATTGTTGTGATGCTTGACTATGCTAGTTATATATACCCTAGCATGGAACCTACCTTAGTTTTAAAACCAAAAATTGTTTCAATTTTTCATTTTTGAAGAGCTTGTTATTTGTGCAAATCCAAAGATATCACGACTCTTTAACCAATCCCAACAGAAGATGGGGCTCCATAAATCTCCCAAGAATAATCTCCCTCCAATTTAGAATAGATGATGGCATGCAAGAACTACCTCAATTTTAAAATCATAAATTGGCTCAACATTTTCATTTTTGAAGAGCTTATTCATTTGTGCAAATCCAAATATTTGATAACTAATAACTCCTATACCTTTCCAACAACATGTGGGCATCTACAAATCTCCCAAAGAAAAATTTCACTCTAATTTAGGGTAGAAGGGTGGTGCAAAAGAACTAGTCCCTGCATACAATTAAAAATATTTTTGCTAGCTCTAAAAGGCTCTACATGTAACAAAGAGACATAGCTTGTGCCTATTCTAGTCCATATAGAGGTCATCTAAACTATGAGCGTGATTATACACACCATTTTGGATTGGCACTATGTTGAATCATATATGGACTATTGTGATCATTATCAAGAGACCAAAGTTCATACTTACATTGCCCATTATGAAGAGGATGTTGCCATAGAGGGATAGATGATAATGATGAAGCTTATTAGACTTATATAGCTATTAATAGTGAGTATGCTTGTCAGGATCATGCAAAGTCATAGAAATAGCTAGGGTTATGATGTCTATGTAGAGAAGTATGAGAATAATGTAGATATCAGATAGAGATATGAAGTATACCCCTTGATCATGACAATGTACAAAGAATAGAAGTTAACAAGTGGGCCATGATTTTTCTAGAGATTGTAATGAGATTCAAGCTCATGCGGATTATGATGAAGAGAAGTCTACATGGCATCAAGAGCTTTAGAAATGGCTAGATATAGGCTTTAGAGAAAAAGCAAAATCTAGAGAACATGCATAGGCATGTATGGGGTTCATGGTAGACCATGGACTTGGGGAATCAATTGTTCAAGGATTATCCCAACTAGTTTATTTATTAAACCAATTCCAAGGAGAGAGCAAGCCACTAGAAGGAAGCATTAGATAACGAACATCGTGAAGAGGTTGTGTTATGGATCCCCCTTAGTCCCGGTCACGCGTGTCGCACCGTGGACCATCTCAACTCGACATGTCAACTCAACACGACACCCCAACTCGACACAGCATAGCACGCCACGGCTCTCCCTTCGGGCCGGGAACCCAACTCCACACAGTAACACAACACAAAAGTCGACACAGCATGGTATCGTGTCATGGCATGACACCAACATGTCACAACCATCCACCTTATCACCTCCCCCCAACAGGCAGGGAGTTCACCATGTCACCGAACATTTTCTGGTGCTTATGCAAGGAAGTGCCCCCGAAACCCTTCACTATGGTGCAACACCCCACTCACCTCTCACCCCACAAAATGGCAATCCATCTCCCTCACAACTCACTATATGCACTCACCATCCCCACTCTAATATTCATGGTGGAAGTCCCGAGCCACCTAACCATGCCCATGCGTAATGTACTATAGCCCCATGTTGCGATGCACCTTGGAGAGCTAGGCCTCAAGAGGAAGGTACCTCCATTTCTTAGCTCCTTCATCCCACGACATCGAGTTGACTTGGTAGAGCGTTGATAGCTCCACCCTCACCCATGACATAGTCCCTTGTTGTGCCTCTTCGGCTTACCTTGTAAATGCAATCTATGATATGAATATGAGTTCTACCCTCAAGATGTGCCATTCTGCAAACATGTGAGCATTGTGCACGCCGTGTCGTGTTGAGTTGAACCATGACGTGTTGACTTAGTGAAAATGCCATGCTGCACAACGGGTCTAGTGCTTGTTTGGAGCCTGGACAGGGTCAATAGAGGGCCTCGTGTGGGTCTCTAAGGGCCAGACCGCCATCACAAGTTGGTAGGGAGGAGGATAGAGAGCACATGCATTGGGAGGCCCTATTTGACCAAAGATATATCAGACAAAGATCATCTTGTGATAGAGATATATTGGGCAAAGATCATCTATTTGGGATTCACTACATTAGGTATTGCCAAAGGAGCATGGTAGGAGTAATGCATTAGTTTGGGATTTATGAGGAGTTTTGCAAGGCTCTCAAAACATAGATGGATTGTTTTGAGTTAAAAGACATTCATGTTGTGGATCAACTATAGTGTTAGTGCTCCAACAAGATCTCCTTGCAATTATGGAGATCCAAGATAATGAGGAGAAGGTAAAGCATGATGATGAGGAGGAGGAACCAAGGATGTGGATATGAGTCTCATTGAGACTAAATCTTCAATGATGATCTAGTAGACACCCCAATTATATGAGTTTCCATGCATTGTTCATGGTGATAGTCCAAGTAGGAGGCAGAGGGACTCAAGGATGGCCTTAAATCTAGGGGATAAAGGCATTAGCCCAACATAAATATGACATAACATTTGATCCAAGTAGCAAATCCATTGACATAGTAGGTAGAATGGCCTAAAACAGAGGATATAGGTTCATCAACCTAGCACATATGGCTATAGTATTTCATCCAAGTGGCAGGTCCATTGACATGGAAGGGAATAGTGTCTAGTGACTATGCAGGATCTAAGATAGGTTTCTCATTATTTTATGATATAAGCCTACAATGCTTAATCTTGGGGGTAGGCCCCAATGTAAGTAAGGCCATCCATAGTTTACTTGGGACCTAGGAGATACCTATACTATTTTATGATATAAGCCTGCAATGCTTAATCTTTGGGGTAGGCCCCAATGCATGTAAGGGCATCCATAGTTTACTTCGGACCTAGGAGATACCTATACTATCACTATATTTTTGCCTAAGATTTTTGGCATTGCAAGTGTCTTCATTGTTATCTTCTCTCTTGTCAAAATGGGTGTTATCATTGTCACTTTCTCTCCTTCCTTGAGTAGCATAATAAGTCTTTTGCAGAGTCCTCCATGCCCTTCATCAATTTCTTCTCATTTCATCCCCATTTAGCCTGGGGGCTCATAAATATGTAAGCATATCACGTGGATTCAAAAGAAGGGATTTAAAAAATATAATTTTTACATACATAAGGCACCATATAAAGGGTTCATTTACAAATTAAATAGGAAAGGGTGTGTTTCATCTCTTAGAAATTCACAGATAAGGGTGTTTTTAAATAGGCCTTGAATGCACATGATATAGAGGGTTTATATATAGTGAACCCCTCGATCCATCTAGTTACTTCCCTCCATGCCTTCTGCAAGTGCTTCTTGTGTATTGTGTAGCTAGTTACTTCCCTTTCCATAACAACTTCTAGAAGCAACAAATCACTTGATCGATCATGGAGATGATCAATATCCATCATGATCAAAATAATATCCACCCTCATCATGCATAGTAACCATAACCATAATCCCAATTCATATCATACTCCATGACAAAATATCTTTAGGGACTATCACCAGAGCTAGTACACTCTCCACTCTTAAGGAGAGCATTGGGTGCAAAAAATTGAGCATGCAAAAGGGATATAAAGGAGGAGAACCTTTGCTAAGAGTTGTGTGATGCCAAGAAAGGTGCTACAATTAGACACACACAAAGTTATAACAGTGAAGTGCAATGAATTGCGCACATACAAAGGTTGCCTATGATGTGACTCTGAATTGATCTTGCAGTAATGAGCACAAGCTCTTGAGATTTCTTTGAAGTGTATGAGGTGGGTCTATTGGCAATTGAATGAACCAAATCTCGCACGGGAGTGTTCGAGATGATTAAGCATAGAAAAATATGTTTAATTATAAGGTGGGACTAGGTGGGTGTGGCTAGTAGGAGAGTAGTGGGCCCCAATATTGGTAAAGCATGGGTGTAAGGTAAAATTTTTTGTATGTTTCTTTCCTTCCTTTGTCATCATTGTCTATTTCTTCTTTTCTACCTATCTTTTTCTATATTGGATTATGGAATCATTGGCCTTGACATGCCTTTATAAGAAGTCCCCAAGTCATTCTAAATTTTGTAAGAAGTTTATTTTTGGTCTAAGCAATATCAATAGTGATGATAAACGACAATGAACCGAAGAAGTTTCCTCTAAATTTGTGAAGAAACCTCCAAGATCCTACTAAATAATAATATGTTAAAAATGTGTCCAAAACAAAGCTAGAACATCCTAAGATTCAACCAAATTTTTGTAAAAATATCTACAAATTAACACACAATAGAGATGCTAATCTTCATGCTCAAGCTTAAAATGCAACCATTTATCTTGATTTATATTTGTAAGAAATCTCCAATTGATTTTCACTTTGCTAATAAACTAATTTCATTTAAGAAATATCAACATTAGCAATGACTCCAGAAGTTCCTTCCAAATTTGTCAAGAAACCTAGTACTAAATACTAAAATTGTATGTTGAAAATATCTTCAAAACAAAGCTAAAATCTCTAGATTTAGCCACTTTTTTGCAAAATCATTTAGAAACAACATCATACTAACTACTAATGTCCTTATATATCTAACTAAATACATAAACCCTAAATATCTAAAAGCCTCTAAAAGTAGGCCATGAAGCTAAATACAACGATTCATGAAAGTTTCTCTATGATCTAAACTCTTCCATTGATTATGTAAAAGTGTCATTTAGAGAATTGGGAAGAGTTATTATTCCTTCCTTGTGTTTACTTGCTCTAAGGCTACGATAGATGCATACATGCTCTTTGGAATTTTCAAAATTCGAAATCACTACTATTAATAGAGAGAGAAGCTCTAGAGGTTTTTCATGGCTAGCATCTTGACCAACTTGAAATAGTCTACAATAATTCCATTTGAGCTCAATTTTTGGTTTTGTCAAATGGAAAGTCCCATTGGAATTTTGTGGGCAAGAAAAATAGACAAAACCATAATGATATTTTCTTCATCCATCAAAAGTAAAAGGAAATTAACTTGATCTCCCAACTTCATGAGCCTAATGGGCATTGTGCTAGTAGAATATGAATTGGTTATTTCTAAGTCATTTGGGATTGCAATTCAAATCTTGAAGAATGATTTTAATGGTTTGCAACCTCTATGTGCTAATATAACCTTATATATTGATTTGTTTCTAAGTCATTTGGGACTATAATTCAGATCTTGAAGAATGATTTTAATGGTTTGCAACCTCTATGTGCTAATATAACCTTATATATTGATTTGTTTCATATATATTATTTTGTGTAAGAACTTCATATATTGATATGTAGTGTAGTTCCATCATGAAGGATGGAAAACAGTGGCTTTTGACATGGCAAAGGTTGGGCCCTATTTTGTGTGTCTCTCTATTCTTTCTCAATATGTGAACTTACGTGTATTCCTTTTTTATTGTATACAATCACATGTTTTAAAGTTTTGAGATGCTAGGTTTGCCACATGTTCCACCATGGGACCTTCTTGTAAACTATTAATTTGAAGGCCCATGGCACTTATCATACTTGATAAGCATGCATGTGAGTTTCACAACCAACCATAAATATAAGATTTTTTGTTAATGCTTCCCTTAGCACCAACATAAATGTTATTGAAATGCTCATTGGCATTCCCAAAGTCTCATTTATTGGTGCATAAGTCGACTAGGGTGGAACTTCAATATGGTTGTACATGTTAGGTCATGCTTTCAGACAAAGAAGATGTTTACACACTACATTGGCCATCAATTTTTACATATGCACATTTGTCTCTTTTCTTCTATGTAAATAGTGTTGCCTAGTACAAAGGTGAAAGGTGATGAGAAATGGTATTTTCTCTCTATTTTCTTCAAATTCTTCTACTTCCATGTAAGGTGCATTACGAGTTCAACATAGTTATAAATATGATTTACCCAAATTAGGAGACAAGCATGTTAAGAAAATATGGTAAGTGTACTTTAATGTTGATAGTAGAAAGATCATTCCCACTGACTAAATCCTCAAACCTACCTTTCATGGTGGTGAAACTTCATCCTAATATGCATATTTATATTAAGGTGTGTAATAAACTTAATAAGTTCCAAAAGTTGGGTAATAAGGGTGTCATACATAGCAGTGCAAGTAAAAAAAGAAGAAAACATTGAATGCAAAGTGTTTTAAGATGGAGAAAACAAGGCCTTTAAATGTTAGAGCAATACTAGATGCGACCATCAAATGTAAGACTAGTGAATAGAAAAAGAAATGACGACCTTCACCCTCTTAAAGGTTTAGCAAATAGTAAAAAAATTGAAGAAAGGACCTTGAAAAACCTCCTAAGGGGTAACCCAACAATCTTAACAAATATTAATATTCCCTTAAAAGAAACCTAATAATACCATCTAAGCATTCAAAGACCAATGTTTATTATACTTAATGATGGCATCCACCCTTTCAAAAGTTTAGCAATTTGTCAACATTCAAGGAAAGAACCTTGAAAAACCCCATTGAGGGATAACCAAAAGATAGGACTATTGATAGTAGCCTTAGAAGCAACTAAATAATATCATTTAAGTGTTTAAATGCCAATATTTGTTAGTCTTAACGACTTTGGGTTCATGAGGGGCATGTTGTCCTCATGGTTGCACTTAGTAGGACAAAATAGGAAAATCTTGACCATAAAAAGAAAGATTAGTTTTCCTTCTAGTAAGGAAGATATGAATGATTTTGTATAAGTCGGAAGAGTTTTGGGTCTTCTTACTTCACTCATTGAACTTAGATAATTGGTCCCACTCTACGAATAAAATGGTTAGAAGAGGTATGAACAATAAAACTTTTGGATTCTAGAATTTTCCACTTCAATCTTATATATGCTTGTTTTTGATATGCCAAAATGCATGTGATGTACTAATATCATGGAAGGTTGGAAAAAGGGGTGCAAAGGAGAGTAGGGGTGCAAGGAAACATTACACTACTATTGCTACCTTACGATGGAGACTAATATTAAGAAGAGGGACCAAAAGTGCTTGGGGGTATAAGTTTTTCAAAAACTTCTACAAAGAGTGCATTGGTAAAGAGTAGTTGTTAGCCAATAGCTTTCAAATAAAAGGAAGTCCTTGTCAAAGAAGTTGGACGATATAATGGACATCCACAAAGCTTACTTTTGTACTTTATTCACCTCAATACTAAAGCTGGATGATTTGGAGGAGGTTGAGTGATAAGAGTTTATGCACATATGAGTTTGTAAGAGTCTAGATTGATGGTAATGTGAGGTAAACACCATGACTTAAAATTAGATGACTTGGGCTTAGATGAGTAGAGTACATTGCAAGAAAGTCAATGACTATGATGTTGCTTTTTGGAGAGCAACCATGAGTTGTACTTCCCTTTCTTGATGAAAATGAATGGGGCCTTTCTCTTGGTCTAGTTGTGTATGCACGTAAAATATGCTCATGTTCATTGCTGGACAACTTGTGTCTTGTTGGTTTGTCAAGCAACTAAGAGTCTTGGTGGTAGTGGAGATAGGTACCATGTACAGTGCCATAGTACTTGTAGACATGCTCACTTGGTAAGGTGAAAAATTTCTTTTGTCATTAATTCCACTGTGTCACATTCATACTTGTCCTGGGCACATGCTTTCACATGGCATCGTAATAACAATCATGTCCCTTGAATTGAGCTTCAAGATAAAGAGTCCCCACTTGCATGGACAAAGTCCAAATGTTTGTTTGTGCCAATATATATCTTGGAAGGAAAGTAAGAAAGTGTCATAAAGATAACTAAGGCATCCCATTGTCACTTAATCCATATCAAAATGGAAAGATCATTGCATGCCAAGGGGGGGGGGGACCAACACCACAAGATACATCATGTGCTAAAAATAGTGATAAATGCACCTTAAATTCATATTAGATAGAAAAATGCATGGAATTTTTTAAATAAGGTCGTAGACCATTAAGTTCTTATTCTCTCCTTTCACAAAGGAATATAATTTTTGGCAATCTACTTAAAATGGTATGATGTTGTATTGATCAATTAAGTTCAAAAATCGTAGATGGTTGGCTTGTATGTATTGTAACTTTAAGAGCAGAATAATGCTTGATGATACCTTCTCAAGAGTCACATCTAAAATTTTCAATTAGCACTTATATTCTATTTTCTTTGATTTAATATTGTGTATTGTACACATATCAATATTAATAGTTGTTGTGACCATAGCTTGCTTTATCATTGTTATTTTACAACACTAGATGGCACATAATTTGGACAATTATCCTCATAAGAAGAAAACAACTCATTGTAATTTAAGTTGGGGTTCTTTTGTGCAAAAACTATCAAGAAGTTGCAATAAAATTGAAGCATAAGAAAGGAGCAATCAAATTGCGGGTAAATTTTGGAACATAAGATATTGAATCTTGATCGTCAATTGTAATTTCGATTTTCAAACTTTGAAGAGAGCATAGTAGTTATCACTAGTAGTAGTTAAGGGAAATTTAAACATGCATGCTTGAACATAATATTTTGAATCTTGATTGTCACTTGTAGTTTTAGTTTTCAAATTGTGACAAGAGCACAATAGGTGTCATTCGTAGTAGTAGTCAAGGGAAATTTAAACATGCATGCTTGAGAAAAAATGATCATTTTTAACTTCTACACTTGTAAAGGTCTTATGTATGGATAATGGAGTTTTAATTATCATGGGCCTTTTCCATCTCTAAATTGCATGTGCTTATCTATCTCTCCCTAGAAATTGGTTAACAAAACATGCATACATTACAAAGTACAAGAAGATGTAGTATATAAAATTTTATGAATAAGGGCACCTTTGGTTGTAGATTTGATTAAACTAAATGTAATAAGAGCATGAATATCAATGATTGTCAATGACCTCCAATACTCATGTTGATGAGGATGATACTTGCATCTGTGAGAAAAAGTGGCTTCTACCCAAAAATTCAAGTACATGGGATGTCTCACTTACTCAAACTAGTCCTACTTGTCTTGATTTGTAATAATTGAGAATGGGTATGGAACATAAGAGAACCAACTATCAAAGCTAGGTTCTTAGGGATATGAAGGTCATGCTTTTGTTTAAATGGTCAAACGTGGGGATGTATATCTTCTTGATATATTATTTGGCCAAAAACATGCGCTCCACTTGCTACAACCTATTTTAGGCAAAAATTTTAGCTTCCCAAGGTTAAGGACCTCAACAATCTCTAGTTCTATCCTCTTTAGACTTGATTCATAATATAACTACATGAATGCCATAGATATATGCACGATAGATATGAACCTATGGTGGGCATGTTAGGCACAATTTGGGTTCATGGAAGTCTATTGTCATTGGATAGTATGTTCCAATGAAAGACTAGTCATGGATCCCAAGCATATCAAGCTTGGATCTTCAAGAGACTAAGAATGGGTGCATGCCTTCTTCTATACTTATATAGTCTCCCACATTGTTATTGGAGCAAGTCCTTGAAGTTGCGGACTCGCTCAAAGTTGGTGTCCATATATTGAACTTTAGCCTACACCTTGTGGATTTTGTTAATCTAATTAATGTGGGAGTATTATGTTGAAGATTCATTAGATCTTATTCAATTATAACAACCACCTTGACATAGATATCTGACACTTAGCTCTAGCAAAGCCAAAAACAACAAAAACTTTACACAAAGTTTCTTGTTAACTAACTTTTTCTATTTTACTTGCCATTCAACCCTATTAGCATTCCATATAGCTTAATGAGTAATTCTTAGTATGGAGATTATTGATAGGATAAATTGGTAGATAAAGTGATGATCCCAAAAGCAAAATGCACCCACCTTAGACTAATGGCACTTTTACATAAATGCTGCATTATTTTTCACTAGTTCAAGATATGATACAAGTTATTACATATTAATATAGATTTAATATGAGTCACAATATTGAGCCACATGAATTTATTAATATATACATATTCATAAAACCTTTTAAAAATACATCCTTAAGTGTCACTCTAATCCTCATCGCCACAATTTAAAGAACCCTTCATCTATAACGATTAATTTTCTTATCATAACATTGTGTGTAAAATTTAACTCTAAATAAAATATTATAGAGCTCATTTGGATAGAAAAGATATACTAGGGTACTATCAAGTGTCACCCTCTTGTCTCCTTTATCTTACATCAAGAAGTTTCCCTATACTCAAGCAAATGTTTGTGTGCTTTTTGGTTTCCTTTCCATCACATCAATTCAACAACACTTGTCGTTGCTTGTAGTGATAAAAGCAAGTAGATCTCAACAACATATCTTGTTTCTTTAGTTCAATTAGTTCACTAATTGGGTTGAGATAGCAAGATTTAGTTTGTTTCACTTGAAAAGTGCTTGCTTTTGCCTCAATAATGAGGTTGTTGTGGTAGATCTTCAAAATCAAAATCTTTAGGATTTAGGATTTCATGTGGATGATCTAGTTTCCATTCAAGATTTTACTTATAAATAAAGCTACTTACCATTTGTTCTAAGTTGCAAATTGAAAAAATCCCTTCATCGATTGAGATTCATCACTTACATACATAGTGGAATCCATGAGCATGGTAAAATAACATATGAACTATACACTCTCTAAGAAATCTTTTAAGTAGTACCACTTCTCATTAAGGAAGCAAAGGTAGATAGAGTATATTTGCATTAGGGAATCCATTAATCAATGTTAGATACATTTTAGTCCATTATCATGTTGGCGTTTTGGGCACATGAAATTAGTAATATAAGA
Source organism: Lygodium microphyllum (assembly GCF_053477565.2). Classification (NCBI taxonomy): domain Eukaryota; kingdom Viridiplantae; phylum Streptophyta; class Polypodiopsida; order Schizaeales; family Lygodiaceae; genus Lygodium; species Lygodium microphyllum. The sequence continues at coordinate 41,747,277 of NC_141139.1, read as the reverse complement.
CATTTACAGAAGCAGTGATGTAGTTGAAGAGTCCTACTTCAATCAAGATTTTGTAAAGGTGAGGAGGTAGAGTGAATACAATGGGGTATTTTCTTTTTTAGGAGCTATTATGGATTGGATCTTAGAGGGCATAGATAGATGTACAAATGCCTTATTGAAAGGAAGTTAAATAATGACACATGCACATTGTTCATTGATGAATTGTCTCTCTTATGGCCCCTATCCCTCTGATCCTAGATAGCTTTTGTGTTGAGGTGGCAAGCTCAACATGTGTGGACATTGGGTTTGCACATCTACACTTAACGTGTCGATGGTCATTATGGTCCTCACATGGCCGCTAACTCATCACTTATTATACTTGATTAGCTACACCTACCTATATTTGGAACAGTTTTAGTGCTAATCAATTAGCATAGTTAGCTATGCACTATTTGACTTGGTAAGCTACTTTCCTTTATATTATATTTTATCTATACTCTATGTACATTGTATTTTGGGAGGAAGAAGAAAGTAAAACCTGTAAGAAAACATTTTGGCCTCCATATCTCTTATTGCATTCTTGAGTGAGCTTCTCCTTGCATGTATTTTGTATATTCAACACATCAACACGTGCAAGTTTTCCCACCATGTGACTTGTGACATGGTATTAGAGTTGCATCACTAATAGATTCGGGTTTTGGAGGTTGAAGTGAAGGAGAAAGATTAAGGATTAAAGCAAGCAAGTATGGGTAAGAAGCTCAAGATTAAGGATTAAAGCAAGCAAGTATGGGTAAGAAGCTCTTCCATTATCTCACACTTTCCCTTGGATAGTGCTGTAGAGGCACAGTAAGCAAAGAAGTGCAAAGATCTCCAATTTCTTTGAGATTTAATATGCAAGAAAATTTCTATAAATAAGACATTAAGGGCTTTCATGTTGTGTTTTTTACCATTTGAGGCCATTTTGGGCTTGTCTTTCATCATCTTAGAGGGCTCGATGATCATGCCATCTTTGCATAAAGAGAGAATAATTTTATTATTAAAGTTTCATGCCATTGAGGCATGCTTATATGCTTTGGCTATGCCTTGTGTCTCCTTTCCTTAGTGCATTAACAAAACACCCTATTTCCATGACAATTCAGTATGCACAAGATGAACATAAAAAACTTGGTGCTTATTAAATTAAAAACTTTCATCTCATGAAGAGTCATGTATTCGCTATTCTCGATGTCCCTTAGGTGCTTCTTCCTGATCTTGCTCTCTTTGGAATCACAAACCATTTGTGAAATTTCTTTCATGACTGTTACAACCACAAGAAAACACATCAAGTACATAATATCATTGAAGCATAAACTCATACCCATTTTGCAATGTCACTATCAACATTGAATCCAAGAATGATGCCTTATATCAAGCCCAAATGGAAGCTTTGTAAGAAGTACCGAGGTTCGGGATGGGTGACCTCCCGGGAAGATCTTCCTATAAGCTAGTGGGAGCTTCTCGTGCGCAGCCAATGGTGCCAATGAAGCCTTCATAGCCCGTTGCCAAGTATGCCAAGGCCAAGATGCCAAGGTCTATGCCTTGGTCACCACCTTAGTCGCTGCCTTAGTGTGACGGTCGCCCGACGATGTGCCACACGATGCTCTCCCATATATTCATAAATTTTTATCTTCATGCTACAAAAATGGAACTCCTCTCTGACGTCATCAATGATGTCATTAGAAGCACTAAAGAAAGCATTCTCTATTTGTCATCGAAAAACGCTAAAAAGCAAGCGTCCTCTCTTTTACCTCCCCCCCCTTGCAAAACTATAAATTGAAGGCTTGGGAATGACCAAGAAGGGGGACAAGAGCAATCTTGATGAGGTTGAGATGCCGATCAAGAAGAAGGAGACTCTATTCCATGAGATGAAGAGACATCATTCCACTCAACCCAAGGAAGGGGAGACACTGAAGGTCTCTCATCCTCTTCTACTCTAATCCGAGAAAAGAAGACGCTAAAGAACTTTATCCTATTCTATCAATCCGGTTAGAAGTTATACCCCTACTCGTGTCCCTATTTTTTCTACTAGAGAGAGAGAAGTATTTCTCTCCACGAGGCAAGAAGAACCATCCACGAGGCCTACATCATTGAATCCCACAATAACCATCATCATCATTGAGAGACTTACACCCTTGCCAACTGGTATTACTGCCATGTTCTTCTTCTTCTACGAATCATATTTCCGTCATGGCCCCAAAGAAAAAGAATTCAAAAGTAGAAATCGCAAATGACCCTACTAACGTGGAAGCAATAGTTGGAGTTGTGAGCACGAGAGTCACTAATGGAGTCACAGGTGTGGATGACAACCCTTTGCCAATCGGGATACCATAGGTTTTTCTAAAAGTTTCTATTCGAATTCAATAGAAATAAGCTAAGTCTCTAGAGAAATATTGCGATCTTAGAGTATTCAATAGAAAGAAGACTAGTGAATTCAAGATGAATTTACTAAGAATGAAACCCTGAAGAAACTAGCCAAGGATATAGTTTTAACCTAGAAGCTTTGATAGAAATATTTTTAAAAAATTCAAAAATAACTCTAAGTTAAAGAAACTGACTTAAGACCAAGAAACTTGGCTACAAGAATAAACCTTAAATTGGGAAGTTAGATACCCCAAAATCTAGATATCCTTAGTTAAATTCCAAGGGGAAGAGTTTATTATATGAAATTCAAGTATCGATTGCTACTAGATTAATCATTACTTGAAAGTTGTATGCTTGATTGAAGTCATAACAGCTTGAAGACATCAATCTTGTTTGTGATTTTCTAGATCAGATCCCGATTGAATTAAGTATTGGAACTTATAAAAATTGAGGAGCCCTATACCTCCCCCAAGGATAGGTGTCAAATCCCCATACCAAGGGGGGATATTTTTACCACCACGGAAAGCATGGACCGGCTCCAATGGTGAGAGGTCTCCTAGCAGGGATCGCATTAAGTAGGAGGTGGATAGGGTGCCAGGGGAGACTCTGACTAGTAAATCCTTTATGCACCTAGGAACTACTTGGTTCCATGTATGACCCAAGTTCTACTTGGGACACTTAAAAATGCTAGCTATAGGTGGATTTGATCTTGGTGACGTGCAGATGCGCCGAATGAGGCAGCACGTGAAATTGTAAATTTTCTCCTTTATGGGCAAGAGAACACACATTATGGAACATAATCAATGAATTTGTTTTATTCTGATTGTATGTCTGTGAGTAAATTATGCAAACGAACAACTGTGCATAAAATGATTCTTTTTAATTAATGAAGCTATTTTATATGTTTCATGTAATGTGGTAGGTAATTAGATAAAGCAGGTGGATGGATTCTCGACGAATTTAGTCCTATGGCAGGGTGGTCTCGATTAGCCGAGAGGTTTTCCCAAAAACAAACACTAGGAAGAAACTCTAGGAAGGGCCGATTCGCTGACTTACCTAGGGTTTGGTCTCAAAACCCAAACTGTAAATTATCTTAGGGGAAAGGTACAACGACTGTGCTAGAGCACTGTGAGGGATTTCATAAATCCTTAGTTTGCTGCTAGAAAAAAGCGTTATTCTCTATGAACCAAGGGTAATGGCAGTCGCTCCTTCTAGACAAGAAGCCTCTCGAAGGACACCTCTGGATGTGAGCTAGTTGTTGATAGGTGATTGTTAGATCAATTAGGAACCTTCAGGTTGGTCCTCCATGGGTAACGATAGGAGACTTCCCCTGCAGGGTACACCTGGGGTTATAGAGCGAGACAAAATCCGATCATTCTAGTTAGAGTATAGATAGCGACGACTGGAAGGTAAACTCTAGGCGACTACTAAAATGTTACTTGTCACGTAATAAAGATGGGTACGTTACAAATGGTGTTATAGCTAGAAGAAATAAAAAACTTGGTAATTGTAGCTTGAGATATGAGTTGTTTTTCCCTTTCCCTTGCTGATAGGTGTTTAAAAAAAAAAAAAACTTACCTAGAGAGACGAAGATTGGGAGAAATTCCTAGTCTTTTGAGCAATGTTTACATCTGCAATGCATTCTACGGATTATGGATGGAGAATGCAAGTAATATGGATTCTGGATCGCATCTACAATCCTTCTCTACTATACCAGGAAAGACACTGAATGATAAGCGGTGGATATTGTCATATTGACAGAAATCGTCTTGCCTTCCTTCAGACCAATTTGAAGAGGATAAGATGGATGGAAAACCTTAAAGTCATGAAGGTTTATTTATTCCATGAAGCCAGAGTGAATTCAACTTTATTCACCATAGGTCAAGATCTTAAGCTAAATTGATATATTTATGAGAAAGCGACAAAGGTCATCCCATCGGACTGAATTATAGTTGTTGTTGTTGCTCTAAACGCTGCAACTCCATCGGGACTTCCTAATCTTCCTTTAAAATACTGATTTTTAGATGTTCATTCTTCAAAGCCCCAATGGATGTATCCAAATGCCATACTTAGATTGTATTAAGGAAATTTTCTCTCCCAAATAACTAGCCATCCCAAAATAAACCATGTATTTTTTCCCTATAGCAAAAGAAATTACTTTGTCTATCCATTGAATATGAAATTGGTTACCATTCTAGTAATTAAGAATTATGAGTTAGTAGATATATATAAAATCCATGGTTAGATTCCTTAAGTTAATTCAGAAAACTCTATCATGATGTAACCTTCTTTGAAAATTTAATATAAAGTATTTCTATCATTTTGAAATGATTTCCCTTTTTGAAAAGATACGAGCAAATTGTATGATAACATTCGTAGAGCTGACTAGAGAAAATCTTACGATACCATAGGAAGTTGTTCCTACCCTTAATGGTGCTGAGATCCAAGAAAAGAAGTTCATGCTTAAGCAAATCAAACCATTACTGCTGGAATTACCCGAACTAATCAAGCAATGATGGGAAAGTTAAAGATAACAGGAGAAGCCCAAATTTGGTGGAAATAATGGTGTAAAGACCAAGGAATCTCCAAAGCATCTCTAAGTTGGGATGTATTAAAGGATGCAGTGCGATGCCGGTATCTCCCGTCAACATATTACACACAAACTACACATAAAAGATGAAAGAATTCTTTGGTCTAAAGCAACTTGGAATGACATTGGAAGCCTAGTACTCGAAGTTTTTAACACTTCTCAAGTATGCACAGTTGATGGATATTGTATAGCAAGTATTCAAGTTTTGCCACGGATTGGTGGATCCCCTGAAAAATACGACTTGAAGCAATGCGTCCATCCGACCTCCAAGACACATTGATAAGAGCAAGACCGATTGTATAGGAACTCTAGTCCAAACCAAGAAACAATAAGCCTTGGAATAATAAGTTCCAAAACAAAAATATAACTAGGGGCTATGCAAAAAGAGCCCAAGGTCAATTCCAATCTGCTAATAGCAAGAAGGCTAAGACGTCAGCAGTGGAGAACTTTACTGGTGGTAATAAGAATACTTTCAGGTTCTATTATTGTAATGAACATGGCCACATCCAAAGCTGATGCCCAAAACTCAGACAAAATGAATGCCAAAGCAAGTTCCTTAACGACCAAAGTCACAGATAGCCACATCTAGAGGAAGAGTTGTTGGCATAACCCTCAAGGAAGTAGAAGATGATGAAGGTCCCACTTTGGAAACCGACATGGAGAGAGCAAGAATTCACGCCTCTCTCAACAAGAAGGGGCCAAATCGACAGTTCTTAGTGATTCAAACACCATCAACCTATAATGGTTAACCCTTTAAAGTTTTGATTGATTGTGGATGCACACATTCATTCATATCACCAAGGTGTGCTAGAAAACTAGGCATAGACACAATGCATGCACTTGGGCTGATAGTTGAGAAGTTTCCTTAACACAATAGACAAGGTGAAGTTTAATTTGGGTGGCAATCAGACCAACATGCAATTCAGAATGATGAACCTGGGAACCTATGAGTGCCTACTAGGAATGGACTGGTTAATTCCCAATGACGCTCATATTCATTGTGAAAAGGGCCAAGTCACATTCTTGAATCTTGTATGACAACAAGTGACCACACAAGGATAAGTAGGAAAACCAAAGATTCAATTAGCAAAAGCTTCTCGAATCGCTAAAGGTTTAAGAAAAGGCTCACATATATACCTAATCAAATTAAATAAGACTAAATAGGATAAAGAAGCTGAAGATGAACCATCGTGGTTTAGGGAATATACTAACGTATTTCTTGAAGAATTAACTAAACTTCCAACATAGAGAGAAGTTGACCATGAAATCAAGCTAGTACTAGGAGTTGCACTTGTTGCAAATAAACCATATTGAATGCCCATTCTGGAAGCATTAGAACTAACGGAACAACTCAAACGGCTCTTAGATTAGGGATACATTAGACCCAGTAACTCACCCTGGGGAGCTCCAATGTTATTTCAGAAAAAGAAGGATGGGACTCTCCGTCTCTGCATTGATTATCGAGGACTAAATCAGGTAACGATCAAGAATAAGTATCCGATTCCAAGGATCGACGAACTACTTGATTGACTACAAGGAGCGAAGATTTTCTCCAAGATTGATCTCAGATCAGGGTATTACCAGATCAGAATCAAGTAAGAAGATATCCCAAAACTGCTTTTAGCACAAGGTATAGTCATTACGAGTTTTTCGTAATTTCATTTGGATTAACAAATGCCCCTACTACCTTCAACAAATTAATGCAAGTTATATTCAAACCTTATCTTGATGATTTCATCCTTGTATTCTTTGACAACATCTTAACATATTCCAAGGATAAAGGAAGTCACGAGTCACAACTATGGATAGTTCTTGAGACAATGCGGACTCACAAGCTATGTGCTAAGAAGAAGAAGTGTGTGTTCTTTAAGGAGCAAATCGAGTATTTAGGGTCTATAGTTTTAGTAGAGGGAATTTCACTAGATTCAGCAAGGATGTACAAGATTGACCGCCTCCAATCATTGTAAGTGAAGTTCGTAGATTTTTGGGTTTAACAGGATGTTATCGAGTCTTTATCAAGAATTATGCCTTGATTGTTGCACCCGTCATCGACCTACTCAAGAGGCAAGTTACCATTAAATGGACCCAAGTTGAACAGTCTATCTTTGACAAAGCTTAGTCATAGCCCCGATCCTCAAATTACCCGATCTTAGCAAAAGAATTCAAAGTGGTGACTGATGCCCTTGAGTTACAACCCGACAAAGTAATTGATGTAAGGGAGAGAAAATTGAGGAGTAGAACCCTTAGAGAATATCTCATCCAGTGGAAAGACTACCCTGAAGAGGATGCCACTTGGATTGACCATGAGTCACTATGTAACCAATATCCCTAGTTTTATTCAAGATGAGGACACCTCGATTCCTCTAAGGGGGAGAGGATGTGATATCCTAACTTTGATTTAAAATCTTTTCTTGCAAAATGGACTTTAAGAACTCTAAAATCATTAAATAGAGAAGATATTGAGCAAAACAAAACCTGAGGATCGTAACCCGATATTTTTTTCGGATTGGCAAGGACTATAGCCACCTGTCGTGGAAGTTACCACGTGAATGAGAGTTATGAGCCATATTAGTCATTAATGCCAGTGTCTATAGTATGGATGGTCCAAAAATACTAGATTTTTTGACAAAACTAATATATTTTTGATATTTTGGATATTATTTATGTAAATATCCTAAAAATCTATGGAAACTTCTAGACCAGGATATCATGTAAAAAAAGCAAGTGACTTTTTCAACCAGTTTTGAAGATTTAATGCAAAAAGAAGGATTGGCAAAATCACGCACATTGCAACCGCACTTTACAATTAGCAAGCAACACTTTGAATGACAAGAAGAAGAATGAGTGATCAGGAAGATTTGTGACTAAGTGTCCTGAAGTTTTACCCCCCTTTCAGAGCCAACGAAACCATCAAATTTGTGATTTGAGCATCAGATTGCATCTTGGAAGCTTCAAATTACTTATTTTGTCAAGATCCCCTCCATAAAGAGTTCTTCTTCTTAGCCACAACCCTTCTTCTCTAATTTAGCTATAAATAAGAGGTATGGAGAGCAGTTGAGTGAGGTTCGAGCAAGAGGGGAGATGCCCTTCTCAGGAGTATAGAGCAAGAGGGAGGAAAAGAGAAGGAGGTAGAAGGATACCCCCCCCCCTCCCTGAGAGGCTACGAGAGGGAGTTAGAGAGGGGGAGAATTTAGAAAGAGAGAGAGAGAGGGAAGAAGATCCCGAGAGGCTGCGAGAGAGGAAATTAGAGAGGGGGTTAGAGAGGAAAGGAATTAACTCAACCTTCCCATGTCTCAGTCTTTAACTTGGCAAGCTATTCTCATGCTCTCCCATCCCGAATTCATTCAACTGTCTTTATCTCTCGAACCCACTCGCAAACGATGGCTTCAAGGCAACAAGGCGGAAATACCATGAAATCCACCACAATCGGTGAGTATTTCTAAATATATGCAAATGCCTAAGGTTGCCGGAATCACCACTACCAAAGCAGAGTATCAGGTGTGGCGAATGCAAGTGTAAACAAAGACAAAATTCTCAATGACGTTGTGCCAAACCAGGTTGTTCACAACTCAAAAATATGTTATTATTTTCAATCCAAAATGCCAACTGTTCACAAAAACTACTTAGGAGTAACTAAAGATGAAGACCATGAAGAAATGCCAGATTTCACGAAAGACGATTATGATATCAGTGCTACTTCAGATACTTTACCAGGTATGCCAAATCCTCATTCATTATTAACGATGAAATATCTTGTGCATGGTAAAGAAAAGATTGTTTTACATGATGATGGGAGCACACACGATTTTATTTCTGCAAAGTTGGTCAAAGAATTGAATTTACATACTATTCCAACTCATTATCGCATAAAGGCTGCATTCTTAGATACTAGATACAATGGTACACAATAAGTTCATGATTTAGAAATTAAAATTAGTGATTATGTTGAGCATAGAAATTTCTTGGTTATGACTTTGCAATCTAGTGACATTATTTTAGGAATGCCTTGGCATCATGAATATAATCCTGATATAGATTATTCCACGCATTCAATGAAGATTCATTCTAATGGGAAACAAATCACATTACATGGTATGCACACTTTAGATAATTTTCCATTGCTTAGTCACACACAGGCTAAACATGCATTGAGAAAAGGTAGCAAATCATACTTAGTATAGGTGAATGAAATTGAAGTTAAGAAAAATCAAATGCATCCTAGGCATGCACAATTTTTTTCACAATTTAAAGATTGTTTTGCTGCTGACTTACCACCTACACGTCCTGAAGATCATAAAATAGACTTAATTCCTCGTTCTCAACCACCATGTAAAGCACCTCATAGACACAATCAAATTGAACAAAAAGAAATCCAAGTCCAAGTTGAAGAATTGTTAACCTGAGGACTCATTAGGCCAAGTAGTTCTTCTTTTGGTACACCTGTCCTATTAGTTAAGAAGAAAAATAATACCTATAGGTCGTGCATTGATTATCTTGCTCTAAACAAGATTACTGTTAAGAATAGATATCCGATCCCTCGGGTAGACGACCTCATGGATAAACTACAAGGAGCCACAATATTTAGCAAGATAGATCTCAAATCCGGATATCATCAAGTACAACTGGATACACCTAATATTTTCAAAGTTGCATTTAGAACTCAATTTGGTCGTTATGAATTCCTTGTTATGCCTTTTGGTTTGACTAATGCACCAGCCACATTCAGTCGTATGATGAATCACATATTTTTGAAGCATCAGTATTGTGGAATTGTTTTGTTTGATGACATATTGGTTTTCAATAAGAACGAGAACAAGCATTATGAACATTTATCTTTGGTTTTCAAATTATTGAAAGAGAATCAATTATATATGCTAACGCTGAAAAGAGTGAAATTTTCCAAACCCACATTGAATACTTAGGACATATTGTTTCTTCTGATGGTATTCAAGTTGATCCTAAAAAGATAGAAGCAATTTTGAATTGGCCGATTCCTAAAAATGTGCACGAATTATGTTCTTTCTCAGGTCTTGCTAGCTTTTATAGAAAATTTGTGAGAAAATTTTCAATGCTTGTATTGCCCTTTGAAAAATTTGTTAAAGAAAGGTATTGTATATCATTGGTCTGATAATCAACAAAGGTCTTTTGACTTATTGAAACATGCTTTAGCCCATGCACCTGTATTGCAATTACCTGACTTTAATAGACCATTCTTCTTAGTAGTCATTGATGCTAGTGGATCTAGGATAGGAGCTGTTCTTATGCAAGATTCACATCCCATAGCATATTCTAGTTGCAAACTTAAACCCTCTGAGCTAAAGTATTCTACCTATGATAATGAATTGTTAGCTATAGTACAAGCTTTACGTCAATGGAAACACTATTTAATGGGATTTGAATTCATGATCAAAATTGAACAACAAAGTATCAAACATCTCCTTAGTTAGCCACAAATCTCTGACCATCATATTAAATGGACTGCTTTTATTCAAAGTTTTCATTCACTTATCCAATATCAACCTAGAAAAGAGAATGTTGTTATCGATGCCTTAAGTAGAAGACCAAGTATCCATAATATCTATGTTATATCTTTTGATTCTCTTATTCCTATGAAAGATACCTATGACCAAGACCCCAGTTTCCAAGCTGATTGGACTAAATTAGTTGCAAATAACTGGATTCCAATAGATTCATTGTCTTATTCTGATGGATTTATGTTTTATGATGTGTGTAACTTTTCCATTTAGATCATTTGTGTTGCACGAAATTCATTGTCCACCATATCAAGGCTATAGATGTATTATTTCTAATTTACATACATTGGTTGAAAACTTTTATTAGCCACAGATGAAATCTGATGTTTGTAACTTTGTATCTGAGTGTTTAATTTGTCAAAGAGTTAAGCGACACCATGGTAAGAAATATGGTTTGTTAATGCCTTTACCAATTCCTAACTGACCATGGGAACATATTTCAATGGATTTTATAAACTGGTTTGCCTAACACCCAAGCTAATCACTCCATGCAAGAAAATATTAACTGCATCTCAAGTTGCACAATTGTTTTTGAAGATTGTTTTCACTAACCATGGTTTGCCAAAAGTTATTATTTCTGATCATGATTCTAGATTCTGTAATAATTTTTGTACTTTGTTTGCTAATTTATGTACAAAGATTGATTTTTCATCTGCATTTCATCCTGAAACTAATGGGCAAACAAAAGCTACTAACAGTACAATTTTAGATCTTTTGTGTGCATACACAATTTTAAAACCACAAACATGGGATATACATTTGCATTTACTTCAATTTGCATACAATAATACACCATATACAACTACACAGAAAGTACCTTTTGAAATCATTTATGGACATAGATTGCCTACACCTGTTACATCATTGTCAAAGAAAGTTAGAGATACTGATGATATTGCCAATATGCATGCTACTATTTTTGTTGAAGTTAATGACATGATTGTGAAAGCCCAGCAATCATACACTAAACAAGTTAACAAGAAAAAAAAAGCAAGTAGTTTCAAAGTTGATGATTATGTTTGGTTACGCATTGAAAAGAGAAGATTACAAAGTGTTGAGAAACACCCTGTTGTTAAGTTAGCCCCCTAGATTTTATGGACCTTTCAAGATCATTCACAAAATCAATGACAATGCATTTAAATTAGAACTTTTCATATCAGTTTGTTACGACCTTTTAGAGGCCAATTACCTGTTCACCCTGTCTATAAAAACCCTCCTTTGTTAGAAGAAGAAACTGAAATCCTTGAACCTGAAACTATTCTAGACACCGACTTTATGACCACCACTAGAACTGGCCGTAGATACTCTAGATATTTGGTTAAGTTTAAAAATCATCTTGTTGAAGAGGCATTATGGATGCATGCCCGCGACCTAAGTACTTACCCCTCACTGCTTGCTCCACATTGAGCTAATAGCAATTGAGAATAATTGCTATCCCACCCCGAGGATATGATGCCAGGAGGCATATTTCACGGTGGATTCCATGAGTTTTTTTTATTCCACGGTGGATTTCGTAAAACTATATTTATTTGCCGGGGCTTGTATACAAGGTAGATTCCTTATGCGAGAAGTTGACGGGGATGCTTGTCCTTTTCGGGTGTCATGTTAATTTAATGTGCATGTGGGTGATTCCATAGCAGGCGATTTCACAAAATACATATTTAAATTAATAGACATTTATGAGTTTAGAGTGCACTCATATTAAATTAAGGTTAGTACAGAGTTCCAACATATTTATTTATTTTGTAGCTGAAGACTGCTAGGTATTCACTTTTGTCGATTTAATTTTATTATTTTCTAACAATTGCAAATGCTTCAGTCAATGTGTAAAGCAGATGACGGTGGCATTGGGAAGCACTGGGCGATAGCGTGTATTCAAATTACCTAGAAGAATTTATCATTTTTGATGGGCGCACGTCTTATCATTAAAGACGTGGTGCTAATATTTATTTGAGCGCACTTATTTATTGAAGCACTTGATAAATATTTATTATTTTGTATGTACATGGGTGCACGGTTAAAATATTTCATTATTGGACATTGTATTTGGGCCAACCCGACTTTTGGGGCACCCAACCGCTTTATTCTTTATTTGGACAAAAGCAAATACAAAAGTTAAAGCATGCTTATTGTAAAATTGGGCTATTTTTTAGCTTGGAGATGAATAAATTTATGAATACATGCCTTGTGAAGCGCTCATACAAGGCATGGGGGGAGATTGTACCCAATTTGACTTTTTGCCTCATGTTGTGCAAATCTTCTTTCTTGCTTTTTGAGCTTAAGTAGAGTTCTTTGTTCTTGGGGACCTTCCGGTGCTCGCTACATATGCATGCAGCATCCGATTTGCGCACCAAGATAAGAAAGATGAAAATTATAATAAACTTCCAATATAATAAAAGAATTTGATTTTTATTCAAGAATTGTATGCATGCCCGTGAAATAAATTACGTGAAAGAACCTATGATTTAACAAACTAATTAAGGAAGCCGTTTTTCCATTCAAGACTTCTTTCTTCATATTTGGCATTGATCTAGAGCTTTTCAGCTCATAAGAATGATATTTATTTATTGATATAATATCAGTAGCACTACGTGTAATTTTTACCATTTTAGAGCCATTTACATGTGCTCTCGATTACCCCACTAGCACCGCTTATGAAGTACTTGCAATCCCCTTGGTTGTGCATGTCCTTGTACTCGATTGCCATCCATATCAATGAACATATCATGAGTAGTTGTAACCAAAGTATACCAACTACTTTGCTCATCAAAGACTATATCATGACTAATATGAAGCTCACGAGTAATTGGATTGTAACACCTGTGTCCTTTTGCTTCTCTTGCATATTTAATAAAAACACACTTCTCTACCTTGAGATCTAGCTTCTTCCCCTTCTCATAAAAGATGTGAATATATCAAATGCATCCAAATTTGTGTACACTTACTCTAGAGTCTTGCTCTTGTGGGCATCTTGTGCATTGTATTGTCTCTACCCAAAAATGTCTATGCATGTGTTATACATCACCGAGCATCAACATAAGTATATGAAAGACCCAAATAGCATGTAGGCATATAATACATAAAGCTCTGTAACCTGTAAGCTTCATATCCAAACTAGAAAAGTTCTATATTGTGTAAAATAGAGAACTAATAAACTGCATAAAATTAACTCTCTGAGTATTGAAATATGTAGTTCTCATTGTGCTCTTCATTTCTAGCTATAGAACATCTCAATTTGATATCATGTGCAAAAGTTATGACCAAAATACAAAAGTGCTATCAAGCTACCATAGTTATCTATGACTTCTACAACATGCTCTATATCCACTCAAAATGGATAGAATGGTTAAATGGTTACTTCTCAACTCAATCGGCACTCAATAAGACAACTAATCCCTGGGGAGCTCCTCAACTAGCCTAGAATAAGTATTGAAGGTAGAGAAGCCAATGCATACCTCAAATGGACTAAAATGGGGGATATCATGAAAGCTCTAAGTCAAGCTCTCTTCCCACACTAAATGCAATGACAGTGAAGCTCCTCTAATACCCACTCTAATATTAGTTGAAAGGTGGAGCAAGAGTGCAAGCATGAGAGGAAGAAAGAAAGAAGTAAGAGTTATGGAAGTTCAAGCAAGAGAGAGCAAGATGGTACAAGGAAACCCCAAATTTTACAATGTGTGACTTGCCTTCCCTTATTCTATTGTCATGTAAAGACAATAATAAAGTGATAGTGATGGATAGCCACCACCTGTAGTGCACAAGTGTGTGGGTGGATAGTACAACTAAATGTAGGTGGCTAGATGCATCCAGCCTTTAAGCCCTCGAGCATATATCTACCTACTTCTTCCTAGACACATCTAGCCTTTAAGACCTCGAGCATATATTTGCCTACTTCTTAGACTCATATGTATACTTTCGTGCAATATCACAATAGTTGCAACACCCATGTTCTCTTCCTTGTGTTTGGCCTCCACCACAGCCTTTGCTCTTCCTACCTCTTGCATATCAACCTCTATTTGATAGTTTTGGGATTGATTTTGTGACTAATTTTGTTGTCCTTGATAGCCACCACAACCTTGGTCTTGACCTCAACCTCTTGCATTACCACCATGACTTCTACTGGCCACCTATAACCAATACATGCTCTTCCCTCTTACTATTAGAGGTACCATTTGTGCCTACAATAACACCCTCCTTTATCAATCTACTTTCTTCACTGATTAGTAGGGGAAATGAGATCATGAAAGGTTGGTATATTCTCTCTCACTGAGATGCTAGCAATGAAAGACTAATACTCCTTGCCTAGACCATGTAGGCATGTTGCAACCACATCATCATCATAATCATCAACATTTGCTCCAATGCTATCACGTTATGGTCCATAATGCTTTGAATCTTCAAACATAATCCTAGATATTATCTATTTTCCTCTAAACATCATGCAATTTCTGTTTGAGTTGCAACTTTTAAGCCTTAGTGCTCGTCTCAAGCAAATTGGCTATTGCATCCCACACACCTTTTGTAGTAGTCTTGTCATGTGTGTGGCCCAATACTCTATCCTAAATGGTGATGGACATATAATGAAAGCCTTGATGGGTCTTTTTCACCCATGCTTTTACTCTATTGCATCATCTCCTATAGCCTAGCATTTGTACCATCTACTACATCCCATAAGTCCTTATCAATGAGATAATTCCTTATGTAAAACTTCCATGCAGGATAATTATTCTTGCCAAATTTTAAATGTGATCATATTTACATTCATGCTTTCCAAATACATAATTCCCAACTAAATTTCAACAAAGTAAACCCAACAAACCAAGCAAAAATGCTATATGTATGCCCCTATGTCATAAGCATCCAATGTAGAATAATAGATACAATTGCTCACTATATCAAAAGCATCCATAACATTCATTCCCAATAATAATTTGCATATTTGCAAGTCTAGCATAGATAATAAACATTGAGGATGTCCAATAGAATCCAAATGCATGGATCAATGAGCAAATAATACTCAAATTGCAACTAGCGCAAGTTGCATAGTATACGTACATGCAATATCCATGAATGACATCATAAATAACTTGTGCAAATGCATCAAGATGGGGCCTTTATCTAAAAATATTATTACTATAAGTAACTTTCAGAATCAACAAAGTTCATGTGACTAATAGCTTGTTGCTCTTACTTTTCTAGATGCTAGATTTGCCTATTTCAGAATACTATCATTTCAAAATAGACTTTGCAATTTGCAATTTTATCTAAGACAGTGGCTACTATGATTCACATCTGTAATAGCTTCTCAACTTCTATTTTACAAGCCATGGCTCCCTACGAGGCTTTCTTTGGTTGAAAGCATTCCATGTCTCTCTTTTGCATCTTTGGATGTGATGCATTTGTCCATGTGGACAAGAAGAAGAGGAAGACAAAGCTTGACTTGAAGTATGGAAATCTAATCTTTATGGGCTATAACACTACCACGAAGGGCTATCAACTATATGACCCAATGACCTAGAAGCTTGAGGTGAGCACAGATGTGATCTATGAGATGAGATCGTGGTCTTCCAGGATCTTATTGATGATTCTCTTGTAGGTGATTCTTTGTCCTTGATTGACCCTCCCCCGCCCTCAGTTCCTTTTCTTCCTTCCAGGTTGCCTCTTGGCACCCCTTCTTTATATTTGGCTCCTCCCCTCCTCCCTCTCCTACCTCTATCGTGGTTTCCCTACTACCACCTTTGATGGATGTGATTACTTCTTCTTCTTCTTCTTTGTAGAGTACTTCTACCCCTTCAGCCTCCCCTTTGGAGTCTTCTAGGGATGCTTAGCTATCAGAGGGGGAGCCTTCTTTAGATGAGGAGGATTTACCTTCCCTTAGTAAGAGGAAGTCCCTTCCAAAGACAAGTGCATTGTAGGTACCAGAGGCTACTCAATCTCCCTTGTAGTAGGAAGAGCCTATTCAGATTCCTCTTTGGCACCAACAACTCATGCATGATTTATATGTTTCTCACTTTCTTGCTTCTACTACAAGCCTAATGGTATAGTTCATTCTATGTGAATTATGCTCTTATATATAGATTCTTCATGCCAGCAAGCCTATTATGGTTGAGGAGGCTCTTGCACAAGATGTTGGCATCATGCCAAGCAGGAGGAGCTTGATTTTATCAAGTGTAATTAGACTTGGGAGTTGGTTCTGCATCCCCTAAAGTAGAAGGTGATAGGTGTGAAGTGGGTCTATAAGACCAAGTACCTTGCAAATGGTTCCTTGGACAAGCACAAAGCTAGGCTTGTTGGCAAGGGTTTTGCTCAAAGGGTAGGTTTGGACTATTTTGAGACTTTTGCACCTATGCCTTAGATGTCTACTATTTGGGCTATCTTGGCTCTTGCAGTCCACCATTGCTAGCTTGTTTATCAAATGGATGTAAAGTCTGCCTTCTTGAATGGTGTCATTGACGATGAGATTTATGTTTTATAGCCTTTAAGTTCTCTTGTGCAAGGGAAGAGGATCATGTCTACAGATTGTAGAAGGCCCTCTATGGCTTGAAGCATACTCCTAGAGCTTGGTACCAGAGGATTGATAGATTCTTTCTATAGAGTGGCTTCCATCGATCGGTTCATGATCCCAACCTATACTTCCAGGTTGAAGGTGACAGGTGTGTTTTGCTCATATTGTATGTGGATGATCTTATCATCATAGGGTACTCAAGGGTTGATCGGGCTTGGGAGATTTTGAGATAGGACTTTGACACGATGGATCTAGGGATCCTACAGTTCTTCCTTGGTTTGGAGATCTATCAAATGGCATAGGGCATCTTTATTTCCTAGCATATGTACATTACTAAGCTTCTCTCCGAGTTTGGTATCAGCCTATTTCATGCCCATGGACCTAGAGTCCAAGCTTTTGGCAACCAAAGCTCCCCTTAGAAATCCCACCTACTATAGGTGTCTTGTTGGCTCCCTCATTTGGCTTATTCACACTTGGTCTGATATTTCTTTTGTTGTGGGTTTGTTGTTTTCTTTCATGAAGACTCCTACTTGGGAGCATTGGAGAGCGACTTTGCACATTCTTCGTTATTTACAGGGGACTATGGGATGATGTATGGAGAGGGAGCTACTCTCTTTGGCTAGAGTGATTCTGACTAGGTAGGTGATGTGGATTTGAGAGGGTCCACTATAAGTTATGCCTTCTTTCTTGGATCGGGAGCTATCTCGTGGAGTAATAAAAGCAGCCTACTATGGCCCTTTTTTCTATAGAGGTAGAGTATCCTACATTGTGTTCTATATCTATGGAGGTGGTTTGGCTTTGCCGCATGTTGGCGAAGGTTGGCTTTCCTCAGCTTGGACCTACAGAGCTACATGTGGACAGCCAGAGTGCTCTAGCTCTAGCAAAGAACCTTATGTTTCATGCTCACATGAAGCACATAGAGGTTCAATATCACTATGCTCGAGAATAGATCGTGGATTCAGAGTTAGCGATAGCCTATTGCCCCATGGTAGACAATGCAGTAAATATCTTTACAAAGCCTTAACCCTAGGCTTCTATACTTCATCACATGAGGTTGTTGGGTCTTAAGACACTCCTAGGATCTGAGAGAGGTTGTTAGCTTGCCTATGTTAGTCATGCCAGTTTGTCATCTCCTAGTTGTGAGCTCTTATCTAAGTCTAACAGAGACATAGAAGCCGTGGTAGTTTAGGTGCATTTTCTTTAGTTGTTGGCTTCCTGTGTGCATTCCTAGGCTAGTTTCTGCTTTCCAAAGTCTGCCTCTACTTATTGGACATTGTCATTGTTATTTGGGATTTTATCAAGGCCTTCCCTATATTTTTTGTAGTGTGACAAGCATTTAATGCTAGTTGATAGACTTTTTGGCCCCTATTGGTGCCAAATTTGTGGGTTTCTAGCTATTTATAACGTGATTCCCACTTGATAGACACACTCTTCAGTCTATCGTCTTTAGTTTGCAGCTGCAAGTACATACTCTGACACTTCAACACTTTGTGCTTGGTGCTGCCATCATCGTCAGCCTGATCTAGTGCCCTTATTGATGCTGTGGGTTGTGTGCAGGGATTGAGCAGTCCATCCTCATTGTATTAGCATTCTTCTTCAGTCAGACTGTGCAGTATTATTCCTCCATCTTCTGCTTCCTCTCTCTCTCTCTCTCTCTCTCTCTCTCTCCCTCTCTGCTTCTCTCTTTGTTTGTGGTTCTCTTCCGTTATGCACTCTCATAAAACTACCCCAACCTCCCCCCCCCCCCGAGTGCACCAAATGCAAGAGGGGATTTTCTATGTGCATAGAAACTCCCTCTCTCTAATCATAGCTTATTTCAATTGTGAGCTTACTCCGCATAGAAACACACGTCTCAGCGTATTCAATTTTCAACTATCGTTAATTACTATGTATCCCTAATGTCAAGGCTAGCTACTTCTAAGCCACCCACCCTTCCACACTCTCACTCACTTCCCCACCCACACACACACACACACACACACACACACTCTCTCTCTCTCTCTCTCTCTCTCTCTCTCTCTCTCAAAACCCGTGCTCGTCTGCGTTCTGTGCCCCATCGGCTCTCTCTCTCTCTCTCTCTCTCTCTCTGTGCAGGGCCCTCCTTGCCGAGAGCATGGGGAGCTTTTAAAAGGCAAGGTATTGACAAAGCACGATCTTTTTCCTTTCTTTCATCTCTCTCTCTCGAACAATATGGAGTTGGGGTTTGAATCGTCGGCATTATCTGCTCGTAGTAGCAGCAGCTGCGAGACAATTAACTTCGGGGTGGATGCAGCCGCCTCTTTAACTCCTGCTCACAGCGATGGCGCCTCCAATCATGACCACGATAATCATCATCATCATCATCAGCATCCTCATAACCATGCTGTTGCTGCTTCTGCTGCAACAAGCTCCCCTTATGCCACCTTCACAGATGCAAAATCCGCCGTCTCTAACTCCTGCTCCAACAATTCCTCCTCCATCACCAGCTTCCCCCGCAGTCTCTTGCTTAATCTGTCCAGCTGTCGTTATCAATCAACCTCAGCTTCGCCATCACCTTCATCACTATCCTCATCATCAGCATCACTGTCAGTATCTTCTTCCTCTTCGTCATCTTCTCCTCCATGCCCTCCCCTCAAAGCTGCTACTGGTTTCAAGGATCAGTACAGCTTCAGTGATCAGATTGCCATTAATGCAGAAGCTGAGTGCCATACCTTCCATTCTAATCCCAAGCTGTTTCAGCATCCTGCCCCCACTGTCCATGAAGGGCAGCAGCAGCACCAAGAGAAGCTCCTCTTTCTCAGAGATGATCATGACCATTCCCATAATCAGCATCACTTGATCATGCCTGCCTTAATGAATCCATTGTGCAGCCATCAGCAGCTGTCTCTCATGGGCTGCAGTCTTCTTCCTTCTTCAGCTTCCCCTTCTCCTCCCTCTCCTCTGATTTATTCCATTCACGACCAGCAGTCCCAGCATCAAGAGAAGCTGAATGACATAAGAACTTCTCTCCTCCTCTCTGCGGCAGCCTGCCCCCCTCTAGCTCCTTCCTTTGCCGCAAGAGCTGCTAACTCGGTCCAGAGGGATTACAACCTTAATGCAGGTGTCCTCTCTCTCTCTCTCTCTCTCTCTCTCATTCTTGTGCATCTGGCTCATCTATTAGAATCAAAAAAAGTGCTAGACACTCTCCATAATGAGCTTCTTCGAGGGAGGCACTGTATTCCTAGCTAGATCCGACTGTGGGTTGGGGGGCTACCGGCCCCCACACCGCGCCACAAGCCCCTGGCTCTGCAGTGCACCTTGCTAGGTATGCGGGCCCTCCCTCCGAGGAAGCTCACGAGGTTGTGGTAATTGGCAATGTGCCTATCACAGTGGGAATTTGTCTAACTCTTGTGTACCAGGATATGTGTCTTGTGATTGCAGCTTGTTTTGATACTTTAGCTATGTCCAGGAATTGGTCGCTCTTTTTTCACACCGGAGCAGTGGGTGGAGTTCACTCAGCAAACCTATGTGTTCAAGCATCTTGTAGCTGGAGTTGTCCCACCCACATCTCTCCTCATACCCATTATCAACAGCGTTTCAGCTTTAAGTAGACTGGGAGCAAGCACTGCAGGCAAGTCATTACTACTAGTACTTCACTACTACTAGTAACTCACTGTAACACGTCTGAGCTCAGATAGTGAACGCTAACTGAATTTATTTTATGCCTATCCGAGCTGTATCAGTCGAGGATCAGAGATTACATCTTTCAAGCATTGGTAGCTTGTGTGGGATCTATGGATTCTAGGTTTTGCTTTAAGTGCTAGCTTCTGCAGTTGAATAGGCGTTGATGGGTATTATGGTTTTGTCATTGAGTATTGCTAAGTTGTGGATTTGCGATTCTGAGTCGCCATGCTTAATGTGCAGGTCTGTTCCATCCTGGGCTTAAAGGGACTATAGATCCTGAGCCTGGACGCTGCAGACGGACCGATGGAAAGAAATGGCGGTGCGCCAGGGAGGTGGTACCTGACCAGAAGTACTGTGAGAGGCATATTCATCGTGGCCGCCATCGTGCTCGAGCTAAGAACACAGGTAGTGCAGCCAATAATGACCATACGGTCCAGAGCATGCCCAGTCTGAACTCACCCACCTCTCTAAGCAGCAATCCTGTTCAACCTAGCACAAGTGTCTCTACCATTACTGGAGTAACGAATGGGATTTCTGTTGGCAATGGAATTTTGGGATCCTCAGGGCCATCTACTCCTTTCTCTAACAACGCCAGTGTCCACTCATCTGTGTGCAACTCGCCTGCCGCTTCAGCTCGGCCAGAGTCTCAGCCGCATTTTGCATTGCAGTCTACTGGAGTGACATCTGATGGTGCAGATGGAGCCACAAATCTCAGGTAGTTTATGCGGCATGCCAACTGTCTGGTTTTTGTATGCCATCATACGTATGTAGCGATTAACGATGTCCTTAGCTCTGAAAGCAAGTTGCTAATGTCAAGGGTTTATTGTCACACAAGTATCATAAAGAGGAATCATGTCTTGCTGTATCAGTTTTTTTTGTGAACATTAAGGGCCTTGTCATTATGAGATCAAGTGGTTTAGCCACACGGGCTAGACAACAGTCCATACTTCTTCAAGAATACGAATGATCCCTTCCATGTGGGTAGTATCAAGAGCTTGTAATTGACTGGCAGGAATACCTGTGCAATATTTTCACTGTGGTAGATCATGTGTATCTAGTAGCATGTTTTTGTATCTAGCTATATCTCATGAACCATGCATTCTATGTTTATCATGTGTACCTAGTAGCATGTTTGTATCTAGTCGTATCTCATGGCTCATACATGGTATGCTTTAATTATTGTCTGTAGGATCCTATGCTCGTGTGTATCTAGTGTCGTCGGATGCTCGTGTATATGTTCAATACCTCAAGATGACATGGCTTATATAACTTATAGCATCTTTTGTACGTGTTTTATGCAGGTATAATATGCCTCGAGACCAAGGAATTACCACTGATAATGGCTCTCTTAGCAGGCTGATTAATTCCGCAGTCTCCTCTAAACTCTCACTGACGCATCAGTCCAGCATGATGGACGGGGATCCATCGAATGAGAACACGATCCACATGAGGCCGTTCAAATTCCCTCATAATGTAGGACTAGGCCAAGTGGACGGCCTGGATGGTGATCAGGCCTGCACCATCGCCGCCAAATATAGAAGCGAACACGACAACGCCTCTGCTACTTTTGGCGGTGGAGGCCGCGAGAGGTGGCAGCAGCAGAAGCCGCCAGCTTTCCCTTTCAATTTACTTGAGTCAGTTGACAATTCGGCGGCGGGAGCTGGCGGGCGCGGCCAAGATGGGGATGGCTGGCCGGGACTGGCACGTGGCAAATCGGAGCCGGAGATTAGCGGGTCGATAGAGGCACGTGGCACCTCAGCGTCGACCCTAGCCTGGTCCGCAGAGTATGTCGGAGACCAGCTGACCAAGAGAAGCAGGAAGAGCACGGATCTGTCCATGGCGACCTTCCCGTGTTCCTCTTCTTCCGATTTTACATGCAGGCCATTCTCGAACCCCTTCCGATTATCTGTAGCTAAATCTGGCAGCGACACCGATCGAATAGACGAAGATGAAAATGAAGAAGATAAAGCTGTAGTTGCAGTCGCTGCCATCAGTCCAGCTATGGCGGACGTTGCAGCTGCAGGCACTGCAGACGAATATCAAGCCGACGATCAGTATAGCCACCATTACTCCCACGTGCAGCAGCCGCCTCACTGGGTGCCCATCGCCTGGGACAGCCCCATAATTGGGGGCCCATTGGCGGAGGTTCTGCACTCGACCAGTCATGGCTCACTCACTCTCGCGGAGGAGTTTAAGTGGGTTAATCACAACCTTAATCATAATTATAATCATAATCACAATCATGATCATGATAACTGTAGGAGCAATCATGACCATGGTCAGCTTGTGGGCAAAGATTATAGAGGCAGCCTGCTAATGGCCTCCTCCTCCTCTCCTGTTGCAGTCTTGCAGCACAAGTCTTACTCTGACAGCAGTAGCAGTGCCAGCAGCCCTCGCATCAAGGTCGAGCTCAAAGATGCCATCTCACTCACTAATCAGTCTTAATTATTACTCTTTCTGCTCTCAAACCACACCGAAATTTCTTCTTCATAGATCAGGACATCCCGTTGTTTCCTTGCGAAGCAAAATTTTGAAGCTCCTGTAACTAATGATGCAATATGTAATCTGGTTTCCAAGACCTATTCTCTATCTCCGTTATAACTAGGGCTCATCAATCTTTGCATGATTGCAGTATTAGGACTGGTGATTGCCCTCTTGTGAATCTTGGTCTGCGTCGTTGTTAATGCTTTTGTTATTAATCAGTGCTCATAGCCTAGGCACATGAGTTACCATGGTAGAGGGGAAGTAACATTTTCCTGTGTCTCAATGATGTGTTGGTAAAGATTCTCTCACCTTGGTTCAACTGTGGTAGCCCCTCCCAACTATTGGGAAAAATTGCGTCAAGGGGTTTTACCATGGTAAGACTGGTCTTTTAGGAAATTTGTTTCCTTTAAAAGGCTGTTTGATTTTAACCAAGTACACTATAATCTCCATGTGCACTCGAATTTCTACTTGAGCCACCATGGTTCTTAAAAGCTAGAATATAAGCTCTCACCAGAATTTGTCATGCGCATAGGCTCTCAAATGCGTAAAGTGAAATTATTCCTTTAAACTATTAATATTTGAAGTTAGTCCATAAACCTCAACATGTATTTGAGAACCAATGAGATTATAGCTCCGGTGGGTGTGTATGGAAACTCATTTTTTAATGCAGATGTAAATTAATAATAGAAAATGAGATATTTCTAGTGCCAGAATGCTCTCACCTTGACATAAGCATTCTACCTTGACATTTGTAAGCCTTTCAAGCTCTTTATAGACCATATGGAATGGTTTGCATTTAGTTGTGAGACCCTTAAGAACTTTACCTTAAGATCATGGTCCACACTCTTTTAAGGTCAAAGCCAAGTTGGTCCTCAGCAAAACCTAATAATCTCTTTACTTCCATACCCAAGGGATCAGAAGGGGTTCTAATAATCATTGATAAAGTTCCTATTACTAGAAAGGACTAGTTTGATATAAATAGTTTTAGTATAAAGCTTGCTTTTCTAAACTAATCTTGAGTATTTTATAATTGCTTTTATACCTTTGAGTACAATAAAAGTGCAAAGAACTTCCCCTCTTGCCAAAAAACACACATTGGAGAGTACTCCTTTGATTTTCCCATTCTATCCTTTGTGGAGAGTTTACTTATTGAGACTTTCCATAAGATGAAAGTTTTCCTTGAGCGTAGCTCTCTTTATAGTGTGTAATATTAACATGTGAGTTCATTTAGTGGCATCTTTTAAGTTCATGTTTTCTAAGAAAGAAACAATAGAAGCCTTTGAGAAGTAGTGGCAAACACACATAATACATTTGAGAAGAAGCTCACTTAAAAACACAAGAATAGAGGTGGAGGCTAAAATGTTTTCTAATTATTATTTTTTCTTTCATACATTACAATTTATACAAAGTGAATATAAAAAAAATTGGCCTACTAATTTAAATAATGTATAACTAATTATACTAGTCCTAGTTGCTTGTGTATTATTACACCGACAGCATTCGTGCTTGCACATTGTAGGTGACGAGCACTTGTCATCGTCATTTTATTTTTTATTTTTTTAGTGACATATGAATAAAGGGAAGCTCGGTTATACATTGTGACTATTGGAGTTTCCACATTGTGAGTCTCTCTTTCTCTCGCTCTTGCTCTCTCGTGCAAGCTTCGATTCTTCTCACATTTCAACTGGTATCAGAGCATGGTTGCTTGAGCATTTGAGCTTGGTCTGTGACTCCTTTAGCATTCATTCAAATCCCTTCACCATTGATTCTCACTCCTGGTAGCCATATCTAACTCCTTCGGGCTCCGATCACTCCTTGGCTTCTCGAGCACCTACCTAGTCCATTTGGGCAATCTCATGGCATTCCTTCAGAGGTATTAAAGCATTCTTTTGAGTGTTTATTTCAATTTGCAGGGTACAATGGGAAGGGGCAGCCATAGCTCTAACCATTGAAGCTCTCCCATTTCATATCTTGGCTCTTGTCTAATTAGGCTTGACAAGGCCTTGTGTAGGCTTTCTTTAGGCCCTACTTGAGCCCCTCTTTCACCCCATTAATGCCACGTGGACCAGTAGAATACCTAGCATTTTTTTGAGTGTTTATCTCAATTTGCAGGGTACAACGGGAAGGGGCAGCCATAGCTCTAACCATTGAAGCTCCCCCATTTCATATCTTGGCTCTTGTTTAATTAGGCTTGACAAGGCCTTGTGTAGGCTTTCGTTAGGCCTTACTTGAGCCCCCCTTTCACCCCATTAATGCCACGTGGACCAGTGGAATACCTAGCAACATCAGCCCTGTTTGGGTCGGCTTGAAGATCTGCAAAAAAATTCGTTTTTTACTTCAACCCTCCCTTGGCGCTCATTGGCAGCTTGAAAACACTTCATTTGGCACTTGAGAACACCCCCTTGATGCTTGACATTGCTGGTTATCATTGGCATTGATTTGTGGACTGATTTATCTCAGTCTAGGATTGGTCTCCACAGTCCACAAGCAACCACAAATAGTGTTACATCAGTACTTTATGTTTATGCTTGGTTGGCATTGACATTTGATGTCCGGTTGGTCTCGAACGGTCTCTGAATGTTAGGGGAATGTATGCCTATTGATTGGCCATCATTTGGAGCTGATTTAATGGCATGAAATACTTAGTTTTACATAGTAAATCACTGCTATATACTTTAGGGCTAAAGCTTATTTAGTCACTTTATGCTTTGCCTATTGGTAACAGATGCTTCACGTGTGTTTCATATGACTGTTAGGATGCAAATCAAGGTTGTCAAATGCTTTGGATGGTTCCGAAATGTATTTGAGCCTTGTTTGAGCTCTGTATTGGTTGGCATTTACTTGACATTGGTCTACATTGGCATGCTTTGTGACAAAGGTTATACCTATGGTCTATGTATGTTGGTACGTGCTTGATGCTTATGTTATCTACACATGCTAGTTACATGTCTTGGTAGTTTTTTAGAGATGGCTTGCTTTGGTAGAAAACCAATCTGGGCATAGGTTGAAATGCCTTAGGATAGATAATGGGGATGAATATGTATTATGTGCTTTTGAGCAGTTATGTGATGAGAGGGGTATTAAGCGTTAGTTGACCGCCCCTTACACCCCTCCCCAGAATGGTATGGCTGAGTGGATGAATAGGACCATCCAGGAAAGGGTTTGCAGTATGCTTAGCCATGCTAGCCTACCCCAACACTTTTGGGTTGAGGCTGTTACGACTGCCGTGCATACCATTAATAGATTGTCCTATAGTGGCACTGATTTACAGGTTGTAGAGGAGATATGGATAGAAAAGCCTCCCTCTTATGTGCATTTACGTGTCTTTAGATGTGAGGCATTCTATCATGTGCCCAAGGACACGCGTAGCAAGATAGATCCTAAGAGTGTTAAATGCATATTCCTTGGTTATGGAGATGTAGGAGAGATGGGTTACCATCTATGGGATTTGCAGGTGCAAAAAGTCATCCGTAGCCATGATGTAGTCTTCCATGAAGACAAGATGCATAGGCAGCCTAAGAGAGTTGTGGAGATACACAAGGTTATATTTTAGGAGGAGCCACATGCTCGTGTACAGCTAGCTGGATAGCCTGTAGTAGTAGCAGATACTCATGTCCAGGGTGTTGGATAGAATGTTGGGCAGGGAACAAAGCCTGTAGTACGACGTTCTACTAGAAATAGACCCCCCCTGATAGGTTTCAGTCCTTGATGCATTATGTCTTGGTTACAGATGTAGGAGAGCCTTAAAATTATAATGAGGCTATATGCATGGGTGATAGTCACTCTTGGAAGAGGGCTATGCAGTCTGAGATAGACTCCTTACATAAGAATGAGACTTGGGATTTGGTTTCCTTTCCTAGTGGCAAGAAGGCTTTGCCATGCAAATGGATGTACAAGTTGAAGAGTATCCTTGGATACCCCAAGCTGGCTTATAAGGCAATACTTGTTGCTAAGGGTTTTAAACAAGAGCATGGAGTTGACTTTGATGGAGGTTTTTTCTCTTGTGGTTAAGATGACCACCCTTCACTTGGTTTTGGCCTTAGTCCCGTACCTTGACTTGGACTTGTATCAAGTGGATATCATGACAATATTTTTACATGGGGATTTGCATGATGAGATTTATATAGAGCAGCATAAGGGCTTTGCAGAGCCTGGTAGGGAGCACCTAGTGTGCAGGTTGAAGAAGTCTTTATGGCTTGAAGTAGGCACTTAGGGAATAGTGTAAAAATTACACAGCGCAACGAACATAATCTGAGAAAGAGATAGAGAGTACACAATAGATAAGAGGAGAATTAGAAAATTTCTTTAGCTCCAAACAACTGATACAGAGATGGCTCTGTCCACCCGTGCACTTCCACAGTGAAGCTTAGATGGCGATCTAGACAGAAGATAGGTGAAGAGCTTAAGGCTAGCTGGAACAACTTTGACTGGGTGAAAGATAGATGATTGATGGCTGTGAAGGGGTTTAGCTTTTATAGCCTATGAAGGCGGTTAGGTCGGCACTGACCTACCATATAAGCCTCCACTAGTTGGCTAGGGAATATTCTAAGGAATACTTCCTTTAGACCTCATCTGATATACAAGTCAGGACTCAACCAATGTCCGGGCTCACATTTGGCTTCTCCTCATAATGGGGGCCTTACAACTTTGAGCACCATGGATCAGTGGTGGCACCTTATGAGGGTGGGGCATTGAGCATATCTAACAAATAGTACCATAAGTTCGATGCATTTATGCAGTCAGGGCTATAGCCATAGTGCTATGGATTTGTGCTTGTATAAGAAGAAAGCTCGTGATGGATCTTTGCTTATTTTTTGGTACTCTATGTGGATGACATGCTATAAGTAGGGAAAGCTTATGATGAGCTAGATGCTCTTAAGGCTCATCTCAAGAAGAGCTTTGAGATTAAGGATCTGGGACATGCCTCTCACATACTTGGTATGCGCACTAGATGCGCCAAGCATCAAGGATTCCTCTACTTGTCACATAGAGGGAGTACATTCATAAAGTCCTTGAGCACTTTCGCATGCAGGACTGAAGCCTATTGGCTACCCATTGCCTTCTTATGTGAAGGTATCACATGCTGATTATGTCTGCAAACAGATGAGCAGAGGGCTGAGATGACCAAGATTCCCTATGCATCTGCACTGGATAGTCTTATGTATGCTATGATAGCCACTCGTCCAGATATTGCCTTTGCAGTTGGTGTTGTGGCATGCTATATGGCTACACTTAGGAAGAAGCATTGGAATGCCGTGAAGGGCATCGTGAGGTACCTCAAGGGCATTGCATATATGTGCATATGCTATGGCAGCTAGGATACATGAGTCCTAGGGTACATTGACTATGATTATGCAGGACATGCAGATAGTAGAAAGTTCACTTTTGGTTATGTGTTCACCTATGCTGGAGGTGTTGTCTCTTGGAAGTCTAGGGTGCAGAAGTGTACGGCTCTTTCCACCACTGAGGCTGAGTATGTTGCAGCCCCACTAAGGCTTGCAAGGAGGCCATATGGTTAGGCTGTTTGGTTCATGACCTTAGTATTTATGCTATCTCTACACTGTATTTGGATTCTATGAGTGCTATTCAGTTAGCCAAGAATTTGGTCTTTCATGCAAAGATGAAACACATTGAGGTGAGGTATCATTTCATACACGGGGTTGTTGAGGACAAGTCTATTGACCTTGTCAAGATCTTGACTGATCGGAATCCTGCAGATCTGCTCACCAAAAGCTTCTCTATGAAGTGCTTTGCCTTCTTTAGGAGATTGATGGGCGTGGGATGAGACGACGTCTTTTCTCATCCTGTTATACATGTGTATATGTTGAACTATCTTTTCTTTTTCTTTTTCACTCCTCATTGGGATAGATTCGTCTTTAAGTGGGAGGTTGTTGGAGGTAAAGGCGCTTCCGTCTAGCCGCCCATATATTACTACACTGACAGTACCTGTGCCTGCACACTACAAGCGGCGGGCGCCCACCATTGTCACTTTATTCTTTATTCCTTTAGCGATAGATAAATAAAGGGAAGACCAGTCACACATTGTGATTGTTGGAGTTTCTACATTGTGAGTCTCTCTCTCTCTCTCTCTCCTGCCATAGCTCTCCTGTTGTCGTGCCGCTATGTGCACACCATGTGAAAAACTCTAAAGTGTGGCTTTCTTATTGATCGTGCACACCATGTGAAAAACTCTAAAGTGCGGCTTTCTTATTGATCTAGAGAGCCAATGCTATTTTAGATATTCGTGTTAGTGTCCATGGTTCAAACATATTAGTTTTTTAGACAAGTGTAGCCAATTTATGATATTTTAGATATTATCTCTTGTAAAAATCCAAAAATTGTAGACAACTTCTAGATTAGGATGATATGCAAAAGAAAGTATGTAGCTTTCAGCCATCTGTGAGGATTTTATGTAAAAAGAGAGATGGACGAAATTACACGCCTCGCGATCACTGTTTTCAGGGAGTGAACATCACTTCGAAGTGGGAGATAAATGAGTGATCTGGAAATATTCTGAACAGGTGTGCTAGTGCTTTATCCCCCGTTCGGAGCCAATGGAAGCATCATCAAATTGACAGTTTAAGCAGCATAGAGAAAGGTATTATTTTGTGTACATTTTTATGTACAAGAGATTTGTCTTCTCATAATGGAGAAATAAACTGACAGGCTTCAATTCTGTGAGTATTATTCTACGTCTTCTATTTCTTTCTGCGAGTATTCTTTCATATCTTCTCTTTCTTTCAACCCCTTCTCTTCCGTCTACTCCACTCCTTGAATCTCCCTTCACCTTGCTGTCTCTTACCCCCGTGGTAGACTTTGGACCGCAAATGCTCCGACAATGGTGAACCTGACGTGAAAGTCGACAGCAGAGGTGTGTAAAGATGGGAGATTCTGCAGCTTCAAGTGGTGGTGATGCTTTGCAACAAATGATTGCTTTGTTGTAGCAACAACAACAGCAGCAATTGTTGTCACAACAACAGATGCAAACTCGACAGGAAGCAGAAAGAATTGATTTTTGAGCCGTGAATGCATTGCAGGCAGTGGGACAAGAATTGAAGCAGTTTAAAGGTCAAAATGTTTCGGCCTTCATCTGCATGTATGAAGAAGATATGTTGTTTCATGGGGTACCACAGTATGCATGGAGTCGGTATTTCTCCCGTTTGGCTATGCATGCTTTGCATGATCGAATTGATGAGTTACATAGAAGAGATGCTGATTGGGTAGCTTTTAAGAAAGCTTTGAGAGAAGAGTTTTTCTTGGAAGATGCAGGATTGGTAACTAAAAAGACATTTATAGATTGGACTGAAAAGCCCAATAAAGGGTTGGCTGCTATAGCTTTGCTCTGTGAATTTGAAAGTCGGTATGTGCAATTGGATACCGATGAGCAGCAATCATTGGAGAGTCAAAAAATTGATTTGTTTTTGAAAGTTGCAAATCCTGTCTTGCAGGAGAAGATGACTGATCGTTTAGAAGATGTCTCTTTTGAAACACGGCTAAAATCAGATTGGGCTAATGTAATTGAAGTAGTGTATATGTTGGTAAAGAGAGAGCAGATGAAATTAAGATGGGGTACAAGCACCACAACTGCCAGTGCTCAGAAGGGGGCTGAAATTGCAGCCAAGGCACCTATAGCTATGGCAGAATAACTGGCTATACTTGTTGGTCCAGCTCTTAAAGGTGATGTTATGGATGAATTAATCAAAGGCATTCGTGATTTGAGACTGAATTTGACAAAGATCTATGCAAAGGTCGAAAAGTTGGATGTTAAGGTAAAAGAGAAGGCTTGGACAACAACCCAAAGACCGTACAAAGAAGGATACAAGAGGAGATGTATTTGGTGTGACAGTTTACAATATGAAAAGCAAGATTGTATAGCTTACCGTGAAGCGGAAGCAAAAAGATTAATATTGTGGAAAGATGGAAAAATACATGCAACAGAAATTGGTCTTCCAATAGAGCCGAATTTTGAAAATGGTGGCATGTAGAAGAAGTTGGAAGATATGGCTGCAAGGACAGTATTTGCTACCATAGATGCAGCCACATATGGGTTAAGAATTGAAAGGACTGATGAAGCTCATAAAGGAAGCATGGCTGAAGCAAAATCTTGTGTTTGGATCCAAGCATTAGATTGCATGGAAAAGGGCAAAACAACAAAGTCTGAATTGGTTGATGCAAGTCAGAGTATACGAGGGAGAACAGGATGGAGTGCACCAGTGGACTCATTTTCAGCCTATGCTTATGTGGCTAAGGTTCATAATCGAGAAGCTCTTGTGGAAGAAAAGAGAAGAAGAGATGAGGAGATTGCTGGTCCTTCCTCTTCAGGCCCATCTAAATGCATAACACGAAGTAAAATGGAGCAACAAAAAGAGACTGAAAAAGCCATACATGAGCATGTTATGGATGATGCATCTCAAGAGAAGAAACAAGAAGGAAAGAAAAGGGGCAAGCAGCCCGGTTATAGATTACAATTAGATCTTAGGACTGCCACAAATCTTAAAAAAGTATTGGAAGATCGCATACTTGGCAGTAGAGTGGAATTCATACTTGGCGAAGTTCTTGGAATTGCAAAGCGTGAATTTCATTATGCACTCATTGATATGTTGAAACGAAAAAGACAGTTTGATGGTAAAGTTTTGCAAGCATTGATGTAGGTTGACAAAGATATAGAGAAACATCTTTAGAGGGAATATGATGATGTATATAATGCTGTTTTGGAACAGGCTGATGCTGAAAATGGGTTAGATGGAAGTATAGACAGCAAGCTTGTGATCGAAAATGATATTATGGACAGCACTAAGCATAGAGAAAAAGCTATGTATAATAGGGATGTCCATCAACAAGCACATGAAGAAGAAGATGCTCATTTTATTCCAAGTAGTCATTATTCACGAACGCATTGGGCTCGTGCTACAACAGAGACAATTGTTAAAGTGGGAGAAAGAGAGACACTTTGCATAGCTCTCTTAGATCATGGTTCTGAAATCAATGTTATGGCACATAGTTTGTATGAGAATGGAGGTTGGCCAATTGATGTAGATCCAAGATGGCGCATGTGGGCGGCAAACAATTCATTAGGGGATCTTTATGCAGCTTGTCCGAATGTACCCGTGACTATTGGAGATGTTAGGGATGAATATCATTTCTTTGTGCAAGATTCATGTAGCTATCTAGTGATTTTGGGGTAGCCCTATATTTCAGAATCAAGGCTCGAAACAAAAGCCTTGGATGATGGTTCTTCATACGTTCGGGTCCGGAGTAAAGATAATACAAAGGCAGTACAATTTCTCACTGTTTGTGTGAATCATCCCCGCAATTGAGATAAGCTGCGGGATAATCCCATGCCACCTAATGCACAAGAGTTTAAGGGTTTTTAGATAGCACTGTTGTAAGGGGAGGCTATGGTAGTGCCTCTAGGAAGATAATTATGCTTCCAAGAAAGGGGGAAACTGTGTTTGTGCCTAGATTGTAGGAATGGACAGCATGTAGACTTGGCAGTTTTGAGAATGTTTCAGCCATGTGCAGGGCTAAAAAGAAATATGTAGGATGGGCTGAAAAAGAGTTGAAGACATATGGTTTGATGGCTGCAAATGAAGGTTTTTTAGGGCTGTTTTCAGGGCTAATTGATGTTGGTACAACAGTTGAAATTTTTGCAGCAATTAATGCTGAAAGCATGGCAGAAAAAGAGGTTATTTATGTTGACACTTTAGAAATGTATGAAGTCATTCAAGAGTTTGCTAAGCATGAATGTTATTGGTTGCAATATGGGCTGCAAAATAGGGCTAAAGCAAAGGTGGATACAAACTAGAGTTTGCTAAGCATGAATGTTATTGGTTGCAATATGGGCTGCAAAACGGGGCTGAAGCAAGGGTGGATACAAAGTAGAGTTTGCTAAGCATGAATGTTATTGGTTGCAATATAGGCTGCAAAATAGGACTGAAGCAAGGGTGGATACAAATTACAAAATAGTTGGAAAGAAGGTTAAGCTTATGGCTTTGCCTTTACCACCTGAAAGTGATGGGTTGGCTGAAAAAGTGACTCAACAGCCTAGTTTACATGATCCACATGGAGTGGGACATAAATTTACAGATGAAACTTTACAAAAGCTGAGAATTGGTGATACAAGCTTTCTTTTACCTGTAGAAAGAGCTTGTTTCTTGCAGATGTTGGCAAGGCATGGAAAAGCCTTTGTATTTTAGCCAGATGAAATTAGATGTGTTGATCTGACCATAGTTGCACCTATGGTGATCTTTACAGTTGCTCATATGCCATGGAATTTAAAGCCTATTCCAGTACCTCGGGCATATTTGCCTAAGTTGCTGAATCTTTTGAACGAGAAGTTCAGGATGCGGATTTTGGAGCCCTCTTCAGCTCCATATTTGAATCGGTGGTTTAGTGTTCCAAAGAAGAATGGTTCTTTGAGGTTTATACAGGATTTGCAACCACTAATAAAGTCACCATAAGGAATGTTGGATCAGGCCCGATAGTGGATGAATTTGTAGAAGCATTTGCAAGCAAGGCAATTTACTCTTTGGGAGATTTATATTCAGGATATGATCAGTTCCAGCTTGCATTAGAAAGCCGAGATATCACTACCATGAAGACACCACTTGGATTGGTTAGGATGTGTATGCTTCCACAGGGGGCAACCAATTCAGTGGCACATATGATGAATGCTATGCATAAAGTTTTGAGGGAGTATATTCCTCAGTTGACCTTACCCTTTCTTGATGATGTGCCGATAAAAGGGTGCGATATCCATGAGAAGAATGAAGAGCTGAATGATCAGGGATGTAGAGGATTTGTGGCTGATCATATTGCTGATTGTGATAGGATTTCGAGCCGTCTTGAAGAAGTGCATTTGACTATGTCAGGAGAAAAATCAGTTTTTGGAGTAGAGGAAGTATTGGTTGTTGGGCACATGTGTGGACCATATGGAAGAAAGTCCTCACCAGTAAAGATTGATGCCATAAGCAGGATGTGGGAGACATGTTCAAATGTATCTGAGGTAAAAAGATTTTTGGGTGCATGTGTCTTTTACTTGATATGGATTCCACATTTTGCTCATGTGGCTGAAAGTCTATATCAGCTCTTGAGAAAAGGGAAAAAGTTTTGGTGGGGAAAACAACATATGAAGGTAGTTCAGAAGTTAAAGAGCTTATTGATTTCAGCCCCAACACTAAAGAGAGCAAATTATGAGAATAGGAAACCTATTATTCTCACTGTGGATATAAGCCCAATTGGCATTGGTCGGGCAGTGGGTTAGGATGATGCTGATGGGAATAGATATGCCATTCGGTTTGGAGCAAAGGTCCTCAATGAACGCCAACGACGGTATTCTCAATTCAAAAGAGAGCTTTGGGGTGTAGTGAAAACCCTTAAGTGTGATAGGGAGTATTTTATGGGAGCTTATGTAGTGGTAGAGACTAATTGTAAACCTCTATTTGGCATGATAGCAAATTGCTCAACTCCTGATATTGCCATGTTATGATGGATTGCATATATAAAGTCACTTAACCCTAATTTTCAGCATATTGCAGGTAGAGAAAACCCCGTGACTTACATGCTTTCACGAGCGAGGTTTGAAGATGAAGAGGAGTTGATGGAAGATGAAGAGGATGATGTGATAGGTGCTGAAAATGACTTTATGACAATAGGGAATGAGTATGCAGCTACTGTTACTGCATGTACAATTGTTGTAATAGGGATTTTAGCAGTAAGAAAAGAGCTTATAGCCATGGAGAAGAAATGGGCAGTAGAGAAAAAGCATCATCAGTGTTATGCTTCAGTGAGAACACAATTTTTGGAAGAGTTGTATGAGGATGATTGGATGAAAATAGGTCAATATCTCAGCCTCATGATAAAGAAGGCTGAATGGTTTGAAGCTGAATTCAAAAGGATTAAAAGAAAGGCTTATGGGTTTTTCTTAAAAGATGGATGTTTATGAAAGCATGCAAAGAAAAAGAGAGGAGCTCCCATACGTGTTTTGGGAGATAGGGCTTCTCAACAATAGGTGATGCAAGAGTTTCATGAAAGCTTATGGGCTAGACATAGAGGAGTTTGGGGCACATTTGCCAAGATCAAAGAGAAGTATTGGTGGCAAAACATGTATAAAGATGTGGAACATTATGTGGAATCATGCAATGTCTATTAGATGTATTCCATGGTAAAGCGTAGAGATGGGTTGCAACTGACCTATCCATTGTCTATGCATTACAAATGGGTAGTTGATTTGGTTACCATGCCTACAGGTTTATGGAATATGAGATATCTTCTGCTTGCAGAAAAAGACGACAAATCAAGT
Organism: Lygodium microphyllum; assembly: GCF_053477565.2. Taxonomy (NCBI): domain Eukaryota; kingdom Viridiplantae; phylum Streptophyta; class Polypodiopsida; order Schizaeales; family Lygodiaceae; genus Lygodium; species Lygodium microphyllum. Next base: position 41,711,842 of record NC_141139.1, on the reverse strand, counting down.
GGAAGGTCAAGCTCTTAGTACAAAGACTACTCAAGCAGTTTGCAGGTTCTTATTGGAAGAAGTCTTTTGCAGGTATGGCTGTGTTGGTAAAGTGGTTTGCTGATAGAGGAGAATTGGATGTGGATGAGGCTCGTGACTTCTTTTCATGATTGGGTATCAAGTTGGCTTTAAATTCAGCCTACAATCCTGAAGGAAATGGTAAAAGTGAAAGAGGTCATCAGCTATCATTAAGGCATTAGCAAAGTCATGCAAGAGCAGGATGAAAGAATGGCCAAGAATGTTACCCTTTGCTTTGTGGGCTGATAGGACCACTCATAGTGCAGTTACAGGGTATATGCTTGTTGAATTAATGTATGGACAACAACCAATCATGCCTATTGAGGAGACTATTACTACTTGGAGTGTTCTACCATGGGAAGAGGGTTTGAATAGAGAAGAGTTGCTGGTCCTACGCATTAGACAGTTAGAAAGAAGGCCTGAAGACATTGAGACAGCCATGAAAAAGCTGAAGACTGCAAGGATCAAGAACAAGAAGAGGTTTGACAAGCGACACAGACTTCGATCACAAGCTATAAAAGAAGGAGATTGGGTGCTAGTTTATGACAGTAGCTTAGAAAATCAGCATAGTGCCAGTCGGAAGATGACAAAGCGATGGTTTGGTCCATATGTGGTAAGGTTTGTTTTTGACAATGCTACCTATGCATTAAATAAGATGGATGGGACAACTCTAAGGATTCCAATGGTTGGAAAACATATCAAACTCTTTAAATGTAGGGAGTCTTTGGCATATGAGTTGAAGGAGCTGGATACTCAGCATGAACATGAGAATATGGAAGAAGAAGAGGTAGAAGATGAAGACATTGACATGGCAGAGAGATACTTCTTCTGATACTGCGGATCCATAAGACTTTGGCACATGCCAGAGGATGTGCAGGTTAGGAGGGGGTGGATGTTGTGCCGCTATACACACACCATGTGAAAAAATCTAAAGTGCTGCTTTCTTATTGATCATGCACACCATGTGAAAAACTCTAAAGTGTGGCTTTCTTATTGATCTAGAGAGTCAATGCCATTTTATACATTAGTGTTAGTGTCCATGGTTCAAACATATTAGTTTTTTGGACAAGTGTAGCCAATTTATGATATTTTAGATATTATATCTTGTAAAAATTCAAAAACTATAGACAACTTCTAGATTAGGATGACATGCAAAAGAAAGCATGTAGCTACCATATGTGAGGATTTTATGTAAAAAGAGAACAAAATTGCATGCGTCGTGATCGTGTTTTCAGGGAGTGAACAACACTCTGAAGTGGGAGATAAAGGAGTGATCTAGCAGAATTCTGGGTAGGTGTGCTGGTACTTTACCCCCCTTTTGGAGCCAATGGAAGAATCAGATTGGGGGTTTGAGCAGCATAGAGGAAGATATTATTTTGTGTACATTTTTGTGTACAAGAGATTTGTCTTCTCATAATGGAGAAATAAACTGACAGGCTTCAATTCTATGAGTACTATTCTATGTCTTCTATTTCTTTCTGCGAGTGTTCTTTCATATCTTCTCTTTCTTTCAACCCCTTCTCTTCCGTCTACTTCACTCCTTGAATCTCCCTTCACCCTGCTGCCTCTTACCCCTGTGGTAGACTTTTGACCGCAAACGCTCTGACACCGTGCAAGCTTCGATCCTTCTCACCTTTCAGATGTAACTAATGAGATATAATAATTGATGCATCAGTGGTCATGTGAGGTGTTGGGGGTAAAGGCACCTGTGCCTAGCCGCTCGTGTATTACTACATTGACAATACCCACCATTGCACAACTACAAGTGGTGGGCACCCGTCATCGTCACTTTATTCTTTATTTTTTTAGTGACAATTTGATTAAAGGAAGGCCCGGTCATACATTGTGACTGTTGGAGTTCCCATTTTGTGTCTCTCTCTTTCTTGCTCTTGCTCTCCCGCAACAACTCTTCTAAGAAAGCTTCCATCCTTCTCACCTTTCAACTGGTATCAGAACTTGAGCTTGGTTCGTGGCATCTTTAGCTTCCTATTGATTACCTACACTCATTGGGGCTCCTTCCCAGCGGCCATAGCCGCGACTCTCTTGAGCTTCCGTCACTTCCCAACTTCCCACGCACTTACTCGGCCCCTTTGGGCATCCTCAAGGCATTGCATCAGATGTATTTCTTCATTTGTTTCAGGGTTTTATTGAGCTCACAAATTCACAGTAGGATTTGAGCTTGTGGCAGTCATTGGAGAGCTTGGTTGCTTACTTAGCTTGATTTGTGGCCTTCTTTGGTCCCTTGGCAACCACCACAAATCTTGTGGTAGCCCCAACCCCCCTACAGGCAGCCCACGTAGATTTGCGCCATTCTGCCCAGTGCATTTACAACACATGATCAGTTGTTTGATCTCCTCCAGCTCATCCCAAGTCTCATTTGGGCACTATACACTTGGTTTATGCTTGGCATTTGATCTCGAGCCTTGGCATTGAGCATTGATGTGATTTACTTCAGGTTTGGGACTATTATACACATTTTACAAGCATCCCACAATAGTGCTATATGAGCATTTTATGTCTGGACCACTTTCACATTGACATTGGTTGCCCGATTGGTCCTTAATGCTAGGGGAATGTATGCCTATGATGTGAGATGATTTTAGGGCTGAATTTTCTCAGCCATTGATTGCTTTACACATTCCATAAGCAGCCCAAAATAGGGCAGCCTATTGCCATTACATTTTATGCTTATGCTACATGGTAATTTGATGCCTAATTATACCCGGTTGGTGCCTATACATATGGGAAACTATGCCTATGGTTTGCCTATGGTTTTGAGCTTGGATTGAGCCATCATTTACTCAGTTTTGGACATTTATTTGCTATTGGAATATTTAGGGTTGAAGCTCATTTGCTTATGTTTGGATATTCCTATTGGATTTGGGCTATGTCTTGGATGCATACATTGATGTCGTGACTCTCAAGGATCGATAAAGAGCTTGGATTTGCTCTCGAATCATCGATTGAGCTTGAGCTCACTTCACATATCATTTGGATCTTCATCTTTGATGTACTTATGACATGTACTTTGCTTATGTGTGACCGATCTTGACATGCTTGGCTTATGCCATTCCTATACATGCTAGTTGCATTGTCTTGGAGTTGATTGCTACTATGACTTACTTGGGCTTGGCATTTGATTTTTCGAGAGCTTACTTTGGCTATTTCTTGGCTTGCCAGAGTTATAGTTGGGATGTACTTGTTTTCTATGGATGTTATGTATGGATACTATAGAGTCTATAAGCTTGGGATGTCTCATTGATGCTTGATCTTGGACACTTGTCACACTAATGCACTCTTACATGCTTTGTTTGAGCTTTTTTTCTTGACATTTATGGCTTTTGTGCCAGTGGGAGTGTCTTGATATGCTTGACAGACATAGAACAGGTGGGCTATGCTACTTGAGCATTCGGACACTTGAGATTGGGATCTTCACTTGGATGTTGCATGGTTGATATGCTGTGGTCCTCATAGATGTACTTGGGCTGATTTGGACTTTGCACTCCCTGAGCATACACCTATTTGTGTCAAGTCTTGCCAGTGTTTTATACACTTTTCCCTATTACACAGGGGGTGTGCCTGCTTACTAATGGATTCATTTGATATTCTTGGGTGTTTGCTTGATACCCGTATGACTATCATATGTTGATTTATGCTCGCTTGATGTTGGTTATGCTTTGAGAGTTAGTGATTGACTTGGTGCATTCATTTGGCTACAATTTACTCTCATTGCACTTGGCTGTAATTTATTACAGCAAGCAGTTATGCATGGAATGTGATGTATTTTTCATGCTGAATCATCCTGATTTTATGTACTTTTGATGGTACTTGGTGGGTAGCATCATTAGCTATCAGTTCGTGGTCATTTTGCCTTGTTTTTTGGTGGTATTTTGGCTGTTTACAATAGAAAATAGCAAGCAGTTTTGAACTGTCTGCACTGTTTTTGGATTGTAGTATGGCATCTTCTTCCACTGATAGTGCTATCTTCAACATCACTAAGCTTGATGATACAAATTATGCCTATTGGAAGAGCCAAGTTTGGCACGCATCAGTGCATAAATCACAAATAAAACCACTAAGATTGTATGGAGAGCAGCTTGAAACTATGATTGATGACAAATGGATGGAGCTTGATGAGTTATGCAAATCCACCCTCATCTTGTCTCTCACTGAACAGGTGCATTACGATGTGGTTAAGGAAGCATAAAGTACTTGGTAGCTTTGGGATAAGATCAAGAACTTTATGACAAGAAAAGTTCAGCAAGTCAGATGTATTGGCTGAAGCAACTTATGGATTTGCACATGAAGGAGAATATGACGATATATGCTTATTTGAGGTAGTTCCATGCTATCCTCAAGAACTTGACTTCACATGGCATTACCTTCAATGATGAGGTTACTCCATTGTTTTTGCTAGGGACTTTGAGTGAGTCATGGGATGTATTTTGCACTGCCTTATGTGCTCCTGCTACTATTTTGAACTTGCCTGATGGAGAGAGTGCTCTTCTGCAAGAAGAGATCAACCGTAAGAACTTGGATGCCTCTCGTGTGTCGCATGCTTTAACTATTAGAGGCAGAGATGGTAATGGAAATAATGACCATGGGAATGGCCGTGGCAAAGACTCGCAGAAGTCTAGGTCTAAGTCGCGTGGTAAGTCGCGCAACAAGTCTCTTGGGAGAAATGCTAATGTGACATGTGACTATTGCGGCAAGAAGGGTCATATATACCCACAATGTCATGAGTTGTGCAATGAGAAGTGCAAAGAGAAGGGGAAAGACAAAGTACAGGAAGAGTCCTCTGATCGTAGCATTGTGCCTACGAAATCCAATGTGAAAATCAAGGACATTAGGAGAAATATGGACTCTCTTTTTTGCCCCTTAAGGGGTTTCTCTCACCTCTGTCTCTCTAAAAAGAGATTCCAAAATAATGTTAGAATAAGAGATCTTCTACAATCAAGAAAATCTCGTATTTGTATTTTCAATAGATTTCACATATTATTTTATTCTCAAATTGTAGGATAAGATCACTTTTTCTCAAAATCCTCATAACTAAAAAAAGACAATTCAATTTTCTATAAAAATGGAGCCAATCATTAATATACGACTCTTTAATGCCCTCATGACTTTTCAACATGAAAATATATTAGAATCATTCTGGTTCTAAGGGCGGAAGTTAAAAAACGATATAAAATGACGTACACATCATATTTTAAGATTATTTTTTACCCAGAGACACCTTTTTGACTCGAGAGTTTCCTCGTAATTTTTTATTGTTTTTGGACAAGTATATGCCTATTTTTGGGTATTTCTTCATTTCCTCTCAAAGCTCTAGTTTTGTTCGAAATTTTGTGTACTTTTCTCCTTCCCTCCAGAATATGGTTTCTTACATATGAATTCTTCTGAAGCAATACTCAGTACTATCTACAACACTCTCTACCCTACTACAAGCAATCTCCCTATTTAGTACTATGCTATAAGATATCTTCCTCTTCAACACTCTATACTACAAGCAATCAAGTGATAATAGAGATATCTTTATTTTTTAAATCTTTGTGATATTATTATTTTTCATAGTTGTTGGTTAATCCTTAAGTGTCAATTCATAGAGAGAGAGAGAGAGAGAGAGAGAGAGAGAGAGAGAGAGAGAGAGAGAGAGAGAGAGAGAGAGGGGAAAGAGGGAGAAGGGAGGGGGGGAAGAGAGAGGACTGTGTGAGATGAAGAAAGTAAGTGATAGAGTGACAGATAGTAAATTAGGGTAGAAGATAAGATGATGTTATTATTCTCCACTAGCCAAGATTCTGTATAAATGTGTTTAAATATCTTTGATCAATTTTTCTAGAGAGAGAGAGAGAGAGAGAGAGAGAGAGAGAGAGAGAGGACTATGTGAGATGAAGAAAACAAGTGATAGAGTGACAGGGAGTAAATTAGGGTAGAAGATAAGATGATGTTATTATTCTCCACTAGCCAAGATTGTGTATAAATGTGTTTAAATATATTTGATCAATTTTGAGAGAGAGAGAGAGAGAGAGAGAGAGAGAGAGAGAGAGAGAGAGAGAGAGAGAGAGAGAGAGAGAGAGAGAGAGAGAGAGAGAGAGAGAGAGAGAGAGAGAGAGAGAGAGAGAGAGAGTATTTTGGATAGAACAGAAGATAAGATTGAATGTTGATTAGAGGTAGATTAAAAGCTAAGATTATAGGTAGATTAGGGGTTGATTAGGGTCTATCATGATTGAAATCAAGAGAAAGAGACAAGATTCAACTAGGTAAAAAAGAACACAGATATAGTGAATCAAAGGGATGTAATTGTGTGATTTGAGCCAATCTAGAATTAGCTGCATGCTGTTGGATTGATGATGACTTGCAGCTCCTAGATATTTAAACATTCTTGCTATTGATAAGAAAATTGACATTGACTCCTTAGCCTACTATTAATCAAAGGGGTGTAATTGTGTAATGTTAAAATTGACATATATTTTTCTTTACAGGATGCAGGTGTAGGACGTACTAAGAGAAATATAGATATTCACTTTCAATTGAAGGACGATTATGCACCAATGTTCAAAAGAACTGTAACAAGAGATGATGCAATAAGATACATGATGCAACAAGAAAGAAATGCAAGGAAAAAAAACATGGACCTTTGGGTTGATGGGTGCATTTATCCACCGGATCCAGTCACTCAAAGGCCACCACAATTTGAAGGGTTTACATCATTTATAAAGTTTGTTTGTGAAGGCAATGAAGGATTATATGGATACACATGCAAACTTGTCACACAAGGATTAGCAGGGGTTCATCAAGCCTTGACAAATATGCATACAAGATTACAAGGGAATATGCAGTCTTTGATGGAAAATGATAGATTATCGACTGAGAAGGACCCTACAATAAGCAATGTCTGTCATTGAAGATGCTATGTAGGCTACACATGTGCAAAATATGGAGTTACAGTCTAAAGTTATGAACTTGGAGAAGGAGAATCGAAACATAAAGAGGAAGCTTACAAAAACTTTGGAGATTGGGCCCACTTTAAAAACCAAAGAAGCACGTTGGCACATCCGATTAGTTAAACCAATTCACCAATTAACCCAAGGAAGTGGACAATATCATAGACGGATATATGCTCAATTTGCTACAATGAGAAATATATTCCCTCATGCAGAGAATAATACTATTACCAAAGTCCTAAGCAAGGATATGGTCGAAAATGTATTGGAAAATCGTAAATTTAGGGATATTGTAGATGGTGTCACAAGTGAACATCTAAGGGATGTGAGCAACTTATTTACTGCTACAGATGCTCAGGGATTATGTGACAAGGTTGGAATGAGTTTTGAGTCATATAGTATGCTCTATCAACAATTGGATACATGATTTAAGCAAGTCTTCAAAACTAAGCGAGTAATGCCTCTGCCAAACCATTTCATGTGAAGAAGGCTCGAAAACAACTAAATGAGAAAGTTTTAGAACTAATTGGTGAGCCAACGCATCTGAAAAATACACACATATTGAAGTATGGTTCCAAAGAAGTTGCATTTGTATTGAATGCATCCAACAACTTTTTATTGGATATATGTAGGGTTTAGATTGCCATGGTCAAGTTCTACAATATGTCTATGGAAGAATGTAGAGGCAAGCTTAAGTTTGTCCTCAAACTTAAGTTTAAGTTCTACAATATGTCTATGGTAGAATGTAGAGGCAAGCTTAAGTTCTACAATATGTCTATGGAAGAATGTAGAGGCAAGCTTAAGTTTGTCCTCAAACTTGATGAGAGTGAGATTATTAAGGGGTAAAGCTTAAACGTGTGAGTATAACACGTATGAATCGAGAATTGGATTCCAACATCGATGAAAACCATCCTTTATACTTCAGTGTACAGTCAGAGAATGAAATATGGTGGCTTGCAGCACATTTGAAGTACCAAAGGAGGACCATGAAGTACTTAAAGTTTTTTTTAACCTCACTAATATACCTAGTGTTATTCAACAACAAAATAATGGAGCAATTTTACACATCGAGGGGTTTGGGGACTATCAAGTTGAATGGCATCTTGCAAGTGATTTAAAAACATTGAAGTGTGTGTTTGGTTTATCAAATGTGGTGAATGCAAAATTTCCGTGTATATACTGCATGCAAACTAGGAAGAAAGGAAAAGATGGAAAGAAAGAATGGCTTGCCAAGGCATGACAACAAGGTGATCCAACACGTGATTAAAAAGTCATGAGAAATGGAATGCTAGTTCCAGTGGATCCAAACTGGCACCCTATTTCGGAAATACCACTAACAAGGGTTCACTTTTGCACATTGCATTGTTTGGTTAGAATAATTGAGAAGCTAGTATATGAATATATATGCTTTGCATACAAGATGCAGCCTATGTCAGAAGCTGATGCTACATGCAAGAAGGTAGAACGAGTCCTCTCTGAATTTGGATTGCACGAAGGCCAAGTAAAATAAAAAAGGATGAGAAAAAATCGAGAAAGAATGAAATATCCCTTGTAAACCATGCTTTGGTGGACCCAAGGCTAGGAAGTTTATATCTCCACCTCGAGATGAGGAAGGTAATATACTTGTAAAACAACCAGAGAAGTATGAAGCATGGAAAAAGTTGCACCTTGTTGTTCCGGATTGGAGAAATGGGGGACAAACGAGGATTGCAAAGGCAAAAGTGTGGATACACCTAGATAGATTAGTAGCTCTCTTACAAAAGTTGAGGTTTAGGGATGGTGATGCGAATACATTTAAAGAGATAGTTGCTAAATTTCATAAGTCAATGGTGGAGGCATGGACTATAAACAGTATAACACACTACATGGTCAGTATTGTCACCATTACAAAAAATATCATCATTTCGAATTAGTTTGTGTTTCTAATCTCTCTTCTTGTGCAACATATACTTGAAGCACATGGTCCATACTTTGTAGATCAAAGAAGTTTGGTAGTATGGTCAACTCAAGGCATGGAACGATCTCATTAGCAAGCTTGCTGTGCTTTTGAAAAGGCAACTGATCATGGAGGTGGCATCAATGATTCCAATTATGGCACGCACCAAGCAAGTGGCTTGGAGATACCCCCTAGAAATCCTATGCAGATGCCATCTCCCCCAACTCCACCACCACCACCACCACCACGCCAGCATCGCAAGCATCGGTGGAAGCTAGGCACAGTGGTTCTTCATGAGATCCGCCATTACCAGAAGACTATGCAACTCTTGATACCAAAGGGTCCATTCTAGAAGCTAGTTCATGAGATTATGAACGGCATACTCGTTAAGAATAGCAGGAGGCTTTTCCCAGATGGAACACGCTTGCAACAACTCGATCGTCGGATTGTCCAAGCCCTCCTTGCACTACAGGAAGCTGCCGAAGCTTACGACATCGACTTGTTTAGAGACTCGGTATATGCAGTAGTACATGCAAGGAGAGTCACCGTCACTGATAGGGATTTGCGGATAGTGAGGTTCTTCTGGCAATGGAAGGATAGTCCTCGCAGAGATCAACAACGATAGGGGTGTACTACCAAAACATATATGGAATGTAGCTTCCAAAGAGATTTTGTAAAACCCTGGTTGTAATGGATCCCATGTAAAATGTTATGAATATGAATACAAATCTTTTGGCGTGTCTTATTTTTCTTTATTCACTTGTTATTTGTTTTATTTATGTCTTTGAGTTATTAGTACATGCACTTAAATGAATACATGTTGCGCACGAAATTGATAAAGCACAACGTACTGCATATAAATCCAATAAATAAACATAATATTCAAGTAAAAAACAATAATAAACGATGCGTATGACAAACTACATTGCATGTAAATCCAAAAAATATCGATTTTCATTACGTCAAGAGAAGATTACCAATTACATTACATTGGTGATGATACATCATTTGGCACTAAGTACATCTACTCTCTCCTAGGCTTCTTTGAGCTAGACTCTCCATGGTCAGAGCTATTCTTGATCATAGGCAACAACACATTTTGCCCTAGTAGTTCCTGCCTAATGACATTGGGATATTCAACACCAGTAACCATGCCACGGGCCACCATGGAAAAAAGTAGCCCAGACCTAGTACTAGAGAATAAGTAGAGGAACTTCGAACGTTGAATTTCTCCAAGCTAGAGTTTGTTGGGATGGTCTTGAAGGGCCCGGCCTTCGTTAGTGCCCTCAACTTCAAGAAATTCTCAGAAAAAGCTGGAGAGCATGTCATATGGAATACAAAAATGTCGCTCACAAGCTGGCCGATATACTCCTTCAATGCCGAGTCCTGCGCCGTTCCTTAGCTGCCAGATCGGCCACCTCATCTAGATGAAAATTCATCTATATAGACAATTTCCTACATCACACAAGTTCAGTGTCAGACTCACTATGTCAAACTCACTATGCATGGAGTATGGTAAAGATATATATATCATATTTACGTCAAAATTTACCAATAGGGCCTCTAGGGCATCCAGAGTATGCACATCAAATTTTGCTGGGATCGGGCCCCTAGAGCTGCCCTGTCCAGAGGCTTCTGTCCAGAGGCTTGCATCTGGGGACCTGAATCCCGATACCCTAGTGCAAATTTAGGCCCCCAGATGCAAGCCTCTGGATAGGGTAGCTTTGGGGGCTCGATCACGGTAAAATTTGATGTGCATACTTTTGATGCCCTAGAGGCCCTATTGGTAAATTTTGATGCAAATACGATAACATTACCTTCTCTGCATCATCTATCTGTTGCTGCAATGGAGCATCTAGGTCTGCTCCTGCAACTGGGCCACCCTCGTCTCTCTCTTAGGAAGGTATTGCGTAGTCGGGGGTCGAGGTCCAAAATGCTTTCTTACAACCGTTCGAACTCCTCATTTGAGATCTCATACTGTGGTGCCGCATTCTCAATCTACTCTTGGATGCTCACAATGGCAGAGATGTCATTGGCACTCGTGCCATCATATCGAGCCACCTCATCAACATGTGCTGGTGCATCTTGTATATCAAAATCTATAAAATCATTAGGTGCATCATGCACCATAATATAATATAGCTCTTCTTCTCTTAACTCTAAAATTTCTAGTACATCCTGCATAAGTAAATATTCCACCCCCTCGATGATGATAGCATGGAGAGAAGCGAGGGGTGGCTCATCGCTTGTTGGCATCTCAACAGGGCAAGGAGGTGGGTGCACAATGGCTAAGCTTTGTGCTGTCTCTACTCTCAGATCAAGTGTGATGTCTTTAGGCTCCCTCTCGGAATACTCTAGATGTGGCTGAGAGGGTATGTCTATGTTTTCCTTACTGTCCTCTTGCACATTAGTGCACAAAATATATATGGCAAATGTTGCATCGCGCTCGATGAGATCCATCGTAGCGTGGTCCTGGGATGAGGTGGGCACTGCTCATGCATGGAAATGCTACCCCATATGCATGAGGGCTCGATTTATTACGTTTGCATGGCTTGATCCGGCGCGTAAACTATATAGGAAATATGTGGGGATCCATCTGAGAGTAGAGTCAGGAATAGAGTAGGTGAGAGGGTTTGCGCATCACAAAATGATGCCAATATACTAGAGCTAGGGTCTACGGTGGAAAGCGAGCTCTCTAGACTCAAGGTTGCACAAAACCTAGGGTATATCTAGTCTCCTATGTGCGCGTAGTGTGTGGAGCTCATTCAATGTGGCGAAGGCAGGAGTGGTAGCCATGGCACACAAAGAGAGAAGGGAGGAGAGCACAAGTGTAGGAAAGTAGAGAATGAAAGTGAAAATGAGTTTGGAGTTATAGCTTTTATGTATCTAGGATTTTAAATAAAGGTTCTTTTTTAACCCTAAAGTTTCAAATCAAAACTCTTATCTTAGTTTCTTTATTTCAGTACTTTAAAGTAGCCGTTAAAATTACTCATACAGACAAATGCTTCGTTCTACATCAGTACATCCTCAAATATACTTGGATTGCTGAGTATATTCAAGTCCAACTACAAAAAACATAGAAAATTTTTAAGAAAAGAAATCTGAAAGACCTTCAAAATCCCTTGGATCCAATTTAATATTTAATTTAAAGAAATAAGTAAAAGATATAAGCTACAATATATCATTATGCAAATACAATATTGCATAGATTATAGAACTCCACAGCCTACAATTTAATTATGATTTTAACCAGCACGATTGACTGATTACAGTATGTATTATCGCACACTTGGACCATAGTAAACTAAGATTATATAAATTGAAAGTACTTATAAGTTAAAAAAAATTATATTCGTTCTTTATAATTTTTTTAAAACAAGGATTCCACTATCTCAAGGATATGTGGAGAAGCACATCGTTTACATATCATGGATTGCTCACTATGAATTCTAACTTTTCTATTATCTAACTTGAAATAGAAGTTGCAGAGGGGCTCATTGGAAATTAATTGGATTTCTTGTCTTAAAAAAGAAATGGGCCAATGGCTCTCTGCACTAACCACAAAAGGATTATGACCATTCCACAATATAACCGTATCTATGAGAGCTATATGTGTCTCATCTCGGGTATCTTGATCTAAGCTGATCCACTTCCCGCGCAAAAGTCACCATCTTCTATATCAAAAGTGAATGCACAGATTTTGTTTAGTGATGAAATACCTGTAATAAAAACAAAAATACTTGTAAGTAAATGCGAATAACACAACAATTCATCTAAGCAAGACCTATGTCAATTAAATCAAGGCATTCAAAGTAGTAAAAAAGATTTACCTGAATGTGAGATTAGATTGGTTGACTCTGCATTCAATTGTCTCATCAAAATGTGTTCTTTTGACTTGCCAAGACTCACCCAATAGCTGACTCATCCATTCCTTGGATGGACACTTGCATTGATAAGTAATCTTTGTTTTCTTCAGAACATCACACGAACCAAACAAATGTGCAAATAATGAGAATGGAATAAACAAACTAAGATGCACATATTTGGAGCCTGTGATGGGTTTCATAACACTATTGATATTAGATTTTATCTTGGACTTACATGCTCCTAACAAATCCAAGCTATCAATCAACCATTCACCACTAGATAGTGGCGGCAATGGGACATGCTGCAATCTTTGGCTTTCTACTACATACAATGAATTAAAAAAATATATATTTTGAGTTGCAAGTTGACATGCAGAGCTATTATCATAGATCAAAGAACGTATGTCTTCATGCCAAACATGTATCTTTTCGCTCAAACATTCCAGATTTTGCAATTCATGCAAAGCTGATGGATATAGAGCTGTCAATAAAACAAGATTGAATTAGAACACTGCAAAATTGTTTTAAAAAAACTCTGATGCAAGAGAATAAACAATGATAAAATTTAAAAACTTATTGTTTTGTTTATAATTTGCAATGTAGTTCTTCTCGTGTATAGAGATTTGTTTTTGAGTATAAACATGTTGGATCAACACTTTTGTTACTGTACTTGTTCCATTGAACACTTTTTTGAACTCTAAAATTCTACCTTTCCAATGTTTGCTAGGGTTTGAAACATCCTTAGCCCAACCTTGAAACTCCCTCGAGTACTTGGGTGCATCAAAATCCAATCCAACTTATAGTACTTATCACAAATCCAATTACCGCCACTATCTTTCCTATTGAAGACCTTCACTGCAAGTATGTTACTGATGTTTTTCCTCCGTGAAGACATCTATGATAACCAAATAGAAAAGTTACCTATTAGCATGTGTATAATTTGCAAATGTTCTCTCCAAATGAAATGAAATTTAAATGGAGCCATTAAAAAAAAATATTGTACCTGCAATTCTTTTCACAAAGAAGCCTAGAGATGTTGAATAAGAAGTTGACTTATAACAAGACTATTGTTCCTTCACTAACAAATTCTTATAGTACAAAAACAAAAGAAATATCGAGTCAAAGTATACATATAACTTACATAGGCTTTGTCCAAATGAGTTGAAACTTAACCATGGAGCAACAGAAAAAGTGGCAATATACGTGTGACTCTCTTTGCAAAGAAGCCCAAAGACGTTGAAGAAATTGAGGTTTTAAAAAATCATTGTTCTCCACCCTCAAAGACTCTGGGAGTAAAAAAACAAAGGAAAACTCAGTTTGCATATAGCTTGCATACATTTTGTCCAAAGAGATAAAATTTAATCATGGAGCAGCAAAAAAACAAGACAACATACATGCAGCTTTGTTTACAAAGAAATTGTAAGATGTTGAAGAAGAAGTCGAGTGTTCAAAAGATCATTGCTCTTGACTGTAAGAGACTACTAGAGTACCAAAACAAAAGAAATTACATGTCAGAGAATTCACATAACTTGCATAGGTTTTGTCCAAACGAGATAAAACTTTACCATAGAACATCAAGGAAGAGAACAATATACCGGCAAAGTTTTGTGAAGAAAATCTTAGGGCTTTGGTAGAACAAGCTCTACTCTCTTAAAACGTGTGAAATCAGCGGGGAAAGAGTTATGATAAATTTGAGTTTCGCCTAAGAAAGAGGGGGAAACTGAAAAGGGGAGAAATGAAAAGTTAAACAAAAAAAAAAAGAAAATGAAAATTTGAGTCACAAACTTCCAAGAAGTGTCAGCATTGTATTCCCCATATTTCCCTTATTTTATTGCTGAGGGAAGATTTGGGCAAGATATGGCTAGAAGATTCATGTTACATGAATCTGACTCACTAGAGTTAAATGACTAGTATATGTATAATTTCCATTTGACACTTACCCTTTTTCTTTGTTATTACGTGGAACACTATTGGATGCACTTAAAGATGTGGTCCTACTCCTTGGTTTCCCATAACAAGGACTTACTCTAGATTTGCTATCAGATAATGTCTTTGGTCTATTAAGAATTTGTGATTTTTGCCTTTTTATATGCACATGACTATTACGATCATTGTCATCATCCAATGTATCTTCACTAGATATATATCAGTTGCTCATCTCATAAAAGATAACATCCCTGTTGACTCTAAACTGACCTTACATAACTCATTGGGCATATGAATGCACATATTACAACAAAAAACTTTTGAGTGTGACATATTGGGATTTTTGCTTATAAAACATTCTTCAAGGGTTGTACCATGAATTGCAATTGTGGGAGTTCTATTCATAATATAGAAAACAATATGTACAACATCAAACCAAAAGAACTTTGGTATATACTTTTCCTTCATAAAATATAACCACAAATTTTAAGAACAATCATAATGAATGTAATTAAATAATTGAATACTGTTAAGAGATATATTTTGCTAGGTTCTCAATCATCTACATGTACAATATCACGTTTATTCTTACTTATATTTCTTTCATGCAAAAAAGATTATCTCATAAGTTTTCCAAATTTATATACTTCATAGACCTTATGTTATTCTATAACTCTAAATCTAGGAAAACCCTTTGTAATGCATTCATTTTAGCCTCTGTACATTTTCATGTCCAATATGTTTATACCATATCTTGAATGTATACAACACCTTTACCTTTAGTATACATAGTACCATTTATAATAGAGACTCTAGCATCCAACGTAAACATGCAACCAACCAACACAACTTCCTTTTTCAACTAACTTGCACTTATCATTGAAGTCCTCCAAAAAAAGCAATTTGTATTAAATATAACATGTAAGTCTTGCTCTACCATCTAACCAATAGACATTAAATTCTTCATAATGGATGGTATATGTAACACATTGAACAAACACTTTGTCTGACCATCATAAAAGGACAAATGAACTCTAATTAACTTGGATTATATAAATCTTACATCTCTCTAAACCATTCAGCATGGTTGGCTACATACTCAAATGCATCTGAATAATCAATATATGATATATAATTTCTTGTTCCCTTTTTTGTAACAACATTCATCATATGCTGTATGAAAAATAGACACTTTATTTTTTTAGCATTATTCTATCTTGGAAGTGATGTGTGATTTCCTTGGTACAATTTACCACTATGAATGTCACCGTTCTTATTATAACATTTGATTGCAATATACAGTGGTCTTCCATAGTAATTATATGTAATACCAAAATTCTTAGAATCTATTTTTTTTCATCCACTTCTTTCTTTAGAGCTCCCCATGTCTCTACAATTACCACAACCTCCCAAAATTTGCATGTCACTGAACTGTTGGTTCAAGCTATTTTGCTAGTTATCTCT
Source organism: Lygodium microphyllum (assembly GCF_053477565.2). Taxonomy (NCBI): domain Eukaryota; kingdom Viridiplantae; phylum Streptophyta; class Polypodiopsida; order Schizaeales; family Lygodiaceae; genus Lygodium; species Lygodium microphyllum. The sequence goes on along the minus strand of NC_141139.1, from coordinate 41,695,649 downwards.
AGCATGTCCCATACCATAGCCTCTTCTTGAAGAGGAATTGCCATGTTATCTTTATGAACTTAAGTAGAATGCTTCGATATGTTCACCACTTGTTTTAGAAGATTCACTTCCTTTTTGATCTTTTTAGTAATCATGAGAGAGACCAAGTCATCAAAATCCAAAAATGAATTATACCTACATAAAAGTAACAAAATATTTTCAAGCCCTTTCATTATTAAGGCGATCCAAAGTAGATGAAACTAAACCACCATCATTATTTGAAATTGTGTCAATAGCTACCAAAGAATCTACAATGCTTCTCACTTTTAAAACATACTTAATTATAGACATATTCCCTTTCTTTAAAGCATTCTCAACTAAATCTTCCATCCCTTTGTATTTACTAAAAATATATTTTCAAAGGTATTCCAAGGTGCATATGAGCTATTTGTATTTTTTTATATGTCTCAACATAGTATTATCAATGACCATAGATAACCATACATCGCCTTTTTGTCTTTGGCATTCCATTCTTTCTGCACTTTTAATTCTTTTGTACAATCAACGGATCATAACTCTAGTTCCTTTTCTTCACCCAAAACAAACCCATACATGCCATTTCTAATAAGGAAGTTTGTCATACGAAAATTCCATGATGGGTAGTTATCATTATCAAGTTCTTGTCTAGCTTCTTGATAATAGGGTATCCATTGTTCTCACCTACTATGACAAAATGAGTACCAAATACAAGCACATCTTGCAACCTTTCACAAAAATTGCACAATAATAACCATGCATACTTTTTCAATGACAACTCAATTTTTATTAAATTTTTTCCCAACATTTATGTGCTTTTCTACGAGGCCACACTCCACCTTTTGACGTATAACATTTTTCCAATGTCATCCTAAATTATGTAAGTCATACTAAAGAACCATCTTCACTTCATTTGGAAAACAAAACCTAGCAATTTAGGGTTGTATGGGGTTGAGGATTATCTCTCTTACCAATGTGATCAAAAGTAGAGAGTGATTGCTTCTGGTTTATGATAATTCTTTGGTTGAAGCATTGGACTTTTTAGCATTGCCCCAGGTCTTTTACAAGCCTAGACTTACATCAAACGACCAATGCTCAATGAGGTAGCAAGCTAAGAAAATAATAGCCTCATAAAATCACATTGGTCTTTCAATGTACATGGAAACTATGAAAGCTAGAATTTTGATGGAAAACAGAGTATGCACATAACCATGCAAAAAAAACAACTAAATAGTACTTATGGTCTTGTTGCATATAGAAAGTGAAAAATAAAGAGTGTATGAATATAATAATAAGTGCTACTATCTATGAGAGTTAAAATAATATGGATGTGTAACTAAATAAAGTTACTAATTCAAAAGGATAATTAGTACAAATCATAATAAAAATAAGATAATTAATATGAAGTTAATAATTCAAAAGGACAATTAGTACAAATCATAATAAAAAATGAGATAAGTTTTATGAAGTTACTAATTCAAAAGGACAATTAGTACAAATCATAATAAAAAATGAGACAATTAATATGAACAAATAAGATCATAACATGTGAGAGCCTTGAATGATAAGATTTTTATATGTAAGAGTAACGATTGTAGTCAAATTAATTACTTTTAGTCAAATAACCAAGATGTTCAAGTAATAATTCACAAAAGATGATCAAAACATCCTAAATCTTTTGATTAATACTTCAAAACAAATAAAAATATTTCCTTGTAAGCATTCCAATAATGGATGGGTCAGCTTGATTCTAACACAACTCATAATCTTGTCCAATAGTTTCTAAATTCATCAAGAACAAAAAGCAACAAAACTACCATAGTTTATGAACACGATTGTCCTAGTTACTCTATCATATATCAATGTGTACTTACTACTATATTGAGTGTAGAATAGATGTTAGTTTCACATCACATTAATGAAGCACTTTATTGTGCATAACTATTCAGAACCTTGTTTCTAGAGACATAGGAACATGTAAAAAACAAATATGATCGGGAAGACACTTGTTATATTGTTCTTTTTGAGTGCATACATGCATGCATTTTTTATCAACATATAACCACATTCGTTATGCATTGGATCTACAACAACTATAAAATGCTAGAAACAAGTAATCATTTTGTTCAATTCCATGTGCTTTCCATCTTAGTTTTCAAATATCAATGATTAAATTTTAAACAAAAAACATTAACATATTGAGAACTACAACTTGACTAACAATTCATTACACTTATTAAGGACAATCACATGCATCACACTCATAATTGTCTGTTGAGAACAAGAAACATTAGATACTTGTTGCATCTTGTTTATTCTAAAAGTGATTGTTACTAAAATGATTGAAGAGTAAAAAGCTATATGAGATCACATGACTTCCTCCATATGGAAACTAGTGAAGCCAAAGAAAAAACCAAGATTTGGTCCAACTTATTGGAAGACTATCCCATTACTTGTGTCTGTTTTCTCTCCAATAATGTCTCCCACTGACAAAGGTGTTCTCACGTGCCTCTCGAGTTTAAATAGAAGCATGAGCTATTAACATTATTTTTTTCATAGAAGTTCCTCTTAAAAATTGGGCCATGCATGTTGGGGATATTCTTTTCAATTTGATTAATGTCCTCAAGTTGTTAAAAACAAGAACGTATGTCCATTTGGTAACAATAAGAAAATTCATATATGTAAGCGTGGTGTTCTTCTTTTAATCATAAATCCACACTCTACTCTATCGATATAATATTTGCAAAAAATCTTTAAAATATTGACTTTTGTAACATGTTTTAAATTTGTATGCAAGATAAAGTATATTGTTTTATAATTGAGTTACAACTATGAGTTCATAGTATAAAACTTTGATATCTTAATAAATGTGTCACTATATGACCATAGTATCACAATACGGCATAAGAAAATTCAAATAGTCACAATCAAGTATAATTAATAGATTAGAGCTTCTATACATGAACTTAAATTGAGAAACATTAAGATTATTTATTAATATAGACAAATTTTAGCATATTCTTTCTTGAGACTTCTTTTAAGAAGCACAAATTGAATGTCATGAATACATTTGAAAGTGAATTACTCAATTAATATCATGCTGACCTCATCTTAGTAATAAGACATTAAATTGTCCCTAGACACTTATATGTTTTTCTCATTGATTGACTTCCTAAGCTTGCTTTCAAATATTGGTATGTTGAATGTGGGATTTGATGATTATCATAATCTTTTAGAACACAATGCATACCTTTGAATTTGAGTTTTACTATAAATTTCAAAGGCAAAGTCTCATTAACATCTTAGGTATTTGAAACAAAAAGACTTATTAGCATCATAGATGTTTTAAAAGGCTAGACGCACAATGAAAATTTCATATAATATATTCTTTACAACTAATACTATTTTTAAGCATAAAAATTAATTAAACTTAAGTTGTGATCTAATGATTTGTTTCGTGTAAATGATAGATCACATTCTCAACAATATTAGGTGATGCCACACTCTCATACAAAGTTGAATAAGAGTGAAAGTGCCAATGAACTAGGTTGGTTAATGCTTAGGTTATGCATCCTTGTGCCATTGTTGAAGATGCAAAGGAAACTCAAAACAAACCTTAATGATCACACACACGCATGCACGCATGTACACACACACACACACACACACACACACACACACACACACACACACACACACACACACACACACACACACACACACACACACACACACACACACACACACACACACACACACACACACACACACACACACACACACACACACACACACACACACACACACACACACACACACACACACACACACACACACACACACACACACACACACACACACACGCACGCATGCACGCACGCATCACACATGCAGTACACACATGTGTATATCATCCATGCTGTGAGCCAATGGTTACCATCCCAAACATAAAACATGCAATTTAACAAAAAGGCCCAATTAATGTTGTTGATTTCTACCTCGAGCTCCTCATGCTTCTTTAGCCAATGGGGGTTCCACTCCTTTGAAATGAATAATCAACCACCTTGAATTGGTGTTTTGGAGTCTCCAATGATATTATGAATATACCCATCCCTCTAATGTACCCATTGTTGAAAAAAGTTTCGAAGAGTTGCTTGTACCTCGATGTAGCTTGTCTTATCATAGGCAAATGACATAATGGGATGGGAGGCAAAGGGGTGGATGCTTGCATTTGTATGAAACAATGTAATAATATTGACATTAATGTAAAAAAATAAAAATCATATTCAATAATATGTCCCTATCTCTTATAACCACTCACAGTCAAAGTTTCCAACACAATTGGTCTTTGATGCAAGCTTACACAATATGTTTATCACAAGTGACTCTGAGAGCTATGTCGCTAGCCATATCCCCCAGCCTCTATCATGTGCTCCTTTTCTATTCTTTGTGTTTTTGCTTCTTCTTGATTTTTGTGTAGCCATGCTCTTGTTGTGTGCTAAATGACTCAATGCTTTATTGGTTGTCTCTCTCCTTAGCTCCTTGGCCTCATCGATATCACTCTCCGATCCTATGAGCTTTCTCTTACTCTTCCTTATCTGCTTTGTCGAAGCATGTCCACCTTCTTTCAATGTCACTCCTTTCCCACATGCAAGTGCAACGGTTTCTTGTACCTTTGCGAATGTCAGTGATAGTGTTTGTGTTACTCTTCTCCCTACTCTTGGAGGCCGTCTCTCCCCTTGTGATTGCATATTGCTGGTGACAATAGATTGTCCTGCTCTAGGTTGGGGAGGAAACTCCAAATCCTTTGGAGATTCTTCGAGGGTCGTTGCTCTCTTTTCTGCACCGATCCAAAATAAGGTAAGAGGGGGAGGTAAAGTGGCCATAACAAAAATCAAGAGAGGGGCTACTTGCTATCAATTCAATAGGCCATTGCACCATTGCATTTTCCTTGAAGTCAATCTTAGTATTACCTATACGACAAGCCTTCACACCTCTCTGATGCATGACGATGACGAGAACTCCCACTCGTTCAAGCAACAAGCTCAGTGAGGGGAGTGTCTAACAGAACCTTACAGGGACCAAGCCTTCTCCTATGCTTTGATTGCCCCAAAAAGGTGGATATGATTTTTTCTTTTGAAATCCAATCTCACCATGATGGAGGGTTTGAATTTACTTCTTGCAAATACATTGCTTACTAGATTTCCTGCCATCAATAAACAATTGTGATTTAAGTAAACACAACAAGCTGGGTAGGAACAAAGCCAGGTCGAGACTCTCCTATATATATATATATATATATAGAGAGAGAGAGAGAGAGAGAGAGAGAGAGAGAGAGAGAGAGAGAGAGAGAGAGAGAGAGAGAGAACCATATAAAGGGTCATGGACAAAAATCACAAACCGGAATTGGAAAGGGGGAGCGATCCTTTTATAGACAAAGAAGAGAGAAAGGGAAGAGAGAGAGAGGGAGGGAGAGAGAGAGAGCCACATATCGAGAGTCATAAAAATGAATTGCAATATGGATAGGGAGAGGGATCGTTTTATAGGCAAAGGAGAGAGAGTGTGTGAAAGAGATGAGAGAGGAGGAGAGAGAGAGAAAGAGATCAGTGGAATCTTTTTTGTTAAAAGGGATTGCTAGTAGCCCTTTCTTGAGGGAAAAATAATTCACATTGAATTTATTTTTCATTTGAGAAAAGGGGCTACTGATGACCTCTTCTTGGCGAAGGAAAATTCCACTAGTCCAATCCTTTATTTCTTAAAGGAGAGAGAGGTAGAGAGATAAATAGAGAGAGTGATAAATGCATTTTTTTTCTCATCAGGAAGGTAGTTGCTTATCCAATGAAGAATGATTCCACAAGTCCCCTCCCAGATAAAAGAGAGTGCATGTGGATTTATTTTTCACTTGGGAGGGGATTGCTGGTGGCAATCCCTTCTCAACAAAGAAAAATTTCACAAGTCCCATCCTTCAACTCTTGAAGGACATGTGAAATTTTCTTTCACAGAGAAGGGGCTGCTGTAGCTCCTTATTCAGGGAAAAATAATTCCAAGTACCCTCCTTTCTCTGAGAGAGGAGACTTGTGAAATCATTCTTCATTGGAGAAGGAACTTTCGGAAACCCTTTCCTAGTGGAAAAAAATAACTCGCTCTCTCTATACCTATCTCTCTCTTGAGATGGCAAGCTCAAAACCTCTGCAGACATTGATGATGGACTACCTGGTTATATAGATTCGCATGTCTACAGTTAGCACATTAGTGGTCATTATAATCCTCACATGGCCATTGACCTATTACTTATTATATTTGGATGTTAACCTACTTACAGCTAGCATAGTTATAGCACCAATCAATTAGTATAGTCAGTTATACACTACTTGACTTAATATGCCACTTTCCTTTATGTTGTATCTTATCTATACTTTTTGTACATTATGTTGTGTGTGACTCCATCTCTCTTCTTGTGTTCTCTTGAGTGAGCTTTTTCTTGTATGTATGATGTGTATTAGGTGCAGTAACTTAAGCAAGTCTCCCCACCATGCAATTCTTAACATGGTATTAAGCAAAGCACTATATATTCTGCACCATTACTTTATTGGCCATTTGAGGCCATTTTGGGCCCCATTTTAGACTTGTAAGGTCACAAAAAATAGTTTTAGGGTATACTACAATTTTAGTTGTATCAAATTGAAAGTGGATACATAGGTTACTGATTTTAAATTTGTAAGTTATGAGATATTTGCCACGAAGCAAACACAAGTTTTATTTACAATGTTATTGATCACATGTACTGTTGAGCAGCCAGTAAAAAAACACAGCTTGGTGTATCATTGTACACTTGTTGTGAAAGGTTGCAGAAGACTTGCTTGTTGTTTTGTATCAAAATTGTGATAATGACAAGGAATAGTGGAAATACCATCATTGAGAAGCTAGACAAGAATAACTATACACCATGGAAGATCCGTGTGACAAAATTACTTATTGGAAAAGACCTCTTCGAGTTTATTTTAGGTAAAGAGAAGAAGCCAAAGCCGAGTGAACCTATGATTGTAGATGAATTAAAGGCGTGGAAAGAATGGAATGTAAAAGACAAAAAGGTGATGTATTGGCTATCTACAATCATTGATAATACTATGTTGGGGCATATTAGAAATGCAAAAACTTCACATGCAGCTTGGACAATCTTTGAGAATATGTTTTCAGTAAACACAAATGTACGAAAGATTTAACTCAAGAAAGAGTTACATACTTTGGAGAAAGGGAAGATTTTTGTAAATAAGTATGTTTTGAAAGTGAGAAGCATTGCATATACCTTAGTAGCTGTTGATGCAATGTGTGATGATGATGATTTGTTTTCATCTACTTTGGGTGGCCTTAATAATGAGAGGGCATGGAAATCATTTGTCAATTCTGTATATATATGGAAGTTGTTTCCAGTTTTTGATAAGTTAGTTTCTCTCATGATCATCACCATTGAAGGGATTAATAGGCAGGGTGAATCATCTGAATGAAGTGGTGAACATGTCCAAGCATTTTACTCAAGTTTAGGAAGGAAACGTGGCAGATTCTCTTCAAAGGTCATTGTATGGGATGTGTGGATGCTGACAACTAGTAAAATAGATTAAATTAGCAATTTTATGAAATATATGTTTTAGGAGGCTGTGGAAACTTTAGAGATAAGGAGAGCTCTAGAGGAAGAGGTGGATAACAGAATAGAGATTCCAAAAAATTGTGGTATTGTTTATAATTATTGTGGCAAAATATGTTACATTGCAACCCATTGTTATACTAAGAAGGATGATATTCACAATGGTAAATTAAATAAGGAAACTATGTATTGTCTTCATGGTCGAATGAAGATAAAAATGAACATTTGTTTGTTATGCAACATATGATGAATGCTATTATAAGAAAGGAGACACATGATGATGTATGATATGTTGATTCATGTACATCTAATCATATGACCAATCATGCTGAATGGTTTGGAGAGATGTAAGATTTACAAAATCTAGGTTATGTGCAGACAGTGGGTGATGATTCATGCTACCCAATTTCACACATTGGAAAGATTTTCTTATCCTTGCATGATGGTCAGACAAAGAATCTATTAGATATATTACATATGCTATCCATTACAAAGAATTTAGTGTTTTTTGGTCAGATGGTAGAGTGAGGATTGCAAGCTTGATTTAATGCAAAAGACAACTTTATGGAAGATTTTGATGATAAGTGCAGGTTGTTCACAAAAGGAAGTAGAGTTGGCCGCATGTTCACCTTAGATGCTAGAATTCTTGCTATGAATTCTATCCTGTATGTAAATAAAAAGGAGTGATTACAAGAATTGAAATATAGCACAAACGTATTGGATATACAAATGTGCAAAGGCTGAAATTAATGTAGTCCAAAGGATTGGTTACAAGGTTGCTTACTTTTAGAGTTACAGAATTTCAAAAAGTGCATGAAGCATGTCAGTTTGGTAAGCAGGCAAGACAACCTTTTTTGCATGATAGAGATGTGATCAGGAATATACTTGATGTTATGCATATAGATGTTTGGGGACCTACACAAAATATATCTCTTCATGGTAACATATATTTTGTCACGTTTATTGATGGTTGTTTAAGAAAGCTATGGATGTATCCCACATATGTGTGTAGGTTAAAGAAGGCACTCTATGGGTTGAAGCACCTAGAGCATGGTTTGACAAGATCGGAGAGTATCTTGTCAACGTTGGCCTTTATGTTTTAGATACTGATCACTTACTTTATGTGAGAAAGAGAGATGCACGTTTGGTCATCATAGTCATCTATGTGGATGACTTGATTATTACAAGTGATAGTGACATTGGGATTGCTAAAGTTAAGGACTCTCTGAAGAAGAAGTTTGAGATGAAGGATTTAGGTGAGCTAAGGTACTTTCTTGGTATTGAGATGATCAGATGTGATGATAGTATATGGCTATTCCAAAGGCAATATGGCTTGGATATCTTGTTCAAGTATGGTATGATAGTATGTGAGCCTCTTTTAGTGCCATCGGAGCAAAGTGTGAAGCTAATGCTGATGTTGGGGATGAGATAGAAGACCCTACTATATTTATGAGGATAGTATGGAGTTTGATTTACATGAATATCACAAGGCTAGACTTGAGTTATGTTGTTGGCCTTGTCAGTCAGTTTATGTAGATGCTTAGAAAGTCTCATTTGGATGCAGTGAGACACATATTAAGGTATGTGAAGTCCACTTTGCATTATGGAATTTTTTATGAGGCAAGTAAGGATATATAGATATTTGGATATATAGATGTAGATTGGGCTAGTAGCATGGTTGATAGAAGGTCTACCAACCGATTCATGTTTCCCTTGGTAGTGTAATAGTTACATGGAGTAGAAAAAAGCAACCTATAGTTGCTTTATTGAGTATAGAGATTGAGCACAAAGGCACTATGGTATGGTAGCAAGTGAGATGGTATGGTTGCAAACGTTATTGGGTGATTTGGATGTGCAGGGAGATGGTCTAGTTGTCATTAATTATGACAACATGAGTAATATACAATTAGCTAGGAACCTAGTGTTCCATGCTAGGACAAAACACATTGAGGTGCATTACCATTTTGTAAGAGAGAAGGTACTTATAGGAGAGATTGACTTGGTATATGTTAGCACACATGATTAGATAGTTGACATTTTCACAAACGCATTGGGTGTAGAGAAGCTTCGAAAATTTCAAAGCTTGGAGTTGTAGAGATACAATTGAGCTTGAGGGGGAGTTTTGAGATGGCAAACTCAACACATGCAGACATTGATGATGGACAGCCTAGTTAGATGGGTTTGCATGTCCACACTTAGCATGTCGATGGTCATTATGATCCTCACATGGTCACTGACTTATCACTTGTTATATTTGGTTGTTGCACCTACCTACAGAGCTGGTATAGTTATAGCACTAGTCGATTAGTATAGTCAGCTATACACTTTTTAACTTAGTAGGCCACTTTTCTTTATGTTGTACCTTATCTATACTTTGTGTACATTGTATTGTGTATGAAAGAAGAAGAATAAATTAGCAAGAAAACATTTTAGCCTCCATCTCTCTTCTCGTGTTCTTGGGCGAGCTTTCTCTTGTGTGTATGATGAATGTTTGGTGTAGTAGCGTAAGCAAGGCCCCCCACCATACGATTCTTGATATGATATATATATATATATCTAAATAACTAACTAAACTTGTAGTTAGCTTTAATTAGTGCTAACTAATTAAATAAATACTTTATTAATCACTTAAATTGTTACTAACTAATCGATTAGTATTAATATATTAAACAAATTAATAAATTAGTTATTATTAAAACATTAGTTAGTATTACTTAATTAGTAGTAAATAATTAATTAGTTAATACTAGCTACTTTTGTTAGTATTTATTGAATTATTTGTACTAACTAATTAAGTAGTATTAATGCTAATCAATACTAATTAATAAATACTAATCTATTAGATAGTTATTAATTAGTATTAGTAGTAGCAAATTATTATTTATTATTATTAGTTAGTTTTAATTAATTAATTAATTATTAAGATATTAGTTATTATTTGTACTTAATTGATAAATAATTAGTTATTATTATTACTTAATGATTAAAAGTAATTAGCTATAATTAATTAATTAATTAGTTAGTATCGATTAATTTATTTGTATTAATTAGTTAGTAGTGATCAATTAATTAGTATTATTTAGTTAGTATATTAATAATTTATTAATATTAGTTAGTTGGTATATTAATAATGCATCAATATTAGCCAGTTAATTAATATAAGAGTAACTTGTTAGTTTGTTAGTATATTAACAATGTATTAATATTAGTTAGTTAGTTAATATATTAATAATTAGAAATTTATTATTTAATTATTATACCAATAATATATTAATATTAATTAATCTACTAGTTATTATTAATATTAGTTAGTGAATAACTTGTTATTATTATTACTTAATGATTGAGAATAATTAGTTATTATTAATTGATTATTTAGTATTAACTAATTTATATGTATTACTTGGTTAGTAGAGTAGTAATCAATTTAATAATTAATATTAAGTAGTTAGTGTATTAATAACTAATACTTAGTTAGTTAGTTAATATATTAGTTAGTTAGTTAGTTAGTTAATTACCAATACTAATATTAGTTAGTATTGAGGGGAGGTGGAGGGGGAATGGGGAAAATTTTTAAACGTGTGGAAGGGAGTACTAGCACATACACGCACACACACACACACACACACACACACACGCACGCACACGCACATGCACACGCACACACACGCACACACGCATGCACACAATGATTATTTGATATAGCTAACTAATATTGATAATAATAATTTATATATCAATATTGATATATTGAATAATTGATATTGATATACTAATTAGTATAATACTATTTAGTATAAATTAAATCTTTTATTGAATAATTAATATAGTATTATAAATCAATATATTTATCAATTAGTATATCAATATTAATTGATTGATATTATAGTAATTAGTATATCAATAAGCTTATTAATTAGTAAATTACCATTACTTAATTACTATTACTATTTGTTGAAAGTTAAATGATTTTTTAGGATACATATTCTTTTTTTGGTCAGAGTTGAATGAAGTGATGGAGGTGTGGCCAATACTATTAATGTTAAGTAATATAGTTATAAATAATAAATAATAATATATTAGTATAATATTAAGTAATATAATAATCAATAACACACGGAGGAACTCTACATGACATATGTCAACAACTCTATGCTAAAAAGGAAACAATTGACAATCGGAGAGATTTATGGAATGTTGGGAATTATGTGTGGGTTGGGATCATTTTGTCACCAAAGAAGGGGTCAAAGAAGGGGTTGCTGCGCTAATGCTCCCATATATGGGGAAAAAAAATATGACAATGAAACCCCTTTCGCCCCTTGCGGCTCGCTCTTCATACCAAGGTAACTACGAAACATTTCACCCTTGAAATGTTTCATGCCCGAAACGTTGCATTTCAACACGAAACATTTCACCCTTGGGTAGATGCTAAGTGAAATGCCACATGAAATGTCAAAATAACATATTCAAAGTACATATATTTAGCAAGTTTTTGATAGAAATTGCTTTTTTTCCTTGGAACGAAACATATATGTGAAACATTGCATAACGAAATGTTTCATTAGTGAAATTTGTTTCATGGTTACCATGCTTCATACCTTACATGTCAGTCAGTCAGTCAGTCAGTCACTCACTCACTCACTCACTCACTCACTCACTCACTCACTCACTCACTCACTCTCACGCTCACTCTCACTCTCACTCTCACTCTCACTCTCACTCACTTACTCACTTACTCACTCACTCACTCTCATATCTAACATGCATTTAATTCTCCACTATCTCAAAGTGGTTATATAAGTCCACACACCCCCTATGATACTACTCTCCCCCCGCAATTGTGGAATATTTGCTTAATCTCCTAGGTACATATGTCACACACACTCTCTCTTGATCTCCATCTCTTTCTCTCTCTATCCCCCTCTCTCTCCATCTCCCCCCTCTCTCTATCAATCTTCCCCCCTCTCATGTCTAGCACCCTGCACACACACACACACACACACACAAACACAAAATCTCCATCCCCCCCCCTCTCTCTCTCTCTCTCTCTCTCTCTCTCACGCACACACCCACACTAAGTCTTTCACCATTGCCCATATATAACATGCATATCAGTACTACGTTTGTAGATAGCTTAGGAAATGGATCCATCATCAAGTGTGCAACACCAAATACCAAGACAAAGGTTTGTATATATGTGGCCTCCCTCTGTGCCAAACCTATTACGCACTACACAAGCAATCAATTATTGACTGCTTTGACCATGTTTGTTCTATTAATGATTGGATCACCATGGCAACATGTGCATGACCCAAGTACACAAATTTACCATCATAACATGAACACAACGAACATAGTTCTTTTTAAACTTGAATTTCTATCTTCTGTTTATGTAGTGTACAACATTTGATGACTCTAGCAATATGCAAGATGAAGGAAGAGGATATAGATGCACAAGTCTTATTCTAGTCAATGTTGAATGAAGTGATGGAGAAGATGAAGGATTCATAACAGATGAGGTAGTTGCCAATTAGAGGGCCATCTGCATAGTATTCAATGGTGGTCCAAAAAACATAATACAAGGAAGGGAGAGATTTTTCTTATTTCATTGGGAACAAAGTATCCAAATACCTACATCACAATATGTGCAAAATAGTTTCCAAGATGAGCATAATCGTTTGTGCCACATGTGGAGGTGTGCAACCACGAAGATGATGCAACAGTGCAATAATGATTCATTCAGGCCTAGTGGGTCTCACCAAAAGTTGTGGATTGTAATATTTTAGCAATGGATTGTTGGCCTTAGTTGATGGCATTTCAGATATCCATGTTGGAGGAGATGTAAGACTAATTTATAAGAGGAGGATGTGATATGCGATGCAATTGTTTTCTTATGCTCCATATGCCCTCATGTTGGTATTTATGTAGTTGGTAGAGCACATTGCTCATATTCCAACCACAATCCTAGTAGAGCCAATGCATGCAAGTTGATTGGCTAGGGAGGGATTCGAAGGATATATTAGCTTGTACAATGCATGTGCTAGTGATTTGGCCAATACTCTACTATAGAGCATGAAATGACATGCATTCATTGTTGGTAGAAAGTTCTATAGAATGGGGCCCAATGCAAAAAACATTTTGAGTTGACTACAGCAAGGAATTAACCCCACACCTCGAGCAGTAGCAAGGATGGTTGAGGAGGTGGCAGCTGGAACTGGAATGCATTAACAACTTGATTTTAGAGGGTACAATGTGAGTATAGCAAGGAAACAAAAGGTTGATGGAAAAGTGGGGTTAGAGGAAGCAAAGGCCTCTCAAAGGCCTGAATATGTGACAAAAAACATACCTAGAAGAAAGGGTATAAGAAAACTAAACTTTGAGGACCCTTTTCATTCCAACAAATCAAAGGTACTATGGCTAAATTCTTCAGAGAAAGTGTTGAAGACAATCCTTGATGACATAGTTTGGGCTACAAGAAGGATTCAAGTTCACAGTCATGTGCAATGTCAAGGTTGGTTGGGAGCTAGAGAGGAAAAATGCAAAAAACCAATCAAAGAAACAATTCATGCACTTTCATTTTGGGACATCATGGAGTAGTCTAGCTCAAGAGGAGAAGCTAGTAATCAACATGGAATGTAGCACTAGTTCATGTGGTTCTATAATAATAGTGTAGACTACGCATAGAACGTTTGTTCTTCCACTGATCATGCACCAACCGGAGTTGCACAAGTGTGGCCAATGGCACAAGGCACAAATTTGAGTGTAGAAGAAATCCACATATTGGAGAGTGGTGGGGTTGTTTTACAAAAGGAAGCACAACAAGTGAATTATAACGAGGGATTGCATAGATACGGGAGAGGTGTTTTACAAGTTGCAGTGAAAATGATAGACCCATCATTAGCTTTAGATGCAATTGTAAAGGGCCACATAGTGGTGGTGAAGCCCTCGAAGCATGAGCTTTTCAAACTAGAGACACCTAACTCAAGACTTGCATGAGTCACTATGATGTGCACATTGCAAAGAACCCAACATGTAATTATTGGGATTTCATGGATCATGTAATAGAGGGAAAAGCATATTTGGCATGCAAGCACTTGTACTATGTGTACCTCTGAGTGTTTGGAATGGATGCAAATATAAACATGCTTATATACCAACCCATGCCTACGGAAGAAAACTTGCACCTCGTATTTGGAAGTAGAAGAACTTTTCTAGTAGCACCTATACTATGACCAACAGAGCAATACCAATGCTACCTCTTAGTACAATCGGAGACTAGGTAGGTATATGTTCTAGACACCTTGGTCTCGCAGACTATAAAACCTAAGAGAGCTACTCCAATTGGTTGAAAGTGAATGTGTGAAGTCGTCAAAGTGAGTGCCAAACTTTGTATTTCAATATGGATAAGGCAAGTGCAAGGAAGCTCTTGCAACCACTTCTTCTATGAGGAGTTACATGAAGTCCCTTTTTTTGAAATGTTTTGATAACATTGATTGGTGACACTCCATTAACAATACTATTTGTGGATGATTGTGTAGAGAAGATGCAAATGAACCCACCTAACATCTTTATATGCCCATCCCCACTTGAGGAAAACCCCATGGACATTATCTTCTTGGAGCACATGCTTCCCTACTTGACTAAGCTAGCGTGCTTCCATGGTTCTAGTCTTGGACTTTGTTAGAGATCACTCATTCCACTCTCCAGCAATGGAACTCGATTGATATTTGATGTGTATAATAAATATGTACTTTTATAATTATTTAAATTTATTAATTTTTGAGCACAATAAAATGAGGATGAGAGAAAATAGGAGAAAGAGAGAGGAATATGCAAGTGAAGCAAATTGTGTATGCGGTTTCACTCAATTGTAGTACTATAAGATGTGTAACTAAAGCACGTGCAAAGAATCATAAGAGGGGTGGAATGTAGATGTATGTGTCCATGTGAATGTATTTGTATGCAATTGATTGAGTAATAATGAGATAATATTGTTTTCATGGTTTTAACTATTTGAAAAATTAAAAAAACAAAAGATATTGCATGTTTTTATAGTAAGTGTAGCAAACTATTTGATATCATACATTCTTGTAACAAGTTCACGTAATAATGAACAATTGAATGTAGCGAAAATACGTGTTTTGTAGTTCTGCTCATGTGTACACAATTGAAGTGCTGATATATTGGGATATATGTGTAAAACATGCACATAAGAGCTTAGAGGAATGCAAATGCATACATACATGTGGGACTAACAATGTGATATTCTTATTGCCTTGATATTAACTACTAAAAGTGTCACAAACAATGGATCTCATGCAAACCTTTGACCCTTTGCAAATTAATTGGATTGTGAAAAATGGATGCATAATGAAAATTCTAGTTTGAGACTAAGTAATGAATGAGAGAGAGAGAGAGAGAGAGAGAGAGAGAGAGAGAGAGAGAGAGAGAGAGAGAGAGAGAGAGAGAGAGAGAGAGAGAGAGAGAGAGAGAGAGAGAGAGAGAGAGAGAGAGAGAGAGAGAGAGAGATTGTGTGTGTGTGTTTGTGAGTGGTGCACGCACGCACGCACACACACACACACACACACACACACACACACACACACACACACACACACACACACACACACACACACACACACACACACACACACACACACACACACACACACACACACACACACACACACACACACACACACACACACACACACACACACACACACACACACACACACACACACACACACACACACACACACACACACACTCGAGATACTTAACATGGGGGGAGAAACATGGGTGGAGATGGTGGTGGTGGAAGGGGTGGAGGTGGTGGTAGTGAAAGCAATGGAGGTGGTAGTGGCAATGGCGGTGGAGGAGGTGCTAGTGTTATTGGTGGTGGAGGTGATGATGGTGGTGGTAGTGGTGATGGCAGTGGAGGAGTAGTAGTGCTGCTTGATATATGCCCATGAGAAGAGGAGGAATAAGTGGACTATGTGGAACAAGAATAGGAGGTTGCCTAAAAAAGCTTGCTTCTCGCATGCACTCTTGGTGAGTACCTTGTTCTTCTAGTTATAGGTTGAAGCTTCAATATTTAATGACTTCAATAGAAAACGTAAGTTAAGTAGTTAAATCTCTCTTAGATTTATTGGTGGTGGCTATCACTGTTCTATTGGTATCTATCACTATCCTACTAGTAGCTACCATTGTTCTATCATTAGCTACCACTATATACTAGTAGCTATCTTTTGTCTTATTGATATCTACATTATGCTTTGAATTAGTAAGAGTGGTATCGTTTCCTAGTAGAAGGGTATCTACCACTATTCTCTACACTTAACTCCCTCTAGAACGATTATAGTTACCACTTTCCTACAACTAGCTACCTTGGATCCACTAGTACTTGTGCCAATATCCTACCAGTATCTATTACAGTGTCATGTAACTAGCTCCTACTATCCTACCTCTAAATTTCTATGTTTTTTGATAGCTACCATGTTCTCTTAATTAATGCTACTAGTATCTTTCTCCACCATTTTGCTTCTAGTAGATTTTGCTATTTCATCATTTTTTTGGTGTATAAGCTTAAGTATAATTTATGGTCATCCTTAGTGAGCACCACATTTTTTGGGTTGTAACAATGGAATCAAAGAAGATAGGGATTGCCTTTGTTGTGAACCTATGTGAGTTTTTGAGGTGCGCATGCCTAGATTTTACTGTAGGAGAATCAAAGAAGAGCCCTACATACATATATATTTTGTGTTCATTAGGGTTCTTAGATTGGAACCCTTGATCCATAAATTTATATATCAGGAACAAAGTTGGAGATCATCAAGGCACTATCAAGGTATCATAATGTTTCTCTTGTGGATATTTTAGGCAATGGTTGATAGCTGAAAGTGAAACTTGGGTTTAGTGGCTATCATGTGATGCATTCTACAATTTCGCCTAGTTGGGTTTGCTGATGGATTTTGAAGGGAAAGCCTAGGCTATGCTATTTAGTAACACTTCCTAAATATTTCTTGATTATTATAGCCTAATATGTTTGGTTAACACTTCCTTTGAGGAAAGCTCTCGGCTAGAGCTTTCCTCAAAGGAAGTGTTAACGAGGAATGTTAGGAAAAGTCGGATGATGACCTTAGACAATGCTGGTTAGAACCCTGATTCAAACTATTTTAGGGGGCCGGTATGCCCTACGAGCAGAGAAGTCGAGTGATGATCCCCTCTTGTTTCCCATTCTCTTTGAACCAAGTGCGGTATGAGTTTGCTTGGGTCCAGTTGTATCTACGCAAAGCGAAGCGGCTATTGACCGACGCTAGAAGGCTGTTAGGAAGACTTGACTGCTAGGAACCCAGACTTCAGGTCGATCCTAGTGGAAGCGGCCGGATAAGTTCCGTTGCGAGGCAGACCCGAGAGACCCTAGTTGGAAAACCCTGCGTCATTCCTTGGGAGTGTCGGGCAGTGTCTTCTAGATTGATCTCTCGATGGGCTGTTAAGATGTGTCCCGCAATTTGAGGGGCGGCCACGTTATAGTTGGTATCAAAGCCAACCAATGGGATCTAGGATTACAAGGGAACTTAATGGAGGAAAATAAAGGGAATAAGGGGACAGTCAGGGGAAGGTGAGTGGAATAGAGTAGTGTTTTCTATTGAAAACATTTCTTTACTCACTTATGGATGCTGGGTTGTAGAGTCACGAAGCATGGAGAAAGTTCATGACTGCAATGCGTGCTTCGGATTATCGTCAGAGGCTAGGCATGATGAATATTTTGAACCGCATCTATAATCCTTCACCCCTGTATGCGGAACGGAGATGGATGGGAGAATCAGGAATATACTACATAGCAGCCCACCGTCTCACGTACCTTTAGACCAACTTGAAGAGAATCAAGTGGATGGAGGATTTAAAGATCGTGAAGATGTTCATCTTTGTCGAAGCTCACGCAAACGCAACTTTGCATGTTGGCGGTCGGAAAGTCAAGCAGAACAAGTACGTCTATGAAGAAGTGACCCGGGTGATTCCTGCTGATAGGATCAAAGTGTTAGGGCGCTATGAGAAGAACGGGTATCAAAGGAAGGGATACCCCAAGCTTCCTATGACTTATCATTTCCTGAAAATCCATGACCCCACTCCATATTATTATTCTGTCCTTGTAGCCAATTGTAACACAATCCTATTTTTCCCAAACTGATGTATCAATCAGCTTGTTCTACGTTTCCAAAATAAAATGTACACAAAGGGTTATGCCCTCATGAATAAATAAAAATTTTTACTATTGACTATCCTGATTGTAAAGGTGTTAAGTGACTAAATCACTTGGTTAAAAGCTATGCTAGTCGTATTAACGTAATATGGGAAACATTTGATAAGTTGTTAACATAAAGAATCTTATTGTCTAGATGCAACCCCAAGCGCAGGTCCCAAGTCCGTCTCCTGCACTAAGTACAGCTGTGGTTCAAGAGAAGAAGTTCCTTCTCAAACAAATTAAGCCACCCGAGTTCGATGGCAAGGGAAGGACTGTTCAAGCTGATACCGAGATCTAGATTGAGTCCATGGAGGACTATTTGAGGCAGTAGGAAGAACTGCACCCGCTAACCAATCCATGCTCGCCAAACTTAAGCTTACAGGCGAAGCGAGACTTTGGTGGAAATAGTGGTGCAGAGACTAAGCGATCTCAGAGGGGACAGTCACTTGGGAGAAGCTTAAGGAAGCTGTGCGAGGGAGGTATCTGCCACCTGCCTACCGCACACAAAAGATGAATGAATTCTATGACTTGAAGTAGCTAGGATTATCCCTTGATGCATATTATTCAAAGTTCATTTCACTCCTAAAGTACGCGCCTCCAATGGATATGACACAACACGTGTCAAAGTTCTGTGCTGGGTTGAATCCACCCACAAACACTCGATTGGAATCAATGCGCCCAACGGACCTACAAGATGCACTCATTCAACCTACTCCAATAATACAGGAAGTGCAGACCAAACCAAGGAATAATAGGACTTGGCCTTATAGAGATCAGAATAAGGGTATGACTAGGGCTCAGTCTAAGAGAGCGTAGGGTCAGAATTAGGGCCAAAGAAAGAAAGCTAGGGCCAATGCTACCAACAACTTTGTTCCTACACAAAGTAATGACCGCAACCCACATTGCTTCCATTGCAACAAGCCTGAACACTTCAAGAGGCAGTGTCCCAAGCTTAGTAGAGGACATTGCCAAGGGCAATTCCAAGGTCAAAATAGAGCCGCTTATGGCCAAGGAACCACTGTTATGGCCGGAGGAAGGACCTCCAGTGTTTCCAACAGGGAGCTGGACGATGAAGAAGATCCATCCATGGATGCTGACATTGAGAGGGCAACGGTTCATGCTGCTTTTCACAAGAAGGGTCCGAATCGCCAATTCTCGGTGATTCAAACTCTATCAGATTATCAAGGTAAAAGCTTCAAAACCCTGATTGATTGTGGTAGTACACATCCCTTCATTTCTCCGTCGATCTGCAAAAAGATTAGGGATAGCCACAATAGATGCACCTACTTTACTTGTGGAGTTAGCAAATGGTCGTGAGGTCTCTTGTGCTAGGCAAACTGCTAAGGTGAAATTCCTACTGGGTGGGAAGCCAACTTTGGTGAGATTCAGGGTAATGAACCTAGGTGTCCATGAATGTTTACTCGGAATGGATTGGATAATATCCAATGATGCCCACATCCACTGTGGGAAGGGCCAAGTCTCCTTCCGAAATTTTCAAGGGGAACTAGTCACGACTCAAGGAGAGGGTGGTAAGCCAAAAATACAGTTGGTAAAAGCAACCCAGATAATAAAAGGTGTTAGAAAGGGACTACCTGTTTATCTGATTAAACTGAATAAGCTAGATCAAGAATCGGGAATCTGGGGAAGAACCTTCATGGTTAAGGGAATACACAGATGTATTTCTTGAAGAGTTGACAAAACTTCCTCCTCAAAGGGAAGTCGACCACCAAATCAAACTGGCGCCAGGAGTTGCACCAGGCAAAGAGGCCGTATAAGATGTCCATTCCAGAAGATATTGAACTGAAAGAGCAACTCAAGCAACTGTTAGACCAAGGCTACATCTGTCCCAGTAGTTCACCATGGGGAGCTCCAGTGTTGTTCCAAAAGAAGAAAGATGGAACGCTTCGTCTATGCATTGACTACAGAGGGTTGAATCAATCAACCATAAAAAATAAATGTCCCATTCCAAGAATAGATGAATTACTTGATCGTCTTTAGCAAAGATCTTCTCCAAGATAGATATCAGATCTCGATATTATCAGATAAGGATCAAGGAAGAAGATATCCCAAAAATTGCATTCAGTACAAGGTATGGACATTTCAAATTCCTAGTGATGTCATTCGGGCTAATGAATGATCCTGCTACCTTCAACAAGTTAATGCAAGATATCTTTAGGCCCTATCTTGATGACTTTGTTCTCGTCTTCTTTGATGATACCCTAGTCTACTCTAAACAAGAAAAATATCATGAACCCCAGCTTCGCATTGTTCTTGAAACAATGAGAGTACACAAGCTTTATGCCAAGAAGAAGAAGTGTGCATTTTTCAAGCGACAGATTGAATATCTGGGATTCATCAAATCATTGGAAGGAATTTAGTAGATCCAGCTAAAGTCAGAGACATTCAGGAATGGCCAACACCAACTTTTGTCAAAGAAATACATAGCTTTATTGGATTGACAGGATGGTACAGGATTTTCATCAAAGATTATGCTTTGATTGTAGCACCTCTGACTGATCTACTAAAGAAGCAAGTAGCAATTGTATGGTCACCTGCCGAACAGAACAACTTTGACAAACTAAAGCAAAGCTTAGTATCAACACCCATCCTGAAACTTCCTAATCTTAGTAAGGAGTTTGAAGTGGTAACTGATGCTAGCGCACTTACTTTAGGATGTGTACTTATGCAAAAAGGTCATCCTGTAGCATATTCTTCAAGGAAATTGAAGAGCCATGAAAGGAATTATGCTACCCACGATCTGGAGTTGTTGGCTATCATCCATGCTCTCAAACTTTGGAGACATTACTTGCTAAGTAACAAATTTTCCTTAATGACGACTACAAGAGTCTTAAATGGATCTTCACCCAAAATGAGCTCAATATGAGGCAACGTCGATGGATCGAAGTGCTAGAAGAATATGATTTTGAAATCAAATATAGGCCTGGAAAAGAGAATATGATTTTGAAATCAAATATAGGCCTGGAAAAGAGAATGTAGTTGTCGATACACTCAGCCGCAAGGCATTTCTAAACTCTCTTATTTTGCAAGATCCATCAACAGCAAGGTCACTAGCCACAAAGGTATCAATGCCAAACAACCCAATTCTTGAGCTAACTAAAGAAGAGGCATCTCATGACCCAGTCTATCAAAAAATGCTAAGGGAGATTCCCATCAAGGATCAAGACCCGAAGCTAAAGACGAAGTATCAAGAATTCTCTATCAGTGGTGGACTTGTCTACTTTAGGACAAGATTATGTATTCCTGTAAGCCAAACTCTCAAGCAGAAGATAATTTGGGAAGCCCATGACTCCCCTTTCTCAGGACATCCTGACTATGCTAGGACCCTTAATGCGGTCAGAAAGAGCTATTATTGGGATAGGTTCAAGGGTGACGTTCTCAAATATGTTACGGAATGTTTGTCTTGTCAACGCACTAAGGCAGAATATGTCAAAATGCCTGGGAAATTACAACCACTTGACATTCCCCAAATGAAATGGAAATTCGTTAGTATGGACTTCATTGTTGGCCTTCTCCAAGTTCAGGGAGGATACAACTCTATTATGGCTGTAGTAGATATGCTCACCAAGGTTGCACATCTCATCCCTGTCAAGAAAAACTATAAAGCTTCAGACATTGCAAGATTATTCATCAAGGAAATATTCAAACTGCATGGGTTACCCAGAAGAATCATTAGTGATCGTGACTCTCTATTCACATCACACTTCTGGAGGGCTATCTTTGAGGCTATTGGGACTCAACTCTATTTTAGTACAGCTTACCATCCCCAAACTGATGGTCAAACAGAACGAGTCAATCAAGTCATTGAAGATATGCTTAGGGCATTGTCGCGAACCCAAAAAGTGGATTCAATATTTGCCACTAGTTGAGTTTTCCTACAATGCTTCTTACCAACAGAGTATTCAGATGACCCCTTTTCAAGCATTGTATGGGCATGATTGTCGTACCCCTTTGAACTTCTCGGATCCAACTTTGAGGGTAGAACCTTCAAGGCAGATGCTGGAAGACATGGATGATCAAATCAAGTCAATAAGATAAGACATCCAAGCTGCCAAGGATAGACAAAAGGCTTACGCTGACTTGAAACGGCAAGATAGATCCTTCGTTGAAGGTGATATGGTCTTTATCCATGTACGCCCTAAAAAGAGTTCACTATCCTTGGGAAAATACAAGAAGTTAAGTCCAAGGTATTGTGGACCTTATAAGATCACTAAGTGCCTAGGGCCTAATGCTTACAGACTACAGCTGCCCACAACCCTAAAGATTCATAATGTATTCCACGTTAGCCTATCGAAAAAGTATCTACCTAATCCGAACCATGTACTTGATGATTAGCAAATTGTAATGCCTAGCCAAAGAGTCCTTGAGCTACGGCTTGATAGAGTCCTAGATGTCAGGGAGAGGCATTTGAGGTCAAGGACCTTGAGAGAATACCTCATCTAGTGGAAAGATTATCCCAAAGAGGATGCCACCTAGATGGATGAAGATACTCTCAACCAACAATACCTCCAGGTCCTTTCGGGATGTGGACATCTTGATTCCTCTAAGGGGGAGAGGATGTAATATGCTGTGCTTCCCCCACCACCCCCCCCGCGTGCCTTCCCCCCTTTAATTTCAATAAAAAAATTATTATTAGCTCAAAATTTTTTAACTCCCCCTCTCTCTCCCCGCTGGCAACACGTTGGGGAGATAGAGAGAGGGAGTGATGTGTTAGTAATGGGGGGCATGCAGCCCCCCAGGTGGGAGGGGTGGTGGCCATGCCACCCACCTCCTCCCCCTCCTATAAAAGGGGAGGCTCCTCCCGCTCCCTCATCTATGGAGACATAGCAACCCCCCTGGATGATGGCAGTTGCGCTCCCTCTCCCCTCCAGCTCGTCACCTCCTCCCTATGGCAGTAGCAGCAGCCTCTGGGGCTCCGACAGTAGCTCTTCCCCCCTCCGATCGACAGCAACTATGCTGCCCCCTGAGGCTTCTGACTAAAGCCATCCCCCCATCCTCCATCGCCAGTCAGCGTGGCCCCCTGAGCAGAAAAGAGGAGAAGGAGAGAAGAAGTGAAGGAGAGAGAGAAGAGGAAGGGGAGAGGGAGAGAAGAAGAGAAGGAGAGAGAGAAGAGAGAAGAGAGAAGGAGAATGAGAGAAGAGAGAAGGAGAAGAAGAGGAAGAAGAGATAGAAGAGGGAGAGGAGAGGGAGAGAAGAAGGGAAGGAGAGAAGAGAAGATGAAGAGGAGAGGGAGAGAAGAAGAGAAGGAGAGAGAGAAGGGAGAAGGAGAGAGAGAAGAGAGAAGGAGAAGGAGAGAAGAGAGAAGGAGAAGAAGAGGAGGAAGAGATAGAAGAGGAAGAGGAGAGGGAGAGAAGAAGGGAAGGAGAGAAGAGAAGAGGAAGAGGAGAGGGAGAGAAGAAGAGAAGGAGAGAGAGAAGGGAGAAGGAAAAGAAGAAGAGAAGAAGGAGAAGAGGAGAAAAAGAGGTAGAAGAGGAAGAGGAGAGGGAGAGAAGAAGAGAAGGAGAGAGAGAAGAGAAAGAGGAGAAGGCGAGAAGAGAGAAGAAGAAGAAGAAGAGAAGAAGGAGAAGAAGAGATAAAGAAGTAGAAGAGGAAGAGGAGAGAGAGAGAGAGAGAAGAAGAGAAAAAGAAGAAGAAGAAGAAGAGAGAGAGAGAGAGAGAGAGAAAGAAAGAGAGGGAGTGAGAGTTAGTGAGTAGCCCTCGAGGAGCCGCATTCGTGAAGCCATCTTTTTCAAGCCACCCCCTCGGCGAAGGACCCCCATCTAATGACCTTTCCTTCCCGAGCCGATCATCTGAGGGCCGTTAAGGACCGGGACTATCTAGACTCCACGTACAAATGGCTCCCAAAAAGGAAGTCATGGGAAGCATAGGTGCCAAAGCTACCATTGGTACTGGTAATGCGGGAGAGGCGAGCGGAGCGACCAATGCAACAAATGCCCCTACGATCACAAATCAAATCCAAGTTCTTTAAGCTTTATAATTAATTATGTATTATTTCTCATGGAAGAAATGAAGGGGTTAGCTACGTGCATGGAACAAGGACGAGTCATAGGATTTTTGTTTACTTTAAGCGCTAGGTTGCATGTGTGAAATGGTAGAGTATGGAGTTCGCATAAGTTTATATGCATGATATGATAGATTTTACACACATAGAATGATAAGGTTTTTGCATTATTTCACATAAAATAATATCCTTTAAACTAGTTCAGTGCATGAATCATCATCTAGAATTCATGCTTCATAATCATGATTAAAGAAAACACATGAAATGTTAGTTTCCGTTCGTAAGATGCATTTGCAGCATTGGAAAGAAACCTAGACTTTCATATACGCAAGTCACATGTGATCCGGTGCAGTAGGAATAAGTATTCGTTGCCAGGTATGAAGAGAGTTAAAGGTCATTTAGGATGTACAAATATACTAAACGCACCATGAGCATGATGGGTAAGGATGATTAGAAAACTCTACATAGTACCACACTAAGGGAAATGGAAGGAATGCATGCGTCTAGACTGTATCGTGAAGGCCTAGATGAAGAGTCCTCTATTGCCAAGTGTGCTAACTGAACTTGGTTAGAACTGGAACGATAAAAGGCCCTTGGTGGGGTTGCGAATAAGGCATGTCTGTTGCCTTGATTGTCCAGTTAATGCTTGGGTTAGGTTAAGATACCATAAGGAAAAACCCAAGGGAAAGGGCAAGTCAAAATAAGTTAACTTACCAAGAACATTTGCTTGCATAATCTTGTTTGAGATTATTGGGATCTCGCCAAGTCGCAAACGATTCAAGATCGGATGCTGGGAGCATCCGGGAAAAAGGAATCACACCCTAGCAGTTGGTCGTACAAATGGCCTCCAAAATGTTTGTGATTGTACACTTAGGTATATTATTTGATCCCCTTTTCTCAAGGAACTAATTCAAGGAAAAACACTTAATGCCTCAGGTTAAAGGCCTGGATGGAGAGGCAGGAATAGTTACCTCCGACTATTTGCCTAGCCCTATCCAAGGGATTGTTAGCCACATCGGGTATATGGACCTAACCCGTCGTGAGAGGTCTCTCCGTGGGTGTTGCTTGGAGCGGGAGGATGCTTGGGTGCCAGGGGAGGCTCTGGCTATAAATCCATTGCCTTCGGATCCTGCACAAGAGGCCGATGTGACTTGAGATTGGATCTCGAGGCCCGTGTATTAGTCAACGGGTGGAACTTGGAGCAGCAATCCTGTAGATTGCTGGGATAGCCTTCGGGCATGATATTGGATGTAGTCCGAAATTATGTTAAATAAAGAGCAGATATTTGAGAAAAAGGAACTTGCTTGACAATGTTTTTGTGTCAGTGCCTAAGTTACGTGAAGGAATCAGTGATTAAATTGATTAATTAAGGAAGTTGATTTTGCATGCCAAACGTAATGTGGTAGGTAATTAGATAACTAAAGCAAACAGAGGAAAGTGCGGTGGACGTGACTTAGGTCTGTCCTATGGAAGGGTGGTCCCGGTTAGTTGGAAACTTTTCTCAAATGACGAGATAACAAGACTATGAAGACCTAGTATCAGTAGATATAGAATCCCAGTTTATGCTGTTTTAGGAGAAAGGAATGGTACTATGCCTTATGGCAGAGAGGTTGAGCTTCGCATCCCTCTCGTTTCCCATTCTCCATGAACCAAGTGCAGCATGTTTCTAGCAAAGTGGTTCATCTGGAGCTCGACACTAGCTTCTTCCTAGAGACTTTACTAATAGGAAAGGAACCCTGACCTCAGGTTGATCCTAAGTGGAAACGACCGGACACTCCCACTCGGGGCAGACTCAGGACAACCTAGATCACAAACCCTATGTCATTCCTTGCGAGTGCTAGGCGGAGCCTTCTAGACCCTCCTCCCGATGGGCTGCTAAGATGTGTCCCACAAGTGGACAAGTGGACACGTTACAACTGCTCATTACCCTCGTTTTCCCTATTGAAAAACAACCCACACTCTCTCTTATGCCCTCCTCCAATGCATGAGCATCCAACCCACTTACTTTCTTTAGCTCTTCCCCCTACCTTTCCCTTGTGTCCTCTCCCAATTAGCATGCCATCTTCTTTTCCTTTGTGACCACATTGGGCAATAGCCACCCAATTAGTCCTATTGGCATCCCTAAAATTTTGGTGGATGATCTTCTTGATCTTCATGATTCATTATACACCACTAGCTTGTAGAACAAGTCACTTAAAGTGACTATAAAGCCAACATACCAAGCTACATGATCATGACCTTCCAAAACTTCATTGACTATCATTGAATGTCTCATATTACCATTACAATGAGTAAGTTTGAGAAGTGTACTAAGTAAGGAGCCTATCCTTTACTAGTTTGTATCCAAAGCATGAATTCGTCCATATGACAGTATATCTCCTGCTTTCACACTCGACGCTAAACATCCCATGACATCATAAGTTAAGAGTTAGAAGGGATGTTGCCTTTGATGAAATGAGTAGCTTGTATACCAATGCAGAGGATATAGTTGGGGCTAATATACATGAGAGTGTGGCTATCAAAAAATAGATCAATAGTCATAGACATTGAGTGGGCCATAAGAGTCTCCTAGTCATGGGTATATTGATAAACCTTGGAGTGGTAGATTATGGTCATAGGTCACTCCACCAAGTACATCACAAGTGTCGAGGAAAGGCAAGGATTTGGAAACTCACCTATTATGAATAATGTATCATCAGGTTTCTCTCATGTTGATGTGGATTCAAATGTTTCTAAGCAAAGCTTGGATGAAGAGTTTGGGATTCCATCTATTAAGACACATAGTGTGAGGAAGACACATGAGGATGCTAAGGCACCTTGTAGTGACTTAGGTCCACCCAAGTCAACCAAGAAAAGAAAGCCTATGCAGCTGGTGGACATGTTATATCTATGTAGCTAATCATTATATATTCCTAGTTATGTCTTGGTTATGTTATGACTAGGTCAAAATATTATGTGTTTTGATGATATGTTTGACCTATATATTCCCCTCCACAATAAGGTCCTAGGTGAGCCAGTATGTGTATCACACAATGCCTTAAGGAGACAATATTTAGCATTAAAATATCCTTTTCTAGTGAGATACCATTTATAGGGAAAAGAACTAAGTTCCAAATACATTGTTTTGATATTGGTTTTGACTTTTTGTATGCCCCTCTCAGACATGTAGGGGTTGAGCTTGGGTAGAGGGCGATGAGGGGAAGGGGGTAACATCTCTAATGAAACAACATCTTCAAGAGTGTTATTGAGGCAACGTTTGGCCTATCCAAGAACCTTTTACCAACTAAAGGTCCTTGGGGAGGGGAATTGAAGGGGCCATTAGAGATCACCAAATATTCCTTACCAAGCTCTCTACCACCTATAGAAAAGTTTACCAACCTTAATGCCATATTGATTGAGGTTCATAGTCAATCGTTTTGAGAGAGTGGAATGTGGAGGGAATGAGTCTTACATGCTAGCATTCTCCCTTTGTCCATCCTAAGCCTAGTGAGGGGTGTCCAGAGCCTCATTGATCCACAAGCTATCATAGGAGTGAACCAATGTTCTGTGGTGGAATGGCCTTTACACCACTTGGATCTTTGGCTGTATCAAGTAGTGTCCTTTTGGGTTCCTTTCCTTAATTTGCATCAATTTTTGTGGTTCAATCATGGAGATGATTCACTTATGCCTTAATCCCTCGTTTGGCAAATCCTCAAAATGAGTAAGCTCTCCCCCTTAGGGGATTTTTATGGTTCAAACAAAATCAAGGAAAATAGCCTATCATAAATTAGGAAACCATCTCTTTCCAAAACCCAATTGACATAACTTCATACAACACAAATAAGTACTTTCTAATATTTCCCTATTTGGAAAAATTAAGATCATAAATTCCGTTTTAAAAAAAAGCATTATGTCTAGTAATATATATTGAATCTCTAGTGCATAGTTATCCAATGATTATCCTCTTCTCTTATTTCCTCCTAAGGTTTCCAAGTTCCCTATAGTCTCACCCCATGACATAGTTTGATGCCTTCAAAAACTATGTTTTTAACTTAGCCCTTTTCATCCCTTTGGAATAAGATTTAAAATAAACTTCAATAACCCTTACCAAGCAACCTAACTATTCTTTTACAAGTGTTATCAAGCATCATACATTTCTTCATAAGAGTACGATGTTTTTCATAAGGCTTAATGCTTAGAGTGTCTAGGGTTTTTCCTTTGAGAGCACATCTAAAAGTAATAATTCTAAAAATAAAATGAGAAATTTCATCTACTACTAACCCCAGTGCAAGACAAAGAAAAATGAAGCAAAAGAAAATTCAAGAAAACTCAAAAATGCGAAGCAAGGCAGAAAAAGGTGGCAAGTGAAGAATAAGAGAAGAAGAGGCCAAAAGTGCAAGGGTAGCCTTGAAAGTTGAGGCAAGGGAAAGTGCACATTTTGAAATGTAAAGGAACCCCTAAATTTTTGTAAAAGAGTTCCAGACTTCCTCTTGTGCAAGTTATAAAGAGTAGATGGGTATAGGTGAAGGCATAATGTAAGTAGAGGGGAAAGAAGACCTTGGCAAGATGACTGGTCATGTAAAAAAGGGGGATGGGTGCCCAAAAGGGAATGAGGGTATGTATAAAAGCCAAAAAGTGAATAGAGAAGCCACCAAGGGTAAAGAAACCTCTGCCTAGCCACCCATGTATTACTAGCAGGCAGTGGGCGCCCATCACTATCACTTCATTCTTTATTCTTTTAGTGACATTTGAATAAAAGGGAGGGTCGATCATACATTGTGACTGTTGGAGTTTCCACATTTTGTGTGTCTCTCTCTTTCTCTTGCTCCTTCCACCATAGCTCTTGCTCTTACTCACGCTTCCACTTTAGGGCTCACCACCCTTCAAATGGTATTAGATCCTTCTTCTTTGTGAACTCGGTCTGAGCTTCCATTCGAATACCTATAGCAATCATCTCTTTGTTGGCAGTCACCATAGCCACTCCGTTCAAGATTCCTATCAGTTGCATTCTTCTTGGGCACTCTTTGAGCCTTCTCGAGCAAGTTGGAGTAGCCTCACATTGTGTGAAATAGCCGTTTTTTTAGAAATAGCACACGTTTTTCATCTCCTATAGCATATCTTATTCATTGGGTAGCTATACAAGCACTTATACACTTGGTTTTGATGCTTGGCATTGAGCCTTCCACTATTGACATTTGATTTGAGTGCTAAGACTTAGTTTTGAATTGTTATAAAATAGGGCATCACTTATCTTTGATGTCTACACTCATTGCCATTAGTTGGATGACGCTCGGTTGATGCTTATATATTCGGGGATGCTATGTCATTGCTTGGAGTTTATTTTAGACTAATTTAAACACTTCATTTACTCTCTTTTGGCCAAGGTTTGCTAGCTAGAAATATAGGGTAGCACTCTATTTGATGCTTCTATGGTTAGCTTTGTTGGTCTTAAGATGCTTGGTTATAGTGGGGTGATGCCTACATGTATGGGAATGCTATGCCCATGTTATGGATTGGATTTGGAGCTGATTTTGATAATGAAATAGCTTGGTTTGACAATGTATTCAATGTTGTATACATTAGGGCTAAACCTCTTTTAACACATATTTTATATGCCTATTGCTTCTGGCTATGATTCAGGTGTTCTATATGCACTACTAATGTGTACCATTGATGCTAGTACATTGGTATATCATATGCCTATGATTTGAGGTGGCTTCTTTGAGCTTTATTTGAGGAATAATTTACTCAGTTCTGACAGTGAATTTACTATTTTAATAACCAGGGATGAAGCCTATTTGGTCAGTTATGCTCTACCTATTGACCACGGGTACTTCTCAGGTGACTCATATGACTACACAGATGTATATGGAGGTTGGTACATGTCTTTTATTGCTCCAAAATGCATTTTGAGCTTTGATCCAGCTTCATCTTGGTTGGAATATGATTGAAACTAGTCTACAATGGCATGCTTTGTGACAGTCATTATGCCTATGGTCTATGCTTGACCCTTTGCTACATGCTTTGATGCATACTTCAGAAATGCATGCTCCTTACATTTTTAGTGTTTGATTGCCACTTGGACCTTAAATTGGGCTTTCATTTGCATACTTTGGAGCTATTGGATGCTTATTTGGGTTGTTAGAGATTTGACATTGACTGTTACATGATGTATTGGATGTTATAGGTGATGCTTGACTGATCCCTTGTTCTAGATGCTCTGTTGGTATACGATCTTGGCTCCATGATGCCTTATGTATTCACATGCTACCTTTGAGCTTGATTGCTTGATTGACATCGATCTTTTTGCTCGTGGGAGCTTCATGCTATCTCTAGATATTGCAGATCTTGTGGTTTATTCAATTGAGCTCCTTGAGTAGATGAGAGTGGGATCTCTTACATGTCTATGCTCTTGATAGGTACTTGTTTGCATTGGATGCTTTTGGGCTGATTTGATTCATCTTCTCTTTGTCCATACATCGTCGACCTTTGTTAGGTCCTATCAGTTAGGCATGCACCTAGATTGGCTTACTTTGTGAGTTCTTTATGCTAGGGATTGTATCCTTCTATTGACATCAATTGCTCTGACACATTTGGGTGTTCGGCTCACGGTTCTTGGTTGCTACAATGTTTGTTACAATCCCGCTTCATGCAGGCTTCATGTAGGATCTAACCTAGCAGTCATGCTTGAACTTTGGATCACTGTCAGCTCATTGTTTGCTCTCTTTTTCTCACTGATATTGATGTACTTTTGTTACTATTTGCTGGGAAAAGAAGACAAAAAGACATCCAAGGAGTGGAGAGGGGACCTAAACCTCGAGGAAGGGGAAAGTGAGCTCATTTTTAGTTTTTGAGCTTTGAGAGAGAGAGAGAGAGAGAGAGAGAGAGAGAGAGAGAGAGAGAGAGAGAGAGAGAGAGAGAGAGAGAGAGAGAGAGAGAGAGAGAGAGAGAGAGAGAGAGAGAGAGAGAGAGAGAGAGAGAGAGAGAGAGTGTGTGTGTGTGTGTGTGTTTGAGCTCTAGGGCAAAGAAGAGATCAAGCGCACTGATTCACAAGTTTCTAGCTATTCCGGGTATACACAAACCTTCATTTGCAAAGCATTGATTCTAGAAGTTTTTAGCATTTGGTAGCTGTTGAGAAATGAAAAATGATGTATGCTTCAAGAAGAGATGTCATGAATCCCATATGCATAGTGGAGAAAAAGGGAACCATCATGAGCCTATAAAGTGACGTACCTTCTTCAATGATAAAATACTATTGTATTTTGTCCTTTCAGTCATAGTCACTATCATACTCAAGATTGTTTTTATGAGTCCAAGCTTCCATCTTGGAACCTAATTCACTTGAGTAATAGTTGGTTTCTCTAATCTATGATATCATGAACATTATCTTTGTGTTCCATCCACCATAGCCATGCTCCAGATCCATGCATTTCAACATGGTATTAGAGCTTAGTTGAGCATGGCTAAGCTCAGCTTAGATCTTGTCTTTGCTTCTCTAGTCCTTCTCCATCTCTGGTTAGATCATTGCTTGCTCAAGATCTCATCTTCCACTTCTATCTTTAGTTTATCTTCAGGTCTACCATAGCCAGCCTCCTGCACCTTGCCCCCTTTGAGCTCTTGGATCTCTCTATACAAGGCATATCTTCATGAGCTTCCTTCTATGGATTTGATCCCTGACTCTAGGCACTTCTATCTCGTACATCACAATTAGAGATTGTTGATAAAAGAAGCTAGCATTGCAAAAATTCACAATCACTGCCCATTTTGTGCATGTGCTACCTGTTCGTACAGTCTTTGCCATGCTTACAATTTGCAATCTTGATGATTATCATGGGGCAATTGAAGCTCTACTTCTAAGCTCTCTCCCACTCAGAGAGTTTCCCAAATGGCCATCTCTGCAAGTTGGAATCAGTAAAAAACCAAGTCCCTGTCTACAAACCCTAAAGGGAAGCCATAGCCATTTCACTTGAAGCTCACTTTTTTCTTCATTTTCTTTCTCTTGCAATTTAAAGAAGCCTAGTGCCACTCTAATTCACTGATTTAATCAGTCTCCAGCAACATTTTCCCATCAAACTAACAAGGAGGGAGACTTTGGAAGATTTGAAGACCTCAACACCAAGCTCAAGTCCTTCTCCCACATCAGTTTTTCAATTCATTTCAACTCACTGAAGTCTATGCCATTCTGATATAAGTTCTTACTCAGTTTCCAATAAAGCATCACTCCAAATCAGCAAGAGGAATCAAACATCAACAACTTTGACAGATTGTTTTGAAGACATTATCTTTACCATAGTGGATCTTATGTTTTCCCATAGTGGATTTTTTTTTTCGCTTAGTGGATTTGCTTTGTAAAGCAAAACCCTTGCCAAAGATGTAAAGTTTCAAGCTTTAACTTGACTAGGCTGCCTATGAGCTAGTCTCTTAGGCCATGTCATCATGTAGGGGGGAAAAAGATAGTAAGTGTAGGAACTCATCATTTGAGGAGGGGTGTTGAGAAATGAAAAATGATGTATGCTCTAGGAAGAGATGTCATGAATCCCATATGCAAAGTGGAGAAAAAGAGAACCATCACGAGCCTATAAAAAGCATAGTCAGTGTCATACTCAAGATTGTGTTTATGAGTCCAAGCTTCCATCTTGGAATCTAATTCACTTGATGGTTTCTCTAATCTATGACATCATGAATATTGTCTTTGTGTTCCATCCACCAAAGCCATGCTCTAGATCCATGCATTTCAATAATAGCAACCACAGGATCCAAACAAATCAAAATCGCACCTCACAAGCCATTTGCGCCGTTGGAATCAGACACCTGTGTAGAGTCTGATTCCTAGAGTCAGACGCTTGGACTCAGATAGTCCAAGTTGGTCCACTCAAAAACCCATAATATTATGTCCGATTGGACATCATTGGTCGGTTGTGTACTCTCGGACTCGGACTCAGACTCAGAGTTGGAATCAAATAACCAAGATAGTTAGGTTGTCCGAGTCGGATAGCCAAGTTGGACAACCAATTTGGACACCTCGGCTCTCGGACACCACCTCCTGATGTTTGCACTCGGACATGCTCAGAAGAATCGAGTTTGATAGAGTCCCTTTGAGAAATAGAATCACTAACTAGAATTTGAAAATTGACTAATCTAGCACACCCTAGGCCAGGTGGAGCTCAGCCCTCGAGGCAAGGCAACACCCTTGTAGGCATCCAGACACGTCAAATGACTCATAGAGCCTCCAAACGTCAAGTTCACGGCTTAGCTATCTAAGAAGCAACCTCAAACAAGCCTCCCTAGACCACCCATCTGAAACGCTTCAAAGGACCCAATCGAATTTGTTAGAGTGACTTCCTAAGGGAGTGAACTAGAAACATGCATTGCATCACATTGTTTTTGTCATGGTCACACATTGTTGCCTGGACAATCACTTGAAGTGCACTCAGAAAGTAGAAAGCTTGACTTTGCACTGCACATGAGGAGAAGCACCCCAAGAACAATTGAGCACACTTAAATTTGAGGACTAGCTGAACTCACACAAAAGATAAGCAACATGAATGAACCCTCTAATAGGAGTAAACCCTCAAATTGCAAAAGAGCGAGAAGATGGGTGTGATTAGGGATTCACGACCTTACTTGAGTCAACCAATTTGATCGATAACCTATAGGACTGAGAGGCCAACAAGATGTCACGACCAAGCTCTAGCCATGAGAGTGACCAGCTTGACTTGGGAGAATTCCCAATCGACATCCAACAATGATCAATTATCAGCTTGCAAACCAAGATGGAGCATCATGGTAGACCAACGAAGGATATTATAGCTGACCTTGAGGAAGAGCGAAGATTGGCCAAGAGAGCACTGTAGAGCATAACTGCTTACAACCAAGAGTAGCGAGCTCAATGGTTGAGGTAGAAAATAGAAATGTGAGAGGTCTAGTAGGTTTTAGCGCTTTCCAATCGGAATAGGACATGACCCGATGTGGAGAGGGAAAGAGCGCTAGAAGCCAATCTCACATTGAGTGAGCTTCTCACTGAGCAACTCATAGACAACACAACTGCAGAGTAGAACTAAGTTGCCCTAGGAACTTCGTTGCTAGAGGGACTAGGAATCATGCCAAATTCGAGGAGCTAGCTAAAGATACATATAGTTGCCAAGCAACTCAATAGCTCCAACCCAAAAATGACCCATGTAGCTTCATAGAGCAGTTTGAGCAGGTGTGTGAGGAAAATGGTCTAACAGACCCTGCTCAACATGTGCAATCCTTTGGTTTGTATCTCGAAGATAAAGGATGGATGTGGTACACTAGTCTAGATGATGCTGAGTGCAACACTTTCAGTACTCTCAAGGGTCTCTTCATAAAGAGATTCTCTGAGGCGGGGTATTTAGACAACCTCATTGTTCGACTAATGCATGTCATTCAAAAGGACAAGGAGTACATTAGGGATTATGTCACTTGTGTGAGGAGTCTCTTTAAGAGAATCCTAGCCACTGCAAAGTGACCTATTGCGCAAGCAGTCTCTACCATCTTCATAAGCAAAATGAGGATGAAGTGCTCTACAAGCCCTTGGTAGGCAACTCAAACTTGCAAAGGGACATGCTAGCTAGGGTTGTTGAGGAAGCCATATGTGTAGACAACCTACTCAAGGAGAGGAGCTCTAGAGCGATGAGCTGCGATAGTGTAGCCTCTCTACAACCTTAGAGAGAGCCACCACCACTAGCAAGAGATCCAACCAAGATAGCCAAGAGAAATGGAAGAACACTGACACTGGCCAAGAATTGGTGGATGTGAAGCTAGAGCTAGCCAAGCTCTAAGAAATGATTAGAAGACATGCGTGACCTAACATGCAATGTATTCATTGTGGAGGGAACCATCTCCCGGGCTGAGTGAATGGATCCTAGATCTAGACCTTGTGCCGACAATTGCGGTAGGTTTGGACACGATGCTATGCATTGTCGATTATCGAGGTGATTAGCATATTTTCAGCTTTACAACTAGCCATACTACTTGGGAAATAAATTGCTACAATTCAAAAGGGGAGCTCTATTAGCACTTCCAGTGCCTAATGATGCCAAGTCAACTATCCTTAGAATGGACATAGACCCTACATGTATATCTAGACCAGCTAGACCCTTCCTGACAGAGTGATGCTCCAATACATTACGTGGATGAGACAAATGAGAATGAGACATACATAAACCCTTACATCTCGTACGACAATGAGGGCAATCCCATCTTGATGGATTTTAGACTAGTATTGGTGATGGTGTTAGGTCAAGGAAGGGGTAGAGGTCTAGGAGGGCAAAGCTAGGAGCCAATCTCACCCATGGTATATCTCATCTTGTCACTCTAAATGGGAGTAAGATAAATGGGAAAAGACCAATTTGAGATGCCCTAAGTGTGGAATCACTCACTTATATGCCAAATGTGGTGAAAACCTTCTACTAGCTCAGGCACATCATACCTTTGGTGCCCTTAGAAAAGCTTGGAGTCGAAACAATGGATGGTGAGGCCACTCCCATCTTGTTAAATGTCATGACTAGGGAACAAACGAGGCAGACTAGCATTTCATTGCTAGGACCTACCAACCTAGATGTGGCATCAATAGGAAAGAAGACCCGCCACCACGGAAGAAAAAGATGGCTGACGCCAAAGTGGCACTAAAAATGGACAGTGCAACCACGCTAATGAGAGGGAAGTGGGTGGCAGATGTAGAGGTTGAGACTTCAGCACCTAAAATCATAGATAAGGGGAGTGCCAAGGTTGGGGAGTACCTTGAACTAAAGCACCAATTGGAAATAGTCGACAAGGTTAAGGAGTGGGTGAGAGAAGCCCAAGAGTATCTAAAGGATGCCGAGCCCATCTTAGAAGATGAGATTGACGAGTTCTCTAGTGTGAGCATGCCCGTCTTGCTGACATGTGTAAACTCACACTTCATGCAAAACCACAAAAATAAGGCTTAGGCGTCAATGGTAGGCAAGCTGCTCAAGACTAATGGCAAACGAGTGTAGGGTGAAATGAGAGACAAGTGGCCCAATGGCTTGCTTATCACTTTGCTATCTATTAAAAATGTCAAATCTAGAGCATGGCTATTGCGGATGGAACACAAAGATAATGTTCATGATGATTGAAGAGACCAACTGTTACTCAAGTGAAATAGGTTCCAAGATGGAATCTTGGACTCATAAACACAATCTCTTGAGTATGACACTAAATATGACTGAAAGGACAAAGTACACTTTTATTTCATCATTGAATGATAAGAAGGTACATCACTTTATAGGCTCATGATGGTTCCCTTTTTCTCCACTATGCTTATGGGATTTAGACATCCTGTATTTCAGGCATCCTTTCTAGCAAATTGTTTGAGTCTTGCCCTACTGCTCCATACAAAGAGGCTGTCACATGGGTGTGATTGCATAATTCTCAACACCCCTCCTCAATCACAACCGTAAAAGAAAGCACTAAGTGTATAGAGGCCGTCATGAGTAGAGCCTTGCTAAGTGTGAGTGTGCCACAAACATGCTAAAAATTTTCAACAATAGAGTTGAAATCTAGTGTGTCAAAAGACACAAACAATGGCAGTGTGAAAGAACACTATGTAGATACTATGCTTGAACTTAATGTTGAGCTTGAAGATGATCTTTTTGATGCTTGTCTTGTAACTTTAGTCCCCTCCTTGCTGGTAAATCATTTGAATGCTTGGTGGAAACTCAGCTTAGGGAGAGTGAAGAAATGTTGTGGAAAGAGAGGTTGATGGTCTTCCAAAACTTCCAAGTCTTCAAGATCTCCCAAAAATCTCCAAGGAACTTTCCTTCCTTGATGTGTGGCACTAAGTAGATCAGTGAATCAAAGTAGCAATAGGTTAGTTTGAGTGGCAGGAGAGAGAAACTGAAGTGAGAAATGAGCTTGAGCTCAAAAAGCTATGGAGTTAGGGTTTCAAGAACAAGCCAGTCGGTAGGGTTTCAAGAACATGCCGCCAACTGGTCTTTCAGTTTGTAGTAGTGCACAAAGTATATTATTTAGCAAGATATTAATGAGAAGGGAGCTTAGATATAAAGCTTAAAAAGCCCTATCATTGTAGGACAAATGGCGGCCTCTAACGCTAGGACAAACGGATTCAAGCTTGAGTGCTTGGTGCTTCAAATTGGGCAATGAAGTAGGAGTTCAATACCTTTCAGTGTCTAATGTGCACCATCTTCAACGACATGCTTAACGAGAGCTAGAAGTATTTTTCGACAATCTATGCATGCACTCCAGCTCAAAAGAGCACCTAGATAAGCTCTGTGCAGTCTTTGAATAATGTAGGCTCTATGGCCTCTCTTTGAACCCCCTAAAGTGCCAATTTTGGGTGAAACACAGATGCATCTTAGGGTACGTGGTGTCCAAGAATGGCATTGCCACTGAATTCTCAAAGATTAGGGTTATTGTTGACTTGCCACCACCAACCAACTATAAGGGAGTTTAGTGCTTCCTAGGACACACATGGTACTATTGGCGCTTCATTCTTAACTATGCATTGATTGCTAGACCACTTTAAAAGCTGCTGATTGTAATCGAGTGGATCGAGGAGTGCCAGTGTGCTTATGAGGAGTTGAAAAAGGCTCTCACTATTGTACCAATTTTACAAGACCCAAACTAGAACATAATATTCCACGTGCATATTGATGCATCAAAGTTTTCCATTGGAGCCATTTTGTGCCAGCTTGGCGAACATAACCTTGACTATCCAGTGAGCTTTGCTAGCAAACAAGTCACGTATACAAAGATGAACTACTCCATAATGGAGAGGGAAGGTTTGACCATGGTATTTGTAAAATACTTTCGGCATTATCTTTTGGCCACACCCTTTACCTTCTTTGTTGACCATCAAGACTTTCTCTATCAAGTGAACAAACCTTGCACTACATAGGACACATAACTCGATGACTACTTCTAATCTTAGAGTTTGACTTTTTTGTAGTCGTATGCAAGGGCAAACATAGGAGAGACTGCTATACAAGGTATTATAGATGACGACCTACCCAATGCTCACCTCTTTAGCTTGTCTAGTGAGAAGGATTTATTCAAAGTTGACTTGATGCCTTACTAGGCTGATGACATAGTACAGCTCCTAGAACACAGACAACCAGAGAGAGACCTATTGAGAGGGCTAGGCTAAGATGCCTTATTCTTGCAATTCAACCCTATCAATTGACGACCTACCAACTCTATAGGTTAGGACAAGATGGCCTGCTACGGAGATGCATATGTGAGCATGAAATGCATGATGTGCTAATGGAAGTGCATGTGGAAGTATTGGAGGACACTTCAGTGGAGATACTACAACCCCCAAGGTGCTGCAAGCTCAATTGTGGTGGCCCACCCCCTCTTTTGCAATGCTGCTAAATTTATAAAGCGTTGTGGTCAAAGGACTAAGGTTCCTATTCATAAGGACAAAATGGAGTTGACCCAAGTCATAGCACGCCAACCATTTGAAAAATGGGGTATTGACTTTATTGGGCCAGTTAGTCCCATAGCATAGTACCCCCAAGCCAAATACATCATTGTGGCAATAGACTACCTGACAAAATGGGCTGAAGCTTGAGACAGGAGAAAGAATGATGCTAGAACTACAGCTAAGTTCCTCAAGTGATCTCATGATTCAGTTGCCCCATCAAGCTAGTTAGTGATCAAGGCACTCATTTCATTAATGAAGTGATTGTCTACTTTCTTTCAACCTTCTTGGTCATCCATAGGAAATCATTACCCTACTACCCTCAAGCTAACACGCATACAAAGTCCATGAACAAGATCCTAGTGAACATCCTGACTAAGGTCGGCTTCATGCAGAACTATGATACCAAACTCATGGCAGTACCATGGGCCTATAGGACAGGTTATAAAACAGTAATTTGGTAGACGCCTTTCAAGCTAACCTACGAAACCGAACTGATTTTTCTAGTGGAGTTTTTTGTCCATAGCTTGAGAGTGGCAGTAGGTACAAGAGCAATGGGAAGGAAAAGAAGCATGGATTGAACACTTAGTGGAGCTGGAGTGTCTCTCCAAGACAGGACTCCTAGCTACTCATGCACTAATCTATGAGAAGGCAAGATGCAAGAGTTGGTTTGAAAAGCATGTCAAGCAGCGTGACTTTGAGCAAGGGGACCTAGTATTTCTTTACTTAGTGAAAGGCCATAAGCAGAAGATGAAATTTAGGGGATTACCACCTTCCAGAGTTTGCAATATTAGTATAATAGAAAATGTTGAGCTCGAAACTTTAGAGGGAGATGGTATAGGATTCTTTAACAATAGTCGTCTCAAGAAGTGATACCTCCCAACACACCCATTGCACAAACCGTTGTAACATACCCACCTTTATTATGTGATGAGTAACGTTTTAGTAGTTGATCAAAGTTTACCTCCCAGTCGTTGCCATCCGTACTCTAACCAAAATGATTTGGCTCTATAACCCTAGGTCTACCCCATAGGGGAAGCATTCGACTGTTACCCATAGAGGACCAACCTATTGGTTCCTAATTGACCTAACAGTTACCTATCAACAACTAGCTCACATCCCGAGGAGGTGTCCTTTGAGAGGCTTCTTGTCTAGAAGGAGCGACTACCATTACCCTTGGTTCATGGAGTAGTACAATACTTTTTTCCAGTAGCAGACTAAGGATTTATGAAATCCCTCGCACTACTCTGGCATAGTCGCCGTACCTTTTCCCTAAGATAATTTATAGTTTGGGTTCTAAGACTAAACCCTAGGTAAGTCAATGAATCGACCCTTCCTAGAGTTTCTTCTTAGCATTTGTTTTTGGAGAAACCTCTCAGCTAACTGAGACCACCCTGCTATAGGACTCGATTTGTTGGGAATCCATCCACCCGCTTCCCTCTATAGAAGTTCTTAGTTATCTAATTACCTACCACATTACGTGAAATATATAAAAACAGTTTTATTAATTAAAAAGAGTCCTTTTATGCAAAGTTATTCGTTTGCGTAATTTACTCATGGACATACAATCAGAATTAAAAAAACATTGATTATGTTCCATAATGTGTGTTTTCCCGCCCATATAAGAGAAAAATTACAATTTAATGTGTTGCCTCATCTGACGCATTTGCATGTCACTAAGATCAAATTCACCTATAGCTAGCATTTTTAGGTGTCCCAAGTAGAACTTGGGCCATACAGGGGACCAAGTAGTTCCTAGGTGCGTAAAGGATTTACTAGCCAGAGCCCCACCCTAGCTTCCTCCTACCTAATGCGATCCCTATTGGAAGACCTCTCGCCATCGGAGTCGGTCCATGCTTCCATGGTGGTAAAAAAAACATCATTTCTTGGTATGGGGATTCAACACCTATCCTTGGGAGAGGTATAGGGATCCTCAATTTTTATCTGTTCCAATACTTAATTCAATCAAGATTTAATCTAGAAAATCACAAACAAGATTGATGTCTTCAAGTAATTATGACTTCAATCACTCATGCAACTTTCAAGTGATGACTAATCTAGTAGCAATCGATACTTGAATTTCACGTAATAAACTCTTCCCCTTGGAATTTAACTAAGGGTATCTAGATTTTGGGGTCTCTAACTTCCCAGTTTAAGGTTTATTCTTGTAACCAAGTTTCTTGGCCTTAAGTCACTTTCTTTAACTTAGAGATATTTCCGATCTTAAAATCTTCTATTAAAGCTTCTAGATTAAACTATATTGTTGACTAATTTCTTCACGGTTTGTTCATAATAAATCCGTCTTGAAAAATTCCTCATGATTTCTCTTGAGTTCTAGAATTTTGTAGTTTTCCTAACAGTTTCTAGCCTATAAGATGTTCTAATAATTTACCAAGTGAATACTCTAAGATCGCAATATTTCTTAAGAGACTTATCTTATTTCTATTGAATTCAAATATAATTTAAAAAAAAACCTATGGTATTGTGATTGATAAAGGGTTGTTATTCGCAACCCTGACTTCGTTAGTGACTCTCGTTATTGCAACTCCAACTATTGCTTCCACATTAGTAGGGTTGTTCACAATTTTTGCTTTTGAATTCTTTTTCTTCAGGGCCATGATGGAATTATGATTCATAGAAGAAGAAGAACATGGCAGTAATACTGGTTGGTAAGGGTGTAAGACTCTTGATGATGATAATGGTTATTGTGGAATTCAATGATGTAGGCCTCACAGATGGTTCTTCTTGCCTAGTGGAGAGCAATACTTCTCTCTCTCTAGTAGATGGAATAGGGACGAGAGTAGAGGTATGACTTATAGCCAGGTTGATAAAATCGGATAAAGTTCTTCAATGTATTCTCTTATCGGATTAGAGTAGAAGAGGATGAGAGACCTTTTGTGTATCCCCTTCCTTTGGTTGGATGGAATGATGTCTCTTTGTCTCACAGAATAAAGGGTCCTCCTTCTCGATCAATATCTCGTTCTTGTCAAGATTTCTCCTATCCCCCTTCCTGGTCATCCCCAAGCCCTCAATTTATAGTTTTGCAGGGGGGAGTAAAAGAGAGGACACTTGCTTTTTAGCGTTTTTGATGATGATGGTTATTATAGAATTCAATGATGTAGGCCTCAGGACGGTTCTTCTTGCCTCGTGGAAAGCAATACTTCTCTCTCTCTTTTAGAAAAAATAGGGACAAGAGTAGATGTATGACTTCTAACCGGATTGATAAAATAGGATAAAGTTCTTTAGTGTCTTCTCTTCTCGGATTAGAGTAGAAGAGGATGAGAGACCTTTTGCGTATCCCCTTCCTTAGTTTGAATGGAATGATGTCTCTTCATCTTGTAGAATAGAGTCTCGTCCTTCTCAATCAACGTCTCGTCCTCATCAAGATTGCTCTTGTTCCCCTTCCTAGTCATCCCCAAGCCCTCAATTTATAGTTTTGTAGGGGGGAAGTAAAAGAGAGGACACTTGCTTTTTAGTGTTTTTTAATGATATCATTGATGGCAAAGAGAAAATACTTTCTTTTAGCGCTTTTGATGACATTATTGATGACGTTAGAGAGGGAGCTTCATTTTAGCGAATATAAAAATTTATGAATCTATGGGTGAGCACCGTGTGGTGCATCATCAAGCAATTGTCACTCCAAGCTTATGACCAAGGCATAGACCTTGGCATCTTGGCCTTGGCATACTTGGCAATGGGCTACAAAGGCTTCGTTGGCACCATTGGCTGTGCAGAAGAAGCTCCCACTAGGTTGTAGAAAAATCTTTTTAGGAGGTCACCCATCCCGATAGTGTCGTCACCCAAGTGCACTTAACTACCAAGTGACTATCCACTAGGCTAGTTGTTTTTGTTGTTTTATACTACAAACATAGT
Source organism: Lygodium microphyllum (assembly GCF_053477565.2). NCBI lineage: Eukaryota > Viridiplantae > Streptophyta > Polypodiopsida > Schizaeales > Lygodiaceae > Lygodium > Lygodium microphyllum. The sequence goes on along the minus strand of NC_141139.1, from coordinate 41,652,448 downwards.
TTTAATAAGCTAGTCTTGGGAGGGTCTCCCAAGTCTTTCTTCCATGAACCAGCATATAATACCTCATTAATAATAATTATTATCTTCATAATAAGAGTCAGTTTCATAAATTAATTTTCTTTGGAATATATACACACATTAAAATAAATTAAGTAATGGGGACATTACATTCTTTCTTAGAGAAATCAAGATGTCCTCATCTTGAGAGAAACGTGGGGTATTCTTTCATAAGGGTTACCTCATCGACCCAAGTGGCATCCTCTTCACAGGATAATTCTTCCACTGGATGAGATATTCTATAAGGATCCTATTCCCAAGGATTCTTTCATTTACATCCAAGATTCTATCAGATTGAAGTTCAAGTAAACCTTGGCTCAACATTACAACTTGTTGATAGTCAAGAATATGATTAGAGTCAGGTACATAGGGCTTCAAGAGACTGACATCGAATACATCATGAACTTTTAGGGTTTTAGGAAGTTGCAGCTTATAAGCACCAGGTCCAAGAGACTTTATGAATTTGTAAGGTCCACAGTATCTTGGGCTTAGCTTCTTGAATTTTCCCAAGGATAAAGAACTCCTTTTTGGGCGTACATGGATAAAAACCTTGTCCCCTTCTTGGAAGATTCACTCTTTTCTCCCTAGGTAAGCATGGTCTTTTTGCTGATCCTTGGTAGCTTATATATCTTGCTTGATGGCTTTGACTTGTTCGTCTATCTCTTCAAGCAACTTCTTATAAGCTTCAACCTTCAAGGTAGGGTCGGAGAAGTTTAGCAGAGTTAGGCATTCTTGCTCATATAGAGCTTGAAATGGGTTCATCTGAATGCTCTGATGATAGAATGCATTGTAAGAAAATTCCACCAAAGGTAGATATTGTATCCACAATCTGGGTTCTTTGCAACAATATGCCGTAAGTATATCTTCAATGACCTGATTTACACGCTCTATCTACCCATCAGTTTGAGGGTGGTAAGTTGTACTAAAACAAAGCTATGTATTGAGAGCTTCAAATAATCCCTTCCAAAAATGCAAAGTGAATAGAGAATCACGATCGCTGATAATTCTTTTTGGTAGTCTATGAAGTCTAAATATTTCTTTGACAAATAACCTGACAATATTTGAGGATTTGTAGCTGGTTTTGATCGGAATAAGGTGGGTAATCTTAATCAACATGTCCACAATTACCATGATTGAGTTGTATCCTCCTTGCCCTGAGGGTAATCCAACTACAAAATCCATACTAATGAATTCCCATTTCATTTGAGGAATATCAAGTGGTTGTAGCTTTCTTGGCAGCTTGACTCATTCGGCTTTTATTCCTTGCCAACTCAAGCATTTGGTTACGTATTTAACTACGTCACTGGAGCCCCAAGAGGAACACCAAGGAAAAATGAATTATCTTGCAAGAAAATTTATCTTGTAACATCAACAAGCTTTTATTTCATTCTTTTGATCATCAAAACAAAGAAAATAACAATTCTTCACGCAGCATCATAGTAGATTTCTCCCACGGATTTAATAGAATCAACCATATTCTCCAACTTCTTCACAAAATCCATCAATAGAACAAAGAAAGCAAATAATACACCATCTTTGAATGGAAATACATCACATAGTATTCATCTTCAATGTCTTCATAGTCTTCTCTCTCAATCTCTCATATACAATCACACTGTTTTGATAGAATTGACTATCTCTGACTCTCTCTCTCTCTCTCTCCATCAATAATACATCATATCCTCACTACAATCACTCAATAATAACCCTCAATAATCCTTCTTAGGTCGTGGATGCACCTCCCAAGAGGTATGTCTGATATGAAGAGGCACCAGAGCCACTACAGTGACTCTTCATAGCTCACTACTGTCACTTCACTCCAGTCTTTACTTGAGTCTTCAGCAGCTACTTCTTTGACTTCTTTTAGCTCTTTTGGACTTGTATTCCTCTTTCCAAGGCTAGAAAAATTTCCCAAGCTACACTCTCATCCAACAGAACACATACAGAAGCATACAGAAGGTCTACAGAGGCTAACAGAAGCTCAACAGAGAGTTACAGAAGGTCAACAGAAAGCATCAGAACCTCATAACTCATACCAAAACCATTCCAAACCATCAAAAATCACTCAATAATCTTCCAAACAATCTCAAACCCTATCAATCAATACTCCATCCTTCCATATACAGAGAGAAAACAGAACAAAATAGAAGCTCAACAGAAGCTATTAGGACCAAACAAAACATATCAGAACATCATCAGAACTTCACATCTCTACTAATAAACATCATGAGCTTAATAAAACCATTCCAACCTATCCAAAACACTCTCGAATCACTTCCAAACCAATCAATCATCTCATAAAATCAACCATTCAGCTCTCAAAAACAACAAAAATCAGCCAAAAAATAGGTCATTTCAACACTCAACATATCCCCACACTTAATAAGGAAGCGTCCTCGTGACCCAGGAAAAAGGGAATACAAGTTCATTCAAGAGCTCAACTTTGATCTTCAATAAATCTTCAAAAAACAGTCCATCCAACCACGACTCCAACTTATAACCTGTATCTGATATAAAGAATACAACGAAAGGAAAACCCTTTATACATTAACACTTTTTATCAAATTGGAAATCACAACAAACTTGTAAAGGATATAAGAGGTTTCTTCTTTTGCATCAGCATCTTCAACTATCCAACCAGCAACACCATCACCGCAATTCTCCAAACATATAGCTCGCACGAAAGCAAATCGAATAGTCAACCACCACGATCTTATCACATAAATGAACCCACAACACAAACACTACACACAACACAACCATCTGAATGACTCCTCCAAAAAGAGATATATCATTAAAAATCATCCACAATACATGGCAAAGGTATCAATGAAGATGATCCCTTTTGAAAGCTTAGTGATTTTGAAAACGATCCATGGACAAGGATTCATCTACAAATGTCTTGGGAGGATTCTGAAAGAATTAAAGGTAGCACATCCTTTCCAACAAGACAAGGTATCTGCTAGGCAAACAGAGGGCATGAAAGTACAAGACATCCAGTTGCTGGGAATCAATGCTCACATTGACATTCATGCACAACTTTGGAATAGGTTTTGAATCATTATGAGAATGCCTATGCATATACTCCAGGTACCAAGTAAAATGAGCAGTTAGGCGCACAGAAGGATCTGCAGACTGAGAATATTGCTGAGCAAAATGCAGATAATTCTAGTAAGCCTGACTAGCACTTATCCATTCTCCTGGGATCAATGGCCAATTGATTTGAGGTCCAGTAAGGGAATCATTTGAACTCCATCCTCTTCTTCGAAGAATCTTCTGATCAAAACCTTGATAACCACTAACCAACTGAGGAGGATTAGGAATAGAAGTGTTAGGAGACGGAAGAGGGACTAGTGAAAGAGGATGAAGCGATGGATAGGCAAAATCATAAAATGAAGAATGGATTAAAGATGGATTTTCTGAAAATTGAGGAGATTCTGTTAAGAAAGGCATTAAAAGATAAGCAGGAAAAGTTGATAGAATGTTAGGGGATGGGGAAGGACAAGGATCAGGGGATAGAAAAACTCGATCTTCAATAAAAGAACAATGGGTAAAGATAGGAATTTGAGGAGATCCTTGAGGTTGGAAAAGAAGGGGTAAAATGACCTTTGGGTTAGATTGAAAAAGGGAAATATAAGCATCATACCTATGAGCCATTTGTTGATAATGAGTTAGGCATGGTAAGGACGGACCTAAAGCTGATCTACGATGATAGGCTTCAAAGAAAGAAGTATCAAATGGGGGTTGGTTGGAGAGATAGGCTAAAAGATCCAACCTCAGTTGGTTAATGTTCTGGGCATGAGTTGAAGCTTTGACCTGACGGTGATTCAAAATGACAGCATTAACCATAGTGTGCCATGAAAACTCAGGACACTCAGCCACCTTTGAAGAATATCCCTGGAACATCTCATCAATCCTCAACTCCAAATGTCGGACATACAAAGAAGCTTGCAATACCACATCTCCAATATACCAAGCCAGATCTTCATCATCTGGAATTAGTAAATCACCCCTCAAATACATATAGGACAAAAGCATCGTATCTCGAGTGACGGAGTCTTCAAAAACCATCCTCACTACTTCTATCAGTAAATCTGATGACCAGGCCCCACTCCATCCATTCTCTAGAATAGGTAAATCCATCGTGGAAAGTTTTATATAGAAGGCCAACTTCTGTTGTTGATAATGAACAAAAAATGAATGATCTGGTGGAACATATTCTTGATACTGCTCAAAATAAGACCATAACAAATCCATGCGAGATTGCAATCTTTCCACCTTGGCCTGAAATAAGGGACATAATGTAGCCTATCTTTGAAGAGCTGCCAAGTCTGCAGGGGATAAAAGAGAAACTGGTTGCACAGGACTCTGTGTATTAGACCAAGATTGAGCCAACTGATCTTTGAGTTGCTGGATTTGAGCATTGCTCTGGTCTAAGATAGATGTGGTGGATTTAAACTTCTCTTCTTGGGTAGCTATCACCTCCTTCATCTCTTGACTCTCCTTCTGTAACTTATCCCTCTCCTCTGTTATAGCAACCACTTGAGACCTAGCTTCTGCCAACTCAGCTTTCAACTTAGAGATTTCGACTTTCTGAGCATCCACGAGCTTAGTCTACTGCTCCATTTGCGTACAAAGGTCAAAGAATTTCTCCTGAGCAGAGGCTAACTCAATATTGGTCTTATTCAGTTCCTCCTTAGACTGCTGAACTTCATCATAAAATGAAGAATATAATTGCTGGATACATGCAGTCATCGAAAGTTCAATAGAACTCTGGATATCCTTGCACAGGAACGGAATAGCATCTTCTGTTACTAGGCGGTGAACATAAGGAATAGTAAGTTCTAGCATCCTGTCTCTATGGGCTCTGAAAAGATTTGGTGTCTGAAGGAATGCAAGCAAGGTGCTGCAAGACTGGGCAAGAATTGTCACTGAAACTGGAGGAGGAGGAATAGGCACTGACTCAGCCACCCTCTTGAGGCGTTTTCTCTGAATGACAAGGGGAGGAGGAGAATCATCATCCTCAATTATCACATCATCATCTTCATTATGAGGCGGAGGAGGAACTTCTGGAGGATCAATTGGAGGTAAAGGAACTTCCTTTGCAGGGGCAGCATGTAGCAAGAAGACATAGAGGAAGGACCCAAATGTAACATTAGTCACATTTCCTTGAGTAGCTCGGATAAAGTGGTGATCCATCTTGGAGAGGAGGTAGGTACTCCAATCAATAGTTATGCCTTTCAAAATCATTCGTGAAGCTGTAAACAACTCCTTGGAAAGATAATGAGATGGGGATTTTGCAAGCATGAACCTGTCCTGAAGGAATTGGCATAGTTGTTTCCATAGGGGATTGGAAATCATGGAGACACCGACTCCTGACGTAATAATGACCTTATTCCGATCAAGAACATCTTGAGTCTGCTTCTGCAATAGCTTCAAAATATTGTCATTGGTGAACAACTGTTTGGCAACAGGGATAGACTCTCCACAATATGGCAGACCAAGAGCCTTGCCTAGACCCTTCGGTGTCAGAAGAACAGTAGTGCCATGAACTGGACCAGACCTCTTACTATAAGAGGTTAAAAACTCGTCACAAATGGTAGGATCATCTGGAACTAGTGGGAAAGAAAGACTCACGAACTTGGACAAGCCCGCTTTAGCGAAAACGTCCGAATCCAGTAACAAGAATAATTATGTAAACCCAAAGGAACATACTGAATCGGGGGAGGAGTACGAGAGGATGCCATTCAGATGGTTACACACACACACACCACAAACACAAACAAACAAAGAGAATGCCTGCAAAGCAACAGACAAAAACCAAGGATAAGATATCAACCAAGGTGGTAAAACGTGACTCGACCAACTATCCCCAAGCAAACCACAGCCTAGAAAAAATTCGACATGACCTCTACACATATGCGACTGAGAGCTTCATGCTATGCAACATGCAAACACCCAAATCCCCGTATCAGGCAATAAAGAGAAAAAAACTACACACCATACCCTTAACCGTAACACATAGACAAATCAGACTACAAAAAAAAATGGACATCAAGACTGGACCATAACTTGACCATCAGTGTCAACTAATAGATTTGTATGCGCCCATCCCACGAAGCGAGTTCATTAAAAAGGGAAAAAAAGTGCAGTGAGGGGGAATTAATTTAATGAAGGGTTCATTTTATGAATGATTAAGAAATGGGTGAATTTTTAATTAAGTGATAAACCTTAACAAGAAAACGACGATTCCTTCTTAAAATTTTAATTACAAATTATTAGGTTGGAGCGGTGCATTAATCCGAATCCCGGACTTCGATACCTAGACTGGGTCTCTAAATGAAAATTCATTTATTAAAAATTAAGGTGATGTGGAGTGCTTTTTTGCCAGTGCGTGCTCTTGTGACGGTTGGTTCATTTTTATTAAAAATATTAAGGTGCCTCTAAAGCGCACTTAGCGCGTGCTAAGTGAATGGTTGGTTGATTTTAATTAGAAAAATGTGTGTTTGGCGTTAACGCGCGTGCCATGGTGGTGTTTAGGATTCATGTTAAAAATTAAGCGTGAATTTTGGGGTAGCGAAAAAAATAAAAAATATAAAAGGAAAAATACCTGGAAGTGGGTGTATGTGTATGCAATGAATGCGCACTTCTCAATCCCCAAAATGTAGGTCAGCAATCCAAAAAGAACCAAGTTATCTGGATTTTTTTCAGATTTTTCAGCTTGTGTTTGGAATTAAAGAGGATTTTTCATGAATTTAGGCATTTAATGAAACATTTTTGCCATAAAATAATAATAGAATAAATTGGCACAGCATTTTCAACTTAGGAAATATTCCAAAAATAAGCAAAGAAGTTGATGAAATTTTCAAGAATTTTTTTGCAATTAAATTGGTATTTTTACCAATTTTAATGAGTTTTTGCTCATTTTGTGTGTATTTTTAAAAGAATTTTTACTTTTAGAATGTTCTAAAAAAATTTTCTGAGATTTTCAGTTTAGCAAAATATTTCAATTTATTGCAAAAATATTGGGAAATTTTTAAGATTTTTTTGTAATTTTTTTAAAATTTTAAATGTATTTTTAAGGGTTTTCGGGTTGTGGAAATTAAAATTCCGCAAATATACCCAGGAATGGATTGCGTGTCAGTTGCGTGTGAACAACCGACTGGTGCACACCACCACACAGACCAACTAACGCGCGTCCTCACGCGTGAACAACCGCTAACGAACTCCCGCACACAAACTACCACGCAAACAACCACACGCACACACACATCCTTTCGTGTGTCAGGGGGCTGAGAATGGTGTCGGCGGGTTTCTGCATTTTTCGTCTGGGAGGTTGCGACGGGGGTACGGGGCCTGTGGGGGGAATGGGGGCTTGTGGGGGTTTGTGGGCTGGGGAAGGTGTTGGGGGAAACAGGGGCTTGTGGGGGGGTGGAACTGGTGGGGGGGAACAGGGGAAATGGGGGCCTGTGGGCGTGAAGGAGGCCCAGGCGGCGAAGGATGGCGGGCGGGCCAGAGGAGCGCCATGCGGGGCGCAGGGGGCTGCACGGCGGCAGCAACGGCCAACGGCAGGCGAGGATTGCTGCCACAGGTGGCAATGGGCAACGCCAGGGGAGGTGGCGACGACGTCACAGGAGCGGGCGGGGGACGTGCCAGGGGGCGGCAGACAGGGCGTCCGAAGGCTCAGGCTGCGCAGCAGGGCAACAGGGGGGCTGCACGGCGGAGCCCAGGCGGGGCAGAAACGCCAGGAGGGTGTATGGCGGCGTGTCGAGGTCCAGCGGGCGGGCTTCCACAGGCGCGGGCGCGTCTGCGTCCAGGGCGGGGGGCGGCTTCCTCCAGGTGGGAGGAGAGGAGGGAGGGAGGAGAAGAGGAGGAGGAGGGTGAGGGAGGTGGAGATGGAGAAGAGGAGGGGATGTAGGGGGGAGAGGGGGAGGGAGGTGGTTGGGGGGGAAGGGTGTCGGGGAGAGAGAAAGGGGGGGTGGGGGGTGATAGGGGAGGGTGCCCATAGGATGCCCGTGGGGGGTGGGGGGGGATAGGGGAGGGTGCCCATAGGAGGTGCCCATAGGGGTGCCCGTGGGGGGGAATAGGGGAGGGTGCCCATGGGGGATGGAACCCGTGGGGGGTGGGGACCTCTCATAAAAGAAACGCGTGTCCCCGTCCCGCGCGCGTGCTCGGGGCGGGGTAAAAAAATTTGCCATGACGGGATCGAAATGGCACCGGGATGTCAGCACGGGGTACACGGACCGACCGGGGTGTGTGGAGACGTGTAAAATCGAAAACGGGCACGTTCACGAGCGAGACGAGTTGCGCGAAACACGAAAAAACAAGGAAAACATTAATATCTCACAAGCCGGGCATCGAAACGAAATGTCGTAAAAACAAAAAGTGGGCAGGACAGTAGGGGGAAGACAGGGGAAACATTCAATGGGGGTTCCAGGGGGGTAAAGGGCGTTCACATGCAAAAACGTAAAAAACGGGTCCAAAAACGCAAACGAAAATTAATATCGGAAGATCTGTGCCTCAGAATAAGGTGCAAAAAGAAGGAAAAATGTGCAGAAGCACGTGCCTGACAATTCTATCATGTCAAAACATGGTTCCGACTGAGATAAGATGCGTTCGCATGGGAAAAACCCAAAAAACAAACCCAAAAATAGAATCGAAAATTAATATTAGACGAACCGCTTGCCGGAATGACATGCAGTAAAAAGAAAAAATGTCCGCAGGAAGGGGTGGCACAGGGTTGTCATGTGAGAACGCAGTTCCGACAGAAGTAGGAGGGGTGCGCATGCGAAAAACACCAAAAATACACCTGAAAACACATTTAAAAATTAATAACTAAAAATCCAGAAGTCGAAAGAGGGTGGAGGAAAAAGGAAAAAGATGGGGGAAGGCGCGGTGGACACGACTGTCAAATCAAATTGGAAGTCCGATGCAAACAAGGCAGGTTCACATGGAAAAATGTCAAAAAGACGCACAAAAAAGTCTCGAGAAACCGCAAAAATTAATATTGGACAAACCATGCATCAAAATGACACGGAGTAAAAAGAAAAAAGGTCAGAGGAAAAGTGGTTGTTAGGGCTATCATGTCAGATCACCGTTCAGAAGCAAGACAAGCGCGTTCACATGGAAAATCGACTAATGTACGCAAAATGCTTCAAAAATTAATAACTCGAGAACCGTGCACCGGAACAGGGGTTGGTAAAAAGGAAAAATGGTCAAGTCAAAGGGATGAACAGGCTAAGGTTGGATGTGGATTTCGGTGAACGTAGGGTACGTGCACATGGCAGGACAACAAAATCAGGGAATGAAGGAAAACTGCAAGGGAACAGCCGTGAGGGTGGGTGAAAAGGGAACGGGTGGGTGGGGAAGGGACCCCAGCAAGGTAAAAGCAAGTCATGGAATAGAAGCATTAGCAGATTGAGGCATAAGCAGAGGGGTATACAATATAGACGCGCAGGGACGCGTCCCCACACTTAAGACCTGAATGGACAGGGTTAACCGAGCAACAGGGATCTAGGACCACTCAACAGACCAACCGCTAACATCCCCACACTTAAAACATGACCGTCACTGACAAAACAAGGTGTAGGGTTAGAAAAACTTGGCCCATGTTGTAGAGAATCAAGGTTGAGTGTCGATGGCACGTCCACTGTCGTTGTCGGCTGCATGATGTACCAAGGCAACTTCACAGCACACGTCCTTCGTGGCAGGGACCACGCGGCAGCACCCAGGGAGGTAGCTGGTTGAAGGAATCGCAGGAAATTTGTCGATGGCGAGGGATATTGCACTCAACTCACAATCACTTATATGGAATGGAAGAGCAGTCACTCGCCCCATGACTAATATCACTCGAGGAAATCAAGATGAAAACCCATGTCTCACGTCCCGGTTTAGGAAGCGACAAAGGAATGGTGCAGAGGGAGTATGCCAGGGTGTACAGTTGATGGTGCATTAGTGCGTCCAACCCGTCTGGCATAGGTGCAAGCAGGAAGGCAAGGGAGCCTTACAGTGCAGTGTACAGAACAGAGTGACATGTCCTGTGCTGATGGCAGAGACCCATCTTGTGGGTGCATAGGGAAACGGGAACGTACCTGACTCCACAAGTCGTAACGTCCCTCAATCCTCACCTCTCGGTAATTGATTGAAGAAACTCTAGTCACACTCAGCCCACCCTCTGTCTCACGCTTTGTTGAAAAATATAGAGGGCAACCATGTCCTGAAACCCATTGATGTAATCCTCACGGTCACTTGTGCAAAGGTTGTATGCCTTGTGCGCAGTTGATGGTGCAACTGTGTATCCCGCCCTGTGTTGGCATACAGTGCGAGAAGGAAGGCCAGGGAGCCTTATGGTGCAGTGCACAAAAACAGATCGTGCTTTGTGCAGAACAATCCCAATCTCATCTCTTGCAACACATCTTCTGAGCACTTCATCTTTGCCCTTCTGTACAGTGCGCCGCCTAACAGGGTGTAGGGGGCTGATTCTAACATAAGCTTCTTCCTTTCTCGACTAGAAATACTAGGAGGGTACTGTTGGGTTGCAAGCAGATTGGCAATGTCTGCATACCAAGGGTTACAGTTTCTACCAGGAATAGGGAAGCATCAGGGAGGTCTGGATCATCCTGCTCCTCGTCTGCAATCTGTGGGAGACGCGATAGATGATCAGCCAGAACATGGGAATGACCAGGTTTGGTAATCACCTCAAAGTTGAACTCCTGGAATAGAAGGAGCCATCTCATCATTCATCCTTTCACGCCTGCTTTGTTCATCAGGAAGGACAGGGCCTCGTGATCCACATAAAATTTAAAGTGGGTAGACAGTAGGTAATGGCAAAACTTCTTTAGGGCAAACACCATTGCTAAGCACTCAAGCTCGGTCACTGTGTAGTTCCATTCCCTATTAGTGACTTTTTGGCTTGCATAGTAGATCGATTGATCTAATTTCGAGGGGCCCTTTTGACATAGGACAGCACCTAGCTCTTCAACTGATGCATCAGTGTGCACATGAAACTCCTTCGTCCAATCAGGAGGCTGTAGAATGGGTGCCTCAATCAGACACTGCTTTAGAATGTTGAAGGCTTTGTCACATTCTTTTGTCCAAATAAACTCTGCATCTTTCCTCAGAAGCTTGTGCAAGGAGATTGCCTTTGTTGCAAAATGGGCTATGAACCTTTTGTAGTAACCCACGTGGCCTAGGAATCCCCTCAACTATTTGCGGTTGGTGGGTGCTGTCAGAGCTGCAATCTTCTCGATCTTTGCAGGGTCTGTTGATATCCCTTGTGCAGAGACAATGTGGCCCAATAGAACTCCAGAAGAGACCCCAAAGATGCATTTGTCAGGGTTGAGGAAAATCCCATACTCCTGGCATCGGTCAAAGCATTGTTCCAAATGTCCCCACTGTAGACACAGAAATCCAAATATACCTCAATAAAGTCGTGCATATGATTTTGGAATGCGGCCATCATGACTCGTTGGAAAGTAGCAGGGGCATTGCAGAGCCCAAATGGCATCACTCGGTAAGCGTAGGTCCCCCATTCTGTGGTGAAGGTTGTTTTGGATTGGTCTTCTTTTGCTATCTGCACTTGGTTGTATCCACTGAATCCATCCAGAAGGGAATAAAGCTTATGTCCTGCCACTGTGTCCAATAGTTGGTCTATGAAAGGAATCGGAAAGTGATCCTTCTTGGTCTTGGAATTCAACTTGCGGAAATCCACACATATACGAAGCTTGCCATTCTTCTTGGGTACAACCACGATGGGTGAAACCCATTCACTATTTGCCACTGGATAGATAAACTCAGCTTCCAGAAGCTTCAGCAGCTCTGCTTTCACCAATGTGGAATAATTTGGGTTCATTCGCCTCTGTCGTTGCCGTACTGGCTTAGCATCAGGCTCCAAATCAATATGATGCTGACATATTGTGGGATCAATCCCCTTTAGGTCTTTGTAGGACCACGCAAACATGTCCAAATTCTATTTCAACAAGTTGTACAAGGTTGACAACTCCTCTTCTGGTAGGCTGCTACCCACCTTCAAGTGGTGTTCAGTGCCATCTGCATCCACAAAAGTTAACTGCCTTTCACCTTCTACTTCACAGATGAAGGTCCCATGGATGGCTTTTGGGTATAGATCCGACTCCTTCAAGGGGGTGGTATCCTCTTTTGATGTCCCACTAGACCCAACTTCTTCTTTTGGTGGAGACTTAGGTTGCTCCTTGAGATGTTGAAATGGGGTTAGAGCCATTTTGGGTTTGGTTTTAAGATTAGTTACCTCTTGGCTTGAAGACTTATCTTCTGATGACGAGTCCAGGAACATCACATAACAGGGACCCTCTGATGCCTATTGGAATCATGAGACTGGTGCTTGTTGGAACAGTGCATCATCATCATCTTTTCTTGGCAAAGGTGGGTGAGGGCGGCATGAGCCACTGCTGAAAGACAACTTGGTCTTCTTTAACCATTTCTTATAAATATTTTGCATATGAGAAAATCCATTTACCAGACCAAATGGTACCATCGCCATTCTGTCCCATAGCATGAGCTCGTCTGCTTCCGATGCTTCTGGAACTTCTTCTTCATATGTATCCTCTTCAGGTGGGATAGACTCTTCCGTCTCGCTTTCATAACCTTCTTCTTCCGTATCATCTCCATCCTCTTCGGTCTCTGTCTCTATCTCTATCTCTGTCTCTATCTATGTCTCTGTAGGAGCTCTGTAAGAGAAGAACAGGTTCTCTGTTTCATCTTCTGCCTCTGTCTCTGGCTTTGCTATGGCCATGTAACAGGGAGAGCAGTACATCCATGCTTCTATCTCACTATCAGAAGTGATTTCGAAAATCATTCCTGGTTCAGGCAGGAAGTATTCACCCATTGACAGGGACTTTGCATCTTTTGGGAGTTGGCTTACAGTATCCACTGTTAAGGAACGTGCCACTGTTTTCTTGGGAAGGATCTATTTGACAGCATCTTTGTCTGCTGATGTTCCATCTGTAGCCTCATTAGGGGAGTCAGAAGATAATTCCAAGGAGGTGGATCCATGTCCTTTTTGAGCACCATATAGCTTCAGCACCACTTTATTAGGTCCTCTATCCAAGGTCAAGGTTCCTTTGAACCAATCCGTCCTTGCTCTGGCTTCAAAAAGCCATGGTCTGCCCAGTAATAGGGGGTAGGATGTACCATAAGAGTTTGGCTTCACCACCAGATAGGTTAGCCAATAATATTTTCCAGCCACTGTAGTCTTCACATATGGGAGAATGCCCAAAGGCTTGATTCTGCTCTGATCCGCCAGTCTGATGAGCCATTGGGTGGATTGCACACCTTGTAGGCCTAGATCCTTCAGTGTCACATCTGTCATAATGTTCACTGATGAACCACCATCAATCAGTGCATTTGCAATAAAGCAGCCTTCAATCCACATGCCAGTCTCTGGGGTACTCGGATCTAGGAAGGCGTTAGCCACGTCCACTTCTTTGACAGGCTTTGGAGCTTTGTTGGACTTTATTGCTGTTGAGGGAGCAATCCTTAAGCCACCTCTTCTTGTCAGTATACTTTTGAACCTTTTTCGGCAATTGGGAGACAACATCAATAATTGTCGGAATGTGAGGTTTGGTTTAAAGGTATCTAGATCTCTGACTAGATCGTATTCCTTAATAGGATCCACTGGCTTCTCTAACCGGTTAGGGAATGGGGCAACACCCATTTTCATTTTCCTTCTTTCTTCCAATAGGGGCATCCTGGGGACTTCTTCTGCCACTTGTGGCACTTCCTCCTCTTCTATCTCCTGGACCTCTGGTCCTGTTCTCTGGAATTGTCTCTGTGACTCTCTGTGGCATTGTAGTGCTCTGTACGGCACTGTCAGGCTCTGTTTTGTTCTGTTCTTTTGGTGGAAGATTGAACTTCACTATTCTGGCAGGAGGATTATTTTCTTTCTGGATAGGTGGTTCCTTCTTCTTTGCACGCATGATGGCAGCAACTTCCAATTCCACTAAATTGGAGGTAGGCTCTTGGGCCTTGGACGGATTATCAGTAGCACTGTTTTTCATTGGGGCTGGGCTTGGACAGTCTTTTGCAGTGTGGCCTTCTCCTTTGCATCGATTGCATAAGGGATTGTAATCCACAGACCTTTTGGGATTTGGACAATTTGGTGAAATGTGTCCCTTTTCTCCACATCTATAACACTCCACTTCTGATCTTTGACCACCGTTAGACTGTCTTCCTCTGTAACTTTGAGAGGGAAACCTCCTTGGACCAAAATTAGGACCAAACTCTCTAGGATTGGGTCAAATATCCTGTGTTGTCATTTTGGATTCCAGCAAGTTGAATCTTGCATCTTCTTCCTTCCTTCTCCTATCATGCATCTCCTTCAGAGAGCAAATATCCTCTGTATGGTTCTTCCGCAAACAGTAGGAATAGAAAGCTCCAGGGACTATTGGCTTTCGTGTACATTCAGTGGCTAAATGGCCTGCTTGATGACACTTACCATACCAAGTATTTGACCGCATCACATCTCTTCCTGCTCCTGCAACGTTGGATATGCTAGCAATATTCACTTTCAGTGTTTGTAGCTGCTTTGTAATCACATCCATCAACTCCTTTTTGATATTTGCAACTGAGTTGGATAAATAATCCTTCAAGCTTTCTCCTCCTAAGGTACTGGCAGTAGGGTTTTGAGGAGTCTCTGTAATCACTGCATAAACAGGTTGGGCTGGTGCAGAGGGGTCTCTGTTCTGATTCGGATTCAGAGCTCCTGTTTGAACTGGTGGTTGTTGGCTCCAGTTGGTAGGGTTCCACTATTGCTACTGATTTGGCATTGGGGAAATTGGTTGGGACCATTGTTGTTGTGGTTGAACCATCATTTGAGGCATTGATTGTGGCCACTGTGGATTTGGTGCACTGTACTCTGATATTGGGGGCATCTGTTGGTAGGGATAGGGGACTGTCCTTGGAACTGCATTTGCTAGGTACATCATTCCTGGAATCAGAGGAGGTAGGACTCCTCTTCCTGGATTCATCACCAATCTATCTTCCACTTCATTGTACAGTCTTGCACCTTTTGTTGCAGCTTGCAGTGTGGCTGGTCTTTGCAGCTCCACAAACTTACGGACTTCTGGTTGTAATCCTCTGAGAAACACTCCCTTCTGAATGCCATCATCTAAATTATGGTTAGTCCATCTCTTCAGGATGGATTCCATTCGTGAGACATAAGCTTCTACTCTTTCTCCAGAGGACTAACTTAAATTCATAAATTCCTCTCGCATCCGCTCTTCAAAACCTTCACGCCTAAATTTAGTGAGGAAGGCCAACTTCAGGTCGTCCCATGTGCCAAAAGTTCCTGCTGCTTGTCTCTCATACCACTGAAACGCCGCGCCCTTGAAAGTGGCGGGGAATATTGCTAACCAATGCTCAGGGGTTCTGGCATTGTTAGCCACACATGCTACCATAAACTCTGCTACATGAAGATCAAGGTCTTCATTGTACTCTCCCTTAAAAACTGGCAATGGAACTACATTCGCTGGCCTTTCATTAATATTTCCAGGACGGATCTGGCTTGGAAGTGGACCTCCAATAGGAGGAGGAAGGGCTTGATGTGCCATTGGGACTTCTGTAAAGAGTTCCGCAAGGGCATCAAAAGAGGCTTCTGTGCGAGCTCATTCTCGGCTTTGATTCTTGCATTCTCTCTTCTTACGTACCTCTGGACTCGTTCTAATGCTTGCCTCTTTATTGCATCGTTCATCAGGGGGTTGGCTCCACTATGTTGTTAGTGCTTCACAGAGGGATAACAGAAGGCTTCAGTCTCTGGAGGAATCTCTTGCCAACATTTCTTCTACTTCTTCCTTTTCAATGTCTCTAAATTCTGCTTTCATGCCACTGCACAGAGGAAGGTATTCGGTTTTGAAGGTGTCAAAATGCATACGTCTAAGCATTGTGGTGGTGCCATCATCATAGTAATGCCAGCTTCTGATGGTTTCAACAGTGTATGTTGTGAAAAACACTCTGTCTACCAACTTCCAGTGGGTTGCCAATTGAACAAACAAAAGATTGTTAGTGCACCAAGCATCCCATGTATCTTGCTGTTGAGCATCCACGAACAAATTCCAACTTTTTTTCTTCTTGTCTTCGTAAGCCTCTATAGACCAAGACTCCTGAAGCTTCTTCACAATCTCCCACTTGATGATGTCTGGAAACTTCTCAATGAATGCCAAACCTTCCATGTATGGTCATTCTCTCTGTTTCTGCTCTTCAGTTTGTTCCCAAATAGTTTGCCACCAAGATGCAAGTTTCTGCTGCTTCAACAGGAAGAGGAAACTGTCCACCACATAGAGCATGCATCATGATGGTGATGTGTTTCCGCCATTGTGGGATGAAATTCTTGTGGAAAGTGGCTTTGATTATGAGAAATTCAAACTCTTCAGTGGAAGAAGGAACTTTACAAACATCCATTGAATTCTTCTCTTCTTGACAATGCCATTTCCTTCATTTTCAGCCTCTTTTGGTGCTTGTTGATGGCAAGTTTCCCCGATTGCGCATCAAAAACATGGAGCCCCAAGAGGAACACCAAGGAAAAAGGAATTCTCTTGCAAGAAAATCTATCTTGTAACATCAACAAGCTTTTATTTCATTCTTTTGATCATCAAAACAAAGAAAACAACAATTCTTCACACAGCATCATAGTAGATTTCTCCCACGGATTTAATAGAATCAACCATATTCTCCAACATCTTCACAAAATCCATCAATAGAACAAAGAAAGCAAAGAATACACCATCTTTGAATGGAAATACATCACATAGTATTCATCTTCAATGTCTTCATAGTCTTCTCTTTCAATCTCTCATATACAATCACACTGTTTTGATAGAATTGACTATCTCTGACTCTCTCTCTCTCTCTCTCCATCAATAATACATCATATCCTCACTACAATAACTCAATAATAACCCTCAATAATCCTTCTTAGGTCGTGGATGCACCTCCCAAGAGGTATGTCTGATATGAAGAGGCACCAGAGCCACTACAGTGACTATTCATAGCTCACCACTGTCACTTCACTCCAGTCTTTACTTGAGTCTTCAGCAACTACTTCTTTGAATTCTTTTAGCTCTTTTGCACTTGTATTAACCTCTTTCCAAGGATAGAAAACTTTCCCAAGCTACACTCTCATCCAACAGAACACATACAGAAGCATACAGAAGGTCTACAGAGGCTAACAGAAGCTCAACAGAGAGTTACAGAAGGTCAACAGAAAGCATCAGAACCTCATAACTCATACCAAAACCATTCCAAACCATCAAAAATCACTCAATAAGCTTCCAAACAATCTCAAACCCTATCAATCAATACTCCATCCTTCCATATACAGAGAGAAAACAGAACAAAATAGAAGCTCAACAGAAGCTATCAGGACCAAATAGAACATATCAGAACATCATCAGGACTTCACATCTCTACTAATAAACATCATGAGCTTAATAAAACCATTCCAACCTATCCAAAACACTCTCAAATCACTTCCAAACCAATCAATCATCTCATAAAATCAACCATTCAGCTCTCAAAAACAACAAAAATCAGCCAAAAAATAGGTCATTTCAACACTCAACAGTCACTTTTGAGATTCTCCCAATGATAGATTTTTCTAACTGTATTGAGAGTTTTGGCATAGCCAGGATGTCTTGAAAATGGGGAATCATGAAGCTTCCCATAGTATCTTGTTTTTAAGTTCTTGACTTGAAGGAATACATAATCTTGTCCTGAAGTAGAAATTTTTTTTGTTAATAGAGAAGTTAAGATACTTTGTCTTAAGCTTAGAATTTTGTTCCTTATTCTAAATTTCCTTCAGCATTTGTTGATATTTGGGATCATTATTCGCCTTCTCCTTGGCTATCTCGATGATGGGATTGCTAGGCATTGATATCATTGTAGCTAGTGTTTTAGCTCTAAGAGGTTCTTCTGAGATAAGTGCATTGAGAAATGATTTATAGCTTAAAGTATTTGCAATTACATTCTCTTTGCCTAGTCTATGTTTGATCTCAAAATCATACTCTTGCAAGACTTCAATCCACCGATGTTGCCTCATATTTAGATCTGGTTGAGTGAAGATCCATTTAAGACTTTTATGGTTGGTGACCAGTGAGAATTTCTTCCCGAGTAGATAATGTCTCCATAACTTAAGACCTGGATAATTGCAAGTAATTCCAGGTCATGAGTAGCATAATTTCTCTCGTGAGTCTTCAATTTTCTGGAGGAATATACTAATGAATGTCCTTCCTACATGAGTACACATTCCAAGGCAAGAGAACTCACATCGGTCACCACTTTGAATTCTTTGCTAAAATCGGGTAGTTTGAGGATCGGGGCTGCAAATAAGCTTTTATCAAAGCTAGACTGTTCAACTTGGGTCCATTTAATGGCAACTTTCTTCTTGAGTAGGCCAATGAGAGGTGCAACAATCAAGGCATAATTCTTGATAAAGACCCGATACCATCCTATTAAACCCAAAAAGCTATGAACTTCGCTTACAATGGTTGGAGATAGCCAATCTTGTATACCCTTGACCTTGGTGGCGGATCTACTAAAATTCTCTTTGTTGAAACTATAAACCCTAAATATTCGATTTGCCTCTTGAAGAACGCACACGTCTTCTTCTTAGCATACAACTTGTGAGTCCGCATTTGTCTCAAGAACTATTCATGTTGTGACTCGTGACTTCCTTCATCCTTGGAATATGTTAAGATGTCGTCAAAGAATACAAGGACAAAATCGTTAAGATAAGGTCTGAATATATCTTGCATTAATTTGTTGAAGATAGCAGGGGTGTTTGTTAATCTAAATGACATTACGATAAACTTGTAATGATCGTACCTTGTGCTAAAAGCAGTTTTTGGGATATCTTCTTGCTTGATTTTGATCTGGTAATACCCTGATTTGAGATCAATCTTGGAGAAAATATTTGCTCCTTGTAGTAGATTAAGTAGTTCGTTGATCCTTGGAATCAGATACTTATTCTTGATCGTTACCGAATTTAGCCCTTGATAATCAATGTAGAGACAGAGAGTCGCATGCTTCTTTTTCTGAAATAACACCAGAGCTCCCTAGGGTGAGTTACTGGGTCTAATGTATCCCTGATCTAATGCTAATAAACTCACATTTCATCTAGGGAATGTCAAGTGGTGGAGTTTTCATGGTAACTTGACACATTCAGATTTTACCCTATGGCAATTTAGACATTCTGTGACATACTTAAGTACATCACCCTCCTTGAATTTTTGCTAGTAATAGCTTTTCTTGACAACATTAAGAGTTTTTGCATATTTGGGTGTCTTGAAAAAGGAGAATCATGTGCTTCCCAAAGTATCCTTCTCTTGAGAGTGTGACTTGAAGGAATGCATAGTCTCATTTTGAAATAAACAAGTCCTTCATCTTCATTTGTAGAGAATTCTTGATACTTAGTGTTGAGTTTGGGATATTGTTCCTTATTTTGAACTTTCCAAAACAATTGTTGATAGTCTGGGTCCTTATTTACTTCATCCTTAGTGAACTCAATGATAAGATTAGTTGGCATTGATACCATTGTAGCCAGAGTTTTTGCCTTGGATGCTTCTTCTTCAGATAAAAGCATTAAGGAAGGCTTTATGACTAGGAGCATCTGCTACTACATTTTCTTTACCAAGTTTAAACTTAATTTCAAAGATCCTGCAAAATTTTGATCCACCATCGTTGCCTCATATTAAGATAAGGCTGAGTAAAAATCTAATTAAGACTTTTTGTTGGGGTAAAGGCGCCGCCCCGTGTATTACTACACTGACAGTACCCGCCACTGCACACTGCAGGTGGCGGGCGCCCGTCACCTCACTTTATTCTTTACATTCATTTTTTAGTGTGACTAGTAAATAAAGGAAGGCCCGGTCACACATTGTGACTGTTGGAGTTCCCATTTCTTGTCTCTCTCTTTCTTGCTCTTGCTCTCCCACCATAGCTCGTGTGCAAGCTTCGATCCTTCTCACCTTTCAACTGGTATCAGAGCTTGGCTTCCTCTTGCTCGAGCTCAAATCGGTGCTTCTCTACCTTTGCATCGACTCCCTTCACGCATTGGATCTCCATCCCGGCAGCCATATCCGATCTCCCCGAGCTCCCGTCATTCCCCGGCTTCCTGAGCACCTTTCCGGCCTATTGAGGCACCTTCAAGGCATTGATACTGAGGTATTTGATCATTCTTTCAGGGATTTATTTCAATCTATAGGTTGCAAATAGCAAGGGCAGCCATGGCTTCAAACCCTTGAAGCTTATTCCCCTCATATTGTGCCTTACACCTATCAAGGCTCAAAAGAGGCTTGTCGTAGGCCTTTAATAGGCCCTTCTTGAGCCCCCCATTACCCCCTTTTCAGCCCATGTGGAGCAGCAGCAAGTTCAGCACCAACAAGGCAGATTGCACCATTTTTTTCCAGGCTGTTAGCTCTCATCTACTTCAGCTCCACACTTGGCCATTGCTTCTTGCTCTCTACCTTGATCAAGAGGGCTATAGACTTCATGTTTGATGTCATTCAAGCTTTGGGCATTGGTCTTGATCATTCGGGGCTGATTTCTTCAGATTTGGGACTATCATAAATTGTGATAACAGGCTGAAAACAGGGCAGCACCATTGGCATTAGCATTTGTTGCTTATACTCCATTCCGGTTGTGCTATTTGATGCCCGTATGCGGTCTACATGATGCCTAGTGCCTTGGGAATGTATGCACATGATTATGCCATGATTTTGGCCTGAAATATTGGCTGATTTGGGACTGTTATTTACTATTATACAGTGCTGGAAACAGGGTAGCCACACTTGGCATTGGCATTTGATGCTTATACTCTACTCCGGTTACCTTATTTGATGCCCGTATGCGGTCTACATGATGCCTAATGTCTTGGGAATGTATGCATTCGATTTGCCCATGATTTGGCATTGTTTTTGGGCTGGAAATTGACAGTTTTGGACTGTTTAGAGCTGCTGTACATGAGCGGGCTGAAGCTCATTTGTCACATGTATTGCTTCTCTATCGATACCGGATGTATGCTATGGGTTATGTCATGATGTATTACACTTTGGGGATCGACTTCGAACTCATGATCGTGATTCCGGAATGCTTTTGAGCATCGCATTTGCTCCGTTGTTATTGGTTTGTCATTGGCAGTTTGGTCGACTTGACTAGCATTTGGGCCGCTTATGCCTATTGTCTGTACTTGACGGATAAGCTCTATGCATTACATGCTTTGGTCCGTGGTTGATGCCTCTTAGTTCATCCATGCTTGACAGATATTTTGGAGCTCCAATTTGGATGTTTTGAGCACTTCCGACTCACAGGGATATTGAATTTGGCTTGCTACTGGATGTATTGACTTGACAGAGATCTTGCCATTGGGATTATGTCTTGCTTAGTGGTTGCTACATCAGTTGCTTCATGTATATCATGCTCTTGGGAAGCATATGACGCATTGACTTGGTCACTTGTCACTGGTACTTTGTCTTGGGTTGCTTGAGCCCTTAACTCGATTGTACGCCTTTTGTGCCAGTGGGAGCATCTTGCATGCTTACTTGACCTTGAGCACAGATTACATGCTATTGGACCAGTCTATGTCATTGAGCAGTTATAGATGTATTGAGACTTTGGGATTATACTCTGACAATTGGATGTTGCATTGAGTATATGTCTTGGTTCACAGGATGCTTATGAGCCGAGTCTCAATTTTGGATCCGCTTTCTTTTGAGCAGACACCTATTTGTGTCAGGTTTTGGCAGTTGGTTCTACATTTTGCCTAGATTGTCTGGGGTATGCCTCTTACTAGCATATGCTATTTGACATCTCTCGGTGTTATGCTCATGTATTTTCACTGTCATTTGGCTTTGCTTTGTCCTCTTTATGCCGGCTTTGGACCTAGCATTGTTTAGTTGACATTAGATCCAGTTTTGGGACAGTTTGCTCTCATTATTGCAATTCTGAAATTTATTACAGCAATCATTTATTGGTGGACTGAGTAGTATTTTTTATGCTGAAATATCCTGATTTGATATACCGCACCTAGTACTAAGTGGCCAGCATCTTTTGGCACACTTTTCTCGCCATTTGGAGCTCATTTCAGTGGATTTTGGGCATTTTTTGCAGTAAAACAACCAGTAGTTTTACATAGTCTGTGCATTTCCATCCTGCATTATGGCGTCCTCTTCGATTGATAATGCCATATTTAACATCACAAAGTTGGATGGTACCAACTACTCTTATTGGAAGAGTCAAATTTGGCAGGTCTTGGTGCAGAAATCTCAGATTAAGCCACTTCGGTTGAGTGGAGAGCAGCCTGAAACTATGGACAATGACGACTGGCTTGAACTTGATGAGCTATGCAAGTCCATGATTGTATTGTCTCTCACTGAACAGGTACATTATAATGTATTTGAGGAAGCACAGAGTGCATGGGATCTATGGAATAAGATCAAGAATCTTTATGATAAGAAAAGTCCGGCGAGTCAGATGTATTGGTTAAAGCAGCTTATGGATCTGCGCATGAAGGGTAATGCGACTATGTCTGCTCACTTGAGCTAGTTCCATGCTATATTGAAGAACCTGACTTCGCAGGATATCACCTTTGGAGAGGAAGTAACTCTTCTTTTCTTGCTTGGGACTCTGAATGAGTCATGGGATGTATTCCGCACTGCCCTATGTGCCTCTAGTGCTACTCTGAAACTGAATGATGTTGAGAGTGCTCTTCTACAGGAAGAGGTTAATCACAAAAACTTGGATGCCTCTCGTGTTTCACATGCTTTGACAGTTAGAGGCAGGAATGACAGGAATGAACGTGGTAATAATCGTGGCCGTGACTCAGAGAAGGGTCGGTCTAAATCTCGTGGAAAGTCGCGTGGGCGCAACGCTAATGTCACTTGTCATCATTGTGGGAAAAAGGGCCATATCAGACCACAGTGTCATGAGTTGCGCAATGAGAAGCACAATGAGAAGCGCAAGGATAAGGGGAAAGAGAAAGTGTAGGAGAAGTCCTCTGATCGCAGCATAGTACCTGCGAAGTCCAGCGTCAAGATTGAAGAAATTAATGTCATGCAGACCGAGGATTCTGATGGTAGTGATGAGTTCATACTTGCAGCTAGTTCTTCTGATGCTTCACACTTGACTGAGACACCTAGTATGTATGCATAGTGCTGGTTATTGGATTTAGGTGCGTCCTTCCATGTGACGCCTTACCGTGAGTGGTTTCACTCTTACCGTACTGTATCTGGATCAGTCAGACTTGGAGATGACAGGTCTCTTGATATTGTGGGCTGTGGAGATATTTAGTTGCAGCTTTTCACTGGCAGTTCCTTTTTGCTCAGGGATGTACGTCATGTACCTGCGCTTACGCGTAGTCTTATGTCTGCAGGACAGTTGGATGATGTAGGGTTTCATGTCTGTTTTGGGGATTCTGCCTGGAAGATTACCAAAGGCAGACTTGTGCTTGCTAGAGGCGCCAAGGCTGGCAGCCTCTATCCTCTTGTTGTATCTGGGTCTTCTGTAGACCATGTTTTGGCAGTGGGCTCTATCCCACATGTATCACTTTGACATGCCCGTTTGGGGCATATGTCTTTGAAGGGAATGAAAATGTTATCTGGTTTGCAGTATCTTCCGCCTTTGGACTATGCACGTTTTGACTCGTGTGATCATTGTCTTTATGGTAAGCAGAATAGGTCTACGCATAAGAAATCGGGTAGGCCATGCGTGAGTGAGCCCTTGGCTTTGGTGCATTCATATGTTTGTGGGCCCATGCCGTGTATGTCTATGGGTGGCGCGAAGTACTTTGTTACCTTCATTGATGATTTTTCTAGGAAAGTGTGGGCTTATCCCATAAAGCAAAAGTCCGATGTCTTGGCAGTCTTTCAGCGTTGGCTTGCTCTTGTTGA
The DNA here is from genome assembly GCF_053477565.2 of Lygodium microphyllum. Taxonomy (NCBI): domain Eukaryota; kingdom Viridiplantae; phylum Streptophyta; class Polypodiopsida; order Schizaeales; family Lygodiaceae; genus Lygodium; species Lygodium microphyllum. The sequence goes on along the minus strand of NC_141139.1, from coordinate 41,628,479 downwards.
GAACCAGAATGGGTATAGGCTGAAATACCTTAGGACTGACAATGGGGGAGAATATGTCTCACGTGCTTTTGAGTAGTTTTGTGATGACAGGGGTATTAAGCGTCAGTTGACGGCCCCTTACACCCCCGCCCAGAATGGTTTGGCTGAGCGCATGAACATGAATATTCAGGAGCGTGTCTGCTCTATGCTTAGCCATGCAGGCCTACCACAGAGCTTTTGGGCTGAGGCAGTTAGTACGGCAGTGCATGTCATAAACCGATCGCCTTCTAGTGGATTGGATTTCCAGGTTGCAGAGAAAGTTTGGGCTGGTAAGCCACCCTCTTATGCGCATCTCCGTGTCTTTGGATGTGAGGCATTCTGCCATGTGCCCAAGGACAAGAGAAGTAAGTTGGATCCAAAGAGCATTAAATGCATCTTTCTTGGTTATGGTGATTCAGGAGAGATGGGCTATCGCCTATGGGATCCGCAGGTGCGGAAAATAGTACGCAGCCATGATGTCTTCCATGAAGACAAGATGCACAGGCAGCCTGAGAAAGTGGTTGAGATCCGCATAGTGATCTTTCAGGAGGAGCCTAGAGCTCCTGCACAGCCAGTTGGACAGTCTACAGCTGTAGCAGATGCTCATGGTCAGGGTGTTGGACAGTCAGTTGGGCAGGCAGCAGAGCCTGCAGTGAGACGGTCTGCTAGAGACAGACGTCCACCTGATAGATTTCAGCCCTCTATGCATTATATTTTGGTTACAGATGCAGGAGAGCCTTTCACTTATGATGAGGCTATGCGCAGGGTGACAGTCACTCCTGGGAGAGGGCTATGTAGTCTGAGATCCACTCCTTGCATAAGAATGAGACTTGGGATTTGGTTGCCTTGCCTAAGGGCAAGAAGGCTTCGCCATGCAAGTGGGTGTACAAGCTGAAAAGTACCCTTGGACACCCGAAGCCGGCATACAAGGCTAGATTGGTAGCAAAGGGTTTTAAGCAGGAGCATGGTGTAGACTTTGATGAGGTCTTTTCTCCTGTGATTAAGATGACCACCTTGCGCTTGGTCTTGGCTTTGGTTGCTCAGCTTGACTTAGATCTATATCAGATGGATGTCAAGACGACTTTCTTACATGGAGACTTGCATGATGAGATCTATATGGAGCAGCCTAAGGGCTTTGCAGAACCTGGCAGGGAGCACCTAGTGTGCAAGTTGAAGAAAAGTCTTTATGGCTTGAAACAGGCACCTAGGGAATGGTATCATAAGTTTGATGCCTTTATGCAGTCACAGGGCTACATCAGGAGTGCTATGGATCCGTGTCTTTACACGAAGAAAGCCCGTGATGGTTCATTGCTTATTTTGGTACTCTATGTCGATGATATGTTGATAGCAGGGAAAGCTCATGATGAGCTAGATGCTCTTAAATCTCAGCTGAAGAAGAGCTTTGAGATGAAGGATTTGGGACAGGCCTCTCACATACTTAGTATGCGCATTAGACGTGACAGGCATCAGGGACTCCTCTACTTGTCACAGAGGGAGTATATTCATAAAGTCCTTGAGCGCTTCCGCATGCAGGACGTAAAGCCTATTGGCTGTCCATTGCCTTCTTATGTGAAGGTATCACAGGCCGATTGTCCGCAGACAGATGAGCAGAGGGCCGAGATGGCCCAGATCCCTTATGCTTCAGCCGTGGGCAGTTTGATGTATGCCATGATAGCCACTCGTTCAGATATTGCCTTTGCAGTTGGTGTTGTGGCACGCTATATGGCTACACCTAGTAGGAAACATTGGGATGCCGTGAAGGGTACCATGAGGTACCTGAAGGGCACAACAGATATGTGTATTTGCTATGGCAGCCAGGATACAGGGGTCATGGGGTACACTGACCCCGACATGCAGATAGTAGGAAGTCCACTTCTGGCTATGTATTCACCTATGCTGGAGGTGCTGTCTCTTGGATGTCCAGGATTCAGAAGTGTATGGCTTTGTCTACCACTGAGGCCGAGTATGTTGCATCCACTGAGGCTTGCAAGGAGGCCATATGGCTAGGCCGTCTAGTTGCTGACCTTGGGATTGATGCTATACCTACACTGCATTCGGATTCTATGAGTGCCATTCAGTGGCTAAGAATCCGGTCTTCCATGCGAAGATGAAACACATTGAGGTGAGGTATCACTTCATACGTGGTGTCGTGGAGGACAAGTCTGTTGACCTTGTCAAGATCTCCACTGACGAGAATCCTGCAGATCTGCTCACGAAAAGCCTCACTACTGAGCACTTTGCCTTCCTCAGGAGATTGATGGGCGTTGGATGAGATGATGCCTTTCCTCATCCCTTGTACCTATGTACTGTTGTATTGTCTTTTTCTTTTCTTTTCTCTCTCACTGGGGTAGATTAGCCTTTAAGTGGGAGGTTGTTGGGATAAAGGCGCCGCCCCGTGTATTACTACACTGACAGTACTCGCCACTGCACACTGCAGGTGGCGGGCGCCCGTCACGTCACTTTATTCTTTACATTCATTTTTTAGTGACTAGTAAATAAAGGAAGGCCCGGTCACACATCGTGATTGTTGGAGTTCCCATTTCTTGTCTCTCTCTTTCTTGCTCTTGCTCTCCCACCATAGCTCATGTGCAAGCTTCGATCCTTCTCACCTTTCACTTTTATGATTAGTGAATAAAGAAAACTTATTTTCAAGCAAGTAATGTCTCCATAATTTGAGAGCATAAATCACAGCTAACAACTCCAAGTTGTGAGTAGCATATATCTTTTCATGGGCTTTCAATTTTCTTGAAGAGTAAGCTATGGGATGATCTTCTTGCATTAGTATTCACCCCAACGCAAGAGAGCTGACATTTGTGACAACTGCAGATTCCTTGCTTAGCCAGGTAGCCTTAAGATAAGAGAAGTTTACCAAACTATGCTTTAGTTGCTCAAAGCTAGAATGTTCAATTGGCATCCAGTTAATGGCGACTTGCTTTTTGAGTAGGTCTATAAGACGTGTTGCAATTTGTGCGTAGTTTTTGATGAATATCCTATACCATCCTATTAGACCTAGAAAACTTATCACTTCCTTCATAGTGGTTGGGGTGGCCAATCTTGAACATCTTTGACCTTGGCATGATTTACTAATATACCTTCAGTAGACACTATGAATCCCAAGTAATCAATTTTCCTTTTGAAGAAGGCACACTTATTCTTCTTGGCATACAACTTGTGTACTCTCATTGTCTCCAAGACAATGCAAAGATGTGGTTCATGATCTTCTTCCTCCTTAGAATAAGTTAGGACGTCATCAAAGAAGACAAGAACAAAGTCATCAAGATGAGGTCTGAAAATGTCTTGCATTAACCTGTTGAAGGTAGTTGAAACATTTGTAAGCCCAAATGACATCACAATGAATTCGAAATGACCGTATCTTGTGTTTAAGGGAGTTTTAGGAATATCTTCATCCTTGACTCTGATCCGATAATATCCTGTGACAGAAGATCAATCTTAGAAAAGATCATTGCTACTTGTAGACGATCAAGAAGCTCGTCTATCCTTGGGATAGGGTACTTATTCTTGACTGTTATTTTGGTTTAGCCCTCGGTAGTTGATACAAAAACAAAGAGTTCAATCTTTCTTATTTTGGAATAATATTAGAGCTCCCCATGGTGAACTACTTGGCCAAATATACCCTTGTTCTAGCAGTTGTTTGATTTGTTCTTTTAGTTTGATGGCTTTAGGAATAGACATTTTGTAAGGTCTTTTTGAGGAGCAGCTCTCCTGGAACAAGTTTGATCTCATTATCAACTTCTCTTTCTGAAGGTAACTCAGTTAGCTCTTTAGGAAATATGCTAGCATACTCTTTTAACCAAGATGGTTCTTCTTCTGTTTGACTATCTTGATTTACCTTGTTAAGTTTGATCAAATAAAGAGGTAATCCTTTCTTCAAGCCTTTCACAATTCGAGAAGCTTTTTCTAATTGAACTTTAGGTTTCCCTATTTCACCTTATGTAGTTGCTATTTCACCATTCAAATCTTGAAATGTGACTTGACCTTTTCCACAATGGATATGAGCATAATTGTGAATTAGTCAATCCATTCCCAGTAAACATTCATAAGCTCCTAAGTTTATTACTTTGAACCTCATACTTGAAAGGTTTTCTCCTAGGTTAAACTCTACCTTGGCAGTTTGCTGTGTAGAAAGTACTTCTTTTCCATTTGCTAATTCCACAAGCAGCTTTGATGCATTTACTGTATCTATTCCTAACTTCTTAGCACACTTCGGTGAAATAAATGAGTGTGTATTTCCACAGGCAATCAAAACTTTAAATGATTTACCTCAATGACTAGTTGGTATCTGTATTGCCAAATTTTGATGATTTGGACTTCTCCTATGGAATGCAACATGAACAATTGCTCTTTCAATATCTTCTTCCATAGTAGGGTCTTCTTCCTTATTAGTCTCTTTTAGGGTAATATTTAATGTTCTTCCTCTTGCCATAGCTACTTGACCACGACCTTGGGCACCTCTTCCTTGACATTGAAATTGGCCTTGGCGATGGTTTCCACCAACCTTTGCACAATCTCTATAAGAAGTTGGGAAGAATAAGGATTTAGTGTAAAAATAATATTGATGTTATGCCATGTCACACTGACATTGGTATAAAAGGAGAGGACATGTAAATTTTCACATCTTTTTGACACATTAATATAATTAATGTCCTTCTCTCCCATCTTGCTCATAGCTTCTATGCCTTCTATCTCTTTCCTATCTTTCTCTCTCCAATTCTAGTCTTTCTCTTCTCGTCACTCTCTTTCTCTCTAATCCTGCAGTCTTTCTCTCTCCTCTGTCTCTCTCTCTAGTCCACTCTTTGACAAGTGGTATCAGAGCGTTGGTCTTTGATCCGTTTTTCCTTCTTTTTTTAGTCCTATTTTCTCCATCAAAAACCAATTTCAGACAAGTACTTGGTAAAGACAGTGACTAGTGGAGGGGTGCAGACCATCTACAGTTAGTAAGAGACTACATCTGGAGATCTTCAAGGTTGGATATGGCAGCAGGAGGCTAAAGTAGTAGGTCATCATCAAATTTCATGCAAAAATAGAAGTAACTAGGAAAGAAGAGTTAACCGGGCTTAGTTTAGGGTTAAACTCCAATTACTTTTCAAAAGAGAGCTTCTATTCTCTCTCTTCCAAGATTTTGGCTGAAGCTTTAATGGTGGATGCCAAGAAACCCCTCAAGTTCCCTCTCTACTGATCATTTTTCACAGCCAAACCATGGGGCAAAGATCCTTCATCTCTTGTGCTTCAGATTGAGTACCCTAGTTAGGTGATTGATGCAGCAGTTGGAGTAGCAAGCAACCCAAAATTTGCATTAAAAAATGCACTGAATTCCCTGCTCTAATCCTCTAACACAGCAGGGTAGCCATAGCCACAAACCTGGAAGCTCAAATTTCTTCAAATTTTAGACTTCTCCGACCTCCAAGGCTTCTCTAGTACCATGTACAAGTTGGATAGACTCCAAGATTGAAGACATTGTAGAGACTTCAGCCCATGGAGCATGTTGGAGCTCATATTGAAGGTTTATTTTGGGGCTTTCCTTCAAGAGGCTTGAATCTTTGGTATTCAAGTGTTCAAGCATTCAAGCAAGCTCGGGACATTGTTTCTTCACAGATTTGATCATATTGGAGCTCATATGGACTGATTTAATGGATATTTGAAGCTTCATGGTGGATTTTGAAGAATTCTTCCATCAATGGGATTGGAGCTGACATCTATCATCCTCTTCAAGCTTAATCAAGGTATTTCTCTTGCTTAATCTCTGAAATCTCTCAATAATCCACTTGCTAATACTTTTTCACTTGTTGATGAGAGATTATTGATCAATTAATTCTTTGAATTGATGAATAGATAAGAGATTAGTACTATTTCCATTAATCTTAGCCTATTCCATTGAATTTTAGTATTGATTCAATCATAACCTCATCATAGGTATCATTTGTCAAGTTTGATGCATAACCTTGACTTGTTTGGTTGAATTCTTTTGGCCAAGTTGAAATATTGTAAAAGGCTAAGTACTAAAGCAATTAGTGAGCCACTGAATTGCATTGGTAAGACCTCTCCTTATCCAAATTTTCCTGATTTCATTCAATTGCATCTCATAAATGGGGCTGAATGAATATTTCAGCAATGCATTTCATACTGATTGATTAGAATAGAATGCCATTTCCATGTTGATATACCCATCAAGGAAAAATGTGGATGCCGAGGGAGATAGTGGAACAAAAGAGAGGTGACCCTCCCTCACTATCAAAGATCCTGAAGTGGTGCAACCAATCAACTGGGGGGGAACTTTGCCCACCTCCTGGTGATTTGGAGCCCATGTAGGGAGCCTTTCATGCCTTTTTATACCTAAAAAATGTACAAAGAGTGGAGAATTGAATATTGAAGAGTTTCCAAAGACTCAAGTATCTTCCGAATCAAAACAGGGCAAATAGGGATTTTATAGGGCACTACATGGCATTTACAGGTTGTTACAGGTACACCCTTCATTACTGAAGTATAGGTACAGGTACTAAAGGGTACCCATAGGCCCTACTCAGCCTTCTATAGGGTTTGGTAACCATTTGGGGTTACTATTTTACCTTATAGGGTCAAAACAGGGAATTCACAAGTCAAAACAGGGTGTAGGCCTGGACAGTTCAGACTCAAAGATTGAGTTGCAGAATTTTCAGTTCTAAATCTATTCTAACGTGCTATAGCTCATCTCGAAGAGCACATTATTGGATTTGATTTGAACTAGAAATTTTTGAAATCAAAGTTCCCTAGCCAAAGTTATAACCATTTTTTTGACAAGGGGTACTGTAGAGGACTGCACTATTATGGTAGGGCATAAGGGAAAAATAAGGTCCAGGATGATTATACTTAGCAAATCAGAGATTCCATGTTGGATAATGTACCTCAAGAGATCTGTGAAGAGCCTCAAAAACAAGGGAAAATCCGTATACTCAATGATACCTTGTGCGTACATGAACAAAGGCATAGAGAACACCACGAGGCCCTACTATCAAGAATGGAGCAAATGATTTTGTCTATTGATCAAACAAAGTCTTCCATTGATAAGTTAGTAGATTCAACAACTCAAAAAAAGGCCTCTATTGACAAGTTGGTGGAATCCAATGCTCAAATTATGTCTCAATTCTCCCAATGGATGCAGATGCAAATGGGATCTAAAGAAGCCAAGGAGAAAGCTTATTCAAATAGTAAGCCTTCAGCCCCACTTCAGCCATCTAACCAAAATAGTCACAATCATGGAATTATTGGATGAAGAGGCATCCTAAATAGTCAATATGAAGTATGTGAGACTTCACAAAGGCATGATGACTATTTAGGCAGTTTGAATGGAGCCAACTCTTAAGCTTTTGGGCTAAATACTCAACTTCCTAGGGGTCCTCTACCAATGGGAAGATTGCATAGTGGTTCTCAGCCATGTGTTTGGGAGATTTCCATCTCAATTTGGGGGTTCAATGCATGGCACTCACGATCAGTCTATTTTGGAATAGCAACAATTCCATGAAAGAGACTTGAAGGACAAGATCATTTTAGCCAAGTTTAATGGTCAGTCATCTTCACCATCTGATTTAGAGAAGTGGACCTCTAAGATGGAATCTTACTTTGACATATTCCCCAAAACTAATGACATGAAGATTCATTTTGCTTCTTTACATTTGGAGGGATTTTCCCATACTTGGTGGAGGTATATAAAAAGGAAAAACATGCTTGTCGAGAATTGGGAAGCTTTCAAGGCACTTATGGTTGATATTTGTCTCCCCTCTTGAAAAAGAGAAATTGGCACGGAGATGGTATGATTTGGAACAAAGAGGCCTAAGTGTAAGAGAGTACACTAACCAATTTCTCAACCTAGCCATGTATGTAGAAAGCATCAGTGATGAGGCTAAGCTCCACAAGTACATGTATGATTTAGAGCCATCTTTATCGGCTGATGTCATGGCACAAAACCGTACTTCTCTCTTTAAGGCTATTGAGCTTGCAGAGCGCTATGGAAGGAAATATAGAAGAGAATCTTCATTTCAGCTTTGTTTTGGACAACCAAGGACTATTTTAAAATAGGGCCATGTTGGTAACAATTACGGCAGTAATCATGTGCCAAGTGGAGGCTTAAGGGTGACAACTTATCCACTGTTCAATGCTTCTAGACCTCAAAGTAATTTCAGGATAGCAAACAGTCCTAGAGTTGATTCAAACGAGGGGACAACAAGCCTAAGCCCATTTCACCCAACATGAATCCTAAGTTTATTTCTATGGATCTCTACAAAGAAAGAAAGAAGAAAGGCTTATGTTTCAAGTGTGGGGATAAGTATACACCTGATCATGCCACAAAGTGTGAGCTTCAAAGTATGTTAGTCTTTGAGGATCCTGAAGATAAGATTGATGAAGCAAATGGAATTGCAATTAATGATGAAAATGAAGATCCTGAGGAAGAAGTTGGGCAAGAGTATTTCTATGATCCAGCCAACTCTTTTCCTTTTGATCCAGGTGGGAGTGATACTTTTGATCCAGGTGGGAGTGATCCTTTTGATCTAGGTGGGATTTGTCATGAGCCACTTACTGCCACTAGTTGTTCTATTTCCATGGATTCTTGGACAGGTTCTAAGAGCCCTAATACACTCTGTATGAAGGTAATATTCATGGAAAGGCGGTGTTCATTCTGAGAGATAGTGGTAGTACCCATAGTTTTGTGAATAAGTCTATTATGGACAAGCTAAATTGTATTCCCACAGATTTACAGTAGCCCATTAGAGTTCAAGTGGCCAATGGTAAAGAAGAAATCAGTACATAGATGTGCCCACAGGTTTCTTTACAGCTGACTAAAAATTTTGAAGCAAAAGTAAACCTGATTACTTTGGAAATGGGGCCTATAGACATTGTACTTAGTTGTGATTGGTTGATGACATTAGGCAAGATCACTATGGATTTCTCACAGTTGTATATGGAGTTTATCTTCAATGGATAGCTCATCCATTTACAAAGAATTCCTAGTAGATCAGATTTTCAGCTTATCACCATTCAACAACTCAAAAGGGAGTACAAGAGACATTCACAAATATTTGTTTTGCATTTGAATAAAGAGATGCAAGATCGGCCCAATAACTCAGCAAGCCATTTAGCCTTGATAGCTCTTCTTGAGGAGTATAGGGATTTGTTTGAGGTGCCTACTTCATTGCCTCCTAAGAGACAAGTAGATCACCCTATTGATTTGGAGCCCAACTCAAAGACAATCAATAAGCCACCTTATAGATTGTCTAAGTGTGAATGAGAGGAAGTAGTGAAGCAAATCAAGGAACTTCTTGATATGGGATTCATTGACCCAAGTTCTTCACCTTATGCATCTCCAATTTTGTTAGTAAAAAAGAAAGATGGATCTTTCAGAATGTGCATTGACTACATGGATGTTAATAAGATCACAGTGAAGAACATGCATCCGATACCCATGATTGATGATTTGCTTAATGAGCTTAAGGGGGCTCGATTCTTTATTAAGATTGATTTGAGGTCAGGGTATCATCAGATTCGTATGCGGGAGGGTGATGAAGTCAAGACTGCTTTCAGGACTGATCGAGGGCTCTATCATTTCTTAGTGATGCCATTTGGGCTTACAAATGCTCCAAGTACCTTCTAGCACCTGATGAATAAGATTTTGTAGCCTTTTCTCTTTTAGTTTATCTTGGTGTTCTTTGATGACATTCTGATTTACAGGGTCACTTAGCATATATGAGGAGGGTTTTTGATGTATTGAGACATCACATGCTTTTTGCTAAGGAGAAGAAATGTTCTTTCATGCAAATTGAAGTGGAATACTTAGGACATATTGTCAGTGTAAAAAAGGGATATAGGCTAATCCCAAGAAGGTGCAATGTATTAAAGATTGGCCAACACCCACTATACTACTTCTCTTAGAGGATTCCTTGGTCTATCTTTATTCTATCGCCGATTCATCAAGCATTATGCGGCTATTGCAGCTTCTTTGACTAACAAGTTGAAGAAGGAGGCTTTCTTTTGGGATACTCTTGTAGATAGTAGCTTCAACCAGTTAAAGAAACTCCTTACTTTTGCTCCTATCTTAGTATACCCGAACTTCTCAAAAGAATTTACCATACAGTATGATGCCAGTGGCTGTGGCATCGGGGCTGTTTTGTTACAAGAGCATGGAGTAATTGCCTTTGAGAGACGTAAGCTTATATATAAATAAATGGCCATGAATGTTTATGACCAGGAGATGTTGGCTATCTTGCATGCAATAAAGAAATGACACCATTACTTGTATGGTAGCCAATTCAGAGTCCAGAGTGATCACAGGATTATTAAGCATTTCCTTAGTTCAATCTTACTCCTAAGAAGCATAGGTGGGTAGCTACACTACAAAATTATGATTTTGACATCACTCATACGAGGGGCAAAGACAATATAGTGGTTGATTCTCTTTCTCGTATGTGGGATTGTAAAGTTTCAGCCATGACTGAACTACATAGTGATTGGATTGAAGAACTACATGAGGCTTATCTTTTGGATGAAGAATTTAACCATATTTTTCAGAAATTACAGCAAGGTGATGGAAGAAAACTTGCGTTATCAGTTTAAAAATGGCCTTATTTGGTTGAAAGGCAAGATTGTCATTCCTTCTACCTCTTCTTTTACACGAAAAATTATGGAGGAACTCCATTCTTTGCCTTTAGTTGGACATCTTGGAGTTTTCAAGACCTATGACAAGATCAGCAAAAGCTTCTATTGGAAAGGGTTGTGGAAAGATGTCAAGGACTTTGTCATGAAGTGTATGCCTTGTCAGCAGAATAAGAACATCACCCATAAATCAGGAGGTTTGTTGCATCCATTACCTATTCCTACAGGTAAATGGACTCACATTACCATGGATTTCATTACTGGCTTTCCTACTACCAAGAAGGGATGGAATAGTATATATGTGGTGGTAGATAGACTCACCAAGGCAGCCCATTTCATTTCAACCAAGACCCAATTTACTGCCTCTCAAGTGGCCAGTCAGTTTATGGAGCAGATTTTTAGACTACATGGATTACCGTAGGTGATTGTTCATGATAGAGACTCGAAGTTTATGAGGAAATTTTGGTAGGCAGTATTTACATCTATGGGCACTAAATTGGCTCCATCTACATCCTATCATCCACAAACTGATGGACATACAGAAAGAGTTAATAAATGGTTGGAGACTTATCTTCGCCATTTCTGATATGATGTCCAAAATTCATGGGATTCTTGGTTACACTTGGCTAAGTTTGCTTACAACAACTCTATCCACGCTAGTATTGGAGTTTTGCTCTTTGAGGCTATGTATGGCTACAAGGTGCCCTTACCCACAGCCATCTTTAATGAAAGAATCAACCCTCATGGAAAGGAAGATTTGTAAAGAATGCAAACCCTTCTTCAGCAATGTAAGATGAATCTTAGGAAAGTTTAAGACCAAATGAAGATGTATGCTGATGAGAAGAGGCAGCCTTTAGAGTTCCAAGAAGGAGAGTTGGTCTTACTGAAGGTGCCCAAGTCTAGATACTCTACATTAAAAGATGGATCTAGTAATGAGCTTACTCCCAGATTTTATGGCATCTATTGGATCCTAAAGTGCATTGGAGACTTGGCATACAGATTAGAGCTCCCTTCTTCCACAAAGATTTACAATGTCTTTCCTGTTAGTCAGCTCAAGCCTTTCTATGGCGATCCAGTTGATATAATTGATGAGCTGCCACCTATTGATGAAGAAGGTCTTATTCAGTACATCCTAGAGGTTGTTATAGGTTAGCCTAAGAAGAAGCTTTGATCTCGTTCTATCATGGAATATTTGATCAAATGGAGAGGTCTACTACCTGAGGAAGTTTCTTGGAGGCCTGATTCTATATTGGACAAGTTTCCTTTCTTAAGGGATACATTAGTGTGGCTGAAGCCTATTGATTATGGAGCTAGTTTTGGTCAGACAGGATCAAGACATCACGATGTTTTAGAACAGTTTTTATTGTGCCTAATTTTCAGAATTAAGCTATCTACATAGGTCAAAGTACTCTTTAGGAGCTACGTTTTGATATATGGCATGCCTCATTTGGACACTTATATTAGAAGTTATGTCAGATTTGGTCCAGCAGGGTCTGTTTACACAGCAAGCTATCTACTTCATTTTGAGATTATCTATTGAAGATTTTATGGCTCCATATACTTTTGAAGCATTCCAGATCATGTATATAGATGAGACCTACTCTTGTTCTTCCATTTTAGTCCATAGATTGGTCATCTTTCATTCATTTTCCCATTTGTAAAGTTGTAAAAACAGAGTAGTACTTTGTTCTGTCCATCCTTTTCTAGTCTTTCAAGTTTGTTTTTGAGGGCAAAAACCTTTGGGAAGGGATGGATTCTAAGAAGCTGGGAAGAATAAGGATTTAGTGTAAAAATAATATTGATGTTATGCCATGTCACACTGACATTGGTATAAAAGGAGAGGACATGCAAATTTTCACATCTTTTTGACACATTAATATAATTACTGTCCTTCTCTTTCATCTTGCTCACAGCTTTTATGGCTTCTATCTCTTTCCTGTCTTTCTCTCTCCTCATCACTCTCTTTCTCTCTCTTCCTGCAGTCATTCTCTCTCTTTTGTAGTCTTCTCTCTCCTCTTTCTCTCTCTCTAGTCCACTCTCTGACAATGTCTCCTGAAATGTCATAGCTCATTGTAATGAAAGCACCTAAGACCATCCCTATTTTCCTAGGTAGGAACAAAATTTCCAACTACATTGGATTTTGCCTTTTTCTTCTATCCTAGGTAAAATTGGCATTGTGTTCTTTTTGCTTGACCTTTGAATCTTCCTTTGTTCTAGTTATTATAGCTCCTAAAATTATTATTTTTAGGCTTTGATTGTACTTTCTGCACAATAGGATCAGCTCGAATCAAAGCATCTTGGAGGTCTTTTGGACACATTGATTCCAAATGAGTATTCAGAGGAGAATTTAGCTCATTACAGAACTCGAACACTTGTTGAATAGTATACATGGGGGTGTAAACTTAAGAAGTGAAACAAACTTGGAGTAATACGCTTCCAAGGTCAGTCCCATTTGCTTCAAATTAAAGAACTCATTCATCTTCTGGGTGTGATAAGATGAAGGTAAATACCTTCCTCTTACAACTTCTTTTAGCAAACCCCAAGTGATGGTATTTTCAGGGACACCTTAATCTTGGCACCATTGCTTCCACTAGAGTCGAGCTTCACCAATTAATTTTAGCTTATCTATCATGGCTTGGTTGGCTAGGATATTTCCAGTAGCAGTAAAATAATCTTCCATGGATAGAGCTACTCCTTAGTCTCCTAGACCATGGACTACCAGATGATGTCTCTGGTCCGCTAAGAGTCCATGATTCTTGCTTTTCAACCTGCACATGAGTGTCATGATGATGATGATCATCCAATGCATCACCACTAGATGCATACCAACTGCTCATTTCATCAAAGATGACATCCCTACTCACTCTAAACTTACATGTGACAGGGTAACGATACCCTTTCTGCTCTAAAGAGTATCCAATAAAGACACATTTTTCTACCTTTGGATCAAGCTTCTTCCGTAGCTCAACTGGCACATGAACATATGCAACACAGCCAAATACCTTCAAGTGTGATACATCAGGCTTCTTGCCAGTAAAGCATTCTTTAGGAGTCATCCCATGAACTGCAGCTATGGGAGTTCTATTCATAATGTAGACAGCAGTATGGACAGCTTCAGACCAAAAATGCTTAGGCATATTCTTTTTAGCCATCAAGGCGCGTGCAACTTCTGCAATATGCTTGTTTTTCCTTTTTGCAACACCATTTTGCTGTGGGATATACTTGCATGTGAACTGTCTCTTTATCCCATGAGACCTCAGAAAATCACTGAACTCATTCGAGAGGTACTCTCCCCCTCCATCTGACCTCAAACACTTTACTTTCAAGCCTGTTTCTCTTTCAAATGTAGGCTTGAAATGTCTAAAGTGCTCAAACGCTTTACTCTTTTCCTTCATAAAATATATTCACAGCTTTCTAGAACAATCATCAATGAATGTGAAAAAGCATGAACTCCCTCCAAGTGATACATTTTGTGTAGGCCCCCAAATATCTGTATGCACAACATCAAGGATATTTCTACTTACATCTCTGTCATGTAAAAAGGGTTGTCTTGCCTGCTTACCAAATTGACATGCTTCGCATACCTTATGAAATTCTGCAACTCTAAATGTAGGCAAACCTGTAACCAACCCTTTGGATTGCATTAATTTCATCCTTTGTACATTTGCATGTCCAATACGTTTGTGCCAAATTTCAATATCTGCAACAACACCTTTTCCTTTAGCATGCATAATAGCATTCATAGTAGGAATTCCGGCATCCAGAGTAAACACACGTCCAACTCTACTTCCCTTTGCAACCAACCTGCACTTGTCATTGAAGTCTTCTACAAAGCAGCCCTTTGCATTAAATTTGACTTGCAGCCCTTACTCTACCATTTGATCGACTGACACCAAGTTCTTTGTAATTGATGGCACATGTAATACATGTGAAAGACTCTTTGTCTTATCATCATGCAAGGACAAGGGAACTTTTCCAATGTGTGAAATTGGGTGGCATTCAGCATATGCTACAAAACAAACAGACGTTCATTTTTGTCTTCATTCTGTCATGAAGACGATGCATAGTTTCCTTGCTGCAACTTACCACTGCGAATATCATCTTTCTTAGCATAACATTGGGCTACAATATGACCTATTTTACCACAGTAGTGACACATAATACCAGAGTTGTTAGAACCTTTGTTCTACCATCCACCTATTCCTCTAAAGCTCCCCCTGCCTCTAAGGTTTCCACGACCTCCTAAAACCTACATATCGCCAAATTGTTGATTCAATCTATTTTGCTGGTTGTCACTACCACATCCTGTACCGTGGCTTCTAGAAGAGAACCTGCCATGTCCCCTTTCTGAACTGGAGTAGAAAGCTTGGACCTGTTCACCACTTCTTTCAGATGTCTCACTCTGCATGTTGATCTCTTCAGTGATCATAAGGGAGACCAACTCATCGAAATCTCGAAATGGCTTTCTGACATATACAGAAGTTATAAAAGACTTCCAAGGCTTTTCATTGTTAAGTCCACCCAAGGTAGACGACACCAAATCATCATCATTGGGCATTGCATCAATCACTGCCAAGCCATTGTTGAGATATCGAGCTCCACTCGTGATATGCCAAGGTGACCGTTGTGCATTTATGTCACCGACGTGTCAGTTGCAGATGCGGTTGGTACACCGCTCATGAATAATAGCTAGATGACAGCTATCCTTATCTACTCTAGTTCGTGGCTCAGTTAATATGCCACCTTAGTTAGTTGAGTTTGGTTTGAGACTCATATATAGGGTTCTTCTATTTCTTTGTACTTGACTTCTTTTTGGCTTACACAACTAAGAAGAGAAAAACTGTTTTCAGCCTCCACCTCTGTGTGTATTCCTCCATTGTGCAAGCAAGAGAGCTACAAGTGAGACTCCTTCCTTCTCTCCCACAATCTTGACAGCCATCTACAATGCTCCTTACCTTCAGTGCATACTCATTGATAGACATCTTCCCTTTCTTCAATGTATTGAACTCTTGCTTGAGTTGAATCTTTCGTGCCTTTGTATTTACGGAAAACATACTTTCAAGTATGGTCCAAGTTGCATATGAATTCTCTGCATTTTTGATATGTCCCAACATATTATTGTCAATTACTGCAGATAACCAATACATGACATTTTTATCTTTTACATTCCATTCCTTTCGTGCCTTTATCTCTTCTGCAGTTGGAGGATCACTCACCTCCGGCTCCTTTTCTTCACCTGACACAAACTCGTAGAGGTCTTTTCCAATAAGGAAGTTCGTGACACGGAACTTCCATGAAGGGTAGTTGTTCTTGTCGAGTTTCTTAATGATGGGATTTCCACTATTCACTACCATTATCACAAAAATAATACAAAATAGCAAGCAAATCTTCTGCAACCCTCGACCTGTAGTGCACAACAATACATCAGACATCCTTTTTCACTATCTGCTCAACAATACATGCAATCTGCAACTAGTTTGCAGATAAACCTTGTGTTTATTTGCTGGTAAACACCTTGGAACTTACAGATCTGAAATTTGTAACTTGTGCACTTGTATACGGTAGACACAACTGAAATTGCAGGGTATCTCGAACTGCTGTCCGCAACCTTGTGGCTCTAAAACGGAGCCTGAAACTGCCTCAGATGCCCAAAATAACTGCGAAAAAAGCCCTAAAGGGCATATCTGTAGAATTCACAGCGCTCTTCGCGCGCACCAAATCTCACTGCAATTTGAGATTTTTGCTCTACCCTGCTTTCGGTGCCTCCACAGGCACTATCCAAGAGAGAGAGTGGAAGGATGGGAGAGCTTCTTACCTATGGCTTGCTTGCTCGAACCTTGCTTCTTGTCCTTCACTTCAGCCTTCAAAATTAGCCTCTCTCAGTGGCGCGGCTCTGATACCATGTCAAGAATCGCGTGGTGGGGGGACTTGCTCGAGATGCTGCGCCGAACACACATAGAATGCACAAGGAGAAGCTCACTCAAGAGACAAGAAGAGAGATGGAGGCCAAAACGTTTTCTTGCTAGTTTCTTTTTCTTCTTCCACACACTTTACAATGTACACAAAGTATAGATAAGATACAACATAAAGGAAAGTGGCCTACTAATTCAAACAATGCATAACCGACTACACTAGTCAACTGGCGTTATAACTATGCCAGCTGTAAATAGTTGTAACAACCTGAATATAATAAGTAATGAGTCAGTGGCCATGTGAGAGTCATAATGACCACCGACGTACTGAGTGTAGATGTATGGACCCATCTAACCAGGCGATCCATCATTAATGTTCACATGTGTTGAGCTTGTCATCTCAACACATGTGACCACATTTGAGTGATGATTTTGTCTTCTCAATTAGCTACTTATACTTTTAAGGATTGTTGTAAATCTGTGGGAAAACATTGTAACCTATCCATAATTGACGTATTTATAAAATTGTGTACTATCACTATATATTAGGATAAGTATATCCTTTCCATGAATGGTACTCTTCACATGAAGTGTATTAGGGCTCTTTGAACATGTTCAAGCATCCATGGAAATAGAACAAAGGGTAGTGGTAGCAAGAGGTAAATCTGTCCCACCAGGGTCAAATGCAAATCCATCCACAACCTCATAAGACTGATTGAGATGAGGATCTTCATCATGCTCTTCACATTTAGCTTGTATACTCACTCTTGGTTCATCAACAACCTCATCATCCCCATCCTCAAGTAGTATCATGTTATAATTTTTAGCCTTGTCATTCTTGAAAGTACACTTTGATGCATGATCAGCTATATACTTTCGCAAAATTTTAAGCATAGATAATTTTTCTTTATTTTCTTAAAAATATCAATAGATATACACTTGGCATTATTTGTTGAATTATTTTGGGGTCTATTGTCACCTTTTCTCCTAGGCTCTACTTTATGGTTGATTGCTGACTTTGAAGAACTTTTCTATTTTTAGATAGTGAAAGTAGAATATGTAAGGACTTTGGGATTACTAAATGAAGTAGTGGAACCTCCATAATTGCCACCAAATTTGCTCTATTTAGCAACAACCCTTTGTTGTCCAAAAGAAACCTGCATATGAACGTCCCTCCTATACTTATGAGCATACCTTTGAGCTAGCTCAATAACATGAAATAGTGTGGTGGGTTTCTGGGCCATAACATTAGTTGACAAATTAGGCTCTAGACCATAGATATTCTTATGCAACTTTACATCATTGCTCACACTCTCTACATACATGGTGTAATGTGCCCGCATATCTACTGTCCAAGCACATTTTAGCGGTCCATTGAGAAATGAATCTAAGTGTCATTGCCTGGCACTCCCGTGGAATGTTTCGGGGTTTGTCACCTAGGGTTTTCTGAGTTTTCTTTGTAACAGAATATTCGTGGCCGAACCCAGTAGGATCGACCTGAAATCTAGGTTCTAGGGATCAAGGTTTGCTGACAACATTCTAGCATCAGGTTTTGGACATCCTACTTTACATAGAGATACCCAATCCAAAGCAGACCCATGCGGCACTTGGTTCAAAGAGAATGGAAAATGAGAGGGATTTGCTGCTCAACCTCTTTGCCAGTAGGGCATAGTGCCATTATGATCCCCTAAAACGGCATGAATCGGGTATGAACTTAACAATACCTAAGGTAGAATGACGATAAAAAAAAACCTTGTGAGAAGTGTCAAGAATCGCGTGGTGGGGGGACTTGCTTGAGTTGCTACGCTAAACACACACTGTATACACAAGAGGAAGCTCAGTCAAGAATACAAGAAGAGAGATGAAGGCCAAAACATTTTCTTGTTGGTTTCTTCTTCTTCCTCCACACACTATACAATGTACACAAAGTATAGATAAGATACAACATAAAGGAAAGTGGCCTTCTAAGTCAAACAGTGCATAACTGACTACACTAATCGATTGGCGTTATATCTTTGCCAATCATAGGTAGGTGTAACAAGCTAAATATAATAAGTGATAAGTCAGTGGCCATGTGAGTATCATAATGACCACCAACGTGCTAAGTGTAGACATGCAGACTCATCTAGCCAGGTGGTCCATCATCAATGTCCACACGTGTTGAGCTTGCCATCTCAACACTCCCCCTTAAGCTCAATTTTATCTCTGCAACTCCAAGTAAGCTTCGGAACTTTCGAAGCTTCTTTGCACCCCTAACATATACCAAGTCAATCTCTCCTACAAGTACCTTCTCTCTCATAAAGTGATAGTGCACCTCAATGTGTTTTGTCCTAGCATGGAACACTGGATTCCTAGCTAGCTGTATGCTGCTCATGTTGTCACAATGTATGACAATTGGACCAACTCCTTGCACGTCCAAATCACCCAATAACTTTTGCAGCCATACCACCTCACATGCTGCCATAGCAGCACCTCTATACTTAGCCTGTGTACTTGATAAATCAACTGTAGGTTGCTTTTTGTTGCTCCATGTAATTGCTGCACTACCAAGGGAAAACATGAATCCACTTGTAGATATTTTATTTAACATGCTACCAGCCCAATTTGCATCTATGTATCCAAAGACCTGTATGTCCTTACCTGCCTCATAAAAAAGTCCATAATGTAAAGTGGACTTCACATACCTCAATATACATCTAACTACATCAAAATGAGGCTTTCTAGGTGTCTGCATAAACCAACTAACAAGGCCAACAGCATAGCTCAAGTCTGGCCTTGTGATAGTCATGTAAATCAAACTCTGTATTATCCTCTTGAACATAGTAGGGTCTTCTATCTCATCCCCAACGTCAGCACTCAACTTCACATTTTGCTCCAATGGTACTGAAAGAGGCTTGCATGATGTCATACCGTACTTGGATTACATATCCAAGCCATACTTCCTTTGGGATAGCCATATACCATCATCACATTTGATCACCTCAATACTAAGAAAGTATCTCAGCTCACCCAAATCTTTCATCTCAAACTTCTTCTTCAAGAAGTCCTTAACTTTAGCAATCCCATTGTCACTGTCATCTGTAATAATCAACTCATCCACATAGATGACTATGATGACCAAACCTGCATCTCCCTTTCTCACATAAAGCGAGTGATCAACATCAGAAATACAAAATCCAATATTGACAAGATACTCTCCAATATTTGTTATAAATCAAGCTCACCGTCAGTGTGTCTTTATCTATGACCGACATCTATGACAGCTAGTGTGTGCAGCTGTCTACATGTGACTACATTAAATAAGTCGGGTTAGTAGTCAGTTAGTGACTTGACTAGAGTTAGTCTATCTAGTCTACACTTACACTAGGTCACTTTATCTTTGTATTGTGTGTGCTTTTCAGTTTAGAGTGTGGAACATGAAGGAATGAGCTTGAGAGCCTGAAGGCTCAAGAAAATGGAGTTTCCCTATCTCTCTTTCTCTCAACTTTGGACATGGTATCACAGCCTTACTTGGTGGACCTCCTGGAGTAGGAGGGAGTGAAGATGATCTGCAGTTGAAGACTTGTGTCATCTTTTCAAACAGGCTCAATGCCATTGTAAACTGAAGGTATGCATTGAGTGATTGACTACTCTATGGGTCAAGCTGCAGGTTGTGGCTTGTTTAGAGCCTTGTGAAGGGGGCATTGAGCACTAGTGTGTGCTCCATCAGCATCAAACTCAGCAAATCGAGCTGCTAGAGTAGAGGACACATCTGTGTGAACTGCGCCTATTTGCTGCTATTAGTTGTTGGGCTGCACTTCATCAAATGCTAGTGCATTTGGTTATCAAATGCTTGGTTAGGTCAGGTATGAAGTGCTTTGAGATGGTAAGAGGCAAATGCTTGACCTTGAGCTTTGACATGAGCTGAGATCAGAGTGGGAAGATCTAAAAAAAAGGGCAGCATTGCTGTATACACAGTATACATGGTATATGCAACACATTGAAGAGCTTTGGAAGCTCTCTGACAAGCCCAGAAGCACTCTTAGAGCATAGGTATATGCTGGAGGTCATATGTACCTGTTGTGATCCATTGCAAGCTGATTTTGGTAACTGAAATACTCAGATGTGGAGCATTTCAGACAGGCTGAAAACTGTCATTTAATATGGACAACAAACATTTGTTATTTACTGAAGCATAGTGTGACATTTGGTGACATCTATGAGATGTATGTACTGACATGTGTATGTCAGAATGTTCATGGGTTGAGAAAAGCATTAAGTGCTACTGAATGCTGAAATTTTTGGAGCTGAAGCAAATGCAATCTTGTCTTGTTGGCTGAGTACAAATTGCAGAAGTAATGTATGACTTTGCTCATTAGAGACAAACAGTCTATGGTCACTACATAGTCATGCATTGACCTTGTCATACTGGAGCAAATGTATGATTTGGTTTGAAGACACCTTGAAGTGGTTTGGAGCTTGTTATGCTGAATTTTGGTTGATTGCAACCTGCAAACAAAACTGTTGACACTTGTACTTGCTGATTATGCACTGTTTCGTGCATCTATGCTCATGTCTGGAGTGACATATGTACTTGCAGTTATCTGAGAAGACTTGGGACATATATGACATGTATGCATGTTGTTTTTGGCATTGAAAGTGTTGCTGTTAATCACAATTTATAGGTTTGGACTGCATGTTTTTGGACCGTGGCAGTGGATTTGCAGGAGTTCAATCTGAAGCAAGTACACGGCATATGTATTGATAGTTATTTCTATGAGTTGGACAACTTGATTATGGACTATTTTGGGCTGATACTGGGCTGAAATTTATTGGTTTTTTTACTGCAATTAATTGCAGAAAACTGTCATAAACTGTTACGGACTGAACTTGGTCAGTCATACTTACTGGTCTGCAGGGAGTCAGGCACTTAATAGACAATCTATTGCATCATGGCTAATGCACATGGGACTGACAATATCACTCAGATAGTTGGAGAGAAGTTGGACAACAAGAACTTTACATTATGGAAATTCAGAATGAAAAATTTTCTGGTTGGCAGAGGTTATTGGGATCTATGTATAGGAGATGAAGTTGCTCCTAAGTTGCCTGCACACAATCCAACAAATGAACAGAAAAGAGCCTACAAGCTATGGAATGAAAGAGCATGCAAGGTGTTGCATTGGTTTTCTTTATGTATATCTGATGCTATGGTAATTCAAATCACTGGATGTGAGAATCTGAAGGATGCTTGGGACATACTGATGAAAAATTATGGAACCATGACACATGCAAGGAAGATCTAGTTGAAACATCAGTTCAACAACATGTCTAGGAATGGCAAGAGCATCCAGGCGTATACCACGGAGATTAAGACCATAGCTAATCAACTTGCTACTATTGGCTCAAGTGTATCAGAAGATGATATGATTGTTGTTGCCTTGAATGGCTTAGGCAAAGAGTACAAAGCTTTTGACACTTCCATTTCTGTCAAAGAAGAGCCCCCTAGCTGGGAAGAGCTAGTTGCTTTGTTGGTGCATGAGGAAGTCAAACTTGGTTTGAATACAGGTTCCAGTGCATCTCAGAGTAGAGACACTGTGTTATACTCTAGCCAGTGTGGTAGAGGATCCAGAGGTCGTGGTGACACTCCTAATGCTTATGGACAGCAGCAGCACAACAGAGTAATTTGCATGGTGCAAATACACAAGGCCACTGTGGATCTGGTGGGTTTAGAGGCAGGGGGAGATCACCCCGAGGTAGAGGTGGTGGATCTGGTTCATGGTAGTCATCTGATCAATCCAACAGGGACAAGGACTTCCATTATTGTGGCCGGTATGGGCATATTGCAAAGGATTGTTACAAGAAGCAGGGAGATATGAAGGCAAAGGGCAGACAACATAGGCACTATGCATCTTCCAGTGGTGCTCATGATGAGCCAGTTGATAGACTCTTTGCCATACAGCATGTATCTAAAAATGCATCGAGACATGATAGAGATGACAGATGGTACATTGACTCTGGAGCGTCAAACCACATGACATCGCATGGAGAGTGGTTTGATGAGATGGTTGCAGGTACACATGGTCATGTATGTATTGGGGATGACACCCAACATGACATAAAGCATAAAGGGATTGTTCCTCTTATGATGCCTGATGGCAAGAAGAAAGGCCTGCATGATGTATTACATGTACCAACCATAACAAAGAATCTGTTATTTGTGGGTCAAATGGCAGAACAGAATTTGCAAGTGAGGTTCAACAAAGATGGGTGTTTCATTGAGGAGTATGGAAATGGTTGCAAGTTAATTGCCAAGGGCAGAAGGGATGGCAGGATGTTTACATTGTATGCGACCATTTCGAGACTCAAGGCAGCCATGTTTGCTCATGATGAGAGTGCCATTCGGGATGTAGATATTTGGCACAAGCGGATTAGACATGTCAATGTACAAAAGCTGAAATCTATGCAGCAGAAAGAAGTAGTACTTGGATTACCTAAATTCAAGTATAATGATTTTGGTCATGTATGCCATGCATGTCAGTTTGGGAAGCAGTCACGGTTTCCTTTCATGAGACATGTAAAAAATAGCACTAGGCCTTTAAAGTTGGTGCACTCTGATGTCTGGGGTCCTTCACATAATGCTTCTTTTGGCAGTGCATGATATTATGTCTCATTTATTGATGGTTTGAGTAGTACACTTGGCTTTATATTTTGAAGCATAAGGATGATGTGTTTGATGCATTCAAAGACTTCAAGAAACATGCTGAAAATGAATTGGGCTGTTATATATCATGCTTGAGATCAGATGGAGGAGGTGAATATGTCTCAATATACTTTGACACGTATCTTGCTAAACATGGGATCAGAAGACAACTCACATGTAGTTATACACCGCAGCAAAACGGTGTTGTAGAGAGGAAAAACAGGGTTTTGATGGAGTCAGCTAGAGCTATGCTAAATGAAAAATGTCTGCCAAATGGTTATTGGACTGAAGTAGTGGTGATTGCTGTTTATGTGCTGAATCGAAACCCTACAACAGGGATTCATGATGTCACTCCGTATGAACGGCTGTATGGTCATAAACCTGATATTTCACACTTGAAGGTATTTGGCAGCATTGCATATGTGCATATACCGGATGAGAAGAGAAAGAAATTGGATCCTAAGGCAGTGAAAAGTGTGTTTATAGGATATGCACAGGAACGGAAAGCTTATAAGTGTTATGTACCTTCTACGCATGAGACACTCATAAGCAGAGATGTGGTATTTGATGAGTTAGCATCCTGGTATGGGAATCCTATTGCAGTGCCTATTGATGGCTCACCCAGTATGAGTCATGGTGAAAATACTCCTGCAGAGAGTACTTCCATGAGTGGTTAGACAGGTGATGTATCATCTACAGTGAGTCCTTGGACAGGACAATTACAGAGTCACACTACTGCATCCACTGACATGGATATGTCAGTGAGGGGGAGAACAGATAAGGGAAAAGAAAAGGTTTTTGAAGATGTAACAGGTCCACTCACTGTAGGTTATGATTCATCTAGCAGTGACAGCTTAGATAGTGAATTGGGGATTCCATCTGTTATGACGCCAAGTGCTAGGCAGAGTTGTTATGTGCCGCCTCATGAGAGGCAAGTTCACAGTGAGCCACAACTCAGGAGATCAGAGAGGGTCAGACGACCTGTTGACAAGTATACTTACACTAGATATTCAGCCCGTCATTATGCTTATATGACGAAAGTAACATGTTTTAGAGAACCAAGTAAGTTTGATGAGGCAGTTGCAGATGAGAATTGGCGTGCTACTATGGATGAGGAATATTCAGCTTTGGTTGAAAATGGTACATGGGATTTGGTACAGTTGCTTGAGGGCAAAACACCTATTGGATGCAAGTGGGTGTATAAGGTAAAATGTAAATCAGATGGATCATTGGAAAGATATAAGGCAAGGCTGGTTGCAAAAGGGTATGCGCAGTAGTATGATCTTGATTATGAGGAGAATTTCAGCCCTGTAGTAAAGATGGCTACAGTTAGAACTGTGATTGCTTTGGCAGCAGCTAGAGGCTGGAAACTATGGCAAATGGATGTAAAGAATGCATTTCTCAATGGAGAATTACATGAAGAGGTTTACATGGAACAGCCTGAAGGCTATGTACATCCAAAATTTCCAGCACATGTATGTCAGCCGAAAAAGGCACTATATGGGCTGAAACAGGCACCCAGAGCATGGAATGCTCGCATAAGCAGTTACTTGCAGCAACATGGTTTCCAATTGGGTGATGCTGATCACAGTATGTTTGTAAAGAAGACATATAGTGGCTATGTTTTCCTAGTTGTCTATGTTGATGACTTAATCATTATAGGAGATTATGAAAATGGGATTGCTGAAATAAAGACATGTGGCTGAGTTTACGGTCAAGAACCTTGGAGAGCTGAAATATTTTTTGGAGATTGAAGTTGTCTCTACACCTCAAGGCATATGGCTGCTACAGAAGTAGTATGCTCATGACATGTTACAGAAATATGGTATGGCTGATTGTAAGCCTATGGATACGCCTTTGGAGTAGAATGTCAATCTACAGATTGATGTTGGGACATAGATTGAGAATGTTACTATGTATAGACAGATGGTAGGCAGCTTGATCTATCGCATGATCACTAGACCTGACTTGAGTTATGCTATGGGGCTGATCAGTCAGTTCATGCAGAAGCCTCACAAACTACACTTGGATGCAGTCAGGAGAATTCTGAGATATGTAAAGAGTACCATAGATCATGGGCTGTTTTATGCATATGGGAAACCTCTTGACTTGATGGGGTACACTGATGCTGACTCGGCTGGTTGCACGTATGATAGGAGGTCAACCAGTGGCTATGCATTTGGATTGGGTAGTAGCATGATCAGTTGGCAGAGTAAGAAGTAGCCTACAATTGCATTGTCTAGTACGGAAGTAGAGTATCGTGGTGCGGCCTTTGCGGCCTGTAAAACTAAGTGGTTACAGAAGTTACTGAATGACTTGGGAGTACACTTGGACAGCAAATTCAAGCTGTACTGTGACAATTTGAGCAGTGTTAAGTTAGCAAGCAATCCTGTTTATCATGCAAGATCAAAACACATTGAGGTTCACTACCATTTCATCAGGGAAATGGTTTTAGCAGATCAAATTGACTTGAAGCATGTGAAGACTGAAGACCAGGTAGCAGACATCTTTACCAAATCATTTGGTAAAGATAAGTTCATTCACTTTAGACAGCTACTTGGAGTGATGCAGATGATTTGAGTTTTGTTTTTTGAGCTTGAGGGGGAGTGTTAGAAATCAAGCTCACCATCAGTGTGTCTTTATCTATGACCGACATCTATGACAGCTAGTGTGTGCAGCTATCTACATGTGACTACATTAAATAAGTCGGGTTAGTAGTCAGTTAGTGACCTGACTAGTCTATCTAGTCTACACTTACACTAGGTCACTTTATCTTTGTATTGTGTGTGCTTTTCAGTTTAGAGTGTGGAACATGAAGGAATGAGCTTGAGAGCCTGAAGGCTCAAGAAAATGGAGTTTCCCTGTCTCTCTTTCTCTCAACTTTGAACAATATTGTCATACCATGCTCTAGGTGCTTGCTTGAGCCCATAGAGCGCCTTCTTTAACTTGGACATATATGTGGGATGATCTAAATCCTCATAACCTGTTGGCTGTTCCATATACATTTCTTCTTGCAATTCACCATGCAAGAAGGCATTCTTAACATCCATCTACTGCAAACTCCAACCTTTGGCTGCTGCTGCCAATCACACACCTAATAGTTGCCATCCTAGCAAACTGGACTGAATGTCTCTTCATAATCTATGCCATATGTTTGAGCATAGCCTTTTGCAACCAGTCTAGCCTTATACCTACTAACTGAACCATCTACATTATGCTTGACTTTGTAAATCCATTTACAGCTAATATCTTTCTTACCTTTAGGTAAGGGTACCAAATTTCAAGTCTTATTGGCTTCTAATGCAACCATCTCCTCATCCATTGCTGCATCCCAATGAGCATGACCAACAACATCCTCAAAACAAGTGGGCTCAACATCCTCAACTAGTTTTGCCATATAAGTATAATGGTGAGCTTCATAACCTTCAAAACCAAATCTTTTAATAGGGTATCTGACCCTGCTAGATCTGTGTACCACTAGATCACTCAATGGAGCCTTTACATTACTATGAGCTCTCTGTACACTTGGTGTCCTGACTGAAGGAATAGCAAGCTCATCATCCAAACTCTCTGAACCACTAGAATCTCCATCAAATCCCAAATGATTGGTAGATGCATCATTACCATCCAACACTTTCTTCTTTCCTTTGTCCTTCCCTGCAACACTTATAGATCCACTTGAAGATGTGGGGCTACTCCTTAGTCTCCCTGTAATATTCCCCCGTGCTCCCCCCATGCCTTCCCCCATAAGAACCCCCCCTTAAATATTTTTTTAAAATTTAAAACAAATTTTTTTACTCTCCCTCTCTTGCCCCCTGCCGTCTGCATGGTGGGGGGAGAGAGAGAGAGTGAGTTAAGGAGTGAGAAGGGGGGGCATGCAGTCCCCGAGGTGGGAGGGGTGGCGGCCAATAATGGCCGTCTCCCCCCCATACCACCTCCCTCCCTCCCTCTATAAAGGGATACCCCTCATGGGGCTGATGGACAATGCCCTCCCCCCTCCTCCCTGGTTAACAGCGTGCCCTCCCCCTCCGTGTTAGCAAGCAGTGGCCCCCCCGTCGTCCTGGTCAGCAGTGCGCCCCCCCTGTAACGTGCCCGCTCTTCAAATTGCGGAACACATCTTAGTAGTTCGTCGAGAGATATATCTAGAAGACGCCACCCAGCACTCCCAAGGAATGACACGGGGTTTGCCAACTAGGGTCTCTCGAGTCTGCCCCACAACGGAACTTATCCAGTCGTTCCCACTAGGATCGAGACCTGAAGTCCGATTCCTAGTCAACATTGTCTAAGGTCATAGATCGAACTCTTTCCTAACATTTCCTATTAACATCTCCTTTGAGGAAAGCTCTCGGTTGACCGAGACCACTCTTCCGTAGACTAGACCCAAGGGTCACATCCACCACGCTTCCCTCGAGGGTTGTTTTAGTTATCTAATTACCTACCACGTTATGCTTGACACATAAAAGTAGCTTCCTTAATTAATCCGTTAGTCACAGGTTCCTTTACGTAATTTAAGCCACTGACATGAAGATAGGTTAAAACAAGATCAAACACTTCCTTAACTTATCTTTGGATTAATGTGTGTCTCTTGCCCATACAAGAGAATTAAGTGCTCCTTTCTGCCTATGCAAAAAAATTCTTCTGTCTTTCGCCAATAAAACCCGAAGGTTTATCCTTCCAGGATTTCACCTTGTAACTAGTATCGAGGCCTCGAGATCCCATCTCGAGTCATGCAAAACATTTGTGTAGGGCTCAAAGGCATTGGGATCTACGACGAGAGCCCCCATTGGCACCCAAGCGTCCTCCTATGCCAAGTGATTTCCACGGAGAGACCTCTCGGGGCAGGTTCGGTCCACATTCTCAGCGCGGATTCACAACCCCCTTGGTTAGGGTTTGGCAGTTCACGAGGGGTAGCTAGTGCCATCCTTCCTTAATTATTCCTTTAAGAAATCAACCACAACTGAGGCAACCAGCATAGTAACAATTTCTAGGGAAAACATCCCTTTCATTTCCAATCAAGAAAATATCATTTTCTTCATCAAGCAATCACTTTGCTTATAAACCACTTGTCCTTAGTAGGATCTCCTCTTACCAAGGACAAGTGGTTTATAAGCAAAGTGATTGCTTGATGAAGAAAATGATATTTTCTTGATTGGAAATGAAAGGGATGTTTTGTAGAAATTGTTATGCTTAAACTAGGAGGATATCCACTTCCAATAATCTAAGACAAGATCATTAAAAACAACTCATAAGCACGTGTGTTTAATCACTCAACTTCTTTTGAATCTCTCTTCCCCTTGGGTTTTATCCTAGGGTTCCAAGTTGTGAATCCTCAATTTCTTGCACATCTTTTAACATACTTGTAATCTTTAAAACACATTAAATATATTGCAAGACTTGTCATACATTCTTTCCATCCTCTCTTAGTGCGATGCTATGCAGAATTTTGCCATCAAACTCATCTTCTGTGCACAAGGGTCATTTAATTAACTAACACAATCTATGATCCTTAACTCCCTTCACATTTAGTCGATGACTTTTTTAATCTTAATATGCACGTATTTGTGTGGCTTAAGTATGTGAAAGCCTAAATTTCCATGCAATTGTCCATTTGCATGCCAGGAACGGAAGCTATCATTTCATATGTTTATTGTAATTTCGGGGATGAACCATGAATCCTAGATAACTGTTCATGTACTAGATTGGGTGGAAGCCTATTATTTTATGTGAAATATTGAAAAAAACCTATCATTTCATGTGTGTAAACCCGGGCTTGATTCGTGTGCACTGCATTGGCTGCTCCGCTTGGCCCTCTAGCATTACCGGTGGCTTGGGCGGCCACACTTCCCGTGACTTTCTTCTTGGGAGCCATTTGCCTCGCAGAGATTGGTGTAACGTGTCCACCTATTCACTCGTAGGACACATCTTAGCAGCCCATTGGGAAGAGAGTCCAGAAAGCGCCGCCCAACACTCCCATGGAATGTCACGGGGTTTGCGATCTAGGTCTTCCCGAGTTTGCCACGAAGCAGAAGCATTCCGGCCGTTCCCACTTAGGATCAACTTGAATCAGGGTTTCTCTAATGGTCAAGTTCCTCGGAGATAACTAGTGTCGAGCGCCAGACAAACTACTTTACGCAGAAACATTAGGGACGAAGTGGATTTACACTGCACTTGATTCAAGGAGAATGGGAAACGAGAGGGATGCAAAGCTCGACCTCTCTGCTCGTAAGGCATAGTCCCATTCCGTTCCCCTAAAACAACATAAATCGGGACTCTAGTACTCTAGATTCTAGGTCATCGTTCCTTGCAGTCAAATTCCTTCGAGAAAAGTTCCCGACCAATCGGGACCACCCTTCCATAGGACGGACCCATGGTCACATCCATGCACTTTCCTCAAGGTTGCTTTAGTTGTCTAATTACCTACCACATTTAGTTTGACAAACAAAAACAGCTTCCTTAATTAGCCAATTAATCACCAGTTCCTTCACGTAACTGAAGCACTGACAAAGAAAAACAATGTCAAACAAGTTCCTTTTCAACAATTGATCTTATTTATTAGTCTTTGGAATACATCATATAATCCATCCCGAAGGCTATTCCATAATCCGCCTGAAGGCTAATCTGTAATCTACCCGAAGGCAATTTCCAACAATCCTCAGGGATCGCTATTCCAAGTTTCCACCCAATAGACTAGTATGCGGGCCTGGAGATCCAATCTTGAGTCATGTCAGCCTCTTGTGCAGGACCCGGAGGCAAGGGATTTACGGCCAGAGCCCCCCTAGCACCCAATGGTCCTGCAAGTAGCACCTACAGAGAGACCTCTCGCAACGGGTTCGGTCCACGTTCCCGGTGTAGTTAACAACCCTCTTGGATAGGGTAAGGCAGACAGTCGGGGATAACTGATGCTGCCTCTCCCTCCAGGCCTTCAACCTGAAGCATTTATTATCTTTCCATCTTTTAGTCCCTTGAGCAAAGAAGTACAAACAGTGCTCCTAACTATACAAACACAATCAATCCAATGGCCGTTTATTTGGCCAACTGCTAAGGTGTGAATCCTTCTCTCTGAACGCGTGCAGCATTTGATCCGAGATCAATTGCGACTTGGCAAGAACCCCAAGGGTTTGTTTCTTTTTTACCCTTTTATCATTGGGTTAGGGTTTATACCCTGTTAACCAAATTAACAAACACCTTAGCTTCCTTAAACTAGGACAGTGAATCCTTGGCAACCTTGTCGCCCTAACTTGATTGGTCAATTGCTTGCTAGGCAATTCATAGTTACCCTAACTTGGCAACTCAGCCTCACAGAAGGGTGATGTAGCAGGATGACTACTCATCCTCTTGCAAATTAAACTTGTACTTGGAACCTGCTAACCTTGTTCCAAGGAGTGGCAAATCTATCTTGTGATTTAAACACAAAACCATGCGACATTGCAAGTTGTTGCATAGGAGTCGCATTTGACGTGCGGGATTAGTTCTCTCATCAAACGGTACTCCTTGGTCCAGAATACCTTTGGTCAAGATGTAGGGTTTGGGAGTCCTCTTGACCCAACCCAACCCTAACCTTACTAGGCCGACAACGTTTGGCCCTACAGTTTCTAATTTTCCTTGCGGAAATTTGGCATTTGGTCTTCCGATCATTAGGGTGAGGACCCTAGATCATTCTTGCGTGGGCTTTTAGCTACCCTAACATTTCGTGAATGTGGGTAGGACCTTTGGGATTGAAAGTCTTGACTTGGCATCCCAAGTGCGATACTAGGCAGAATTTTTAACGTAACCAACCCCTACCTAGCACCTTGAGGTGTTTGTCGTACTAACTATTTATGCTTTTATGAATCCCATGTGGGTTATGCCATCACAAGCGATTTGCCTAAATCGATCTAATTGTCTTGCGACAAGAGGTAATATTTTCTTAGAGACGCTAATATTTTTCCTAAAAGGTGTAAATAGTTGCAAGACATAGCATTCCATGCAAATATGCAATTCATTGACTTATTCCTTCTATGCAACTATAAAATGTACAATGACCATTTCCTTTTCTTGCCTAAACTATAATGATTGACAATTTAGGGCTAACTCGTATAAAAACCTACGTTGAATTTCATCAAGAGCTATGCTCATAACCCTTTGCTTAATGCATTGAAATTCCAGCTTTAATATGAAATTTCATCTATTCCCAAATCCAACTTCAATAAAAGAAGTTCATGGATGAGGGAATGTCATAAGACTATTATTGACTTAATCCATTCTACAGCACTTAACCCAACCTAGGATGTAATTAACATTGCATACAACTTGCAAGGTACATAAATCCCTTTCATGCATGTAACTACTTGGACAACATCTAATGGACGTCAATAATTATTTCCTACGAATCACAACTAGGAAATCATTACCTAAGTGCATTATGTGCTGTTCTTTTTTGCAAGGAAAACAAGGATGCATTTAAACAAATCCACATTTTTACTTATGCAATATACATTCAGGATTGCAACTTGGAAGTGCAAGCAACGTGCAACATGCAACTAAATCTTGTAAGACGAATGAATAAATGCATTCATAACTTCCCCATGAAAATTAAATGTGCCTAATGCATCCCTTTTATGCGGAATTAATTTTCTAAGAACCTGGGCATTGAGGTTCAAAGTATTGTCCACACGTGTGCTCGGGGTAGAATCTCCTACGTGAGCACCTCTCGCCATTTTCTTGGGAGCCATTGACGAGTCAAATTCCGGTTTAGCAACTCCTCTTGGGTTCTTTATGCGTTACGAATCCCTTTCTGCCCGATATCTTCTCCTTCGTGTAGGACACAGCCTTATAGTCGTGGTATTTAAAGCACCCAGGAAGGCACGGGTGAATAGGGGTTATAGGAAACTTTTATGGAAGCTTCCAAGGAAGCTTCCAAGCCTCTGAACACCAGAGATGGCGTGGAGAGAGAAGAAGAGGATGATTGGGAGGGTGAAGGCTTTGATGAGGGAGATGAATATGATAATGATGATTATGATGATGGTGGTAGGGGCAGAGGCGGCAGCATGGCGCAGCAGGGCGGCGGTGTTTTTGGATGGCGGCAGCATGGCATTCTTGGTAGCAGCAGCAGTCGTCAGTTCCTTCCTCTCTCCTCCCCCCTCAAACTTAAGGGGGAGGTTAATATAGATAAAGGGGGGATGGAATGGCCACACGTGTGGTCAGTAGCATGCCTCCTCCCCCCCATGCTCTCCTACACATATCTCAAGGTCTTCTCACAATCCCTCTCCCGGCCATGCATCGGCTGAGGGGAGGGGGTTAATTAAAAAAAAATGCACAAAATTTAACCCTTATCCTTTTTCCTTTTTCCCAAGAAGGGTGTTCCCGCATGGAACTACGGGTTTCAAGCCTTGGCTCTTGTGCTCCATGCGGCTAGAGTTTATTGATGCGAGTGCGGGGTAAGCACTTAACCACCAACATTTTACATGTGGGAGATTACTTTGGGTTGCATTTTTGCACAGGGTACGAGATCTAAAATCATTAATATTTCATGTAGAAATATTACATTCTCTCCCCCTTAGAGGAATTGAGATGTTCTCATCTCGAGAAGAGCTGGGGGTATTGTTAGTTGAGAGTACTTTCATCCATCCAAGTGGCATCCTGTTTGGGGTAATCTTTCCACTGGACAAGGTATTCTCTAAGGGTTCTGGATCTTAAGTGCCTCTCCCTAACATCTAAGATCCTCTCAGGCCGTAGCTCAAGGGCTCCTTGGCTAGGCATTACAACTTGTTGATCATCAAGCACATGACTAGGGTTAGGTACATACTTCTTCAGTAGATTGATATGGATTATATTATGAAATTTTAGGTTTTCGGGGAGTTTCAATCTATAAGCATTAGTCCCTAGGCACTTAAGAATCTTGTAGGGTCCACAATACCTTGGACTTAACTTTTTACATTCCCCCAAGGATAGGGAACTCTTCTTTGGATGTACGCGAATGAAGACCATATCTCCTTCAGCGAAGGGTCTATCTTGACGTTTCAAGTCTGTGTAAGCCTTTTGTCTATCCTTGGCAGCTTGGATGTCCTACCTTATTGACTTGATTTGGTCATCCATGTCTTCTAGCATCTTCTTTGAGGCTTCAACCCTCAAGGTTAGATTCGAAAAGTTTAAAGGACTACGACAGTCGTGCCCATACAATGCTTGAAAAGGGGTCATCTGAATGCTTTGTTGGTAAGAAGCATTGTAGGCAAACTCAACCAGTGGGCAAATATTGAATCCACTTTTTGGGTTCATGGCAGTAGTGTGCTCTTAGCATATCCTCAATGAATTGGTTGACTCGTTCCATTTGACCATCGGTTTGGGGATGATAAGCTGTACTAAAACAGAGTTGAGTCCCAATGGCCTCGAAGATAGCCTTCCAGAAGAGTGATGTGAAGAGAGAGTCACGATCACTAATGATTCTTCTCGGCAACCCATGCAGTTTGAATATCTCCTTGATGAATAACCTTGCGATGTCCAAGGCTTTATAGTTTGGATTAACATGAATAAGATGTGCAACCTTGGCAAGCATGTCAACCATGACCATAATGGAGTTGTACCCTCCCTGAACTTGGGGTAGGCCAACAACAAAGTCCATACTAATGAATTCCCATTTCATTTGGGGAATGTCAAGTGGTTGCAATTTCCATGGCATTTTGACGTGTTCAGCCTTAATGCGTTGGCAAGACAAACATTCAGTGACATATTTGAGAACACCACCTTTAAGCCTTTCCCAGTAATAGCTCTTTCTGACTGCATTGAGGGTCTTGGGATAGCCAGGATATCCTAAAAAAGGGGAGTCATGAGCTTCCCAAAGTATCTTCTACTTGAGTGACTGGCTTGCCGGTATACATAGTCTCGTTCTATAGTAGACAAGTCCACTATTGATAGAGAAATCTTAATATTTTGTTTGTATCTTTGAGTCTTAATCCTTGATGGGGATCTCCCTTAGCAGTTTCTGATAGGTTGGATCATGGCATGCCTCTTCTCTAGCTAGCTCAAGAATTGGGTTGTTTGGCATGGATACCTTTGTGGCTAGAGATCTTGCAGTTGATGGATCTTGCAGGATCAGAGAATTTAGAAATGCCTTGCGACTGAGTGCATCGACAACTACATTCTCCTTTCCAAGCCTGTATTTGATTTCAAAATCATATTCCTCCAGCACTTCAATCCATCGACGTTGCCTCATATTGAGCTCATTCTGGGTAAAAATCCATTTAAGACTTTTATGATCCATCACTAGGGTAAACTTGTTACCTAGTAAGTAGTGTCTCCAAAGCTTGAGAGCATGGACGACAGCTAACAGCTCTAGATCATGGGTAGCATAATTCCTCTCATGGCTCTTCAGTTTCCTTGAAGAGTATGCTACAGGATGACCTTCCTGCATAAGCACACATCCTAAGGCAAGTGTGCTAGCATCAGTTATCACTTCAAACTCCTTACTAAGATCCGGAAGTTTCAGGATGGATGCTGATACCAAGCTTTGTTTTAGTTTGACAAAGCTGGATTGTTCAGTAGTTGACCAAACAATTGATGCTTGCTTCTTCAATAGATTGGTCAGTGGCGCTGCAATCAAAGCATAGTTTTTTATAAAGACCCTGTACCATCCTCTCAATCCAAGAAAACTACATATTTCTTTGACAATTGTTGGTGTTGGCCACTCCAGACCTTGGCCGAATCTACCAAAATTCCTTCTGCTGATACAATGAATCCCAAATATTCAATCTGTCACTTGAAAAATGCACACTTCTTCTTCTTGGCATAAAGCTTGTGTGCCCTCATTGTTTCGAGAACAATGCAAAGATGGGGTTCATGATCTTCTTCCTGTTTGGAGTAGACTAGGGTATCGTCGAAGAAAATGAGTACGAAGTCATCAAGATAGGGCCTAAAGATTTCCTGCATTAGCATGCTGAAGGTAGCAGGAGCATTTGTCAGCCCGAATGACATGACTAGGAACTCAAAGTGTCCATATCTTGTGTTGAATGCCGTCTTTGGGATATCTTCTTCTTTGATCCTTATCTGATAATATCTAGACCTGAGATTGATCTTAGGGAAGATCTTCGCACCTTGAAGATGATCAAGAAGTTCATCTATTCTTGGAATGGGGTATTTGTTCTTAATGGTTGATTGATTCAACCCTCTATAGTCAATGCATAGCCGAAGCATTCCATCTTTCTTCTTCTGGAACAACACTGGAGCTCCCCATGGCGAACTGCTAGGACGGATGTAGCCTTGATCTAATAGTTGCTTGAGTTGCTCCTTCATCTCAATCGCTTTCGGGATGGACATTCTATATGGTCTCTTTGCAATTGATGCAGCTCCTGGCACTAGCTTGATTTCATGATCGACTTCCCTTTGAGGAGGAAGTTCTGTCAGCTCTTCAGGAAATACGTTTGCGTACTCCTTTAGCCACAACAGTTCTTTCGTAGACTCCTGATTCTGATCTAGCTTATTTAGCTTAATCAAATAAACAAGTAGCCCTTTTTTAACTCCTTTCATTATCTGAGATGCTTTGGCCAGTTGAATTTTTGGCTTCCCAGCCTCTCCTTGAGTTGTGACCAATTCCCCTTTAAAAATTCAAAATGAAACTTTTCCTTTTCCATAGTGAATGTGGGCATCATTAGGTTTAAGTAAATCCATTCCAAGCAAACACTCATGGACACCTAGGTTCATTACCCTAAATCTGACCGAATTCAAATTTCCTCCCAGAAGGAATTCCACCTTAGCAGTTTTCCTGGTACAAGTGACTTCACGACCATTTGCTAATTCCATAAGTAAGGTAGGTGCATCTTTTGTGGCTATTCCTAATATTTTTGCACAGACTGGTGAAATGAAGGAATATGTACTGCCACAATCAATCAAGGTTTTGAAGCTTTTACCTTGATAATATGATGGTGTTTGAATCACCGAGAATTGGCGATTCGGGCCTTTCTTGTGAAGGGCGGCATGAACTATTGTCCTCTCAATGTCTGCTTCCATGGATGGGTCTTTTTCGCCACCCAACTCCTTGTTGGCAACACTGGCGGTTCTTCCTCTGGCCCTGGCGGTGGCTCCTTGTTCACGGACGGTTCCTTGGAATGGCCCTTGATGTTGTTTCCGTTAAGCTTGGGACACTACCTTTTGAAATGACCAGGCTTATTGCAATGGAAGCAATGGAGATTGCAGCCATTACCTTGGGTAGAAACGTAATTATTGACAGTGTTGCTCCTAGCTTTCTTCCTTTGTTCTTGATTTTGGCCCTGTGCCCTCTTGGTCTAAGACCTATACACTCCCTTGTTTTGATCCTTGTAAGACCAAGTCTTGTTATTTCTTGGCCTGGTCTGCACCTCCTGTATTATGGGCGCAGCTCAAATGAGTGCATCCTGAAGGTCTGTTGGGCGCATTGATTCAAGGCGGGTGTTTATAGGTGGGTTTAATCCAGCACAAAACTTCGACACCTATTGTGTCATATCCATTTGTGGTGCGTACTTCAAAAGAGAGACAAACTTTGAATAATACGCATCAAGGGATAGACCAAGCTGCTTCAGTTCATAGAACTCGTTCATCTTCTGTGTGTGGTAGGTAGGTGGTTGGTGTAGGGGTCAGACTAGGAATCTGCACTTGAGGTTGTGCCTAGGCATTGAAATTCTTTATGTTAAAAACTTGCTAAACGTTTCTCACATTACATTACATGCCCAGTTCAGCTTTTAGCCAAGTGACCTAATCACTTAACTCCATACCAACACTCATAGCCATGATAGACATTGATAAAAAAGTCTATTTCATTCATATGGGCATAGCCCTTTCAAGTACAATTATTTTTGGAAAGATGGAACAAGCTAATTGGTATATCAATTTGGGGAGAATACGATTGTGTTACATTTGGCTACGGGAACTGAGTAATAGTATGGATTGGAGTCATGGATTTTCAGGAATCGATAGGTCATAAGAAGCTTAGGGTATCCTTTCCTTTGATACCTGTTCTTCTCATAACATCCCAACACCTTGATTTTGTCGACAGGGATTATTTGAGTCACTTCCTCATACACATACATGTTCTGCTTGACCTTTCAACCGCCGACATGTAGGGTTGCATTTGTGTGAGCTTCAACAAAGATGAACAAGTTCATGATCTTTAAGTCCTCCATCCACTTGATTCTCTTCAAGTTAGTCTGAAGGTATGCAAGTTGGTGGGCAGCTATGTAATTAATTCCTGAATCACCCATCCATCTCCGTTCCACGTACAGGGGTGAAGGATTGTAGATGTAGTCTAGGATATTCGTCATATCGAGCCTTCGTCGATAATTCGAGGCACACATCGCAGTCATAAAAATAACTTGGAACACCAAGAATTTGTTCCATGCTTCGTGACTTTGTAGGCCAACATCGATAAGTAAGTAAGAAAATGTTCTTAATAGCAACATTTACTCTACTTCACCTCATTAAGTTTTCTTGTAAATATTAGATCCTCGTTGGTTCGCTCTGATACCAACTATAACGTGCCCACTAGCCCACTCGTAGGACATGTCTTAGCATCCCATCAGGAAGAGAGTCCAGAAAGTGCTACCCAACACTCCCATGGAATGTCACGGGGTTTGCAATCTAGGTCTTCTCGAATCTGCCACGAAGCAAAAGCGTTTCGGCCGTTCCCACTTAGGATCAACCTGAATTAGGGTTTCCCTAATGGTCAAGTTCCTCGGAGATAACTAGCGTCGAGCCCCAGACATGAACTACTTTATGCAGAAACATCAGGGCCGAAGCGGATTTACACTGCACTTGGTTCAAGGAGAATGGCAAACGAGAGGGATGCAAAGCTCGACCTCTCTGCCTGTAAGGCATAGTCCCATTCCGTTCCCCTAAAACAACATAAATCGGGACTCTAGTACTCTAGATTTTAGGTCATCATTCCTTGCTGTCAATTTCCTTCGAGAAAAGTTCCCCACCAACCGGGACAACCCTTCCGTAGGACAGACCCATGGTCACAACCACCGCACTTTCCTCAGTTTTTTTTAGTTGTCTAATTACCTACCATGTTTAGTTTGACAAACAAAAATAGCTTCCTTAATTAGCCAATTAATCACTAGTTCCTTCACGTAACTGAAGCACTGACAAAGAAAAACAATGTCAAACAAGTTCCTTTTCAACAATTGATCTTATTTATCAGTCTTTGGAATACATCATATAATCCATCCCGAAGGCTATTCCATAATCCACCCAAAGGCTAATCCATAATCCACCCAAAGGCAATTTCCAGCAATCCTCAGGGATTGCTATTCCAAGTTTCCACCCGTAGACTAGTATACGGACCTTGAGATCCAATCTCAAGTCACATCGGCCTCTTGTGTAGGACCCAGAGGCAAGGGATTTACGGCCAGAACTCCCCTGGCACCCAAGCATCCTCCTGCTGCAAGTAGCACCCACGGAAAGACCTTTCGCGATAGGTTCGATCCACGTACCCGGCGCAGCTAACAACCCCCTTGGATAGGGTCAGGCAAAGAGTCAGCGGTAACTGATGCTGCCTCTCCCTCTAGGCCTTCAACCTGAAGCATTAATTATATTTTCATCTTTTAGTTCCTTGAGCAAAGAAGTACAAACAGTTCTTCTAACTATACAAACACAATCAATTCAATGGCCGTTTATTTGGCCAACTGCTAAGGTGTGAATTCTTCTCTCCAAACGTGTCCAACATTCGATCCAGGATCAATTGCGACTTGGCAAGATCCCCAAGGGTTTGTTGCTTTTTTACCCTTTTATCCTTGGGTTAGGGTTTATACCCTGTTAACCCAAATTAACAAACACCTTAGGTTCCTTAAACTAGGACAGTAAATCTTGGGCAACCTTGTTGCCCTAATTTGATTGGTCAATTGCTTGCTAGGCAATTCATAGTTACCCTAACTTGGCAACTCAGCCTCACAAAAGGGTGATGTAGCAGGATGACTACTCATCCTCTTGCAAATTAAACTTGTACTTGGAAGCTACTAACCTTGTTCCAAGGAGTGGCAAATCTATCTTGTGATTTAAACACAAATCCATGAGACGTTGCAACTTGTTGCATAGGAGTCGCATCTGATGTGCGGGATTAGTTCTCTCATCAGATGGTACTCCTTGGTCGAGAATACCTTTGGTCAAGATGTAGGGTTTGGGAGTCCTCTTGACCCAACCCAACCCTAACCTTACTAGGCCGACAATATTTGGCCCTAGGGTTTCTAATTTCCCTTGTAGAAATCTGGCATTTGGTCATTCGATCATTAGGCTGAGGACCCTAGATCATTCTTGTGTGGGCTTTCAGCTAACCCTAACATTCTGTGAATGTGGGTAGGACCTTTGGGATCGAAAGTCTTGACTTGGCATCCCAAGTGCGATACTAGGCAGAATTTTTAACGTAACCAACCCCTACCTAGCACCTTGAGGTGTTTGTTGTACTAACTATTTATGCTTTTATGAATCCCATGTGGGTTATGCCATCACAAGCGATTTACCTAAATCGATCTAATTGTCTTGCGACAAGAGGTGATATTTTCTCAGATACGCTAATATTTTTCCTGAAAGGTGTAAATAGTTGCAAGACATAACATTCCATGCAAATATGTGATTCATTGACTTATTCCTTCTATGCAACTATAAAATGTACAATGACCATTTCCTTTTCTTGCCTAAACTATAATGATTGACAATTTAGGGCTAACTCGTATAAAAACCTACGTTGAATTTCATCAAGAGCTATGCTCATAACCCTTTGCTTAATGCATTGAAATTCCAGCTTTAATATGAAATTTCATCCATTCCCAAATCCAACTTTGATAAAAGAAGTTCATGCATGAGCGAATGTCATAAGACTATTATTGACTTAATGCGTCCTACAGCACTTTACCCAACCTAGGATGTAATTAACATCTCATGCAACTTGCAAGGTATATAAATCCCTTTAATGCATGCAACTACTTAGACAACATCTAATTGACGTCAACGATTATTTCCTAGAATCAAAACTAGGAAATCATTACCTAAGTGCATTATGCGCTGTTCTTTTTTGCGAGGAAAACAAGGATGCATTTAGACAAATCCACCTTTTTACTTATGCAATATGCATTCAAGATTGCCAACATTTTACATGTGGGAGATTACTTTGGGTTGCATTTTTATGCAGGGTACATGATCTAAAATCATTAATATTTCACGTGGAAATATTACAATTGGGCTGACGGGTTTCGGGTTAACAGGTTTGGTTGGGCGAGACCGCTAGGTGGGCCCTTCACTGAGAGGGTGGTTTGGGTGTGGTTTCTTGCACCTGCCCACTAACTCCCACTCCCTCTCCTTCTTTCTCTCTCCCTCTCCCTTTCCCTTCTTTTCCACTATATCTTTCTCTCTTCTTCTTCTATTCTCTTATTCTCCTACTCTCTCTCTCTCTCCTTCTCTT
Source organism: Lygodium microphyllum (assembly GCF_053477565.2). NCBI lineage: Eukaryota > Viridiplantae > Streptophyta > Polypodiopsida > Schizaeales > Lygodiaceae > Lygodium > Lygodium microphyllum. The sequence continues at coordinate 41,587,834 of NC_141139.1, read as the reverse complement.
CTTCTCCTCTTGCTACCTCTTCTTCTCCTTCCTCTTCCAGTACTTCTCTCTCTTCTTTTTCTCCCTTCCTCTTCTTCTTCTCCTCTCCCTCTTCCTCCTTCTCTCTCTTCTCCTCTATCTCTTCTTCTTCTCCCTCTCTCTTCTTCTTCCTCTTCTCTCTCTTCTCTCTCTTCTCTCTTCTCTCTTCTCCTTCTTCTTCTCCCCCTCTCTTCTCCTCTCTCTCTCCCCTCTTCTTCCTTCTTCCTCTTCTCTCTCTTCTCTCTTCTCCTTCTTCTTCTTCTCCCCCTCTCTTTTCCTCTCTCTCTCCCCTCTTCTTCCTTCTTCTCTCTCTTCTCTCTCTCCTCTTCTTTTTCTCACCTCTTTCTCTCCTTCTTCTCTCTCTTCCCTCTTCTCCTTCTTCTTCTTCTTCTCTTCTTTTCTTCTTCTCCCTCTTCCTCCTTCTCTCTCTTCTCTCTCTCCTTTTCTTCTTCTCTTCTCCTCTATCTCTTCTTCTTCTCCCTCTCTCCCTTCTTCCTCTTCTCTCTCTTCTCTCTCTCCTTCCTCTTCTCTCTCTTCCCTCTTCTCCTTCTTCTTCTTCTCCCTCTTTATCTCCCTCTTCTCTCTCTTCCCTCTTCTCCTTATTCTTCTTCTTCTCTTCTTTTGGGCCTAGGGAGAATCCCACAGCGTTTTGCAATTGGGGGGGGTGACGGGTGCTCTGACAGCCCTCTAGGGAGCCCGATGCTGCCGCGATGCTAAGGGGATGAGGTACTCCAGCTCTGAGGCAGAGGAGGCCGGGGAATAGATGATGGAGGGGGGGCCAGGCCACTGTGCAAAGGAGGAGGGGGAGGTTTTATAGGGGGCACATCTGAATGCTACCACCTCGGTGGCATGCCCCTCCCCTCCTTCCACATCACTCCCTTTCCCTCTCTCCGCAACATACTGTCGGGGGGGAGGGAAAGGGAAAAAAATTAGAAAAAGGGGGGGCCAGAAATGTTACACCCCCCTCCTCGTCGTTAGGCCGAAAAACCCCCTCTTGTGATTACAGCGCCACCCAGACTGAGGGAGAGAGAGAGAGAGGAGAAGAAGAGAAGAAGGAGAAGTGTGAAGAAGGAGAAGAAGAAGAGGAGGAGGAGAGAGAGAGAGAGAAGGAGAAGAAGAGAAGAAGAAGAAGAGGGAGAGAGAGAGAAGGAGAAGGAGAGAAGAGGAAGAAGAAGAAGAAAAGAAGAAGAGGGAGAGAGAGTAGGAGAAGAAGAGAAGAAGAAGAGGGAGAGAGTGAAGGAGAAGAAAAGAAGAAGAAGAAGAAGAAGAAGAGGGAGAGAGAGAGAGGAGAAGAAGAGAAGAAGAGAAGAAGGAGAAGAGAGAAGAAGAAGAGGGGGAGAGAGAGAGGAGAAGAAGAGAAGAAGGAGAAGAGAGAAGAAGAAGAGGAAGAAGAAGAAGAAGAGGGAGAGAGAGAGAGGAGAAGAAGAGAAGAAGAAGAATAAGAAGAACAAGAAGAAGAAGAGGGAGAGAGAGAAGGAGAAGAATAGAGGAAGGAGAAGAAGAAGAAGAGAGAGAGAGAGAGAAGAAGAAGAAGAAGAAGAAGAAGAAGAAGAGGGAGAGAGAGAAGGAGAAGAAGAGAAGAAGAACAAGAACAAGAGAGAGAGAGAGAGAGAAGAGAGAGAGAGGAAGAGAGAGACAGAGAGAGAGAGAAGCTTTTGGAAGCTTCTTCTCCCCCCTCCTCAAAGAGAGGTCACACACCCCTCTTGTCATTTCCAGAAATACGCCCCTCCCCCTTCAATCTCTTCCTCCACTCAAGGAGAGGCGGAGAATCTTGCCTAGGAGAGTGCGTGAACTCTATCACTTGTACACGCGTCTTTGAGTATGGCCCCGAAGCGTAATTCCACAAAGATGGCCAGAAACCCTGCAAATGTAGATGGAGGTTCGAAACAAGGTGGCACTACAACCGCGAATGGTTCATTAGGCATCAATACCACTAGAATCACGGGCATCACTCCAAACCTAGGTTGCTTTATTATTAAATCATAGGTTATAATTATCACGGTGAAAGGTTGTATTCACATGCATCACATTAGTTGCGTGTTTGATAATTTCCAAGGTATGAACTTAGTTGTGATGTATGTAACAAGCAGGATAATTTTCGTTGTAAGATGTCATCATAATAGGTGGAGTTGATTAGAAACTGCATCGTAAATTACCAAAAATTCTTGCATAAAGTGCATTGCTCTTTGCACAAGTTCTTGCAAAAAATGCATTTCAGAGGACATTGAAAGAAACAAAGTGCATGTCCACATCGCAAGAAGGATTCTAAGGTACATGTAATAATCTGCTGAAAAGATTAAAGTGCAGCTAGGCTCATACAATGATCACATAAAGTTAGATAATTCAAGAAGGTTATAGATCATGTAAATAATTACATAGAAGATAATGCTAAGATTGCATGCATAGAAAGTATCTTCGCATGCGTGACATAAAATAATGCATGGATTATATCAAAATTGTAAGTATTGAAATGAAGGCATGGCATTATGTTGTGTGCCTTAAAGTTGTTGGGAAAATTCATCGTTGTTTGTAATTTAGCAACTGGGACTGAGATCCATGAATCCCATGACAAGGTACTTGGTGACTTCACGAGGGATAGGTAAAAGCTTAGTGCTTGTGAGTATTATTAAGAGGGCTTAAGAAGATTATACTTAAGGCGAAGTAGGACTGTTCTAAATAGAACCATATTGACCAACCATGGTCAAGGGGATAGACAATCTTGATCAATTAAGATCAAAGATAAAGGTACATAGGTACTTCAAGGGATCTAGGAGATAACCAGCAAGTTGACCAACCAAGGACAATGGGGTTTTCGATAATCTATCCTATAAGGAGACCTAAGGTAAGTGTAATTAGGGTCGGCAAGGTACAAACCCTAACCCGAAGATAAAGGGGAAACAAGCAACCTAGCTTGCCAAGCCCTTGGGATCTCGCCAAGTCATGAATGATCCAGGATCGAATGCTGGGAGCATTTGAAAAGAAGGAATCACACCTTAGCAATTGGTCGTACAAATGACCTTTGAGATGATCGTGATTGTACATTTAGGTACATTGTTTGAACTTCTTTGCTCAAGAAACTAACTCAAGAAAAAACACTTAATGATTCAAGTTAAAAGCATGGAGGGAGAGGCAGGTCCAGTTACCTTCGATTGTCTGCCTGGCCCTATCCAAGGGGGTTGTTAGCCACTGTGGGTATGTGGACCGAACCCGCCATGATAGGGCTCTCCGTGGGTGCTGCTTGGAGCAGGAGGACATTTGGGTGCCAGGGGAGCCTCTGGCTGTAAATTCCTTGCCTCTAGATCCCGCGCAAGAGATCGACATGACTCGAGATGAGGCCTTGAGACCCGTGTACTAGTCTACGGGTGGAACTTGGAGTAGCAATCCTGTAGATTGCTGGGATAGCCTTCGGGCATGATAATTGATGTATTCTGGAACTATGATAAATAAAGATCAAACATTTGAAAAAGGAACTTGCTTGATATTTTTTGTGTGTCAGTGTCTAAGTTATGTGAAGGAACCTGTGTTTAAATTGATTAATCAAGGAAGCTACTTTTGCATGTCAAACATAATGTGGTAGGTAATTAGATAACGAAGCAAACTGGGGAAAGTGTGGTGGACGTGACTTGGGTCCATCCTACGGAAGGGTGGTCCTGATTAGCTGGGAACTTCTCTCAAAAGACGAGATAATGAGACTATGAAGACCTAGCATCAGTAAAGTTAGAATCCTGATCTATGCTGTTTTAGGGGAATGGAATGGGACTATGCCTTATGGGAAGAGAGGTTGAGCTTCGCATCCCTCTCATTTCCTATTCTCCATAAACCAAGTGCAGTATAAATCTGCTTTGACTCTGTTGTTCCTACGCAAAGTGGTTCATCTGGAGCTCGACACTAGCTACTTCCTAGAGACTTTGCTGATAGGAAAGAAACCCTGACTTTAGGGCGGTCCTAAGTGGGAACGATCGGATACTTCCGCTCGGGGAAAACTTGGGAAGACCTGGATCGCAAACCCTGTGACATTCCTTGTGAGTGCCAGGCGGCGCTTTCTAGAATCTCTTCCCGATGGGCTGCTAAGACGTGTCCCCCAAGTGGACGAGCGGACACGTTACAGTTGGAATCATAGCAAACCAACGAGATCTAAATATTACAAGGGAACTTAATGGAGAAAAATAAAGGGAATAAGAGGATGAATAGAGGAAGGTAAGTAGAATAGAGCAGTGTTTTTTGTTGAAAATATTTCTTTACTCACTTATGGATGCTGGGTTGCAGAGTCACGAAGCATGGAGCAAGTTCTTGGTGTTCCAGGTCATGTTCATGACTGCAATACACACTTCGAATTATCGCCAAAGGCTTGGCATGATGGATATTCTAGATCGCATCTATAATCCTTCACCCCTGTATGTGGAACGGAGATGGACAGGAGACTCAGGAATATACTACATAGCAGCCCACCGACTCGCGTACCTTCAGACCAACTTAAAGAGAATCAAGTGGATGAAGGATTTAAAGATTCTGAAGCTGTTTATCTTTGTCAAAGCTCGCGTAAACGCAACTTTGCAAGTTAGCGGACGACAAGTCAAGCAGAACAAGTATGTCTATGAGGAAGTGACATGGGTGATCTCTACTGTGACAGAATCAAAGTGTTAGGGCGTTATGAGAAGAACGGGTATCAAAGAAAGGGATACCCTAAGCTTCCTATGACTTATCATTTTCTGAAAACCCATGATCCCACTCCATATTATTATTATGTTCCTGTAGCCGATTGTAACACAATCCTGTTTTTCCCAAACTGATGTATCAATCAGCCTGTCCTACTTATCCAAAAAAATGTACTCAAAGGGTTATGCCCTCATGAATAAATAAGACTTTTTACAATTGTCTATCTTGATCGTGAATGTTAGCTAAGGTGTTAAGTGATTAGATCACCTAGCTAAAAAGCTGTGCTAGTCATATTAACATAATATGGGAATGTATGATAAGATGTTAACATAAAGAATCTTATTGTTCAGACGCAACCCCAAGCACATGTTCTGAACTCGACTCCTGCACTAAGTCCTCAAGAGAAGAAGTTCCTTCTCAAACAAATTAAGCCACCCAAGTTTGATGGCAAGGGAAGGACTGTTCAAGCCGACGTTGAGATCTGGATTGAGTCCATGGAGGACTATTTTGAGGCAGTAGGAACTGCACCTACTAACCAAGCCATGCTCGCCAAACTTAAGCTTACAGGTGAAGCAAGACTTTGGTGGAAACAGTGATGTAGGGACCAAGCAATCTCGGAGGGGACAGTCACTTGGGATAAGCTTAAGGAAGCTGTGCGAGGGAGGTATCTGCCACTTGCCTACCGCATGCAAAAGATGAATGAATTATATGACTTGAAGCAACTAGGATTATCCCTTGAAACATATTATTCGAAGTTCGTTTCACTCCTAAAGTATGCACCCCCAATGGATATGACACAACAGGTGTCAAAATTTTGTGTTGGGTTGAATCCACCCATAAACACTCGATTGGAATCAATGCGAGCAATGGACCTACAAGACTCACTCATTCGAAATGCTCCAATAATACAGGAGGTGTAGACCAAACCAAGGAACAACAAGATTTGGCCTTGCAAAGATCAAAATAAGGGTATGTCTAAGGCTCAAACTAAGAGAGCGCAGGGTCAAAATCAGGTCCAAATAAAGAAAACTAGGGCCAATGCTATCAACTTTGTTCCAACACAAAGAAATGATCGCAACCCACATTGCTTCCATTGCAACCAGCCCGGACACTTTAGGAGGGAGTGTCCCAAGATTGGCAGAGGACATTGCCAAGGGCAGTTCCAAGGTGAAAATAGAGCCGCTCATGGCCAAGGAACCACCATTATGGCCAGAGGGAGAACCTCCAGTGTTTCCAACAAGGAGCTGGACGATGAATAAGATCCATCCATAGATGCTGACATTGAGAGGACAATAGTTCATGCCACTCTTCACAAGAAGGGTCAAAATCGCCAATTCTCAGTGATTCAAAATCCATTAGAATATCAAGGTAAAAGCTTCAAAACCCTGATTGACTGTGGCAGTACACACTCCTTCATTTCACCAATCTATGCAAAAAGATTAGGGATAGCCACAATAGATGCACCTACTTGTGGAATTAGCAAATGGTCGTGAGGTCACTTGTACTAGGCAAATTGCTAAGGTGAAATTCCTACTGGGTGGGAAGCCAACTTCTGTGAGATTCAAGGTAATGAACCTAGGTGTCCACGAATGTTTACTCGGAATGGATTGGCTAATACCCAATGATGCCCACATCCACTGTGGAAAGGTCCAAGTCTCCTTCCGAAATTTTGAAGGGGAACTAGTCACGACTCAAGGTGAGGCTAGTAAGCCAAAAATACAGTTGGCAAAAGCAACACCGATAATAAAAGGTGTTCAAAAGGGTCTACATGTCTATCTGATTAAACTGAATAAGGTAGATCAAAATCAAGAGTCTGGGGAAGAACCTTCATGGTTAAAGGAATACGCAAATGTATTTCCTGAAGATCTGACGGAACTTCCTCCCCAAAGGGAAGTCGACCACAAAATCAAACTTATGCCAAGAGTTGCACTGGTCGAAAAGAGGCCATATAAGATGTCCATCCCGGAAGCTATCGAATTGAAAGAGCAACTCAAGTAACTGTTAGATCAAGGCTACATCCGTCCTAACAGTTCACCATGGGGAGCTCCAGTATTGTTCCAACAGAAGAAAGTTGGAACGCTTCGCCTATGCATTGACTACAAAGGGTTGAATCACGCAACCATCAAAAATAAATACCCCATCCCAAGAATAGATGAATTACTTGACCATCTTCAAGGAGCAAAGATATTCTCAAAGATAGATCTTAGATCTGGATATTATCAGATAAGGATCAAGGAAAAAGATATCTTGAAGACTACATTTAGTACAAGGTATGGACACTTAGAATTCCTAGTGATGTCATTTGGGCTGATGAATGCTCCTGCTACCTTCAACAGGTTAATGCAGGATATCTTTAGTGTTGAGATATCGAGCTCCACTCGTGATATGCTAGGGTGACCGTTGTGCATTTATGTCACCGACTTGTTAGCTGCAGATGCGGTTGGTACACCGCCCATGAATAATAGCTAGATGACAGCTATCCTTATCTACTCTAGTTCGTGGCTCAGTTAGTATGCCACCTTAGTTAGTTGAGTTTGGTTTGAGACCCATATATAGGGTTCTTCTATTTCTTTATACTAGTGTTCTTTTTGGCTTACACAACTAAGAAGAGAAAAATTGTTTTCAGCCTCCACTTTTGTGTGTATTCCCCCATTATGCAAGCAAGAAAGCTACAAGTGAGACTCTGTCCTTCTCTCCCACAATCTTGACATGGTATCAAAGACTTGTTCATGGTAAGAAGCTCAAGAAAGCAAACCAAGTTCGCGGTGTTCTGGTAAGAGGACTAGTGTTGCTTTCATTTTTCTGTTTGGGAGCAAGTCTCTGCAGGTAGCACAGCCAAAAAGTGCAAGAGTGCATTGTCTCAGATTGAGACGCCCTTCGCGGTGTAGCAAGAGGACAGTATATGATGCGGGTCAAGGGCTTTAGCCCTTAGTTGCTCTGTTTTTTTGATTTGAGGCCATTTCAGGGCCTGTTTTGGAGGCGGAAGTTTTCTGCACGCACTCAGGAAAAGGCCCAGTTTTATGCTGTGCGACCACTGTTCTACAAGTCGGTGAAAAGTTACTGTAGAAATTGCATCGTATGCCTGTGCGCAGAGACATTGGGAGTTAAGAATCATCCTTGTTGCCTGTTGATGCAAAATCGTCACTAGGAAGTGACTGTGTGGTCAAATATCACTTTCGTCAGTTTTGCAGATTTGCTCTTGTGAGGCTGAAGCTGTGTCCTTTGCAGTGACAGAATTTTTTGCAGGGTTCTGTAATGGCGTCTGATTCTCTTTCACAGATTGTCATTGAAAAGCTTGACAAGAACAACTTCCAAGCATGGAAGTTTAGAATGACGAATTTCCTTATGGGAAAAGGATATTGGGAATTCTTTGCAGGAAATGAAGAAGAACCAGTTCTTCCTGATGTTCCCAATCAACAGCAAATGCAGGCATTTAAAGCATGGCATGAGAGAGCCAGGAAAGTTATGTACTGGCTGTCTATCAGCATTTCAGACTCTATGATTGTGCATATTCAAGATGCAAGTATGCCAAAGGAGGCATGGGATACTTTGTCAAAAATGTATAGCACAAATATGCAAGCCAGAAAAATGCAGCTCAAGCAAGAGTTGCACAATGTGCAAAGAGAAAATATGAGCATCAATGACTACCACATGAAGGTGAAGAAGATTCCAGATACACTTGCTTCCATTGGATCGCCAGTGGAAGATGATGATTTAGTTTCTATGACCTTGAATGGTCTAGGAAAGGATTATGCACAGTTCCGAACATCCATTTCCGTCCGTGAAAGATTTCCTGATTTTGAGAAGTTGATTGCACTTCTAATTTCTGAGGAGAAGAGAAATGGTGGTGCATCTTCTTCAGGAGGAACTTCAAAAGAAGCTGTCTTCTACTCAAATGCTGGAAGAGGTAGAGGCAGAGGTAGAGGCAAAGGTAGAGGAGGTCGATCTAGAGGCCATGGTAGAAATCAGAATATGTAGCAAACTCAATAAAACCAGTCCTATGGAGGAGGACGTGGTAGCTTTAGAGGCAGGGGGAGCCAAAGAGGTCGTGGTGGATGGCAAAGAGGCCAAAATGCAAACAGTAATGTCGAATGCTACTACTGTGGTAAAATGGGTCATATGGCTAAAGACTGCTATAAAAAGCAGAATGACATCGTGAATGGAAAATTGCAACAAGGGAATTATGCATCTTCTAGTAGATGGGGTGATGACAGAAATGAGCATTTGTTTATGGTGCAGTACATGAACAATTTTGTGACAAGTGCAGAAGAAAGCAATGATGTATGGTATGTTGACTCAAGTGCATCAAACCACATGATAGGTCATGCAGAATGGATGGAGGATGCAAGGAAAATGGAAAAACCAGGATTTGTGGAGACTGGTGATGATACTGCACATCCTATTGTGCAGATTGGAAAAATTCCTTTATCTATGCAGAATGGGAAAAAGAAATACCTGTCCGATGTATTTCATGTCCCGAATATCACCAAGAATCTGGTTTCTGTTGGTCAAATGGTTTAGCAGGGCTTGCAGGTCAGATTTAATCCTCATGGATACTTTGTTGAGGATATGAAAAATAAAGGTTGCTTGATAGCAAAATGAAAGAAGAAGGGCAGAATGTTCACGTTGGATGCAGACATGCCTAAATTGAGTGCAACAATGTTTGCACATGGGACCGGTATAGTTGCAGATATTGATATCTGGCATAAACGCATTGGTCATGTTAATGTACAGCGACTTAAATCAATGTAGGCCCAAAATATTGTTGCAGGATTGCCTAAATTCAAGGTTGCAGAAATGCATAAGGTATGTGAAGCCTGTCAATTTGGAAAACAGGCAAGGAAACCATTTCCTAGACATGTTCAAGAGAGTAAGAAGCCATTGGAATTAATCCACTCTGATGTGTGGACTACTAAAGCTGCATCTCTTAGAGGCTGTCATTATTTTGTCACTTTTATTGATGACTATAGCAGAAAAGTTTGGGTGTATTTTATGAAAAAGAAAAGTGAAGTTTTTGAGCATTTCAAAACTCTTAAAGCTATGGTTGAAAAAGAAACAGGCCTGCAAATAAAATGCCTAAGGTCAGATGGAGGGGGAGAGTACCTCTCAAATGAGTTTGCAAGGTTCTTGCAGGAGTATGGCATAAAGCAGCAATATTCATGTAGTCATACCCCACAACAAAATGGAATTGCAGAAAGGAAAAACAGGCATATTGGAGAGGTATCTCGTGCCATGCTCAATGAAAAAGACTTGCAAGATTTTTACTGGGCTAAAGCAGTTGCTACAACAGTCTACATAATGAACAAGACTCCCACTGTAGCAATACATGGGGTGACTCCAGAGGAGAGGTATACTGGTAGGAAACCAGATATTTCTCATTTGAAATTTTTTTGTTGCATTGCCTACATTCATGTGCCAGATGAGTTGAGATCCAAGTTGGATCCAAAAGCTGAGAAGTGCATCTTTATTGGTTACTCTCTGCAGGCAGAAAGGGTATAGATGCTATAACCCTTCTAGTCGTAAGTTTACAGTGAGCAGAGATGTTGCTTTTGATGAGATGAGTAGCTGGTATAAACCAATAAATGTGATTGATGATGTAGATGCACAAAATGGTAATGTTGCATAGAATTCATAGCAGCAGTCACAAAATATTAGTGGACCTGGAGTGTCCTCTAGCAGTGTTTCACATTCTTCACCATGGACAGGCAGATTGAGATCAGGAGAATCTCCTCAAAACAATGCAGATAGTGGTATGCAGGTTTCATGAAAAGGAAAAGAGAAGGTAGATCAGCCCATGTTTGATGTGAATGCAGGTCACTCTTATGTGGATGGTGAATCCAGTGGCTCAGAACAAAGCATTGATGATGAGTTGGGTATTCCTTCTATTGTTACACCTGGAGTAAGAAAGACCAGGGATGTTTTGAGAGCACCTGGGAGTGAACCTACTTTGCGTAGGTCTACCAAAGCTAGGTATCCTGTGGATAGGCTGAAATATGATGGATTTACAGCCATTCACTATGCCTATATGGTCAAAGTGATACAGGAACCAGAACCCACTTCTTTTGAGTAAGCCATGGGAAAAGAAAAATGGGAGAAAGCTATGGATGAAGAAATGGATGCCTTGGAAGCAAATGCTACATGGGAATTGGTACCTTTGCCTAAAGATAAGAATGCAATTGGTTGTAAGTGGGTTTATAAGGTGAAGCACAATGCAGATGGTTCTGTGAATAGATACAAGGCAAGATTAGTAGTCAAGGGATATGCACAAACATATGGCATTGATTATGAAGAAACATTCAGTCTGGTTGCAAGGATGGCAACTGTAAGAGCAGTCATTGTTATGGCTGCATCAAAGGAATGGTCTTTACATCAAATGGATGTAAAGAATGCCTTCTTGCATGGTGATTTGCAAGAAGAGGTCTATATGGAGCAGCCACCAGGTTATGTGCATGCTGTTCATCCTGAGTTTGTTTGCAGGTTGAAGAAAGCCTTGTATGGCTTGAAGCAAGTACCTAGAGCATGGTCTGACAAGATAGGACAGTATCTTGTTACTATTGGCTTTCAGATTTCCAAGGTAGATTTCTCACTTTATGTGAGAAAAACATAGAAAGGTATTATGCTGCTTGTCATTTATGTTGATGATTTGATTATCACAGGTGATAGTGGTGAAGATATCCTTCATGTGAAAATGCTATTGAAGCAGAAGTTTGAGATGAAGGATTTGGGAGAGCTGCGTTATTTCTTGGGCATTGAGGTGATTAGATCACCAAGTGGGATATGGCTCTTGCAGAGGTAGTATGGATTGGACATGCTGTCCAAATATGGGATGATAGGCTGTAAGCCTATTTCAGTTCCTTTGGAGCAGAATGTGAAGCTGAGCACAGACGCAAGTGAGCTTCTGGAAGACCCTACTATATACAGACGCATAGTAGGAAGTTTGATTTATATGACTATTACCAGGCCAGATTTGAGCTATGTTGTTGGATTGGTAAGTCAGTTTATGCAGGTTCCAAGGAAACCGCATTTGGATGCGGCTAGACGCATACTCAGGTATGTGAAGTCCACATTGCAGTATGGAGTATTTTATGAGACTGGGGTTCAGATACAGTTGCATGGATACACTGATGCTGATTGGGCTGGTAGTATTTCTGATAGACGATCTACCAGTGGATATGTGTTCTCTTTTGGGAGTGATGCAGTCACTTGGAGTAGCAAGAAACAGCCTACAGTTGCCTTATCGAGCACAGAGGCTGAGTACAGGGGTGCAGCAATGGCTGCATGTGAGGTAGCTTGGTTGCATAAGCTACTTTATGATATGCATCAGCCTACAGATGGGCCAGTTGTCATTTATTGTGACAACATGAGCAATATACACTTGGCAAATTACCCAGTCTATCATGCTGAAACAAAGCACATTGAGGTGCATTATCACTATGTGCGAGAGAGGGTTTTATTAGGTCTTATTGATCTAGTTTATGTTAGCACAAAGGATCAGGTAGCTGACATATTAACGAAGGCATTGGGTGTAGAGAAGCTGCGCAAGTTCAGAGACCTGCTTTTTGTGCAGAAATTGGGGTTGAGATCGAGGGGGAGTATTGAGATATCGAGCTCCACTCGTGATATGCCAGGGTGACCGTTGTGCATTTATGTCACTGACTTGTTAGCTGCAGATACAATTGGTACACTGCCCATGAATAATAGCTAGATGACAGCTATCCTTATCTACTCTAGTTCGTGGCTCAGTTAGTATGCCACCTTAGTTAGTTGAGTTTGGTTTGAGACCCATATATAGGGTTCTTCTATTTCTTTGTACTAGTGTTCTTTTTGGCTTACACAACTAAGAAGAGGAAAATTGTTTTCAGCCTCCACTTTTGTGTGTATTCCCCCATTGTGCAAGCAAGAAAGCTACAAGTGAGACTCCGTCCTTCTCTCTCACAATTTTGACATTTAAGCCCTATCTTGATGACTTCATACTCGTCTTTTTTGACAATATCCTAGTCTACTCGAAACAGGAAAAGGATCATGAACCCCAACTTTGCACTCTTCTTGAAACAATGAGAGCACACAAGCTTTATGCCAAGAGGAAGAAGTGTGCATTTTTCAAGTGACTGATTGAATACATGGGATTCATTGTATTAGCAGAAGGAATTTCAGTAGATCTAGCTAAGGTCAGAGACGTTCTGGAATGGCCAACACCAAAGAAATACGTAGTTTTCTTGGGTTGATAGGATGGTACAGGATTTTCATCAAAGATTATGCTTTGATTGCAGTACCTCTGACTGATCTACTAAAGAAGCAAGTAGCAATTGCATGGTCACATGCTGGATAGACCAGCTTTGACAAACTAAAGCAAAGCTTAGTATCAGCACCCATCCTGAAACTTCTAGATCTTAGTAAGGAGTTTGAAGTGGTAATTGATGCTAACGCACTTGCTTTAGGATGTGTACTTATGCAAGAAGGTCATCCCGTAGCATATTCTTCAAGAAAATTGAAAAGCCATGAAAGGAACTATGCTACCCATGACCTAGAGCTGTTGGCTGTCATCCATGCTCTCAAACTTGCTAGGTAACAAATTTTCCTTAGTAACGGATCACAAGAGTCTTAAATGGATCTTCACCTAGAATGAGATCAATATAAGGGAACGTCGATGGATCGAAGTGCTGGAAGAATATGATTTTGAAATCAAATATAGGCTTGGAAAAGAGAATGTAGTTGCCAATGCACTCAGTCAAAAGGAATTTCTAAATTCTCTTATCTTACAAGATCCATCAACAGCAAGGTCCTTAGCCACAAAGGTATCAATGCCAAACAACCCAATACTTGAGCTAGCAAAAAAAGGGGCATTTCATGACCCAGTCTATCAAAAAATGCTAAGGGAGATCTGCATCAAGGATCAAGACCCGAAGCTAAAGATGAAGTATCGATAATTCTCCATCAGTAGTGGACTTTTCTATTTTAGGACGAGATTATGTATCCCTGCAAGCCAAAATCTCAAGTAGAAGATACCGTGGGAAGCCCATGACTCCCCTTTCTCAGGGCATCCTAGTTATGCCAAGACCCTTAATGCGGTCAGAAAGAGCTATTATTGGGAAAGGCTCAAGGGAGATGTACTCAAATATGCCACAGAATGTTTGTCTTGTCAACGCATTAAGACAGAACATGTTAAAATGCCTAGGAAATTACAACCACTTGACATTCCCCAAATGAAATGGAAATTCATTAGTATGGACTTCATTGTTGGCTTACCCCAAGTTCAGGGAGATATAACTCTATTATGGTTGTAGTAGATATACTCACCAAGGTTGCACATCTCATCCTTGTCAAGACGAACTATAAAGCTTCAGACATCGCAAGATTATTCATCAAGGAAATATTCAAACTTCATGGGTTACCCAGAAGAATCATTAGTGATGGTGACTCTCTTTCCACATCACACTTTTGGAGGGCTATCTTTGAGGCTATTGGAACTCAGCTCTATTTCAGTATAGCTTACGATCCCCAAACTCATGGTCAAACAAAAAGAGTCAATCAAGTCATTGAAGATATGCTTAGGGCATACTGCTGTCGTGAACCTAAAAAGTGGATTCAGTACTTACCATTGGTTGAGTTTTCCTACAATGCTTCCTACCAATATAGCATTCAGATGACCCCTTTCCAAGCATTGTATGGGCATGGTTGTCGTACCCTTTTGAACTTCTCAGATCCAACTTTGAGGGTAGAAGCTTGAAGACAGATCTTGAAAGACATGGATGATCAAATCAAATGAATAAGACAAGACATTCAAGCTGCCAAGGATAGATAGAAGGCTTACGCTGACTTGAAACAGCAAGACATATCCTTTGTCGAAGGTGATATGGTCTTCATCCATGTATGCCCTAAAAAGAGTTCACTGTCCTTGGGAGAGTACAAGAAGCTAAGTCCAAGGTATTGTGGACCTTATAAGATCACCAAGTGCCTAGGGCCTAATGCTTATAGACTACAGCTACCCCGCAACCCTAAAGATTCATAATGTATTCCACGTTAGCCTATTGAAAAAGTATCTACCTAATTTGAATCATGTACTTGATGATCAACAAATTGTAATGCCTAGCCAAGGAGTCCTTGAGCTACGGCCTGATAGAATCCTAGATGTTAGGGAGAGGCATTTGAGATCAAGGACCTTGAGAGAATACCTCATCCAATGGAAAGATTATCCAGCAGAGGATGCCACCTGGATGGATGAAAATACTCTCAACCAACAATACCGCCAGGTCTTCTCAAGATGAGGACATCTCGATTTCTCTAAGGGGGAGAGGATGTAATATTCCCCCACGTGTCTTCCCCCATAAGATCCCCCCCCTTAAAGATTTTTTTTAAAATTTAAAACAAATTTCTTTACTCTCTCTCTCTCTCCCCCTAACTTTTGCATGGCGGGGAGAGAGAGAGTGTGTGTGAGTTAAGGAGTGAGAAGGGGGGCATGTAGCCCCCTAGGTGGGAGGGGTGGTGGCCAATAACGGCCGTCTCCCCCCCCATACCACCTTCCTCTCTCCCTCTATAAAGGGAGCCCCCTTGTGGGGCTAATGGACAGTGCCCTCCCCCCTCCTCCCTTGTTAAGAGCGCGCCCCCCTCTGTGTTAGCAAGCAAGCCCCCCCCCGTTGTCATGGTCAGCAGTGCACCCCCCCTCCTTGTCATCAGGAAGAAAACCCCCCTCGTGATTACAGCACCGCCCAGACTGAGGGAGAGAGAGAGAGGAGAGGAGAAGAAGAGAAGAAGGAGAAGTGAGAAGAAGGAGGAGAAGAAGAAGAGGAGGAGGAGAGAGAGAGAGAAGGAGAAGAAGAGAAGAAGAAGAAGAGGGAGAGAGAAGAAGAAGAAGAAGAAGAAGAAGAAGAAGAAGAAGAAGAAGAAGAAGAAGAAGAAGAAGAAGAAGAAGAAGAAGAAGAAGAAGAAGAAGAAGAAGAAGAAGAAGAAGAAGAAGAAGAAGAAGAGGGAGAGAGAGAAGGAGAAGAAGAGAAGAAGAAGAAGAAGAAGAAGAAGAGGGAGCGATAGAGAGGAGAAAAAGAGAAGAAGGAGAAGAGAGAAGAAGAAGAGGAAGAAGAAGAAGAAGAGGGAGAGAGAGAGAGGAGAAGAAGAGAAGAAGAAGAAGAAGGTGAAGAAGAGGGAGAAGAAGAAGAAGAAGAAGAAGAAGAGGGAGAGAGAGAAGGAGAAGTATAGAGGAAGGAGAAGAAGAAGAAGAGAGAGAGAGAGGAGAAGAAAAGAAGAAGAAGAAGTAGAAGAAGAAGAAGAAGAAGAAGAGGGAGAGAGAGAAGGGGAAGAAGAGAAGAAGAAGAAGAAGAAGAAGAAGAGAGAGAGAAAGAGAAGAGAGAGAAGAAAGAGAGAGAGGGAGAGAGAGAGAGAGAGAAGCTTCTGGAAGCTTCTTCTCCCCCCCTAGAGAGGTCACACACCCCTCTTGTCATTTTCAGAAATACACCCCTCCCCCTTCAATCTCTTCCTCCACTCAAGGAGAGGCAGAGAATGTTGCCTAAGAGAGTGCAAGAACTCTATCACTCATACATGCATCTTCGAGTATGGCCTCGAAGCGTAGTTCCACAAAAATGGCCGGAAACCCTGCAAGTGCGGATGGAGGTTCAAAACAAGGTGGCACCGCAACCGCAAATGGTTCATCAGGCATCAATACCACTGGAATCACGGCATCACTCCAAACCCAGGTTGCTTTATTATTAAATCATAGGTTATAATTATCACAGTGAAAGGTCGTATTCACATGCATCACATTAGTTGCATGTTTGATAATTTCCTAGGTATGAACTTAGTTGTGATGTATATAACGAGCAAGATAATTTTCGTCGTAAGATATCATCATAATAGGTGGAGTTGATTAGAAACTGCATTGTAAATTACCAAAAATTCTTGCATAAAGTGCATTTCTCTTTGCACAAGTTCTTGCTTGAAATGCATTTCAGAGGACATTGAAAGAAACAAAGCGCATGTCCGCATCGTAAGACGGATTCTAAGGTACATGTAATAATCTGCTGAAAAGATTAAAGTGCAGCTAGGCTCATACAATGATCACATAAAGTTAGATAATTCAAGAAGGTTATAGATCGTGTAAATAATTAGATAGAGGAAAATGCTAAGATTGCATGCATAGAAAGTATCTTCGCATGCGTGACATAAAATAATGCATGGATTATGTCAAAATTGTAAGTATTGAAATGAAGGCATGGCATTACGTTGTGTGCCTTAGAGTTGTTGGGAAAATTCATCGTTGTTTGTAATTTAGCAACTGGGACTGAGATCCATGAATCCCATGACAAGGTCCTTGGTGACTTCACGAGGGATAGGTAAAAGCTTAGTGCTTGTGAGTATTATTAAGAGGGCTTAAGAAGATTATACTTAAGGCGGACTAGGACTGTTCTAAAGAGAACCATCTTGACCAACCATGGTCAAGGGGATAGACAATCTTGATCAATTAAGATCAAAGATAAAGATACATAGGTACTTCAAGGGATCTAGGAGATAACCAGCAAGTTGACCAACCAAGGACAATGGGGTTTTCCATGATCTATCGTATAAGGAGACCTAAGGTAAGTTAATTAGGGTCGGCAGGGTACAAACCCTAACCCGAAGACAAAGGGAAAACAAGCAACCTAGCTTGCCAAGCCCTTGGGATCTCGCTAAGTCATGAACAATCCAATATCAAATACTGAGAGCATTTGAAAAGAAGGAATCACACCTTAGCAGTTGGTCGTACAAACGACCTTTGAGATGATCGTGATTGTACATTTAGGTACATTGTTTGAACTTCTTTGCTCAAGGAACTAACTCAAGAAAAAACACTTAATGCTTCAGGTTAAAATCCTGGAGGGAGAGGCACGTTCAATTACCTCCGGCTGTCTGCCTAGCCCTATCCAAGGGGGTTGTTAGCCGCGGCGGGTATGTGGACCGAACCCACCGCGAGAGGTCTCTCCGTGGATGCTGCTTGGAGCGGAAGGATGCTTGGGTGCCAATGGAGGCTTTGGCTGTAAATTCCTTGCCTCTGGATCCCGCACAAGAGGCCGATGTGACTCGAGATGGGATCTCGTGGCCGATATACTAGTCTATGGGCGAAACTTGGAGCAACAATCTTGTAGATTGCTGGGATAGCCTTCGGGCATGATACTTGATGTATTCCAGAACTAGGATAAATAAAGATCAAATATTTGAAAAAGAAACTTGCTTGACATTGTTTTTTTTGTGTCAATGCTTAAGTTATGTGAAGGAACCTATGTTTAAATTGATTAATCAAGGAAGCTGCCTTTGCATGTCAAACATAATGTGGTAGGTAATTAGATAACTAAGCAAACCGCGGAAAGTGCGGTGGACATGGCTTGTGTCCGTCCTACAGAAGGGTGGTCCCGGTTAGCTGGGAACTTTTCTCAAAAGACAAGATAATGAGACTATGAAGACCTAGCATCAATAGAGTTAGAATCCCGATCTATGTTGTTTTAGGGGAATGGAATGGGATTATGCCTTATGGGCAGAGAGATTGAGCTTCGCATCCCTCTCGTTTCCCATTCTCCATGAACCAAGTGCAGCATAAATCCACTTCGACTCTGTTGTTCCTACGCAAAGTGGTTCATCTAGAGCTCGAGGCTAGCTACTTCCTAGAGACTTTGTTGATAGGAAAGAAACCTTGACTTTAGGTCGGTCCTAAGTAGGAACGGCCGGATACTTCCAATTGGGGCAGACTCAGGAAGACCTAGATCGCAAACCTTGTGACATTCCTTGCGAGTGCCAAGTAGCGCTTTGTAGACTCTCTTCCCGATGGGCTGCTAAGACGTGTCTCCCAAGTGGACGAGCAGACACGTTACACTCCAAGACCAAGGGCTCACTGTAGGTGTAGTACCAGATGATGTTTCTGGTCCACTAAGACTCCATGATTCTTTTTTATCTTCCTGCACATAGATATCCTGATCATTATCATCATCCAAAACATCACCAGCAAGTGTATACCAACTTCCCATCTCATCAAAGATAACATCCTTGCTCACTCTGAACTCACCTATGATGCAGGGTTATAACGGTGATACCCTTTCTGCTCTAAAGAGTATCCAATAAAAACACATTTTTTTGCCTTTGGATCAAGCTTCTTCCGTAGCTCATCTGGCACATGAACGTATGCAACACATCCAAATACCTTCAAGTGCGATACATCGGGCTTCTTTCCAGTAAAGCATTCTTTAGGAGTCATCCCATGAACTGTAGCTGTGGGAGTTCTGTTCATAATGTAGACAGCAGTATGGATAGCCTCAGACCAAAAATGTTTGGGCATATTCTTTTCAGCCATTAATGCCCATGCAACTTCTGCAATATGCTTGTTTTTTCGTTCTGCAACACCATTTTGCTGTGGGGTATACCTGCAAGTAAATTGCCTCTTTTTTCCATGAGTCCTCAAGAAGCCAGTAAACTCATTAAAGAGGTAATCTCCCCCTCCATATGATCTCAAGCACTTCACTTTTAAGCTTGTTTTTGTTTCAACAGCTGCCTTAAAAGATTTGAAGTGCTCAAACACATCACTCTTTTCCTTCATGAAGTATATCCATAACTTCCTTGAACAGTCATCAATAAATGTGACAAAGTATTTGCTGCCACTAAGAGATACATTCTGTGTAGACCCCCAAACATCTATGCACTACATCAAATATTTTTCTACTCACTTCTCTGTCATGCGAGAAGGGTTGTCTTGTCTGCTTACCAAACTGGCATGCTTCACAAACTTTATGCAATTCTACAACTCTAAAAGAAGGCAACCTTGTAACCAATCCTCTGGACTGCATTAATTCTAGTCTTTGTACATTTGCATGTCCAATACATTTATGCCATATTTCAATATCTGCAACTACTTTTTCTTTAGCATACATAGCAGCATCCATTGCAGGAATTCTAGCATCTAAAGTGAACATTCGGCCAACTCTACTTCCTTTTGCGAGACCAACATGCACTTATCATTAAATTCTTCTACAAAACGACCTTTTGCATTGAATCGGACCTACAACCCTTGCTCTACCATTTGGCCAACAGACACTAGATTCTTTGTAATTGATGGCACATGTAATACATCTGTTAGACTCTTTGTCTGGCCATCATACAAGGACAAGGGAACCTTTCCAATGTGTTAAATTGGGTGGCATGAATCATCACCTGTCTGCACATAACCTGGGTTTTGTAAGTCGTGCATCTCTCCAAACCATTCAACATGACAAGTCATATGATTAGATGCTCATGAATCAATATACCATACATCATCATGTGTCCCCTTTCCTGTAACTGCATTCATCATATGCTGCATAACAAACAAACACTCATTTTTGTCTTCATTCTATCGTGAAGATGATACATAGTTTCCTTGTTGCAATTTACCACTACAAATATCATCCTTCTTAGCATAACAATTGGCTGCAATATGTCCTGTTTTGCCACAATAATGGCAAACAATAGCAGAATTTCCAAAGCCTCTGTTCTGCCATCCACCTCTTCCTGTAGAGCTCCCCCTGCCTCTAAAGTTTCCTCTGCCTCCAGAAACCTGCATTTCACCAAACTGTTGATTAAACCTGTTTTGCTGGTTATCACCAGCACATCCCATACCACGACCTCTCAAAGAGGATCTACCATGTCCCCTTCCTGAACTCGAGTAAAATGCTTGTACTTGCTCACCATTTCTTTTAGACGAATCACCTTGCATATTGATCTCTTCATCAATAATCATGAGAGAGATCAGCTCATGGAAAAATCTGGAAATGGCTTCCGTACATATACTAAAGTAACAAATGATTTCCATGCCTTCTCATTATTAAGGCTACTCAAAGTGGATGAAACCAAATCATCATCATCCGGTATTGCATCAATCACTGCTAAAGCATCTGCAATGCTCCTCACCTTCAACACATACTCATTGACAGACATTTTCCCTTTCTTCATGGCATTCAACTCTTGCTTAAGTTGAATCTTTCATGCCTTTGTATTTATTGAAAACATGCTCTCAAAATTTGTCCAAGCTGCATGTGAAGTTTTTGCATTCCTGATATGTCCCAGCATAGTAGACTGCAAATAGCCAATACATCAACTTTTTGTCTTTCACATTCCACTCTTTCCATGCTTTTAACTCATCTGCAGTCGGAGGGATACCCAGCTCTGACTCCTTTTCTTCACCTGAAACAAACTCATAAAGGCCCTTTCCAATGAGGAAGTTCGTCACACGAAACTTCCATGAAGGGTAGTTGTTCTTGTTGAGCTTCTCAATAATGGGATTTCCATTGTTCTCTACCATTATCACAAACAAGGATACAACATAACAAGCTAGTCTTCTATAATCTTTCACAGCACATGCACAGCAATACACCAAGCAACCTCTTTCACTTATTGCTCAATAGTACATGTAATCTGCAACCTGTTTACAGATAAACCTTATGTTTTCTTCTTACATACATCTCAAAAATTATAGATTCGCAATCTATAACCTACGCACCCACGTTCTTTCAATACAGCCGAAATCACAGTATACCCTGAAACTGCTGTCCGCAACCTTGCGGCTCTAAAACAGGGCCTGAAACGACCTCAGACGCCCAAAATAACTGTGGGAGAGGCCTAAAGGGCTGATCTGCAGAATATACAATGATTTGCTTGCACACCAAATCTCACAGCAATCTGAGATTTTTGCTTGACCCTGCTTCTAGTGCCTCCACGGGCATTATCTAAGAGAGAGAGTGGAGGAATGGGAGAGCTTCTTACCCGTTGCTTCCTTGCTCGAACATTTCTTCTTCTCCTTCACTTTAGCCTTCAAAATCAGCCTCTCTCAATGGTGCAGCTCTGATACTATGTCAAGAATCGCGTGGTGGGGGGACTTGCTCGAGTTGCTACGCCAAACACACACTGTATACACAACAGGAAGCTCACTCAAGAACACAAGAAACGAGATGGAGGTCAAAACGTTTTCTTGCTAGTTTCTTCTTCTTCCTCCATACACTATATAATGTACACAAAGTATAGATAAGATACAACATAAAGGAAAGTGGCCTTCTAAGTCAAACAGTGCATAACCGACTACACTAATCGACTGGCATTATATCTTTGCCAGTTGTAGGTAGGTGTAACAAACTAAATATAATAAGTGATAAGTCAATGGCCATGTGAGTATCATAATGACCACCAACGTGCTAAGTGTAGACATGCGGACTCATCTAGCTAGGCAGTCCATCATCAATGTCCGCACGTGTTGAGCTTGCCATCTCAACAAGAAGCCTCCTAGTTCTCTAGGACCACCCTACTGTAGGACAGACCCATCAGGGTTTTGCCCACCGGCTTCCCTTGCTAGCTTTAATTTTCTAATTAGGTTCTATCACATTTATGTATGGCATTCAAAATCAGCTTCCTCAATTAGGCCTTTTAGGGAACGAGATTTGTTTGTGTAATTTATGGCACAGACACGAAAACATAGCAAAAGCAGTCCTTTTTGGCAAACAAGTTCAACAAATTTCTTAACTTATCTTCAAGTTAATCTTTGTCTCCTACCCATATATGATAAATTATGTATCCCTTCTATCCAATGGAAGTACCTGTCCAAATCACATGGCACCATAATTTCCATCCATTGTCTAGAATAAGATCTTCTAATGCCATAAACGTTGGGCTCACGGCAGTCTACAACTCCGTTCAAAACTAAGCAAGGGGTGTATAGAGCTCCACCTGACCCCAACCAACCTAGGAGTGAGACACAACATCCGTGGTTGGCCTTTTCACCACTCGACCTTCGGCCCGTGAATTGAGCAGTGCCCTTTCGGGTGGTTGAAGTGCGGTGTCACCTTGAATATGATCCACTTGCACAAAATATCATTCCTTAATTAATCAAATTAAGAATCAAGCACAATCAAGGCAATCATCCTAATATCATATTCCAAGAAAACATTCCTTTATTCCTCATGGAAATTTGTCATCACAGACCCCCGCCATGAATTTACCATCAATCATAAGCACTTGGAGTAATCATCCAAACCACAATCCAAGAAATAGTTGAATGTACAAGAATTTAGGGACTTGTTAGATCAACCAACAAAAACCAATTGTATTTTTCCCAAACAATACAAGAATAGATGCAATAACAATTCCATCACATATTTGCTCTCCTCCTTGGGATCAAAGAGCAATTCTATGCAAAATTTACTTAACACTTGTATACACAATTTTTAATGTCATTGTTTTTACGATTATGCCATTCATAACCCCTGACCGATTCTTCCTTGTAATTGCTCTATCAATGAATAAGCCATGTGCATCTAGGTACAACTAAATCCCCTTGATACATGCACTTCGCAAACTCCATCTTTTGAATATTTGTGATGAATTTATCTTTTTTAATAACCCATTCTCATGCGTCATAGTACGGGACCTAATGTATCTCATGCAAAAATCAAAGCAAGCATCTAACAATTTGAAAATGTATTACTTATATCCAGTACCGTAGTTGTATTGGCGGTGATACCCTCTCTTGAAGATTTGTTGCTGATTGTGGGATTGCCATCTGCACATGACATTCTCTTCGCTTGGGGACCATCGTAAATAAATTCAAGAGATAAAAATGAGAAATGGATTTTGAGATGGAAGAGTGTAAGAGAAGGTGGCTTAGTCAAAGACCGAGATAGAGGGAATTGAGCTATCTCTCTCTCTCTCTCTCTCTCTCTCTCTCTCTCTCTCTCTCTCTTTCACAATCTCTTGAAGGGGTATCCTTCTACCTCTCTCTCACAACCTCTCACATGCCTCCTTGTGCTTCCTTGTGCCTCCCCATGCCTCATATTTATAGTGAATTAACACCATATTGGGAAATATGGAAATTTTCCATAAGTTTGGGACACATGGTCAAATCTTTGGATTTGTCATAACTTGAACAATATAACTCCAAATCAAACACTCTATAGCTTAATAGATTTCATTTTTCAAGTGCTTTCAATGATAGGTCGCATCATATGGTTTTGAGAAACTTATGGGCATTTTATCTGAGTGCCACCTTTTTAGTATTCAAAAAATGGAAATTGGGAGATTCCAAAACTTACTAATATCGTGTTAATTAGAGAAGAGGGGCTGTGGCTGAGAAAAAGAGCGTTTGTGGTGGGGATCTTGGAAAAATCAATGATATGATGCTCAAATTATAAATTTGATGGTTCCATTGGCTTCGAAAGGGGGGTAAAACCCTAAGACACTTGATTAGAAATCTTTCAGATCACTCCTTCTTTTTCTCCCTATTCGAAGTGTTGTTTACTACCTAAAAACTATGATCACGACGCGCATGATTTTGCCAATCTCTCTTTTTGTCTTTTTTTTAAATAAAATCTCCAAAACTAGCTAAAACATCACTTGCTTTTTTTTAAAATATGACATCTAGCTCTAGAAATCTCCATATATTTTTAGGATAATATCTATAAAATATGTTATTTTAACCAAAATAATAATATTTTTGGACCATCCATGCTATACACATTAACATGAGTGATGTTCATAAATCTCGTTCACGTTGTAAATGTCATGAAGGGTGGCTACGGTCCTTGTCAATCTGAGAAAAATGTTGGATTACGACTCTTAATTTTTTTAAAAAATAGATTTAATTAAATAAAAATTCTTACTTGTTAACGTTAGTTAGTTTTTACTTTAGTTAGTAATCTTACTAGCTTATTAATGGACTAACTTTCAAACTAACCAACTAACTTTTAATTGCATGGAAATATTACACATGGTAAGATTCAAAATTTGATTTGTATACTCTCTAAGTGATAGACTTCTTTGGTCCAACTGATACCATCTTCTTGCCAACTTTTCTTTCTCAGTGGGAGATGTAAATACCTGAGCCATCTTAGCTTTGAGTTCCTCCCAGCTATACACTTGTTGATTTTTCATGTTTATATACCTCCACCATGCATGAGTAAAGCCCTCAAGTTGAAGAGGAGTAAACTAAATCTTTTGGTCATCTGACCTAGGGAAAATATCAAAGTAGAACTCTAACTTGGAAGTCCACTTCTCCAAATTAGTTGATAATGAATCACCACTATATTTGGTTAACAAAATCTTATCATGGAGTTCTCTCTCAACAAAGCATTGTTTTTCATTAGTTACTTTGGACTACATGTCCATGTAACTACTATTGGGGTTTGAAAGATTAGAGATACTCTTATGATGATTTGAAACTTGCCTAGAGGAATTGCTAGCTCATTTCTAGTGGTTTGAGGAGGATTTGACCCATGAATGCTCAAAATAAGCTCATCCTCTCTAAAAGAATTCTCCCTAATCTCATAAGTGCTATGTGGTATCCCTTTCTTTCCAATAATACCTAGCTTAGTATTATTGTTTGATGGCTAAATGGACTGTTTATCTCTACTCTCTTTGTCTACCATTTGTGTTTCCACAAGCATAGAAATCTAAGAACTAAGTTTTTCCAAAGAATCCTTAGTAGATTGAGCCATATGCTCCATGACTTCCTTAGTTTGCATGTTTGATTGAACCAATTGTTCAACCACTTGATCTAATTTTTGAAACTAATTCCATGTGTGTGATGGAATGTTTACTCTCATGGTTACAAAGAGTGGCATTAAGAGTACTATAAGCACCATATTCTTGTGAATCTTCCTCAACTTGATGTGCCTCAGGTATTTCCTCACATGCTTCTCTAATTTTTTGTTATTTGCTAGATGAAGATACTTTTACTTTGGCTTCATAAGGAGGTCCTTAGCAACATCAACACAACATGTTTTGTGAAATTCTAGAGGATTGAAGAGATGAATAGAGCTTTTGGACAGTATATGTGTAGGGTAGAAAAGAGTATGAAAGAGCAAGATTTACTACAGGATAATGAGGGATTATAGGATTATATGATGGGGTATCTTTTGCAAACATAGTTGCAAAGATTTCAACTATGCTAAAAACAAAGCAGAGTATTGGGTTTACCATCATATGTGAAAAAATAGGGCTAAAGCTAGAGTTGAGACAAAGTACAAAACAATGGATAAAAATGTGAAGCTGATTGTAGTACCATTGCCTTCAAAGAGTGAAGAGAATTAGGTTAGCTTTCAAATAGAAAAATTTAAGAGATCCATGAAAAATTGACCATAAATTTATAGAGAAGTCAAAGATTGACAATAAAGATTTTGTCTTACTAGTAGAGAGAGAGATTTTCATTGGAATGTTATCCAAGCATGGCAAGGCATTTGTAATTTCAACCATACGAAATAGGTTGTGTTAATCTAGGAGTGTTAGCGCCCATCGTGATTTTTACCATACTACACATACCCCAGAATTTGCAACCTTTACCAATGCCCAAGACCCACTTTCCTAAAATCATAGATCTGATACATGAAAAAATAATAACGGGTATTCTAGAGCCTTCATCTTCACCATATTTTAATAGATGGTTCACATTGCCTAAGAAGAATGGCATGCTCAAGTTCATACATGATCTTTAGCTAGTGAACAAAGTGACTATTTAAAATGTGGGTACAGGACTAGTGGTCGATAAATTTGCAAAAAAAATTGTAGGTAGAGTTACTTATTTTTTAGGAGATATATACTCAGAATATGACTAGTTTTATCTTCCATTGGAAAGCAAAGACTTAACTACAATGAGGACTCCGCTTGGCTTGGTTCATAAATATACATTGCCAATAGAAGTTATAAACTCTATGGCTCATATGATAAATGCCATGAACAAGGTACTCAAGGATTATAATCTAAGTCTAACTATGCCATTCTTAGATGATGTGCCCTTAAAGGGTGTGAAAAGAAAGAGAAAGGTGAAGAGCTTGAGAGCCAAGCTTTAGAGCCGAATTTAAAGCGTAAAAGTGGCATGGGAGCCATAAAAGAGGCATTTTTTGTGAAAAATGAAATGATCACATATCAAGGAGCTAGATTTTTCCTGTATGCATTTCGACGCTAGGAATTCAATGCAAGTATCCATTTTTCAATTGGAGTCCATTTAACCTCCCATTTAATGGTTGCAAGGTTTGGTGTTATGAAGCAGCTACTACTAGATCTAGAAGCTAGAAAGCAAGTGACAAATCTAAGATCATTCGCCCCTCAGTCGGCCCGAAACCACTTGCGGAATAGTGTGAACATGAGAAAGATGAACTCATTTTTTTAAAGCTTATGACTAATAATGAGTTAAAGAAGCAACCACCAAGAAACATGATGAATGGGAGGAGGGGGTATTTTTTTAGTGACCTCTTTATCCATTAAAAAATGTAGATTTGGAACTATTCAAACCATCTTCTCTCCTCCTCTGGGACTGAGATGCTGCAACTGTTTGCTCCCACTCACTCCTGACCGTGCAAGATTTGATGCATCAAATGAATAGTTTAGATTTTAGTCTTTCTTGCTCCTCTTTCTCTCTTGCCATAAAGGAGGTTCATATATGGGCTGAGAGAATGAGAGGGAATGGGTACCGGTTCATGACGAGATAGAATGGATAGATCAATAAAGTGCAAAGGAAGCATCAACAACTATAAAGGAGCATCATCGGCTTGTCATTTTCGAAATATGAAATGTGCATATGTAGATTATAGCGTAAGGATTTTTCATTGAATTTTGATGATGAATCTTTCGTTTTTATGATTGAAATTTATCCAAAATGATTGAATATATCTAAAAACATAGAATAATTAGTAATTTCTACTAATTTAAGTAATCAAAATAAAAATCATAAAAATCTACAATACGAGATTTAATAGAAAAATAATAATTTCATGGATTTTTATGGTTCAAATGGTGTTCTTATAAAGTGTTATTGAATATGATGTTGAATTACAATCCACATAAGTCCCATAGATCTAAAAGTAAAAAACTAGTAATTAATATAAAAATAAATTATAAAAAATAATAAAAAATAGGTTTTTAATGAAAAAAATTAGCTTAAGGGTGAGAAGAGTTATGGAAAATTAAAGAAAAGTTTGTGTGTGTATATTGGCTATAAAATAGAGCATGAGGTTTGCCAGTCTACATCCATTTCTATGTTAAAGTGGTCATTTAGAGGATTTTTCATGAGAACAATGTCATGAAATATAGGAAACACCCTACATAATAAATGAACACCTAAAGAGAATGAGATGCTAAGAATTTTGCATAGAAATATAGGTGCTTGTGCATTGAAATAAAGCATATAGGATTTTGTCTAATATTTTTCAAGGAAAAATAGCATGGATTAGTCCGGTGTTATTTCTAAGCAACGTAGCAATATATTAGAGAAAAAATGGAAAGAATGTTTTTCCTATGGTGGTAGTGGCAGTGGCAGTGGCAGTGGCAGTGGCAGTGGCAGTGGCAATGGCAATGGCAATGGCAGTGGCAGTGGCAGTGGCAGTGGCAGTAGTGGTAGTAGTAGTAGTAGAGAGAGAGAGAGAGGTTTTGTTAAAGGTACACCTTGGGTGTATTTGAAGCTTTGGGAAGGTGAGTACTAGTAGTAGTAGTGGTGGTGGTAGTAGTAGTAGTAGTGGTGGTGGTGGTGGTGGTGGTGGTGGTGGTGGTGGTGGTGGTAGTAGTAGTAGTAGTAGTAGTAGTAGTAGTAGACCTTGGGTGTATTTGAAGCTTTGGGAAGGTGAGTAGTAGTAGTAGTAGTAGTAGTAGTAGTAGTAGTAGTAGTAGTAGTAGTAGTAGTAGTAGTAGTAGTAGTAGTAGTAGTAGTAGTAGTAGTAGTAGTAGTAGTAGTAGTAGTAGTAGTAGTAGTAGTAGTAGTAGTAGTAGTAGTAGTAGTAGTAGTAGTAGTAGTAGTAGTAGTAGTAGTAGTAGTAGTAGTAGTAGTAGTAGTAGTAGTAGTAGTAGTAGTAGTAGTAGTAGTAGTAGTAGTAGTAGTAGTAGTAGTAGTAGTAGTAGTAGTAGTAGTAGTAGTAGTAGTAGTAGTAGTAGTAGTAGTAGTAGTAGTAGTAGTAGTAGTAGTAGTAGTAGTAGTAGTAGTAGTAGTAGTAGTAGTAGTAGTAGTAGTAGTAGTAGTAGTAGTAGTAGTAGGAGAGAGAGAGAGAGAGAGAGAGAGAGAGAGAGAGAGAGAGAGAGAGAGAGAGAGGTTTTATTAAAGGTGCACCTTGGGTGTGTTTGACACTTCGGAAAGGCGAGTAGTAGTAGTAGTAGTGGTGGTGGTGGTGGTGGTGGTGGTGGTGGTGGTGGTGGTGGTGGTGGTGGTGGTGGTGGTGGTGGTGGTAGTAGTAGTAGTAGAGAGAGAGAGAGAGAGAGAGAGAGAGAGAGAGAGAGAGAGAGATTGGACTTGGAGGTGAACAAATGATTTTATTGACATGCTTTGCCCTACCTCCTATTCTCTCCATATCGAGTCACACACAAAGGAAAAAAGGTGGTGAGGTCCAGTACAATACCACGGGACGGGGAACACTCCGACATAGGGTAGCTAGTCCCTCACCCCCATGCATAGCATATTAGACTTTACATACTGTAGGCTTGTTCGTAGGTGGATGGAGAATTTACATACGTTAATTTATTTGAGTTACAAGAGAAGAAATCCCTTCTCAAAGAATTTAAGAAAGAAAAAAAGAATGATAATAAAAACAAATTGTTTGTTGTAGCATAGACCAAATGGAAAACGACAAAGCCATGATGTTCAAGATCGCAAGATGTATCTTAATCAGCGTGTCCCATGTCCTTGCTCTCAATGCAAGCTGGCAATAAGACGAAAATGTCGATTGTTTATAGAATACATATGATGTTTCGACGAGTTTCAATCAGAGATCACTGATCAGGCGATCTTAGATTTTGAGCAAACGGTAAGAAAAGCATATATCAATCATGCATTGTATTCGTAGATTAATTGAATATCATATACAAAAACATTGGATATGGTCGTAAAATTTATTACAAGGAGGTGATATCTCATCCCAAGGAGGAGTGCACCTTTTTTGGCTAGTTAGAAGAGTTCATGGGCGTGTGATGGATGGAATGACTGAGCCAATCCACCACTTGGAAGGCACTATCCTATCTATACTGTCAAAACTAGAGGAGACATGCAACCTTCAAGACTTTTCTACAATCTTGGAGCCTGAGATGAAGGCAATGATTGATGCATTGATGCCCATAGATGTCGAGAATCCCTCCCTGGCTTTCTATGAAGAAAGGACACCTCATCCTTAGCTTGCTTGTTCCTGGTTGCTACAAAGTCAAGAATATGGATATGTATCTTTGTCCATTGGTCTCGATGAGCTTAAGATTTTGTGGGAGGAGGGGATCGCCATGGAAGATATGAGCAAGCGCGATGGTGGGCGACGGTCCGCTAATATACGAGCCATTCTCATGTGGACCATGCATGACGTTTCAAGATTCGAGGAGTGGTCAGGTAAGTAGGCTTCCATTCTCGTTGGTAATATCTATCATAGCTCATTCAAGTTTATATTCATTGGATAGAGATGTTGGCACATGTGTGGTTACCTCAGATTATCATGCATGTCCATTGTGTGGGCCACAGTTAGACTCTCGAAGGTCATGAACCATAAAGAAGATGGTATATCAAGGACACGTCACTTTCTTGTTGGAGGGTCATGAATAGAGGAAAGGTTTTCTTGGAAGACCTCCAACATGAATGAACACCCAACGCTAGTACGAGCTACAAATGGTCAAGACGGAGTCACATCCAAAATGAATGTGACGTTTCTCAGTTTTCTACGAGTTGTCATATTGAACCCACTTACAAATCAATCACTTGTTGGATCCCATGCATATTTTCAAGAATGTGGGCAGGTTACTATGGGACCACATCACAGGAAAGAGAGACACTATAGGGGAACGAATGGATTTGAAGGAGATAGGCAAGATGGAGGCGCTTTGGCTGCAGTCAAGTGCTGATGGTCGCTTGCAGCTACCTCATGCTCCTTGGGTTTTTTCCACTAAAGAAGAGCGCATTGTGAAGAAAATTATTAAGTCTATTCGCACTTCGACGAGAATGATGCATTCTCTCAGGTCCACGTTTTCCAAAGACAACCAATTATCAAGGCTAAAATCTCATGACTGGTTTAAAATATGTCACGTTTATACTATGAATGGATTGTAAGTGGCCTGTGTATTTTGCTATTTGGAGTCTAGTCATTGTATGTAATGCTTCTTCATTTGTGGCAGTTTGTACTACCAATCGCAATCGCGGGATGCCTTACTTCAGAAATACGCAGGGTGATTTATAGGTTGTCAAATTTAGTGCAATGGATCTCCCAGAAGGAGATCAAGACATCCTCTATTGAATCCACAAGGTGGGGAGTAGTGGAGACTATCTCTCTCTTGAGAAGTACTTGCCCACCAGCATGCTCACGATACAAACCCACCTCCTGGTGCATCTTGTAGAGAAAGTGGAGATTGCAGGACCTATCCATACACGATGGATGTTCTTCTTGGAGCACTTCATGAAAACCCTGAAAGGCTTTGTGCAACAGCGAGCTCGGCCAAAAGGTAGCATGGCTAAAGGTTGGTTGGTGTCTGAGGCATTAGTGTATATTTCACAGGGGCTACCAACAGTGGATTCAAACAATAGTATGCTATGGTCATTGAAGGACGATGATAAGTTGACTGGAGATGTGGTGGTTGAAAATGGGGTAGAAAAAAGGATGGATGCTGCAATGGAGGAGAAAGTGAATCGTTTTTGTATGTTGCACCATTGCTCCATGGAGACGTGGCTTACTAGGTATGAGCAAGCTGCCAGGAAAGATTGGGAAGAAGTGTGATCTAAATTTCAACATAGTACGTGCCATTGACTAATTTGGTATCTTAAAGGCATAGAGGAGATATCGCAGTTTTTTTTAACGTGATAGTTGCATGGAGCTTTGACCGTAGCATCTTGCGAAGGGGTAAAGGTCTCAATTAGGGGATGCTGCAGAGACATGGATGCAGCAAGCATGCGGTCGGTGGCTTAGGTGGTTGTTGTGGAGGTATCGACGCAGTGTCTCCGTCTCGTCGTTCTATTGGAGTTGCATCACCTATGGGATTTGTCAAACCTGTGGGGATGTCTACTCTAGTCACTCCAGCTTTTGTTCAGTCATTTGTAGGTGGCACCCCTATGGGTACTACTCCAAGAGATACCACCCCCGTACGTACATCGGATGTACAGAGTCTCCTGGATATGCCCAAGAACATGGTCGGAGGAGGGAGAGAACACATCTTAGACATACTCCCCAGAGGGGTATGGATACCTTGTAGATGATAAGACAAGATTCATCATCATGAATGATGAGGGGAGGAGGGTGATGGCTCGTATGAGAGAGTTGTGCCAACTAGTTTTTTGGCACAACATCTTGGATCATTGGAAGAACATACTGGAGGGGAGCAAGGACTACATAATAGTAGCATCCTTGCATGAGGAGTTTCCGATACCCATCATAGCACATAGGTTCTCCATAGATTGGATGGTGGAGTGCATGTGTGCGTACATGCCACACGTGAGAGAGAGAGAGAGAGAGAGAGAGAGAGAGAGAGAGAGAGAGAGAGAGAGAGAGAGAGAGAGAGATCGCTACCACCGCCAATCCACCACAAAAAGAGAGGGGACAACTACAAAGAAGGAGGGAACCCATGAAGGAGAAGAAGAAGAAGGAGAGAAGCGTGAAAGGATTCTTCTTCAAGCTTTGAGGTAAGTGTATTATCTCTTCTCTCTTTTTTTTTTCTTTTCTTTACTTCTCTCTTTCTTTTTGTTGATGAAGAGTGTATAGAGAGAAGAAGTAAGAGAGATCAACGTGAGAGAGAGAGAGAGAGAGGTCACTGCCACTGCCAATCCACCGCAAAAGAGAGGGGACAACTGCAAAGAATAAGAAGGGAACCCATGAAGGAGAAGAAGAAGAAGAAGGAGAGAAGCGAGAAAGGATGATTCTTCAAGCTTTGAGGTAAGTGTATCATATCTTCTCTCTTTGTTTTTTTCTTTTCTTTACTTCTCTCTTTCTTTTTGTTGATGAAGAGTGTATAGAGAGATCAACGTGCACAAGGGAGAGAGAGAGAGAGAGAGAGAGAGAGAGAGAGAGAGAGGTCACTGCCATCGCCAATCCAACACAAAAAGAGAGGGGAGAACTGCAAAGAAGAAGGAGGGAACCCATGAAGGAGAAGAAGAAGAAGGAGAGAAGTGTGAAAGGATTCTTCTTCAAGCTTTGAGGTAAATGCATTATCTCTTCTCTCTTTGTTTTTCTCTTTTCTTTACTTCTCTCTTTCTTTTTGTTGATGAAGAGATGTATAGAGAGAAGAAGGGAGACAGATCAACACAAGGGAGATTGAGAGAGAGAGAGAGAGAGAGAGAGAGAGAGAGAGAGAGAGAGAGAGAGAGAGAGAGAGAGAGAGAGAGAGAGAGAGAGAGAGAGAGAGAGAGAGAGAGAGAGAGAGAGAGAGAAAGAGGCTACCACTGCCACTACCATTGCCACCACATCCACTAAAAGAGAGGGGACAACTACATCTTGCCCTCCTCGAGCTTGCATGGCAGGCACCAAGCAAGCATGTCCCCATTTCTCGGCCCCATGGGAAGGCCTCATGCCAAAGCCCGCCACCTAGAGCACAAGGTGGAACCTCCTCTAGTGCAGCTCCCCATAGAGCACAACAACCACTAGAGAAGAAGAGGAGATGGAAATCGGACACTATCGCCCTTCGGGAGATAAGGAGAATGATATGCAGATACGAGCTTCTCATCCCGAAAAGATCTTTTCATAAGGACGTTGTTCGGGAAGTTGTGCAAGACTTGGAGCTGAAAGGGATGGAAAGATTTTGGGCATGAGTGCGGGACGACCCACCAGTAGGAAGGTAGACTGCTACAGCTATGACGATAGAAAGAAGAGCCTACATGATATACATGTACCTTAAATTTGCAAGAATCTATTGCCGATTGGACATATGGCAGAACAAAATTTGCAAGAATCTACTGTCGGTTGGATAGATGTTTTCAACTAATATACATGGTTATACATTCAGAAGTACAAGGATGAGGTACTCAATGTCTTTAAGCAAATGGGTTTATAAAGAGAAATGCAAGTCAGATGGTTTGTTGGAAAGGTATAAATCCCATCTCGTTGCAAAGGGATATGCACAGCAATACAGCCTAGATTACGAGGAGACTTTCAGCTCGGTTGCCAAGATGGAAATGGTGAGAATAGTCATTGCATTAGCGGCTTCTAAGGGCTAAAAATTATGAAAAATGGATGTGAAAAATGCATTACTGAATGGTGACTTTCTTGAAGAGGTATATATGGAGTAGTGTGAGGGTTATGTATACAATATAAGGTGTATATGGATGCTAGCTAGCAACCTCGTCTATCATGCTAGATCCAAACACATAGAGATTCATTACAATTTCATCAGAGAAATGGTACTTGCAGGATAGATTGATCTACTTCATGTGAAGACAGAAGACTAGGTAGTCGACCGATATCTTTACCAAATCACTTGGTAAAGAGAAATTCGTTCGTTTCAGGGATCTACTTGGAGTACAACAATTAGTCTGAGCTCAAGAAATGGATTTTGAGAAGGGGGAGGATGAGCTTGATTCTTTTGATCTCAAAGCACCTCCATCCATTGAGATTGAGGGTGAAGATAAGAAAGAAGAGATAGAAAATGACTTAGACGTAGGTGAAAACAAGAAGGAAGAAGTAGAGCTTAGAGACACTACCACTCCCTATATAAGTGTTTCTGGCTCCAACACCATGGTATAACTCTTACAGATGTCCAATCCCCCAATCAATTAGGATGCAATAGGTATCAAACCAGTTATGTAGTCATGCCCAAATAAGCATAGGCATACAAATACATGTTGTCTTAGACCTGAAATCTATTGCAAAATATTCTATCATCAAAATTTGGCAAATCCAACATCATCATCGCGTCTAGAGCATGCCAAAACCCCAACTTAGACTCTTACCTTTCCTGAATCGAGTTCCGAATGCCTGAGATATGACAAAAAGAGTGATTTTTGGGCCAAATTTTGAAACAGGCGCAAAAAAAAAAACATGAGCTGTGGCTGGGGGGTCTGCTATCCCATATGTCAATAATGGGACCTAAATGGGGCACAAATGGGGGCCAAAGAAGGCCTACACCAAGCCTCAGCAAGCCTTGATAGGCTAGAAGCACGATCCAGGTGAAGGAAGCTCCAAGAGGTGTGAGCTATGGCTGCCCACAACCTGTAAAAACCCTATTTACCTAGACCTATGGACTGAGATAAATCTCTAAAATAATGAAGCAATACCTCAATGTCAATGCCCTGATGGTGCCTCAATAGGCCAGGAAGAAGCTCAGGAAGCCGAGGAGTGACGAGAGCTCAAGAGAATGAGCTATGGTTGCCAGGAAGGAGACCCAATGCGAGTGGGGAGTTGATGGAAAGCTGAGAATACCACGAGCCAAACTCAAGAGTCGAGAAGTTGTGCTCTAATACCAGTTGAAAGGTGAGAAGGATTGAAACTTGCACTCAAGAGCTATGGCGGGGTAAGAAAGAGCAAGAAAGAGAGAGACAAAAAATGGAAACTCCAACAGTCACAATGTGTGACCGGGCCTTCCTTTATTCACAAACTGTCACTAAAAGAATAAAGAATAAAGTGACAGTGACAGGCGCCCGCCACCTGCAGTGTGGAGTGGCGGTGATTGTCAGTGTAGTAATACACGGGCAGCTAGGCAGAGGCGCCTTTACCTCCAATACATACCGATTGTAATATTTGCACACATGTTCAAGGAATGTAAGGGTTTGAGACGTACCAAAAGCACGTACATCATTAAAAATACATCAGAGGATTATGTAATAAGGATTCTATGCAAAACTTGGAAATTAAAAATAACTCGCAGTCCTAACACAGTGGAGTGTCGAGTCACAACAAGGAACATGGCTCTCAGGTAAAAATTTTCTCTCTTAGTTGACTATTATCTTACTTTGGGATGAATTGGCTAACTTTCATTTCCAATTATAGGTACTTTGTTGCACGACAAACTTTATGCCTAGTCTTCAAGTATCGTAGATGGAGGATGCTCAAGGGTAAATGGTTGTGCCTTGATCAAGACATGCATGAAAGTGCAGCTGTGGATGTTACGGTGATTTGTGAGGGCCGTGAGCCCCAAGTGTTGCAAATGGAGGATGATTGGCCTTTGAGTATAATGCACCAGGAAATTACAATGTTAATGCAAAATCCACCTATTAGCTTCTATTTTAAACTAGATGGTAGGAAAATTCGAAGCTGAGTTGAGGATACTGTTACCAGTGGAAAGTGTGTGGCTCCACATATTTTAGAAATTGTAGAGTCTCCCTAAAAATCCCAACACCACAAGTTGTAATATCCAACACCTATAAATTTTTTGATTTTTTTGGCCAATAGAATATTTTCTCTTATAAACTTGCAATATTTAAAAATTATGGTATTTATACAAAATTATACACTTTTCACATCAACACATTTACTTATGCATGCAAACTTTACAAAGATGTAAGTAAATCCATAACTAAATATCGCATACGAACAACCCTTAATGGTTTAAAACCTAAGGCTTTTAAGATAGAACTAGTTTAGTTCTTGTTTCATTGTTTCATTTCACACTTTCTCTCTTCATCTCTTTATATCCACCACATCCCTCCTACCTGCTACGATGGATGCTCGCATACACTTTGATGAGTGGATCCACGAGACTATCTTTGCCAACTAGGGTGATGAGATATTCCAGGTTTTCTCTAAGAACTTCAACCTTGAAAGCATGCTCTCATCGCTAGATCCCCCCTTCAGGTTTTGGAAGACTTTGTGAGCACCATTGCTACATGCACATACTCCATCAAGGGATCCGACATGACTTGGGTGCCTCTGGAACAACTCATGGTATTTCAGGCAGGGAAGAATCACCAAAAAGTGGTGAATAGGTGTCTGGTCCATGTGGATCCTTTGCATAGAGTATGCATTGTTCCCATGGAAAATGCATCAGGTACATCACCTTTGGATCTCGTGGAGTGTGATTGTGCATTGGCAATTTACCTCCTTGCACTGGATACACCCCTAGAGGAGGAGAGTGATGAAGATACAACTCCACAGGTTGTTTCTATCACATACATGGGAGAAGAACTGATTGAAGAGCTCATAAATGTTGAAGAGGAACATCGAGTGGTGGCAGAGTGAGGGTTGGTTCTCATGGTGCCATCTTCTTCAAAATAGCCATAAGTCGACAAACCCAACCTTGCCTCCTTGACACCCATTGAAGTAGATGGTGTACAATACTTACTTCTATCAGATATACTACAATACTTGGAAATGAAGGAAGAAGAGTTGTTTTCTATAGACCTGATCGATTATGATTACATGGATGTGCATCCAACAATGGCAGAGATTGGAAGATATGATGGCACAAGCTTAGATACTGTGAGTGTGATCATAGTAGCACAGGATCATATTACCTCGGTTGAAGAATATTACATTGGTCCAAATGCTGAATTTGAAGCACCACAACATGATTTGTTGGGACCAAGACCCTAGCTTCCTATCAAGGAGTTTCTAGATCCCTCTGGCCAAAGAGGTGGCTCCCTGACACACGAGGAAAGGAAGATACAAGATGATTTGGAGAAGGTGAGATTTCTAACTACCATATATTATTATGCAATGAAAATTGAAAGTAGGATGCATCGGGTCCCCCGAAGTCCACCGATGAAATCTTGGCCAAAAATGATGTGTGCAGCTGCCATGTCCGAAGTCTGGCGTCTGGGGCCACTTTTCTAGCCAGAAAGTGGCCCCAAATGCCGGACTTCAAACATGGCAGATGCCAGAAAGTGGCCCCAGATGCCAGACTTCGGACATGGCAGCTGCACAGGCATCATTTTTTGCCAAGATTTCACCAGTGGACTCCCGAGGACCCGACGCACCCTACCGTCAAGTTTCATCGCTTTCTGATAACTCTAGGTTAGTCGTTAAATATATTGTTTGATTTGACTTTGTCATTCAGGACATACTGTATATAGATGAGTTTGCATCAAGGCAAGGAGGAGCTCGACATGTGGATTGACGCAAGGATTCAGCTCTAAAGAAGTATATTGGTAACCTTGTTGCACATTTGGTGGTCTTCCATAAGAAGTGCTCACCAGGAGGGCAAGAAATAATCATGAAAATTTGAGCTTTGACCAAGTTTGGACCTTTTCGAGCAATACCTGTGACATCTAGCTTGGAGAAGGTGGTGCTAATCAAGCGATCAAAGCTTCTTTACTTGTTTGACCAAACACATGGTGGAGCAATGTGTGTGCTTGCTACATTAGGCGACCTCGCTAAAGTGTCAAATCCGCTTCTCTTGGAGAAAGAGCTGAAGGGGGAGCGCATCATTTTTGAAGCAAAGAAGGAACTTATATTTTCATCGGAAGTTGGCCCCTCCTCTCCATCGATGAAAAAGCCAAGGAACAATTGAGAGTTCTTGTTGGCTATTGACTTTTTGTATCTACCATCACTAACAGCCATCACATGTATTTTTCTTGATGAATATAAGATACTTTAATTTGTCTCTACAAATAAATATTTATTAAATAAATGTGCGGTTCGTATAAGTGTGACAATAATGTGTGGTACATGAATGATACATTCGCATATGTTAACATAATTCAACGCGTAGTACTGCACTTGCAATTGTGTAAGCGTGACGATAATGTGTAGTATGTGAATGACGCATCCGCATATAGTAACATAATTCAACACGTAGTACTGTACTTGCAATTGTGCACAAGCAATAACGTAACTTGTATCCATACGTATTACTACTTTTGATGCGTTCGTACGTTAAACAAAAATTAAGAGTCATGTGTTTCAAGAAACAAAACAAAACAACTTTACTCAATTATTTGAATTCAGTACACATTGCATGAGATATTATGTATATACAAATAAATATTTCAATGTGGCAAAGCATACAAAATTATTTGGCCTTCCAAGATGTTATGGTGCTGTAACACTCATTACAAACCTTGCATCATTAATCTAGTAAACTATAGTGAAGTCTCCTTGCCATGTTGAAGCCGAATGATAAAGTTCATGTCTTTATCTGTGATTGTGACATGCTTTGCATGGATGGCTGCAAGCTGTGTATCATCGAACAAGTCGATGAGAAACCCCTATGCAGCTTTGTAGGGCCTCCATAGCTACAGTAGTCCACCCTGTTGGTGGGCCATCCCGCACTCGTGCCCAAAATCTTCCCATCCCTTTCAGCTCCAAGTCTTGTATGACTTCTTGAACAACCTTATGAAAAGAACTTTTCAGGATGAGAAGCTCGTATCTGCATTGGATTCTCCTTATCTCTCAAAGGGCGATAGTGCTCGGTTTCCATCTCCTCTTCTTCTGTGGTGGTCCTTGTTCTCTACGGGGAGCACCTGTTGTTGCATTAGAGGAGGCTCCACCTTGTGCTCCAAGTGGTGGGCCTTGGCTTGATGTCTTCCCGGGGCCAAAACAGTGACATGCTTGCTTGATGCGTGCCATACAAGCTCAAGGAGAGCAAGACGGAGAAGAGACAGAGGTTGGGGATGTGAAAATGGAGGAAGAAAAGAAATCAAGATGTGAAAATAAGAAGAAGAATGAACTTTTAACCCATTTAAACCCCAAATCTGAGTTAATGCAGCTTTATACGCATTGTCCATCATGTGATTATAAATTCATAACCTTTTATCTGAATGCGATGAAACTTCACATGCGCACTCATTAGATGGCCAAGAGCCCAAATTATTTGCTAGGAAAGTGGCTTCAGATGCTAGACTTCGGACCAGGGGTCTGCACGCACTTGTTTTTCAAAAAAAAAAGGGGCTCTTGGCCACCTAATGAGTACGCGTGTGAAGTTTCGTCACATTCCAATATAGTTTAGTATTTTAAAAATTATCCCACACCAAAATTATGAATGGATTGATAATTGAGAAATCAACATCGTGACTACTGGCCCTTAGAAAAACCACATAGACTATACAGAGGCATTAGGAGTAAAGTCTACAACAAGAAATGGCAAATTTTACATGTTATTCCTATTGAAATTGACAGTGCTAACAAAAACTGTAAGTAAGAATTGAAAATACAGTGAAGATGCACATTCAAAGTTGAGAGCGAAGGACAAGTGTAAAATTTTAATTCATATTTTAAGGGCACATACAATAGTTTTGCACTGGGACATAGTCATATGTCCAATTCACAAGGATAACACTATGCCAAAAAAGATAACATTGCAAACTATGTTCATTCCATTGGAACGAATGCATCCTTCACTACTTGAAGATTTCTTACAAGTTGGAAATCCTTGGGAGTTACAGTGATGTGCTTTGCATGTATTGCACAACATTGAGCATCAATCATCAAGTCAACTAAAAAGGCCTCTGCAGCACACTGTAGAGCATGAAGATATTCTTTTGTGAAGCGCTCATGTCTATCCTGACCTTGTGCCAAAAACCACCTCTTGCTTTCTATGCGGTAGAGGTCTTGCACAATCTTGCGAACAAGTCTCAAGAAGCTCGCCTTCACAATGATGAGATCAAAAGAGTGTTGATATCTTCTAATTTCTCTCAAGGCCACTGTACCTAGCTTCCACTTGCGTTTCTTGTGGGATGCTGAGTAGGACCCTTGTGAGGGAGACTTGAGGAAGATGGATTAGGTTGAGAAGGGGGTGCATTTGAGCTAGTAGATGCTCCAAGGGGCTGAACAAGATATGGGGCTCTGAGCGGAAGCTTATTTGCAACTACCTTAGACCTAGCCATCTTTCCTACACAAGAGATGTGAGAACTCAATGAATAAGATAGAAAGTGAAATCCTCTTTTATATAGCCCTAAACTGTGAGACTCATTCACATAGATGCACACTCTCTCTTTCTCTCTTAAACTATGAATTGTATTCACACTGACTCACATTGTTCATCTTACTATCTGAGCTCTTTTCGAACCCATTTTCTACCTTGTCAAAGCCTTGTTTCATGCCACTTGGCATGGTTTTCTTTGGCACTTGAGGCTTCATAACGCACTCTTTTAGTAACATGGTGTGATTCCATCATGTCTGCAGCCGATTCATCAACATTTTCATTTTCTCTCTTTTGCGAGAGTTTAGCTTCATCTGCTACTATAATCCTATACCACCAAGATAGGAATTGGATCATTGGATTGCTACCATTCACCCCTCCACAATGATCAGTTTTTCATGCACCACGCCACTATTCAATGCGAATTTTCCATCCCTTGTATGGACCAAATTTCAATGCTTCCCTTTTCTGCAAAGTATGGCCCATGTGCCTCGAGGATATGCTACAAAGACACATATCACACATGAGTAAAACTATGCTCAATAGTTTATATACTTCATACAATTTTAAAATATTAA
This sequence comes from Lygodium microphyllum, assembly GCF_053477565.2. Taxonomy (NCBI): domain Eukaryota; kingdom Viridiplantae; phylum Streptophyta; class Polypodiopsida; order Schizaeales; family Lygodiaceae; genus Lygodium; species Lygodium microphyllum. The sequence goes on along the minus strand of NC_141139.1, from coordinate 41,546,894 downwards.
CTTAGTACACACCATGTAATGTGTGATAGAGCTTTTGCCCCATGCTTCCACCATGTTTTCGTAGAAGCTATGCACAGCATTGATAAATTCTTGTTTATCTTCATTGTTAAATACCATCTTGCAAAGTGAGGGCCAATTTGTTAAGACTTATCCAAACCTTAGCTTAGGCCAATCTTGTTTTTTCTCCATTACTTCGATCAGGAAGAGCTGCAAAATGTAACTTTTTCCACCCATCATAGTCCTGCGGCCTACGAACCATGACATTCCCTTCCTCATTGATGAAGTATTGAGAGAAACTTCCTAGCCTTTGCTCCTCCAAAGCAAGGCTTTTTGGCAATTCACCAGATTTTCTTGATCTCTTCTCATCTTTTTCAATCGTCACTTGATGCTTGTGTAGCCCAATTTCTGGTAGCACTGGCTCCACATTCCTACATGTTGCAATGGCTTCTTTTTCTAGTTGCATCAAATAAGCAAAGCAAATGTATTCATATACAAGTTTCTCCATGATTCTGACAAAAGCATGCAATGAACAAATGTAAATACGATCCAAGGAAATGTTGAAGATGGGCTTCCAAGCGGGATCTTCTCTATTACATGTCAGTGCAACACTTGTCACCTTTCGCCAGTTCTTCTTTACATCCTTTTCTTCCACCCTCTCTATCAATCAATATAGGCATAGTTTCTTTATATTTGCACCATTGGAGATTCCACACATGTATTTTAAAGTTTTCAGGTCTCCTGCAAGATGCCATTCAACCAAGTATTGACCATACCCTTTAACAACCGAGAGCATCTCACCATGTTCCTAATGATAGATGATGCTTGGAATGTTTGTATGCATAAAGAATAGTTGCAACACCTCAAATGTTTCCTTAGGAACTTCAAATGCAGCGAGCCACCACACGTGACGCTTAGATTGAATACTAAAGTTCCCTGGGTTGTTCTTGTCGAATTGTAAAGCTCTATTCATCAGAGTTACACTAACTCTTTCAAGCTTTACTCCTTTGACAACCTCACTTTTATCTAATTTTATAAAAAAAGAAAAAAGCCATTACATTCCTCAATAGACATATTGTAGTACATTACCATTGCCAACTACACCTTGTTCAAATCTAAATAGTAATTGTTAAGTCCGATGAACTTTACCTCATATGCATTTTTGGTCCCAACCTTTAGTGTTTCCACACATTGAACATGCATGGGATCTCCTATCAACTCCAAAACCTTTGTATTAAGTTGCCGTCGGGCCTCTATTAACTTTGAAGGTTGAGGAAGAGGCATGATTCTAATTCTCTTCAGCACATGACCAAACCCAGCCTTCACACCTTTGAATATCTTTGAGTAAGTCGTTGTGCTAATGCCAGCCCTATCACAAATAGATTGTGCATCCACAGCTGAGAACTCATTTGACATATCTTTTAATGTGCACTCAATCACCTTTTCCTTCACAGCCTTAAACTTAGGATTGCTCAAAGCGTTTTCCAATGTACTTGCCTTCAGCAATCTACTAATACACCATCCAACCTCACCCTCACCTAGGTTCTCTTTCTGAGCTACCTTACATGCTTTGATACATCGCTTCCACTGGCCAGTATTCACAATTAACTCATTGATTGGCTTCTTCTTTCATTTGCTCTCCTGTGTTAGCTTGCTGTTGATCTTTCTCAAGTCGTCTAATGGTGCCTTTGGCTCCTCATATGAGATACCAATGTCATAGATAGTGTCCTGCATTGAAATAATTTGATTGTTTTGTTGAATTATAGTGTCATTCAGTTGTACCACTTGTCCTATGAGCTATTGTATATGAAGTTGATGTGCAGCGATCACATCATGGCAATTTTTTATGGTTACTTGGCAAGTTGTAAATACTTTGAATGCCTGATCATTGAGCCGCCTAGTATAACCAAGTAACCCATTTTCACCCTCGCACACATACTTTAGAAAATTTGTGATTCCTGAGAAATTTGGAGGTCTATTGTTTAAGGGGTCAATTGGGTAGATTCCCCCATCAACCCACAAATCCACATGCTTCAATCCCATTTGCATGTAACTCTGCAAAACCTAAGGGTTGACACTGGTACGCTAGGTTCTTTTGAATAATGGGGCATATTCAATCTCTACCTCAATATGCAACTCCTTCTTTCCTATATTCATTTTACTATTAATAGAAACAGGGAGCCTACTTAGCTATCACAAGAGGTAGAGTGGAGATGCACAGAGAGGCACACAAAGGTGCCAAGGGAAAGGAGGGTGTAAGCAATTCACTCTGTAAATGAAGGTTGTATAAACACAGAGAAGAGGTCACAATAGAGTCATGAGAGAGTATAGATATGGGGGGAAATAGCTCAGAGGGTAGGGATGTCCAAGACTTTTTGTATTTTAGATATTTCTATTTTGTCTCCAAAAACATCTCCAAAAAACACGAAATTTGACCAGTTGGTTTGTTTTTTGACCAAAAGCTAGGATATAAAAAGTCCCCAAAATATCTTAAAAGGAACTTCTAAAATTTCATTTTCCTTGTTCTCGATTAAAAAATCAATTACCTCGTATCCACTAATCATTTTGCATTGAAAGCGAAGCACCACACTCCCATAACTAACTCCTTTTTTAATATAAAATTTGGTTGAAAAAGACTTCTTGAATGATGAGAGAGAAGAAATCTGAGTATATCTTCGTAGATAATATAAAAAAGACAAAACAAGATTGCAAAAGTGGAGAGAAAGGAGGATTATTTTACTATTCTTCTCTCCTCTTTTCCTTGTCTTAAGGAGGAGAGGGGGGACTAAAAGGCCCATTTGTGAGTTCATTTTTTTCTTAATAACACTATATTAGGGAGTTTGAGAATTTTCATGTACTTTGGGAATTTATAGGATGGTTAATATTTGGTCACGTGGTCAAATTGGTACCCCCTTCCTTGAAGGTGAAACTTTTTCTACATACTATATAGATGATAGTACCAAGTTCCATCTTCAAAACAAGGATTGAGATTTATCCACATGGTCAAATATTTATTTCTAATTTGAGAGTGAAACTTGGGAGATTCTCAAATTCTCTAATATAGTGTTTAATGAAATATGGAACACTTTGCCTTTGTATTGATTATTATGGATTAAACTAGGTGACAGTGAAAAACAAATACCCAATCCACAGGATAGACGAGTTGCTTGACTGAATCCAGGGAGCAAAGGTTTTTTCAAAGATCAAGGCCATTATTAAATAAGAATTAGGGAGGAAGATATCCCTAAAACCGCTTTTAACACTAGGTACGGTCATTATGAGTTTATTGTGATGTCATTTGGATTAACAAATGCTCCTACCACATTCAATAGGTTGATGCAAGACATTTTTCGACCCTACCTTGACGACTTCATCCTCGTCTTCTTTGATGATATCTTAACATATTCCAAGAATGAAAAAGACCATGGACCACAGCTACTACGAGTAGTTCTTGAAACAATTTGAGCCCACAAATTGTATGCTAAAAAGAAGAAATGTGCCTTCTTCAAAAAGTAGATTGAATATTTAGGATTCATAGTATCGACAAATAGCATTTCAATGGATCTTGCCAAGGTACAAGATGTACAAGATTGGCCACCCCCAAGGGCAATCAAGGAAGTGCGAAGCTTTCTAAGGCTAATGGGTTGGTATAGAGTCTTCATTAAAGACTATGCCTCAATCGCCATGCCTCTCTCTAACCTTCTCAAAAGTAGGTCTCCATTACATGGACTTCCGTTGAACAATCTAACTTTGAGAAGCTTAAGTAGAGTTTGGTAACCTCCCCTATCCTAAGGTTACCTAGCATAAGCAAAGAATTTGAAGTCATAGTTGATGCAAACTCTCTTGCTTTGGGTTGTGTGCTTATGCAAGAAGGATATCTAGTAGCCTATGCTTTAAGAAAATTAAAGACCCACAAAAGAAACTATGCCACACATGATCTAGAATTACCTGTTGTAATTCATGCCTTTAAATTATGGAGACATTACTTGCTTGGTAATAAGTTTTCTCTAGTCATTGATCATAAAAGCCTAAAGTGAATTTTTACTCAACCAGATCTCAATATGAGACAATGTTGATGGATTGAGACCTTGCAGGAATTTGGCTTTGAAATCAAGTATAGACCAAGGAAGGAGAATGTGATTGTGGATTCCCTAAGCCGTAAATTATTTCTTAATGCTCTAATCCTAGAGGAACCCTCTAGGACTGGAACTCTTGCTACAATGATTTCAATGTCTAGTAGCCCTATCATAGAAATGGATAAAGAAGAGACACTAAAGGATCTAAGCTATCATAGATTGTTAAAAGAAAATTTTTCCAAGGATTCAAATCCAAAACTCAAGACAAAGTATTAAGATTTTTTAGTAAGTGAGGAGCTTTCCTGTTTCAGAACAAGACTATGTATTCCTGCAAGTTAGGAACTAAAAAAGAAAATACTCCAGGAAGCTCACAATTCTCCATTTTTAGGTTATCTTGGTTATGCTAAGACTCTTAATATAGTCAGAAGAAGCTTCTATTAGGAAAGACTCAAGGGTGATGTACTATGTCACTGAATGCCTAAACTGCCAACCTCAACGAAATCTGTCAAGTTGCCAGGAAAGCTTCAGCTACTTGACATCCCTAAAATGAAATGGGAGTATATTAGCATGGATTTCATAGTTGGATTACCCCTTGTACAAGGAGGATATAACTCCATAATGGTAGTCATTGATATGCTAACCAAAGTTACACACCTTATTCTTGTAAAAACCAATTACAAGGCTTCCCATATCTCCAAGCTTTTCATTAAGAAATTTTTTAGGTTACATAGATTATCCCAGAGAATCATCACAGTGGATGTGATTCTCTCTTCACCTCAAACTTTTGGAAGAGTTTGTTCAAAGCTCTAGGAACCCAGCTCTACTTCAAAACTCCTTACCATCCCCAAACCGATGGTCAAGTAGAGAGGATCAAGCAAGTTATTGAAGACATATTGAGATATTATTGTAATAGGAAACCCAAATGGTGGATCCAATATCTAAACTTAGTTGAATTTATCTACAATGCATCATACCATCAAAGTACTCAAATGACTCATTTTTGGGCACTATATGGACAAGATTGTCTTACACCATGCAATTTTTTTCATCCTACCCCATGGCTAGAAGCATCTAGGAAAATGTTGAAAGAAATGGATCATCAAAGTGAAAGCTATAAGGCAAGATATTCAAGCCACCAAGGATCGACACAAGGCATATGCCGATCAACAAGGCAAGAACTCATTTTCAAAGAAGGTGACATGGTTTTCCTATGAGTTTGTCCAAACAAAAGTTCCTTATCTTTGGCAAAATTCAAGAAGCTAAGTCCCAGGTATTGTGGACAATATAAGGTGCTAAAGTGTCTAGGACCAAATGCCTACAAGCTACAACTTCCTAATAACTTGAAAGTACATCATGTATTTCATGTCATATATTGAAAGCTTATGTTTCTAACCCAGACCATGTACTTAACGACCAATAAATTATGATGCCAAGTCAAGAAGTCCTCAAACTTCAACCAGATAAGATACTTGACATGTGGAGGAAGACTCTAAGAAGAAAAACTTATTAGAAATGTGAGAGAGAGATGGACAAAGGTCAGTCCAGAAGGGTAGTAGACATGCTCCATGTTCAATCCATCATCTTCCACACTGTGTAGTCAACTCAAGTACAAGACACTCATACAAAAGACACATAACCTAGATCTTATTTGACCATGTCCTTATTCAACTAAGGTAGAACACTGACAAAAGTCTATGAGCCTATGAGCTTGAATCTCAACACTCCCCCTCAAGCTCAAGTGGGGTACTTCACTCCAAGTAGCTCTTTGAAATGCACAAACTTATCTTTACCCAATGACTTGGTAAAGATATCTACAACTTGGTCTTCTATCCTCTCATAGACCAAATCAATGTCACCTGCAATCACTTTTTCTCTGATAAAGTGATAGTGTACTTCAATGTGCTTAGTCCTAGCATGATAGACATGATTGCTGGCTAGGAGCACACTACTCATGTTGTCACAATATAGTATGACATGCCTGACTTCCTGCATGCCCAAATCATCAAGAAGATTCATGATCTATGCTGCCTCACATGCAGTTAATGCAGTACTTCTATACTCTACCTCAGTACTAGAGAGTGCAACTATAGGTTGCTTCTTACTGCTCTAGCTGACCATACTACTACCAAGGGAAAATGCATACCCACTAGTAGATCTGTTGTCATAGGAACATCTGCCCAATCATCATTTGTATATTCGGTAAGCTCCAAAGGCTTAGCATGCTTATAGAATAGACCATAATCTGATGTAGCCTTCACATATCTCAAGATCCTCCTTAGTGCATCTAAGTGAGGCTTCATAAGTTTTTGCATGAATTGGCTAATTAGTCCAACTGAATAGATAAGATCTGGTCTAGTAATGGTAAGGTAAATCATGCTACCCACCATTTGTCTATACATAGTGGAATTCTCAATCTCATGTCCAACATCTGCAAGTAGCTTAACGTTTTGTTCCAACTGAGTGCTCAAAGACTTGCAATCCAACATACCATACTTGGTTAACATGTCTTTTGCATACTGCTTCTGCAACAACCAAGTACTATGAGGTGTAGAGACAACCACAATCCCAAGGAAATACTTAGCTTCTACAAAAACATGGTGGAAGCGTGGGGAAAAAGCTCTATCACACATTACATGGTGGTGCATACTAAGTTAATATTTTAAAATTTTATGAATTGTTTAAACTGTTGAGCATAGTTTTACTCATGTGTGATATGTGTCTTTGTATCATATCCTTGAGGCACATGGGCCATACTTTGTAGAAAAGGGAAGCATCGGAATTTGGTCCACACAATGGATGAAAAATTCACATTGGATAGCGCGTGGTGCATACCAAATAAAAACTGATCGTGGTAGAGGGGTGAATGGTAGCAATCCAATAATCCGATTGCTATCTTGGTGGTGTAAGATTATAGTAGCAGATGAAGCTAAACTCTCGCAAAAGAGAGTAAATGAAAGTGCTAATGAATCAGCTGCAGACAAGATGGAATCAGGTCGTGGCACTAAAAAAGTGCACTATGAAGTCTCAAGTGCCAAAGAAAACCATGCCAACTAGCTAAAAACAAGGCTTCGACAAGGCAACAAATGGGTTCAAAGAGAACTAAGATAGTAAGATGAACAATGTGTTCAGTATGAATGCAATTCATAGTTTAAGAGAGAAAGAGAGTGTATGCATCTATGTGAATGAGTCTTACAGTTTAGGGTTATATAAAAGAGGGTTTCACTTTCTATCTTATTCATTGAGTTCTCACATCTCTTGTGGAGGAAAGAAGGCTAGGTCTAAGGTAATTGCAAATAAGCTTCCGCTTAGAGCCCCATATCATGTTCAGCCCCTCAGAGCATCTACTAGCTCAGATGCACCCCCTTCTCAACCTAACCCATCTTCCTCAAGCCGCCCTCGCAAGGGTCCTTCTCAGCATCCCAACAAGAAACGCAAGTGGAAACTAGGTACACTGGCCTTGAGAGAATTTAGGAGGTATCAATGCTCTTTTGATCTCATCATTCCAAAGGCAAGCTTCTCGAGACTTGTTCGCGAGATTGTGCAAGATCTCTACCGCACAGAAAGCATGAGGTGGTTTTTGGCACAAGGTCAAGATAGACCTGATCGCTTCACAAAAGAATGTCTTCATGCTCTACAGTGTGCTGCAGAGGCCTTTTTAGTTGACTTGATGAGACTGATTCTCAATGTTACGCAATACATGAGAAGCACATCACTATAACTCCCAAGGACTTCCAACTTGTAAGAAATCTTCAAGTAGTAAAGAATGCATTCGTTCCAATGGAATGAACACTGTTTGTAATGTTATCTTTTTTAGCATAGTGTTATCCGCATGCATTGGACATATGGCTATGTCCCAGTGCAAAACTATTATATGCACCCTTAAAATATGAATTAAATTTTTACTCTTGTCCTTCAATCTCAACTTTGATTGTGGATCTTCCCTGTATTTTCAATTCTTACTTATAGTTTTTGTTAGCATTGTCAATTTCAATAGGAAAAACATGCAAAAAAATTTTGCTTTCTTGTTGTAAACTTTACTCATGATACCTCTGTATAGTCTATGTGGTTCGAAGTTTCTAAGGGCCAGTAAATACGATGTTGATTTCTCAATTATCAATCCATCCATAATTTTGGTGTGGGATAAATTTTAAAATACTAAAATTTATCAAAATGCGACGAAACTTCACACACACACTCGTTAGGTATCCAAGAGTCCAAAAAAAAAAATTGAAAAACAAATGCCTGTAGACCCCTGGCTGGTGTCTAGAGCCACTTTCCTGGTAGGAAAGTGGCTCGAGACCCTAGACTTTGGACCAGGGGTCTACATGCATTTTTTTTCACAAAAACTTTTTTTGGGCTCTTGGCCACCTAACAAGTGCCTGTGTGAAGTTTCATCGCATTCCAATAAAAGGTTATGGATTTACGATCACACGATAGACAGTGTGTATAAAGTTGCATTAACCCAATTTTGGGGTTTAAATGGGTTAAAAGTTCATTCTTCTTCCCATTTTTACATCTTGCTTTCTTTACTTCCTCCATTCTCACACCCTCAACCTCTATCTGTTCTCCATCTTGCCCTCATCAAGCTTGCATGGCACACACCAAGGAAGCATGTCACCGTTTCGGCCCCACGAAGACCTTATGCCAAGGCCTGCCACTTTGAGCACAAGGGGGGTGGAGCCTGCTCTAATGCAGCAACAGGTGGTCTCCATAAACCACAAGGACCACCACAGAAGAAGAGGAGATGGAAATCAGGCACTATCACCCTTCAGGAGATAAGGAGAATCCAACGTGGATATGAGCTTCTCATACCAAAAAGTTCTTTTCATAAGGTTATTCGAGAAGTCATGCAAGACTTGGAGCTGAAAGGGATGGGAAGATTTTGGGCGTGAGTGCGGGATGGCCCATCAATAGAAAGGTGGACTGTTGCAGCTATGGAGGCCCTACAAATAGCTGCAAATGGGTTTCTCATCAACTTGTTGGATGATACAGAGCTTGCACCCATCCATGCAAAGCGTGTCACAATCACAGATAAATACATGAACTTTATCATTCGGCTTTGACATAGCAAGGGGACTCCTCCATAGGTTATGAGATTAATGATGCAAGGATTTATAATGAGTGTTATAGCACCATAGCATCTCGAAAGGCCAAAAAATTTTGTATACTCTGCCACATTGGAATATTTATTTATATATACATAATATCTCATGGGATGTTTATTGAATTCAAATAATTGAGTAAAGTTTTTTTGTTTTGTTTCTTGAAATGCACGACTCTTAAAATTTTTTAAACATACAAACGCAACGAAAGTAGTATTACATACAGTTACGAGTTACATTATTGCTTATGCACAATCGCAAGTGCAGTACTACACATTTAATTATGTTAATGTATGTAAATGTGACATTCATGTATCACACATTATCATCACACTTACACAATCACAAGTGCAGCACTATGCGTAATGTATACGAATGTGTCATTCACGTACCACACATTATCGCCACACTTACACGAACCACACATTTATTCAATAAATATTTATTTATAGGAACAAAGTATAATATCTTATATTCATCAAGAAAAATACATGTGATGGTAGATACAAAAAACTGATAGCAAACAAGAGCTCTCAATTGTTCCTTGTCTTTTTCATCGGTGGAGAGAAGGGGCCAGCTTCCAATGAAAATATGAGTCCCTTATTTTCTTCGAAAATGATGCGCTCCCCCTTCAACTCTCTCTAGGAGAAGCAGATTTAACACTTTAGCAAGGTCACCTAATGTAGCGAGCACACACATTGGTCCACCACACGTTTGGTCAAACAAGTAAAGAAGCTTTGAATGCTTGATTAGCACCACCTTCTCCAAGCTATATGTCACAACTATTACTCGAAAAGGTCCAAACTTGGTCAAAGCTCAAATTTTCATGGTTACTTTTTGCCCTCTTGGTGAGCACTTCTTATGGAAGACCACTAAGTCGGCAACAACAAGGTTGCGAATGTACTCCTTTAGAGCTGAATCCTTCCATCAATCCACATGATGAGCTCCTCCTTGCCTTGATGCAAACTCATCCTAGATGCCAAACTTTGGTGTAGGCATCATTTTTTCCCAAGACTTCATCGTTGGACTTCCGCGGGACACCCGATGCACCCTACCGTCAAGTTTCATCACATAAAAATATATGGTAGTTAGAAAACTCACCTTCTCTAGATCATCTTGTATATTCATTTCCTTATGTGTCAGCAAGGCACCTCTTTGGGTAGAGGGATCAACAAACTCCCGTGCTACTATGATGGCACTCACTATATCTAAGCTTGTGCCATCATATCTTCCAATCTTTACCATCATCAAATGCACATCCATGTAATCATAATCGATCAGATCTTCCATCGAATCCCTGACTAGGATGAAAAACAACTCTTCTTCCTTCATTTCCAAGTATTGCAGCACATTTGATAGAAGCAAGTATTGTACACCATCTACCTCAATGCACGTCAAGGAGGCAAGGTTGGGTTTGTCGACTTGTTGCTATTCTGAAGAAGATGGCACCATGAGAGCGAACCCTTGCTCTGCCACCACCCGATGTTCCTCTTCAACATTTATGAGCTCTTCAATCGGTTCTTCTCCCATGTATGTGATAGCAATAACCTATGGAGTTGTATCTTCATCGCTCTCCTCCTCTAGGGGTGTATCCAAGGCAAGGAGGTAAATTGCCAATGCGCAATCACACTTCACGAATCCAAAGGTGTTGTACCTGGTGCACTTCCCATGGGAACAATGCATACTTTATGCGAAGGATCCACATGGGTCAGACACCTATTCACCACTTTTTGGTGATTCTTCCCTACCTGAAATACCATGAGTTGTTCCAGAGGCACCCAAGTCATGTTGGATCCCTCGATGGAGTATGTGCAGGTAGCAATGGTTCTCACAAAGTCTTCCAAAACCTAAAGGAAGGGGATCTAGCGATGAGAGCACACTTTCAAGGTTGAAGTTCTTAGAGAATCACCTTGGTTGGCAAAGATAGTGGATCCACTCATCAAAGTGTACGTGAGCATCCATCGTAGCAGGTACGAGGGATGTGGTGGATATAAAGAGATGAAGAAAAAAAGTATAAAATGAAACAATGAAACAAGAACTAAACTAGTTCTACCATAAAAACCTTAAGTTTTAAACCATTAAGGGTTGTTCGCATATGATATTTAGTTATGGCTTTACTTACATCTTTGTAAAGTTTACATACATATGTACATGTGTTGATGTGGAAAGTGTATAATAAGTGTATGATTTTCCATGAATACCATAATTTTTAAATATTGCAAGTTTGCAAGTGACAATTTTTTATTGGCTAAAAAAATCCGAAAATTTTTTAGAAGTTGGATATTACAAATTGTGGTGTTGGGATTTTTAGGGTGACTCTACAATTTCTAAAATATGTGGAGCCATACTTTTCATTGGTAATAGTATCCTCAGCTTGGCCTCAAATTTTCCTACCATCTAGTTTAAAATAGAAGCTAACAGGTGGATTCTGCATTGACATTGTAATTTCTTGGTGCATTATACTCAAGGTCCAATCATCCTCCATTTGCAAAACTTGGGACTCGCATCCCTCACAAAAGGCAGTAACATCCATGTCTTGATCAAGGCAAACCATTTACCCTTGAGCATGCTCCATCTATGATACTTGAACACTAGGCATAAAGTCTATCGTGTGAAAAAGTACGTGTAATTGGAAAGGAAAGTTAGCCGATTCATCCCAAAGTAAGATAATAGTCAACTAAGAGACAAATTTTTTTCCTGAAAGCCATGTCCCTTGTTGTGACTTGACACTCCATTGTGTCAGGACTATGAGTCATTTTTTATGTCCAAGTTTTGCCTAGAATCCTTGTTACATAATCCTTTGATGCACTTTTTATGAAGTATGTGCTTTTGGTACATCTCAAACTCTTACATTCCTTGAACATGTGTGCAAAAATTGCAATCAGTATGAACTAGCTTAGATGTAAATTCTTTGAGTTGGTGCTTGGCTTTATAGAATTAAATATATCTGCTGAAATTTTTGTGCTACACATGTGCAAAATGTAGCTATACACAATGGCCATTCTATGCTATTGATATTTGATATGTGCATAGACTCAAGGGTTCCATATTCTCGAACCCCCCTTGGGCAATATATACTTGGAGTCGTAGAAAAAAACAAGGTCCTTTGCGAGCTGCTTAGTTGTACACCCCTCAAAGAGCAATCTACCAATTTTGAGGTGGTAAAACTTAAAAGAACCTGTGAAACTCTCAACATTTTTCCACTCACAGCAATCCAAAGGATATACTTCTATAAATAAGAGACAAGTTGTTACATAGATATCATGAAATTTCTCATTCTCAATGAGTTGCAAATACTTACTATTTGCAATGTTTAGTTGAAAGGGCACAATGGGCGCAATATGTATTTGTTTTTGCATGAATACATGTTGTACAAACGCCTTTGTTACAAGGTGAGAATCAACATTCCTTTGTCTAATAGCTAAAATTTTACCCTTCCAGTGCTTTCTTACATCTGCAATTGTAGATGCTTCCACCCTGAAAACTCCCTTCATACTTGGATGCATATGTACCCAAGACGAGCAATGATACATATCAGTGATCCAATTCCCTTCTTCATCTTTTCTGTTACGTACTTCTATCGAGATAATTCTTGTTCTTCTCTCAGGCATTATAACCTATGCATTAGATGTAAAGAAGTATGTATTAACCCCTAAATAATAAGCATTTTAAATATATCTAATAATCACTAATATGCTATACAAATCAACATGGCATTAAGAGATGTTTACACTTTTTTAAAGAAACATAAACATCGATATCGAAATGCATGTGGATATGTATATCGACACAAAGTATAGATTCAATTTCAAGGCATCACTTTAATCATACCATTTACATGAAATATGATGAAAAGAATAGCACAAGAATACTTAGAGAATTTTGCAAAATAAATTTTATTATAATGAATAGGAGTCTAATTCGACTCAATACATTGTATGAAATGTGGGTATTATAGAGTAGTTGTAATATTTCTACCGAAAATATATATTGAGGCCATGTGAATTCTTGGCAAAAGACAATGCCAATATTGGATCCTGGACGGTACGAACTTAGATACAATGTAGCATTATCTCCTTTGGCAAAAACTGGGACTACGAAACGCATGAATCCCCTCTTGGGAAGAGGTCATGGGGATAATGATATTTGATTTGGATAATTAATAGGATAATGGCAAAAAAAAAATCCCTTCCTCCTCTAGCCGACTGTCGTGCTAGAGAAGAAAGGAAATAGTAATGGCCACCAAGCTGCTTGCTGGATGCCATAAGACGAAGGAAGACATGCTCGATGCCGCATAGGGGAGGGAGGAACCTCTCCCTCTCCCTATAAAACCCGTGGTTATGGGAGCCTTGAGGGGGGAGAGAAGTGGAGACCCTACTATGCGGCCGTGAGGAGGAAAGGGGGGAATCGTGAGAAAAGGGGGAGAGAAGGTCGTCAGACTGCATCGCCGTGAAGGGGAGGAGAGAGTCGCAACAAGGCCGCCAACTACCACTACAGTCTGCCTCCTGGCCGTCATAACACCGCCTAGGGGAGTCATCTTCCCCCTCCCCCCCCCCCCCCCCCCCCCCACGTGCCCTTTTTTGAAAAGCTTCTGGAAGCTTCCAAGGGGGCTTCCTAAGCCCCCTTTCATACCCTTTGTTCCCCCCCCCCCCCCCCTCAGGATTCAAGAAAAGCCTCCTTTCTGTGGCTTTAAAGAAGCCTTACCATCGAAAGACTTTAAACCCCCCCCCCCCCCCACGAATTCTTCTTTCGGGCTTCCTCCTAGCCCTGGTCATGTGGGCTTACTAAAACACCCCCTGCCCCGGGAATCCAAAGCCCCTTCGTGTGCCCCTTTCATACCCTTTGTTTTTCCCTCCTCCTCAGGATTCTTCCACCCAATTTCATGTGAATTCCACCTAAATCCCTTCCCGTAAAGTTTCCCACAAGTCCTTAAAGCCTTCTTATGGATTTTTTGTCTCCTAACCAATTTTAAGGCCTTCTAAAGCCAATTCACTAAGGGTGTTTGTGTACGAAGGAGACTGACAAGATCGTAACTCCACGCCCAAGGCAAAAAGGCTGAATTCCCAATGGCTCCTAAGAAAGCACAAGGCACAGCCACAGGAGGATCATCTCCTAACATCCACGTGGACATATCACCACAAGTCCAGGTTTTTCTTCCTAATTTTTATTTGCGTCATTATAATTCAATCATGCGTGAATGATTTTTGGAGATAGGATGCATTTTTTGTCTTAAATACTTTGGTTCATTTAAAAGAATTAACTCACAACGAAAGAGTTCGGTCATTAGTATTTTCAAGAAAATAAACAAAATAAAGTAAGCAGAAGATTGATATGCATTTCTCGCAATTAGTTTTTATGCATTGCAATGAATTAAAATTAGATTAATGTCTTTTTTTTTAACAAAACGGAATTAGGATAGTGCACTTCATTTAGGCATGGGAGTATAAATTGCATGTCGCATTATTAGGACATATCTTTTTTTGCAATGAGTCATTATGGAAAGTGCTAATAATCCATAGGAAATTGCAAGGCATGAAATGATTCTTAAGTTGCATAACTCTAGTCAATTGATATAAATATCATTCTTCAACTACATAATTATTAGAAAAGGCTGCATATTTTTGTATAAATCTTGTTGCATGTTTAGGATGATTAATTGGAATTAGGCTATAACCTAACCTATGCTTGATCTTAAACCGAAAAGTTAGGGTTTGAAAATCAACTTACGCGTAGATAATAAGTCATGTAGTTATGGAAATGATAGCGTAATTATCTTCAAGAATAAACAGGTTAAATTGGCATAAACCTAAACACCTAAAATCCGCGGAGTACTCGTTTAGAAAAGGGTTAATTCAATGCAACGTATCCCAAGGAACTAACTAGGGTTAGCATGGTAAAGACATTTACCTAGTCGCACGTATTGCTAAAACTGAAACTCCTATACCCTAAATACTTGCCCACATTCACGGAATGTAGGGTCAGCAGGACATACTGGCGAGAAAAGGTCTAGGGTTTTTCCCTAAGGGTCTCTCACTAAAAAGTTGAAACTCGAAACCCTAGGACCGACAATGTCAGCCTAATGCAATCAGGAACAGGTTGTTATATCTAATCATGACACCGTGATTAGAAGACATCGTTGATGGATAGAATAGTTCCATAGTTTGATGCGACACTTGTGCAACAAGTGCAGAGTCGCATGATCTTGTGATTGGATCACAAGGGAATGGCCAATTCCTCGAAATGAGATTGGCAGATTCTTACGCAAGTTATCTTGCAAGAGGATGAATAATCATCCTAATATAGTATCTTTCTGGGGTAAAGATAATTGCTTGGAAGCAAAGGACCAACCAATAAATTGGAATAACATATGAACTTAAGGGATTGATCAAGACAGGTTAATAGGGTAAGCCCTAACCCAGGATATAGGGGATCTTGCCAAACTGCAATTGATCCCGGATCAAGTGCTGGATGCATTTGGAAAGAAGGATTCACTCCTTAGTAGTTGGCCAACAATAACGACCAATGGAAATGATTATGCTTGTTACAGATTTAAGAGCACTATTTTGCTTTGTTTGATCAAAGATTTAAAGGATAAATGGATATCTAATGCTTCAGGTTGAAGGCCCGAAGGGAGAGGCAGCTTCAGTTACCCCCGACTGCTTGCCTAACCCTAACCAAGGGGGTTGTTTACCGTGCCAGGAAGGTGGACCGAACCCCCCGCAAGAGGTCTCTCTGTTAAGCGCTACTTGGAGCAGGAGGATGCTTGGGTGCCAGGGGAGGCTCTGCCGTAAATCCCTCGCCTTCCGGGCCCTACACAAGAGGCTAACGTGACTCGGGATTGGATCTCAAGGCCCGCATACTAGTCTACGGATGAAAATTTGGATTAGTGATCCCTATGGATTGCTGGATAGCCTTCGCATGAATTGTGGATAAGCCTACAGGCTGGACTTTATGTATTTCAAAGATAAATATGATAACCTATTAAAAAGGAACTTGTTTGACATTGCTTTTCTATGTCAAGTGATATGATTACGTGAAGAAACCAGTGCCTAATGGGCTAATTAAGGAAGCTGGTTGATACATGTCCAACTAAATGTATTAGGTAATTAAATAACTAAAACAACCTAAGGAAAGTGCAGTGGATGTGGCCATAGGTCCGTCCTACGGATGGGTGGTCCCGGTTGGCCAGGAACTTTTCTCAAATCACGATGGACAGCAAGAAGGTCGTTTGAAGGATTCGAACAACAAGAGCATTGACTTAGAGTCCGATGGACTGCTAAGATGTGTCTTGAAGATAACAGGTGGACACGTTACAGTTGGTATCAGAGCGAACCAACGAAGGATTTGTTTTTATGAAATCTTAATAAGATAAAGTAAAGAAAATATTGCTATCCAAACATTTCCTTACTTTCAATGCTGTCTTGCAGAATTACGAAGCATGGAACAGGTTCTTAGTGTTCTGCATCATGTTTATGATTGCAATGCATTCCCCAGATTATCGACAAAGGGTTGAGGTGATGAACATCCTAGAGAGAATCTATAATCCATCTCTTTTGTACATGGAACGAAGATGGATGGGTGCCTCAAGAATCTACTATATAGCTACCCACCGGTTTGCATATCTACAAACCAACCTAAAGAAGATCAAGTGGTTAGAAGACCTAAAAGTCGTGAAGCTGTTCATTTTTGTGGAGGCTCACGTAAACTCAACTTTACATATTCGAGGTCGGAGGGTTGAGTTGAACTCATATGTATATGAGGAAGTAACCCGTGTATTCCTCGCCAACAGGATTAAAGTATTGGGGCGCCATGAGAAGAATGGGTTCCAAAGGAAAGGATATCATGATCTTCCAATGACTTACCGATTCTTGAAGATCCATGACCCGAACCCATACTATTATCCAGTTCCTGTAGATAAATATAATACAACATTATTCTCCCCAAACTAAATGTAAACAGTTAGCTTATCATCGCAGGAAATGTTATATTCCGAAAGGGCTATGCCCATATAAATACAATAAGACTTCTTTTTATCAATGTCTGTTTGTGCATGAGAATTGATAAAAGTTAAGTGGTTAGATTGCTTGATTGATAGCTGAAATCGAAATGAAATATAAATCGTAACGATTATTGATTAATAAAGAAACCTTTATCGAGGCACAACCCCAAGTGTATAGAATCCCGATTCGGCTCCTACATCAAGTACTATTGTAATCCAGGAGAAGAAGCTTCTTCTCAAGAAAATTAAGCCACCTGAATTTGACGAGAGAGGCAGGTCTGTCCAAGCAGATGTTGAAATTTGGATTGAATCCATGGAGTATTACTTTGAAGCAGCCGGGACTGCACCCGCCAATCAGGCTATGCTCGCCAAGCTAAAGCTCACCGGTGAAGCCAAGCTTTGATAGAAACAATGGTGCAGAGATCAAGGGATCGTGGAAGGATCCCTTACCTAGGAGAAGCTGAAGAAAGCCGTGCAGGGAAGATACTTACCACCTGCATATCGCACACACAAAATGAATGAGTTCAAAGCTAAACCAGTTGGGACTCACTCTCGATGCATACTACTCTAAATTTGTCTCACTTCTTAAGTATGTGCCACAAATGGACATGACAAAGTAGGTGTCAAAATTTTGTGCTGGTATAAATCCACCAGCAAATACCTGTCTCAAATCTATGCGTCCATCACATCTTCAGGATGCACTCATTCGAGCTGCTCCTATAATTCAGGAGGTGCAGGCTAGACCATGAGGTAACAAAACTTGGTCTTATAATGACCCAAACAGAGGAGCATTCAGGCCTCAGATGAAGAGAGTTCAAAGTCAGAATCAGGGACAAAGAAAGAAAGCAAGGACTAATAACGTTAACAACTTTGTTCCTACTCAAAGCAATGGCCGAAACCTCTGTTGTTTCCACTGCAACGAGCCCGGTCATTTCAAGAGGCAATGTCCCAAGCTTGGAGGAGGACATCGCCAAGCACCTTTCCAAGGAACGGGCCGTGGTTAGGGAGCCGCTACCCGAGGCAGAGGAAGAACCGCATGCGTTGCCAATAGGCAAATATGCGAAGAAGAAGAAGAAGAAGATCCGACCATGGAAGCAGAGTTTGAAAGGGCGACAGTCCATGCCGCTCTTCATAAGAAAGGGCCGAATCACCAATTCTCGGTGATTCGGACATCGTCAGACTATCAAGGTAAAAGTTTCAAGACCTTGATTGATTGTGGCAGTACACATTCCTTTATCTCACCCGCTTGTGCAAAAAGATTAGGAATAGCCATAGTAGAAGCATCTACCTTGCTTGTGGAATTGGCAAATGGTCGTGAGGTTACTTGTACCAGGCAAATTGCTAAGGTGGAATTCTTTCTGGGAGGAAAGACGACTTCGGTCAAATTCAGAGTCATGAGCCTAGGTATCCATGAGTGTCTACTCGGAATGGATTGGCTTAAATCGAAAGGGCCAAGTTTCCTTTCGAAACTCTGAAAGGGAATTAGTCACAACTCAAGGAGAGGCTGGAAGTCCAACAATTCAATTGGCCAAGGCATCTCAGATTATAAAGGGAGTCAAAAAAGGACTACCTGTCTACTTAATTAAGCTCAACAAGTTAGATCAGAAGAAAGAGTCTAGTGAAGGACCTTCTTGGCTAAAGGAATACACAGATGTATTTCCTAAAGAATTAGCAAAACTCTTGCCTCAAAGAGAAGTGGATCATGAGATCAAGCTAGTACCAGGAGCTGCGCCAATTGCAAAGAGACCTTATAGAATGTCCATCTTGGAAGCAATTGAGCTAAAGGAACAACTCAAGCAATTGCTAGATCAGGGCTACATCTGTCCTAGCAATTCACCATGGGGAGCTCCAGTACTGTTCCAGAAAAAGAAAGATGGAACACTTTGACTATGTATTGATTATAGAGGGTTGAATTAATCAACTGTCAAGAACAAGTACCCTATTCCTAGAATAGATGAGCTTCTTGATCATCTTCAGGGTGCGAAGATCTTCTCCAAGATTGATCTTAGGTCTAGCTACTATCAGATAAGAATCAAGGACGAAGATATTCCAAAGACCGCCTTCAACACAAGATATGGACACTTTGAGTTCCTAGTTATGTCATTCAGGCTTATGAATGTGCCTGCCACCTTCAACAGGTTTATGCAGGATATCTTTAGGCCATATCTTGATGATTTCGTGCTTGTCTTCTTCGATGACATGCTAGTTTATTCTAAACAAGAAGAAGATCATGAACCTCAACTTTGGATTGTCCTTGAGACAATGAGGGCACATAAGCTGTATGCTAAGATGAAAAAGTGTGCATTCTTCAAACGTCAGATTGAATATCTGGGATTCATCGTATCAGTAGAAGGAATCTCAATGGACCCAGCCAAGGTCAGAGATGTGCTAGAATGGCCAATACCAACAACTGTCAAAGAAATACGTAGCTTTCTTGGATTGACAGGATGGTATAGGGTCTTCATCAAAAACTATGCTTTGATTGCAGCACCTCTGATGAACTTACTAAAGAAGCAGACATCCATTGCATGGTCAACTCCCGAACAAACCAGCTTTGATAGATTGAAGCAAAGTTTGGTATCAGCACCTATCCTAAAGCTTCCAGACCTCAGTAAGGAGTTTGAGGTAGTAACTGATGCTAGCACACTTGCCTTAGGATGTGTGCTCATGCAGGAAAGTCATCCTGTAGCATACTCTTCAAGGAAATTGAAGAGTCATGAGAAGAATTATGCTACCCATGATCTGGAATTGTTAGCCATCATCCATGCTCTAAAGCTTTGGAGACACTACCTGTTGGGCAACAAGTTTACTCTAGTGACTGATCATAAGAGTCTCAAGTGGATCTTTACCCAGAACGAGCTCAACATGAGGCAACATCAGTGGATTGAAGTGCTGGAGGAGTATGACTTTGAAATCAAGTACCGACTAGGAAAAGAGAATGTAGTTGCCGATGCTCTCAGTTGCAAGGCATTCCTTAATTCTCTAATCTTGCAAAATCCATCAACAGCTAGATCTCTAGCTACAAAGGTATCTATGCCAAATAACCCAATACTTAAGTTAGCTTGAGAGGAAGCATGTCGTGACCCAACCTATCAAAAGATGCTAAGGGAGATCTCTATCAAGGATCAGGACCAAAAGTTTTTATACCAACAAGTCAGTCACTTAAGCAAAAGATATTGTGGGAAGCTCATGATTCCCCTTTCTCAAGACATCCTGGCTATGCCAAGACTCTCAATGCAGTTAGGAAGAGCTACCGTTGGGAGAGGCTTAAAGGTGACGTTCTCAAATATGTCACCGAGTGTTTATCTTGTCAACGTATCAAAGCCGAACATATCAAGATGCCAGGGAAGTTACAACCACTTGGCATTCCCCAAATGAAATGGGAATTCATTAGCATGGACTTTGTTGTTGGCCTACCCCAAGTTCAGGGGGAATACAACTCCATCATAGTTGTGGTTGACATGCTTACTAAGGTTGCACACCTTATTCCAGTAAAGACAAACTATAAAGCCTCAGACATTGCAAGGTTGTTTATCAAAGAGATATTCAAGCTACATGGGCTACCCATAAGAATTATTAGTGATTGTGATTCTCTCTTCACATCACACTTCTAGAGAGCTATCTTTGAAGCCATTGGGACTCAACTCTATTTTAGCACAGCTTACCATCCCCAAACCGATGGTCAAACTGAGCGAGTCAATCAAGTCATCGAGGATATGCTTAGGGCACACTGCTATCGTGAGCCAAAAAGGTGGATTCAATACTTAGCTTTGGTTGAATTTGCCTACAATGCTTCTTGCCAACAAAGCATTCAGATGACCCCTTTTCAAGCATTGTATGGCCATGACTGTCGAAGTCCCCTAAACTTCTCAGATCCAACCTTCAGGGTTGAAGCTTCAAGGCAGATGTTGGAAGAGATGGATGACCAAATAAAGTCAATAAGACAGGACATCCAAACTGCCAAGGATAGACAGAAGGCATACGCAGATTTGAAGCGTCAAGATAGAGTCTTCGAAGAAGGAGACATGGTCTTCATTCGTGTACGCCCAAAGAAGAGTTCCCTATCCTTAGGAGATTGCAAGAAGCTAAGTCCAAGGTATTGTGGACCGTACAAGATCCTCAAGTGCCTAGGACCTAATGCTTATAAACTGCAACTCCCTGAGAACCTAAAGGTTCATAATCTATTCCATATCAGCCTATTAAAGAAGTATGTACCTAATCCTAACCATGTACTTGATGATCAACAAGTTGTAATGCCTAGTCAAGGAGTCCTTGAACTAAGGCCTGACAGGATGTACCTAATCCTAACCATGTACTTGAAAAGGGGTCATCTGAATGCTTTCTTGGCAAGAAGCATTGTAGGCAAATTCAACCAAAGGTAAACGATGGACAGTAGGAAGGTCGTTCAAAGGATTCAAACAACAAGAGCGTTGACCTAGAGTCTAAATGATCCCGATTTACGATGTTTTAGGGAAACGGAATGGGACTATGCTTTATGGTAGAGAGGTTGAGCTTCGCATCCCTCTCATTTCCCATTCTCCTTGAACAAAGTGCAACATGAATCCGCTTTGGTCCTGGCATTTCTGCGTAAAGTAGTTTGCTCGTATTCGACGCTAGTTGTTGTTAGGAAATGACCAATAGGGAAAACCCTAATTCAGGTCGGTCCTAAGTGGGAACAGCCGGAATACTTCCGCTACGTGGCAGACGCGGAAAGTCCTAGATCACAAATCCCGTGACATTCCATGGGAGTGCCAGGCAAAGTTTCCTAGATATCCTTTCCAATGGACTGCTAAGACGTGTCCTGAAGGTAACAGGTGGACACATTACAGTAGTTGTTACAAGGATAGCATCTACATGGCATTCAAATCTTAATAGGCATATTGGATTGACACCTAAGATATTCTAAGACTCAACACATTGTGTGTTATGTGGATGATATGATATGAGAGTTTCATGAATCATTGCCAATTGGCATGGAGATCTGAATGGACACATAGGACCAATTAAGTAGAGGATTTTTGAACCATCGACTTCCAGTAGATCCATATTATCCAGTACAAAGGAATCACTCACCATATCAAAATAGTCGATTGAGAATTATGTGCTTCACCTAAACCTTGTACAATACCTGCATGTACAAAAAAATACCTACATGAATCCCTTTTAACAAAAATAGTTGCATGAATCCCTTTTAGCAAAAAATATCTAGATAACTACATGAATAGAAGGAATACAAAACAGGGCCAATTTACCTATAAGCTGATCTGCTGAAGATAAGATTGAATCGTTGCTGATCGAAACCCATTGCAAATGATGGACATAAGAAAACATCAATGCCATCAAACATAAAATTCACTAATTAAATGAATAAATTTTGGCACCACAAAATATGACAGATTTACATGTAAATTGAGCTATAAAATGTTTGCTCTACCTTGTGTTAAGTGTTGTAACAACAATTGATCCTTAAGTTAGAACTAGCATCAAATCCTATTGTAAAGATAGTAGAAAAGGGATAATGCAGAGAGGAAGAAAGAGAGAGCTTGTGAGTACCCGAGAGAGAGAAAGAAATGAGCACCTATCCAATCTTGGCCAAATTGATCTCTGCAAAAGACAATAGCAAGAGTTAGTATTTACATGAAGGTATACTGAAAACATAGTAGAAAAGAGGAAACACAAAGAGAGAAACAGAGAGGGAGAGAGAGATGAGTACTTATGCAATGTCACCCAAAATTATTTCTGCAATAAAACAACAACAAGGGTTAGAACTAACATTATGTTGTATTGAAAAGATATCAGAAAAAAAAAACCAAAAAGAGAGAGATTAACACCTTTGTCTCTTGCTCCAAATAAACTTTGCAAGAAAACAACAATTAGAACCAACATCAAATTCTATTGAAAACACAACATAAAAGAGAAACAACACATAGAGAGAGGGGAGAAATAAAGGAGAGAGAGAGAGATGACGGCCTCTCTCTCTTGCCCCAAACAACCTCTGCAATAAAACAACAATAACAGTAAGAAATAACATCAAGCCCTATTGAAAAAATAGTAAAGAAAAGAAAATGCAAAGAGAGATGGGCACCTATGTTTTGCCCAAAATTTGGAGCTGCATGGAGAAGAAAGTGTAGAGGTAAGCAGAATGCTCAAAACCCTAATTACTCTCAGTAGGGAGCTTCAATGGAGACAAAAATTCATGAGTATAAAGAAGAGAGAGAATGTGGTATGTTGCTCAACTTTTGGGTCAAACTGATTTTGTGAGAGGGAAAAAAATCAAAATTGCAAAATTCTCTAAAAAGAGAGGAGAAAATATGAGGTGAGAGAAACTCAAATTTTGTGTACTATTCATTCTCCCTTTTTTAAAATCCCCCACTACCCCTTTTTTTAATAGAAAACTCGGGATTAGGAGAGAGAAGATTCACCCTCCATGGATGTCAACATCTAGCCTCCCGATTGGACAATCCAAAAGGCCCACATGTTAAAATATATTATTTTTAAGGGCCCATTTGTGAGTTCATTTTTTTCCTAATGTTGATCCTTGTGGGAGCGGCCAGAACTTCCACTGTAGGGTAGACTCAAGTAAGCTTAGTTAGCAAACTCCGAGGATTTTATCAAAATTCCGGATGGCGCTTCCTAGGACATCTCTTGATGGGCTCTAGAATAAAATCTCGTAAGACCTTGTTCATCCCATTCATCATATGGGCAACCAAATTAGTAGCTTCCTGCGAAAGTGTACACGTCCTCCAGATAAGGTCTATAGGTATCTTCATCGTAGTCAAATCTCTACTCTCAAGGGCAAGCTAGAACTAGTCATAGCCAAAATAAAGATCACCAACATCCAACAAAAGCCTCTACAAACTCATCCACAATAGGTCAGGCATCAACATTTTGTAGTGACCCTGTTCACTGGCTGTAAATCCTCTATGAATCTCAGTGTCCCATTCTTCTTGGGAACTATGAAACATCTATTAGAATAAAGAGTTGAAGATGGTTCTAGAATTCCCATCATGATTTTCTCATTCAAAAGCTCTACCAATTTGAGCAAGTGAGCCACAAAAATACGCCATAAATTCCAAGGGTCATGGGGAATGGTAAAAATAGTCGTAGGCATCACAACCCTAGGATCAACGCAACCTATTTCATGCGGAAAAAAAGTGAAGGCTCTCCCATGTCTACTCAATATCTCCTCAAAACATTTCACCTCTACTAGAAGTAAAAAAATCTTCAGTCCCAATCTTCATCTCTTTCAATGTCTCAGTTGAAAACATCTATCCAATACCTCCATGATCTCATAAAGGAGGCTGTATAGTTGCTCTCTTAATCATCTCATCACTATCCAAAGGTAGCAGTACTGCAACTGGTCTGACCTTCTTGTCAACTATCCTATATTTTGTCTATACTCTGACTTCTTTGCTACAACATGCAAATTTCAGCCCTTGTTGTAAATACCCTGAGAAAACACAAATTTTGCTCTATGTAAACAACAACCAACTCTTTTAACTAACAAAACTCAGCCATATTTTGTTCATACTGCATATGAACATCCCAACACTAAGACTCACAGCTTACTTCAGTTGTAAATCCTGTTTGTTGCTGTAAATTAGTACCCTGTAAATCTTTTTGCTAAAATATTGCAGCGCAGAACTCCTTTTCTTGAGAATTCCTAGCACGTGAATTTTCTTGCAACATGAAATCAGCAATTTTGCAATACATCGCTAAAGAATGGGCTTGTAAGACATATGACAACTCTTGATTTTCAGTTTTCAACAATGCTGAAAGATCCTCCACAATATCCGACCATGACAGCCTGTCATAGAGACCATGTACCCTATATTCATCCTATAAAAGACCTGCAAGCTTCAATTCTTTTTCTTTTCTCTTTAAGTACTGCCTGGCAACTCTAGGTATGTCCATAATATGCTGAAAACACAAAGTACTTTCAACAGACACACCATAAACTCCTAAGGAAAAACTATCACTGCTAGGAGACAAGAGCTTTCCCTGTCTCATACCACTGTCATCTCATAAGACAATGGTATCTAGAAAAAATACGGCTCTCCTAATGGAAGAGGGAGATCCCTCAAAGAATTCTTATTCCGCTGATGGTTGACACAAATTGTCATGAACTAGACAGCCCTCTTTCCATCCTTGCTAGAGATCTGCTCATAGGCAGACCTATCGTCCAAAACCTTAGTCTCCATCTTAGACTCAGCAATGAATGGGTGCCCCAAAATAATAGGATAGGAACAAGAGTTTTGCACAAAGAAATGATGAGTCTCATCCACATATCCAATAGAAATCTTCAAGTTCGGACAAGAAGCATACAAATCTCCTACAATGTTGTTGGCCCCACGCATGTGCGAGGCCATGATCCACATCAACTCGCCATCTATTGGTAACATACAATCCACGCACTATGACATTAATCTCGGATCCATGATCCAGAAGAGCAACACAAGGGATCTTCACCCCACCAAGATTGACTACCATCTCCATAGTCGCACGAGCTCAGTGACTACGAGAAAAATGGCTATGAGGCACCAATCTAGGTGCATCATCACTCTCCACAAACTATATGGGCTAAAGTAAAGGTTGAAGAGTCTTCTTCGACTGCATACATAAAGCTCCATATGTAGACTCCTTAGTAATCTCCCCATCAAAATCAATCTCCTCAATCTACAAGCCATAGATAATAGCCTCAATAAAGCTGCTAAAGTCTCTCGATGGATCATATCCTGTGTCAACTCTTCAATAATCTGTCATTTTCTTTTAATGATGTCAATGATAACATCATGAAATTCTCTTTTGGCGATTCCCAAGACTTCTCCAAGAGTGAATTCAATTTTACAGTTAAGAATCCGATCCTCAAGCACCTTCTTCAAGTCTATAGTCATCTCAATGTCAAAAAGCAACTTGAATCCAAGTTGCTTTTTCAGCTTTCAATCCTTTGTCTTCAAAACTTTCTAATGTTCTTGTACTTTTGGCTTCTAAGCATCAGCCATACTCTACACTCTGGTCTTGAAGAGGAAGGCTGAGAAACTTGATTACTTCTCCTAGTCACCCTCCCGGAACCTTCAGACTGATCATCATCTCTTTTCTACTTCTCCTCAACAAGTGCTTTGAATACCTGAGATTTTTCCATATAGTAATAAATAGAAAAAATATCAACTCGATCATACCATCTAGTCCCTTTCCTTATCTCATCACCTATGGCTGAAAGTTTGGATATTGAAGCTTTCCCCTTTTTCTTTGCATGTAATGCATAGGACCATAAAGGAGATTCGTCCTTTGGCAACTGCTCTAACTGAATGCCATATGAATCAACTTCTCTTTCCACCTCTTGCATCACATAAGAAGAGCACAAAAGAGACTCCTATTTCTTCATACCACCCTTACCAAAATTTGGTTTGATCGGCTGCTCTATATCTCCAAAACATATCATCTTGTCTTTTCAAAATACCAACTTCAGTCTTTTTGCCTCTTCAAAATCTTGATAGTCCTTCCCTCATGATCTGACTATCACACCACTTTGTTACAAACTCTTTCTTTATCCATTCTTTATCAAACTCTGCTGATTTTGCATCATAATGGATAAAGAAAGAGTTTGTAACAAAGTCTTCATCTCATCGATCAAAAAGGAAGAAATAGTTGACGATGAAGGTGGATTATTCAAAGGGTCTTCAATCTTGATGAAGAGAAGTGAGGCATTCACATTAGGTTCACCAGATGTCACGGGAAACACTTGCAGGAGTTCGCAAAAGTCGCTCATCACGCAAGGACGCTATTCGAGATGGAAGCAAGTTCAAGATCGATTCAAGACAATAGTTTTGATGACAAAGGTCTAGTATATTGCAAGTAGTTCTATTCCAAGTACAAATCCAAAGCCAGCCTTCATATGTTGCAACTCTTCTAGCAACCGATGGTTGAGCTAACTTCTTTGAGAAGAAGTTCTTCGAGAAGAAGGCACAAAGATATGCATCAAGTTGACAAGAATATCACAACTTCATGCCAATTGGTGTTCTTTTGGGTGGCTTGAGTCAACAGCAAAAACAAGTTGTGCAACACCATGCTGTCCATTCAAATAGCCATCATCAACAACAAAACCTCCCAAAGCTTCAATCCATCTTCTTTCCACCATACAAGATGGCTTGTGATCCCTTGTCATGACAACAACCTTTCCTTCTTTTCTTCTCCTCGTCAAACAGTTGGCATTATTGTAGCCTAAAGAAAGGATTTAAAACGGAAGGTGATGGTATGACGGTGAAGAAGTGATATGAGAGGAAAGAATTGGCTTTAATGATCCAAAGGATGATTCAGGCAAAGCTTGCCTTCTTCAACCACTTGGATGAATGCTATGAGCCCTTCAAATCAGTTTGACTCCCTTCTTGTGTGAGTTGCCTCCACTCGCAAAAGATTGTGCAATCACATTCATGCACTGGTTGACACTCCTTTCTCTCTCTTTGCTTAAATAAAGACATGAGTCCAAAACAAATTGGCTCCTCTAATCTTGCTACGTAGAATAATAGCAGAGTGTCTCCCTCCCTAGACTTCAAGATGATGATGAGACTTACTTCGAACATAAGACATTGTAAAAGTCATTTTCTGAAAGGAACTATAAAGAAGGAATTTCTTTACTTAGTTTTTGTGTCATAAGTTAAAGGCATCTAACAACCTTTTTATCAAGAGATAATTCAAGAATTCTGATTTTATATATTGAACCTAAAGTGGTACGCAATGAAATAACTAAAACTACTCTCTCAAGAAAGGTGGGAGGATGGACCCCTAACGGATCCAAAACTTTGATTGGGTGGTCTCAGTAAGCCGAGAGATTTCCTAAGAAGGAATAAAAATCGCACTTGATGGACCATTAGAAACCAAAAAAATTGACTCACATTACTTAAGAATCTGCTAATATTAATTAGTCCTTAGTAATAGATTAGACCAGAAAAACTCAAGCATTAGGAAAAAAATGAACTCACAAATGGGCCTTTTTCTCCTCCTTAAAACAAGGAAGAGGAGAGAATAATAGTAAAATAATCATCTTCTCTCTCCACTTTTGCAATCTTGTGTTGCCTTTTCATATTATCTACAAAGATATACTCAGATTCCTTCTCTCTCCTCATTCAAGAAGTCTTTTTCAACCAAAATTTATATTCAAAAAGGAGTTATTTACGTGAGTGTGGTGCTTCGTTTCCAATGCAAAATGATTAGTAGATACGAGATAATTGATTTTTTAATGGAGAATAAGGAAAATGAAATTTTGAAAGTTTCTTTTAAGACATTTTGGGGATTTTTTATATTCTAGCTTTTAGTCAAAAAACAAATCAATTAGTGAAATTTTCTATTTTTTGGATATGTTTTTGGAGGTAAAATAGAAATGTCTAAAATACAAAAAGTATTGGACATCCCTACCCTCTCAGCTATTTTCCCCCATATCTATACTCTCTCATGGCTCTATTGTGACCTCTTCTCCGTGTTTATGCAACATTCATTAATAAAGTGAATTACTTGCACCCTCCTTTCCCTTGGCACCTTTGTGTGCATCTCTAGTCTACCTCCTATAACAACCAAGTAGGCTCCCGATTTTTATTAATAGAAAAATGAATACAAGAAAGAAGGAGCTACATATTGAGGTAGAGATTGAATACGCCCCATTATTCAAAAGAACCCAATGTACCAATGTCAACCCTCAGCTTTTGTAGAGCTACATGCAAATGGGATTGAAACACATGGATTTCTGGGTTGATAGGGGAATCTACCCAATTGACCCCTTAAACAATAGACCTCCAACTTTCTCAAGAATCACAAATTCACTGAAGTATGTGTGCAAGGGTGAAAACGGATTTCTTGGTTACATTAGGCAGCTCAATGATCATGTAAACGCCCCGAACAACATAGTATGCTTAACAATTATGATATTCGCTTGTTTTCGAGATTTAATATAAAAGAGAATGAACACTTAAAGCTGAAAATGAAAATTACTCACAAAATTACAGCCATGAAAATGTAAAAGTAATGGAGACAAGATTGAGGGTTGAAGATGGGCAACCCACCCCTCCCCCCCCCCGAAGGAATGTATTTCTGCTCAACCCAAGTCCCTTAAGGAAGAGCTCAGTTACAATCAACCTGAGAGTGAGAAGAAGTAGTTCTCACTCTCACAAGATTATGCAAAGATGTACAAACACACATGCATTATTTATTATGCAATGATAAGAACTTATTTCTTTACAGTATGAAAGAAGAAAAAGGGAAAATCAGCCTTCTCCATCGTTGAACAATAGTACATGGATAGGGCTTGCTTCTTATTGCTAAAATGGAAGAAAGAGCTTGAAAAGGAGGTACTATAATAAATTTACAGGCTTGCTGTCCTGTAAAACAGCAGTGATAGAAGAGAGAATATGGAGGAATTTGATAATGGAGAAGTGGGGGATGATGATGGGGATGGATGGGGCCAGTTTCTGGCTATCTGTGGGTGTTGTACATGAGTTTACAGCAAATAAAAATGATGCTGGATGAAGAAAAACGAGCTCTTATTTATAGGAGAGGGAAGAGCTAGTACAAAAGGGGAAAGTGGAGTAGCACAAGACAAGTGTCAAGCCACATGTCATGAGATGTGACAAGTGGTGGGACACTTGGAAACTTGTGTGACACTTGTCTCTTCTCTATGGCCTTCCTTTTTGGGTTGAATACTGTCAAGAATAGAAACAACCAAATTTAGTAAGCATAGTCAGAGTACAAAACTTACTATTTTTAGAATGACATCCCTATTTTTTAGAACTAGCATTTTTAGGCTAATTCGAAGCTCCTAAAATTTAGGGACCTCCTAAAATTTAGGGACCCCCCAATATGGGTGTCATATGAAAGCTTTTTCCGTGTACATCGCAAAAATGGTATCCGAATCTTCATATGACTTTCCTATGCAAAGAAATGTGCATTTCAAGCTTTCAGCCCACACATGCACATTATACAAGCATTTCATGATCATGCCATCTTGTTGATTGTAACTGTCTGTTCTAGTGGATCTAGCCCACACTTCAAGGCATCAATCCTTTCTGTGTGCAATTCTAACCCTGATATGTGTGAGTTCTAGTCACAGGTGCCCAATCGGGCCATATAGGTGGAAGTATGAACTATCTTTTCTCTAACCCACCGCGTGGGTCCACCATAACCTGTGACCACTCATCAGTGGTGGCCAGCTCCAATGCACTTTTCTTTATATCTAATTAGTGCAAAGGAAATAAATTTAATAAATCATTATATAGACAAATTAATGAAAAATGATACAAATTTTGTTTCTATAGAGTTGTGACAGCCCTCTAGCTTTTATTCAGCTGTCCTCAGCTGAAAAGCTTCTTGATATTGCTGTAGAATATTTGGGTAATCCTTCATGAACTTTTTATCTACCCACTGTGCATCTGTTGTGGATAGATTCTTAAATTTTAGTAAGAATTTTCGTGTCACAAGGCCACTTCTCGTGGTTCGATCCTTGAGAAACAAAATCTTTTCAGGTTCCAAGAGTTGCTCTGTTTCTTCAACTTCTGGGGGATCTTCAGTAATGGGTTCCTTTGGTTCTGGTCCTATGTAAGGTTTTAGCAAACTTACATGAAAAGCATTGTGTATTTTCCAATGAGTAGGAAGCTCAAGTCGATAAGAAACTTCATTTATTTTCTCAATCACTTTGAAGGGTCCAAAGTATCTACTGGAGAGCTTTGGAAAAGATGAATTTTGACGAGAACCTTGTTTGAGCCTGCTTTTATCAAACTTTAGCAAGACATATTGACATTTTTCAAAAGCCAAAGGTCTTCTTCGTTTATCTTCTTGCTTCTTTTGTCGCTCTTGGGCAACTTTGATAGTGGCTCGAACTTGATCCATTGCGGTTTTTAAATCTGAAGCAAACTCATCAGCAGCAAAAATCTTATCTTTAGTGCGAATAATTGGAGGAGGAATCACTTTACCCTGTACTATTTCATTTGGAGCTTTCCCTGTGGATGAGTGCACTGTATTGTTATAAGCAAACTCCAATAATGTAAGATATTTCTCCCATTGTGACTTATGTTCACTAACATAAGCTTTCAACATATCCAAAAGAGTGAGATTCATCACCTCTGTTTGGCCGTCACTTTGAGGATGAAAAGCTGAGGAGAACTTTAAAGTGGTTCCCAAATTCTCAAATAAAGCACACCAAAAGTTACTTGTGAATTTGGAGTCTCTATCTGAAATGATCTCAGAAGGCATACCATGTAATCTAAAGATATGTTGAATGAAAAGTCTTGCAGCTTGTGCAGATTTCAATGTTTTACGACATGGAATAAAATGTGATTGTTTCCTGAATCTATTAATTATGACCCAAATCATATCATGACCTTGAGGTGTTCTTGGAATACCTGATATGAAATCCATTGTGATAGATTCCCATGGATCTTTGGGCACTGGAAGAGGTTGCAACAATCCTGGAATCTTCTGCCTATCATATTTGGATTTTTGGCATACCAGACAAGCCTCAATGAAGTTATGTGTATCTCTTCGTAATGTTGGCCAATAAAAGTAGCGCTCAATTGCACTTAGAGTGGCTGACCTCCAACTATGCCCTGCATAAGGGGGTTCATGACTTTCTTTAAGCACCTTTTGTCGAACAGGAAGAGTGACACAAAGGCGATTGTTCATGAGAAGGTAATCGTCTTTGATGGAATAATCTGGATGAGAGCCTCCTTGCTGTAAATTTGACCAAATTGCTGCAAAATCAGTATCTTCATCATAAGTATTCTTCATCGTTTGAAAATCTTCATGATGAGCCACTGTAATAGTTGCAATGCGAGGCACTCTAGAAAGTTCATCAGCAACTACATTTTGTTTCCCTGGAGTGTACATAATTTAAAAATGAAACATAGACAAGAAATTTTCCCATCTTGCATGTTTCTCCTACAAATGCTTTTGAGTCTTGAAATACTTCAAGCTTTGACGATTAGTTTTAATAAGGAATTCATTGCCTAAAAGATAATGTTTCCATATCTTTAAAGCATGAACCACTGCTAAGAGCTCCTTTTCATAAATGTCATATCTTTTCTCCACATCATTTAGACGGCGGCTTTCAAAGGCTACGGCATGGCCTTCTTGATTTAGCACTGCACCAATACAATCACCGCAAGCATCTGCTTCCACCATAAATGGTTTTACCAGATCTGGAATGATAAGAACAGGTCCAGAAGTAAGAGTTGTTTTCAGCCTTGTGAAGGCTGTCTTCTCTTTTTCCTTCCATTGGAAAGAGATCTTCTTCTTTGTAAGGTCATGAAGTGGAGAAGCCATATGTGCAAAATGCTTGATGAAGCGGCGGTAATAAGAGCATAAGCCAAGAAACGATCGCACCTCATGTACATCATGAAGATGAGGCCATTCTTGGATTATCCTGATCTTTTCAGGATCCATCTAAATCCCTTCAGAAAAGATGACATGCCCAAGGTAATTTATTTTATGCATGAAAATTTCACTCTTTTTACCATTTACCAAGAGTTGATTTTGTTGAAGTAATTGTAGAACAATTTCCAAGTGTTGATGATGCTCCTCTTCATTCTTGCTAAAGACAAGAATATCATCAAAGAAAGTACCGACATATTGTCGATGCTCTCTAAAGATGCGCTCCATCATTCGATTAAAGGTGGATGGTGCATTGGTTAATCCGAAAGGAACCACCAAGAATTCATAAAGACCGTATGAAGTGCGGAAAGCAGTTTTGTGTACATCTTGTGGTATTACCCTAATTTGATGATAACCACTCTTTAGATCAATGTGGCTGAAAACCTTTGAGCCTCCTAGACAATCCAAAATGTTGTCAATTCTGGGAATAGGAAACTGATTCTTCACAGCGAGTTTATTGAGGGCTCAATAATCAATGCACATCCTGAATGTGCCATCTTTCTTTTGAGCAAGAAGAATCGGTGAAGAAAATGGTGAGCTACTTGGCCTAATTAGCCCACGGTTGAGTAGGTCTTTGACTTGCTTTTTGATTTCTTCTTGTTGAGGATAGTTCACACGGTATGGTGCTATATTAGGAGGAGAACTGCCCAGAATAATATCAATATGATGGTCTTCTGGCCTTTCTGGGGGAAGCTGATAAGGAAGATCTTCTGAAAAACAATCTTTATACTTTTCCAAGAGCTGAAGTCGCTCTTGGTTTTCAGCATTCATATTATCTTTTACATCAGTGACATAAAGCAAACAACATTGAGCACAATCCTTAATTGCTCTAGAGACTTGCATATGGCTTACCATAGGTATGGTGTCTCCAGAAACTCCAGCTTGGATCTCGTACTTCTTGCCTTTATTGGTGAGTTCTACCTTCTTTTTCTGAGAGAAGATGGTTGAATCTACTCTATGATTCCAGAGCATGCCAAGAATCACATCACAACCATCAAGGTCTCCGATATAGAAGGTATCTTCGTCACTGTAGCCTTGAATTTGAAACTTGAGCTTGCCAATGTAGGGTATCATAGTCTTCACTGTGTCACCTTCATCAGCATTTAAAGCTTGGCGAGCTTCTGCCGGAGTGTTCATCTCTTCATTCTTTAATCCAAGCTCTTTAGCTAATTGCAAGGAAATGATATTTTCATTCGCCCCAGGATCTATCAAGAATAGTGCTTGCTTACCTTGCAACTGCCCCCAAGCTTTTAATAATTTGCGTGTCTCTGGAGTGTGAGTTGTGTTTGCAACTACATCACTGATAGCATTGATTTTCACTGGTGACTTAGGCTTGTTGTCAAAAACCTTGCTTTGTCCCTTGTTTGGACATTGCTTCGCTATGTGGCATGTTTGTCCACATTTACAGCACTTCCCTTCTTTCATGAAGTGTTGCTTTTCTTCTTTGGAAAGTTGCTTTGCTTGTGGGTATAGATTGGAGCAAAATTGAGGAGCATTAGGAGGTGCATAGGGCTTCATCTTCTTTTGATTTGATGGCTGCTTTTGCCACTGTTTTTGTCCTTCATTTGGGGCTAAATACTCTTCATCATCAGCTACTCTCTTCTTACCATTCTTTTGGAATGATTTGTTGCCATTGTGCTCCATTTCCCATGTCTCAGCATGGTCAATGAGTTCCCTGAGACTAGAACAATGATAATGATTAAGAGCAGTACGAAGTTTAAAATGCAAACCTCCTTGAAACTTCCTGAGCTTTTCCGAACTGCTGATCTTCTTGAAATGTTGGACCTTCAAAAGTAGCTCCCAAAATCTCTTGGTATAGTCACCAAGTGACTCATTTTTCCTTTGCCAAAGCCGATCCCATTCCATTTTTACATCTCTTTTGAAATGAACAGGAAGAAATTGGCTTTGTATCATGAGAACAAAGGACCGCCATGATTTTGGGGCAACATGATCATATTCCAACCCCATCCACCAAGTATGGGCTAAGTTGGTTAAATGTAAAGCTGCAAACTTAATCTTTTCTTTTTCTTTATACTTGTCACGACCATACAAAATTTGAAATTGACGAATAAACTTCAGAAGAAGATCAAAATTTCGGGAACCATCATAGATACTGAACTTGATCTTCTTTTCAAGTTGAGATAGTGACTTAGTCTTCTTCTTCTTCTTATGCCTTCATCCATGCCCGGATCTTGAGGTTGAAGATGATGAAGTGCTTGATGGGGATGAAGATGGAGACGAGGGTGAAGAATGTCGACGCCTTTGACGATGATGAGGTCTTCCATGAGAAGGGTGTGACTCTTCGTTACTAGAAGAGGGTCCATCAGAGTAGGCGCCAGATGACTTTGAAGAAGAGGATGAGCTTCGACGCGATCTCTTTCTTTGTCTTGAAGTAGAATGGGACTGCCTCTTAGAAGTAGTTGGACTTCTTGATCGGCTCCTTTCATTGTTATGGCTTTGTCTCCTTGAAGCAGATGGGCTTCTCTCCTTGAATTCTTTGGGATTCTCAACTTTTTCTAGTTTGAGAAGTTGGTCACAAATTTGCTGATTCTCCTCTCTAAGACTTTGAATGGCTTAAAGGATAGCACTCGACTGATCCATTGAGATTCTTAAGAAAAAAAAATATGCTCAAGCACTCAATGCAAGGGCTGAAAATAAACAAACTTATAATTGTAAGCACTACCAGTGTTGGGGGTGAGGATCGAGCCAAAGCTCTGATACCAGTGTAAACGCCCCGAACAACGTAGTATGCTTAACAATTATGATATTCGTTTGTTTTCGAGATTTAATATAAAAGAGAATGAACACTTAAAGCTGAAAATGAAAATTACTCACAAAATTACAGCCATGAAAATGTAAAAGTAATGGAGACAAGATTGAGGGTTGAAGATGGGCAACCCCCCCCCCCCCCCCCCCCCCCCCGAAGGAATGTATTTCTGCTCAACCCAAGTCCCTTAGGGAAGAGCTCAGTTACAATCAACCTAAGAGTGAGAAGAAGTAATTCTCACTCTCACAAGATCATGCAAAGATGTACAAACTGTCAAGATTGTGGGAGAGAAGAAAGGAGTCTTGCTTGTAGCTTTCTTGCTTGCACAATGGGGGAATACACACACAGGTGGAGGCTGAGAACAGTTTTCCTCTTCTTAGTTGTGTAAGCCAAAAAGAACTCAAGTACATAGAAATAGAAGAACCCTATATATGGGTCTCAAACCAAACTCAACAAACTAAGGTGGCATACTAACTGAGCCACAAACTAGAGTAGATAAGGATAGCTGTCATCTAGCTATTATTCATGGGCGGTGTACCAACCGCATCTGCAACTAACAAGTCGGTGACATAAATGCACAACGGTCACCCTGGCATATCATGAGTGGAGCTCGATATCTCAACACTCCCCCTCGAGCTCAATCCCAATTCCTCCACACCAAGCATGTCTTTGAACTTGCGCAGCTTCTCTGTGCCCAATGCCTTCGTAAATATGTCAGTTACCTAATCCTCTGTGCTGACATAAACTAGATCAATAAGACCTAGTAAAACCCTCTCCCGCACATAGTGATAATGCACCTCAATGTGCTTTGTTCTAGTATGACAGACTGGGTTATTTACCAAGTGTTTACTACTCATGTTGTCACAATAAATGACAACTGGCCCATTTGTAGGCTGATGCATATCATAAAGTAGCTTATGCAACCAAGCTACCTCACATGCAGCCATTGCTGCACCCCTGTGCTCAGCCTCTGTGCTCGACAAGGAAACTGTAGGCTGTTTCTTGCTGCTCCAAGTGACTGCAGCACTCCCAAAAGAGAACACATATCCACTGGTAGATCGTCTATCAGAAATACTACCAGCCCAATCAGCATCATTGTATCCATGCAATTGTATCTGAATCCCAGTCTTATAAAATAGTCCATACTGCAATGTGGACTTCACATACCTGAGTATGCGTCTTGCCGCATCCAAATGCGGTTTCCTTGGAGCCTGCATAAACTGACTTACCAATCCAATAGCATAGCTCAAATCTAGCCTAGTAATAGTCATATAAATCAAACTTCCTACTATGTGTTTGTACATAGTAGGGTCTTCCAGAAGCTCACCTGCATCTGCGCTCAGCTTCACATTCTGCTCCAAAGGAACTGAAATAGGCTTACAGCCTGTTATCCCATATTTGGATAGCATGTCCAATCCATACTGCCTCTACAAGAGCTGTATCCCACTTGGTGATCTAATCACCTCAATGCCCAAGAAATAATGCAGCTCTCCCAAATCCTTCATCTCAAACTTCTGCTTCAATAGCATTTTCACATGAAGGATATCTTCATCACTGTCACCTGTGATAATCAAATCATCAACATAAATGACAAGCAGCATAATACCTTTCTCTGTTTTTCTCACATAAAGTGAGAAATCTGCCTTGGAAATCTGAAAGCCAATAGTGACAAGATATTGTCCTATCTTTTCAAACCATGCTCTAGGTGCTTGCTTCAAGCCATACAAGGCTTTCTTCAACCTGCAAACAAACTCAGGATGAACAACATGCACATAACCTGGTGGCTGCTCCATATAGACCTCTTCTTGCAAATCACCATGCAAGAAGGCATTCTTTACATCCATCTGATGTAAAGACCATTCCTTTGATGTAGCCATAGCAATGACTGCTCTTACGGTTGCCATCCTTGCAACCGGACTGAATGTTTCTTCATAGTCAATGCCATATGTTTGTGCATAGCCCTTGACTACTAATCTTGCCTTGTATCTGTTCACAGAACCATCTGTGTTGTGCTTCACCTTATAAACCCACTTACAGCCAATTGCATTCTTATCTTTAGGCAAAGGTACCAATTCCCATGTAGCATTTGCTTCCAAGGCATCCATTTCTTCATCCATGGCTTTCTCCCATTTTTCTTTTCCCATGGCTTGCTCAAAAGAAGTGGGTTCTGGTTCTTGTATCACCTTGACCATATATGCATAGTGAATGGCTGTAAATCCATCATATTTCAGCCTATCCACAGGATACCTAGCTTTGGTAGACCTGCGCAAAGTAGGTTCACTCCCAGGTGCTCTCAAAGCATCCCTCGTCATTCTTACTCCAGGTGTAACAATAGAAGGAATACCCAACTCATCATCAATGCTCTGTTCTGAGCCACTGGATTCACCATCCACATAAGAGTGACCTGCATTCACATCAAACATGGGCTGATCTACCTTCTCTTTTCCTTTTCGTGATACCTGCATACCACTATCTACATTGCTTTGAGAAGATTCTCCTGATCTCAATCTGCCTGTCCATGGCAAAGAATGTGAACCACTGCTAGAGGACCCTCCAGGTCCACTAATATCTTGTGACTGCTGCTGTGAATTCTGTGCAGCATTACCATTTTGTGTATCTACATTAGCAATCACATTTACTGGTTTATACCAGCTACTCATCTCATCAAAAACAACATCTTTGCTCACTGTAAACTTACAAGTAGAAGGGTTATAGCATCTATACCCTTTTTGCTGCAGAGAGTAGCCAATAAAGATGCACTTCTCAGCTTTTGGATCCAACTTGGATCTCAACTCATCTGGCACATGAACATAGGCAATGTAACCAAAAATTTTCAAATGAGAAATATCTGGTTTCCTACCAGTATACCTCTCCTCTGGAGTCATCCCATGTATTGCTGTAGTGGGAGTCATGTTCATTATGTAGACTATTGTAGCAACTGCCTCAGACCAATAAAAATCTGGCAGGTCTTTTTCATTGAGCATGGCACGAGATACCTCTCCAATATGCATGTTTTTCCTTTCTGCAATTCCATTTTGTTGTGGGGTATGACTGCATGAATATTGCTGCTTTATGCCATGCTGTCACAACTCTATAGAAACAGAATTTGTATCCTTTTTCATTAATTTGTCTATATAATGATTTATTAAATTTATTTCCTTTGCACTAATTAGATATAAAGAAAAGTGCATTGGAGCTGGCCACTGATGAGTGGTCACAGGTTATGGTGGACCCACGCGGTGGGTTAGAGAAAAGATAGTTCACACTTCCACCTATATGACCCGATTGGGCGCCTGTGACTAGAACTCACGCATATCAGGGTTAGACTCGCACACAGAAAGGATTGATGCCTTGAAGTGTGGGCTAGATCCACCAGAACAAACAGTTACAATCAACAAGATGGCATGATCATGAAATGCTTGTATAATGTGCATGTGTGGGCTGAAAGCTTGAAATGCACATTTCTTTGCATAGGAAAGTCACATGAAGATTCGAATACCATTTTTGCGATGTACACGGAAAAAGCTTTCATATGACACCCATATTGGGGGGGTCCCTAAATTTTAGGAGATCCCTAAATTTTAGGAGGTCCCTAAAATTTAGGAGCCTTGAATTAGCCTAAAAATGCTAGTCCTAAAAAATAGGGATGTCATTCTAAAAATAGTAAGTTCTGTACTCTGACTGTGCTTGCTAAATTTGGTTGTTTCTATTCTTGACAGTATTCAACCCAAAAAGGAAGGCCATAGAGAAGAGACAAGTGTCAAGACACTTGTCACACAAGTTTCCAAGTGTCCCACCACTTGTCACATCTCATGACATGTGGCTGGACACTTGTCTTGTGCTACTCCACTTTCCCCTTTTGTACTAGCTCTCCCCTCTCCTATAAATAAGAGCTCGTTTTTCTTCATTCAGCATCATTTTTCTTTGCTGCAAACTCATGTACAGCACCCACAGATAGCCAGAAACTGGCCCCATCCATCCCCATCATCATCCCCCACTTCTCCATTATCAAATTCCTCCACATTCCCTCTTCTATCACTGTTGTTTTACAAGACAGCAAGCCTGTAAATTCATTACAGCACCTCCTTCTTGAGCTCTTTCTTCCATTTTAGCTACAAGAAGCAAGCTCTATCCATGTACTGTTGATCAACGATGGAGAAAGGCTGAATTCCCCTTTTTCTTCTCTCATACTACAAAGAAATTAGTTCTTATCATTGCATAATAGATAATGCATGTGTGTTTGTACATCTTTGCATGATCTTGTGAGAGTGAGAATTACTTCTTCTCACTCTCAGGTTGATTGTAACTGAGCTCTTCCCTAAGGGACTTGGGTTGAGCAGAAATACATTCCTTCGGGGGGGGTTGCCCATCTTCAACCCTCAATCTTGTCTCCATTACTTTTACATTTTCATGGCTGTAATTTTGTGAGTAATTTTCATTTTCAGCTTTAAGTGTTCATTCTCTTTTATATTAAATCTCGAAAAAAAGCAAATATCATAATTGTTAAGCATACTACGTTGTTCGGGGCGTTTACAGTGGTATCAGAGCTTTGGCTTGGTCCTCATCCCCAACACTGGTAGTACTTACAACTATAAGTTTGTTTGTTTTCAGCCCTTGCATTGAGTGCTTGAGCATATTTTTTTTCTTTAGTCTCAATGGATCAATCGAGTGCTATCCTTCAAGCCATTCAAAGTCTTAGAGAGGAGAATCAGCAAATTCGTGAGCAACTTCTCAAACTAGAAAAAGTTGAGAATCCCAAAGAATCAAGGAAAGAAGCCCATCTACTTCAAGGAGACAAAGCCATACCAATGAAAGGAGCCGATCAAGAAGTCCAACTACTTCTAAGAGGCAGTCCCATTCTACTTCAAGACAAAGAAAGAGATCGCGTCGAAGCTCATCCTCTTCTTCAAAGTCATCTGGCGCCTATTCTGATGGATCCTCTTCTAGTAATGAAGAGTCACACCCTTCTCGTGGAAGACCTCATCATCGTCAAAGGCGTCGACATTCTTCACCTTCGTCTCCATCTTCATCCCCATCAAGCACTTCATCATCTTCAACCTCAAGATCTGAGCATGGACGAAGGCATAAGAAGAAGAAGAAGACTAAGTCACTATCTCAACTTGAAAAGAAGATCAAGTTCAGTATGTATGATGGTTCCCGAAATCCTGATCTTCTTCTGAAGTTTATTCATCAATTTCAAATTTTGTATGGTCGTGACAAGTATAAAGAAAAAGAAAAGATTAAGTTTGCAGCTTTACATTTAACCGACTTAGCCCATACTTGGTGGACGGGGTTGGAATATGATCATGCTGCCCCAAAATCATGGCGGTCCTTTGTTCGCATGATACAAAGCCAATTTCTTCCTGTTCATTTCAAAAGAGATGTAAAAATGGAATGGGATCGGCTTTGGCAAAGGAAAAATGAGTCACTTGGTGACTATACCAAGAGATTTTGGGAGCTACTTTTGAAGGTCCAACATTTCAAGAAGATCAGCAGTTCGGAAAAGCTTAGGAAGTTTCAAGGAGGTTTGCATTTTAAACTTCGTACTGCTCTTAATCATTATCATTGTTCTAGTCTCAGGGAACTCATTGACCATGCTGAGACATGGGAAATGGAGCACAATGGCAACAAATCATTCCAAAAGAATGATAAGAAGAGAGTAGCTGATGATGAGGAGTATTCAGTCCCAAATGAAGGACAAAAACAGTGGCAAAAGCAGCCATCAAATCAAAAGAAGATGAAGCCCTATGCACCTCCTAATGCTCCTCAATTTCGCTCCAATCTATACCCATAAGCAAAGCAATTTTTCGAAGAAGAAAAGCAACACTTCATGAAAGAAGGGAAGTGCTTTAAATGTGGACAAACAGGCCACATAGCGAAGCAATGTCCAAACAAGGGACAAAGCAAGGTTTCTGACAACAAGCCTAAGTCGCC
Source organism: Lygodium microphyllum (assembly GCF_053477565.2). NCBI lineage: Eukaryota > Viridiplantae > Streptophyta > Polypodiopsida > Schizaeales > Lygodiaceae > Lygodium > Lygodium microphyllum. The sequence goes on along the minus strand of NC_141139.1, from coordinate 41,505,608 downwards.
AGTAAAAATAAATTCTATCAGTGATGTAGTTGCAAACACAACTCACACTCCAGAAACGCGCAAATTATTAAAAGCTTGGGGACAGTTGCAAGATAAGCAAGCACTATTCTTGATAGATCTTGGGGCGAATGAAAATATCATTTCCTTGCAATTAGCTAAAGAGCTTGGATTAAAGAACGAAGAGATGGACACTCCGGCAGAAGTTCGCCAAGCTTTAAATGCTGATGAAGGTGACACAGTGAAGACTGTGATACCCTACATTGGCAAGCTCAAGTTTTAAATTCAAGGCTACAGTGATGAAGATACCTTCTATATCGGAGACCTTGATGGTTGCGATGTGATTCTTGGCATGCCCTGGAATCATAGAGTAGATTCAACCATCTTCTCTCAGAAAAAGAAGGTAGAACTCACCAACAAAGGCAAGAAGTACGAGATCCAAGCTGGAGTTTCTGGAGACACCATACCTATGGTAAGCCATATGCAAGTCTCTAGAGCAATTAAGGATTGTGTTCAATGTTGTCTGCTTTATGTCACTGATGTAAAAGATAATATGAATGCTGAAAACCAAGAGCAACTTCAGCTCTTGGAAAAGTATAAAGATTGTTTTTCGGAAGATCTTCCTTATCAGCTTCCCCCAGAAAGGCCAGAAGACCATCATATTGATATTATCCCGGGCATTTCTCCTCCTAATATAGCACCATACCGTGTGAGCCGTCCTCAACAAGAAGAAATCAGAAAGCAAGTCGAAGACCTACTCAACCGTGGGCTAATTAGGCCAAGTAGCTCACCATTTTGTTCACCGGTTCTCCTTGTTCAAAAGAAAGATGGCACATTCACGATGTGCATTGATTATCGAGCCCTCAACAAAATCACTGTGAAGAATCGGTTTCCTATTCCCAGAATTGACGACATTTTGGATCATCTAGGAGGCTCAAAAGTTTTCAGCCGCATTGATCTAAAGAGTGGTTATCATCAAATTAGGGTAATACCACAAGATGTGCACAAAACTGCTTTCCGCACTTCATACGGTCTTTATGAATTCTTGGTGGTTCCTTTCGGATTAACCAATGCACCAGCCACCTTTAATCGAATGATGGAGCGCATCTTTAGAGAGCATCGACAATATGTCGGTACTTTCTTTGATGATATTCTTGTCTTTAGCAAGAATGAAGAGGAGCATCATCAACACTTGGAAATTGTTCTACAATTACTACAACAAAATCAACTCTTGGTAAATGGTAAAAAGAGTGAATTTTTCATGCATAAAATAAATTACCTTGGGCATGTCATCTTCTGAAGGGATTCAGATGGATCCTGAAAAGATCAGGATAATCCAAGAATGGCCTCATCTTCGTGATGTACATGAGGTGCGATCGTTTCTTGGCTTATGTTCTTATTACCGCCGCTTCATCAAGCATTTTGCACATATGGCTTCTCCACTTCATGACCTTACAAAGAAGAAGATCTCTTTCCAATGGAAGGAAAAAGAGAAGGCAGCCTTCACAAGGCTGAAAACAGCTCTTACTTCTGGACCTGTTCTTATCATTCCAGATCTGATAAAACCATTTGTGGTGGAAGCAGATGCTTGCGGTGATTGTATTGGCGCAATGCTAAATCAAGAAGGCCATGCCGTAGCCTTTGAAAGCCGCCGTCTAAATGATGTGGAGAAAAGGTATGACATTTATGAAAAGGAGCTCTTAGCAGTGGTTCATGCTTTAAAGATATGGAAACATTATCTTTTAGGTAATGAATTCCTTATTAAAACCGATCATCAAAGCTTGAAGTATTTCAAGACTCAAAAGCATTTGCAGGAGAAACATGCAAGATGGGAAAATTTCTTGTCTATGTTTCATTTTCAAATTATGTATACTCCAGGGAAACAAAATGTAGTTGCTGATGCACTTTCTAGAGTGCCTCGCATTGCAACTATTACAGTGGCTCATCATGAAGATTTTCAAACAATGAAGAATACTTATGATGAAGATACTGATTTTGCAGCAATTTGGTCAAATTTACAGCAAGGAGGTTCTCATCCAGATTATTCCATCAAAGACGGTTACCTTCTCATGAACAATCGCCTTTGTGTCACTCTTCCTGTTCGACAAAAGGTGCTTAAAGAAAGTCATGAACCCCCTTATGCAGGGCATAGAGGGAGGGCAGCCACTCTAAGTGCAATTGAGCGCTACTTTTATTGGCCAACATTACGAAAAGATACACATAACTTCATTGAGGCTTGTCTGGTATGCCAAAAATCCAAATATGATAGGCAGAAGATTCCAGGATTGTTACAACCTCTTCCAGTGCCCAAAGATCTATGGGAATCTATCACAATGGATTTCATCTCAGGTATTCCAAGAACACCTCAAGGTCATGATATGATTTGGGTCATAATTGATAGATTCAGCAAACAATCACATTTTATTCCATGTCATAAAACATTGAAATCCGCACAAGCTGCAAGGCTTTTCATTCAACATATCTTCAGATTACATGGTATGCCTTCTGAGATCATTTCAGATAGAGACTCCAAATTCACAAGTAACTTTTGGCGTGCTTTATTTGAGAATTTGGGAACCACTTTAAAGTTCTCCTCAGCTTTTCATCCTCAAACTGACGGCCAAACAGAGGTGATGAATCTCACTCTTTTGGATATATTGAAAGCTTATGTTAGTGAACATAAGTCACAATGGGAGAAATATCTTCCATTATTGGAGTTTGCTTACAACAATACAGTGCACTCATCCACAGGGTAAAGTGATTCCTCCTCCAATTATTCGCACTAAAGATAAGATTTTTGCTGCCGATGAGTTTGCTTCAGATTTAAAAACTGCAATGGATCAAGTTCGAGCCACTATCAAAGTTGCCCAAGAGCGACAAAAGAAGCAAGCAGATAAACGAAGAAGACCTTTGGCTTTTGAAAAAGGTCAATATGTCTTGCTAAAGTTTGATAAAAGCAGGCTCAAACAAGGTTCTGGTCAAAATTCATCTTTTCCAAAGCTCTCCAGTAGATACTTTGGACCCTTCAAAGTGATTGAGAAAATAAATGAAGTTTCTTATCGACTTGAGCTTCCTACTCATTGGAAAATACACAATGCTTTTCATGTAAGTTTACTAAAACCTTACATAGGACCAGAACCAAAGGAACCCATTACTGAAGATCCCCCAGAAGTTGAAGAAACAGAGCAACTCTTGGAACCTGAAAAGATTTTGTTTCTCAAGGATCAAACCACGAGAAGTGGCCTTGTGACACGAAAATTCTTACTAAAATTCAAGAATCTACCCACAACAGATGCACAGTGGGTAGATGAAAAATTCATGAAGGATTACCCAAATATTCTACAGCAATATCAAGAAGCTTTTCAGCTGAGGACAGCTGAATAAAAGCCAGAGGGCTGTCACAACTCTAAAGAAACAGAATTTGTATCCTTTTTCATTAATTTGTCTATATAATGATTTATTAAATTTATTTCCTTTGCACTAATTAGATATAAAGAAAAGTGCATTGGAGCTGGCCACTGATGAGTGGTCACAGGTTATGGTGGACCCACGCGGTGGGTTAGAGAAAAGATAGTTCACACTTCCACCTATATGACCCGATTGGGCGCCTGTGACTAGAACTCACGCATATCAGGGTTAGACTCGCACACAGAAAGGATTGATGCCTTGAAGTGTGGGCTAGATCCACCAGAACAAACAGTTACAATCAACAAGATGGCATGATCATGAAATGCTTGTATAATGTGCATGTGTGGGCTGAAAGCTTGAAATGCACATTTCTTTGCATAGGAAAGTCACATGAAGATTCGAATACCATTTTTGCGATGTACACAGAAAAAGCTTTCATATGACACCCATATTGGGGGGGGTCCCTAAATTTTAGGAGATCCCTAAATTTTAGGAGGTCCCTAAAATTTAGGAGCCTTGAATTAGCCTAAAAATGCTAGTCCTAAAAAATAGGGATGTCATTCTAAAAATAGTAAGTTCTGTACTCTGACTGTGCTTGCTAAATTTGGTTGTTTCTATTCTTGACAGTATTCAACCCAAAAAGGAAGGCCATAGAGAAGAGACAAGTGTCAAGACACTTGTCACACAAGTTTCCAAGTGTCCCACCACTTGTCACATCTCATGACATGTGGCTGGACACTTGTCTTGTGCTACTCCACTTTCCCCTTTTGTACTAGCTCTCCCCTCTCCTATAAATAAGAGCTCGTTTTTCTTCATTCAGCATCATTTTTCTTTGCTGCAAACTCATGTACAGCACCCACAGATAGCCAGAAACTGGCCCCATCCATCCCCATCATCATCCCCCACTTCTCCATTATCAAATTCCTCCATATTCCCTCCTCTATCACTGTTGTTTTACAAGACAGCAAGCCTGTAAATTCATTACAGCACCTCCTTCTTGAGCTCTTTCTTCCATTTTAGCTACAAGAAGCAAGCTCTATCCATGTACTGTTGATCAACGATGGAGAAAGGCTGAATTCCCCTTTTTCTTCTCTCATACTACAAAGAAATCAGTTCTTATCATTGCATAATAGATAATGCATGTGTGTTTGTACATCTTTGCATGATCTTGTGAGAGTGAGAATTACTTCTTCTCACTCTCAGGTTGATTGTAACTGAGCTCTTCCCTAAGGGACTTGGGTTGAGCAGAAATACATTCCTTCGGGGGGGGTTGCCCATCTTCAACCCTCAATCTTGTCTCCATTACTTTTACATTTTCATGGCTGTAATTTTGTGAGTAATTTTCATTTTCAGCTTTAAGTATTCATTCTCTTTTATATTAAATCTCGAAAACAAGCAAATATCATAATTGTTAAGCATACTACGTTGTTCGGGGCGTTTACACATGCTCCTGCAGGAACCTTGCAAACTCATTTGAGAGGTACTCTTCCCCTCCATCTGACCTTAGGCATTTTATTTGCAGGCCTGTTTCTTTTTCAACCATAGCTTTAAGAGTTTTGAAATGCCCAAAAACTTCACTTTTCTTTTTCATAAAATACACCCAAACTTTTCTGCTATAGTCATCAATAAAAGTGACAAAATAATGACCTCCTCCAAGAGATGCAGCTTTAGTAGTCCACACATCAGAGTGGATTAATTTCAATGGCTTCTTACTCTCTTGAACATGTCTAAGAAATGGTTTTCTTGCCTGTTTTCCAAACTGACAGGCTTCACATACCTTATGCATTTTTGCAACCTTGAATTTAGGCAATCCTGCAACAATATTTTGGGCCTGCATTGATTTAAGTTGTTGTACATTAACATGACCAATGCGTTTATGCCAGATATCAATATCTGCAACTACATCGGTCCTATGTGCAAACATTGATGCACTCAATTCAAACATGTCTGCATCCAACGTAAACATTCTGCCCTTCTTCTTTCCTTTTGCTATCAAGCGACCTTTATTTTTCATATCCTCAACAAAGCATCCATGAGGATTAAATCTGACCTACAAGCCCTGCTCAACCATTTGACCAACAGAAACCAAATTCTTGGTAATATTTGGGACATGAAATACATCGGACATGTATTTCTTTTTTCCATCCTGCATAGACAAAGGAATATTTCCAATTTGCACAATAGGATGTGTAGTATCATCACCAGTCTTCACAAATCCTGGTTTTTCCATTTTCCTTGCATCCTCCATCCATTCTGCATGACCTGTCATGTGGTTTGATGCACCTGATTCAACATACCATACATCATTGCTTTCTTCTGCACTTGTCACAGAATTGTTCATGTGCTGTACCATAAACAAATGCTCATTTCTGTCATCACCCTGTCTACTAGAAGATGCATAATTCCCTTGTTGCAATTTTCCATTCATGATGTCATTATGCTTTTTATAGTAGTCCTTAGCCATATGACCCATTTTACCACATTAGTAGCATTCAACATTACTGTTTGCATTTTGGCCTCTTTGCCATCCACCACGACCTCTTTGGCTCCCCTGCCTCTAGAGTTACCACGTCCTCCTCCATAGGATTGGTTTTCTTGAGTTTGCTGCATATTTTGATTTCTACCACGGCCTCCAGATCGGCCTCCTCTACCTCTGCCTCTACCTCTTCCAGCATTTGAGTAGAAGATAGCTTCTTTTGAAGTTCCTCTTGAAGAAGATGCACCACCATTTCTCTGCTCCTCAGAAATTAGAAGAGCAATCAACTCCTCAAAATCAAGAAATCTTTCACGGATGAAAATGGATGTTCGGAACTGTGCATAATCCTTTCCTAGACCATTCAAGGTCACAGAAACTAAATCATCATCTTCCACCGGCGACCCAATGGAAGCAAGTGCATCTGCAATCTTCTTAACCTTCATGTGCTAGTCATTGATGCTCATACTTTCTTTCTCTTTGCACATTATGCAACTCTTGCTTGAGCTGCATTTTCCTGGCTTGCGTATTTGTGCTATACATTTTTGACAAAGTATCCCATGCCTCCTTTGGCGTACTTGCATCCTGAATATGCACAATCATAGAGTCTGAAATACTGATAGACAGCCGGTACATAACTTTACTGGCTCTCTCATGCCATGCTTTAAATGCCTGCATTTGCTGTTGATTGGGAACATCAGGAAGAATTGGTTCTTATTCATTTCTTGCAACAAATTCCCAATATCCATTTCCCATAAGGAAATTCGTCGTTCTAAACTTCCATGCTTGGAAGTTGTTCTTGTCAAGCTTTTTAGTTACAATCTGTGAAAGAGAATCAGACGCCATTACAGAACACTGTAAAAAATTCTGTCACTGCAAAAAACACAGCTTCACCCTCACAAGGGTAAATCTGCAAAACTGGCGAAAGTGGTATTTGACCACACAGTCACTTCCTAGTGACGTTTTTGCATAAACAGGAACCAAGGATGATTCTGTAACTCCCAATGTCTCTGCACACAAGCATACGATGCAATTTCTATGGTAACTTTTCACCGACCTGTAGAACAGTGGTCGCACAGCATAAAACTAGGCCTTTTCCTGAGTGCGTGCAGAAAACTTCCGCCTCCAAAACAGGCCCCGAAATGGCCTCAAATCAAAAAAACAGGGTCACCAAGGGCCAAAGCCCTTACCCCTAGCATATAGTGCCCTCTTGCTTCACTGCGAAGGGCGTCTCAACCTGAGACAATGCACTCTTGCACTTACCGGCTGTGCTACCTGCAGAGACTTGCTCCCAAAACAGAAGAATGAAAGCAACACTGGTCCTCTTACCAGAACACTGCGAACTTGGCTTGCTTTCTTGAGCTCCTTACCACGAACAAGGCTCTGATACCATGTCAAGATTGTGGGAGAGAAGGAAGGAGTCTCACTTGTAGCTTTCTTGCTTGCACAATGGGGGAATATACACACAGGTGGAGGCTGAAAACAGTTTTCCTCTTCTTAGTTGTGTAAGCCAAAAAGAACTCGAGTACATAGAAATAGAAGAACCCTATATATGGGTCTCAAACCAAACTCAACTAACTAAGGTGGCATACTAACTAACCCACGAACTAGAGTAGATAAGGATAGCTGTCATCTAGCTATTATTCATGGGCGGTGTACCAACCGCATCTGCAACTAACAAGTCGGTGACATAAATGCACAATGGTCACCCTGGCATATCACGAGTGGAGCTCGATATCTCAACACAAACACACATGCATTATCTATTATGCAATGATAAGAACTGATTTCTTTACAGTATGAGTGAAGAAAAAGGGAAAATCAGCCTTCTCCATCGTTGAATAGTAGTACATGGATAGGGCTTGCTTCTTGTTGCTAAAATGGAAGAAAGAGCTTGAAAAGGAGGTGCTGTAATGAATTTACATGCTTGTTGTCCTATAAAACAACAGTGATAGAAGAGGGAATATGGAGGAATTTGATAATGGAGAAGTGGGGGATGATGATGGGGATGGATAGGGCCAGTTTCTGGCTATCTGTGGGTGCTGTACATGAGTTTACAGCAAAGAAAAATGATGCTGAATGAAGAAAAACGAGCTCTTATTTATAGGAGAGGGAAGAGCTAGTACAAAAGGGGAAAGTGGAGTAGCACAAGACAAGTGTCCAGCCACATATCATGAGATGTGACAAGTGGTGGGACACTTGGAAACTTGTATGACAAGTGTCTTGACACTTGTCTCTTCTCTATGGCCTTCCTTTTTGGGTTGAATACTGTCAAGAATAGAAACAACCAAATTTAGTAAGCACAGTCAGAGTACAAAACTTACTATTTTTAGAATGACATCTCTATTTTTTAGGACTAGCATTTTTAGGCTAATTCGAGGCTCCTAATATTTAGGGATCTCCTAAAATTTAGGAAGCCCCCCAATATGGGTGTCATATGAAAGCTTTTTCTGTGTACATCGCAAAAATGGTATCTGAATCTTCATATGACTTTCCTATGCAAAGAAATGTGCATTTCAAGCTTTCAGCTCACACATGCACATTATACAAGCATTTCATGATCATGCCATCTTGTTGATTGTAACTGTCTGTTCTGGTGGATCTAGCCCACACTTCAAGGCATCAATCCTTTCTGTGTGCGAGTCTAACCTTGATATGCATGAGTTCTAGTCACAGGCGCCCAATCGGGCCATATAGGTGGAAGTGTGAACTATAAACTTTATCGAAATACGACGAATCTTCACATGCACACTCGTTAGGTGTCCAAGAGTCCAAAAAAAAATGAAAAAAAATGCATGTAGACCCCTGGCTGGTGTCTGGAGCCACTTTCATTGTAGGAAAGTGGCTCGAGACTCCAGACTTCGGACTAGGGATCTACATGAATTTTTTTTCACAAAAAAAAGGGCTCTTGGCCATCTAAAGAGTGCCTGTGTGAAGTTTCATCGCATTGTGATAAAAGGTTATGAATTTACGATCACACGATAGGCAGTGCGTATAAAGTTGTATTAACCCGATTTTGGGGTTTAAATGGGTTAAAAGTTCATTCTTCTTCCCATTTTCACATGTTACTTTCTTTGCTTCCTCCATTCTCACACCCCCAACCTCTGTCTCTTCTCCATCTTGCCCTCCTAGAGCTTGCATGGCACACACCAAGCAAGCATGTCGCCGTTTTGACCCCACGAAGACCTCATGCCAAGGCCTGCCACCTGGAGCACAAGGTGGAGCCTCCTCTAGTGTAGCAACAGGTGCTCTCCATAAAGCACAAGGACCACCATAGAAGAAGAGGAGATGGAAACCAAGCACTATCGCCCTTCAGGAGATAAGGAGAATCCAACGCGGATATGAGCTTCTCATCTCGAAAAGTTCTTTTCATAAGGTTGTTCGGGAAGTCATGCAAGACTTGGAACTAAAAGGGATGGGAAGATTTTGGGTGCGAGTGCGGGATGGCCCACTAGCAGAAAGGTGGACTGTTGTAGCTATGGAGGCCCTACAAACATCTGCAAAGGGGTTTCTCACCGACTTGTTGGATGATACACAACTTACGGTCATCCATGCAAAGCGTGTCACAATCACAGATAAATACATGAACTTTATCATTCAACTTTAACATGGCAAGGGGGCTCCTCCATAGGTTATGAGATTAATGATGCAAGGTTTTATAATGAGTGTTATAGCATCATAGCATCTTGAAAGGCCAAAAAAATTTGTATACTCCACCACATTGGAATATTTATTTATATATACATAATATCTCATGCGATGTGTAGTGAATTCAAATAATTGAGTAAAGTTGTTTTGTTTTGTTTCTTGAAACGCACGACTCTTAATTTTTGTTTAACGTACAAATGGATTGAAAGTAGTATTTCATATGGATTCGAGTTACATTATTGCTTATGCACAATCACATGTGCAGTACTACACATTGAATTATGTTAATGTATGCAAATGTGTCATTCACATACCACACATTATCGTCACACTTACACAATCGCAAGTGCAGTACTACGCATTGAATTATGTTAATTTATGTGAATGTGTCATTCACATACCGCACATTATCGTCACACTTACACAAACCACACATTTATTCAATAAATATTTATTTATAGGGATAAAGTATAATATCTTATATTCATCAAGAAAAATACACGTGATGGCTGATAGTGATGATAGATACAAAAAGCCGATAGCAAACAAGAACTCTCAATTGTTCCTTGGCTTTTTCATCGGTGGAAAGGAGGGGCCAGCTTTCGATGAAAATATAAGTTCTTTATTTTCTTCAAAAATGATGTGCTCCCCCTTCAGCTCTTTCTCTAGGAGAAGCAGATTTAACACTTTAGCAAGGTTACCTAATGTAGCAAGCACACACATTGCTCCACCACATGTTTGCTCAAACAAGTAAAGAAGCTTTGACCGCCTGATTAGCACCACCTTCTCCAAGCTATATGTCACAAGTATCACTCGAAAAGGTCCAAACTTGTTCAAAGCTCAAATTTTCATGATTACTTTTTGCCCTCCTGGTGAGAAATTCTTATGAAATACCATTAAGTTTGCAACAAGGTTGCCAATGTTCTCCTTTAGAGCTGAATCCTTCGGTCAATCTGCATGATGAGATCCTCCTTGCCTTGATGCAAACTCATCCTAGACACTAGACTTCAATGTAGGTATCATTTTTTGCCAAGATTTCATCGGTGGTCTTCGGGGGGACACCCGACACACCCTACCATCATGTTTCGCCACATAAAAATATATGGTAATTAGAAATATTACCTTCTCTAGATCATCTTGTATATTCATTTTCTCATATGGGAGTGAGGCACCTCTTTGGGCAGAGGGATCTACAAACTCCTTGGTAGGAAGCTAGGGACTTGGTCTGAATAGATCATGTTCTAGTACTTCAAATTCAACATTTGGCACAAGGTAATCTTCTTCAACCGAGGTAATATGCTCCTATGCTACGATGATGGCACTCACTATATCTATGCTTGTGCCATCATATCTTCCAATCTTTGCCATCATCGGATGCACATCCATATAATCATAATCGATCATGTCTTCCATCGAATCCTTGACTAGGATGGAAAACAACTCTTCTTCCTTCATTTCCAAGTATTGCAGCACATTTAATAGAAGAAAGTATTGTACACCATCTACTTCAATGGGCATCAAAAAGAGGCAAGGTTGGGTTTGTCGACTTGTGGCTATTCTAAAGAAGATGGCACCATGAGAGCCAACCCTTGCTCTGCCACCACCCAATGTTCATCTTCAACATTTATGAGCTCTTCAATCAATTCTTCTCCCATGTATGTGATAACAACAACATGTGGAGTTGTATCTTCATCGCTCTCCTCCTCTAGGGGTGTATCCAATGCAAGGAGGTAGGTTGCCTATGCACAATCACACTCCACAAGATCCAAAGGGTGCATACTTTGTGCGAGGGACCCACATGGACCAGACATCTATTCACCACTTTTTGGTGATTCTTCCCTGCTGCCTGAAATACCATGAGCTGTTCCAGAGGCACCCAAGTCATGTTGGATCCCTCGATGAAGTATGTGCAGGTAGCAATGGTTCTCACAAAGTCTTCCAAAACCTGAAGGGGGAGGATCTAGTGATGGGAGCATGCTTTCAAGGTTGAAGTTCTTAGAGAATCACCTTGGTTGGCAAAGATAGTGGATCCACTCATCAAAGTGTGCACGAGCATCCATCGTAGCAGGTAGGAGGGATATGGTGGATATAAAGAGATGAAAAGAGAAAGTGTGAAATGAAACAATGAAACAAGAACTAAACTAGTTCTACCATAAAAACCTTAAGTTTTAAACCATTAATGGTTGTTTGCATACGATATTTAGTTATGGCTTTACTTACATCTTTGTAAAGTTTACATGCATATGTACATGTGTTGATGTGAAAAGTGTATAATAAGTGTATGATTTTGCATATATACCATCATTTTTAAATATTACAAGTTTGCAAGTGACAATATTTAATTGGCCATAAAAATTTGAAAATTTATAGATGTTGGATATTACAACTTGTGGTGTTGGGATTTTTAAGGAAACTCTACAATTTCTAAAATATGTGGAGCCACACTTTCCATTGGTAATAGTATCCTCAGCTCGCTTTGGAATTTTCCTAGCATCTAGTTTAAAATAGAAGCTAATAGGTGGGTTCTCCATTAACATTGTAATTTCCTGGCGCATTATACTCAAGGGCCAATCATCCTCTATTTGCAACATTTGGGGCTCGCAGCCCTCATAGATGGCAATAACATACAGCTACACTTTCATGCATGTATTGATCAAGGCAAACCGTTTACCCTGAGCATGCTCCATCTACGATACTTGCAATCGGTATGAACTGGCTTAGATATACATTCTTTGAGCCGGTGCTTGGCTTTATAGAGTTCAATATATCTGCTGAAATTTTTGTGCTACACATGTACTAAATGTCACTACTACACAATGGCCATTCTATGCTATTGATATTCGATATGTGCATAGACTCAGGGGCTCCATATTCTCGACCCCCCTTGGGCAATATGTACTTGGAGTCATAGAAAAAAACAAGGTCCTCTGCGAGCTGCTTAGCTGTACACCCCTCAAAGAGCAATCTACAAATTTTGAGGTGGTAACACTTAAAAGAACTTGTGAAACTCTCAACATTTTGTCACTCAGCAATCCAAAGGGTATACATCTATAAATAGGAGACAACTTGTTACATAGATATCATGAAATTTCTCATTCTCAATGAGTTGCAAATACTTACTATTTGCAATGTTTTGTTGAAAGGGCATAGTGGGTGCAATACGTATTTATTTTTGCATGAACACATGTTGTACAAACGCCTCTATTACAAGGTGAGAATCAACATTCCTTCGTCTAAGAGCTAAAATTTTACCCTTCCAGTGCTTTGGTACATCTACAATTGCAGATGCTTTCACCGTGAAACCTTCCTTCATACTTGGATGCATATGTACCCAAGGCGAGCAATGATATGTATCAGTGATCCAATTCCATTCTTCATCTTTTCTGTTATGTACTTATATCGAGAGAATGCTTGTTCTTCTCTCAAGCATTATAACCTACGCATTAGATGTAAAGAAGTATGTATTAACCCCTAAATAATAAGCATTTTAAGTCTGTCTAATAATCACTAATATGTTATACAAATCAACATGGAATTAATAGATGTTTACACTTTTGTAAAGAAACATAAACATCTATATCAAAATGCCTGTGGATATGTACATCAATAAAAAGTATGGATTCAATTTTAAGGCATCACTTTAATCATACCATTTACATGAAATATAATCAAAAGAATAGCACAAGAATACATAGAGAATTTTTCCAAAATAAATTTTATTATAATGAATAGGAGTCTGATTTGACTCAATACATTGTATGAAATTTGGGTATTATAGAGTAGTTGTTACAAGCATAGCATCTACATGGCATGAAATCTTAATAGGCACATTGGATTGAAACCTGAGATATTCTAAGACTCAACACATTATGTGTTATACGGATGATATGATACAAGAGTTTCATGGATCATTGCCAATTGGCATGGAGATCTGAATGGACACATAGGACCAACAAAGCAGAGGATTTTTGAACCATCGACTTTCAGCATATCCATATTATCCAGTACAAAGGAATCACTCACCATATCAAAATAGTCTATTGAGAATTATGTGCTTCACCTAAACCTTGTACAATACCTACATGTACAAAAAAATACCTACATGAATCCCTTTTAACAAAAATACTTGCATGAATCCCTTTTAGCAAAAAATATCTAGATAAGTGCATGAATAGAAGCAATACAAAATAGGGCCAACTTACCTATAAGCTGATCTGTCGAAGATAAGATTGAATTGTTGCTAATCAAAACCCATTGCAAATGATGGACATAAGAAATCATCAATCCCATCAAATATAAAAGTCACTAATTAAATGAATAAATTTTCGCACCGCAAAATATGGTAGATTTACCTGTAAATTTAGCTACAAAATCTCTACTCTACCTTGTGTTAAGTGTTGTAACAACAATTGATCCTTAAGTTAGAACTAGCATCAAACCCTATTGTAAAGATAGTAGAAAAGGGATAATGCAAAGAGAAAGAAAGAGAGAGTGTGTGAGTATGCCAGAGAGAGAAAGAAATGAGCACCTATCCAATCTTGCCCAAATTGATCTCTGCAAAAGACAATAGCAAAGTTAGTATTTACATGAAGGTATACTAAAAAAACAGTAGAAAGGAGGAAACACAGAGAGAGAAAGAGAGAGGGAGAGAGAGATGAGTACTTATGCAATGTCACCCAAAATTATTTCTGCAATAAAACAACAACAAGGGTTAGAACTAACATTATGTTGTATTGAAAATATATTTTAAAAAAAAACCAAACAGAGAGAAATTAATGCATTTGCCTCTTGCTCCAAATAAACTCTGCAAGAAAACAACAATTAGAACCAACATCAAATTCTATTGAAAACACAACATAAAAGAGAAACAACATATAGAGAGAGGGGAGAAATAAAGGAGAGAGAGAGAGAGAGATGAGCGCCTCTCTCTCTTGCCCCAAACAACCTCTGCAATAAAACAACAATAACAGTAAGAAAGAACATCAAGCCCTATTGAAAAAAAGGCAAACAAAAGAAAATGCAAATAGAGATGGGCACCTATGTTTTGCCCAAAATTTGGAGCTGCATGGAGAAGAAAGTGCAAAGATAAGCAAAATGCTCAAAACCCTAATTACTCTTGGCAGGGAGCTTCAATGGAGACAAAAATTCACGAGTATAGAGAAGAGAGAGAAAGTGGTATGTTGCTCAACTTTTGGGTCAAACTAATTTTGTGAGAGGGAAAAAAATAAAAATCGAAAATTCTCTAAAAAAAGGGGAGAAAATACGAAGTGAGAGAAACTCAAATTTTGCGTGCTATTCATTCTCCCTTTTTTTAAATCCCTCACTGCCCCTTTTCTAAATAGAAAACCCAAGATTTGGAGAGAGAAGATTCACCCTCCATGGATGTAAACATCTAGCCTTCCTATTGGACAAAAGGCCCACATGTTAAACTATATTATTTTTAAGGGCCCATTTGTGAGTAAATTTTTTTCTTAATGTCGATCCTCATGGGAGTGGCTGGAACTTCCTCTATGGGATAGACTCAAGCGAGCCTAGTTAGCAAACTCCAAGGATTTTATCAAAATCCTAGACGGTGCTTCCAGGACATCTCTTGATGGGCTACTGAGAACATACTGCTAAGGAATAGCTCACGTGGCATGTTATAGTTAGCTCTAGAATAAAATCCCATAAGATCTTGTTCATCCCATTCATCATATGGACAACCCAATTAGTAGCTCCCTGTGGAAGTGTACACGTCCTCCAAACAAGGTCTAAAGGTATCTTCATCATAGTCAAATCTCTACTCTTAAGGGCAAGCTGGAACTAGTCTTAGCCAGAATAAAGATCACCAAGTGAATAGATAGCACGTCCAACAAAAGCCTCTGCAAACTCATCCACACGCACCAACATTATGTATAGTGACCCTGTTCAGTGGGGCTGTAAGTCTTGTATGAATCTGAGTGTCGCATTCTTCTTGGGAACTATGAAACATCTATTAGAATACAGAGTTGAAGATGGTTCTAGAATTCCCATCATGATTTTCTCATTCAAAAGCTCTACCAATTTGGGCAAGTGAGCCCTAGGCACAGAAATAGGCCGTAAATTCCAAGGGTTATGCGAAATGGTAAAAATAACCATAGGCATCACAACCCTGGGATCAACACAACCTATCTCATGCAGAAAAAAAGCGAAGGCTCTCCCATGTCTACTCAATATCTCCTCAAAACATTTCACCTCTACTAGAAGTAAAAAATCTTCAGTCCCAATATTCATCTCTTTCAATGTCTCGGCTAAAAACATGTCCAATACCTCGATGATCTCATAAAGGAGGCTGTGTAGCTGCTCTCTTAATCATCTTATCACTATCCAAAGGTAGCGGTCCTGCAATTGGTTTGACCTTCTAGTCAATTTTCATATATTTTGTCTATACTTTAGCTTCTTTGCTACAATATGCAAATTTTAGCCCTTGTTGTAAATACCCTGATAAAACACAAATTTTGCTCTGTGTAAACAACACCCAACTCTTTTAACTGACAAAAATCGGCCATATTTTCCCAACACTAAGACTCACAACTTACTTCAGTTGTAAATCCTGTTTGTTGCTATAAATTAGTACCATCTAAATCTTTTTGCTGAAATATTTCAGCAAAGAACCCCTTTTGTTGAGAATTCCTAGCACCCAAATTTTCTTGTAGCATGAAATCAGCAATTTTGCAATACATTGCCAAAGAATGGACCTATAAGACATATGAGAAATCTTGATTTTCAGTTTTCAACAATGCTGAAAGATCATCCACAGTATTCGACCATGACAGCCTGTCATAGAGACCATCTGCCCTATATTCATCCTGTAAAAGATGTGCAAGCTTCAATTCTTTTTCCTTTCTCTTTAAGTACTGCCTGGCAGTTCTAGGTATGTCCATAATATGCTGAAAACACAAAGTACTTTCAATAGACACACCATAAACTCCTAAGGAAAAATTGTCATTGTTAGGAGGCGAGAGTTTTCCCTGTCTCATACCACTGTCATCTCACAAGACAATGGTATCTAGCAAAAATACGGCTCTCATACTGGAAGAGGGGGATCCCTCAAAGAATCCTTATTCTGCTGATGGTTGACACAAAATGTCATGAACTAGACAGCCCTCTTTCCATCCTTGCTACAGATCTGCTCATAGGCAGACCCATCGTCCAAAACCTTAGTCTCCATGTTAGACTCAACAATGAATGGGTGCCCCAAAATAATAGGATAGGAACAAGAGTTTTGCACAAATAAATGAAGAGTCTCATCCACATCTCCAATAGAAATCTTTAAGTTTGGACAAGAAGCATACAAATCTCCTACAATGTTGTTGTCCCCACGCATGCGCCATGCCATGATCCACATCAACTCGCCATCTACTGGTAACACACAATCCACTGGTAACATCAACTCACCATCTACTAGTAACATACAATCTAGGCTCATCATCACTCTCCACAAACTGTACAGGCTAAAGTAAAGGCTAAAGAGTCTTCTTTGACTGCATACATAAAGCTCCATCTATAGAATCCTGAGTAATCTCCTCATCAGAATCAATCTCCTCAATCTACAAGCCATAGATAATAGCCTCAATAAAACTACTAAAGCCTCTCGATGGATCATATCCTGTGTCGAATCTTCAATAATCTGTCATTTTCTTTTAATGATATCAATGATAACATCATGAAATTCTCTTTTGGTGATTCCCAAGACTTCTCCAAGAGTGAATTCAGTTTTACAATTAAGAATCTGATCCTCAAGCACCTTCTTCAAGTCCATAGTCATCTCAATGTCAAAAAGAAACTTGAATCCAAGTTGCTTTTTTAGCTTCGGATCCTTTGTCTTCAAACCTTTCTAATCTTCCTGTACTTTTGGCTTCTAAAAATCAGCCATACTCTGTGCTCTGGTCTTGAAGAGGAAGGTTGAGAAACTCAATTACTTCTCCTAGTCGCCCTCTGTGAACCTTCAGACTGATCATCATCTCTTTTCTTTTTCTCCTCAACAAGCGCTTTGAATACCTGAGATTTTTCCATATAGGAATAGATAGAAAAAATATCAACTCGATCATCCCATCTAGTCCCTTTCCTTACCTCATCACCTATGGCTGAAAGTTTGGATGTTGAAGCTTTCCCCTTTTTCTCTACATGTAATGCATAGGACCATAAAGGAGATTTGTCCTTTGGCAACTGCTCTAACTGAATGCCATATGCAACAACTTCTCTTGCCAGCTCTTGCATCACATAAGAAGAGCACAAAAGAGACTCCTATTTCTTCATACCACCCTTACCAAAATTTGGTTTGATCGGCTGCTCTATATCTCCAAAACATATCATCTTGTCTTTACAAACTACCAACTTCAGACTTTTTGCCTCTTCAAAATCTTGATAGTCCTTCCCTCATGATCTAGACTATCACACCACATGCAAAGATGGACACGATCACTCTTGAAAGAATATGCAGGAGCATAAGAAGTTGGGGCTACAACCCGAGCTAGATTAAGCAACTATTGCTCCATTCTAGTCATCTTGATTTGTAGGTCTTTTAAGTTTTTTGATATCTCCTCTACCATATCTTTGACAGTCAATTTTGTAGTTGGTTTGACAACTACAGTAGGAATAGGCATAGGCATAGACACAAGCTTAGTAATAGGAGAAGTAATGGATGGTGCAACATGAGAAGTAGGAAAAGACATCACTCGTGGTGATTGCATCCCGTTCTGCAAGTGAGCCTTCCATCTCTACCTCTTTGTCAGTGTAGAAACTACATCTATAGTGTCCTACCAATCCATCTTCAATCCCATAGACTGCATAGTACTGTCCTCTAATAGCTCTCCCAACTCATCCTGAAGTGCAAATCAGTTGCCTATAAGAATAACTCCACTTTCTCTGAGTTCAGAGCTCTTTGCTCTAGTGCATCCAACTAGTTGTATCGCTCTTCAAACTTTCGCAACAACTCAGAAGCAACAAGTTCTTTGTTGGGCTAATAGACCCACTCTCTAAATGTCTTTTCCGTAGCAATACCATAATCCTCTAGAAAATATTTGTTTTTGAGCGCTTTCTTGAAAGCATTCTAGTTAGAGTACTATATAAATAGATCTATAACTCTAACCTGCAAAGCAGGTGTGACAAGCTGTAAGAAATAGTTGCTCCAGTTGGTTGGAACTCGAAAGAAGCGCATCTAGCTTTCAAAGGCCTTAATGTAGGCTGAAACATTTTGGCTATCAAATAATTTTTGCTCACTAACCACGGCCTTGATCGCCTTATTCGAACCATACGTATGCTCCTGTTCTGGATGCAACAATCATTGTTGATCCAACTGCTGATGCAACTGTTGCTGCTGCTACATAGATAATTGCATCTATTGATTTTGCATCATAATGAATAAAGAAATATTTTGTAACAAAGTCTTCATCTCATTGATCAAAAAGTAAGAAACACTTGACGATGAAGGTGGATTATTCAAAGGGTCTCCAATCTTGATGTACAGAAGCGACGCTTTTGCATCAGGTTCACTAGATGTCACGTGAAATATGTGTGGGAGTTGCAAAAGTTGCTCGTTGCACAAGGACGCTATTCAAGATGGGAGAAAGTTCAAGATTGATTCAAGACAATAGTTTTGATGACAAAGGTCTAGTATATTGCAAGTAGTTCTATTCCAAGTACAAATCCAAAGCCAGATTACAAAATCCAAAGCTCAATCAGGAGGGCTAAACCCATAGCCATAAATGCCAAGTCGAGTACTCAATGAAGTTCAAGAGCTTCTAGTCATGAATAAATCCCGAATCCAAGTGTTTGTAGAATCCAAGCCAAGTTCTCCAAGTAGATAGATCTTTAGCATCTTGCAAAAAACGATCTTGATTTCAATCCGTATGCTGAGGATAGTGTTTGCAGTAGCTCACAAGCATGAACTACTATCAACTTCATATTTTGCAATTCTTCTAGTAATCGATGGTTGGGCTAACTTCTTCGAGAAGAAGTTCTTCAAGAAAAAGGGAAAAAGATATGCATCAAGCTGACAAGAATATCACAACTTCATGCCAATTGGTGTTTTGGGTGGCTTGAGTCGACAGCAAAAACAACTCATGCAACACCATGCTATCCATTCAAGTAGCCATCATCAACAAAACCTCCCAAAGCTTCATTATGTCTTCTTTCCACCATACAAGATGGCTTGTGATCCCTTGTCATGACAATAGCCTTTCCTTCTTTTCTTCTCTTCTACAAACAACTGGCATTATTGTAGTCTGAAGAAAGACTAAAACTAAAGGTGATGGTATGATGGTGAAGAAGTGATATGAGAGGAAAGAATTGGCTTTAATGATCCAAAGGATGATTCAGATGAAGCTTTCCTTCTTCAACCACTTGGATGAATGCTATGAGCCATTCAAATCAATTTTACTCCCTTCTTATGTGAATTGCCTCCACTCGCAAAAGATTGTGCAATAACTTTCATGCACTGGTTGACACGACTTTCTCTCTCTGCTTAACTAAAGATGCAAGTCCAGAACAAATTGGTGTCTCTAATCTTGCTACGGTGGAACAATAGCAAAGTCTCTCCCTCCCTAGACTTCAAGATGACGATGAGCCTTTTATTATGTGATGTTCATGCCAGGCCTGAATCCACACCACTGATGGCCTAGTCACGCCGATTGCAATGATGGCGCAGCTTGCAAACTGCTTTTGTTGTTGCAAGTTTTGATCACAACAATGCAATTCAAAGCAATAAGGGCAATAAGGCTAGATGTGTAACGTGTGAATCTTCCGAGCAGATCGGTCCCATAATTCTGTGCTCCTCTTTTTGTACACCATAACCCTAGCTTTTCTACCAGTTCACCCTCTCCTCTCACATTGTTGATGTTGTCCTCCCCTTCTCCTCGTTCTGTATTTCACTCACGACGGCTCTATTATTGAGCGATTGGCCACCATCCACCTTATGTTGTGTTTTTCTAACCAGTGCCCCCTTATGATCATGACACCCTCCCCTTAATCAGTTTTGACAACTATTGCTTTTCTGAGTTGATGATGATGATGATCAAAGCCAAACACCACCCCTCCTCTTCTAGCACCGGTCTTCTTTCAGATAATAATAGGATGGTAACCTTTCTTAAAAAAACAAAGCATAGTTCTCGCCTTTTTGTATGCTTTTAATAAAAAAGCTACTCTTAAAAAAAAATAAGTATAGTTCTCGCCTTTTTGTATGCTTTTAATAATAAAGCTTCTCGTTCACTTCAAGGTTTTGCTATTTTCCATCCTCTTCACCAACATGCATATATGCCCTTAGAAACCGTTAATGGCTTAGCTTCTTTGTACCCTCCTCTATGTACACTAAAAACCTTAGCATCTTGTGCTACCAAGGAAAGCATTTGATCTGAAGCCCATTCTCCAAGCATCAACATGTAATGCTTTCACTACTTCCAAGAATCCAACAATTTTCCATATTTATACCATCACAACATGCTTGAAGAGCAAGCACAAACAATTGTTGGCTCGAATTCACCCCCTCCTCTTGCATTTGCCTGTACTACAAAGCTCTCTCTCCTTTAGCATTGTTATAAGAGAACTGCAAATAAAGTTATTTGCAATTAATACATTTCTTCAAACACAAGAACATAATGCCCTCTCGACTTTGGATTAGACAGAGTTTGTATGGTCATAAGAATCCCATACAAATCCTGCATTCCCACTTGTCTTGACATTAAACTACATACACTAAAAACCATTGTCATCATTTTAGATGTTTTTGGAAACATAAACAATGTAGATACACAAACAAGCATCCATTTGAGCTAACAGGCACATAGACATACACGTTGGTTATTTGAGCCTAAGTACTACTCTCAATGAATACAAAAAATTTAGGATGGAACCAAGCAATCAAATTTTCAAACTGACAGTTCAAACTGAACGGCAAACAAAAAGACACACACAATGGAAAACAAATTTCTATAATGACACTGACTAATGAGTTCAAATTCTTGGTGAAAAACTCTGTCCTCAGATTCACAATGGTGGACACATAGCACCACGACATCCACCCCCTCCTAACCTACACATCCTTCACAGATGGGCCACAACTAGCCATCCTCATCACTACCAAGCTTGATGCTCAATGCAATCTCCACATCATTTGCAATATCCACATCCTCATCTACATCATCTCCTGCCTCAAGTCCATCATAAAACTCATCACCCAACTCCTCAATTGCATAGGCTACATCATCTCTCCTCTTGAATAGTTTGATTCTCTTTCCTACAATCAGTAACTGCAAGGCCCTACCATCAAGCTCTGCTACGGAGTACATAATATTGTCATAGGCATGCTACACCAAATAAGGCCCAAACCATCGTCATGAAACCTTGTGGATAGCAATGTGCTGGTTGTCTAGACTACTGTCATAGACTAACACCCAATCTCCCTCCTCAATCTCTCTAGGTCTCAACTATGTCTGTTATCAAATTGGTCTTTATTGTGAATTTTGGCCACTTTGAGCTTCTGGATAGGTCTCTCAATATCTTCAAATCTCCTCTCCAATTAACTAATATGAAGAGCCAAAATATCCTCTCTAGTCATCTCATCCGGCTGCCATGGTAAAGCACTCCAAGTGAGTGTGCAAGTCTCTATAGGCATGACTAGTTTCTGTCCATACATCAACTCAACTAGCATATAACCTGTGGTCATACTGTGGGTAGTGTGATCAGCCCATAAGGTGTAAGGCAACAATCTAGGCCACTCCTTGACCCATCTATCGCATGCTTTGGCCAAGGCTTTCACAATTGGTGAATGGACTCTCTCACTCTTCCCATTGCCTTCTAAATTATATGCTGAAGTCAAAGCAAGTTTAATGCTATGGCAAGAGAAAAACTTCCTAGTCTCATCAGCATCCAACTCATCTCTATCTGTAATTTTCCCAATGCAGCCACACCTACAAATAACATCCTCCAATAGAAACTTACAGCCCACTGAATTAGTCTTCATCTTCAAAGCTCTTCCTTCCACCTGATTAGTGAGATCCTCTCATGCCAAAACAATGTAACGCATCTACCACAATCCAACATGCATAGTAATCAAATCAAAAACCCACTTATAGTGAATACATAGCGGGTAAGTAGGATGAAGCTTGTCTCTATGTCTCACTTAAGAAAAAAACTGGCAATCGGTGCATGTCTCAAAAAATTGTGAGATATCTATGTACATGACTCTCCACCAGTAGCGCTCTCTAATCTTCTCATAGGTCACCTAAACAACTCTATGTCTTGCCCAAAGACTTTCATGAAACTCTCTCATGATTCACACATGTGAAGCTCTATCACATACAACTCTCAATGGTTGTCCTTCTTGCTTTTGTGGATGCTTCCAAAGGAGCCCACTCTGCAAGAAGAAACCATAAGCTTTCCTCCTAATCTTCTTGAAGTCTGCATCAGTCCATCCATCCTATCTAGACATGGTACTCAAATAATAGCCAATTTGCAAATACTCTCATGTATACAAAGACTCATCAAATATCTCAAAAGTAGATACATGGCAACTATGATCAGCATTCATGGCTGACAGCCCCATTATCAACATCATCAGTGCAAGAAGAATCCATATCATCATATCTTGCTCGTGAAAGCATATTGGCTACTAGGTTGTCTTTACTTGCTATGTGCTTGAACTCTGGATTCATGGATTTTATGTACCCAATCCACCTAAGCATGGCAATGTATGGAGTAGAATAACTCGTGATCATACCTAGAAGAGGCAAGCAATCAGACTTGACCACCACAGCAGCACCAATGAAGTACTATTTATCATTCTTGAGAGCCGTGACAACTCCCAAGTGCTCCCACTTAATCTGTGGATACCTGTGATGCCGCTCGTTTAGGACTTTTGCCCCAAACCGAATGGCATGCCTATTCCCACTAGCATCATCCTGGCCAACAACCCATCCAATGCCGATAGGAGTAGTATCAATAGTGAGTACAATAGATCTCCCACACTCATAATCTATAATCAGAAGAGTCGAAGTAGCTCTCAATAATCTCATTAGCTTCTGCATAGCTCTAGTGTGCCTCATGTCCCAAGAAAAATTTTGCCCCTTTCCTCAAGAGCTGGTAGAGATCATTTGCAATATGAGCGAAATGAGGAATCCAAATAAGGTAAAATTCACGAGCTCAAAGAAAACTGTGAACCTCCAAAGTAGAAGAGCAAGTCTCTGCAATCTTCTCTATGGTATCAACCTTCACAGGGGAAGGCTTCCTACCATAATAACCACACATATATCCAACAATCAAAACCTCTCTAGCAGCAAAAATAGACTTCAGCCCCGACAAGGTCACATTCACTTCCTCTAGTAGCCTGCAAAGGATCCTCTCAATATCTCTAATATGCATGGCCATAAAGTTCCTACATCCATGAGTATCTAAAGTCTCATCCTTCTGTTTCTCTAACCAACCCTTAATAGGCAAATCATAAATAAAATGCATGGTAAGTGTGATATCTGGATTGACAAGAATTGTAGCCACCCATCACAAAAGTTACCACGTGAATGAGAGTTATGAGCCATATTAGTCATTACTGTCAATGTGTATAATATGGATGGTCCAAAAGTATTAGATTTTTGGATAAGACTAGTATATTTTAGATATTTTAGATATCATTTATTGTAAATATCCTTAAAAAATATGAAAATTTCTAGAACAAGATGTCATGTTTTCTCTAAAAAAAATAATTGGTTTTTTTTAGTTAGTTTTAGATATTTAATGCAAAAAAAGGATTGCCCAAATCGTGTGTGTCCCAATCATAGTTTACAGGCAACAAACAACACTTCAAACAGGGAGGAGTAATCTAGAAGATTTCTAAGCAAGTGTCTTGGAGTTTTACCCCCCTTTTAGAGCCAATGAAACCATTAGATTTGTGATTTGAGCATCATATTGTTGATTTTGCTAAGATTTCCTCCATAAGGAACTCTTCTTCTTAGCCACAACCCTTCCTCTCTAGTTTAGCTATAAATAAGAGTCATAGGGAGCCATTGAGGGTATTTCGAGCGAGAGAGGAGAGGCCCTTTTTAGGAGTATAGAACAAGAGGGAGTGAGGTAAGAGAAGCGCGAGCACGAGAATTTCTTGTCAAGAAGACAAGGAGGATAGTCCGCAAGCTCTTAAATTCAATTCCTCCATCACTTTAATCCTATTCCTTCCTATGGAAAATCAAGACTCTTCTAGATTTCTCAAAATCTTTGGTGATTACTTTCTCCCCTCCCCCCGATCAAATTCTATCAATTTAAGTACCCCCAAGCTCCTTCACCAAATTCCCTTTTTTGTGGTCTCACGATAAAGACTATGGCTCCAAAGAAGAAAGCTACAAAGGTCACAGAGGCAAGAGTTGCCAATAATGCTGCAAACACAATTACTACAAATGGAATGGCGAGTACGGGGATTACAAATGAAGCCGCGAATACCATCAACCAAGCACCCGTACGGATTTTTAGATACTAAGTTTCTTAAATTTCATCAATAGGCAACAGAAGATGCATGCAAAAAATAAGATTTTATTCGATTCATGCATATAATTTCTTTGAGGAATTCTTAACCGCGAATTCTAAGGGTTACTTGGGTCTGTACAAGATGAACCTATGCGAGTACAAGGAATGTACTGTGTCCCTAAAAGATTTAATATTTCTTATTTTTATGTTGATCAAATGAAATCTTTGAATCACAAATGCTAATCCTCGTTATATAAGAGACCTTGAGATGCAATCGCCAAATGATACGGTTTGTAATTAAACTAATCAAGATTTTTTTTAATTGTAGGTAAAGACCCACGAAACTCCAAGGGAGTTATCCTCAAGTATGAAATTCTTGCTTAAATTCAATCTAGACTAATCCCCAAGGAAGAGGGAATCCATGAAGACTATTGAAATGTATTATCAGTTATGCTGATTTGTCTTGAAGTTATTTTTGCCACTTAGGCTGATTTGTCTCAAAGTTATTTTGTCACTTATGCTGAATTGCCTCAATTTTATTATTTTTGGGAAGAAAAGATTTGTTTTGAAAATAAACTTATTAAGAGTTTATGTTTAATGTATTCGAAATAAGGTGTTTGTGATTGTAAGCTAGGTATTGATCTTTCCTAAAATCATTGGATGACTGAGTACAAATCACCAACTGAGGCAGTATTCTGGTGAACACAGAACGCGAACTGAGGCAGTGTTCTTCATGGCGCTAAACCTCCCCAAGGCTAGCATGAATAAAGCCTACTCCAAGGGATTTTTCTTTTTCTTTTTGTTTCGCATTAGTGAGTTTAGACCAATCATAACGCGAAAGGTCTTGTTGTATTAGGGAATTCTAGTCAGCACAAGAGGAGGTGAGGATACCAGGGGACTCTAGTCATAAACTCCTTAGGCTCTTATGAACTCTCAACTACCCTTCGATTTCAAGACTATGCTCTGGAAGTTCCAATACTACTTGGGGAACGGAACTTTGAGAGAATAATGCTTCGGACAGAAAGCATTGTAAAAGTCATTTTTGTGAAAGAAACTATTAAACACAATATTAGTGAGTTTGGGAATCTCCCAATTCCCATTTTTTGAATACTAAAAAGGTGGCACCCGGATAACATGCCCATAAGTTTCTCAAAACCATATGATGTGACTTATTATTGGAAAGCACTTGAAAAATGGAATCTATTGAGCTATATATGCTCGATTTGGAGTTATAGTGTTCAAGTTATGACAAATTCAAAGATTTGACCATGTGTCTCAAACTTATGGAAAATTTCCATATTCCCCAATATGGTGTTATTAAGAAGGAATTGCTTTACTCTGTTTTAATTTATGTCCTAAATTAAAGCCGTGTAATGAATTTGTATCAGGAGATAATTCAAGGAATCTGATTTTATATGTTGAACCTAAAGTGGTAGGTAAATAAATAACTAAAACTACTCTCTGGAGGAAAGTGAGAGGATGGGATCTGGACCTATGGCTGGGTAGTCTCGGTAGGCCAAGAGCTTTTCTAAGAAGGAATAAAAAATACACTTGATGGACCATTAGAAACTAGAAAGAGTGGCTCACATCACTTTAGAATCCACTAATATTAATTAGCCGCTAGTAATAGATTAGACCAAGTCGATCCTCGTGGGAGCAAGCAGAACTACCATTATGGGGTAGACTCAAGCAAGCCTAGCTAGCAAACTCAGAGGGTTTTATCAAAATCCCAGATGACGCTTCCTAGGACATCTCTTGATGGTCTACTAAGAATGTACCGCCAAGGAATAGCTCGGGTGGCACATTGCAATTCGTATCAGAGCGCATGTTGATGTAAGACACGGCACAAGTAAATAAAACTAGTTATATTTATTTCATTTTTTAAACATTTCCTTAAGTGGTGAAATCTTCTCTTGTTGATATATATTCTTGATTTCTAGTAGCAGAAAGACAAAGATTGGGAATGATTCTTGATTTTTCAAGTTATTTTTATGTCAATGCACTCCTCTACTTTAGCTAGAGATACCAGATGATGCAGATATTAGATCAGATATACAATCCTTCACCCCTGTATTATGGAGGGCAATGGATGTTAAGCAGAGGATATGTTACATTGACGCAAGATATCTTGCTTACCTCCAAAATAATTTAAAGAGATTAAGGTGGATGGAATCCCATAAGGTTGCCAAGATTTATCTCTTTTATGAGGCCACAATAAACTTAAACATGTTCACTAGAGGGTGACAGGTCAAACTCAATCGGTACATCTATGAGGAGGTTACAAGAGTTATACCAGCTGATCGAGTCATGGTTGTAGAATGCTCTAGTTGCTGCAACTACAAGAAACATGGATTAATTGACCTTCCTCTGAAATATAGATTTTTGGATATCTATTCTCAGAATCCTAATTACTATGCGATGGATGTATTACAATGTCATGCTTAGATTATGGTAGGAAAATCTTTTCTAAGAATAATATGAGCTTCCGAACTACTCAAATAATGTATTCCCTTCCTCTTGACATAAAAAATTGTTTTTTTCTATCCATTTGTCTCCTTAATAAATCAAAATAGTAGATAGACTTTTTTTAAAACTTTCTTTTGAAGTATAAACCTTGATCATTGTTCAAAAGGACAAGTAGTACATAATTTCCCTCCTAAATTAATGAGATAGAGTGAGAAAGTGAACATATTTTTTTTCTGAATATGTTTGGAAAGAAAATTGACCATAAAATTGCATAATCTTCACAACGTCACCCCGAATCTCAATACTATGGAAGCCTAAGAGAAGAATTTTATTCTCAAGCAGTACAAGCCACCGGAGTTTGATGATTAAGGAAGGGACATTCCAACTAAAGCAAAAACATGGATAGAATCTATAGAAGACTATTTCATTGCTGTAGGGACTACATCGTCAAATCAAGCCATGATTGCCAAACTAAAACTCACAGGAGATGCCCCTCTTTGGTGGAAACAATGATGCAAGGACCAAAGAATGCCTGAAGGTGCTATCACTTGGGACAAAATTAAGAATGTGGTACATGGGAGATATCTTCCTCCCACATATCAAGCCCAGAAGATGAATGAGTTCTTCAAACTAAAGTAGCTAACCCTAAGCCTAGAAGCCTACTACTCCAAATTCGTAACACTGCTAAAAAATGCACCGACAATGGATGTTTCACAAAAGCAAGTATCCAAATTTTGCAATGGTCTAAACCCACCCCTGAATACATATCTTGAATCAATGAGACCATCATATTTACAAGATGCATCTCCAATAGTTCAGGAGATCGAACAAAGTCCAAAAAATGCAAAAATTTGGAATAGAAAGAGTCAAAATAAGTGCAACTTCTAAGGTTATTCAAAAAGAGCCCAAGAACAATACCAACCAAACAAGACGAAGAAGGCCAAATTAAATGTAGTGGGAAGCTTTATAACCACAGGAAGGAGCAATGAGACTCCAAGGTGTTTCTATTGCAAAGAACCAGGACATTTCAAGAGGCAGTGCCCGAAAGCTGGCCAAGGTCAGTTTTGCATGCAAAGCCAAGATGCCAAGGGAAAGGTTGGTGGAATAAACCTTAAGGGAAGATAGTAATGATAAATATCACACAATGGAATTTGATATGGAAAGAGCTAGATTATATGCCACTCTCAATAAGAAGGGTCCAAATTTCCAATTGTGAGTAATTCAAACACTAGCAAATTATCAAGGTAAACCCTTTCAAATTTTAATCGATTATGGAAGTACCCACTCTTTTGTATCACCAAAATGTGCAAAAAGGCTAGACATAAGCACTATTCTTGCACCTAAAATGCTTGTGGAATTAGAAAATGGTAAAGAAGTCCAATCAACACAACAAACTAGCAGGGTAGAATTTAGCTTGGGTGGCAATTCTTCCAAAATGAACTTCCAAATTATGAACCTCAGGGCTTATGAGTGTTTGCTAGGAATGGATTGGTTAATTCCAAATAATGCCCATATCCATTATGAAAAGGACCAAATTATATTCCAAAATTCAAAGGGAGAACAAGTAACCACTCAAGGAGAAGTAGAAAACCCTAAGGTTTAGCTGGCTAAAGCCTTTCAAATAGCAAAGGGATTGAAGAAAGGATCACCCATCTATCTAATTAAACTCAGCAAGGCTGAGCAGGATAGTGAAGCCAAGGATCAACCATCTTGGCTAAAAGAATATATGGATGTTTTTCTAAAAGACTTGATAGAGCTCCCACCCGCAAGGGAAGTAGATCATGAAATTCAACTCATTCCAAGCGCTACCCCCATCGCCAAACGACCTAACTGAATATCATGTCTTGAGGCCATTGAGCTGAAAGAACAACTCAAGTAGCTATTAGACCATGGATACATTTGGCCAAGTAATTCACCATGGGGAGCCCCAATTTTATTTTAGAAAAAGAAATACGAAATATTGCACCTTTGTATCAATTATCGTGGATTAAACCAAGTGACAATGAAAAACAAATATCCAATTCCCAGGATAGATGAGTTGCTTGATCGACTCCAGGGAGCAAAGATCTTTTCAAAGATCATCAGGATATTATCAAATAATAATTATGGAGGAAGAAATCCCTAAAATGGATTTTAACACAAGGTACGGTCATTATGAGTTTATTGTGATGTCATTTGGGTTAACAAATGCTCCTTCCACCTTCAATAGGTTGATGCAAGACAATTTCCAACCATACCTTGATGACGTTGTTCTCATCTTCTTTGATGATATCTTAACATATTCCAAGAATGAAGAAGACCATGAATCACAACTACGAACATATCTTGAAACAATGAGATCCCACAAACTGTATGCTAAAAAGAAGAAATGTGCTTCCTTCAAAAAGAAGATTGAATATCTAGGATTCATAGTATCGATAGATGGCATTTCAGTGGATCCTACCAAGGTCCAAGATATACAAGACTAGCCACCCCCAATAATGGTCAAGGAAGTGCAAAGCTTTATAGGGCTAACGGGTTGATATAGAGTCTTGATTAAAGACTATGCCTCAATCACTGCACCTCTCACCGACCTTCTCAAAAAGCAGGTCTCCATTACATGGACATCTACAGAAAAATCTAGCTTTGAGAAGCTTAAGCAAATTTTAGTAACTGCCCCTATCCTAAGGCTACCTGACCTCAACAAAGAATTTGAAGTTATAACTAATGCAAGCTCTCTTGCTTTGGGATGTGTGCTTATGCAAGAAGGATATCCATTAGCCTATGCTTCAAGAAAATTAAAGATCCACAAAAGAAACTATGCCACACATGATTTAGAATTACTTGTTGTAATTCATGCCTTTAAACTATGGAGACATTACTTGGTAATAAATTTTCTTTAGTCACTGATCATAAGGGCCTAAAGTGGATTTTTACTCAACTAGATCTCAATATGAGACTGACGATGGATTGAGACCTTGCAAGAATTTAACTTTGAAATAAAGTATAGACCAGGCAAGGAGAATGTGATTGCAAATGCCCTAATCCATAAATCATTCATTAATGCTGTAATCCTAAAAAAACCCTCTAAAGCTGGAACTCTTTCCACAATGATTTCAATGCCCAGTAACCCTCTCCTAGAAATGTCTAAAGAAGAGGCGGAGAAGGATCCAAGCTATCAAGACTTGTTAAGAGAAATTTTCGTCAAGGATTCAAATCCAAAACTCAAGACTAAGTATCAAGATTTTTCCATAAATAAGGATCTTGCCTATTACAGGACAAGACTATGTATTCCTGCAAGTCAGAAACTCAAAAGGAAAATACTCTGGAAAGCTCATGATTCCCCATTTTTAGGTCATCTTGGTTATGCGTAGACTCTTAAAATAGTTAGAAGAAGCTTCTACTGAGAAAGACTCAAGGGTGAT
Organism: Lygodium microphyllum; assembly: GCF_053477565.2. Taxonomy (NCBI): domain Eukaryota; kingdom Viridiplantae; phylum Streptophyta; class Polypodiopsida; order Schizaeales; family Lygodiaceae; genus Lygodium; species Lygodium microphyllum. The sequence goes on along the minus strand of NC_141139.1, from coordinate 41,474,750 downwards.
GTACTTAAGTATGTCACCAAATGCCTAAACTGCCAATGAATGAAGGCCAAGTGTGTCAAGATGCCAGAAAAACTTCAAGAACTTGACATCCCTCAAACGAAATGGGAGTATATCAGCATGGACTTCATAGTTGGATTACCCCTTGTACAAGGAGGATATAACTCCATAGTGGTAGTCATTGATATGCTGACAAAAGTTGCGCATCTTATTCCTATAAAAACCAATTACAAGGCTTCTGATATTGCCAGGATTTTCATTAAGGAAATTTTTAGGTTACATGGATTACCCCAAAGAATCATTCGTGATCGTGATTCTCTCTTCACCTCAAACTTTTGGAAGAGTTTGTTCGAAGATCTAGGAACCCATCTTTACTTGAGTGCTACTTACCATCCCCAAACTGATGGTCAAACAGAGCAGGTCAACCAAGTTATTGAGGACATACTAAGGGCTTATTATAATAGGGAACCCAAACGGTGGATCCAACACCTACCCTTAGTTGAATTTGCTACAATACATCATACCATCAAAGTATTCAAATGACTCCATTTCAGGCACTATATGGGCAGGATTGTCTTACCCCATTAAATTTTTCCAATCCTATGCTATGGGTAGAAGCATCTAGGTAAATGCTAGAAGAAATGGATCAAAAAGAATCCCAAGGATGGAGAGAAGGAATATGCCGATCAACAAAGGCAAGAATGCATCTTCAAAGAAGGTGACATGTTTTTCTTATGAGTTCGCCCAAAGAAAAAGTTCCTTATCTTTGGGGGGGAATTCAATAAGCTAAGTCCTAGGTATTGTGGGGCATATAAGATGCTAAAGTGTATAGGGCCAAATGCCTACAAGTTGCAACTCCCTAACAACTTAAAAGTACATAATGTATTTCATGTCAATCTATTGAAAGCATATGTCACTAACCCAAACCATGTACTTAACGACCAACAAATTGTAATGCCAAGTCAGGAAGTCCTCAAACTTCAACTAGAAAAGATACTTGCCATGCAAGACAAGACTCTAAGAAGCAAAACCCTTAGAGAATATCTCGTCGAGTGAAAAGACTACCCTAAAGAGGATGCAACTTGGATTGATCATGAATCGCTATGTAACCAATATCCCCAATTTCATTCGAGATGAGGACATCTTGATTCCTCTAAGGGGAAGAGGACTTGATATCTTGACTTTAATTTAAAATTTTTCCAACTTCTCACAAAATGGGCTTTAAGAACTCTAAAATTATTAAATAGAGAAGATCTTGAGCAAAAAGACCTGAGGATCGTAACCCGGATTGACAAGGACTGTAGCCACCCATCATGGAAGTCACCATGTGAATGAGAATTATGAGCCATATTAGTCATTAGTGTCAATGTGTATAATATAGATGGTCCCATAATATTAGATTTTTAGGAAAGGCTAGCATATTTTAGATATTATTTATTGTAAATATCCTAAAAATACATGAAAATTTCTAGAACAGGATGTCATGCTTTTTTTTAAAAAAAGTAGGTGTTTTTTTTCATCCAATTTTGGAGATTTAATGCAAAAAAAAGGATTGGCAAAATCGTCCTTGTCCCAATCACAATTTACAGGTAGCAAACAACACTTCGAACAAGGAGAAGAAGGAGTGATCTAGAAGATTTTTAAACAAGTGTATTAGGGTTTTCTCCCTCTTTTGGAGCTAGCAAAACCATCAGATTTGTGATTTGAGTATCAAATTTTTTATTTTGCCAAGATCCCCTCCATAAAGAACTCTTCTTCTTAGTCACAACCCTTCCTCTCTAATTTAGCTATAAATAAGAGGCATGGGGAGCCATTGAGAGTAATTTGAGCAAGAGGGAAGACACCCTTCTCAAGAGTATACAACAAGAGGGAGTGAGGCAAGAGAAATGCAAGCACGGGAATTTCTTATCAAGAAGACAAGGAGGATACTCCGTGAGCTCTCAAATTCAATTTCTCCATCCCTTCTATTCTATTCCTTCCTATGGAATCAAGACTCTTCTTGATTTTTCAAAATATTTGGTGATTGCTTCCCCACCCCCCACCCCCCATCCCCTTGGTCAATCAAAATTCCGTCAATCTAATTACCCCCAAGCTCCTTCGCCAAATTCCCTTTTTTGTGATCTCGCAATAAAGATTATGGCCCAAAGAAGAAAGCTATGAAGGTCGCAGAGGCAAGAGTTGCCAATAACACTATGAACACAATTACTAAAAATGGAATGTCGAGTACGGGGATTACAAATGAAGCCTCAAATACCATCAACCAAGCACCCATCACACATTTTCAGATACCAAGTTTCTTAAATTCCATCAATAGGTAACAGAAGCTGCATGCGAAAAATAAGATTCTATTTGATTCATGCATATAATTTCTTTGAGGAATTTTTAAGCACGAATTCCAAGGGTTAACTTGGATCTGTAAAAGATGAACCTATGTGAGTACAAGGAAGATATTGTGTCCCTAAAAGATTTAATATTTTTTATTTTTGTGTTGATCAAATGAAATCTCTGAATCACAAATGCTAATCATTGGTATATAAGAGACCTTGAGATGCAATTGCTAAATGATACTATTTGTAATTAAACTAATCAAGGTTTTTTCAAATTACAGGTAAAGACCCACGAAACTCCAAGGGAGTTATCTTCAAGTATGAAATTCTTTCTTAAATTCAATCCAAACTAATCCCCAAGGAAGAGGGAATCTAGGAAGATTATTGAAAGGTATTACCACTTATGCTGATTTGTATCAAAGTTATTTTTGCCACTAAGTTATTTTGCTACTTAGGTTGATTTGTCTCGAAGTTATTTTGTCACTTATAGTTATTTTACCACTTATGCTAAATTTCCTCAATGTTATTATTTTTGGAATGAAAGGATTTTTTTTGGAAATAAAAATTTTAAGAGTTTATATATAATACATTTGAAATAAGATGTTTGTGATTATAAGCTAGGTACTGATCTTTACTAAAATCATCAGGCCAAAAGATGGATGACTAAGTACAGATCGCCAATTGAGATAGTATTCTGGTGAACACAGAACACCGACTGAGGCAGTGTTCTTCATGGCGCGAGACCTCTCCAAGGCTAGCGTGAATAAAGCCTACTTCAAGGGTTTTTTCTTTTTTTTTCTCATTAGTGAAGTTAAACCAATCATGACGCGAAAGGTCTTGTCATATAGGGAACTCTGGTCGGTAGGAGGAGGTGAGGATACCAAGGGGCTCTCGTCATAAACTCCTTAGGCTCTTACAAACAAACAACCACCCTTCAATTTCTAGACTGTGTTTTGGAAGTTCCAATACTAGTTGGGGAACAAAACTTGGAGAGAATAATACTTTGAATAGAAGACATTGTAAAAGTCATTTTTCTGAAAGGAACTATTAAGAAGGAATTGCTTTACTCAGTTTTTGTGCCGTAAATTAAAGGCATGTAACGAATTTTTATCAAGAGATAATTCAAGGAATCTACACAATTGACCTCTTAAACAATAGACCTCCAACTTTCTCATGAATCACAAATTTGCTAAAGTATGTGTGCAAGGGTGAAAATGGGTTGCTTAGTTACACTAGGCAACCCAATGATCAGGCATTCAAAGTATTTACAACTTGCCAAGCAACCATAAAAATTGCCATGATGTGATCGCTACACATCAACTTCATATACAACAGCTCATAGGACAAGTGGTACAACTAAATGACACTATAATTCAACAAAACAATAAAATTATTTCAATGCAAAACATTATCCATGACATTGGTATCTCATATGAGGAGGCAAAGGCACAATTGGATGAAATATCAACAGTAAGCTAACACAGGAGTGCAAATGAAAGAAAAAGCCAATCAATGAGTTAATTGTGAATAGTGGCCAGTGGAAGCGATGTATCAAAGCATGTAAGGTAGCTCAGAAATAGAGTCTAGGTGAGGGTGAGGTTGGATCATGTATTAGTAAATTGCTGAAGGAAAGTACATTGAAAAACGCTTTGAGCAATCCTAACTTTAAGGTTGTGAAGGAAAAGGTGATTGAGTGCACATTAAAAGATGTGTCAAATGAGTTCTCAGCTATGGATGCACAATCTATTTGTGACAAGGCCGATATTAGCACAAGGACTTACTCAAAGATATTCAAAGGTGTGAAGGCTGGGTCTGCTCGTGTGCAGAAGAGAAATAGAATCGTGCCTCTTCCTCAACCTTAAAAGTTAATAGAGGCTTGATGGCAACTTAACAGTTTGTTATAAAATTAGATGAAAGTGAGGTCATCAAAGGAGTAAAGCTTGAAAGAGTTAGTGTAACTCTGATGAATAGAGATTTACAATTCGACAAGAACAACCCAAGGAACTTTAGTATTCAATCCAAGTACCATGTGTGGTAGCTCGCTACATTTGAAGTTCCTAAGGAAACATTTGAGGTGATGTAGGTGTTCTTTATGCACACAAGCATTCCAAGTATCATCGATCATTAGGAACATGGTGAGATACTCTCAGTTGAAGGGTATGGTCAATACTTAGTTGAATGGCATCTTGCAAGAGACTTGAAAAATTTAAAATGCATGTGTGGAATCTCCAATGGTGCAAATACAAAGAATCCATGCCTATATTGCTTGACAAAGAGGGTGGAAGGAAAGAACAGAAAGAAGAACTGGCAAAGGGATGACAAGTGCTACACCGATGCGCAATAGAGAAGATCCCACTTGGAAGCCCATCTCAACATTCCATTGGATCGTATTCACATTTATTCATTGCATGCTTTTTTCAGAATCAAGGAGAAACTTGTATATGAATTCATTTTATTTGCTTATAGGATGCAACCAGAAAAAGAAGCCATTGCAACATGTAGGAATGTGGAGTGAGTGCTATCAGAAATTGAGCTACACAAGCATCAAGTGACAATTGAAAAATATGAGAAGAGATTAGGAAAATTTAGTGACTTTCCAAAAAAGCACTCATCAATGAGGAAGAGAATGTCATGGTACGTAGGCCGTAGGACTACGATGGGTGAAAAAAGTTACATTTTGCAGTTCCTGATTGAAGTAATGGAGGAAAAACAAGGTTGGCCAAAGCTAAGGTTTGGATAAGTCTTAACAAATTGGCTCCCTTACTTTGCAAGTTGGTGTTTAACAATGAAGATAAAAAAGAATTTATCAATGTTGTGCATAGCTTCTACAAAAACATGGTGGAAGCATGAGGCAAAAGCTCTATCACACATTACATGGTGTGTACTAAGTTAATATTTTAAAATTATATGAATTGTTTAAACTATTGAGTATAGTTTTACTCATGTGTGATATGTGACTTTGTATCATATCCTTGAGGCACATGGGCCATACTTTGCAGAAAAGGGAAGCCTCTGAATTTGGTCCACACAAGGGATGGAAAATTCACATTCGATCATGATAGAGGGGTGAATGGTAGCAATCCAATGATCCAATTGCTATCTTGGTGTTATAGGATTATAGTAGTAGATAAAGCTAAACTCTTGCAAAAGAGAGCAAATGAAAGCACTGATGAATCCGCTGCAGACATGATGGAATCACGTTGTGGCACTAAAAGAGTGCGTTATGAAGCCTCAAGTTCCAAAGAAAACCATGCCAAGTGGCTAGAAACAAGGCTTCGACAAGGCAGAAAATGGGTTTGAAGAGAGCTAAGATAGTAAGATAAACAATGTGTTTAGTGTGAATGCAATTCATAGTTTAAGAGAGAAAGAGAGAGTGTGCATCTATGTGAATGAGTCTTACAGTTTAGGGTTATATAAAAGAGGGTTTCACTTTCTATCTTATTCATTGAGTTCTCACATATCTTGTGTAGGAAATATGGCTAGGTCTAAGGTAGATGCAAATAAACTTCTGCTCAGACCCCCATATCATGTTCAGCCCCTTGGAGCATCTACTACCTCAGATGCACCCCCTTCTCAACCTAACCCACCTTCCTCAAGCCGCCCTCACAAGGGTCCTCTTCAACATCCCAACAAGAAACGCAAGTGGAAGCTAGGTACATTGGTCTTGAGAGAAATTAGGAGATATCAATGCTCTTTTGATCTCATCATTCCGAAGGTGAGCTTCTCGAGACTTGTTCGTGAGATTGTGCAAGACCTCTATCGCACAGAAAACAAGAGGTGGTTTTTTGCACAAGATCAGGATAGATCTGATCACTTCACAAAAGAATGTCTTCATGCTCTACAGTGTGCTGTAGAGGCCTTTTTAGTTGACTTGATGATTAATGCTCAGGGTTGTGCAATACATGCAAAGCGCATCACTATAACTCCCAAGGACTATCAACTTGTAAGAAATATTCAAGCCATGAAGAATGCATTCGTTCCAATGGAATGAACACAGTTTGTAATGTTATCTTTTTTGGCATAGTATTATCCTCGTGCATTGGATATATGACTATGTCCCAGTGCAAAACTATTGTATGTGTCCTTAAAATATGAATTAAATTTTTACTCTTGTCCTTCACTCTCAACTTTGACTATGCATCTTCGTTGTATTTTCAATTCTTACTTACAGTTTTTGTTAGCATTGTCAATTTCAATAGGAAAAACATTAAAAAATGTGCCATTTCTTGTTGTAGACTTTACTCCTGATGCCTCTGTATAGTCGATCTGGTGCAAAGTTTCTAAGGGCCAGTAGTTGCGATGTTGATTTTTCAATTATCAATCCATCCATAATTTTGGTGTGGGATAATTTTTAAAATACTAAACTTTATCGAAATGTGACGAAACTTCATGTACACTCGTTAGGTGGCCAAGAGTCCAATTTTTTTTTTTTTAAACCCTGCAGACCCCTGGCTGGCATATGGAGCCACTTTCATGGTAGGAATCCGTGATGCTTTTGTCAGCTAAATTTTTGTCTTACCAGCCTCTCCTTGAGTTGTAACTAGTTCCCCTTTAGAATTTCAAAAGGAGACTTGGCCCTTTCCACAGTGAATGTGGGTATCATTGGGTATTAGCCAATCCATTCCGAGCAAAGATTCGTGGATACCTAGGTTCATTACCCTGAATCTGACCAAAGTCCACCCAGTAGGAATTTCACCTTAGCAATTTGCCTGGTACAGGAGACCTCACGACCATTTGCTAATTCCACAAGTAAGGTAGGTGCATCTATTGTGACTATTCCTAATCTTTTTGCATAGACTGGTGAAATGAGGGAATGTGTACTACCACAATCAATCAAGGTTTTGAAGATTTTACCTTGATAATCCGATGGAGTTTGAATCACTGAGAATTGGTGATTCGGGCCTTTCTTGTGAAGAGCGGCATGAACCGTTGCCCTCTCAATGTCAGCTTCCATGGATGGATCTTCTTCATCACCCAGCTCCTTGTTGGCAACAGTGGCGATTCTCCCTCTGGCCATGATAGTGGCTCCTTGGCCATGGACAGCTCCTTGGAATGGCCCCTGGCATTGTCCTCTGCTAAGCTTGGAACACTACCTTTTGAAGTGACTAGGATTGTTGCAATGAAAGAAACGGAGATTGCGGTCATTACCTTATGTAGGAATGAAGTTGTTGACAACGTTGGTCTTAGCTTTCTTCCTTTGTCTCTAATTTTGGCCCTGCACTCTCTTAGCCTGAGACCTATACATTCCCTTGTTGTGATCCCTGTAAGACCAAGTCTTGTAATTCCTTGGCTTGGTCTTCACCTCCTGTATTATTGGTGCAGCTCGAATGAGTGCGTCTTGTAGGTCCATTGGGCGCATTGATTCCAAGCGGGTGTTTATAGGTAGATTTAACCCAACACAAAACTTTGACACCTGTTGTGTCATATCTATTTGTGGCGCACACTTTAAGAGAGAGACAAACTTTGAATAATATGCATCTAGGGATAGTCCAAGCTGCTTTAATTCATAGAATTCGTTCATCTTCTGTGTGCGGTAGGCAGGTGGTAGATATCTCTCTCGCACAGCTTTTTTAAGCTTCTCCCAAGTGTCTGTCCCTTCCAAGATCCCTTGGTCTTTGCACCATTGTTTCCACCAAAGTCTTTCTTTGCTGGTAAGCTTCAAGAAAAGTTCTTGGCTAACCAGAGTCCCGATTTATGCTGTTTTAGGGGAACGGAATGGGACTATGCCTTACGGGCAAAGAGGTCGAGCTTCGCATCCCTCTCGTTTCCCATTCTCCTTGAACCAAGTGCAGTATAAATCCGCTTCGACCCTGATGTTTCTACTCAAAGTGGTTCGTTTGGGGGGGCTGGATGCTAGCTACTTCCTAGAAACAAACCCTGATTCAGGTCGGTCCTAAGTGGGAATGACTAGATGCTTCCACTTCATGGCAGACTCGGGAAGACCTTGATCGCAAACCCCGTGGCATTCCTTGTGAGCCGGGCGGCGCTTTCTAGACTCTCTTTCCGATGGGCTGCTAAGACATGTCCTACAAGTGGACAGGGGGGCATGTTATAGTTGAGCATAGAGGTCCCCCTACTAGAACCTTAGAGCTAGAGTCAGATCCATTTTTTGGTCTAGAAAAACTCATAAGATTTTCTACTGGAAATGGATTGAGACAGATGTGCAGGATTTTTTTCCTCAATGCTTAGAGTATTAATAAAACAAGGATTCTTCAAGCTCTTTCTTGATGGACTATTATAGCCATTACCCATTCCTATTAGTAAATGGACCAAAATATCCATGGATTTCATTATAGGACTTCAAACTACTAAACATGTAAGGAATGGTATCTTTGGTATTATTGACCAACTTACAAAATTTGCTCATTTTCTTCTAACTAAGATCCAATATTCAACCAAACAAGTAGTAGAGAAATTTATGGAGGGGGTTCTTAAATTACATGCTATACCCATGAAGATTATTTTTGATAGAGATTCCAAGTCTATGGGAAACTTTTGGAATAGTTTGTTTAAGTCTATGGACACTCTACTAACTCCTAGTACCACCTACCATCCCAACCAGATGGATAGACACAAGATGAATAAATGGCTTGAAGTTTATTTGAGAAACTATTATTATAATACACAATCTAGTTGGGACCATTGGCTTCAACCTGCTGAGTTTTGCTATAATAATACTCATCACTTGAGTATTAGAATGTCACTCTTTGAGTCTCTATATGGATACAAGGTCCAAGTACCTTCAACACTATTTCATGATGATGTTAATCCTCAAGATAAAGATGAACTTGTGCGCATGGAATCTCTTATGAAACAATGTCAATAGAATATTAGAAAAGCCCAATGCATAATGAAGTCTTATGCGAATGATAAAAGGAGGCATGTGGAGTTCCATGTTGGAGATTGGATATTTCTAAAAGTACCCAAGTCTTGTCATGCATAACTCAAAGGAGGTAAGAATAAATTAACCCATCACTTCTTTGGTCCATGTCAAGTGCTTCAAAGGGTTTGAGATCTTGCTTATAGATTTTAACTACCTTCTACTACCTGCATCCATGATATTTTTCATGTTTCTTAGCGAAAACCTTATGTTGGATCTGAAATTCAAGTGCTTGAGGAATTACCATCCATTGATGAGGATGGGTTAATCATATATGAACCCAAAAAGATTATTGTCAAGCATGAGAAAGTTCTTTGTAATCATTCTCTCATTAAATATCTCATGAAATGGAAGGGTTTACCATCAACGGAGTCTACTTCTTTACAACCATTCACCTTAGCTTCTTCAAGAGGACTCTTAACTTCAATATAGGAAAACAACTTGCTATATTAAATTTTTGCAATGAAAATAATGATCATGACTCCATCAACTTTGGTTTTTTATTGTCTAGATGAGTACGTGGAGTGTCTTCTATCTTTAGACACTTCATTTGTCTTATTTAGAGTTGTACATCCAAAGTTATGGCCATTTTTATCTTGCAACCATGTTTTGGATAGCACTTGGATATTTTTACAAAGTATCATATTTGTGACTCTTCATTTCTTGGAGGATACTTCACCATCCTTGATTTTATTCATCAAGCTTCCTTGTTTTCAAGATTTGATGAGATTCCTTTGGTTGTGTCATTTATTTCTTCCAAGCTTTGAAGACAAAGCTACTTCAAGAGGGGATGGTCTATAATGAAGAAAATTTCCTTGCCAAGGATTATTTGGAGGAACATTATTGATTAGAAGGGAGATAATTGTGCTCAATGGGAGAAAGACTTAGAATATTGTGGGAGGAGTATAAAAGGAGCCTTGATGACATTGTAAATTTGTTTTGCTCATTTGATAATTTAATAAGCACTTTCAACTTAGCTCTAGTTTTAGCATTAGTTTTCACTTGTATTTTCTTATAGCTACCATGGCTCCATTGTGCTATGGATTAATGGAAGAATTTCTCCATGGCATGGTCATGTTTAGCATTTTTTATTTAGTTTCTATGTGTCATGGAATTAACTATTGGTGTAATATCAATTAGAGTAGCCTTTTTTATAGTCAATCTAAGGTAGCATAATGTACCCATTGTGCTACTCTTCTACTAATGTAAGGACAATAATTATGACTTGTTTCAATAAAGCCTAAGTATCATCATGCTCAACTTTCCATTGAAAATTTGACAATTAGCTATATCACTAATAGACTCTTGCATCACTAAAGATGAGCATAAGCAATTGAAATTAAATTTGACACTAGGAAAAGACAAGAAATTAAAATGAGACACCTAACATCAAGACCACAAGAAAGGAATAGTGTAGTCATGTTTACAAGAGAAATTATTGACTCTAGAACTTTACATCTTGTTGATATGATGCCAAAAACATTCCACAGTAAAATACAAGGCCTAGAGCATGGAATAGCCTCATGTAGCCTTAATTTTTAGAGCCCAATCAAGAAATAGAGGAAGGAGAAACTTTAGCCTAAAAGCACTAAAACAAATTCTAAGAAATATCAGTAAAAGACAAAACCTACTCTTGCTTAAAATGCAAAGAGAGAAGATCCAAGAAAAGCAAAAACAATAGTACAAAAGAGATTGTTTATAGAATGCAAGGTAAACTTATGCACCTCACAAACTGATTTTTAATCTAAATTGTCAAATTACTACTTGTGGTATGGCTACTTTTGCTTATGAATATTTTATTAACCCTGGATTCATGCTTACGATAGCTAAACAAGGAAAATGATATTATAAAAAATACCATTGGGATCCTCACACTGACAAGTCATAAGCATATCTAAGGATGCCCAAAAACCATATTGGGGAACAAGGGTCTCCATTGTAAAAGGTATGAGTGGTTTTGAGACTCATCAAGTACCTTGTAAGAAAAAGGGTTAAGTGGTAGTACCTTGATGATATAAAATGGCTCTTGATGTACACAAGAGCTTAGTGGGTCTCTCAATTCTTAAATCTTGTATGGCTATCAAAAGAGTGCAATCATATTAGCCAAACCTTTTAGTGGGGCTCTCAATTCTTAAATCTCATGTGGCTATTAAAATAGTGCAATCATATACAGCCTAGCCTTTTAGGTTATAAGGCCCCATCCTAGGCATGATAGATATAGATGGAAGAAAGAAATATGAAAACAAGAACTTTCAAATATACTATAGAAAATAAGAAATAGATAGACCCAACAAGCAATTGTATTACTCTTCTGCAGATTTGCAATAAATTCTTTCAAGCTGAGTATACTGCCCTCATACTGCCCCAAAGATGATAGCCTAAGCAAACTTTGTTTGAGATGATATCTCAGCACCACTCTTTCCATTGAGGGAGATTGCAACAAGAAGTACAAAGAAAAACTTTTTTTCATCACCTATAGTAGTAGTAAAGAAATCTTCAGATCTCTTCCAAAATCTACCTTTTACAGGCAAGCCTTTGTGGACTAATGGCACCCATAAATAGATCGAATCACTTATCTTTTATTTAAACCCTATTAATTACATCAATAAATCATTTATTTATTTACTCAAGCTTGTAACAATGGTTGGATCTCTATTTATAACAATTTATAGTAGTTCAAGGTTGCTTTTTACTATTTCTTTTCATGCTTTTTGCCTTTTTAACTCTTGCCTTTTGCGTTTCCTATATTTGATTTTTTTGTTCTTTGCTACAACTTTTTGCAACCATGACTTTCACACATTAACTTAGAATAGAGCCATTGGGACACTCAAATTGAAGAGAATAGACCTAGTTGACATGTCAAAAATGTCACAATTGTGAAAATCCTTTCAAAATAGAAAAAAAATTGTAAGTGAGTCAGCTTTTGATATTTTTTTGGCTTGAAAGACTTGTACCACTCAAAATAAATCCTGGCACACTAGTAATTGTCTCTCATAATTTAATTTTGGTTACTTACATATTGAACATATGAATTGGTACTTTACACTATGTCATTCACTTTCTTACTCTTGATCTCAATGTATGGTCCAAACTACCTCTTGGATACCTTCCTAAGTTTGATATACTGATTACCATGACCAATATCAAATACTAACACCCAATCACCCTCTTGAATAATCATGGGTCTCAATCTATGTCTCCTATCACAAATTGCTCTTTGTTTTTTAGTCTTGCCTCGTTCAATCTCTGCACTGCAATCTCGTCTCTAACTGTTGAATCTTAATAGCTAAGAGCTCTTTTTTGGTCAAACCTTCTTTCGATGGAATCATGCTCCATGTAGTGGTCACTATCTCTATAGGCATCATTGACTTTTTCCCATACATGAAAATTCTATAGTGCTTGGAGGGAAGGGTCAATGGATCCTTTTGTTTGCCTCCTTTTAGCAAGCGTCATACATCTATGCCCTTGATAGGTCTATCCTATCTACTTTAGGGCTTCTGAACGAAAAGTGAAACAAAAAATATTGAATCTGTGTCTAAGTACTATTAAAATAATTTACATATTTAAATTTGTTCCAATGATAAGTACGAATTATCTCATTAAATTGGAAATCTAATATTTAATTTATATGTCAATAATTAATGAGTTTATTTATTTTATGTAACATCATGTTAGCATACCCAACTAAAGTGAAATTTCCTTTCCTTTCTCTAGATGGTCTGAGATGCTCCAAAATTTTAATGGTTTTATAAAAAATTGTATTTTGATATTTCTAAGGTATTATTTGTTTTAAGTTTCAATGTATCTAGCTAGATTAGACATCCCTTTTTTTTATCCTATATTTAAAACTTCTTTCTATCATTTCATTCTTTTACTTGTCCAAGAAGAAAAATATACTTTAACTTATCTTACAATAGTAAAGCTACATAGGATGTCTCTTTCCTATAACTGATAATTTTCTTTACTCCAATTATCCTAGATTATTACTTTGTTCTTTTAATGTATCAAAAAATTCTTGACACTATGAAGTAGTAATGAAGGAAAGTATTATTTCCTTTTCCTTTAACTAAACTCAACGAAGAGAGAATTTGGGATTGATTGGCTTTAGTGATGGGACATTGTCAATGATTGCTACTTCATTTGTGGCTCTAGTACATCCAACTCTAGTGCTTTGCTTCATTGGGGCCATTATGGATGGATATCTTCTTGTGCATGATGCTGCTAACTTTTGTGGACTTGGTGTTGTTTCCTAGCTTAAGTAGCTAGGATGGGAATGCTAGAGCCTTTATGAGATAGGGACTTTGAAAGGGAGATGCTAAGGCCATTGCTAAGGATGATAGGGCCTTCAAGAGCTTGAGATGGTAGGACCCTTGGAATGATGGTTTCCAAGATGATTGAGTCAATCCTTCTTCCCTCCCTTTCCCTCTATCTCTTTCTCCTACTCTCTATCTATTTCTCCTACTCTCTATCTCTTCCTCTCTTTATCCAAATCTTCTCTTCATCTCTCAATCTTTTTCTCTTTATTTCACTCTTACTTTTATCTTCTTCTTCTTCTTCCTCTCTCTCTCTCTCTCTCTCTCTCTCTCTCTCTCTCTCTCTCTCTCTCCCCCTCCATCCATCCATCCATCCATCCATCCATCCATCCATCCATCCATCCATCCATCCATCCATCTATCTATCTATCTATCTATCTATCTATCTATCTATCTATCTATCTATCTCTCGCCATCCATCCATCCATCCATCCATCCATCCATCCATCCATCCATCCATCCATCTATCTATCTATCTATCTATCTATCTATCTATCTATCTATCTATCTATCTATCTATATGTATCTATGCTTGGTGGCCAAAGGCTAGCCTTAGGGGTATGGTTTAAGGACTTCATAGCCTTAGAGAATGGTTAATAGCCTTCCCTTTCTCTCTCTACATTATCATCATGGTCACTAAAAGCTCTCTTTCTTTCTCATTGCCCTACAGCAAACATGATCATCTTCCACTTCTGTAGTGATTGGGGGAGGAGGAAACTTCAATTATATAACATGCTTGCCTGAGCTTTCCTTGGTGGTACGTTTTTAGTAGCCCATCAAGAGATGTCCTAGGAAGCACCATCTAGGATTTTGATAAAACCCTTAGAGTTTGCTAACTAGGCTCGCTTGAGTCTATCCCACAGTGGAAGTTCCGGCTACTCCCATGAGGATTGCCTTGAGTTTTCTTGGTCAAATCTATTACTAGCGACAAGTTAGCATTAGCAAGTTCTAAAGTCATGTGAGTAAGGATTTTTGGTTTCTAATGGTCCATCAAGTGCGAATTTTATTCCTTCTTAGGAAAGCTCTCGACTTAGCGAGCCCACCTAGTAATAGGTCTGGATTTGTAGAGGGTCCATTCTCCCACTTCCCTTAAGAGAGTAGTTTTAGTTATCTAATTACCTATCACTTTAGGATCGACATATAAAAGTAGCTTCTTTGAATTATCTCTTGATACAAATTCGTTACACGCCCTTAATTCATGACACAAAAACATGGTAAAGCAAATCCTTCTTAATAGTTCCTTTAAGAAAAATGATCTTTTACAATATTTTCTTATTCAAAGGTACTATCCTCTCCAAGTTCCGTTCCCCAACTAGTATTGGAACTTCCAATTTACAGTTTGGAAATCAAAGGGTAGTTGGTAGTTTGTAAGAGCCTAAGGAGTTAATGACCAGAGCTCCCTAATACCCTCCTCTCCTCTTGCCGACTAGAGTTCCCTATGACAAGACCTTTCACGTCATGATTGTTCTATTCTCACTAATGCAAAACAAAAGACAAAAACCCCTTGGAGTAGGTTTTATTCAGGTTGGCCTTGGAGGTCTAGAGCCGTTAGGAACACTGCCTTAGTCCCGACGTTTTGTGCTCACCGGAATACTACCTTAGGCATCGATCTATACTCAATCATCCATCTTTTAGCCTAATGATTTAGAAAGATTAGTACCTAGCTTGCAATCACAAACATCTTTGTTTCGAATGTATTATACTTAGACTTCTAACAGGTTTGTTTCCAAAATAAATCTTATCTTTCCAAAATTTAATAACATTGGGACAAATTAGCATAAGTGGCAAAATTAGCGTAAATGGCAATACTTAACAGCATTGAGACAAATTAGCATAAGTGGAAAACTAACTTCGAGACAAATCAGCATAAGTGGAGAAATAACTTTGAGAAAAATCATCATAAGTGGCAAAATAACTTCAGAACAAATCAGCATAAGTGGTAATACCTTCCAATAGTCTTCCTTGACTTCCTCTTCCTTGGGGATTAGTTTGGATTAAATTTAGGCAAGAATTTCATACTTGAGGATAACTTGGAGTTTCGTGGGACTTTGCCCACAATAAAAGAAAATCTTGGTTAGTTTAATTATGAACAATATCATTTGAAATTTGCATCTCAAGGTCTCTTATATACCGAGGATTAGCTTTCGTGATTACCCATCAAAGATTTGATTTGATTAACACATAAATAAGAAATATTAAATATTTTAGGGACACAATACCTTCCGCGTACTCACTTAGATTCATCTTGTACAAATCCAAGTTACCTCTTGGAATTGACGGTTAAGAATTCCTCAAGGAAATTATATGCAGGAATCAAATAAAGTCTTATCTTACGCACACAGCTTATGTTGCTTGTTCATGGGATAAAGGCATGCTATAAATTTTTATTAAAGAAATAGTACTTGAAGATCCATGACAGGTGCTTGGTTGATGATATTCACAGCTTCATTTATAATCCCCATACTTGCCATTTCGTTTATAGTGATTGTTTTCGCAATGTTGTTGTGACGCTGCGCGTCCACCATTGCAAACCTGAGGGCAAAGTTTTTCGCCAGGAATTTGAACTCATTACTTAGTGTCATTAGGAACTTGTTTTCCATTGTGGTTGTATTTTTGTTTGTTGTTCACTTTGAATTGTCAGTTTGAAAATTTGATTCCTTGGTTCCATCCTAAATTTTTGGTATTTGTCGCTGAGTAGTACTCAGGCACAAATAGCCCCTGTGTATGTCTGTGTGTGTGGTAGCTCATATGGATGTTTGCTTGTGTATCTACATTGTTTATGTTTCCAAAAACTTCTAAAATGATGACAATGATTTTTAGTGTATGCAGTTTAATGCTAAGACAAACGGGAATGCAAGATTTGTACACGATTCTTACGACCATATGAACTCTTTCTAATCCAAAGTCAAGAGGGCATTACATTCTTGTGTTTGAAGAAATGGCTTTACTGCAAATAGCTTTATTTGCAGTTCTCTTATAACAATGCTAAAGGAGAGAGCTTTATAGTTCTACAGGCAAATGCAAGAGGAAGGGGTCCATAAATTGTTTGTGCTTGCTCTTCAAGCATGTTGTGCTAGTATAAACATGGAAGAATGTTGGATTTTTAGAAATAGTGAAGTCATTACATGCTAATACTTGGAGGATGGGCTTTAGATCAAATGCATTCCTTGGTAGCACAATATGCCAAGGTTTTTAGTATATATAGAGGAGGGTACAAAGAAGCTAAAACTGTTAAAGGTTTCTAAGGGCATATATGCATGCTTGTGAAGAGTATGGAAAATAGCAAAATCCTGAAGTAAACACGAAGATTTTTTATTAAAAGCATACAAAAAGGGGAGAACTATGCTTTTTTTTTCTTAAGGCTGGTTACCATCCTACTATTATCTTAAAGAAGACCAGCGCTGGAAGAGGAGGGGTCCTGGTGTTTGGTTTTGATCATCATCATCAGCTCAGAAAAGCAATAGTTGGCTTTGATCATCGTCATCGTCATCATCATCAGCTCAGAAAAGCAATAGTTGTCAATTGATTAAGGGGAGGGTGTCATGATCATAAGGGGCCACTGATTAGAAAGACACAACATAAGGTGGATGGTGGCCTATCTTCCCTCTATTTCTCAACAACAGAGCCGTCGTGAGTGAAACAAGGAACAATGAGAAAGGAGGACGGCATCAACAGTGCGAGAAGAGAGGGTGAACTAGCAGAAAATCTTGGGTTATTGTGTACAAAAAGAGGAGCACAGAATTATGGGACCGATCTGCTCAGATGATTCACATGCTACACATCTAGCCTTATTGCCCTTATTGCTTTGAATTGCATTGTTGTGATAAAAACTCGCAACAACAAAAGCATTCTAGGCCATCCGTGGTGTGGAGTCAGCCCTGGCATGAACACCAAAGAATAAAAGGCTCATCATCATCTAGCATTATTGCCCTTATTGACTACGATGAAGATACCTTTAGACCTTGTCTGGGCGTGTATGCTTCCGTAGGGAGCTATTAATTCGGTTGCCCATATGATGAATGGGATGAACAAGGTCTTATGGGATTTTATTCGAGAGCTTACTATAACATGCCACCTAAGCTATTCCTTAGCGGTACATTCTTAGTAGCCCATCAAGAGATGTCCTAAGAAGCACCGTCTCGGATTTTGATAAAATCCTCAGAGTTTGCTAACTAGGCTTGCTTGAGTCTACCCCACAATGGAAGTTCTAGCCACTCCCACGAGGATCGACATCAGGAAAAAAATGAACTCACAAATGGGCCCTTAAAAATAATATACTTTAACATGTGGGCCTTTTGGATTGTCCAATAGGCAGTCTAGATATTGACATCCATGGAGGGTGAATCTTCTCTCTCCAAATCTTGGGTTTTCTTTTAAAAAAAGGGGTAGTTGGGGATTTAAAAAAAAGGGAGAATGAATAGTACACAAAATTTGAGTTTCTCTCATATCGTATTTTTCCCCCCTTTTTAGAGAATTTTTAATTTCAATTTTTTTTCATCTCACAAAATCAGTTTGACCCAAAAGTTGAGCAACATACCACTTTCTCTCTATTCTCTATACTTGTGAGTTTTTGTCTCCATTGAAGCTCCCTACTGAGAGTAATTAGGGTTTTGAGCATTCTACTTACCTCTGCACTTTCTTCTCCATGCAACTCCAGGAAAAACACAAGTGCCCATCTCTCTTTGCATTTTCTTTTGTTTGTTATTTTTCAATAGGGCTTGATGTTGTTTCTTATTGTTATTTTTGCTTTATTGCAGAGGTTGTTTGGGGCTCATCTCTCTCTCTCCCCCTCTCTCTCTCTCTCCTTTATTTTCCCCCTCTCTCTATGTGTTGTTTCTATTTTACGTTGTGTTTTCAATAGAATTTGATGTTGGTTCTAATTGTTGTTTTCTTGTAGAGTTTATTTGGAGCAAGAGGCAAAGGTGTTAATCTCTCTCTGTTTTTTTTTTGCTGATATCTTTTCAATACAACATAATGTTAGTTCTAACCCTTGTTGTTGTTTTATTGCAGAGATAATTTTGGGTGACATTGCATAAGTACTCATCTCTCTCTTCCTCTCTCTTTCTCTCTTTTTCTTTCCTCTTTTCTACTATTTTTTCAGTATACATTCATGTAAATACTAACTCTTGCTATTGTCTTTTGTAGAGATCAATTTGGGCAAGATTGAATAGGTGCTCATTTCTTTCTCTCTCCCGCGTACTCACACACACTCTCTTTTTTCCTCTCTGCATTATCCTTTTTCTACTATCTTTACAATAGGGTTTGATGCTAGTTCTAAATTACGGATCAATTGTTGTTGCAACACTTAACACAAGGTAGAGCAGAGATTCTGTAGCTCAATTTATAGGTAAATCTGCCATGTTTTATGGTGCCAAATTTTATTCATTTAATTAGTGCCTTTTATGTTTGATGGGATTGATGTTTTTTTATGTCCATCTTTTGCAATGGGTTTTGTGATCAGCAACGATTCAATCTTATCTTTAATAGATCAACTTATAGGTAAATTGGCCCTATTTTGTATTACTTATATTCATGCAGTTATCTAGATATTTTTTGCTAAAAGGGATTCATGCAAGTATTTTGTTAAAAGGGATTTATGTAGGTATTTTTTTGTACATGCAAGTATTGTACAAGGTTTAGGTGAAGCACATAATTCTCGATCGACTATTTTGCTGTGATGAGTGATTCCTTTGTGTTGGATAATATGGATCTGCTGGAAGTCAATGGTTCAGAAATCCTCTACTTCATTGGTCCTATGTGTCCATTCAGATCTCCATGCCAATTGGCAATGATCCATGAAAGTCTTGTATCATATCATCCATATAACACACAATGTGTTGAGTCTTAGAATATCTGAGGTGGCAATCCGATGTGCCTATTAAGATTTACATGCCATGTGGCTGCTATCCTTGTAACAACTACTCTATAATACCCACATTTCATACAATGTATTGAGTCAAATCAAAATCCCATTCATTATAATAATGGAAAATTTCTCTAAGTATTCTTGTGCTATTCTTTTCATTATATTTCATGTAAATGGTATGACTAAAGTGATGCCTTGAAATTGAAGCTATACTTTGTGTTGATGTACATATCCACATGCATTTCGATATCGATGTTTATGCTTCTTTACAAAATTGTAAACATCTCTTAATGCCATGTTGATTTGTATGGCATATCGGTGATTACTAGACAGACTTAAAATGCTTATTATTTAGGGGTTAATACATACTTCTTTACATCTAATGCATAGGTTATAATGCCTAGAGAAGAATAAGCATTCTCTCGATAGAAGTACATAGCAGAAAAGATGAAGAAGGAAATTGGATCATTGATAAGTATCATTGCTCGTCTTGTGTACATATGCGTCCAAGTATGAAGGGAGCTTTCAGGGTGAAAGTATCTGCAATTGCAAATGTATCAAACCACTAGAAGGGTAAAATTTTAGCTCTCAGACAAAGGAATGTTGATTCTCACATTGTAACAGAGGCGTTTGTACAACATGTATTCATGCAAAAACAAATACATATTGTGCCCACTATGCCTTTTCAACGAAACATTGCAAACAGTAAGTATTTGCAACTCATTGAGAATGAGAAATTTCATGATATCTATGTAACAACTTGTCTCGTATTTACAAAAGTATACCCTTCGAATTGCTATGAGTGGTAAAATGTTGAGAGTTTCATAGGTTCATTTAAGTGTTACCACCTCAAAATTGGTAGATTGCTCTTTGAGGGGTGTACAGCTAAGCAGCTCGCAGAGAACCTTGTTTTTTTCTATGACTCCAAGTATATATTGCCCAAGGGGGGTCGAGAATATGGAACCCTTGAGTCTATGCACATATCAAATATCAATGTGCTGTCCAAACATATAGCACATGCAAAACATAGTCCTCTCTTTGTATTCATTCTAGGAGATGGTTCAATTCTTACCAAATCAAGCCCTAAAGGAAACGAACGTACTATCCTACATCATGGGACTCCTTATGCTCTCAATGTGGGTCAATGATTGTAACAATCAAGTGCAATGCATCCAGGATTTGTTTTTCCAATACCATGTATATGTAATGCAAAATGCAAAGGTGAATGTTGTTAAGTGCACAAACATGTAAACTTATAAATCAAACAATGTGAATTGTGCACAAACAATTATTTTCATGACTTTATGCTAATCCAGTGCGTCATTGTTAAGGCAACATTGAAGTATATTGTGATATTTCCCTTCTTTAAATACTTAGAACGAATAAATTCTGTATGTCAAGTTATGCATAAAATCATATTTCAATGGATTCTTAACTTCCCACAACCCTTTTGCCCCTACCATTTATGGTTTTCCATTTGTTTTGGTAGATGTAAAGAGTATTTTTTCTGTGTTTTTAATATATAAAAAGCAGTAAATACACACTTGAACAAAAAAATGGAGATAAGCCAAGGCTATACCTCATGCCCTAGCCCCATCATATATTCACGGACACATTCATACTTTTTTGTACTTTTTTGGAGTATAAATCTCTATTTTCCATGTAAAATTTATTTGTCTCGATTTTTCTTAATTTATTTTATTATTTATTTTATTTTTAGAAATGTAGAGCTTGCATGAGCCAAGATACATTAGTATACTTCATATGATCCCATGTGAACACTAAAAGCACCATGAAAACTCATAAAACCCTCAATTTTTTCAAAATCCCACAATTCTTAAATTGCAAGTTTTCTCAGTTTTTATTTTAATTATGTGAATAGCAAGAACCAACTAAGATTTTTAATTTTTCAAGCATTAGAAATAATATTCAATCATTTGAAGCCATGTTTTAAATTATGCATGGAAGATTCATCCTCATAAAATGACAAAAATGAGCACTTACGCATTTAATTTAATATGAATCCACACGTATTTAAAAGTTGAGAAGCTGTTGATGCTCTTCCATGGCTATTAATGCATTTCCAACCTTCAATTTACACTCTATAACACTTCAACATCATCACATGTCCAAAATCTATCACTTCAACCCATCCCTCTCTCACACAAAGTCAGCCATGGAAACAAGCACTAAGAGGAGAGAGGGAGAAAGGAGAGGAGAGGAGAGAGAAATACTAAAATCAGAGATTTTGATTTAGTGCACCATTCTATGCACAGTCTGGTGAAATAGGGTAAAGAAGTTCTTCATCTCAACCCCCCCAGACCATTCCTCTCATCTCCAACATTGCAAAATCAGGAAATTGATGGATTTGAGGGGGTGCAAAAAAATTCATGCCCCCTCCCCTTCACGTGAGAGGAAACATTTTCTATCAAGCCCTTAACTTGTTAAAAGTGAACAAGTTCAGTTTTTGTATGTTCACACTGTTCAAAAGTGGTTTCCGTCTAGACGAAGAGTCAAACGAGCTTGAAATCACGAACGGACTAGACATCTACCTTTGTAACATCAAAATCTATCAATCGAGCCTCCGTTGTACACTTTTTTGCTCTTCAAACTAATAGTTGCTTTATAACATGAAATCTTGTAGATATTAAATAGGGCGTCAAACAGACTCCAATCAACAAAAAGAGACTTGCTTGGGTTCCTGACGTTGAAAACTATCTAGGAAAACTTAATCTCATCAATCCACACTCATTTCATTTTCCATGAAAATTTTGCTATTTTATGCCTCTCAAGCCACTTTTCTGCTTAAAAATGGGCCTCAAATTCTAGCTCTTATTGCCGAACACAAGATAGGGTGACTTAGCCCATCGAATTTACGAACTGATCTACATAAACAATAAACATAAAAAACGTATAGCTACCACAAAATAAAATACTCAACAAAGCATAAGAACAACTCTCACCCTACCCCCTAACAAAAGCAAGGCATGAAGATCCACAAGGGATAGACCAAGTATGATCTGACAGAAATTTGGGGCTAGTTGCTAACCAACCACTCCAACACAGATAGGCTATAAAGAACTATCAAAGAAGCCGTCCTGAGTGGTGGTGTGAACTACCTACCTATCCTAGGACAATTGGACCAACAACACCTACTAGATGAGGACTCCTATAGATTGATCTTTCATTTTCACATACTTTTAATTTACCACTTTTTTATACTTCTAGACTTGATACTACTCGAGCATGTAAAAAGAAGGGACCTGAGCATATTGTGATCTAAGGAGAACAAGGCATCGAGCTCAAGTCCTGTCTCGGCACCCAAGAACCTATCAAGCTCTCATAAGGTGACACTAAATCCTCTTTTTTTCGCTCACTTTCATTTTTTCTCCAAACATGCTTATTTATTTTATCTGGCTAGACATCACCCCCAGGAAGACAAGGCATCGGCCCCTGAGTCTCATCCCCAGGAACCTACTAGGTCTTCGCAAGGCGATGATTATTTACTCTTTGATTTTTTTTTCTTCTTTCATTTTTCTAGTTTAGGGATTTGAATCCATTTTTACATACCTATGTATGTTTATTATTATTGTTTAAATATTTTAGATATACACATGTGATATAACGATTTAATGGCAGAAAGCTATGCACTTCTCTAGGAGTATGTGGCAGACTCATCATGACAATAACCTTCATCTTTTCAAGATCGGTCGCAACATGGGACTCTCAATGATTGTAACAATCAAGTGCAATGCATCCAGGATTTTGTTCTCTAATACCATGTATATGTAACACAATGCAAATGTGAATGTTATTGAGTGCACAAACATGTAAACTTATAGATCAAACAGCGTGAATTATGCACAAATAATTCTTTTTATGACTTCACTCTAATGCAATGAGTCATTTCTAAGTTAACGCCGAAGTAATTAGTGATACTGCCCTTCTTTAACACTTCCAAAAAAAAATTTATATAAGTCAAGATATGCAAAAAATCAGATTTAAATGGATTCTTAACTCCCCACAACCCTTTTTCCCTACCATATATGGTTTTTTATTCGTTGGTAGATGTAAAGAGTATTTTTAATGCATTTTTCATATATAAAAGCAGTAAATATGCACTCTAACATAAAAATGGGAATAATTTGAGGCTAAACCTCATGCCCTAACCCCACCATACATTCATGGACACATTCATAATTTTCTTTAATTTTTTGGCATATCAAATCTCTTTTAGTCCATATAAAACCCATTTTTCTTTATTTATCTTATTATTTATTAATTATTTTTTTAATTTTTAGACATGTAGAGCTTGCATGAGCCAAGATGTAGTATTACACTTCATATGACCCCATGTGAACACCAAAAGAACCATGAAAACTCATCAAAGTCTCAATTTTTCCAAAATCCCACAATTCTCGCATTGCGGGTTTTCTTGATTTTCATTTTAATTATGCAAATAGTGAGAACCGATTTAATCATTTGAAACCATTTTTCAAATTATGCATAGAAAATTCAATGACAAAAATGAGCACTTATGCGTTTAATTTACTATGAATTCGGATATACTTAAATGTTGAGAAGCCATTGACGCTCTTCCACGGTCGTTAACACATCTCCAACCTTTGATTTACACTCCATAACACTTCAGCATCATCACACATCCTATTGGTTCAATCCATCCCCCTCTCACATAAAATCAGCCATGTAAAGAAGCACTAAGAGGAGAGAGAGAGAGAGAGAGAGAGAGAGAGAGAGGAGAGAGAAACACTAAGATCAGAGATTTTGATTTAGAGTACCATTTTTTGCGTGGTCTATGGCGAAATAGGGTGAAGAAATTCTTCATCTTAGTCCCCCATACTATTCCTCTTATCTCTAATAGTTGCAAAATTAGGAAATCGATAGATTTGAGGGGGCGCAAAAAAAAATTGCCCCCCCTCCTTCACGTGAGAGAAAATGTTTTTTGTTAGGCCCTTAGCTTATTAAAAGTGAACTGGTTTAGTTTTTGCATGTTCACACTACTCGAAAGTGGTTCAGGTAGTAGGACCTAGATGAGGACCAAATGAGCTCAAAATCACAAACGGATTGGAGGCCTGACTTGGTAGCATCGAAATCTATCAACCTTGGCCTCCATCACGCACTTTTTGACTCTCAGATCTAGTAGCCACTTTATAACATGAAACCTTGTAATGTTTGAATGGGTGGTCAAACGGACTTCGATCCATGAAGGAAGACTTGCATTGGGTTCCTGACGCCAAAATCTATCTAGGAAAACTCTAGCTCATCAATCCACGCTCATTTCATTTTCCATGAAAATTTGCTCTTTTATGCCTCCCTAGCCACTTTTACGCTCAACAAATGGGCCTTAAAATCCAACTCTCAGAACCTTATCAAATGTCTTGAATATTCCCTAATTCCTTGCCTTTGAAGAAGAGTGCATCTCTCTTGAAGAATTCTCAAAGGAGTCAAGCATACTCAAGCAAAAGATTCTTATAAATGACTTCAAGCAAAAGATGTTTATAAATTTTCTCCTTTTACTTGAAGAAATCTCAAAGGAGTCATTTATAAACATCTCATTTTCATAAACATATAGGATCCTCTCCTTTTCATCCAACTTTTGATTTTCATAACTCTGTGGTCATACACCAAAATTCTATAGAAAATTTTGGATAAGCCAAAATAAGTGCTAAAATTAGTGGAGATTTCAACTCATTGAAGCTTTTGTTTGCTACTATAGCATCCCAAAAAAAGGGTTCTTTCTTGAATGTGTCAATAAGAGTTGCTACAACATGGACCCAATCCTTAATCAACCGATGATAGAAGGAAGAGAGTCAAAGAAATCCATGCATGAAGTAGTATTAGTTGGAATAAGCCAATCCTTTATGCACTACACTTTCTTGGGGTCATAGTAATACCCTACTCACTAATAATATGACCTAAATACCTTGCCTCCTTGGTCGTAAAAGTGCACTTGAAATTTTTTGGAAATAATCTATGCTATCTCACGAGTTTAAAAACTTCTCTAACATGCTACAGGTGATCCTCATTGTTCTTGCTATAAATCAAGATATCATCAAAAAATACAATAACTATTTTATAAAGAAAAGGTTGTAGTAGCTTATTCATCAAAGCTTGGAAGGTAGAAGGAGCATTGGATAATCCTAAAAGCATCACTAAGAAATGGTAGAGACCCCTCTCAGTGTGAAAAGCTATCTTGTACTCATTCTCCCCTTTCATTCTAATCTAATGATAACTTAAATGAAGATCAATTTTGGGTGCACTTGTTGAGATCCCTATAATCTATGCATATACAAAAGGATCCACCCTTATTCTTAACTAATAGCATTAGTGAAGCAATTGGAGATTGACTAGGCTAAATGAAACCCATATCCAAAAGCTCTTTTGCCTGCCTTTCCATCTCTTCCCTTTCACACTTGGATAACCTATAAGGTGGTCTATTGTTGATAGGCTTAGTTTCAAGAGCCAAGTGAATCAAATGATCTACTTCACACTTTGGTAACAAAGAAGGAGACTAAAAAACATCTTTACACCCTTTCAACAGCTTACAAAGGTAAGGATCTACTTCTTTGGAAGAGCTAAGAGGACTTTTCTTTATCCACTAACAAAAGTGCAAATATACATGACTTGGCATTGATCTCCTTCAAAATCTTCTTCAGGCTAATTAGCTCCATGCTTTTTTTCTCAATAACATGCCTTCAAGGGACTTAGAATTCACAAAACTATGAGTGCTTCCTATGTCAATGAGGATATAAGCAACTCTCCCATTGATAAATCCCTAGAGTCAAAGTGTATTCTCTCCCTTAGAGCTAGTCCATGCATCATGAGACATGGAGCACAAATGTGGAGAAGAATGATTAGTCCATCTATGTAGTAACCACAAAGATAGAATAGAAATCCATCCATAGGATCATAATACTCATCATGGTGGCTATGCTCTTCATTCCCATCCACTACTTCACAATTGGTCTCATCTTCATTTTTCATGATCTTTTGAATCATCCTCAATTATCATATTGACTCTTGCTTTCTTTGCCTTACACTTGGAATTATGATGAACTGTCCACTTCTCTCCACATTTAAAACATAATCCTTCAACAAACATATAATGTAGGAAAAGTAGGAGTTCTACTATAGGTATTTAATGGCATTTGATAATTTCTATTTCCATCCCTTGGTTGTTATTAGCAATACTCCATGCCATCAAGAAAGGACACCATTATCTTTATGGTAGTCTTTTCAAAGTGAGAAGTGGCCATTAGGTACTAAAATACTTTCTATCACAACCTACACTCTCCCCAAAGTGAAAAAAAATAGCTAGCCACCCTTCAAATTTATGATTTTGAGATCTCTCATATGGTTGGAAAGGATAATGTTGTTGTTTATGCTTGTTTACATATGTGGGAATTCTCATTATCAACCATCTCCACTATTTACAAATATTTTATTGATGACATTCAATAAGAGTATTTGTTAGACCAACGTGTAGTTTAGGAGATGATGGAGACTTCCCCAATTATAAGTGGCATAATAGTATTCTATGGCTCAAAGGTCATGTATTCTTGGAATTATGATGAACTGTCCACTTCTCTCCACATTTAAAACATAAAGGTCAAGCAAAAGTTTCTACAAGAGATGCACTCTTCTCCAATGGTAGGGCACTTGGGCCTTTTCAAGGCATTTGCTAGATAAGGTTTATAAGAGTTTCTATTGGAAAGGGCTTTGGACAGATGTAAATGATTTTATTTCTCAATGCTTAAAGTGTCAACAAAACAAGAATTATTCGCTCTTACCTAGTGGGTCATTATAGTTATTACCCATTCTTACTGAGAAATTACCTTATCTATCCATGGATTTCATTACAAGACTTCCAACTACTAAATATGGTTGAAATACTATCTTTGTTGTTGACCGACTTAAGAGATCTGCTCACTTTCTTCCAGCTAAGACCCAATATTCAGCCAAGGAGGGGATTTTTAAATTGTAGGTTATATGCCCATGAATATTGTTTTTGATAGAGATTCCAAGTTTATAGGTAGCTTTTGGAAGAGTAGCAAATGGATTAAATGTAATGCTCGAAATTTCAGTTTCAAGCCTCTAATTCACTGATTAGAATTGATTCAAGCAATCCTTGGCTGAGATTTGATGGAATTTATTCAATTCTTTAATCTCTCAATCAAAGGATTAAGCTCAACAAATGGATTAATGGAAGAGTAGGATGTGGCTCATATTTTGAACCATCCTCAATGATCATATTGACTCTTGCATTATTTGCCTTACACTTCAAATTATGATGAATTGTCCAAGTTTATAGGTAGCAAATGGATTCACGTATCTCTCGACTCCCACTTCATCGTTTGACAAAAAATGTCCATCTCAGCCAATCCCCGTCTCTTTTAGATCGATCCATAAGAACAGTCCACAAGAGGAGAGAGGAGGGAGGAGAGAGAATGACTCAAACTAGATCTCTTTGTTTAATGCATGAAATTCGATCATTTCAGCGGTGATAGGAAGTGAAAAAATGGTGGAGCATGCTACCCTGATGGTTCCTTGATCAGTTGTTGTGCATATTGAAAAATGCCAAAAAAATGAGGATTTTGAGGATGCCGAAAAAAATGGTGCATCCCCCTCCCCCTCCCAATTCATGAAAAGGCATGTTCTTTCATTTATGGCTTGTTTAAATCTTAAGCTAAATCATTTAAAAAAAATTAGTTCACTTTGGAGTTTTCACACTCTACGGGGAAAGTGGTATCGATTTTGAGGGGGAAAATGTGATCAAAACTAAGATCCATCTAGACGACTGGCTTCGTAATGTCAAAATCTATAAACCTAGCCATCGGGATGCACTTTTTGGTTTTCGGATCATGTAGATGTTTCATAACACAAAACCTTGCGGGGATTAAATGGGGGGTCAAATAGACTCGATCGATGAACCAAGACTTGCATTGGGTTCTCGGCATCAAACTCCCTCTAGGAAAGCTCCAACTCATGGATCTGCAACCATTTCATTTTGCATGAAAATTTGGTCTTTAATGGCCTCACGAACTCTTTTCCACTTCAAAAATAAACTTTAAAATCCAATCTCATTGGAGACCCATGGGATAGGGAAACTCAGCTTGTCGAATCCCACAAATTGATCTACACAAACAACAACCAAAGAAAGCATCAAGATGCCACAAAAAATATACTTAACAAAGCACAAGAACAACTCTCATCCTACGCCCTAACTAATCCAATGCATGAAGGTCCACAAGGGATAGGCCTAGCATAATTTGACAAAAATCCAAAGCAAGTTGCTAACCAACTGCTCCAACATGGACTGGCTAAAAGAACCATCAAAGAAGGCATCCTAGTGGTGGTCTGAACTACCTACCTAACTTAGGACAACTGGACCAAGAACTCCTACTAGGCGAGGACTCTTATAGCCTCATCATCAAAAATTTTCTTTTAACACCTTTGTCTTTCAAAATTCCCATACATAGGTGTATAAAAAGGAGAAATATGAGCTTAGAGTGACCCAAGAAGAATAGGGTATCGGCCTTAGGTCTTCTAGACTCGGCACCCAAGAACTTACCAAGCTCTCGTGAGGTGACACTTAATCTATTTTTTCTCTACTCACTTTTATATTCACTCCAACCTTCCTTATTACTTTATTCTTTGGCTAGATGCTACCCCTAGGAAGACAAGGCATCGGCTAACTCATCCCCAGGAATCTACCAGGCCTCTGCAAGGTGGTAATCAACTGCTTTTAGGATGTTTCTTCCTTTTCTTTTCTTGGTGAGGGGTTAGAATCCTTTTTTACATACTTTAGTAATTTTATCTTTAGATATAGTCAAAACTTGCTATGCTTTTCTACTTTGGCAAGCTTCTATAACTACCTCCCACACTAGCAAGAACTCTAAGAATAGCTGCCTAGTAGCCTAGGAAGGACAGAGTCATTAGGATGTCATCAAAAATATGTCTTTAATGCCTGTCAATTTCTTGAGAGGAGGTAGTAGACAACTACTTGAATTTCCCCCAAATATACCTAACCAAACCCTAGGACTTCATGCCTTGATTTTCGGTCCCCATAAACCAAAAGAAAATAAATAGCACATACACATAAACATTATCAACTTAAGGGAAAAACTCAAAAAGGTGACAAAACCACCTGGAATGGCCCAACAAGAAGCTCCCACATAGCAAAGGCTCCCTCTAGGCACTTCGTCAAACCTATCTGATATAATCTCTAAAACAAAAACCCATTAAATATACCAGCACTAAACATACACATGGTCCTCTTGGCCTGAAGGAATATAACAATGCACAACCATCAAACTCGCCCTCTTGGCCTTAAGGAATAGAACATTAGAACCCTATAGAAATGGCCTTCTTGGCCTTATGGAATAAAACACTACACTACCATTTAGCAATGCATGGCTGAAACAAACCCTCAGTCTCGACATAGCTCTACTAAAGCACAAAACCAACCAGGGCTGAGGGCTCCTTAGGCCCTACACTAAGTGCATTAGGTTATTAGCTAATCTCCCTACATAAATAGCAAGTGTCCGATGAATATGCAAGTACACAATCCTATGCATCCATGACAGAGTAGGAAGGTGCTCACTGGCTACTTGACTCATTACCCAAACTAACAATTGGCAACTCAAATATGATGTGTCATCAAGAAGACCCCAAAGTAGTCCAGGGCTAATGTTAGGAGATGATTGTAAAGGCTCCCCTATACCATAATTGAAAAAGACATCCTCAACAAAAGCATAATTAGCCAGGGATTCCGCAATGCGATTCCACTATTGAGAAACTAATTGACAAGTCACCATCTCAAAGATATGCAACATATTTAAGGTTGCACGACGATACATCCATAGGATGGGATCTTGCACATTGTAGGTCCCATTCAACTGATTGATTACTAACTGCGACTCACCTTTAGCCAATAATCAACGGATACCACCACATCGGACTACATTCAACCTTGTGAACAAGGCCTTTTATTCTGATATATTGTTAGTAAAAGAGGGTCCTAAATAGACTCCCATCTTTATAACAACATGACGTTAGGGATGTTTAATGACCACACCAATGCTCGCATGTTTAGCGGGCCCTCTAGAAGCTTTGTCAAAATACAAAGTATAGACCCATTCTTCAATGATAGGCCATGCCATACAAATTAGCTCACCTAAACTAATGATAATCAAAATCAAGCCAAGAGAGAGGATGTATAACAAATACAATACCTCTTTCCTCATTGAACTCGATAGGAATGCTAGTCAAAATGCATTCACAATGGTGGCAATAGACCTTAATCTCCCACATTAAAGATCCATCTTGCCACTCAACACTTGATACCCTTTACTCCACTAGATCACTCGACCTTGGTGGTAGTGTTGCTCTAGATACAGATGCTCAAGATAGGGAATGATTCATCCCATCCTCTTGTCTTGGTACCTACTGCATGTTAAAGCTAAATCCTGAAGGACCTACATAGGCACCAAGCCCAATATCAACCCTTACACATAGTAAGTCTTGATCTTATTAAAACTAACTTTATTCTAAAACTCTACCCCTTGCAAATCTGCTAAAAGGGATGTAGAGCCATTCTTTCCTAAACGTACAATCTTGTATGGTCTATCGCATTTGGGTTCCGACTTACCTGGGAATAGCTCATGACGAGCATCATAATATAGCACCAACTGACCTTTTGCAAATTTATACTTCTTAGCCCGAAGGTCATGAAGGGCTTTCATTCTCTGCTTCCCTACTTCTTGACATAGTAAAGCCTGCAACCGAATCTCATCAAGATGTGCCAGAGAAGTATATCTTTCTTGTAACCCCTCTGCCTCTCCCAATTGTTGAGGGAAAAATGCACAATGGGAAACTCTATTTCCAATGGTAAAAAGAACTTCTTCCCATAGACTAGCTTGAACGGGGTGTGGCCTATAGTTCTCTTGAATGTCATGTTATAAGCCCACACTGCCACACATACAATTTATTATCCCAATCATGCTTGCTTTCCAATACGATCTTGGATAATATTCCAACCAAATCAATTGTCTATTTGCACTCTCAACCTTACCGTTCCCTTGAGGATTATGCGGAATAGTCTTGTTGTGCTTAATCTTCAAAGATTCAGTCAAGGCTACGATAACTTTGTTTAAGAAGTGTGTCCCTTGATCAGAGACAATTTCCTTCGATGGACCAAAATGGCAAACAATTTGCTCCATAATGAAACTGGCCATTTCCTAAGCATTATCCTTCACCGTGGCTTGAGCTTCAAACAAATTTGAAAAGTAGTCCGTTGCCACGATAATATACCACTTGTGCATAGTCGATGAAGGGTATATTGGTCCCACAAAATAAATGCCCCATTTTTCAAAGGGTAACGTGACCAAAATAGGGTTTAGAGGCCACTTATGATTCTCCCTCACATTGTGTCTTTGGCAAACATCATAGCACTTAACATAACTGAAAGCATCTTGGAAATTTGATGGCCACCAATATCTAGTATGAAGAGCTTTTTGGGCGGTAAGGTATCCACCAAAATGTCCCCCACATGTTGAATCATGGCACTCCTATAGAATGAATGGATCTTCGTCACCTACTACACGACTGTGATAAATGTCATCTGCTCCTCTCCAGTACAAAAACCCACTACAATCGAAAAGTGTAATGCTTGTTGCTTGATCTTCCTCTTTTCAGACTTCAATAAAGTAGTCTCAAATCCTCCTATAGATAAATAGTGTGTTATAGTGGCGTACCAAGAAGGGATGGAAGCTATATCGATCTTGAATAAACCTTCAATGTCACTTTCTTCAAGCAAAACTTCTTTTTGACTCCTCGAAATCCACAAGACATTCCACAATACCCTATAACTTCGGTGGCTTGCTCCTAATCTCATAATCAAACTCTTGCAAAGTGATTAACCATGTTACCAAATGGTCAGGCAGCTGCAACTTGTTCATCAACAATCTAAGGCATTCCGCCTTCGTGAAAAATATCACTTTCTCATAGGGAATATAATGCATAAATTTCTTCATTGCAAAGACCATTCTAAGGCACAACTTCTTCATTGCAAAGACCATTCTAAGGCACAACTTCTCCATGTATGTATAGTTAACTTTAGATATCCACAATTGTCTACTAGTAAAGGCAATTGGATGATATTATTTCTCTTCCCAAATTTGGCTAAACAATAGTTGATACTATGCATTGTGGTTGCTGAAAATATATAGAAAACTTCACATCTTGTGGGTGCTTTTAAAATTGGCACTTTTGCTATTTCCTACTTCACATCCTTGAAGGATACTTGACAATCTTCATTCTACTCAAACAGATAATTAAAAGATAGGAGGTTCATCAATGGCAATGCTCTTTCTACCACTACATTGATAAATCTTTGATAATACCCCACTGAGACAGAAAGTTGTGCATCTCTTCTGGAGTATGTGGTGGCACGCTCATAGCAATTATAGCCTTTATCTTTTCAGGGTTAGTCGTAATACTAACCAAAGTAACCATATGGCCCAGTAACAACCCATAGAGCATTGTAAAGGCACACTTTCGTGGATTAAGAGCAATGCAGAACTGTCTACAACACTCAAAACATTTCCTTAGAATGACCAGTTGCCTTTCCCTTGGTTCGTGGATGGTCCCAAATCATCAATGAAGACTTTTAACTCCTCTGGGGGGAGATAACACCAAAAGTCTTATCAAATGTTTGTTGCCAAGAACCAAGTGCATTGCATAGACCAAAGTCCATCACATGATATGTAAAGGTACCAAAGATAGTGATGATAAACATTGTTTTTAGCTTGTCTTCCTCTGCAATAGCCATTTGATTGTATCCAGCAAAGCAATCCATAAACGAATAGATTTTCCTATCCACTATAACTGATCCAAAATCTGATCAATGAATGGTAATAGATAGTAATCCTTAACCGTCTGCTTATTAAACTCTCTAAAATCGACACAAAGCTGAATTTGATTATTCTTCCTTTTCCTGATAACCACTGGTGAACACCATTCTGTGCGCTGAACTAGAAATATCAGGCCAGCTTTTCGTAGTTTTGTCAATTCTTTGAATAGCCTATCCCTTAACTCAAAAGGCATGCACCTTACTTTCTATCACACAGGGTGGCTACCTTCCTTCAAAGGAATCATATGAATAGCTAGGCTGGGAGGAATATCTCTCAGCTCATCATAACTCCAAGCAAAGATGTTGCGAAAATCTTGAATCAAGGACACATAGTCCTCTCTTTCTTTAGAACTGAGCATAGACCCTAATTTTATTGACCGTGAATCATTCAATGTGCCAAGGTCTAACTCAATTACATTCTCATCCCTTATCCTCTCCCAAGCTTCTATTGGCTCATTCAAGGTTACTTGGTAGATATCCTTTGTAGTGGACCCCTCATTGGATTCGTCACCTGATGATGACTCACTAGCAAATGGAGCATCTAGCATATCAAGCTCTAACAAAGATAACATAACTCTCTCACTTTGAGGAGATTCTAAGATGGGCATCCTACTACTACACATCTAGCACCTCTACCAAAGATTAATCGACCAGCGGGTATATCAAATTGACAGTCTGCTTGTAAAATCCATGGCTTGCCTAGCAATGCTTGATAGCTAGGTCACCCTACAAAACTAATGACCCTAAAGTCCAAAATGCATTCCACATTGGTAATGGTCACATGGACTTTAGTAATACAACCTTCAGGTTGTCTAAAATTGTCATCATCCATTCAAAGAATCATGGAGGCATCTTTTTTTATTTCTAATCCCAACCTCTCCATCAATTCCAAACTCATAATGTTGATAGAGGATCCTATGTCCACAATAGCATGATACACTAGTATTCCATCAACATATGCTGCTACCCTTGGGCAATTCTTTTCAACATGTTCAAACCAATCATCTCCTATACTCATGCTATTCCCAAGGGCTCAATGATATATCCCATGTAAAGAATCTTTTCAAATTCTTTGCACACTCCTGGAGACAACTTAATTAACTCCAAGAGGTTTACATTCGGCCTAACTTCACAAAGAGAACTCCCTAAAACAAATTCATGATAGTAGCAAGAGCTCGCTTTTCTCGTCATACCATTCTCTCCTTTAGTCTTTGAACTAGATTTAGTGCCTCTTTCTTGGCTTTTTCCTTCTTTTTTGGCAACTCCTTATCCTTCTTGGGGTCAACTTTACCATCTACAACTTTGAGAGGTTCACCTTCCATATTGGGATTAAGGACTTGCATCTCCTTATCATCTTGCTTAGGGCTTTCCTCAATAGGTTTTACCTTGTCTCTATTAGCTTCTTTACCCTTTTTCCCTCTCGTAATAACCTACAAATTAGAAGCTTCAATGCCATTGACACAAATGGCTTCTATAAGGCTAACTCCATTGCCAGTAGGCAACTCCTCAACCATAGCTTTTCCTCTTTGGAATATTTTCTTTGGTCCCTCATTTTGCTGGAGATTTTTTCCTTGCACTAACCAAACCTAGCTATTTACTTCCTTGCTAGAGAGAACTAATCTTGCTCCAACAGGTACTAGCTAAGTGGCCAAACTTTCCACATATGTCGCATTTAACATTTGGAAAATTCAAAGGAAAACATTGGCCGCCACACCACTTACAACTAAATCTTGAGGGGGAACCCTCTTCAGGGCATCGAATCCATATCAAATTATGTTGCTTCTTAAGAAAATTGACATCAATGGCTATTTGTCTATATTTTTTGCTAATCATATCAGTATCATGCTTCATCATATCCTTAACTTTTCCAAGGACATTTGAGGCACTTGAATCATAGCCGCAATCATCTACCTGTCATTCCATTGGCCTCACTACTTGATTAGGAATTGGCTATTGATTTCCTTGAACAATGATAGGATTTATCGTTTGGCTTCCAACATTTGGTGGAGCCATCTGACTAGCCATAGGCATGGTTACATTGGGAGGAGCTAGCAACATGGATACATTTTGAATCACGCTTCCTCTCCCATTAGGAGGACTCATGGGTATCCCTTGTCTGCCATTCATCAACGCTAAAGTATTTTCAAACCTAGACTTAGATTCTAGTTTGCCTTAGAGATATAAGCTACTTGCAATCATGATTCTACCTTCTCTGCTCTTGTTGAGAGTGGAAAAAGACTGAATTTTTGAATGATTTTTGTTGTTTTTGAGGTCTGAATGATTGATTTTTAATGGATTTAGAGTGATGTATGGTTGTAAGGGAAGTATTTGAAAGTATTTTGGATGATATTGATTATGTTTTGGAAGTTCATGATGATTCTTAGTGGAGATATGAGGTCCTGTGATGTTCTGTTGAGCTTTTGATTGGTTCTGTATACCTTCTGTATAGCTTCTGTTTTGTTCTGATTGTCTTCTATATGAAGCATGGATTGATGATTGATGAAGATTGACATCTTTTGAAAGCTTATTGAATAGTTTTTGATAGTTTGGAATGGTTTGAGTATGAGTTATGAGGTTCTAATGACCTTCTGTAATCCTCTGTAGAGCCTCTTTCTCTGCTCTGTCTCTGTACTGTAACTGTACTGTAGCTGTTCTGGTGCTGTACTGTGACTGTTCTGTAGACCTTCTGTAAGTGTTCTGTAGAATGTATGTGTGACTTTGGAAAATTTTTATAACCCTTGGAAAGGATGAATCTAAGTTCAAAAGAGCTAAAACAAGTGGAAGAAACAGTTGCTGAAGACTGAAGAGAAGACTAAGTGACAGTGACAATAGTGAGCTGTGAAAAGACACTGTAGTGGCTCTGGTGACTCTTCATATCAGACATACCTCTTGGGAGGTGCATCCACGACCTAAGAAGGATTATTGAGGGTTATTATGAGAGCATTTTAGTGAGGATATTATGTATTATAGATGGAGAGAGAGAGAGAGTCAGAGATAGTCAATTTTATCAAAACAATGTAACTGTATATGAGAGATTGAGAGGGAGAACTATGAAGACATTGAAGAAGGATAATATGTGATTGATTTCCATTTAAAGATGGTGTATTGTCTTGTGTTCTTTGTTATATTGAAGAATTTTGTGAAGATGTTGAAGATTATGGTTGATTCTATCAAATCCATGGGAGCTAACTACTATGATGTTGCGTGAAGAATTGCTATTTTCTTTGTTTTGATGATCAAAAGAATGAAATAAAAGCTTGTTGATGTTACGCAGCCGGGGAAACTTGCCATCAACAAGCACCATAAGAGGCTGAAAATGAAGGAAATGGCATTGCCAAGAAGAGAAGAATTCAATGGATGTTTGTAAAGTTCCTTCTTCCACTAAAGAGTTGGAATTTCTCATAATCAAAGCCACTTTCCACAAGAATTTCATCCCACAATGGCGGAAACATATCACCATCATGATGCATGCTCTATGTGGTGGACTGTTTCCTCTTCCTATTGAAGCAATAGAAACTTGCATCTTGGTGGCAAACTGTTTGGGAACAAACTGAAGAGTAGAAACAGAGAGAATGACCATCCATGGAAGATTTGTCATTCATTGAGAAGTTTCCAGACGTCATCAAGTGGGAGATTGTGAAGAAGCTTCAGGAGTCTTGGTCTGTAGAAGTTCACGAAAACAATAAGGAGAAGAGTTGGAATTTGTTTGTGGATGCTCAACAGCAAGATACATGGGATGCTTGGTGCACTGATAATCTTCTATTTGTTCAATTAGCAACCCACTGGAAGTTGGTAGACATGGTGTTTTTCACAACATACACTGTTGAAACCCTCAGAAGTTGGCATTATTATAATGACACAACAACGATCCTAAGAAGAATGAGTTTTGATACTTTCAGAACAGAATATCTCCCCCTCTGTAGTGGTTTGAAAGTTGAATTTAGAGATATTGAAAAGAAGGAAGTAGAGGAGATGTTGGCTAGAGAATCCCTCAAAGACTGAAGCCCTCTCTGATACTATCCTGTTGAGTCTAGAACAACTGTTTGGAGCCAACCCCCTGATGAATGACGCAATAAAGAGGCAAGCATTAGAACGAGTCCAGAGGTACGTGAGAAGAGAGAAGGAAAAAATCAAAGCTGAGAATGAGCTCGCAGTAGAAGCCTCCTTTGACGCCCTAAAAGCACTCTTTACAGAAGTCCCCATGGCAACTCAAGGTCCCCTTCCTAGTCAAATTCGTCTTGGAAATATTGATGATAGGCCAGTAAATGTAGTCCCATTGCCAGTTTTTAAGGGAGAGTACAATCAAGACCCTGATCTTCATGTAACAGAGTTCATGGTAGCATGTGTGGCTGACAATGCCAAAACCCTTGAGCATTGGTTAGCAATCTTCCCCACCACTTTCAAAGGTGTGGCATTTTAGTGGTATGAGAGACAAGCAGCAGGAACTTTTGGCACATGGGACGACTTGAAGTTGGCCTTTCTCACTAAATTCAGGCGAGAAGGTTTTAAAGAGCGGATGCGAGAGGAGTTCATGAACCTAAGTTTGTTCTTTGGAGAAAGAGTAGAAGCTTATGTCTCACGAATGGAATCCATCCTGAAGAGATGGACTAATCATCATTTGGATTAAGGAATCCAGAAAGGAGTGTTTCTCAAGGGCCTACAACCAGAAGTTCACAAGTTCGTGGAATTGAGAAGACCAGTCAATCTGCAAACTGCAGTGGAAGGTGCAAGATTGTATGACGAAGTTGAAGCAAGGCTATCAATGACTCCAAGAAGAGGAGTCTTACCCCCTCATATGCCTGGAATGGTATACCCATCAAATGCAGTTTCAGGGATAGTTCCCTATCCCTACCCCAGATGCAAATAGTGCCGCAGTATAGTGCACCTAATCTAGTGTGGTCACCGCAGATGACAGTGCGTCAAATGATGATTCAACCACAACAACAGTGGCCTCAAACAGTTCCTCCAATGGCGACTCAACAACAGTGGAACCCTACCAACTGGAATCAACAACCCCAAGTCTCAACAGGAGCTCTAAATCAGAGCCAGAATAGAGGGCCTTCTGGATCAACCCAACCAGTTTATGCAGTAATTACAGACACTTCCCAAAATCCCACAACAAGCACTTCAGGAGGTGAAAATCTGAAGGATTACTTATCCAACTCAGTTGCAAGTATCAAGAAAGAGCTTCTGGATGTAATTACAGAGCAGCTACAAACACTGAAGGTGAATACGGCCAATATATCCACTCTTGTGGGAGCTGGAAGAGATGTGATGCGCTCTAATACCTGGTGTGGAAAGTGCCATCAAGCGGGACATTTAGCCACTGAATGTACTCAAAAACCAACCATTCCTGGAGCCTTCTGTTCTTATTGTTTGCGGAAGAACCATACAAAGGATATTTGCTCTCTGAAAGAG
The DNA here is from genome assembly GCF_053477565.2 of Lygodium microphyllum. Taxonomy (NCBI): domain Eukaryota; kingdom Viridiplantae; phylum Streptophyta; class Polypodiopsida; order Schizaeales; family Lygodiaceae; genus Lygodium; species Lygodium microphyllum. Next base: position 41,436,016 of record NC_141139.1, on the reverse strand, counting down.
ATGCATAAACGAAGATAGAAGGATGAAACTGCAAGATTCAACTTGCTAGAATCCAAAATGACAACACAGGATATTGGACCAAAGCCTAGGGAATTTGGTCATAATTTTGGTCCAAGGAGGTTTCCCTCTCAAAGTTACAAAGGACGACAGTCTAACGGTGGTCAGAGATCAGAGGTGGAATGTTATAGGTGTGGAGAAAAGGGACATATCTCCCCAAATTGTCCAAACCCTAGACGATCTGTGGATTACAAGCCCTTATGCAGCTGATGTAAAGGTGAAGGCCACAGTGCAAAGGACTGTCCCAGTCTAGCCCCTGTAAAGGCCAATGCCACTAATAGCCAACAGAAGGTACAAGAGCCTGCTTCCAATTTGGTAGAGTTGGAAGTTGTTGCTGTTACGTGCACCAGGAAGAAGAAACCAGTGGTACAGAATCAAAATAACTCTCGTGCCAAGATTGTGAAGTTCAACCTACCTACAGAGGGATAGAGCAGTATAGAAGAGAACAGTACACTACAAAGCACTACAGTGCCATAGAGGAATACAGAGACAGTCCCAGAGATAGGACCAGAGGCCAAAGAGATAGATGATACAGAAGCACTTCCAAAAATAAAAGAAGTGTCGATGTTGCAATTGTTAGAAGAAAAAAGAAAGATGAAAATGGGTGTAGCCCCATTTCCCAGCCGGCTGGAGAAGCCTGTGGATCCTATTAAAGATTATGACTTGGTCAAAGACCTAGACACTTTTAAACCAAACTTAACATTCCGGTAGTTGCTGATGCTGTCTCCCAGCTGTCGAAAGAGATTCAAAAGCAACTTGACACGAAGGCGTGGACTAAGGATCACTCCTTCGACAGCAACCAAGACCAATAAGGCCCCAGAGCCTATAAAGGAAGTGGATGCGGCTAATGCCTTCCTAGATCCTGGAACCCTAGAGATTAGTGTATGGATAGAAGGATGCTTCATTTCAGATGTATTGATTGATGGAGGCTCATCAATAAACATAATGACGGATGTCACAATGAAGGACTTAGGGTTGCAAGGAATTCAACCTACACAGTGGCTTATCAGATTGGCAGACCAAAGTAGAGTCAAACTGTTGGGCATCCTCCCATATGTAAAAACAACCCTTGCAGGAAGAGACTATTGACTGACATGTTTGGTGGTCAAACCAAATTCTTATGGGACTTCATACCCTCTGCTGTTGGGAAGACCTTGGCTTTTTGAAGCAAGAGCCAGGAGGGATTGGTTCAAAGGAACCCTAACCCTAGGCACAGGACCCAATAAAGCAGTGTTAAAGCTATATGGATCTCAAAAAGGCAATGGATCCACATCCATTGAAGTCATAACCGACTCCTCTAACGAGGCAACAGATGGTACATTAGGAGATGAAGAAGTTGTTAAGCAAATCTTTCCTAAGAAAACAGAGGCACTGTCCCTAATAGTGGGCACTGTAAGCCAACTGCCAAGAGAAGTAAAATCCTTGTCCATGGGAGAATACCTCCTGCCTCAACTAGAATTAACTTTTGAAATCACCTCTGACATTGAAATAGAAGCATGGATGTACTGTTCTCCCTGTTACATGACAGTTGCAGAGACAGAGCAGAGACAGTACAGAGACAGTACAGTTATAGAGCAGAGACAGTCCAGAGGCAGAACAGATATAGAGCGGCTACAGAACAGAGACAGTAATAGATACAGAGCCAGAGCCAGAGGCAGAAGCAGAGTCAGAACTGGTGACAGAAGCAGAAGCACATGTAGAGGTAGAAGATCTGTTCTTCTCCTACAGAGCCTCTACAAAAGCAGAGACAGAGCCTCCAGAGGATGAGGATGAAACTGATGAGGAAGAAAATGAAGTAGGCTATGAAAGTGCAGATGAAGAACTCCCTTTGATAGAGGATGATCTGGTTGATGTCCCTACAAAGACCTCAAAGGCCAAATATCTCAGGGTACTAGATGGAATGACCATGGTTCCGTTTGGGTTGGTCAATGGACCACAAAGTATGCAGCATCTGTATAAGCAATGGATTAAAAGCATAAAAATTAAGTTCACCAGTGGCTCCTATCGCCCTGACTATTCAGTCCAAAGAAAAGATGATGATGATGCCCTCTGCCAACAAAAGCCCAAGCCCTCAAAGCCACGACCTCTAGCAAGTCCGTGCTATGTGACATTTTTGGATGCATCCTCCGAAGATGAATCCCTAAGTCCAGAAGAAATTACCACTCACACCGAAACAAACAAAGCTTTGATACCCTTCCAGCAACCTAAACAGATGAATGCATCATCTGTTCAAAAGGAGGACACTAGTTCTAATGGAACATCAGACGAGGATACTACTCTCTTGAAAGAGTTAGACCTCTATCCAGAAGCAATCCGGGGGACATTTATCCGCGAGGTGGAAGGTGAAAGACAAGTAACATTATTGGATGCTGAAGGAACCGAACGTCACCTGAAAGTGGGTCTCAATCTTCCAGAAGAAGAACTAGTGGTCTTGCGAGACCTACTAAAGGAGAACTTGGATGTGTTTGCTTGGTCGTATAAAGACCTAAAGGGGATTGATCCCACAGTATGCCAGCATCACATTGACCTAGATCCTGATGCCAAACCTGTAAGGCAAAGACAAAGGCGTATGAATCCTAATTACTATGCTCTGGTAAAGGCTGAATTATTGAAACATCTTGAAGCAGAGTTCATTTATCCCGTGGCTAACAGTGAATGGGTTTCGCCCATTGTGGTAGTACCCAAGAATAATGGGAAACTTTGAATATGTGTTGACTTTCGAAAGCTCAATTTGAAGACAAAGAAGGATCATTTTCCTATCCCTTTTACAGACCAACTGTTGGACATAGTGGGCAGGCCATGAGCTGTATTCCTTCTTGGATGGATTCAGTGGATATAACCAAGTCCAAATCGTAGAAGAGGACCAATCCAAAATAACCTTCACCACAGAATGGGGGACCTATGCCTACAGAGTGATGCCATTCGGACTCTGTAATGCTCCTGCCACCTTCCAACGAGTAATGATGGCTGCCTTTTAGAATCATCTGTATGATTTCATTGAGGTGTATCTTGATGACTTCTGTGTCTATAGTTTAATCCATGAGCACTAGGGACACCTAGAGCAATGTTTTGACAGATGCCGAGAGAATGGGATTTCTCTCAACCCCGACAAATGTGTCTTTGGCATCTCCTCGGGAGTTCTGTTGGGCCATATTGTCTCTGCACAAGGGATTGCAACAGACCCGGCAAAGATTGAGAAGATTGCCGCCTTAACAGCACCAACAAACCTCAAGCTATTGAGAGGATTTATTGGCCATGTGGGCTATTACAGAAGATTTATTGCACATTTTGCAACTAAGGCAGACCCTCTACACAAGCTCCTAAGGAAAGAAGCTGATTTCCTTTGGACTAATGACTATGAAGAGGCATTTAATACCCTAAAACAATGCTGATCCAAGCACCTATTTTACAGCCTCCTGATTGGACGAAGGAGTTCCATGTGCACACATATGCATTCGTTGAAGGGCTAGGTGTTGTCCTATGTCAAAAGGGCCCCTCAAAATTAGATCAACCGATATATTATGCAAGCTGAAAGGTCACTAATAGGGAACGGAACTATACAGTGACATAGCTTGAGTGCTTGGCAATGGTGTTTGCGCTAGAGAAGTTTCGACACTATTTATTGTCCACACATTTCAAGTTCTATGTGGATCATGAAGCCCTGTCCTTCTTGATGAAAAAAGTAGATGTTAAAGGACAACTGATGAGATAGTTGCTCTTAGTCCAGGAGTTTGACTTTGAAGTAGTCAGTAAGGCCGTTCCCATGTCCTAGCCGATCATCTATCACAGATCCCTCAAACAGAAGAAGAGGAACAGGATGATCCAGACCTTCTTGACGCTTCCTTGTTTCTAGTTGAAACAGTTACTCCCATGTATGCAGACATAGCCAACCTCTTGGCAACTCAACAGTATCCTCCTGGAATCTCAAGTCATGAGCGGAAGAAGCTTCTCTTAGAATCAGCCCCCTACACTTTGCTAGGCGGTGCACTGTACAAGAAAGGCAAAGATGAAGTGCTACAAAGATGTGTTGCAGGGGATGAAATCGGTATAGTATTGAAAGCATGCCATGATGAACCATGTGGTGGACACTTCACAAGAGAAGTGATAGCTAGGAAGGCTCTATTAGCAGGATACTAGGCCGACCCTCCACAAGGATGCATATGATTACTGTAAAAGATGTGATGCTTGTCAGCGAATGAGGAAACCCACCAAAACAAGTGCCATGCCACTACAACCCATTCTTCCCCTAAAGCCGTTTGAGAAGTGGGGGATTGATTTCGTGGGTCCCATTGATCCATCTACCAGATGGAAGCAAAACAGATACATCTTAATATGTACGGATTATATCACAAAGTGGTGTGAAGCTAAAGCCTTGAAGAGGGATGATGGTAACAGTGTATCCATGTTCATGTACGAGAATATTATCACCCGTTTTGGCAGTCCCCTTGAGCTGGTAAGTGATAGAGGGACTCATTTCCTTAACAAAATCATGGAGGAGCTGACGGAACTGTATAAGATCCGCCATCGTAAGTCCACTCCCTATTACCCTAGAGCCAATGGCCAAGTTGATGCAAAAGGGTGCAGCACCAGGACTTCCCGGGAGGTCATCCATCCCAGTACTGTTCTGGCCCAAGCGCGCTTAACTGCGGAGTTCTGATGGGATCCGGTGTATTAGCGCTGGTGTGACCGCACCACAAACACAAAGGAATTCCAAAGAGCTCTTGTATACTCGGAAAGTGGCACGAGAGAGCTCAAGAGCGAGGCATGGCGGCATGCCATGCCGCTCATGCCACGGAGGACGCGACTAAACGCGAACCCTAAACCCCGCGCACATGGAGGCGACGCACAAAAGATTGAATGCCGCCGTCACTCTTGTCAGGATTTGCAAACAATTGATTTTCTTTCAGTAATTGAAAAACTAATGATAAATGCTCATAATGCTCTTTTTCACTTTGACTGAACACCAAAATATCATCAAAGAAAACAATCACATAATACTGATATTTCAGAAAAATACGGTTCATCATTCTACTGAAAGTAGCAGGTGCATTAGTTAATCCGAATGGCATGACTAAGAATTCGTAATGGCCAAACTGTGTCCTAAATGCAGTCTTAAATATGTCAGATCTATCTAGCCTCACCTGATGATATCCAGACTTAAGGTCAATTTTACTAAATATAGAAGATCCTTGCAGTTTGTCCATAAGGTCATCGACTCTAGGTATAGGATACCTATTCTTTACAGTGATCTTATTTAATGCTCGGTAGTCAATACACATACGATAGGTATTATTCTTTTTCTTGACTAAGAGCACAGGTGCACCGAATGGAGAACTGCTAGGTCGAATTAAGCCTCTATTTAGTAATTCTTCAACTTGATTCTGGATTTCTTTTTGCTCTATTTGATTGTGCCTATATGGTGCTTTGCAAGGTGGTTGTGTGCCAGGTATTAGGTCAATCTTATGGTCTTCTGGACGTGATGGAGGTAAACCTGGTGGTAGGTCTTCTGCAAAACAGTCCTTAAAATATGCAAGAAATTCCTTATGCCTAGGGTGCATATGATTTTCCTTTGCATGCAATTCATTCACCCAAATGAGATATGATTTAGTATTCTTGCGTAGTGCACGTTTTGCTTGAGTATGCGAAAGCAGTGGAAAAATATGAGATGCATGCATACCAAATAATGTAATAGATTTTCCTTGAAAATTAATATTCATTGTGTGTGTGGAATAATCTATATTTGGATTATGCTGGTGTCTCCATGGCATTCCTAGGATAATGTCGCTTGACTGTAATGGTACAACTAAGAAATTTCTTCTTTCAATATATGAACCAATTTGAATTTCTAAATCTTGAACTTCTTGTGTGCCATTGTACCTAGTGCCTAAAAATGCAGCTTTTATGCGATAATGCATAGGTACAGTATGCAATTTTAATTCCTTTACCAATTTTGCTGAAATAAAGTCATGGGTACTACCGTCATCATGCAATATAGTTCTTTCTTTTCCATGCACCATACATTTCATAGTCAACAATGAATGTGAAGTAAGCATACCTGGTAAAGTGTCGGAAGTAGTAGTAGGATCATCCTCATCTTCAGTGAAATCTGGCATATCCTCATGCTCTTCTTCGTCCATGGCTCCAAGGTAATTGATATGTGCTGGTGGCTTCTTTGAATGACAATTTGCTGCGAGATGCCCTGGCTAGTGACACTTGTAGCATACGATTGGCTTGGCTTTGGTCACATTATTTGCAATGGCTGGGAGTCTGGGTATATTTGGATTTGCTTGTGGAATAGGCTTAGGATTTGGATTGACAGTGGATGGTAATGCAGATGGTTTAGGCCAATTCTTGCGGAAAGATGGTGATGAGAAACGACCTGGATTAAATCTTCTGAAATTGGAATTGAATTGTTTAGATCCATAATTACCGTTTGCTTGGAATTGCTGTGGTCGTCGATCTCTTCCGCGTAACGTATCTTCAGTGTCGTGAGCTAAGGAGATGGCGTCTTCAAGGGTAGCAGGCTTGAACATGTTCACTTCAGCATAGTAATGTCCAAGAAGTCCAGACATATACTTCCGCTTATGTGTCGTCTCTGGTACGTCTTCAAGCATGCGTAACTGTAGGAGTGCATTCCAAAAACGCTCTGTATACTGTGGAATAGGCTCACGATCTCGCTGTTGAAGTAGATCCCATTGTTTGATAGCCTTCTCATGAAATTGCGGCGGAAGGAAATTTTGCATGAACTTCTTCTTGAAATCTTCCCAAGTAGCAGGACATTCTATACTCTTGCGGACTATAGTCCACCAAAGTGATGCTCTGTCTATCAGATGATTAGTAACACACTTGATTTTATCTTTTTCAGGATAAGTTTCCTCATGGAAATAGTCATCAAACTGGCTAATGAATGATAAAACCGTCTTTCCTTCTCTTATGCCATTGAAAGTGCGAAACTTGAAACTTCGTTTACTTATCTTGGATTCCTTGCGAATGGTTTGTGCTTCAAGAGTGGCGTCGATGGTACGTCGAATCAAATCTTCAACTTGAGGTTCTTCTTTATCAGTGGACGCTCCTTGTAGCTTTGTCAATTGCGCTTGCAAGGCTTGCCTAGCTCTTCGCTCTTCTTCCAATTGCAGCATGATAAGATCCAACTTTTGTTCCATGGTAGGCTCAGGTAGGTCGTCTTCAGCCATAGGATCATCCATATGTGGGGTAGTCATCCTGTAAAACTCAACAAACCTTTCTCACTCAAAATCAGTTAGCGGGATGAGCATAGCTCAAATTTGGGGTTACAAGGCTATGTATTTTTGGGTATTTCTTCTTCAATTTTCAGAAATTCTGCAATATTTCTGTATCCGTTTGCTGAAAGTACTTCAAGGAACTTGTAGATAGGTAGAACAGCTTGCTGCAAACAACTTTCCAGTTCAGAGTTTTTGCATGCGAACAAGTCTTCTATGAGTTTTAAGCACTAGTCAGTTCTGATTTAGTCTGACTTGCAGAGTTGCAGACTTAGCAGACTTGCAGAGTTGTTGACTTGCTGGACTTAGGCCGACTTGCAGAACTTGCAGAACTTGATTACTGTCGACTTGCGAAACTTGACTTTAGAAGTGCGAGACCCGGAGTTTGCCGACTTATCTGATCTGTGTGACTTGCAGAAAGGCTTAAGCTTAAGTAATTAAGCTTAAGCTTAGGAGCTTAAGGAGGACTAGCAGGCCGCCGTTTTTTTTCGTGAGGGGGGGGGGGCGTTTTTTGATGACGTGGAAAAATCGGAGCCACTTCTTGATACCTCGAAGAGATTTTGAAGAAGCTTAAGCTTCTTTTAAGCTTTTTAAGCTTTGTAATTAAGCTTTGAGTAAAGAAGATTAAGAGCTTTCTCACTGGTTTTCAACGACTTATTGATGGAGATGATTGCGTGGTCCTCCGCCTGCAGAGCTTGGTCCTTCGCAATCTGACAGTGGAAACAGGGGTTCTTGATCGCCAGAAGTCTGCCTGTATCGACGGTTCGCGACGAAATTGACTGTAGAGCCCGTTTGTTCCTGGAGCTCCGCCTTCGCCCGAGATTGGTAGCGATTGGAAGCTCTTGATCTCTGCTCCGCTCTGATACCACTGGTGCGCAGATCGGTCGCAGATAGCTCACGTGGTGAATCCCGGAAGGTCCCCAAGAACAAAGTACTCTACCTTTTTGCACAAAAACCCATGTAAAAGCATGCACGACAAGAGGCAAGAGACAAATTGGGTTCAATCTCCCCCCATGCCTTGTGTGAGCGCTTCACAAAGCATGTATTTTATGTATATTTCCAATCTTCATGCTCAATAATAGCCCAATTACAAAAATATGACAAGCTTTTAGCTTTTGAGTTTGCTTTCTACAAAAATAGGAAAATAAAGCTAATGGACGGTGCCCATAGAGTCTGGCACGCCCAATCTCAATGTCCAAATAGAAATAACATATCCGGGCGCATAAGCGCATACAAAATAATAATAAATAATCGATGTCTCAATAGACATAACAAAATATAGGCGTGGCGCCTATCAAAATCAAGTCCAAGAATCGAAAACCCGCTAGACTCCAATGCTTTCCTCCGCCACTGCTGCTATCTCTACACATCAACTGAAGCATTCACAATCGTTAGTAAAATAATACAATTAAACCAACAAAAGTGAATACCTAGCAGTCTTCAGCTACATAAATAAATCAACTGGTTAGAAATAAATCCTAACTTTAATTTATTACGAGTGCGCACTCTAAACTCATAAACGTTTATTAATTTAATATGCATTTTGCGGAATCACCCGCTATGGAATCACCCATGTACACACTAAATTAATGAAACGCCCGAAAAGGACAGGCGTCCCCATCAACTTCTCGCACAAAGAATCCTCTTTGCGTATGAGCCCCGGTCATCTAAGTTTACGGAATCCACCGTAAAACCTCACGGAATCCACCGTGGAATATGCTTCCTGGCATCAGCGCTGTTATTGCAATATCAATCCGACAGCCCTTCTTAATAGACGACTCTTCCTACCAATCATTGAAGTACGAGATTTGTAGGCTGCCTCCCTGGGTATGCCTCCTCCTTAAGATCCTGATGACACCAACAGTCGACATGATCTTCATCACCAACCCCTTGAGTGATATGAGCTTTCATCCTAACAGGATGGGGATGTGAGTAAGGACTGCCCTCTGTGTCTCTCTCAACAGAGCGTGAGACAGAGGGTGGGGTGAGTGACCAATCTTTCCTTTCAAATCAAATAAGAGGTGAGAAGTGTGAATGGAGTGTTGCACGCATGGGAAGGGCCTCTCAATGCACAAAGCACGATTTGTTCTTGTTCACTACACTATAAGGCTCCCTAGCCATCCTTCTTGCACTATATGCCGGCACAGGGTGGGATGCACAGTTGCACCATCAAATGCGCACAAGGCATACAACCTTTGCACAAGTGACCTTGAGGATTACATAAACGGGTTTCAGGACATGGCTGCCCTCTGTATCTTTCAACAGAGCGTGAGACAGAGGGTGGGCTGAGTGTGACTGGAGTTTCTTCAATCAATTATCGAGAGGTGAGGATTGAGGGACGTTACGACCTTTGGAGTCAGGTACGTTCCCATTTCCCTATGCACCCATGGGCTGGGTTTCTGCCATTAGCACAGGACACATCACTCTATTCTATACACTGCACTACAAGGCTCCCTGGCTTTTCTCCTTGCACCTATGCCAGACGGGTTGGATACACTGATGCACCATCCATTGTGCACCCTGGCATACTACCTCTGCATCATCCCCTTGTCGATTTCTAAACCAGGTGTGAGCTCTGGGATTTCATCCTGATTTCCTTGAGTGATATTAGTAATGGAGCGAGTGCCTGCTCTTTCAATCCATTTGAGTGATCGTGAGTTGAGTGCAATATCCATCGTTTTCGACGAATTTCTGGTGATTCGTTCAATCAACTACCTCCCTGGGTGCTGCCGCGTGATCCCTGCCACGAAGGCCGAAGAATGTGTGCTGTGACGATACCTTGTTACCTCCTGCAGCCGACGACGCCTCCAGATGCAACCTCAATAGTCGACATTCCTTTTCGGCAATATGGGCCAAGTTTTTCTAACCCTACAACTTCTGTTTTTAAGTGCTGGTTATGTTTTAAGTGTGGGGACGTTTGTGTTGGTCTGATGTGAGGTACCCCATCCTTGATGTTTGGTTTATCCTTCCTGTTAAGGTCTTAAGTGTGGGGACGCACCCCTGCGCGTCCATGTTGCATACCCCTATGCATATACCATGTTTTAATCATGCATCTATGCCGTGACTTCATGTTACCCTAATGGGGTCCCTTCCCCACCCTTTTGTTCTATTTCACCCTGTCTGAGGGGTTGTTCCTTGACCGTTTACCCTTATTCTTGGTTTTGCGTTTATTTCATGTGAACGGACCTTACGTTCATTGAAATCCCAATCCAACCTTACAGCCCTGTTTGTCCCTTTGAACCGCCTATTTTTTCTTTTTACCGACCCCTGTTCCGCCAGACGGTTTTCAAGTTATTAATTTTTGAATCAATTCCCGTAAATGGAACATTTTCCTATGTAACCACATCTTTATTTCTTCGGAACCCTGAACTGATGTATCAAACCTGTCCTACCCCTTTCCCCTCACATTTTTCCTTTTTCTTCCCTGTCATTTCGATGCACGGTTCATCCGTTATTAATTTTTGCGAGTTTTCAGAGCTTTTTCATGCCTATTTTCATAATTTTCCATGTGAACCTGCCCTATTTTCACCGGAATTCTAGTTTGATTTGACAGTCGTGTCCTACCAGCCTTTCCCCCACTTTTTCCTTTTTCCTCCCCCCTTTTCCGACTGTCGAATTTTTTGTTATTAATTTTTTCGAGTGTTTTTTGATGCATTTTTTCGTGTTTTTTCATGTGAACCCTTCCTAATTTCCCCCAAACAGAGCTTTGATGTTCCAGTCCTGTGACATCCTTTTTCCTGGACATTTTTCCTTTTTACCGCCTACTATTCCGACGCACGGTTCTTCCCATATTAATTTCCGAGTTTATTTTTTGGCTCATTTCTGGGTAAAAAGAAAAAATGTCCTATTTTCCTTTCCCGAACATTGTTATGCACATTTTTCTTCTTTCCGTACTTCATTTCAATGCACTGATTTTCCGATATTAATGCCTGTATGTGTTTTTGGGTTTGTTTTTTGCGTTTTTCCCATGTGAACACCCTGATTTTGCCCCCGAACCCGTGTTGCATGTTTCCAAAATTTTCATTTTGTCTCCCGACCCATTTTTCCTTTTTACAGATTTTTGATCCAACAAACGGTTTGAATTTTATTAATTTTTCTTTATTTTTCCCGTTAACCGTGTTTCTCGCCTCGTGCGTGAACGCGCCTGTTTTTGGTTTTACACGCCTCGAGATCCCCCCGGGGCGCCGTGGCTCACGTAACCCCGTCCCTGTCCATTTGAACCCGTCATTGCAAATTTTTTTTACCCCTGCCTGCGCATGTGCACGAGTTAGGGATGTGTTCTTTTCTCTTTTTTTATTTAATATCACAAGGAAAAAAATTTCAAACAAAAAAAAAACACTATAAACACAATTGCAAACAAAAAACTAAATAACTAAATACATAAATAAATACATAACAAATCTAACTTTTTAAACAAAACAGGAAAAAAAAAGGAAGGAAGAGAGAAAAGAAAAAAAAAGAACCACAAACACACAACTACACATCCCAAGGAACACCAAACATATATATATATATATATATATATATAAAGAGAAAACAATTTTTTTTAACACACATGCTGTCAAAGAAATGAAAAAAAATGAAAAAAAAAACGCACATGATGTCAAAGAAAAGAAAAAAAAAGAAAAAAAAACAACACAAACCTACGTACCTGTATCGGTTCACGCTCCTCTCCCCTTCCTCCTCTCCTGCTTCTCCTCCTCCTCCTCCTTCTTCTTCTTCTTCTTCTTCTTCTTCTTCTTCTTCTCCCTCCACCTCTCTTTCCCTCCCCCTCTTCTCTCTCTCCTCCCTCCACCCCTCCTTCCTCAACCTCCTCCTTCCTTCTGCCTGCAGCGGCCCTTCCCTCTTCCTCGACCTCCTCCCCCTCCTCCTCCTCTCCCTCCTCCTCCTACTCCTCCCCCTTCCCTCCCCGCAGCCACTCCTCCTCCTCCCCCTCCTCCCGCTCCGCCCGCTCCTCCTGTCCCCGGCGGCACCCTGTGGCCTGCCCCGTCACGACGTCCCCTCGCTGCTCCCGCTCGGCGGCGTCCTCTCGCTCCTCCCGCCACCTCCTCCCTCCTCCTCCTCTTCCAACTCCGCCACCTCCTCCCTCCCCCCTCCTCCCGCTCCTCCTCCTTGTTGAGATATCGAGCTCCACTCGTGATACGCCAGGGTGACCGTTGTGTATTTATGTCACCGACTTGTCAGTTGCAGATGCGGTTGGTACACCGCCCTTGAATAATAGCTACATGATAGCTATCCTTATCTACTCTAGTTCGTGGCTCAGTTAGTATGCCACCTTAGTTAGTTGAGTTTGGTTTTTGAGACCCATATAGAGGGTTCTTCTATTTCCTTGTACTTGAGTTCTTTTGGCTTACACAACTAAGAAGAGGAAAAACTATTTTCAGCCTCCACCCTTGTGTGTCTTCCCCCATTGTGCAAGCAAGAAAGCTTCAAGTGAGACTCCTTCCTTCTCTCCCACAATCTTGACATGGTATCAGAGCCTTGTTCGTGGTAAGGAGCTCAAGAAAGCAAGCCAAGCTCGCGGTGGTCTGGTAAGAGGAGCAGTGTTGCTTTCATTTCCTGTTTTGGGAGCAGATCTCTGCAGGTAGCACAGCCGGAAATTGCAGGAGTGCATTGTCTCAGGGTGAGACGCCCTTCGCGGTGAAGCAAGAGGGCAGTATATGCTGCGGGAGAGGGCTTTAGCCCGTGGCGACCTTGTTTTTTTTATTTGAGGCCATTTCGGGGCCTGTTTTGCAGACGGAAGTTTTCTGCACCCACTCAAGAAAAGGCTCAGTTCTATGATGTGCGACCACTGTTCTACAGGTCGGTGAAAAGTTACTGTAGAAATTGCATCGTATGCTTGTGCGCAGAGACATTGGGAGTTTCAGAATCATCCTTGGTTCCTGTTTATGCAAAATCGTCACTAGGAAGTGACTGTGTGGTCAAATACCACTTTCGCTAGTTTTGCAGATTTGCCCTTGTGAGGGTGAAGCTGTGTTTTTTGCAGTAACAGAATTTCTTGCAGTATTCTGTAATGGCGTCTGATTCTCTTTCACAGATTGTCACTGAAAAGCTTGACAAGAACAACTTCCAGGCATGGAAGTTTAGAATGACGAATTTCCTTATGGGAAAAGGATATTGGGAATTTGTTGCAGGAAATGAAGAAGAACCAGTTCTTCCTGATGTTCCAAATCAACAGCAAATGCAAGCATTCAAAGCATGGCATGAGAGAGCCAGGAAAGTTATGTATTGGCTGTCTATCAGTATTTCAGACTCTATGATTGTGCATATTCAGGATGCAAGTACGCCAAAGGAGGCATGGGATACTCTGTCAAAAATGTATAGCACAAATACACAAGCGAGGAAAATGCAGCTCAAGCAAGAGTTGCATAATGTGCAAAGAGAAAATATGAGCATCAATGACTACCACATGAAGGTGAAGAAGATTGCAGATGCACTTGCTTCCATTGGGTCGCCAGTGGAAGATGATGATTTAGTTTCCGTGACGTTGAATGGTCTAGGAAAGGATTATGCACAGTTTCGAACATCTATTTCCGTTCGTGAAAGATTTCCTGACTTTGAGGAGTTGATTGCTCTTCTAATTTCTGAGGAGCAGAGAAATGGTGGTGCATCTTCTTCAGGAGGAACTTCAAAAGAAGCTGTCTTCTACTCAAATGCTGGAAGAGGTAGAGGCAGAGGTAGAGGAGGCCGATTTGGAGGCCGTGGTAGAAATCAGAATATGCAGCAGACTCAAGAAAACCAGTCCTATGGAGGAGGACGTGGTAACTCTAGAGGCAGGGGGAGCCAAAGAGGTCGTGGTGGATGGCAAAGAGGTCAAAATGCAAACAGTAATGTTGAATGCTACTACTGTGGTAAAATGGGTCATATGGCTAAAGACTGCTATAAAAAGCAGAATGACATCATGAATGGAAAACTGCAACAAGGGAATTATGCATCTTCTAGTAGACAGGGTGATGACAGAAATGAGCATTTGTTCATGGTGCAGCACATGAACAATTCTGTGACAAGTGCAGAAGAAAGCAATGATGTATGGTATGTTGACTCAGGTGCATCAAACCACATGACAGGTCATGCAGAATGGATGGAGGATGCAAGGAAAATGGAAAAACCAGGATTTGTGGAGACTGGTGATGATACTGCACATCCTATTGTGCAGATTGGAAAAATTCCCTTGTCTATGAAGGATGGGAAAAAGAAATACCTGTCCGATGTATTTCATGTCCCGAATATCACCAAGAATCTGGTTTCTGTTGGTCAAATGGTTGAACAGGGCTTGCAGGTCAGATTTACTCCTCATGGATGCTTTGTTGAGGATATGAAAAATAAAGGTCGCTTGATAGCAAAAGGAAAGAAGAAGGGCAGAATGTTTACATTGGATGCAGACATGTCTGAATTGAGTGCAGCAATGTTTGCACATGGGACCGGTGTAGTTGCAGATATTGATATCTGGCATAAACGCATTGGTCATGTTAATGTACAGCGACTTAAATCAATGCAGGCCCAAAATATTGTTGCAGGTTTGCCGAAATTCAAGGTTGCAGAAATGCATAAGGTATGTGAAGCCTGTCAGTTTGGAAAACAGGCAAGGAAACCATTTCCTAGACATGTTCAAGAGAGTAAGAAGCCATTGGAATTAATCCACTCTGATGTGTGGACAACTAAAGCTACATCTCTTGGAGGCTGTCATTATTTTGTCAGTTTTATTGATGACTATAGCAGAAAAGTTTGGGTGTATTTTATGAAAAAGAAAAGTGAAGTTTTTGGGCATTTCAAAACTCTTAAAGCTATGGTTGAAAAAGAAACAGGCCTGCAGATAAAATGCCTAAGGTCAGATGGAGGGGGAGAGTACCTCTCAAATGAGTTTGCAAGGTTCCTGCAGGAGCATGGCATAAAGCAGCAATATTCATGCAGTCATACCCCACAGCAAAATGGAATTGCAGAAAGAAAAAACAGACATATTGGAGAGGTGTCTCGTGCCATGCTCAATGAAAAAGACCTGCCAGATTTTTATTGGGCTGAAGCAGTTGCTACAGCAGTCTACATAATGAACAGGACTCCCACTGCAGCAATACATGGAATGACTCCAGAGGAGAGGTATACTGGTAGGAAACCAGATATTTCTCATTTGAAAATTTTTGGTTGCATTGCCTATGTACATGTGCCAGATGAGCTGAGATCCAAGTTGGATCCAAAAGCTGAGAAGTGCATCTTTATTGGTTACTCTCTGCAGCAAAAAGGGTATAGATGCTATAACCCTTCTACTCGTAAGTTTACAGTGAGTAGAGATGTTGTGTTTGATGAGATGAGTAGCTGGTATAAACCAGTAAATGTGATTGATGATGTAGATGCACAAAATGGTAATGCTGCACAGAATTCACAGCAGCAGTCACAAAATATTAGTGGACCAGGAGCGTCCTCTAGCAGTGGTTCACATTCTTCGCCATGGACAGGCAGATTGAGATCAGGAGAATCTTCTGAAGGCAGCGCAAATAGTGGTATGCAGGTATCACGAAAAGGAAAAGAGAAGGTAGATCAGCCCATGTTTGATGTGAATGCAGGTCACTCTTATGTGGATGGTGAATCCAGTGGCTCAGAACAGAGCATTGATGATGAGTTGGGTATCCCTTCTATTGTTACACCTGGAGTAAGGAAGACCAGGGATGTTTTGAGAGCACCTGGGAGTGAACCTACTTTGCGCAGGTCTACGAGAGCTAGGTATCCTGTGGATAGGCTGAAATATGATGGATTTACAGCCATTCACTATGCATATATGGTCAAAGTGATACAGGAACCAGAACCCACATCTTTTGAGCAAGCCATGGGAAAAGAAAAATGGGAGAAAGCCATGGATGAAGAAATGGATGCCTTGGAAGAAAATGCTACATGGGAGTTAGTACCTTTGCCTAAAGGTAAGAATGCAATTGGCTGTAAGTGGGTTTATAAGGTGAAGCACAATGCAGATGGTTCTGTGAACAGATACAAGGCAAGATTAGTAGTCAAGGGGTATGCACAAACATATGGCATTGACTATGAAGAAACATTCAGTCCAGTTGCAAGGATGGCAACTGTAAGAGCAGTCATTGCTATGGCTGCATCAAAGGGATGGTCTTTACATCAGATGGATGTAAAGAATGCCTTCTTGCATGGTGATTTGCAAGAAGAGGTCTATATGGAGCAGCCACCAGGTTATGTGCATGCTGTTCATCCTGAGTTTGTTTGCAGGTTGAAGAAAGCCTTGTATGGCTTGAAGCAAGCACCTAGAGCATGGTCTGACAAGATAGGACAGTATCTTGTCACTATTGGCTTTCAGATTTCTAAGGCAGATTTCTCACTTTATGTGAGAAAAACAGAGAAAGGTATTATGCTACTTGTCATTTATGTTGATGATTTGATTATGACAGGTGACAGTGATGAAGATATCCTTCATGTGAAAATGCTATTGAAGCAGAAGTTTGAGATGAAGGATTTGGGAGAGCTGCGTTATTTCTTGGGCATTGAGGTGATTAGATCACCAAGTGGGATACAGCTCTTGCAGAGGCAGTATGGATTGGACATGCTGTCCAAATATGGGATGACAGGCTGTAAGCCTATTTCAGTTCCTTTGGAGCAAAATGTGAAGCTAAGCACAGATGCAGGTGAGCTTCTAGAAGACCCTACTATGTACAGACGCATAGTAGGAAGTTTGATTTATATGACTATTACCAGGCCAGATTTGAGCTATGCTGTTGGATTGGTAAGTCAGTTTATGCAGGCTCCAAGGAAACCACATTTGGATGCAGCTAGACGCATACTCAGGTATGTGAAGTCCACATTGCAGTATGGACTATTTTATGAGACTGGGGTTCAGATACAGTTGCATGGATACACTGATGCTGATTGGGCTGGTAGTATTTCTGATAGACGATCTACCAGTGGATATGTATTCTCTTTTGGGAGTGCTGCAGTCACTTGGAGCAGCAAGAAACAGCCTACAGTTGCCTTGCCGAGCACAGAGGCTGAGTCCAGGGGTGCAGCAATGGCTGCATGTGAGGTAGCTTGGTTGCATAAGCTACTTTATGATATGCATCAGTCTACAGATGGGCCAGTTGTCATTTATTGTGACAACATGAGTAGTATACACTTGGCAAATAACCCAGTCTATCATGCTAGAACAAAGCACATTGAGGTGCATTATCACTATGTGCGAGAGAGGGTTTTACTAGGTCTTATTGATCTAGTTTATGTCATCACAGAGGATCAGGTAGCTGACATATTCACGAAGGCATTGGGCGCAGAGAAGCTGCGCAAGTTCAGAGACCTGCTTGGTGTGCAGGAATTGGGATTGAGCTCGAGGGGGAGTGTTGAGATATCGAGCTCCACTCGTGATACGCCAGGGTGACCGTTGTGTATTTATGTCACCGACTTGTCAGTTGCAGATGCGGTTGGTACACCGCCCTTGAATAATAGCTACATGATAGCTATCCTTATCTACTCTAGTTCGTGGCTCAGTTAGTATGCCACCTTAGTTAGTTGAGTTTGGTTTTTGAGACCCATATAG
This sequence comes from Lygodium microphyllum, assembly GCF_053477565.2. NCBI lineage: Eukaryota > Viridiplantae > Streptophyta > Polypodiopsida > Schizaeales > Lygodiaceae > Lygodium > Lygodium microphyllum. The sequence continues at coordinate 41,418,184 of NC_141139.1, read as the reverse complement.
AGGGTTCTTCTATTTCCTTGTACTTGAGTTCTTTTGGCTTACACAACTAAGAAGAGGAAAAACTGTTTTCAGCCTCCACCCTTGTGTGTCTTCCCCCATTGTGCAAGCAAGAAAGCTTCAAGTGAGACTCCTTCCTTCTCTCCCACAATCTTGACACTCCTCCCCCTCCTCCTCCTAAGTGCCATCATAGGTTAGTTCAACTAACCTAGTTAAACTAACCTTAAGTTAGTTAAACTAACCTTACATTAGTTAAACTAACCTTAATCTAGTACCATTAACTTTAGTTTAGTTAAATTAACTTTGGTTTAGTTAGTTAACCTTAGTTTAGTTAGTTAACCTTAGTTTAGTTACTTCACCTTAGTCTAGTTAATTGACCTTAGTCTAGTTACCCTAACCTTAATCTAACTAACCTACCTCAGGTTAGTCCCCACCCTACTAACTAACCCTAGGTTAGTTAGCCTAATCTAGGTTAGTTAGACTTGACTTAGCTTACCTAACTAACCTAGACTAACCCAGACTACCCTAACCTGACTTGACTTAGTCTGACTTACCTGATTTACCCAGACTAACAAGACTTAGCTGACTTGCTTTGATCCTACTTATACCAAACTAACCTGATTTCCCTAATTTAATTGATTTAGTTAATTTCTAGCTTCATTTCAACTCAGAAAAATTTCTAAAAATTCCCTTATATTTTTGCAAATTTTTGGAAATTTGTCAGGTGGAAATTTCCACCACTAAAAGTACAAAAAATTAAATATTTGACCATTTATTCAAAATTACTTAAAAACCTTTTTCCACTCATTTTTCACTTTCAAATATTTTCATATAAGGCACCATTTTTTTTAAAACAACAAACAACAAACAAAATCGATTAACCATAAAAATCCAAATCTTATTTTCATAACATCAATTGTGGATATTTCCTAAATGGCTGCAATTTTATTTTTCCTTCATTACATAACCATATTTAATTATTATTTCTTTTGAAAAAAAAACAACCACATATCATTTCTTTATAATAAAAACACAAACCCTAAAAACACACATAAACCAAACAAACACACATAATAAAATCAATTAACCAAACCATTATCAAACACATAACAAACACACCTACACTACTAAACAAACAAAATATAAAATTAAACAAATACTCATAATTCCACCCAAAAAATTTAGAAATACAAATCATAATATTAAAAATCGACATACCCACTAAGGTGTTGTCTTTGTTGTTCAGTCTCAGTGGTCTTTGATTTTGTTTGACTGGATTCATTGCTTTTGGGAGACTCTTCCATGCGCCTTCGAGCCCTTACATACACACCCCTTCTAGGTATTTATTTTATGAGCTTTATTCATATTCATTTTCTCCTTAATCACAAATTAATTGCTAAAATAAAATATTTATTCACCCACATTTTCCACGCGCATTCGCACTAAACACACAATTTCATAATTTTAAAAATCAATCAGCCGTTCACTTTGCACGCACTACATGCACTTAAGAGGCACTTTAATTTGTAATAAAAATGAACCAACCGTCACAAGAGCACGCACTGGCAAAAAAGCGCTCCACATCACTCTTAATTTTTAATTAAGGAATTTGCATTTAGAGACCTAGTCTGGGCATCGTAATCCGGGTTGCGATAAAGCACCGTTTTACCTTAATCATTTTTAATTAAAATTTTAAGAAGGAACCGTCGTTTTCTTATTAACGTTTATAACCTAATAAAATGTCATCCATTGTTAATAATTTATTAAAATGAACCCTTCATTAAAGTAATTTCCCCTCACTTCACTTTTTTCCCCTTTTTAATAAACACGCTTCGTGGGCTGGGCGCGTACAAGTCTTTTTGTTGACACTGATGGTCCAAGTTATGGTCAAGTCTTGATGTATATTTTTATGGTAGTCTGATTTGTCTATGTGTTACAATTACGGGTACGGTGTGTAGTTTTTTCTTTCTTACCTGATACGGGGATTTGGGTGCTTGAATGTTGCATCACATGAAGCTTTCGGTCACATATAAGTAGAGGTCATGCCAAATTTTTTCTAGACTGTGTATTGTCTGGGGTGGTAACTGGGTTAGTTACGTCTATGTCTGTATGAGTGTCTTTCTTTTTGGATTGATTCCTTTTTTATAGCCCTTTGGTTGTTTTGCAGGCATTCTTTGTGACTATCTATGTTGTGGTGTGTGTGTTTACCATCTAAATGGTGCCTCACGCTCCTCCCCCTATCCAGTATGTCCCACTGGTTAGTAGGGATTACTCTTTCCTACTCACTTTTGAGCCTCTCACGAAGGCAGGACTTGCGACTTTCGTGGCTGCCTCCTTCCCCTTGATTCCAGAAGATCCATCCATGTGTGATGAGTTCCTGGCCTCATACAACAAGAAGTCGGGACTGGTCCATGGTACTTCCATGACTTTGACACCTCGAGGGTTAGGAAAGGCTCTATCTCTTCCCTACAAAGGTGAGCCTTTTGTTACAGATCGACAACTATTGTCCAACGATGAGATTTTGAAGCTGTTACAAAAACAGACCAAGGAAATTCTGGATGTTAAGAAAGTGATCAACACTTCAGGAGTCTCCTTTTCTATGATCACTGATCTTGTGTGGAAGTTTGTCTGCCAGTTCCTCCAAGATAGGTTTATGCCTACCAAAATGTTGTCCCATTACTTGTCAAAAGAGCTCTTTACAGCTTCAAGAATTGTGTTAAAAGGAGTAGCTATTGATTGGAGCACTTACCTACTCACAAAGATGGATCAACATTTCGTTAAAGTAACCAGGGGCAATGTCACAAATGTCACCTATGAATCCTACCTGTCTACTTTCTTGACCTACTCAGGTTTAAAGAAGAGTGTGCCTCCACCTCCTCCATCCGGTCTAGTACCTCCTCCTCCACCTTCAGATGAGTCAGAACCAATTGATATAGAGGATCTGGATTCTCCTCCTCCACTGGTCATACAGCGCAAACGCTTGAAGCGGGTGGCAGATAAAGCTCCTTCAGTTCTTCCTTCCATGACAATTCCTGCTACATCTGGCAGTGATCTCCTTGCTTATCTCACATGTAACAACCTGTTCAGAGCACATAGAGAAGGTTCGTTGGACATATCAGTCCCTTCACTGAACAGTCTAGTATCGGGAGATGCCATTCCATTCCTATGTAAAGACATCCAGAGTTCAATTGAACTTTCAGTGACAGCCTGTGTTCAACAACTATATGCTTCCTTTTATGAAGAACTAATGCACTCCAAAGACCAGTTGTATAAGGCAACATCCGAGTTAGCCTCTACTAAAGATACCCTGGAAAATCTGTTTAAGCAGATGGAGCAACAAACCCAACTGATTGAAACCCAAAGAGATGAGATATCTTCTTTGAAGATTCAGTTAACAGAAGCTCAATCAGAGGTCACTAGAATCTCAGAGAAGAAGAAGAGAATATCCAAAGAAGCACAAGAGTTTCAAACTTTTTTAGATGCAAACCTCTCAGCCTTACAGACTGCTAATGACACAGTGGAATCACAAGCTTCCCAAATCAAACACTTGCAAGACCGATTGGCATAGTCATGGTCTGTTCCTCCAAGCCCTAATGTTCCCCTGAACCCTTCTCTCTCACAGCAGGACTTGGAAGTTCTCCAAAGACAGGCTACCTTGTGTCCTCTCTTCCAAGATAAAGTGGAAAGATTGCAGTCCAGGATGGATCTACTATGGTCTACATTTGAGCATTTTCAAGAATATATTCCTCCGGACCATTCTTTCTTTGTCCACTATCAATTACAGAAGTTGGCCTTTTACATGAAGCTTTCAACGATGGATCTTCCTCTTCCAAAGGATGGTTGGAGTGGGGCTTGGTCTCCTGAATTGCTGATAGAAGTGGTCCGTATGGTGTTTGAATATTCTGTCATGACAGATACCATGTTGCTGTCATATATGTATCTACGGGGAGACTTGTTGATTCCGGATGAAGTGGATATGGCCTGGTATGTAGGAGATGTGGTTTTACAAGCTGTCTTGTATGTCAACTATTTGGAGTTGCGAATAGATGACATGTTCCAGAGTTACTCCTCAAAAGTGGCTACTTGCCCTGATAATTCCTGACACTCCATGATTGATTCTGTGGTCCTGAATCAACAACAGAACACAGCTTCTACCTATGTACAGAGCACTAATCAATTGAGGGTGGATCTCATAGCTCACCTTTTCAAAAATAATCCATTTGATTCCAGCTTTTTTTATGCCTATCATAAAAGATCTATCTTAGGTCCCTCTGTTCCTAGCCTACTGTATTACCAACAAATGGCTCACCGCTATGATACCTATCTTTCCCTCTATCAAACCAATTCCACAGCAATCTTACCCCTTCTTTTCCAACCTCAATCTTTTCCTCAAATTCCCATATTTACATATTGCTCTTTTATCGAAGATAGAGTATTTTCCCCTTCTCCACCATGCCCTTCTCCATCCATTCATGTACCTTCTACCTTTCCTATTTATCAATTAACACCCTTTCTAACTGATTCCCTAAAATTTTCAGCCACTCCTTCTTTAACCTATTCCTCCTTTTATGATTTTTCCTACCCATCTCTTCATCCACTTTTACTTATTCCACTTCCATCTCCTGCCACTTCTATCTCTCAACCCCCTCAGTTGGTTAGTGAATATGAAGGGTTTGATTAGTAGATTCCCAAAAGACGAGGATGGAGCTCGAATGATTCTCTTACAAGATCTCAGATAAACTGGCCAATAATTCCAAGAGATTGGACAACTTCCAATCAAGCATACCAGAACTACCTTCATTTTTCTCACCAATATTCACAATCTCTAGATCCTTCGGTGAGATTGACAGCTCATTTTGCTTGGTATCTAGCATACATGCATAGAAATTCCCATAATGATCAAAAGGCCATTCCAAAACTTTGTATGAATGTCAATGTGAACATTGACTCCCACCAGTTGGATGTCCTATATTTTCATGCCCTATGTCTCCCTAGTAGATACCTTATCTTGCTAGAAAGGATGTGCTACCTGCAGTTCTTTCAAAATCCTCCCAAGACATTTGTAGATGAATCCTTCTCCATGGATTGCTTCCAAAACCACCAAGCCTTTAAAAGGGATCATCATCATTTATGCCTTTGCAATGTATCTTGGATGATTCTTAATTATATATATCTTTTTGGAGGTGTCATTCAGATGGTTGTGTTAGTGTTTGTGTATGTGTTGTCTTAATTGTATGTGATGAGTTCGTGCTGATTGCGACAGCACCACAACGATCCTCAGAAAAATGAGTTTTGACACTTTCAAAATGGAATATCTTCCCCTTTGTAGTGGACTGAAAGCTAAATTCAGAGACATGGAAAATTAGGAAGTAGAAGAAATATTGGCCAGAGAGTCCTCCAGAGACTGAAGCCCCCTTTGATTCTATTCTGTTGAAGAGTACAGAGCAACTAGGTGGAGCCAAATCCCTGATGAATGATGCAATCAAGTGACAAGCACTAGAACGAGTTCAGAGATACGTGAGAAGAGAGAAATAAAAAATCAAAGCCGAGAACAAGCTAGTAGCAAAATCCTCCTCTGACACCCTAGCAGCACTCTTTACAGAAGTCCCCATGGTGACTCAAGGTCCCCTTCCTAGTCAGATCCATCGTGGAAATATTGATGATAGGCCAAGGAATATAGTAACATTTCCCATCTTTAAGGGAGATTACAATGAAGACCCTGATCTTCATGTAGCAAAATTTATGGTAGCATGTGTGATTAACAATGCCAGAACCCCCGAGTATTAGTTAACAGTATTCCCTGTCACTTTCAAATGTGCAACATTTCATTGGTATGAGAGACAAGCAACAGGAATTCTTGGCACATGGGACTTGGCCTTCCTCACTAAATTTAGGTGAGAAGGTTCTGTAGAGCAGATGTGAGAGGAGTTCATGAACCTAAGTCAACAGTCCTCTAGTGAACGAGTAGAAGCTTATGTCTCATGAATGGAATCCATACTGAAGAGATGGGCCAACCATCACTTGGATGAAGGCATCCAAAAGGGTTTGTGACAATCTCAGTAGTGTACTCCTAGCAACGAATCTAGTTTACCATGCCAGGACAAAACACATAGAGGTATACTACCATTTTATCAAAGAGATGGTTCTTACAGGGAGAGTAGATCTTATGCATGTGAAGACTGATGAACACTTGTAGATATCTTTACCAAGTCTTTGGGTAAAGATAAGTTTAGTAGTTTTAGACAGCTACTTGGAGTTCATCAGATGATTTGAGCTTGAGGGGGAGTGTTAGAATATCAAGCTCATAGTATGTGTGACTGACATTTGTCTTGTCCAGCTATATCAGCAAGTATGGGACATTAAATAAGTCGATGGTCTTAGACCCAGTGTGAATGGTCCTACGGACCTTAGTACTATTTTATACACTTACTCTTTGTGTGTGGATATGATAGTATGAATGAAGAAGAATATGAGAGTATGCATTGCTCCTCACTCTGTCTTTGCCTCTCTCAATGTCAACATTCACCCATTGACAAAGACTTTGCTTCTTTCGGTAGTTAGCTTAGAGTGCCTACTATCAAGGACTATGCTTATGTTTACTTGGGAAAGATCTATTTGACGGCTTTTTTGTCTCCTGATGTACCATCCATTCCTTAATTGGAAGAGTCTGCTACAACTTCGATGGAGGTGGATCCATTGCCTTTTTGTGATCCATACAACTTCAACATCACTTGGTTGGGTCCTCTACCTAGGGTTAGGGTTCCTTTGAACCAATCCATCCTTGCTCTTGCTTCAAAAAGCCAAGGTCTTCCCAGAAACAGAGGATATGAGGTCCCATAGAAATTTGGTTTGACCACCAGATATTCCAACCAATAATCTCTTCCTACAAGGGTTGTCTTCACGTATATGAGAATACCCAAATGCTTGATTTTGCTTTCGTCTACCAATCTGATAAGCCACTACGTAGGCTACATTCCTTGCAAGCCTAGATCGTTCATTGTCACATCCATCATTATGTTCATTGATGAGCCTCCATCAATTAGTGCTCCTGCTATAAAACATCCTTTAATCCATATGCCAATCTCTAGGGTTATAGGATCTAGAAAGGCGTTTGCTACATCCACTTTCTTCACAGGCTTTGGGGCTCTGTTGGACTTGGTTGCTGTAGAGGGAGCAAATCCTTAGACCTCTTGTTCTTGTCAATATGCCTTTGAATTTATTTTGATATCTAGGAGGCAATATTAGCAACTATCAAAATGTTAGGTTAGGTTCAAAAGTTTATAGGTCCTTGACCAAGTCATATTCTTTGATAGGATCCACAAGTTTCTCCAATCGGCTAGGGAATAGAGCCACACCCACTTTTATCTTCCCTTTTTCTTCTAGGAGTGGAAACATTTGCGCTTCCTCTCCTTTATGAGGTATTTCAGCCTTCTCTATCTCCTAGACCTTTGGTCTTGTCTCTGCAATTGTCTCTGTGGCTCTTTGTGGCTCTGTAGTGCTTTGTACTACATTGTTTTGTGTTGCACTGTTCGGTTTCTCCCTAGAAAGGTTGAGCTTCACTATCTTGGTAGAGGGAATGTTCTCTTTTGGGACTACAGGTTCTCCTTTATTTGCACGCATTATTGCGAAAACTTCAAATTCCACCAAATTGGAAGTAGGTTCTTGGGTCTTCTGTTGGGTATCAGGAGTAGCAAGCTAGACTCGAACAATCTTTTGTAGTGTGGCCTTCTTCTTTGCATCGACTATATAAGGGCTTGTAGTCCATAGACCTTCTAGGGTTTGGATAATTTGGTGAGATATGACCCTTTTCTCCACATCTATAACACTCCACCTCTGACTGTCGTCTTATGTAACTCTGAGAGGGAAACCTTCTTGGACCAAAATTAGGGCTGAACTCCCTAGGCTTTGGTTTGATGTCCTGGGTGGTGATCTTGGATTCTAGTAAGTTGAATATTGCTTCTTCATCTTTATTTCTTCTATCGTGTATCTCCTTCAGGGAGCAGATATCCTTTGTATGGTTCTTCCTCAAAGAGTACAAATAGAAGGCTCTAGGAATGGTTGGTTTTGGGTACATTCAATGGCTAAGTGTCCCGTTTGATGGCACTCTCTACACCATGTATTAGAGCACATCACATCTCCCCTACCTCCCGAAAAAGTGGATATATTGATGGTATTTACCTTCAGCATTTGTAGCTATTTTGTAATCACATCCATGAGCTCCTTCTGGATACTTGTGACTGAATTGGATAGGTAGTCCTTCAGATTTTCACCTCCTAGAGTACTTGTAGAAGGGTTTTGGGAAGCCTCTGTAATTACTACATACACTGATTGAGTTGATCGAGAGGGTCCTCTATTCTAGTTTTGATTCAGAGCTCCTATTGAGATTGAGGGTTGTTGATTTGAGTTGGTAGGATTCCAATGTTGTTGAGTTGTCATTGGGAGAATTGTCTGAGGCCATTGCTATTGTGGTGAACCATCATGTGAGACATTGTTGTCTGCCTCCATTGTGGTTTCATTACACTGTACTACATCATTGTTTGCAGCTAGGGGTAAGGGTAGGGAACTGTCCTTAGGTTTGCATTTGGTGGGTATGCCATTCCTGGCATGGGAGGAGGTAGGAATCCTCTTCCTGAGGTCATCAATAGCCTTGCTTCAACTTCATCATGCAGTCTTGCACCTTCCACTATAGCTTGTAGGTTGCTTGGTTTCTCAATTCCACAAACTTACAAACTTCTGGTTTTAGGCCTTTAAGGAATGTGTTAACCATAATCAAAATAGAGATCGATTGAGTGATTATCCTGTGCCTCCTAATGCCTGAGAATTCGGGCTGCACTACTATAAAAGGAGGCTATGGCAGTGCGTCGTAAAAAGATTGAGCCTCCTTATGCTACAGAAACCATGTCTCTAGCAAATCTGTATGTATGTACAACCAATAGAGATGATTTTGTAGTTATATACTTGGATGATATCTTGATATTGTGATAAGGTCACTAGAGCATCCACCTGAATATTCAAATCAGCCATAAGCTTGAGCAGCCATGAAATCTCACATGCTGCCAATGCAGCACCCTGTACTCTGCCTTAGTGCTAGACAATGCAACCGTTGGTTGCTTCTTACTGCGCCAGCTGATCATGACACTTCCAAAGCCAAAAGCATAACCACTCGTAGATCTGTGATCATATGACCATCCTGCCCAATCCGCATCTGTGTAGCCAACCAGTTTCAAGGGCTTATCTCTCATATAGAACAACCCATAATCTATAGTGGACTTAACATATATCATAATCCGCCTAATAGCATCCAAATGTGGCTTCCTGGGCTTCTGCATAAACTAGCTTATGAGCCCAACTGCATAACTCAAATCCGGCCTAATGATGGTCAAGTAAATGAGACTTCCAACCATCTACCTGTACATAGTCACATCCTGAATTTCAGCTCCAATGCTAATGTCCAGCTTGACATTCTGATCAAGGGGTGTATCCAATGGTTTGCATTCAGCCATGCCATACTTCTTCAGCATTTCCATGGCATAATGTTTCTGCATCAGCCATAAACCATTATGAGCCTTGATTACCTCAATACCCAAAAAGTACTTCAATTCACCTAGATGTTTCATGTCAAATTCAGATTTCAGCATCTTCATTACATGTTGTATGCCCAAGTCATCATCACCAGTGATTATCAAATCATCAACATATATGACCAGCACTACCAAGCCACTGTCGATCTTCTTTGTAAATAGGCTATGACCAGCACTACCAAGCCACTATCAGCCTTCTTTGTAAATAGGCTATGATCAGCCCTACCAATAGTAAATTCCAACCTCTGCAATCCTAGCATGCCAAGCCCTCGGCGCCTGCTTCAACCCAAACAATGCCTTTTTCAGCTTGCAGACATCATGCTGAAAATCACGGTGAACATACCCTTCTGGCTGAACCATATAGACATCCTCTGCTAAGTCACCATTAAGAAATGCATTCTTAACGTCCATTTGCTGTAATTTCCACCCTCTAGCAACAGCCAAGGCAATCACAGTGCATATGGTTGCCATCTTGGCAACAGGGCTGAATGTTTCCTCATAATCAAGTCCATACTATTGGGCATACCCCTTAGCAACCAGCGTGCCTTTGTACCTTTCCACACTGCCATCCAACTTACATTTGATTTTGTAAACCCATTTGCAGTCAATGGTCTTTTTCCCTTCAGGCAGTGGCACAAGATCCCATGTCTTATTTTCAGCCAAGGCATTCATTTCTTCATCCATGGCTACACACCAGTTCTCATTTTCCACTACTTCAACATATGTACCTAGTTCTTTGATCTCCATTACTTTTGTCATGTAAGCATAATGCTTTGCAGTGTAGCCACTATATGTCAACCTATCAACAGGGTATCTGACCCTCTGTGAGTGTCTAAGTTGTGGTGCACTGCTCGATTCCCCTCTCTCATGAGGCAGAATGTACCTGCTTTGCCTTGCGCCAGGCCTATAGACAGTCGGAATACCAAGTTTCACTGTCTAAAGTGTCAGTAGACTCATATCCAGAAGTCATTCTACCAGGTGTCATCATCCCAGATACATCCTCAATAACTTTCTCTTTTCCTTTATCCGCGACATCATATCTCCCCCTCACTGACATACTGGTGTTAGTGGACGGTGAGCTCCTCAATCTCCTTGTCCATGGGGATACTGTCTGACTACTAGGTCATGTCATAGCAGTGCTCTGTTGCATATCAACTGTAGATACATGAGTGAAAGGCATATCCGATGGCATTGTTGTCAGTGATACATACCAAGAACCCATCTCATCAAAAATAACATCCCTGCTCACCAAGGTCTCCCTGGTAGAGGGATCATAGCATTTGTATGCCTTCTTCTCCTACGAATATCCAATGAAAACACACTTATGCACTTTTGGATCTAGCTTCTTCCTTTTTTCATCTAGAATATGCACATAAGCAAGACAGCCAAAGACTTTCATGTGACTTACATCTGTCTTATAGCCATACAGCTTCTCAAACGGTGTCATCTCATGAATACCTGCAGTGGGAGTCCGATTCAAGATATACATGGCTGTCATAACCGCCTCAACCCAATAATAGAGCGGCATCTTTTTCTCATTCATCATGGCACGAGCAGCTTCCATCAAGACCCTATTCCTTCTTTCAACTACTCCATTCTTCTGAGCAGTGTAGCTATAGGTAAGCTGCTTGCGTGTGCCATTTTGGGCCAAAAAATTGTCAAACTCATTTGATACATACTCCCCACCGCTATCTGATCTCAAGCAAGAGATATAACGGTCAAGTTCCTTTTCAACCTAATTTTTAAATTGCTGAAAAAAAGTAAACACCTCATCCTTTGTCTTCAGAATGTAAACCCAAGTATAGCAACTGTAATCATCAATGAATGTAACATAATACTTCCAGCCTCCCATGGATGCATTATGGGCTAGCCCCCAAACATCAGAGTGCACTAACTGCAACGGACGTGTACTCTGCCTTACATGCCTGACAAATGGCAACCTTGACTGCTTACCAAACTGGCAAGCATCACATACATGACCAATATCTGAATATTGGAACTTGGGTAAACCTGTAACAAGCTATTTTTTTTGCATAATTTGCAGCCTTTGTAAATTTACATGTCCCACTCTCTTGTGCCAAATTTCCAAGTCTCTGAGTGCAAGAACCATGGGCAAACATAGCAGAATTCAACTCTGGCAAGGTAGCATCAAGAGCAAACATTCTGCCATTCCTGTGACCACAAGCTATCAACTTGCATCCATTGCCAAACTCTTCAATAAAGCAACCATGCTTGTTGAATCTAACTTGCAAGTTTTGCTTCGTCATCTGACCAACAGACAGTAGGTTCTTCGTAATCGAAGGAACATGCAATACATCATGAAAATTTTTCTTTTTGCCATCATGAACCACAAGAGGCACTTTGCCTTTGTACTCAATGCTATGCTGCGTGTCATCACCTGTACAGACATAGCCATTTTTTTTAGTCACCATATCAGTAAACCAATCACCATGAGGAGTCATGTGATTCGATGCCTCGGAATCAATGTACCAAACTGCATCATCAGTGCATTTTTTAGCAACTCTGTCTTTTACATATTGCATGGCAAACAATCTATCTCCTGAAGTATCATCTGCCTAACTAGATGTAGCAAAATGCCCATGTTGTTTGCCTTTCTGATTGCCCTGCTTCTTCCAGCAGTCCTTGGCAATATGCCCATAATTCCCGCAGTAATGACAATCCTTATCCTTGTTCGGATTGTCAAATGGACGCTGTTGTTGCCAGGAGCCTCTACCTCTAGGGCTAGATCTCCCCCTGCCTCTAAAGTTTCTACCACTTCTTGCATTCGATACCTGCTGGTTGTTATTGCCATAGGATGCATTTTGTTGGCCTCCTCTGCCAAATCCATAGCCTCTACTGCAGTTTCCATCCAGACAACCCAAATCAAAGAGTTAGAAACTAAAGTAGCTACCTTGGAAGCTGAGAATGCGCCTTTAACTAAAGAAAAGAATGCAGCTCTTGAGGACATGAAAGAGTTAGCTTGTAAGTTGGGTACTTGTGAGGGTCAATTGTAGCATTCCCAAGACATTGTTGAATCCCAAAAGAAGCTTATTGAAGAGCTTAACCTGAAAATTTCTACTCTCTCTATTCCTCCTCCAGCTGTTGTAATTTCTTCTATCTTATCTTCTAAAGAGGAGCTTGACCAATTGTTGTGCAGAAGGCTAAGCTATGTGATAGGTTTTTTGCTAAGGTAGAATGCCTTCAATAGCGAATGAATTGTGCACAGGATGACTTTACTCCTTATGCTGAATTGGTGTCACCTCCACCCTCCTTCTGGATTAAGTATAATCAGCATAGGTTTGCCTTGTACATTTCCTTAAGCAATGTGGATTTGGAACCTCCAGAAGATGGGTGGTCAAATCTATGGTGGTCTGCAAATTTGCTGAGAGCTGTCTTTGATAGATTTGTGGATGAGCTAGTTTCAGATATTGTCTTTTATGTATCTCACAGGACATCTACAAATTCCTGATGAGAAGGATATGAATATTTATGTGGGGGATGTGATTTTGCAAGCAATCATGTATGTTCATTCAGTGGAGCTTTTATTTAGGAGAAAGCTTGAAGACTTATCATTAGCAGATGTCCTGGTGTAGAGGGCATGCTTGGCATCTGCCTTTGGAGGATGATGCTCTAGAACCTCATCATTTACGGAGTGTCTTTTATAAATCTAATAACCAGCCATTGCAAACTCAATTGTTGAGCTATATTGTTAATCATCCATTGCTTACTGATTTCTTTTTCTAGGCCCTTAATTTTCATTATTCTGTTTACCCATTGGATCCTACTGATCTTCTTTCCTATTCTCTTTTGTCCTATCTCTTTCCATTGTATGTTTCCCTTCTTTCTTCCAACTCTGATACTATTCCTCTTTTATACTTTACTCCTTATGGATCCCCTCATATTCTTGTTTTTACTATATGTCCTATTATTGTTGATCCCACAATGTCTCCTATCCCTTCTGAACCTTCTCCTATAGTTCCTCCTATTCCTTTTGTTTTCTTAGCAGAATCCCTTCAAACATTTTTTATGAATTCTCCATCTTTTCCATCTTCCTTATCCCTTCACTTACCTTCATTTTATGATTTGCCTTATCCACCTTTGCAATGTTCTCCTCTTATTCCATTACCATCACCATCTGATTATATTAACCTTCCTCCCCAATCAGTGCTAGATACACTTGGATATGACAATGATTTCTCGGGTGCATGTTCATTCTAAGAATACTTCTATACGCCTTAGTGCTCACTTTTGTTGGTATCTTGCTTTCATGCATTAGCAGTCTCATCTGAATACTCAAAAGAGTATCCCATAGTTGATCATAAATCCAAATGTGGACGTGACTACTTCTCAAATGGATATCTTGTATTACTTTGCACAGGCTTTCCCTACTAGGTTCATTATCTTGCTAGAAAGGATATGTTATTTACAATTCCTCCAAAATGTACCTCAGTATTTTGTAGATGAGAGTAAAGCTCTGGAGCGTCTCAAGCTTCGCATGTAGTTTAAAAAGAAATATCTTTTTCCTACTTCAAAGTGAAGTTTTTTCTTGGTTGTATCATCTTTTCTTAATGGAAAAACTTTTTGTTTGCTCTCCATTTTTGGGGGCATGTGTCATTCAGAGACTACTTGGTATTATGTATGTAGGAGTTTTGTGTATGTTCTATGATGTATGTGTGGTGTATTCTCTTTCTTACGTGGAGTTAAAGATGAACATGGACCCAATTGAGAAGCTAATGGATGGCGGTTTGTGATTCTATCTGATTGATGGATGAAAGCAACCTCTTATATCCTTTACAAATTTGTCATGATTTTCTATTGTTCATAAGATGTGTTAATGGATAAAGGGTTTTCATTTTGTTGTATTTTTTATTTAGATGTAGATTATAAGTTGGGGTCATGGTTGGATGGTTTATTGAATATGCTAAAGAAGATCAAGTTGAGCTATTTAATGAACTTGTATTCTCTTTTTCCTAGGTTACAAGGACTCTCCCTTATAAAGTGTGGAAATATATGTTGAATGCTTAAATGACTTGTGTTTGGTTGATTTTTATTGTTTTTGTGGGCTGAATTGATGATTTTATTGTTGAGAAATAAAAAATGATGTATGCTCCATGAAGAGATGTCTTGAATCCCATATGAACAGTGAGGAGAGTGTAGAAGGTGGAAAGCTATAAAGACATGTACTTGTTGAGATATCGAGCTCCACTCGTGATACGCCAGGGTGACCGTTGTGTATTTATGTCACCGAATTGTCAGTTGCAGACGCGGTTGGTACACCGCCCATGAATAATAGCTACATGATAGCTATCCTTATCTACTCTAGTTCGTGGCTCAGTTAGTATGCCACCTTAGTTAGTTGAGTTTGGTTTGAGACCCATATATAGGGTTCTTCTATTTCTTTGTAATAGAGTTCTTTTGGCTTACACAACTAAGAAGAGGAAAACTGTTTTCAGCCTCCATCCTTGTGTGTATTCCCCCATTGTGCAAGCAAGAAAGCTACAAGTGAGACTCCTTCCTTCTCTCCCACAATCTTGACATGGTATCAGAGCCTTGTTCGTGGTAAGGAGCTCAAGAAAGCAAGCCAAGCTCGCGGTGTTCTGGTAAGAGGAGCAGTGTTGCTTTCATTTTCTGTTTTTGGGAGCAGATCTCTGCAGGTAGCACAGCCGAAAAGTGCCGGAGTGCATTGTCTCAGGTTGAGACGCCCTTCGCGGTGAAGCAAGAGGGCAATATATGCTGTGGGAGGGGGCTTTAGCCCTAGGCGACCTTGTTTTTTTTATTTGAGGCCATTTCGGGGCCTGTTTTGGAGGCGGAAGTTTTCTGCACGCACTCAGGAAAAGGCCCAGTTTTATGCTGTGCAGCCACTGTTCTACAAGTTGGTGAAAAGTTACTATAGAAATTGCATCGTATGCTTGTGCGCAGAGACATTGGGAGTTACAGAATCATCCCTGTTGCCTGTTGATGCAAAATCGTCACTAGGAAGTGACTGTGTGGTCAAATACCACTTTCGCCAGTTTTGCAGATTTTCCTTTGTGAGGGTGAAGCTGTGTTTTTTGCAGTGACAGAATTTTTTGCAGTGTTTTGTAATGGCATCTGATTCTCTTTCACAGATTGTCACTGAAAAGCTTGACAAAAACAACTTCCAAGCATGGAAGTTTAGAATGATGAATTTCCTTATGGGAAAAGGATATTGGGAATTTGTTGCAGGAAATGAAGAAGAACCAGTTCTTCCTTATGTTCCCAATCAATAGCAAATGCAGGCATTTAAAGCATGGCATGAGAGAGCTAGGAAAGTTATGTACTGGCTGTCTATCAGCATTTCAGACTCTATGATTGTGCATATTCAAGATGCAAGTACGCCAAAGGAGGCATGGGATACTTTGTCAAAAATGTATAGCATAAATACGCAAGCCAGGAAAATGCAGCTCAAGCAAGAGTTGCATAATGTGCAAAGAGAAAATATGAGCATCAATGAATACCACATGAAGGTGAAGAAGATTGCAGATGCACTTGCTTCCATTGGGTCACCAGTGGAAGATGATGATTTAGTTTCTGTGACCTTGAATGGTCTAGGAAAGAATTATGCACAGTTTCGGACATCCATTTCAGTTCCTGAAAGATTTCCTGACTTTGAGGAGTTGATTGCTCTTCTAATTTCTGAGGAGCAGAGAAATGGTGGTGCATCTTCTTCAGGAGGAACTTCAAAGGAAGCTGTCTTCTACTCAAATGCTGGAAGAGGTAGAGCCAGAGGTAGAGGAGGCCGATTTGGAGGCCGTGGTAGAAATCAAAATATGCAACAAACTCAAGAAAACCAGTCCTATGGAGGAGGACGTGGTAACTCTAGAGGCAGGGGGAGCCAAAGAGGTCGTGGTGGATGGCAAAGAGGCCAAAATGTAAACAGTAATGTTGAATGCTACTACTATGGTAAAATGGGTCATATGGCTAAAGACTGCTATAAAAAGCAGAATGACATCATGAATGGAAAACTGCAACAAGGGAATTATGCATCCTCTAGTAGACAGGGTGATGATAGAAATGAGCATTTGTTCATGGTGCATCACATGAATAATTCTGTGACAAGTATAGAAGAAAGCAACGATGTATGGTATGTTGACTCAGGTGCATCAAACCACATGACAGGTCATGCAGAATGGATGGAGGATGCAAGGAAAATGGAAAAACTAGGATTTGTGGAGACTGGTGATGATACTGCACATCCTATTGTGCAGATTGGAAAAATTCCTTTGTCTATGCAGGATGGGAAAGAAATACATGTTCGATGTATTTCATGTCCCGAATATCACCAAGAATCTGGTTTCTGTTGGTCAAATGGTTGAGCAGGGCTTGCAGGTCAGATTTAATCCTCATGGATGCTTTGTTGAGGATATGAAAAATAAAGGTCGCTTGATAGCAAAAGGAAAGAAGAAGGGCAGAATGTTTACATTGGATGCAGACATGTCTGAATTGAGTGCAGCAATGTTTGCACATGGGACCGGTGTAGTTGCAGATATTGATATCTGGCATAAACGCATTGGTCATGTTAATGTATAGCGACTTAAATCAATGCAGGCCCAAAATATTGTTGCAGGATTGTCCAAATTCAAGGTTGCAGAAATGCATAAGGTATGTGAAGCCTGTCAGTTTGGAAAACAGGCAAGGAAACCATTTCCTAGACATGTTCAAGAGAGTGAGAAGCCATTGGAATTAATCCACTCTGATGTGTGGACTACTAAAGCTGCATCTCTTGGAGGTTGTCATTATTTTGTCACTTTTATTGATGACTATAGCAGAAAAGTTTGGGTGTATTTTATGAAAAAGAAAAGTGAAGTTTTTGGGCATTTCAAAACTCTCAAAGCTATGGTTGAAAAAGAAACAGGCCTGCAGATAAAATGCCTAAGGTCAGATGGAGGGGGAGAGTACCTCTCAAATGAGTTTGCAAGGTTCCTGCAGGAGCATGGCATAAAGCAGCAATATTCATGCAGTCATACCCCACAACAAAATGGAATTGCAGAAAGGAAAAATAGGCATATTGGAGAGGTATCTCGTGCCATGCTCAATGAGAAAGACTTGCCAGATTTTTATTGGGCTGAAGCAGTTGCTACAGCAGTCTACATAATGAACAGGACTCCCACTGCAGCAATACATGGAATGACTCCAGAGGAGAGGTATACTGGTAGGAAACCAGATATTTCTCATTTGAAAAATTTTGGTCGCATTGCCTATGTACATCTGCCAGATGAGTTGAGATTCAAGTTGGATCCAAAAGCTGAGAAGTGCATCTTTATTGGTTACTCTCTGCAGCAAAAAGGGTATAGATGCTATAACCCTTCTACTCGTAAGTTTACAGTGAGCAGAGATGTTGTTTTTTATGAGATGAGTAGCTGGTATAAACCAGTAAATGTGATTGATGATGTAGATGCACAAAATGGTAATGTTGCATACAATCCACAGCAGCAGTCACAAAATATTAGTGGACCTGGAGCGTCCTCTAGTAGTGGTTCACATTCTTCACCATGGACAGGCAGATTGAGATCAGGAGAATCTTCTCAAAGCAATGCAGATAGTGGTATGCAGGTATCATGAAAAGGAAAAGGGAAGGTTGATCAGTCCATGTTTGATGTGAATGCAAGTCACTCTTATGTGGATGGTGAATCCAGTGGCTCAGATTAGAGCATTGATGATGAGTTGGGTATTCCTTCTATTGTTACACCTGGAGTAAGGAAGACCAGGGATGTTTTGAGAGCACCTGGGAGTGAACCTACTTTGCGTAGGTCTACGAGAGCTAGGTATCCTGTGGATAGGCTGAAATATGATGGATTTAGAGCCATTCACTATGCATATATGGTTAAAGTGATACAGGAACCAGAACCCACTTCTTTTGAGGAAGCCATGGGAAAAGAAAAATGGGAGAAAGCCATGGATGAAGAAATGGATGCCTTGGAAGCAAATGCTACATGGGAATTGGTACCTTTGCCTAAAGGTAAAAATGCAATTGGCTGTAAGTGGGTTTATAAGGTGAAGCACAATGTAGATGGTTCTGTGAACAGATACAAGGCAAGATTAGTAGTCAAGGGGTATGCACAAACATATGGCATTGACTATGAAGAAACATTCAGTCCGATTGCAAGGATGGCAACCATAAGAGCAGTCATTGCTATGGCTACATCAAAGGGATGGTCTTTACATCAGATGGATGTAAAGAATGCCTTCTTGCATGGTGATTTGCAAGAAGAGGTCTATATGGAGCAGCTACCAGGTTATGTGCATGATGTTCATCCTGAGTTTGTTTGCAGGTTGAAGAAAGCCTTGTATGGCTTGAAGCAAGCACCTAGAGCATGGTCTGACAAGATAGGACAGTATCTTGTCACTATTGGCTTTCAGATTTCCAAGGCAGATTTCTCACTTTATGTGAGAAAAACAGAGAAAGGTATTATGCTGCTTGTCATTTATGTTGATGATTTGATTATGACAGGTGATAGTGATGAAGATATCCTTCATGTGAAAATGCTATTGAAGCAGAAGTTTGAGATGAAGGATTTGGGAGAGCTGCGTTATTTCTTGGGCATTGAGGTGATTAGATCACCAAGTGGGATACAACTCTTGCAGAGGTAGTATGGATTGGACATGCTTCCCAAATATGGGATGACAGGCTGTAAGCCTATTTCAGTTCCTTTGGAGCAGAATGTGAAGCTGAGCACAGATGCAGGTGAGCTTCTAGAAGACCCTACTATGTACAGACGCATAGAAGTTTGATTTATATGACTATTAGCAGGCCAGATTTGAGCTATGCTGTTGGATTGGTAAGTCAGTTTATGCAGGCTCCAAGGAAACCACATTTGGATGCGGCTAGACGCATACTCAGGTATGTGAAGTCCACATTGCAGTAAGGACTATTTTATGAGACTGGGGTTCAGATACAGTTGCATGGATACACTGATGCTGATTGGGCTGGTAGTATTTCTGATAGACGATCTACCAGTGGGTATGTGTTCTCTTTTGGGAGTGCTGCAGTCACTTGGAGCAGCAAGAAACAGCCTACAGTTGCCTTGTCGAGCACAGAGGCTGAGTACAGGGGTGCAGCAATGGCTGCATGTGAGGTAGCTTGGTTGCATAAGCTACTTTATGATATGCATCAGCCTACAGATGGGCCAGTTGTCATTTATTGTGACAACATGAGCAGTATACACTTGGCAAATAACCCAGTCTATCATGCTAGAACAAAGCACATTGAGGTGCATTATCACTATGTGCGGGAGAGGGTTTTACTAGGTCTTATTGATCTAGTTTATGTTAGCACTGAGGATCAGGTAGCTGACATATTTACGAAGACATTGGGTGCAGAGAAGCTGCGCAAGTTCAGAGACCTGCTTGGTGTGCAGGAATTGGGATTGAGCTCGAGGGGGAGTGTTGAGATATCGAGCTCCACTCGTGATATGCCAGGGTGACCGTTGTGTATTTGTGTCACCGAATTATCAGCAGACGCGGTTGGTACACCGCCCATGAATAATAGCTACATGATAGCTATCCTTATCTACTCTAGTTCGTGGCTCAGTTAATATGCCACCTTAGTTAGTTGAGTTTGGTTTGAGACCCATATATAGGGTTCTTCTATTTCTTTGTAATAGAGTTCTTTTGGCTTACACAACTAAGAAGAGGAAAACTGTTTTCAACCTCCACCCTTGTGTGTATTTCCCCATTGTGCAAGCAAGAAAGCTACAAGTGAGACTCCTTCCTTCTCTCCCACAATCTTGACAGTACTTAGTTCACTTTTCAATGCAGTTGTGTTGTACTTTGTACTTAGAGTTTGTAACTCTATCTACTCAAGATTGTGTTTATGAGTCCAATCTAATCTATCTTGGAACCTAATTCACTTGAGTGAAAGTATGTGTCTAGTCATTAGTCTTCTACATGTCTCTTGCTTATGAGTTCAAGCCTCCATAGCTAAACTGTGCTCAAGAGCTAAATACACAAGTGCCAAGAGAGAGACTCAAGAAAAGACTGGAGTGAAGTGACAATAGTGAGCTCTGAAGAGTCACTGTATTGGCTCTAGTGACCTTTCATATCAGACACACACCTCTTGGGAGGGGTATTTATGACCAAAGAAGGGTTATTGTGAGGGATTATTGAGTATTGTAGTGAGGAGATGATGTACTATTGAGAGAGAGAGAGAGAGAGAGGGAGGGAGAGAGGGAGAGAGGGAGAGAGTCAGAGATAGTCAATTCTATGCAAAATAATGTATCTATCTATGAGAGATTGTGAGAGAAAGCTATGAAATCTTTGAAGATGAATGGTACGTGATATCCTTCCATTCAAAGTGGATTATTACCTTAAGTTTTCAATGTTTATCAAATAATTGTATGAATAATATGAAGACTATGATGGATTTTGTTAAAGTTAAAGCCGTGGGAGAATTGTTTTTATGAAGTTGCATGAGATGTCGTATTTGTGGTGTTGTTTTCTTTATGGTGATCGTATAAAAGATAAAAAAGATGGTTGTTGATAGTACAAGATAAATTTTCTTGCAGTAGAAACCCCGTTTTCTTGGTGTCTCTCTTGGGGATCCAACATACTTGTAGAGAATTGGGAAGCTTTCAAGACACTTATGGCTAAGGTCTTTGTCTATCCTCTTGAAAAAGAAAAATTGGCACAGAGATGGTATGGTTTAGAGCAAAGAGGCCGAAGTGTAAGGAAGTGTACCAATCAATTCCTCAATCTTACCATGTATGTAGAGAGCATCGGTGATGAATCTAAGCTCCACGAGTACATGTATGGTTTAGAGCCATCCTTATTAGTTGATATCATGGTGCAAAACCCTACCACTCTTTTCAAAGCTATTGAGCATGTGGAATGCTATAGAAATAAGTATAGAAGGGAGTCTTCATTTTGGCCTGCTTATGGATAGCCAAGGACTATTTTCAAACAGGGACAAGTTAGCAATGTTTATGGCAGTAATCATGTGCCAAGTGGGGGCTTCAGAGTGTCAACTTATCCACCATGCAATGCTTCAAGACCTCAAAGAAATTTCAGGACAAGAAATAGTCCTAGAGTTGACTTTAAACAAGGGACACCAAGCCTAAATCTATTTCAGTCAATATGAATCCCAAGTCTATTCCTATGGACCTCTACAAAGAAAGAAAGGAAAAAGGCTTATACTTTTCAACTATGGGAAAAAGTATACACCTAATCATGCCACAAAGTGTATATAGAAAAATGCAAAAGCCAAGGTTCATAGCATGTTAGTCTTTGAGGATTTTGAAGATGATATTGATGAGGCTAATGCAATTGCACCTAATGCTGAAAATGATTATCTTGAGGACGAAGTTGGGTAAGAGTACTTTTATGATCCAGTTGACTCTTTTCCTTTTGATCCAGGTGGGACTGTTCCCTTTGATCATCCAGGTGGAACTTATGATGAGCCACTTGCTGCCACTAGTTGTTCCATTTCCATGGATGCTTGGACAGGTTCTGAGATCCCTAATACACTCTGTATGAAGGGTAACATTCATGGGAAGGATGTGTTCATTTTGATAGATAGTGGCAATACACACGGTTTTGTGAATAAGTCCATTATGGACAAGCTGAATTATCTTCCCACTAACTTACAGCAGTCCATAAGAGTTCAGGTGGCCAATGGTGAAGAAGAAATCAGCACCCAAATATGCCCACAAGTTTCTTTATAGCTAGTTGAAAATTATGAAGCAAAAGTAAACATGATCACCGTGGAAATGGGGCCCATAGATATTATACTCGATTGTAATTGGTTGATGAAATTAGAAAAAATCACTATGGATTTCTCACAGCTATATATGGAGTTTATCTTTGATGGACAACTCATCCATTTACAGGGAATTGCTAGTAGATCAAATTTTCAACTTATCACCATTCAACAACTCAAAAATGAGCACAAGAGGCGCTCATAGATATTTTTTTTGCACTTGAATAAAGAGATTGAAGATTAGTCCATAAATTCAGCAAGTCACCTAGCTTTGAAATCTCTTCTTGAGAAGTACAGGAACTTGTTTGAAGTACCTACTTCATTGCCTCCCAAGAGAGCAATGGATCACCCCATTGATTTGGAGCATCCCAACTCAGAGCTAATCAATAAGCCACCCTACAAATTGTCCAAGTGTGAGCAGGAAGAAGTAGCCAAGAAAATCAAGGAGCTTCTTGAGATGGGATTCATTGAACCTAGTTCTTTACCCTATGGATCTCTAATCTTGTTAGTCAAAAAGAAAGATGGATCTTTCAGGATGTATATTGACTACAAGGATCTTAACAAGATCACTGTGAAGAACATGTATCCAATACCCAGGATTGATTATTTCCTTGATGAGCTTAAGGGGGCTAGATTCTTTACAAAGATTGACTTGAGGTCAGAGTATCATCAGTTCTGCATGCGAGAAGGGTGATGAGATCAAGACTGGTTTTGGGACTGATTGAAGGCTCTACCATGTAGTGGTTGATTCCCTTTCTTGTATGTGGGCTTGCAAAGTTTCACCAATATATAGTGGCTGGATTGAAGAACTACCAAAATCTTATCTTTTGGATGAAGAGCTCAGCCATATTTTTCAAAATTACAACAAGGTCTCATGGAAGATAACTCATATTATCAGCTTCAAAATGGCCTCATCTGGTTAAATGGAAAGATTGTCATTCCTTCTACTTCTTCTTTTACATGAAAATTTATGGAGGAGTTGCATTCTTCGTCTTTAGCTAGACACCTTGGAGTTTTCAAAACCTATGATAGGATTAGAAAAAGCTTCCATTGGAAAGGGCTATGGAAAGATGTTAAAAACTTCATCATGAAGTGTATGCCTTGTCAGCAGAGCAGAATAAGGATAGCACCCATAAGCCAGGTGGTTTATTGCAGCAGCCATTACCCATTCCTACGAGAAAATGGATGCACATTACCATGGATTTCATTATTGGCTTACCTACTACCAAAAAGGAATGGAATAGCATATATGTGGTGGTGGATAGACTCACCAAGGCAGCCCATTTCATTCTGACCAAGACCCTATTTATTACTTCTCAAGTGGCCAGTCACTTCATGGAGCACAAGTGATTGTTCATGACAGAGATTCAAAGTTCATGAGTAACTTTTGGCAAGCATAGTATTCACATCCATGGGCACTAAATTGGATCCCTCTATGGCCTATCATCCGCAAAGTGATGGACAGATGGAAAGGGTAAATAAGTGGTTTGAGACTTATCTTCACCATTTCTCTTATGATGTCCATAATTCATGGGATTCTTGGTTACACTTGGATCAGTTTGCCTATAATAACTCCACTCTGCTAGCATTGGAGTTTCGCCCTTTGAGGCTATGTATGGCTATAAGGTGCCCTTACCCATAGTCATCTTTTAATGAAAATATCAATCCTCACATGGGAAAGAAAATTTGGAAAGAATGCAGTCAGCAATGTAAGATGAATGTTAGGAAAGCTCAAGACTAAATGAAGATGTATGCAAATGAGAAGAGGTGACCAAGTCTCGGTATTCTAATTTGAAAGATGGATCTAGTAACAAGCTTGGTCACAGATTTTATGGCCCTAATCGGAACTTGAAGCACACTAGAGAATTGGCATATAGATTGGAGCTATCCTCTTCTACTAAGATCTATAATGTATTCCATGTTAGTCATCTCAAGCCTTTCTATGGCAATCCTATTGATATAGTTGATAAGCTACCACCTATTGATGAAGAAGGTCTTATTCAGTACATCCCAAAGGCTGTCTTAGGTCAGCGTGAGAAGAAGCTTCGATCGCGCTCAATCATTGAATATTTGATCAAATGGAGAGGTTTATCACATGAGGAAGCTCCTTAAGGCTTGATTCCATATTAGATGAGTTTCCTTTCTTAAGTAACACATTGGTGGCTGAAACTTACTAACTATGGAGCCAATTATGATGTAGATAGGGACCAGACAGCATAATGTTTTAGAGCAATTTTTATTCTACCTAATTTTCAAAATTATGCCACCTACATGGGATCAAAATACTCTTCAAGAGCTACGTTTGACATGTGGCATGCCTCATTTGGAAACTTCTACCAGAAGTTATGGCAAATTTGATTCAGCAAGGTCTATTTATACAACAAGATGTCTACTTCATTTTGGGCTTGTTAGTTGAAGATTTTAAGGCTCCAAGTACCTTTGAGGCATTCTTGATCATGTATATGACTGAGGCTTACTCTTATTCTTCCATTTTAGTCCATATTTCTTTCATCTTTTATTCATATTCCCATTTGTAAAGTTAAAAATAGAGTAGTACTCTATTCTATCCATCCTTTTCCAGTCTTTGTAAGTTTGTTTTTTAGGGCAAAAACCTTTGGGATAGGATGGATTGTAAGAAGCTAGGAAGAATAAGGATTTAGTGTGTAAATAGTATTGATGCCATGTCACATTGACATTGATATAAAACGAGGGGACATGTAATTTTTCTCATCTTTTGGCACATTAATACATTATTGTTCTTCTTCTCATTACCTTGCTTTCAGCTTCAATGGCTTCTTTCTCTTTCTTATCTTTCTCTCTCCTTGTCACTCTCTTTCTCTCACTTCTGCACTTCTTCTTCTCTCTCTTCAATAGTCTCCTCTCTCCTCTTTCTCTCTCTCCATTTCACTTCTTGACATTGGCTATTGGTGGCCAACAATTTTCTAGCATGTTTTTACATACGTTGAGTGTTGTGATATCTATTAGAGACACGATGTTAGGGAAAATCATAAGTG
Source organism: Lygodium microphyllum (assembly GCF_053477565.2). Taxonomy (NCBI): domain Eukaryota; kingdom Viridiplantae; phylum Streptophyta; class Polypodiopsida; order Schizaeales; family Lygodiaceae; genus Lygodium; species Lygodium microphyllum. Next base: position 41,392,880 of record NC_141139.1, on the reverse strand, counting down.
GGCACCAAATCTCATTCTGGTGACTTTTCCCTTTGAGAAGTGGAGCATTGAAACCTATGCATCCTTCATCTACTATACAAAAGCATTATATCATTGTGGCAATAGACTGTTTTACGAAGTGGTTTGAAGCCCACACTACAATGAAGGATAATGCCAAGGAGATGGCTAGTTTCATTTTGAAGCAATTTGTTTGCTATTTTGGTCCAAATAAAGAGATTATGTCTAATCGTGGGACACATTTTTTTGAATAAATTAATTGAGGCTTTGACAAAAGTACTAAAAATTAAACACAATAAGACCACACCCTACAACCCCCAAGAAGTGAACGAGCAAGTAGAGAGTATCCATAAGAAGCTTGTGGGAATTTTATCTCAAACAATATCTGAAGGTAAGCATGATTGGGATAAAAACTGGTATGTGGTTGTTTGGGCTTATAATATGACATTTAAAAGAGCTACATATCACACCCCTTTCAAATTAGTATATGGGGAGAAGTGTGTTTTACCTTTGGAGATTAAGCTACCTATAATAAGGTTCGCTCTAAGTCATTCTTTGGGTGAAGAGGAAGCGTTTCAAGAAAGGTTTGCTTCCCTAATGCATCTTGATGAGATTAGATTACAAGCCTTGTTATATCAAGAAGTAGGGAAGAAGTGGATGAAAGTCGTTCTCATAACCTTCGTACTAGGAATTATAATTTTGCCAAGTGCCAATTGGTCCTATATTATGATGCCCATCATGAGCTATTCCCCCTAGTAAGTTAAAACCCAAGTGGCATGGCCCTTATAAGGCCATTGGTATAGGAAAGAAAGGCTCTACAACACTTTTAGCAGATTTTCAAGGAGTAGAGTTCACAACTAAAGTAAACTTCAACAAACTAAAGCCCTATTATGTATAAGGGCTGACGTTGGACTTGGTGCCTTTATAGGTCCTCCAAGATTTAGCTTAAACTTGCAAAGGATACCAATAGTATTGGATGGAAAAATTCATTCCTTATATTGAGCATCCATATTTAGAGCAACGTTACCACCAAGGCAAAGTCATTTACTAGAGTAAGGGTTATCACATTACTGAGTGGCAAGACTAATATTTTATGTGGGACATTTGAGTCTATTGACATCATTGTTACTGAGTTCTTACTAGCATCCCAATTAAGTTTATTGAGGAGGGAGGGATTGTACCTATCTTACATCCCTCTCTAGGTTAGACTTTGACTCTCATAAGTACGAGTAGGTTGATCATTATGGCAGGTTGCATCAATGATGCCTTGGTTTATACATTATATTTTTATGGAGCTTCTTGAGGACCTGCTAAGCATGCAAGTGTTGGCGTTGTTATAAAAGACCCTCCTTGTTGAGTGGTTTTGAAAATGTGAGTGTATTTAGGCATTGTTTTTACTAATAATATGGCAGATTACAAGGCTTTGCTAATGGGACTAAATTTAGCCAAACATGGTGGTATTTGTGGGTTATTGGTGAAAGGTGACTTACAGTTAGTGATCAATCAATTGAATGGGACCTATAGTGTGAGGGATCCCATTCTAAGGATGCACCATCATCATGTAGCCTTGGACATCCTTGAGATCTTTGCAGCAGTGACTTGCCAACTGATTTCCTGTCAGTGGAATCGCCTTGCAAATTCATTGGCTAATTATACCTTTGTTGAATATGTCTTTCTCAAATCTAATCCTAAGGGGCTTTTACAATTGCCTCTTGATATCAGCTCAAGGCTACTATGGGGACTACTTGTTGCTAACATGTCTTGTTTTGGTTGTCCATGGTTAGTATGGGTTATGAGCTAGATAGCGATTGACCATCTTTCTATTCTTTCATGGACGCATCGGATTGTTCAATGGCATATAAGTTGGACTCCCCTTGCCATTTATGCAAGGGGGTTAGCTAATAATTTGATGTATTTAGTGTAGAGCCTAAGTAGCCCATCCCCTTGGTCTAGTTTTGTGCTTCAGTAGGGTTTATATGTGGAGCAAGGATTTTCTTTCAATAGTAGCTCGGTTGCTATGAATGTATGCTTTATGATTTATCACATTAGGCCAATAGGGCCATGTGTCTGTTCAGTGTGGGAGTATTTAATGATTCTTTGTTTTAGTGCTACGCTAGATAGGTTTGGAGGAGCACTTGGAGGAAGCCAATTACTACGTGGAAACTTTTTACAGCTAGTCCAAGTGATATCTTTCCTTTCCAAGTTCCTTTCCCTTAAGCAGAATGTGCTATGTGTATTTTGGGGATTTTTCTTTCTTGTGTCAAGGACCCACAATCAAGGCATGAAGTCGTGGGATTAGGTTTGGTATGTCTAGGGAGGTTTTGAGCAGTTGCATGCCTCCTATGAAGACATTATCAATCATGTAAAGAGATGTCTTAGAGGTTAGTCCTAGTGACCATGTCCTTCTAGCCTACTAGGAAGCTAGTACTAGGAATGCCTATTAGTTGTACAAGAGCTAGGAAAGCCTACCAAATAAAAAGAAAAATATCATGTATATCTAAAATATATATAATATGGAGTTGTGTAAAAAGTAGTTCTGACACTTGGAGTAAGAAAAAATAAAGAAAGAAATTTTTCAAAGAGTCAATATTTATCACCTTGCAAAAGCCTAGTAGGTTCCTAGGGACGAGTTGGCGATGCCTATCTTCCTAGGAGTGGCATTTTACTGAAAAGAAAAATAAGAATGGTTGGAGCGAAGATAAAAGTGAGCATGAATAAAAAGGAAAATCGTGCCACCTCAAGAGAGCTTAGTAGATTCTTGGGCATCGAAACTAGACCTAAGGCCGATACCATGTTCTCCTTAGGTCACAATAAGCTCAGCTCCCTCCTTTTTACACATAAGAGTATAAAATAATAAGGAATGATGAAGATTGACTCAAAAGGAAACATTATATAAATGAGACATGCTATAGGAGTACTTGCCTAGTAGAAGTTATTGGTCCAATTGTCCTAGGTTAGGTAGGCGGGTCAAACCACCACTTAGGGCGACTCATTTGATGGCTCTTTTAGTTGGTCTATGTTGGAGCAATTGGTTCACTACTAGCTTTTTACTTCTTTATCAGGTCATGCTTGGCCTATCCCTCGTGAAATTCATGCCTTCATTTTGTCAAGGGGTAGGGCGAGAGTTTATTATGCTATGTTGTGCATTTTATTTGAAGTAGCTTAATGCTCTTTATGTTTTCTGTGTGTGTAGATCATCTCGTGGGTTCAACAGGATGAGTCATCCTATTCCATAGTTGCTAATGAGAGCTTATTTTAAGAGCAAATTTAAAGCAAAAAAGTAGCTCGGGATCTATAAAAGTGACAATTTTGGCAGAAAATGTGTTGATCACATATCAAAGAGCTAGAGTTTTCCTAGGTGGATTTCAATGCCGAAAATCCAATGTAAGAGTCCATTTGTCGATTGGAGTATGTTTGACCCCCCTTTTAATGACCAAAAGGCTTAGCATTATAAAGTAGCTAATTGATTCAGAAGCCAAAAATAGGATTCAAGAGGCCAAACTAGTAGTTTTCAGTTCCATGAACGTGTCTATGTTTTTAGATTTTAATTATGGGTCCATTTGACCTCTGATTCTAAGCAAATCACTTGCAAATAGTGCAAATGCAAAAAAATGAACTGGTTATTTACTAATTAGTGATTAAGAAGGGACATAACTCAAAATCTTCATGAGAGAGGTGGAGAGATGGGGGGACATTTTCTGACACACCCCTTCAATCCCCATGAAATGGAGTTTAGCAACCATTGGAATTAGGAGGAGCAGCCTAGGCTATGGCTTCCTACAATTTTTTGCTATATTTCACCATAAGTAAGAGAAATGATGCACTGAATGAACAGATCAAAATCTAGTTTTTCTCTCCCACCATAATTATTGTTCATTTGAGCTAAGATGATCAGGGAGAATGGGTGCTGATGCGTGATAAGATGCAAGAAATGGAGCAAGGAAATGTGAAGGTAAATGTCAATGGCTATGTGATGGCATTAGCGGCTTCATTTTTTTAAATACCGTGCATTATTACATGTGTGGGATTTAGTATAAGTATTGATTTATCACATATTATGTCATACCTCTTGTGTCTATCATGAAAAATGGTTGAAATTGCTTGAGTAATGTTTGCCAATGTCTAAAATCATTAAAAACTCAGTCACTTGAAGATGTTCACATTAAAATTTTTAAAATTGCAAATGGGATTTAATGCAAAAAATTGATATTTTTTTTAGTTTTAAGCATTCAATGTTGTTTGCACGAAATAACCATTGATATCCTATGGAGCACAGTCCATACTTGTCACATAAATCAAAAACTTAGGAAAATTTAGTAATTTAAATTCAAATAAATTAAAAAATCATGAAAAAAAATTTTTAAGAAAAAAATAATGTTAATGCACTAAAAATTATCAAAAATTAAGAGAGTATATGGATGTATAATGAGGCTAAGGCATGAGGATTTGCCTCAGTCTAGCTCTATTTATGCATGAAAAGTACGTATTTATTGCTTATTCATACAAAAAATGACGACAAAATCCTTTTACGCCTATGTATGAAAGCAAAACCTAAGTGGTCTGAAAAGTGATAAGATTTGAATAAGTTTTGATTTCATTGCATATTATGGCATATAGGCTTCAATTTATTCATGTTTGAAGAGGAATAGTAGCATGAATTAGCTCGGTACTGTCTCTTTGCAACTCAGTATAACATTGGAGGAAAGAAAACATGGAAAGATTGTTTTTGCATAACACTTGGCTAATTTATAGATGAAATTGTTCAAACGCAATGAGTCATACACATTACACTTGCATTTAAGCATGGTATCAAAAGGAAAACTCATGGATGTGTAGCACATGTATGCTTTGTTGTGACCAACACTGAGTGTGTGAGATTCATTTGTTTTAGGGTAGCATGGTGATCTTTGGAAAAGTTATGCGAGGCTGAAATATTTCTCGATTGTTATATACATCATGAGAGGATTTTGTCACGTTTGTTCTTTATGTTTGAGATGGCACATCCTGGGGCCAAAATCCCTGGAGTGTAGGAGAGCCATTGAATCCATAGCAATTAGTTGGAGATGCTCTTTTTGTGTGTATAACAAGGTGTTAGTCGCATATATATATGCAATACTCCCTTTGCTTGGAGTCAGGATGGGCAATACGTTGGACTACAGTTTGAAACTCATATCTACAAATACATTCATTTGATAAATTATTTTGTAGCATCTAGACTCTCCTGGCCATGAGGCCATATGGGTTTTTTGGTGTGTAGGAGCCCGATTAGAGCCTTAGATCCAGTGTCGGGCCTATTTTTGGTCCCAATAGAGCTATTGATACTTGTTGTCCTCATGATCCCAAACTTATTAACCTTCTATAAGAACCTGAGTATTTTGTATAGACATAAGATGATCTTTGACTACATGGTGCATGAATTCATTTTAGAATTCACGCACGTTTGAGTTGCATGGTGAGTGAGGTTAGTCTAGAATTCAATGACTTTCAGTTGGTGACTACCTATCACCTACCTTCTTCAAGGCTCAAAAAAGGAAGTGCCTAAAAGAGATCATCATGGAGGTCATAGATTATGCCAAGGGGTAATCTTAGATAATAATCTATCCAACATACCAAATTTGCTACAGTAATGCAATTACTATTTTTGTTATATGAAATACAAGTATCAATTCATTTTCTTTGAAGTAGAGTTACACCAAAAATGTATGTTGGTTAGCTTGAAATAGTTTCATGTAGTATGCTAGCTATTTAACACTAAACATATATAAAATAGTAGTTATATGATGTCAATATGTATACTAGTTAAGAATTACATGTATGTTACCATACTAGTCAATAAACATGTATGTTAGATAATATCCAGGTGTATACTAGCATGTTATTGAATAAGCACCCATCTACTAGTCACAACATTTGCCTATATACTAGTTAATGGTTTCCTATATTCTGAAGGGTAATGGTTTGTAGAGTTACACCAAAAAATCTATGCTAGTTATCTTTAGTTTACTCTAGTGAGTAGCCATGTATGCTAGCTAATAGTTTCCCATATGCTAGCTAACAATCATATGTATGCTAGCTAACAATCATATGTATGCAAGCTAATTAGCAACAAATGCAAATGTAAACAATGAAAGAGAATTCTAGTTATGTTATCCTATTCTTAATCTTCTTTGAATGAGGAGGAGCATTTTAAAATACGATCTTGTCAATGATTGTCTCCTTTTATGCATGATAAACGTTCACGAACCATTGAGTGTTCAAATGCATCTATCTAGATTAATTTGAGTGCATGGATCAAATGACCTAAATATATACTAGATGTAAAAACCTTGGCTCAAACAAAGCAAACAAAAAACAAAGCAATGTGGACTATCTCCTAATCTTGCCAAAAATAGGTTCTAGGGGTTCACTCACAAATTTGTAAGTATATTTCATGGGTTCAAAAAATGGATTTTTGAATCCTTTTGTGATGAATTTTACATTCAAAAGTGTATCATTTAATAGGAATATTCACATGTTGAATAGAAAAGGACTATACTTTACCCATGATGAAATCATAGATAAGGGGATTTTGTATTAGTCCTTAAATACACATGATAATAACGGTTTACATACATTAAACCCACAACACTAGGGATAAATCTTGATTCAACTAAGTTCAGAAGCCTTGGAAAATAAATTTTATAAATTGATAATAGCAATGTTTATCAATTGATGAGATGGAGAAGAGATTGATGAAAACAACCATTAAGAAGGTAACATACACACATACACATGCACTCTGTGTGTGTGTGTGTGTGTGTGTGTGTGTGTGTGTGTGTGTGTGTGTGTGTGTGTGTGTGTGTGTGTGTGTGTGTGTGTGTGTGTGTGTGTGTGTGTGTGTGTGTGTGTGTGTGTGTGTGTGTGTGTGTGTGTGTGTGTGTGTGTGTGTGTGTGTGTGTGTGTGTGTGTGTGTGTGTGTGTGTGTGTGTGTGTGTGTGTGTGTGTGTGTGTGTGTGTGTGTGTGTGTGTGTGTGTGTGTGTGTGTGTGTGTGTGTGTGTGTGTGTGTGTGTGTGTGTGTGTGTGTGTGTGTGTGTGTGTGTGTGTGTGTGTGTGTGTGTGTGTGTCCATTGTCCAAATCAAGGTATCCTCTCATTAGCTTTAGATCGAGGGATTGGGAGGGTCCTACCCACATTTCTAGAGCTAAGCAGATTTCTAGATAGACTATGCCCACGAGGAGGTGGAGAGCAAGCAACACCACATCTACAAATATAAATCTTATAGCACAAGCTAAGCTAGATTCCCCATGGTATTTGGAGGAGGCATCTGCCTCAAACTAGTCATGGAGTTCCTAAACTAGTGCTGCTTAAGCTAGTACAAGCAGGTACTATTCGAAGAGGGGGATATCAGTCAATAGCTTATCAATTTCTTCCAAGTAGTAACCACATGAAGAGCACCTACACGAAGAGGGGTGATAGTCCACGGAGCTTAGGAGATCAAAATAGCATGTCTATCATGGATACATGGGTCTTAGATGTAGATGCTATTATAAAGAGAGATGAGGGAGATCCATTGATGACACAAGCAGCACCTAATAAAGGTGAGGGAATAGTCGAAATGCTACCCCGTACTATTTCATCAAGAGTGTATGACATACTCTACCCATTGATCCTAACTAGGTGGAAATATTTAACATAGCTAGGCATGCATTGCTTCATCCTCTTGTTGTATACCTACATGGGTATTATTTTGTACTATAAATCATTGTAGCTTCTTTCCACAATATATCATTGATCATCTTCTGCACATCGCACTTTTGATGCGTAGTGAAGATCAACATTGTACACAGTTTTGTCTCATAGGCCAATTTTTTCCTCCAAAGACTCCCTCCCTCCCACTCTCTCTCTCTCTCTCTCTCTCTCTCTCTCTCTCTCTCTCTCTCTCTCTCTCTCTCTCTCTCTGTAAGAAGCTGGGAATACTTAGAATGTTAATAATATGCCATGTCACACTGACACTGGTATATAAGGAGAGAAGTTGTAATTTTTCACATCTTTTTAACATATCAATACAATTACAATCTTTCTCTCCCTTCTTGCTCCAAGCTTCCATGGCTTCTTCATCTTTCCTGTCTTTCTCTCTCCAATTCTAGTCTTTCTCTCTCCTCGTTACTCTATTTCTCTCTCTTCCTGCAGTCTTTCTCTCTCCTCTGCAGTCTTTCTCTCTCCTCTTTCTCTCTCCCTAGTTCTCTCTCTGACAAGTGGTATCAGAGCTTCAGTCTTTGATCCATTATTTTCTTCCATTTTCACTCTCATTTTCCTATTTCAAAACCAATTTCAGACAAAAATGGTACAAGACAGTGACTAGTGGAGTGCTGCAGGACAACTACAGTTAGCAATGACTACATCTGGAGTTATCCAAGGTCAGATATGGCGGGTAAAGGCTTAAATGGCTGGACGTCATCAAATTTTATGCAAAAATGGAGGTAACTAGGGTAAAGAATGGTTAACCGGGCTTAGTTTGAGAACAAACTGTGGTTACTTTGAAAAGAGGGGTTTCTCTTTCCCCTTTCCTGGAAATTCCTGCAGGTTCCATGGAGGTTCAGCCCCAAGATCTACTCATATCTCTCTCACCTCAGATCTTCTTGACCAAAATCTACCTGGAATAGATCCCTGACTTCAAGAGCTTCAGATTGAGCATAAGGTTGCTCAAGATTGAGCAGCATACAGGCCAGAAACAGCCCCGAAAATTGCGGCGCAATTTTCGGGCTGATTCCAGCCCTGCCCTGCTCCAACCTTGCTCTCCCTCAGCCTTGGCACTCTTCCTGATCCCTTGGCAAGTTTAATCATCAGTAAAAGGGAAAGGATTCAGCTCCATTCATGATTCTTCAGCATCTCTTGAACTTTACATGAACAGTCCATGGGCAGCCATGAAAGCTTCAGCCCAAGCTTCTATTTCTTGACAATTTCTTGAAGATTCTTCATCCTTTTGGCCCGTGGAATCATTTCAGCAAGGATTCTTCAACAAATTGCAAGGATTAAGCACGGGATGGCTTAAGATTGAAGATCAAGAGCTTCAATGGAGCAAAAATTTGGGGGAAACGGGTTTAATGCTTCAATTTCAAGCATTTGAAGCCTCAAGATTGGTCTCTACCATCAGATAAGCAAGCTTCTTGGATTATTTTGCTAACATTGGACAACCGGGAGCCCTATCAAGCATTTGGCAAGTTATTTTCAGCCATGTCAAGGTATTTCTCTTCAATTTTTAATCTCTCTCATTAATCCAACTGCTGAGCTTAAGCCATTTGACTGAGAGATTAAAGAATTGAACATTTTCATCAAATTCTCAGCCAACCTTTGCTTGAATTCATCTATTCATGAATGCAATGCTTGTCTAATGCATATTAGCTTCAATCAGTGAATGAAGGGCCTCAATCTGAGATTTCAGCATAACATTTGAATCCTATGGACTGAATACATTCATTGATTCTTTTGCTTACTCTAATCCAATTGATTGGTTGATTCTCTTTTGCCTAAATTGGAAAATTGTAAAGGGTAAGTACTAGCAATCAGTGAGTCACTGAATTGCATAGGTAAAACCCTTCTTCCATCTCAAGTTCTTTTATCTCAATCAATTGCATCTCATGAAAGGCTGAATGAATATTTTCCAAATGCATATCATGCTGATTGCTTAGTACACTAGCCTCTGCCATGTTGATATTCCCACCGAGGAAAAAGGTGGATGCCGGGGGAGATAGTGGGACAAAAGAGAGGTGACCCTCCCTCACTATCGAAGATCCCGAAGGGGTGCAACCAACCGACCCGGGGGGAACTTTGCCCACCTCCCGGTGATTCGGAGCCCGTGTAGGGAGCCCGTCCTGCCGTTTTATCCCTCACACAGGTACAGCGAGTGGAGAATTGAAGATTGAAGACTTTCCAACGACTCAAGTACCTATTGGAGTAAAACAGGGAAAAACAGGGCATTTTCAGGTTACCCACAGGGTATTTACAGGTGGATACAGGTACACCCTTTGATACTGAAGTACAGGTGCAGGTACTACAGGGTACCCACAGGTCCTATATACCCCTTTGCAGGGTTTGGTAGCCTTTGGAGGTTACTTTCTTGCATTACAGGGTCAAAACAGGGCACTTACAGGTCTAAACAGGGTGCAGGACTGGACAGTTCAGACTCTGAAAGTCAGTTACAGAATTTTCTGTCCTAAACCTGTTATAGCGTGCTATAGCTCATCTCGAAGAGGGCATTGTAAGCTTCGATTCGCACAAAAAAGTTTTGCAATCGGAGTTTTCTAGCCAAAGTTATAGCCGTTTTACTGACAGGGGGTACTGCAGGACTGCATTAGTATGGCAGGGCATAAAGGCAAAAATAAGGTCCAGGAGGACTATGCACAGCAAATCAGGGATTCTATGATGGAAAGCACACTTCAAGAGAACCCTGAAGAGCCTCAACAAGGAGAGATTAGTATTCTCAATGACGCTTTGTGTGCCCATGAACTAAGACATAAGGAACGTCATGAAGCTATTTTGTCAGTAATGGAGCATATGGTTTTATCTCATGGACAAACGAAGTCTACGCTTGATAAGTTGATGGAATCAACTACCCAAACCAAGGCTTCCATTGATAAGTTGGTAGAATCTAATGCCCAACTTATGGCACAATTTTCTCAACTCATGCAGTCACAAAAGGGATCAAAAGAAGCAAATGAGAAGGCTTGTTCAAATAGTGACCCCTCAGTTCCACTTCAGCCATCCAACCAAAATGGTTATGGGGATGGGATAATAGGAAGAAGAGGCATACCCAATAGTCAATATGAAGTGGGAGAAGCTTCACAAAGGCATGATGACTATTTGGGCAGTTTGAACGGCGCCAATACTCAAGCTTTTGGACTGCATACTCAGCATTCTAGGGGTGCTTTACCAACAGGAAGATTACAGGGTAATTCTCAGCCACCTGTTGGAAGATTTCAATCTCATTTTGGGGGTTCTGTACTTAGAAATTCCGATCAGCCAGTTTTGGGACAGCAACCTTTCCATGATAGAGAATTCAAGGATAAAATTGTTTTATCCAAATTCAATGGCCAGTCATCTTCACCATCAGAATTAGAGGAATGGACTTCTAAGATGGAGTCTTATTTTGACATATTTCCTAAAACTGATGACATGAAGATACATTTTGCCTCCCTCCACTTAGAAGGATTTGCTCACACTTGGTGGAGGTATATCAAGAAAGAGAATGTACTTATTGAGAATTGGGAAGCTTTCAAGGTACTTATGGCTGAAGTCTTTGTTTCACCTCTTGAGAAAGAGAAGTTAGAACGAAGATGGTACAACTTGGAACAAAGGAGCCTAAGTGTAAGAGATTATACAAACCAATTCCTTAACTTGACCATGTATGTGGAAAACATCAGTGATGAGGCCAAGTTACACAAGTTCATGTATGGTTTGGAACCATCCTTGTCAGCTGATGTTATGGCGCAAAATCCTACTTCACTTTTCAAGGCTATTGAGCTTGCAGAGCGCTTTGGAAGGAAGTATAGGAAAGAATCTTCATTTCAGCCAAGTTATGGACAGCCAAGGACTGTTTTAAAGCAAGGGCAAGTTGGTAACAATTATGGCAGCAACCATATGCCTAGTGGGAGCTTACGGATACCAACTTATCCCCCATTTAATGCTTCTAGGCTTCAAGGCAATTTCAGGACAGCAAACAGTCCAAAGGTTGAATTTAAGCAAGGTGACAATAAGCCTAAGTCTACTTCAGCCAATACAAATTCTAGAAATATTCCCATGGATCTTTACAAGGAAAGAAAGGACAAAGGCTTATGCTTCAAGTGTGGAGAAAAGTATACTCCTGACCATGCTTCAAAGTGTGTATACAAAAATGCCAAGCCAAAAATTCAGAGTATGCTAGTTCTTGAGGACCTTGAAAATGACATAGATGAAGTTAATGCAGTCCCAATCAATGCTGAAAATGAAGATTTCGAGGATGATGGTGGACATGAGTACTTCTATGATCCATCTGACTCTTTTCCTTTTGATCCGGGCGGTGATATCCCATTTGATCCTGGTGGATTTTGTAATGAGTTGCCTGCTGCCACTAATTGTTCTATCTCTATGGATGCTTGGACGGGATCTAAGAACCCTAATACACTTCGTATGAAGGGAAGCATATGTGGAAAGCCAGTGTTCATCCTGATAGATAGTGGCAGTACCCACAGTTTTGTCAATAAATCCATTTTGTAGCAATCCAAACGACTTCACCAACTCACAGACTCATTAGAATAACAAAGGTATGGTGAAGAAAACAACATGCAGCGATGAAGCAGCACATAAACATTTGCAGATGGCTGAAAATTTTGAAGTCAAAGTAAACCTGATCACTTTGGAAATGGGGCCCATAGATATTGTACTTGGTTGTGACTGGTTGATGACCTTAGGCAGGATTACTATGGATTTCTCACAGTTATATATGGAGTTTTTCTCCAATGGACAGCTCATCCGTTTACAGGGGATCCCTAGTAAATCTGATTTTCAGCTTATCACCATTCAACAACTCAAGAAAGAGTACAAGAAGCGCTCACAGATATTTGTATTGCATTTGAACAAAGAAACACAGGATCAGCCCAAAAATTCAGCAAACCATCCAGCCTTGACAGCTCTTCTTGAGGAGTACAGAGATCTATTTGAAGTACCTACTTCATTGCCTCCTAAGAGAGCGGTGGATCACCCCATTGATTTGGAACCCAACTCAAAGACGATCAATAAGCCACCTTACAGACTATCAAAATGCGAACGAGAGGAAGTAGCCAAGCAAATCAAAGAGCTTCTTGAAATGGGATTTATTGAACCAAGTTCTTCACCGTATGCATCCCCAGTCCTGTTAGTCAAAAAGAAAGATGGATCTTTCAGAATGTGCATTGACTACAGGGATCTTAACAAGATAACAGTGAAGAACAGGTATCCTATACCCAGGATAGATGATTTGCTTGATGAGCTTAAGGGGGCTCGATTCTTCACGAAGATTGATTTGAGATCAGGGTATCATCAGATTCGCATGAGAGAGGGTGATGAGGTCAAGACTGCTTTTAGGACTGATCGTGGGCTTTACCATTTCTTGGTGATGCCATTCGGCCTTACAAACGCTCCAGCTACCTTTCAAAGCTTGATGAATAAGATTCTACAACCTTTCCTCTTTCAGTTTGTCTTGGTATTCTTCGACGACATTTTGATCTACAGCAAGACTTTTCAGGATCATTTGTCGCATATGAGGAGGGTTTTTGATGTGTTGAGACATCATAGGCTTTTTGCTAAGGAGAAGAAGTGTTCTTTCATGCAGACTGAAGTGGAATACTTGGGACATATAGTCAGTGAAAAAGGAATACAGGCTGATCCCAAGAAGGTGCAATGCATAAAAGATTGGCCAACGCCTACTACTACTACCTCTCTTAGAGGTTTTCTTGGTCTATCTTCATTCTATCGCAGATTTATAAAGCATTATGCGGCAATTGCAGCCCCTTTAACTGACAGGTTGAAGAAAGAGGCTTTCTTTTGGGATTCTCTTGCAGATAGCAGCTTCAACCAGTTAAAGGAATTACTTACCTCCGCTCCTATTCTTGTATGCCCGGATTTCTCTAAAGAGTTTACTATACAATGTGATGCTAGTGGCCGTGGCATTGGGGCTGTTTTGCTTCAGGAGCATGGAGTAATTGCATTTGAAAGCCGTAAGCTTACTGATAAGGAGATGGCCATGAATGTTTATGATCAGGAAATGTTGGCTATTCTGCATGCAATCAAGAAATGGCACCATTACTTATATGGCAGCCGATTCAGAGTGCATAGTGATCATCGCGTACTCAAGTATTTCCTTACTCAGTCAAATCTTACTCCAAAGCAACGACGATGGGTAGCAACATTACAAAATTATGACTTTGACATCACTCATACAAGGGGCAAAGATAACATAGTGGCTGATTCTCTCTCTCGTATGTGGGCCTGCAAAGTATCAGCCATGACGGAATTACATAGTGATTGGATTGAAGAGCTACAAGAGGCATATCTCTTAGATGAGGAATTCAGCCAAATCTTTCAGAAATTACAGCAAGGTCTCATGGAAGAAAACTCGCACTACCAGCTTAAAAATGGTCTTATTTGGTGGAAGGGCAAGATTGTTATTCCCTCTACTTCTTCCTTCAAGCGAAAAATTATGGAGGAGATGCATTCTTCGCCTTTAGCTGGACACTTGGGAGTTTTCAAGACTTATGACAGGATCAGCAAGAGCTTTTATTGGAAAGGACTGTGGAAAGATGTCAAGGACTTCGTTATGAAGTGTATGCCTTGTCAGCAAAATAAGGATAGCACCCATAAGCCAGGAGGTTTATTGCAGCCATTGCCTATTCCTACGGGTAAATGGACTCATATTACTATGGACTTTATCACTGGCTTACCTACTACCAAGAAGGGGTGGAATAGCATTTATGTGGTGGTTGACAGACTCACCAAAGCAGCTCATTTTATCCCAACAAAAATTCAGTTTACTGCTTCTCAGGTGGCCAACCAGTTTATGGAGCATATTTTCAGATTGCATGGATTACCGCAGGTGATTGTCCATGATAGGGACTCAAAGTTTATGAGTAACTTTTGGCAAGCGGTATTTACATCTATGGGTACCAAGTTGGCTCCATCTACGGCTTATCATCCCCAAACTGATGGACAGACAGAGAGAGTTAATAAATGGTTGGAGACTTATCTTCGCCATTTTTGCTATGATGTCCAAACCTCATGGGATTCTTGGTTACACCTGGCTGAGTTTGCCTATAATAATTCCACTCATGCGAGCATAGGAGTTTCACCCTTTGAGGCTTTGTATGGTTACAAGGTGCCCCTACCCACAGTCATTTTTAATGAAAAGATCAACCCTCATGGGAAGGAAGAGTTGGATAGAATGCAGACCCTTCTTCAGCAATGCAAGGTGAATCTAAGGAAGGCTCAAGATCAGATGAAGATGTATGCTGATGAGAAGAGGAGGCCTTTAGAGTTCCAGGAAGGTGAGTTGGTTTTGTTGAAGGTGCCCAAATCCAAGTATTCTACATTGAAAGATGGATCCAGTAATAAGCTTGCCCACAGATTCTATGGCCCTTACAGGATCCTTAAGCGGATTGGAGATTTGGCATACAGACTAGAGCTTCTCTCTTCTACAAAAATTCATAACGTCTTCCATGTTAGTCAGCTCAAGCCCTATTATGGTGATCCAGTGGATTTAGTTGATGAGCTGCCACCTATTGATGAAGATGGTATTGTTCAGTACATCCCAGAGGCTGTTATAGGTCAGCGTGAAAAGAAGCTTCGATCACGTTCTATTGTGGAATATTTGATTAAATGGAGAGGTTTACCCTCTGAAGAGGCTTCTTGGAGACCTGATTCAATATTGGATGAGTATCCATACTTGAAGGATACATTAGTGGCTGAAGCCTATTGCTTATGGAGCTAGTATTGGTGCAGACTGGTTCAGGACAGCACGCTGTTTTAGAACAGTTTTTGTCGTACTTCATTTTCAGAATTGAGCTATCTACATGAGCTTAAAGTACTCTTCAAGAGCTTCGTTTTGATATGTGGTACACTTCATTTGGACACTTCTATCAAAAGTTATGGCTGATTTGGTCCAGCAGGGACTGTTATTCCAGCAAGCTGTCTACTTTCTTCTGGAACTATTTGTTGAAGATTCTATGGCTCCAATGGCTTCTAAGGTTCTTCAAATCATGTATATAACAGGGTCCACTTTTCGTACTTCAAATTCAGCCCTTGTAATGATAAATTCTTCACTCATTCCCTATTTGTTAAGCTGTAAAACAGAGTAGTACTCTGTTCTATCCATCTTTTCTTTAGCTCTTTCTAGTTTTGTTTTTGGGGACAAAAACTTTTGGGAAGGGATGGATTGTAAGAAGCTGGGAATACTTAGAATGTTAATAATATGCCATGTCACACTGACACTGGTATATAAGGAGAGAAGTTGTAATTTTTCACATCTTTTTAACATATCAATACAATTACAATCTTTCTCTCCCTTCTTGCTCCAAGCTTCCATGGCTTCTTCATCTTTCCTGTCTTTCTCTCTCCAATTCTAGTCTTTCTCTCTCCTCGTTACTCTATTTCTCTCTCTTCCTGCAGTCTTTCTCTCTCCTCTGCAGTCTTTCTCTCTCCTCTTTCTCTCTCCCTAGTTCTCTCTCTGACACTCTCTCTCTCTCTCTCTCTCTCTCTCTCTCTCTCTCTCTCTCTCTCTCTCTCTCTCTCTCTCTCTCTCTCTCTCTCTCTCTCTCTCTCTCTCTCTCTCTCTCTCTCTTTTTGAGGTAAGATGGTCACATCATGATTCATGAGGAGACGAGATGCAATTTTGACTTTGTGGAGCAAGGAGGTTTCTTATAGGAAGGGGGGGGATGGTATGTCTATATCTCCTCCTCTCTTTCCAACTTCCCACATTCTTGTTCCATCCATATCCTCTTCCCCCTTCCTCCCCATACTTATTGGAAGTTTGGGGGGACAAGGATAGAGATTTAAAAAGATTGAATTAAATTTGGCTATGTAATTATGTATCCACTTTAATTTTATTACACATGTAGTTTTTACTTTTAGCTTCATACAAGCATGATATTTAAACCTCTTATATAAATTCTTTTTAAAGATAAAAGAAACTAAGCTTCATACACATATGAGAAAAAAAATTAAACCTTTTATATAAGCATTTAAGCTTCATACATGTATGAAAAAAAAAAGCTTCTTATTAAAGTCTAAAAAATCTATGTGGAATTGGGGCTAAGCTAATTGAGGTTGCACTTCTTTGAAAATATGGGTTATTAATCTAGTAGAGGCCAATGCAATTTATGCATGATCATATTCCATTTCTCTAAGTAAACAAGAGAGAGATAAAAGGGTTAAGGGTACCTACCCAAAAGGAAACTCCATGTAAATAAATAATGAGTAAAAACTAATAGAAACCTCATTCTTCTATTCAAACTTTGGAGAGCTCTTGTTTCTTATCCTCTTCTCCTTCTTGATTCTTGCTTCCACCATAGCTAGAGTGAGTGAGGTGGACCCAAAGTGTAGATTCATGCATTACTTCAATATTCTTTTACAAAAAATATACATGGGTCCATTGGTAAATTCTCACAACTAACCAAGAAATGTATCAATTGTCAAAATGAAGCTAGGTTCTACTATCTTACTTAGTGTGAAGTAATCACTCAAAAATAATGTATTACAAGATGAAAGAAATTCCTTATTCAACAAAGGAATGCTAGCACAAATGGCATGTTGGTTTTAGACTTTTTAGTTACTTTCTTTAAGATATATGAGGATGCTATACAACATAATAGTGAAAGTCATGGCAAGCAAAGAAGATCCTGAAATAATAGAAGCAATCATCCATGGCTTTGTAAGATATAATCGATAAAACTCTTCTTGCATCAAGTAATATCTGGTACCAAAGGAAACAACAATCAATGTAAATCGAAATGGAGGTCTAGTGTCATAATATTAAATCTTTTATCAAGAATTTTATTCTTGAATGACTTGGATCTATAATGGAACATATATACAAGATTAAATAATAAGAAATGATCCTTCTAATGAGTTTTTTATTTTATATCTTAAATTATTAGTTAGTTAACAAGTAAAAAATAAGAACAATAGCAACAATAACAAAAACAACAAGAATGATGATAACAATAACAAAACAACAATAGCTATAACAACAACAAATACATGTACACTATAATGAATTTCACTAATACTGATCAAGTCATTGAGGGTTTTTTTTACTTAGGACCAAACTAGACCTAGAGATAAAATTTAGGATGGACGAGACACCAATGGGAGGGGAGAGATTGTTTGTATCTAATGCTATTGTCATATTAGCTTTTTGCAAGATTTTTGGAGATCAAGAGGAGGAGAAGTCAAGTAGAAGGTGGTTACTAGAGTTTTGAATACCTTTCCTTAAACTTTGTGCCCACTAAGGGGATGACATTGTGCACTACACAACATATGTCTTATTGTATTGCACTAGGGCTTTATATACCCCATCTTTCCAAATACTTGAAAGGTAGAGCCCAACTGAAAGCAGATAAGTGAAAACAAGAGCAAAGAAAGAGCTATGGCAGATGGAGCAAGAGAGTATGTAGGAACTCCAATAGTCACAATGTGTGACTGGCCTTCCCTTATTCAAATGCCATTGAAAAAATAAAGAATGAAGTGATAGTAATGGGTGCCCGCCACCTATAGTGTATAGGTGTCTAGATATTGTTAGTGTAATGAATACACACGCAGTTAGCCACAAGTATATTTACCCCCAATAGCCTCCCATTTAAAGGTGAATATGCCCCTAGTGAGGAGGGAACAAGAAAAAAGTGACAAAGTACAAATGTATATAAGTTACAACAGGATGAGGAATAGATATCATCTCATCCTACACCCATCATCTTCCTAACAAAGGCAAAAAGTTTTGTTAAGAGATTTTTAGTGAGCAGATCTATAGGATTCTTATCGGTCGATATCTTGACAAGCTCAATAGACTTTTCCTCTACCACCTCCCTAATGAAGTGATAGCACACCTCAAAATGCTTTGACTTCACATGCAAGACCACAGATTCTTGGCCAACTGTATGGCACTCATAGAATTCAAATGCAATGTATGGACCACATCAATAATACCAAGGTTTACAACTAGACTGCCTAACCAGAGAGCCTCCTTGCAAGCCTTAGAAGTTGCAACATATGATGTCTCTATAGTAGATAGGGCTATGTATTTCTACACCTTGGACATCCAAAAAATAATGTCTCTAACAAAGGTGAAGACATAGCCAAAGATGAACTTCCTACTGTTTGCATATCCTACATAATCAGAGTCAATATACCCCACAACTCCTCTATCCTGGCCACCATAACATATGCACATATCTAAAGTTCCCTTAAGGTATCTCATGATACCATTCATGGCATCCCATTGCCACCTACTAGATGTAGCTATATATCATGCCACAACTCCCACTGCACATGCTATGTCAGGACCAATTGGGCTATCATGGCATACATCAAATTGCCCACTAAAGATGCATAAGGGATCTTGGCCATATTGGCTCTACTCATCAAACTATGGACAATCAACCTAACTAACCTTTATATGAGAAGGTAAAGGACTGTAGACAATCGACCTAACTAACCTTCATATGAGAAGGTAAAGGACAGCCAATAGGCTTAAGATCCCACATATGAAATTGCTCAAGAACTTTTGGATGTACTCCTTTATGACAAGTAAAGGAGACCTTGAGAGCGATCACGTGTGATGCACATTCCAAGAATATGTGAGGCATGTCCCATGTTCTTCATCTCAAAGTTCTTCTTGAGCTAATTTTTCAAGATATCTAGCTCATTATGAGTGCTCCCAGCAATCAACATATCATCAACATAGAGTGCCAAAATCATAAGGTTTCCATCATGAGCCTTCTTCTATATGAACACAGATCCATATCACTATGGGTATATCCCTAGGAATGCATGAAAGCATTAAACATGTGGTACCATTCACTAGGTGCCTCCTTAAGGCCATAAAGGTTCTTTCTCAACTTGCACACTAGGTGTTTCCTATCTTTTTTCTCAAAGCCCTTAGGCTGCTACATATAAATCTCATCATGCAAGTCCCTATGTAAGAAAGCTATCTTGATATCTATCTAATAGAGGTCTAGATCGAGTTGTGAAAACCAAGCGTAGGGTAGTAATCTTGACAACAATAGATAAGACTTTATCGAAGTCAAGACCATGCTCCTACTTAAAACCCTCAGCAACCAATCTGGCCTTATAGGCTATCTTGGGGCATCTAGGTATACTCTTCATCTTATACACCCACTTGCATGGCAAAGCATATTTTTCACTAGGCGAAAGAACCAAATCCTACCTATGATTTTTATGCAATGAGGTATACTCTAACTACATGGCTCTCTCCTAAGAGTCACTATCACCGCTGTGCATGGCCTCATCATAAGTAAGAGGTCACCAGCATCTATCACCATAAAATAATCCATACATGGCACAAATCAATCAATATGATGTCTATTTCTAATAGTAGATAGCCACAAAATAGGTTGTGGAGCCTATACCTTCTATCTAACATCATGGTCCTGAGCCATTAAAGCATCATCTACTGTGCAAGCTATGTAGTTAGCTATATAGTAATATGAGGCTCCTCCTAAAATATCACCCTACATACCTCAATAATCTACTCACACTACTTATGCATTTTCTTCTCATGGAAAACAATATCATGGTTGCGGATGACCTTCCAAGCCTATGAATCTTATGGACAATAGCCCATCTCACCTACATTGCCATAACTAAGAAATATGTATTTTACAAACTTAGGATCTAACTTATCATGCTTGTCCTTGGGAATATGGCAAAAAACTTCACAACTTGAGACACACAAATGAGCATATGATGGAGGTTTTCTAAACCATACCTCCTCTGCAACCTGATAGTCAAGACCAACACATGGGGATTGATTAATCAAGTATACGATAGTAGAACCTGCCTCAGTTCAAAAGTGTTGCACCAAGCCTCCCTAGCTAAGCATACTACAAACTTGCTCCTGAATCATCCTCTCCATGTGCTCAACCATATCATAATGGGGTAGGGTATATGGGGTGATCAATTGATGCTTAATACCCCTCTCATCACAAAACAAATCAAAGGCTTTAGACACATATTCAACCCCATTCTCAAATCATAGGCATCTCAGCCTATACCCGAATTGGTTCTCAACAAAATCAATCCAAAACTAAAGGGAATCTAAGACTTCCAATTTCTACTTTGTGGGATATGCAAAGACCTTATGCAAGTAATCATCCATGAAAGTAACAAAATACTTCACACCATCTAATTATTTGTAGGGCATATCTCCACAAACATCAAAATGAATAAAATCCAAGGGCTCATCAATGCCCGTAATGCCAAACTTCTTATGTGAATTATTGTTTTTTCATATCATAAGGCAATTATCACAATAATCGAAACACTTATTGTCAAGGGGTAGAAGATACTATAAACAAGTAAGAATTTCAATTCCCTTTAGTGGCATGTACCCAAGGTGATAATGTCATGATAATACATGTGATAATGCAACCACTACCAAAACAAGGATGATAGACCTAGACACAAGTAAGGGATAAAGAGTGCCAAACTTAGCACCTCATGTCAATACAAGATTCCCACATGTAAGCTTCCATAAGGAATCTCCAAAAGAGATAGCATAACTTCTTTCATCCAACTGTCCAACTAAAAGTAGGGTTTTAGTCAAAGCTAGAACATGGTGTACATCATGCAAAGTAAACATACTGCCTGAAGAAAAATACATCTGGACATCTCCAATACCAACAATATCCAATGCCAGATAATTACCTAATCTAAGAGATCATGTCATGTTGTAGTAGGAGTGAAACCACTCTCAATGAGGGGTGATATAAATTGAAGCCCATGAATCAATCAACCAGCACACTAAGCATAGGTGGATGAGACATTACTCAATTGCAAAACATCAAGAGAAAAATCCACAAGTATGTGGTCACCATCTAAATCAATTTGCATGACATTAATCTCTTCAATCTTGACATTGGACTTGCTAAGGACAATGTTGTGATCATCATTCTTTTCCTCCACTTGATCCTTTCCTTTTTATTTATGCTGGTCATCATGCATTTTATGGCAATGTGGCCGAATATGACCCTGCTTCCCATAATAGTGACAAGTCAATGCAAACATGCAGTCATGGGACTTACTATGAGACTCTCCATGTGACTATGAAAGACTTCTAAGAGTCTCTTCCATAGTGGTTATTACTGCTCCTATCATTATTGCCTCTGACTATCAAAGAATGAGACATAAAAAAGCATCTACATTCTTTGTATTAACCCATTCAAGAGAGCACCCTTTTACAGCCTATAATTTCAGCCCATCAATAGGCATATTTGCACACATAGAAATATGGAATGTGTCCCATGAATCTGGTGTAATATAACCAACAAGAACAAGGGAGGAAGATTGTTCTTAAATTCAATACCCTATGAAGATAAGTGGCTAAAAATAGAATGAAACTCATTTAAATAACTAGGTAGATATTGAAATCCCCTCCTTCATACAATGGTCTATGGGTTGCTTTAGCCAATACATTTGAGAGGCAAAGCTCTTCTTTGTTGGAGCTATATATGGCTCACCCTATCTAGACTAGGTCTCACCTATATATATGTAGATTGTGATCAATATGATTTAGTCTTTGGGAGTGTATATGGTGTGTCTCTTCTCTCCATGTCATGTCTCTACATATCTTCTCTCTCTACATCTCAACATGGTATCAGATCGTGGAAAGGATGCCTTCAAGCAAGTAAAGCTTGGTCAATTTGTTCTGATTGTGTATCCTCTTGTGAGATCATAACTGTTTCTTGATTTGTGTATCATCGTTCATGTCGTTGTGAATATTCAATCAAAGATAGACAAGCTTGATCAAAATTAATCCCATCTTTCTTAGATAATATGGTAACAATATTATCATAAGCAGGATCCTTTATAGTATCAAGAAGTTGTGTTACCAGTTGCTTTCATGGAGTAGCATCGTCAATAGCAACAGCAAGCTGATTGATCATGTTCTTGAATGATTTGATATGTGTTGTCATAGAAGTTTCAATGTTGTATTGTAACTCAGTGAGCTGACTATAAAGATAAAGTATTTTTGTAATAGATTTCTTCTCAAAATTTTCTATCAAATACTCCCATATAGCTTGTGAGGTTGGAAGATTATATACATCAAGCATAAGAGATTCTTGAAGAGCAAAAAGAATATACCGATGAGCTGCTTTGTCATGTCTAGCCCACTCATTATAAAGAGTTTTCCATTCTTCAAAGACAAGTCCTTCAGTTACAAGGGTATTATCATGAGCTTGATCAATTGATTGAGGTGGACATTCATAATTACCAAGAACAATATCATGCAAGTCATCGCCTTCAAGAATTAGTAGCATCTTTACTTTCCACCCAAGGAATTTGAGTCCTTGAAAGTGAGGAACGGAACATTGTCCAAAAGGAAATCCATTGGCGATTATCAAATTCAACATAGTTAGCTGAGATAATACATATAATATAAGATCACAGAATCTTCACACCATGTTGGAGCTATATATAGTTCACCCTATCTAGACTAGGTCTCACCTATATATAATGTAGATTGCGATCAATATGATGTAGTCTTTGGGAGTGTATATGGTGTGTCTCTTCTCTCCCTATCGCGTCTCTATATATCTTCTCTCTCTACATCTCAATATGCTTATCCCAAATATTATAAATCTTATCCATAATTGCCATGCCTTCTTCCCATCAAAGATAACATAATAGTAGACCTACTTAAAGAGTGACAAAATGATTATAGATTTACATAACTCATCTAGTTCATCCCAATCCTCTGCATCAATGCATTCAAGCTTGATACCCTCATGTGTTAACCTCAGTAAAAAAAGAAAGAGGAAAAGCACAAAAAGAAAGAGGAAAAAGTAGAAAAGCGCAAGTTGGGACCTAAAAGAGGTGGCGCAAAAGCAAATCGAACACAATGAAAAGGGCAGGAAGGACAACGACTAAAAGTGCAAGGGCGGCCTCAAAAATCAAGTCGAAGGAAAAAGCACACTTTTAAATGCAAGATGCCCCTAAAACTGTTGTAAAAGAGTGCCAAGCTCTCTCTTGTCCAAATTGTCAAGGTGGATGGGCAATAGGAAGGAAGCTAGGAAGATAGGAGGACAATGGACAAAATGGCCTAGTGGCTAGCCATGTAAAAAGGGGATGACCGCTCGAGGGAAAGAGGGTTTTGTATATAAAGTTCAAAAAGAGAATGAGAGCTCATTCTTTTGTGTGGCAAAAATCTTCTTCTCTTCTTCTTGCCTACTTGTGTGTGCTTGAGTGAGGGAGTGAGTGTGAGAGAGTGAGGGAGTGAGTGTGTGAGAGTGAGAGATCAAGGAGAAGAAGCTCCCCATCTCCTCTCTTCATCTTCTTCTCTTCTCTTGTCTCACACAACTATGGAGGATGGAGCTTAATGGAGAGGGATTGAGCTTGCCTCAAGGATTGTGGAGCTACCAATGTGTAGAAAAGACGAGGGTACTCGATCGAGCATCAAGGTTAGCTCACTACACCCCATAGGTAGGAGATCATGTCGGCTATGTAAGAGGTAGCCATGGCCACTCGAAACGCTTGACCAATAAGCAGTCCTTAGGTCTTGGGGGTTGAGCGAGAGAGCTCCCTTCATTTTGGTTCCGTTGCTAGGACCAACAAATTTGATAGGATATTTAGACATTTTAATGTGCAAAACAAGTAAGTATTTTGGGTTTTTGATATTTAGACGAGTAGGACAATTCAGCCCAAGCATTGTCTTGTGGTTTTTGTTTGCATTAAGGTAGGATAGGACTAAAAGATTGTGAGAAAACAATAGGGTTTTATTGCTATAAAAACAGGGGACAACTAGGAAAGAGCAGGAAAAAGATAGGCTTCGAGGCCTAATGACTAAGGAGGGTGAGTTAGGAGGTAAGGACTGAGTAAGGTAGGACCCTAAGACCCCAAGGATAGGGGGAAAGAGCTCATTTTTGCACACTGAGAGTGAAAGAGAGAGCTTGAGAGAGAGAGAGGGTTGCAAGTCAAAGAAGAGATCATGCCCATTGATTCGGAGTTTTTCAGCCATCCTAGCTAGATACAAACTTTTCTTGATGTATATTTTCTTGATTTGGAAAGTCTTGTAGGAAGCCGCAACCATTGTGTGGAAGAATCGGCCAAGATGCATCGCAGCGTGCTGTCAGGTTCGTTGTTGACAGACCACTATGTCCTGGACCAACTCCTAGAGTCAAGCAATTGGACCATCCGACTAGAAGCATCAGACCATCAGACTCTAGGAGTCAAACCACCAATCCGGGTCCAATTGGGCTACCCATCCAATCGGACGCTCTTTGAGAGTAGGACCAAGCCCTTTGGTTCAATCAGACCAACCATCTGATTGGACACCCAACCGTCCGATCGGACGGCCTTCCCCAATCAGACCATCCGACATGTTCAGTCGGACCACTAATCAATAAGACACCCAATTGCTTATTGGACCAAACTCTGAGTCAAACCAGCCCGATCTAATCGGACCATCCAATTGGATGCACTAGTCAGACCATCCGACTCCCAGAGTCCAACCGTCCAATTTTGGGAATTGGACCAATTGGGCAAAAGACAAAAGAACTAGGAATAGGACCACCTCGCCAGGTTAGGACCAATTGGGACACATTTTCAAACACCCCTAGAAACCCGACCCGACTCGCTGAAACCAAAAACCAAAGAAAACCACAATGGTACAGTTTAGAAGTGACCTCTATCAGCCTGGCCGAGAGATCAAACCTGACTTAGAGCCATACTAGGTCGTGGACAAGCCAAGGGGATAGCTATACCTGTATGATTGTTTTGTTCTACTTTTGCACCCCAAGTGATTTCTTTTACATAAGTGCACCAAAAGGATGGAAAGCATGAATTTGCATCATGCACAAAAGAGCACCCAGCACTGAGAGTGTACACAAACCTCTTGGTAGAATTGTCAATATCCTCTTCTTGATTTCCTTAGATTGAGATGAGGTTTGATGAGATTCAAGTTTTGTTTGCCTCCATTTGTACTATTACCATGCAAGCTATTTCGGCATTTTATGCAAAAAATTCGGCATCTGTCATTTCTACAAGTAAATATGTTAAGTTAGTTTTGTGCATCCTTTTCTCTATACATGCAACTTCTACATCAAGTACAATCAATGGCCATGGCTGGAAAGAATGATGTATTCCATAAGTTGGCTATTGAGGACAAGTTAGATAGAATAAAGTATCCATAGTAGGCTTATACAATACATCATGTATTGGTTGTAAAAGGGGCTTTAGAACATTACATATGGAATTGAAAGACATCCTAGCGGTGTTTTAAAAGCTATAAGTGTAGCAAAAGTAGGTGATGTTGAGGATACTTCAGGTTTAGGTTCTACTACAGCTAATGCTAGAGTGCCACCACCATCAACTCTTGAGAGTAGATTCATTAGATGGTGGAGATGCAAAGGAGTTGGAAAAATTATGTGACTGCTCTTAATGGTAGTACTTTCATACTTATGGACACTTTATATGTAGCAAAGATTAAAAATCATTTGCTCAATTTTTGCACTTGCCAAAATTGACTTGATTGTGAAGTTTGTTGATGGAAGATGTATAGTTCATGACCTCTCTTGTGGTGACATGATTACTTCCTCTAGTTCACTATATGATGAGTTGTATTAGCTTAATAACTATGGGAAATGTGTGGAAGATATGGCATGTGCTATTGTAGAAATGTACATAATTTCATATGCAAAATTTTGGTATATATATTTTCATTATCTGAATTTTGCCAATTTTCTGTGTTGTCTATGGAAATTTGGGATGGTGTCTTCATTACTACTCTTGATGCACATGGAAAACACATTTGTGATGGATGCATATTGGGTAGAATATAGTGTGCTTCATTTTCAAATGATGATTCAGTGAGAGTTATTCACCCACTATAACTTGTATACAATGGTGTTTGCAATCCAGTGAAAACATCATCTTTTGGCAAGCACATGTGCTTGTGACTTTCATTGATGAATACTCTAATATGCATGGAAATATGGTTTAAAATCTAAGTCATAAGTGTTTTTATGCTTTAATCAGTTTCTTAGCATGATTGAAAATTTGTCAAGATTTAAAGTGGGCACCTTCATTTTGAGCATATTTCTAAGGAATTTAATTCATATCCAACTAAACATGGGTTAAAACAGCAATATACAATACATGTGCTTTGTGACTTTCATTGATGACTACTCCAATATGCATGTATATATGGTTTAAAGTTAGGTCTGAAGTACGTTTGTGCTTCAATTAGTTTGTTAGCATGGCTGAAAATTTGTCAAGATGTAAAGTGGGCACCCTCTGTCTAATCCGGGGGAGTATATGTCTAAGGAATTTAATGCATATCCAACTAAACATGGGATAAAACACCAATACACAATACCATATACATCATAGCAAGATAGTGTAGTTAAGAGGAAAAGAAGATCACTAATGTGGATTGCACAATGCATGATCAAGAGTCAAGTGTTGCCACTTTGTTTCTGGCAAATTGAAGGTGTTTTATGTGTGATGTACGTACTTAACAAGTGTCCCACTAAGGCTTTGCACTCTATCAGACCATATGAGACTTGGCATGGTAAAAAACCATCTATGATTGCTTGCATATTTTTGGTTTCTTAGCTTATGTTTTTTTTCTACTGCAACAATGCAAAAGTTGGATGACAAGGTTGTAAAATGTATTTTTGTTGTAACATAATGAAAGCAAATATTATAAGTTATGCCATCTAGAAAGTGTATCTTGGTTAACCGTAATATTGTCTTTGGGAATATGTTATTGTCTTGGTTAACCATAATATTGTCTTTGGGAAGATGTTATTCAACCTTTACTTTCATGTGTAAAAGAGATAGACGTATGCTCACAAGATGTCTATGACACTTTGTTACCTCTTTTTAGTAGTATCAATCAAATTCAATGCCAAAGGAGGTTTTTTTAACTTATGTAAGTTTCTCATGATAACACAAATCAACCTATTTCTAATGGAGATATGAATGATGCGCTTGTTGATGAGAGAGTAGAGATTCAACAATCTAAGACTATACCAAAGTGACTAATGCAAGGATTACATGACAATAAGTTGGATACACTATTGGCTAGCCATACTCATTTGGGATCTTGTAGGGCCTTTTATGCATCATACCATTATGCGTTGGCTATTTCTAATTTAAATAATAAGTATGAACCTGTGACTTTTAATGCACAAAATTTAGAAAATTGGATGGCTACAATGCAATTTGAGCATTATGCTATTATTAAAAATGATACTTAATTCTTATATGATTTGCCTTGTGCAAGAAGGCCATTTGTACCCAATGGGTTTACAAGTAAAATCGCAGGCCAGATGGTAGTGTTGATCACTACAAAGCTAGACTTCTGGAAAAGGGTTATGCTCAACAAAAGGACATTGATTTTGATCAGACCCCCACTTGTCGTTAGATAAGTATTCCTAGTATTTGCACATTAACAATTCATAATAATTGGAATATAAATCTTCTAGACATCAAAATTGCAATAGTCTAATGCAAGCACCTCAAGCTCTTGGTATGAGAAAATACATGTATACTTGACTACACATGGTTTAATGTTAGACATGGGGGACTGATATACCTTTGATTATTGATGTTTACGTTGATCACATGCTACTCACTCATCATAATGAGGCATATATTCTTAAATTTAAGGCTAAGTTGAGCTCAACTTTTGACATGTCAGATTTGGGTATGTCACATCATTATTTAGGCATTCAATTTAAGCATTCTGATGGAGGTATTACTTTGTGTCAAAAAAACATATTAATACATTTTTGCAAAGATTTGGCCTTGAATTTTGCAAACCTATTGATATTCCTATGGAGAGAGGTTTGAAATTGAGCAGTTTTGATGTCTTCCTCTACCAACAGGCTATTAGATACATTACAAGACCTAACATTCAATGTGCAATCTAACAAATGTGTAGTTTATGCATAGCCTAGGCACTAAGCATTAGCAATTAGTGAAGGGAATCTTTCACTACTTTGAGTGATTCTCTATACCTTGTGCTATTTTACTCCAAGGATGGATCATTACTACCGAATTTATATGCTTTTTCACATTTTGACTAAGCTGGTTATTACTATGATACTCATGTATCCACAAGTGGTTTTGGCTTCATGCTTGGCAACTCATGCATATCGTGGTTGAGTAAAAATGAGCCCACCATGGCCACTTCTAGTTGTAACAATAAGTACATGGGAGCTTTTGTTGAGATATCGAGCTCCACTTGTGATATGCCAGGGTGACCGTTGTGTATTTATGTCACCAACTTGTCAGTTGCAGATGCGGTTGGTACACCGCCCATGAATAATAGCTAGATGACAGCTATCCTTATCTACTCTAGTTCGTGGCTCAGTTAGTATGCTACCTTAGTTAGTTGAGTTTGGTTTGAGACCCATATATAGGGTTCTTCTATTTCTATGTACTAGAGTTCTTTTTGGCTTACACAACTAAGAAGAGGAAAGCTATTTTCAGCCTCCACCCTTGTGTGTATTCCCCCATTGTGCAAGCAAGAAAGCTACAAGTGAGACTCCTTCCTTCTCTCCCACAATCTTGACATGGTATCAGAGCCTTGTTCATGGTAAGGAGCTCAAGAAAGCAAGCCAAGTTCGCGGTGTTCTGGTAAGAGGACCAGTGTTGCTTTCATTCTTCTGTTTTGGGAGCAAGTCTCTACAGGTAGCACAGCCGGAAAGTGCAAGAGTGCATTGTCTCAGGTTGAGACGCCCTTCGCGGTGAAGCAAGAGGGCAGTATATGCTGCGGGAAAGGGATTTAGCCTTTAGTGACCCTGTTTTTTTTATTTGAGGCCATTTCGGGGCTTGTTTTGGAGGCGAAATTTTTCTACACGCACTCAGGAAAAGGCCCTATTTTATGCTGTGCGACCACTGTTCTACAGGTCAGTGAAAAGTTACCACACAAATTGCATCGTATGCTTGTGTGCAAAGACATTGGGAGTTACAGAATCATCCTTGTTTCTTGTTTATGCAAAATCATCACTAGGAAGTGATTGTGTGGTCAAATACCACTTTCGCCAGTTTTGCAGATTTGCCCTTGTGAGGGTGAAGCTGTGTTTTTTGCAGTGACAGAATTTTTTGCAGTGTTCTGTAATGGTGTCTGATTCTCTTTCACAGATTGTAACTGAAAAGCTTGACAAGAACAACTTCCAAGCATGGAAGTTTAGAATGATGAATTTTCTTATGGGAAAAGGATATTGGGAATTTGTTGCAGGAAATGAAGAAGAATCAGTTCTTCCTGATGTTCCCAATCAACAGAAAATGCAGGCATTCAAAGCATGGCATGAGAGAGCTAGGAAAGTTATGTACTGGCTGTCTATCAGTATTTCAAACTCTATGATTGTGCATATTCAGGATGCAAATACGCCAAAGGAGGCATGGGATACTTTGTCAAAAATGTATAGCACAAATACGCAAGCCAGGAAAATGCAGCTCAAGCAAGAGTTGCATAATGTACAAAGAGAAAGTATGAGCATCAATGACTACCACATGAAGGTGAAGAAGATTGCAGATGCACTTGCTTCCATTGGGTCGCCAGTGGAAGATGATGATTTAGTTTCTGTGACCTTGAATGGTCTAGGAAAGGATTATGCACAGTTTTGGACATCCATTTCAGTTCATGAAAGATTTCCTGATTTTGAGGAGTTGATTGCTCTTCTAATTTTTGAGGAGCAGAGAAATGGTGGTGCATCTTCTTCAGGAGGAACTTCAAAAGAAGTTGTCTTCTACTCAAATCTTGGAAGAGGTAGAGGCAGAGGTAGAGGAGGTCGATCTGGACGCCGTGGTAGAAATCAGAATATGCAATAAACTCAAGAAAACCAGTCCTATGGAGGAGGACGTGGTAACTCTAGAGGCAGGGGGAGCCAAAGAGGTCGTGGTGGATGGCAAAGAGGCCAAAATGCAAATAGTAATGTTGAATGCTACTACTATGGTAAAATGGGTCATATGGCTAAAGACTGCTATAAAAAGCAGAATGACATTATGAATGGAAAATTGCAACAAGGGAATTATACATCTTCTAGTAGACAGGGTGATGACATAAATGAGCATTTGTTTATGGTGCAGCACATGAACAATTCTGTAACAAGTGCAAAAGAAAGCAACGATGTATGGTATGTTGACTCAGGTGCATCAAACCACATGACAGGTCATGCAGAATGGATGGAGGATGCAATGAAAATGGAAAAACCAGGATTTGTGGAGACTGGTGATGATACTGCACATTCTATTGTGCAGATTGGAAAAATTTCTTTGTCTATGCAGGATGGGAAAAAGAAATACCTGTCCGATGTATTTCATGTCCCGAATATCACCAAGAATCTGGTTTCTGTTGGTCAAATGGTTGAGCAGGGCTTGCAGGTCAGATTTAATCCTCATGGATGCTTTGTTGAGGATATGAAAAATAAAGGTCGCTTGATAGCAAAAGGAAAGAAGAAGGGCAGAATGTTTACGTTTGATGCAGACATGCCTGAATTGAGTGCAGCAATGTTTGCACATGGGACCGGTGTAGTTGCAGATATTGATATCTGGCATAAACGCATTGGTCATGTTAATGTACAGCGACTTAAATCAATGCAGGCCCAAAATATTGTTGCAGGATTGCCTAAATTCAAGGTTGCAGAAATGCATAAGGTATGTGAAGTCTGTCAATTTTGAAAATAGGCAAGGAAACCATTTCCTAGACATGTTCAAGAGAGTAAGAAGCCATTGGAATTAATCCTCTCTGATGTGCGGACTACTAAAGCTGCATCTCTTGGAGCCTGTCATTATTTTGTCACTTTTATTGATGACTATAGCAGAAAAATTTGGGTGTATTTTATGAAAAAGAAAAGTGAAGTTTTTGGGCATTTCAAAACTCTTAAAGCTATGGTTGAAAAAGAAACAGGCCTGCAAATAAAATTCCTAAGGCCAGATGGAGCGGGAGAGTACCTCTCAAATGAGTTTGCAAGGTTCCTACAGGAGCATGGCATAAAGCAGCAATATTCATGCAGTCATACCCCACAACAAAATGGAATTGCAGAAAGGAAAAACAGGCATATTGGAGAGGTATCTCGTGCCATGCTCAATGAAAAAGACCTACCAGATTTTTATTGGGCTGAGGCAGTTGCTACAGCAGTCTACATAATGAATAGGACTCCCACTGCAGCAATACATGGGATGACTCCAGAGGAGAGGTATACTGGTAGGAAACCAGATATTTCTCATTTGAAGATTTTTTGTTGCATTGCCTATGTTCATGTGCCAGATGAGTTGAGATCCAAGTTGGATCCAAAAGCTAA
Organism: Lygodium microphyllum; assembly: GCF_053477565.2. Taxonomy (NCBI): domain Eukaryota; kingdom Viridiplantae; phylum Streptophyta; class Polypodiopsida; order Schizaeales; family Lygodiaceae; genus Lygodium; species Lygodium microphyllum. Next base: position 41,360,850 of record NC_141139.1, on the reverse strand, counting down.
GAAGTGCATCCTTATTGGTTACTTTTTGCAGCAGAAAGGGTATAGATGCTATAACCCTTCTACTCGTAAGTTTACAGTGAGCAGAGATGTTGTTTTTGATGAGATGAGTAGCTGGTATAAACCAGTAAATGTGATTGATAATGTAGATGCACAAAATGGTAACGCTGCACAGAATTCACAACAGCAGTCACAAGATATTAGTGGACCTGGAGCGTCCTCTAGCAGTGGTTCACATTCTTCGCCATGGACAGGCAGATTGAGATCAGGAGAATCTTCTCAAAGCAATGCAGATAGTGGTATGCAGGTATCACAAAAAGGAAAAGAGAAGGTAGATCAGCCCATGTTTGATGTGAATGCAGGTCACTTTTATGTGGATGGTGAATCCAATGGCCCAGAACAGAGCATTGATGATGAGTTGGGTATTCCTTCTATTGTTACACCTGGAGTAAGAAAGACCAGGGATGTTTTGAGAGCACTTGGAAGTGATCCTACTTTGCGTAGGTCTACCAGAGCTAGGTATCCTGTGGATAGACTGAAATATGATGGATTTACAGCCATTCACTATGCATATATGGTCAAAGTGATACAGGAACCAGAACCCACTTCTTTTGAGCAAGCCATGGGAAAAGAAAAATGGGAGAAAGCCATGAATGAAGAAATGGATGCCTTGGAAGCAAATGCTACATGGAAATTGGTACCTTTGCCTAAAGATAAGCATGCAATTGGTTGTAAGTGGGTTTATAAGGTGAAACACAATGCAGATGGTTCTGTGAATAGATACAAGGCAAGATTAGTAGTCAAGGGGTATGCACAAACATATGGCATTGATTATGAAGAAACATTCAGTCCGGTTGCAAGGATGGCAACCGTAAGAGCAGTCATTGCTATGGCTGCATCAAAGGGATGGTCTTTACATCAGATGGATGTAAAGAATGCCTTCTTGCATGGTGATTTGCAAGAAGAGCTCTATATGGAGCAACCACCAGGTTATGTGCATGCTGTTCAACCTGAGTTTGTTTGCAGGTTGAAGAAAGCCTTGTATGGCTTGAAGTAAGCACCTAGAGCATGGTCTGACAAGATAGGACAGTATCTTGTCACTATTGGCTTTCAGATTTCCAAGGCAGATTTCTCACTTTATGTGAGAAAAACAGAGAAAGGTATTATGCTGCTTGTCATTTATGTTGATGATTTGATTATGGCAGGTGATAGTGATGAAGATATCCTTCATGTGAAAATGCTATTGAAGCAAAAGTTTGAGATGAAGGATTTGGGAGAGCTGCGTTATTTCTTGGGCATTGAGGTGATTAGATCACCAAGTGGGATATGGCTCTTGCAGAGGCAGTATGGATTGGACATGCTGTCCAAATATGGGATGACAGGCTGTAAGCCTATTTCAGTTCCTTTGGAGCAGAATGTGAAGCTGAGCACAGATGCAGGTGAGCTTCTGGAAGACCCTACTATGTACAGACGCATAGTAGGAAGTTTGATTTATATGACTATTACCAGGCCAGATTTGAGCTATGATGTTGGATTGGTAAGTCAGTTTATGCAGGCTCCAAGGAAACCGCATTTGGATGCGGCTAGACTCATACTCAGGTATGTGAAGTCCACATTGCAGTATGGACTATTTTATGAGACTGGGGTTCAGATACAGTTGCATGGATACACTGATGCTGATTGGGCTGGTAGTATTTATGATAGACGATCTACCAGTGGATATGTGTTCTCTTTTGGGAGTGCTGCAGTCACTTGGAGCAGCAAGAAACAGCCTACAGTTGCCTTGTTGAGCGCAGAGGCTGAGTACAGGGGTGCAGCAATGGCTGCATGTGAGGTAGCTTGGTTGCATAAGCTACTTTATGATATGCATCAGCCTACAGATGGGCCAGTTGTCATTTATTGTGACAACATGAGTAGTATACACTTGGCAAATAACCCAGTCTATCATGCTAGAACAAAGCACATTGAGATGCATTATCACTATGTGCGGGAGAGGGTTTTACTAGGTCTTATTGATCTAGTTTATGTCAACACAGAGGATCAGGTAGCTGACATATTCACAAAGGCATTGGGCGCAGAGAAGTTGCGCAAGTTCAAAGACCTGCTTGGTGTGCAGGAATTGGGATTGAGCTCGAGGGGGAGTGTTGAGATATAGAGCTCCACTCGTGATATGCCACGGTGACCGTTGTGCATTTATGTCACCGACTTGTCATTGCAGATGCGGTTGGTACACCGCCCATGAATAATAGCTAGATGACAGCTATCCTTATCTACTCTAGTTCGTGGCTCAGTTAGTATGCTACCTTAGTTAGTTGAGTTTGGTTTGAGACCCATATATAGGGTTCTTCTATTTCTATGTACTAGAGTTCTTTTTGGCTTACACAACTAAGAAGAGGAAAACTATTTTCAGCCTCCACCCTTGTGTGTATTCCCCCATTGTGCAAGCAAGAAAGCTACAAGTGAGACTCCTTCCTTCTCTCCCACAATCTTGACAGCTTTCACAACTACGGTTGAGTGTATTTGGCTCAGATGCTTCTTGTTTGATTTAGGTATTAGATAGACATCTACTACCACCATCTTCACTAATAGTAGTCAACGTGCATTTGCAATTGCACAATATCATGTGTTCCATGCCTATACAAAGCACATTACGATACACTATCATTATGTTAGGGAGAGACCATTTGCAAGAGAGATCAACATGGCCTATGTGCCAACACACCTTGCAAATATTTTCACAAATGCTTTGTCTTATGAGAAGTTTGAAGCTATCTACAAATCTTTGGGCTTACTCCCCTTTGTGGATTGATCTAGTTTGTTGGGCATGGCACTTGTTTATACATGAGTGTGAGGTCTCATTCACTACATCACTCCCCTAGGGGGAATTTGTTACTATATTTTTGCTTTGGTACGTGTGAGCACACTCAGGATTGCTAAGGTGCTTTTTTTCCTCTTTAGGAGGTTTTTTTCCCTCGCCTTGTACATATGCCTACTCACTTTTAGGGCATAATTAGTCTTGTAAATGTTCTCCATTTATACCACTCAATACACTTTGAGTTGTGCTCTCTCAAGCTTCTTCTTCTTTAATTTGTTTACTTTATTTTGCAATCCTAAATCTAGCTTACCCTTATCCAATGCTAGAATTTCTAGTAGAAGACTTAAAACTCAATTAGGACCCTCATGTTGATCCTTTTCGGAATTAGATAAATTATATTTGCCAAATAAAATTTTTAATAGGAGACTTAGAAGTAAGAGACACTAGGTAATATATTCCAACTATTCTAAGGCAGTTCCGGATGGTGTTATGTCTTTTGATGGACTACTAAAATGTGCCTTCAGGGTTGCATTAGGATAGGCATGTTAGACTACCGAAGTCATGCACATATTGTAATAAAATTTATAGGATACTTCAAAATTTTGGTATGGTCAAAATAAATTAACTGAATCTAAGTACAAATATGCTATATATTATTGTTAGAAACTTTTAATTTAATGCATGTTTCTAGTAAATTAGGATAAAGCTAATAGTCATATGGATAATGAAATAAACTAATAGAATTATATTAACTTTTTAATTTTAATTTTTAATAAATTAGGTTCATTAAGTGAAATAGGTTTCAAAAAAAATGGGTACATTCAATCCAAGAGTTACGAGGGATTGGTAATGAGAAGTATTCTGGTGTAAGAAAAACTATTGGATTTAGGATTGTAGGAATGCAAGTACATAGCCTAAGGGGTGCACCTATAAAAAATCATCTATATAACATGAGTTCAAATGGTATTAAGAAATACCCTTTCTTGACATACTATAAGGCCATAACATGACCCCTTTTACTTAACTAAACTAACATATTTTTTTCACAATATAATTAAAAAATCCCTTTTGTAAATATAATCTTGTAAATTTCAGTAAACAAAATACCCTTTCCTTTGAACTCACGTGGTATCTTACATGTTCTATAAGGTGGACTCCCCGAGGGTACGTAGCTAGGAGAGGACAAATCTTGAGGAGATGCAACTAAAAATGTATTGAGAGGTATCAACAAAGAATATTTACAAGAGTAAGTATACCCTAAAGTGAATAAGGTATACATACAAGGCTGTGAGAAAAAAAAAACACTAAAGAGGAAGAATATCCCAATAGTCCTAAGCGTGTTCACACACTATCAAAATATGATAGCAAATCCCCCTTGGGAGTGATGTAGTAAACAAGAGTATAATATTTCTGTCCCTTGCCTCTCCATGCATGTGAATTGGGGCTTAAGGGAGTCTGGTAAAAAGAAATATTTAAAACTTTAATTTTTAATAACCTTACATTTTATACTTACCTATCATCTACTATTGCCACCACCATGTCCCATCACACTACCACCACACTCTGTCTCGTGATCATGCAAGCCATCAGAACTAGCACCTCAACTCCATTGTAGGTATCACCCCCCCAAACCGTAGATCAACCTACTCCTTGCAATGCAACCACACTCTTGGGACAGCCTGTTGAAAATGAGAATGAAAGGAGAAGGGGTGGGAATCCTTTAATGCTTATATAAATCCTTAATGCCTTAGACAATTGGCATCATTTGATCGGGGGAAATGATGAAAGAATGAATATATATATATATATATATATATATATATAGAGAGAGAGAGAGAGAGAGAGAGAGAGGCAAAGAATATAGAGGTAGAGAAAGAGAGAGATAGGGAGATAAAGGAAGAAGGAGTGGAAAAACTGAGAGTGCAAGGAAAGGGAAGGCAAAGAAGGAAGCTAAAGAAAGAAGACAAGCTCTTCATTTTGGGACTCTCTTTCCATTCATCACAAGCCCCATCTCTCAAGGGGATCTCTCTCCACTTAGTCAAAGTTCTATCCTACCCTAGGAAGCTTGCCATCTTCCAAGCTAATCTATCATCCCTGCCTTGTCCAAGCAAAAAATTCTGAAGATAGCCAAAGACAAGGAGCATTGTGTGAAGGATCTATCACTTCACAAGGGCTCCAAAGAAGAAGCTTAGGAACCACAAGTGCTAGAGCTAGGAATGGGGACTAGCAAGTGTGACTCCATAAAATCAATCCTAGGTTCCTTCACCATTGATTTAGTTGATAAATCTTTTCATCATTGAAAAAGCTAAAAAACTTAGGATTAATTTGTATTACGTTGAAAAGAACTTAGATAGCTTCGTAAAAAGAGTTTTGATACTTAGGTGTGATATCTCATTAAATTAAGACTCATTGTAAAGACTAGATTTAGATAGGTTAGACTTAATGATAAAGTAGGATCACATGATCATCTGTGAAAGAATTGAATGAAGGCTCTATTTACCCCTCCCTTCGAAAACACCAAGGATTCTAGGAAAGAATTTTTTAGGGAAAGATTCTTGGTTAAATATTAGAAAATCACTTAACAAGGTTTCCAAATGAACCTTGTGTTAGGGAAACCTGACCAATACTTAGTGCCCATCATGGCTGCTTTTTGTTTGAGGGCCTTAGAATGGCCTTATGACATTTGGCACTTGGAGCATAGGTAGGTAACTAAGAGGGCCTTAGAGCGAACTATATCTTCACTTTTGTTAGATGTAATATTTTTTAGATGTCTAGGGTGTAGAAATGCACGGCCTTGTCTACTACCAAGGTTGAGTATATCGTAGCCATTGATGCTTTCAAGGAGACCCTATCGTTAGATCATATGGTTGTAGATGAAAAGTGGCTCCATTTCTAGGTTGTGAATTTAGAAGATTAGTTGTGTTTTTTTCCTATTGGAATACCAACATGGAGTATTTTTAGAGCACAAGAGGCTCAAAGGATCTAAGATTATATATTGAATTATAATACTATGGAATGAATCCAATGTTGGTACGTGTTGAAATGAACTTTTTGCGTATTCTAAAGCTCTCATGCAAACAATTTTGTTGGAAAAGTGTATACCAAGTCAAGATTATCATTAAACTGCTATGAAGCCCAACATGACCAAGGCATAATTATTTGCATTCAAAAAATTATGCCTTTGGCAAGTGGGCATATCAATGACTTGCAAAATATATAAGTTCACCTTATTAATTCTCAACATAATGCTTGCACTTCAAGTTTGCCCCCTTAAGAAGCACAAGCAATTGCTTAGGGAACAACTACACAACCTTTGCTACTTGGAGAGCTTAAGGATTCTATGAACCAACCCCATTCATTCTAAACTTAACATAAGCCACTTTATGGTATGATGCTAGAATTTTAGAAAAAGACTCACAATATAGCTATATGAGGTAGTTCATATATGATATATCTTATAAAGTTTTCCCTTCAAACTAGACACACATAAGGCCTCAAACACCCACAAGGGGACATATTAGCAAAGGCCAAGGCAAAAGGTACTCAAGGTTATTCCTATACATAAATAGTAAGCTACCCTTGGTGTGAGTGACATGGGATTGGCACTCATCATAGGACATATTGCAAGACAATTGAACAATAGAGCTTGGTTGCTAACAATTCCCCTCCTTACTGACCCTATCAAGTGTTCAAGTGGCAGGCTAAGGCTTAGATACTTGGCACAGTGAGGCAACACTATGTGATCGGGCCCTTTTACATACCTATTTGAAATTAGATGTTTCTTTTTATCTATAAGCTTTGATGGGTTTTTTTATCTATAAGAATAAGCAAGAATACCCTCTAAGCATCATGCCCCTTCACATAATAGAAGCTCATATTGTTAGGTTAACTCCTATGTTTAATGCACTTTAGGGATTACAGCTCCAAATTCCAAATTGTTGTACTCCTATCATTAGTTGAGTCTCCAAATTCCAGATTCTTCCACCCCTATCATTAACCTAGTCATCAAATATTTTCATCATGGGTGATCATGTAGTGAACTAGGACTTCTTGCTTATAGGTATATGGTGGCTAATATAACTTATGTCACATATTCTTTGTTGTAGTCTTTGAGTTACTATAAAACTAATCAACCTAGCATTTTGAATACCCGTCTAGTTTTTTCATACAAGAAAGATTGCTTTACTCATAATCAAACCACTTAATAAGTAAAGCACTAGTCATAAAACATGGATCTAACCTGGACTCGCTATGTCGTTTTGTATCTTTAGCAACTTGACTATAAACCTGAGAGAAGACACAAGGAGTGTTGGTGCAAAGGCTATTCCACATCCGTGCCACATCTTTGCTACTACCAATGCTCTCGGACATAATGTTCCTCTCCATAAGAATGTCTACATCCTCAGGTGTGTCAATGAGGTAATTCATAAAGTGCAAGTAGGACAATAAATCCACCTTGTCCACCATGTGGCTCTCATAAGCGAGTAGGTTTCGGAAGATTGTATCAGTGCCATCACTCACATGGATGTTAGGCATTCTTAAAGTGGCATTCTTAAAGGAGATCTGCAAGAGGCTTAGGTCTTGCCCTTTTAGGACCACACCAGCATGACAAAGCTTTCTTGCACTAGGTAACTCTTCTGGGTAAAGATCAACAACATTTGAGATGCTTGGCTCTCCTCCTCGTGAGCTAACTTGGTTAAGCTTGTTATCAAGCTGTCCATGGAAAGTAGCTATGGTATACAAGCAATCCAAGAGATGCTTGCCCTTCTGGGCAAGTCCCTTGACACCAAGAGTGACATTTGTCTTGGACCTAGTGAATGGAAGGACTCTGTGAGCGAGGGTGGCTATGTAGCCCTCTAATCTGATGTGAAGTTCTTCTTTTCTTGATGATGATGATATATAGCTCTTGGCAAGCTTCTTGACTACAAAGAGAGGAATTTGGTTCTCAAGGAGTATCATGTCTTGAAGGATGACTCTCGTGACAGGATGGGGGATGCGAGAGTAGGTCTCTTGGAATGCCAATGGGGGCAAGACAGGGAAACTCCATGTTGATGGTGATGATGATGATGATGATGATGATGATGAGACCGACGATGCTTTGTCATGGCAGCTTTTGTACTCCCGGCTTAAGGCCTTCAAGCGTGCCTCCTCTCTGAGAACACTGATCTGATCCTGGTAGAAGCAATGGAGGACTGAAAACACAAACACTGCGTCTATAAGGACGACTTCGGCTATGGCAACAGGGCTCTGACTACGTGCAGACAACGTACGGAGGATGCTGCCATGGTAGAAGCTCCGGATCTTGTCCATGCCCTTGGGGCGCCCAAGGTCCTGCAGCAGCCTTTGGAGATCTCCCTCCGCCATGTCTCGGCACAGGCAGGAGACGGCCAGACGCTTGAGACGCTCCGTCTCTGGGAACCGGCCCTGATAGCAAGGGCCGATCGAGACCATGAGAGGCGCGAATGCTTCCGGCTTCACCTTCCGCAGAGGGGAGGGCACCCGGAAGATAGGAGCAATGGCGGGTAGCTCGTCTTCCCTGGCAGTAGGCAGATGATCAGCGCTGTCGTTGCTGCTGCCTTGATCTGCCATCTTGTGCTGGTGCATGTTCAAGTGATCGCCTGAGCAGCATTGCTGCGTATTCATCTCTCTACGGTGCCTTTGTATGCGTTTAGAAGCAAAGTTTGTAGAGTTAAGAGTAAAGTTTAGTCCTCCTTTGGATTTCTTACTTGTCGAGGTAAAGGTGCCCTTTAGTGCTCCTGTGGAATCCATATTACCACATTAGAATTAGAATGCAAGGAGTCACCAAAAAATCTATTTCTTGTCCTACATGACACATTGGTACATGGCACATCCACATGATCCCCGAGTTGTGCATTTTGCCTTCCTAAGATTTCTCAAATTGCAATATTATTATGGGCTCTTTGCTTTTTATTTCAAGTTTTGTGAAATTGGGGTATTACAATGCCTCCCTCTCTCTCTCTCTCTCCCTCTCTCTGCTACCTACGATGGCTTTTGGGCAATACATAAAATAGTGTAAAAGATACATAATAGTATATTAATAATATGCTAGAACACAATAATATGTATTGTACAATCTGTATCATTAATGTAATAATCAATCATATATTAAAATTATATGTAATATATAATTTATTATACATAATATATTTTACTATAGAGCATCTAATAATGTATTGTATAAACATTTTGATTATTACTTTCTATCACAAATGTTAAAATCCTTTTGTTCTTAAGTGATATCTGAAGCAATATGATAATATACTTTTGGAAATATTAATATTAATATTCTTGTGTCATTTTATCCTTATGTTATTTATTAGATTAGACTTAATCATCAATAATAAATTCTAATTTTTAAATAAATTCCATTTTTTAATGTAAAAATACACATCATAATTGAATCTTTCTTATGAATTCACATCTTTTGCTCTCATCACAATCTCTCTCATATATAATATTTCAACCTCTAAGATGGCTAACTTTCACTCAACATCTCTCTCGCATACTCTCAATCACTCATACATGAGAACGTAATAGAATGAATGCCCAAAATCATCTCTTAGTGGTGTGGCAGAGACACCATCCAAGATGAATGGCTTATTTGAAGGGTCACCAAAGCCACTACAATGTCCCTTATCACTCCAACCTCCAAGTTGTCAGCTTCAGTCTTCAATTGCTACTTCTTTCTTTAAACTAGCTACAAAGAACTTCCCTTCTCCTTTCAAGGTAATTCTACATCCCCAAACTATAAACCTATTCAACAAAATATATATATAAGCATACAAACCATTTATAAAGACATACAATGTAATATCCCCCATGCCCCCGTGCCTTCCCCCATGCGAACCCCCCCCTTAAAAATTTTTTTTAATTTTAGGACAATTTTTTTTTACTCTCCCCCAGTCGTCTCCATGGCGGGGAGAGAGAGTGTGTGTGTGTGAGTAAAGGGAGTGAGAGGGGGGCCATGCAGCCCCAGGTGGAAGGGGTGGCAGCTGTGAACAGCTGTCTTCCCCCCCCCCCCCCCCCCCCCCCCCTCATACACCACCCCTCCCCCTCTATAAAAGGGAGCCCCCTTGTGGGGCTGGAAGACAGTGCCCCCCCTGTGGACATCGACGACAGCAGTCCCCCTCCCTTATCGTCAGCAGCGTCCCCCCTGTGGCCATCGTCAGCAGCCCCCCTCCCCTCGTGATGTGAGAGAGACACAGAGAGAGAGAGAAGAAGAAGAAGAAGAAGAAGAAGAAGAAGAAGAAGAAGAAGAAGAAGAAGAAGAAGAAGAAGAAGAAGAAGAAGAAGAAGAAGAAAAAGAAGAAGAAGAAGAAGAAGGGAGAGAGAGAACGAGAAGAAGAGAAGAAGAACAAGAAGAAGAAGAAGGGAGACAGAGAAGGAGAAGAAGAGAAAAAGAAGAAGAAGAAGAAGAAGAAGAAGAGAGAGAGAGAGAAGGAGAAGAAGAAGAAGAAGAAGAAGAAGAAGAAGACGAAGAAGAGGGAGAGAGGGAAGGAGAAGAAGAGAAGAAGAGGAAGAAGAAGAAGAATAGAGAGAGAGAGGAGAAGAAGAAGAAGAGGAGGAGAAAAGAAGAAGAAGAAAAAGAAGAAGAGAGAGAAAGAGAGAGAAAGAGAGAGAGAGAGAGAGAGAGAGAGAGAGAGAAGCTTCTGGAAGCTTCTTCTTCCCCCTCCTTAAAGAGAGGTCACACACCCCTCTTGGTATCTCCCGAAATACGCCCTCCCCCCTTTAATCTCTTCCTCCACTCAAGGAGAGCGGCAAGAATCTTGCATAGGAGAGTGAGAGAACTTTATCACTTGTACACGCGTCTTCGAGTATGGCCCCGAAGCGTAGTTCCACAAAGATGGCCGGAAACCCTGCAAGTGTGGATGGAGGTTCGAATCAAGGTGGCACCGCAACTGCGAATGGTTCATCAGGCATCAATACCACGGGAATCACGGCATCACTCCAAACCCAAGTTGCTCTATTATTAAATCATAGGTTATAATCATCACGGCGAAAAAAACATATTCACATGCATCACGTTAATTGTGTGTTTGATAATTTCCTAAGTATGAACATAGTTGTGATGTATGTAACGAGCAAGATGATTTTTGTTGTAAGATGGCATCATAATAGGTGAATTTGATTAGATAGTTGCATCATAAATTACCAAAAATGTCTTGCAAGAATTCCTACATAAAATGCATTGTTCCTTGCACAAGTTCTTGCTTAAAATGCACTTCAGAGGACATTGAAAGAAACAAAGTGCATCTCCATATTGCAATATGGATTCTAAGGTACATGTAATAACCTACATAAAAGATTAAAGTGCAACTAGACTCATACAATGATCACATAAAGTTAGATCATTCAAGAAGGTTATAGATCGTGTAAATAATTACATAGAGGATAATGTTAAGATTGCATGCCTAGAAAGTACTTTCGCATGTGTGGCTTAAAATAACGTATGGATTATATCAAAATTGTAAGCATCAAAATGAAGGCATGACATTATGTCGCGTGCATTAAAGTTGTTGGGAAAATTCAACGTTGTTTGTAATTTACCAAATGGAACTGAGATCCATGAATCCCATGTCAAAGTCCTTAGTGACTTCAAGAGGGATAGGTAAAAGCTTAAGTGCCTATGAGTATTATTAAGAGGGCTTAAGAAGATTATACTTGAATCCTATGTCAAAGTCTTTGGTGACTTCAAGAGGGATAGGTAAAAGCTTAAGTGCCTATGAGCATTATTAAGAGGGCTTAAGAAGATTATACTTAGGATAGAGTAGGGACTATGCTAAACAGAACCATCTTGACCAACCATGGTCAAAGGGATAGACAATCTTGATCAATTAAGATCAAAGATAAAGGTACATAGGTACTTCAAGGGATCTAGGAGATAACCAACAAGTTGACCAACCAAGGACAATGGGGTTGTCCATGATCTATCTTGCAAGGAGACCTAAGGTAAGGATAATTAGGGTCGGTAGGGTACAAACCCTAACCCAAAGGAAAAGGGGAAACAAGCAACCTAGCTTGCTAAGACCTTGGAATCTCGCCAAGTCGTGAATGATATAGGATCGAATGTTGGGAGCATCCGGGAAAAAGTAATCACACCTTAGCAGTTGGTTGTACAAACGACCTCTGAAATAATCGTGATTGTACATTGTTTGAACTTCTTTGCTCAAGAAACTAATTCAAGGCAAAACACTTAATGCTTCAGGTTAAAAGCCTGGAGGGAGTGGCAGGTTCAGTTACCTCCGACTACCTACCTAGCCCTATCCAAGGGGGTTGTTAGCCACGCCGGGTATTTGGACTGAACCCACTGTGAGAGGTCTCTCCGTAGGTGTTCCTTGAAGCTGGAGGACGCTTGGGTGTCAAGGGAGGCTCTGGCTGTAAATTCCTTGCCTCCGGATCCCGCACAAGAGGCCGACGTGACTCGAGATGGGATATTGATGCCCGTGTACTAGTCTACGGGCGGAACTTGGAGCAGCAATCCTGTTGATTGCTGGGATAGCCTTCGGGCATGATACTTGATGTATTCCAAGACTATGATAAATAAAGATCAAATATTTGAAAAAAGAACTTGCTTGACATTGTTTTTGTGTCAGTGCCTAAGTTACGTGAAGGAACCTGTGTTTAAATTGATTAATTAAGGAAGCTGCTTTTGCATATCAAACATAATGTGGTAGGTAATTAGATAACTAAGCAAACCGAGGAAAGTGCGGTGGATGTGACTTGGGTGCATCCTACGGAAGGGTGGTCTCGGTTAGCTGGAAATTTTTCCCAAAAGACGTGATAACAAAACTGTGAAAACCTAGAGTCGATAGAGTTAGAATCCTGATTTATGATGTTTTAGGGGAGCGGAATGGGACTATGCCTTATGGGCAGAGAGTTTGAGCTTCTCATCCCTCTTGTTTCCCATTCTCCATGAACCAAGTGCAGCATAAATCCACTTCGACTCTGTTGTTCCTATGCAAAGTGGTTCATCTGGAGCTCGGCGCTAGCTACTTCCTAGAGACTTTGCTGATAGGAAAGAAACCCTGACTTCAGGTCGGTCCTAACTAGGAACGGCCGGACACTTCCGCTCAGGGTAGACTCGGGAAGACCTAGGTCGCAAACCCTATGACATTCCTTGCGAGTGCCAAGTGGCACTTTCTAGACTCTCTTCCCAATGGGCTACTAAGACATGTCCCATAGGTGGACAAGCGAACACGTTACAGTTGCTATCAGAGCGAATCAACGAGATCTAAGGATTACAAGGGAACTTAATGGAGGAAAATAAAGGGAATAAGGGGATAAACAGGGGAAGTTGAGTAGAATAGAGCAGTGTTTTCTGTTCAAAACATTTCTTTACTCAGTTATGGATGCTGGGTTGCAGAGTCACGAAGCATGGAGCAAGTTCTTGGTGCTCCAAGTCATGTTCATGACTACAATGCATGCTTCGAATTATCGCCAGAGGCTTGGCATGATGGACATTCTGGACCGCATCTATAATCCTTCGCCCTTGTATGCAGAGCAGAGATGGACGAGAGACTCAGGAATATACTACATAGCAGCCCACCAACTCGTGTACCTTCAGACCAACTTGAAGAGAATCAAGTGGATGGAGGATTTAAAGATCATGAAGCTGTTCATCTTTGCCGAAGCTCGCGTAAATGCAACTTTGTACGTTAGCGGACGGCAAGTCAAGCAGAACAAGTATGTCTATGAAAAAGTGACCCGGGTAATCTCTGCTGAGACAGGATCAAAGTGTTAGGGCGTTATGAGAAGAATGGATATCAAAGGAAGGGATACCCCAAGCTTCCTATGACTTACCGTTTCTTGAAAATCCATGACCCCACTCCATATTATTATTCCGTCCCTATAGCCGATTGTAACACAATCCTATTTTCCCCAAACTGATGAATCAATCAGCATGTCCTACTTATCCAAATAAATGTGCTCAAAGGGTTATGCCCTCATGAATAAATAAGACTTTTTACAATTATCTATCTTGATCATAAATGTTAACTAAGGTATTAAGTGACTAAATCACTTAGTTAAAAGCTATGATAGTCATATTAACATAATAAGAAATGTATGATAAAATGTTAACATGAAGAATTTTATTGTTCAGACACAACCCCAAGCGCAGGTTCCAAATCCGACTCTTGCACTAAGTCTAGTTGTGGTTCAAGAGAAGAAGTTCCTTCTCAAACAAATTAAGCCACCCGAGTTTAATGGCAAGGGAAGGATTGTTCAAGCCGACGCCAAGATCTGGATTGACTCCATGGAGGACTATTTTGAGGCAATAGGAACTGCACCTGCTAACCAAGCCATGCTAGCCAAACTTAAGCTTACAGGCAAAGCGAGATTTTGGTGGAAACAGTGGTGCAGAGATCAAGCGATCTCGAAGGGGACAGTCACTTGGGATAAGCTTAAGGAAGCTGTGCGAGGGAGGTATCTACCACCTGCCTATTACACACAAAAGATGAATGAATTCTATGACTTGAAGCAGCTAGGATTATCCCTTGAAGCATATTATTCGAAGTTCATTTCACTCCTAAAGTGTGTACCCCCAATGGATATGACACAACAGGTGTCAAAATTCTGTGTTGGGTTGAATCCACCCATAAACACTCGATTAGAATCAATACGCCCAATGGACCTACAAGACGCACTCATTCAAGCTACTCCAATAATACAGGAGATGCAAGCCAAACCACGGAACAACAGGATTTGGCCTTACAAAGATCAGAATAAGGGTATGTCTATGGCTCAAACTAAGAGAGCACAGGGTCAGAATCAGGGCCAAAGAAAGAAAGCTAGGGCCAATGCTATCAACAACTTTGTTCCAACACAAACTAATGATCGCAACCCACGTTGCTTCCATTGCAACGAGCCCGGACACTTCAAGAGGGAGTGTCTCAAGCTTGGCAAAGGGCATCGCCAAGGGCAATTCCAAGGTCAAAATAGAGCCGCTCATGGCCAAGGAACCACCGTTATGGCTAGAGGGAGAACCTCCAATGTTTCCAACAAGGAGCTGGATGATGAAGAAGATCCATCCATGGATGCTGACATTGAGAGGGCGACGGTTCATGCCACTCTTCACAAGAAGGGTCCAAATCGCCAATTCTCGGTGATCCAAACTCCATCTAAATATCAAGGTAAAAGCTTCAAAACCCTGATTAACTGTGGCAGTACACATTCCTTCATTTCATCAATCTGTGCAAAAAGATTGGGAATAGCCACAATAGATGCACCTACTTTACTTGTGGAATTAGCAAATGGTCATGAGGTCACTTGTACTAGGCAAACTGCTAAGGTGAAATTCCTACTGGGTGGGAAGCCAACTTCTGTGAGATTCAGGGTAATGAACCTAGGTGTCCATGAATGTTTACTCAGAATGGATTGGCTAATACTCAATGATGCCCGCATCCATTGTGGAAAGGGCCAAGTCTCCTTCCGAAATATTAAAGGGGAACTAGTCACGACTCAAGGTGAGGCCGGTAAGCCAAAAATACAGTTGGCAAAAGCAACACAGATAATAAAAGGTGTTTAAAAGGGCCTACCTATCTATTTGATTAAACTAAATAAGCTAGATCAGAATCAAGAATCTGGAGAAGAACCTTCATGGTTAATGGAATACGCAGACGTATTCCCTGAAGATCTGACGGAACTTCCTTCTCAAAGGGAAGTCAACCACGAAATCAAACTTGTGCTAGAAGCTACACCGGTCGCAAAGAGGCCATATAAGATGTCCATTCCAGAAGCTATCGAACTAAAAGAGCAACTCAAGCAACTATTAGAACAAGGCTACATCTGTCCTAGCAGTTCACCATGGGGAGCTCCAGTGTTGTTCCAAAAGAAGAAAGATGGAACGCTTCGCCTATGCATTGACTCTACAGAGGGTTGAATCAGGCAACCATCAAAAATAAATACCCCATTCCAAGAATATATGAATTACTTGACCGTCTTCAAGGGGCAAAGATCTTCTCAAAGATAGATCTCAGATCTGGATATTATCAGATAAGGATCAAAGAAGAAGATATCCCGAAGACTGCATTCAGTACAAGGTATGGACACTTCAAATTCCTAGTGATGTCATTCGGGCTGACGAATGCTCCTGCTACCTTCAATATATTAATGCAGGATATCTTCAGGCCCTATGTTGATGACTTCGTATTCGCCTTTTTTTACGATACCCTAGTCTACTCAAAACAGGAAAAGGATCATGAACCCCAACTTCGCATTGTTCTTGAAACAATGAGAGCACACAAGCTTTATGCCAAGAAGAATAAGTGCGCATTTTCAAGCGATAGATTGAATATCTGGGATTCATTGTATTAGCAAAAGGAATTTCAGTACTTCTGTCAAAGAAATACGAAGTTTTCTTGGGTTGACAAGATGGTACAGGATTTTTATGAAAGATTATGCTTTGATTGCAGCACCTCTAACTGATCTACTAAAGAAGCAAGTAGCAATTGCATGGTCACCTGCTAAACAGACTAGCTTTGACAAACTAAAGCAAAGCTTAATATCAGCACCCATATTGAAACTTCCTTATCTTAATAAGGAGTTTGAAGTGGTAACTGATGCTAGCGCACTTGCTTTAGGATGTGTACTTATGCAGGAAGGTCACCCCGTAGCATATTCTTCAAGAAAATTGAAGAGCCATAAAAGAAATTATGTTATCCATGACCTGGAGCTGTTCGCTATCATCCATGCTCTCAAACTTTGGAGACATTACTTACTAGGTAACAAATTTTCCTTAGTAACGGACCACGAGAGTCTTAAATGGATCTTCACCCAGAATGAGCTTAATATGAGGCAACGTCGATGGATCGAAGTGCTAGAAGAATACGATTTTGAAATCAAATATAGGCCTGGAAAAGAGAATGTAGTTGCCGATGCACTCAGTCTCGCAAAGCATTTCTAAATTCTCTTATTTTGCAAGATCCATCAATAGCAAGGTCTCTAGCCACAAAGGTAACAATGGCAAACAACCTGATTCTTGAGTTAGCAAAAGAAGAGGCATACCATGACCCATTCTATCAGAAAATGATAAGGGAGATCCCCATCAAGGATCAAGACCAGAAGCTAAAGACGAAGTATCAAGAATTCTCTATCAGTAGTGGACTTGTCTACTTTAGGACAAGATTATGTATCCCTACAAGCCAAACTCTCAAGCAGAAGATACTATGGGAAGCCCATGACTCCCCTTTCTCAGGATGTCCTGGTTATGCCAAGACCCTTAATGTGGTAAGAAAGAGCTATTATTGGGAAAGGCTCAAGGGAGACGTACTCAAATATGTCATGGAATTTTTTTCTTGTTAACGCATTAAGGCAGAACATGTTAAAATGCCTGGAAAATTGCAACCACTTGACATTCACCAAATGAAATGGGAATTCATTAGTATGGACTTCATTGTTAGCTTACCCCAAGTTCAGCGAGGATATAACTCTATTATGGTTGTAGTAGATATGCTCACCAAGATCGCACATCTCATCCCTGTCAAGACAAACTATAAAGCCTCAGGCATCGCAAGATTATTCATCAAGGAAATATTCAAGCTTCATGGGTTACCCACAAGAATCATTAGTGATCGTGACTCTCTTTTCACATCACACTTCTGGAGGGCTATCTTTGAGGCTATTGGAACTCAACTCTGTTTCAGTACAGCTTACCATCCCCAAACTAATGGTCAAACAGAACGAGTCAATCAAGTCATTGAAGATATGCTTAGGGCATACTGCTATTGCGAACCCAAAAAGTGGATTCAATACTTGCCACTGGTTGAGTTTGCCTATAATGCTTCTTACCAACAGAGTGTTCAGATGACCCCTTCTCAAGCATTGTATGGGCACGATTGTCGTACCCCTTTGAACTTCTCAGATCCAACTTTGAGGGTAAAAGCTTCAAGGTAGATGCTGGAAGACATGGATGATCAAATCAAATCAATAAGACGAGACATTCAAGCTGCTAAGGATAGACAGAAGGCTTACGCTGACTTGAAATGGCAAGACAGATCCTTCATTGAAGGTGATATGGTCTTCATCCGTGTACGCCCTAAAAAGAGTTCACTGTCCTTGAGAGAGTACAAGAAGCTAAGTCCAAGGTATTGCGGACCTTATAAGATTACCAAGTGCCTAGGTCCTAATGCTTATAGACTATAGCTGCCCGCAATGCTAAAGATTCATAATGTATTCCACGTTAGCCTATTGAAAAAGTATCTACCTAATCCGAATCATGTACTTGATGATCAGCAAATTGTAATGCCTAGCCAAGGAGTCCTTGAGCTATGGCCCGATAGAATCCTAGATATTAGGGAGAGGCAGTTGAGATCAAGGACCTTGAGGGAATAACTCATCCAGTGGAAAGATTATCCAGAAGAGGATGCCACCTGGATGGACGAAAACACTCTCAACCAACAATACCCCCAGGTCTTCTCGAGATGAGGACAACTCGATTCCTCTAAGGGGGAGAGGATGTAATATCCCCCATGCCCCCGTGCCTTCCCCCATGCAAAACCCCCCCCCCCTTAAAAAAAAATTTTTAGGACAAATTTTTTTACTCTCCCTCTCTCTCCCCCTACTATCTGCATGGTGGGGAGAGAGTGTGTGTGTGTGTGTGTGAGCAAAGGGAGTGACATGGAGGCCATGCACCCGAGGTGGAAGGGGTGGCGGCTGTGAACAGCCGTCTCCCCCCCCCCCTCATACACCACCACTCCCCCTCTATAAAAGGGAGCCCCCTCGTGGGGCTGGAAGACAATGCCCCCCCCCTTGTGGACATCAACGACAGTAGCCCCCCTCCCTTATCGTCAGCAGCGCCCCCCCTGTGGCCATTGTCAGCAGCGCCCCCCCCTATGGCCATCGTCAGCAGCCCCCCCGCCCCCCCCCCCCCCCCCCCCCCCCCCCCCCCCGACGTGATCTCAAAGAGAGAAGAAGAAGAAGAAGAAGGGAGAGAGAGAAGGAGAAGAAGAGAAGAACAAGAACAAGAAGAAGAAGGGAGAGAGAGAAGGAGAAGAAGAGAAGAACAAGAACAAGAACAAGAACAAGAAGGGAGAGAGAGAAGGAGAAGAAGACAAGAAGAAGAAGAAGAAGAAGAGGGAGAGAGGGAAAGAGAAGAAGAGAAGAAGAGAAAGAAGAAGAAGAAGAGAGAGAGAGAGGAGAAGAAGAGAAGAAGAAGAAGAAGAAGAAGAAGAAGAAGAGTAGAGAAGAAGAAGAAGAAGAAGAAGAAGAAGAAGAAGAAGAAGAGAGAGGGAGAGAGAAAGAGAGAGAGAGAGAGAGAGAGAGAGAGAGAGAAGCTTCTGGAAGCTTCTTCTACCCCCTCCTTAAAGAGAGGTCACACACCCCTCTTGGTATCTCCGAAAATACGCCCTCCCCCCTTCAATCTCTTCCTCCACTCAAGGAGAGGCAGCGAGGATCTTGCATAGGAGAGTGCGAGAACTTTATCACTCGTACACGCGTCTTCGAGTATGGCCCTGAAGCGTAGTTCCACAAAGATGGCCAGAAACCCTGCAAGTGTGGATGGAGGTTTGAATCAAGGTGGCACCGCAACCGCGAACGGTTCATCAGGTAGCATCAATACCACGGGAATCACGGTATCACTCCAAACCCAGGTTGCTCTATTATTAAATCATATGTTATAATTATCACGGCAAAAAAGTCATATTCACATGCATCACATTAATTGCGTGTTTGATAATTTCCTAAGTATGAACCTAGTTGTGATGTATGTAACGAGCAAGATAATTTCCGTTCTAAGATGACATTATAATAGGTAAATTTGATTAGATAGTTGCATCGTAAATTACCAAAAACATCTTGCAAGAATTCCTACATAAAGTGCATTGTTCCTTGCACAAGTTCTTGCTTAAAATGCACTTCAGAGGACATTAAAAGAAACAAAGTGCATCTCCATATCGCAAGATGGATTCTAAGGTACATGTAATAACCTGCAGAAAAGATTAAAGTGCAGCTAGACTCATACAATGATCACATAAAGTTAGATCATTCAAGAAGGTTATAGATCGTGTAAATAATTACATAGAGGATAATGTTAAGATTGCATGCCTAGAAAGTACCTTCGCATGTGTGGCTTAAAATAACGTATGGATTATATCAAAATTGTAAGCATTGAAATGAAGGCATGGCATTACGTCACGTGCATTAAAGTTGTTGGGAAAATTCAACATTGTTTGTAATTTACCAAATGGAACTGAGATCCATGAATCCCATGTCAAAGTCCTTGGTGACTTCAAGAGGGATAGGCAAAAGCTTAAGCGCCTATGAGCATTATTAAGAGGGCTTAAGAAGATTATACTTAGGACAGAGTAGGAACTGAGTTTGCGATTACAGGGTCCTAAGTGGGAATGTCACAGTATCCTAAGTGGGAATGTCACAGGAAGACCTAGATCGCAAACCTTGTGACATTCCTTGCGAGTGTCAGGTGGCGCTTTCTAGACTCTCTTCCCGATGGGCTGCTACGACATGTCCCATAGGTGGACGAGAGGACACGTTACATACAAAAGCTCACAAAACACCACAAAATCATCTCCAACTAAAATCATTCCAAACTACCAAAAACCATTCACTGCATATTCAACCATACTCAAACTCAATCTTTTACAATCTCAACCTCTCACATAGTACCAAAAATAAACCCAAACAAACACGATCAGAACATATCGGAACCAAGAAAACTCAATCTTGCATGATCTCAACCTCTTAACAATACTAAAAACAAACCCATATAGCCATAATCAAAACATATCAAAACTGATCAGACTATCAACAAA
Organism: Lygodium microphyllum; assembly: GCF_053477565.2. NCBI lineage: Eukaryota > Viridiplantae > Streptophyta > Polypodiopsida > Schizaeales > Lygodiaceae > Lygodium > Lygodium microphyllum. The sequence continues at coordinate 41,340,252 of NC_141139.1, read as the reverse complement.
AGCTATCTGCACATCATAACTCAATCAAAAACTAACACAATATAACCAAGCATACTCAACCATAACCAAAACTCTCTAAAACACTCGCAAAACCAACCAAACTCCACAAATCAATCGTTGAAACAACCATTCAACACCAAAAAAACCAACAAAAAATGGCTAAAAATACAGTCTTTTCCACTCTTCTGAACATATCACCACACTTAAACTAGGGAGCATCCTTGCAATCTTTGACTAAGAGAATAAATGCTCTAAAAGTAGCTATATCACATCAACTTCAAACCACCAAACTATGAAATCACAAAATCATGATCCCATCTAACTTGGATCTATAAAAAAGGATGAAAGGAAAACCCTTTGGAACCATTAACCATTTCTTAACTGAAAAATGTATAAAGAGCAAACTCTTAAATTATGTAATTTGCAATAATTACAAGCAACACATATCTCTCCGCAAGAATAATATTGCAAATAGAAAAAAAATGGGCATAAAAATACAAAATATCCCATTGCTAAGAATCAATATCCACATTTGGATTAAGACATAACTTTGACACCAACTTCAAATCACTATGAGAATATCTATGCATAACCGCTAAGTACTAAGAAAAAAGTACTGTCAACCATTCTAAAGGATATATGGATTGAAAATAAATTTTGGTAAACTGAACACTATTGAGAAAAGCTGCGTAAAGAGTATCCCATTCACTAGAATGACAAGACAATTGATCCAAGTATCCATCAAAGATTTTTAGGACTCCACTACCAATGTCTAGAGAGATGTGAATCAAACCTTGCATATCCACAAACCAATGGAGAGATCAAGAAAAAGGGGAATCAAAACAAGAATGGGAACAAGAGTCAACAAATGTAACATTGGATAAGAACAATCATAAAAAGAAAAGAGGAATAAGAAAAGGGATTCTTGCATACAAATAGAATCAAACAAGAATAGGGTTAAAAAGTAAGCTGGAAATATGAAAAAAACTAAGATAGGAGGCATAGGAAGAGCAAGGGTAGGCAAAAAGATACGATCAACTATATATGGACAATGAGTAAAAATTAGAATATGGGATTCTATTGGTCGTTGAAACAAAAGACGGGTTATTCCCCTAACCTAGGATTGAGATGTAAGTAGGGAAAGATAAGCTTCGTATCTATGGGTAAATTATTGAAAATGGATCTAGCCTCAATTGGTTGTGATTTTGTGCTCTAACAGTGGCCTTCACTTATATTTGGTTTAACTGGACAACAAAGTCCATGGTAGAATGCCAAGTAGTCTCAGAACAAGAAGAATATCTTGGAAGATTTCATCTATGTGCAATTCCAGATGATGAACAAAAAGTGCAACTTGGAGAATCACGTCTCCAATATACCAAGAAAGATTCTCATCATCAAGAATGAGTAAATCCCCTCAGATATACATAAAAGACATCATCATGGTATTAGGCATAATAGAATCTTCAAATACCATCCTAGCTACCTCAACCAAATGATCAAATATCCATGGAATAGACCAACCTTCCTTGGGAGGAGATAGATCCATTGTTGACAATTTCATATAAAAAGGCCAACTTCTATCTTTGATCATGAATCCAGAAGTAATGATCTGAAGGGACGTACTACTCTAAAATAGTCCATAATAGTTTCATTCTAGATTGTAATCTTTCAACCTTCACTTGAAAGAGAGGACATAAGGCAACACTACACTAAAGGGTTTCCAAGTCTATAGCAGAAAGAGATGGTACTACTAAAACATTAGGCCTTAAGGGAATGGAACATGACTATGCCCATTGATCTCGCAACTTATTAATCTTCTTAGCCCTTAGTCACCTTGAGAAAATATCAATCCATCCTAGCAAAAAGGTAAGTCCTCCAATCCACGACAATGCCTTTTAGCACCAAACAGGGAGCAGTGAATAACTCCTTAGAAAGATAATGAGTAGAAGTCTTAGCAAGCATGAGTCTATCCTCCTGTAGGAGCTAGCACAATTTCTTCCATAATAGATTCAAGAGCATGGTAACCAATACACATGAGGAAGTGATCAACCAATTAGGGACCAATGTCTCTTGTATTTGCACCTAAAGCATCTTCAATATGGCTTCATTAGCTAATAGCTGACGAGTAGCTAGAAAATAGGAAAGCCTTCCTCCAAAGACCTCGTGGGTTCAATATGAGAGTAGTGTCACGAATAGGACCCGCATGTTTACTGTAAGAATATAAGAATTTGTCACCTAATGTTGGATCTTCACATAAGAGCAAGCCAAGAACTCATACAAGCCACCATTAAAAATAAGATCCGACTATAGCATCAAAGAATAGTCCCTTGATACCAAGGGGATATATTGGATAGATTGGGAATCCATTTACATTAGACAAAAATATACACACTATATATAGAGAGGAATCCCTACAAAACAGAGAACAAAACACTAATAAGAGGACCATTAAAAAATTTCTAGTCATCACAACAGACAATCCACATCCTATAAGAATTTCTACATTATCATTGAAACCTTGTAATCAAACAATCAAAAAAGATAACAAAATATATACGACACCCTTGATTACAAATTGGATAACATTAGAATAGGGACCCTCATACCAATTGCATAACCCACAAATCCTTGTAGCGCATTCACTAATCATACAATGATATGCAATGAGATTTAATTAAGATTTAATGATAGGTTGATTTTAATCCATTTTTATTACCAACAGGTAAATTTTTATTAGATTGTAAACCTTAAAAAGAAAATGACCATTCATTTTATTACCATTGAATCCTTTATTAAATATTCACCGTGCAATAATGTTTCCTAAACTATGGATCTAACATTGACGATCTCTAAACTGGCAAGTTTATTTATTACAGTTTATCATGTATGGAGTATTTTTTGCCATGCATACATAAGTGATGGTCGCTTCATTTTATTAATAATTGAATGACATTTTGATGATAGATGGATTCAAGGGCATACTTTACGAGATTTTACAACTCTTTAGGTAGATCCACAATGCATTTTTTGTGAAAAATGAAGACGTTAAGCCTAAAAGTGGTTCATGATGCAGAGTGTTTAAGGCACATGGCGCCAGACATTTTAAAGCTAAAAGTGGAGCAAAGTGCAAAATCAAGTCTATATACACTATGGAGAAGTGTCCACCCATGATATTGCATAACATCTATGCATTGGGATGTCTAATGCATGTAAAATTATCTTAATTTGACGGTGAAAGGGTGGGGGGCCAATATAGAGTCAATAAGTGGACAATTTTGAAGGGTTACATGTCCAAATATCTAAAGACATAGCCTTTAGAAGTCAAAAAGAAAAGAAAAAAGAGAATGCAAGAATATGAACACCACATGGCGCCCTCTATGTTAATCTCATCTCTCACAATCGGCATTGTTTAGTACTTTTAAATATATAATTGAAGCCTACTCCTTGAGCTCTACTCAATGATACCATTTGTATAAGATGATTTGAAGGATCAAGAGTTCTAAATTTTTAGTATTTCTCTCTCCTTGTAGGAATTCAATCTTTCTCTCTCCTCCTCTACATGTAAAATGCTTACTCGCATGAGAGAGGGGAAGGGGAGAGTGAGCATGAGAGATGGATTATATGCAATGAAGAATGATCATTGTGCATTTTTGAAGCACGTGAGAGTCTTCCAAGAGCATCAGTGGCTTGCAAGAAGTGTCAGCAACCTTGAATCTCATACAACACAATACATGCATCAGTGGGTTGCAAGAAGTTTATTGATTTTCATAGTAAACGAAAGTGAACTAAAATTCTATTATGAAGGGAGAAAAAAAAAGTTAACTCTTAATTTTCAATGCTTCAAATTTTTAATTTTCTATTTTTTAATTTTCTATCAGTAAATAAATGAAAATAGGGAAAATGAGAAAAATCCAAAAAATACTATTAATTAGTGGAATGCTAAGAATAGTGTAAAGTTTCAAAATATATAAACATGTTCTATTTACAACTTCAAAATCCATAAAAACTAGGGTTTTTAGGCTCAAAATAAGTGTTGAGAGATTTGCAATCACACCTACTTTAGTCCCTTTGTAAGGAGTAGGAGGGCTCAGGATCAGAATCCCATATGCACAGTAGGAGAAAGTGCCACCACTCAATTCCTATAAAGCATTGTACTTGCACTCTTTTTCTAATGCAATGATAGTACTCTTTTCTTTATAGTAAAGTGTCTTGTCACTGTCAATACACAAGATTGTGTTTATGAGTCCAAGTCTCAATCTTGGAACCTAATTCACTTGTGTGACAATTTGTCTTTGTCAGGGTCAATGTCTTCATGAGTCTCTTCTTCCTCTTTCAACATCCATAGCTTCAGCATTTGCCATGCTCTAGATCCCGCGTATTTTAACAATAAGCATGTTCATAGCATGAGGGTGGTCCCAGTGCTGCTTTTTGTAAATCAAATGAACTAATGAGTCACAAAACTCACTCTCACTAAAATATTCTATATCCATAAGAATTAGGGTTTTTAGGCTCAAAATAAGCATTTCCATAGCACAAGGGTGGCCCTGATGCTGCTTTTTGTAAAGCGAATGAACCAATGAGTCACAAAACTCAAAAATCTCACTAAAATATTTTAAATTTTGATGCATTTCATTAGTAGGATGATAATGTGTTATGTGTATACTCAAGGGCAGCCTAAGTTAACAAGACTTTGTGCCCTTGAGTTTGTGAAACAATGCCTAAAAATTAAACGAAATTCATGAAAAAAAATAGAAAGAATGTTTGCTACACTTTCATTTTGTTTTCCACACTAAAGATGCTTGAGTACATTCATTCATATCATGCATTTGAGCATTCATTTGCAATTAGCACATTCATTCATATCATGTAATCAAGCATTCTTTTACAGTTGCTGACACATGGCAATTGTCTTTCCTACCAAGTGTGTGAGGTTCAACAAAGCTATTAAGATTCGTGGGTCTCTGTAAAATAAGACAAGGATTGGCAAGCCAATCCCTAACTGAGTAGTGTGATCATGACTAGAGGCCACAGCCTTCAACTATCGAGAAGAGCCTGTGTTTCATACATGTGGTGTACTAAACACCTTATATTTGGCATTCCAACTTGGAGTACTCGGCAGGCAATTAGGTAGGTACTGGACTACAATAATGCAGTGTTTTAGTGTCATGAGAGATTTTCTAGTTTATTGACAATCGCGCATGGTGACTACGAGGCCATGGGGATTGGTTCTAGGAGGTCCCATAGTGAGCTTCAAGAGTGAAAGAGCCACTATCATGCCCATTTTAGATCGTGATTTTTGAGTACACAAAGTGTGTGCAATCATGAATGGTGGGTTTATTTTATTTTAAAATTAGTGGGTGAATATTTAGCATGGATGTGCATGAAAAATATGACCAAAGAGTTTGTTTGTTAGCAATCAAAACTGGAGTTGGATGTGCAAGGGAAAAGAGTAAGAAACAAAAACTAGGAGGGTGTGTGAGTGCACCCTAAATTTGATGACATTGCAAAAATGAATAGATGGTGAACGCGTCCAAAAAAGTAGCACAATGATAGTCAAGACAATTTGTCCAATGAGAAGATACGAAAAATGCAAACATGTTTGCAAAAGAGAAAAATAGAATGTGATTATGGTAACAAATCGGGATTGATTGTGTATGTGGGTGTGGTTGTTTTTTTTTTCCTTTATGTTGGTTTTCTTTTTTAATTTATCTTTGGTTTTTAATAAACAAGAATAGTTATGACAGGGGTAAAAGTGGTCGCATCATAAAGGTATGAATTTCTTTCTTAAGCATAGTGCCTTTTTTTTGTAATTTGGTTGAGGTCATGGTGTTGATTAAATATGTTTATCCTTTTCTTGTCTCCTTTTCTTTTTAAATAAAAATGGCAGTTTATTTGATATATCTTATTCTTTTTTGGTTTTTTCTTTTTTTCAACTATTTATTTGTTATTTTCTTTTTTAATGATGGAAATTTTTCTTCATTCTTTTCTTTTGATTTTCTTTTTTATTTTAAATTGTTAATTTTATTTGCAGTATGTTTATGTATTTGATCTTTTTTATATGAAAATAATAGCTTTTTCTTTTGTCTATTTCTGGTGTTCTAAATTATATTGTTAGTTAATTTATGTTTTTATAGATTTTTTTCTTGAATAAAATGTTGTCATTAAAATGGATAAGATTAAAAAATGTGTTAAATATGGAAATAATGGCATCTATCCATACTACTAATGCATGAACAATAGCCAAAAATCCATGAAAATAATCAGCAAGAAAAACCAACATGCGAACAACACCTAACAAGGCATTTGATTCAGCACACAAACCCACCACATGCATGAATGTGTGGACAATACACCTACACATACACAACCCTGAGGCACATAAGGAGAAGGGGATAGTGTGGTGGTCTACATGGGAATGGTGTAGATGAGGGGCCTAGGATGTGGTTTCTACATGGAGTGCAATGTGTTTTTTATTTATGTAATTTTGCAAAGGTGTGGGAAGGGAGACTAAGGAGGAGGGCATGAGGGGAAATGGAGATTTTTCTCGAAGGTTTCTTTTTTGTGTTTGGGGGGGAAGGGGGCTTATGTGGGGGGGTGTGGGGGTATGTAGGTGTGGGGGTATGTAGGTGTGGGGGATAGCTTTGGGGGCAAGATAGGGGGAAGGATAGGTTTGGAGGGAAGGGCTAGTGGTAAAAGAGGAGCCCCTAGGGGAGATTGGCCAGTGGCACAACCTAGAGCAAGCAGTGTCTTCAAGGCCAAGCAATGCAACCTAGAGCGGCAACATCTTAGGCATTAAAGTGAGGGGTGGTCGGCAACACAATAGTCTAGGGGGCAAAAAGAGCATACCTGCAAGTGACAAGCAGCAAATCCAAGAGGAACTAGAGCACCTAACAAGGGCAGGTAGTGGCCTCAACCATGAGCGAGTGGGTAGCTTCAATGACAACAACAAGGTAATTTGGGAGAGGCAATCGCAAAGTCAAAAGGGTAACGAGGAAGATGAGGAATAGGAGGAGGAAGAAAACAAAGAAGAAGAAGAAGAAGAAGAAGAAGAAAAAGAAGAAGAAGAAGAAGAAGAAGAAGAAGAAGAAGAAGAGGGAGGGAGATGGGATAAGGGCATGGAAAGGAAGGAGAAAGGGAGGAGGTGGTGATGGAGGGAGGGGGAAGAATGGAGGAGGGCATAGAAGTAGGGAGGGAAGAGGAGGATGAGGAAGACGAGGACGAGGAGGACGAGGAGATGCAGATGTGCCGATTGGTGGCTTTTTTTGGTTTTTTTTTGTTTTTCAATTTTGTTTTGTTATTATTATGTTTCTTGTTGAGATGTGTGGTAAGAAGGAGGAGGAGATGTAGACGCATATTTAGATGTGCCCATTGGTGGATTTTTTGGAATTTTTTTATTTTTCAATTTACTTTTATTATTATTATGTTTCTTGTTGAGATGTGTGGTATTTTCCTTATGATCTTTTGTATTTTCATCAATAAATAAATAACTAATAATGGGTGTATCTCCCCCTCCCCTTCCCGTGTGTGACTCAAAAATGGGCAAGGTGTGAACCATGGGTAAAAGAAAGTTGTGGTGATGAAGGTAAAAAGTCGTGCCAAAGGCATGTGCTAGATGAGCTCCAAACGGCAAATGAGAGGGAGTGCATCACATCATGAAAAACAAGAAATTATGGTGTTCATGCAAGAATGCATCAAGATAAAAAGGTTTTTAAAAATTTAAAAATTAATTGTGAAAATTTTATAGGTCAAATGATAACATAGAAAAAAGGAAAGTTGGGCAAGTCAATGGGGCAAACATGATGGCACATCAAATTCTAATTCTAGTGCCCAAAAGGCACATTCTTAAGGAAAAGCATCAAAAACATGCAAAAAAGCACATGAGAATGCAAGAATGATGGGCAACATAAAAGTAAAAATGTTTGGTTTGATGGGATATGTAGGGCTATAAGGTCAAATGCTAGTTTTGATATTACCAAAAAGGCACACTCGCATGGATAAAAGACAAAAGAGTGTACAAAGTTTCTAAAATTAATATCACATAATCCATAACTCCAAATAAGGGACTGTAAAAAGAAAAAATGCCTAGTTTGAAGGAAGAAATAGTGTTATAACATCATAATCCAATTCTAATGAAGCAAAGGTGTATTCATGTTGAAGAAATAAAAAATAAGAAAATTACCAAATATGCAATGGCGGGAACCACGAGGTCAAGGTGTAATATGATGGGTGGATGGAGAAGGAACCCCAACAAGGTGTAGAATAGAAATATCATTGATCAAAAAATCATAAGGAGTTCTCATATTGTTTCTTACAAGACGAACGTACAAGGACACCTTACCACACTTAAGACTTGACATGACCATGTTATGATGACCAATAGGGTCTCTAAATATCAACAAACACTACAAGATATAGGCCTCATACCGACATTTAAAGCGGCAAAGATGTTCACCAAAAAAATTAACCTCGTCGTCGCTAAACATGTCAGTATTAGTGTCTCCATAGAACCATCACTATTGGCCTCTCTATTAGCATCATTATTGGCGTCGCAAATGCCAATAACGACACTAATAGCGACGGTTTGCGATGCAAATTGCGACACTAATAGCAACGTGTGCAATAAATTTGTGATGCTAATAGCAACAATTATAGAGAAAAAAAATTGTAGTAGGGCAGCTATGTGTTGTATTTACATTCTACAAATGGATTACATGTAAAGTGTACAATGGTCATCAAAATGAAGGCAAAGTGTACTTGAATCCACAAGATTGATACATAAAGTAAATACAAGATCACTTAATGAAGGCGGTCATGGAATCATGGAAAGATACAAAGGATGATAATAACATAGTGCATAGAAAATGCCTACATAAATCACAGGACCAAAAAAGAAGAGGATGTGCACTGCACGAATCCAAGCGCAAGCTATAGATCCTCGCCATCCGAAAGCTCATCCCGATGCCAAGGAGCATCGACCGGACTCTTAAAAAAAAGAAACAACTACACATTGGTCCACCATACAATAACGCATTTTGATTAAAAATAGTAACTTCATACAAGAAAGATGAGCAACTTACTAGGCCACCGCGCGCATACAATCTATCGATCAATGTCTCTCTACATATCGAGTCTCTAGGCCGGTGGGATCACATTTTGTAATGGAGTATTGCAAAGAAAATAAAATACAACTGTTAGAAATAGTATTGTCAGTACAAGTGATATTGCAAAAAAATAAGCGAGAAGAACAGAAGAAAAGCTTACAAAGTCCTCTAGATAAGTCATGTGGCCGCCACTCCCAAGATGATGGACCACTCCTACCTCCAGTCATTCCATCGTTGCCTCGTGTTGTTGTCTCCAATGTCCTGGAGAATTTGTAGCCTCCTCCCTGAGTCGACGCCAGCCAGTTGCGTCTAGCCACTTTAGCTTTGAGGCCCCACTCTTAAGTACCTTGCGTGTGTCCTGATCGTCTGTGTGACATATACGCACGCATGCACTCCATCATCCAGCCTATGGAAAACCTATCTACCACAGTGGGTACTGGAAACTCCTCATGCAAGGATGCTACTATGTAGTCCTTGCTCCCCTCCGGTATGTTCTTTCAATGATCCAAGACATCGTGCCGAAAAACTTATTGGCACAACTCTCTTATATGAACCATCACCCTCCTCCCCTCATCATTCATGATGATGAATCCTGTCCTATCATCTACAAGATATCCATGCCCCTCTAGAGTATATCTAAGATGTGTCCTCTCCCACCTGCGACCGCGCTCCTAGGCAAATCCAAGAGACCCCTCTACATCTGGTGTACCCACGAGGGTGGTATCTCTTGGATTAGCACCCATAGGGGTGCCACCTGTGTACACCTGGTGTACCCACAAGGGTGGTATCTCTCAGAGTAGTACCCATAGGGGGTGCCACCTATGGAGTGAATGGAGTATACGTCCCCACAGGTGTGACAAATCCTACAGGTGACGCAACTCCACAGAACGACGAGATGGAGACACTGCGTCCGTACCTCCACAACAAGCGACTGAGCCACCCTCTCTCAAACCTGCACGCGAGAGCGAGGAGTAGCACCTGTATCTCGAGCCTGACCACGGGCTCACTACATCCATGTCTCTGCAGCATCCCCCAGAACCACTCCTTCCATCCGACCCAAGTTTGGAGCGACGACCTCATCTACTGGAAACCGGAGCATCAGAGCATACCAAAGTAGATCTAACGAAATGGCATGATGGTGTCCAAGATAGCTCCTGGTCCAATCTTAACCTCAACACAAGAAGAAAGAGAAAAAAAGTGGAAAAGTGCAAGGGGGGATCTAAAAGAGGTGGCCTAGAAGGAAATCGGACACAACGAAAAAGATAGGAAGGAGAACAACTAAAAGCGCAAGGGCGGCCTCAAAAATTGAGTCAAAGACAAAAGCACATTTTTAAATACAATACGCCCCATAAACTATTGTAACAGAGCATCAGGCTCCCTCCTATGCAAATTGTAAAGGTAGATGGGCAGTAGGAAGAAAGCTAGGAAGATAGGAGGGCCATTTAAAAAGGGGACGAGAAAGAGGGTTTTGTATATAAAGTTAGTAAATGAGAGCTCATTCTTGGCTTGTGGTAAAAAGCTTCTTCTTCTTCTTCTCTTCTCTTGTCTTCTTCTGTATGCTTGAGTGCGGGAGTGTGAGAGTGAGGGAGTGGATGTGTGAGAGCAAGGGATCAAGGAGAAGAAGCTCCCCATCTCCTCTCTTCATCCTCTCTTCTCTTCTCTTGTCTCACATGGCTATAGAGGATGGAGCTTGATGGAGAGGGATTGAGGTTTCTCAAGCTTGCATCAAGAATCGTGGACCTATTGGTGTGCACAGGAGAGGAGGGTACTCGAATAGGCATCAAGGTAAGCTCACTACACCCCATAGGTAGGGAGAGCGTGTCGGCTATGTGAGAGGTATCCATGGCCACTCGGCTTGAAATGCTTGACCAATAAGCAATATGTAGGTCTCGGGGGTTGAGCAAGAGAGCTCCCTTCATTTTGGTTCCATTGCTGGGACCAAAATATTCGAGCCTTAAGCACTGTCTGCTTCGAAATCAAGCATGGAAGTAGGGTTTCATCCCTAAACCGGTGCTTGAGGTAGATAGGAGATTTAGGAGTGTTAATCATCAAAAACAAGTAAGTATTTTTGGGTTTCGATGTGTAGATGAGTAGGCTAAAGAAGAATAAACATTATCTTGTGATTTTTGCTTGCATTAGATAGGATAGGATCAAAATAGTGTGAGCACACAGTAGGGTTTTTGTTGTTGTATAACAAGCTGAAATAGGGAAAAGAATGGCAAAATATGAAATCTTAGGTTAAATCCTAGTAAGAGGAGCAAGGTTAAGGTGAATGCAAGCCGAGGCAGGGCAATAAGAGGCCAGGAGTGGCAAGGAAGACCTCACTTCACATCCAAGTACATAAGGATCTTCTTTATATGCCATTGATGTGATCTGGAAGGTATGACAATGGGCCGTGACAAGCGCTAGGAGAAATCAACCAAAAATCATCTCATTGGTCGTCGGCTTCACAGTAGACCACTGTGTCCTAGTTCGACTGCCACAGTCGAGAAGTCTAACCTTCCAACTAGGAGAGTCAGACCATCCGACTCTAAAGATTGGACCAACTATTTGATCGGACACCCAACCTTGTCCAATCGGATGACCTTCCCCGATCGAACCATCAGACTAGTCCAGTCACCCATCAATCGAACCAGCCCGGTCCGATCAAACCAAAAACCCTAGTCGGATCCACACGAAAATCAAGCTACCCATCCAATCAGACATCCCATTTGTCCAACCAGACGCGCACAACAATCAAATCACTCTTCCCAATCGAACCCAATCTAGTTGAACCATCCGTCTTCACTGAAAGTCCAACCATCTAGAATCAGACCTGAACCAGGTCCGATTCTAGGAATCGGAACAACAAACTAGAACAAGAAAGCACAAACCTAGGATCAATTCCATGGCTCAGAGCTAGTCAAGATAGAAACCAAAACATCCTTGGAAACCCACCCTAGCTCACAAAAGCTAGAGACTAGAGGAAACCATGACTATATGGCCTAGAGGTAAAGTCTAGGAGCCCAGTCACATAGCCGACTAGACTTGTAGCCCAAAGTTGGCCTCTAGACTGTAACCCAGCCTTGATAGAGCATAGGGGGAGTAGCGTAGACCCTCGATAATCCTTAGGAGTGACCAGAGACCACGCTTAGAGCCATATTAGGTCATGGACAAGAAAGGGAAATAGTTAGAATTGCATAATCATTTTGCAGGTGCACCCCATAGTGATTTCTTTCACACAAGTGTACCAAAAGAACAGAAAGCCTGATTTTGCACCGTTCACAATAGAGCACCCAACACTAAGTGTACATAAGTTGAGGACTATTTTCAATAACAAGGAATACAATTAGACTTAATAACTTGAAGGAACCCACCAATAGGAGAATATCCCAAAACATAGTCGGGTGTCTCAAAGCCTCATTGATAGGACCTTCTGAGATGGCGGCAAGACAAAAATAACAACAAGATTGAGGACAAAGTGCTACCAGAGTTGCTCATACTGATCGACAATCTTGTGGAGCAAGAAGTAGGAATGATGTCAAGAGCAAACGTAGACCAGGGAGTTGCTCATACTGATCGACAATCTTGTGGAGCAAGAAGTAGGAATGATGTCAAGAGCAAACGTAGACCAGGGAGATGATCAACTAGACTTGGGTGAATTCCCATTCACGGTCCAAGACATGGTCAATGAATACAACTTGCTGACCAGAATAGTAATCCACGGTATGCTAATAGAGTAGGTAGTGGCAAGCCTAGAGAAAGAGAGGAAAGTAGTTAGGAAAGCGTTGTAGGGCATAACAGCCTACAACCGCGAGCAGAGAGCTAGGAAGCTGCAGTAGGACATAGATGTGCAGGAAGCTCGATGCATGCTAGCCTTAGCTCGCAAAAGCAAGGTGGGACTAGAGGCTCACTCTGAGCAAGCTTGTGACCAAGTGGCTCATGGAAAACACAGCCATTGAACAGAGTGCAGCAAAACTAGCGACCTTGCTACTCTCATGCCTAAGAATTACTCATGGGGCAAAGAGCCAATCAAAAATCCCTGCAATGGCTAAGCAACTAGACAAGTACCAGCCTAGTAGCGACTCATATAGTTTCATAGAGTAGTTCTTTGAGCAAGTTTGCAAGGCCAATGGTCTCATGGGCCTTGCACAACGCTCCCAAGATTTTGGGCTCTACTTAGGCGATAAAGGTAGGATGTGGTACACTAGCTTAGATGCAGCAGAGCGAGCAAACTTTGCCCGACTAAAAGATCTCTTCATTAAGAGATTCTCGGAAGCAGGATACTTTGATAACCTCATAGTCCGACTAATGAACATCAATCAAAAGGACAAGGAGGACATAAGAGACTATGTCACCCATGTCTGCAGCCTCTTTAAGAGAATCCCCGTGAATGAGCAACCGAATGAAAGAGTTGTCTCCACTGTATTCATAAATGGAATCCATAGAGAGAAGTTGTACAAGGCTTTAACGAGTAACTCTAGCTTGTAACGAGATGTGTTAGCTAGGGTCTTTGGCAAAGTAATTAGGGTGGATGATTAGATGAGAGAGAGAAGCTTTCGAAGTTCAAAACACGAAAACTCCAGTCAGAGGACCTCAAACAAGACCACAACCTCTAACAAGGGGTCAACCCCTAGCACGTAGGACAGGGGGAAGAGTGTAGATCGGTGGCAAGCACCTCCCACCTAAGTGCCAGGATCCTAGATCTAGGCCTTGTGCAAATTGTAGTAGGTTTGGTCGCGATGCCATCATTAGGAAAAAAAGAACTCGCAAATGGGCCCTTAAAAATAATATAGTTTAAGATGTGGGCCTTTTGGATTGTCCAATAGGAAGGCTAGATGTTGACATCCATGGAGGGTGAATCTTCTCTCTCCAAATCTTGGGTTTTCTATTTAAAAAAGGGATAGTGGGGGATTTTAAAAAATGGAGAATGAACAGTACACAAAATTTGAGTTTCTCTCACCTCATATTTCCCCCCCTTTTTTGGAGAATTTTCAATTTCGGTTTTTTTCCCTCTCACGAAATCAGTTTGACCCAAAAGTTGAGCAACATACCACTTTCGCTCTCTTCTCTATACTCGTGAATTTTTGTCTCCATTGAAGCTCCTTGCTGAGAGTAATTAGGGTTTTGAGCATTCTGCTTACCTCTACACTTTCTTCTCCATGCAACTCTAGATTTTGGGAAAAACATAGGCGCCCACCTCTCTTTGAATTTTCTCTTGTTTACTATTTTTTCAATGGGGTTTGATTCTTGTTGTTATTGTTGTTTTATTGCAGAGGTTGTTTTGGGTAGGAGGCACACATGCCTCTCTGCTTCCTACACAGATTTCAGGATATGGGTAGAGATCGCATTGCATATAGAGCATATATGGCATCTCAGGAGATGGCTCGAGCGGGGGATACCACATCATGGTATGCACAGACTAGAGCTTGGTTTGACAGACATGGGCTGGACATTGATAGACTCCCACCTCTTCTATATGATACTCAGGCTCCCACTTATACCCTCTCTCTCTCTGAGAGGAACAAAGTCATCAGACAGGAGATATGGCATATTTATATACAGAGGACATGGGTCAGCCCTGCACAGCCACTGCCATCGAAGATGGCACATTATTATACACAGTTCTTGAGCATATCAGAGCAGGGATTCATAGAGATTCCGAGATATATGCAGATCTATATGCCACATCGATTGAGAGTTCTTATTGGACAGCTCAGGGTATCATCACATTAGCTTATGATTGAGAGTGGCAGAGCCAGTGGCATCCCATGGGAGGAGAGGATATGCCCCCTTTGCAGATCAGAGGTGGAGAGTGAGGAGCATTTTGTTCTCAGATGCCCGGCATACTCAGAGTTGAGATCTAGATACACATTGGGCAGCTCACTTCAGGGATGTATGACTGATATGGATCAGAGATCATTTGGCTGTTTTCTGGGAGAGGCATGGCACATCAGAGAGCAGAGCACACAGCGGGTCCCAGTCAGAGAGGGGCCCACCCAGACGACTATTACACAGTTCTTTCAGACAGACAGAGTGAGAGCTACTATACCATCCTCCAGCCAGACCTCCGGGCTCACACTACAGCAGGCTGAGGACCAGCGTACCCGACGCCGCACGAGGATCCGGGTGTTTCGAACCCCACAGCCACACCGACAGGAGATCCGGAGGATTCTTGATCTACATCGACAGCAGACTCAGATCTCAGATTGGATCTCAGATCTCAGTTTGCTCTTTCTCCACCGCCGATGTACCACATCCTGCATCCAGGAGGGATCACCTGCTATTAGCGACTTCGACGACTGCTACTCCATCCCAGGATAGTATAGCTCTCTGCATCTGTTACATATACACATCGCACCACTTTATCACAGCCGACATTTGTTCCCCTTTTGTAGCCATTATCTGGAGTACCAGAGCTACATACGCACATACACATATACGACACTTATCACACTCACAGCACCGTATTTTCAGTTTCCAGTTTTTAGCTTTTCATTCAGCACTTTTATTTTGGATAGCTGGACCTCATCAGTTGTATCACAGTTTGTCTCATAGGCCAGTTTTGGTCTTTAGAAGACGTTAATATAACTTTCTCTCTCTCTCTCTCTCTCTCTCTCTCTCTCTCTCTCTCTCTCTATATATATATATATATATATATATATATATATATATATATATATATATATATATATGTGTGTGTGTGTGTGTGTGTGTGTGTGTTGTTTCTCTTTTATGTTGTGTTTACAATAGAATTTGATGTTGGTTCTAATTGTTGTTTTCTTGCCAAGTTTATTTGGAGCAAGAGACAAAGGTGTTAATCTCTCTATCTGTTTGGTTTTTTTTTTAACTACTATCTTTTCAATAAAACATGGTATTGGTTCTAACCCTTGTTGTTGTTTTATTGCAGAGATCATTTTGGGTGACATTACATAAGTGCTCATGTCTTTCTCCCTCTCTCTTTCTCTCTCTATGTTTCCTCTTTTCTACTGTTTTTTCAATATACCTTCATGTAAATACTAACTCTTGCTATTGTCTTTTACAAATATCAATTTGGGAAAGATTGGATAGGTGCTCATTTTTCTCTCTCTCCCGTGTACTCACACACTTTCTCTTTCTTCCTCTATGCGTTATCCCTTTTCTACTATCTTTACAATAGGGTTTGATGCGAGTTCTAACTTAAGGATCAATTGTTGTTGCAGCACTTAACACAAGGTAGAGCAGAGATTTTGTAGCTCAATTTATAGATAAATCTGCCATATTTTGTGGTGCCAAATTTTATTCATTTAATTAGTGACTTCTATGTTTGATGGGATTGATGTTTTCTTATATCCATCATTTGCAATGGGTTTTGATCAGCAATGATTCAATCTTATCTTCAGCAAATCAACTTATAGGTAAATTGGCCCTATTTTGTATTGCTTCTATTCATGCATTTATCTAGATATTTTTTGTTAAAAGGGGTTCATACAAGTATTTTTGTTAAAAGAGATTCATGCATGTATTTTTTTGTACATGCAAGTATTGTACAAGGTTTAGGTGAAGCACATAATTCTCGATCGACTATTTTGATTTGGTGAGTGATTCCTTTTGCTGGATGATATGGATCTGCTAAAAGTCAATGGTTCAAAAATCCTCTGCTTTATTGGTCATGTGTATCCATTTGGATCTCCATGCCAATTGGCAATGATCCATGAAACTCTTGTATCATATCCTCCATATAGCGCACAATGTGTTGAGTCATAGAATATCACAAGTGTCAATCCAATGTGTCTCTTAGGATTTTCATGCCATGTGGCTGCTATCCTTGTAACAACTACTCTAAAATACCCACGTTTCATACAATGTATTGAGTCCCTATTCATTATAATAAAATTTATTTTGGAAAAATTCTCTGAGTATTCTTGTCCTATTCTTTTTATTATATCTCATATAAATGCTATGATTAAAGTGATGCCTTTTACATATCCACATGTGTTTCGATATCAATGTTTGTGTCTGTTTATAAAAGTGTAAACATCTATTAATGCCATGTTGATCTGTATGGCATATTGGTGATTACTAAACAGACTTAAAATGCTTATTATTTAGCGGTTAATACATACTTCTTTATATCTAATGAGTAGATTATAATGCCTGAGAGAAGAACAAGAATTCTCTCGATAGAAGTATGTAATAGAAAAGTGAAGAAGGGAATTGGATCACTAATACATATCATTGCTCGTCTTGGGTACATATGCGTCCAAGTATGAAGGGAGCTTTCAAGGTGAAAGCATTTGCAATTGCTGATGTATCAAAGCACTGGAATGGTAAAATTTTAGCTCTTAGACAAAGGAATGTTGATTCTCACCTTGTAACCAAGGCCCCAACTTTCTACCAAGGAGTTTGTAGATCCCTCCACCCAAAGAGGTGCCTCACTGACACACGAGGAAATGAAGATACAAGATGACTTGGAGAAGGTTAGATTTCTAACTACCATATATTTTTATGTAACGAAACTTGATGGTAGGGTGTGTCGGGTCCCCCAAAGCCCACCAATGAAATCTTGGCCAAAAATGATGCATGTAGCTGCCCTGGTGGGCCCAAACGCCAAACTTTGGGCAGGGCAACTACAAGCATCATTTTTTGCCAAGATTTCATCGATGGACTCCTAGGGACTTGACGCACCCTAGCATGAAGTTTTGTCACTTTCTAATAAATCTAGGTTAGTTGCTAAATATATTGTTTGATTTGACTTTGTCATTCAAAACATATTGTATATAGATGAGTTTGCATCAAGGCAAGGAGGAGCTCAGCACGTGGATCGACGGAAGGATTCAGCTCTAAAGGAGTACATTGGCAACCTTGTTGCAGACTTGGTGGTCTTTCATAAGAAGTGCTTCCCGCAAGGGCAAGAAATAATCATGAAAATTCAAGCTTTAACCAAGTTTGGACCTTTTCAAGCAACACCTGTGAAATCTAGCTTGGAGAAGGTGGAGCTAATCAACCAGTCAAAGCTTCTTTACTTGTTTGACCAAACGCGTGGCGAAGCAAATGTGTATGCTTGCTACATTAGGTGACCTTGCTAAAGTGTTAGATCCACTTCTCCAAGAGAAAGAGCTGAAGGGGGAGTGCATCATTTTTGAAGCAATGTTGTGCTTGCTACATTAGGTGACCTTCCTAAAGTGTTAGATCCACTTCTCCTAGAGAAAGAGCTGAAGGGGGAGCACATCATTTTTGAAGCAAAGAAGGAACTTATATTTTCATCAGAAGTTGGCCCCTCCTCTCCACTGATGAAAAAGCCAAGAAACAATTAAGAGTTCTTATTGGCCATTGGCTTTTTGTATTGCCATCACTATCATCCATCACGTGTATTTTTCTTGATGAATATAAGATATTTTACTTTATCCCTATAAATAAATATTTATTGAATAAATGTGTGGTTCATATAAGTGTGACGATAATGTGTCATACGTGAATGACGCATTCGCATACATTAACATAATCCAATTTAATTACATAGTACTGCACTTGCAATTGTGCATAAGCAATAACATAACTCATAACCATGCGTATTACTACTTTCGAAGCATTCGTACATTAAACAAAAATCAAGAGTCTTGCATTTCAAGAAACAAAACAAAACAACTTTACTCAATTATTTGAATTCAGTACACATCGCATGAGATATTATGTATATGTAAATAAATATTCCAATGAGACAGAGTATACAAATTTTTTTGGCCTTCCAAGATGCTATGGTGTTGTACTCATTACAAAACCTTGCATCATTAATCTCATAACCTATGGAGAAGTCCTCTTTCGGTGTTGAAGCCGAACGATAAATTTTATGTCTTTATCTATGATTGTGACATGCTTTGCATGGATGGCTATGTATCATTGAACAAGTCGATGAGAAACCCCTCTACAACTGTTTGTAGGGCCTCCATATCTGCAGTAGTCCACCTTTTCCTGATGGTGGGCCATCCCGCACTCATACCCAAAATCTTCTCATCCCTTTCAAGTCCAAGTCTTGCATGACTTCCCGAACAACCTTATGAAAATATCTTTTCAGGATGAGAAGCTCGTATTTGCGTTGGATTCTCCTTATCTCCTGAAGGGCGACAATGCCCGGTTTCCATCTCGTCTTCTTCTATGGTGGTCATTATGCTCTATGGGGAGCACCTGCTGCTATACTAGAGGAGGCTCCACCTTGTGCTCCAAGTGGCGAGCCTTGGCGTGAGGTCTTCCCGAGGCCCGAATGGCGACATGCTTGCTTGGTGCATGCGATGCAAGCTCGAGGAGGGCAAGATGGAGAAGAGAGAGAGGTTGGGGGTGTGAGAATGGAGGAAGCAAAGAAAGCAAGATGTGAAATGAGAAGAAGAATGAACTTTTAACCCATTTAAATCCCAAAACCAGGTTAATGCAGCTTCATATGCACTATCCATCGTGTGATCATAAATCCGTAACCTTTTATCAAAATGTGACGAAACTTCACATGCGCACTCATTAGGTGGCCAAGAGCTCTTTTTTTAGGAAAAAAACACATGCAAGCCCTTGGTCCGGAGTCTGGCACCTGGAGCCACTTTCCTGTCTCCAGATATCAGACTTCGGACCAGGGATCTGCATGCATTTTTTTTTTCCCAAAAAAAAAATTGGGCTCTTAGCCCAGGGATCCACTAGGGTTTACCGTTGGTACCACATGAGTGTAAGGATGGGGGGTTATATAAGGGAAGAAAGGTACATTTTATAATGTAAGGTCCCTTAAATAGGGGGTAGATAAGGGGTATTTTCATATATTACTTGCACGCAGGTGATGTCTCCTTATTACTACTAGTGAATCCCTCGTGGCTCTTGGCCACCTAACAAGTGCACATGTGAAGTTTCGTTGCATTTTGATATATTTTAGTATTTTAAAAATTATCACACCAAAATTATGGATGGATTGATAATCAAGAAATCAACATCACGACTACTGGCCCTTAGAAACTTTGCACCACATAAACTATACAGAGGCATCAGGAGTAAAGTCTACAACAAGAAATGGCAAATTTTTGCATGTTTTCCCTATTGAAATTGACAGTGCTAGCAAAAATTGTAAGTAAGAATTAAAAATACATCAAAGATGCATAGTCAAAGTTGAGAGCGAAGGACAAGAGTAAAAATATAATTCATATTTTAACGGCGCGTACAATAGTTTTGCACTGGGACATAGTCATACGTTCAATGCACAAGGAGAATACTATGCCAAAAAAGATAACAGTACAAACTATGTTCGTTTCATTGGAACGAATGCATCCTTCACTACTTGAAGATTTCTTACAAGTTGGAAGTCCTTGGGAGTTACAGTGATGCGATTCGCATGTATTGCACAATGTTGAGCATCAGTCATCAAGTCAACTAAAAATACCTCTGCAGCACACTATAGAGCATGAAGACATTCTTTTCTAAAGTGATTAGGTCTATCCTGACCTTGTGCCAGAAACCACCTCCTACTTTCTGTGTGGTAGAAGTCTTGCACAATCTCACAAACAAGTCTCAAGAAGCTCGCCTTCGGAATGATGAGATCAAAAGAGCATTGATACCTCCTAATTTCTCTCAAGGCCACAATACATGGCTTCCACTTGTGTTTCTTGTGGGGATGCTGACAAGGACCCTTTGAGGGCGGCTTGAGGAAGCTAGGTTAGGTTGAGAAGGGGGTGCATCAGAGCTAGTAGAGCTCCAAGGGACTGAATACAATATGGGGCTCTGAGCGAAAGCTTATTTGCAAAACCACCTTAGACCTAGCCATCTTTCCTACACAAGAGATATGAGAACTCAATGAATAAGATAGAAAGTGAAACCCTCTTTTATATAACCCTAAATTGTAAGACTCGTTCACATCGATGCACACTCTCTCTTTCTCTCTTAAATTATGAATTGCATTTACACTGAACACATTGTTCATCTTACTATCTTAGCTCTCTTCAAACCCATTTGTTGCCTTGTCTAAGTCTTGTTTCTAGCCACTTGGTATGGTTTTCTTTGGCACTTGAGGCTTCATAACACACTCTTTTAGTAACACAACGCAATTCCATCATGTCTGCAACCAATTCATTAGCACTTTCATTTCCTCTCTTTTGCGAGAGTTTAACTGCATCCACTACTATAATCCTATACCATCAAGATAGCAATTGGATCATTGGATTGCTACCATTCACCCCTCCATCTTGATCGGTTTTTCTTTGGTATGCACCACATGCTATCTAATGTGAATTTTCCATCCCTCGTGTGGACCAAATTCTGATGCTTCCGTTTTCTGCAAAGTATGGTCCATGTGCCTCAAGAATATGCTACAAAGATACATATCACACCTAAGTAAAACTATGCTCAATAGTTTATACAATTCATATAATTTTAAAATATTAACTTAGTACACACCATGTAATGTGTGATAGATCTTTTACCCTACTTCCACCATGTTTTTGTAGAAGCTATGCACAGCATCGATAAATTCTTACTTATCTTCATTGTTAAACACCATCTTGCAAAGTAAGGGAGCCAATTTGTTAAGACTTATTCAAACCTTAGCTTTGGCCAACCTTGTTCTTCCTCCATTACTTCGATCAAGAACTGCAAAATGTAACTTTTTTCACCCATCATAGTCATGCGGCTCCTACGAACCATGACATTCCCTTTCTCATTGATGGGTACTGAGAGAAATTTCTTAGCCTTTGCTCCTCCAAAGCAAGGCTTTTTTGGCAAGCTACCAAATTTTCCTGATCTCTTCTCATCTTTTTCAATCATCACTTGATACTTGTGTAGCCCAATTTCTGATAGCACTCGCTCCACATTCCTACATGTTGCAATGGCTTCTTTTTCTGGTTGCATCCTATAAGCAAAGAAAATGTATTCATATACAAGTTTCTCCATGATTCTGACAAAATCATGCAATGAAAAAATGTGAATACGATCTAATGGATTGTTGAAGATGGGCTTCCAAGTGGAATCTTCTCTATTGCGCGTCGATGCAGCACACTTGTCACCCTTTTCCAGTTCTTCTTTCCGTCCTTTCCTTCCACCCTCTTTATCAAGCAATATAGGCATGGATTCTTTGTATTTGCACATTGGAAATTGCACACATGCATTTTAAAGTTTTCAAGTCTCCTGCAAGATGCCATTCAACCAAGTATTGACTACCCTTCAACCAAGAGCATCTCACCATGTTCCTGACGATCAATGATGCTTGGAATGCTTGTGTGCATAAAGAATAGTTGTAGCACCTCAAATGTTTCCTTAGGAACTTCAAATGCGCATAAAGAATAGTTGTAGCACCTCAAATGTTTCCTTAGGAACTTGAAATGCAATGAATCACCACACATGGCGCTCGGATTGAACACTAAAGTTCCTTGGGTTGTTCTTGTTGAATTGTAAAGCTCTATCATCAAAGTTACACTAACTCTTTCAAGCTTTACTCCTTTGACGACCTCACTTTCATCTAATTTTATAACAAACTACAATTGACCATTACATTCCTCAACAGACATATTGTAGTACATTACCATTGCTGACTGCACCTTGTACAAATCTAAATAGTAATTGTTGAGTTCGGTGAACTTCACCTTATATGCATTTTTGGTCCCAACCTTTGGTGTTTCCACGCATTGAACATGCATGGGATCTCCTATCAGTTCCAAAATATTTGTATTAAGTTGTCGTTGGGCCTCTATTAACTTTGAAGGTTGAGGAAGAGGCACGATTCTATTTCTCTTTAGCACACGACCAAACCCAGCCTTCACACATTTGAATATCTTTGAGTGAGTCATTGTGCTCATACCGGCCCTGTCACAAATGGATTGTGTATCCACAGCTAAGAACTCACTTGACACATCTTTTAATGTACACTCAATCACCTTTTCCTTCATAGTCTTAAACTTAGGATTGCTCAAAGCGTTTTTCAATGTACTTGCCTTTAGCAATCTACTAATACACAATCCAACCTCACCCTCACCTAGGTTCTCATTTTGAGCTACCTTACATGCTTTGATATGTCACTTCCACTGGCCGTTGTTCACAATTAACTCATTGATTGGCTTCTTCTTTTGTTTGCACTCATATATTAGCTTGTTGTTGATCTTTCTCTAGTCATCCAATTGTGCCTTTGCCTCCTCACATGAGATACCAATGTCATGGATAACATCCTGCATTGAAATAATTTGATTGTTTTGTTCAATTAAAGTGTCATTCAGTGTACCACTTGTCCTATGAGCTATTGTATATGAACTTGATGTGCAATGATCACATCATGATAATTTTTTATGGTTGCTTGGCAAGTTTTAAATACTTTGAACGCTTAATCATTGAGCCACCTAGTGGAACCGAGCAACACATTTTCACCCTCGCACATATACTTCAGTAAATTTTTTATTCCTGAGAAAGTTTGAGGTCTATTGTTTAAGGGATCAATTGGGTAGATTCCCCCATCAACCCACAAGTCCACATGTCTCAATCCCATTTGCCTATAACTCTGCAAAAACTGAGGATTGACACAGGTATGCTGGGTTCTTTTGAATAATGGGACATATTCAATCTCCACCTCAATATGTAGCTCCTTCTTTCCTATATTCATTTTACTATTAATAAAAATGGGCAGCCTATTTGCTTGTCACAAGAGGTAGAGTAGAGATGCACAAAGAGACACACAAAGGTGCCAAGGGAAAAGAGGGTGTAAATAATTCACTATGTTAATGAAGGTTGCATAAACACAGAGAAGAGGTCACAATAGAGCCATCAGAGAGTATAGATATGGGGAAAAATAGTTCAGAGGGTAGGGATGTTCAAGACTTTTCATATTTTAGACATTTTTATTTTACCTCTAAAAACATTTCCAAAAAACACGAAATTTGACTAGTTGGTTTGTCTTTTGACCAAAAGCTAGAATATAAAAAATCCCCAAAATATCTTAAAAAGAACTTTCAAATTTTCATTTTCCTTGTTCTCGATTAAAAAATCAATTATCTCATATCTACTAATCATTTTGCATTGAAACAAAGCACTACACTCCCGTAACTAACTCCTTGAATATAAAATTTGGTTGAAAAAGACTTCTTGAATGAGGAGAGAGAAGGAATATGAGTATATATTTGTAGATAATACAAAAAAGATAAAACGAGATTTCAAAAGTGGAGAGAGAAGAGCATTATTTTTACTATTCTTCTCTCCTCTTTTCCTTGTTTTAAGGAGGAGAGAGGGGGGGCTAAAAGGCCCATTTGTGAGTTCATTTCTTTCCTACTAATGGCATTATTGGTTGCCTAGGAGATTCCCCTATGTCCAACAGTACAATCCACCATACTTGGGAACAGGGTGACAAATTTCTTTGGAAGAGGAGCCACCTGGTGCTCCCAGCACCAAACGATGCGAAACCAACCGCCCCTAGGATGGAGATCAACCCAACGGGCATACCCAGGCCACTAGGACCCTACATGACCCATCCACTGAGTGATGCTCTAGTCCATTGCGTGGAGAAGCCTAATGAAGAAAATGCCTACATGAACCCTAACATCTCGTACAATGAAGAGGGCAATCCAGTCCTGATGGACTATCGACCAATACAGGTGATGGTGTTAGGTAGAGGTAGGGAAAGAGGATTCGTATGGCTGACCCAAGATCCAATCTCATGTTGGACTTGCAGTAACCTGGGCCATATCGCATCACGTTGTCCAAAGAGAGAACAAGTGAATAAGGAAAAAGCCGACCTCAAATGTGTCGAGTGCGGCATCACTCATCTCTTTGCTGATTGCCCTAGATGGAAGCCATCCCCTAGCTTGGCAATCGTGCCATCAACATCCTTGGGGCTGTTCAGAGTCGAGACATTTGACAGCGAGGATACACCCATCCCGCTGCATGTCATGACCAAAGCACAGACAAAGCAAGCAGATATATCACTACGAAGGCCCAGCAATTTAGATGCAGGCTCAATAGGAAAGAAGAGCCAAAGGAGAAGGAAGAAAAAGACTGACACAAAGATCACACTTAAGACTGAGGGTGCGACAACGCTAGTGACTGGCAAGAAGGTCGCGAATGCAGAGGTGGAGACCATTGCTCGAAAGACGACAAAGAAAGGGAGTGCCAAGGTGGGGGAGTATCCTCAACCTAGGTACCAACTCGAGGCAATAGCCAAGGTCAAGAAGTGGGTAAAGGAAGCACCTCAAGGACACTGAGCCTATCTTAGAGGACGAGATCGAGGATCTCTCTAGCATGAGCACTCTAGTCTTGCCTACATGACCAAGGTCGAGAGATGCACCCATGCCATGGGCGATGCCACCTAGGCCAAGTTTAGATGCTATGGGCCAACCAACCAGTCAGTCAAGACCAATGGCCAAGAAGCACAAACCTAGGAGAGAGGCAAGCAACCAGTAACCTCCTCGTGACGTTAGTGACTACCCCAGTGACTCTGAGTTTAGGAGACATGCTCAAGTAGCACCCCACACTATGGCAGGAGTTGAAACACTAGGTGGAAGAACCGATGGACCATGCTACAACTAACTTGCAAGATCATGATGCAGTCACGCAAATACCCATCTTGATACTGCACTCAGTGCCAAAGTCACTACATGTCAACATCTTTTGGGAAGGCACTGAGACCCATGCAGTCTTGCCTATCCTAGCCCTAGGAGATGCAACATGGAAGGGAATCATAGATACTGGGAAAAAAGGTGACACGGT
Source organism: Lygodium microphyllum (assembly GCF_053477565.2). Lineage (NCBI taxonomy): Eukaryota > Viridiplantae > Streptophyta > Polypodiopsida > Schizaeales > Lygodiaceae > Lygodium > Lygodium microphyllum. Next base: position 41,314,489 of record NC_141139.1, on the reverse strand, counting down.
AGTGATCCTACTGGGGGCGAAATGACAAGGACAGTTAAGTGAACTGATTGAGGGACCCACCAAGGTCAAAGAAGTCAACTTGGCAGGGGAAGGCGAGAGGCCTCGACCTATGTTTATAGCTGACAACTTGACCAAGGGGGAACATCCCAGTCTCATCACGCTCTTGCAAGAGTGCGTAGACGTGTTCACCTAGTCCTTAGATGAGCTCAAAGGAGTGGACCCTAGAGTGGTGATGCATAACATACCAATGGCCCCTGATGGGGTGCTTGTAAAACAATGACCATACCCTATGAATCCAAAACATGCCCAAGCCACGAAGGAGAAGTTCAATAAGCTAATGAGGGCAAGATTCATCTATGAAATAGAGCACACGGACTAGGTATCACCAATCATGATAGTCATGAAGAATAATGGAAAGATCCGAGTGTGCCTGAACTATAAGAAGGTTAAAGTTGCAACAAAAAGGGATAATTACCCATTACCATACATGAAGCACATGCTCAAAAGGGTAGCAGGTAAAGAGGCCTACAGATGGGAAGGGAAGGAAGCTTGGACCGACTGTCTCATGGAATTGGAACGACTCTCTGAGACTTAGCTCATAGCCACCCATGCCCTAATTTGTGAGAAAGCACGATGGAAGATGCGGTTCAACAAGCACATCAAACAACACAACTTTGAATAGGGAGACCTTGTTTTGCTCTACTTGGTAAAGGATCACAAGTAGAAAATGAAATTCCGAGGATTAGGACCTTTTCGAGTGCGCACCATTAGTAGGATGAGGGCAACGTAGAAATTGAAACCCTTGAAGGTGAGGGCATAGGCTTCTTCAATGGCAATTGCATGAAGAAGTACTACCCTCCCACACATCCACTACATGAGCCACCTATGCTAGAAGCCCCTACCAATGTCCACCTAGCCACCATCACCAAACTAGAGGACGAGGATGAGGAGGCAGTAGTACAAGCATACTTGCACATCATGGCCATCGCCTAGTGCACGCACACATTTGATGCCTTGATCGATGAGAAAGTTGACTTCAATGTCTTAACTTATGCTCATTGGACCCTCATTGGTCAGTCAACAGTTATAGCCCACCAACACCAAACTCAGCCCATTTGGGGGCAAGTCATATGCACTCCTAGGGAAGTGCAAGATCGCATTCTCTATCGAGTCTGAGAGAGCCTATCAATCATCTTCTATGTATTGCCAAATACAAAGGACGTAGGTCAAGAATCATTGTTAGGACACACTTTCAAGAAGCAAGCGCACTGTAGCATGGACTACAATTTGCAGAATATTCACCTTTCCCTTGGCAACATTAGAATCATGACAGCTTTCAGCAAGGGCAATGAGGCTCCACTCAAGAGTGCTATGCCACCGATAGAGCTACCTAGGACTAAGCCTAGGGAGGGGGGTCGTGACTCATCATAACCCACCTAGACTACAAAACCACCGCCAACAAAGGCCTTCTCCAAAGCCACAAATTCCACACTTAAATGGGTGCCAAAGCACCAAAAGTGACCTACTCGTAGCCAGCAAACCTAGCCCCGCAAAAGTAATGCCTATCATTCGAGACCTAAGAAACTGACCCGACGCTATCAACATAGGCACACAATCAAGCCATGATGGATCCCTAAATATCTGTTATGAGCCCAAGGATACTATGAAGGCAACACCTGGATATGGATGCCCAAGAAAGGAAATCCTAGAGACATAGCCCATTAACCACAACCATCGCTTGCCACCCCATCTCCAGGAAGCCACACTCCTACTAAGGCACGAAACACCTAGGAAACCCTAGCTGCAAAGCCTACAGAACTCACGACAGTTGTAATCAAAGAACTCCAACCAATCTATCTACCCAAACATGGCTTAATACCTCGGGATCATCTAAGTCTAAAGAGCTTGGCACCCCACCAAGAAGAGGGCAATGCACCATCTATGCCACTGGAGCCACCCTCAGTACCCCCAAGCAGCACTAGACACACAGATCAGATTGTGGAGCCAGCCTTAGACACACCATTGTCAAGTCCGCTACCACTAGAACCATCAATGTCTAGCCCAATTCCACTACAACCACTAGCAAGTCTTAGACCTTCCTACAAGCGGTGTTCATTCCTAATGCCTGCCAAGGATCTTACTGAGAATATGGGAGATGACTTGGTGACTTGCATCAAGCTCTTGGACAACACTTTCACCACATTATCTAGGAGCTATGAAAGACTTGACCTCAACTTGCTTGATGAACCCCTTGCCTCTAATGTTCATTCTTTATCTTGCACTTTGGAAGAATATGAGTTCATGAACGTAAAATTTCCCAAGGTGGCAAAGGATTTGATCGATAATGGGGAAATCTCAAAAGAGCACATGCTCATCAGACGGCTAATAAGATCGTACAGAAAGCCCCAAAGGCATGCGTCACCCATTGAGCTTGAGGAACTCATTTGCCTCGCTGACTCTGACTCATTGTTCCTTCAAAAATGGTGTAACCTACATCTTCAATGGGAGAAACAGGGTTGTCAAGTAATGACTAATGTTGAATAGCGACGTGTGATTAAAACAACCAAGTATGACCCAAATTACGTAGCACCAACCTCTTTCAAGGTCTTGGCCATAACTCGAAACAAACACCTAGATGACTATTGGCCCACCCTTACATTGATCGCATCCTTACGGAAGAGGAGCTACATGTGGCTAGCTACATTAACTTGGGTGATTTTCTAATTGATGTCCTAACTTACATTATCCAAGTATGCGTTAGCCCTCCTAATCTTGATCATCATTCCCACTTGGAATACAACCCTGATTTCTACGATTGGCTTATGCCAAAGCAGACAGCACCATACTGCATTCAATTGCCCTTGCATGTCCCATGTCCAATCCTAGGAAGGATTCTCATCATTTCCCAAGGGGGGGGGGAGGTAAGGTGATTAGGTGATTAAAGGGGAATAAGGTGATAGGAAAAAAGAAGGAAACAAAAGGCCTTAATCAGAGTTAAAAGCATGAAAGAATAGAAAGGGTTGGAAGAAAATGTCAAAAATGTTTTGGAATGAATAGGCTATAGTTTGGAAATTCATGTATTTAATTTAGCTTGTTCATTCTCTTCATGGAAGCAAAATCGATTTCCTATTTACCAAAAGTCATATGAGGAATACTAATGTTGGATTATGACGAATGACAGGTACCCACAATGGCAGGGCAAGATAAAGGTGGCAAGCTCCCTTTCACAAAGAAGAGTAGCCTAGGTATGGCCTGAGTGTCAAGACAAGGGGCTTTAGCCATTTCACCTTCAAACATACACTGAACCTAGACGAAGCCATCCTGGAGGAGCCAGTTGTAAAGCAACTAGTGGACAAATGCACCCTCCGAAAGTACATGGAGAAAGTAAGGCAATCAACTGACTATAGCATGTGCGCAGAGTTCCTGAGAAGCTTTGATGATGCAAGAAACTACGGCACAGTAACAGTCAAGACAAGAGGAGAAGAACGCCAAGTGGAGGTGCCCCTAAGTGCTACAATGGTGGAGAAAACCCTAGGTTTGGTCCCCAAGAAAGAAAAATGCCATTGAAGAGATGTGTATGCAATGCTGGGTGTGAATAAGAATGATGTGCACACGTTGGACAGGATAAGTCTGTCAAACATCCCAAACCCAGAAGTGAGGATGCAAGCAAAGATGGCCCATGCCCTCTTCTCGGGACAAAGGTACAATGCATTGATGAACAGGATTGGCGTGCCGCTATTGGAATTGTATGAGTATCCTTGAGGACATGAGTGATAGCTACTTTACAAGGTACAATCATCCTTTCTTATCAACCACACCTCTTAATGCAAAGGCTAGTATCAAGGAATACCTACAGAGCCACGCCTTTTTTACTAAGTCCCTAAGACCACCTTGCGAATCGACTGAGGAAGATCAAGGTCGAGCCTAAGAGCACCCCTTGCATCAAAATGCCAGCTATAATCATCTACTCAAAAAAAATGGGAGAAGAAAAACAAAAAAAAAAAACAAAAACAAAAACAAAGAAAGAAAAAGTAGAAACACTAAACCCCCAAAAGCACCTCGAGTGCCACAATTACTGCACCTAGGGTTTCCATACCTAGGCCCATCCCCCCACTGCACATGCTTGGGGAAAATCAAGGGCAGGACATTCTCCCAGACCTGTCTTCCTAAGCAACGCACTACACATACAACGATGCAGGAACTGGGTCCTCAAGTGTGGGACACCACCGAGGACCCATCTCCCAGCTCCACAAGCACATGCACCACGCACCACATGACAGAGTAGACACCCCGAGGTAGTGCACCTTCTTTTCTTTCCAGGTATAAACGAAGGCCCTAACCACTGGCTTCGATGGCCCCATCATCCATGCAATATGCCCCCGATCCCCACCACCTTAACTGGGTGATCCGTTCACCCCAAGCCCACTTCCTCTAGGACCCCATCAACATCGACTCACACATCTGTGTTTCCTCATCAAACCCTCTCCAACTCAAAAGGCAAGCATCCTAGAACTAGCACCCGCCTAAGAAAGGGGCCATCTTATATGACTATGTCACCATCGGGCGCAACAAAGGAAGGGTAGAGATCACAACAGCCCCAGTCAAAAAGTGAATGAAGAAGCTCATTTGGAATAGTGCAAGAGAAGGCAACCGCAAAGAGCCAAGGGAGGAATCTGTCCAACATGATAGTCAATTTTAAAGATAGATTCGTCCACCCGCTACTCTCCAAGAAGAAATCCATCCAACACCATATTCAATTTTAAAGACGGATCTGCCCATCCGCCTCTCTCCACATAGGGATCCATCCAACTTTATCTTCAATTTCAAAGAACGAATCCTCTCAACACCCGCAGCAAAAAAGGACCTGCCCCAACTTTATCTTCAATTTCAAGGGCCGGTCCACCATCCAATACCATCCCCCATGAGAGTGGAGTTTTGAGCCCGGAATGTGCCTACAATTTGCCAAAAAATCCAAAATTTACGCGAAAATCTTCGACATCGAAGGCAGTGGCTGCAGCTAGGACGATTTTAAGCACCAAGTGAAAGACGGCTTTCAAAAGGCGCCCGAGCAACACTTGTGGATTTTTTATCATTTTTTTGACTACTGTGCGGGATGTCAAGAGCTGCTAGTCAGTGCAGCACCTTAAGACGGATGCGCAGGATTTTTCAGAGGTCAAATCGGAGTCCGAACGCGAAAGTTGCCAGAAATTGGCCAAATTTGAAAAAGTGAACAAAAATTAAGGCCAAAAGGGGGTGCCCTTTGGGAGGGGGCACCCCCCTCCATTTTTTTTCACGCAAGCGGCAACATCCTCACTCCATGAACGGCGCAAAAAATGGGTCCCCCCCCACAAAATCAAGCATGGAGCATACAAATAAGCCATACAACATATCATAGCCGGCAAATCCTCCTTCTTCCCTGATCCTATCACCGCCCTTCGCGTGAGATATGGCTGACTGAATGGAGAGATCAAAATCTAGTCTTTCTCTCTCCTCTCTCTCTCCTCTCTATGGGTTGTTCATCTGCACTATCTTGAAGGAGGAATCGGGAAGGAGATTGAAGGAAACGGTGATGGAGATTGATGGAGATGCTGAAGATTGATGTGCAGCATTGGATTGAGAGCAATAGAGGCTTCGTCCGCTGGTCACGCAGTCATTTAATGCATCTCGGGTTTCGTAAAAACATAGTATGACCATTTTTATGAAGAAAATGAAGGATTTTTTGTATTTTATGATGGTAATGATGTTCTTATTTGATGAAAATTTATTTGAATGCTGGTTGTATCATGATTAATTGCTCTTTATCAAAAAAATTTGATTTTGCAATGATTTTCATGCGCTATTAAATTCTCGCAAAATCCGAAATGCGATTTTTAAGCGGTAAAATGATAGTTTTGTCGTTTCGGGTGGGTGAAATGTGTTCCTATGGGGGGGAAATGGAAAATAAATTGAATGTTAGTACGCTGAAGTAATTGGAACAAGAAAAATCAAAAATAACATATTTTATTGACAAATAAATCAAGAAAATTCAGAAAATAAGGAGAAAAATAAAAATACGCTTCACAAAAATAAGAAAAAATATAATGATTGTTTGTGGATGTATGATAGTGGCAAAGCATGAGGTTCAGCCTCAGTTTTTCCTATCTCCTTGCCAAAGTTTGTGATTTATCGCTTTTCATACATCAAACCATGAACAAAATGAACCCATACACCTATGCAACGAAAGCAATACCTAAACGTAGGGGGGTGGGATGTTTGAATGGTGCAATTTGCGTGCTGATTGTTGTTGATTTGCTGATGCATATCATGATAAGAGTTTGTTGTATTTTAATTAAGAGGATAGTAGCACGAGTGTTGTCTCGGTGCTATTCTTACATCACCGCAACGAGTTAGTGAATGAGCACTAGAAAGCCTGGTTGTGCACAGCACGTTTCTGATTGAAAATTATGTTTGAGCACTTCAGGATCATCCACTTTTGCATGTGCATATCAACCATGGTATCAGAATACAAAGGACTAGATGCATAGCACTTGTTTTCGATGATGATGACCCACGCTTGAGTGCGGGAAGGCAACCTAAGCCGTAGGATAGTTGTTCGTTTCTTGGGAAATTATTTGGTAAGGACACATGGTATCTCCTGAAATACTTTCAAAATGAAAGAGTGGAGTTTATTCGTTTGTTCTGTATGTTGAGCAGTGCATCAAGGGGCCAAATCCCTGCGATGTAGGAGAGCTACAGTGGGGCCGCGGTGATTCCACCGAGAGGTTGCCTCCCATGTATGTGATTATCGTGGCATTTATTGCCAATGTGTAAGGGTTCTCCCTCTATGGAGTTTATAGAAAGGGAAACGTTGGACTACCCAAAAAAAAAAACGCATAGATTAGGCTTTAGGACAGGTCGTCCTTTAGCAGCAGATAGATACTCTTGGCCCGCGAGGCCGTGTGGGTGGGTTTGTCTATTATGAGTATGAGGCCCGGCTAGTGCCATAGCCAGTGCTGGCCCATTTAAGGTCCCATCAATGGTGTGTCTACCGGGAGCCGCCAACAAGTGGTGGTTCTCGAATCTAGGGTTTTTAGGAACCAAAAAAGTTGGTTTATGTCCTCTGACAAGGACCGTCAAGTTGAAATACAAAAAGCAGAACGTGTTGAGAGGGCTAAATGGCAGTTGAAGATTGTAAGACGCTATTCTCCTCAAAGGAGCAGCCCGATACGCATAAAAGGTAGTGGTCTCAGTAATCCAACTGCTGCATATAGTCCTTTAGGTGCAGGAGGAAGCGCAAGTTCTTCCTCTCTTCCACCAAGTTAACCCACTTTAAGTGGGGGTGTGATCCCATCAATCCAAACTCATATTGTTAATCCGATTGTCGTCATGGCACAACCCATTGCAATTCCTGCAGGGACGCCGGATCTGCTAGCTTTAGAAGTTCCTTTGCCCGTTTTTAATGGGTTAGCTGAAGAAGATGCGGAGGTTCACATTTGTGAATTCCAAAGATTAATGTTTAATTACAGCATCCAAGATGAGGGACATCTTATGATGTTCTTTAACATGACGTTAAAAGGAAGGGCTACAATATGGTATCATAGCATAAAAACTGGAACCATCACTACAATCGACCAATTTTATGCAGCTTTCCGAGAAGAATATGCCCTTGAAAGAGGTGGCCAATACTGGTTGCGTGTTTTGAATGTAATACGCTAAGACCCCCATGAGAATGTGAAAGCCTATGCCAAGAAGCTTAAGGAAGTATTTCGTAAGTTACAAACTTACATTCCCATTCCATCGGCTGCCCAATTGCAATACTTCTTGCATGGATTGGATTTCAATATTCAGGTACAATTGAGCAGTGTGGCTTTGGCTGATATAGACACTGCCATCACTCGAGCAGAAAGAGTAGAGTCACGATTACAAATGGCCTACTCGTCTCGAATAAATCTTAATGCGGGTCTAGTACCTGGAGGCAATTTACCATTGATGAATGGAATTCAAGGGATGCCTATGAATAACCCTAATGGGAGAGGAAGCATGGTTCAAAATGAACCTTTGCTGCCAGCTCCTCCTAGTGTAACTATGCCTATGGCCAGTCAGTTGGCTCCACCAAATGTTGGAGGCCAAGCTTCGAACCCTAATGTTGTTCCTGTGAGTCAACAACCAATGCACAATCAAATTGTTAGGCCAATGGAACTACGGATAAACGATCAAGGCTATGAGTCGAGTGCCTCTAATGTCCTTGGCGAAGTTAAGCATATGATGAAGCGCTACACTAACATGATTTCTGAGCAATATCGGCAAATAGCTGTTGACGTCAATTTCTTGAAGAAGCAACAGAATCTGATAGGGAGTCGACGCCCTGAAGAGGGTGGTCCCTCAAGATTCAGCTGTAAGTGGTGTGGCGGACAACATTTCCCTAGAAATTGTCCAAATGTTAAATGTGATATTTGTGGGAAGTCGAGCCACTTAGCCACTACCTGTTGGAGTAAGATTAGTTCCCTCCAACAAGGGAGTAAACAGCCAGGTCCAGTTAATCATAGAGCGCAAGGTAGTAGCCTCCAGCAAAATGATGGACCAAGACAAATACTGCAAAGGGGAAAGACCACTATAGAGGAGTTGCCACAAGGCAATGGAGTCAGCCTTATCGAGGCTGTACGCGTCAATGGTGCTAAAACCTCTAACCTACGAGCCGTGACAAGAGACCAAAAGGCTAAAGAGGGTGATAAAGATAATGCAAAACCCTAAGCAAGGGGATAAGGGGATGCAAATCCTGAATCCTGGTGTGGAAGGTGGACCTCTAAGGCGTGTTGATATAAAAGTCAATCCTAAGAAGGATGAGGAAGTGCCAAGAAAGAAGGCAAGAGCTAAAAGAGAAGCACCAAAGCCAGTCCCGAGACCAAAAGAGAAAATGGTTTGGCGAGAAAAGAGAGCTTTGGCTACCTATCATGATTTTGATTTAGCAAGTTCTCTTTGAGAAGTCAACCTAAATGTAAACCTCTTACAATTGATTAAATTATCTCCAGGAGTACGCATGGAATTCAAGAAGATCCTATGTATTGGGTATATTGTAGAACCTTTGGGCATAGCATGAGTAGGGGAAGATTGCTTTGATCATGCTGAAAAGAATTGCCCTAGGATTCCAGCATACGTGGATGGAATATTAGTGGAGCATGCTATCGTAGACACTGGGTCCTCTGTCAATATCATGAGTTTAGAGTTGATGGAGAGGTTGGGTCTCGACATCCACAAAGATGGCTCCATCCTTCTTAGAATGGCTAATGATAGTCTAAAGCAACCAAAAGGTTGCGTTACTAAAGTCCATGTTACAGTTGCAAGTGTAGAATGCTTCTTGGACTTTAGGGTGATAAGATTTGCAGGACATCCTAGCTATCGAGTCTTGTTAGGCAGGCCTTGGATCTTACGAACAGACTGTTAAGTCGATATACCCGCCGGTCGAGTGGTTCTAGGTAGAGGTGCTAATCTAGTAATAGTCAATGCTTACCTTAAGTCTCCTCAGAGTGAGAGAGCTCCTTTATCCTCTACTGAATTAGAAATAGCAGATGATCCATCTAGTAGTGAGACATCATCCAGCGATGAATCAAAAGAGGGGTCCACTACATAGGATATTTATCAGATAACTCTAAATGAGCCGATAGAGCCGCAAGATAGGATAAGAGACGCAGATGTGATTGAGTTGGACCCTGGCACGCCGAATGATTCGCGGCCAATTAAATTAGGTTCCATGCTCAGTTCAGCAGAAAGGGAGGACTATGTGTCCTTGATTCAAGAATTCCGCGATATCTTTGCTTGGAGTTATGACGAGCTGAGAGGCATTCCTCCTAGCCTGGATGTTCATACTATTCCTGTAAAAGAAGGTAGTCGCCCTGTGCGTCAGAAAGTAAGGCGTATGCCTTTTGAATTGAGGGACGGGCTATTTGAGGAGTTACAGAAGTTACGAAAAGCTGGTTTAATCTTCCCTGTACAGCACACAGAATGGTGTTTACCAATTGTCATTAGGAAGAAGAAAAACAACCAGATCCAACTATGTGTAGATTTTAGAGAGCTAAATAAGCAGACGGTTAAGGATTACTACCCGTTGCCATTTATTGACCAGATTTTGGATCAATTAGCAAGTAAGAAAATATATTTGTTTATGGATTGCTTTGCAGGATACAACCAGATGGCAATTGCAGAAGAGGACAAGTTGAAAACAACTTTCATTACTGTCTTTGGTACTTTTGTGTACCATGTGATGGCCTTTGGATTGTGCAATGCACCTGGATCATGGCAACGAACAGCAAACAAGACCTTTGGCGACATCTCCCCAAATGAGTTGAAAGTATTTATCGATGACTTGGGGGCAGAAACTGTAAGGGAAAGGATGTTGATTATCTTAAGAAAGTGCTTTGAGCACTGCAGATGATTTTGTATTGCTCTTAACCCACGGCAGTGTGTCTTTGGAGTGCCTTATGGGCTATTGCTAGGCCATGTGGTCAGTTCAGTAGGGATCACAACTGACCCTGAAAAGATCAAGATTATAGTTGCTATGAGTCCACCACGCACTCCGAAAGAGGTACATAGCTTTCTGTCATCGGTAGGGTACTATCGGAGGTTTATAAATGCCTTGGCAGAAAGGACGTTGCCATTAACGAACTTATTATCCTTTAGTTGTCTATTTGTATGGAGTGATCCTTGTAAGGTAGCTTTCGAGGATGTGAAATAGGAGCTAGTAAAAGCACCAAGTTTAAAAGCACCTAAAAGAGGCAAGGTATTTTACATATTTTCAGCAGCCACCATGTATAGTATCAGTTGCTGTTTAGCCCAAATCTGGGAGGAAAAGTAGTATCATCCAATAGCTTTTGCTAGTCGAAAATTGGGCATATCAGAAATTAGCTACACCTACATGGAAAAGTTGTGCCTTGCGATGGTCTTTGCGACTAAAAAATTCAGGCACTACATCCTCTATGAGAAGGTAGTTTTCTATACGAAGGCGAAAGGGCTTAGATTGCTTATGAACAAGCTGCAACCGCCTGATCGTCTGGCAAAGTGGTTAATCACATTGCAGGAGTTCGATTATGAGATTAAGAGTAAGCCACTGAGATTGCAGAGGATTGTGGAATGCCTTGTGGATTTCGGGGAGCCGAAAGAGACTTTGGCTGAAGGAAGTGATATCGAAGAAATGTTTAAAATTGATATAGCTTCTATCCCATCTTGGTATACTGCTATCATGCATTATCTATCAACGGGAGAGACTGGAGCTGGTTTATCAAAAATCTGAAAAGAGGAAAATCAGACAACAGGCTATATCAGCAGGGTGTTGATGATATCTATCACCAATGTGTGATGCCTGACGAGGTTCCTTTCATCTTGGAAGAGTGCCATGACTCTGCATGTGGAGGGCACTTCGCTGGACGGTTGACGGCACAGAAAGCTTTAAGAGCTGGATATTGGTGGCCGTCCATCTTCCAAGATTCTTTTGAGTACGTTAAGAGATGTGATACCTGTCAAAGACATGACAGCAGAGAGAATAGAAAATGCCCACTTACGCCTATCATGGCTATCCTTGCATTTGAGAAGTGGGGCATTGACTTTGTGGGTCCTATCACCCCGTCGTCTACTACTCAGAAGAGGTACATTATAGTAGCAACTAATTATTTTACAAAATGGTCAAAAGCGTGGGCGACGAGGCAGGACAATGCAAAAGAGTCTGCAAGTTTCCTCTTAGAGCAGATTATCTGCCGTTTCGATCCACCGAAGGAACTAGTGTCAGACCGTGGAACCCACTTTTTGAATAAAGTGATCAAAAGCCTGACTGAAGCTTGGCAAATCAAGCACAACAAAACGACCCCCTATAATCCGCAAGCCAACGGGAAAGTCAAAAGTACTAATAAGCAGCTTGTGGGTATCTTGTCTAAAATAGTCTCGGAGAAGAAACGAGACTAGGATAGGAAGTTGTATGTGGCAGTATGGGCGTACAATACAATGTTCAAGTGAGCTACCGGCCATACTCCATTTAAATTAGTTTATGGGGAAGAGTGTGTGTTACCCCTCGAAATCAAGTTACCAACCATACGGTTTGCAATTAACTACTCTTTGGGAGACGAGGATGCACTGTTTGAACGTTTCACGACCATAGCCCACCTGGATGAGCTGAAATTACAGAGCTTATTACACCAAGAGGTAGCTAAACGTCAGATGAAGTAGTTGCATGACCTTAAAGCAAAGAAGTATACCTTTAAAAAATGACAATTAGTTCTGTACTACGATGCGCATAGGGAGTTGTTTCCAGGGAAGCTGGAACCTAGATGGGATGGCCCCTACAAGATTGTCATGATAGGAAAAAATAGGTCTATGGCTCTACTAGCTAATCTGGAGGGAGTAGAATTTAAAAATAAGGTTAATCTTAATAAGATTAAACCTTATTATTTCTAAGTATGCTAACACGAAAAATGCATTGCAGGTCCATGCTGGGGCTGATTTGAGACCTGCAAAAGAGCTTGAAGCTGGTTGATGGGGCAGTTAATTCCTTATTTGGAGCACCCATATCTGGAGCAGAGATACCATCAGGGGAAACTTATCTGGTGGAGCAAAGGATACAAAGTGATTGAGCAAGAAGACGGAACCTTTGTGTGGGAGATCAAAGTCTTTTGCTATCACTGCTTATGAATGTTGACAAGTATCCCTGTTGAGTTTAATGAAGAAGGCGGGATGGAGCCGTCAGTTCATCCTCTAAACATGCTAAAGTTTGACTATCATAATTACGAATAGTGGATTTCGTGATGGCAAGCTGTGTAAACCCATTGTGGACATACACGTTATATTTTGACAGAGCATCCAGGGGCCCTAATGAAAAAGGGAGCATTGGAGTAGTAATCTGAGATCCCCGACGTAGACTCACGATGAAGTTAGCTCCTTATCTCGGGGTAGGATTCACTAACAACATGGCGGAGTATAAAGCCTTGATTATGGGACTGCATATTGCCAAGCAAGGTGATATTCGGCGGTTGTTAGTAAAAGGGAATTCCCAGTTGATCTTGAATCAGCTAGATGGGATATACACAGTGCGGAATCCCATCCTTTGTATGTATCATCGAACTGCCATGACCCTATTTGAGGAGTTTGAGAGAGTGTATCTTCATCTAATTCCACGTTATTAGAATCAGTTTGTGGATTCACTGGCAAACCTTGCTTATGAAGAAGACCTTTTCTTCAACTATGGTTCTAGTTTGGATATTGCTATCAATAATGAGACAGGACCTGGTCGCTTATGGGGAATGTTATCAGAGCATGCAATATATGGCAGGTGATGGTTGATATGGGTGATGCAAAGAGTAGCCGAGACCCATCTATCGTTGTTATCCTGGACCCATAGGCTGATTAGACAACATGTTATGCATACGCCTCTTGCTATATATGCAGGAGGGATGGGTCATAATCTTATGCATTTAGCTTAGGGCTACGAGCCCTATTTTTCCTCCTTGGAAATGAGCATATTATTGTATATTTGTACTATTTCGGGGAGGAATGTGTAGGTGCTATTCTGTTTGATCTCGTTAGGCCAAGAGGGCCAGTTTTGCAAGGTTTTAGTGTTTTACTTCATTAGGCCAAGGGGACCGATCAGTTTTTATAGTGAAATGCTTTATTTCATTAGGCTAAGAGGGCCAGTCGTCTGTTTAGTACGGGTGCAATTAATGGTTTCTTGTTTTAGTCCTATGCTAGACAGGTCCAAAGAAAAGCTTGGAAGGAGCCTATGTCACGTGGAAACTTCTTGTAGCCCTCTCCAGGTGATATCTCTCCTTTATGAGTACCGTGGTTTTTATGCTATATGTGTATGTGTACTTGTAGGGGATTTTCTTTTCTTGTTGGGGACCGGCGTCCAAGGCATGAAGTCCCAGGTTTAGGTTAGGTATGTCTGAGGGAGGTATGAGTAGTCATTGCCTCCTGCAGAGACATTGCCACGCACCGAAAGACCTGTTTTTAGGAGGCAGTTCTAGTGACCATGTTCTGCTAGCCTACTAGGCAGCCGTTCTAGGAGTTCTTATCAGTTCTGAGGCAGTTAGAGAAGCCTGCTAGAGGAAAAAATGATGATGATAGGGGGGAAAAAAACCCCCGAATATCTCAATGAAAATAAATATATACAAAGGTGTGTAAAAAGGGATTCTAACCCCTATAAAAATAGAAATGAAATGAAATGAAAATTTATAAGCATTTACTCATCGCCTTGCAAAGGCCTGGTAGGTTCTTGGGGACGAGTCAGACCCGAGGCCGATGCCTTGTCCTTTCTTGGAATGACATCTTGCCATAAGAAAAAGAAAGGAATGTTGGAGCGAAAATAAAAGTGAGCGTTCGAAAAGGATTAAGTGTCGCCTTGCGAGGGCTTGGTAGGTTCTTGGGTACCAAGACAGGACCCGAGGTCGATGCCCTGTTCTCCTTGGGTCACTACGCTCAGCTCCCTCCTTTTTACACGCTCGAGTATGGCAAAATAAAAACCTAAAAGAAGAAATGTGCTAAAAGAAAATACTCCTTGATCAGGCTATAGGAGTCCTCACCTAGTAGGAGCTTTTGGGGTGTGTTGTCCTTAGTTAGGTAGATAGTTCAGACCACCACTTAGGGTGACCTCTTTGATAGTTCTTTTTAGTTTGGCCATGTTGGAGCAGTCGGTTAGTGACTAGCTTTAGGCGTTCTATCAGATTACGATGGGCCTACTCCTCGTGGATTTCATGCCTTGGTTTTGTCAGGGGGTAGGGTGAGCATTGTGTTGTGTTTTAATATGTATCTATTTTGTATCAGCTTGATGCTTCCTTTGGTTGTTTTGTGCAGATCTGTTGTGGGATTCAACGGGCTGAGTTGCCTTATCCCGTGGTCGCCAATGAAAGCGGAGTTTTGAGCTCGGAATGTGCCTACAATTTCCCAAAAAAACCAAAATTTAGGGGAAAAATCGTCGACATCGAAGGCGGCGGCTAAAAATAGGATGATTTTAAGCACCAAGTGAAAGACGGCTTTCAAAAGGGACTCGAGCAACACTTGTGGATTTTTTATAATTTTTTTGACTGCCCTGTGGGATGTCGGGAGCTGCCAGTGCAAGACCTCAAGACGGATGCGCTGGATTTTTCAGAGGTCAAATCGGAGTCCAAACACGAAAGTTGCCAGAAATTGGCCAAATTTGAAAAGGTGGACAAAAATTAAGGCCAAAAGGGGGTGACCTTTGGCAGATGGCACCCCCCTCCATTTTTTTTCATGCAAGCGGTAGCATCCTCATGCCATGAACGGTGCAAAAAAACGCCCCCCCCACAAAATCAAGCATGGAGCATACAAATAACCCATACAACAGATCATAGCCGGCAAATCCTCCTTCTTCCCTGATCCTATCGCCGCCCTTCACGCGAGATATGGCTGACTGAATGGAGAGATCAGAATCTAGTCTTTCTCTCTCCTCCCTCTCTCTTCTCTCTATGGATTGTTCATGCGCACTATCTTGAAGGAGGAATCGAGAAGGAGATTGAAGGAAACGGTGATGGAGATTGATGGAGATGCTGAAGATTGATGTGCAGCATTGGATTGAGAGCAATGGAGGCTCTGTCCACTAGTCATGCAGTCATTTGATGCGTCTCGGGTTTCGTAAAAACATGGTATGACTATTTTTATGAAGAAAATAAAGGATTTTGGGTATTTTATGATGGTAATGATGTTCTTATTTGATGAAAATTTGTTTGAGTTCTAGTTGTACCATGATTAATTGTTGTTTATCAAAAAAATTTGATTTTGCAATGATTTACATGCGCTATTAAATTCCCGCAAAATTCGAAATGCGATTTTTAAGCGGTAAAATGATAGTTTTGTCGTTTCGAGTGGGTGAAATGTGTTTCTATGGGGGGGAAATGATAAATAAATTGAATGTTAGTATGTTGAAGTAATTGGAACAAGAAAAATCAGAAAATAGTACATTTTATTGACAAATAAATCAAGAAAATGAAGAAAATAAGGAAAAAAAAATAGAAATACGCTTCACAAAAATAAGGAAAAATATAATGATTGTTTGTGGATGTATGGTAGTGGCAAAGCATGAGGTTTAGCCTCAATTTGCCCTATCTCCTTGTCAAATTTTGTGATTTATTGCTTTTCATACATTAAACCATGACAAAATGAACCTCTACACCTATGCAACGAAAGCAATACCTAAACGTAGGGGGGTGGGATGTTTGAATGGTGCGATTTGCATGCTGATTGTTGCTGATTTGTTGATGCATATCATGATGTAGACTTTGTTGTATTTTAATTAAGAGGATAGTAGCACGAGTGTTGTCTCGATGCTATTCTTACATCGCCGCAACGAGTTAGTGAATGAGCACTGGAAAGCCTGGTTGTGCACAGCACGTTTTTGATTAAAAATTATGTTTGAGCACTTCAAGATCATCCACTTTTGCATGTGCATGTCAACCATGGTATCAGAATACAAAGGACTAGATTCATAGCACCTGTTTTCGATGACGATGACCCACGCTTGAGTGTGGGAAGGCAACCTAAGCCGTAGGATAGTTGTTCGTTTCTTGGGAAATTATTTGGTAAGGACACATGGTATCTCCTGGAATACTTTCAAAATGAAAGAGTGGAGTTTGTTCCTTTGTTCTATATGTTGAGCAGCGCATCAAGGGGCCAATCCCTACGATGTAGGAGAGCTACAGTGGGGCCGCGGTGATTCCACCGAGAGGTTGCCTCCCATGTATGTGATTATCATGGTATTTATTGCCAATGTGTAAGGGTTCTCCCTCTGTGGAGTTTATAGAAAGGAAAACGTTCGACTACAAAAAAAAAAAACGCATAGATTAGGCTTTAGGACAGTTCGTCCTTTAGCAGTAGATAGACGCTCCTGGCCCGCGAGGCCGTGTGGGTAGGCTTGTCTGTTATGAGCATGAGGCACGGCTAGTGCCATAGCTAGTGCCGGCCCATTTGAGGTCCCATCACCCTGCAAGGGCTTGTATACAAACTCAAAAAAAGCCATCTGGCTACACCCATCTCACCTTCCAACTACTACACATCAGTGCCATGTGTTGGGGTAAAAGGCCTCTGGGCCTTCCCGTATATACTGTGACCACCCATTCCTTATTTATATATAATATGATAGTGCAATAAGGCTGTCAGTTCAGTTGGACAGCACCTACGTTATGTGTGCTCTTCTCTCCCGCATCTTCCTCGTCTCCTTCTCCACTGCCATTGCATCCCCTTCAACTAGTATCAGAGTGCGTCTTCAAGAGCTCATCCCGGCCTTCCACACGAGGTATAAGATCTTTATTCTCACTCAGTTTTCAGCTCAACAGGTTTTCAAAGGTTGTGAGCAGCCATAGCTCACACCTCTTGGAGCTTCCTCCACTTGGATCTTGCTTCCAACCTATCAAGGCTTGCTGAGGCTTAGTGTAGGCCTTATTTGGCCCCCATTTGTGCCCCCTTTGGGCCCCATTGTTGACACATGGGATAGCAAACCTCTCCAGCCAACTCACGTTTTTTTTGCACTTGTTTCAAAATCTGGCCCAAAAATCACTCTTTTTGTCATATCTCGGGCATTCGTGATTCAGGCAAGGTAAGAGTCTAAGTTGGGGTTTTGGCACGCTCCAGACGTGATGCTGATGTCGGATTTTTCAAATTCTGATGACAGAATATTTTGCAACAAATTTCAGATCTGAGAGAGCGCGTATTTGTATGCTTATGGCATATCTGATGCTTCTACTAATGTCTATTGATACCGGATCAATTGTGGATGTTATGCCTCTTATGTGAGACGCATTTGGAGTTGATTTAGCTCAGCCATTGACTGTTTTGAACAATCCCAGATCTGTCCAAAATAGGGCAGCCACCTGTTACTTCAATTTTATGCTTACAGGTCTTGGTATTTTTTATGCCCGATTATGCCCAGTTGGCGCCTATACATACGTGAATGTATGCCTATGGTTTGCCTATGGATTTGAGCTTGGATTGAGCACTGATTTGCTCAGTTTACAAAGGTTATATGCTATTGAAAACTTCAGGCTGAAGCTATTTATGCTACAGTTGGGTTATGCCTATTGGTTACAGGGTGCTCCTTGCTACTCGGTATGATGTCATGATGTATTTGGACTATGCCACATGTCTTGTTTATGCTCCTGAATGCTTTTGAGCTGAGATTAGAGCTCAATTTGGGTTTGAGTGTCACTTCTTTACAGCTAGCATTTCATCTATGACATGGTTTATGCCTAGGCTACCCAGTACGGGTTATGATGTCTTGGTGAATGCTTTATGCTTTGACTGTGGATGGCAGTTGTTTGAGCTCGTCTCGACATTCATTTGAGTATTCCCTTGAGCAGTTGGACATTGACTTGGATTTTTCCGTTACGACTTGGCTTTTTTCGATACGACCTTGGATGCTATATGGGATTTGATGCTCCGATTATGGATCTTGGCTATTACTTGGATGCACTTACAGGTATTGAGCAGTGAACTGCTCCCTTGTTTTGGCAATTGCCTATTGAGCTGTGATTGCTTGTTTGCATTTGATATGCGGGATACTTATTACTTATTAGTGGACTTGGATAGTGCTTGGGATTTACAGTTATGGCTTTCTTGCTCCTCTGTTGACTAGCTTCAATGCTAGTTGGGCTCCTGTTGCCCATCCATGTTAGAGAGCAGATGTTATGTATGCTTACCCATCCATGCACATGGTCTACTGTTGTATACCTTGCAGAGCCACTTATTTGGATGTTGTTGTATAGATGTTTGGGCTTCACCTGGAGCTTGACTCTTGGAGAATGCTTTGCCACTTGTCAGTCTTTACTTGACTTGGATGTTCCTTGGTGGCATGATGTACTGCAAAGCTATGCGTATGCATATGGTTATGGGCTGATTTCATGGCTGAATATCATATGCTCTTATGATAGATGTCTTATGCTTTAGTGTACTATGCTTGGTTATGTCATGTAGTTGGCTACGACTCTTCTTCATGTGGGAGCTTTTTGCATCCTTGATTGATGCCTTTATGTCCTCCCATCCATTGAGGTTTCAAGAGCATTTACAGCATGCTTCTACCACTGATGTACTAGCAGATGATTGTCCTTATGAGCGAGTTCCCTATGTTGGGACAGCCCTCGACTGCTTGAGTTCCGTGGATGCTATGGATAGCCCTATTCATGATGATTTGGACTCATTGTCATCTTCTACATGTTCTTCTACTTCAGATGTTGTTTGCTTCCATTGTGGGAAGCTTGGGCATGTTCAAAGAAAATGCTTTAGACAGATTAGAGAGCAACAGAGACAGAGATGAACTCGACATGAGCAGAGAGTCAGCGATGCAGCAGGTATTACCACTCTTTCTAGTGGTGAGGTACATGCAGTCACCCATGATGATGCAATTGAGCATGTCCTCATGTCATCTAGTTTCCCTATAGCTTACTTGCTCAATGATCAGGCCCATGCCTTTGATTGGCTTTTCGACTCTATGGCATCTTGTCAATGTTACCCCTCATAGAGCACGGCTCTCTTCTTATAGGGAGGTTGATGGATGTATATGATCTAGGCCTTGAGCAGACTTATGCTATTGTTGGTACTGAGAACATACACCTAGCTTTGCCTAATGGGACTTCTCTTATGCTCAGGGATGTTCTACATGTTCCCATGCTCAGTAAGAGCCTGATTTCTGTCAATCAGTTGCATGATGCAGGTTACTCTGTTTCTCTTCAGGATAGGTCATGGAAGGTCTGTGATGGTTGTTTGGTTTTGGCCAGAGGTTCTCGAGTTGGTTCTCATTACCCAGTGCATGTCTCTCATGTGGGAGATTCTATGGTTGCAGTTATCCAGATACCACATGCATTGTTATGGCATTATCGCCTAGGCCATATGCACCACAGAGAGATGGAGATCTTGTCTCGTTCAGACTCATTGCTACCTCCTATGTCACTTATAGATCTTGATGCTTGCCTTGATTGTATTCTTGGTCCTTGCAGAGCCCCCCTTAGCTTATGGTGATCGTATAAGGCATGCTCCATTAGATCTTGTCGATTGTGCAGTATATGGACCTATGCCTTCCCAATCACTTGGTGGAGTGTCGTACTTTGTGACCTTTGTTGATCATGCTACCCATCATGTTTGGGATTTTCCCTTGGTGCAGATTGAGGATACAGCAGTTATGCTTGACAAGTTTATGGATTCTGCTGGTAGCAGGCCTAGGTGCTTGCAGATGGATTATGAGAGTCATGCTCTCTCTCCTAGCTTTCAGACCTCTTGTCAATAGTATGGTATTGATTTCTTGTGCCCACAGTATTATGGGATTGCTCATGGCATGTGTCTGACCTTACAGGCAAAGGTTGCTTCTATGCTTACCACAACTGGGTTGTCTTATGGCTTTTAGGCTGAGGCCCTTATGACAGCAGTCTATTTGGTTAATAGGATGTCGTGCTTGACCTTGGATGGTATTACACCCCATGAGGCATGGAGTGGCATGCAACCCTCCTATTATTACTTGAGAATGTTTGGCTACCAAGCATCTGTACATATGCCACATGAGCCTATGTCACATAGATGTATCCTCCTTGGTTATGGAGATGGTGACTTTAAGGCCTACAGATTATGGGATTTGGATGCCCAGCAGGTCATATGCAACCATCATGCTGTCTTCTATGAGATACAGACACCTCTTAGCCCTCTTTATGAGCGTTCAGTACGCTTTATGGGCTAATTTACAACAACTACAGTGCCATTACAACAAGTTGTTTATGCTGAAAATGAGGCACTTATTGGCCCAGATGATGTAGCTATGCATAGCAATCAGGGTCAAGATATTGGTGGTCAGTTGTTAGACCCCTTGCAGGCTCATGAGAGCCATTTTCTTGTAGTTTTGAGGGCTAGACAGCCAGCCATATGTCAATCTTCCGCTTCGCTGAGGCCACATGTAGTCTTGAGACCCCGTTGGATGAGTGTCTAGGATGTTGGCCCTCTTTCAATGATTGACTCTGGAGAGTTTGACTACTCTCCACTGTCTTATATGCGCCATGCTGATACTATGCGTGACTCTAATGCTTTACAGCCATGCACTGATGAGTTATGCTTGCTTCATGAGAAGCATTCTTGGATTGCTCCATTGTATGGAGATGCGGGATCGCTTATCTCCTAGATGTCATGGAATCAAGGATGCTTGACTCTTCTTCTACAAAAGTTCTCGACACTTCTTGCACAGCTCGCTTTTCGATTGGGTATTGGGTGAGATGTTATGATTCCTCGCCTTGTCTTTTTTTCTTTTCTTTTCTTTGTTTTCACTCCCTAGCCACATTGGCCTTTTAATGGAAGGTTGTTGGGGTAAAAGGCCTCTGGGCCTACCCGTGTATACTATGACCACCCATTCTTTATTCATATATAATATGATAGTGCAATAAGGCTGTCAGTTCAATTGGACAGCACCTACATTGTGTATGCTCTTCTCTCCCGCATCTTCCTCTTCTCCTTCTCCACTACCATTGCATCCCCTTCACCATGGGACTGGCACTAAGCTAAGAGGAGGTAATGTTAACCCTCAGCACAATAAGAAAGAGAAAAAAAGTAAAAAAGCGCAAGTCAGGACCTAAAAGAGGTGGCCCAGGAGGAAATCAGACAAAACAAAAAAGACAGGAAGGAAAATAACTAAAAGAGCAAGGGCGGCCTCAAAAATCAAGTCAAAGGCAAAAGTGCATTTTAAATATAAGACACCTCTGAAACTGTTGTAAAAGAGTGACAGGCTCCCTCCTGTGAGAATTGTAAAGGTAGATAGGCGATTCGAAGGAAGCTAGAAAGATATGAGGGCCATGTAAAAAGGGGATGAACGCCCAAGGGAAAGAGGGTTTTGTATATAAAGTTCAAAAAGTGAATAAAAGCTCATTCTTGGCGTGTGGCAGAAAACTTCTTCTTCTTCTTCTCTTCTCTTGCCTTCTTGTGTGTGCTTGAGTGAGGGAGTGAGGGTGCGTGAAAGAGTGAGGGAGTGAGTATGTGAGAGCAAGAGATCGAGGAGAAGAAGCTCCCCATCTCCTCTCTTCATCCTCTCTTCTCTTCTCTTCTCTTCTCTTCTCTCATCTCACGCAGCTATGGAGGATGGAGCTTGACGGAGAGGGATTGAGGTTGCTCCAACTTGCATCGAGGATCGTGGAGCTACCGGTGTGCACGAGAGAGGAGGGTACTTGAACGGGCATCAAGGTAAGCTCACTACACCCCATAGGTAGGGAGAGCGTGTCGGCTCTGTGAGAGGTAGCCATGGCCGCTCGGCTTGAAATTCTTGACCAATAAGTAGTCCCTAGGTCTCAGGGATTGAGCGAGAGAGCTTCCTTCATCCACCATATCTCTGAATCGAGCCATCTGATCTGGAGATAAACATGTGAAGATCTCTTGTAGCTCCTTGTCCCTCATCCCTCGACTCATCGTGCTATCCAAATATCCACAAAGGTCACATGCACAAACAAAAATTAATGTTAGCATAATCAATATAAAGATTCAAGGAAAGTATGGTAATATAACTCTTAAAAAAATGATATTACTTAAAATGCATATTCTAGAGTACCCTTATAAGCAATTCATCAACAAATTGAGTAGGTGGATGCTACAAGTATGACGTAGCCTATGGTCCCATGTCAATATCCTGACACAACTCCGCATACACTAGATGGTTGATAAAAAGATCTCCACAAAAGGATGAGTCCACCTCATTCTCAAAGAATTCTTGGCCTCGTGTCTTTCCATCATCATTACCCGGTTCTGCCTCCTCTACATGCTCCAAGCTTTGGGCGACCTCCACCCCTTGCAATATTGACCTCTCTATATGCATATTGTCCTCATCTACACTGGGAACATTGCTTTCATCATATACTCTCACACTTCGGAGAGCTAAAGACACAACATACCACCGTCGAGATTGTTGGGGGTTTGGATAGAAAATTACATATTAAAAATCACATACAAGAGAGATTTAACATTTGTGACATATACCATGTCGTAATAAAATTTTAAAAAACATGAGTTCATGCACTTGTTCACAATGGACCAGCAAGACAAATGTGTCATGCAAAACCATCCATCTTTTTTCAGAATCTATTTCAAGAAATCCAGATAGATCTCATCAAACAATTGCCTCGACTCCTTCTAGTACCACTTTGAACCACTGCACATTGAATAGGATCATGGAGAAACTACGGTAATCCACAATGATAATACTTTGCAAGTTCCTAAAATACTCCATCTCATCTATAACAGTGTTTGAATCCGTGGCTCACCGTCGACTCTCTTGATCAAACTTTGCCATGACACCACAATCCGTTGTGGAGTGCATTTTGTCGATACGCTCCACTTGAAAATATTGTCTGCGCAACCACGCCGCACTGTATATTTTGTACTGTACATTGAAACGATTAAATAGTTGTCACATATAAAATCTAGATATGGCAATTTATAAAACATGTGGTCACCTTTGGACTACATCCCCTCAAGAATTCTCACTCATCAGTAGAGACCTCCACCCCTTCGCAAGAGACTACGATCAAAGCTCCATGTAACCATCACATAAACATAAACTACAGCATCTTCTCCATGCCCTCGAGATATCAAATTGGTCAATGGCATGTACTACGTTGAAATTCAAATCACGCTTCTTCTCGATCTTTCCTAGCTTGCTCGTACCTAGCAAGCCACATCTCCATGGAGGCATGGTGCAACATACAAAAACAATTCAATTTCTCCTCCATTGCAACATCCATCATTTTTTTACCCCATTTCCAACCACCACATCTCTTTGTTTCTCTCCACCCCCTTATGTTTTCTCACTGATTCTCCTCTCTCCCTCCCTCTCTATCTCTCTCTTTCCCCATTTCTTTGTTATCTTTCATGTTTATTCTCTCTCTCTCTCATTCTCTCTTCCTTTTCTTCTCCCTCTCTAATTTCCTATCTTTATTTATCTCTCTCTTTCTTTGTTGCCCCTCTATTTGTTTCTCTTCACCCCCTTATTCTCTCTCTCTCTCTCTCTCTCTCTCTCTCTCTCTCTCTCTCTCTCTTTCTCTCTCTCTCTCTCCATTTCTTTGTTATCTTTCATATTTATTCTCTCTCTCTCGTTCTCTCTTTCTTTTCCTTTCTTCTTCTTCCTCTCTTATTTCCTATCGTTCTCCCTCAATGCACCTCATTCTCAAGAAAAACCCTCTCATTGTTTCTCTCCACCCCCTAGAGTTTTCTCACTCATTCTCCTCTCTCTCTCTCCCTCTTTCTCTCTTTCTTTGTTATCTTTATGTTTATTCTCTCTCTCATTCTCTCTTCCTTTTTCTTTCTTCTTCTCCCTCTCTCATTTCCTATTTCATTTCCTCTCTTTCTCCCTCAATGCGCATCATTCTTAACAAAAATAAATAAAAAAAGAAGAAGAAAGAACCAGAACAAATCCTCTCTTTGATTTTCTCTACCCCCTCGTGCTTTTCATTCATTCACCTCTCTCTCTCTCTCTCTCTCTCTCTCTCTCTCTCTCTCTCTCTCTCTCTCTCTCTCTCTCTCTCTCTCTCTCTCTCTCTCTCTCTCTCTCTCTCTCTCTCTCTCTCTCTCTCTCTCTCTCTCTCTCTCTCTCTCTCTCTCTCTCTTATTTCCTCTCTTTCTCTCTCAATGCACCTCATTATCAACAAAAACAAACAAAATAAAAAGAGAAATAACAAGAACAAACCAAGAGGGAGCAATGTACTCACCGCAAAGGCCCGAGGATGGATTCTTTGTCTCCTTTTCGCGATGGCTCCTCTTCACCCTTCATGCACTTTCTCCTCTTCTTCGTGAACACCAGCGGCGGCGGCAGTGAGAAGCTCTCCTTCTCTCTCTTTCTGTCCCTCTTCCTCCCAAATGCACGATCTATTTCGCTTTTTCTTTCACTCTTTGCGGCAAAATGTCGTGCTCGGGTTTCTACCGATTTTTTTTGTATGAGTATCGTCACTAGCGATACCGCTAATATGCGACACAACTTCCCGTTGCTATTCCCCTATATCCTTGTAGTGAAACAACCTACTCACGCATCCCCACACTTATAGTATGGCATACACACATATAAAATACAAAGAGTAGGGTTAGAAACACTTAGTCCTTTTAGTAGTTATTGTTGATGAGTGAGGTATCAAAGTCATCTATAAGAGATCCCACAACTCGTCAAAGTACACTATTGAGACATGTAGGGTTCAAGGCCTAACCACAAGGGTTTAGGATAGAAGGGATGCAAAGGATAGGGAGAGAAAGAATAAAAAGAAAGGCAATTTATAAATTACCAGAGCCCAAATATACCAATTGGAGCCAAATCAGAGCCGTTTGATTGATATATTATACAATAGGTCAAAGACTTATGCATACACTGCAAGTAATAGTACATACCCTTATGATAGGATGATTGTCTTGACCCTTCGAGTTAATAGCTCAAAAAATACTGTGGTATAGATGAAATCCCTACTGTACATAAACCTCTATAACAGGCAAAAGCATCAAATCTCAAACCCTATCAATAATGGATATCATCAAACCCTAAGGACAACAATTACTATTCTCGTAACCCACACTGGAATAATGCTTTACCCCCATGTTTGTTCTATATCAATATCTAGTCCTTTTCTCACATTATCTATTGATGTTTCATAATCCAAATAAGTTGATTCTTTAATAGATGTATGGGAGTGAGCAAGAATTTCCATAAGTCTCATAAAGAAAGGCAAATGTAGAATAGAATAGTTCAAAAGGATAGAGGCAAGTTCAAAATTTCTTTAATTCCAATAAATCATGACTATCGTCAAGTTGAGGGTTCGTGTGTGCATTATGGAACTACCCTAACAACTTACTGGATGCAACTTGATTCTACTCTAACTTTCTCCTCCAAACTCAAAATAATATAGACATTCATGTACTCAAATCAATCAAAATAAACCTATCTCTAAGATAGTGCAAGCAGAATTATGAAAAATGTCTCGAAACAGTCAAAAAAGCCCATTTTCATAAAATGCATTACTTTTTTTAATTTTTAGGCTTAGATAACTTATAGCACTCGAGCTAAGTCTTTGCATATATTTTCAACCACCCAAAAT
This sequence comes from Lygodium microphyllum, assembly GCF_053477565.2. Taxonomy (NCBI): domain Eukaryota; kingdom Viridiplantae; phylum Streptophyta; class Polypodiopsida; order Schizaeales; family Lygodiaceae; genus Lygodium; species Lygodium microphyllum. The sequence continues at coordinate 41,288,441 of NC_141139.1, read as the reverse complement.
TCCCATTAAGTTACTAGAACTTAATAATGGGTATTCAAGATATTTTGAAGATTAGTTATAAACCTAAAAAATCATGTTTGCATCCTAAATAAATCTCCCATAAGATGTATTCTCATGTCATGTAGGTAGTGCATTAAACTCTGGTAGGTACAGATAATCATCCACTTTTAGCTTAGACCAAAATTCTCTTGACACCCACCCCCTCTGAACTTGCACAACCTCCAAAGGTGCCACAAAATGCAACCACCTGGGTCAAAAGGCCATATACTCATCTCCCAAAGTATCATGCATAGAAACATATCGGTGCCTTCAAGATCAAAAATCTAATTTATTCCATCCATAAAAACATGTAGCCAATGAAATTGTTACCTCCTAGATCATATGGCATCAAAAGGTCAAGTCCAAATAGCATGTATCCACTTGCATTCTTCCCCACGAGAAATCCATAGGCCCTCCTAGATCAAATGGTAGACCTTCAAATAGCTCAAACCTTGTAGATCTTCCTGGACCATAAGATACCTTCAAATATTCCACCATCCCTTTTTCAAGCTATTCAAACTCTTGTAATCCACACATAAGTATGCATACTAGCCCTTGGTCTAGCATCCATGTCTATATATCTTAGCACATCTATAAAAACACATGTGGAATAGCATTATTCCCTTTAGCTTTGCAATCTGCAATGAATTCCATAGCATATAGCTCCATGTTTGATTCAGGGAAGACACTTGGGAAAGTATCTTTTGCTTACACAAGAATAAGTGGAGATGTCATATCAATGTCTTTTTAGCACTCTTCTTTAACGTATGTTTATTCTGCATATACATAACTTCAATTAAAGTATCACCTACATTCTTTGTCAAAGCAATCTCAGAGACCATATCTGCATCACCAAACAAAGCATACACATCTTGTATACCCATAGACAATGTGTCAATTCTCAACCAAAGCATATAGTTCTTCTACATCCTAAGTCATTATAACATCTGCATGTCCAATCGGAGTCTCATCAATATACACATCATTGCCTCTTATGCATCATTAAGTAAAGCATGTATATCCTGCTCACCTTTGGATACTACATCATCCTTTGCCACGCTATCAGTAATACCCTTTGTCAAGTCAACATCTTCAAGCAAAGCATTATCTTTGATCATCGGTACCTTATAGCACTTGCCAAATCAGCCCTAGAAACCTTCCCTTTTTGTACAAAATCCAAGGCCATGTCCAAATTTTAGCATTAGTATTATCCATGTATTTTCCAAGAGATTTCTCAATCTATAAACTATACATGACAACATCTATGGTGGCTATAAATGGATTTCTTGCTGCTAACCTCAAGATGCTTTTGCATACCACCTTCGCAAAAGTTTAGCTAGAGAGGAAAACTTTTTTCTCTTGAATGAACCTTACCATCCTTCCAAAACATCCACTTTCTAGCTTGCACATCATGATAAGGCGCACAATTCCACCTCTTATGCTAAGGGCATACAAACTTCTCTTTAGTTTTAGGATTTCTACTTGGCCCCCACCTTTTCATCCAACTTTGTAACATTTAGTTGTAGATCACACATTTCCTTCTCTATCTCATCCAAAGCATCTTCTTTCACTATTGGAATAGTAGGTATAACCATACTTTTAGAAGGTTTCACTAGAGATTATTTGCTAGAGGCGACAAGCATAGCCCCTACATTCTGTCTTGATTTTGTTGTTTTTCTCTTAACAATCCTATTAATAGCATTTATTATATGTGACCAATCATTTTTCAGCCATATCTCTATTGTATCATCTTCCAAATAGGTGCCTCAACCTTTCTTGCAAGGCAAGATCTCCAACTTTCAAAAACAATTAAACCTTCTAACTTTCGAGAGCATGCTGCTCAACAACAACCAACTATACATACATGTTCTCAATTTTTTGTAGTAACATAGTGGTGGATGCAAGACTCTTATTAGGTTTTTCTACCTAGTCCATAAATATCATGTGTGTAACCAAACCAATATCTTCCAAGAAAAACTCCTCTCTCGGAGCTTTTTTAAACTCTGTACAATCTGAATCTTATTCTATATGAGGTTGAAATCTGCTCTTTCAATGCCTACAAGCCATGACTCCATGCATATTGTGTGATCTCAAAAAAATCCATTTTTGATACATATGACTGCAAATAAGCGATACATTATGCCCATTAAACCACTTCATCTCATACTCAACTACCTGCAAAGCATTTACGGCTACAAACACACACTTATTTGCATCTAACCATTGTTGTTGCCACTGCTACTATTATAGCAATAGCATCTACCTCATATTGTCACTAGTCCTTGCAATAGAACCAGAACCTAATGAATCTGCCATGTCTGTAATCCTCATATTAGTTCAGGGCATGTAGGGTTGAAAGCCTAATCACAAGGTTTAGGACAAAAGAGATACAAAGAATAAGAAGAGAAACAATAAAAAGAAAGACAAGTTATAAATTACTAGAGCCCAAACATATCAATTGAAGCCAAATGAAAGCCTTTTGATTGATATCTTATACAATAGGTCAAAGATCAATGCATACACTACAAGTAACAGTAGAAACCCTTATGATGGGACTATTTTCCAAACCCTTTGGGTCAATAGCTCAAAAACTGTCCTAGCATATATCAAATCCTTGTTGTACATAAGCCTCTATAACACACAAAAGCATCGAATCTTAAACCTTATCAACAATGGAATATCATCAAACCCTGAGGATAGCAATCATGTCTTAAGCTTGGCTGCAACTTGATTATGCTCTAACTTTCTCCTTCAAACTTATAATATGGACATTCAGGTTCTCAAATCGATTGAGACAAATGTCATCTCCAATTCAATGTAGGAAAAATTACAAATCGTCCAAGGAGGTAATGTTGATATTGGAGAGACTGTCGTTTAGTTGGCGACAAAGAATTCAGCACTCACCCTTGTCACACACCCATTAGAAGTTAACAAGATTTAGGGATTTAGAGGGAGTATGTCATTGTGCATAATAGATGGGGCATCAGTGTACCTATTGAGAAATGACAAATGATGTATACTCCATGAAGAGATACCCTGAATCCCATATGCATAGTGAGGAGAGTGGAACAACCCAACTTCTATAAAGCATTGTACTTGACTATCACTTTCATAATTATGAATACAATATCATGATGTTTTCCTCTTTCAATTAGTGTCATTGTCAGTCCAATACACAAGATTGTCTTTATGAATCCAAGCTTCCATCTTGAAACCTAACTCACTTATGTAACAGTTGTCTACTCATTGTCCATGTCAACATGAATTTAGTATTCATTTTCCAACCTCCATAGCTCCTGCCATGCTCTACATCCAACATTATAACACGGTATCATAGCTCAACTGAGCATGGTTAGCTCCTCACTCTGCTTCTCTAGCTGCCTTTCACTTCTGCCTAGCTTGATATCAACTCCAGTCTTCATTTCCTACTCCAGCTTCACCTTCACCTTCACTGGAGCTTTCATGGCTGCCATGGATAGTAGTACCTTGTCTACTTGCAACACCTAGATCTCTCTCTACACTTAATATCTCCACATGATTTCTTCTAGAGATCTTTTCCTCTTTGCCTTTTCTCAAGGCACACCATCCTATTACTTCACACGTTGACATTGCGTACTACAAAAGCCGGTATTGTTGAAATTCTTCCTCATTGTCCTGAACTACACCCCTACTAGTCATATGGCTACCATCATCTCCACGTTGTGCGATCTATGCTAGCACCATAGGGCTTTGGTAGCCCCCCAAGTGGTCTAACCTCACCCAAGAGGGTTCCCCAAAATACTCTCTTTGTTCATCACAATCTGAGAAACCCTAATTGTCATCTGTGTGGGCAGCCATAGCCATTAACCTTCGAGGTCATACAACCTTTCATTTTCTTTCTCTTCTTAGTCCACTTAAAACTCTAACACTCTGGTCTTACTAAGCGCTTAATTTCTAACAAAGCATCACACTAAATTAGCAAGCAATAAGAAGATCAAGCATCAACATCCGACATTGAGCTCCAAGATAGTATCTTTTTAATACTCATGCAGTATTGTTAAATACTAATCATCTTGTGTCTCTTGACATATTGAAATACAACTTTTTTGTTGGCTAATTTGCTATTGATCAAAAATGGCAAAGCTCAAACAAATAGCAAAGCTCAATGGAGAAGGCTTCCATGCCTGGAAGGAAAAGACCATGTACCACCTCATGAGGAAAGACCTATGGGATCTCTTTGAAGATAATGAAGATGATGCAAATGGTGGGAAAGAAGATTCAGAAAGAGGGATCCTTGCAGTAGCTCCACCAAAAACCAAAGAATGGAAGAAGATGAATAACAAGGCACTAGGCATCATTGTCTAGGGACTAAGTGATGATGTGCTACATCATATCTTTGGCATTAGAGATGCTAGAACTACTTGGGAAGAACTTGACAGGATCTTTGGTATCCAAGCAAAGAATTCAAAGGTAAAATTACTCATGTAGTTTTATAAACTGGATATAAAGATAGTGCCTCCCTGACCATACACATTAACAAGTTCAAGAGCCTAAAACCCCAGCTTTCAACTCTTAAGAAGAATATTGATGTAGATGAAGCAATAGCCATACTGCTTGCAATTGTAAATAAGGATCCATATGAGAACCTTGTGTCCACCCTAAGTAATGTTGCAAGTCTCTCACTTTAAGATATTGAGCACTCACTACTTGATGGAGAAAGCAAAGTTAAAAGCAAGGATGCAAAGGAACACACCACCAAAAATAGTCTCTTGTACACTAAGGGCACTTATGGAGCAAGAGGCCATGGTTAAGGACTCAGCACCAACAATAACAAGGATCAGATTATATGTCATTACTATGGCAGATTGTACAGCCAATGAATGTTTCCACAAGAAAAGGGCACAACATATGCAGAATGATCACCACCAGAACCAGTTCATGAAAGAAAAAGAAGAAGAAGAAGAAGAAGAAGAAGAAGAAGAAGATGCTTTTGCTACCATCAACAACTCTGACGGATTGTTCTAAAGAATTTTCAGTGTATCTTTCATATGTTTTAAACCCTTGCCAAAGATGTAAAGTTTCAAGATTTAACTTGACTAGGCTACCTATGAGCTAGTGTCCCGAGCTAGGTCACCATGTAGGGGGGCAAAAGCCAGCAAGTGTAGGGACTCATCATTTGAGGGGGGTGTTGAGAAATGACAAATGATGTATGCTCCAGGAAGAGATGTCCTGAATTCCATATGCATAGTGAGAGCAACCCAACTTCTATAAAGCATCGTACTTAACTATCACTTTCATAATGATGAATACAATATCATGATGCTTTCCTCTTTCAGTTAGTGTCTTTGTCAGTCCAATACACAAGATTGTCTTTATGAGTCCAAGCTTCCATCTTGGAACCTAATTCACTTGTATAATAGTTGTCTACTCATTGTCCATGTCAACATGAATGTAGTCTTCATCTTCCAACCTCCATAGCTCCTGCCATGCTCGACATCCAAAATTTTAATAGTACCATCCCAACCTGACTAGCATAGGTGTAAGATTAAAGACCACGAAGTCTTATAGTGCAGTGCATAGAATAGCAATGTTGTGTCATGTGGTGTTTACAAAGGTCCATTCTATATGTGCACAAGGAAATGAGAACATACTTATCACCTTTGGTTGTAACATCCTTCAATCCTTACATGTCAATTGTTGGAATAGAAGATTAGTCACAATCATCTCCCTAGTCTCAACTCTATTAATAGACATAGGAGGACAACCCATTTTCTAATAGCCTTTGATTTATTCATCACTACTAGTTATGCAAATTTTGTATGCCTTGTGTATAATTAATAATGCAATCATGCATCGCACCATGTGCTAGCATATGATGCAAGAAACAAAAGGCTAGGGAGCCTTATGGTGATCTATATAGAATAAATTGTGCTTTTTGCATTGAGAACCCAACCCATGTATGCAACACTCTAGTTTACATAGCTCATCTCTCATTTGAATGGAATGGAAAGGATATTCACTTGCCCCACCCTCTGTCTCACTCTCGTTTCCCATTCTATTAGGATGAAAGCTCACATTACTCAATAGTTGCCCATGAAGATTGGCTTGTCAATGATGTTAAATAGTGTCTACCGATGAAGAGGTGTACCTAGGGAGGTATCCAATAGGTCAAGAACTTATGTGGTGCATATAAGAATTTCATGTATGATGGTAGGGGTCAAATATACTATGGAGCTATAGGACATAACACACCACGGTTACTTCAAAACTACATCCTAGAAGTATCAACCAATGATTCAATTGGTATAGACTATGGGGTATCACCACCTTTTCCACAACCAGCTTCCCACCCAAGGTTTTTGCCCCCTTCTCTTAGAGCAAGGCCTATTATGATAAGTTTTTTTTTTTCTTTTCTCTTATAACAATTTGTTTTTTTCTTTCTTTCATTTTTTCTAGCACCATTTAAAGAATGGATCAAGCACAAGACATGTTGGGCCATGCTATGAAATGGTGGAAAGAGATTACTATTGAGTTGGGAAGACTACTACAATATTAATGTCAATAGCAATGTATTCTTCCAATTCACATAGGAGATTAAGAGGAAGCATATAGATAATATGTTTTAAAATGCAATCAATGATTTCAAACAGGATGATGACATCGAGTCTCAAAAGGCATGCAAATTAGCAATATAGGGACTTCTCTATAAGTACAACATGACATCCTTTTTTAAAAGCATGTTTACAATGCTTTCTCATTTTTTTAATTTTTGTAAGTAGTTGGACCATGTATGGCAAACTCATGTAGGGCAATTGGAAAAGGGGGTGCTACAAATTTTTCTAGGGGAATGCAAGGACTTGGTAGAATTGGAGAAGGGGCAATGCATATACAAGGATTACTAGATTAAGTGATAGTGGACGAGGAGGTGTATAGGAGACACCCTATCTTCCTTGACTATCCTAAGGAGAATTCTTATCTAATGAGAAGGTCTTATATTTAAAATACTCAAGGAAAATATAAGTGCAAGAGACACGAGTATCCAAAGCCACATAAGTATTCATACTTGGATTTCACATGTATTCTTTAGAATATGTCACACTTGTATATCCCCTTCTTTGCAACTTGTCATAGCAAAGTGAGACCAACAATGTAGTTATGAAAAAAGAGAAAGAGAAAGGCAAGAAAACACACGATATTGACCAAGAAGGGGAGAGTGAAAATTGCTATATATCACCAATCAATCTAGTTTCTCCTATCATCAAAGGTTTGATATATTACAAGTGATAGTCATTAATTTCATCCACTACGATGGAAATATGATTCCAACCATGTCTTGGAGCAACGATTGTGTAAGACCTACAAAATCCAAAAGCAAGAGATGTAGACATGCCAAAAACATGCACAATGGAGAAGGTGGGGAGCAACATAGGGTGACTAAGACCACCATACTTCCACCAACACAAGAAACGTGGCGAGAGAGTAGTAGAGGTATTAGTGGAGGTGTTGGAAGGGGTCAAGCAACACAAATTGTTCAAGATTGATGAAAAAATACAAATAGTGCATGAGACATCGTAATGGTTCATCTACCTAACAAGAATGTCATGGATGGATTTGGGGGATCAAATTCCATCATGGAATTCCCACATTGAGATGACATCGATAGATGTGACACATCTAGCCAATCACTTATTGGACATTGGGCTCTTGCAGAGAACTGACAAAAAAAAATTGAGTTGGGGTAAAGATATTGGGCCTTGCACATGGCATAAGTGATTCACAATGAGATGGTTGTATGCATTGTTAGAGATAAAGAGGTATGTGGTGTCAATTTGCAATATGAGGACTGACAAAAAAATTTTGAGTTGGGCTAAAGATATTGGGCCTTGCACATGACATAAGTGATTCACAATGAGATGGTTGTATGCATTGTTAGAGATAAAGAGGTATGTGTTGTCAATTTGCAATATGGTCATTTTTCGGTTGCATGCAATAATGTTAAACCTAGTCACTCAATTTTTCGACTACATTAGTTAATACTAATGTTTGTATTTAAAATGCAACCACATGTGATGCAAATACTAGCATACATGCATACATATGTCAACTATAAAAGAAGTGTCCCTTCAAAATTTATAAGAGATCGTATAATAATGGATGACTAGATGCAAGATATGACAAGAGTTCCCATGAGAGATTATATGAGATCCTTTGTTTTCAAACCAATGGAGACATGATTTTTCTCTTTTAATGTGTTGTTAGCACCTTAGTATCAATATTGTGTGTTGTAGTAGATGATATGCAACGTGGCATGGCTTTTTAGAGGTGAAGCTTGCATACATGCATAAGAGAAGGAGACACAATATTGGATTGCAATGTGGATTGGGATAACCTTACATCAATAGCACTAGATTTTCAAAGATAAAACATGCATTTGTACTGCTCTGCTAAAGAGGGGAGATTTTTTAGAGCAAAGATGACATCAGTAACTATACCTCTATAATAACAAAAGCTAATGGATCTCTCTTTTTTCCATAGAAGACATACATATTCTCATATTTTCTAGTGTTCATGTGCAACTATGCTCAACCAAGAAGCTCATTATATTCGATCTAAATAGGGTGCTTCTACATAAATGATTCAAGTAAAAGGGGTCATTACTAGTCAAACCCTTAGAGATAGGTGGATATTGGGTCATCTTAAACCCAAGACTTGCAAAGCTGCTAGCAAAAACACACACATTGTTTGATATTGCCATATGGAGCTCAATTAACTGGGAGAACTTGAGCGAGCTACTCTAAGTCATACGAGGTGATTATATAAAGCAAATCGTGTGAGCACCACAATTTTTATTTCAATATGGTTAAGGTAGGTGTATGATAGGTTCTAAAACTTGATATTCAAGAAAGACTCATGCTAAGTCACACTTCCTAAAATGTTTCAATGACATTAAATGGCCACATTTAGCCCTATAATGATAGTATTTGTGGATGATAACATAGAAAAGATACAAAGTAACATGATTAGCTCCTTTATATGTCAACCTATATTTGAGGAAAATCCCATAGATACTGTCCTCTTGGAACATATGCTTCTTTATCTAATCGAGTTAGCTAGTTTTCATGAGGGAGTCCAAGAGTTTGTTAGAGACTAACCATTTTATTCTCCAATAATGGAATTGGATTGAAATTTAACATTTGCATAAATCAATTCGTTTACTTTAAACATTGTAGTTTTCAACTTGTAAAATATATTCATGCAATGTAGTATGAAATACATCTACGTTTTGAAATATGCATAAAATGTTTGATTGCTAAAGTTTAGAGTGTAATAGTGTGCATTCTTGGAATGAATATTTAATCCATGTAATGAAGCTATATTTTAAGTGATTCTAAATAAATTGCAAAGATCCATTGCCAATGGTGTATGAGTTCAATCTGTATTTAAACCTAATGGTGTATGAGTTCAATCTGTATTCTAAATAAATTGCAAAGATCCATTGCCAATGGTGTATGAGTTCAATCTGTCTTTAAACCTAATGGTGTATGAGTTCGATCTGTATTCTAAATAAATTGCAAAGATCCATTACCAATGGTGTATGAGTTCAATCTGTATTTAAACCTAATTAGAGAGAGAGAGACAAAGATGTATATTGGTGTGCATGTGATTTCATTATATCTACACAATTGAACTATTGCTACATCAAGATATAATCATATGAAATGTGCACACAAGTCATCTTGTAGTGAGGTTGAAAAATTTGAGAGAGAGAGAGAGAGAGAGAGGAAAAGAGAGAGAAATAGAGAAATTAAAGGGGGAATGTTGGGAGAGAGGGAGAAAGAGAGAACAAGACAATACAAGAATTGGAGAGAGAAGGTTGCAAGATAGAAAGAGAGGTGTTGGGACTATGGATCCCCATGAGAGAAAGAGAGGGGGGAGGGGAGGGAGAAAATAGAAGGAGAGTTGGTGAGTGAGACAATTGCGGGGTGGAGAAAGAGACCTATGGGTATTGGTGGTGCTTGATATATGCTCACAATAAAAAGTGGAAAAAGTGGACTACATGGAACAAAAATTGGAGGTTGCCAAAAAAAGCTCCCTACTTATACACACTCCCTTCTTGTTCTTGTTCTTCTCTCTCTCTCTCTCTCTCTCTCTCTCTCTCTCTCTCTCTCTCTCTCTCTCTCTCTCTCTCTCTCTCTCTCTCTCTCTCTCTCTCTCTCTCTCTCTCTCTCTCTCTCTCTCTCTCTCTCTCTCTCTCTCTCTCTCTCTCTCTCTCTCTCTCTCTCTCTCTCTCTCTCTCTCTCTCTCTCTCTCATATACTTATGTGAGTACAAGCATGTATGCATATGTGCATGCATGTGTGTATATGTTGCACATATGTATGCATGCATAGACATGTATGTGTACATGTATATTGGTGTGTGTTTTCACAATATATGTATATTTATGGATGTTTTTAGAATATGTACACATGTTCAACCATTAAAATAGCTTTCTCTAAGGGAAAATTCATCTCTTATAGTGCATGTGCATTTGTAGGTATTTTTACACATTGATCGCACATGTTCAAACATTGAAATATATAATTTCATCTCATCTCATATGCTCAATTAGAAAAGAAATTCATCTCTCTCTCTAAAAAGAGGGAGAGAGGGTGAAACAAAGACACCTTTTTTGCTTTACATCATCATATTCAAAAGAAATCCCTCTTTATATCTTGAATAACAAACCTTTCTATAGGAAAATGAGAGAGAGAGGTTTGGGGGGGGGGGGGGGGGGGGAGGGGGGGGTCCGTATAACTTTTCAAAGTCTATCTTTGCTTTTCATTACTATATCACCCTTTTAAAAACCCCTCTTTATTTCTTGCATGCTAAAACTCTCTTCCTTATGCCACATAGGCTTGAGAACTTTTTGGTTTGTTGGAGAATCCTAAGGCAAAGCTTTGAATAATATATAGAATAAATACTATATTTAACACACACACACACACACACTCTCTCTCTCTCTCTCTCTCTCTCTCTCTCTCTCTCTCTCTCTCTCTCTCTCTCTATGTGTTTGTGTCTTTGTGTATCTCTCACACACAATAAAAAACAAAAGTAGTTCTTGCCCTCATTGATAGGCAATCACAAGAGCCTTAGTACTATAAGGAGAAGTATACAACACATACACACTCGCTCACTCACACACACACACACACACACACTCTCTCTCTCTCTCTCTCTCTCTCTCTCTCTCTCTCTCTCTCTCTCTCTCTCTCTCTCTCTCTCTCTCTCTCTCTCTCTCTCTCTCTCTCTCTCTCTCTCTCACATAATCAAGTGGCTACCCTAGTGGTAAGCCAATTGTCTTATCAACCCACTCAAATCTCCCTTTTTTATTCTATACTAAATGACCATGTGGATATAAAAAATTGAACTCAAGAACATCTAGTCACCATGCATTCAACCTACACACATATGCATGCACTCTTATACATAGACACACTCATGAGAGAGAGAGAGATCCTACAATCATCTTACAAGGAGGATATCTTGGGAGAGAGAAAACTTGGTTTTGATGTGTGTGTGAGAGATCATTGATGTTTTGAGTATACATACATATATACATGCACATAGATATAAACGTGTGTGTGTGTGTGTGTGTGTGTGTGTGTGTGTGTGTGTGTGTGTGTGTGTGTGTGTGTGTGTGTGTGTGTGTGTGTGTGTGTGTGTGTGTGTGTGTGTGTGTGTGTGTGTGTGTGTGTGTGTGTGTGTGTGTGTGTGTGTGTGTGTGTGTGTGTGTGTGTGTGTGTGTGTGTGTGTGTGTGTGTGTGTGTGTGTGTGTGTGTGTGTGTGTGTGTGTGTGTGTGTGTGTGTGTGTGTGTGTGTGTGTGTGTGTGTGTGTGTGTGTGTGTGTTACATAGATATGTAGACATGTATATATGTATGCATTTATTTTTGTATAATTATTAGAGATAAAGATATTATAACTTTACAAATATATATGGTTGATTATATGCATAAGTGGAGTCATGAGTAAATCTCTAACTAGAGAGTGGCTATCTCTTGAATGACCACTCCTCAAAGAATAACACTCATCAAATAAGACAATCCCACTTCTTATAACAACAAAAGTTCAAATCCAATAGATGTGATTATGAATACTTGAAGCTACATTGAATATAAAAGTATAGTTTGTTAGACCTTAAATGAGATGCAAATGTTGTGACTTTTAATTGGTTAGAGAACAAATTTTTTCTAAAATTCCACACATTGTTGCTAGTACATTGATAAGCAAATAGAAGTTCATAATGGTGAAATCAATTCCATGCTTGGTTAGCCATTAGACATTAAATTACAAAATAAGGGAAAACCACTAGACATGCAATTGAAGGGATATCCTTTGAATTGGTATAGGTTGCCAACCTTCTAAGGCTACATGTATGACAACTTTTAAAGCTTTTTGGAGGTAGCACTTGATGGATTGTGCATCCATGTGCATGAAACCTTTTATTGGTTCTCATGGCCTTTTGTAGGACACAAGTAAAGTTTGAGTCTTAAGAAATGAGAACCTTGAGAGAAGTTATGTGGTATTGGTGGGTGACTACTAGTTATATGGTTGTGGGTGCCTATGACTTGGGCTTTACTCTAGAGAGCTATAAGGTTTATGGAAACTTAAGAGGATTCTAAACGAGCTTTTTATCATGGAAACTTTGTGAGATTTGATGCTAGATTTATGGCAATTGCTTCTTTAGGGGAGCCTCTTCTACTTGAATTCATATTAGTGTACCCTTTTCCTATCCTTAAATGAAGGTGTTCATGTACACATGTCTATGTGTGACATAGAGAAAAGATGAAGAATGAAGCATTTAAATTTGAAAAGAGAGACGATCTACATTGGGCCAAGGTGAGAGAATCTGGAAAAGGTGGAGATAGACACCCTTCACAAATGATAGACTAATGCATTATCAAACTTAATAAAAATTTAGAGTGGTTGGTCATGCTAATGATAATGTTCAAAATATCTTAATGAGGTGAAATTTGTAGTGTGGTTAGTTGTGTTGTGTACTCATGCTTGATGTTGAAAGGGCTTTATGACAAGCAATATGGCACCAAACCAACACTTTTCTTCATTATAATGATCTCTTCACATACCTTATTAACTAAATGGGGACTTAGTTGCTAATTTTTCTTTAATAATAATGCTAAGTTTGAGTAGAGTTTTCAATTTCTTATTTGGTGCCACTAGCACATAGAGTTAATGTTGAGTTTAATAAGAGTAAATTTCTAATATTTAACAAGGCATATAAGAATGGAATAGTTAGATCTTATAACAAGGACATCTTGCTTTAGGATTGATAGATGGATTGAGATATCACAAACTCACCTTAATGTTCAAATATTATTAGCAATCATTAGAGATAACATTATAGGCTATTATGAGTTTATATTGATGACTTTGTGGACACTTTGATTGATTGAATATCATGTTAGTAACTAGAAAGCTACTAAGCATTTTAAAAAAAAGTGTCTACACATAATATGAATTATGGTATAACTTCTTGGGTGGTCTATCTTAAATACATAAATATAGCCCGTAAGTTCATTGGGGAGTAGTTTAATTCAAAGTTTCAATGACTCTAACAAACTTTTTAAATACCCATAGTTTATGAAGAATAATATATTATGTTACCTATGGATACATTAAATATAAGAAGGAATGTTTTTTATATCACTCTAACATACGTGATGCAAAGGGTTTCTTGGTGGTGAACCCCTTCAAGTATGACTTTCAAACTTTAGTGGAAGGAAAAATATGTCTAAGAAAGAAAAATGTGGCATTCAATGAAATTCTAAATGGCAAGTCAAACTATTTGCAAAAGCTTATTTGACTTACAAGCTCCATTCCTCTCCTTGCCATGAAAATTTTTCATACCAAGTTGAAAACATACTCTCGAGTCTCAAGTTAATTATCGGTCCATTAAGCATGATTGGAAGGAATATACTAGCATAACAAGTTATTAAAATCAACCTCAAAAGAAAAATGTAAATGAGGGCATAAGTTAAACATCATGACCTTCTTAGCATCTAAAAACCTCATTTCTTTTATTACTCGATTGAAGGGGGCCATGGTGAGAGGAGGAATGGACTCAATCTCACCTCCTTGGGCAAACCCATTTTATTGAGATGGGAAATGAGTTAAAGGACCAACCAATGTATATCAAGTCACTCTTGTTCTAATTTTTTGACCCTCACTATCTACCTTTAAAAAGATATCACCTCTAAGTTTGAAGACCATATTAGACTTAGTACTCACTGAAAACTTAAACAAGATTGGGCATGGCTAGAGACTAGCAACTTGGTAGGCAAAGATCAAATGCACTCAATCCTTGAGAAGAGGCTAGTTTATTGATGCTATACTAAGAATAATGCTCCTAGCTTGTAGGCATTATATCAAAGCTCTGATTATCATGCCACAAGCTTATATGTTAATAAGCAAAATTTGTCATTCTGATTCTTTAGTAAAGAGATCCCACCTATAGCCTAAAACAATAGACTTGAAATGTTTCCTTTCAAAATGTGTTACCTTTTGTCCTAAATAGACCAAGTGCACCACAATTTCATAACAGAGTTTCTTCCCACCCCAAATGGTGCAAAGGGAATGAGGGAGAAACTTTAGAATAATTTTGCCAAGAGGGCTCATACATTGATGGAAACTTGGGAGTTTATGTGGATTTCAGCTAAGTCCACTATATTTGAGAGAATTTTCAATCATATCTAAATGTATTTTCAACTACATACCAAGGGAACAATATTTGACCAATCATTCTATTGACATTTCTCATTTTAAATTAGCAATATTATTTTTTTCACTCCTCCTATTAAGTTGAAGCCCCCCAAAAAAACTTTAAAAGAAAATTAAAGGGAGAAACTCTACTAATACTAGGGTGAATGGGCCATTCATGTAATATCATGTAATTTCAAGAGATACATCAAAGATAGACTTATCGTTAGACTTTTTCTAGTAATTTGAGATGCTGCATAGAAATTTAAACTACTCGTGAAAGGGGGCCAAAAGATTCACAATCAAGGTATTGAAATCTCTTTTATAAGACCATGAAAAGCAATCCTCTTTTTTTAAAAATAAATTAAAATGCAAAGGGGATAGCATGAGAATACAATAGGGAGGGAGAGAGCGGGTCATTGATGTGCTCATTAAATGCATTAAAAGGCAGTAAAACCCATCTACTACATTAACTATCCATGTTAAGAAGAGGCAACCACATGGCACAGTCCTTTCCCATGCAACCCCCACATGTGGTAAACACAACCACAAGGATAGTGGAGAAGCATAGGAGGTAAGCTCTTTCAGCTACTCACAATAACACTATCAACATGGAGGAAGTTGAGAGCCCATTGAGAGAGAGGTTTGATCAAAATCGCAAGCATTGTTAGCAAGGAGGAAATGATGCCAGGAGGCATATTCCATGGTGGATTCCGTGAGGTTTTACGGTGGATTCCGTAAACTTTGATGACCAGGGCTCATACACGAAGTGGATTCTTTGTGCGAGAAGTTGATGGGGACGCCTGTCCTTTTCGGGCGTTTCATTAATTTAGTGTGTACATGGGTGATTCCATAGCGGGTGATTCCGCAAAATGCATATTAAATTAATAAACGTTTATGAGTTTAGAGTGTGCACTCGTAATAAATTAAGGTTAGGATTTATTTCTAACCAGTTGATTTATTTATGTAGCTAAAGACTGCTAGGTATTCACTTTTGTCGGTTTAATTGTATTATTTTACTAACGATTGTGAATGCTTCAGTTGATGTGTAGAGATAGCAGCAATGGCGGAGGAAAGCATTGGAGTCTAGAGAGTATTCGATCTATGGATTATATTTTGATAGGCGCCACGCCTATATTTTGTCATGTCTATTGAGGCATCGATTATTTATTATTATTTTGTATGCGCCCATGCGCACTGATATGTTATTTCTATTTGGACATTGTATTGGGCGTGCCAGACTCTTTGGACACCGTCCATTAGCTTTATTTCTATTTTTGTAAAAGCAAACTCAAAAGCTAAAAGCTTGATATATTTTTGTAAATTGGGCTATTATTGAGCATGAAGAAGAAATATACATAAAATACATGCTTTGTGAAGTGCTCACACAAGGCATTGGGGGAGATTGAACCCAATTGGTCTCTTGCTCTTGTCGTTCATGCTTTTTACCTTGTAACTTGTGCAAAAAGTAGAGTTCATTGTTCTTGGGGACCTTCCGGGATTCACTACATGAGCATACAACGACCGATCTGCGCACTAGTGGTATCAGAGCGAAGCTGAGATCAAGAGCTTCCAATCACTACCCATCTCGTGCGAAGACGGAGCTCCTAGAACGATCGAGCTCTACGGTCAATCTCGTCGCGAACCGTTGATACAGGCAGACTTCTGGCGATCAAGAACCCCTGTTTCTGTCATTAGATCGCGAAGGACCGGGCTATACAGGTGGAGGACCACTCCTTCATCTCCATCATCAAGTCATGGGCAAACAGTGAGAAAACTCCATATCCAATCTCTTCAAAAGTTTAATACTAAAGCTTATAAGCTTTAAAGAAGCTTAATAGCTTCAAAATTTGTCATCGAGGTATCAGAAGACCTCCGTTTTTTTCGCGGCGCCTGAAAAAACGGCCCCCCTCTCCCCCACGAAATTCGCCGTTTACTGGTCAATCAAGCTTAGTCTTCCTTAGTCTTCTAAGCAAGTCAACTCTGTAAGTCACAATTACTCCAGGTCACACCACAGAGGTCAAGTTCTGTAAGTAAATTCTGATCAAGTTCTGCAAGTTCATTAAGTCGGCTAAGTTCTGCAAGTCTGCAAGTCTGCAAGTCACATAAGTCTACAAGTCTGCAAGTCACATAAGTCTGCAACTCTGCAAGTCAGACTAGTCAACTGGAGTCAGAACTGACTTGTGCTCAAAACTCCTAGAAGTACTATTCCTGCGCAGAAACTCCGAACTGCAAAGTTGTTCATTGAAAGGTACTCTACCCATACGCAGGTTTGCTGAAGCATTTTCAGCATATGAAGAATGAAAAATCGTAGATTTTCTGAAGATTGAGAAAGATATACCCCAAAACACATGAGCCTTGTATTCCCGAACTTGAGCTACGCTCATCCCGCTAACTTGATTTTGAGTGAGAAAGGTCTTTTGAGTTTTACAGGATGACAGAACCACATATGGATGATCTTATGGCTGAAGGCGACTTACCTGAACCTACGATGGAGCAAAAGCTGGACTTAATCATGATGCAATTGGAAGAAGAACGAAGGGCTAGACAAGCATTGCAAGCGCAACTGGCAAAATTACAAAGAGCGTCTACCGACAAAGAAGAACCTCAAGCTGAAGATCTGATTCGACATACCATCGACGCCACTCTTGAAGTTCAAACCATTCGCAAGGAATCAAAGATAAGTAAACGAAGTTTCAAATTCCGTACTTTCAATGGCATACGAGAAGGAAAGACTGTTCTAGCATTCATTAGTCGGTTTGATGACTATTTCCATGAGGAAACCTATGCAGAAAAAGATAAAATCAAGTGTGTTACTAATCATTTGGTAAACAGAGCATCACTTTGGTGGACTGTAGTACGCAAGAGCATAGAATGTCCTGCTACTTGGGAAGATTTCAAGAAGAAGTTCATGCAGAATTTCCTTCCACCACAATTTCATGAGAAAGCTATCAAGCAATGGGATCTACTCCAACAATGGGATCGTGAGCCTATACATCAGTATACAGAGCGTTTTTGGAATGCACTCCTCCAGCTACGCATGCTTGAAGACGTACCAGAGGTGACACATAAGCGAAAGTATATGTCTGGACTCCTTGGGCATTACTATGCTGAAGTTAACATGTTCAAGCATGCTACTCTTGAAGACGCCATTTCACTAGCTCACCACACTAAAGATAAGCTACGCGGTAGAGATAGAGGACCACAACAATTCCAAGCCAATGGTAATTATGGATCTAAACAATTCAATTCCAATTTTAGAAGATTTAATCCAGGTCGTTTCTCTCCATCATCTTTCCGCAAAAATTAGGCAAAACCACCTGCATTACCATCCAATGTAAATCAAAATCCTAAGCCTATTCCACAGCCAAATCCTAATGTACCTAGACTTCCCGCCATTGCAAACAATGTAACCAAAGCCAAGCCAATAGTATGCTATAAATGCCACTAGCCTGGACATCTAGCAGCAAATTGTCATTCAAAGAAGCCACCAGCTCATATCAACTACCTTGGAGCCATGGACGAAGACGAACATGAAGATATGCCTGATTTCACTGAAGATGAGGACGACACTACTACTACTTCCGATACTTTACCAGGTATACCACCAGCCTGGACATCTAGCACCAAATTGTCATTCAAAGAAGCCACCAGCTCATATCAACTACCTTGGAGCCATGGACGAAGACGAACATGAAGATATGCCTGATTTCACTGAAGATGAGGACGACACTACTACTACTTCCGATACTTTACCAGGTATGCCTACTCCACATTCTTTATTGACCATGAAATGTTTGGTGCATGGAAAGGAAAAGACTATTTTGCATGATGACGGTAGTACTCATGATTTTATTTCAGCAAAATTGGTAAAGGAATTGAAATTACAGACTATACCTACGCAATATCGCATAAAAACTGCATTTTTAGGCACTATGTATAATGGTACACAGGAAGTGCAAGACTTAGAGATTCAAATTGGTCAATACACTAAAAGAAGAAATTTCTTAGTTATTCCATTACAGTCGAGTGACATTATTTTAGGTATGCCTTGGCGACACCAGCATAACCCAAATATAGATTATTACACATACACAATGAATATTAATTTTCAAGGAAAATCTATTATCTTATATGGTATGCATGCATCTAATGTTTTTCCACTGCTTTCGCATACTCAAGCTAAACGTGCATTATGCAAGAGTAGTGAATCCTATCTCATTTGGGTGAATGAACTGTTTCTTGCATATTTTAAGGACTGTTTTGCAAAAGACCTACCACCAGGTTTACTTCCTTCATGTCCAAAAGACCATAAGATAGATTTGATCCCTGGCACACAACCACCTTGCAAAGCACCATATAGGCATAACCAGATAGAGCAAAAAGAAATCCAGAGTCAAGTTGAGGAATTACTAAATAGAGGATTGATTAGACCTAGCAGTTCTCCATTCGGTGCACCTGTACTGTTAGTCAAGAAAAAGAATAATACCTATCGTATATGCATTGACTATCGAGCTTTAAATAAGATCACTGTAAAGAATAGGTATCCTATTCCTAGAGTTGATGACCTTATGGACAAACTGCGAGGATCTACTATATTTAGTAAAATTGACCTTAAGTCCGGTTATCATCAGGTGAGGCTAGATAAGTCTGACATATTCAAGATTGCATTCATAACACAGTTTGGTCATTACGAATTTTTGGTCATGCCATTTGGATTGACTACTGCACCTGCTACCTTTAGTAGAATGATGAACCGTATCTTTTTGAAATATCAGTATTGTGTAATTGTCTTCTTTGATGATATTTTGGTGTTTAGTCAAAATGAGAAAGAACATTATGAGCATTTGTCATTGGTTTTTCAGTTATTGAAAGAAAATCAACTGTATGCAAATCCTGAAAAGAGTGAATTCTTTAAAGCGGAAATTGAGTATTTAGGTCATATTGTATTATCTGATGGAATTAAAGTTGATCTTAAGAAAATTGATGCAATATTGAATTGGCATGTACCTAAAAACGTGCATGAGTTACGCTCATTCCTTGGTCTTGCTAGTTTCTATAGGAAGTTTGTACGTAATTTTTCATTACTTGCTTTACCATTAACCAAACTTCTGAAGAAAGGAATTGTTTATCAATGGATAGAAAATCAACAGAAATCCTTTGACTTATTGAAACATGCATTAACCCATCCCCCTGTTCTACAGTTGCTTGACTTTAATAGACCATTCTTTCTAGTAGTAACCGATGCTAGTGGATCAGGAATAGGAGCCGTACTTATGCAAGACAATCATCCTATAGCATATTCTAGTTGTAAGCTGAAACCTTCTGAGCTGAAATATTCCACATATGACAAAGAACTATTAGCAATTGTACAAGCATTAAGACAGTGGAAACACTACTTAATGGGTTCAGAATTTATGATAAAGGCCGATCAACAAAGTATTAGACATTTACTTAGCCAACCCCAAATCTCTGACCGTCGTATCAAATGGGCTTCCTTTATTCAAAGTTTTCATACTATCATTCAATACCAACCTGGAAAAGAAAATATAGTGGCTGATGCATTGAGTAGAAGACCTGCCATTCATAATATTTCTGTCATATCTTTTGATTCTTTGATTGCTATGAAAGATACATATCACCAGGATATTACTTTTCATTCTGATTGGAATAAATTAGTTCAAAATAATTTCATTCCTATTGATTCATTGTCATATAATGATGGATTTATGTTTTATGAAAAGAGACTGTGTGTTACAATTCCATTCCGATCTTTTGTTTTGAATGAAATTCATTGTCCCCCATATCAAGGTCATAGAGGTATCATATCTACATTACGTATGTTAACTGAAGATTTTTATTGGCCGCATATGGATGCTGATGTATCTAACTTTGTTTCTGAATGTTTGATTTGTCAAAGAGTTAAGAGACATCATGGTAAATAGTATGGATTACTTATATCTTTGTCTATTCCATCTAAACCTTGGGAACAAATTTCTATGGATTTCATTACTGGTTTACCAAATACTAAATCTAACCATGATATGATTTGGACAGTTGTAGATAGATTTAGTAAACAAGCATATTTCATTCCATGTAAGAAAACTTTAACAGCATCACAAGCAGCACAATTGTTTTTTAAAACTGTTTTTACTAACCATGGATTGCCAAAAGTTATTATTTCAGATCTCCAAAAACTAATGGACAAACAGAAGCCACAAATAGCACCATTCTAGATCTTTTACGTGCATATACTATTTCTAAATCTCAGACATGGGACACTCATTTGCATTTATTACAATTTGCATATAACAATACACTGCACACATCTACAAAGAAAGCACCGTTTGAAGTAATTTATGGATATAGATTATCTACACCTGTTGCATCTTTGTCTAATAGAATTCAGAGTGCTGATGATATTGCTAGTATGCATAACAGTATTTTTGATGATGTTAAAGATATGATTGCTAAAGCCTAGCAATCATATACCAAACAAGCCAACAAGAAAAGACAAGCAATGAATTTCAATGTTGATGATGATGTTTGGCTGAGAATAGAAAAACGTAGACTGCAAAGTGTAGATAGACATCCAGTTATCAAATTAGCCCCTAGATTCTATGGACCATTTAGAATCATTCGTAAAAGTAATGACAATGCATTCAAGTTAGAATTACCATCTCATTGGAAAATTCACAATACATTTCACATTAGTTTATTGAGACCATTTAGAGGCCAATTACCGGTACACCATGTTTATGAAAACCCACCTTTATTAGAGGAAGAGACTGAAATACTTGAACCAGAAGCTATCATAGACACTGACTTTATGACCACTAGAACTGGCCGAAGGTATTCTAGATATCTAGTTAAATTTAAGAACCATCCTGTAGAAGAAGCACAATGGATGCACGCTAGAGACTTAAATGCTTTCCCCACTCTGTTAGCTCCACATTGAGCTAATAGCAATTGAGGTCAATTGCTATCCCACCCCAGGGGTATGATGCCAGGAGGCATATTCCACGGTGGATTCCATAAACTTTGATGACCGGGGCTAATACACAAAGTGGATTCTTTGTGCGAGAAGTTTATGGGGACGCATGTCCTTTTCGGGCGTTTCATTAATTTAGTGTGTACATGGGTGATTCCATAGCGGGTGATTCCGCAAAATGCATATTAAATTAATAAACGTTTATGAGTTTAGAGTGCGCACTCGTAATAAATTAAGGTTAGGATCTATTTCTAACCAGTTGATTTATTTATGTAGCTGAAGACTGCTAGGTATTCACTTTTTTCGGTTTAATTGTATTATTTTACTAACGATTGTGAATGCTTCAGTTGATGTGTAGAGATAGCAGCAGTGGCGGAGGAAAGCATTGGAGTCTAGCGAGTATTCGATCTATGGATTATATTTTGATAGGCGTCCGCCTATATTTTGTCATGTCTATTGAGGCATCGATTATTTATTATTATTTTGTATGCGCCCATGCGCACGGATATGTTATTTCTATTTGGACATTGCATTGGGTGTGCCAGACTCTTTGGGCACCGTCCATTAGCTTTATTTCTATTTTTGTAAAAGCAAACTCAAAAGCTAAAAGCTTGATATATTTTTGTAAATTGGGCTATTATTGAGCATGAAGAAGAAATATACATAAAATACATGCTTTGTGAAGCGTTCACACAAGGCATGGGGGGAGATTGAACCCAATTGGTCTCTTGCTCTTGTCGTTCATGATTTTTATCTTGTAACTTGTGCAAAAAGTAGAGTTCATTGTTCTTGGGGACCTTCCGGGATTCACTACGTGAGCATACAACGACCGATCTGCGCACCAGGAAATCTCATATTTAGAATATCAACAAAGTGTTCAAGGCCCAAGTCTCACTATCGATACAATAGATTAAACAACAATGTGTAGACTTCTCTAGTGTGAACTACATCCTCTGATCTCCCTGATTGGATGGATGGGGAGGTGGGTGCCCTTGTAGAGTCTCTCAAAAAGCTTCTTCATCTACCTACTCCATCTCATGGGTTTTGCATGTAGACAAAAGGGCATGCATCGAGATAGAAGTGCATTTAAGCTTTAGTGGAGTATTCGAAACAACTTGGTAGGCAAAAGTCTAGAATGGGTAGGCATAACACAAAGTTGACAAGGATGTGTCGAGTTGATGTTTCCTATTATGTGGCCCTTTCCCCTCATGACCCCACCCTAGTGTGGTTGATGCAAGACCTCAAAGACTATCTCAAGGCCAAGGAGAGACATAGAATCAATGGCCTAAAATTCCAACTCAAGGCTAAGTATGAGGATGAGAATGAAGCTAACCACCCTTCCTTTTTTCATGTCCTACAAGAAAAGAGGCAATGGGAAACTATTAAAGAGGTTTGAGATATGGATAAAGCCATCCATAAAGATGGCCTCTCAATGTCTAAATCTTTGAAAAGAGGCAATGGGAAACTATTAAAGAGGTTTGAGATATGGATAAAGCCATCCATAAAGATGGCCTCTCAATGTCTAAATCTTTTTTCAACTATCTACTTGCTCTTGTGGCGAAGGAAGAGGAGTCTATGGAAGGTTATGTGATGAGCCCTAAACACCCTTTTGACTCCCTGTGCTAATTGTATTATAGCTAATATTGTTGTCCTCTTGGCAAGACCTTTCTTGATGGAGAAACTAGAGTTTGTTATATCAAGAAAATGAAGATAGGTAAGACATTGGGCCCAAAAACATTACCAATTGAATTATACAATGAAATTTGTGGAAATTTGGGAATGTTGTGGGTAGGACATGTGTGACTTTGCCAAACATTTCTAAAGGGTGAGTTTGATACTTGAATAAGTGAATCATGGTCTAGTAAAACTCATTCCTAAGTCAAAAGACCATCTAGCCATATCTCAATACCATCCACTCACAATGGTGAATGTCTACAACAAATTGGTAGTTAAAGCCTTGGGTCTCAGATTGAAGTTATTGTTGGTAAGGTGATCCACAAGAATCATAATTGATTGATGCATGGCAAGTACATTCATGATGTAGTTTTGAATCTAATTTGTGTAATAGATCTAGCCCTTGAAAGAGACGGAAAGTTTGCCCTAATCAATATGGATATGGACAATGCATATAACAAGATTAGATGGAACTTCATCATTACTACATTAGCTTGGATGGGATTTGGAGAACACTTTTGTAGGTTGATAAAGGGACTCTTTTCCAATGCCACAACTGTTATTTACATCAATGGTTTGAAGCCACATAGTTTTCAATTTGAAAGATTAGTCAAGCAAGGGTTCCCCTTGATCCCTCTTGCTTTTTGCTATTATTATTGATCTATTATTGAGACTAATTGATTATAGCTCCCCATTTTGCATGCAACTCTTTGTAGACAATAATTCCAACCTACTAGAATATTCTCCACAAAACATCAAGGTCTTGCTAGAGGTGCATGACTTGTTTTGCCTAGTGTAATGCCTTATAAGTACAAGGAAGACATAGTTGATCTTCTTGTCTTTTGAGAAGGAGGAGGACTAGATATCTACACGTGGTTTCAAGCAATACAAACCTAGTCAAATTTCTAGATATCTCACTTTTCGTCTTGGCATAGTGGTTATCCCAAATCAGTGCTTTCACTAACTTGCAACAAAGATTAACACCAAGTTAACCAAATTCGAGAAGCTCTTGATCAGACTTAGTGGGAGGATCACCATAGTCAAACTACCATCTAACTTGTAGCTAAAAGGTGAGAAGGATCGAAGCTTGCACGTGAGCTATGGCGGGAGAGCAAGAGCAAGAAAGAGAGGGACAAGAAATGGGAACTCCAACAGTCACAATGTGTGACCGGGCCTTCCTTTATTCAAACTGTCACTAAAAGAATAAAGAATAAAGTGACGTGACGGGCGCCCGCCACCTGCAATGTGCAGTGGCGGGTACTGTCAGTGTAGTAATACACGGGGTGGCACGGCGGAGGCGCCTTTACCCCCAACAACCTCCCACTTAAGGGCGAATCTGCCCTAGTGAGAGAGAAAAGAAAAAAAGAAAAGACATTACAAATGTACATAGGTACAAGGGATGAGGAAAGGCAACATCTCATCCAATGCCCATCAATCTCCTGAGGAAGGCAAAGCGCTCAGTAGTGAGGCTTTTCGTGAGCAGATCTGCAGGATTCTCGTCAGTGGAGATCTTGACAAGGTCAACAGACTTGTCCTCCACAACACCACGTATGAAGTGATACCTCAGCTCAATGTGTTTTGTCTTCGCATGGAAGACCGGATTCTTAGCCAACTGAATGGCACTCATAGAATCTGAATGCAATGTAGGTATAGCATCAATCCCAAGGTCAGCAACTAGACGGCCTAGCCATATGGCCTCCTTGCAAGCCTCAGTGCTGCAACATACTCGGCCTCAGTGGTAGACAAAGCCGTACACTTCTGAACTCTAGACATCCAAGAGACAGCCCCTCTAGCATAGGTGAATACATTACCAGAAGTGGACTTCCTACTATCTGCATGTCCTGCATAATCGGAGTCAGTGTACCCCACGACCCATGTATCCTGGGTGCCATAGCAAATACACATATCTACTGTGCCCTTCAGGTACCTCATGATACCCTTCACGGCATCCCAATGTCTGCTGCCAGGTGTAGCCATATAGCGTGCCACAACACCAACTCCATGCGCAATATCTGGACGAGTGGCTATCATGGCATACATCAAACTACCCACGGTTGAAGCATAAGGGATCTTGGCCATCTCGGCCCTCTACTCATCTGTCTATGGACAATCGGCCTGTGATACCTTCACATAAGAAGGTAATGGACAGCCAATAGGCTTTACGTCCTACATGCGGAAGCGCTCAAGGACTTTATGAATGTACTCCCGCTGTGAGAGATACAAAAGCCCCTGATGCCTATCGCGCTTAATGCGCATCCCAAGTATATGTGAGGCATGTCCCAAATCCTTCAACTCAAAGCTCTTCTTCAGCTGAGATTTAAGAGCATCTAGCTCATCATGAGCTTTCCCTACTATCAGCATATCATCAACATAGAGTACCAAGATAAGCAAACTGCCATCACGGGCTTTCTTCATGTAAAGACACGGATCCATAGCACTCCTGCTGTAGCCTTGTGACTGCATAAAGGCATCAAACTTATGATACCATTCCCTAGGTGCCTGATTCAAGCCATACAAGCTCTTCTTCAACTTGCACACTAGGTGCTCCCTGCCAGGTTCTGCAAAGCCCTTAGGCTGATTCATATAGATCTCATCATGCAAGTCCCCATGTAGAAAAGCCGTCTTGACATCCATCTGATATAGATCTAAGTCAAGCTGTGCAACCAAAGCCAAGACTAAGCGCAGGGTGGTCATCTTAACCATAGGAGAGAAGACCTCATCAAAGTCCACACCATGTTTCTGCTTAAAACTCTTTGCTACAAATCTAGCCTTGTATGCCAGCTTGGGGTGTCCAGGGGTACTTTTCAGCTTGTACACCCACTTGCATGACAAAGCCTTCTTGCCCTTAGGCAAGGCAACCAAATCCCAAGTCTCATTCTTATGTAGGGAGTCTATCTCAGATTGCATAGCCCTCTCCTAGGAGTGACTGTCACCCCTGCGCATAGCCTCATCATAAGTGAAAGGCTCTCCTGCATCTGACCAAAACATAATGCATAGAGGGCTGAAATCTGTCAGTGGACGTCTGTCTCTAGCAGACCGTCTCACCGCAGGCTGTGCTGCCTATCTAACTGCCTGTCCAACACCCTGGCCTTGTGGAGGAACTGCTGCAGGCTGTACTACTGGCTGTGCTGGAGCTCTAGGCTCCTCCTGAAAGATCACTTTGCAGATCTCAACCACCTTCTCAGGCTGCCTGTGCATCTTGTCTTCATGGAAGACGACATCATGGCTGCGTACTATTTTCCGCGCCTGCAGATCCCATAGGCGATAGCCCATCTCTCTTGACTCACCATAGCCAAGGAATATGCATTTAATGCTCTTTGGATCCAATTTACTCCTCTTGTCCTTGGGCACATGGCAGAATGCCTCACATCCAAAGACACAGAGATGCGCATAAGAGGGTGGCTTACCAGCCCAAACTTCCTTTGCAACCTGGAAATCTAATCTACTAGAAGGCGATCGGTTTATGACATGCACTGCCATACTAACTGCCTCAGCCCAAAAACTCTAGGGTAGGCCTGCATGGCTAAGCATAGAGCGCACACGCTCCTGAATAGTCCTGTTCATGCACTCAGCCAAACCATTCTGGGGTGGGGTGTAAGGGGCGGTCAACTGACGCTTAATACCCCAGTCATCACAAAACTGCTCAAAAGCACGTGAGACATATTCCCCCCCATTGTCAGTCCTAAGGCATTTCAGCCTATACCCAGTCTGGTTCTCAACAAGAGCAAGCCAACGCTGAAAGACTGCCAAGACATCGGACTTTTGCTTTATGGGATAAGCCCACACTTTCCTAGAAAAATCATCAATGAAGGTAACAAAGTACTTCGTGCCACCCATAGACATGCAAGGCATAGGCCCACAAACATCGGAATGCACCAATGCCAAGAGCTCACTCATGCGTGGCCTACCCGATTTCTTATGCGTAGACCTATTCTGCTTACCATAAAGACAATGATCACACGAGTCAAAACATGCATAATCCAAAGGTGGAAGATATTGCAAACCAGATAACATTTTCATTCCCTTCAAAGACATGTGCCCTAAACGAGCATGCCAAAGTGATACATGTGGGATAGAACCCACTACCAAAACATGGTCAACTGAGGACCCAGATACAACAAGAGGATAGAGGCTGCCAGCCTTGGCGCCTCTAGCAAGCACAAGTCTGCCACGAGTAATCTTCCAGGCAGAATCCCCAAAACATACATGAAATCCTGCATCATCCAGCTATCCTGCAGACATAAGATTGCGTGTAAGTGCAGGTACATGACGTACATCCCTAAGCAAAAATGAACTGCCAGTGGAAAACTGCAACTGAATATCACCCATGCCCACAATGTCAAGAGACCTGTCGTCTCCAAGTCTGACTGAACCAGATATAGTGCGGTAAGAGTGGAACCACTCACGATAAGGCGTCACATGGAAGGATGCTCCTGAATCCAAATAACTAGCACTGTGCATACATACTAGATGTCTCAGTCAAGTGTGAAGCATCATAAGAACTAGCTGCAAGTATAAACTCATCACCACCATCGGACTCCTCAGTCTGCGTGACATTAATTTCCTCAATCTTGACGCTAGACTTCGCAGGTACTATGTTGCGATCAGAGGACTTCTCCTGCACTTTATCTTTCCCCTTATCCTTGTGCTTCTCATTGCGCAACTCATGACACTATGGTCTAATATGGTCCTTTTTCCCACAATGATGACCAGTGACATTTGCATTGCGCCCACGCGACTTACTACGCGACTTGCCACGAGATTTAGACTGACCCTTCTGCGAGTCACGACCACAGTTATTACCACGATCATTCCTGTCATTCCTGCCTCTAACTGTCAAAGCATGACTACCACGAGAGGCATCCAAGTTTTTGCGATTCACCTCTTCCTGAAGAAGAGCACTCTCAACATCTGCCAATTTTAGAGTAGCACTAGAGGCACAAAGAGGAGTGCGGAATACATCCCATGACTCATTCAGAGTCCCAAGCAAGAAAAGAGGAGTTACTTCCTCTCCAAAGGTGATATCCTGCGAAGTCAAGTTCTTCAGTATAGCATGGAACTGGCTCAAGTGAGCAGACATAGTCGCATTATCCTTCATGTGCAGATCCATAAGTTGCTTCAACCAGTACATTTGACTCGCCGGATTTTTCTTATCATAAAGATTCTTGATCTTATTCCA
The DNA here is from genome assembly GCF_053477565.2 of Lygodium microphyllum. Classification (NCBI taxonomy): domain Eukaryota; kingdom Viridiplantae; phylum Streptophyta; class Polypodiopsida; order Schizaeales; family Lygodiaceae; genus Lygodium; species Lygodium microphyllum. The sequence goes on along the minus strand of NC_141139.1, from coordinate 41,259,822 downwards.
TAGATCCCATGCACTCTGTGCTTCCTCAAATACATTATAATGTACCTGTTCAGTGGGAGACAATACAATCGTGGACTTGCATAGCTCATCAAGTTCAAGCTAGTCGTCATTGTCCATAGTTTCAGGCTGCTCCCCACTCAACCGAAGTGGCTTAATCTGAGATTTCTGCACCAAGACCTGCCAAATTTGACTCTTCCAATAAGAGTAGTTGGTACCATCCAACTTTGTAATGTTAAAGATGGCACTATCATGCGAAGATGACGCCATTATGCAGGCTGGAAATGCCCAAACCGTCCAAAACTGCTTGTTGTTTTACTGCAGAAACTCCTCAAAAATAACCAAAATGGGGTCCAAAGGGCGAGCAAAGTGTGCCAAAAGTTGCTGCCCACTTAGTACTAGGTGCGGTACACCAAATCATGATATTTCTGCATGAAAAGTACACCTCAGTCCACCAATAACTACTTGGTGTAATAAATTGCAGGTATGTAGTCTAGAGAGCAAACTGTCCCAAAATAGGATCCAATGTCAAGCAAACAATGCTAGGTCCAAAGCCAACATGAAACGGACATAAGCAAGGCCAATGACAATGAAAAGAACATGAGCTCAACATCGAAGCATGTCAAAATAACATTTGCCAGTGAAAGGCACACCCCCAGACACTCTAGGCAAAGTGTTCCTATAGCTGCCAAAACCTGACACAAATAGGTGTCTGCTCAAAGAGAAAGATCCAAATATGAGACTCAGCTCATAAGCATCCTGTGAACCAAGAGTACATCAATGCATATCCATAAAGATCAGAGTATGATCCCAAAGTCTCAATGTGTATGTAGCTGCTCAAGACATAAACTGTTCCAAATACATGTAAGTGCTCCAATAGCATGCAACTGTCAAAGGTCAAGCAAGCATGTAAAATGCTCCCACTGGCACAAAAGGCGTACAAAGCGAGCTCAGAAGCTCAAACAACCCAAGAGAAAGCACCAATGATAAGTGACCCTGTCAATGCATCAAGCGCATCCAAGAGAGCATGACATACATGAAGCACCAGTCGTATTAACCATGAAGCAATACATAAGCCCAAATAAGCTCTAAGTCAACTCAATGTCATCCAAATAGCAACCAAGATCAGTGATCAAGTAAGCCGGGAATGCTCAAATACATCCAAATCCAAGCTCTAAATGTCGGTATGGCATACACAAACCAAATAGCATATGTCACGAACCAAAGCATGTAATGCAAAAGCCTAACTGTCAAGCAGAGACATGAGGCATAGGCGGTCCACGAGCATGCCAAGTCGGTCCAAATGCCAGTGAAGACGGAGCTAATGCAAAGCTCAAAAGCATCCCATAATCTCATACATATGCTCCAAGTCGTCCCCAAATGTCAGAGACATCATGCCAAAGCTCGAGGCATACATCCGGTATCGGTAGGTAAGTGCCAAAGCATGTAAAGTACCTTCAGCCCACTGTTATTCCAGCATGTATTTATTGTTCTAAACAGTAGATTTCAGCCCCAAATTCAAGCCAAAATCATGGTCAAACCAAATGCATACATCCCCAATACATCCGAGTAGGAAATAGACCGCATACGGGCATCAAATAGCTCCAATGGAATGAGGCATAAGCAACAAATGTCAGTGTCAGGGGTGCTGCCCTATTTCCAGCACTGTTATGCAGTGAATGACAATTTCAAAACTGAGAATGATCAGCTCCCAACCTCACTATCAAGCCAAAGCATCAAAATGACATCCAAAAATGGCTCAAATGCCCTCCAAATAGGCCAATGATGAGTGCTCCATGAGCAACAAAGCATTCAACTGTAAAACGTGGAGGTCAAAGTCTGAAAAATGGGTGCCATATTCAGCGTGTTGAGGCTTGGAGTGCTGCTGCCAATCACGTGGAGTTATGATGGTTGGGGGGGCTCAATGATGGCCCAAGGTAGGCACATACCAAGCCATGAAGGCCCAATGCAAAGGGGAGGGAAGATATGAGCTATGGAGCTCAAGAAGAGTGGCTGCCCTTTGTTCCTGCCCTATTTCAAACTAAGAATACACTCAAATGCCTGCAAATGTTGAAGCAATACCTCAAGGGCAAGGCCCTGATGAAGCTCAAGAAGGCCGGGATGGAGCTCGGGAAGCCAGGGAGAGTCGGGAGCTCAAGAGGTCGGCTATGGCTGCCGGGATGGAGACCCAATGCGTGAAGCGAGTCGATGCGAAGGTCGAGAAGCACCGAGTCGAGCTCGAGCAAGAGAATGCCAAGCTCTGATACTAATTGAAAGGTGAGAAGGATCGAAGGTTGCACGCAAGCTATGGCGGGAGAGCAAGAGCAAGAAAGAGAGAGACAAGAAATGGGAACTCCAACAGTCACAATGTGTGACCGGGCCTTCCTTTATTCAAACTGTCACTAAAAGAATAAAGAATAAAGTGACGTGACGGGCGCCTGCCACTTGCAGTGTGCAGTGGCGGGTAGTGTCAGTGTAATAATACACGGGGCGGCACGACGGAGGTGCCTTTACCCCCCAACAGTAGCTACATTTGTGGCTATGGCTAATGCCTTTCCCAAGTCATGTTGGGATAAGATAGAAAGAAAAGGCAAGGACTTCATATGGGCATATGCTAATATCTCTAATTAGCATGTGGTTGCCTAGAGCCTTGTTTGCAATTCAAAGGTGCAAGGTGGATTAGGGGCAAAAGCTCTAAAGTCTAAAGAAATTAGGCTTGCTTTCAAGCAGGTTGGGAGGCTTGGCACCTCAATGCCATGGGTAGTGTTGCATACATCCTCCATGATGATGATTGCTAAACCTTCCCAAGGATCCTGGAGTAACCTCAAATGGGAAGATGTCCTTATGGTAGACATTGGCTTCAAAAATTAAGCAATTAGACATGGCCAATGCATTGTTGCAAGCTTGGAAAGCAATGGTCAAGATAATGAACTGGCATGAATATAGCAACAAACGAAGAGGTTCCTCTCTTGGACAACACCTAGGGCTATGACCCCATGCATACGAGGAGATGGTTGCTCCTATTAAGCATAACTGGAAGAAATGCAAGGCCCTAGATAAGAAAGGGTTAAGAAGATGGACTAATTTATGGGATACACAAGCTAGTAGCCTCTTAAATGCGGATGTAGTTACTAGGAATTGTGGACTGAGCAATGAAGAAGAGGAGTGGTTGAGAACATGCCTATCAAAGAGAAAGGATACTTGGCCTCCATCTAAAACACTAAAGTGGACCACCCAATTAACACTCTATAGACAAGAAAGAAGAAGAAGGCCACAATAGCCAAGGGCCACAAAGAGTTTAAAGAAAAAAAAAGACGAAATTTTCCTTTGACTATAGGCAAAGTGGAAGCCCCATTCAAGAAAACTAGAAGTGCTGGCACACTAGATTTACAAGGGCATGGTCAACCACTCACGTCCATAAGCTCAACATCTTAATTTAGAGGGTTTACTCTAAACAACTTAGTTACCAAGGATCAAATTGGCAATTTGAAGAAGGTGAGTGCTTGATGTCATATGTGTTTCAAGGCTTAAGGGTCAATGCCACATGTACTTGACACTACCTGTCAACAAAACCAATATGGAAGAAGGTGAAGAAATGTTTGAAGGAACTTGATTGAGTGCTAGTCTTAGGATGAGGATGACTCTTTTTGGTGATAAAGGTAAAATGGATGATGAATTACTACATCCATGGAATATTACTACGTGGTGATGATCAATGCTATCTAGGCCATCTAGCTGTTGTCAGAGGGGGTGCCCACCTCAAGTCAAATGCTTTTAACAAGGTAACTCGATAAGTTTTAGGGTTACTTAGTAAACTTAGAAAGAGAATGCATGCTTTCAAATTAGCTTTTAGGTACTAAAACAAGCTCAATTGTAAATTGATTTTTGTACATATGTTTTAGATGGGCCTGCCACGAGCACCCTCGCTACACCACTAAGTGCACATATACATAAACTTTCTGATAGTAATATCATATACCACATGCATTATTTAAAATAATAGTCATCCTTTTTATGTCATTGATAAAAGTTAGTAGAGAAAAAAGTTTTATAAATTTGATTATTGAATGCCTCACAAAAACAAAAACTTGTGCAAGGTAATGCTTTAGCACACAACTGCACTCTTGTCTATTATTGGTATTACTTGTTAGGTGCTATTACAATAGTGCAATGATAAAGTGGTTCCTAAAATTACCCTTAGTTAACTTGAGTTACGAGTTGATTCACTTTAGATCATGTTCACTTTAGACTACAAGTTGAGTTAATGAGGGCATACCAATTATCATCTCTAATGGCATTAGGAATTGATGGAGAGAGGCCAAGTTGTGAGAAGAAGGTCTTTCTTTGAGGATGGGAATCTATCCAAGTGCCCCATCTTGATTCCATTATTTGTGTGTGTAAGGTGGAACAAAGTCCTTGAACTTATTAGACAAACAATTTGGCCAAATCATTGTCAATGTAGCTTAGTTATGATGATCCCCCTACATCCTTGTCTCCCTCCCCCTTAGGGGTTGTAGCCCTCCACAAAGATCACAGAATATGATCTAGGTTGTGCAGATCTAGCCACCTTGAGCTAGCTTTTGACCTTAGGTTCCTCTCTAGGTGGCTTGAAGCCTCAAATTAGTAGTCGATGTGTCAGCTAATGCAGTAGTATTCACAACAAATGATAGAAACATCCCTAAATCATTTGCAATTACAATGTCCTACTATTGTTCCTTACTTTGAGGTGCACAATTGAAGGTATTGGTGGATGATGATGAGCTACTACACTTTTGAGCCCAGTATCTCAATGTTTGCCACAATGATAACATCAACCTAGAATGTATTTAGCTTCTTTATATTTTGACCTTGACATGAGGTCATATACCACTATATCAATCCTCAAGGACCTTCTCAAGGGTTTTCATAATCTCTAAGATGAGGTCCTTTTGGCCGATGGGAGAATCGAAGACAAAGAGGTCAAGGGATGGTTCAATTTTAGAGAGCTCCTTGAGGAAGGAGAGGTGAGGGGGTAGGAACATATGGATAAGAGGGCCTACTTTAAGAGGGAGAAAAGAGGAAGAGGAGCCATGGCCAACCTTATTGCGAGGGTGCTTTTTGGCCAAAGGGGAAGGAAGCTCCTCTAGGGAGGCACTTATTGGCCAAAGGGAAAGGAAACTCCTCTAGAGAGATGCTCGTGGCGGTATAATAGTATTCTTGGATTGCCACTTTTTGAACATAGCTGATGTGAAGGAGCATGCACAGCTCATTGATGATGGTTGACATCATGTGCTACAACTCAAATACATGTTGAAGACCACTGGCAATATCTATGTTGACTTTTTTTCCTCTCCTCAATCCTACTACACAATGTGGTAGTTTTCTAATCTACATATTTTGCAATTACAACTCAAGTGCAATGTGTTCATAAAGGTTGTGATGCAATTGCACTTGTCTCTTGTATCTAATTTGATTCATTTCCCCTTTTTCTATTTTTCTTTCTACTTAGCTATTTGCTATAGTGGTAATGCATGTAATAGAGCATTGTCTCTTCGACTCCTTTTTCTTGTGCCACCAGATTTGTTATATGGCAATGTTTTTTTCCCCCCTTTTTGTGTGCAGGCCTTCTACTAGGTCATAGTCTCATGGCTTCTTTTTGTTAAAGTAGACACTAAAGCTTCAATTGGTCCTTGTGAGAAGCAAATATTGCTTGAAACACCAGTCCTCCAAAAATCTTGACCCACCATCAAGGCTTTAGTGCTTCTAAGGCTTCCACCTCTCCTTTCAATCTACACAACATTCTTTGTTTTGTAGAAGGTTGATTAACTAGATTTTATTGCTTCCTTATTGGTCAATAGATTTTGTTGTGTTCGTAATGTAGATATATGGATAGTTCACAATGGTTTGTAGTATTTCCCCATAAGCTTCAACCTTAAGGCTTATTATTCCTTATGGTCATTGTTGTACTTGTGCATTAGCTTCCTACCTTGAATAAACCCTAAAGGAAAACACACTTAACCTAGACTAAAGTGAAATTGATCTCAACTTTGGTTTGGCTTATGTACATGCCTTTGATGTGACACCAAGAGATCAAAAGTTGCTCCAAGTCCACACATTCTGCTTTGGTTTATGATATCTAGATCCGAACAGTAAAGCATCTACATGTTTACGTTTGCATGTTTTCAACATCCCTCCCTCAAGTAATTTGATCAACATTTCTTGCACTAACAACATGTTATCTTTCAATGTCCTCTCTTTCCTTTATGATATGCTCTCTCTTATTTACTTTCTTGCAATGTTTCACACATTGTTCTCTTGATTATGTTATCTAAAATCTAGCAATAGAGAATCTACATGTTTAGGTTTACATGCCTTCGACATCCTTCCCTCATATACTTGGAGTTCATTCTCCTTCATGATATAATCTCCCTTATCTCATTTCTTACACTTCAATGCACTAAAAGTAGCCAAAGGGTCCACAAACTTGTAGTTAAAAATGTATCACCAGATCTTGGTTTACATGTGGTTATTTTTAGCTTAGATCACTAGCAAGCTTACTAAGGATCATTGTCATTATGAAGGTGTTTAAGAAACTTTAAATCTTTTTTGTTTCATGCTTGGTATCACACACATATTGTGGTCAAGTGTGCTTGGTTCAGATGCCTCTAGGTTGATTTGGATATTAGACAACCATCTACCACCACCACCACCACCATCTTTCCACTAACAATTAGATTGCATTGGCACGATTGCATGGAACCTAATGTTTCATGTTTCAACTAAGCACATTGATGTGCATTATTGCTTCCCTAGTAGTACCTTTGTTCAGAAATGACCAATACTATCGCTCATAGATTGTATTGGCACGATTGCATGGAACCTAATGTTCCATGTTCGAACTAAGCACATTGATGTGCATTATTGTTTCCCTAGTAGTACTTTTGTTCATGAATGACCAATACTATCACCCATTGAATTGTAGTGGCTTTGGATGCTCACTCCTCCACCTAGTACCATTTGGTTCTTCACCTTAAAATTAGCCATCAACAAACACACGTGTGAAAGGTACATGTTGTTGGTATTCAAGGAAAAAAGAAGAATATAAAAGGGCAATTCATTTGCACGTCATAGCATGCCCTTGCATTATGCGATGGTATTATGAAAATTATGCTCTTATCCAACATAGGTTGTTGGGAGTAATGCTAGGGGGTCTCTTGACAATGTTAGGATTTTCAATAGCAGTCAACTCACCATTGGAATTGTGATGATCTTTTCTTCACCCTACAGGATCGTAAACCCCAGTGGTTTTACACTCATTCACCATGACTTATTTCCCATCTGCCTCAGATCGCCTTGAAAGGCCTTGCATATATATGACTTGATCTGCATATGGCTCTTGCTAGATTATTGAGCATTTGCACTTTGTTGTAGTTTCTATTGAGTGTGCATGCTTTTTTGTAATGTGGTATTTTTTGGTATGATTTTGCTTTTCACTTGTTCATGGGTAGATATTCGCATGCCAAAACGATGAACTGAGTATTGATTTGGAGATTGCATCCAATGCACATAGCGGTGTCAACCAAAAATGAGGTGCCACATGGAGGGTACTATAATTAGCCACACCTTGGTTTAACAAATTAAAACAGATGGTTGTGGTATTACAATTGAAGGTATTATGATAATATTCTTAGCACATGCTTATTATCTCTTTATATTATTTTTGAATTGAAAGATTTTTAGGGGCTGAGAGGGGTCACACGTTGCGTGCGCTCGCAATGTGCGAACCCGATGCCCGCTTGAGCACCCGGGGGACCGGGAGGTGCCTAGAGGGCCGAGGCTAGTTGAAATGTAATGATGCTGACGCTAGGAAAAGGAATCAGAGTTTATTCCGGAGAATGGTTGACCAGTCAAACCGACGAGAACTTCATTAAGACTCTCTCATGCGTGGAATGTGATGATCTGCTGCTGCTGTTTCTTTGCAGACGAATGAATAAATGAATGAGTGAATGAATGCTGCCGTAGCTGGACTCGAGACCCTTCAGGCTTCCACAAGAGCGAATGTGGATATGGATGGATACCAGCATGGGAGGCGGCTCGAGACGAAGCAGAGAGGAACAACACGCCAATGCCTTTGCAGAGCTGCAGGTTTATTAAGATGCTTATAAACAACCAGCCATAGATTCATCTGACACACATTTCTTCTAGGTCTCCTGCACTTCTGATCCGTCCGAGATTTTGTAGCACCTGCAAAAATGGCCACGGATCAAGCACTCGACTTCTCCTTCCACAAGGCAAGATTTCGCATGCCTGCAAACCCTCTGTTGTGGTTCTTACATCTCGATTTCGTGTGCTTCCGGTTCTGATAGATTTTCCAGCATTTGGCTGACATCTCGTTGCCAGATATGTATGTTGTTCTAGCATTTAGGGTTTCATTTTCTTGCTCAGAGATGCCCCTCTTGCTCACAGGCAATTGCATTGTTTTACACACACATGTTTTTTCATTATACGGTAAATATGTCCAACTAGGTTTGCTTGGATAATATTGGCCGATTGCTTTTTGCTGTCTTATGTAGCTGAGTTTTTAATTCTTACTTCCGCTTCACAGGATTAGATTTTATAGTATCAGGATTATGTTCAAGCTGCCCAAAAGGAAAGCTAGTTCCTTTTAAACAGTGATTGTGCGTATTGTAAAATTGTGCGAACTTGCTTCATTACTTCTATATGATTGATGTCGTTTGACTCACATAACATACACTACACGAATTTTGTGCATGTCTTTCCATCCTAGCCATTCCTCAGTAATTGAATGTGGCACATCTCTGCATGTTTTGAAATTGCTGCATGAGTGTCATGCCAATGTCTGTATGTAGTGGAATGCTGCATGGTCTGGTTGAGTTAATGTAAAAGTTTGATTCTTATAAGATTATATATTTCAAGGGTTTCCTATGGAAGATTTTCTTGCAGTGCAGGGTAATCCTCTGGCAGTGGCAGATGATTTGGAGTCCCCTAAACCGATGCCCAAACCCCCAACACTGCCAGTTGTGGCAGATGGTGATGTAGAGACTACTTCTGCGCAAGAGGACAAGCTTAGTTCATGCTCAAATGCTGCAGTAGAAGTGCTTGAGACACTAAGCATTTCAACTGCAGTTGCAGCTCCTAATGATGAAAATGCTTCACCAACTGACTCTGAAGCATCTCCGTCATGTGCAAAGGATGATTTTATATCTGCGAAACCATCTGCTGGGACCAGTGTACCACCTGTGCCCAAATTTTCTGACCAGCAAGTTTCTTCTCCGAGGGCGAAACCTAGAGCTAAGATTCCTTATGAAAAAGGCTTTACTCAAATGGATTGGTTGAAACTGACACGTACGGGGGCAGATCTTGCAGGTACAAAGCTTTCATTCTACTTAATGTCCGTTTAGTTGAAGTTGTTTCAGAGAAAGATTTCTTGTTGATCAAGCTTGTTTGAGTGGAATAATAATATCCTCCTAGTCCTTGTTGGTATTCTTCGCTATCTCATCCAGTTAGCATAGACAAATTCTAATTCCTGTTCCCTCCCTTGGAATCTTGGAAAATCTTGATACTGTTTAATGGGTCAAGTTCCACTGTGGACTGCAAACAGCTGGTGAGCTAGAAATTACGAAGTGATGCAAAAACTTGCTCTTAGTAAAGGCATGTGCGCAGATACTAAGTACACTATGAGTTTTGAGTTGTATTATTGTGGTGAGCTCTTGCTAACACAGTGTGCACAACCACACGAGATAGAGGCCATTTGGATGTTGCAACTGGTATTTGAAGTTGGTTGAAAGAACTTTAAACAGGCCGAATTTTCAAGCAAGTATATGCATGAGCCAATGTAAATATCCTACCCTACTGCTGCACGAGGCTTGACAGTCAAGCAAGTATATGCATGAACTAATGTAAATATCCTACCCTACTGCTGCACGAGGCTTGACACTAGGATGGAGAACCTGGGGACAAATGCTGTTAACTGCCACTTTTATTGGCATAATGGGTGGGATGGTGACTGTTTAACTAACAGCCTGGTAACACTATTGCCTTTCAAGGTAGGACATTTGTGGAGCCCTGACCTCTCAAAACACTAAGAGGCAGATGAAAGTGATTTTTTCAGAATGAGAGAGAGAGTGAGAGAGAGAGAGAGAGAGAGAGAGAGAGAGAGAGAGAGAGAGAGAGAGGACATTACACTATAAAAATCAGTTAATACACACACGGGCACAGATCTAACTGTGCATGCTGACCACAATGCTTGCAAATCTGTTGCAGTGAAAAACTTGCATTCAACTGGCTGTCTGTTACCACAGGGACCTTTTGACAGCCCTCACCTTTTAGAATGTTCATACATCATATAGAAGAGGAGTGTCTGTAAATCAGAGAGGAACAGTGAAATTGTAGAAGCGTGGCTGCATACATGCATGCACACCCCTTTAACGTGTACTGTGGGTACAATGGTGGTGGTTTTATGGGAGTTGGAATTCACACACAGAGAAGCAATAAGAGGCTTGATGCACATGAGAACGTTCAGTTCAAGAAACTGGTGTGCTTGTCTTAGGCACGTAGGAACCGATGCTGCATCTTCAAGTCTTATCATGGGGGTTTATGTAATCCACCGCCAAAATTGCAGCTTCCCTCAGCTGGAGAGTTTTGAATACTGTTTGTATATATAGCATATTAGCAATATACATATCTTGAGTGCAAGGACTCACAGGCAGAGTGCATTTCATTCCTGTGGTCGTGCATTCAATGCTGGCCAAGCTGTATTTCTGGCCACATTTAATGCTCGCTGACCTGTCTTTTATTTTGTAATTTCAAGGCATCCCCTCTCCTCCATTTCATTATTATCTGATACAAGCACACTACATCGTTGGAGATAGGGAAACTAGGAGCATCCTCATCCCCTATGCTCCATTTCATTATTATCTGATATGAGCACACATCATCTTGTTGGAGAGAGGGAAACTGGAACCACTATACCGGTTGCCCACAACCCAGGTCTTTCTACACATTCTTGTGCCTTCGTATACGGATTCCATTCCCAAGTTCATTCTCTTTGAGTTCATATGTTCTTGTCCTCTTTTTCAGTTATTTGTGTTTACACCAGCTCTATCTCTTTGCTTCCATTGCTCCACACCATTTTGACATGGTATCAAAGCCCAAGACTCTTGGTTCTAGTGCTTTTCTTTGTTTATGACTGCTGTTTTCAGGTCCCATCACTCTTCATGACTGCTCCAAAGTTTGTGTTTTGCTGCTGTGCTGATCCAGGTGGCCTAGATGATTGATTTGACAGCTTGGCAACAGTTTTCAGCTACTGGGCATCCCGATTCCTTTGTGTTTTCAATGCTGTACCTGTGTTTTTTACTTGAGTCTGCATTATGGTTTACTCAGCCATTGTTTTGCTTCAGCTGTTGATGTTTTCTTCTTCTATGCAATCGATTTTGTTAACCCCTCCCGGTAGGCGCTTGCTTGTGTTTTCCACCTCTTGGTGTTTTCAGCCTGATTTCCTTACTAAAAGGAAGGTTCACATGTGCCAGTGAATGTCATGCCTATGCTCACTATACTCACTTACATTTTGTTCCTCTCCCTTGTCTCTAATTGGAATTGTTCTCTCTTCCTTGAATTGTCGAACTCTCGATTTTGGGCTTATTAACCAAAGTTGCCCTAGGTACTCTCTCTAAAACCCCTTATCTTCTTTGCATATCATTTGGGCTTTTCCACATTGCAACATTGATGACAAGCTTAAAGGCCCCTACTATGTAACTTGCAAGCGGTGATAAAAGCTTGGTTTGTGGAGGAGTGACTTTGGTATATTGTTTCAGGATTTGCCATGCATCCTTGAAGACCCTCCCCTCTTTTATCCAATTGGGACAAATACAAGTATGAGGAGCAGTCCTCGAATGGGACAACGACAGATTCAACATATATCCAACATTTCTTCGATGCATCTCAAAGGAAGTTTGATTAGTGATTTGTAACCAGCCTTCCTTCCGTGGATGGGTGGTAAATCCTTGATTACAACTTAATTACAGCAGCAAACAATTAATGCAAATCTGAAAATACAAATTTACCTACTGATCTTGGATAATGCACACCCGATTGGCCCCAAAATTGGTGCCCCTTTCGGTATTTCTTTAGCTTTATTGAAGAAGAAGTTGATTAACAATGGGATTCTCTCGATCCCCTTCCCAATCCAAACTCCCCTTGTTATCCATAGTGACCAGCAAGTCTTCAATCTATTTTGCCCCTTGATTCGGGCGCTTAATTGGCCTTCACCCACCTCATAGACGATGGAAATGCCCCAAATTCAATGGTTGGCTAGTCCTCCACCTGAATTTAGCTGAAATTCACCTTCAGCCTTGAAAAATCCAAGTCTTGGAGCTTTCAATTTTTGGCACGCTTCTTGAGGTTGTTGCTAAACTCTAATTTCTGCTGTAAATTAGGATTTACAACAGAGAAATTTGCAATTTCTCAGTATCCAAGGGTCCAAATGCTAAGATCTTCGGAGTAAGGTTGTGAAATGGCTGGGAGATGAGAGAGAAAGCTGTAGAGAGAGAAAATTCAGAGTTTCTTCGCGAAGAATTAAAGAAAATTTATCGTTTACTGCTGTTGCCCTGTCTCAACAGCGTGTAGATGCTATTACCTGTTGTTGATTGGTCTTCTCCAACCCCTGGCTCCCTTAGAAGGTCCTCCAATGGCTGCAAATCAGACCAGCAACATCTTCTCTCTCTCTCTCTCTCTCTCTCTCTCTCTTGCAGGCTGAATACACTAAAAATGCCTCTCTCCAGCCTCTAAAGACGTTTTTTAGTTTTGCATGGGTATTTTTGACAAGTAGCAGTCTTTCCAAATGGTTTTTTAAGCATGATTTATAACTAAAGATCAATTTTCAGTCTTTAAATATTGAAAATTAACCTAATAATTATTTTGGTGCCCTGAAAAATAACTTGATTGGCCAATAACTAAATTGGCTAGGCATCTTCCACTCCCGAGTATCTCTGTGCCATCTTTGACCATGAGATTGGTGTTAGGTACCATTAAACACCACTTCTCTAGTGTCACCAACTGACACTTATGGCCAAATGAATGACTTAGGCCAACAACTGGCACTAGATGTTACCAAGTACCTGTGCGGCATAACTTATAGCAACTTTTGCCTTTGACATTCCGTGATTTCCTTGGGTTTCGGGCTTGTAAGTTTACTCAAATCCCAATTGCACCTCACATGTGCAACATATACTTAATCATGTGATTAAAAGTTAATCCACATGTTAAGTGAGGTTTCAAAAATACATGTTCTCATTACAGCCCTCTTCCTTGAAATCCTTGCAATCGTCCTCTATTGCATTGCCAAATGCATCAAAAGCAAAGTACTACACTGGAATTTTCCATAGGATATCATAGTCAACACAACGTTGCACACTATTGTTTAACCATTCCATATGTCCAACGTATGCTGAAAATTACCAACCAACATAACATAACATAAGACTCACAAAGAATCTAAAGAACATTGCCAGATTATCATGTGACATGTCCATTTCTCATGAGCTGAACTCATCTGGCAAAACCAAACCATAGCATAGTATAACCAAGCATAAACCATGGCTAAAACAAAAATGGCATCATAACATATGCTGTTGTCGATGGAACTAGATGTAAACCATTGAAAACTGAGCATAATCTGATCATAAACTGATCACTTGCCGATCTGAGAATTGATCACAAACTGCTGCAAATGTGACCCCAAACTGATCACAAGCTCATTGCTAAAACTGACAAACAGTCAATGCAAAAACTGATCTAAAAAGTGACCATAAACGGTTCTCAAGCTGATAAAAAACTGAGCTGAGTACCATTGAATATTAATGATCATACGCTGAAAACCAACATTCGGTAATGAGCCCTTGATGATCATTAACGGATGCTACACCAAGCATAACCAATTCCATACCAAGCATAACTGATTACACACTGAGCATAACGGATGCAAATGTACAGTTTTAGAGCTGTAGTGAAAACCATACCAATCTGCATACCAAACATAGTGACTAGTACACAGAATAGTGATCTCTTGGCAAACATACTGTTTAGCTACAGTACCTTGAATGTATGCTGAATACATTCGAGATCCACTACTTCTAGAGCTGTCCATTACTGAGGAGCGGAGGTGCTAGCTTCCTCACAAGCATTAAGTAATACTCTGGACCTCCTCTCTGTTGAACCTGATTGAGCCTGAACTAAAGTCGGTTCTAATTAGAAAGCATCAAGGTAAAGCTGTAACAACTAAGGATGGTCTGCCAAGTTATCCTCCATCCATTTGGCATCCATTGGTGAATAATTCTGAAACTTTACCAAGTACCTTCTAGAACCCTTACCCTTGATCTTCCTCTCTTTATGTGCCAAAATCTTCTCTGATAGTAGTATTTCATGGAGTTGCTTATTCTGTGATATTCCGTTAAGCTGTATCCATGCTTTCCACATAGCGATTAAACTCAAAGATCTTTTCTTTTGTGTGCAAAATAGGAGGTACTTTCTTACCACCCTCTACCACCTCAAATGGAGCTTTACCTATAGAACTATGCACTGTGTTGTTGTAAGCAAACTCAACCAAGGGCAAATACTGCTCCCACTGTGTCTTGTGGTATGAAACATAGCACCTCAAATTATCTAACACCGCGGAATTTGCTTCCTCAGATTGACCATTTGTCTACGGACGAAAGGATGATGAGAATTTCAGCATGGTATCCATATTCTCAAACAAGCACTTCCAACATAAACTGGTCATCCGGGGGTCTCGATTACTAATGATTGACTCTGGCATACATGATACTTAAAGATGCGATGCAAAAACAATCGTGCCATATGATCAGCCTTTATTTTCTTCCTCACCGGAATGAAATGGGCTTGTTTGCTAAACCTGCAAATGATAGTCCACATCACATCATTCCCTGTAGGTGTCTTAGGAAGCTCAAAAATAAAGTCCATTGCAATGCTCTGCCAAGTTCTATCCGGAACAGGCAAGGGCTGCAACAAACTCGACATCTTTTGCCTATCATGCTTTACCTTCTGGCACACGATGCATGTCTTAACAAACTGTTCTATATCATACCTCAAAGCTGGCCAATAAAAGAAATGCTCCATTGCCTTGACCGTGGCATCAATACCCCTATGTCCTGTGTACGGAGGAGCATGACTTTCAGTGATGACTCTAGGCCTTAACTGCTTTGTGACACACAGTCGTCCATGCATCATCAGAAATCCATCTCTTACACAAAGTGTCCTTGCCTTTGGGCATTGCAAAGCTGATCATAAATATTAGCAAAGTTGGAATCAGCAACATATTACTCTTTCATGGCATCCAACTCAGTGTGATAAGCCATATTGACATCGGACAACTGAGGTTTATGTGACAGTGCATCACTTTTCCCACTCTTTATCTGCGATCTGTTCCTCTTTCCAGCCCTATTTTTCAGATCTGCCCTAATTTTCAGCTTTATTTTCAGATTTACCCTTTTTTCTCAGCTTTTGCCTCTTTGACATGTGACTTGGCATCATCATCGTGGAATCCTACATTCTTTCCACGCAGCAATGTGCGGGCTATAGTAGCAAATTTTATAAGCTAAGGCATGTTGTTGGAAATAGTGGACTTAATGTAAAAATCCCGCATACCCTTTGGCAAACCACAAATACACTTCTCCACTTGCTCATGGAGGGGTACTATGCGATAAGAAGTAGGTGGCAACAATGCATCCCAAAACTTCTTATTATATTGATCCTAGTTCTTGCAATCTTTGGAATTCAACTAATTCCAAGCTGTTATAATGTTTGCTTCAAAGGTACTTGTCAACCAATTTGAAGCAAACATTAACTTGAACTGGACCCAAGTGGTAGGTGACTTCTCTTGAATAAGAAGTGTAATCCGTCACTGCAATGCATTTCCCTTAAAAAATGTGGCTGCCTTGCGTATCTTAGATGCCTTTGTGAAGTTGCCTCCAGAATAGGTTGTATCAAACTACTAAATGAAAACAAGTGCTTTCAGTCTATCTTGTGCACCACTGAAAGGCTCAAACTTCACGCTTTTGCCACCTTCATCATAGTCCTTCGATGGACCTATGGGAGTCAAGTTATCATAAATGGGCTGCTGCAAAAAGGGTGCATTGGCTGTATTTGCTTAAAAACCAGCACTATATCTAAAGCACCTACATGACCAACACCAAATCCTTGTGCTCCAACAGTCCTTGGGAGTGCCAATACATATCCATATGGCCGGCTTCGTGCCCCAGGCATCATGCCTATGCTGCGATACATGGGATTAGGCATTCCACTTGCATTACCCGGATACATTGGGTGTTGTGTGCCATGCATTGGCTGCTGCATACCATAGGGATTTGTGCCATACATTCCCGTATGCAGTGCCTATCCAACCATAGCATGAAAAATGGTACCACCACCAAAGTATCCTTGCTGTCCCATGCTTGCATGTGCATAATTGCCTTGTTGCCCGTGTTTCCATGGATTGGTACTACCAAGTTGGCCATGTATTTGCACTTGCTGCCCCATAGATACCATCTGTTTGTGCTCATGAGGCATTTGGGGCTCTTCTAAAGGAGGCTTAGGCATTTCCTTCGGTTCTTGTGGCTGTCCCGAAGCTGTCATGGATTGGCACTACCAAGTTGGCCATGCATTTGCTCTTGCTGCCCCACGGATACCAATTGTTTGTGCTTATCAGGCATTTTGGGCTCTTCTAAAGAAGGCTTAGGCATTTCCTTTGGTTCTTGTGGCTGTCTCGAAGTTGTAGAAGGTGTCTACTTCTTTTTGCCTTTGTTGTCCTTCTTTGGGGTATTCAAGAATCGAGTAAATTGGGGATCCTTTGCCAATTCAGCAAAAAGATTTGCTGCTGTACGCATTCGATCCTTGAAGCCATCATCAAATTCTTCAGCTCCTTGCTGGTCATCAGTCTCTTTATGCATTGAAGTGCCAACATTCGGGTCATTTCCCACATTTTCAGCATGCTGTCCATGCTGAGAACCATGCCTAACATCAGTCATTGCATTTTCCCCTTCACCACATGATTGACCAAGGAGTGATGTATCCTCTCCACTTGATCCCGTATCACCATTTGAAGACATGCTTGCTGTAATTCACTGCTGAGAACAATTTCAGCAATATTGCAATAGTCCCAAGTTGCAATCAAGTACCACGGGCCCACCAATTTAAAGGATTTGATGGTGTCTTGGCAACGGAACCATGTTACCAGCCTTCCTTCTATGAATGGGTGGTAAATCCCTGATTACAACTTAATTACAGTAGCAAACAATTAATGCAAATTTGAAAATACAAATTTACCTACTGATCTTGGACAATGCAAAAACCTATTGGCCCCAAAATTGGTGCCCCTTTCGGTATTTCTTTAGCTTTATTGAAGAAGAAGTTGATTTACAATGGGATTCTCTCGATCCCCTTCCCAATCCAAACTCCCCTTGCTGTCCATAGTGACCAACAAGTCTTCAACCTATTTTGCCCCTTGATTCGGGCACTTAATTGGCCTTCACCCACTTCATAGACGATGGAAATGCCCCAAATTCAATGGCTGGCTAGTCCTCCACCTGAATTTAGCTGAAATTCACCTTCAGCCTTGAAAATCTAAGTCCTGGAGCTTTCAATTTTTGGCACGCTTCTTGAGGTTGCTGCTAAACTCTAATTTTTGCTGTGAATTGGGGTTTATAACAGAGAAATTTGTAATTTCTCAGCCTCCAAGGGTCCAAATGCTGAGATCTTCGGAGCAAGGTTGTGAAATGGCTGGGAGATGAGAGAAAATTCAGAGTTTCTTTGCGAAGAATTAAAGAAAATTTCTCATTTACTACCGTTGCCCTGTCTCAACAGCCTGTAGATGCTGCCACCTGTTGTTAATTGGTCTTCTCCAACCCTTGGCTCCCTTAGAAGGTCCTCCAATGGCTGCAAATCAGACCAGCAACATCTCTTTTCTCTCTCTCTCTCTCTCTCTTTCTCTCTTGCAGGCTGAATACACTAAAAATGCCTCTCTCCAGCCTCTAAAGACGTTTTTCAATCTGCATAGGCATTTTTGACAAGTGGCAACCTTTCCAAATGGTTTTTTCAACATTATTCATAATTAAATATTAATTTTTAAATTTTAAATGTTAAAAATTAATCTAATAATTATTTTGGTGCCCTGAAAAATAATTTGATTGGCCAATAATTAAATTGGCTAGGCATCTTCCACTCCCGAGTATCTCTGCGCCATCTTTGACTATTAGATTGGTGTTAGGTACCATTAAACACCACTTCTCTAGTGTCATCAACTGACACTTATGGCCAAATGAATGACTTAGGCCAACAGCTGACACTAGATACTACCAAGTACCTATGCGGCATAACTTAAAGCAGCTTTTGCCGTTGACATCCCGTGATTTCCTCGGGTTTCGAGCTTGTAAATTTACTCTAACTCCAGTTGCACCTTACATGTGCAACATTTACTTAATCATAGGATTAGAAGTTAATCTACATGTTAAGTGAGGTTTCAAAAATACATGTCCTCATGACAGATTACTTTATGTGTAGGACATCTTGAGAGGTATGGGAGAAGCTCGAGCTTATGTATGAGGCTTTGTTGACCATGAGAATTGCATATGACATTATTACTATAGCCCTTAAAGTGTTTTCTCGATAACCAACAGAGATTCTGGTACTCTATGGTCAAGTATAGGCCATCTAGTTTGAGGTGACTCATACGATTTAGTTGTTTATTTTCAGAGTGACATGGATCTAGGATTGACTCTGCAACATGTAGTTAATCCACTCTTTTGAAGCCCATATGGTGGGGACCTTTCTTTTCAAACTACCTCAAGAGTTTGAATGTGTTGCTAACGCCTTATGAGTTTCCCTTACGTTTGCAAGGGAGGTTTTCATCTTGTTTTGGCAGACACCCATCAAGTGCATTGGCTGCTTCAGAGAGGGGTGACATGTTGAAGAAGAGTTAGTGATATCATTGTGGTAGCAAGGTGCACGTCTGCAAGGGTTGCAAGAAGCTAGTAGTGTTGTGGAACGGGGAGGAGGAGGAGAAGAAGAGCAAGTACTCCTTTGATTTCTGCATCATCCTCGGATTTCGATGCTAATTCAAACTGTGCGGTGTAGGGCCGCAACAGCCTTGGTAGTGTTCTAGCCCTAGTGATAACTCTCCAAGAGTCCAATGCTTGTGTATGTGTTGGGGGGGTCGGTGGGGCATCGAGTCTCATCCATATGTAGGTGTGTCGGACTGTGAGTGTGGCTTTCTATATGCACTGACCGAGTTTGGCAAATTCAAATCTTGGAGTTGGTCTGTTTTCCTTATTCATAATGAGCGTATGTTTGATAGATACTGGTCTTTGCTTCTAGTCTATTTCCTCATGAGGAAACACATTAGTGGTTTTCCAAAGGTGGGGAATTCATGGTCGTGATAGAGCTTTTGTCGGAGCTGATTCGTGACATGCATTGGGATTGGGCCATTTCTACTCTTTGTGGTCAGGGAGCGGTATGATTGACATTGTCATTAACGTTTTTCCAAGGTACCTTTGTGGTGCCTTGATCACCCAACACTTGGGGTCCATGGTCATATTTGATTGTGATTATTGTATGGTTTGTCTCTCATCATTGCATTTTTTATTGTACTTACCACCCATG
This sequence comes from Lygodium microphyllum, assembly GCF_053477565.2. Taxonomy (NCBI): domain Eukaryota; kingdom Viridiplantae; phylum Streptophyta; class Polypodiopsida; order Schizaeales; family Lygodiaceae; genus Lygodium; species Lygodium microphyllum. The sequence continues at coordinate 41,240,157 of NC_141139.1, read as the reverse complement.
ATATTAGAGAGGGTGTTAGCAATATATCTCTTGGATGCGAGGACTCATTACCTGTGTGCATTTCATTCTTGAAGTGGGTGCATTTAATGTTGGTTGAGGTATATTTTTGGACATGTTTAATGCTGACAACCTACCTCTTTTATTTTTATTTACATAGTCTATTTAAGGTGGCCCCTCTCCTCTACTTCATTCTTATATGATAGGAGCACATTGCATCTTGTTGGAGAGGGGGAGATTGGGAGCACTGTGGTGGTGGTTGTCACGAGGATGTGAATTTTTGATGCTGTGCTTGGCGTTTGGTTTATTTAATAAAATGTGCAAATGTGAGGTACACGTGTTGTGCAAGACAATTAATTCACAATGACATGCCAAGGACCTCGAGATGTCAATGGCTATCAAAAGTAAAAGTTGTAATCAATTATGGTGGATAGGTGCTAGCAGTGACTTGTGTCTTTGACCAACAAGTATCAGTGATGATACTAGGAACTAGGCATTAATTAATTACTGATTAATGCTCACGGGGGTTCAATTAATGCTTAGGACAATTTGGGAGTCAAAATGGCCCAGCCAATTAAATTATGGACGGGCATTTCTAAAATTTTGGAAAGGGACAAAGGATTAAATTACTTTTTAGAATGATTAATTTTGAAAAGTAATTTTATTGGTTGAGAAATCCATTTGGAAAGTTGCTAGGTGGCAAAACTTGCTGATGCAAGTGAGAGGATGTTGGTTGGATTTAGGAGAGGGGAGAGGACCATTTTGGAGGCCAATCAATAGGAGGAGAGGCTTGTAGTTGTCAGGAGGACTTGAAATTTTGATGCTTTGCTTAACATTTGATTAAAAGTTAATCAAGTGTACAAATGTGACTTGCACATGCGAGGTGCATGTTAGTTATTTCACAATGTGGGGCCTACGATCCTGAGATACTAGTTGATACCAAAGACAAAGGTTGTAATAAGTTATGTTTGACAGGTACTCCTAGGTGGTAACGGGTGTCAAAAATTGGGTAAGATCACTTTATTAGCCGTAAATGTAAGTGGTGACATTAGGGACTTGGCATTAATTAATGAATTAATGCCAATCTAGGGATTAATGAGTGCTCAGGAATACTTGGTTGATAAATTGACCCAGCCAATTTAATTGTTGGTTGATATAATTATTTTTATGAGCAAGAATTAATAATTACGTTAAATCTTAGAATTAATATTTTGAAAATTAATTTATTTAGGCTGAAAATTGTTGAAAAATGCAATTAGAAGGCTGCCAGTTGGTGAAACTTGTCCATGCAAGCAAGGGAAAGGCTATTAGAGGTAGTTGGAGCCTCATTCCAGCATCGTGAAGGTTGGGAGAGGAAGAGGAGAGCTGCTGCTGCAATTTCCAGCCATTGGTGATCAACCCAACCATTGGAGGCTGTGAGCTGCCCCGAGCTGATCAGGAGGTAATCGGAGGCAGATGACAGCCCTTGTAGTCTGTCTACAGGCAGATGACAGCAAGTTTGGGGTCCACAAGGGCAGTTGACTGCATGTGGAGCTCTTGTTGATGGTGGGCTGCTGTCAAGCAGCCATTCATAGCAGGGCAGCATTCAATTTCAGCCAATTTTGGCGATGAAACTCTGAAATTTCTCTCTCTAACTTCCTCTCCATTCTCTCAGTCAATTCATAGCTTTCCTCAAGATATCTCAGCCAATTTCAGTCCCAACAGGGTGCTAGTGAAGAATTTTTGCAGCTAAACCCTAATTTACAGTAGAAATTAGGAAAATAGGGTCAACTAGCCATCGTGGGAAAAGTGCTTTGAAATTGGGACCTAGTACTTGAAATTCAGTAGTTGAAATTTTGGGATTTCAGAAAATTTCAAGAGGCTAATCAGATAACATAAAGTTTGGGGCAGAAATTGATATCCAAGGAGTAGATTGAAGGTCAATCCCCAAGCCAACCAAGGGACAAATTGGTTTGAAGGCTTGCCGGTTGCTATGGACTGCAAGATGTATTGTATATTGAAGGGGACTAGGCTAGACCTAGTACTTGAAATTCAGTAGTTGAAATTTTGGGATTTCAGAAAATTTCAAGAGGCTAATCAGATAACATAAAGTTTGGGGCAGAAATTGATATCCAAGGAGTAGATTGAAGGTCAATCCCCAAGCCAACCAAGGGACAAATTGGTTTGAAGGCTTGCCGGTTGCTATGGACTGCAAGATGTATTGTATATTGAAGGGGACTAGGCTAGACCTTAGTGTTCTTCAACCTTAAACAATACAAGTTAAAGAAGATCCATAAGGATCACTAGTTTTGGGGTCAGTTGGGTTTCTAGTGTCTAAGATTAAGTGGAAATATGTGCATTTTCAGTTTATGTGAATTTAATGCTTGCTGTAACTAGTGCTTAATCAAGTTATTTACCACCCGATTCGAGAAGGAAGGCTGGTTTTATGGTTTCTTTGTCGTGATACCATCAATTATCTAGCCACTTGACATTCCCCAAATGAAATGGGAGTTTATTATCATGGACTTTGTAATTGGATTACCTTCTGTCCAAGGAGGATATAACTCAATAATGGTGATAGTAGACATGCTAACAAAGGTCGTTCATCTTATTCCAACAAAAAACAATTATAAAGCTCCAAATATTGTAAGAATTTTTGTAAAAGATTTTTAAGTTACATGGGTTACCTAAAAGGATTATCAGTGATCATGATTCTCTTTTCACATCACATTTCTGTAAGGGTTTTTTGGTGGGCTCATGGCACTTGATTTGAAGTTAAACACATTTCTGGAGTGCTGAAATTGTAATCAGCTGAGCGTTACAACAAGAATGTCTTTATACAGTGAGATGGGATCAAGCAGTGATGATGCCTCTTAGTTTAAAAATTCACAGAGTTTGGGGAAAATGCAATGCCTAATATTGGACAAGATATGTAGCATGAGCAGCAAATGAGAATGAGGGAATTAGATAAGAGGTAGATCCTTCAAGGACTCTTGAGGCTTATGACTAACAAGAGGAAGAGGAATTTGATGATTAATTTAAGAATCATGTGAGGTTTGAGGACAACAATTGAAATGTGTTAAGAAATGACTACTGTGAAAGCAAACCAAAGAGATAGTAGGGTTTGTGGGGAGAAACATAGTGTATATATGGCAAACACTGAGAGAGAAGAGAAGCTCAAAAAACACAAAAGATGAAGAAGATGAAGCATCGGAGCATGCTAAGTGAACAAAGCTGATCTAGTGGAGCTGAAGCTTTGAAGATGATTACACTGTCTTGTCTAATCAGATAGCAATACCTAAGGGAAGCTTGCACTGTAGAGGGAGTGAAACGTAGTCCTTTGATGTAGTGGGCTACCAAAGTAATTTGAAGATGGACAATTTTCGAGGGAGTAAAACACAGCCCTCTAATGTCATTGGAGTCAAGGAAGATCACTAGCTACGAATGTGTACTTTGGAAGATGAGGATCAACAGGAGGGCATACCGGATGAGGAAATCTAGTCCCTAATGGAGCAAGAACTGCAAAAATGCAAGTGTCTGAGGTAGCAAGTACTTGTTAGAGGCGTTGTTGATGCCAAGGAGGTTTTAGTTTGCAAAACATAGCTTGAGAGGTTGATGCTAGGTGGAGAGCAATGTTGGCAAGTAGAGAGAGATGATTTGATAGCAAAAACGCAAGTATTTGCTGAGGCCAAATGGAGATAATGGTCACTAGCTAGAGGAAGAGAATTTGCAGCCCAAAAACACGAGCATAATCTAACGCTAGATAGTGGAGATGGTCATCAAGTGGAGGAAGAGAATTTGCAGCCCAAAACGCAGCGTGGAAGGTGAAGGAAATAGGGTGCCTGGTGCAGGGGGAGATGAAACGACAAATTGCAATATCCTCCAAGTGAAGAGGAAGAGAGTGATAGAACGTTCGAAGGAATGAATGTGGGATGGGTGTATGAATGGGTGGAGTCAATGTCATATATATAGGCACAAACTGTCTAGAGTGTCACCCATTGAAGTCTCTCGGGTGGCATCTCGACTCTCTTGAAAGGTGCCCAAAAGCCTTTTTGGGGCTGTAAATGGAAACCAAAAATAGGAATGGCGGAGGAAAACAATACTGAATGGGTGTATGAATGGGTGGAGTCAATGTCATATATATAGGCACAAACTGTCTAGAGTGTCGCCCATTGAAGTCTCTCGGGTGGCATCTCGACTCTCTTGAAAGGTGCCTAGAAGCCTTTTTGGGGCTGTAAATGGAAACGAAAAATAGGAATGGAGGAGGAAAACAATACTGAATGATATGGTTTCTCATTATTTCTTCTCAGGCTCCAAGGAGGAGCACAGAAGAGGAGTAAGAGAGAGAAGACGAGCAACCCAGAAGTCCTAGTATTCCACCTGTAGATATGATGAGCTGATAGGACTCAAAACTCAACCTTGGGAGAGAAGCTACAAGCTTCGCTACTCCATGTTCAAAGGTATATGTAGGCCTAGTCACCAAGCCTTGAACTAGAAAGAACTTGTAGATCTTGGATATGAATGAGAATCAAGGGAATGGGGAATTAATGGGTGAGAAGGCATGGAGATGTCAACCACCCCAAGACGGTAAATGGTATGTAAAGAACCGCAGAGGAGTAGGGATCCCCTTTGAAGTTGAAGAACCGCAGAGGTCAACCACCCCAAGAAGGTAAATGGTATGTAAAGAAGGCATGGAGATGTCAACCACCCCAAGAAGGTAAATGGTATGTAAAGAATCGCAGAGGAGTAGGGACCCCCAAGAAGGTAAATGGTATGTAAAGAACCGCCGAGGAGTAGGGACGCCCTTTGAAGTTGAAGAAATGGGATCCCCCTTTGAAGAAGAAATATGAGTCCCCTTTGAATCGCCTATTGAATACCCATTAGACAAAGATATAGAATAAAGAAGCTCATGGATCACGGCCTTTGAAACATTGAAAGGCGAAGGAAATGTTGTCGGTAGTGCTGGAGAAGGTATCTGGGTCTCCAATGGAATAGAGGCTAGGTAGCTTCCAGAGGTAGCCTCTTGAACCTGAGTAAAAGAGGAAATGGAGGTAGGGGTATCACACAGAATCTCCTCGATGCCCACATCGAAGTCAGTGTCCTTGGAGCAAGACAAGGGAGGTGACGAAATAGGAAGCTCCTTGGGAGCCATAGGTGGACAATAGTTATTCTTTCTTAGTGTAGTAGACTACAACCGAAGAAGAGGAAGGAGTTGAATAGCCACGATCTCTCAAAGGAGCGGATTGACAAGAGAATGATATCTAACAATCACTGTCTCACGGTGAAGCAGATTGTAGAACCACAGGCCGTAGCCATGGAAGCCATTGGACTTGAAAATAGATGGGGGAAACCTCCATAGCACATTGTGGCGGTCTGAGGAGGTCGTGGTGCTTGATGATCCTCCTTTTACTCGTAAGGACTTAGTGCGTATCGGATGCATTGTATTGCATTGACTGTAATACTCTTAATAGCTGGTGCACAACAATCCCCATGGCCTAAAAGGGGGATGTGGCACAAGGAGTGTTGGGTGGTAGATGCTAGCAATCATGTGTATCTGGTGTGGTCATTTCCGACTTGTGAGTCTTAGTTTGACAAGACACTAAGTGAAAGTACAAAGCATCATGATATTGTATTCATTCCATGCGAAAGTGATAGTCAAGTACAATGCTTTATAGAAGTTGGGTTGTTCCACTCTCCGCACTGTGCATATGGGATTTAGGACATCTCTTCCTGGAGCATACATCATTTGTCATTTCTCAATACCCCCCTCAAATGATGAGTTCCTACACTTGCTAGCTTTTGCCCCTCCTACATGATAACATAGCCCGGGAGACTAGCTCATAGGCAGCCTAGTCAAGTTAAAGCTTGAAACTTTACATCTTTGGCAAGGGTTTTTACAAAGCAAATCCACTAAGGGAAAAACATATGAAAAATACAATGAAAATTCTTTTAGAACAATCTGTAAGAGTTGTTGATGGTAGCAGAAGCGTCTTCTTCTTCTTCTTCATTCATGAATTGGTTCTGGTGGTGATAATTCTGCATTTGTTGTGCTCTTTTCTTGTGGAAACATTCACTGACTATATGGCCAGCCTTACCACAATAATGACATGTCATCCGATTTTTGTTGTCGGTGTTGAATTCTCGACCTCTTCCTTTGGGTCCAGCAGCTTCTTTGTTGTATAAGAGATTTTCCCTAGATGATGGGACACCATCTTTTGCATTATTGTTCTTCTACTTGTTCTCTTTATCAAGAAGAGAGTGCTCAATATCTTTAAGTGAGAGACTTGGGAACATTATTCAAGGTGGACACAAGATTCTCATATGGATTCTTATTTACACTTGCAAGCAGTACAATTATTGCTTCATCTTTATCAATATTCTTCTTAAGAGTTGCAAGTTGGGTTTTTAGACTCTTGAACTTCTCTTATATCCAGTTTATAAAACTGCATGAGTAATTTTACCTTTGAATTCTTTGCTTGGGTACCAAACATGTCAAGTTTCTCCCAAGTAGTTCTGGCATCTCTAATGCCAGAGATATGATGTAGCACATTATCACTTAGTCCCCAGGCAATGATGCCTAGTGCCTTGTTATTCATCTTTTTTCGTTCTTTGGTTTTTGGTGGAGCTTTCGCAAGGATCCCGCTTTCTGAATCTTCTTTCCCGTAATCTGCATCACCTTTATCATCTTCAAAGAGATCCCAAAGGTTTTTCCTCATGAGGTGGTACATGGTCTTTTGCCTCGAGGCATGGAAACCTTCTCCATTGAGCTTTGCTATTTGCTCAAGCTCTACCATGTTGATTAACCAACAAAAGAGTTGTATTTCAATGTGTGAAGAGACATAAGTGCAAGGTAGTGTGAAGACACACTTTGTAGTATCAAGAGATACTATGTCTGGTCTTGAGCTTGAATCTTCTTCCTGCTTGATGGTGATTCTTGATGCTTGTCTTTTCCTTTAACTAATTTTAGTAGCAGATCTGAGTAACAATACTTAGCTTTGTCAAATGGATTTAAGAATGGAGTGAAGAAGGAAGCTTGAATGTTAATGGCTATGGTGTTCATTAGGGTTTGCAAGAACAGGCGATTGGTGTTTTGGCTGGTACAGCAGCTACAATGGATGATTCAGTCAAATTTTTGATGGAGAGGAAGCTTAGAAGTCACCCTTCAAGTGCCCTATGATTAGAGGAGGAATCGCAGCGCACAAACAGAGATCGAGTTGTACGAATTCAGGCAGGTGCAGAAATTCCAACAATCAAGAATTTTGGCAATGCCAGTGCATAGAGTGGCCAATGTTGATCTGTAAGGTGGTACAGAGTTGCGCGCTGAGTTGCTAAACAACTCAGAAGAGATCGTAATGAGATATGGCCTCTACTGTGAGATCCAGGAGCTCAAATAGTTGCAGGTTCTATTTGGCTATGGAGGACACATGGAACATAAGGTGACATAGTTGACAATGCTGAGCTATAGATGACTTAATGTTTAGCTCTGAGGTGACAAAGAGGAGCTCCACGAGCAGGAGTAGAGATTTCCAAAAGGAAGCTTGTCAAGATCTTGTTTGGTTGAAGAGATCTAAGAGCTTAAAGTAGGGTAGGTGTAGGGTGGCTATGGCTGTCAAGCAGGGTAGTGAGAAGAAAGAGTAGGCAATGGGTTTCTAGACTTGTCCTGAGCTAGATTGAGCTCAAGCTTAAGCTAGATGAGAGTGAAACTGAGCTAGAGGAGGAGTGCCATGCTTGATTGGGCTTATATACCATGTGAAAATTACAGATCTAGAGCATGGTAGGAGCTATGGAGGATGGAAGATGAAGACAAGACTCATGTTGATATAGACAAAGAGAGAGCAACTGTTACACAAGTAAAGCAAATAAGCACCTCGGATGTACGGGCACCACCTCGTTCATCTGGAATAAGGTGCATGTCACTCCGTCCCTGAATAGAGATAGAAGAACTATCACCAATGAGAATTTGGCCTTGCGAAGATCGCAAATGATCAACACGTGTATTGCTGAAGGAGTCATGTGCTGTGAGGCACCATTGTCAATAATCCACTCCTAAGTGTAGGGGGTTGTCAACACAGCATCAGAGGCCTTTAGGGTCTATGCCTCAACCACTTCCAAGTGGAGGAAAGTAGTTGATGAGGGAGCAGCCACCACTTTGAAATCCTTTAAAGATTTCTCCTCCTCCTCCTTGTTGGGGCAATCCTTTTTCTAGTGATCATCTTGCCACAACTTTTCCTTGTCCTCCTTCTAGTCCTTCTCCTTCTTTTGAGAGGATTGACCAACCAAAGCCTTAGATTTAGAAGCATTGGTCCCTTTCAACTACTCCTCTTGGTCCAAGACCATAGGAACCAACTCCTTGCACTGAAGAGTCTTAGATCGCCATGAGGTAATCAAGGTGGAATAAAAACCTCTCAAATGGAGCGGTAACAGTGAAAGAAGAGTTATCGCCATGTCTTTAGAAGTGATCTCCTTCCTTGCATTTTGTTGTACTTGCATTTGAAGCTACCACAGCTTGTTAATATGCTCCCTCATAGAAGATGACTTGTTGACACTCATGGTCCTCATCTACACTTCCAAAGAAACTCGTCTCATAGCGGTCATGCGATTATACATCTGATCAAGCTTCAACCATATCTCCGAGGCCATTGTCAAATGCTCGATATAAGAGATAACAACTGTAGTGCATGAGAGAAATAAAAACGAGCGGATGCAAGCATTGAGTTTGTCCCAATGTGCCTAAGCCTTTGCTAGCTCCAACTTATCACTTGAAGAGAGTCTGGACTAGTCTCACGAAGAAGGACGATGAATAGCCTCTGTAACAAGCTTCGCCAAATCATGGTCTCTTTCTCCAAAAACAAGAACCATTTAAATCAACAAAGATTTTAGCTTTATTTTGATCTTCAGCTTGTAGCCTTTATTTCAAGCAATTCTTGGACTCCAAAACGGCAAGCATCATAACCCGCAAGATGCAGTAGTTCTTGCCATTGAGCTTTTGATTTGATGGAAGAGCCGCATGCACAAAACACTAAAAGCAGCCCCCTCTGACTGTGAGAATGCAGCTTGCTAGGGCTATTTGCCACTCGCCCCACTCCTTCACTTGCCGAAGGCTATGAAAAGGTAAAAATCTACACTTGAAGGCCCAAAATGCAGCCATCTTCCTTCTCTAACAGCAACAATCAAAAGCATCAATTCTTTCTCTCTCATGTAACATAATTAAAAATAAAATTTTTCTTAAAAATAGGTAGACCGTATTTTTAATTAAATATTGTTTTAAAGTTGCAAAATAGAAAACATAACGACGATGAATAGGAGTGCGTGAAAAGACTTGGAACACTGGATTCAAATTTAAAATCTTTAGCCTTTTACAATTTGCAGGTTTTTGAAAGAGTTTACAAGTTTTTTAGTCATAGTATAGCTAAAACAAGCCTAAATTTTCTTAGAATTGAAATTGTTTTTCTTAAGTTTAATAAATCACTTGACATTACACCTTGGTTTTTTGTAATCACTACTTGAAGTTGGAACTTCTCATTCAAGAAGCATCCCAAGATGATAAGTATATTTTTAATTGATTGCAAAATTTTAGAAACATCGTCTTTCATACTAAATCTCAAATTACACTTTAATGTTTCTTTATTTGTGTTTGTGTGTGTGCTCATGTATGTAAACACACGCATGTGTGTGTGTTATGTCTCAACAAGAGGTTTTCAACAAACAATAGAAATGCATCCAATTCTACCTCTCTAAACTTTCATGTAAAATTCTAAGTGAGAGATCAAAGCAAAATCTCAAATTACACTTTAATGTTTCTTTATTTGTGTTTGTGTGCGCGTGTATGCATGCATGCATGCATGCATGTGTGTGTGTGTGTGTGTGTGTGTGTGTGTGTGTGTGTGTGTGTCACGCCCATGCTCACCTCAGCATTGTTCTGATGCGCAACCCTCCTGCTCGTCTTTGAACGCTGAAAATGCGGCCTTGTGTCACACTGAAATCTCCTCTTCAGGTAGGTCCACCCCTTGTCAGTCCTTCCATGTTGTGATACCATGTCAAAGTGAAGTAGTGCAGAATGATATGACCAAGACAAAGAATGAAGAGAGAGAGAGAGACAGTGGAACGTAGAATATCTGCAGTGAAGAATGTTGTATAAGGATGCAGATATGAACACGGGTGTAGAGAGTATGTTTGTGTATGTTTCCACCTCGAAGATCTCACACTTCGTGAACTCTGAGGGCCATCTTCACGATCAACAGCTTGGAAACCTGAGATCAGGACTGAGGAAGTGTTGTGGAGACTGGGGCCAATAAATAGCTAACAAAAAATGCAAGAAATAATGCAGGTTGGTGTATTAAATGCAACCGATTGTACAACTGTTGTCCGACTTGCAGAAAGCTGATTGACCTGTCCAGTTGTGCCACGTGGCACCTGCTTTGCCTGCCACATGCTGATGTCAGTTGTACAGATTGCCTACCACGTGGGCTGATTGGTACGACTGCAAGAAACTGTTTAGTTGTGGAACTACCTGTCCAGGGAATGCCGATCTCTAACAAGTCACATTGTTTTTTCTCTCTCGTGTTCTCTTAGTCTTCTCCTCTGTATGTTCACTTTCCTCTTTTCGTTGTGCACTCTCACAATAGATGCATATACTCTAGTTGTGTGGGGAGCAAAGGTCAAAGTCCATAGTCTTTGGTGGTATGGAGTGTTTTTGTCGCAGTAGGAGCATCCAGTGGACTTTCCATTCGTCGGGGAAGAAGCCATGGTATTGATGTGTCAGCCTAGAGAAGGGAGGATGGGAGGGAGAAGAGAAGGGTATCTGTCAATTATGTTGTAGAAATAAGGGGTAAATTAGAAGATGATGTTGAACCTGCAACCTATCTTTGCCTTCTCCAGTGCCGAGAATCTTTGTGGCCCTCTGAGCGCCTCTGGCTTTGATACCATGTCAAGAAGTGATTGTTGTGAAAGCAAACCAGAGAGGTAGTAGGGTTTGTGGGAAGAAACACAGAGTGTGTATGGCAAACAATGAGAGAGAAAAGAAACTTAGAAAACACAGAAGAAGAAGACGATGAAGCACTGAATCATGCTAAGTGAATAAAGCTAATATAGTGGAGTCAAAGCTCTGAAGATGACTACATCGTCCTATTTGATTAGTAGCACCACCTAAGGGAAGTTTGCACTGTAGAGGGAGCAAAACGTAGTCCTTTGGAGCAATGGCCTATTGATGTAATCTAAAGATGGATAAATTTGCTAACGGAGTGAAACACAATTTTTTGATGCCATTGGAGTCCAGGAAGTAGATCACCAACTACAAACGTGTACTCTGGAAGATGAGGATCAATAGAATGGTGTCCGAGCGTTTGGGGTCAAAAGTCTACTGCGGGGGTAAGAGACAGCAGGGTGAAGGGAGATTCAAGGAGAGGAGTAGACGGAAGAGAAGGGGTTGAAAGAAATAGAAGATGTAGAAGAATACTCACAGAGGTGAAGGTGTCAATTTATTTCTGCATTATGAGAAGATAAATCTCTTGTAGATAAAAACGTGCATAAAACAATACCTTCCTCTATGTTGCTCAGACTGCCAATCTGATGCTTCCATTGGCTCCGAAAGGGGGGTAAAATACTAGGATGCCTGGCCAAAATTTTGCCAGATTACTACTTCTTCATCTCCTAGTTCGGAGTGTTGTTCATAGTCTGAAAACTATGATCGCGCGTTATGCGATTTTGCCAATCCTTCTTTTTTACATAAAATCCTCCCAAAAATGACTGAAAGCTACATGCTTTCTTTTACATGTCATCCTATTCTAGAAGTTGCCTATAATTTTTGGATTTTTACAAGAGATAATATCTAAAATATCCAAAATTGGCTAAACTTGTCCAAAAATCTAGTATTTTTGAACCATCCACACTACGGACACTAACATTAATGACTAAAATGGCATTGGCTCTCTAAATCAATAAGAAAGCTTCTGGAGCAAATAGACACCAAAAATGTCCAAAAACCCAAACCTGCAAAAATATACAGCAGGCTGTAATTTCCTGTTTTGGGCCCTGTTTTACCTACCAATCACTTGTGTGTGTAGCCAGTGGGCTCCCGCACCTTATGGGGCACTTGTCCTTTGAATCCTGCAAGATTTCACGCGAGAAATCTCAGGAAAACAGCGTTTTCCACACAAGTATCTGGTTGGGAATGCAATTAGCAAACCTTGTACTTGTTCAAGAGGCTCTTGCCTCGGCAATTATGCATAAACCCACAACACTGTACATGATCCATCTGATCAGCCCACAACACTGTACATAATCCATCTGCTCAGATAAGGAGAGAGTGACCTAGGAGGAGCAAGCTCAACCTCTGTACATGAGTCAGAGATGAAGAAGTACCCTCCATAGCTGATGTATTTGCAGCAATTTGCCCTCAGCCCCCATGAGTTCCATGCTCCCATCTGCCCCTCATGCATTGAAACTCGTTTTTGTGCTGCCCTCTCTCTCTCTTTTGGGAATTTATGCCCAAATTGTGACACATGGCATATATGTAACAATTTTCCTGTTTAAACCTTTCGGTCTAAAATTCTCCATGATCGGTGCAAAATTTGACCTCGGCACAGACCAGAGAATTAATCCTCGCGCAAAAACGAAGATAGTGATGCGAACAGATTCTGGGGTCCAAAAATAGTAACTCCCTAAATTTTAGGAGCTGCTTCCATTGTATCCCCACTAGTCTTCTGACCATCTTTGCGGACTATGGGTACATCCAAATTTGCAATGTAGCTCAAGTAAAAGTGAATTTCCAGTGATGACCCCACATGGACTAATCTCTTGCAAATTTGTCCATCTTCACTTTGAACTAGTCTCTTTTAGGCTAGCTCTTCAACACACTTGTCCATATACACTTTCACAAGTCTCTTTTAGGCTTGTCAATCTACAGTGCCATCAGTCTCTTCGAGACTTATACTGGAGCTTAACTGTCCAGTCTTGACTCACTGGACATTCCTGTCCGTTTCACATATTGGCTATGCAACTCAGGTGTTTAGATTTCAAGAGGGATCCTTCCAAAAAGAAAAACCAAATAAAGTAGTAATAAAGAAATCAGCAAAAAGGTAATAGTTATCATAGTCTTGTGACATATCTCCCTCTCGAAATCGCAAACGTCCTCGTTTGCATGAATGTCATACATGCTTCTAGCTAACCCAATGAACTTATACTTGGCAGCACATGTACAACACATACATGCTATCAGTCAACATTGTGTACTGAACACACTGTTAACACATGTATGTTCTAACTGTGAAACATGGCAGACTATCATCATGTGACTCCACATCACTGTTTCTAGATATAGTGGCCGGTACACCACAATGATATCCCCATAGTGGCAGATTTTCATTTGATGACTCCACATCACCCTGACTAGAGATCTAGTGGCCGGTACATCAAAATGATATCCCCACTAAGTCAATTCACAGAATACATGCTTGATCGAGTAACCATTGTTACAACATGTATTCATTTCAATAGAAGTAAAAACTGTATTCTTGCAAGCAATACTTACTTCTTTAGCACTGAGAAAACCATATGGACACAATAAGTGGTAACCTGTACAAAATCTGTTTCTGTACATAATTTCTCTCTTGAGCAATTGTCACTTTGACAATCTATTTCAGCTTAGAGATACAAGGGGTCAAGGTAGGTTGCAAGCGAAATGCTTCAAGGTAAAGTTCCAACACATTAGGTGACTCTGCAAGTTCACCTTCGTCCATCTACTTAGCAACTATAGTTGGATAGTTCTTGAACTTAATCACATACCTTCTAGCAACCTTGCCTTTCACTTTCCTTTCCTTGTGTGCCAGTACCTGTTTTGGAACAAGAATTTCATCAAGTTCCTCAACTTCGGGCTGTTCCTCAGTTGGCATATCTTTTGGCACATCACCCACATAGGGTCTAAGAAGAGTTACATGGAAAGCATTATGAATCTTCCAATTGTCAGGCAATTTCAGCCTATAGCTAACATCACTAATCTTCTCTATTACTTGAAAAGGCCCATAGTATCGCATACTAAGCTTAGTGAGAAGACTTTCCTTGCCTTTCCGCTTCTTTAAGCATGCCTTTTCAAACCGCAACAGTACCCAATCACCAAGTGAAAATAACAATTCACGACGGTGATGATCAACAGCTTTCTTTTGCTTTGCCCGAGTCCTTTCAAGGGCATGCCTAACTTTCTGATACATTTCATCCATACTCTGCACATACTGATATGCCTGAAAGATCTTATCCTTTTTATGCAAAATGGGAGGAACCTTTTTACCACCTTCAACAATTTCAAAAGGGGCTTTTCCTGTTGATGAATGCACAGTATTATTGTATGCATACTCAACCAAAGGCAAATACTGCTCCCACTTTGACTTGTGCTCTGACACATAGCACTTAAGCAGATCCAAGACAGAAAAATTTGCCTCTTCTGACTGTCCATCAGTCTGTGGATGAAATGACGATGAGAACTTAAGCGTTGTGCCCATGTTCTCAAATATGTCTCTCCAGAATAGACTTGTCATCCGTGGATCACGGTCACTGACAATAGACTGTGGCATACCATGATCCTTGAAGACATTGCACATAAACAAACGTGTCATTTGATCTGGTTTTATCTTCTTCCTGACAGGAATGAAATGAGCCTGTTTGCTAAATCTGCAAATAATAGTCCATATCCCATCATGTCCTGTCTGTGTCCTTGGAAGATCAAAGATAAAATCCATAGCTATGCTTTCCCATGGTTTATCTGGAATAGGCAATGATTGTAAAAGCCCTGGTGCTTTTTACCTGTCAAACATGACCTTCTGGCAAATCACACATTGCCGCATAAAAGCATCCACGTCTCTTCTCAAAGTAGCATCAACATGAAACCATCCTTGAGAAGATAATGCTCATGATGTTGTCCATTGACAAGCTGATCAAAGATCCTTGCAAAATCTTCATCATCCGCATACTGTTCCTTCATATCATCAAGCTCATGATGATAAGGAATTGACACAGCTGAAATTTGTGGCTTCCTTGACAAAGCATCAACCACAACATTCTTTTTGCCTTTCACATGCACAATCTGAAAATGGAACATTGACAAAAAGTTTGCCCAACGCATATGCTTTTCTGACAGCTTAGTCTGAGTTAAGAAATAACGCAATGTTTGATGATCTGTCTGGACAACAAAATCTGGCCCAAGTAGGCAGTGTTTCCAACAAGAAAGCGCATGAATCACAGCCAGCAATTCTTTCTCATAGACCTGCTCTGGCCCTCGCAAGATTCTGCTTTCATAAGCCACTACCCGGCCATCTTGCATTAGCACTGCACCAATGCTATTGCCACAGGCATCGCACTGGACAACAAATGACTTCCTAAGATCTGGCAGAATGATCACTGGACTAGAAGTCATATTTTCTTTAAGAAGATTAAAAGCTGAAATCTCTTTCTGTGTCCACTGGAAAGAGACTCCTTTCTTCTGTAAAGCATGTAAAGGTGAAGAAATCTCTGCAAAATTGCGAATGAACCTCCTGTAGTAAGAACACAAACCCAAGAAGCTTCTAACATCATGGACAGTCTTCAAATTTGGCCATGTTCTAATTGCTTCAACCTTAGCAGGATCCATTCAGACACCATCCTTTGACACTATGTGCCCCAGGAACTGGATTTCTTCCAAGAAGAACTTACTCTTCTTGCCATTGATAAGCAACCTATTACTGTGAAGCTCATCAAAGACTGCTTTCAAGTGTTCTCTATGGTCCTGTTCATTCTTTGAAAAGACAATCATGTCATCAAAGAATGTGCCAACAAACTGCCTGTATGGACGAAAAATCCTGTCCATCATTCAATTAAACGTAGCAGGAGCATTAGTAAGTCCAAATGGCATTACTAAGAACTCATAGAGACCAAACGTGGTCCTAAATGCAGTCTTATGCACATCCTCTCGCTTAATCCTGATCTGATGGTATCCACTCTTCAAATCTATCCTGCTGAAAATTGACGCTCCTTCCAAACGGTCAAGGATGTCGTCAATTCTTGGAATGGGGAACTTGTTCTTGATGGTACTCTTGTTCAACGCATGATAATCTATGCACATGCGCCAAGAGCCATCTTTCTTCTGCACTAAGAGCACTGGTGAGCAAAAGGGAGATGAACTTAGCT
Organism: Lygodium microphyllum; assembly: GCF_053477565.2. NCBI lineage: Eukaryota > Viridiplantae > Streptophyta > Polypodiopsida > Schizaeales > Lygodiaceae > Lygodium > Lygodium microphyllum. Next base: position 41,224,029 of record NC_141139.1, on the reverse strand, counting down.
GAATCAACCCTTTTTCTAACAGCTCATTCACCTGGCTCAATATCTCTTTCTGTTGGGCTGCACTAACTCTATACGGAGGTCTATTTGGTGGGCTACTGCCTGGCACCAAATCTATCACATGATCCTCAGACCTCTCTGGTGGCAACTGTGATGGTAATGAGTTAGAAAAACAATCACTGAACTGAGACAAGAAAGCAGACTTGTCTCTATCTAACATAGAGAAATTTGACTCATCATTATCCTTGACATCACGTGCAAAAATCAAGTACGCAGAAAGATGATTCTTTATTACAAATGTAATGGCAGAAGCCGATACAACAGGTACAGACTCTCCTTTAAGCTTCACATCAAGCACATGAGTCTTTCCCCTATGTTCCAAAGTCATTGTCTTGTTAAAGGCATCCAACACACCATGCTTTCTGAACATCCATGGTATTCCCAACAAGACATCACAGCCTTCAAGTGGCATGATATAAAATTCTTCTGCATCAACATAAGACTGTATATGAAGACGCAGCTTTCCAAGAATGGGTGTCACAGACTCTGAGTGGCCAAGACATGCCAACCCTGCCTCTGCTGTGTAGCCCATCTCATCTGCTCTGATGCCCAAAGTAGAAGCCAACTCTAGTGAGATAAAGTTTGCCTTAGCTCCAGGATCAAAGAAAATAAGTACATGTTGATCCCTAACTTTACCCCAAGCTCTGCAAAGCTCATTAGCATCCGAGTGTGGCTTGTCTCCCACCATATCTGGCACTAAACCTGTTGAAGGTTTGGGCTTCTTTCCTTTCCTGTCCTCTTTATCATCATCAGCTGGTCTCTTATTCTTGTCCGGACAATTAGACGCAATATGACCAATCTGCTCACAGATAAAGCACTTCCTCTCAGCCATTAAAGCCTTTTTCTCTTCGAGAGACTTGCGCACAAAAGGCTTCTTCTGGTCCTTTGACTGCTGTCCAAAGAACTTGGCTGGCTTCTTCTTGAACTGCCAAGGTTTACCTGTCCTTTGAGAAATCTGAGAAACCTGTTTACCAAATGGCTTCTCAGCTGAAAATTTCTCAGATTTGTCCTGTTTAATGCTGCCCCCAAAACCACTTGACTGTCCCAACAATAATGCATTTCCTGTGCTGGCATTCTCAATTAACTGAGTCAAAGTGGTGACCTTTTGTCTTTGTACAATAATTCCGGAGTTTCTTGGGCAGCCCACAGCAGTATTTCTCTATCTGCTCGGTCAATGGCACAACCCTGTAAGAAGTGACTGGAAGCAAAGCCTCCCTAAACTTCTGGTTATAATCTTCTAGATCCTTGCATTTAGATGCATCCAAATTGTGCCAAGCTGACATAACATCGATCTCAAATTCATTGGTCAACCAAGCAGAAGCAAATACTTGCTTAAAGTAAGTCCAAGTGGCAGGAGCCTGTCCTTGCATCAACAATGTGCTCCACCATTGACTAGCATTGTCCTTAAGAAAGGTGGCAGCTTTCCGGACCTTAGAAGGCTCTGTAAAGTTCCCTCTTGCAAATGCGGCATCAAACTGCTGTAAGAAAGAGAGAGCCTTAGTCCTATCTTCAAATCCTCGAAAGATGTCAAACTGTACGGCTGCACCACCTTCCTTGTATGGCTTTGGCTTCTCATGAGCCATCAAAGGGTCCATAGGATATGCCTGTAACATAGGAACACTAACAGGTGGCATGGAAGTTGCCGGACCACTGACTATAGGGCTTGTAGACACAATACTTGCTTGCTGATTTTGATAACCAGCCATACCAAAAGTGCCCTGTGGCATGCCAAAACTGCCCTGAACTCCCTGAAATCTAGGCTGCATGCCTATATTGCCATACATGGGGTTTGGCATAAAACCCTGTGTACCCCCAAGCAATGTTCCTGGTACATAAATTTGGTTTCCAGGTGCATAACCAGCCATACTTTGAAACACATATCCACCTCCAAAGTACCTAGGATGTACAGAGGTCGGTGGGAAGACCTGTGGTAAAGCCTGAAAACTGCTTCCCTGTCCATTTAAGCCAACATTTGGCTGCTGTAAAGTGGCGAGCTGAACTGGCAATGCTTGTGTAACTAGCGTTTCCGCCACATGTTCCTGGACAGTCAGAACCAATCTTGGAGTCTCCATTGACTCCGCAAGCTGCCTTGGTGTTTCCACTGAATCTGCAGCATGCTTACCCTTATCCTTGACCTCTACTGGATCCGAAATCTTTGCAGATTGCCCAACTTGCTGTAAAGGAAGAGAGGGTTGTAAAAATGCCAAAAACCTTGGATTCTGCATTACTTGAGTAAACATACTCACAGTAGCAACTAACTGAGTCTTGAAAATGTCTTCATCCATAGAAGAAGCCGTAAGAACTTGTGGCTCAACCATAACAGGAGGAGTAACAAACTCTGGAGGTCTAGAAGACTCTCCCACCTCATGAACAACAGGGATCTCCTGTGATGAAGACGCTTCCTCTCTGGTGTCTTCCTTTCTATCAGCCATAATGCACAATTCTGTGTCTACACCCAAACAGACCCTGGCTCACTCTTTAGGGAAAAAGTGATTCATGTCCCGGCAACGGAACCATGTAACCGGGCTGTTCACTGGAAAGGGCGGTAGTGTACAACCAAAATATATAAATGGTTTCTCCCAATTCACAGTCGCCCACTTTACTTGAACTTAAAGACACAGAATCAAGAAGAAATACAGGAAGCTAGAATGCTCCTGTTGCGACACAGACACCCTGTTGGCCCCTAAGTCAGGCGCCCCTTGCGGTATTTCTTTATTCATTAACAAAGGGATAATCCCACAATAACCTGCCTACAAGCTGTCCCTGTACAAAGTGGAGAAGGAAACACAGTTCCAACCCGATTTCGACACCTTAATGGCAGTACAACTTGACCTGGTCATTATCCCTACTCAATAGGTGCCTCCATACACCTAAACACACTCAATGAAGTGCCTGGTAAGAAATTCAGCACGTTGCATTTTCTGGTTTTTGTCTTTAAATTGCTCCAAAATACATGTACAGTGTCCCTGGAGCTTCCTTGAAGCTTCTGGAGCAAATAGACACCAAAAATGTCCAAAAGCCCAAACCTGCAAAAATATACAGCAGGCTGTAATTTCCTGTTTTGGGCCCTGTTTTACTTGCCAATCACTTGTGTGCGTAGCCAGCGGGCTCCCACACCTTATGGGCCACTTGCCCTTTGAATCCTGCAAGATTTCACGCGAGAAATCTCAGGAAAACAGCGTTTTCCACACAAGTATCTGCTTGGGAATGCAATTAGCAAACCCTGTACATGTTCAAGAGGCTCTTGCCTCGGCAATTATGCATAAACCCACAACATTGTACATGATCCATCTGATCAGCCCACAACACTGTACATAATCCATCTGCTTAGATAAGGAGAGAGTGACCTAGGAGGAGCAAGCTCAACCTCTGTACATGAGTCAGAGATGAAGAAGTACTCCCCATAGCTGATGTATTTGCAGCAATTTGCCCTCAGCCCCCCATGAGTTCCATGCTCCCATCTGCCCCTCATGCATTGAAACTCGTTTTTGTGCTGCCCTCTCTCTCTCTTTTGGGAATTTATGCCCAAATTATGACACATGGCATACATGTAACAATTTTCATGTTTAAACCTTTTGGTCTAAAATTCTCCATGATCGGTGCAAAATTTGACCTCGCCACAGACCAGAGAATTAATCCTCCTGCAAAACGAAGATAGTGACGCGGACAGATTCTAGGGTCCAAAAATAGTAACTCCCTAAATTTTAGGAGCTGCTTTCATTGCATCCCCACTAGTCTTCTGACCATCTTTGCAGACTATGGCTATATCCAAATTTGCAATGTAGCTCAAGTGAAAGTGAATTTCCAGTGATGACCCCACATGGACTAATCTCTTGCAAATTTGTCCATCTTCACTTTGAACTAGTCTCTTTTAGGCTAGTTTTTCAACACACTTGTATATGTAGTTTTTCAACACACTTGTCCATATACACTTTCACAAGTCTCTTCTAGGCTTGTCAATCTACAGTGCCATCAGTCTCTTCCAGACTTATACTGGAGCTTAACTGTCCAGTCTTGACTCACTGGACATTCCTGTCCGTTTCACATACTGGCCATGCAACTCAGGCGTTTAGATTTCAAGAGGGATCCTTCCAAAAAGGAAAACCAAATAAAGTAGTAATAAAGAAATCAGCAAAAAGGTAATAGTTGTCACAGTCTTGTGACAGTGTCAGCTTGTGAAACACAAACTTGAGAGATTGATGCTAGGCAGAGAGAACTATAACCAGGAAGAGAGAGGTGATTTGGTAGCAAAACGCAGGTGTCTGCTGATGCCAAATGGAGATGATGGTCACTAGGTGGAGAAGAGAATCTGCAGCCCAAAAACGCAGGTACAAATTGACGCCAAATGGTGGAGATGGTTGTTAGATGGGGGAAGAGAATTTGCAATTCAAAGTGTAGCTTGGAAGGTGAAGGAGATAGGCTGCCCGATGGAGTAGTGGAAAGGAAGAGAGTGGTAGGACGTTGGAAGGAATGAATGGGGATGGGTGCATGAATGGGTGGAGTCAATGTTGTATATATAGGCATAGATTTTCTAGAGTGTTGCCTACTGAAGTCTCTTTGGTGGTGCCTTGACTCTCTTCAAAGGCACCCAGAAAGCCTTTTTGGAGCTACAAATGGAAACCGAAAATAGGAATGAAGGAGGGAGATAGTACTAAAGGATATGGTTTCTCAACAGAATGTTTGTGCAATTTGCAAATGATCCTCAGTTTATGTGCTCTTTGAATCCCCAAAGGAGGGCAACCAAAAGCAAGAGGAGAAAATCTTCTTCAAAAGCTTTGGGACAACAAGATATACAAAAGAAAGAGCCAATGGAGTAGCGTGATGCTCCAAATGTGGGTAATTAGCATGAACAAATGATGCTAGTGGGACAATTGATGCATATGTAAGGCCAACTTGAAAGTGCCAATCAAATGCTTTTTGGATAGTAAGGCATGCATGCTAATGTGGATCACCCGGGATTTTCCAAGCAATGGTTGATAATGCTTTAGCCATGGGATGCAAGGCCCAATATATTTGGGTATGGAAAGTGGAATGCAAAACCCCATATATAGCTATGCTGGCATGATGTTGGGGCACAAAGTGGTTGCGGCCAATGTACCTTTTTTGGAAGCAATGTGAAAGTTCCAAGGATCTATATATTCTAGAGAAACAAAGGTCTAGAACCTAATGGAGGTTTCGAGGCAAGTGAAGTTAGAGATAAAGTTTCCATGTGCTTCTTGGTGAAGTTTCAATATTGTTTCACCTATGGAAGGATGCAAATGAATGGAGGAGGGTGACCTGGCAAATCATCATGAATGGTGCACTTTACCTTGATGTCTTTCCATTAGAGGATCGGACTCTTTCTAGCTCAGCAGAGCGTAGATGGGCTAGAGTATTGTTTAATGCTCAAGCGGGAGGTTGCATCTCCACTCCCTTGGTGAAGGGACAACTCAATTGTGTAGTGGATCTCGGATGTACTTGGTTTGCATCTATATGTTGATAGTATTTCTACCATTGGGATCACTATTTAGTGTACCAGTCACTGTGAGTTGGTATGTAGATGTGTACGGTTTGCACCTAGGCTTTGAAACTATACATTTGCTTGGCCACTTGTATGTATGGAATACATGGAATATACATTTGAATGTGATGTACAGTTGAAGGCATGTATGAAACACATGAATGGTATGCAATGTACATTTGCAGGTGATACAAGAGAAGCACTTTTGCATGCCATATGTTTGGTTTGTAGTTGATGTATGCGTTACATGAGTATCATGTGGTACATCATTGTGACATGGCATTGGTTATGCTTAGTTTATGTATTACTTTGCCTTGGTGGTCAGAATAGGATTGGGTTTTGGCATGTGGATACACCCCTTATGGTTTTGATAGTAGTGATGATTCATGCGCGTGAATCGTAATTAGTGAATGCATCCCTTATGGTTCTGATAGTAGTTATGGTTCATGTGTGTGAATCGTGATCAGTGATTGAAATTTCATACATATAGTGTCATGGGGACGTGAAATTTTAAGATGCTTTAATCTTGGGATAACATTTGATTAAGTTATTAATCAAATGTGCAAGGTTGTTTAGCATTACATTAGCATATGTAATGCACATGGCAGTTTCATGGTAATAGGCCAAGGATCCCTAGGATGTAGTGTGTGCCAAAGGCAAAAGTTATAATAAGTTATGTGAATTTTATGCTGTTTTGTAATTAGTGCTAAATCAAGTTATTTACCACCCTATCCATGGAGGAAGGTTGGCTTCATAGAGGGCTTGAGCGTGGTTAAGCAATAAGTGCACATGTTGTTTGACTATGATGCTAACATGTATTTGCAGTAGTGGATGTTGTGGCAGAGTGTAATGGAGTGTGGCACAAGAATGAGTAGGAACAGAGCTGAGAGAGTCAGAGTGAGGGAATCCAAGATGAGTGTACCAGTGTGTTATGGTACACAAAGAAAAAAAATGTACTTATATGTTAGGGTACAAATAAGGGTGTGTTCACACCTGTAAGTTTATACAAGGCACTTGAAGGGACTTTACACCCAACAACCTCTCACTTAAAGGCCCGAAGTGGTATATTTAAGCTAGCCAACTTCCACTAATCGAATGCAATGCTTATGTTGAGCCTTTGCAAGACTTTTAGTGAGAACATCTGCAGGGTTATCTTGGGTTTTGACCTTAGTCAATGTGACAAGACCATCATCCAAGACTTGTCGAATGAAGTGATACTAAACATCTATGCGTTTGGTACGTGCATGGAACATGGCATTCTTAGCCAGACATACTGCACTCTAGCTATCACAACCAAGCATTGGAGTATGTGAAGAAAGATCAAAATCCTCGACCAAATGGCCAAGCCAAAGAGCTTCCTTAGAAGCTTCTGTGGCTAAAATATATTCAGCCTCTATAGTACTTAGTGCTACAATTTTCTGTAGCCTTGAACGCCAAGAAATAGCCCCATTAGCCAAAGTGAAGACATACCCACCACTAGTAGATTTTCTAGTGTCAAGATCTCTTGCCATGTCTGAATCACAGAATCCTTGCAACTCTAGTGTACCCTTTCCATAGCATACACACTTGTCTTGTGTACCTTTTAAGTATCTAAAGATACATTTCATTGCTTCCCAATGTGGTTTGCCAAGGTTAGACATAAATCAGACGAGTGTTAATAAGCCCAAATGGCATCACTAAGAAATGGTATAATCCATAATCCGTCCTAAAAGTGGTTTTAACTTTGTCACCCTCTTGCATACAAACTGATGATATCTTGATCTCAAGTCAATTTTGGTAAAGAACCTAGCCAGCCCCCTTGAGCTCATCAAGAAAATCATCTACTCTAGGGATTGGATACCTATTTTGCAATGTGATCTTGTTTAGATCCTTGTAATCAATACGCATCCTTAAGGATCCATCTTTCTTCTTTAATCTCACTAATAAGATAAGAGAAGTGTATGGTGAAAAACTAGGCTTAATGAATCTAGCTCTAGAAGCTTCTTGATTTGCTTGGCTACTTCTTCACATTCACATTAGACAATGTGTAGGGTGGCTTATTGACTGGCTTTGAATTTGGTTCCAAATCTATAGGCTGATCCATTGCTCTCTTAGGAGGTAATAAATAGGCACTTGAAACAAATACTTATACTCCTCAAGAAGAGCTTTCAAAGCTAGATGATCAGCTGAATTATTAGATTGATCTTCAATCTCTTTATTTATGTGTAAAATAAAAATCTGAGAGCGTCTCTTGTACTCCTTGAGTTGTTTAATGGTGATAAGCTGAAAATCAAATTTACTAGAGATTCCCTATAAATGGATAGGATGCCCATCAATGGGGCAAACTCCATATACAACTATTAGAAATCCATGGTAATATTTTATAAGGACATGAATGTACTAACAACTCCCATCGCATGAGCAATTTTTGGACAAGTTGTAACCATGGCGTACATCAAAGAACCACAAGCTGATGTATAAGGTATGCTTTTCATAGTAGTAGCAGTTGCATCATCTTTTGGGCAATCAGTTTTTTGTATATAGCGGCAAAGGCACACCAAGAGGTTTAGCATCAACCATATTAAAGCTGTCAATTACTTTGTTGATGTACTTATCTTGTGAGAGAAACAAGTGCTGTCGTCTATCTCTTTTAATGTGCATGCCTAATTGCTCCCAAATCTTTCATTGAGAAGGTTGAATTCAACTGCTTTTTAAGACCATGTAGAGTACTCTTATGCTTTCTTGCAATTAGCACGTCATCCACATATAAGACCAATACAATAAGGCTTCCATCATCAGCCTTTTTAGTGCTAAGCAATGATCTACATGATTGCGTTTGAATCCATGGCTGAGCATAAAAGTATCATTTTATACTACTGTCGAGGGGCTTGTTTTAGCCCATATAAGCTGCATTTGAGCTTACAAACTAAATGCTCTTTCCCTGGAATAGCAAAACCTTCGGGCTGTTTCGTGTACAGCTCTTTATCAGGTCACCATGAAGAAAAGCAATCTTCACATCCATCTGATCCAACTCTAAATCCAAGGATGTAGTGAGAGCAAACAAAACATGGAGCGTAGTCATCTTCACCACCGGTGAAAAAACCTCTTGGAAGTCTATGCCTTCCTTCTATATATAGCCCTTAGCAACCAAACGTGCCTTGTATTTGGGCTTCCCATCAATACATTTCACCTTACAAACCCATTTATTAGGAATAGCTTTCCTATCCTTGGGCAAAGGTACAAGCTCCCATGTGTTATTCGCATACAGAGACTTCATCTCTTCCTGGATAGCAAGCTCTCACTTTCTCTTGTTTTCACATGATTGTGCCTCTTTAAATATCAGAGGCTCACATTCATCAGCTAATAAAATGCAATCCAAAGATGGTTGAAACCTCTGTGGCTACCTTTTGACACATGTAGACCTTTTTACCCAATGATCTGTATTGTTAGGCAATGGGCCTGCATCATGAGGTATGTGCACACTATCACTTGGTCGCTAATTTTTAGCATTTTCTTGCTGTTGCAACCTGTTTTCAGCATGTTCTTCTTGCTGTCCTATTCCATCATGTGCATCTATTTGCTGTCCATTATCTTCTGGCTGCAACACAATAGGTTGTTGCTCATTTTCAGCATCAAAAGGAACAAAATCTTTAGCTAGTGATTGCTGAATGACTGGCTTTTCATGCTGAAATTTGACCTTCTTTTGGTCAAGGTCACCATGTATAACATTTTTTAGCAACTTTGCCTCATTAAATACTACATGTCAGTTGTGTACTAAATACTATGTCTTGGTTGCGTACTATCTTCCTGTCCTGAGAAAGCCAAACTCTATATCCCATCTCTTTCTCATCTCCATATCCCATGAAGATACCCTTGATGGATTTCATGTCTAGTTTAGTCCTTTGATTTATAGGAATATGCACAAAGGCATCACAACTAAAGATATGCAAATGGTCGTATGAAGAAAGTTTGCTAGACCAAACCTCTTTAGGAATGCCATTTTCCAATGTATGGTTGGAAGAACGATTGCACACATGAACTGTAGTTTTAAGAGCCTCTCCTCAAAATTGCTGTGGGAGATTAGTTGTGGACATCATGCATTTGACTCTTTCACAAAGTGTGTGATTATATCTTTCAGCCATACCATTTAATGCAGGATTGTAAGGGACTATCAACTCCCTCTTAATGCCATGCATCTCACTAAACTTTTTGAATTCATTTGAAACATACTTGCCCCCATTATCCGTTTTTATAGCTTTCAACTTAAACCCTTTTTGTGTGGTAACAAAAGCATGAAACCTTTTAAAACATCCAACATTTTCTTTTTGCTCTTTAAAACATACACCCATGACTTTCTACTGAAATCATCAATAAAGGTGACAAAGTACTGTGCGCCCCCATGTGAATTAACATGCATAATGCACATATCAGAGTGTACTAAGTCAAGAATATTGGACTTATTAACGACACTAGAGTAATAAGGATGCTTCACATGTTTTCCATATATACAATCATTACAAAAGTCGAGACCAAGGCCTTTTACATCAAATCTTTCTAAAGACGAGAGAACTTGAAGACCTTTTTGGCTCATATCGCCAAGTCTTTTGTGCCAAAGTCCCATATGTGAATGAACTTTAGCCACAACCAAAAACTTGCCAGGTAATGCTTTACAATGCAAATAATACAAGGTCCCTCTTTTTTTGCCTTTAAGAATTAGCATAGAGCCCTTGTGGACCTTCCAAGATCCACCACCAAAGGTAGTAAAATACCCTCGTGCATTAAGTTGCCCAACTAATAGTAGACTTTTCTTTATGCCAGGTACATATTTGACATCTTGCAAAATCAGCTCTTGGCCATTTTCAAGGACCAAGTGAATGGTACCTACACCCTCTATTTCACATGCATAGTTGTTGCCCAAGTAAACCTTGCCTAGGCAACTTGCATTGTATTTAGAAAATGACTCTAAAGAGGAAGTAACATGAAAAGAGGCATTGCTGTTCACTATCCATGATTGGGACAACCCATCATGAGCTCAAAGTAAGGCATCAATCATCTCCTTTTTGGTGATGTGCATATCACCTACTGCCATAACATCTACATCATTACATGAGGCTGCAACAAGTATCTCTCCAGTGTCAGAGAGCTCTTCAATGACCACACTAGATGCAACATTTGCCTTTGCAACTTCTTTTGAGGGAGAGTTGTCATCATCTTTGTTGTCATCCTTCTTTTTCTTTCTTTCTCTTTCTTGTAGTAGTGACAATCGTGCTTTTTATGCCCATTACGTTCACATTGATAGCAAGCAACATCTTGCTGATTGCCCTTGCTTTTACTCCTGCTTTTGGCTTTATTTCTTGCATTACCCCTCTTTTTTGACTTGCCTCTAAGATGATAGGCTGAACCACTGCTCTCTCAATTGGACTTTCTTTTTATCTCCTCATTGAGAATAGAGCCTCTAACACCATCAAAGGTTAAAGCAGGGTTGGTGCTTAGTGAAACAACTAGAGACTCTTGGCTCTATCAGGCAAAGTCATCAACAAGAAAATAGGCTTCAATTTATAATTGAAGGGCTGCAACCCAGAGTCTTGCAAAATTGACTCAAAATCTCTGTGAAAGCACTCAAATGCTCCGATGTTGGTTTAGACTCATCCAACTCCATGTTTACAAGCTTGCGCATGAGATACACTTGATTTACTGGAGTTGTATTTTCCTAAGTGAAGTGTCCAACTTTTTCCATATGATATAAGTTGTATTAAGATGCTTAATGTCTGTAAGTACATCATCAGATACAACCATTTTAATAAATGCAATGGCCTTTTTGTTGAGTCTAGCCCAATCCTCATATGTCATAGCTGCAGGCTTCACTTCCAAAAGAGCATCATCATAATCCTTGAGAAACAAAATCCTTGCATTCTGTCCTTCCACAAAAAGAATATAACATCTCCACTTGTTTGTGCCATTCAAGTTTATTAGGTTGACACTAAGGGCACTCATGCACATAAGACTCAACCAAAGTCTCGACTCTCTGTGTGGTAAAAAGAAATAGTGAGTAACTAAGGGATGTATGCTAAGATATCTTGTGGTCGGCGCATCATTTACTCTTGCAAAATTTTCTTGCGGAAATCCTAATTGTCAGGCATATACATTTTGCTTTGTTTAAAAAGTAATCCATTGCAAATGGAATACTTTTTTGCTATCTTTCTCTCAGTAGCTAGCTTTTTAGCATTTGAATTGCCAAAGCTTCTTGGGGTACTAGGTCCTTCTTGGATTAATTGCTAGATCTTGCCAAAGTGAGGATCATTTTGACAACACCCTTTCAAAAAAGGATAGATGGTTGATCGGATTGATCACAAAGATCGGATTGACCACAAAGATCGGATTGATCACAAATATTCTTTAATAAATGGTTGTTAGTCCAAATAATGAGTCAACAATAACGATACTAAAATTTTAAGCGCATGGATGACTGCCAATAATTCCTTCTCAAGTGGTGTAATATGCTTGGGCAATAGTGAGCTTATGGCTCTCAAATGCAATAGGTCAATTATCTTGATAAAAAAAAATCACCTATAGTATAATCATTCGCATTTATATGAATCTCAGAAGGTTTATTTGGATCAATAATTTGCAATTTGATGTAGTAGTAACTAGCCATTTCAATGTTTGAGAACATTGATCGAGTTGACTTGTCCAAACAAGTGGCAGACTAATATGCTTTTTCTTACTTTAGATATCCTTAATCAAGCATGTCAAGGGTTTAGTAATATGAGCATAGTTCTTAATAAACTTTTAGAAAAATCCAATAAAACCCAAAAAAGATTTTACTTGCCTTATGGTCCTTGGAATAGATCAATTGAGCACTACTCAAACCTTTTGAAGACCAATATAAATGTCATCAATTGAGATGACTTGTCCAAGATATAAAGGTTTCACGCAAAAAAATTCGCACTTGGATGGTTTCGCAAACAATTGTTGTTGTCTTAAGAGACGTAAGACAATAACAAGTGATTCGCACGCTCCTCCAGTGACTTACTATAAATAAGTATGTTGTTGAGGAAAACAACTATCCACTTTTTGAGATATCATTTATCATCTGTTGGAAAGTTGTAGAAGTATTATCTAATCCAAGAGATAGGACCAAAAACTTATATCCATACCATGTTTGAAACACAATAGTCGATCTATAAGATCTTTTATTATAGGTAATGGATATTTGTTCTTGATGGTCACCTTATTGAGACCCTTGTTTTACATAGAAGTGCATTGTGCCATTTTGTGCGTACATGTAGTGCAACACGACTACATTAGATACATGTGTTTTTTGTGTTTTCTTTACTCCTAAAGGATTGCTCACTTGTTTGTAGCCACTTACACTGAGAGATCTTCATCATTGACATTGTTGTGTTTTCTTCTTGAGTTGGTTGCTTCGTGGTCATTTTGATAGCAACCATCATCTTGGAGAGATTTCAACATAATCTTCATCTCCGATAGCTCTTAACGATTGTGTTTTACTCCCTTTATTGCTGTCCTTCATCTTCCAGTGTCTACTCCAACATTCCATTGCACGGAGGATTGCATTTTTCTCTCTCCATATAACAGATCTTTTCCTTGTCATTGATAGCTCTGCTCTAAGGATTGTGTTTCACTCTCTTCACAACGCAAATCTTGTTTAGGTGCTGTTTCCGAGTTAGCTAGGACAATGCAATCATTTTCGAGCTCCACTCCATTGTATCAATATGTTTCATTCAACATCATTTAGAGTTTATCATTCATCATTCATCATTCTTCTTCTACGTCTTGAGTATTCTTTGTCATAGTGTTTGCCGTACATGTGAAGATATGCTAGGGTTTGCACTGAGGAAACATAGCATGTACGACCAAGACTAAAACACAAAGACTCAGATAGGGACAAGCAAAACTCAAACCCTAAACGAAAAATGCAAAATGCAAAAACTCAAAACTCAAACATAGAGACAAACATAAAGAGAAGAAACTCTGAAGTGAATGAATGCAAGTGTGTACAGAATGCCCAAGGACAGAGCAATGGAACATCAAAGAGTAACGTCGACCAGAGACAGATTCCAAGTGTAGTAACCACCAGTCAGAGATGAGAGTGTTGAATAATGAAGGGTATACAGAATGCCCAAGGACAGAGCAATGCAGTGTTAGAGAGTGATCTCCACCGGAGACAGATTTCAAGTGTAGTAACCACGAGTCGGAGATGAGAGAGTGTTGAATAATGAAGGGCAGCAGGCTGGTCACCAAAACATAGTAGTCGCAGGCTGAACAACAGTGAGTGTCTTTGCACAATCTTTGACCATCAGATTGGTATTAGGTACCAATAAATGCCACTTCTCTAGTGTCGCCAATTGACACTTATGGCCAAATGAATGACCTAGGCCAACAATTGGCCCCGGATAGCACCAAATACCTGTGTGTTCCCATTTGCACCTCACATGTGCAACATTTACTTAATCATGTCATTAAAAATTAATCCATATGCTAAGTGAGGTTTCAAAAATACATGTTCTCATTGTTAGCAGAGTATTTGTCAGCTCATGTGTGAGTCTGAGCTTGATCTGGGCTGGGCATTTTTATTAGGTATTTTAGGTATTTTTATGGTATGGCATTTTATGCCAGTGGAGCATTTTATGCACCAGTCGGCCAGCATTAATGCTGTCCGACCAGCATTATTGCTCCCCACTTTTTCAGCCTATTTATACTCAGTGGTTCCTCCTCAGTTAGTATCATCATCATCATCTTCACCATCTGCAGACTCTGTGGAGAGAGGAGCCAGTGCCAGTGCCCACGCAGCCAGTGACTCACTGTTGTATGCGACTGTCTCGTGTTCAGATATATGGATTCCATTTCCCGTGCATACATCTGAGTTCTCATCTGTATCGTGTTCTTTTCTTTTCTCTTTTTGTTTTGTGTTTCAGCAGTTTATTTCAGCACATGTTTATGCTTCCACCGCTGCTCCACTTCTGACACTCATGATAGCCCTCCCGCTTGAAATCCTTGCAATTGTCCTCGATTGCACTGCCAAACGCATCAAAAGCAAAGTACTACAGTGGAATTTCCGTAGGGCATCATAGTCAACACAACATTGCACACTGCTGTTCAACCATTCTCTCGTACCTAACAACTATGCATAAAGAACTTAAGCTACCATGAGTGCCTTATTCATAGTGTGGGCACTTGGTCTTCCCTTTTGACTTCTTGTTTCTCTTCTCCTCCTACTCCTTGTTCTTGCCCTTATTCTACCACTTGGCTGCAAAAGCGCGAATGGCTGTTCTGGTTTCACTGTTACCATTTTTAATATCTAGCATCTCTCTCCAACATCATTGGCACAAGCTCTCCCATGTGATGGTGTCTCGAACTTTGGAGGTAAGGAGATTGGTGTAGAACTCATCACATTTTGGAGATGGGGGGACCGGGGTGTGTCAAGAGTGTCACAGCCATGTCTTCAGTCGATACTTTCTTGGTGAGGTATACAAGCTTATCCCGTATCTTCTCCATTTTCTCAATATGGTACTTCATAGTTGGGGAGTTGGCTATAGAAAGCCAACATTTTGTGTTATCCATTCCATGATTGGAACTGCTGCTTCCAGATTCTCTTGGAGGAGGTTGATTCTTATCTTTGTTTTTCTCATGCTTGTTTTGCACAAGTGAAGCTGTTACCCTTGTTCCAAAAGCCTCACCTAAGAAAAAGCTAGTTTTAAATGTCTCAGCCTCACTGTGCAGAATCAATCACCGTTAAATAAGAGTATAAATCAACACAAGCAACTCAAATGAAATAACTTGCGAGGGAACACCAGCACTACATGAGACAAAAGCTCACTACCAACATTCAAGAGGAGTTCGGAAATCTGATACATGTGAAAATTTTGCAAAAGATTGGGTTTGATGGGCACGAGTTTGCAAGTTGGGAATTTCTGCAAGTGAATTTCTCTATCAGAGATACTCTTGTTTACTTCTTTCCATATTAAGAGACAGGAGGACTTTCTTGTGACGGAACCTTCCACCCTAGGGTTGAATCTGTATTGGTACTGTCTGATTTTCCTTTCAGCTATTCACTTAAGCTGATTAAGTGAGATAAAAACAATCGCACACCTGTTCAAAGTTACATTACACTACGTCTTGTACTTATGTTTTACCATTTGATTGCTTGTGTTTGTCTAAAATGTGTATACATGCAAGTCAAGTGGAGAAACATTGAATTAATGCTGTAATGTGTTATATAGATATGAGTACAATAAGAAGGTTGTAAATCTTTATGATTCCATTTGCTGTATCTTATTTCCATAGGACTAAAAGGTGGCACAAATAGAAGGCTGATTCCTATGGCAGAAGTGAAACGGCATAAGAATGAGGATGATGCATGGACGGTCCTCAAAGGAAGAGTCTACAATATCTCACCGTATCTCAAATTTCATCCTGGGGGTAATGTTGCAGTAAGCAGAATCTTAATTCTCTCTTTTACCTGCTTTTCTGACATTGCCTGTAAACAGGGGTGGATATGCTGATGAAAGGAGCCGGTAAAGACTGTACTGCTCTCTTCAGTATCCTCTACTATCATGGTCCTTTTCAGTGATAGTCAAACTGGACTAATTATTTGAACTAAAAAGACATTGAAAATAAGCACTGAATGTTTGGATGCATAGTTCCTTAAACAAGTCTGTAGATAAGTATCACAGCTGGGTGAATGCAGAGTTTCTGCTAGAAAAATGCTTGGTAGGATTTTTGGATGTTGAGGAGCGCAGGGACCCCTGACCAGGTGCTGATATATAACTCCCGATGTGGAGATCTTGGCAGCAGAGATACAGCAACATTTCATTAGAAAACATCCTCAGCTTAAACAGCAATATGAGGATCTTACTAATTTTTTTTTGGGCAAGCCATATTTTTTTGGTTGATTTGCCATTTCTTCACTGGGACCCAGTGTTAGCTGCTGTTTTACCTGCTGTTTTCTGTCTAATAGCAATTTTCTGAAGCAATAGGTATTGTTTTCTTCTCTGTACTGGTAGTGTCCAAACTCCAAAGCACCTATCAGGGGGAAGAATTCTGTAACTCACTGTATCAAAATTTTGATTTGTCCTGATTTGGGAGCAGGACACTCGCAGTATTGGAGAAGTTCGTCCAGCATCTGAGACTGGTGGTTATAGACAGACAAAATAGCATATTATTTTGCTACCATCTTGAAAAGCGTCTTTTTGAGGGTAAGCAGGTAGTTGAAATTTCTTATTTGCCCATTTTGACACAGTTGTTTTCATGCCACCTCTTGGGTGCATTTTGTGAGGGCATATGTAGTTATCATCTTTTACTGGATTACTGTAATCTGACAAGGGGCACCCTCATGTTAAGTCCTTTTGTACATGGGAGGGTTTTGGTGGGAGTCCTTGTGGAAGGAAACTGAGTTGTCCTTTGGTGTTTCTTGAAATAAATTGCATATGCTGTCTTTTTTATTTTTGGAATAACAAGAGGTATCTTATGGACAAATATTTTGAATATTGTAAATTTGAGACGATTGGTTGGGAACTATATTTTTAATGTTGAAGTGTGAGATGATTGGTTCGAAAGTCAACCTTATCCCTGGATCGGTAAAGCATCTATTACAGAAAGAGCGATATAGTAGTTTATTTAGTACATGAAGCCATGGAGAAATATGGTCATGCCTTGGGGCCTTCTAAACTCCATAGAAGCTTTGATTTTGACATAGTCAAAGTATCTATTTGCAGTCAGGAAGTACAAAGTGACATATCAAGAGTATGGTTTGTGGTACTTTACAGTACTGTAACAAGATCGAGTCTTGGGACAGTTAGTTAGTCGATGAATAAGTTTAATACTAAAAGGAAATGCACAAATTTGTTGAGCAACATGGATTCTCAAAGCAGAAAGATAAAAGAAAGGCAAAACAAATGGCAAGTGAAGCTAGTTACAGACAAGGACAGTTCGCCAAAAGCTTTTTAAAAAGCCTTGGGTTGCCATAAGAGGCAATAATGTCTCCAAACGTCTTTCACAAGTACATGAAAATCACTCAAAAGCTCAATCCTATTGCAGGAGTGCTCACAAGATTCTCAACTCTAGTATTAAGCTGCCCATAAACTAGCTCAAGTAAAGCTATTGTAAACTGGAAGCTAAGTGGCATGTCAGATTATAGGCCTACATCTCTATGCATGCAGTCCTCTTGATGGTTAAGATTGCCTTACCTCAACCAAAAATAGCCATGATTTTCTTGCAACAACTAGGGCCAATCACAGTAGTGCAAACAGTCATGTTTGTGGCTTGCATGGCCTCAATGCCGGGATGGCCTCGTTTTCTCACTGAATGGCTGTGCACATAGCTTGAAAAATAATAATCTGTCAAGGGTAGCTATGACACTTAAGAGAGCCATGATTGGATGCAACTAGCGATCACTGATTTCAATACTTAGCCTCCTATAATCTCAACTTGTTGACTTGTTGATAACAAAATCATAGCTTTTCCTGCACAAAAGCATAAATTGAAAACCATAGAAGTAGAAAAACCAAAAATGAAATCTAAAACAACAAACAAAGCCTTCTTTTTTGAATTTTTTAAAAGTAAAACATTAAAATTCACTTTTTGGGCAAATGATCCAAATGGTGGTGTTTCAACCTTGTCAAATCATCAATTTCAAAACATGGTCGTGTTTGTAGTGGAGCGCATCATCTTGGTTTCCTTTTTTCATATGCATAATCTCTCTCTAAATTGTGGAAAGTTATGGACTATGATCTATCTTGACATTGACCTTGTTCATTGTGCAAGCATGTGCACTTCCATCTTATTGCCTTGTAGTACATAGGCTAGGCTACAAGAGAGAGAACATATCTTATACACATCAAAAGTAAAGCTCAAGGAAACACGAAAGATATTAAAGTAGAAATCGATAAAGAGATTGCTATTTTTTGGACTATACAGAATGAAATCATGAGTGACTTCTTTGCAATGTAATGTGATTAAAATCATGTGTTATTCAAATTTTTGTACTGCTATTTTTTGAACTTTGCAACAGTGTAAATGAAATCATGTGAACTATACATGATCATACTCGAACAATGAAGGCAATTTGACATCTATCAACATTTGGACCTTTTTTGTAAAAATCATTTATGGATTAATTGATCTTATACTCTAAATTTTTTTGTCGTAGATAGTGTTGAATGTCTTGCAATGGGGATTTCACTATTCTTAGTCTACTAACATGTCTTGTGATTTGAAGTTTAAATATTCTTGTTGAGCTTCTGTATGTGTGTTCAAGATTGACAATGGTTTATAGTTGTCATGAAAGTATGTTTCATGCCTTAATAAAATGTATGCATCGGAAATGATTGTTAGGCCTATATGAATATGCAAAACTTAACGAGCTTAAAGATAAAACACTTAATAAAATGTGATGTATTTACTATCCAAGCTTTTACCGTTTCTACTAGATTGAATATTGTCTCAAGTTTGAAGAATAGCTCATAGTGTTTTTGATTTGTCTCAAGAGTTATGTGACACATAATTTTCTAGTGAAAAGAGCAGTTGATTCATAGCATCTAAATGATAGTGTATATTAAGGCACTCTTAAAATTTTATCCATTAGGTTGTATTTATAAGTATGCAATTTGGTTAAGCCATTTGATAGTTAATAAGCTAGACATTTACGTATATACATATATGTCGTCAAGGGGGTATGTGTCAAGGCAAAAACCACACGGATTTAAGAGAATAGAAAAGATGGAAGGAAGAATCAATAGAACCAAAGATACTATGTATATTACTTTCAAAAGTCTTTGTACATTATAGACATCATCTTGGATTCCAAGCAATATGCCCAAGTCGTTATCTTACGCAAATACTCTATCAAGACAAAGCTTGACTACTCTATGCAATCCAAATATCTTTGCCACAACTATATAAATTCAATACATACATTGTCATTGTCAAAATAACTTTGGATGTGCCAAAGACTACCTAGATGTATTTTAACCTAAAAACCTTGACAAATCCTTATGCATCATGAAATTAGCAATATTCTCATTCATCTCCAAAGAGCGGACTTGTACAACATTGGTCTCAATACCTTGATCAATTTTTAGTATAGTTGAAGGTTCTTCTAGTCCTTCGACATCTAGAATCTTCATATTTTCTACATTTATTCCAATAGTTTTCTCTACATCTGTGAACTCTGTATCATCTAGTTCTTTTTTTAAAATTTGAATCATATCATTTGCAGAGAGTGCATTCTTTTGGCATGCTTGTTTAGGAGAGCTTTTCATCCATGGAATCAAATTAACAAGCTTTTATGCCATTGATATCCTAGATTAGGATTACTTCCTTATCTCTTTGATAGTATAATTTGAGCATCATCATATATTAACATTACTTCCTTACCCCTTTGATACCCTAGATTAGTAGTAATTTGAGCCTCTTTAATAGTATCAAAGAGGCTTGGATTACCCCTTTGATACCCTAGATTAGCATTACTTCCTTTAAACCCTTCCATTATTTCTCACCCCTCATATTCCATGACATGCCAAAGGGGTTTAGAGAGATTTTATGCCAATTGATATCCTAGATATTCTAGTGACTTCCTCTAGACAGCTAGTAGAGATAGGTGAGAAGGAACATTGGTAATTACAAATGGCAACTTGGATGGAGCTTCAGTGGGTTTACATGGGTTGGACATCAACCAAATCCTATCGCTTGACTATAGCTTGGACCCTTCTACACTCCTCTTAGCTAGTCTAAGCTGAATTTAGTAATTAGGGCCAATGCCCTAAGAGTTGGGATAGAGAGGACTTGGATCCAGCTCGCTCCCTTTAGGTCTGAAGATGTAGTTATACTATAGCCAGTTCCTATACCTCCTTGAGGATGGATTTATTATCCAACCAAAATATATGTATATGCACCTCTCCCACAAGCAATTGGATAGATATTCTAGTAGAGGATAGGATATGCCAGCTCTATCATAGAGAGCATGGGATAGAGAAAAACTACACATGCAGATGTATAGTGTACTAGAACATATGGGAAAGGTATTATTGGCTCTTCTTTGAGGGCTTTCGAGTCTAGACCCCTCTAGCATGTCATGGAATATGAGGACTAGAGATGTCTAGGGATTTTCCTCCTAGAGTTTTAGTGGTGCTACTGAACAAGCCTGAAAATTGAAGGCTACAATGGCCTTTAGAGCTTCTTGACGAAGTACGAGTCTGTTATGAAAATTGCAACTGAAGGTTAAAGTCTCAAATTGGCCTTTGCACTCTGAAGGACCCCTTTTGCAAATTTAAAGCCTTCAAATATTTTTAAGTATCCTGATTCCTAAGTAAGTTACAACTTACAAGTTTAACTCACGAGTTACCACGTCCCACCCTGGGTTTCTCCAAGAAAGTAAATTATTATTTATAAGTACTTAAAATATAAAGTTTCATTAGTATCGGATCTATACAGACTACAGACTTACAATTTATAGTCTACACTATTGTCTATGTCTAGATTCCCTGGACAGCTTCCTTGTTGTTATAGTATTGTCCAAGCTGCTTCACCGCCTCCAGCCTCCAGGCCTACTGCCTTTGCTGTCCACTATCGATTCTGTTTCACGATTCATGAATCAATGATCAATCTTATAAGATGCTCCCCGCACCGCTCCAAGACTCAATATCATATAACCAACAGCTAGCTCAACATGCTACAGCATACAGAACATCATGTAGCCTCATTCCAAGTTTTCTTCGGCATTCTGGGACCTGCAGGTGTCTTCGGTCGTCATGAGGGCCTTATCAAGCGGATGCGGCACGCCATTCGCTGCGTGAGCAACGATTTGTAGCAGTTCGTCGACTCTAGAGTCTACTTAGTTTTGTCAGCTTAAAGTTCGCTTCTAGGAATCTTGATGCTTTGAAGGCTGAAGTAGTGCAGGTTGCCGCGTAGAACACTGGAAGTAGCCGGAGGACTGGCAATGCCATCGTCCAGCTCTGCGGCAGTTTGCAGACTCCAAAGCCATCGTCCAGGTCTCCACCAATTGTGAGTTGGTCCTCATATACTTCCTGAATCCTCTCCAATAGTTTGCAGATGACCACGGCTCAAGTACGTGTGCTGGAGCCTGGTAGTCCGGAGGCTGGAACGATCGGTCTGTAACTGCGCTGGTAGCTTGGCCTGAGAGATGGGCCGATTGAAGGTACCTCTATGAAGTCGCAAAGGTGCCTTGAAACGGCTGTCTCTGCTTCCCCCCAGACACCGTCGGAGATGGTGGACCTCCCGATCTGCATCGATGGCCTATTCGTCCATGCCTGCCTCTACACTCGGATGTCGTCTCGTACAAGCCCACGAGAGCTCGGACGACATGGAGGAATGCTGTAGACAAGGCTCAGACGCCTAGCTTAACGGCCTTGGCCATTAGCCCTGTATTGATACGGCCATAGGCTTGAGACCTCGATGCCTGCCTCTACTCGGATGTCGTTCACGTGGAGTCAAGCTCTCGGGGAGCCATATCAACGAGCAACTCACAGTCCGCCTCGGATGGCAAGCTTCGTTACTTGGCCTACATGGCCAAGGCCCACAACCCCCATCGACTCGTACTCGTGACCAGCCTTCACATCTCGTCCGACCCAGCAGATTCCGGGCTGGTCATCTAAGAATAACTCTGCTATATAGCCTCCCCATAGAAGCGCGTTGACGTAAATATGCCCACTATTAATACAATTCTTTCATTATAAAAATTTAACAGTGTATTAGGCCCTAAGGAGCAAGGTTTTGTCTAGAGTTGGTGGGTCGACCCATCCATCGATTCTAATATCTCTTACTTTGCTTCTCTTAATACAACTTTCGGCATCTGCTTTTATATATATATTATATATATATATATATGTAAGTGCTTCTCAAGGTTGCAAGCGACATTTTGAAAACTATGAGCTTCACTCTACCAACTTTAAAGCTTCTAAATATCTCATAGTTTTGACATCCAGTCCCATTGAGTGTAATGTCTTGCCTTTTGCCTCTGACCTCCCACCATGTGGTACCAAGAATGTTAGTTTTTCCACCACACAATTAGGAGGTATACAAACATTAAACACGAATTTTGCATCACCAAAGGATCATGTCCTTGGGTTAGCACATGTAAAATCAATATTCAACATCATGGCTATTTGAATTGTTTGCAGAACAAAATATTCCTCATAGAAACCCATTTACTTTATTTCGAATAACAAATATTTTTAGGCTAAGGGAGTGCCATGATATCTATGACTTATATGATAAGAATCTAAATCATAAGTCCTTCACAAAAGCACCTTTTTCTCTACCTAGGGTAACCCTCCTTATCATAAAAATGTCACAGGAGTGAATAGGGAGCACCACAACATTTATACGAGTTATGGAAAAGGAGTCTTATAGGCCCAAACCTAGTCAGGAAACCTGGATTGGCCAATGGACCTAGCATGCAAGGAAGTCCTTAGAGCCAATGAGGTTGTGCAAGCAAAGATGTTGCTTTAGGGGGATAACATCTTACATGCATGCAATAGTCAATCAAGATTCAATCCAAATAGGTGACGTGTATCCAAAAATACTGGAGAGACACTTCACAAAGATTGTAACTATTGACACATAGTGCAATTTAATGTTTGTCTTAATCCATGATTACTACAATCATTTCTTTTTTGTGCCATCTTCATCCATGATTATTGTAATCATATGTTTTTTGCTTGGTCTATAAGGATGCAGGACCATCCTTCTCCAATAATAATGAGCCTTTAAATGGCATTTTGATAGTCTTAATGTTAAGTCTTTCTTTAGCTACTGCAATGAAATGTTGCACCCTATAAGGACCGGATAAGAATTTTATCATTATGAAAAATGACAACAGAAGCCAACAAATATCCTCTACATTTAATAAGCCTTAATCCAAAGTTGTCCCTCTAATGATATTTTGAGTTCTACCATGATACTTAGCAACCATGTTAATGGTTGTAAGGCCTTCCTCAACTTAATTTTATTGGGTCTCAATAGGGCAACCTACTAGAGACTCAAGATCTCTTCAACTGACAGAAAACATTGCCATTACATAAAAAGGAACCATTGAACATTAATGGCAATGGCACATGATTTGTCTACTACCTCAAAGCTCAACTTGATGGGACACTAGTCCATTCTTAAATTATTAGAAAATATTTTAACTTTAGTTGAAGTACATCCAACTATCCCATAATTAACATAAACTAAATCAAGTATGGCTACTTAATGTTGCATTCTTATGCATATGGCCTATATTATCGATTAGATCATGAGAACAACATGGATCATCCTAGTTTTCTCATTTGAATGTCAAGCTCATAGTATTGCATGTATATGGCCTATCACCGTTACATGTAGTCGTGTCCATTCACCTACTAGGATTGTATAGTCTTGGGAAGTTTGGAGCGTACTTCTCTTCCACAAACATTGCTTTCCTCACTAGGGCTAGAGGGTTGTATGCGCAATAGATATCTAAGAAGACTCCATCAAAGTAGATTGTAGTTCCTATCTTGTCCCCTTCTCTTCTCTCCATTTAAGAGCATGTTTGAGATCTTCTTTAATGAAAAGGAGGGTGCCTCCCTTGCCCCTCCCTACTATAGCAAGGGACCTTACATAGTTAGGGGGTAGTTAAAGGTTTGCAGATCCTCTTAAGCCAACTTAACTTCATTTATTGATCTAGGTCTCAATATCTATTTGCATGTTATGAAAATTTACTCTCAAAGTATAGTTGTCTAGAAATCCATGACAAACTATTGAGATTCTTAGTAATCTTTTCATGACACTAATTTCATTAATCTAGTACTTGCAGGTTTCAATGAGTGATATAGAGATTTTTCCCAGATACCAAGGATACATCTATTAGAGAGCATGCATGGTTCATGGCTTTCTAGGAAGAGGTTCAACACAAGATCTCACTCTATGATACTTGTTTTTTTGACAAGGCCAATGCCATGCTTTAGAGTGCAAGATAACATGTATATACCTTCGGTAGGCATGAAGCAGTGGGGGCAGGGACTTCCATCTTTGAGACATAAACAAATTTATAAGGAAAGAAGAATGCATAATGAAATAGAAGGAAGCCACTAGATATAATAGGAACTTTCTCTCACAAGCTTGGGTTTGTCATGAAAAATTTCCCATATGAATTATATATCTCTATAGTTTCATTAGCATTTACTCTCACAACATCATTTGCTTGTGCTTCCATTTTCTCTGGTATAACCACATCTTCAAATAAAGCTTGCATATCCTTGAATAGTTCCTCATTCTCTATTATTGTATTCGCAATACGTTCAGTTAAAGCATCATGCTCTTTCTTTTCCTATAGTTCCTACTCTTTTGGTTTTTCTATTCTACTCTTTTTGTTTTTCTTTTTGCTCTTCTACCTCTACACCCTCCATATTCTACTTTGATTTGAGTCTATAG
The DNA here is from genome assembly GCF_053477565.2 of Lygodium microphyllum. Classification (NCBI taxonomy): domain Eukaryota; kingdom Viridiplantae; phylum Streptophyta; class Polypodiopsida; order Schizaeales; family Lygodiaceae; genus Lygodium; species Lygodium microphyllum. Next base: position 41,199,059 of record NC_141139.1, on the reverse strand, counting down.
GAGGTGTAGACTGCTCAGGATAAGTCCTACCATCCACTCTAGTTTTTTTCTTCAAAATGCCAGGCTTCCCTTCATCTCTCTTCTTCTTCTCTTCTACAATATCTTATGTGTTCTATGTTTTGGCCACATAAGCATAAACTGAATAGGTATCTTTAAGAGAATCCCATCCAATCTGAGATTTGATAGTCTATTGGAAAACTCTATCTGAGGTTCCTTTCCGTTTTCTATAGTTTGCAGGGGATAGATCCAATTCTCCATCTTTTTTAAAATTCTCAAGCTTCTTCTCAATTTGTAGTCCACAGCCTTTAGCGTCTAGCATTGTTGCACCGCATACATATACAAACAATCTCTTTTTGATTTGGGTTTCTAGGTGTAGTAGAACCTATAGACTCTCTGTTTTTTTCTATTTTATCTATTTTCATTTGCAAGTCATGCATACCCTTGATCATTTCATCCATCCTTTCATCTTTGGTAGGAATAGTCATAGGACTATTTAATTATAGATACATTTGTAGATACAAGAGTAGGGGTGAGGGTAGAAATAGAAGAAGAATCCAAAGTAACAGATCCAACATGTAGTGTAGCTTTGTGCCTTTCTCTCTTTAAAAGTATGAAAACAACATCTTTTGCATCCTTCCAATTGGTTGATTGCAAAAATAATTTCACTTTCTCAGATTCAAGAGCAATCTATTCTGTAGCATTTAACTAGTCAATCAAATTCCCAGTGAAGCTTTGTAGCTACCAATCCTTTGTTGGGCTTCTGAACCCATTCTTTGAAAGAGTGTGTACTCATCAAGCCTAAATCTTCAATGAAAATTTGTTCTTTCATCACCTTCTTAAACTTATCCCAATCAGAATCCTTTGCATAAATCTTCACGATTTGATTTTTCAAGGCTAAAATATAGATGTAAACAAAATATTGGCTCATATTTTGTAGAAGAATCCCAAAGATTTCTATCGTTATCGCATATCATTTTAGATACTTAGATACACTCTGTCCATCAAATAATTTCATTTGGCTCTCTACATCCTGCAAGGATTTCACCATAGCATACTCTAACTTTATCAAAGCATGCAATCACTATTGTTGTTGTTGCTACAAATACACATTGAAGGTTTGAAGTAACTGCCATACTTCATCAAAAGAACTTGAAGATCCTATAAATCCTAAAGATCTCGAAGAGTCTCCCATCTTATCGATTGTAGTCATGGCTCTTCATGTCGGGTTTACCAAATGTTAGCATAGGGGACGGGGGTATGTGCTAAGCCACAAACCACATGGTTCAAGAGAATAGACAAGATGGAAGGAAGAAACAAGAAAACAAAAATTACTCTATGTATTACTTTGCAAAAGACTTTTAGATTGTAGACACCCTCTTGGATTATAAACACTATGGCCAAATCATTAGCTTAAGCAAAAAATTTGTCAATGAATACTCTACACAATCCAAATATCTTTGCTACAACTATACAAATTCAAGACATACATTTTGCCATTGCCAAAATAACTTTGGATGCACCATGAAAAATCCTAATAAATCCCTATCAAGGAAACTCAATTATAGCACTATGACTCTCCTTAAAATCTACCTACAATAGTAGGCAACTTTCAACCCAAATCTACCATGAATATTCTTTTACAAGTGGTCTTCTTGGGCCAAAGGCACATGTAGAGAGAGGAAATCTATTGTCTTTTGCTTTAGCCATGAATATCACAACATTAGATCACTTGTAAATTGCCCAAGATCATCGAAAACTCTCTTCCCTATATTTGTAAGCATCAAGACTAGTTCAATCTTGTTTTACCCTTCAGTGCTTTGAGTTTGCCTTCTGAAATAAAAGTATGAGTTTGTTTTCCATTATTCTTGCTTTTTATGGACGAAGTAAATTAGTCCCTATTATGTCCTGTTTTCAACCATGCTTTTGCATTACATAACTAAAGTTTTGCTTCTTATAAACTCATGAGAGTTTGCTTTTGAATATCTCTTGCCTTCATGGAGTTCTTTTACATAAGTAAACACATTTGTTATGATACATATGATCAAGTTGAAGGCATCTTGAGAGGATGCACAAATTATGGTAGCATGAGTTGTGAGCTGGGTGCTATGTTTTCTTTCTTTTTGCTAAACTAAGGTTTATGACCCTTAGTCATTAGCTTCTTCATTTGACTCTTTTAATTTGGACTTTGGGCACTTGAGAAGGAATATATCCACTTTCCTTATTCATATTGGACATTTCACATGGTCTCCCTCTTGTATGTTAACCACTTTCACATGATGTTAGCTACTTGTCGCACCTAGTCTTACTCTTGGTAGGTCTTTTACATATCCTATACTTCTTGTTGTACACTTGTTTTGAAATAAACAACTCTCATTTTTCATACAAAAATTGGTCATGACATGCATATAAAATCATAGTCTCTATACGCAACTCGTAAGTTGATATTATAAATTGCGTGTTGATGATCAAATATCCCCACCTCGTATAGGTAAGATCTACCAAAAAATACATAGTAAAATGTCTTTAGATAGAGTCCTAGCAAAAACATAATAGCAAAACATGGCTGACATTGGAGCATTCATTCAAGACTTGAATCTTTCCTCAAGGTGAAGTTGGGAGACACTACAAGATACATGCCTCATATTGGTGTTCAAAGTAATAAAAATGTTCACAAAAAAAATTGCCTCCGTCGTCGCTAAACACATCGGTATTAGCAATGCCATAGAACTGTCGCTATCGGCATCGCAATGCGACACAAATAGCGATGCTTTGCGGCGCAAACTACGATGCTAATAGCGACACGTGTAGTAAATTTGGGATGCTAATATGCTTGCAAAGTTTTTTTTGGTGGTAGGGCAGCTTATGCCACATGTAGCACTATGTGCTATATTTGGGCCATACAAAAGGGTTACAATAAGGTGTACAATGGTCGTCAAAATAAAGGCAAAGTGTGCTTGAAACCACATGACTGATACATAGAATAAATACAAGATCGCTTAATGAAAGCACTCATGGAATCATGGTAAGATACAAAGGACGATAATAACATAGTACATAGAAAATGGCTACATAAATCACATGACTAAAAAAGAAGAGGATGTGTGCTCCACGGATCCAAGCGGAGCTATAGACCCTTGCCATCTAAAAGCTCGTCTCATTGCAAAAGAGCATCGAACGGACTCTGCAAAGAAAGAAACAACTATAAATCATTCCACCATACAATAATGCATTTAAATTAAAATTAGTAACTACAGACAAGAAATATGAGTGACTTATTGGGCTGCTGCATACATACAATCTATCGATCAATGCAGTGAGACCATGTCTCTTTGTATATCGAGTCTTTAGGCCGATGGGATCATGGTTTATAATGGAGTGCTGCAAAGAAAACAAAATACAACTGTTCGAAATACGATTGTCACTACAAGTGATATTGCAAAAAAATAAGCAAGAAGAACAAAAGAAAAACTTACAAAGTCCTCCTAATAAGTCATGTGGCTGCCACTCCCAAGACGATGGACCACTCCTGTCTCCAGTCGTGCCCTCGCTGCCTCGTGCTACTATCTCCAACGTCCTGGAGAATCTGTAGCCTCATCCCTGAGTCGGCGCTAGTCATCTGTCTCTAGCCACTTGGACTTTGAGGCCCCACTCTTAACTGCCTTGTGTGCGTCCGATCATCTATGTGACATGTATACACGCATGCACTCCATCATCCAGCCTGTGGAAAACCTATGTGTTGCGGTGGGTACAGAATACTCCTCATGCAAGGATGCTACTGTGTAGTCCTTGCTCCCCTTCGGTATGCTCTTCCAAAGATCCAAGATGTTGTGCCAAAAAACTTGTTGGCACAAATCTCTCATACGAGCCATCACCCTCCTCCCCTCATCATTCATGATGACGGCCTATCCTCTACAATGTATCCATACCCATCTAGGATATGTCTAAGATGTGTCCTCTCCCATTTGCGACTGTACTCCCAGGCATATCCAAGAGACCCCATGTATATCTGGTATACCCACAGGGGTGGTATCTCTCAGAGTAGCACCCATAGAGGTGCCACCTGATTGCGGAGGGCTGAGCAAAAACTGGAGAGACTGAAGTAGACATCCCCACAGCTCTAACAAATCCCACAGGTGACGTAACTCGAGTAGAATGATGAGACAGAGACCCTGCGTCGGTACCTCCACAACAACCACATGAGCCACCCTCTCTGAAACCTGCAGGAGAGCGAGGAGTAGCACCTATATCATCTCGAGCCACCACGGACTCATTGCATCCATGTCTCCGCAACATCCCCCAGAACCACTCTCTCCGTCCGGTCCAAGTCTGGAGCATTGATCTCATCTACTGGAAACCGAAGCATCAGAGCATGCTGAAGTAGATCTAATGGAACAACATGATGGTGTCTGAGAAAGCTCCTAGTCCACCATATCTCTGAATCGAGCCATCTGATCTGGAGACATACGTGTGAAGATCTCCTATAGCTCCTCGTTGCTCATCCCTCGACTCATTGTGCTGTCCAAATATCCACAAAGGTCACATGCACAGACAAAAAATGATGCTAGCATAATCAATATAAAGATTCAAGCAAAGCACCGTAATATAACTTAAAAAAAAATCTTACTTAAAATGCTTATTCTAGAGTACCATTATAAGTGATTCATCAAGATGCTCCAAGTATGACGTAGCCTATGGTTTCATGTCAATCTCTTGACAACTCCGTATACACAAGGTTAGAAAGGTCACCACAAGAGGATGAGTCCACCTCGTTCTCAAAGCATTCTTGGCCTCTTGTCTTTCCATCATTGCTACCCGATTCTGCCTTCTCTACATGCTCCAAGATTTGGGCGGCCTCCACCCCTTGCAATATTGACCCCTCTATCTGCATATTGTCCTCATCTATGCTGGAAACATTGCTTTCATTTTACACTCGCACTTCGGGGAGCTGAAGGTACAACATACCACTATCAAGGTTGTCAGGAGTTTGGATAGAAAATTACCTATTCAAAATCACATACAAGAGAGATTTAATATTTGTGACATATACCATGTCGTAATAAAATTTTAAAAAACATGAGTTCATGCATTTGTTCACAATGGGCCGGCAATACAAACATGCTGCGAAAATCCGTCCATCTTTTTTCAGAATCTATTTTGAGAAATCTAGATGGACCTTGTCGAACAGTTGCCTCGGCTCGTTCCATTACCACTTTGAACCACTGCACATCAAATAGGATCATGGAGAAGCTACGGTAATCCACCGTGATAATACTTTGCAAGTTTCCAAAATACTCCATCTCTTCTATAACGGTGTTTGGATCCATGGCTTGCCATCGGCTCTCTTACTCGAACTTTGCCATAATACCACAATCTGTTGTGAAGCGCATTTTGTCGATACACTCTATGCGGAAATGTCGTTTCTATGACCACATTGCACTATATATTTTGTATTGTACATTGAACCACTTAATTAGTTGCTTAGTTGTCACATATAAAATCTAGATATGACAGCTTATAAAACATGTGGTTACCTTTGGACTACATCTCCTCAAGAATTCCCACTCCTCTAAGTAGAGACCTCTACCCCTTCACGAGAGGTTGCGATCAAAGCTCCATGCAACCATCGCATAGACATAAACCATGGCATTTCCTCCATGCCCTCAAGATATTGAATCGGTTGATGATGTGTACTGCGTTTGTAACATCCCCCGTGTGCCCCTGTGCCTGCCCCATGCGAACCACCCCCTTTAAATTTTTAAATTTTTTTGAAATTTTTTTATCCCTCTCTCTCTCCCCGCCGATAGCACGTCGGTGAGAGAGAGAGAGGGAGTGAAGTGAGAGAAGGGGGGGCATACAGCCCCCCCAGATGGTGGGGAGCACCCTCTCCTCCCCCCATAAGCCATCCCCCCCCCTCCCCCCCTTAAAAGGCGGCAGCGCCCCCCTCCCTGGGGGTCGATAGGCAGTGAGCTTCCCCCCCTCCGCCTAGACACATCGCCCCTGCTACTACAGCAAGCCTCCCGTCCCTCCTCCTGGAATCAGCCGCAAGCCTTCCCCCCCTCGTCGTGGCAGCTGCCCCCCCCGATCAGGGAGAGAGAGGAGAAGGAGAGAAGAAGAAGAAGAAGAGGGAGAGGAGAAGGAGAGAAGAAGGAGAAGAAGAGGGAGAGAGAGGAGAAGGAGAAGAAGAAGAAGAAGAGGGAGAGAGAGAAGAAGAAGAAGAGGAAGAAGAGGGAGAGAGAGAAGGAGGAGAAGAAGAAGAGGAAGAAGAGGGAGAGAGAGAAGAAGAAGAAGAGAAGAAGAAGAGGGAGAGAGAGAAGGAGGAGAAGAGAAGAAGAAGAAGAGGAGAGAGAGAGAAGGAGAAGAAGAGGAAGAAGAGGGAGAGAGAGAAGGAGGAGAAGAGAAGAAGAAGAAGAGGAGAGAGAGAGAAGGAGAAGAAGAGAAGAAGAAGAGGAAGAAGAAGGAGAAGGAGAAGGAAAGAAGAAGAAGAAGAAGAAGAGGGAGAGAGAGAAGGAGAAGAAGAAGAAGAAGAAGAAGAGAGAGAGATAGAGCTTTGGAAGGTTCTAGGAACCTTCCAAGCATCCCTAGCTTAGAGGGAGTTTTCCCCTTCTTCTCGAGATTCGCAATTTGGATTGCCAAAGGTGCTGCAGGCCGCGGGAGCTTTTGGATAAAATTTTCTATGAAGCCTAAGCAAATTTTACCTCATGTACAACCGCTAATTTTCTGCGAAATATGGCACCTAAGAGGCACGTGTCTGGCAACCATGTGAGTAAGTCCGATCGAGACGGGGCCGTCGCCACTAATGGGATCTCAATCGATGGGAGACAGGTCCTAGACTCATATCCTCTCGCTGAATTTAAGCTCATAATTTGACTTCGTAATCCACCTTTAACATGTAAAAATATTAGTGGCAAGAGTAGATTGCATCGATTAAAATGATAATAATAATAATAAGTTCAAGGAACGTTGCATTGATGAAAGTCGTAAGTTTTGTCACACTCAATGCATGGAAAGGAATAGGTTATTGCATTCTGCTTTTTACACATTCTCTTGATGGATCAATAGAAGTTCTTCTCAATTCTATTGTCCTACCAATTAGGGCACACTATGCCGAAATAAGGGAATTAAGGTTTCGACCAATTCTTGATTTAAGCAGATCGTCAATTGCCAATTTGCAATTGTGGTTCCAAAGTTATGCAACACAACTTGGGATAGAAAAATTCTCTTGTTTTTCCAGGAAGGGGAGACTTACACACTAGGGTAAGGACGTCCTAGTGGACTCAATGCGCAACAAGATTTAGGAGTTAGATAGGTAAACTATCTAGGGAAAAATTTATATGAAGACTGAAAGGTTGTTGGAAAGGGAGGATCACTAGTCCATAACTCAAAAAGCACGAGTTGAATTGGCATTCGACTATGTAGATTCTTGTTCCTTATAAGTAAATGCGAACTTAGGAAAATCCCCAATCCCCAAGGTATCAGATCTTGCGGGTTGCAATCGACCTAAGGAAGAGTACTGAGGGTATTCAGGAAATGAACTTCACCTTAACAGGAATGTTGTACAAACTACTTAACTTGTCTATGTTTGAAACAATAGGGCAATGTTAGCCTTGGGGAAGACCACTTAGATCATTTAAAGGATCTAGAAGGATTTCTACTTTAGAAAAGGTTGTAAATTCCTTGAGCAAGTGTTTTGATGCATTCAAGTTAAATTCTGGTTGTGCATGCAATGGGATTGTGATGCCTTGAAGCAAGAGGTTGTGCATTCAACTGTTTGTTAATGTGGTTTTGGATGTTAATCCAAGTGGGGTGTGATTGATGATTTCATGGCCGGGTCTGTGATGACTAATTGCCATGGGAACAAAAAGGATGTTTTCCTAGTTAAAGGATGTTAGGCTGGTTGTTTCAGCTTGATTGTTCCTGAAAGGATACTTAAGGATTGGCTGTGGTTTTGGATGAATATCCAAGTGATTATATTTTCATGGTGGGAACTGTAAGGATAAATTGCCATGGGAACAAAAGGGATGTTTTTCCCTAGTAAATGTTATTAGATTGGTTGCTTCAGCTATGGATGATTTCCTAAAGGGATAATTAAGGAAGGATGGTGTTAGCTACCCCCACGAACCGCCAAACCCTAACCAAGGGGGTTATGAATCCGTGCCGGGAATGTGGACCGAACCTGCTGCGAGAGGTCTCTCCATGGAAATTACTTGGTGTAGGAGGACGCTTGGGTGCCAGGGGGGGCTCTGGCCATAAATCCCAATGCCTCCGAACCCTACACAAGCGTTCTACGTGACTCGAGATGGGATCTCAAGGCCTTGATACTAGTTACAAGGTAGAATCTTGGTAGGATAAACCTTCGGGTTTTTATTGCTGGGAGACGGAAGGATTTTTCTGCAGAGGCAAAAAGGGACACTTAATTCTCCTGTATGGGCGGGATACAAACATTAATCTGAAGATAAGTTAAGGAAGTGTTTGATCTTGTTTTATCTTGTCTTCATGTCTGTGCCCTAAATTACGTAAAGGAACTTGTGATCAACGGATTAATTAAGGAAGCTACTTTTATGTGTCAAACATAATGTGGTAGGTAATTAGATAACTAAAACAACCCCCGAGGGAAGCATGGTGGATGTGACCATCGGGTCCATCCTACGGCAGGGTGGTCTTGGTTGGCCGAGAGCTTTCCTCAAAGGCAATGTTAATGAGAAATGTCAGGAAAAGTCAGACGATAACCTTAGACAATGTTGGTTAGAACCCTGATTCATACCGTTTTAAGGGACCGGAATGGGACTATGCCCTACGGGCAGAGTGGTCGAGCGATGCACCCCTCTCATTTCCCATTCTCTTTGAACCAAGTGCGGTATGAGTCTGCTTAGGTCCAGTTGCATCTGCGCAAAGTGGAGTAGTTGTAGACCGACACTAGAAGCCTGTTAGGAAGACTCGAATACGAGAAACCCGGAATTCAGGTCAATCCTAGTGGGAACAACCGGATACTTCGGCACGGGGCAGACTCGGAAAGACCTAGCGCAAACCCTGTGACATTCCTTGCGAGTGCTAGGCGGCGCTTTCTAGACTCTCTTCCTGATGGGCTGCTAAGACGTGTTCCTCAAGTGGACGAGCGGACACATTATAACGTTAAAATTCGGATCGTGCTTCCTCTCGATTTGTCCTGTCTTGCTCGTACCTAGGGAGCCATGTCTCCATGGAGGCATGGTGCAACATACAAAAATGATTTACTTTCTCCTCCATTGCAGCATCCATTCTTTTTTCTACCCCATTTTCAACCACCACATCTCCGGTCAATCTATCATCATCCTTTAGCGGCCATAGCATAATGTTTTTTGAATCCACTATTGGTAGCCACTGTGAGATATGCACTAACGCCTTGGACACCAACCAACCTTTAGCCATGCTACCTTATGGCTGAGCTCATTGTCGCACAAAGCCTTTCATGATTTTCATGAAGTGCTCAAAGAAGAACATCCATTGTGTATGGACAGGTCTCACAATCTCCACTTTATCTACAAGATGCACCAGGAGGTGGGTTTGTATTGTGAGCATACTAGTGGGCAGGTACTTCTTAAAGAGACAGACCGTCTCCATTGCTATCCACCTTGCGGATTCAATAGAGGATGTCTTGATCTCCTTCTGTGAGATCCATTGCACTAAATTTGACATGTAAATTGCTCCGCGTATTTTTGGACCAAGGCATCTTGTAATCGCGATTGGTAGTATAAAGTGGCACAAATGAAGAAGCATTATGAACAACGACTACAATCCAAATAGCAAAATATGCATGCCACTTACAATCCATTCGTTGTACAAACCTGACATATCTTATGCCAATCATGGGATTTTAGCCTTAATAATTGGTCGTCTTTAGAAAATGTAGATTTGAGAGAACGCATCATACCCATCGGAGTGCGAATAGACCTGATAATTTTTGCTTCACAAAGCGCTCTTCTTTAATGGACAAAAAATAAGGAGCGTGAGGTAGTTGCAAGCGACTATCAACACTCAATGCGGCCAACGCGTCTCCATCTTTCCTGCCTTCTTCAAATCCATTCGTACCCTTGCAGTGTCTCTCTTTCCTATGATGTGGTCCCATAGTAAGCAGCCCATATTCTTGAAAATATGCATGGGATCCAACAAGTGGTTGATCTATAAGTGGGTCCAATATGGTAACTCATAGAAAACTAAGAATTGTCGCATTCCGTTTGGAATGTGACTCCATGTGGACCATTTTCAGCTCTTACCAACTTTGGGCGTTTATTCGCGTTGGAAGTCGTCCAACAAAACCTTCCCTCAGTTCATGACTCTCTGGCAAGAAAGCGGAGTGTCCTTGATATACCATCTTTTTCATGGTTCATGACCTTCGGGAGTCTACTAACTATGGCCCACACAATGGACATGCATGGTAACTTGAGGTAACCAGACATGTCCCAACATCTCTATCCTGTGAATACAAACTTGAATGAGTTATGATAGATATTACGAACGAGAACATAAGCTTACTTATCTGAGCACTCTCCAAATCCTGAAAAGTCATGCATGGTCCACATGAGAATGGCTTGTATATTGACAGACTGTCGACCATCGCGCTTGCTTATATCATCCATGGCGACCTCGTCCTCCCACAAGATCTTAAGCTCATTGACTAATGGATAGAGATAGACGTCCATATTCTTGACTTTATAGTGGCCAGGAATGAGAGCAAGCTAAGGATTAGGTGTCCTTTCTTCGTAGAAAGACATGGTGGGATGTTGTAGTTAACAAGGACTACAGGCCACACACTGTAAGAAGTGGAGCGGAGACCGAATGGGTTCACGCCATCCATAGCTAGACCGAGCTGAAGATTCCTTGGCTCTTGTGCAAAGCTTAGAAAGGTAGAGTCAATGTGGCTCCATGTGCGTGAATCTGCTAATATTCGTTGGATTCCATTTGTGGATCTATTTTGCACATGCCACGTTGTCAAGCTCGCCAAGCCCAACGTACGAAACATGTGATGCATACGGAAGATAAGTGGAAAGTGTCTAAGAACTTTTTGAGGGATGGTTTGCCCTTGCAAGTCTTGTTGATACTTGTGAGCACCACACTTTGGACATGTCTCCATATTCTCGTACTCTCCTTGAAACATCATGCAATAGTTGGCACATGCATGGATGCTATTGTAATCCATGCCAAGCTTTTGTAAAACATGTTGTGCATCATCACGAGACTCAGGTATGGTATTTGCAAGTGGTAATATATGATACTTACTAACTTGAAAAGAAATCATAAAACACCTTGAAAAGGCATAATTGTTTTTTATAATGGTGCAAAAAAAAAAATCAACGAAGTGTACGTAGAAGGTACATGAACAACTCGGTCACATTTGCATCGCTCCACGTGTATTTTGCTTGCACACTTAGGAGTGCAAGCAACGTCTTTAGGCAAGATACTTGAAACCCATCATATAATGGTGCGGATGCTATTCTTTAAGCATATCAAATGTCTCAGAATCCATGGGCATCAATGCATTAATCATTGACTCCATCTCAGGCTCCAAGATTGTAGGAAAGTTTGAAAGGCTGCTTATCTCCTCTGGTATTGATGATATAGACTGGGTAGTGCCTTCCAAATGGTGGATTAGCTCAAGCACTCCATCCATTGGATGCCCATAAACTCTTCTAACTGGCCGCAATAGGTGTACTCCTCCTTGGGATGAGACGTCATCTCCCTGTAATAAATTTTACAGCCACATCCAATATATTTGTATATGATATTCAATTAGTTTGCAAATACAATGCATGATTGATATACACTTTTCTTACCGTTTTCTCAAAGTCTGAGATCGCTTGATCAACGATCTCTGATTGAAACTCAACGAAGCGTCGTATGTGTTCTATAGACAATCAACGTTTTCGTCTAATTGCCAGCTTGCATTGAGAGCAAGGACACGAGATACATTGATTGAGATATGCCTCATGATCTTGAACATCACGACCTTCATCGTTTTCCATTTGGTCTACATTACGATAAACAATTTGTTTTTTTTCTCATTCTCTTTTTCTTTCTTAAATTGTTTGAGAAGGGATTTATTCTCTTATAACTCAACAAAATTAACGTCAACTAAAGTCTTGGTTTTCTTCCCCTTTCTTTGTTTTTCCCCCTTTCTTTGTACCTTTCTTTGCGCTCTTCGTTTTATGTTCTCTCCCCTTTCTCTTTCATGTTTATTCTCTCTTTCTTGTTTTCTCTTCCTCTTACTTTCTTCTTCTCCCTCTCTTATTTTCTATTTTTCTTTCTCTTTCTCTCTCTCTCTCTCTCTCTCTCTTTCTTTGTTTCCCCTCTCTTTGTTTCTCTCTACCCCCTTACGGGCGGGCCTATAGTATGTAAAGTCTAATATGCTATACATGGGGGCGAGGGACTAGCTACCCTATGTTAGAGTGTTCCACATCTCGTGATATTGCATTGGACCTTGCCACCTTTTTTCCTTTGTGTGTGACTTGATATGTAGAGTGTAGGAGGAGCTAGCACAAAGCATGTCAAGAAAACCATCCATTCACCTCCAAGTCTAATCTCTCTTTCGCTTTACCAGGCCTGGAGACACAGGCCTTCCGCGCCTTCCTGAAGCATTGAGCACACCCAAGGTGCACCTTTAACAAAACCTCTCTCTCTCTCTCTCTACTATTGCTACTGCTACTGCTACCGTTACTGCTACTGCTACTGCTACTACTAATAGTCTACTACTACTACTACAGCCACCATCCCACCTTTCATATATTGCTCAATAGTTTTAGAACACAAGAGTACAACAGAAACGATGACCATTTCTCTCTTCTTCCTTTCTTCTTCTCCCTCCCTTATTTCCTATCTATCTTTCTCTCTCTCTCTCTTTCTTTGTTGTGCCTCTCTTTGTTTCTCTCCACCCCATTATGTTTTCTCACTCAGTCTCCTCTCTCCCTCCTTTCCTATCTCTTTCCCAATTTCTTTGTTATCTTTTATGTTTATTCTCTCTCTCTCTCTCTCTCTCTCTCTCTCTCTCTCTCTCTCGTTCTCTCTTCCTTTTCCTTTCTTCTTCTCCTCTCTTGTTTCCTATCGTTCTCCCTCAATGCACCATATTCTCCGCCCTCTCTGATTTCTTATCTCATTTCCTCTCTTTCTCCCTCAATGCACATCATTGTAAAAAAAGCAAACAAGAAAAGAAGAAATTAAAGAACAAGAACAAACCCTCTCTTTGTTTTTCTCTACCCCCTCGTGTTTTCTCATTCATTCTCCTCTCTCTCTCTATTTCTCTCTTTCTTTATTATGTTTCATGTTTATTCCCTCTCACTCTCATTCTTTCTTCCTTTTTCTTGCTTCTTTTCCCTCTCTCATTTCCTCTCATTCTCCCTCAATGCACATCATTGTAAAAGAAAACAAACAAAAAAAGAAGAAATCAAAGAACAAGAACAAACCCTCTCTTTGTTTTTCTCTACCCCCTCGTGTTGTCTCATTCATTCTCCTCTCTCCCTCCCTCCCTTTCTCTCCCTTTCTCTCTTTCTTTATTATGTTTCATGTTTATTCCCTCTCTCTCTCTCTCGTTCTTTCTTCCTTTTTCTTTCTTTTTCTCCCTCTCTCATTTCCTCTCTTTCTCCCTCAATGCACCTTATTCTCAACAAAAACAAACAAAAGAAAAGGAGAAAGAACAAGAACAAACCAAGAGGGAGCAATGCACTCACCACAAAGGCTCGAGGATGGATTCTTCATCTCCTCTTCATGACGATGGCTCCTCTTCACCCTTCTTGTACTTCCTCCTCTTCTTTGCAAATGGCAATGGTGGCAGTGAGAAGCTCTCCTTCTCTCTTTCTCTCCCTCTCCCTCCCAAACACACGATCTATTTCACTCTTTGTTTCCCTCTTCGCAGCAAAATGTTGTGCTTGGGTTTCGGCCCTTTTTTTTGTCCGAGTACCATCACTATTTGTGTTGCATTTGTGATGCAAATAACGATGCTGCTAATTTGCATCGAAACTACCCATCGCTATTCGTGAATATCCTTGTAGTGAGAGAAACCCTTAATCTTAGAAGCTTATTACTAGGCTCACCTTCGGCTATGCTTATGCAAAAAGAGACACATGGTTCATCGAACTAGATGCCACTAAGAAGTCATAATTCTCAAGGACCTCTCTATTATGCACCTCACAAAGGCCAAAAATGGGCATAGACTCATCATATGACTAATGAATATAAAATTACAAGTTGAAGAACACAAGAAATTTCATTGCATTGAAGGACCATAGCTTCTACAAGAGAATGAAAGTGGTGGAAAGGCTAAACATCAAGGCCATTGCCAAAGCTTTTGTTTAGGGTATCCACAATGAAAGGATTTATAAGACTATGGTAAGCAACTAATGTTGGATAGGGACAATGTTAATAGTGTACTCAATGAAGCAAACTAAATTGATGACCTCCATAGGAAAAGAAACATAGAAAAGAAAGTAATGATAAACCAAGCTCATGGAATCCCCAAAGCTATTGAGAACTTATCAACAAAATATGCAATGTATGCACTATGGAGGAGATCACTTATCATCAAAATAAAAGGGTTCTACTTAACAATGCATGTATGCATTATGGAGAAGATCACTTATCATCAAAATAAATGGGGCTTACTTAACAATGCATGAGTTGTAAATGTTTAGGCATGGGATGCCATACTACTGAGGCCCTAGAAAACTCCTTACCAGATTCCCTATGCTAACTTTGATACCAATAACAACACTAAAAATTAAAAAGTATTAATTATTCATGATTGATATAGAAAAATAAAGAAATGGGTGTGGACACCTTTACTTGAATGGATCTCTTTTTACATGTAAGTGTTGAATGATTAACAGTTTTGAAAGGTTAAGACCTCTAACCTTCAAGTCTAGGATTAAGATTGTTCAATTAGATTATTGAGAGGGCCATAGTGAGTCATCAATCTAATGGTGGTTGTCTTTTAATTCACCCTAGGTAATCATCCTAGAATTACTAAAAGTAGGCATAATAAAATGAAGGGAGAATTAGAGCTGGAGCAATAGTAAACTTGGACAATTGATTCCCTTGTCAAAGAAAAGATTCAAAGAGCCTTGTTCCATGAAGGAAGGGGAAGTGCAATGCATTCAACATCTCATTGCAATTCCAAGTGGATCAAGCCAAAGTATAAGAATAATGTTCACCCTCAAGCATGATATCCACACCCCATTCTCTAACTTTCTACCTTTACCATATTCCCTATACTAACTTTGGATGTCAACAACAATATAGGGTATACTATCTCTGCACATTACAGGTCTCAAGAATTAGATAGTTAAGAGACGTTAAAACCAGTGTTTATTCTTGCATTCCTAAATCCTAAGTAGAGTTTATATATGATTCTCATCACATTTAAACATGTGGGAAAAATAGTATTAAATAGAATCTAATTATTACAAGTGAAACAAAGCATTTAAGAATGAGTGAAAGAGACCCTTTAGACTAGCGCTTAAGAAGACACTAAATATGTTGTTAAAAATATTACAATAAAAACATAAAGTTTCAAACACATCATAATGCTTGAATGCCAAAATTGGGAACATTCAATATCAAAATAGCAAAGACCAAGGATTACAAAGGAGCTCTATATAAAGAAAAGAAATGGATGAAGAGCTAAAGCTTCAAATTTTCAAGAAGAGATAGGATCTCTCCACCTTAAGAAAGTTCCCATGATCAATGGTATAAGCATAAGCACCTCATAACACCCTTGATGAGGTCTCCCTCCCTTCCCCTTCCCCTTCCCCTTCCCCCTCCCCTCCTCTCCTCTCCTCTCTCTCTCTCTCTCTCTCTCTCTCTCTCTCTCTCTCTATGCTTACTTTCTATTTTCCCTAAATGTTTTCCCTTTGTTTCTTAGGTTTTTGAAATGCTTAAATGTGTCATGGTTGAGCTTTAAATCCAAATCATGTTAAAAAGTTTGTTTAATATAATGTATACTATTTTTTCAAATATGTTTGTTGATGCAGTTATTATAGAATTTTTTAAAAAGGTCCATGCTATTTTAAATTGCTTCTCTTTCAAAAATCTAAACACATATTTTTACACATAATCCTCCTTTCCATCTCTAGCTCATTCTATTGTAGTGATAATGAATGTCCTATTTGAAAAATTTGTGGGTAGTTTTATATGCGCTCTTTAATATCGTGCTTTATGACCTATTTTGGAGGCCCTATTGACCATGTTTTTAGTGACATTTTTTGACTCTCCATGACAATTTTTCTTCAAGAGATCTTCATTCTCCACTTGTGGCACCTATGCTGAGGGATAAAACAAAAAAATGGGCACTTTACATGGCTTTAGATCACTGGGAGGTGTGCAAAGTTCCATCTTGGGTCTAGTTTTGCACCCCTTTGGGTTCTTTGTTAATAAGGAAGAGTCACCTCTCTTTTATCTTGTTATCTCCTCTGGCATCCATATTTTTCCTTGATGGGTATCATTGACATGGAAATAACATTCTATTCTAAGCAAAAAAGAGTACAAGAAATAGAAATGCCTTTAGAATCTTGGGAAACAAATTATAATGTAAATGGATCTTTCAAATGGAAATGGAATAAAATAGGCTTGAAAGTATCATAACTCTTATATGCCCTTGTGAAAACATCCAAGCTTGGATTTATTTTCGATGTCCATAGAACTTATGGTTTACATATATCTATTTTGTTGATTTAGAACATGTTTATTATTTTTAAACAATTTGGTTTCATGGTATAATCAATTGTTTACGGTTTTCCTTTTTTATTATTGTATACTTAGGTTGCATTATCTATACTAATGACTGTAAATGCCATGTTTAATGTGTTGGTTAATGCCAAAGTTAACATGTGAAGAAATGATGTTGTCCATATGCTTACTAATGCCACATGTTCTCTCCATTGTTTAGATTTTTTGATTTTATTTTAAAAATACTATTAACACTCTTAATAATGTGTTTTCTAATGGGTTAGTTAACAAGCGAATCCATAAAAATTTTGACACACCTACGAACATCTACCTACTCTCTATTCTTCATGGTTTTTGCTTTTCTCTTAGTACTAAAATGTGCTATTTAATGATACTATAAATTAAGTTATTAAGGGTTCGATTAACGAGCATTTTTCATGCAAATGTAAACATGGTAGTAGGAAGATCTGATTCATTTGTGTTAGTTAGGATTGTTGTATGCTGAGCATGTACTACTACCAATGTTGAGCATGTTTAGGTTTGATATATCATCATCATGTACTACTACCAAAAAGCAAAAGGAGCATGTCAAAATCTAACCAATTAAATATCTATATTGTATGAAGAGTCAATAGTGTACATGACGTGTCATTTTTTGAAGGTGTTATGAGTGCCACTATGTTGTTTAGGTTGCTATTTGTTATATGTTGAATACATTAGTGTTGTTGTATATTGAGCATGTATGATATTGTTTTATAGCATACTTTATGTGCATTTAATATCTTTGTATTTGTCTTATCAATATAAAAATAATAGTTATCAAATAATGTTACATGTGTTGGTTTTGAGAAAGGGACATAAAATAATAAGATAGAAGAAGAGAATAATCTGGAACAACAAAGGAAGTGGAGAGGACTTTCAATCTCAATTAATGAATGAGGATACTAGAAGGCTGTTTTGACTGATCTTTCAAGAAGAAACTTCCAAGGACAACTAGCAAAATGCTCTTTTAGTCTTTTGATGATCCATTTCTCCATAAAATGTGATTTAACTAGAAATCTTCTATCCCTACTGAAGACTTACCAAGATTGGAAAAATGTACAGATTGAAGTCTTCTTTTGAGATGTACCAAAACTTATGCATAATTCATGCATTTAGTGTATTTTCTTGTTTAGTGATTTTCTTTAGAGATTTATATAAATGGTTATTCAAACTTAATTAATTTTCTTTCAAAAATTACATTAGTTGTGATTCTAGGAGTATATATATATATTGTTGATTTTGTCTTGAAGTATAATTTGCTTCATTGCCTACAATCTATTACATATGTTGGTTATCTGGAAATCATATTTAAAATTATTTCATATATATTAATGCAACAAAGAATCAAAGATTTATTGATATCATGCTTCATTCTTCATTAACCATGGGTGTGTTTATAATGAATTCAGAATATTACTTGATGGGCATAGTATGAGATGCAAGCTTATATTTTAAGCAAAAAGCAAGAGGAGCACGTGGAGAGGCTAGAGGGACATATAAAAGTGTTGTGAGTTCAACCCAAGGAGTTACGACAACATTGTTGGTTTGAGTATTATAAGATTCCATAGATGTGGACATTGTTGATTTAGATATGTTGGAGATATAGCTACCTTAAGCTGTTACATACACTTGCCATGCATTTTGTAAGGGGCAGGCTCAATATGGCAACTTGCTATGCATTTTGTAATGTTATTTCCATATGCTTTGTGGTAACTTTTCAATAAGAAAAGTAAAATATGGCTTCAAAATTTTTGTATTTTTATGAATATAGAACACAAAACTTATTTTTTAAAACATTTGTCTTAATTTGGATCTTTTATAATTGTTATTGTGTAATTGCAATTCAACATCTTGTTGACTCAAACTATATTATTGTGTTGTGATCTTTCATGATTGGTGAATGCGATTTGTAAGAGTAATACCCAAAAATCAAACAATAATAGGGGAGAGGGGGTGGGGGTGGGGGAACAAGGGAGCTGCTTGTTGTAGCATTGATCCGCAAAGCTTCCTAAAATTTTTCCCTTTCTCAAATCTTGTTTATAGTTTCATAAAAAAGCGTGTAATTGCAGATGGAGCTTGTATAATGACGTCAGAACTACAGTGAAAGTTATAGATGGATCACATTTAAATATCCATAAAAGTTTATGTTTTCCCTTCCATAAACTAGATGCAAAATTATATGTGGGTCGATTGATGTGATAATTAATAAGACTTTAGATATGATGGTAAGGTTTTCTTAAAGTTTAGAAAATGTGTCAAATCAGGCTAATTATGGGCCGAATCCTTTGTGTAGTGAGATATGCCATTCACTACAAGGAAATGGAGGGATACCGACGGACGGTTTCAATGGCTTTTAGTAGCATCGCTATTTATATCACTACTAAAAGCATTGGTGTGTCCATCAATATGGCAATGCACACACCAATAACACGCCATCACTTTTAACAATGCAAATAGTGTTGTTTTGTGATGTAAATACGATGGTATACTATGGAAAAAAAAGATTGATGGAAGTAGAGCACAACGTTTTTACGTGGAGAGAGAGAGAGAGAGAGAGAGAGAGAGAGAGAGAGAGAGAGAGAGAGAGAGAGAGAGAGAGAGAGAGAGAGAGAGAGAGAGAGAGAGAGAGAGAGAGAGAGAGAGAGAGAGAGAGAGAGAGAGAGAGAGAGAGAGAGAGAGAGAGAGAGAGAGAGAGAGAGAGAGAGCATCTATGAAGGAGGAGGAGACGACCACAAAGGAGAAGGAGTAGAGGAGAGAAGAAGAAAAAGATCACAAAGGAGTTATTCTTCGAGCTTTGAGGTAACTGCATTCTCTCTTCTCTCTTTGTTTTTCTCTTTTCTTCTCTTTTCTCTTTGTTTTTCTTTATGGAGAAATGAATAGAGAGAAAGGAAGAGAGGGATGAAGGGAGAGAAAGAAATAGAGAGAGGGAAACAAAGAAATAAAGAGAGGGAGGGAGAGAAAAATAGAGAGAGGGGGCAGAGAAATGGAGAGTGGAAGAAAGGGGGAGAGAGAGAAACATAAAGAGGGAGGAAGAGAGAGAAATAAAGAGACATAGGAAGAGAATAGAGAGAGGAAGGGAGAGAAAAATGGAGAGAGGGAGGGAGAGAGAAACAAAGAGAGGGAGGGAGAGAGAAATAGAGATAGAGATAGAGAGGGAGGGAAGGAGAGAGAGAAATGAAGAGAGGGAGGAAGAGAGAAATGGAGAGAGGGAGGGAGAGGGAGAGAGAGGAATAGAGAGTGTGTGTGTTGTGCTATATATTCAACCATGTTAGGACCATTTGGCACACTTTTATTCATTCAAGAGCTTGAATGCATGTATCATAGACGAACTCTCACCTAGTCACTTGCATTCAAGAGCTTGAATGCATGTATCATAGACGAACTCTCACCTATGATACATGCATTCAAGAGCTTGAATGCATGTATCATAGATGAACTCTCACCTAGTCACTTGCAGGTGGACTCAAAAAAGACCATTGTATTGAGCATTGAGTGATGTGCCTCCTACCAAGAAGGACATAAGCTCTAGCTTCACAATTCAAGTGAGCACTCCATTGCCCCTCAATCATCCTCTATGACCCTTGCCATGCAAGAGAAGGCATGGTAGGCATGAGAGAGTACTAAGCAAGGAGGCTAGAGGTTTCACTCTCCTTGTCCCTCACCTCAAACTTATACTCTCTCCCTCAATCTCACACTCTCACATGCTTTCACACACACAAGACTTTAGAGTAAGAAAGTAGAGTAGCAAATTTGCACACACAAGAATAACCATTTCTATTCAAACTCATCGCTTTTATACATGAATTCTAGGGTTAGGGCATTTTCTTTCCCTTGGGCATCTTGTCTAACCTTTGGACAATTGACTGGTCTTCTCCCTTTTCCATGCTCTTAGACTCTTTTCTTATGCTATTGTTGACAATTTGCATGGGAGAAGAGCTTGGCTCTCAAAAAAATCAATACAAGGCTTTGACTAATTGATACAACTTCCAAAAATATGTGGTTGTAATGTGTAATGTTTTTTATGCTTCTAAAAACTTTTAGAGAGAGAGAGAGAGAGAGAGAGAGAGAGAGAGAGAGAGAGAGAGAGAGAGAGAGAGAGAGAGAGAGAGAGAGAGAGAGAGAGAGAGAGAGAGAGAGAGAGAGAGAGAGAGAGAGAGAGAGAAATGAGATAGACAAGGATATAATGCATTAATTTTTTGGTAGTTCATATTATTGATCACAAGTGTGGGTTATCTCACTCAAAAGATATATTTGGCAATTTATAAGTTGTCGAACTTAGTGTAATGGATATTGTAGAAGGAGATAAGGACATCCTCAATAAAATCCGCTTGGTAAGGAGTAATAGAGACAATTTGTCTCTTTGAGAAGTATTTACCCACAAGCATGCTCATAATAAAGACTCACCTCCTAGTACATCTTGTGAACAAAGTGGAGATTATAGGACTAAGTAGATGCTCTTTTTGGAGCACTTCGTAGTTAAAACCCTGAAAGGCTTTGTGCAACAATGGCTTGTCTAGAGGGCAGCATGGCTGAAGGTTGGCTAGTATTGGAGGTATTGATACATATTTTGGAGTGGTTGTTGCGGAGAAGTTACCGCGGTTCAGGATTGTGAGGTGGTTGCATGATGACTTGAGAACAACTTCATACAAGGGGAGGAAGTCATTGGGAGGATTGGGGAGTTCTTGAGAAAATACAGTCCAAATGTAAAGACACGCTTTCGTTGTTGTTGTATCTAGTAAGTGTATATGGCAACTAACCTAGGTATTTCAATGTACAGTTAAAGTCTACAATGCGACGTGGTCACATGGGTGATATTTTCGAGTAGAGCGCATCAACAAATTATGCTCGATGATGTATTGTGATATCATGGCAAAGTTTGAGCAAGAAAGTCGATGATGACCACAAATCTAAATATTATTATGGATGAGATGGAGTATTTTGACAACCTACAAAGCGTTATTTCAATAGATAATCGTAGCTTCTTTAAGTTTATCTAACATTTTCACACGAAAAGTGTGACATGTACGTGTATTAATTAAAAAAATCTAAAAAATATATCATTGCAAATTTGAGTATATTGTCTGTTTTAAAGCTTGTCAAATAAACTACAAATGTTGGATAATTATTGAGTTGAATATTCTTTTGCTAGTAGTCTTGTAATTTCTTTTTTATGCAACTTGCTAAAAATTGGTCTCACAATATTGTAGAGTGGAAGAAACTTGACTTTAAAATCTTTAAAGTCCATTCGCTTTAAAATTTGCATCATGCTATTAGAATAGTAATAATAACTTTTGCAGATCTTAGTGGCGAAAGTTGTAAATATTAGTTTCCAATGAGTTGATAATTGTATAAATAAAATATTATTAGTGCACCAAGCATCCCATGTATGTTGTTGTAAAGCATTAATATGAAAATTCCATGTTTGATTCTTAATTTGAACTTCTATTGGATGAAGATTCCTCCAATTTTGTCTTAGTATGTTTCATTTTGCATTATCTAGTAGTTTTTCAACAAAAGCTAAATCACTTATTGTTGACTATCATTTTCGTTCATTGATTGTTTATATGTTTTTTGATCATATTGGTATACATAATATCTCAAAGTATTTCTTGATTAAAATAACATTTATATATCTTTTAAAAATATAAGATTTAAAAATGATTTTTTTGGTTAATGTATGGATTCGTTTTATATATATATATATTTTAAATTTAGAGAATAATATAATTTATTATACATGAGATATAGTTATATCATTACTTTATATATAATAATATATTTAAAATAACTTAATCTGAAATTAAAAATTTAAAAATAATTTAATAAAGATTAATTTATATTTTAAACTATTGCATAAATGATTAAATGATTGGATCAATGTGTTACGATGGAGCTTATGTTAATTATATTTTTATTTGTATTTGTCGATAAATGATCTATTTGTATTAAATATATAGTCATGTTTAAATGTAAGTGATTTAATAATATATTTTAATTATTGACTTTGATATTATATTATTATTATTTAGATTAAATATTATATTAAGATCTTTTAATAAAATAATATTAATATTTATACATTTTAAAAGATAATGATTAAATATTATATTGAGATCTCTCAATAAAATAATATTAATATTTATATATTTTTTTAAAAAAATTCAATTTTTTATTTACTATTTTCTTATAAAATAATAATATTATATTATTTTTAAATAAATTTAAAAGTTTTATAATATTATTTATTATTATCATTTTTATTTTTTGAGAAAAAAATAAATCACTATTGAGTAGATAATGACAATTATTGATTTCTAGTGTATGTTTATTTTGTGAATGTGAATTTAAAGAGCACAATTTTGAATCTATATTTTCGATATTCAAATTTGAAATCATAAAATTCTATTATTTATTTATTTTAATCTATTAGTTTTATTAATAATAGATACATTAATGTGTATATTATTTATTTTAATTTTTGAGAATAATATTAACTTTTTTGAATCTTTTATTCATGATAATGTTGTGTATAAAATACTATGTCCTTTAACATTGTAAGAAGTTGGGAATGATGTAACAACATTGATATTATGCCATGTCACACTGACATTGATATAAAAGGAGAGAAGATGTAAAATTTCGCATCTTTTTGACACAATAATACAATTATAGACTTTCTCTCCCATCTTGCTCACAGCTTCTATGGCTTTCCCTTCTTTCGTGTCTTTTTCTCTCTAAATCTAGTCTTTCTCTCTCCTCGTCACTCTTCTTCTCTCTCTTACTGCAGTCTTTCTCTCTCTTCTACAGTCTTATCTCTCCTCTTTCTCTCTCCCTAGTTCTCTCTCTGACAAGTGGTATTAGAGCTTGAGTCTTTGATCCATTCTTTTTTTCCATTTTTAGTCCCATTTTCTTAATTCAAAATCAATTTCAGATAAAAATGGTACAAGACAGTAACTAGTGGAGTGCTACAGATCATCTACAGTTAGTAAGAGACTACATCTGGAGATATCCAAGGTCAGATATGGCGGATAATGGCTTAAATGGCTGGACATCATCAAATTTTATGCAAAATTGGAGGTAATTAGGGTAAAGGATGGTTAACCAGGCTTAGTTTGGGAACAAACTGTGGTTACTTTGAAAAGAGGGAGTTCTCTTTCCCCTTTCCTAGAGTTTCCTGCAGGTTTCATGGAAGTTCAGTACCAAGATCAGTTTATTCCTCCCAAACCCCTGATCTTCTTGGCCAAGAATCACTTGGAGTAGCTTCCCTTGATCATAAGCTTTAGAATGAGCACAAGGTTGCTCAACCTTGGCTCAGCTACGTAGCCAGGAGTAGCCCCAAAAATTGCGGTGCAATTTTCGGGCTGATTCCAACCTGCTCGCTGCTCAGCCTGCTCTTTCCTTCAGCTCTGGCACTCTTCCTGGTCTTTTGCAAGCAGAAATCTTCAGCAAGATGGAGGTTCTCAGCCCTATTCAAGGTTCTTCAGCCTCTTCTTAAACCCTAGGTGAAATGTCCATGGTAGCCATGAAAGCTTCAACCCGACCTTCAAATTTTCAACAATTTCTTGAAGATTCTTCATCCTTTTAGCCCGTGGGATCATCTCAGCAAGGATTCTTCAACAAATTGCAAGGATTAAGCACGAAATGGTTAAAGATTGAAGATCGAGAGCTTCTATGGAGCAGAAATTTGGGAGAAACGGGTCTAATGCTTCAATTTCAAGCATTTGAGGCTCCAAGATTGTTCCTAAGTCCTGGATAAACAAGTATTGGGGATTATTTTACCAACATTGGACAACCGGAGGTTCTATCAAGCATATGAGATTGATCAAGTCATCATCAGCCATGTCAAAGGTACTTTTCTTCAATTCTTAATCGCTCTCATTAATCCAATTGTTGAGCTTAATCCATTTGATTGAGAGATTAAAGAATTGAACAATATTCATTAAATTTTCAGCCAGCCTTTGCTTGAATCCATCTATTCATGAATGCAATGCTTGCTTTATGCATACTAGTTCCAATCAGTGAATTAGAGGCTTCAATCTAAAATTTCAGCATAACACTTGAATCCCATTGACTGAATTCATTGATTGATGATTGGTTATCTATAATCCGATTGATTGGCTGAATTTCTTTTGCCCAAGTTGAGAGATTGTAAAAGGGTAAGTACTAGCAATCAGTGAGTCACTGAATTGCATTGGTAAGACTCTTCTCCTATCCTAAATTTTCAAAATCTCATTCAATTGCATCTCATGAAAGGGTGAATGAATATTTTAGAAATGCATATCATGCTGATTGATTAGAACACTAGCCTTTGCCATCCCACCGAGGAAAAAGGTAGATGCTGGGGGAGATAGTTGGACAAAAGAGAGGTGACCCTCCCTCACTATCGAAGATCCCGAAGGGGTGCAACCAACCGACCTGGAGGGAACTTTGCCTACCTCCCGATGATTCGGAGCCCGTGTAGGGAGCCTGTCATGCCGTTTTATCCCTCACACAGGTATAGCGAGTGGAGAATTGAAGATTGAAGACTTTCTAGGGGCTTAAGTACCTACAGGACCAAAACAAGATAAAACAGGGAATTTACAGGTCACTTACAGGTGGTTACAAGTACACCCTTCATTACTGAAGCATAGGTGCAGGTACTACAGGGTACCCAAAGGTCCTATATACCCTTTTGCTGGGTTTGGTAGCCATTTGGGTCTACTATCTTGCACTACAGGGTCAAAACAGGGCACTTACAGGTCTAAATAGGGTGCAGGACTGGACAGTTCAGACTCTGAAATTCAGCTACAGAATTTTTTGTCCTAAACCTATTATGGCATGCTATAGCTCATCTCGAAGAGGGCATTCTTAGCTTCGATTTGCACTAAAACTTTTTGAAATCGGAGCTCCCTAGCAAAAGTTATAGCAGTTTTTCTGACAGGGGGTTCTGCAAGACTGCATTAATATGGCAGGACATAAAGGCAAAAATAAGGTCCAAGAAGATTATGCTCAAAAAATTAGGGATTCTATGATGGATAGTACACTTGAAGAGAACCCTGAAGAGCTTCAACAACAAGGAGAAGTCAGTATACTCAATAATGCTTTGTGTGCCCATAAACAAAGACATAGGGAACGATATGAGGCCATCTTGTCAAGAATGGAGTAGATGGTTCTATCTACTGATCAAACCAAGGCTTCTATTGATATGTTGGTGGAATCCAATGAACAACTTATGGCACAAATTTCTAAATTCATGCAGTTGCAAATGGCATCAAAAGAAGCTAATGAAAAGGCTTGTTCAAACAGTGGCGCTTTAGCCCATTTCAGCCATCTAACCAAAATGGTCATGGAAATGGGATTATTGGAAGAAGAGGCATTCCAAATAGTTAGTATAAAGTAGGAGAGGCTTCATAGAGGCATGATGACTATTCGGGTAGTTTGAAGGGGGCCAATACTCAAGCTTTTGGATTGCATACTCAAAATTCCAGGGGTGCTCTACCAACAGGAAGATTACATAGTAATTCTCAGCCACCTGTTGGAAGATTTCCGTCTCAATTTGGAGGCTTCGTACTTGGTAATCCTGATCAGCCAATTTTGGGATAGCAACCCTTTCATGAAAGGGAGTTTAAGGACAAAATTATTTTAGCCAAATTTAATGGCCAGTCATCTTCACCATTTGATTTGGAGGAATGGACCTCTAAGATGGAGTCCTACTTTGATATATACCCTAAAACTGATGATATGAAGATTCACTTTGCTTCCTTGTATCTGGAGGGATTTGCATATACTTGGTGGAGGTATATCAAGAAAGAAAATATAATTGTAGAGAATTGGGAAGCTTTCAAGGCACTTATGTGGCTGAAGTCTTTGTTTCATCTCTTGAGAAAGAGAAGTTAGCACGGAGATGGTATGGTTTGGAACAAAGGGGCCTGAGTGTAAGAGAATATACAAACCAATTCCTCAACTTGACCATGTATGTGGAAAGCATCAGTGATGAGGATAAGCTTCACAAGTTTATGTATGGTCTGGACCCATCTTTACCAGCTGATGTTATGGCACAAAATCCTACTTCACTTTTTAAGGCTATTGAGCTTGCGGAGCGCTATGGAAGAAAGTATAGGAAAGAATCTTGATTTCAGCTTGGTTTTGGACAGCCAAGGACTGTTTTTAAGCAGGGATAAGTTGGTAACACTTATGGCAGTAATCATGTGCCCAATGGGAGCTTACGGGTACCGACTTATCCTCCATTTAATGCTTCTAGGCTTCAAAGTAATTTTAGGACAACAAATAGTCCAAAAGTTGATTTCAAATAGGGGGACAGCAAGTCTAAGTCCATTTCAGCTAATACAGATCCCAAATCTATTCCCGTGGATCTTTACAAAGAAAGGAAGGATAAAGGCTTATGTTTCAAGTGCGGGGAAAAGTATACACCTGATCATGCTTCAAAGTGTGTATACAAAAATGCCAAATCTAAGCTTCAGAGTATGTTGGTTTTTGAGGATTTTGAAGATGACATAGATGAAGCTAATGCAGTGGCATTTAATGCTGAAAATGAAGATCTTGAGGAGGAAGTTGGACAGGAGTACTTTTATGATCCAGCCGATTCTTTTCCTTTTGATCCAGGTGGAAGTGTTCCGTTTGACCCTGGTGGATTTTGTGATGAGTCGCTTGCTATCACTAATTGTTCTATCTCTATGGATGCTTGGACGGGATCTAAGAGCCCTAATACACTTCGTATGAAGGCAAGCATATGTGGAAAGCCAGTGTTCATCCTGATAGACAGTGGCAGTACTCATAGTTTTGCGAATAGTTTTGTGAATAAGTCCATCATGGACAAGCTAAATTGTGTTCCCACAGACTTACAACAGCCCATTAGAGTTCAAGTGGCTAATGGTGAAGAAGAAATCAGCACACAGATTTTCCCACAGGTTTCTTTACAGTTGGTTGAAAATTTTGAAGCCAAGGTAAGCCTGATCACTCTGGAAATGGGGCCTATAGATATTGTACTCGGTTGTGATTGGTTGATGACATTAGGCAAGATCACTATGCATTTCTCATAGTTATATATGGAGTTTATCTCCAATGGATAGCTTATCCATTTACAGGGAATTCCTAGTAGATCAGATTTTCATCTTATCACCATTCAACAACTCAAAAGAGAGTACAAGAAGCGCTCACAAATATTTGTTTTGCATTTGAATAAAGAAACACACGATTAGCCCAATAATTCAGCAAACCATCCAGCCTTGATAGCTCTTCTTGAGGAGTATAGAGATATGTTTGAAGTACCTACTTCATTGCCTCCTAAGAGAGTAGTGGATCACCCCATTGATTTGGAGCCCAACTCAAAGACAATCAATAAGCCATCTTACAGATTATCAAAGTGTGAACGAGAGGAAGTAGCCAAGCAAATCAAAGAACTTCTTGAAATGGGATTCATTGAACCAAGTTCTTCACCTTACGCATCTCCAGTCCTGTTAGTAAAAAATAAAGATGGATCTTTTAGAATGTGCATTGACTACAGGGATCTCAATAAGATAACAGTGAAGAACATGTATCCTATACCCAGGATTGATGATTTGCTTGATGAGCTTAAGGGGGCTCGATTCTTTATGAAGATTGATTTGAGATCAGGGTATCATCAGATTCGCATGCGAGAGGGTGATGAAGTCAAGACTGCTTTCAGGACTGATCGTGGGCTCTAACATTGGGTAGCTACATTACAGAATTATGATTTTGACATCACTCATACAAGGGGCAAAGTTAACATAGTGGCTGATTCTCTTTCTCGTATGTGGGCCTGCAAAGTTTCAGCTATGACAGAATTACATAATGACTGGATTGAAGAACTACAAGAGGCCTATCATTTAGATGAGGAATTCAGTCAAATCTTTCAGAAATTACAGCAAGGTCTTATGGAAGAAAACTCGCATTACCAGCTTAAAAATGGTCTTATTTGGTGGAAAGGCAAGATTGTTACTCCCTCTACTTCTTCTTTTAAGCGGAAAATTATGGAGGAGTTACATTCTTCGCCTCTACCTGGACACTTATGAGTTTTCAAGACCTATGATAGGATCAGCAAAAGCTTTTATTGGAAAGGACTGTGGAAAGATGTCAAGGACTTTGTTATGAAGTGTATGCCTTGTCAACAGAATAAGGATAACACCCATAAGCCAGAAGGTTTGTTCCAGCCATTGCCTATTCCTACGGGTAAATGGACTCATATTACTATGGATTTCATTACTTGCTTACCTACTACCAAGAAGAGATGGAATAGTATTTATGTGGTGGTAGACAGACTCACCAAGGCAGCTCATTTTATCCCAACCAAGATTCAGTTTACTGCTTCTCAAGTGGCCAATCAGTTTATGGAGCATATTTTTAGACTACATGGATTACCGCAGGTGATTGTCCATGATAGAGACTCAAAGTTTATGAGTAATTTTTGACAGGTGGTATTTACATCTATGGGCACTAAATTGGCTCCATCTACGGCCTATCATCCTCAAACTGATGGACAGACAGAGAGAGTAAACAAATGGTTGGAGACTTATCTTCGCCATTTTTGCTATAATGTCCAAACCTCATGGGATTCTTGGTTACACTTGGCTGAGTTTGCTTATAACAATTCCATTCATGCGAGCATAGGAGTTTCACTCTTTGAGGCTTTGTATGGTTACAAGGTGCCCTTACCCACAGTCATCTTTAATGAAAAGATCAATCCTCATGGGAAGGAGGAGTTGGAAAGAATGCAGACCCTTCTTCGGCAATGCAAGGTGAATCTAAGGAAGGCTCAAGATCAAATGAAGATGTATGATGATGAGAAGAGGAGGCCTTTAGAGTTCCAAGAAGGAGAGCTAGTTTTGTTGAAGGTGGCCAAATCCAAGTACTGTACTTTAAAAGATGGATCTAGTAATAAGCTTGCCTATAGGTTTTATGGCCCTTACCAGATCCTCAAGCGAATTGGAGATTTGGCATACAAACTAGAGCTTCTCTCTTCTACAAAGATTCATAACGTCTTCCATGTTCGTCAGCTCAAGCCCTATTATGGTGATCCAGTGGATATAGTTGATGAGCTGCCACCCATTGATGAAGATGGTCTTATTCAGTACATCCCAGAGGCTGTTATAGGTCAGCGTGAAAAGAAGCTTTGAACACGTTCTATTGTGGAATATTTGATCAAATGGAGAGGTTTATCACTTGAAGAGGCTTCTTGGAGACCTGATTCTATATTGGATGAGTATCCATACTTGCGGGAGACATTGGTGTTGGCTGAAGCCTATTGCTTATGGAGCTAGTAATGATGCAGACTGGTTCAGGACAGCACGCTGTTTTAGAACAGTTTTTATTGTGCCTAATTTTCAGAGTTAAGTTATCTATATGGGCTTAAAGTACTCTTCAAGAGCTTCGTTTTGATATATGGTACATCCCATTTGGACACTCTTATCAAAAGTTATGGTAGATTTGGTCCAGCAGGGACTGTTTACTCAGCAAGCTGTCTATTTTGTTTCGGGATTATCTGTTGAAGACTTTATGGCTCCATTTGTTTCTGAAGTATTTCAAATCACGTATATAGCTAGGGCTTACTTCTGTTCTTTAAATTTAGCTCATGTAGTGGTCATCTCTCATTCATTTCCCATTTGTAAAGCTGTAAAAACAAAGTAGTACTATGTTCTATCCATCTTCTTTCTAGTTGTTTCTAGTTTTGTTTTTGAGGACAAAAACTTCTGGGAAGGGATGGATTGTAAGAAGCTGGGAATGATGTAATAACATTGATATTATGCCATGTCACACTGACATTGGTATAAAATGAGAGAAGATGTAATTTTTCGCATCTTTTTGACACAATAATACAATTACAGACTTTCTCTCCCATCTTGCTCACAGCTTCTATGGCTTTTCCTTCTTTCCTGTCTTTCTCTCTCCTCGTCACTCTTCTTCTCTCTCTTCCTACAATCTTTCTCTCTCCTTTGCAATCTTCTCTCTCCTCTTTCTCTCTCCCTAGTTCTCTCTCTGACAAACATTAATTCGGATTGAATGCGAGTTTATGTATCCTTAGGCATGATGAATATATAATTCAAGTTGCATAGTCTAATTGAAAATTATTTTCTAACAAATGTGTGTTGAGGATTGTTATAATTTAAATTTATTTACTTGAAAAATTGATATATACTTTTTATTTATGTTATATGTATATAATTTTTTAATCTTATATTTTTTCCAACATTACTATCTTTAAAATGTATTTATAATATTTTCACATTTTTATAAGTAATCATTGTCTTAAAAATTTCATTTATTTCATTATGAGACCATTATCTATATAAATATTTGTGGATTTTTTTAAATTAAAATAGGTTTAAAAATAAATTTTCATTAAAAATATTTTATTTTTAATATTATATTCTAAGTTAGTATTTTTTGGTATGTTAAGATAGAATATATTTGGCTTCTACAATAAACTCTTGGGTTTTCAAACATTCATAATTTTTTTTTGTTATGTATCTCTATTGTGAGATTTGTAAAAAATAGTGTTGGTATTTGAGAATCAAAATAGTTCTTTATGTAACTATTTGTTATTTAAAGTTTGTATATCTTCTTTTATTCGTTATCTAGTTGGTATTTGATTTAGAATATTGATAACTTATATATCTTTTTGATGTACAATTTTGTTTCATTCATACTATTTTATCGTATCAATCTAAACATTTGCACTATATATATCATTATCGATTCTTTTGAATATCCACTTATCTTTTACACATTGAGTTTGATATAAGTCTCCACAAATTAGTATATCAATGCCTCCAAAATGTTATTTGTAATTATGTTTAATAGATTTGATCCTATCATTAGCAAAGTTAAATCTTCTGTTTCAATCAATAAATTTTAATCAAATATAAGTAATTTAAATCATGTGTATTCTTAAAATAACTCCTTTAAGATTTCATAATGTAGAGAAGTCATTTCTTTATTGTTTATTGGAATATGTAACACTAAATGTATTATTGCTCCATCTATATTATAAGTAGCTTCAAGTAAATTGAATAAAAGATTAAAAACATATTCTTCTTTAAATGTATGCATATAAAATATGGTTAAAGCTTAAATTAATAGTAGTAATAAACATGTTTTACTAGTTGCTATTGGACCACTATGAAATATATATATATATATATATATATATATATATATAGGTTTTTGTGATTCATTTTGGTTTTTGTAAATTACATGATCGAGTATAATTCATAATTCATTATTTAATGTTGTTAATTTATTAAAATAATAAATATTATTTAGTAAATAAGAAAATTATATTTCAAATAATATAATTTAGAAAATTTTACTTAAAAATATTAAAAATATATTAAGATATCATATTTTTAATTGATTTATAATTTTATTTTATTTAAAATATTTAATTTCTTTATCTTTAGAATTTTAAAATTTCTAATTTATTTTTTTGGAGTATTTTAAAAATTTTAATATCAATTATTGATAATAATTACATGCATTTTGACAAGTTTAATGCTTTTGTAATTGTTCATATTTATGAGTACAAAAAAAAACATATAGTAATATATCTAAAATTGGTTTTTTAATTTTATTTTTAAAAATTTCTTAGTTTACATGAAACAACAAAGTCAGTAATACATATTTGTCTTAATGTAAATTTTTTTGTTCAAAAGGGGATGTATTTAGAAAAACAAAATTTGTACTTGCTTGAGATAATGCCATAATGAATATTAAATAACTAGCTAATTGAGAGCTCATTTCTAGTGTGTTCAAAAAATAATTTTCAAGATATTTTAATCTTTCATAAATATCATTTTCAATTGATATAATTATGAAGAATTGATAAGTGATATATTTAATGTATTATGATTTTTAGCTAAATAAGAAGAGTAATAATAAGTAGTGTTGTATCGATTAGAAAATTATTATATATCTGCATTTACATATCAAAGCATATTAATTTTAGGATAGGAGGACTTTGCATGTATATCCTTAGTTGATACTTAAAAAAAAAACAATATCTGATGCAATAAAATATTTTATTAATAGAATTTGATATATTTTATTACATTTTATAATCTTTAGCCATTGTTTGAATCTTATATTAATATTTGTACTTAATGTTTCTAATTTATTCATTATTTCTTGATATTTTGATTTATAATGATTTATTTTAGATTTATTTGTAATTACAAATGATGTTAATATAGTAGCATTTTCCATGGATAAACATGAAAAATGAAATCTACTTATTTTTTATTTTCTCTTTTTAACAAATATAACTGTAAGAAGCTGAGAATAAGGAATTAGTGTAAATAATATTGATATTATGCCATGTCACAGTGACATTGGTATAAAAGGAGAGGACATGTAATTTTACACATATTTTTGACACAATAATACAATTACAGACTTTCTCTCCCTTCTTGCTCTCGCAGCTCCTATGGCTTTCCCATCTTTCCTGTCTTTCTCTCTCTAAATCTAGTCTTTCTCTCTCCTCATCACTCTTCTTCTCTCTCTTCCTCCAGTCTTCTCTCTCCTCTTTCTCTTTCCCTAGTTCTCTCTTTGACAATAGCTATGTCTATGAGTTTGTATTAATATAATAGTAGAAGGTAATAAATCAAAATCACAACTAATATTTTGATTGAAAGAATCACGTATCTCATCATTGTTATTTTCATTATATAGTGGTACTTCTTTAAACCATATTAATCCATGATTATGTTGACTTTCTCTGTTGTGAAAATTTGTTACAAAATAATCTTGTTACAAAATAATGATGTTTGAATTTTTAATTTTTTTAAAAATCCAATGTTTGATTTTAATATTCTTCCTAAAGTTGTATTATCTTGAACATTGTTATAGTAAATTGTTTGCCAGTTAACCTAACTTTACGCATTCTTATATATAAGGTGCCCCCTATTAGCTGCCCAGGCACACTTTTAGCGGTCTATTGAGAAACGATTCTAAGCGTCACTGCCCGGCAGTCCCATGGAATGTTCCGAGGTTTATCGCCTAGGGTTTTCCAAATCCGTCTCGCAATGGAATGTTCACGGCCGAACCCACTAGGATCGACTTGAAATCTGGGCTCCTAGTGGCCAAGGTCTCCTGATAGCATTCTAGCGTCGAGTCCTGGACATTCTACTTTATGTAGAGATACCCAAGCCAAAGTTGACCCATACCACACTTGGTTCAAGGAGAATGGGAAACGAGAGGAATGCGCTGCTCAACCTCTCTATCCGTAGGGCATAGTCCCATTCCGGTCCCCTAAAACGTCATGAATTGGGGTTCTATCCTAACATTTTCTAAGGGCAAAGGTGGTAAACCTTGTGAGAAGCCTCCCAGTTATCTGGGACCACCCTCTCATAGGACAGACCTATCAGCGGTTCCCTCTACCCGCTTCCCTCAATAGTTTTAGTTTTCTAATTAGGTCCTACCACATTTATGTGTGACACTTAAAGTCAGCTTCATTAATTAAGCCTTTTAGGGAACATGATTCGTTCACATAACTTATAGCATAGACACGAAAACAAAGCAAGCAATCTATTGACAAACAAGTTCAAACAAGTTCCTTAACTTGTCTTCAAGTTAATCTTTGTCTCCCGCCCATACATGAGAAATTATGTATCCCTTCTGTCCAACAAAAGTATCCCTTCTGCCTTGCAGAAGTAATTGGTCCAAATCACATGGCTCAACAAATTCAATTCTTTATCTAGAATAGGATCTCCTAACATGCCCAGACATTGGGGGCCACGGAGGTCTTCAACTCCATTCTAGACCTAGCAAGGGGTGTCTAGAGCTCCATCTAACCCACAAGTTGTTTAGGAGTGAAACATCATTCCCGTGGTTAGCCTTTTCACCCCTCGAACTTTGGCCCATGAATCGAGCAGTGCCTCTTTGGGTTAATCCGCGATGCGATCACGGAGGTGATCCACCCATGCAAAATATCCTTACTTAATTAAATCCTTTACAAATCAACACAACAAGGCATTCAGCCCTAATATCATCTTCTAGGAAACACATTCATTTATCCCCATGGCAACTTGTCATCACAGACCCATGCCATGCATTTACCATAAATCACAAGCACTTTGAACAATCATCCAAACAACAAACTAACAACCACTTGAATGTAATAGCATTTAGGATGTTGTTTGATCAACCAACAAAAATCCAATTGTATTCTTCCCAAACAATGCAAGAATAGTTGCGATAACATTGCCATCACATATTTGCTATTCTCCTTGGGATCAAAGAGTGATTCTATGTAAAATTTACTTAACACTTGTATGCACAATTTTTAATGTCATGATTATGCCATTCATAACCCTTGACCAATTCTTCCTTGTAATTGCTCCATCAACGAACAAGCCATATGTAACTAGGTGCAATTATCTTCCCTTGATACATTCACTTTGTATGCTCGATCTTTTGAATATGTGAGATGAAATGACCTATACTTGTGCATCATAGTATGGGGCCTAACGTATCTCATACGAGAATAAAAAAAAACACTTATCAATTTGGAAATACATTACTTATGACCGGTATCACAGTTGGATTGACAGTGATGCCTTCACTTAAAGCTTTGTTGCTTGTTGTAGGATTGCCATCTACACATAACATTCTTCGCTTGGGGACCATCGTCCACAAGTAGATATAAGAGATAAAGAAGGCCGAATAGATTGAGATGGGAGTGTAAGAGAAGATGGCTTAGTGTCGAAGACCGAGATAGGGAAAAATTGAGCTAACTCTCTCCCTTACAGCCTCTCGGGGCAACTCTTCTCTCTTTCTCTCTTTCACTCTCTCAAGCTCTCTCTCACAATCTCTTGGAGGGGTATCCTTCTCTCTACCTGTCTCTTGCAGCCTCTCGGGGTCTCCTTATGCTACTTGTTCCTCCCCATGCCTCATATTTATAGTGAATTAGAGAAGAGACTTGTGGCTGAGAAGAGGAGCTCTTTGTGGAGGGGGATCTTGGAAAGATCAGTGATCTAATGCTCAGATCATAAATCTGATGGTTCCATTGGCTCCAAAAGGGGGGTAAACCCAAGACACTTGATTAGAAAGCTCTTAGTTCACTCATTCTTCTTTTCTCTATTTGAAGTGCTGTTTTCTGTCTATAGATTGCAATTGGGGCGCACGTGATTTCGCAAATCCCTCTCTTTATTTTTTTCTTTTTATAAAATCTCCAAAACTAAGTAAAACATCAATTTTTTTTTTTAAAATGACATCCAGTTTTAGATATCTCCATATCTTTTTAGGATAATATCTAAAATATTTAGAATATGCTAGTTTTACCTGAAATCTAATATTTTTGGACCATCCAAACTATACACATTAATACTAGTGATTAATATAGCTCATAAGTCTTGTTCACATTGTAACTTCCGTGAAGGGTGGCTACGGTCCTTATCAATCCGAGAAAAATATTGGATTTACAGCTCTCAATTTTTTAAAATATATTTTTAATTAAATAAAAATACTTTAATATTAACATTAGTTAGTTTTTTTACTTTAGTTAGTCTTTAGTTAGTAATCTTACTAACTTATTAATTGACTAACTAAATTTTGAACTAACCAACAAACTTTTATTGTGTGGAAATATTACATTATCCATATTGAATCAATTACTTTTTTGGGATAATAATTTGAACACTAAAAAAAAGATTAAGTATCTATTGAGAAAATTGTTGCTTGTAATGTAAAATTTTCAATTTCGCTTATTCATGGTATGAATTTATAGTCTCTTATTTAAAACTTCGTCCACCAAAAAATAATGTTAAAAATCTTTACAATCTAAATCTTTTAATATATATGTAGGGTTGTTATTTTCAAATGCTACTACAAATCAACATTACATTTCATAATTTGTGATTTTTTAAGATGTTAAAATATTATGTAATCAACTATCCATTTTAATATTTATAATATTTTTATATTTTTTAAAATCATCATTATTACTGTCATTTAATTAGAATTTATTTTTTATATTATTATTATATTCATTATATAAATGATATTTATGTAAATTATAATTGATAGTTATTCTATTTTTGTTTAAATTAATCGTTAAAATATTTTCAAAGGTATATATTACTTTTTTCAGTCAAAATTTTTCTATTATATTAGCACTTTTATATTTTATTTTTCACTTTATTCCTAATACTAAAATTGATTTATAATCTAAGAATCTTGATAAAATGTATTATCTTTTATTTATATTTGTCAATAATAGTAATTATTGAACCATCAATACCATATTGTCGATGATATCCAAGTTCATAGTTTCTATAAAACGTATTCAAGGAGCACTTAATCTTTCTTCACGTTGATCTAGGTTTAATTTGATCAATACTTTTATTTAATTATATATTTCGTGAACAAGTTGTTTTTGGTATTTCTTTTTTAATTGCACAATTACAATATTTACACATATATTTTTAATTTGTGTTGATTTCTTTTTAAAGAAAAGTTTGAATATATTAATTTATAATTCCTATATATTTTATGAAATGTATAATATCACAATTCAATATATCTTATATTGAGAATACTAGTTTTTTTCTAGAATATAAAATTATCATATTATTTATACATGAAAATTTTTGTTAATAATTTTAACAAGTTGATTAGATTATATTTTATGTAGGGTATATGTGTTTTCTAGAACATTTAAATTTATATTTTTCTACATTTTGTTATCGTGCGGCGTATTTGAAAGCATAAGTATGTATATTTAATGTAATAGTAATATAAGTAAATATGTTTGATATGTATATGTATCATATTATTGTAATATTTCATAAATAATACTCTCAAGATTGATTTTTAAAGTTTTTTTTTCAATTTTAATTATTAGTTTTGATATGATTTAATAATAATTATATATATTTTTATATGATAAAACATAAAACATATAGTTTTATATTTTTGTTAAGGTTATATACAATGCATACATTTTTGATAGATAATATAATATAAAATCATTTGATAAGTATTTCACATTAGGATATGTTTGCACTGTATTGATATATATTTGGAAACACAATTTTCTATCATCATTTTCTCAACATAAATATGTTATTTTTTCAACATAAGCTTTTGCACTATGATCATTTTTATGTAAACTATTTAAGAAATGTGTAGTAACTTATTTTCTTAATCTAAATGAAGTTATATGATTTATTAATGTATACAATGTACAAGCAAGTAGATGATTAAATATCATAATGTAATAATCAAATATGTGTTTTTATAATTTTATAATTAAAGTATGAAATGTTTTTTGTTTTATTTATTTTGTAGATTGTTTATTCTATAAGAGAAAACCACAAATTATACAATATTTTTTTTGCATATACAAAGTTTTTTTTGTCTGTCATATTTAGATAAACATAAAAGCTATTATATGCATAGACTCATGTTTTATTTATTTACATGAGTTCAAGTAGTGTAGCACCTCATTTAGTTTTTGAAAACCCTATCAACTTTCTCTATGCAACTTCCAAGAATCCAAGCATATAGAACTTGTATAGCTTTTGTCTTGTTTTAAGAAGATTTGCTTTGAGTAGGTTTACAACTTTGAACCCAAATAATTCGTCTACTAGTGTTTCAGTCACCATAACATTTGTATTGTTGTTTTTGTCATCTTGGATAATTCATGTTTAGTTTCATTCGTAAGCTTAATGACATCGTTTGATTGCATTGTAAAAAATATTGCAAATCATTGTTCTAGGTACTAAACGCTTCATAGTTAGAACAAACTTTGTAATATATTGCACCATCAACTTTTGAAAACATCAAAACTTTGATCACCTATAGCGTTTAAAATATATGTAATCAAAAACATATTTAATCAATATTCAAAGAAAGAAAAATTTAATAATATAAACCTTTTTAGGAGTGATATCACTTTTGATATCTACCTCAACTTTTTTTAGATGAGTGAGAGTTTGTGGGTCGACGATAGGTATTATAGTGGTACCATCCCAAACGCTCAAGGTTATAACATTTGATGATGTATGCTTGTAGGCTCCCACATTTTCAAAATATGTAATATGCTTCATGTAGTTTTCAAAAAGACATTCATAATTTCTAAAAATCATGTTATTTTTGTTTCCAAAAGTATACCTATAGATAACAAATATTCAAAATCCAAAAAAAATTCTCATGTGATATTATTTTTTGAAATATCATAAAAATATTAATTTATACATTTACCATTATCATATCTTATGGCTCACTTTCGTAATAGCAACATAGACCAAACTATAAGTACTTGTTTTTTTTTTTGGTAAAAAGAAAATGACAACATTAAGTGTTCTTGTTGGACATTTTTTATTTATTTTTATTGTTAAGAAAGTATTGCGATGCAATGGTTTGTAATTTTTGATATTGTTTGAAGGATAGAACAATGGAAAATGATTAAATTTGGTAACATGTTCTATTTTTGTTGATGGTTTAAAATATAAATTATATTCATTTGTTCCATCATCCCTTTGATTTTTCTTTGGATAGACTACAAAATCATAGATTTTTATGCAATCATCCAAGTTAATAATATCTATGAAACCTTTAAAGTGAGACCCCTTAATAGAAAATGTGATTGATCCCTCCCCACACACGTATGTATGATCAAATTTAAGTTGTTTTGGATAATGAAATAGGATTGGAATGCCATACATACCATATTTTGCTATAACTCTTTCCAAAAAGAAAAACCATTTTGAATTTTGTTTCTTATATCATAGATGCTTAAGATATTATTATTTTAGGTGGCAGTGATTCTAGTATCATCATCATTGGCCATAATATATTTATTATTGCCACCAATAATTTTTATTGATTGTATTTTCATCGGAGACATTTCAATTATATGATTTTTGTTATCTTTGATGAAATATTCAGGCATGTGATTCACAAGTTGTTCATCTTCATTAATACAATCCAGAATGTGTACTTTCTAATCTATGAACATTGTCCGATAAGATCTGTGATGATATTTTTGTCTATTCAAGCAAAAAAATTAAAAAAATGATTTAAAAACCATAAAATATATCAAATTTTTGATTTTTAGTACACACAAAATGAGTGCTCTAGGAAATTTGATGTCTATGAGCAATAAACATCACATCTATCACTGCATATAATGATATATTTTTCATGTTTGCTATGGGAAATTTGATATGTATTTCAATTCATCTATACTATGATTAAATGTATGTTTAATCTAAAATTATCCATAGAAAGCATATCCAAATCTAGCTAAGAAAACCAAGTAGGCTTAAAAGGTACTTATTAAAGCTACACTTGCAAAATCCATGTGAAAGAGTAACACAAAATGAATTTGTGAAATATGTAGTCTAGACAACTTGGTCTATTATACGCAATCTATATATTTTGCATCCTCCATGTACAAGTAATTTCAAGATCTTTGCAAAAATGCAAATTGCAAATGTAGTGTTTCCTTGGTAGAGCTATGGGAGAGCTATTTGGAAATGTAGTGATAAGGGATGGCATGAACCATTTTTATAAACTATAGAGGAAATTATCCTCAACTCTTCATCGTGCATATTGTATTCACAATCACACACTTGGACATGCCATTGATGTATATAAAGTCTTGGTCCACCACTTGTAAGAATAATACTTTAGTATTTGTCTAACTCCCTTAATCTAGCAAGATGTTGATGGTCTTTGACTACTTTATTGATAGCAAGCACTCAATGATTTGTAATCTTCCTTTATTAGTTATGAAAATGATAGAATAAATATGTTGTATACAGTGGCTATCTCCTAAGAAGCATATAGATCAATTCAAAATTGTTTGCTATTTGGGTTGATGCTCTAGATTGACTTAGCCAACAAATTTGGTTGAAGGAGATGGGTTCCACATGTTAGCTTTGGCTATTTGCATCCTTTATTACATTAGCTAAGCACATCCAACCAAGGCGATATATACATAAACTTGGTCGAACAGTTGATGGAGTCTCAACATGTAAGCACGATTGACAATTTGAGGCAATTAGTTTATCACAACCATTCTTCTTCAATTAGTTCCAAAAAGTGTTAGTGCTGCACTCTTTTGCATGCTTGTTTCAAGACCATGGCATGTCAACCCCCTCGGATGTATACTCTAACAGAATTTAGAAATTATAGAATAAAAGTAAATGGATTCATGTGCCAAAATAAAAAGCCAACTCCATTTTACATCATTTGGTAACCTTTCATATTCCTATTCTAATATAGTCATCATCAAATCACTATGCCACAAGTCCTAGTGATATCACATGTTACGTGTCAGAGAGAGAACTAAGGAGAGAGAAGACTGCAAAGGAGAGAGAAAGATTGCAAGAAGAGAGAGAATAAGAGTGACGAGGAGAGAGAAATACTAGATTTAGAGAGAGAAAGACAAGAAAGAAGGGGAAGCCATAGAAGCTGTGAGCAAGAAGGGAGAGAGACTGTAATTGTATTAATGTGTCAAAAAGATGTGAAAAATTACATCTTCTCTCCTTTTATACCAATGTCAGTGTGACATGGCATAATATCAACATTATTAACACTTATTTGCTATTCCCAGCTTCTTACAATCCATCCCTTCCCAAAAGTTTTTGTCCTAAAAAACAAACCTAGAAACAACTAGAGAGGAGATGGATAGAACAGAGTACTACTCTGTTTTACAACTTTACAAATGGGAAATGAATGAAGAATGACCATTACAAGAACTGAATTTGAAGAACGGAAGTAAGACCCAACTATATACATGATTTGAAGTACTTCAGAAGTAAATGGAGCCATAAAGTCTTCAACAAATAGTCCCAGAACAAAGTAGACAGCTTGCTGAATAAACAGTCCCTGCTGGACCAAATCTGCCATAACTTTTGATAGAAGTGTCCAAATGAGA
The DNA here is from genome assembly GCF_053477565.2 of Lygodium microphyllum. Taxonomy (NCBI): domain Eukaryota; kingdom Viridiplantae; phylum Streptophyta; class Polypodiopsida; order Schizaeales; family Lygodiaceae; genus Lygodium; species Lygodium microphyllum. Next base: position 41,157,433 of record NC_141139.1, on the reverse strand, counting down.
TGTACCATACATCAAAATGAAGCTCTTGAAGAGTACTTTAAGTCCATGTAGATAGCTTAATTCTGAAAATTAGGTATGATAAAAATTGTTCTAAAACAACGTGCTGTCCTGAACCAGTCTGCATCAATACTAGCTCCATAAGCAATAGGCTTCAGCCACACCAATGACTCCCTCAAGTATGGATACTCATCCAATAAAGAATCAGGTCTCCAAGAAGCCTCTTTAGATGGTAAACCTCTCCATTTGATCAAATATTTCACAATAGAATGTGATCGAAGCTTCTTTTCGCACTGACCTATAACAGCCTCTGGGATGTACTGAACAAGACCATCTTCATCAATAGGTGGCAGCTCATCAACTATATCCACTGGATCACCATAATAGGGCTTGAGCTGACTAACATGGAAGACGTTATGAATCTTTGTAGAAGAGGGAAGCTCTAGTTTGTATGCCAAATCTCCAATCCGCTTAAGGATCATGTAAGGGCCATAAAACCTGTGGGCAAGCTTATTACTGGATCCATCTTTCAACGTAGAGTACTTGGATCTAGGCACCTTCAACAAAACCAGCTCTCCTTCTTGAAACTCTAAAGGCCTCCTCTTCTCATCAGCATACATCTTCATTTGATCTTGAGCCTTCCTTAGATCCACCTTACATTGCTGAAGAAGGGTCTGCATTCTTTCCAACTCTTCCTTCCCATGAGGATTGTCAGAGAGAGAACTAGGGAGAGAGAAAGAGGAGAGAGAAAGACTGCAGAGGAGAGAGAAAGACTGCAGGGAGAGAGAGAATAAGAGTGATGAGGAGAGAGAAGGACTAGAATTGGAGAGAGAAAGACATGAAAGATGAAGAAGCCATGGAAACTTAGAGCAAGAAGGGAGAGAAAGATTGTAAATGTATTGATTTGTCAAAAGATGTGAAAAATTACAACCTCTCTCCTTATATACCAGTGTCTATGTGACATGGCATATTATTAGCATTCTAACTATTCCTAGCTTCTTACAATCCATCCCTTCCCAAAAGTTTTTGTCCTAAAAAACAAACCTAGAAAGAACTAAATAAGAGATGGATAGAACAGAGTACTACTCTGTTTTACAGCTTACAAATGGGAGATTAATGAAGAATTATCATTACAAGGGCTGAATTTGAAGAATGGAAAGAGGACCTTGCTATATACATGATTTGAAGAACTTCAGAAGCAATTGGAGCCATAAAATCTTCAACAAATAGTTCCAGAAGAAAGTAGACAGCTTGTTGAACTAACAGTCCCTGCTGGACCAAATCTGCCATAACTTTTGATAGAAGTGTCCAAATGAGATGTACCATATATCAAAATGAAGCTCTTGAAGAGTACTTTAAGTCCATGTAGATAGCTTAATTCTGAAAATTAGGTATGATAAAAATTGTTCTAAAACAGCGTGCTGTCCTGAACCAGTCTGCATCAATACTAGCTCCATAAGCAATAGGCTTCAGCCCCACCAATGTATCCCTCAAGTATGGATACTCATCCAATATTGAATCAGGTCTCCAAGAAGCCTCTTCAGAGGGTAAACCTCTCCATTTAATCAAATATTCCACAATAGAACATGATCGAAGCTTCTTTTCACGTTGATCTATAACAGCCTCTGGGATGTACTAAACAATACCATATTCATCAATAGGTGGCAGCTCATCAGCTAAATCCACTGGATCACCATAATAGGGCTTGAGTTGACTAACATGGAAGACGTTATGAATCTTTGTAGAAGAGGAAAGCTCTAGTCTGTATGCCAAATCTCCAATCCGCTTAAGGATCCTGTAAGGGCCATAGAATCTGTGGGCAAGCTTATTACTGGATCCATCTTTCAATGTAGAGTACTTGGATTTGGGCATCTTCAACAAAACCACCTCTCCTTCCTGGAACTCTAAAGGCATCCTCTTCTCATCAGCATACATCTTCATCTGATCTTGAGCCTTCCTTAGATTCACCTTGCATTGCTGAAGAAGGGTATGCATTCTTTCCAACTCTTCCTTCCCATGAGGGTTGATGTTTTCATTAAAAATGACTGTGGGTAAGGTCACCTTGTAACCATACAAAGCCTCAAAGGGTGAAACTCCTATGCTTGCATGAGTGGAATTATTATAAGCAAACTCAGCCAGGTGTAACCAAGAATCCCATGAGGTTTGGACATCATAGCAAAAATGGCGAAGATAAGTCTCCAACCATTTATTAACTCTCTCTGTCTGTCCATCAGTTTGGGGATGATAAGCCGTAGATGGAGCCAACTTAGTACCCATAGATGTAAATACCACTTGCCAAAAGTTACTCATAAACTTTGAGTCCCTATCATGGACAATCACCTGCGGTAATCCATGTAATCTGAAAATATGCTCCATAAACTAGTTGGCCACCTGAGAAGCAGTAAACTGAATTTTTGTTGGGATAAAATGAGCTGCTTTGGTGAGTCTGTCAACCACCACATAAATACTATTCCACCCCTTCTTGGTAGTAGGTAAGCCAGTGATAAAGTCCATAGTAATATGGGTCCATTTACCCGTAGGAATAGGCAATGGCTGCAACAAACCTGCTGGCTTATGGGTGCTATCCTTATTTTGCTGACAAGGCATACACTTCATAACGAAGTCCTTGACATCTTTCCACAGTCCTTTCCAATAAAAGCTCTTGCTGATCCTGTCATAAGTCTTGAAAACTCCCAAGTGTCCAGCTAAAGGTGAAGAATGCAACTCCTCCATAATTTTTCGCTTGAAAGAAGAAGTAGAGGGAATAACAATCTTGCCCTTCCACCAAATAAGACCAACTTTAAGCTGGTAATGTGAGTTTTCTTCCATAAGACCTTGTTGTAATTTCTGAAAGATTTGGCTGAATTCGTCATCTAAGAGGTATGCCTCTTGTAGCTCTTCAATCCAATCACTATGTAATTCTGTCATGGCTGATACTTTGCAGGCCCACATACGAGAGAGAGAATCAGCCACTATGTTATCTTTGCCCCTTGTATGAGTGATGTCAAAGTCATAATTTTTTAATGTTGCTACCCATCGTCGTTGCTTTGGAGTAAGATTTGACTGAGTAAGGAAATACTTGAGTACCCGATGATCACTATGTACTCTGAATCGGCTGCCATATAAGTAATGGTGCCATTTCTTGATTGCATGCAGAATAGCCAACATTTCCTGGTCATAAACATTCATGGCCATCTCCTTATCTGTAAGCTTACAGCTTTCAAATGCAATTACTCCATGCTCTTGAAGCAAAACAGCCCCAATGCCACGGCGACTAGCATCACACTGTATAGTAAACTCTTTAGAGAAATCCGGGCATACAAGAATAGGAGCAGAGGTAAGTAATTCCTTTAACTGGTTGAAGCTGCTATCTGTAAGAGCATCCCAAAAGAAAGCCTCTTTCTTCAACTTGTCAGTCAAAGGAGCTGCAATTGCCGCATAATGCTTTATAAATCGGTGATAGAATGAAGATAGACCAAGAAATCCTCTAAGAGAGGTAGTAGTAGTAGGCGTTGGCCAATCTCTTATGCATTGCACCTTCTTGGGATCAGCCTGTATTCCTTTTTCATTGACTATATGCCCCAAGTATTCCACTTTAGTCTGCATGAAAGAGCACTTCTTCTCCTTAGCAAAAAGCCTATGATGTCTCAACACATCAAAAACCTTCCTCATATGTGACAAATGATCCTGTAAAGTCTTGCAATAGATCAAGATGTCATCAAAGAACACCAAGACAAACTAAAAGAGGAAAGGTTGCAAGATCTTATTCATCGGGCTTTGAAAGGTAGCTGCAGCGTTTGTAAGCTCGAATGGCATCACCAAGAAATGATAGAGCTCACGATCAGTCCTAAAAGCAGTCTTGACTTCATCACCCTCTCTCATGAGAATCTGATGATACCCTGATCTCAAATCAATCTTCGTGAAAAATCGAGCCCCCTTAAGTTCATCAAGCAAATCATCAATCCTGGGTATAGGATACATGTTCTTCACTGTTATCTTATTGAGATCCCTGTAGTCAATGCACATTCTGAAAGATCCATCTTTCTTTTTGACTAACAGGACTGGAGATGCATAAGGTGAAGAACTTGGTTCAATGAATCCCATTTCAAGAAGCTCTTTGATTTGCTTGGCTACTTCCTCTCATTCACATTTTGATAGTCTGTAAGGTGGCTTATTGATTGTCTTTGAGTTGGGCTCCAAATCAATGGGGTGATCCACCGCTCTCTTAGGAGGCAATGAAGAAGGTACTTCAAACAAATCTCTATACTCCTCAAGAAGAGCTGTCAAGGCTGGATGGTTTGCTGAATTATTGGGCTGATCCTGTGTTTCCTTGTTAAAATGCAATACAAATATCTATGAGCGCTTCTTGTACTCTATCTTGAGTTGTTGAATGGTGATAAGATGAAAATCAGATCTACTAGGAATTCCCTGTAAATGGATGAGCTGTCCATTGGAGAAAAACTCCATGTATAACTATGAGAAATCCATAGTGATCCTGCCTAATGTCATCAACCAATGACAACCAAGTATAATATCTATGGGCCCCATTTCCAAAGTGATCAGGTTTACTTTGACTTCAAAATTTTCAGCCAACTCTATAAAGAAACCTGTGGGCAAATCTGTGTGCTGATTTCCTCGTCACCATTAGCCACTTGTACTCTAATGGGCTGCTGTAAGTCAGTGGGAACACAATTTAACTTGTCCATGATGGACTTATTGACAAAACTGTGAGTACTGCCACTATCTATCAGGATGAACACTGGCTTTTCACATATGCTTCCCTTCATACGAAGTGTATTAGGGCTCTTAGATCCCGTCCAAGCATCCATAGAGATAGAACAATTAGTGGCAGCAAGCGACTCATCACAAGATCCGCCAGGATCAAACGGAACATCTCCGCCTGGATCAAAAGGAAAAGAGTCGGCTCGATCATAAAAGTACTCCTGTCCACCGTCATCCTCAAAATCTTCATTTTTAGCATTGATTGCCGCTGCATTAGCTTCATCTATGTCATTTTCAAAGTCCTCAAAAACTAGCATACTCTGAAGCTTTGGCTTGACATTTTTGTATACACACTTTGAAGCATGATCAGGAATATACTTTTCTCCACACTTGAAGCATAAGCCCTTGTCCTTCCTTTCCTTGTAAAGATTCGTGGGAATAGATTTGGGATTTGTATTAGCTGAAGTGGACTTAGGCTTGTTGTCACCCTGCTTAAATTCAACCTTTGGACTGTTTGCTGTCCTGAAATTACTTTGAAACCTAGAAGCATTGAATGGAGGATAAGTTGGTACCCGTAAGCTCCCACTAGGCATATGATTGCTACCATAAATGTTACCAACTTGTCCTTGCTTTAAAACAATCCTTGGCTGTCCATAACTTGGCTGAAATGAAGACTCTTTCCTATACTTTCTTCCATAGCGCTCCGCAAGCTCAATAGCCTTGAAAAGTGAAGTAGGATTTTACGCCATAACATCAGCTGACAAAGATGGCTCTAAACCATACATAACCTTGTGTAGCTTGGCCTCATCACTGATGCTTTCCACATACATGGTCAAGTTGAGGAATTGGTTTGTATATTCTCTTACACTTAGGCCCCTTTGTTCCAGACCATACCATCTCCGTGCTCGCTTCTCTTTTTCAAGAGGCGAAACAAAGACTTCAGCCATAAGTGCCTTGAAAGCTTCCCAATTCTCAATAAGTACATTCTCTTTCTTGATATACCTCCACCAAGTATGGGAAAATCCTTCTAGATGCAAGGAAGCAAAGTGAATCTTCATATCATCAGTTTTAGGATATATATCAAAGTAGAACTCCATCTTAGAGGTCCATTCCTCTAATTCTGATGGTGAAGATGACTGGCCATTAAATTTGGCTAAAAAAATTTTGTCCTTGAATTCTCTATCATGAAAGGGTTGCTGTCCCAAAATTGATTGATCAAGATTTCCAAGTACAAAACCTCCAAATTGAGACTGAAATCTTCAACAGGTGGCTGAGAATTACCATGTAATCTTCCTATTGGTAAAGTACCCCTGGAATTTTGAGTATGCAGTCCAAAAGCTTGAGTATTGGCCCCATTCAAACTGCCCAAATAGTTATCATGCCTTTGTGAAGCTTCTCCTACTTCATATTGACTATTTGAAATGCCTCTTCTTCCAATGATCCAATTTCCATGACCATTTTGGTTAGATGGCTGAAGTGGGACTGAAGGGCCACTGTTTGAACAAGCCTTCTCATTAACTTTCGTTGATGCCATTTGCAATTGCATGAATTTAGCGATTTGTGCCATGAGTTGTTCGTTGGATTCTACCAACTTATCAATAGAAGCCTTGGTCTGATCAGTAGATTGAACCATCTACTCCATTCTTGACAAGATGGCCTCATGTCGTTCCCTATGTCTTTGTTCATGGGCACACAAAGTATTATTGAGCAAACTGACTTCTCCTTGTTGTTGAAGCTCTTCAGGGTTCTCTTGAAGTGTGTTATCCATCATGGAATCCCTGATTTGTTGAGCATAATCCTCCTGGACCTTATTTTTGCCTTTATGTCCTGCCATACTAGTGCAGTCCTGCAGTACCCCCTGTCAGTAAAATGGCTATAACTTTGGCTAGGAAGCTCCGATTTCAAAACTTTTTTGTGCGAATCGAAGCTAACAATGCCTTCTTTGAGATGAGCTATAGCACGCTATAACAGGTTTAGGACAGAAAATTTTGTAGCTAGATTTCAGAGTTTGAACAGTCCAGTCCCGCACCCTGTCTAGACCTTTAAATGCCCTGTTTTGACCCTGTAATGCAAGATAGTAACCCCAAATGGCTACCAAACCCTGCAAAGGGGTATATAGGACCTGTGGGTACCTTGTAGTACTTGCACCTATGCTTCAGCAATGAAGGGTGTACCTGTAACCACCTATAAATACCCTGTAAGTGACTTGTAAATTCCCTATTTTACCCTGTTTTGGTCCTATAGGTACTTGAGTCTTTGGAAAGTTTTCAATCTTCAATCCTCCACTTGCTGTACCTGTGTGAGGGATAAAACGGCATGACAGGCTCCCTACACAGGCTCCGAATCACCGGAAGGGTCGGTTGGTTGCACCCCTTTGGGATCTTCGATAGTGAGGGAGGGTCACCTCTCTTTTGTCCCACTATCTCCCTCGGCATCCACCTTTTTCCTTGGTGGGAATATCAACATGGCAGAGGCTAGTGTGCTAAGCAATCAGCATGATATGCAATTCAAAAATATTCATTCAGCCTTTCATGAGATGCAATTGATTGAGATTAGAAAAATTGGGATAGGAGAAGGGTCTTACCGATGCAATTCAGTGACTCACTGATTGCTAGTACTTATCCTTTTACAATATTTCAATTTGGGCAAAAGAAATTCAGCCAATCAATTAGATTAGAGTAAACAAAGGCATCAATCAATGTATTCAGTCAATAGGATTCAAGTGTTATGCTGAAATATCAGATTGAAGCCTCTAATTCACTGATTGGAACTAATATGCATTAAGCAAGCATTGCATTCATGAATAGATGGATTCAAGCAAAGGTTGGCTGAGAATTTAATGAATAATGTTCAATTCTTTAATCTCTCAATCAAATGGATTAAGCTTAGCAATTGGATTAATGAGAGAGATTAAGAATTGAAGAGAAGTACCTTGACATGGCTGAAGATGACTTGATCAATTCTAAAATGCTTGATAGAGCCCCCAGTTGTCCAATGTTGGTAAAATAATCCATAAGGCTTGCTTATCCGGTGCTTGAGACCAATCTTGAAGCTTCATATGCTTGAAATTGAAGTATTAAACCCGTTTCCCCCAAATTTTTGCTCCATAGAAGCTCTTGATCTTCAATCTTTAACCATTCCTTGCTTAATCCTTGCAATTTGTTGAAGAATCCTTGCTGAGATGATTCCACGGGCCAAAAGGATGAAGAATCTTCAAGAAATTGTTAAGAAATGAAAGCTTGGGCTAAAGCTTTCATGGCTGCCATGGACTGTTCACCTAGGGTTTATGAAGAGGCTGAGAAACCTTTAATGGAGCTGAATCTTCTCATCTAACTGATGATTTTGGTCACTAATGATCAGCAAGAAGTGCCATGGCTGAGGATGAAGCAAGCTGAGCAGGAGCAGGGCTCAAATCAGGCTGAAAATTGCGCCGCAATTTTCGGGGCTGCTTCTGGCTCCATGGCTGCAGCAAACCTGAGCAATCCTATGCTCATACTGAAGGTCTTGAACAGGGGAATCTATTCCATATGATATTTGGCCAAGAAACTCAGGGTTTAGAGAGATATGAACTGATCTTTAGGGCTGATCTTCCATGAAACCTACAGGAAACTCCAGGAAAGGAGAAAGAGAAAACCCTCTTTTCAAAGTAACCACAGTTTGTTCCCAAACTAGGCCCGGTTAACCATCCTTTACCCTAGTTACCTTCAAATTTGCATAAAATTTGATGACGTCTAGCCATTTAAGCCTTTACCCGCCATATCTGACCTTGGATATCTCCAGATGTAGTCTCTTGCTAACTGTAGATGTCCTACAGCACTCCACTAGTCACTGTCTTGTACCATTTTTGTTTGAAATTGATTTTGGAAATAGGAAAATGGGACTGGAAATGGAAGAAAATAATGGATCAAAGACTCAAGCTCTGATACCACTTGTCAGAGAGAGAATCAAGGAGAGAGAAGACTGCAGAGGAGAGAGAAAGACTGCAGGAAGAGAGAGAATAAGAGTGACGAGGAGAGATAAAGACTAGATTTAGAGAGAGAAAGACAAGAAAGAAGGGGAAGCCATAGAAGCTGTGAGCAAGAAGGGAGAGAAAGACTGTAATTGTATTAATGTGTCAAAACGATGTGAAAAATTACATCTTCTCTCCTTTTATACCAATGTCAGTGTGACATGGCATAATATCAACATTATTAACACTTATTTGCTATTCCCAGCTTCTTACATTACGTAGAAGCCAAATTGTTTAAATCAAGGACCTTGAGGATGGGCATGGGTCTTACACTACGTCCATCTTGAATCCCTTGGGCGTCTTCCCATGCCACACTACTTTATCGAGACCAAAACATTGTTGCAGACATCTATTTTTACAAATGCTTGCCCTATGTGTGAACGATTTAAGCATAAACTCTTAGATGTCATAACAATAAGTGATTATAAAATCATAAAATGAAGATTAAAAAAATATAATGCTAACATAAAATAAAGAATTAGAAAACAAAAATTCTCATCTTGATTGGCCAAAGACCAATGGCCAAAGAACAAGCCACTTTTAGCCAGGTTTCCAAGCCAACTCCTAAGAGTTGTTGCACTTGATAGATGGAATCTCTTAATAATATTGCTAAGTCTAACTAACCTTCTAAGCTTTTGCTATCAATTACCACCGCAGTAGTTCAACTAACATCACAAAATATCTAGTAACTAAGTAAACTTAGTTTCCATTCACGTCACATTCCACTCATAGTTGAGTCCCAAGGTAGGCACTAGAATTCTAACCCTAAGCTAACTTTGGCTTCCCCCTATCTTTTCAGGGTAGCTCCTCATAATTTACTTTTGTCGCATTGTGACAATTTATCCAGGAATTATATTGATTTTTTACTTAAAAGAAGTTTGTTTCAGGGCCTAGATTTGTCCGATTTAGAAATTCATTCGTTTAAATTCCTTTTTAAATTTCATTCTCCACCTTTATAACTTAATTCTCTTCGTAACATACCATTAATTTATTTTAAAATGTTGATTAAAAAATCCTTCTTGTCCTTTTTAAAACTAAATAACACACAAAGTAAAAGGCAATCTCCTTTCTCATTAGTGCACGTTCACATAGAGAGTTCATTTTTAAACCTAGATTTCGCACCCCCCCAAATCCATAAGTTATTCCATTGGCCCTCCTCTCCTTCTCATTAAAACGATTAACAATTAAAAAAAATTGATTTTCAGTACTTCTTTGTTAATGTTGAAGCTTATCCTCATATAATTGGTTTTATATCTTTCACAAATAGATCTTAGATAACCATATGAAATGTTTTAAATAATTAGAGTATTTCTCTTTGTTTATTTATGAATAAAATCTTCTAATAAAGTGAATGACCCATTCTAGACTTTTTTGACCCTTCAGCTTCAATGTGAACACACCATAACATGGTAAGGAAATACACACATGTTGTTGCTATATTTTACCAAAAAAATTAGTTTTTTAATTTTTGTAAAATATTAAATGGATTGGAAATACTTTTAAAAAATTAAATAATTTACTTTAATTTCTTAAATAATTAAAAATATAATATTTATATTTTAAAATAAATTTTCTAAGGTCTATTTTTACCTAGTTATATTTATATAAAGAAAGAATGCAAATTAGGATTCAATGCATAAATAAAAAATATTAAGTATGCTAAATTAAAACCTTTTCATATACTTAATTGATTAAAAAATGTTGTGCTTACTTGAAAATTTAATGGGTTTCATAGTTGTGTCTTTCGAAGCGTGTGACTTTTGTAGTCCAGTAAAGAAGTTGATTTACTAGCACCCCTTCTCTTAGCCTTGACTTCTTCTGATTGTCCTCTGCACTCTTGGAAATATGGACTTAAGATGTTCTAATCTTTCTGTGTGAATCCACTTTAATATGGACTAATGTTTACATTATAAGCCTCTAAGGTTTGAAAGAAGACCTTATGAGAGAATGTGAACATCACCTACTCCATGAATATGGCCACCATGAAGTTGAATTGCCTCGAAGTGTTGTTGGCTAGATGAAAGAATGATTGAGGGATGGGAATCAATTTTGAATCCAATTGATATGCCACATTGTTGATGACGATGGCTATGGAAGGAGGGGAACTAGTGGGTAGACAATGATGACCATGGTGATGGCTATGGCAAGCCTCCCCACAAATATTGCAATGTGTTTTCATTGATTCAGTCTCTCCTCCTCTACTCGATAGATAGGTGCCCCTCCTAAGAAGATCACGCCTCCTTTATTCTCAATCTCCCTCATTTTCATTTTCTTGTTTTCTTTTTCCTTTCCAATTTTTTTTGAAAAAGTTTCCACTTTAACTTTATAATTCATCCCCCCTTAATCAATGCAATTCATGGGTGTATGTTATAATCACATATATATTTGGGAACATTATGAGCTTTCCTACCATGAATGGCATTGTAACTTCGATCCCCATCTTTGATCATAGTGAAATGCTTAACTAGTTATACTTTGTTGCACAAGGTAGGAGAGCCAAGCTTCATTTTGGTAATGTGCCAGATTAAACTATTTCACATGCTAAGTTATTGTTTTTTTTTTCAAAGCTTATATTTAGAAATGCAACTCTCTCTACTCTTAAAATATGTCTATCATACATACCATGGGGGAAATTTCCAGCTCTACTACTCATATAGTGAAATCATCCTCAATGATTAAAATTGCACATCTAATAGTTGTAATTCGTCTCATTTCCTTTACTTCTACCTAGATCATACTTGATTATATTTCTAAACTAGCTATAGCTTGCAAAAAATCCTCTAGATTTACCTATATATATATTCTATACTACAATTAAAGAATTCTATATGATATTTTTCTAAGTCCACAATTTTTTCGAGTACAAAACTCTTTTGAATCAAGATTTTTCACTTGCCCAACTGTAGAGACACGTCCCTTGAAGGCATGAACTACAATCACATCTACATGAAATTAATTCAAAAATATGAAATAGTGTATCAAATATATACAATATTATTGAAAAGTTTTGCAATATTTGACAAGTTTTTATGGATTGTGATTTCTCCCCCACTTAATCAAAAAGTGCCCTCATGAGCATAGCTTCAATATGAACATCACTACCACGAGTGTAAGAAGCTGGGAATAGCTAGAATGCTAATAATATGCCATGTCACATTGACACTGGTATATAAGGAGAGAAGTTGTAATTTTTCACATCTTTTGACAAATCAATACACTTACAATCTTTGTCTCCCTTCTTGCTCTAAGCTTCCATGGCTTCTTCATCTTTCCTGTCTTTCTCTCTCCAATTCTAGTCTTTCTCTCTCCTCGTCACTCTATTTCTCTCTCTTCCTGCAATCTTTCTCTCTCCTCTTTCTCTCTCCCTAGTTCTCTCTCTGACAAGTGGTATCAGAGCTTCAGTCTTTGATCCATTATTTTCTTCCATTTTCACTCCCATTTTCCTATTTCAAAACCAATTTCAGACAAAAATGGTACAAGACAGTGACTAGTGGAGTGCTGCAGGACAACTACAGTTAGCAATGACTACATCTGGAGATATCCAAGGTCAGATATGGCGGGTAAAGGCTTAAATGGCTGGATGTCATAAAATTTTATGCAAAAATGGAGGTAACTAGGGTAAAGAATGGTTAACCGGGCTTAGTTAGAGACTAAACTACAATTACTTTTCAAAAGAGGTCTTCCTTTCCTCTTTCCTCAAGCTCTGCCCAAGCTTTCATGGAGTTTGCTGGCTGAGATCTCTTCTTTTCTCACTGATCTTTGTTCTCCATCAACAATGGCTTGCATAATGGCACTCTAGACATCAAATGCAACAAGTTGAGCACCATTCATGACCTGTAGAAGCTGCCATGTGGCCTGGACAGCAGCCCGAAAATTGCGCTAATTTTTCCAGCCCTGTTCTCCTTCAGTTCTCAACCAATCTTCAGCTATGGTGCTTCTAATTCATCATTGGCAGTGATTCCTTCAAGGTTCTGGTGTGTTCACTCCAAAATAGAGCCATATTTCTCAGCTTTTCACTCTCTTGAAACCCTACATGAACAGTACATGGGCAGCCATGAAAGCTTCAGCCCAAGCTTCCATTTCTTGACAATTTCTTGAAGATTCTTCATCCTTTTGGCCCGTGGAATCATTTCAGCAAGGATTCTTCAACAAATTGAAAGGATTAAGCACGGGATGGCTAAAGATTGAAGATCAAGAGCTTCTATGGAGCAAAAATTTGGGGGAAACGGGTTTAATGCTTCAATTTCAAGCATTTGAAGCTTCAAGATTGGTCTCAACCATCAGATAAGCAAGCCTTATGGATTATTTTGCTAACATTGGACAATTGGAAGCCCTATCAAGCATTTGGCAAGTTATTTTCAGCTATGTCAAGGTATTTCTCTTCAATTTTTAATCTCTCTCATTAATCCAATTGCTGAGCTTAAGCCATTTGACTGAGAGTTTAAAGAATTGAAAATTTTCATCAAATTCTCAGCCAACCTTTGCTTGAATTCATCTATTCAAGAATGCAATGCTTGCCTAATGCATATTAGCTTCAATCAGTGAATAAAAGGCCTCAATCTGAGATTTCAGCATAACATTTGAATCTTATTGACTGAATACATTGATTGATTCCTTTGTTTACTCTAATCCAATTGATTGGTTGATTCTCTTTTGCCTAAATTGAAAAAAATTGTAAAAGGGTAAGTACTAGCAATCAGTGAGTCACTGAATTGCATAGGTAAAACCCTTCTCCCATCTCAAGTTTTCTTATCTCAATCAATTGCATCTCATGAAAGGCTGAATGGATATTTTTCAATTGCATATCATGCTGATTGCTTAGCACACTAGCCTCTGCCATGTTGATATTCCCACCGAGGAAAAAGGTGGATGCCGGGGGAGATAGTAAGACAAAAGAGAGGTGACCCTCCCTCACTATCGAAGATCCTGAAGGGGTGCAACCAACCGACCCGGGGGGAACTTTGCCCACCTCCCGGTGATTCGGAGCCCGTGTAGGGAGCCCGTCCTGCCGTTTTATCCCTCACACAGGTACAACGAGTGGAGAATTGAAGTTTGAAGACTTTCCAACGACTCAAGTACCTACTGGATTAAAACATGGTAAAACAGGGCATTTTTAGGTTACCCACAGGGTATTTACACGTGGATACAGGTACACCCTTTGATATTGAAGCACAGGTGCAGGTACTACAGGATACCCACAGGTCCTATATACCCCTTTGCAGGGTTTGGTAGCCATTTGAGGTTACTTTCTTGCATTACAGGGTCAAAACAGGGCACTTACAGGTCTAAACAGGGTGCAGGACTGGACAGTTCAGACTTTGAAATTCAATAACAGAATTTTCTGTCCTAAACCTGTTATAGCGTGCTATAGCTCATCTCGAAGAGGGCATTGTTAGCTTCGATTTGCACAAAAAAGTTTTGCAATCGGAGTTTTCTAGCCAAAGTTATAGCCGTTTTACTGACAGGGGGTACTGCAGGACTGCACTAGTATGGCAGGACATAAAGGCAAAAATAAGGTCCAGGAGGATTATGCACAGCAAATCAGGGATTCCATGATGGAAAGCACACTTCAAGAGAACCCTGAAGAGCTTCAACAACAAGGAGAGATCAGTATATTCAATGATACTTTGTGTGCCCATGAACTAAGAAATAAGGAACGTCATGAGGCTATTTTGTCAGCAATGGAGCATATGATTTTATCATTTGGTCAAACGAAGTCTACAATGGAGCAAATGATTTTATCTCATGGACAAACGAGGTCTACCGTTGATAAGTTGATGGAATCAACTACCCAAACCAAGGCTTCCATTGATAAATTAGTAGAATCCAATGCTCAACTTATGGCAAAATTTTCTCAATTAATGCCGTCGCAAACGGGATCAAAAGAAGCCAATGAGAAGGCTTGTTCAAACAGTGACCCTTCAGTCCCACTTCAGCCATCCAACCAAAATGGTTATGGAGATGGAATCATTGGAAGAAAAGGCATTCCAAATAGTCAATATGAAGTAGGAGAAGCTTCACAAAGGCATGATGACTATTTGGGCAGTTTGAACGGAGCCAATACTCAAGCTTTTGGACTGCATACTCAGCATTCTAGGGGATGCCTTACCAACATGAAGATTACATGGTAATTCTCAGCCACCTGTTGGAAGATTTCAGTCTCAATTTGGGGGTTCTGTACTTAGAAATCCTGATCAGCCAGTTTTGGGACAGCAACCCTTTCATGATAGAGAATTCAAGGACAAAATTGTTTTATCCAAATTCAATGGCCAGTCTTCTTCACTATCAGAATTAGAGAAATGGACCTCTAAGATGGAGTCCTATTTTGACATATTTCCTAAAACTGATGATATGAAGATACACTTTGCCTCCTTACACTTAGAAGGATTTGCCCACACTTGGTGGAGGTATATCAAGAAATAGAATGTACTTATTGAGAATTGGGAAGCTTTCAAGGCACTTATGGTTGAAGTCTTTGTTTCACCTCTTGAAAAAGAGAAGTTAGAACGAAGATGGTATGGTTTGGAACAAAGGGGCCTAAGTGTAAGAGAATATACAAACCAATTTCTCAACTTGACCATGTATGTGGAAAACATCAGTGATGAGGCCAAGTTACATAAGTTTATGTATGGTTTAGAACCATCCTTGTCAGCTGATGTTATGGCGCAGAATCCTACTTCACTTTTCAAGGCTATTGAGCTCGCATAGTGCTATGGAAGGAAGTATAGGAAAGAGTCTTCATTTCAGCCAAGTTATGGACAGCCAAGGAATGTTTTAAAGCAAGGGCAAGTTGGTAACAATTATGGCAGCAATCATATGCCTAGTGGGAGCTTACGGATGCCAACTTATCCTCCATTTAATGCTTCTAGGCTTCAAAGCAATTTCAGGACAGCAAACAGTCCAAAGGTTGAATTTAAGCAAGGTGACAATAAGCCTAAGTCTACTCCAGCCAATACAAATTCCAGAAATATTTCCATGGATCTTTACAAGGAAAGAAAGGACAAAGGCTTATGCTTCAAGTGTGGAGAAAAGTATACTCCTGACCATGCTTCAAAGTGTGTATACAAAAATGCCAAGCCAAAAATTTAGAGTATGCTAGTTCTTGAGGACTTTGAAAATGATATAGATGAAGTTAATGCAGTCACAATCAATGTTGAAAATGAAGATTTTGAGGATGATAGTGGACAGGAGTACTTCTATGATCCATCTGACTCTTTTCCTTTTGATCCAGGCGGTGATATCCCATTTGATCCTGGTGGATTTTGTAATGAGTTGCCTGCTGCCACTAATTGTTCTATCTCTATGGATGCTTGGACGGGATCTAAGAGCCCTAATACACTTCGTATGAAGGGAAGCATATGTGGAAAGCCAGTGTTCATCTTGATAGATAGTGGTAGTACTCACAGTTTTGTCAATAAATCTATTATGTACAAGTTGAACTGTGTTCCCACCGACTTACAGCAGCCCATTCGAGTACAAGTGGCTAATGGTGAAGAGGAAACCAGCACGCAGATTTGCCCACAGGTTTCTTTGCAGATGGCTGAAAATTTTGAAGTCAAAGTAAACTTGATCACTTTGGAAATGGGGCCCATAGATATTGTACTTGGTTGTGATTGGTTGATGACCTTAGGCATGATTACTATGGATTTCTCACAGTTATATATGGAGTTTTCTCCAATGGACAGCTCATACGTTTATAGGGGATCCTTAGTAGATCTGATTTTCAGCTTATCACCATTCAACAACTAAAGAAAGAGTACAAAAAGCGCTCACAGATATTTGTATTGCATTTGAACAAAGAAACACAGGATCAGCCCAATAATTCAGCAAACCATCCAGCCTTGACAGCTCTTCTTGAGGAGTATAGAGATTTATTTGAAGTACCTACTTCATTGCCTCCTAAGAGAGCGGTGGATCACCCCATTGATTTGGAACCCAACTCAAAGACAATCAATAAGCCACCTTACAGACTATCAAAATGTGAACGAGAGGAAGTAGCCAAGCAAATCAAAGAGCTTCTTGAAATGGGATTTATTGAACCCAGTTCTTCACCGTATTCATCCCCAGTCCTGTTAGTCAAAAAGAAAGATGGATCTTTCAGAATGTGCATTGACTACAGGGATCTCAATAAGATAACAGTGAAGAACAGGTATCCTATACCCAGGATTAATGATTTGCTTGATGAGCTTAAGGGGGCTCAATTTTTCACAAAGATTGATTTGAGATCAGGGTATCATCAGATTCGCATGAGAGAGGGTGATGAGGTCAAGACTGCTTTTAGGACTGATCGTGGGCTCTACCATTTCTTGGTGATGCCATTCGGCCTTACAAACGCTCCAGCTACCTTTCAAAGCCTGATGAATAAGATTCTGCAACCTTTTCTCTTTCAGTTTGTCTTGGTGTTCTTTGACGACATTTTGATCTATAGCAAGACTTTACAGGATCATTTGTCGCATATGAGGAAGGTTTTTGATGTGTTGAGACATCATAGGCTTTTTGCTAAGGAGAAGAAGTGTTCTTTCATGCAGATTGAAGTGGAATACTTGGGACATATAGTCAGTGAAAAAGGAATACAGGCTGATCCCAAGAAGGTGCAATGCATAAAAGATTGGCCAACGCCTACTACTACTACCTCTCTTAGAGGATTTCTTGGTCTATCTTCATTCTATCGCAGATTTATAAAGCATTATGCGGCAATTGCAGCCCCTTTAACTGACAGGTTGAAGAAAGAGGCTTTCTTTTGGGATGCTCTTGTAGATAGCAGTTTCAACCAGTTAAAGGAATTACTTACCTCTGCTCCTATTCTTGTATGCTCGGATTTCTCTAAAGAGTTTACTATACAGTGTGATGCTAGCGGCCATGGCATTGGGGCTGTTTTGCTTCAGGAGCATGGAGTAATTGCATTTGAAAGCCGTAAGCTTACTGATAAGGAGATAGCCATGAATGTTTATGACCAGGAAATGTTGGCTATTCTGTATGCAATCAAGAAATGGCACCATTACTTATATGGCAGCCGATTCAGAGTACATAGTGATCATCGGGTACTCAAGTATTTCCTTACTCAGTCAAATCTTACTCCAAAGCAACAACGATGGGTAGCAACATTACAAAATTATGACTTTGACATCACTCATACAAGGGGCAAAGATAACATAGTGGCTGATTCTCTCTCTCGTATGTGGGCCTGCAAAGTATCAGCCATGACATAATTACATAGTGATTGGATTGAAGAGCTACAAGAGGCATACCTCTTAGATGAGGAATTCAGCCAAATCTTTTAGAAATTATAGCAAGGTCTTATGGAAGAAAACTCACATTACCAGCTTAAAAATGGTCTTATTTGGTGGAAGGGCAAGATTGTTATTCCCTCTACTTCTTCTTTCAAGCGAAAAATTATGGAGGAGTTGTATTCTTCGCCTTTAGCTGGACACTTGGGAGTTTTCAAGACTTATGACAGGATCAGTAAGAACTTTTATTGGAAAGGACTGTGGAAAGATGTCAAGGACTTCGTTATGAAGTGTATGCCTTGTCAGCAAAATAAGGATAGCACCCATAAGCCAGCAGGTTTGTTGCAGCCATTGCCTATTCCTACGGGTAAATGGACTCATATTACTATGGACTTTATCACTGGCTTACCTACTACCAAGAAGGGGTGGAATAGTATTTATGTGGTGGTTGACAGACTCACCAAAGCAGCTCATTTTATCCCAACAAAAATTCAGTTTACTGCTTCTCAGGTGGCCAACCAGTTTATGGAGCATATTTTCAGATTACATGGATTACTGCAGGTGATTGTCCATGATAGGGACTCAAAGTTTATGAGTAACTTTTGGCAAGCGGTATTTACATCTATGGGTACCAAGTTGAACAAAAATTCAGTTTACTGCTTCTCAGGTGGCCAACCAGTTTATGGAGCATATTTTCAAATTACATGGATTACTGCAGGTGATTGTCCATGATAGGGACTCAAAGTTTATGAGTAACTTTTGGCAAGCGGTATTTACATCTATGGGTACCAAGTTGGCTCCATCTACGGCTTATCATCCCCAAACTGATGGACAGACAGAGAGAGTTAATAAATGGTTAGAGACTTATCTTCGCCATTTTTGCTATGATGTCCAAACCTCATGGGATTCTTGGTTACACCTGGCCGAGTTTGCTTATAATAATTCCACTCATGCGAGCATAGGAGTTTCACCCTTTGAGGCTTTGTATGGTTACAAGGTGCCCCTACCCACAGTCATTTTTAACGAAAAGATCAACCCTCATGGGAAGGAAGAGTTGGAAAGAATGCAGACCCTTCTTTAGCAATGCAAGGTGAATCTAAGGAAGGCTCAAGATCAGATGAAGATGTATCATGATGAGAAGAGGAGGCCTTTAGAGTTCCAGGAAGGAGAGTTGGTTTTGTTGAAGGTGCCCAAATCCAAGTACTCTACATTGAAAGATGGATCCAGTAATAAGCTTGCCCACAGATTCTATGGCCCTTACAGGATCCTTAAGAGGATTGGAGATTTGGCATACAGACTAGAGCTTCCCTCTTCTACAAAGATTCATAACGTCTTCCATGTTAGTCAGCTCAAGCCCTATTATGGTGATCCAATGGATTTAGTTGATGAGCTGCCACCTATTGATGAAGATGGTATTGTTCAGTACATCCCAGAGGCTATTATAGGTTAGCGTGAAAAGAAGCTTCGATCACGTTCTATTGTGGAATATTTGATTAAATGGAGAGGTTTACCCTCTGAAGAGGCTTCTTGGAGACCTGATTCAATATTGGATGAGTATCCATACTTGAGGGATACATTGGTGGCTGAAGCCTATTGCTTATGGAGCTAGTATTGGTGCAGACTGGTTTAGGACAGCACACTGTTTTAGAACAGTTTTTGTCGTACTTCATTTTCAGAATTGAGCTATTTATATGAGCTTAAAGTACTCTTCAAGAGCTTCATTTTGATATATGGTACATCTCATTTGGACACTTCTATCAAAAGTTATGGCAGATTTGGTCCAGCAGGGACTGTTATTTCAGCAAGCTGTCTACTTTCTTCTGGAACTATTTGTTGAAGATTCTATGGCTCCAATTGCTTTTGAAGTTTTTCAAATCATGTATATAGCGGGGTCCTCTTTCCGTTCTTCAAATTCAGCCCTTGTAATGATAATTCTTCACTCATCTCCCATTTGTAAAGCTGTAAAACAGAGTAGTACTCTGTTCTATCAATCTCTTCTTTAGTCCCTTCTAGGTTTGTTTTTGAGGATAAAACCTTTTGGGAAGGGATGGATTGTAAGAAGCTGGGAATAGCTAGAATGCTAATAATATGCCATGTCACATTGACACTGGTATATAAGGAGAGAAGTTGTAAATTTTCACATCTTTTGACAAATCAATACACTTACAATCTTTCTCTCCCTTCTTGCTCTAAGCTTCCATGGCTTCTTCATCTTTCCTGTCTTTCTCTCTCCAATTCTAGTATTTCTCTCTCCTCGTCACTCTATTTCTCTCTCTTCCTGCAGTCTTTCTCTCTCCTCTGCAGTCTTTCTCTCTCCTCTTTCTCTCTCCCTAGTTCTCTCTCTGACAACGAGTACTACTATGCAACTTCAAAATGAAAAATATACTATCCCCTAGTTAATTGTGAAGTGTCCTTGTGAGCATCTTGGCAAGACCTACACAATAATACAACCAATCCTAGTAGATAGTGAAAAGATAGGAAAAATCTTATTGGTGTCATTAATTAAGCAAAGAAGATAAATAGGTCTTTTAAGTCATGTAAAAAACTTGTGCACTCTAACTTCCACCTTACTCACTCTTTGCACTATAGTGCATAACATAACTTCATTCCATGCATAGAATATACTAAATAAGAAGCATTCTAGAGATGTTAAGTAACAATAATCTCTCAAGGTACTAAAACACCACACTACTTTCCTACCAGAAATATGGCTTCTAAAATAGCATCATTGATTAGTACAATGTCTATCAAAACCCATACAAAGCAAGCTACACCACAATACCAAATAGGACTCTTATGGTTTAACTGTTAACCCTCCATGTTCTGCTAGAACAACCAACCAATGGTCCCTAATTCCAATCCTTGATTTTTTTTTTTGAGTCCTTGGAGTCAAAAGAGTATATATATTTATTCTTCTTCCAAAAAATTCCACCTACTACAGATATGTAAGGCATTGAATGCAGGGTACCCATCAACAAAATCCATATAGCCTACCAAGACCTCAGAGGTGATGGTTATATTCTATTAGATTAAAAAAAAACCCTTCATTGTTTAGGGTCTTTCTTTCTTTCTTGTTAGAAGAATAAATAGATAGTCTTCTGAACTTGATGTACTTTACTTTAGATTTGAGTCTCTTATCTTGTAGAAAATGACTAGAAGACGAAGAATTCATCATGAAGTTGAAAGTTCAAATATTTCATCTCAACAACTTTGCTTGAGGAATCTAATCTAGCACATAATATTAGCCACCTTGCCCAAGTAAAGGAAAGACAAAGATATCTACCAGCTCAACATCTCTCGTCTACACTATCTGTAGTCAAAATTTTGTAGAGAGAATCTTGTTGTCTCTAACTACCCTCCATTACTAAAAGGAGCGATAAAGAGAAGGGAACAAACTTTATTAGATTCCCAATCACTCACCACATATAACAAAATCCACTAAGTCATACGCACACACACACACCAGCCCTTGAGATTACTTATTAGTGCTAATGTTCCATTCCTTGTGGGTGCACATCTCAAATTGTCTTAGTTATATGATGTATAAACTCTATTCTTATTGTTTATTTGGTCGTGTATTTTGTAATTATTAAATTAGAAAAAAAATAAATGCTTGGAATCAAAAGAATTCATAGTAATGAAATGTATATTTCATACTTTTCTTCACAAAATATCAATTATATTTAGATAAAAATAATGGAAATGTAGCTCCAAAGTAATAGCTCCAAATTAGGACGAGAACTAGATCTACACATAAAGCACATACTAACCACTACACTATTAATGGGTTAGATTAGTAAACATAGTAAAATTCCCCTAAAAGGTAATAATTCTAGGACTCCCATATCAAAATAATAAATCATTTTCTCCGCCTTGATCTTTCTAAAATTAACTACTCTTTGTTAATATTCTGAATCTCCACACATGGTCTATTCCCTCACATAGCCATTCACCTATGTATCGAAACATTCACTACAACTAACCTAGAGCACTAAAAAGATTACCCTAACCGTGCATGTAACTAAATAACAAACTACTCTTAGTAACTAGACATATGTATGCGAAATCAAACTAGTGCAACTATGTTGTGTGAAAAATTTTAAAGGATTTTTAAAAATTTATTTTATTTTATTTTAAAAAAATACTTAAAACTTACAAGTAAAGAACCTAGGAACACAAAATATTAAAACAAAAGTCTTCACTCTTCCTAAAATCCTCTAATACAAATAATAATCTCAAGTCAAAATAATCTACACTATCAAAGTCAAACCTATCCTCCCTAAACTATTAGATATAGGATGCTCTTGAATGGCCTCTAATGCATGCATATTAGATATAATCAAACTACTACTAGGTGCATCACCTAAAAATTTCCATCACATCATGGAGTAGAGTTGTAGTTGCATTGTCATAATAGGATATATATACCACTAGTAAACACCCTATAGAGTAGCCTTGTGTCCATATACTTACAAATATAGTCCTAATAAGGATAGCTATTATCTAATTAAATGTCTAAATATGATGGAGTCAAATGGTATACAATAGCTTGATATTTGGCAAACTCCTATTGCTCTCTATCCATCCTATACTAATGAATGCCACGTTTGGGCGAGAAGACTCTATCATAATTGTGGTGTCGGTAAGTATAACTAATGTATATTGCTAACATATATTCATTCTTGATTCTAAACACCTTGATGTAAGATGCATGTTGACTAGTTCCAATGTGTTTTTATTTTTTAACGTTATTTTATTTTATTTTTTAAATTAATGATAATTTTAGAATAATCAATATGTAGAAGTAGAGTATTGATGAAAATTATGCTGTCATGGAGTATATGTTATGTAACATTTTTTTCATACAGAGGATTTGAGCTTTTGAGTCCACTTATATAGGAAAATATGGATCTCGTATAGAAAAAAGCTTTCCTATGAATTATTCTTCAGTGTGATTTTAAAAAAAATGAAGGATTAGTTATTATGTGGAGATTAGGGTATTATACAGATCATATATGGGTCAAATATATTAAATATATTTTTAATTAATACGAGTATATAAATACAACCTAACTTCAAGCTACTATACAATAACTCATTGTAAACAAGAGACAAATATGAGGATGCTAGCCAGGTGTCAAAGGTAGATGCATGTCAAAGGCTTTTCCCAAGGATATAGCACCTTTGTTTTTGGTTTTGGAGCTTGACATGACCTTGTTGCAAGAACAAAAGTTTTATAGGTGCATATATGTATGTAAGTCTCTTTGCTTTGAGTTAAAAATTTAAACCTAGCCTTGGATTGGAACTAATCTATGCCTTGTATGAGAGAGAGAGAGAGAGAGAGAGAGAGAGAGAGAGAGAGAGAGAGAGAGAGAGAGAGAGAGAGAGAGAGAGAGAGAGAGAGAGAGAGAGAGAGAGAGAGAGAGAGAGAGAGAGAGAGAGAGAGAGAGAGAGAGAGAGAGAGAGAGTATATGCTTTGTACTAAGCACTTAGCGATTATATTGATTAGGACCCAAGCTTTGGCTAAGCGCTTAGCTAATATGATCATCGGGCCCCAAGCTTTGGCTATATACTACAAGCGCATCCTCTCTCAATCCACTAGAAAACAAGTCCATGTTCTTGTGATGAATACGGTCTTGCTAATATGTTTTTAAATTTATTGGAGCAAGATTTTATTGTAAAAAAGCCCAAAATATGTTTTATTATCATTAGTTTTGATAAGTTCTTTCAAGTGTAAATTTTAAGAGTTTCATATATAAAAGAGTAACATATGTATTAATGGTAATGTGTTAATTTAAAAATTAACATAATAAAGCTTTGAAGACTTTAACTTATTTTTAAAACTTCAAAATATATACTAGAATTTTATTAGCATCTTTTTAGATTGAGAATTTGATCTTCATATATATTGATTAAAAAAAAAAAGTATACATATCATTGCAAAGTTTAATACATTGTCTATTTTAAAGTTTCCCAAAGAAGATTTTTATATTTTCTCAAAACTTGAAAGCATATATTGAAGTTTGACTAACATTTTCAAATAGAAAATATAACATCCATATTTATTGATTAAAAAACCTAAAGTATATAGATAATTGCAAACTTTAGTACATTGCCTATTTTAAAGTAGTAATGTATCAGTATAACAATTAACACAATAAATCTTTGAAGACTTTAACTCATTTGTAAAACTCAAAACATGTACTCGAATTTCATTAACATTTTTTGAGGTAAAATTTTTTGACTTGCATGTATAATAATAGAAAAAATGTAAAGTATACAGATCATTATAACATTTAGTACATTGTTTGTTTTAAAGCTTTTCAAATAATATTTTTATTTTAAAAAAATCTTAAAAATATATATTCAAGTTTATTTAACATTTTTAGATGGAAAGTATGACATGCTTGTGTATTGATTTTAAGAACCTGAAATATAAAAACTATTGCAAATTTGAGTATATTCTCTATTTTAAAGTTTTTTTTAGTAAAGGACAAATGTTAGATAATGAGTGAGTTGAATATTATTTTGTTAGTAGTATTGTGATTTCCTTTTTATTTAGCCCACTAAAATTTGGTCTCATAGTATTGTAGAGTGGAAGAAAATTGGCTTTGAAATATTCAAAGTTTGTTTGCTTTAAAATCTACATCATGCTATTTGAGTAGTAAAAGTTGTAAATATATTACTATCCACTAGCTTCCAATGAGTTACCAATTGTATAAATAAAAGATTATCATTGCACAAAGCGTCCCATGTATGTTGTCAAGTATTTATATAGAGATTCCACATTTTATCCTTAATTTGGACTTCTATTCATGAAGATTCCTCTAGTTTTGTGAGTATGTTCAATTTTACATTATTTGGTAGTTCTTTAATAAAAGCTAGATCATCCATTGTTGACTATCATTTTTGCTCGTTGATCGTTTATATATCACGTAATATCTCGAAGCATTTCTTGATCGCAACAATATACGACTTAAATTTTTTTAGATTTTTTAAAATATATTTGAATCTAAAAAATATGGTGTATTATATATACGTGATATATTTATGCTATTACTTTATATATAGTAATATATTTAAAATGACTTGATATAAAATTATGCATTTAAAAGAAATTTAATAAGGATTAATAAATATTTAAAACTATAACTTAAATTATTGAATGATCTATTTCAATATGTTGAGATGGGACCTATGTCAATTATATTTTTGTTTGTATTTGTCCATAAATGATCTATTGGTATAAAATTTGTAGTCGTGTTCGAATGTAACTAATTTAATACTTTATTTTCCATTATTGAATATCATACTATATTGTTAATAGCTTGATTAAATGTTGTGTTAAGATCCGCTAATAAAATAACATTAATATCTATACACTTTGAAAGGTAATGATGAAGAACTTGATAAAGTATTGATAAGTTTATGTTTGATTTTTACTATATATTTATTATATTATTTGAAAGTTATGCTTTGTTATTTGAGTCATTAGATAAACTAAAATTATATTATATTATTTATAAAATCCAATTTATTTTATAATTAATTTTTAAAATAAAATAACAAACTTAATATTAAATAACTATCTAATTGAGAACTCATTTCTAGGGTATTCAAAAAAATAATTTTAAGGATTTCTTAATCTCTCATAAATATCATTGTTAAATTGATACATTTATTAATAAATTTTTAAAGTGATATACTTAATGCATTATCATTTTTACCTAAATAAGAAGAGTAAGCATTGCTAGATGGATTAAGAACGTAATATATATGTGTATTTACATACCAAAGCATACTAATTTTAAGCTCAAATGAATTTGCATATATATATATATATATATATATATATATATATATATATATATATAGTTGATCTTTTTAGAGTCTTGTACTTGATGTAAAATAAGAAATCCTTAGAAATAGAACCCTTAGACAATACTCCATCCAATGGAAAGACTAGCTTGAAGAGGATACTACTT
The DNA here is from genome assembly GCF_053477565.2 of Lygodium microphyllum. NCBI lineage: Eukaryota > Viridiplantae > Streptophyta > Polypodiopsida > Schizaeales > Lygodiaceae > Lygodium > Lygodium microphyllum. The sequence goes on along the minus strand of NC_141139.1, from coordinate 41,131,493 downwards.
GCCTGGGGGGTCCACTAGAATTTACCGTATGGTACCACGTGAGTGTAAGGGAGGGGGGTTATTTAAGGGAAGGAAGGTACATTTTATAAGGTAAGGGCCCATAAATAGGGGGTAGATAGGGGGTATTTTCATATATTTCTTGCACGCAGGTGACATCTCCTTATTACTACTAGTGAATCCCCCGTGACTACTTGGATTGATGAAGAGACCTTAAGTAACTAGCACCCCTCATTTTTCTCTGGATGAGAATATCTTGAATATTTTAAGGAGGAGAGAATGCAATATCTTATTATTAAATAAACATTCCTTCAAGACATTAATAGTCACAATATACATTTGCCACCTCCTTAGAACTCAAAAGGAACCATTTTTATGACTATCTAAGAAATTAGACATGTGAAGGAGGGGCCATAAAGGTAAATGATAAATGTTAAAGGTAAAGGAAAACTAAATAATTATGATCTTAAAAGTTTTTGGTTCATCTTACCATCATTGCCACCCTGAGACCTTCACACGCATTTCATCACCATGCTAACTAAGACTAGAAAGAACTCCACCACCATTCAATATACACAAGATATAAAACTAATTTTTCTAAACTGTCAAGCCGCCATAAATTAACTAGAATCACCACTATGTAGCCTACAATGCTACCATATCTTGGATAAGAAGGCGTCGATGTTAACAATGACGAGAGAGAGAGAGAGAGAGAGAGAGAGAGAGAGAGAGAGAGAGAGAGAGAGAGAGAGAGAGAGAGAGAGAGAGAGAGAGAGAGAGAGAGAGAGAGAGAGAGAGAGAGAGAGAGAGAGAGAGAGAGAGAGAGAGAGAGAGAGAGAGAGAGAGAGAGAGAGTGTGTGTGTGTGATTTAAGGCAAAGAGTTTATTATCTTTCACAGATTCAAAGGATTGCATTAGCACCTTCTCTACTCAACCTCACAATCCTCATTAATCCCCTCCTCTTTTGCACTTATTATTGCTATCTCTCCACTTCAAATCCACTAATTGCTCTCCATAACTCCTCTTTGAAATTACTATCATCTCCATCATTATTACGTCCTAATCTATTTATCCTTCATCCTCAACTCATCTAGAGATACATCAAGCCTTCAAAATCCCAACATCTAGAAATACCATTCCACCCAAACTCTTCAATGACTATTTCCTTCACAAGTCAAGTTACCCTTTTACTTAAACTCTCTATATTCCCTTCTTATCTAGTTTCTCTTGGCTTTCCAAGCCCTATTCCAAGGTCCTATGGATTCTAGAAGACACTGCAAAGAACCAAGGAGGAGCAAAACAAGGGATGCTATGAAAGGGCAATCGTGTCAAGCCACAAATCCAGAGAGAATGAAAGCTCAAAGTAAGCTTATTGAAGTACTAAGATAGAGGAAAATTCTAATTGACAATAGACTAGAGTTACTAAAGCTTATAAACACCACGAACCACTAGAAAATCCATTGCATACAAGGGTGACATCAAGGAAAATATAAATCACAAGGCTCAAGATGAATCTTTCTCAAGATATGCACATGAAGATAAGGATCTAGATGTGTGTAGACAATTCATATTTTCATAATAAGTTTGGGTTATCTTTTGTTCATAAAAGGTCAAGTTTGTGAAGATGAAGAAGGAATCGTAAGAAGATAAGAAAGTTTTGATATAATTGGACATCCATAAGGGGTCAAGTATCAGCGTGGTCCACATTAAACACAATCTACCAGTCATAGAGAGACATCTTAGAGATCCAATCAGTCTCTTCAGTAGAAGGGAGCCTATGAACTCTGGATGGACCTATTATGCTCATGGATCAACTGTGTCAACCTTCAAGGCGATTGGATCATCGAATGTTAGCATCATAGTAAGTGACCTAGAACCCTCACCTTCCCATCAGCTTTTGCTCCTGCTCATCTACGTAATGAATAGATGGTGAAATTCTAGGCATGTGGCCACCTCCATGCAACACGTTAGAGTGTGATCTACTTGCAGTCAACAAACTCCCGACCCCTTTGCATCAACCTGCCAACCTATTTTATTGTGTGTTTATCGCATGCAGCCAAGTCTGCGCTTCTCTCCCTTCTCCGTTTACAGATCTGAGATGGTGTTCTAAGGCTGTCATTATATTCCTGATATCACCATCTCCACAGACCTGGTGTTCTAAGGCTGTCATTATATTCATGATATCACCATCTCCACAGATTATATTCATGATATCACCATCTCCACAGACCTGGTGTTCTAAGGCTGTCATTATATTCATGATATCACCATCTCCACAGACCATCTCCACAGTGAATTGACGCCATCTCTTATCCCGACTACCCTTAATTCAGAGCTCCTCATCGTTCCCTTTATCAGCACGACATTTAATCGTCACAGCACTTTCTTCAAGACTCAAATATATCACAAGGAACTTTAGACACAAGACTAGATAGTAAAAATACAAACATCTAGTAAATGAACTAATTTTCCTAGTTAGTAAGTAGGAATTTTCATCTTCAAACTAGGTTTTTAATTTTACTACATAGAAATGAAGTGATAACTAGTAAAATGACTCTTAGCTCGTAAATGTATGAAAATTTTCTAGTTACCATGTAGGAAATTTTGGATTTAAACTAGGTTTTAATTTTACTAGATAAATGTATATAAAGCTAAAAAAGTAAAATAAATGTCTATATAGCAAAGCAAACAAATAATTTTTTAGTTATAGTAAATAATAACGTTTATATAACCAAGCTAAGAAGTTGTTGCAAGCATGTTATGCTAGTGTATTGTACCTCAACCTATGATGCAGTTGTCAAGCATAGGAGAGTTATTAGTGTAGCTTATGTTCTCAATCTCCTCTTGCATGTTTTTCATCTAGAACATACTATTTCATGTAGAGGCAATGATGGAATAATTTTTCCTTGTAGCCATTGTTTGCACCAAACATAGTTTTGCAATGCAAAGGGGAGGATGTATAGAATGGTAGAGTGATGTAATACGTATGGAGATTTTATAACAATATCATAAGAAACATGCAAAATTATTAAAACACAAACTTGTCAATTCAATTCTTGCATATCCATCTATTAATATTCTCATGCTCAAGATTCTCATGCATGGTTTATGTTTGATATCTTGATAATCATGCATTTGCATGTACTTTCATTTATAAAAATTGTACATGCACACGGTATGTATTGCAAGAGAGAGATATTTTATATGAATTGAAAAATGAAAAACTTAGGTGAGAATCTTGATCACTGCAAGGCATAAACTTGAATATTTTTATGCTTGTGTAAAACTTAAGATAACCTCATAAGTGAGCCTATTCAATGCTATCAAATGTAATAGATTTTCTAAATTAACTCCCTCAATCACACACACACACACACACACACACACACACTCTCTCTCTCTCTCTCTCTCTCTCTCTCTCTCTCTCAACACATAATCAAAATACATTAGAAATGAAATGTTCACACATTTTTTAAATCAATGTCAATTGTTGTCAACTAGACTTCAATAATTGTCATAGTACTCATGTTTAAGTGGAGCAAAATATCAATAAAGGAGGATTTTCTTATGCAAATCAAGTCTTGTCTTGAATTGATCCATGCTATCATACAATTTGAAGCCATTCTTGATCCATCTTGCTTTGCGATGCTTATCTTAGAACTTCTCATACCACAATTTTAGTAGATTAAATGTTATGAATTTCCTTTATGAACCATCAAAGTGTGAAGACAAAAGCAAAGGAAAACTCACTAATTTATGTAATGGACTGCCCTTTAAAAATGTGTATTTTTGTTAAGGCAAATAGAAAAAGAAAACTTACTAATCTAAAGGAACGAGGGTGCACATGCAACATTGCCCTTTTTTTTTTGTCTATTTTGAGTTCCTATAAAAGGTTCATGTCTTGCATATTTCTTCAACTACTATATCATTTAGAGAAATGGCACAAAACTATCACAATGGCACTTAGATTGACCAACAATTTTAGCTTTACAAGATAGGAGGTTCGAATAACATCCTTGCAAGGTCTATCACAAGAGGTTGAAAAAATCATTTGATTACTTAATATTCTAACAATAAAGATGAACCTTCCAATTTAGGAAAATATCATAAGATGAGATAAGAACTCATTTATTTATACCTAGAGGTAGTAGAGCTCACAAGATGAGATGAGAACCCATTTAGCTCGACCAAGCTCCAAAATTGTTTAAGCACTAGGAGATCACACAACTATCATGGACGTGTGGTACATCATTTGTATTAGTAAGTACACTATTAGTAACTTTAAACAATTTCTCTTTGCCAAAATTGATCATGCATACAAACAATGTCTCTTAGTAATTATGCCTATTGTTGTAGACTTTTTAGTAGGAAGCAAGTTGTTTGAGGAAGAAGGCATGATCCTATCAAGCAAGGATCACCTCAACATTTATTAATACATGCATTGTTAATATAATGTTAAATCATAGCAATGATGTGCATGTGAAAAGGAGCCTTGAGATGACAATTGTATGACCTAAGAGATGGGAGCCAACAATTCTTGCACCTACCTTATATCGAGCCATGGAGATAGGACCCAATAACTATTGCAACTACCTTATATCAAGCCATGCCGGATGGTGTAAGAGCCACTTGAGTTTGATGACTAGGAAATGGGAGTAGAACTATCTTATTCAATGTCATATTTCTCATATGACATGTACATCAATAATGTCTCTATATAGCAATCATTGATATTGGTCCTTTGTTGGATTTCTTTCTCATATCTTTGCACCATGCAAATATTAAAAATGTATTGAACCATAGTGCAAGGAGTTTGGGTCTCATCTTATAATATTACATTGTTGCTAACTCACTTAACTATTGCCAATTTAGTTTGGAAGATCATAGTGAGTAGGTGTTCCTTTGTGTGAGTTAGGAAGTAGGTTAGTTAATTTATTGGAGGGGGGCCAAATGTCATTTATGTGCAGCTACTCTTAGTTAAAGTTGAAGAGTGTAATTACCTCTTATAGTTTTGAGGAAAGTGACAATCATATGGGTGCTTGATGGTATGGCCAATTGCATTGTGATCTTGATTGTCATGCGACCCCTCGGTGCATGTGGAAGGGCAATTAGGTTTCAGATAGCCTAGGTGTTCTCCTTGAGCATAGGCCAAGTGGGTGGCATGCTGGCACACTGGCTCTTATACTTCATGCTTCATAGTCAACAAATATTTATAAGCTCCATGCAAATGGAGCTTGGAATGTCTAAAATATGAGAAACATGTGCTGATACCAAGTATAAAAGAGCATATAGGGAATATAGGTATCCTTTGTATGGCAAGAACAAATGGTCTCTATCTCTTGACATGCATTCTACCAATAGATTCTCCTCTATGTTCTGTTCAAGTTCCAATTTTACAAGGAGAAGGCGGATTTTAGGTACTGTATCTTAATCTTCAGTAAGGGGTACTAAACCTCTTTTGAAATCATCCCATTTTAACTGATCAAGGGATTATATCAATTTGACTCGATTTGATTTAACGTTTTATTCTTCTTGAATATTGCAGAGCATGTCCAAAATATATCTTGATGGATTCTTTGAGGTTTGCAAATTCAAAATCTTGAGATGAATTTGCAAAATTTCCAATTTAAATGTATCCATCTACAAGTGTGCATCCCAATCACAAGACTCTCTTTCTCCCATGGCCTTATAGGTGTAATGAAAGCAAGAAGAAGAGATGGTGCACTGTTGATGATTACAAGATAGGCTATATGTGCAACCCAAGTATCTATTAGTTCTCACCAAGCAAACGTACATTTTATGATGTGCAATATAGAAATGTTAGAAAATGCTATTGATGTGTAGTATAGAAGCATGAACTCAAAGGTCAATGGGCATTGGTAGGGGCGAGTAGTACTTTAAGTAGTCAAGTCTAAAGTCATCTAATTGAGGTTCATCTTTGGAAAAATCGTATTGGGGGCATACTATGCAGAGGTAGCAATAGATTCTACTGGTAGATATGTTATAATGTTTGTTATTGCATGATAATTTTAGGCTTAAAAGAAATGCAATGAGAATAGAGGAATAACGAAAAATTCTCCCTATATTACTAATTTGGACTCAGTGAATTTGCATATGTTACAAGGCATAAAACTGGTTTCATATTAGTGAATAGAAGATTTGCAAAAACATAAAGGTGAAGTTGCCAAATTTTAGTTCAAGGGAAATGGTATCTTATGGGGCTGGTGCTTCGACCAATTAATTTTATAAATTGATGAGCAAGCTTATCTTCCTAGGATTGAATGAGTTAGCAAAGTTGCTAAGGGAGCCGGACTTCCAAGTAGCAGAATTGGAGCAAGGGATTGGGTACTTAGGATGCCCATTGGGCATAGGTAATAAGACACATGTAAAAGGTCATCAAACCTTGGGCAATGTAAGAGAAAAAAAAATATGCAAATAAAATTAGTTGTTTTCTTAAATGGGAGCTCAATGTTCCTCCATGATTCAAGAAATGTCCATTCTCGCGTGCACGATTAGGTCCCAACTTCTCATATTCACACAATCTCATTGTCCATTCTCCCTCACACAACTAGGTCCATCTTCTCAAATGCACACAATCTCATCCTTGTTCGCCGATTGCCTCGGATGCATGATTGTGTTGTAGTCATCAACTGCTTAGTATAAGTATTGTTATCAAGCATTGAAGGACACTTTTCAAGGCAATACTCCAATTATCAACAAGTAATCAATCATTCATATCAAATCATTTGTTTTCAGAGTAGGTGTAGCAGACAACCTCCCTACTGTTTTCAGAGTAGATGTAGTTTAGAAGTAATAATGGTTTATGTAGTTCAAAAGTAATAATGGTTATTGTCCTATAGTTCAACATGAGGTTGAAATTGAAACTAAAACTGAAACAAACTATGGTTATTGTCCTATAGTTCAAAAGTAATAATCAACATAAGGCTAAAACTAAAAATAATGGTTACTGTCTTATAGTGAACCCATCATGTAGACAAGTGATAAGCGTCATGAATGTGAGACTGAATGAAAATCAACATAATTGTTACTATTATTTTTAGAGATATCTAAGCCATGCTTATGCCATCACTCGTAATGGAAATCAGGTACTACTACACTTTAGTGAGAGGGGCCTTTGTACAAATCAGGATTATACCTGAAAAAAATCAAGATTATACCCTCATAGTTGATTTCAATCATAACCTTCATCAAAGTGTTGTTTTTCAAATTCTGTTTGGACATTGTTCACTTGTCATGTAGACAAGTAATAATCAATATCAATGTGAGAGTAAATTAAATAAATAAAGATAAACTCAAGGGGAGTCAAACCCCAAACACAAATTGCGTCTATCGAGGAGTCTACCTGCAAAATTTAAAAAGAATATTTGTATAGAGAGAGACATGATTGCCTCTAAGGCATGATTGCCTTAGAGGCAATCATGCCGCTCTCTCCCTCCCTCCCTCCCTCCCTCCCTCCCTCCCTCCCTCCCTCGTGCATATTTGTGTTTAATTTTTTGAAAATATTTATTTTATAATAATATACCAACAACGAGTCATTGGGGTATTTGTTGAGATTTTAAGGTGCCAATGCTAGCAACATATGCAAATTGATTTGAAGCATTGGGTAGATACGGATATTAAAGGATATATAAGATCCAATTAGACACTAGATGTTGAAAACGGGTCTATTAGAGATGTAGACTCCATTAGATATGTAAATAAATCCACGAGTCTTGGTAGCTAATATTATCACTGATGAGAAAACATTTTTAATTTAAAGAATCTTGAGTGTTACCAGGATCCCTTTAAGTCTTCCAATTTTGATGAGACATCGAAAATCTCTACAAGACTTGCGTTTGGAATGATGATGATCGACAAAGTCTACTCATTGTACTCACAGAGATAATTGATGCGGTGCATGCACCAAAAATCACCAATAGTTGAGTCATCGAAGGTGGGGGGGAGGGGGGGGGGGAGATTTTATAACAAATTGGTGATGCTATCAATATGATCATGTGACTTATCTTTTTCTAGAATTCTTCAAAAAAGAAATAGAGAAATAAATATTGATAACCTCAAAAAAATAAAAAGTTCTCATCCTACCGTTGAAACACTAACCTTAATATATTTTCCCTCTAACGTTTTGGAACTCCCGCCTTCTCTTCTTTTCCCCTTTTTTCATTCAGCAACATAGCAGGCCGTACTCTGTGAGCTGAGTAGAGGCGCACATATTTCATGATAGAGAAAGAAAAGACGGTCTCTGCTGCTAGTTGATTCTTCAAGTTTTGAATTCTTGTTTGGTTTCACATTTCATACTGACTCCTTAGTACATTCCAAGCCTCTAATGCTTTAGTTGTATGCTGAATCAAAGAACAACTTGTAACTAAGGGACACAATGCATTTGCATTGCTTTGTTTCCAAGCTCGTAGAAGATCTGCATTCAGAGGAATCATCACACTAGAATTTGATAGGTTAGGGGTAGGCTGTGGTTCTGCATCATTCCCCAGCACCGTCTCTAGAAGCTCATAAGAATTAAGGATAGTTGTAATTTTGAACTTCCATAAGGTGTAGTTTGTACCATCTAACTTTCCTTCGCTGAAGGTTGGTGGAAGAACCCTCAGTGTTTGAATAGCCAGTACAGTAGCACCACCTCTTGTACTGCTTCTTGATGTGCCACAACCACTTCTGGGAGGTGACATCATTCCTCTTTGCTATTGAAGCCTTTGCCTCTTGCACACTCTTCAATCCCTAGAGCCCCCTGGGCTTTGATACCATGTAAAAATTACACAGTGCAATGAACAAAATTTGAGAAAGAGATAGAGAGTACACAACAGATAATAGGAGAAAAAAAAAAGCTCCAAACAATTGATACAAAGATGGCTCTGTCCACCCATGCGCTTCCACTGTGAAGCTTAGATGGTGATCTAGATAGAAGATATGTGAAGAGCTTAAGGCTAGCTAGAACAACTATGACTGGGTGAAAGATAGATGATAGATGGTTATGAAGGGGTTTAGCTTTTATAGCTCGCAAAGGTGGTTAGGTCGGTGTGATTGACCTACCATATGAGCCTCCACTAGTTGGCTAGGGAATATTCCCTTTACCATCGGGCCGAGGGTGCTACCCTCAAACCCCAAAATAGGGGCCCCTGATAACTCCCTTACCCTGCAACTCAATGCAATGTGCCTTGAGTTACTAACAGCTCAACTACTCCATCTAACCCAAAGATTAGACCCACAACAGTCTCCTTTTAGCCATCCAGTCACATAGACCTCATCTGACATATAAGTCAAGACACAACCAATATTCGGGCTCACATATGGCTTCTCCTCATAATTGGGGCCTTACAACTTTGAGCACCATGGATCATTCGTAGTGCCTTATGAGGGTGGGGCATTGAGCATATCTAACAACTCCATCATTGTATCATTGAAAAACACCTTTTTTATCAGCCTTTTTATACTCAGTTTGAACCTTGGCTTCTCTTTGCACCTTTGAAAAACTCAACTCTTGTTGCGTATGTGTAGTATACAACTTTGCTGGTTGAAAATAATCAATCCTTTGTTCTTTGGAATGCATAGAAATAGCCCTAGACTCTCTTTGATGACATAAATTAGTAGTATACTCTATTGGCCGCTAGGACACCCTAGCCCTCAAGATCACTAACGACTGAAAATGATCAATCATATTTTTTCTTTACTGAAATACTTCAACACTCAACTCTATGTAATCGGGCCTAAGTTTCAATTGTAGTCACCAAGTGTAAGTGGATTGTACCAACTTTACAAGATGGTAGAGTCTTAACATACTTAGAAATGCCATTGTGATATGCTGGGATAAGAGGTTTAAACGCCACAACATATCATCAAAGAAAGGCTACAAAATAAACAACCATAGATAATGATTAATAAAAGAAGGAATGCTCATGTATTATTCGAACAACATAGTCGGTGCTATAATCACTTAGAGAAATACAATGCATATACTAGATGATTATGGTTGCCATTATAGTGGCACGATGAGAGTAAATGGAAAGATATATAGTAGTGTATAGGGGGTTTGGGTTGACTCTGTACTATAGCCAAGAGTATGTGTGTGTGGAACCCTCATCACTTCCTTTCTATTCCTTTTATAGCATTTGTTGTCCACGATTTCTTGAAGTCCTTCTGCCACTATCTTTGGCCAGACCATTGCCTTTCAATACTATGCTATTGCCATCATGATTGATTGCTACTTTTAGTTGCCAATTTTCCCTACCCATCGTGCTTGACACATGACATGCATGGAGGACTCGAATCCATAGGAGGCCATTCTTCAATATCTTTAGTGTCTTCTGTCTAGAGTGGAAGCATCATCTTGGGGTGCTAGTGGTGGGTGGCTGGGCTAGTGTTTGGTGCCAGCACGAGATTGTGTGGAGCTAGTAGTGGTAGATTCGGAGGAGGGATGGGAAGATTTGAAGAGAAAAGGAGCTAGGGGCATCAGGATGGGCCTTATGTGAGAGGTGATGGTAGTAAGGGAAAAAGTGGATTGTAGTTCAAATGGTATTGCTAGAGGTAGAGGTCCATGCGGGTTTAATGTAGTGGTTGGGAAATACTATGAGAAAAGAGTTTTGCAACCAGGATTTTGAGGTAGTAGACACCCATCCAAAAAACCTACTGAAGATGATCTTGCTCCACTCTTTCCACCATCGCGAGGTGCTACTCTATGTATTCAACTTGTTTTACTTGGTGGTTAGTAGCATCCTCCAAGGAGTAAATGCACATGACATGCTTTAAAGATATGGCATCCGTCTACGTTAGCCTTCCTTTGACTTGCTCCACCTCGGTGCATGACTTGATGTCAGGCTTAGGTGGCTTCTACTTTTGGTACTAGTGGTCTTTTGGATCCTCCATGGACTTCTTTTGCAAGATGTGCTTCTTTTGCATGCAACCTTGAGCAGTAGATGCTCAAGCTTGAGTGTAGGGTCATGTTATTGTGGGCGTGACTCGGACTGGACCAAAAGAAGAAACAACACCCCATTGCATTGTTTGAGCTAAGGATTTTCGAAATGATGGTGGGATGTGGTTCCATAGGCACTTTACCTCTATCTCTCCATTAGGTAGTAGTTGGCAATGATAATTCTGAAGCACTTCAACTCACTCTAGGGTCTCATCCCACTATTGCTCAAGGACCTTGCAGTGTTTCATAAGTAGAAGCCATTTGGGGTCTTCAAAGAAAGTGCTTGTAGAGAAATCAAAGAAGCCCTTGACATGGCTTCTTTGCAGTGCTTCATCATCATTGAGGGTGATGGCTCTTCCTTGACATGCCTTCTTTCCAGTGCTCCATCATCACTGAGGGGGATGGATCTTCATGACAATGTGCTTATGTTTACCAACCAATGCTAGCACTAAGGTGGGTCTAAGTTATGTCGTGTGTGTTTGCAAGGCATACTCCCTCTCCTCTTGAGTTTGATGTTTCTGGATCAAGAGAGTCTTTAGGTTGCACTTACCATGAGCTACAAGGTCTATGGTAGCTAGAATGGGAGTTAGGTTAGCAATTGTATTGCCAAGCTCTGCACACACACCTTAGGGAACACAAGTTGGGGTGGGGGTACAACCTCCCATTGGAGTGTGGCCACCTAGTCTATTGCAAAAGGAGAGGTGGTAAAAGTTGAAGAAGAGGGGATACCTTTGCTAGGGTTAGTGGTTGGCTGGGCCAAGTCAACTAGAGTCGGTTGGGTCAAAGGCTGGGACTATGCACATCAGCATCCCAATCCTCATCTTGGGATAGCATAGATGATGGCTAGGAGTAGGGATCCCTTAGTGTAGTCCAAAGATGATGCACGACTTTCTTCTAGAGGCATCACAGGAGCAATAAGGGGACCAGGAAGCACATCCTAAGGCCTGGGAATAGAGTGTGAACCTTGTTTTTGGGACTACAAAGTGGACTTCATTGCTAGAAAATTTTCATCATTGAGGAATGAAGTATCCTAAAGAGATAGAACCCCATGATGTTGTTCACACTTGGAGTGCCTTGAAAACATAGGTTGGTAGACCCTAAGAGTGCATGTGTATGTAGACCTACACACATGGGAAATATTAGTGTGATCACTATGAGTAATCAACTCAAATTTTGGTTGTGGTTGCCAAGTGCAAGTGGATAGCACCAACTCTATAGGATGGTAGAGTCTTAACATACCTAGAACCAACATAGTGATATGCTAGCATCGCATGTTTAATAGTCACGACATATCAAAAGAAAGACTACCAAAATGAACAACCATAGATAGTGCTTAACAAAAGAAGGAATTCTCATATATTCAAATAGCACAGTCGGTGTAAGAATACAAAGCATCATGGTCTCACAATGAGACATTTCTGAAGCGAAGGTAGACTTAAGCGATGAAATACATTCCAAAGGGTAATCACCTAGATAAATACAAGGCATAGAATAGATGATTATGACTATCATTATAGCAATATAATGAGAATAAATGGGAAGATATGGAGTAGTATATAGGGGGTTTGAGTTGGCTTTGTACTTGTGCCAATAATACCCAGGCATTTGTGTGTGTGTGGAATCCTCATTGCTTCCTTTTTGTTCCTTTTATAGCCTTTGTTGCCTGTGGTATCGTGAATCCTTCTATCTTTGACTAGTCTGCAACCTTTCATTATTTTGCCATTCCCATTAGCACTAATGGCTACTTTTAGTTTCCAATCTATCCTCTCCATCGGATGCACATATAACACTTTGTTTGTTGAGATTCTTGAGTCTCTAAATCTCTCTACTGCATAAAATCTACAATAATATAATACATGTCCAGGGAATGCATTAGCATAGCACTAGAACTACTCAACCCTTAGGTTTCAACATATTCCCAATCTCTATCATAGTATCCGCACAAGCCAAACCATCATACATATCACCTATGTGTTTATCATCATGCAATATACATGTTTTTCTCAACTCCTCTTTTTTGTATATGTACTACTAGGTAGCTTTGTAATTTTTTGAAAAGGAATATAACTTTTAACTAAAAACTCAACAAAGCTTGAAGAAAGCACACTTCTACTAGATGGGATCTTTTCCCATCCCATACCATCATCATCCCATATGATTGTGGTACTTAGTGAAAATCTAGATCACACAAACTATCATGAACTGAACTACTATTATCCCATCTCTGTTATGGATTGGTGCATATGGGGAACCATCATCCATCATTGTTGTCTTCATCTTTTAAAGTATCTCTATCTCTAGGATGATTCACACAAACTATCATGAACTGAACTACTATTATCCCATCTCTGTTATGGATTGGTGCATATGGGGAACCATCATCCATCATTGTTGTCTTCATCCATGCCTATGTAATGAATGGCTCTCTTAAAATAATATCACCTATGGATATCTTGATATTTGAGCATGTGGCATAAAGTTCTCCTATAATGTTATTGGTGGTTCTCATCTGCCATCCATGTTTCACATATACTAGCCACTTCTCACTCTCATAGACTTTGTGTACCGTAACACTAATCTTGGATCCATGGTCAAGAAAAGAAATACGTGGAGTAGCCATCTCACCTATCTTAACCATTGTCTTAGTGGTCACATGAGCCTAATAAGGTTTGGAAAAGTGACTTCTAGAAACCATGATAGGTGCCTCATCTTTTGCATCATGCAATGACAAAGCATTCTTTATGACTTCCACACATACTCTAGCATTCTCTATATGAGCTTCATCTTTACTCTCATCAAAAAGCTCTTCAACCTTGATACCTTGTCCTTCTATAGTCTAGACTACTTACTTTTTCTCTTAGTGATATTTATGATCTCGTCATGGAATTCTCTCTTAGTAGCTATCCCAAACATCTAGCCTAAAGTGAACTCCACTTTAATATTCAAGATCTAGTCTTCAAGAACTTGATAACACCAAAATTTGTGCAAGCAAAGGCAAAAAATGTGGTTTGCATCAACAAAAATCCAAGTGTTTTGGCCTTGTAATGCTATTATATCTGTGCTATCATTGTAAAATTATTTGTAATTTTCCATGGTATTTTAGTGGGTCCACATTGTAAAGCCATGAGCATGAGAAGTAGTGTGTGTGTTTTGCAAAAGTTGAAAGGGTTTAATGTTTCAATGTTCATACACCTCCTTTCTAAGGTCTAAGAATGCTCATGTAAAACAAACCCTTAAAGAAATATGAAAAGGTGGAAATGAAGAGCCATGAAATTTGTGGGAAAAGGTGGTTTGGGGAGTTACAACTTCTCTTCCTCTCCTTCGTCTTCCTCTTGCATGTATCTTCTCTTCTCTTTGGCATTGGCACAACTCTTGCTCTCTTTCCTTTAGTGTGCTTTCTTGTTTTATTTCTTCCATGGAAGAAGAAGAGAGTGAGGATGAAGATGATGGTTTTATCTATTGTGTGCCCAATTCTTGTGTGTGTGAGTATGGTTTCTTGTTGAGAGGAATGGTGTTTCTTGCAATTTTTTGAGGGCACGGGCATTGTAGATGCCACCATGAGGCCTGCTCTCTTGGTAGATTAGGTGCTATCCTTGGGCTGTTCAAAACTTTCTTGAGGTTAGCATTCTCAATATTTGAAAAGAAATTATAGCCAATCTGTTTCTTGGTTTGTGCATCTTGTTTCTTGTCTTCTCTTTGTGCATCATCCATAACATGCTTAGGTCTTGGTCTAGGAGATAGAATAGCATTCACCCCCTCTACTCTTCTTTGAAGTGCTGGGAGCATAATCATCCCACCTTCTCTTCTCCTCAACAAGTATGTTAGTCCCCCTAGGTCTTTGCTAGAGGTACACATAGTTAGAGTAGGTATCCATTGGAGAATCCCAATCAATCTCCTTTTTTATGTTCTATCCTACACTACATAGCTCTCATTGCTGCATTTTCCATCTACATGCTATATCTAAAACAAAAATCCATAGTTTTGACTTGCTTTCTGAATCTTTCTCAATTTGTACATCATAGGCAAAAGCATCACCTTTAGTCACATAAGATGTCCAAGCTGTTGTGTCCTCAAGAGTCTCTTTCCTCTTGCCTTTGCCAAATTTTGGAGTCATAGGCATGCCAATATGATCTATCAAGCAAAATTTACCATCAAGATCTAAGAGCAATAATTTCTTTCTACTAGCATTTGTAAAAAATCACAATCCTTGTACTGATGTTTAGGACTGTCACACCAAATAAATCTCCTAATATATTCTCTCCTAGGCAGAGGTTGTGAAGGACATGCCCTTTCAGGTGTAGTAGATGGCCCTACAATTCTAGCAACATCAAGGTTTAGACCTCTTAAACCTTTAATTACCTCATCCATAGCATCATTTCTAAGTGGTGGGGCCATGACAGAACCATAGGTACTAGCACTGGCATAGGCATAGAGATGGGTGCATGCATAGGAGCACAAGTAGGCATAACAAGTGTAGGCATAGAGGTACGAGCATAGTTGGGATAGTAGAAAGAATAGAGACAGGAGGAATCACAGAAGATACCATACCATTCTATAGTCTAGACTTCCACATCTACCACTTCACCAAAGTAGCGATTGCATCCTTTGCATTCTACTAGGCAATCTTAAGACCCATAGGCTTTGTTCAATCTTCCAAGAGTTGTCTTATTTTCACTTGAAGATTTGATCCTGTAGCTTATAAGAACAATTGCACCTTCTTAGCCTCTAAGGCCACTTGGCTTGTAGCATCCATCTCATTAAACCTTGCTTCAAACTCTCATAATAGGCCCTTATTTGACTTATGTATCCATGTACGGAAAATCCCAAGACCTTTTAGGAATTACTCTACCTTTAAGGCTTTCTTAAAGGCTTGTTTAGTTGGACTCAAGGCATAAAGCTTATTGATTCCCATCAACTTTTTCTCCTATTGATCCATGTAAGGAGTAGATTGCAAAAATCTAGGCATGCAACCACCTCCATGTAGTCCATTAGTGTGTCTACTTGCAATAAAACTCTCGACCCCTTGTATCAACTAGTTAACCCCTTTTATTGTATGCTTGTGGGATGCAACCAAGTTTGTGCTTATCTCCCTTCTTCGTTTATGGATTTGAGATGATGTTGCTGACTATCATCATAGGCATAGGAAACAATGCTTTGTGTTGCTACCAAGATATGGCTCCTTGAAGTTCAATTTTAAGGAGATTATATTCATGATATCACCATATCCACAATGAGTCGATGCCATCTCTTATCTTGATTACCCTAAATTCAGAGCCCCTCATCATTCCCTTTATCGCTAGGGCATTTAATCCTCATACAACTTTCTTTAAGACTCAAATAGTCCTGCAAGGGCCAGTAGAGCTTCACTACTTATTATAGTGAGATGTGCTTCTCCAAGGTTGATCACCTGTCAATAAGTAGCATTAAATATGAAGAGATCCTTCCCCAATCACATATGATTTTCAACTAGAGTCCCTCATGACCTGCTACTTGCAAGGATTAACCCTCTTTCTCTTATCAACTTTGTGTCATCTTGATTGCTTGTTTCTTCCCCCCTCAGCTAAACTGCCATCCTCCTTCTTACCATGTTTCTTCCCATGCATTCCCACTTGGCCATCTCCCCAAAAGCATTTACTACTTGCAAAAATCATGCTTCACATTTTCTCCTATCACATCCTACAGTCCTCTCTTTTTTCCAAAACAGTGTATTCCAATAAAGGTGATTGCTTAATTGAGCCTTTATCTTCATCATTGGTGGAGCTAGCTAGTTGATGGACTAATTTTGACTCTACTGGATAGTAATTAACACAAAAAAATCTTATGTTGAACTCTTGCTCCTTGAAATGATTGTAATAGCATTCATAAATAACCTCCCATCCAACCTTGATTAGCAACATTAAGAGAGTACTATAGATGCATTACTTTATGTAAACATTCTCTCATGTCCTCCAAATAAGTCAAAGGCACCTTTGAGATTCCTTTTCTTAATGTTGTAAGATCCCTAGATCGAGTCCTTACATCAAATATGCAAATAGTGATACTGAATTTATTCTCACTAAACTCTTAATGGACATGCAAATAGTTCAAGATGTGTTAGCTTGAGAGGAGCCTAGAAGCCTACAATTAGACAATTCCATTCTAAGATCCCTTAATTTTGTTGGGGGTAAAGGCGCCTCTGCCTAGCCACCCATGTATTACTATACTGACAGTCACTGCCACTGCACATTGCAGGTGGTGGGCGCTTGTCACCGTCACTTTATTCTTTATTCTTTTAGTGAAAGTTTGAATAAAGGAAGGCCTGGTCACACATTGTGACTGTTGGAGTTCCCATTTCTAGTCTCTCCCTTTCTTGCTCTTGCTCTCCGGCCATAGCTCTTGAGTCCAACCGTCGCTCCCTTTCAACTGGTATTAAAGCTTTTCTTTCCGACTCTTGAGCTTGGTTTGTGGCATTCTCAGCATTCCATCGACTCCCTACTTGCATTGGGTCTCCTTTCCGGTAGCCATATCTGACTCCTTTGAGCTCCCGTCACTCCCCGGCTTTTCGAGCACCTCCTGGCATTGTTGGGCACCTTTAGGGCATTACATCAGAGGTATTTGATCATTTTCTTCAGGGTTTACTTCAGTCCTTAGGTCTCACCAGCTGTAAACAAGATTGGGGCAGCCACCATTGAAGCTCCCTTGCTTCATATCTCACTTGCCTTTGAACAAGACTTGCTAGAGCTTGTTTGAGGCCTTCCTTGGCTTTAACCGGACCCCTCCGAAACTTGGCCACCATTTTTTGCAGCCCCAGGACCAGCATTTGCAGTTGGCGGAATCGCGCAACCCTCTCATATGTGTCTTCAGCATTGACAGTCACAACAGCAGCTCTCCCCCTCCATTGGCACTTGGAAAGGCTCCATTTCGGGCATATGAACATGCTTTGATGCTTGGTTTTGAAGGTTGATGTGTTGGCATAGCATTTGGACTGATTTAGCACTATTTTGGGACTATCATAATAGTCCATAGGCAGTTTATGATAGTGTTACACTGACGTTTGATGCTACAGCTTGTTTGGCATTGTCATTTGATGCCCGGTTAGTCCCGTTTGATGCCCGGATGTTAGGGGAATGTATGCCTATTATTTGGCAACCATTTGGAGCTGATTTTGGTGCTGAAATTCTTAGTTTTGAACAGTAAATAACTGCTGTACACAGTTGGGCTGAAGTCATTTTACTCATGTATGCTTATGCCTATGCTTTTCGGGCTATGTTTCCGGCATATATGGTGATGTATTGACACTTGGGGCTCAATATAGAGCTTGGTTTTGATTCGGGATCATTGGTTGAGCTTGAGATCGCTTTGCAAAGCATTTGAATGCTCCGTCTTGGATGTATTTATGGCATATATGTTGCTTATGTCTGACCGGACTTGACATGCTTAGCCTATGCCATTACTACATGCTAGTTACATTGTTTGGAGCCTATTGCTATTGGAGCTCAGTCTTGGCTTGACCTTGGATTCCTGAAGCTTACTTGAGCTATTTATTGCCTTGCCAGAGTTGTATCTTGGGATGTACTTGATGTCTTATATGCTTATGGATGCTACATACGGATGCTCTACCGCCTACATGTTCGGGATGTACTATTGATGTATTGTCTTGGACTTATGTCATTGGCACTGTGTCTTGCCTTGGCTTGAGCTCTTGAGCTCGTACATACAGCTTTTGTGCCAATGGGAGCATTCTTGAATGCTTATCAGACATTGAGCAAGCGGTACTTTTATGCATTGAGCCGTTACATGCTATTGAGCAGTTATAGACACTTGAGACTTTGGGACTTCTTACCTTTTTGGATGATACATCATATGTCTTGGTTCACTGTATGCTTATGAGCTAAGTCTTAGTTTTGGATCTGTATCTTTGTGAATTGACACCTACTTGTGTCAAGTTTTGGTAGTGGCAGGAACACTTTGCCCCATTGCCTGGGGGGTGTGTCTGCTCATTGGCAGATGTTTGTATGACATACTTGGGTATTGGATTCATGCTTATCGACTGTCATATGTTTATGCTATGCCTGCATGATGCCGGCTTTGGTCTTGGCAGTATCTGATTGCCTTGGGATTCGATTTTAACCCTGTTAGCTCACTTTTACTGAAATCTGAAATTTATTATAGCAAGCATATATGTATGGACTGACATGGATTTTTCATGCTCAAACACTCTGAAATGATGTACTTTCACTAGTACTTGGTGGGCAGCAGCTTTGGTTCCACTTTCTTTGCCATTTTTCTTGATTTTGGTGAGTTATTGAGATCCTCATGGTCATATTTCAGGAGGAGCCGAGAGCTCCCACAGAGCCAGTTGGACGGCCTACAGGTGCAACAGATGCTCATGGTCAGGGTGTTGGACAGGCAGCTAGGCAGGTAGCATAGCTTGCCCTGAGACAGTCTACTAGAGACAAACGTCCACCTGATAGATTTCAGCCCTCGATGCATTATGTCTTGGTTACAAATGCAGGAGAGCCTTTCAGCTATGATGAGGCTATGCGCAGGGGTGACAGTCACTCCTGGGAGAGGGCTATGCAGTCTGAGATAGACTCCTTACATAAGAATGACACTTGGGATTTGGTTTCCTTGCCTACGGGCAAGAAGACTTTGCCATGCAAGTGGGTGTACAAGCTAAAAAGTATCCCTGGACACCCCAAGCCGGCATACAAGGCTAGATTGGTAGCAAAGGGTTTTAAGAAGGAGCATGGTGTGGACTTTGACGGGGACTTTTCTCCTGTGGTTAAGATGACCACCCTGTGCTTAGTCTTGGCTTTAGTTCCTCAGCTTGACTTGGATTGGATTTATACCAGATGGATGTCAAGACAGCTTTCTTACATGGGGACTTGCATGATGATATTTATATGGAGCAGCCTAAGGGCTTTGCAGAACCTAGCAGGGAGCACCTAGTGTGCAAATTGAAGAAAAGTCTTTATGGCTTGAAACAGGAACCTAGGGAGTGGTATCATAAGTTTGATGCCTTTATGCAATCACAGGGCTACAGTAGGAGTGCTATGGATCTGTGTCTTTACACAAAAAAAGCCCATGATGGTTCTTGATTGATTTTGGTACTCTATGTGGATGATATGCTGATAGTAGGGAAAGCTCATGATGAGCTAGATGCTCTTAAGTCTCAGCTCAAGAAGAGCTTTGAGATGAAAGATCTGGGACATGCCGCTCACATACTTGGTATGTGCATTAGACGCGATAGGCATTAGGGACTCCTCTACTTGTCATAGAGGGAGTATATTCATAAAGTCCTTGAGTGCTTTCGCATGTAGGACGTAAAGCCTATTGGTTTTCCATTGCCTTCTTATGTGAAGGTATCACAGGCTGATTGTCTGCAGACAGATGAGCAGAGGGCCAAGATGGCCAAGATTCCCTATGCATTTGCAGTGGGTAGTCTTATATATGCCATGATAGCCACTCATCTAGATATTGCATTTGCAGTTGGTGTTGTGGCACGCTATATGGCTACACCTGGCAAGAGGCATTGGGATGTTGTGAAGGGTATCATGAGGTACTTGAAGGGCACTACAAATATGTGCATATGCTATGGCAGCCAAGATACATGAGTTGTGGGGTACACTGACTCTGATTATGCAGGACATGCAGATAGTAGGAAGTCCACTTTCGGCTATGTATTCACCTATGCTGGAGATGCTGTTTCTTGGATGTCCATGGTGCAAAAATGGCCCTTTCTACTACAGAGGCCGAGTATGTTGCAGCCACCATTGAGGCTTGCAAGGAGGCCATTTGGTTGGGTCATTTAGTTGCTGACCTTGGTATTGATGCTATCCCTACACTACATTCGGATTCTATGAGTGCTATTCAGTTAGCCAAGAATCTGGTCTTCCATGTGAAGATGAAACACATTGAGGTGAGGTATCACTTCATACGTGGGGTCGTTGAGGACAAGTCTGTTGATCTTGTCAAGATCTTGACTGACCAGAATCCTGCAGATCTGCTCACGAAAAGCCTCTCTACAGAGCACTTTGCCTTCCTCAGGAGGTTAATGGGCATGGGATGAGATGACATCTTTCCTCATCCTGTTGTACATGTGTACATGTTGTTCTATCTTTTTTCTTTTTCTTTTCACTCCTCACTGGGGAAGATTCGCCTTTAAGTGGTAGGTTGTTGGGGGTAAAGGCGCCTTTGCCTAGCCGCCTGTGTATTACTACACTGATAGTCATCGCCACTACACACTGCAGGTGGCGGGCACCCGTCACCGTCACTTTATTCTTTATTCTTTTAGTGACAATTTGATTAAAGGAAGGCCCGATCACACATTGTGACTGTTGGAGTTCCCATTTCTAGTCTCTCCCTTTCTTGCTCTTGCTCTCCCGCCATAGCTCTTGAGTCCAACCTTCAATCCATTGCTCCCTTTCAAATTTAAGGGGGATTAGAAGCCATAAACTTAAAGAATTTCCTCTTAATATCCTTGTTGATAATATTTTTCCTACAACTTTTGAATAAGTCATAGTAATGAATCCTTATAACCTTAGAAAGAGGTTAGGGTTAGAGGAAGCCTAAGATCTCAATAAGTTATTAATTTGAACCTAAGAACGATTGGCATTCCAAAAGAAGGAAACTAGGCTTATCTCTTCATGGAAAAGTTGTTCATCTGCTTTGGATGCTACTTGACATTAGATACCTCTCTATAGGTACTACAAGCTAGCTAAAGGTGCCAAGAAGCTAAGGGGCTTTGATCATAATTTATTGGGTGTGCTAGGACTCATTTACACATTACAAGCTTTGGATAGATCTCCCAAAAGACCCCAATTCTAGCTAAGGGGGAATTTTCATCTTGCCTTTGAGCGAGTAGAGGGCATCCTTCCCAAAATCTATACATTTGTCCCATATAGGATAAGCCAATTTTAACCTCCTCTACCAACAACCAACATCAAGATACCACAACAACGTTGAGAACTTGTTAGTACTCACTAAAAATCCGATTGTAGATTTCCGCGCATAAGTGGACTCAACATTCCACACCTTTGCCAAACTTTTTGCTCTCATGAACTTAGGATTGGTCAACTTTGACATTCTTTTGCTTGCATCTCAATGGCATTCTACATGGGAAAAACATGAGCACCTCTTCCACAAAAGTCTTATAGTCTTGGATTAATTAACACATGATATACCACAAAAGCAGTTAAAAATCTGTCAAATACTTCCTTCCTATGTGAAAAATATGATCCTTAAAGACCCTTGCATTGTTGAAAACTTACAATAGCTATGTGGTTCTACTACTTGCTTTCTAAACAAATGGTATACACGTTGCCATGAAGTTGTGACCCTCGAATACAAAATCATCACCATGGATAAGCATTGAAAGATCATCAACATCTTGAAGTATGATTTGACATACTACATGATCACATCTCTTTGTATAATCATCAAGTCTTGTGTGATGACTCTACCTGAAGAGCTACTTCACCACCCACTCATCAACAAGCTGTTGATCAAATAAGAGCTCCATGTCACAATCTGTTTCACTAGATTGTTGCTCGTGGATGACCTCACATCATACTTTTGTGAGCTACTTGTTTGGCATGCCAACCATGACTCTCTTGTGCCGACTTGGAGTACAATCCGAACTTCTATGATTGGTGGATTTTTGACCCTTCTCCTACTGTTCATAAATAAAACCATTGATTCTTTTGTATATAAAAATACATTATAGTAATAAAAAATGTTAAAAAATCTTACCACACACACTTGACCACCTCTCCCAAACTGGGAAATTTGACTCAATTTTGCAAGAAGGAGGGAGATTGAGTGGCAATGACCATGTTGACAAATGACCAACAAGAAACTTACTAGTACCAACGAACCAAGGTTGCCAAACAAGTAATAGTTATTGCAATAAGGTGGTAAGATATGGATAAGTTGTGATTTTTAGTTGCACAATAATACACAAGTATAAAATATTGATACAAATTTATTTGGCATATGAATATGGAGCATGATTTGAGATTTTATGGGGAAAAAGTAACTCATATACTTTTCATGGCTTTGTAGGAATTAGAATAGCAAAGAATAAGAAATAAGCCCATCCCCATTAAACAAGATAAGAATATGGAGCATGATTTGAGATTTTATGGGGAAAAAGTAACTTATGAATACTTTTCATGGCTTTGTAGAAGAATAGCAAAGAATACGAAACATGCCCATCCCCATTAACAAGGATAAGAATATATTCTCGATCCTATATCATACCAACTTTGGCATTAAAGTGAGCATGTATGAATTGGGATACATTTGATTCCAGAGTACAAGTAGTCTAGACAATCTAATAATGCATCACTAGGCACTCCGAAAATTGATAGCAAAATGTGAGTTAGGCATCTATGTCACAACCTTGTCGAATCCCATCCATTTCATAGCATGTGAAGCCACAATCTATCGCCACTTTCTAGAAAAGAAAGCCTTCAAAGGAAAATTTAACATAAAGAGTGGAGACCATGGGAAGATTTGGGAGGCCATCATCAAACGCACCCCATAGGTAGTAGAAAAAACTTTGGGCATAAAGAGAAAATCATGGAAATA
Source organism: Lygodium microphyllum (assembly GCF_053477565.2). Classification (NCBI taxonomy): domain Eukaryota; kingdom Viridiplantae; phylum Streptophyta; class Polypodiopsida; order Schizaeales; family Lygodiaceae; genus Lygodium; species Lygodium microphyllum. Next base: position 41,107,988 of record NC_141139.1, on the reverse strand, counting down.
TGTAAAAGCATAGAAAAAAAATTGGACATAAAGAGAAAATAATGGAAATATGTAAAAGCATAGAAGCTAGTAGTAGTACCTAGTAATGAATGGACTATGTTATAACCCAAAAGGGTGTGCTCCTACCTCAAGGAAGTTACTATATGTATATCCTCTACATCACGTGTGCTCAAGTCCTATTTATAAATATCCTTATCTGTGAATTTTTCGTGGATAAATCATAACCCTTTTCTATTTAATCTGTAAATAACCCCTTTATATTACACCCTTTCTATATGTAAAAAATTCATAAAAATGATATTTTTAAATTATCTTATTTTGAACCCATGTGATGCACACATATATTCATGAGTATCTTACCCAAGGCTCCTACTTGATGTATAAGATGAGGAGCTAAAACTCACACCATAGGTGCTCCACCACTATTCACATACAGCAAACCCACAACTAGCTAGCTAAGGATTCACAAATGGTTCATGTAAGACATCATTGATAGAGAATATTGTAAATCAAGACCTAAATGCATTATGGATAAAATACATAAGTGACTCTCTCACCAAGGCCCATAAGGTCTATGAGTGAGATATAACCTCCAAACTAAATTACATGGAGGCAAATAAAACCATCATAAATTATGGTGGTGCCTTGTCTCATCTCACATCAGTCCATCTTGGCGTCATTGTAGGAGTGAATATAGTACCTCACCCACCATCCAACCTAGAAGAACAAGAAAATGAATCAAGAGAGTAATCAGTGAGAGAAGAAAGCCATAGGGGAGGGGATGTGGATGAAAAAGATAGGAGATTAATATAGAAAATCTCAAAGTTTCCTGAGATGGAATTTGATAAGTGGAAACTTGAAAAAGCAAGACAAAAGAAAGAATATTATGTGAGGACTATTAGGGAGTCTATTGAATCCTTGATGCATTAGCAAATAGGCACAATCTTGGATGAAAGAGGGCAAGCGGCTTCAGGAAAGGTAAGGAAAAAGAAAGGGAAGGGCATGTTACTCTAGCTCTCTTGCTGCTTGACATACAAAAGCAAATGTAGCAAATGTAGGCCTAGATGAAGCAAATGGAGTAGCTATAGGCTCAGGTTTTTGAGTTTGTAAAGTGCCAAACTTCACAAGAGACTATCATTGACACATAGAAAGAAAAGAAATACTAGGTTGAGTCCACCAAGAGCACTCCAATACTATCCATAGTGGCACGAGAAAGTGGGTGGATAAGAGGCCTTTGAGAAGATGTGTAGCAAGGGGCTTAAAAGAGGCAAAGCTGAGGTGCTTAGAGAGAAGCAATAGTTGTAGGAGAAGCTAGATGAGACATAGGAGGATTTTAAAAACTTCATCATTCAAGTAGAAAAGTAGGCTTAAAAGTTCTAAACAAAATTGGAATATAAAGACAAGAAGGAAGCAATGTGAAGTGGAAGGTTTCAAAATACACATCAAGACAAGAAGAACTCTCTACAGGAAGATTCCAAAGGCCATTACAAGAAAAAGAGAGTGTCTTGAGGGAAGAAATTTAGAAGGAATTGTAGGAAAATGATAAATATTTACAAGAAAAAATCCAGGAGAGTAGAAGAAAAGATGAAGAAATAAGAAGGGAAGGAGAGTATCCTACGGCGAACCATTGAGCTTCAAGAATCAAGGATAGACATGAAGGAATATAGAATGGACAATGATACATCGAGCAAGAAAATAGTTGAATTGAACCACATATTGACACAAAGTAGCCTTAAGCTTTCTCAAGAGAAGGCTAAATTGCAATATAAGAAGAGAGAACATGAGCACCACCTATAGGAGAGATAACAATGGAGGATCACATTTGATACCCTCTAGTTGTAGCAACAACAGACATTAACTAGCCAACTAGCCCAAGTTGTGAAATCTAGGAAGGGGAAGTACAATGATTACGCAAGGAGATGATCTTGAAGCTATGTAATGATCTAGGCATTGCTTTATATGTGGAATCCTAGTACAAGATTTAGTTGGACACTTATAAGTACGCCCTTGCTAAGTAATAGTAAATCTATAGAGAAGCAACCCTCAAAACCTATATGCCTTAGATAGAAGATCCTAATGAGCTCAAGGTATAGCTTGGAGCTGTATATAGCATCCTAGGTAGCATGGAACAAATCAGGAAATTCTATTTCATGAGAGTTGAGCCAACCAAGCAAGACCTCATACGATACCTATAGCAGAAAGGCTATAAGGATCACAAGTTAGAATCAATGGGATTTCTAGAAGATAAGTCTTCTACTCCTAGGTATCCTATGGCTTTGTAACCACCTATTGTCCTGATAACACTAGTAGATCTTCCTAATCTAATACCCTTTGATGAGTTTACAATAGGACCCACTGTAGAGCAGATTGCCAAACAAAAAGAGGCCTATGATGCCATGGTAGAAGAGCTGAAGGCACAATCCTAGAAGGTGTGAGATCACCCCATTCCACATGAGTTCATGGAGAATGAAGAGGAGGAAAATACCAAAGAGCAGTCATAGGAGAAACTTCAAAGGTACATGGCACATGGAAAATCAAGCGAGACAGTAAAATTTGACCTTAAGATGGATAAGGTTGATAAGTTTAAGGAGCCCTTACCTCCAAAAATAGTTCAAAATACTTATTTGACCTAGCCAAAAGTATAGCAACGAAGTTACACTAGGGGTGCAAGCAGGTATCTCATTATCAATCCTCTAGATGCCTGTCGAAGACAACCAAAATCAAAGTATCCACTCCTAGAGTAGAACAAAGTAGCATGCAATGCGTTTATCTACTCTAGTGAACTCAAATGAGAAAATATGCTTCTATGTCCTTATCCCCACTAACATGGTCATAAATATGACAAAACAGAGAATGGGAAATACGACTTTAGAAAATTTATTTATATAAGGATCCTTGAGACAAAGAAGATATACTTATTCCAACCCTTTGACCTCATTCCCTCTTTCATTCACTTTGAGAAGAAGAAGATCTACCTATTCCAACCCTTTGACTTTGTTCTCTCTTTCATACACTTTGTGAAGAAAATCACCAACTTCCCAACCTTCCTTCATTATGACATGCAAGTATCTCTACCTTCTCATCATCTTACTTTGATAGCCTATCACATCCTATGAGGACAAGTTGCTGCCACTCTTCTTTGATGTAAATGTTGGAATTGATCGAGTGGCTATGATATGGTTTTGCCTCTTGGCATTTTTGCTACCTAGCTATCATACTAAGCTCTTGAAGATATGATAGACAATATATTGCTCTCATGGACTCATCCACTCTACCTAGAATCGTGCCTACAACTATGCACCTCACTAAAGGAATATATATTTAGTAAAGGATGCCTTGAATATCACTCAGACCGGTCCTTAAGTACTAGAAATGATTATCAAAATCATTTAAAAAAAAAGAACAAAAAGAAAATAACAAGAGGGAAGGTTATTAACACACTCGCATCACTTAGGGTCCATCCTAGTCCACTCCCCAACATCACAACCTTAGGGTCCATCAAGCATAGGACATCCCAAGCTTGCTTGATAGACATGTCACCTTGGAGATGGCACATCACACTCACCTTACACAAACTAGGAGCTCAAGTGTGGGACAACATTCATTGGAACTTGACCCATCTCCTAGTTACACTGCACGAGCACTTCACATCATGAGGATAGGTAGACACATCCTCAAGGATAACACCATGATAGATACATACAACACATGAAGAACCATTGACATCGATGGCCCATGCTTCCTACTTTCTATGACTTCCACCACCTCCAGCAACCACCATTTTTCTCTTCGCCACATGTTGCATCTTTCCCTTGTATTATCATAGAAACATGGCCCTTTAGAATCTCTTTATCACTTGACCTAACACTTTTCACCAACCACATCATGCTCTTTCAGTGTAAGTGCCATGGGATTGGTAGTCCACTAGAAGGGGGAAAATGGTAACTAGTTTGAAGACACAAAGACAAGGAAGCCTCCAAAATTTGGACAATTTTTATGCCTTGAGAAAAGAAATCAATTGTTGTAAACAATAGTTGAGATCCCTCTTGTATATGTTATAATTAAAATTGATAGCATTGAGCATAGGAATATGGATTTAAATGCACACAAGGGGATAAGACCATTCTTTGGTCCAAAAGATGGGTAGGATGCCTAAGGGTGGCATAGGAGAAACCATAACCTTCTTGCTTTTGTGGAGAGAGAGAGAGAGAGAGAGAGAGAGAGAGAGAGAGAGAGGGGGGGGGGGGGAGGGAGGGAGGGAGGGAGGGAGGGAGGGAGATATGTGTGTGTGTGTGTGTGTGAACAAAGATAGAGGAGATGATGTGTCATAATGCAAGTTAGTTCCTCTTTATGTTCCTCATGCATGGATTTTTGAAATTTATGTAAGAAACTCTTCATAACATAGAAGGACTACTACATTTCTTGTGAGGAGGCAACCTTGTAACATGACTGGTATTCGTTGTTGTGAGTTTCAACTTGTTTCTAAGTTGGCCTAGCTACAAGCATTGTATGTCAATTTAAATAAAAATTTTCAACAATTAACTAGTCAAGATCATAGGACTTTCCAAATCATTAAGTCCATATTTTGAGAAAAGTGTTTGAGCCTCCTTTAATTAGTGGCAAAGGAAACCATGCCATCAAGAGTATACATCACCAAAGTGAATGATGATGTGCATCCTTGTAACATCAACATGAGATAATTTTGTTTCATACATGTGCTTAATCCATAGACATTGTGAAGGTGTTTCCACCATGGATATTGAGAGTGAAATCACAAAACTAGGCACTATCTCTGATAATTTCACCTAAATGAGAGTATTTAATTGTGCTACAAGGCTTAAGTTTTGTATTTTTTGTATTGATGTGGAACTTCTTTCTAATACTCAATAATTGAGTTTAAATGATGGTGCAAAAATAAAAATCAAGATGCTGCCATTTCTAGCAATTTACATTGATATATTTACATTTGCCTACGTTTGACTTAAAAACCTTTGTGTATTTGAAGGAACACAATGTTACATTCCCTAGGATTTGCATATATAATTTGGGATGATAGCTAGCTAGCTATCATATTATGATATAGACACTATTATTATTGTAAACGCTAACTCAAAGAAATATTGGATGGAAAATGCTATTGTCACCATTTATGTCTAGTAAAGTTATGTGCACATATAGTTTTTGTTTATGCAAATAAGATAAAAGTAAAAATTTCAATCTTAATGTTAAAAAGCTTGTAAGGATTCTACAAGCTAGTATGTTGCACACCCATATATATGGTCTTACACACATTGACGTAATAGTTCTCCTCTTCTCCCCTTTATAAATAATTTCTTAGAAGGCACATGCTCATAGCTAATGTATATTGTGATATCTTCATGGGACAGATTAATGCTTACCTATAAACTTATGTCAATGGTTACTATTCGAGTAAATTGATCGACTGTAATATTTAGCATACTCCTTTTTTTTCTACTGCAAATTTGCCTGGGTTAATCATAGGATATTGATCATCTAATTGGAAACTCAATTATATTGTTGTGAAAGGTTTTCCATTCTTTTGGAATTACCTAAGAAGTAATCCAAAGCTTGAAGAATTGAATTATGGGTTAAACATATTGTTCAACACCCATGTGGGAACACAATGAAAGGGATTCCATCATTTTGGAACTACCTAAGTAGTAATCCAATAAATAACTGTAAGATTGACTATGTGTAGTTCTATGAAGTTGGTGTTGTAAACCTATTTTAATTTCTTTCCCCAAGGAAATAATGGTTCCTAGGGTATACATGCCCTTTTGACTTGATTTTTAAAGCTAGTAACTAGAGCTCTTTTTTATCTCTCTTATTACTTATTAGTCATCTAGTCCATCTAACAATAAACTCTTCCTATCTCCACTCTTATATACATTTGTGAACTTATGACTAAGCCACTAATACTATCCCCTTAATGTCTAGTCTAATTGCACATGTGAATTACTAAGAGAAAATTGAAATCCTCTTCTTTCCTTACCATCTCTATTCATCTCCACAAGCTTGAAAAATGGTTAATCCTTGTAGCCTTATTGGCCACATAGCTCACTATTGGGCCTATTTAAGCATCTTTTGCCCCTACAACTAAAGCCACTTCGACATATGCTTTGCTTGCCTCTCTTCCTATGTGGCTCAATACTTTGGAAAGTATTCTACTAAATAGTTTATGACACTTGCAATGTAGGATAGAATCTTTGGTCCTCACTAATATTCTTCTATTAAGTTTTGCACATAATAGTTGGTGCCCCTCCCTTATGAATATGCTTACTTTGTTTGTGTCAATACTATTCTACTCAAAGTTGTTGGATCCATGTGAGGCTTCTTGTAATAGATCTAACATACATAATTGTTGATGTCACTTTTGTAATATTGTCTTGTTATTGTATCGATTTCTTACCCTCTGGAAACACATACATATGCATATGGTCTTACACATGTATATATATGCATATACATGTATAAATATATACATATGGTCTTTAAAAAAATCAAAGGAATTTGGAAATTTGATTTTACAATCTAGAATGTTGCATAATATTTTATATTTTTTGTGCATAATCTAACTTTGAAAGCTTGAAAAAGCAAGGCTTTTTCCTAAATTATGTCCATGACATTATTGGATGAGCAATATACCCTCCAAAGAACTCCATCAAGGAATCTAATCTAGTTCTTACAACAAGGGATCTAAGATGCATATGCACAATATCCACACATTCCAGATAGAAAAGTATATGTAGAAAAGCTGTATATTTGCAGCTATTGAAATTATTAAATAGATTTCTACTACTAACTATGTATCTTAAAGTAGTGGCTCATTGAAAACCGCTTGCTACCAAAAGTTGGGTAGTAAATGTTGCCAATCACCTTTTGTAGCACGAGTGTTGGGATCATTCCATCTATGTTTAGTTTTCTAATACAAAGTTAAAAAGGCTTTTGGAAAAGATATATGTAAACAAGATATAGTTTAGTTTGAAAAATCACAATCTTGGTTATTGGTACAAGATGCTAACTATGCATTAAAGTTGTAAAGCAGATACACTCATTTTCTTTATGTACCTTTGCCACATTTACTTTTTATTCTTGCCAATCTTAAGTCAATGTTCCTTCTTGTTAAAATCATGCCTCCCACTTAGAGTAAAACCTTATTGTTTACCACTTTTTTGTCTTGTTGTTTTGCTACAGTAAGACAAACAAAGAGATAAAAAATCAATTCAAAAACATTAATTATGAAGGGCCTTCTATTATTCATTGACATCTAATAATCTTGTTTTGTAGATATGTACGACAATTGACTTTGAGAAATCTGTAACTTCTTGCATGCTTGAATGAGCATACTATGATTTAAGAATGCTACATTTTCAAACACAATGAGATTTATTATAAGAAAAAAAATCCTTACACACACTTGTCAATAATGAGCATGCATATAATTTTTTTGGTAGACTTCTTCCATGAAAGCCTCACTACAATAAGTACAACTAGTATAATCACGCTTAGAGTTTGTATGACTTAATATTCTTTTTTGAAGGTGGTATTTTAATTCCAATGTGCTATTATTTCAAGACTTTCTTCCAATACAAGACTTGGTAATGGTGACCACCCCCGTCAGTTCATAATTAGTGATCCTAGAAATAGATGTGCATTTAGGTTGAAAACTAGCACATACAAGTTGCAAGTTGTGTACATGTTGGGTGGAGTGTACCATGCACAAATTATGTTGGCCACAATTGCATTTGACTAGCCACATTGAACTAGAATAAATATGTCATGCATCAATCTGGTTGGCTACATGAAAGAGACCAAGTCAACCCCTTTGTACCATAGGTTTGTATCACGAAGGACACCAAACATAAGGATCATCAACCAAAAGTACATTAGTTTAAACACAACATAGATTCTCCACGATTATATATAAAATTAATTACTATCAACTTGTAGCTTATCGATTTAGACTTTTGGAAGCTTATTTTCTAATATTTTCAACAATAGTATTTATGTGTAAAGAGGGATCAAAATTGCCTAAAGTAAGAGCTTTATTTCTTATCTTTTTGATTGTATGTAGAGTGATCAAAGTAATTAAAGCAAGAAATTTCATTTAGTGATTGGACGGATGATATCAAAACAAGATATCCATGCTCTACATCCATGCTATCTAAAGCAAGCTTGCTAAATGAGAATATATTGGAAAATCTCCAATTAGCTTATATACCTAGTTAATGTGAATATAGTTACAAGTCCATTGAAACCAAATTGTACATTGGAGACCTATATTGTCCTAGCTAATTGTATTCCCTATGGTATATTCTAATTCCCTTGTACTACTCTATTTTTGTTTATTGCACTACCTCTAATTTACTTCTATTTGACCTTTAGTTATAAGGTGGTTTGGCTATATTATATATTGGTTTATTGTAAGAGAGGGGGAAATAAAATAATGGGAATAAAATACCAGCTACACTGACCAATATAGAAGGTGTAAGGGACTTTTTTTTTGTTTATTGCATTACCTCTTATTTACTACTATTTGACCTTTAGTTACAAAGTGGTTTGGCTATATTATATATTGGTTTATTGTAAGAGAGGGGGAAATAAAATAATGGGGATAAAATACCAGCTACAATGGCCGATATAAAGGTTGTAAGGGACTTGATTTTTGGACCACCATTATTATAATACAAGTCTCCTTCATCTTCTTTCTTTCTCATCTTCATGGCTGCCTTCTCTCTCTTTTTGTCTTTCTCTCTCATTTCCTAGTCTTTCTCTCTCTCCTTGTCACTCTCTTTCTCTCTCTTCTCCTTCTTCCTCTCTATTACACTCCTTGACAAGTTGTATTGGAGCTTCTTAGGTTCTTGATCTAGTTAGTCATATTTTGTTTAGTTTTCCCTTTTCAGCCACACAAATCCAAGGACGTTAGGTACAAAGGTACATACATGGTAGGCAACATTGAAGACTGGAGAGTGGATAGCAAGCCAAGAGTAGGCATAAGACCTTGCCATTTTGTATGTCTTTAACTTTCTCAAACTTCATTGCAACTAAGTCACTTGTGATGATCAAGTAAAGTTTGCTAGAATGAGCAATCTTTTGAAGAAAGGGTTTTTCCTTATAGCTTTCCATATGGATCGCGCTTGAGAACCTAGGAGGCTGGATCTCTTAGTTGCCTTTATGTTGGCATCCATCGTTGAAATTCATGGCCCTTCGTTGCTTTTCTGCTTCAAGTAGAGCTAACTTGTTTGTTTCAGCTTGAGCTAACATGTTTGTTTAACCACAAGCATGGTTGGATCACTACGGACCTACTTCCTTCCAGAATAGCCTTTGAAGCTACTGAATTTGTAATGTCCTCTTGGGTATGGTGACCCCTTGATGGGCTTCTGTCCATACTTACACCAAGCCCATAAATATGATGGAGGAGTATCCCCCTTTTGTTTGCTATCAGCACTAATCAGAACACAAAAAACCCTCTTCTCTTGGGCCTTTCTGAAACCATAAGTCCTTTTTTTATTATTTTGGCTAAGAGACTTGAGATTTGCATCGGAATCATTAGTACTTAGCACAGACAAATTCTATTTTCTAGGTGAATCAAGAGACTCATTAGCATTACTTAAGCCATCTGGGGGGGGGGGCACCTTCTTCAATAAGAGGCCGGACATGAAGTGTTTGAGAATGTGTAGGTTTAGAGGTTGCCTCCTTTGGCACAGAATTAATCAAGTCACTATAGGTTGAGCCACTGAAGCCAAGCAGCTAAGAGTGGTTCACTAGATAGCTACTTCCTGATGTGGTGCAGACTTCGAAAAGCTCCATGCCCTACAGTGTGCATGATGTAGAGCCACAGCTAGCTGAGTCGCAAGATGCTTGATGCAATCAGCTTGTGACAATCTTGACTGAGAACCATGGTGCATGTTTTCTTACACATTCAGCATGGATGAAATAGTTGATACATGATTGTTGTTCCTTGATGATGACATTATAGACATGTAGTTTGATGATGGCATTGCAGACATATACTCTGATGCTGACATTGTAGACAAGTACTTTGATGGTGACACCAAGGGCACTGGAGACATGTAGTCTAATGACGACATTGTTGATAGGTGTATGCTATGCATACAATTAGATTCTCAGCCTAGAAATTTGAAGGAGTTGCAAGCTACTACCAAGTCCATTGTATCAAACACAAGCATACTTGATGGCATATGTGCTTGAGAAATGGCACCAAAATCACATGGCATTGCAAGTGGGTTGAAAGAAAGATTTGGTGTACCAAGTTTACAAGCTTTCTCACAAAGCTGGGTGGCTGTTCGTAACACTCTAGAGGGACCAGATATAGTGTCCTCGTATTGTTGGGGACATTGAAGAGCTAATTGATGCATTAGGTGAAGGCTTGATTGCTTAAATGTTGCCCATTTTATCTCAGTCATGTTGTTATGCTTCCCTTGCATTGGAATGAGTTGGTTAATGCTAAAAATTTATTGGTGTTGACACTCTTTCCTGAACTTAACCATTGGACTATGGTTGATTCACTGAGCATAAGACATTATTGAGAAATCCATTGTAATAAAGGTAAGCAAGTAGCGAGTCACTGCATGGTAAGCCTTCACCTATCCCTATTCATTCCATTCTCAATTTTCATGTATATCACAGAATGGACTAAAATTTTCCTTTCAAATCATGCACTTCATGTTGATGTACAAGATATACTCCTGAGAATGTATATGTAGTCATTGGCAGTGGAATGCCTATGCTAAAGTTGCATATGAGATGCTTATGCTCAGTAAATTTTGGCATTGAGATGCTTATGCTATGGTTAGTAGAGGTGTGATGATGTAAGCAGTGATTTGGAATGGACTACACTTTACAATGGTAGGGAATAAGGGAAAAGCAAAGGCAAATGAGGATGTACACCAACGAATCAAGGATGCCAGGGACTTAGAAGCTGAACACAACCCTAGAGTTGATTATGAAGAGTATTTGCATGATATGGGAAGCCTAAGTGCTCTTAATCACACCTTATGTTTGCATGAAACAAGGCACGCTAAAAGACATGAGGCTATGATGGAAAAACATGAACCTGTGATGGCAAGCATAGCAATAAACACAGTCAACCATGCAGAAATGATGAATGAAATGTGTCAAATGAGAGCCACCATGGATACACTTGTTGGCCAATTCATTAAGTGGATGGAATTTTAGATGAAAGGAAAAGATCAAGAGGATAGATCACATGTACATGTTGAAAGAGTGACTCTTCCATAAGAAAATGTAAGCTCTCAAGGTATCTTGGGAAAAATGGGTATTCCTACTAGCAGTTTTGAGCATCAGGAGGATTCACATAGGCAAGATGAATCAAGGGGCGATGCACTACAGGGTACTTCTCAAGTCCTACAAATTTCCATGCCTCCCATATGATTTTAGCACTCTTTTGGAAGAAATTATTCCAATAATAACACCTTACTTGGCAACCATAGTGATCAAACTTGGTTTGGATAGCCCCCTCCCCATGAATGGGAACTAAGGGATAAGATCATATTATCTAAGTTCAATGGTCAATCATCCTTCCCAATCGAACTTGAAGAGTGGCTATCAAAACTTGAGGATTACTTTGACATTTTTCCAAGGAGTGACGACCAAAAGATTCACTTTGCTACTATACATTTGGAAGGGTTTACTCACACATGGTGGTGGTATATAAAAAGCAAAAATCAGCAAGTAGACACTTGGGATGCATTCAAGGCACTTATGGTGCAAGTTTTTGTGTCACTTGTAGAAAAAGAGAAGCTTTCTCGTCAATGGTACAGCCTAGAGTAGCGTGGTCTTCCCATCTCGAGTCACGTCGGCCTCTTGTGCGGGATCCGAAGGCAAGGAATTTATAGCTAGAGCCTCCCCTGGTACCCAAGCATCCTCCCACTCCAAACAACACCCACGGAGAGACCTCTCGCAGCGGGTTAGGTCCATATATCCAGTGCGACTAACAACCCCCTTGGATAGGGCTAGGCAAAGAGTCGGAGGTAACTGAACTTGCCTCTCCCTCCATGCTTTTAACCTAAAGCATTAACTACTATGCCTTGAATTAGTTCCTTGAGCAAGGAAATTCAAACAATGTGCCTAAGTGTACAATCACGATCATTTCAGAGGTCGTTTGTATGACCGAACTGCTAAGGTGTGATTCCTTGTTCCCAAATGCTCCCATCATTCGATCCTGGATCGTTCGTGACTTGGCAAGATCCCAAGGGCTTGGCAAGCTAGGTTTCTTGTTTCCCCTTTATCTTTGGGTTAGGGTTTGTACCTTGCCGACCCTAATTATCCTTACCTTAGGTCTCCTTGTAAAATAGATAATGGACGACCCCGTCGTCCTCGGTTGGCCAACTTCGCGGTTATCTCCTAGATTCACTGAAGTATCTATGTACCTTTATCTTTGATCTTAGTTGATCAAGATTGTCTATCCCCTTGCCCATGGTTGGCCAAGATGGTACTATTTAGAACAGTACCTACTCCGTCTTAAGTATAACCTTCTTAAGGCCTCTTAATAATGCTCACATGCACTAAACCTTTACCTATCCCTCTTGAAGTCACCAAGGGCTTTGACATGGGACTCATGGATTTTCCCAACAACTTTAAAGCACACAATGTAATGCCATGCCTTCATTTCAATGCTTACAATTTTGATATTTTGTGCCACACATGTGAAGGTGCTTTCTATGCATGCAATCTTAACATTATCCTCCATGTAATTATTTACACGATCTATGACCTTCTTGAATGATCTAACTTTATGTGATCATTGTATGAGCCTAGCTGCACTTTAATCTTTTCAGCAGATTATTACATGTACCTTAGAATCCATCTTGCGATATGGAGATGCACTTTGTTTCTTTCAATGTCCTCTGAAATGCGTTTTAAGCAAGAACTTGTGCAAGGAACAATGCACTTTATGCAATAATATATGCAATAATTTTTGGTAATTTACGATGCCGCTTCTAATCAATTCCACCTATTATGATGACATCTTACGACGGAAATTATCTTGCTTGTTACATACATCACAACTATGTTCATACCTAGGGAATTATCAAACACGCAATTAATGTGATGCATGTGAATATGATTCTTCACCGTGCAGATTATAACCTACGATTTAATAATAGAGGAACCTCGGTTTGGAGTGAAGCCGTAATTCCAGTGGTATTGATGCCTGATGAACCGTTCGTGGTTGTGGTGCCACCTTGTTTCGAACCTCCATCCACGCTTGCAGGGTTTCCGGCCATCTTTGTGGAACTACGCTTTGGGGCCATACTCAAAGACGCGTGTACGAGAGATAAAATTCCCGCACTCTCCTATGCCAAATTCTTGCCGCTTCTCCTTAAGTGGAGGAAGAGATTGAAGGGGGAGGGGCGTATTTTCGGAGATGTCGAGAGGGGTGTGCGAGCTCTCTTTAAGGAGGGGGTGAAGAAGCTTCCAGAAGCTTCTCGCTCTCTCTCTCTCTTCTTATTCTTCTTCTCTTCTTCTCCTTCTCTCTCTCCCTCTTCTTCTTCTTCTTCTTCTTCTTCTTCTTCTTCTTCTTCTCTTCTTCTCCTCTCTCTCTCCCCCTCTTCTTCTCTTCTCTTGTTCTCCTCTCTCTCTCTCCCTCTTCTTCTTCTTCTTCTTCTTCTTCTTCTTCTTCTTCTTCTCTTCCTCTCCTCTCTCTCTCTCTCTCCCTCTTCTTCTTCTTCTCTTCTTCTCCTCTCTCTCTCTCCCTTCTTCTTCTTCTTCTTCTCTTCTTCTCCTCTCTCTCTCCCCCTCTTCTTCTCTTCTCTTGTTCTCCTCTCTCTCGCTCTCCCTCTTCTTCTTCTTCTCTTCTTCTCCTCTCTCTCTCTCCCTCTTCTTCTTCTTCTCTTCTCCTCTCTCTCTCTCTCCCTTCTTCTTCTTCTTCTTCTTCTTCTTCTTCTCTTCTTCTCATTCTCTCTCTCCCTCTTCACGATGAACATGGGGGGGAGGGGGTTTCCTGATCACGGGCAGGGGGGGTTGCCTTCGACGAGGGGGTGAGAGGGCGCTGTCCAAACGGAGGGGGGGGGGGTGTGCAGGTTGTCGACGATCGAGGGGGGGGGGGGGAGGGGGGAGCTTGTTAAAGGCATGGCCATGGAGGCTGCCTCCTTATATGGTTGGGGGAAGGTGGTAAGGGGGGGGGGGGGGGGGGGAGACGACTGTTCACAGCTGCCACCCTCCACCTAGGGGGCTGCATGCCCCCCTCTCTACCTCTTACTCACACACACACACACTCTCTCTCTCTCCCCGCCATGCAGTCGACAGGGGGAGAGAGAGGGAGAGTAAAAAATTAAAGTTAAATTTAAAAAAATATTAAGAGGGGGGGTTCTCATGGGGGGGGAAAGGCATGGGGGGAATATTACACCATGCATGTGAAATCAATTAGTGATGATGCCAAGTTGCACAAATACATATATGGAGACTGGATCCTCGGTTGATGTTTCAGCACAATCTCCTTTAGATTTTTTTGAGGCCATTAGATTGGCTAAAAGGTACTCTTGAAAGTGTCATAGGGATACTTCATTTCAGTCACGTTATGGACATCAAAAGGGAGTATCTCAACCATCTTTTGGGCAACAAAGAGGGCATGTGTAGTCATCTTTTGGACAACAAAGAGCTGCTATGAGACAGGGTTAGTTCAAGACCAATTATGGTGGTGGTAATATACCATTCATGACTACTAAAATCCCCACATACCCACCTTTAATGTTTCAAGATAGCAATGCAATTTTAGGACATCAAACAATGTAAGAATGGATAACAAACAAGGGGACAGTAAGAATAAAAATTCTTCAGCTTTTGGTAGCCCAAAATCGATTCATATGGACTTGTACAAGGATAGAAAAGAGAAAGGACTTCACTTTAAACATGGTGAAAAATATACAGCTGAACATGCCACAAAATGTGCATATCAAAATGCAGAATCAGGGGCTCAAAGTATGTTGATATTTGAGGATTCAGAGGATAAGCTAAAGTTTTTTCCCACAAAAGTACAACAACCTCTTAAGGTCCAAGTTGCCAACGGAGATGAGGAAATAAGCACTCAAATGTGCCCTACTATGCATATATAGCTGGATGAAAATTTTGGACAGAAAATGGATTTAATTGCATTAGAGATTGGGCCTATAGATGTAGTCTTGGGCTGAAAACTTTAGGCACAATTACCATGGATTTCTCATTTCTATACATGGATTTTGTTAGTGTTGGATAGCTCATTCATCTATAGGGAATCCAAAACAAAACTGAATTTCAGTTAATTACCACTACACAACTCAAGAAAGAGTTTAAGAGATGTTCCCAACTCTTTGTACTTGAAGGGACCTCAAATGGGCCGGCATTGGCTATGGCACTAGCCAGACCTCATGCTCATAATAGAAAACACACTCACACGGCCTCGCAGGCCAGGAGCATCTACCTACTGCTAAAGGACGAACTATCCCAAAGCCTAACCTATGCATTTATAGTTTTGTAGTCCAACGTTTCCCTTTCTATAAACTCCACTGAGGGAGAACCCATACACATTGGCAATAAATGCCATGATAATCACATACATGGGAGGCAACCTCTCGGTGGAATCACCGCGGCCCCACTCCAACTCTCCTACATCGCAGGGATTGGCCCCTCGATGCGTTGCTCAACATATAGAACAAACGAACCAACTCCAGTCTTTCATTTTGAACGTATTCCAGGAGATACCATGTGTCCTTACCAAATAATCCCCCAAGAAATGAATGTCTATCCTACGGCTTAGGTTGCCTTTCCACACTCAAGCGTGGGTCATCGTCATCGAAAACAGGTGCTATGCATCCAGTCCTTTGTATTCTGATACCATGGTTGACATGCACATGCAAAAGTGGATGATCCTAAAGTGCTCAAATATAATTTTCAATTAGAAACGTGTTGTGCACAACCAGGCTTTCCAATGCTCATTCACTAACTCGTTGCAGTGATGTAAGGATAGCACTGAGGCAACGCCCATGCTACTATCTTCTTAATTAAAATACAGCAAACTCTATATCATGATGTGCATCAGAAAATCAACAATAATCAGCACGCAAATCGCACCATTCAAACATCCCACCCCCTACGTTTAGGTATTGCTTTCGTTGCATAGGTGTAGAGGTTCATTTTGTCATGTTTTGATGTATGAAAAGTGGTAAATCACAAACTTTGACAAAGAGATAGGGAAAATTGGGGCTAAACCTCCTACTTTGCCACTACCATACATCCACAAACACTCATTGTATTTTTCCTTATTTTTGTGAGGCGTATTTCTATTTTTCCCCTTATTTTTTCCATTTTCTTGATTTATTGGTCAATAAAATATGCTATTTTTTATTTTTCTTGTTCCAATCACTTCAACGTACTAACATTCAATTTATTTTCCATTTTCCCCCATAGGAACACATTTCATCCACCCGAAAATGCCAAAACTATCATTTTACCGCTTAAAAACCGCATTTCGAGTTTTGCAAGAATTAAATAGCGCATATAAATCATTATGAAATTGGAATTTTTCCATAGACAGCAATTAAACATGGTGCAACCAGCACTCAAACAAAATTTCATCAAATAAAAACATCATTACCATCATAAAATACCAAAAAACCATCATTTTTTTCATAAAAATAGTCATACTGTGTTTTTACGAAACCCGAGACACATTAAATGACGCATGACTAGTGGATAGAGCCTCCATTGCTCTCAATCCAATGCTGCACATTAATCTTCAGCATCTCCATCAATCTCCATCATTGTTTTCTTCAATCTCCTTCTTGATTCCTCCTTCAAGATAGTGCGCATGAACAACCCATAGAGAGGAGAGAGAGGGAGGAGAGAGAAAGACTAGATTCTGATCTCTCCATTTGGTCAGCCATATCTCGTGCGAAAAACGGCGATATGATCAGGAAAGAAGGAGGATTTGCCGGCTAATGTCTGTTGTATATGTTGCTTTGATGCTCCATACTCGATTTGTTGGGGGGGGAGGGGGGTTGCGCACACTGATCATGGCATCCATGCTGCCACCTTTGTTGCAAAAAATGGGGGGGGGGGGGGGGGGTGTGCCCCCTCCCAAAGGGCACCCCTTTTGGCCTTAATTTTTTGTCCATCTCTTTATTCTTGGCCAGTTTCTGGCAACTTTCGCGTTCGGGCTCCGATTTGACCTCTAAAAAATCCTACACGTCCGTCTGGGCATCCCGCACTGACTGGCAGTTCTCGGCATCCTGCGCGGTAGTTGGAAAAATTATCAAAAATCTGCAAGTGTCTCTCGGGCACCTTTTGAAAGCTGTCTTTCACTTGGTGCTTAAAATCGTCCTAGCTACAGCCGCCGCCTTCGATGTTGAAGATTTTTCCCCTAAATTCCGGATTTTTGGCAAATTTTAGGCACATTCCGGGCTTAAAACTCTGCTCTCATTGGTAATAGGGCAACTCAGCTTGTCAAATCCCACGACATATCTTATACAAAATAGGTACATATTAAAACACAGCACAATCCTCACCCTACCCCCTGAAAAAACCAGGGCATGAAATCCACGAGGAGTAGGCCCATCATAATCTGATAGAAGGTCCGAAGGTAGTCACTAAGTGACTGCTCCAACACCGCCAAACTAAAAAGAACTATCAAAGAGGTCACCCTAAGTGGTGGTTTGAACTACCTACCTAACTAAGGACAACACCCCCAAAAGCTCCTACTAGGTGAGGACTCCTAGAGCCTGATCAAGAAGTATTTTCTTGTAGCACATTTCTTCTTTTAGGTTTTTTTTTCCATACTCGGGCATGTAAAAAGGAGGGAGCTGAGTGTAGTGACCCAAGGAGAACAAGGCATCGGCCTCGGGTCCTATCCCGGTACCCAAGAACCTACCAAGCCCTCGCGAGGCGACACTTAATCCTTTGCGAATGCTCACTTTTATTTTCGCTCCAACCTTCCTTACTTTCTTCTTTTCCAGCGATGCCACCCCTAGGAAGACAAGGCATCGGCTGACTCGTCCCTAGGAACCTACCAGGCCTTTGCAAGGCGATGATCAACTGCTTCTAAATTTTCCTTTCTTTTCTTTTCTATTGTTATAGGGGTTAGAATCCCTTTTTACACACCTTTGTATATATTTATTTTCTTTGAGATATTCAGGGTTTTTTTTTCCTCTCTATCATCATCATTTTTTTCCTCCGGCAGGCTTCTCTAACTACCTCACAACTAAGCAAGAACTCCTAGAACGGTTTCCTAGCAGGCTAGCAAAACAGGGTCACTAGAACTGCCTTCTGAAACATGTCTTTAATGCTGGACAATGCCTTTACAGGAGGCAACGACTACTCAGACCTCCCTCAGACATACCTCACCTAAACTTGGGACTTCGTGCCTTGGACGCTGGTCCCTAACAAGAAAAGCAAATCCCCTACAAGTACACAGACACATATAGCATAAAAACATGGTACTCGTAAAGGAGAGATATCACCTAGATAGGGCCACGAGAAGCTTCCACGTGATATAGGTTCCTTCCAAGCTCTTCTTTGGACCTGTCTAGCATAGGACTAAAACAATAAACCATTAACTGCACCCGTACTAAACAGATGACTGGCCCTCTTGGCCTAATGAAATAAAGCATTTCACTGCAAAAACTGATCGGCCCTCTTGGCCTAACGAGATCAAACATAATAGCACCTACACATCCCTCCCCGAAATAGTACAGATATACAATAATATGCTCCCTTCCAAGGAGGAAAAATAGGGCTCGCAGCCCTAAGCTAAATGCATAAGATTGTGACCCATCCCTCTTGCATATATAGTAAGAGGCGTACGTATAACATGTTGTCTAATCAGTCTATGGGTCCAGGATAACAATGGTAGATGGGTCTCAGCTACTCTTTGCATCACCCATATCAACCATCGCCTGCCATATATTGCATGCTCTGATAACATTCCCCACAAGTGATCGGGTCCTGTCTCATTATTGATAGCAATATCCAAACTAGGACCATGGTTGAAGAAAATGTCTTCTTCATAAGCAAGGTTTGCTAGTGAATCCGCAAACCAATTCCAGTAACGTGGAATCAGCTGAGGAGATACTCTCTCAAACTCCTCAAGTAGGGTCATGGCAGTTCGATGATACATGCAAAGAATGGGATTCCGCACTGTGTATGTCCCATATAGTTGATTCAAGATCAACTGGGAATCCCCTTTTACTAACAACCGTCGAATACCACCTTGCTTGGCAGTATGCAGTCCCATAATCAAGGCTTTATACTCCGCCATGTTGTTAGTGAATCCTACCCCGAGATAAGCAGCTAACTTCATCGTAACTCTACGTCGGGGATCTCAGATTACTACTCCAACACTCCCTTTGTTATTAGGGCCCCTGGACGCTCCGTCAAAATATAATATGTACGTCCACAATGGGTTTACACAGCCTGCCATCACAAACTCCTCTATTCGTAATTATGATAGTCAAAATTTAGCATGTTTAGAGGATGAACTGACGGCTCCATCCCACCTTCTTCATTAAACTCAAGAGGGATACTTGTCAATATTCGTAAGCAGTGATGGCAAAAGACTTTGATCTCCCACACAAAGGTTCTGCCTTCTTTCTCAATCACTTTGTATCCTTTGCTCCACCAGATAAGTTTCCCTTGATAGTATCTCTGCTCTAGATATGGGTGCTCCAAATAAGAAATTAACCGCCCCATCAACCAGCTTTAAGCTCTTTTGTAGGCCTCAAATCAGCCCCAGCATGGACCTGCAATGCATTTTTCCATGTTAGCATACTTAGAACTAATAAGGTTTAATCTTATTAAGATTAACCTTATTTTTAAATTCTACTCCCTACAGATCAGCTAGTAGAGCCGTAGACCTATTTTTCCCTATCCTGACAATCGTGTAGGGGCCATCCCATCTAGGTTGCAGCTTCCCTGGAAACAGGTCCCTACGCACATTATAGTACAGAACTAATTGCCCTTTTTTAAAGGTATACTTCTTTGCTTTAAGGTCATGCAACTACTTCATCCGATGTTTAGCTACCTCCTCGTGTAATAAGCTCTGCAATTTCAGCTCATCCAGGTGGGCTATGGTCGTGAAATGTTCAAAGAGTGCATCCTCATCTCCCAAAGAGTGGTTAATTGCAAACCGTATGGTTGGCAACTCGATTTTGAGGGTATCACACACTCTTCCCCATAAACTAATTTCAATGGAGTGTGGCCGGTAGCTCACTTGAACGTTGTATTGTACGCCCATACTGCCACATACAACTTCATGTCCCAATCTCATTTCTTCTCAGAGACTATTTTAGACAAGATACCCACAAGCTGCTTATTAGTAATTTTGACTTGCCCGTTTGCTTGCGGATTATAGGGAGTCGTTTTGTTGTGCTTGATTTGCCAAGCTTCAGTCAAGCTTTTGATCACTTTATTCAAAAAGTGGGTTCCACGGTTTGACACTAGTTCCTTCAGTGGTCCGAAACGGTAGATAATCTACTCTAAAAGGAAACTTGCAGTCTCTTTTGTATTGTCTTGCCTCGTCGCCCGCGCTTATGACCATTTTGTAAAATAATCAGTTGCTACTATAATGTACCTCTTCTGAGTACTAGACGACGGGTTGATAGGACCCACAAAGTCAATGCCCCACTTGTCAAATGGAAGGATAGCCATGATAGGCGTAAGTGGTCGTTTCCTATTCTCTCTGCTGTCATGCCTTTGACATGTATCATATCTCTTAATGTACTCAAAGGAATCTTGGAAGATGGACGGCCACCAATATCCAGCTCTTAAAGCCTTTTGTGCCGTCAACTGCCTAGCAAAGTGCCCTCCACACACAGAGTCATGGCACTCTTCCAAGATGAAAGGAACCTCATCAGGCATCACACATCGGTGATAGATATCATCAACACCCTGTCGATATAGTGTTCATGCAATCAAGGAAAACTTCAAAGCTTGTTGTCTGATTTTCCTCTTTTCAGATTTTGATAAACCAGCTCCAATCTCTCCCGTTGATATATAATATGTGATAGCAGCATACCAAGATGGGATAGAAGCTGTATCAATTTTAAACATTTCTTCAATATCACTTCCTTCAGCCAAAGTCTCTTTCGGCTCGCAGAAATCCACAAGGCATTCCACAATACCCTACAACCTCGGTGGCTTACTCTTAATCTCATAATCGAACTCGTACAAAGTGATTAACCACTTTGCCAGACGATCAGGCGGTTATAGCTTGTTCATAAGCAATCTGAGCCCTTTCACCTTCGTATAGAAAACTACCTTCTCATAGAGGATGTAGTGCCTGATTTTTTTAGTCGCAAAGACCATCGCAAGGCATAACTTCTCCATGTAGGTGTAGTTAATTTCTAATATCCCCAATTTTTGACTAACAAAAGCTATCGGATGATACCACTTTTCCTCCCAGATTTGGGCTAAACAATAGCTGATACTATGCACGGTGGCTGGTGAAAATATGTAAAATACCTCGCCTCTTTTAGGTGCTTTTAAAATTGGTGCTTTTACTAGCTCTTGTTTCACATCCTTGAAATCTACCTTACAAGGCTCGCTCCATACAAATAGACAGCTAAAGGATAATAAGTTCGTTAGTGGCAACATCCTTTCTGCCAAGGCATTTATAAACCTCCGATAGTATCCTACCGATGATAGAAAGCTATGTACCTCTTTCGGAGTGCACGGTGGACTCGTAGCGACTATAACCTTGATCTTTTTAGGGTCAGTCCGTGATCCCTACTTAACTAACCACATGGCCTAGAAATAGCCCATAAGGCACTCCCCAAAGACACACTTCTGTGGGTTAAGAGCGATACAAAATTGTTTGCAGCGCTCAAAGCACTTTCTTAAGTTAATCAACATCCTTTCCCTTACAGTGGCTGCCCCTAGGTCATCGATAAATACTTTCAGCTCATCTGGGGAGATGTCACCAAAGGTCTTGTCTACTGTTCGTTGCCATGATCCAAGTGCATTGCACAATCCAAAGGCCATCACATGGTATGCAAAAGTACCAAAGACAGTAATGAAAGTTGTTTTCAACTTGTCCTCTTCTGCAATTGCCATTTGGTTGTATCTTGCAAAGCAATCCATAAACGAATATATTTCCCTACCCGCTAATTGATCCAAAATCTGGTCAATAAATGGCAACATGTAGTAATTCTTAACTGTCTGCTTATTCAGCTCTCTAAAATCTACACATAGTCAGATCTAGTTGTTTTTCTTCTTCCTGATGACAACTGGTGAACACCATTCTATGTGCTGTACAGAGAAGATTAAACCAGCTTTCCGTAACTTCTGTAACTCCTCAAATAGCCCGTCCCTCAATTCAAAAGACATACGCCTTACTTTCTGACACACAGGATGACTGCCTTCTTTTACAGAAATAGTATGAACAGCCAGGCTGGGAGGAATGCCTCTCAGCTCGAAGCAAAGATGTCGCGGAATTCTTGAATCAAGGACACATAGTCCTCCCTTTCTGGTGCTGAACTGAGCATGTAACCTAATTTAATTGGTCGTGAATCATTCGGCGTGCCAAGGTCCAACTCAATCACATCCGTGTCTCTTATCCTATCTTGAGGCTCTATCGGCTCATTTAGAGTTATCTGATAAATATCCTCTGTAATGGACCCCTCTTTAGATTCATCGCTGGATGATGTCTCACTACCAGATGGATCATCTGCTATCATCTGCTGTTTCTAATTTAGTAGAGGATAAAGGAGCTCTCTCACTCTGAGGAGACTCAAAGTAAGCATTGACTATTACTCGATTAGCACCTCTACCTAGAACCACTCGACCGGCAGGTATATCGACTTGATAGTTTGTTCGTAATATCCAAGGCCTACCTAGCAAGACTCGATAGCCAGGACGTCCTGCAAATCTTATCACCCTAAAGTCCAAGAAGCATTCTACACTTGCAACTATAACATGGACTTTAGTAACGCAAACTTCTGGTTGCCTTAGACTATCATCAGCCATTCTAAGAAGGGTGGAGCCATCTTTTTGGATGCCTAGACCCAACTTGTCCATCAACTCTGAACTCATGATATTGATGGAGGGCCCAGTGTCTACGATAGCATGCTCCACTAATATTCCATCCACGTATGCTGGAACCCTAGGGCAATTCTTTTCAGCATGATCAAACCAATCTTCTCCTACTCGTGTTATGCCCAAAGGTTCTACAATATACCCAATACGCAGGATCTTCTTGAATTCCTTGCATACTCCTGGAGATAATTTAATCAACTGTAAGAGGTTTACATCTGGTTTGACTTCGCAAAGAGAACTTGCTAAATCAAAATCATGATAGGTAGCAAAAGCTCTCTTTTCTCACCAAACCATTCTCTCTTTTGGTCTCGGGACCGGCTTTGGTGCTTCTCTTTTAGCTCTTGCCTTCTTTCTTGGCACTTCCTCATCCTTCTTAGGATCGAAATTTCTGTCAACAGGCCTTAGAGGTCCACCTTTCACGCTAGGATTCAAGACTTGTGTCCCCTTATCCCCTTGCTTAGGGTTTTCCTCGATCGGTTTTGCATTATCTTTGTCACCCTCTTTAGCCTTTTGGCCTCTTGTCACAACTCGTAGGTTAGAGGTTTCAGCGCCATTGACGCGTATAGCCTCGATAAGGCTGACTCCATTGCCTTGTGGCAACTCCTCTATAGTGGCCTTTCCTCTTTGTAGTATTTGTCTTGGTCCATCATTTTGCTGGAGGTTATTACCTTGCGCTCTATGATTAACTGGACCTAGCTGTTTACTCCCTTGTTGGAGGGAACTAATCTTACTCTAATAGGTAGCGGCTAAATGGCCCGACTTCCCACAAATATCACATTTAACATTTGGACAGTTTCTAGGGAAATGTTGTCTGCCACACCACATACAGCTGAATCTTGAGGGACCACCCTCTTCAGGACGTCAACTCCCTATCAAATTCTATTGCTTCTTCAGTAAATTGATGTCAACAGCTATTTGTCGATATTGTTTAGAAATCATGTTGGTGTAGTGCTTCATCATATCCTTAACTTCGCCAAGGACATTAGAGGCACTCGACTCATAGCCTTGATCGTCGTTCCATTGGCCTAACAATTTGATTGGGCATTGGTTGTTGACTCACAGGAACAACATTAGGGTTCGAAGCTTGGCCTCCAACATTTGGTTCAGCCAACTGACTAGCCGTAGACATAGTCGCACTGGGAGGAGCTGGCAACAAAGGTCCATTTTGACCCATGCTTCCTCTCCCATTAGGGTTATTCATAGGCATCCCTTCACTTCCATTTATCAATGGTAAATTTCCTCCAGGTACTAGACCCGCATTAAGATTTATTTGAGAGGAGTAGGCCATTTGTAATCGTGACTTTACTCCTTCTGCCCGCGTGATGGTAGTGTCTATATCAGCCAAAGCCACACTGCTCAATTGTACCTGAATATTGAAATCCAATCCATGCAAGAAGTATTGCAATTGGGTGGCCGGCGGAATAGGAATATAAGTTTGTAACTTACGAAACACTTCCTTAAGCTTCTTAGCACAGGCTTTCACATTCTCATGGGGTTTTTGGCATGTTAGATTCAAAACACGAAACCAGTATTGGCCACCCCTTTCAAGGGCATATTCTCCTCGAAAATCTGCATAAAATTGGTCGATTGTAGTTATGGTTCTAGTCTCTATGCTATGATACCATACTGCAGCCCTTCCTTTCAATGTCATGTTAAAGAACATCATAAGATGTCCCTCATCTTGGATGCGGTAATTAAACATTAATCTTTGGAATTCACAAATGTGAAACTCCGCATCTTCTTTGGCTAACCCATTAAAAATGGGCAAAGGAACTCCTAAAGCTAGCAGATTCAGCGTCCCTGTAGGAATTGCAATGGGTTGTGCCATGACGACAATCGGACTAACAATAGGAGTTTGGACTGATGGGATCACACCCCCACGAAGTGGGTTGACTTGGTGGAAGAGAGGAAGAACTTGCGCTTCCTCCTACACCTAAAGGACTATGTGCAACAGTTGGGTTAGTAAGACCACTATCTCTTATACGTATTGGGTTGCTCCTTTGAGGAGAATAGTGTCTTACAATCTCCAACCATCGTCTAGCCCTCTCAGCATGTTCTGCTTTTTGTATTTCAGCTTGACAGTCCTTGTCAGAGGACATAAACCAACTTTTTGGTCCCTAAAAACCCTAGATTCGAGAACCACCACTTGTTGGCAGCTCCCGGCAGACGCACCACTGAAAGGACCTCAAATGGGCCGGCACTGGCTCTGGCACTAGCCGAACCTCATGCTCATAATAGACAAACACACCCACACGGCCTCGTGGGCCAGGAGCATCTATCTGCTGCTAAAGGATGAACTATCCCAAAGCCTAACCTATACGTTTATAGTTTTGTAGTCTAATGTTTCCCTTTCTATAAACTCCACTGAGGGAGAACCCATACACATTGGCAATAAATACCACGATAATCACATACATGGGAGGAAACCTCTCGGTGGAATCACCGCGGCCCCACTACAGCTCTTCTACATCGCAAGGGATTGGCCCCTCGATGCGCTGCTCAATATATAGAACAAACAAACCAACTCCACTATTTCATTTTGAACGTATTCCAGGAGATACCATGTTTCCTTACCAAATAATCCCCCAAGAAACAAATGTCTATCCTACGGCTTAGGCTGCCTTTCCACACTCAAGCGTGGGTCATCGTCATCGAAAACAGGTGCTATGCATCCAATCCTTTGTATTCTAATACCATGGTTCACATGCACATGCAAAAGTGGATGATCCTAAAGTGCTCAAACATAATTTTAAATCAGAAACGTGTTGTGCACAACCAGGCTTTCCAATGCTCATTCACTAACTCGTTGCGGTGATGTAATGATAGCACCGAGGCAACGCCCGTGCTACTATCCTCTTAATTAAAATACAACAAACTCTATATCATGATATGCATCACAAAATCAGCAATAATCAACACGCAAATCGCACCATTCAAACATCCCACCCCCTACGTTTGGGTATTGCTTTCGTTGCATAGGTGTAGAGGTTCATTTTGTCATGTTTTGATGTATGAAAAGCGGTAAATCACAAACTTTGACAAAGAGATAGGGCAAACTGGGGCTAAACCTCATGCTTTTCCACTACCATACATCCACAAATACTCATTGTATTTTTTCTTATTTTTGTGAGGCGTATTTCTATTTTTTTCCCTTATTTTTTCCATTTTCTTGATTTATTAGTCAATAAAAATATGCTATTTTTGATTTTTCTTGTTCCAATCATTTCAGCATACTAACATACAATTTATTTTCCATTTCCCCCCATAGGAACACATTTCACCCACTCGAAACGCGAAAACTATCATTTTACCGCTTAAAAAATCGCATTTCGGGTTTTGCAGGAATTAAATAGCGCATGTAAATCATTATGAAATCAAACATGGTGCAACCAGCACTCAAACAAATTTTCATCAAATAAAAACATCATTACCATCATAAAATACCAAAAAACCATCATTTCCTTCATAAAAATATCATACCGTGTTTTTACGAAACCCGAGACGCATTAAATGACTCCGTGACCAGCAGATTAAGCCTCCATTGCTCTCAATCCAATGCTGCACATCAATCTTTAACATCTCCATCATCATTTTCTTCAATCTCCTTCTCGATTCCTCCTTCAAGATAGTGTGCATAAACAACCCATAGAGAGGAGAGAGAGGGAGGAGAGAGAAATACTAGATTCTGATCTCTCCATTCGGTCAGCCATATCTCATGCAAAAACCGGTGATATAATCAAGAAAGAAGGAGGATTTTCCGGCTAATGTCTGTTGTATGTGTTGCTTTGATGCTCCATACTCGATTTGGCGGGGGGGGGGGGGGGGGGGGGGTGTTTTTTGTGCGTGCTGATCATGGTGTCCATGCTGCCACCTTCGTTGTAAAAAATGATGGGGGGGGGGGGTGCCCCCTCCCAAAGGGCACCCCCTTTGGCCTTAATTTTTTGTCCACCTCTTCATTCTTGGCCAGTTTCTGGCAACTTTCGCGTTCGGGCTCCGATTTGACCTTTGAAAAATCCTATGCATCCGTCTCAGTGTCCCGCACTGATTGGCAATTCCCGGCATCCTGCACGGCAGTCGAAAAAATTATCAAAAATCCGCAAGTGTTGCTCGGGCGCCTTTTGAAAGCCGTCTTTCACTTGGTGCTTAAAATCGTCCTAGTTGCATCCGCCGCCTTCGATGTTGAAGATTTTTCCCCTAAATTCAGGATTTTTTGGCAAATTTCAGGCAATACTATAGATTAACAAGGATACTTGAGATCATCCAAGCAAAATAGTGAATAATTTAGCATTGAAAGCCCCCCTTGAAGAGTATAAGAACTTGTTTTAGTTACCCACAGCACTACCCCCCGAAAGAGCAGCTAGCCATCCCATAGATTTAGATCCACATTTGAAGCCAGTGAATAAATTACCCTACAGATTGTCCAAATGTGAAAGAGAAGAGGTTGCTAATTAGATTAAAGAATTGTTGGACAGGGGATTCATCGACCCTAGCTCATCCCCATATGCTTCACCTATTTTACTGGTCAAGAATAAAGATGGCTCATTCAGGATGTGCATGGATTATCGGGATTTGAATAAGATTACTATGAAGAATAGGTATTCCATACCTAGGGTGGATGATCTAATTGATGAACTCAAGGGGGCTATGTACTTTACAAAGATTGATTTAAGATCTAGCTATCATCAGATCCATATGTGTGAAGGGGATGAGGTCAAAACAACATTTAGGATTCTTCGAGGGACTTGATCATTTCTTAGCATGCCATTTGGATTGACCAATGCACCTACAACTTTCTAGAGCTTAATGAACAAGATACTTCATCCATTTTTATTTAGATTTGTGATGGTTTTCTTTAACAATATCCTTATCTACAACCATTCATTGGAATCTCAAAAGGTATTCTCATTCTGTTGTTTGGAATCTACTCGTATTTTCTCAATTACGTGTCCATCAGTGTCATACTTCATTGTGTCAATCTCTTCTTTGCTCTCTCCACTAAGGGAACAACAATCTTCATACTCATCATCCGAATCATCATCTTCCGACTACTCATCATCTCCTAGGTTTCTATGCTCCTCTTCTTTCTCATTTGTGACTAAGGCCCAATTGCACATTAGTTTCAGATTCTGTACCTTGGTCCACTTCCACTTGTGTTTGTCCATGAGATCCTTGAGGGGTTTGAGGTTAGTGGTTGGGTTGCTAGCTAGCTTATTTGTCAAATACTCTAAGATCGCGTAGAGCTCTAGCTTGTTGTTTGGGACATGGAGCGTGACGGGGGTGGGTAGGCTACAAGAGCTTCTGGAAATCATGCATAATGGTAATGGGGCCTTATTCATGGGCTAACTAGTTATCTTAATATCTTGTTCGTATTCCTCCTCTCCTTTTTGAGAATGGCAGACCAATGGTGGCTAGCACATGCATCCAATCTCTCTCATCCTCAGGGCTAGGGATATATTTAGTTAATGGCTTGTAAGATTTTCTAACTTGGGCATCACCCTTCAGCATAACAAAGATGGCATTTAGGTCGATTAGCATTGTCTTCCAAGTATCCATCTCTACTCTCATTGCTTCTATTTGGTTGCTCAGGAATATTAGACCATTGTTCCAATCTTTTATAACTCCTACTTCCACATCCAGGGTCGGGCTAGTAGGATATCATAGTCCACTCCCTTCATGATGATGAAGTCTACTGAAAACTAGACTCCTGCGATCTTCAATAGCCAATTCTTCAACACTCCGAATGGCTTAACCTTTGTCCGATTGGCCAATGTGACATTGAACCTAGCATTCTTGATAGGCGGGTTACCCCAAGCCTGGAGCACCGCATGGCTATGTACACTAACTCTAGGTCTCGTTTCCACAATCCCTTTCCTCGTAACATTTCCTAGTGCTAAGACTAGTAAGACTGCATGTATCTCTATGCCTTTCCACAAAGTTCATGTAAGTCACCTACCCCTTGCTCGATTGGTCCATCCACCCATTGCTTCAACTCTTGCCATAGCATTGGAAGCTGCCTAAGAAGGTCTCCTAAGCGCAAAGTCACACGGGTTGTCACTAGTGTCATAAGAAGGTTGTCAATTGCTTGCTTCCCTTCTAATTTCATGCTCCTTGGCCAATGGGGCCTAACTAGTTTACTAGCCCATGGCACTTAAGCTTTGTCTATGAGGTACTGCTCGAGGTGCAGATGCGTCTCTTAATTTCAATTGCGTAGGTGAAATTGGTGTGCTCACACTAGAGAGCTCATCAATTCCATCTTCTACGATGGGCTCAGCATCCTTCAAGTGCTCTTGGGCTTCTCTCACCCACTCCTTGACCTTATCTATGGCTTCAAGCTGGCACTTCAAGTTGGGATACTCCCTAACCTTGGAACTGCCCTTTTCCACAATCTTCGATGCAACTATTTTTGCTTCTGTGTTTGTGACTTTTTTCCCTATCATTAATGTCGTGGCACTCTCCATCTTAAGCATGACCTTTGGTTCAGTTCTCTTTCTCCTTCGCCTACGGCTCATTTTTCCAATTAACACAATATTAGTGAGTTTGGGAATCTCCCAATTCCCATTTCTTAAATACTAAAAAGGTGGCACATGGATAACATGCCCATAAGTTTCTCAAAACCATATGCTGTACCTATCATTGAAAAGCACTTGAAAAATGAAATCTATTGAGCTATAGAGCGTTTAATTTCAAGTTATAGTGTTCAAGTTATAACAAATCCAAAGATTTGACCACATGTCCCAAACTTATGGGAAATTTCCATATTCCCCAATATGATGTTAATTGGGGCTATATCTAGGTTATTAGGCTTTGGCAGTGATACGCGGGCCCGCTTTGTCTCTGTGCTCAAGTCATAACATGCAACGGGATAGGCATAGCCTCTCCATTGAGTGTTTCAACTTCGAATATCCCCAATGCTATTGATGGCATGATCATCAAACTAGAGGGTGGTTTTTGTCCAGAGAAATTAGCAAATAGGTGGATGATTCCACACTCTGGGCATCTAAATTTAGCCTTCTCTCGATTGACTTGCTCCTTCTCAGGGTAGCATGAAGAAATGTATCATGGGTGACCACAAGTCCAAAATGCAATCGGCTCTTGAGTCTACCTCCTAGGCCTCTATCCCTACCTCTGCCTAATGCCATCACCGACTCTAATCAATAGTCCATGAGAATGGGAATGCCCTCTTTGTCATACGAGACATAAGGGTTCATGTATGCTTCCTCATCATTTGGCTTCTCCCCACATAGTGGATTGAAGCATTGCTTGGTGGGTGGGTTATGAAAGGTCCAAGTGGCCTAGGTATGCCTATGAAATTAATCTCCATTATAGGGATGCCTGTTTTCACATCGTTAGGCTAGAAGAGCCAACGGGGGCTCCCCTTTCGAAGAATTTTGGTGGCCTATTCCCTAAGTATGGCTGGGTGTATGGAAGTTTCCTTGGTAGTCTACAATGCATAACATCATGACTGTACCTACCGCAACTGGCACAAGGTCAAAACCGAGGGTCTTGACATTCTGTGGGAAGGTGGTTCCCACCACAATGCATGCATTGGATATGTGTGTGTGTGGGTCTCCTCACTATCTCTTGTAGCCTAGCTAGCTCCAACTTCATCTCTACTAGCTCTTGGCTCTGATCAATGCTTTTCCCTTTGTCTTGGGCACTTGGGACTAACCATTTGTCATGGCTTTCTCTCAGGATCTAGAATTAGCATTATCTTAGTTTGAGCTCCTAGAACTTCTCTCCTTGAGCTGGTCATCCACTCATATGGCCTCTTCGAAGACCCTAGCTAGTGCATCTCTTTGCAAGCTCCAATTGCTTGTTAAGGCATTGTAGAGTTCATTGTTGTAATTTCCATTTATAAAAATTGTGGTGATTGGTCTTTTGTTGGGTCATTCGTTAGATTGGATTCTCTTAAAGAGACTCCCCACGTGGGTAATGTAATCTCTAATGTCCTCCTTGTCCTTTTGCTTGATGTTCATAAGTCGCACTATGAGGTTGTCGGAATACCCAGCCTCGGAGAATCTCTTGATAAAGAGATCCTTGAGGTTGTTGAAGTTATTCTGTTCTGCCACATATAGGCTAGTGTACCATGTCCTACCCTTGTCACCTAGGCAAATGTTTAAGGCTTGCAAGCATTGGGCCAAATTTGTGGGGTCGTTGGCCTCATAGACTTGCTCGAATTACTCTATGAAGCTATATGGGTTGTTACTTAGCTAGTATTTTTCTAATTGTTTTGCGATTGCGGGGATCTTCGACTAGCTCTTTGAGCCCTAGTTGATTCCTAGCCCTATGAGCAATGAGGTTGCTAATGCTATCGTGATCTGCTCTGAGGCTGTATTTTCCATGAGTTGCTTCGTGACAAGCTCACTCAGAGTCAAGTCTGCTTCTAGCACTCTCTCTTTCTATATTAGGTTCTATCTAGGCTAGAGCTAACATGCATTGGACTTTCCTCATATCTATGTCTTGCTACAACTTCCTAGCCAGCTGTTCATGGTTGTACATTGCTATGCACTATAATGCTTGCCATAAAAATCTCCTTTCCTCCTCGAGGTCTGCTATGATGTCCTCAGTCGGTGGCCTATCATGGTGCTCTATCCTAGTTTGTAAGTCATATTTATTGACCATATATTGGATATTGATTGGGAAATGTCCCAAATAAAGTTGGTCATTTTCATAGCTAGAGCTAGATCTTGACATGTCCACGGCTTCTTGCTCCATTAGGCTATTGATCAGATTGATTAAGTTTGGTAATGATGGTAAGGAAGGCAAGGGTGAATTTAAACAAATTTTCATGCAATATGCAATTTGGGATTGTCACTTTGGAAATCCAAGCAAGAGCAACATGCAATTTAAAACTTGTAAGATGAATGCGTAATTTTGTATTCATAACTTCCACATGAAACTTAAGTGTGCCCAATGCAGAATTAAACTTCTAAGAACCTTGGTTTGAGGACTTCGGCGATGTCCACACGTAAACTTGGGCTTGAGACTTCCGTGTGTGCGCCTTGGGACTTTGGCTTTGGAGCCATCGTTGATATTGTGGAATTTGGACTCTGCAGTTTGTCCTTGCCTCTATGCAATTTCTGAACTCCCTCCAAGCTTGGCAAAACAGTCTCAAAATCTGTCTACTTCTCCCTCGTGCAGGAATACCCCTTTACAGGATGTGGGTTTTAAGAACCCACGGAAAAAAAACCGCATGCACAAGGCTGATGGGAGCCTCATCCTTAGAAGCTTCTAAGGAAGATTCCAAGAAGCTTCTGCTATACAGCAGAATGACGTGGAAGGAGGGGTAATGATTGAAGGGGAGAATTATGACGATGAAGATGTTGATTATGCTGGCGATGATGATGGGGATGGGTGGCGGCGGCAGCACGGCTGTAGGTGGCCTGCATGGCGTGGCAACGGCGATGGCAACAGCTCCCCTGACAGCACGATAGCAATCATCCTCTTTCTCTCTCTTTGTTCATGCCTCCCCCCAATACCTAAGGGGGAGGTTATATAGCCATTGGGGGGGGGAAACTCCACACACGTGGAGCTTTCATGCCTTCTCCCTTCTCCCCATGCATTCCACCACTACACCTTCTTCTCCCACTCCCTCTCGCCCTTTCATGCATTGGCTGAGGGGAGGGGTAATTTAAAAATTTTGCCTTACCCATTATCCAATTTCCCCTTTTTTCTAGAAGGGTGTTCTCATGGGGCTTTGCGGTCTTCAAGCCGCGACCCCTTATGCACCGTGTGGGTGGACTTTATTAACGCGTGAATGTGGGGTATTTAGCCTAGGGTACTTCTAGTCGCGGGGAGAATATTTTAAGTTGCTTTTGCGTGGGTGGGTAAAGGTTAAAATTCATTAATATTTCTTGTAGAAATATTACATTCTCTCCCCCTTGGAGGAATCGAGATGTCCTCATCTCGAGAAGAACTGGGGGTATTGTTGGTTGAGAACACCTTCATCCATCCAAGTGGCATCCTCCTCGGGATAATCTTTCCACTGGACGAGACATTCTCTTAAGGTTCTGGATCTCAATTGTCTCTCCCTAACATCTAAGATCCTGTCTCAGGCCATAGCTCAAGGACTCCTTGGCTAGGCATTACAACTTGTTGATCATCAAGTATGTGTCTAGGGTTAGGTACATACTTCTTCATTAGGCTGATATGAAATACATTATGAACCTTTAGGTTCTCAGGGAGTTGCAGTCTACAAGAATTAGGCCCTAAGCACTTGAGAATCTTGTAGGGTCCACAATACCTTGAACTTAGCTTGCATTCACCTAAGGATAGGGAACTCTTCTTTGGGCGTATGCGAATGAAGACCATATCTCCTTCAGCGAAGGATCTATCTTGACGTTTCAAATTCGCGTATGCCTTTTGTCTATCCTTGGCAGCTTGGATGTCCTATCTTATTGACTTCATTTAGTCATCCATATCTTCCAGCATCTGCTTTGAAGCTTTAACTCTTAGGGTTGGATCCGAGAAGTTTAAAGGACTTCGACAATCGTGCCCATACAATGCTTGAAAAGGGGTCATCTAAATGCTTTGTTGATAAGAGGCATTGTAGGAAAACTCAACCAATGGCAAGTATTGAATCCACCTTTTTGGTTCACGGTAGCAGTGTGCCCTTAGCATATCCTCAATGACTTGGTTGACTCGCTCCGTTTGACCATCGGTTTGGGGATGGTAAGCTATACTAAAACAGAGTTGAGTCCCAATGGCTTCGAAGATAGCTCTCCAGAAGTGTGATGTGAAGAGTGAGTCACGATCACTAATGATTCTTCATGGTAACCAATGCTGTTTGAATATCTCCTTGATAAACAACCTTGCAATGTCTGAGGCTTTATAGTTTGTCTTAACAAGAATAAGGTGTGAAACCTTAGTGAGCATATCAACCACAACCATAATGGAGTTGTATCCTCCCTGAACTTGGGATAGGCCAACAACAAAGTCCATACTGATGAATTCCCATTTCATTTGGGGAATGTCAAGTGGTTGCAACTTCCCTGGCATTTTGACATATTCAGCCTTAATGCGTTGACAAGACAAACATTCAATGACATATTTGAAAACGTCACCTTTAAGCCTCTCCCAATAGTAGCTCTTTCTGACTGCATTGAGGGTCTTGGCATAGCCAAGATGTCCTGAAAAAGGGGAGTCATGAGCTTCCCAAATTATCTTTTGCTTGAGTGATTGGCTTGTCGGTATACATAATCTTGCTCTATAGTAGACAAGTCCACCATTGATAGAGAATTCTAGGTACTTAGTCTGTAGCTTCGGGTCTTGATCCTTGATAGGGATATCCCTTAGCAACTTCTGATAGGTTGGATCATGGCATGCCTCTTCTTTAGCTAGCTCAAGTATTGGGTTGTTTGGCATATATACTTTTGTGGCTAGAGATCTAGCTGTTGATGGATCTTGCAAGATCAGAGAATTTAGAAATGCCTTGTGACTAAGTGCATCGGCAACTACATTCTCCTTTCCAGGCCAGTATTTGATCTCAAAGTCATATTCCTCCAGCACTTCAATCCATCGACGTTGCCTCATGTTGAGCTCGTTCTGGGTAAAGATCCACTTGAGCCTTTTATGTTCCATCACTAGGGTAAGCTTATTACCTAGCAAATAGTGTCTCCAAAGCTTAAGAGCATGGATGACAGCTAACAGCTCTAGATCATGGGTAGCATAGTTCCTCTCATGGCTCTTTAGTTTCCTTGAAGAGTATGCTACAGGATGACCTTCCTGCATAAGCACACATCCGAAGGCAAGTGTGCTAGCATCAGTTATTACTTCAAACTCCTTACTAAGATCCAGAAGTTTCAGGATAGGTGCTGATACCAAGCTTTGCTTCAGTTTATCAAAGCTAGATTGTTCAACAAATGACCATACAATCGATGTTTGCTTCTTCAGTAGATCGGTCAGCGGTGCTGCAATCAAAGCATAGTTTTTGATAAAGACTCTATACCATCGTGTCAATCCAAGAAAACTACATATTTCTTTGACAGTTGTTGGTATTGGCCATTCTAGAACATCTCTGACTTTCGCCAGGTCTACTGAAATTCCTTCAGCTGAAACAATGAATCCCAGATATTCAATCTGTCATTTGAAGAATGCACACTTCTTCTTTTTGGCATAAAGCTTGTGTGCCCTCATTGTCTCAAGGACAATGAGAAGCTAGGGCTCATGATCTTCTTCCTGTTTGGAGTAGACTAAGGTATCATCGAAGAAGATGAGTACGAAGTCATCAAGATATGGCCTAAAGATATCCTGCATTAACCTGTTGAAGGTGGCAGGTGCATTTGTCAGCTCAAATGACATGACTAGGAACTCAAAGTGTCCATATCTTGTGCTAAATGCCATCTTTGGGATATCTTCTTCCTTGATCCTTACTTGATAGTATCCAGACCTGAGATCAATCTTGGAGAAGATCTTCGCACCTTGAAGACGGTCAAGAAGTTCATCTATTCTTGGAATAGGGTACTTGTTCTTAATGGTTGATTGATTCAACCCTCTGTAGTCAATACATAGTCGAAGCGTTCCATCCTTCTTCTTCTGGAACAGCACTGGAGCTCCCCATGGCAAACTGCTGGGACGGATGTAGCCCTGATCTAATAGTTGCTTGAGTTGCTCCTTCAGCTCAATTGCCTCCGGGATGGACACTCTATATGGCCTCTTTGCAATCGGCGCAACTCCTGGCACTAGCTTGATTTCATGCTCAAATTCCCTTTGAGGCAGAAGTTCTGTCAGCTCTTCAGGAAATACATCTGCGTACCCCTTTAGCCATGAAGGTTCTTCACTAGACTCCTAATTCTGATCTAGCTTATTAAGCTTAATCAAATAGACAAGTAGTCCCTTTCTAACTCCCTTTATTATCTGAGATACTTTGGCCAATTGAATTTTTGGATTTCCAGCCTCTCCTTGTGTTGTGACCAATTCCCCTTCAGAGTTTTGAAAGGAAACTTGGCCCTTTCCACAATGAATGTGGGCATCATTAGGTTTAAGCCAATCCATTCCAAGCAAACACTCATGGATACCTAGGTTCATAACCCTGAATCTGACCGAAGTTGACATTCCTCCCAGTAGGAATTCCACCTTAGCAGTTTGCCTGGTATAAGTGACCTCATGACCATTTGCTAATTCCACAAGCAAGGTAGATGCATCTTTTGTGGCTATTCCTAATCTTTTTGCACAAATTGGTGAAATAAAGGAATGTGTACTGCCACAATCAATCAAGGTTTTGAAGCCTTTACCTTGATAATCCGATGGTGTCTAAATCACCGAAAACTGGCGATCCGGGCCTTTCTTGTGAAGGGCAGCATGGACTATTACCCTCTCAAAGTCTACTTCCATGGTCGGGTCTTCTTCTTCACACATCTCCCTATTGGCAACGCAGGCGGTTCTCCCTCTGCCTCGGGTGGCGGCTCCTTGGCCATGGCCGGTGGCCACGGCCGGTTCCTTGGAATGGTCCTTGACATTGTCCTCCGCTAAGCTTGGGACATTGCCTTTTGAAATGATCGGGCTCATTGCAATGGAAGCAATGGAGGTTGTGGCTATTACCTTGGGTAGGAACAAAATTATTGACATTGTTGGTTCTATCTTTCTTCCTTTGTCCCTGGTTTTGACCTTGAACTCTCTTCGCCTGGGACCTATATACTCCTTTGTTCTGATCCTAATAAGACCAAGTCTTGTTATTTCTTGGTCTGGTCTGTACCTCCTGTATTATGGGCACAGCTCGAATGAGTGCATCCTAAAGATCTGTTGGGCGCATTGACTCGAGGCGAGTGTTTACAAGTGGTTTTAATCCGACACAAAACTTTGACACACTTCAAAAGAGAGACAAACTTTGAGTAGTATGCATCAAGAGATAGACCAAGCTGTTTCAGCTCATAGAACTCGTTCATCTTCTGCATGCGGTATGTAGGTGGTAAGTATCTTCCTTGCACAGCTCTTTTCAGCTTCTCCCAAGTAACGGACCCTTCTGAGATCCCTTGGTCTATGCACCATTGCTTCCACCAAAGTTTGGCTTTGCTGATGAGCTTCAGCTTGGCAAGCATTGCTTGGTTAGTGGGTGCAGCACCGGCCACTTCAAAGTAATCTTCCAGCATCGGCCACTTCAATGTAATCTTCCATGGACTCGATCCAAATCTCAACATCAGTTTGGACAGTCCTTCCTTTGCAGTCAAATTTTGGTGGCTTGATCTACTTGAGAAGAAACTTCTTCTCCTAAATCACGGCCGTACTTGGTGTAGGGGTCAGACTAGAAATCTGTACCTGAGGTTGTGCCTAGGTATGAGATTCTTAACATTAACAACTCGCTAAACATTTCTTACATTACATTTCATGCCTAATTCAGCTTTCAGCCAAGAGACCTAATCACTTAAATTTTTATCAATACTCATAGTCAAGACAATCATTGATAAAAAGAGTCTTATTTCATTCATATGGGCATAGCCCTTTCGAAGTACAATTATTCTTGGGGAGATGGAACAAGCTGATACATTAATTCAGGGAGAATAAGGTTGTGTTGCATTCAGCTATGGGAACTGGATAATAATATGGATTTGGGTCATGGATCTTCAGGAATCGATAGGTCATTGGAAGATTAGGGTATCCTTTCCTTTGGTACCCATTCTTCTCGTAACGTCCCAACACCTTGATTCTGTCCACAAGGATTATTCAGGTCACTTCCTTGTACATATACGTGTTCAGCTTGACCTTCCGACCTCCGACATGTAGGGTTGCATTTGCGTGAGCCTCAACAAAGATGAAAAACTTCACGATCTTTAGGTCCTCCAACCACTTGATTCTCTTTAGGTTGGTTCGAAGGTACGCAAATCAGTGGGCAGCTATGTAAGTAATAGATTCCTGAATCACCTGTCCATCTCCGTTCCACGTACAAGGGTGAAGGATTGTAGATGTGGTCTAGGATATTCATCATATCGATCCTCCGTCGATAATCCGAGGCATGCATTGCGATCATAAACATGACTTGGAACACCAAGAATTTGTTCCATGCTTCATGACTTTGCAAGTCAGCATTGATAAGTAAGGAAATGTTCTTAATAACAACATTTGCTCTACTTCTTCATATTAAGTTTCCTTGTAAAAGACAGATCCTTTGTTGGTTCACTCTGATACCAACTGTAACGTGTCCAACTGTTCTCTTGCAGGACATGTCTTAGCAGTCCATCGGGAAGAGAGTCTAGAAAGCGCCGCTCGACACTCCCATGGAATGTTACGGGATTTGCGATCTAGGTCTTCCTGAGTCTGCCACATAGTGGAAGCATTCCGGCCATTCCCACTTAGGACCTGAATCAGGGTTTCCCTAATGGTCAAGTTCCTAGAGATTAACTAGCGTAGAATCCCAGGCAAACTACTTTACGCAAAAATGTCAGGGTCGAAGTGGATTCATGCTGCACTTGGTTCAAGTAGAATGGGAAATGAGAGGGATGCAAAGCTCAACCTCTCTGCCCATAAGGCATAGTTCCATTCCGTTCCCCTAAAACAATATAAATCGGGACTCTAGTATCCTAGATTCTAAGTCAACATTCCTTGCTGTTCATTTCCTTTGAGAAAAGTTCCCAGCCAACCGGGACCACCCATCCGTAGGATAGACCCATGGCCACATCCGCTGCACTTTCCTCACGGTTGCTTTAGTTGTCTAATTACCTACCACATTTAGTTTGACACCTAAAAACAGCTTCCTTAATTAGCCAATTAGTCACCAGTTCCTTCACGTAATCTTAGCACTGACATAGAAAAACAATGTCAAACAAGTTCCTTTACGACAATTGATCTTATTTGTCTCTGGAATACATCATATAATCTAGCCCATAGGCTAATCCATAATCCACTTGAAGGCAATCCAATAATCCTCATGGATAACTAATCCAAGTTTGTGCCCGTAGACTAGTATGCGGCTCTCGAGATCCAATCCCGAGTCACGTCGGCCTCTTGTGCAGGGCCTGCAAGGCAAGGGATTTAAGGCCAGATTCCCCTCTGGCACCCAAGCGTCCTCCTGCTCCAAGGTGCGCCCAATGGAGAGACCTCTCATGGCAGGTTTGGTCCATGTTCCTGGCATGGCTAACAACCCCCTTGGTTAGGGTCAGGCAGACAGTCGAGGGTAACTGATGCTGCCTCTCCCTTCAGACCTTCAACCTGAAGCATTAATTATCTTTCCATCTTTAGTTCCTTTAGCAAACAATACAAATAGTGCTCCTAAACTGTACAAACACAATCAATCCAATGGTTGTTTATTTGGCTAACTGCTAAGGTGTGAATCCTTTTCTCCGAATGCATCCAGCATTCAATCCGAGATCAATTGCGACTTGGCAAGATCCCCAAGGGTTTGCTTATTTACCCTTTTATCCTAGGGTTAGGGTTTATACCCTATTAACCCACTTTAACCAATACCTTAGGTTCCTCGAAATAAGACAATAAATCCTAGTGACCTTGTCGCTCTAACTTGATTGATCCTTTG
Source organism: Lygodium microphyllum (assembly GCF_053477565.2). NCBI lineage: Eukaryota > Viridiplantae > Streptophyta > Polypodiopsida > Schizaeales > Lygodiaceae > Lygodium > Lygodium microphyllum. The sequence continues at coordinate 41,068,459 of NC_141139.1, read as the reverse complement.
GTTATTAGGCTGTACATAACTTCCCTTAACATGGAAAACCAGCCCAAGAAGGATGATGTAGCAGGATGTCTACCCATCCTCTTGCACAATAGGCTTGCACTAGAACGTGCCAACCTTATTCCAAGGAGTGGCAAATCTATCTTGAGATATCCACACGAAGCCATGCGACGTTGCAACTTGTTGCATAGGAGTCGCATCCAACTTGTGGGATCAATCTCCCATCAATGACGTTCCTTGGTCAAGAAGTATGTTTAGTCAAGATGTAGGGTTTGGGGTATCTTCTTACCCAACCCAATCCCTAACCTTGCTAGGCCAATAACATTTGGGCCTAGGGTTTCTATGCTCAATCGGAATTTTAGTATTAGGTCATTCGATCCTCAGGGTAAAACCCTAGATCATTGTTGCATGGATGTCCAATTAACCCAAACATTCCGTGAATGTGGGTAGGACCTTTGGGTTTGAGGGTCTCGACTTGGCAACCAAGTGCAATACTAGATAGAATTTCTAATGTGTTAAACCCTAGCTAGCACTTTGAGGTGTTCGTTGTACTAGCTACTTGTGCTCTTAAGAATCCCTTGAGGGTTATACCCTTACAAGTGATCGAGCCAAATCGGTCTACTTGTCTTGCGACAAGAAATGATATCTTCTTAGAGACGCTATACTTGTTCTAAAGGTGTAAATAGTTGCAAGACATCACATTACGTGTAAATATGCGATTCATTACTTCTATGCAATTATAAGGTTTGCAATAACTATTTCTTTTCCTTGCTAAAATCATGATGATTGGCAATTCGGGGAATAACTTGCACAAAACCTACATAGATTTACATCAAGGAACTATGCCTACAACCTTTTGTTTAATGCAATTGAATTTCAAACTTTAATATAATATGCAACCTTTTCTAGATACAACTTCGAGGAATGAAGTTCATGCATGATGAATATGTAACATGTAACCTTTTCTAGATAGAATTTCGATGAATGAAGTTCATGTATGATGAATATTATAAGACTAATGTTGACTTAATCCATTCTACAAGCATCTTCGCATGCAACATGCAAGTCCATAATTTCATTTCCATGCCATGCAATTCTTTGGACAACATATAAAGGATGTTAACAATTTTTTCATGCAAATCCCAACAAAGAAATTATTGCCTAAATGCAATATACGCTTGTTCTTCCTTGTAAGGAAGGCAAGGGTGAATTTAAACAAATTTTCATGCAATATGCAATTTGGGATTGTCACTTTGGAAATCCAAGCAAGAGCAACATGCAATTTAAAGCTTGTAAGATGAATGTGTAATTTTGTATTCATAACTTCCACATGAAACTTAAGTGTGCCCAATGCGGAATTAAACTTCTAAGAACCTAGGTTTGAGGACTTGCGGCGATGTCCACATGTAAACTTGGGCTCGAGAATTCCGTGCGTGCACCTTGTGACTTTGGCTTTGGAGCCATCGTTGATGTTGTGGAATTTGGACTTTGCGGTTTGTCCTTGCCTCTATGCAATTTCTAAACTCCCTCCAAGCTTGGCAAAACAGCCTCAAAATCTGTCTACTTCTCCCTTGTGTAGGGATACCCCTTTACAGGATGTGGGTTTTAAGAACCCGGGGAAAAAAATCTCATGCACAAGGTTTATGGGAGCCTTATCCTTAGAAGCTTCTAAGGAAGTTTCCAAGAAGCTTCTACTATATAGCAGAATGATGTGGAAGGAGGGGTAATGATTGAAGGGGAGAATTATGATGACGTAAAGATGCCTATTATGTAGGCGATGTTGATGGGGATGGGCGGTGGTAGCAGCGCAGCTACAGGCGGCCTGGGTGACGTGGCGACGGCGATGGCGGCAGCTCCCCTGACAGCACGACAACAATCATCCTCTTTCTCTCTCTTCATTCATGCCTCCCCCCAATGCCTAAGGGGGAGGTTATATAGCCATTGGGGGGGGGGGGGGGGGGGGGGGGGGGGGGGGGGACTCCACACACGTGGAGATTTCATGTCTTCTCCCTTCTCCCCATGCATTCCACCACTACGCCTTCTTCTCCCACTCCCTCTCCCCCTACCATGCATCCGCTGAGGGGAGGGGTAATTAAATTTTTTTTCCTTAATCTTACCCATTATCCAATTTCCCGTATTTTCTAGAAGGGTGTTCTCACGCGGCTTTGCGGTCTTCAAGCTGTGGCCCCTTGTGCACCATGTGGGTGGAATTTATTAACGCGTGAAGGTGGGGTATTTAGTCCAGGGTACTTCTAATCGCGGGGAGAATATTTTAAGCTACTTTTTTACGGGTGGGTAAAGGTTAAAATTCATTAATATTTCTTGTAGAAATATTACACAAGTGCACTTCAACTATCAAAAACAGTGTGAGGTGCAAATACTAGATGAACAATGCAACTCCTCTCACTCTCCTCTCATCCCAGTTTTGGCCAAAACATGGCTCTAAGCATGATTGCTAGCCACTTTCAAGGGTCGATTAGGGTCTTTACTGTGTCTCCTGGCTTGGTCAGGATGTAATTAGGTTTTGTGGATGTCAAATTTTCCTAAATTCACAATTGGCCCAAGTGGTCAAATTCCTAGAGGTTTGAGTCGGAGACTCGGACATTTGAGTAGTCATTAGCAGGCTCAGATGACTCAGATGAGGCCTATCCATCAGAGTATCAAGGAATGGCCACAATTTCCAGTAGTCAATTGTCCGAGTCCTAGACTCAACCTTTCGAGGTTGAGTTTTCTTGTCTGAACGTGGCTGTTTGAGGTCAAGTTGTCCGAGAGTGGATAGCTAGTGACTCGGATGTCTGAGCAACCCGCTCAAGACTAGGCCATTCGAGGCCTATGATCAATGTCTGATTGGTGCATGAAAACTGCGGAATGGCAAGAAAAGAGATTCCATTGTGCTCAATGCATGATAGTTAATACTACAATGATTCTAAAACAATATAGTAGATAGTAGTAGGGATCCTGAATGTATGGCCAAATGCATCAAACCACGAATCATAGGCAATATAACCTGCAACCTACAACTTTGTGCCTCTCTCTCACAAGCTCTCTCTCTCATACTCTTTGGATGAAAATGAGCTCTATATCTCTCTTATGTCCCCTTTTGTGGTTTCCCTTTCTACCCTTACCTTTGTTTTTCTCCCTAGATATGCATAATTTTTTTTTTATTTCTTCCCCTATTTCCTTGTTCCCTGGTTACCCATAGAGTTATAATTTTCCCCTTTTTCCTTATTTTTCCAACCTTACTGCCTCAAATCTAATACAAAACACACACTCCTATTCTACCAATGCACAAAAATCTTCTTACACACATAAGCTAATCCACAAAAGAGATCAAAAGACCTCCAAATCCCTTGCTTTCTACTTGAAACCAAGTGTTGTTTCAGAGTTGAACTCCTACTTTGTTGCCCGATTTGAGGCCGCAAACTCTCAAGCTTGAGTTTGTTTGTCCTGACAACAGAATTGAAATGTGGGATTTTTTGCTTGACTGCCAAGACCCATGGACTGCTTGTTGCTTCAAGTGTTTCAAGTCAAATGCTATGGCTACCTCTCACATAGCCATACGCTCTCTCAATCATACGAGTGTAGTGAGCTTACCATGATGCCCAATTGAGTAGCCTCCTTCCTCAATCACTCTGGTAGCTTTATGATCTGAGATGCAAGCTCAAGCAAGCTCAATCCTCTACCTCCAAGCTCAAGCAAGCTCCCTTAGGCACTCTTGTAGCTCCATGATCCAAGATGCGAGCTCAAGAAAGCTCAATCCTCTACCTCCAAGCTCCATCCTCCATAGCTACGTGTGTGAGACAAGAGAAGAGATGAGAAGAGAAGAAGAGAGGAGAAGATGGAGAGCTTCGCCTCATGGTTCCTCATCCTCACTCACTCACTCCCTCACACTCTCACACCACTCTCTCTCCAAAAAACAAGCACAATCACAAGCAAGGAGAAGAGAAGAAGAGAGCCACTTTAGCCATACACCAAGAATGAGCTTCTCTATTCACTTTTTGACTTTTATACATGCCCTAATACCTTTCGGCACCCATCCCCTTGTTTACATGACTAGTTGTTTTAGCCAAGGTATTCTTTCCTCTTCTCACGGTTCTTTTGCCTATGCCCTTCTACGTTTAAAATTTGCACACATGGGAGCCTGGTGCTCTTTTACAAAATGAATTACATTGCACCCTATGCTTTCTATGCTAGAATATTCGATGCACTCATTGTTGTGCACTTCCTGCATTTTTTTTAGCTCGTCTTCTGTTCCTCTTTTCTTGCTTGGGCAGTCTTCCTTTTCTAACTTGGGCTTCCTTTGTCTTCCTTTTTAGGTTGTATGGGCTGTAACATTGACCTGGAAGAGACACCTGTGTACGACTTCATAAATCACATCATCAACCTAGTCAACTTAGAGATCACGAGGATTACAGAGCCTATACCATGGATAACTCGAGATGTAGTTAAAGCACCCATCCTCCCTTGACATCTCTTGTGATTGATGATTTCCAAGCCATAATTGGTAGCTTCTAGAAAGTTACGATCTTTGATGTTTTAAACATGACTCCCAAAGCATTTCAATGGAAGCTAACAGGGCTAAAAGGACAAGGAACACTCCTCAACCACTTGATTGATCTCAACAAAGACACCAACCTATAGCATGCTCTACTTTCACTTGTAATTGCTGCATCTAATCACTTTTGCCTTGAAAATGCATTGAAAGTACTCTTTGGGAGATTATTTGTGTCATCTTGGATTATCTTTGGCAGCCCAAAATAGGGTATTCATGGGCTGAAGCTTTATTTGTGATCCTCTTCTTTAATCTTGGTAAAACATGGGATGTTCTTGGTTCTCTTGAGTGACTACAAGCTATACTCTTTATAAGAAAGTTTCAAGGACATATTTTGGCACTATTATGTGATACATTTGGTGTCTTCTTCTCAACCTAAAACAGTGTATTTCAAGGCTGAAACCTGTAAACACAGATTCTTCTTCATCTACAAACATTGCAAGTACAAACTAGACTTGTAATTTCCTCTGCATAGTATTTTGCTTCCTCTTCATTTAAGGGAGGTTTCAAAGAAGACTTTTGGTGATTTTATGCACTCATTCCATAGATTGAAGATTTTACAAGTTGTCCATAGGCTGAATCTTGGTTGTCCATAACAGTCATTCCATAGGCTGAAGATTTTATGCAGTTACTTTATTCATGTTACATTTATCTAAGTCATGAATCTCATGATTTTTTCATGAAAAACTAGCAACACTGATGCTAGTTCCATAACCTTGAATTATTCAATGGCTGATATAGGCAGTCTTCATCTTGAACCTATATCTTCATTATACTAATTAGTTGAAATGAGAAAGTGTCTTGAAGATCTTCTTCATGCCTAGGTTGAAATAGGCAGTTATATTCATAGGCAAGGGAGGGCAAGACTCTTCTTGTATCAATTGAAGTTGTACTCCTATTTACAAATCATCCATCTTTGTGATCATAAGTTTCAAGCTCTTTCATCATCTTAACCCATTTATTCAACTGTCTTATGTATAATCTATCTTTCCAAGATAAGCCAAAGTATATGGTGAACAGAAGGTTGTGAAGTTCCTCCTGAACCTATAAACATTCATTTGAACCCTACTTATCTCTTGAAGACACATCTCCATCTATCTTATCTTGTTTTCTTGCCAAACCCCTATGGTGACCTTCAACCCTACGTGCTTCGATAGCATGTCCCTTCTTGAATTGATGCCTTAGGTACGTGTGATAGGCAAGGGAGGCTAATCATCTCATTCGCATTTTCTATGTGTAACTCTTCTTGTGTTTCTTTCACCCATTCCTTGACTCTGTTAATGACAATTAGTTGTTGTTTGGGTCAAGATAGGCATGATCCTTGACAATAGGGTCTTTTTTAGTTTGCAGTATCATTGTGGCACTTTCCACAATAGAGACTGGAGCAGTTTGTAGAATCAAGGAGAGGCCTTTGATGTTAAGTTTTATTTTAGTCCTCTTTCTCCTTTTATTGGTACTCTTATTGTCAAACACTAAGCCATTCATTATTGTAGGGCCTTCTACTTTGCTTTGTGCACCAGTGATAGCATGCCCCTACTTTGCTTTGTGCACCAGTGATAGCATGCACTAGAATGGAAATATTATCTTTTTCATCATTAATCATCTCCATTGCTAATAGGCTTAATGGTCGTGAATGTAGAATGGCCTTGCTACTGCTTGCATTTGCATTGTGGAAAATATGAATACATGTGTGTGATTCTGCATACTGGACAACAATGATCCATTCTCTTTCTATTAGCTTGCTTTGACTTTTGTGGGCATCTCAAGGATATGTGTCCTAGCTACCCATGTCCAAAAAGAAATAGGGTCCCTATTGAAAGGTGTTCCTTGCACGTGGCCTCCTAACATCATGATTGGAACATGTTTGTAATCCATAAGGATTGGATGTCCTTCTTTATCATAGTATAAGAAAGGATTCATGTATTCATCATCGTCAACTAGTTCCTCTATAAAGTGGACAAGGGTATTGCTAGGTGGATGTGTGATGATGGGGGGTCTATGTATTCTTGAAGGATTGATTTCATCTCATTGCATGACAACTATTGACCAAGTGGGGATTGTCTAGGATAATTAGCACCTTGATTATAATATCAACATGCAAAATAAGGACCATAGAGCCTTTTTGGAGATCTAGAATATGTGGCTTTATGACCCAAACTTCTACAAATTGTGCATATCGTTGGTGGTTTGGAGCACTTTGGAGGGAGGTGGTCTCCACCACAGTGTAGCATTGCCTGTTTTGGCGATATGGCTTTGAGATTTTTAGAGACTCTACCATATTGAGAAAATTTTGATGTTTTCTTTACATTAGTAATAATTAAATATATATTTACTCTTCGTTTGTGTTTGTTGTGTACAACTTTCTAGATTGGATCCCATTGTTTATTTGTCCCTATTACTCTCTCTGTGTGAAGGTCATCCCCATGAATAGCCTTGTCAAGGATGTCATTGATTGATAATGGAGTGATTTAGATTTGAGTTTCTGGGTAAGGTCTCATAAATATTTTCATTGCAAATGCCCTTGATGAAATCTTTTGTTATTGCCTTGGGTATGGGTCTCTCTACAAGGGGTATGCATTTAAACATGCTCTTGACCTTAGAGACATATTCTCGCATGCTCTCCCCTTCCTGTTGTTTGATGTTCATCAACTGGACAATGATGTTATCCCCATAGCTAGCTTCAACAAAATGCCTAATGAACAAGTCTTTTATAGTATAAAGGTGGCCTTCTATGTGGTATATAGACCTGTGAAATAGATGCATCCTTTTTCACCAAGGCAATCTCAAATGCTTGAACCTACTTGGCATCATCCACAATGTTATTTTCTTGAAAAATTTAGTCAAATTGTTCTATGAAACTATAAGGGTCGTCATGGTCTCAATATTTATCTAGTTGTTTAGCCACTAAAGGGATATTGGTTTGGTCTCTAGGGGTCAACATGCTTCCAAGATGCTTCCTACCTTGGTCAAAATGGTTTGTGCAATGTATATTCCAACTTGGAGCATGTTTGATGGGTCAAAAATTCTGCTTTGCACAAGATCAAAGAGGGAGTCTTGTCAGGAGCCAATTGCATTTGCATTATGTGCCTCTACTGCTAGCTTGAAATTATCTAATGTTGAGAGTGCTCTTCTGCAGGAAGAGGTTAACCGTAAGAATTTGGATGCCTCTTGTGTATCACATGCTATGACAGTTAGAGGCAGGAATGATGGATATGGAAAGCATGGCAGTGGTATTGGCCGTGGACGGGATTCTCAGAAATCTCAGTCCAAGTCTCGTGGGAAGTCACGTAGCGAATCCCGTGGCAGGAATGCAGATGTCACTTGTCACCATTGTGGGAAAAAGGGCCATATTAGGCCACAATGTCATGAACTGCGCAATGAAAGGCGCAAAGATAAGGGGAAAGACAAAGAGTAGGATAAGTCTTTTGATCGCAGCATAGTGCCTGCAAAGTCTAGTGTTAAAATTGAAGAGATCAATGTTATCCTTGCAGCTTCTTCTAGTGCTTCGTAGATGACAGAGATACACTCTATGTATGCACAATGTTGGCTCTTGGACTCATGTGCGTCCTTTCATGTGGCACCTTGCCGAGAGTGGTTTCATTCATACCATACTATTTCGGGTTCTGTGTGCTTGGGTGATGACAGCTCTCTTGATATTGTGGGCATTGGTGATGTTAGGCTGCAGTTTCCTTCTGGTGGCAGTTTTGTTATGCAGGATGTATGTCATGTACCTACTTTGACATGCAATCTCCTGTCAGCTGGACAGCTTGATGATGCAGGTTATCATGTATCTTTTGGAGACTCTGCATGGAAGATCACTCGTGGTAGACTTGTGATTGCGAGAGGTGCCTAGGCTGGCAGCCTCTATCCCTTGATTGTATCCACTTCTTTTCTTGATCATGTTTTTTATGTGGGTTCTATCCCACATGTATCTCTTTGGGCATGCCCGTTTGGGTCATATGTCTTTGAAGGGAATGAAAATGCTTTCTGGTTTGCAGTACTTACCGCCCCTTGATTGTGCATGTTTTGATTCATGTGAGCATTGTCTTTATGGTAGGCAGACTAGGTCTACGCATAAGAATTTTGGTAGGCCACGCATGAGTGAGCCCTTGGCATTGGTACATTTGGATGTCTGTGGGCCCATGCCTTGTTAGTCTATGGGTGGTGCAAAGTATTTTATTAATTTCATAGATGATTTTTCATGGAAAGTTTGGGCTTATCCCATTAAGCTGAAATCCGATGTCTTGGCTGTGTTTTAGAGATGGCTTGCATTGGTTGAGAACCAGTTTGTGTATAGGCTAAAATGTGCAATGACAGATAATGGAGGTGAGTATGTCTCACGTGCTTTTGAGCAGTTATGTGATGAGAGGGGTATTAAGCGTCAGTTGACCGCCCCCTACACCCTCCCCTAGAATGGTTTGGCTGAGTGAATGAATAGAACCATCCAGGAGCGTGTACGCAGTATGCTTAAGCATGCAGGCCTACCACAGAGCTTTTGGGCTGAGGCAATTAGTATAGCTGTGCATATCATAAACAGATCACCTTCTAGTGGTTTGGATTTCCAGGTTGCAGAGGAGGTATGGATCGGAAAACCTCCCTCTTATGTGCATCTCCGTGTCTTTGGATGTGAGGCACTTTGCCATGTGCCTAGGGACAAGAGAAGTAAGTTGGATCCTAGGAGTGTCAAATGCATTTTCCTTGGTTATGGGGATGCAGGCGAGATGGGTTACCGTCTTTGGGATCCGCAGGTGCAGAAAGTCATCTGTAGTCATGATGTAGTCTTTCATGAAGACAAATGCATAGGCAGCCTGAGAGAGTTGTTGAGATCCATAGGGTCATATTTCAGGAGGATCCGAGAGCTCCCGCATAGCCAGTTGGACAACCTACAGTTGTAGCAGATGCTCATGGTCAGGGTGTTGGATAGGTAGCTGGGCAGGCAGCAGATCCTGCCGTGAGATGGTCTACTAGAGACAGATGTCCACCTGATAGATTTCAGCCCTCAATTCATTTTGTTTTGGTTACAGATGCAGGAGAGCCTTTCACTTATGATGAGGCTATGCGCTAGGGTGACAGTCACTCCTGGGAGAGGGCTATGCAGTCTGAGATAGATTCCTTGCATAAGAATGAGACTTGGGATTTGGTTTCCTTGCCTAAGGGCAAGAAGGCTTTGCCATGCAAGTGGGTGTACAAGTTGAAAAGTGCCCCTGGACACCCCAAGCCGGCATACAAGGCTAAATTGGTATCAAAGGGTTTTAAGCAGGAGCATGGTGTGGATTTTGATGAGGTCTTTTCTCCTGTCGTTAAGATGACCACCCTACGCTTAGTCTTGGCTTTGGTTGCTCAGCTTGACTTGGATTTATACCAGATGGATGTCAAGACGGCTTTCTTACATGGGGACTTGCATGATGAGATTTATATGGAGCAGCCTAAGGGCTTTGCAGAACGTGGCAGGGAGCCCCTAGTGTGCAAATTGAAAAAAAGTCTTTATGGCTTGAAACAAGCACCTAGGGAGTGGTATCATATGTTTGATACCTTTATGTAGTCACAGGGCTACAACAAGAGTGCTATTGATCCATGTCTTTACAAGAAGAAAGTCTGTGATGGTTCTTTATTGATTTTGGTACTCTATGTGGATGATATGCTTATAGCAGGGAAAGCTCATGATGAGCTAGATGCTCTTAAGGCCCAACTCAAGAAGAGCTTTGAGATGAAAGATCTGGGACAGGCCTCTCACATACTTGGTATGCACATTAGATGCGACAGGCATCAGGGACTCCTCTACTTGTCACGGAGAGAGTACATTCATAAAGTACTTGAGCGCTTTTGCATGCAGGATGTAAAGCCTATTGACTGTCCATTGCCTTCTTATGTGAAGGTATCACAGGCTGACTGTCCACAGACAGATGAGCAGAGGGCCAAGATGGCCAAGATTCCCTATGCATCCACAGTGGGCAGTCTTATGTATGCTATGATAGCCACTCGTCCAAATATTGCCTTTGCAGTTGGTGTTGTGGCACGCTATATAGCTACACCTGGCAAGAAGCATTGGGATGCCGTGAAGGGTATCATGAGGTACCTGAAGGGCACTGTAGATATGTGCCTATTCTATGGCAGCCATGATACAGGAGTCCTGGGGTACACTGACTCTGATTATGCAGGACATGCAGATAGTAGGAAATCCATTTCCAGCTATGTATTCACCTATTTTGGAGGTGCTATTTCTTGGATGTCCAGGGTGCAGAAAAGCAAGGCCCTTTCTACTACAGAGGCTGAGTATGTTGCACCCACTGAGGCTTGCAAGGAGGCTATTTGGTTGGGTCGTTTGGTTGCTGACCTTGGTATTGATGTTATCCCTACACTGCATTCGGATTCTATGAGTGCTATTCAATTAGCCAAGAATCCGGTCTTCCATGCGAAGACGAAACACATTAAGGTGAGATATCACTTCATACGTTGGGTCGTTGAGGACAAGTCTGTTGACCTTGTCAAGATCTTGACTAACCAGAATCCTCTAGATCTGCTCACGAAAAGCCTCTCTACAGAGCGCTTTGCCTTCCTCATGAGGTTGATGGGTGTGGGATGAGATGATGTCTTTCCTCGTCCTATTGTACATGTGTACATGTTGTACTATCTTTTTTTCTTTTCACTCTTCACTAGGGAAGATTTGCCTTTAAGTGGGGGGTTGTTGGGGGTAAAGGCGCCTCCACCTAGCCGCCCGTGTATTACTATACTGACAGTCACCGCCACTGCACATTGCAAGTGGTAGGTGCCCATCACCATCACTTTATTCTTTATTCGTTTAGTGACAGTTTGAATAAAAGAAGGCCCGGTCACACATTGTGACTGTTGGAGTTCCCATTTCTTGTGTCTCTTTTTCTTGCTCTTGCTCTCCCACCATAGCTCTCGAGTGCAAGCTTCGATCCTTCTCACCTTTCAAACATGTCAGCAACTAGATTCTCCTTTTCTACAATATGCTTTAATTTGAGGTTGAGAGATTTAATATATGCAATCCATCTTAGCATAGCAATGTCAATGTAGAGCAGTTGGCAATCATGCCGAAGAGTGGAAGACAATCAGTTTCTACCACTACGGGAGCACCTTCAAAGTATTCACGATCACACTTTAATGTTGTTACAACTCCCCATAATTCCCTTTTTACGTGTGCATACCTTCTTTGATGTTCATTGAGAATCTTTGCTCCAAAACAAATTGCATATTTGTTACCTTCAAGATCTTATTGGCCAATAGCCCATCCTATCCCAATGGGACTTGTATCAACAGTAAGGATGATGGGTTGTCCATTTGAATAATCAGTCCTTTTGAGAGTGGGGATTGAAATTAATAGCTTCTTTAATTTGTGTATAGTGAGAGTATGCTCTTTACCCCAAAAGAATCTTTGGCCTTTTCTTACTAATTGATAAGGATTTTTGGCTACATGAGCAAAATGTGATATCCATAGGAGATAGAATACACATGTGTCAAGAAATCTTCTCACCTCTGAAATATTTGTGCATTTTTCTTGCATTCTGTTGATGGCATCTATCTTGATTGATGAAGGTTTACGTCTGTAGGAGCCACATAGATGTCCAAGAACTAGGACTTCTTCAACTCCAAAAATCGATTTAGCTCCAGAAAGGGTAAGTGAACCTCTTCTAGCCTTGTCAAAAACCTCTCATAATCATGAATATGTTTAACTACAAATGTCATGCAGCCATGTTTGTCAAGCTCCTGATTCCTTTCATAGACTTTACATCCCTTGATAGGTAAATCATCAAGAAAAGGAAGAGTAAGCTATTGAATAAATTCCCTTAATACTTTGTGCATGGCGTTCATCATATGGGCCACATAATTTGTTGCACCTTGTGGTAGAGTACACATGCGGATCAATCCAAGAGGTGTTTCATTGTGGTAATGTCTAGGCTCTCTAATGAAAGATGAAATTGGTCATATCTTGAATATAGGTCGCCCATGGAATAAATTTCTCTACCTTCTAAAGCTTCAGCAAACTCATCTACAATTGGACCCGAACCAACATTTCGGATTGTGACTCGATTAGCAAGCTATAGATCTTCAATGAATCGTAAAGATCCATTTTTCTTGGGCATAGTAAACCATTGATTTGAGTAAGGTGCTAAAGAAGGTTCTAAAATATTCATTCTGATCTTTTCATTTAGAAGTTCTAGTAATTTGGGCAAATGCGCCCTTGGAACAGGAATAGGCTTGATGTTCCAATGCACATGTGGAACCGTAAAAATGACCATAGCAGTCGCAATATTTGGTTCCACATAGCCTATTTTACTTGGTTGAAACGCAAAAGCTTTACCATGTTTCATTAGCATTTGCATAAAAGAGGGTTTTTCATCTGATAAAAGAAAAGAATTATCACCTTTTTTTATCTCTTTTCCACTTTCCAATGTAAACTTGTGACCAATGTTGGTAGGAGCACGAAGACTTGACTAATTTGCTACCTTATCAGTCAGCACTTCACTTTTAAGGAGACAGTGGGACTACCACAGGCTTGAATTTCTTATCCACCATCTTGTCTTTTGTCTCCATGATGAGAAAACCAACATCTTCCTGTTCAACAAATTCTTGAATTGTTTCATAAAAATCCAATGTACATACCTCTATGGACTGATTATTCTTCGCTTGGAGGCCATTGTCCACAAGTAGATTCAAGAGATTAAGAAGGGAGAATAGATTCGAGATAGGAGAGCGTAAGAGAAGATGGTTAAGTCGAGGATCGAGATAGAGGGAATCGAGCTAACTCTTTTCCTTGCAACCTCTTGGGGCAACTTCTCTCTCTCTCTCTCTCTCTCTCTCTCTCTCTCTCTCTCTCTCTCTCTCTCTCTCTCTCTCTCTCTCTCTCTCTCTCTCTCTCTCTCTCTCTCTCTCTCTCTCTCTCTCTCTCTCTCTCTCTCAAGCTCTCTTTCACAATCTCTTGGAGTGGTATCATTCTCTCTACCTATCTCTCGCAACGTCTCGAGGTCTCCTTATGCTCTCTTGTGCCTCCCCATGCCTTATATTTATAGTGAATTAGAGAAGAGGGCTTGTGGTTGAGAAGTGGAGCTCTTTGTGGAGGGGGATCTTGGAAAGATCAGTGATCTGATGCTCAGATCATAAATCTAATGGTTCCATTGGCTTCGAAACGGAGGTAAAACTCCAAGACACTTGCTTAGAAAGCTCTTAGTTCACTCCTTCTTTTCTCTGTTTGTTGTTTCCTATCTATAGACTACGATCGCAACGCACACGATTTCGCAAATCCCTTTTTTTTTTCTTTTGATAAAATCTCCAAAACTAACTAAAACATCACTTGTCTTTTCTTTTAAATGACATCCAGTTCTAGAAATCTCCATATCTTTTTTTAGGATAATATCTAAAATATACTAGTTTCGCCCAAAATCTAATATTTTTGGACTATCCAAACTATACACATTAATACTAGTGATTAATATAGCTTATAAGTCTTGTTCACGTTGCAACTTCTATAAAGGGTAGCTACAGTCCTTGTCACTCTGAGAAAAATATCGGATTTACGACTCTCGAATTTTTTAACATATATTTTTAACTAAATAAAAATCCTTAATGATTAACGTTAGTTAGTTTTTTTTTCTTTTTTAGTTAGCCTTTAGTTAGTAATCTTACTAACTTATTAATTGACTAACTAACTTTCAAACTAACCAACTATCTTTTATTATGTGAAAGTATTATAGCATTTTTAAGAATATTTTAGCCATATGCGCGACTGAATAGAAATATATAGGATGGGCTGGAAAAAGAGCTGAAGACATATGGTTTTATGGCTACAAATGAAGGTATTTCATGGCTGTTTTTAGAGCTGGTTGATGTTGATACAGTAGCTGAAATTTTTGCAGCAATTAATGTTGAAATCAGGGCAGAAAAAGAGGTTATTTATGTTGACACTTTAGAGATGTATAAAGTTATTCAAGAGTTTGTTGAGCATGAATGTTATGGGTTGCAAAACAAGGCTAAAGCAAGGATGGATACAAAGTACAAAACAATTGCAAAGAAGGTTAAGCCTGTGGCTTTGCCTTTACCACCTGAAAGTGATGGGTTGACTGAAAAAGTGTCTTAACAACCTAGTTCACAGGATCCACATGGAGTAGGACATAAATTTACAACTGAAACTTTATAAAAGCTGAAAATTGGTGATACAAGCTTTCTTTTGCCTTTACAAAGAGCTTATTGCTTGTAGATGTTGGCAAGGAATGGGAAAGCCTTTGTGTTTTAGCCATATGAAATTGGATGTGTTGATCCAACAATAGTTGCACCTATGGTGATCTTTATAGTACCTCATGTGCAATGGAATTTAAAGCCTATTCCAGTGCCTCGGGCATATTTGCCTAAGCTGCTAGAGCTTTTGAACGAGAAGATCAAAATGCGAATTTTGGAGACTTCTTCAGCTCCATATTTGAATGGGTGGTTTACTGTTCCAAAGAAGAATGATTCTTTGAGGTTTATACAGGATTTACAACCAATTAATCAAGTCACTATAAGGAATGTTGGATCGGGCTTGATAGTGGATGAATTTGGAGAAGCATTTGCAAGCAAGGAAACTTACTCTGTGGGAGATTTATATTCAGGATATGATCAGTTCCAACTTGCATTAGAAAGTCGGGATATCACTACCATGAAGACATTGCTTAGATTGCTTAGGATGTATATGCTTCCATAGGGAGCAACCAATTCAATGGCGCATATGATGAATGATATGCATAAGGTTTTAAGGGAGTATATCCCTCAGTTGACTTTACCCTTTCTTGATGATGTGGCAATCAAAGGATGTGATATCTATGAAAAGAATGAAGAGCTAAATGAGCAGGGATGTAAATGGTTTGTGGTTGATCATATTGTTGATTGTGAGAGGATTTTGAGCCGTCTTGAAGGAGTGCATTTGACTCTTTAGGAGAAAAGTTGGTTTTTAGAGTGGAGGAAATGTTAGTTGTTGGGCACATGTGTGGACCATACGGGAGAAAGCTCTCACAAGTAAAGATTGATGCCATAAGCAAGATGCAGGAGACATGTTTGAATGTATTTGAGGTGAGAAGATTTTTGGGTGCATGTATCATTCACTTGATATGGATTCCACATTTTGCTCATGTGGTTGAAAGTTTATATTAGCTCTTGAGAAAAGGGCAATATGAATTGAAGGAGTTGGATACTGAGCATGAATATGAGAATATGGAAAAAGAAGAGGTAGAAGATGAAGACATTGATATGGCAGAGGATACTTCAATCTAACACTACAGATCCTTAAGACTTTGGCACACACCGGAGGATGTGTAAGTTAAGAGGGGGTGGATGTCATGCTGCTATGTGGACAGTGTGAAAAACTCTAGAGTGCATCATCATTCGGCTTTCTTATTAATGTAGAGAGCCAATGCCATATTAGTCATTAGTATTGTGTCCGTAGTGTGGACGGTTCAAAAATACTAGACTTTTGGACAAGTTTAGCCTATTGTAGATATTATTTCTTGTAAATATCCAAAAGCTGTAGACAACTTTTAGAACATGATGACATGTAAAAAAAAGCAAGTGGCTTTTAGACATTTTTGGGGGATTTTATGCAAAAAGAAGGATTGGAAAAATCGTGCAACGTGCGATCGTAGTTTACAAGCAACAAACAACACTCAAAACTGGGAGAAGAAGAAGGAGTGATCTGGGAGTATTCTGGCTAGGTGTGCTAGTATTTTGCCCCCTTTTGGAACCAACGGAGGCATTAGATTGGTGGTCTGAGCAGCAAAGAAGAAGATATTGTTTTATGCTCATTTTTTTTGTTTACAAGAGATTTATCTTCTCAGGATGCATATTTAAATTGACAGGCTTTGCCTCTATAAGTACTCTTCTACTTTTTCTATTTCTTTAAACCCCTTATATTTCATCTACTCCTCTCCTTGAATCCCCCTTCACCCTATTTTCTCTTACCCCTGTGGTAGACTTTCAACCCCAAATACTCCGAAAAGGTGCTGCAAGGACTCTCATCTCCTAATCACTCAGTGATGCCACTTGCAATAGAGAGTGCAATCCTAACTCAATAAGGAAGAGAGATTTTGTGCCATACACCAGCTAGAAAGGTGTCTATCTTGTAGTGCCCTTATGGGGAAGTTTTTATGCCTAGAGGCCTTTTGTAAGCCAATTGTCCCAATCATGGTGATGAACATCAATTTTCCTTGTGAGGATTGAATAGAGGATGTAATTGTTGACTTTGACTTGGCTATTGCCTCTGGCGTAGTAGGGAGTTAACTTGCAATACTCAATCTTGTATATCTCTATCATCTCTTCCATAATCCTTTTCAAAAAGTGATGTGCCATGATCATTTACTAGCTTCAAAGGATTGACAAAGTCGGTGATAATGTTCTCGTACAAGAAAAAAACCACATACTTACCATTTGGCTTGACACCACTTCCTCAAATAGCTCGCATAGACTAGGATGTATTTGTTCTCCTTTCTTTTGGTTGGAGAGTCGATTGGTCCCATAAATAATGCTTCATCTAGTCAAGATGCTGCACGATGGGCGCTTTGATCAAGACTTGCTTCAAGATATTGAAAGCTTCTTCACAATCATCCATCCAAAAAAAAATTGTATCTCTCCTTAGAAGCATTTGCATATGGTTATCTTTGTTTCCAAATGCTCAATAAATGAAACTCATGTAGTGCGTATGTCCAACTTAACTATCTAAGATTAATTGATGCAATTAGGGTAACAATCTTCACTGAATCTACTGCTATCCCCTATATAGAAATAATGTGGCCCAATAGAACACTTGAGGAGACTCCAAAGATATATTTGACAGGGTTGAGGGAGATTCCATACTCTCGATAGTGATCAAAGCACTATTGCAGTTGTCCCCAATGCTTGCAAAGTAGGCTAAAGACACAGAAGTCATCTAGGTAGACCTCAATAAAATCATGTAGATGGTTTGGATTATGGCCATCATGACTCACTGGAAGGTAACTAGGGCATTGTAGAGCCTAAATGGCATCACTTTGTAGGTGTAGGGGCCCCATTCTATTATGAAGGTTGTCTTTGACTAGTCTTCTTTTGCAATCTGAACTTGATTGTATCCATTGAATCCATCTAGAAGAGCATAAAGCTCATTTCCTACCATTGTATCTAATAATTGATCTGTAAAGGGAATAGGTGAATGATCTTTCTTTGTTTTGGAATTTAGCTTACAGAAATCCACACTGATTTGCAACTTTCCATTCTTCTTTGGTACTACCACAATGGGTGAAACCCATTCACAATTTGGCACTCGATAGATAAGCTCAGCTTCTAAGAGATTTAGCAACTCTGTCTTCACCAAGGATAAGTAATTCGCATTCATTCTACATTGTTGTTGCCTTACTCACTGGGCATCTGGCCCCAGGTCAATGTGATGTTGACACATAGTGGGATCAATCCACCATGCAAACACATCCAAGTTCTTCTTCAGTAGATCACAAAGAGCCAATAGCTCCTCATCACATAGATTACTATCCACCTTCAAATAATGTTCAATATTTGCTGCATCAACAAAAGCTAACTATTTTTCACCTTCCACTTCTCAAATAAATGCCCCACAGATTGCTTCTAGGTACACTTCTAACTCCTTCAATAGAGTAACTTCCTCTTTGAATGATCCATTGGAACTAGTTGCTTCTATCTTTGGCTACAACTCTTTTGATTATTTTGGTTGAAATGGTATGAGGGTTGTCTTTGATTTGGTTTGTGGAATAATCACTTCTTGAATTGAGGACTCAACTTCTAAGATGCATCTAGGAAGGTCACATAATAAGGACTCGTCTGATTGGTCTTCTATTGTTGCACCAATGCTAGTTGGCATGGTCCATCATCATCATTGTTCCTTGGAAATGGTGGATTAGGGTGACAATAACGACTTTTTCTTGATCCCATTTCTATACATATTTTGTATGCTTCTTAGATTGTTAATCAACTCAAAGGGTGCGATCATCATTCCTTCCATCAATATGGAATCTTCAACTTTGATGCCTCTAGAACTTGATCTTCACTTGTATCCTAATCTAATTGGAAAAATTCCTCCTCATCATTAGCATAATCTTGATCTTCACTTTCATAATCTGCCTCTTCTGGCTCTATCTCTACTTCTATAGAGGTTTTTGCAAGAGAAGAACATTGGGCTTTTTGTTATCTCTTTTGATTCTATCTCGGCTTAGTTGTGGCTATATAATAGGGAGATCAATACATCCAAACATCTATCTTAATATTGGAATTGATTTCAAAAGTTTTCCTTGATTCAAGAGGGAAGAGATACTCATCCATCAATGATGACTTTACTTATTTTGAGAAATGGCTTATAGTGCCTGCTATAAGTATTAGGGACTATGGCTTAGGTTTCTTTGGGAAGATTTTCTTGATAGTATCTTCTTTTGCCAATGTACCATTATGGCTTTGTTTGGAAGAGTTGGATGAGACTTCCATGGATGTAGAAAGCTTTAAATTAAAAATGAAGTGACTTGGAGGATGTTAGTCCATGTAGAGGGAAAATATTATGCCTAGTTTTTGTTTTAGTTCTTGATCCATCATCTCGCCCACATTGAAGAGTGAAGCATCCTTGCAAACAATGTTGAAGAAGAGCCACCATCAACACAAAAAAGGCCTTTGAAATAAATAATGGGGAAGAGCTTGATGATGAAGGAAAACTTGATGATAAAGCTAAGCCATGACCACTCATGACCAAACTAGGAAAGGGGCCCTTGCTTCATCTCTTCGACACTAAAAACTTTGCATAGGCTTCAAAAGGTAGGGCTCTAACTCCAATATTGTATCAAGGGTAACTCACACCACCATGGGGTGACATGCTACCATCAAGAATTGGCATGTGAATGGGGTGCTAACTTTATTTATATTTTCTAAAAGGGATAAAAGAAATTAGATATATTGTGGAAACAATTTTAATCATACGGAGGTCACCATGAGGAGGTGTGGGATGAGCCAAGTGGCCATTAACGAAGAGTAGGAGAATGAGACGTGGGGAAAGGATCGAAAAAAGAGGAGAAGAGGAAGAAACATGTGACAAGAAGGTAGACGATGATGAGAGAGGAGGAAAAAGATGCCAAGAGATGGCAACAGAAGGGAAGGAGGTCAATGTCATCTTGGAATTGCAATTATGGTCACAATAAGCCATTCCCCTTAGTTGTTCTCGATTGGCCCTTTTGTGCTATGTAATGTGGACCATATCTTGCATTGCTTCCTTCATTGACAAGAAAATTTTGATTTGACAAAGATCCAAGTTTCCCGACTATGCACCACATGAAGAGGCCAAAAATAACCACTAGGGAGAAACCTTGAGGAGAAACCTGGACCACAATCTATGCTCTATCTCTTCACCAACAATAAATGAAACTTGCATTTTCATCGCTCAAATCATCATATTCCATGGAATTTTTAGCGAGAGAGAGAGAGAGAGAGAGAGAGAGAGAGAGAGAGAGAGAGAGAGAGAGAGAGAGAGAGAGAGAGAGAGAGAGAGAGAGAGAGAGAGAGAGAGAGAGAGAGAGAGAGAGAGAGATTTGTGCCACCAATACATGTGTGAGTTGTGTCCAATATGATGAAGGAGAGTGAGGAAGGAACACGCCCCCTCCACCACACGGCACACAAACACTAACCATACATTTTCATTTCTCATTAAAATGTGATACATAGCTAAGGTATAAACCTATCAAATCTCTAATAGAACCTTGAGACATGGCTTTATAGTTATGAGCCAACTACATATTTATGCTAGTTTTAAATTAAAAATGAAGTGGCTTGGAGAATGTTAGTCTATGTAGAGGGAAAATATTATGCCTAGTTTTTGTCTTAGTTCTCGATCCATCAAAAGGCCCTACAAGTTTGTTTCAATGGAAGAAAAGGAACCAAAGCTAATTGTTAAAACATTTCAGAAATGCAAAGATTTCACATGCATCTTGGACAACATTTGAATATATATTTTCAATAAATACAAAGGTACGAAAGATTTAGCTCGCATAAGAGTTTTGAATGTGAGGAGCATTGCAGATGCCTTAGCAGCTATTGATGTAATACCAAATAATGATGATCTAGTTTCATGACCCTCATAATGAAAAGACCTAAAAATCTTTTGTTACTTCTATGTGGGTACAAAAGCCATTTTTAAATTTTGATGAGTTGATCTCTCTCATTATCACTGAAGAGGTCAACATACAGGGTGAATCATATAAAAGAAGTGGTGAATACATCCAAGCATTTTACTTGAATTTAGAAAGGGGACATGGTAGACTCTTTTCAAGGGACCCTTATATAGATTGTACTAGTGATAATCAACAAGTCAAGTTAAATCAATAGTTCGATGACATATAGATTTCAGGACGCTATGGTATTCTACATATAGGGAGAACTCTAGAGGAAGAGGTGGATGACAGAACATAGATTCTAGTAATTGAGTCATATTCTAGTTCATTGTTATGATAAAAAGGATGACATTTTCAATGGTACACTGCAGCAAGGAAATTAAGCATCATTATTAGGATAGAATGATGACATAAATTAAGTGTCTACTTGTTATGTAGTATATGATGAATGATGTTACAAGAAAGGGGACATGTGATTCACGTGCATCTAATCACATGGACCAACCATATTAAATGGTTTAAGAGATGTAGGATTTACAAAGTTCAAGTTATATGGAGGTAGGTCATGGTTTATGCCATTTGATTTCACACATTGGAAAAGTTCCCTAATCCTTACATGATGCTCAAACAAAGTGTTAATCAAATGTATTAAATGTGATATCCATAAAAAAGAACTTGGTATTAGTTGGTCACATAATAGAGCAGGCTACAAGTAAGATTTAATGCAAAGGATTGTTTTGTTGAAGGCTTTAATAATAAGTGTAGGGTACTTACAAAAGGAAGTAGAGTTGGCCATATGTTTACTTTGGATGCTAGAATTCCTACTTTAAATGCTACTATGTATACTAAAGGCAAAGGTGTAGTTGTTGCAGACATTGAAATGTCACAAATGTATTGGACATGAAAATTTACAAAGTATAAAATTAATATATTCCAAAAGGTTAGTTACATGTTTACCTACATTCAAAGTTGTAGAATTAAATAAAGTATAATAAGCATGTTAGGTTTTGTATGACACTAATGTAAGCAAGAATATACTTGTGATGTGGTGTATACATATATTTGGGGACCTACACAGAATGTATCTCTTGGTGAAATAAGTATTTTGTTACACTTATTGATAATTTCTCTAAAAATTTTTGGGTATATTTCATGAAGAAAAAGAGTAAAGTGTTTTACTTCAAATCTTTCAAGGTTATTATTAAAACATAAACATGATTGAAAGTTGTTCTTGAGGTTAAAGGAGCTGAAGAATACCTCTATAATAAGTTTAGTAGTTTCTTGAGGTCTCATGGGATAAAGCAACAATTTACATGTAAGTATATGCCACGATGAAATGGAGTTGCCAAAATAAAAACATATACATTGCAAAAATTACACAAGCACTAATGGTGGCTAAAAAGAATATACCCAAGTATTTTTTGTTTGAGATTTTTCATACTACTATCTATTTTATGAACAAAACTCCCATAGTAGTAGCACATGGTGTGACCTATGAAGAATATTTTGCATGCAATATGCCACGAATCACATGGTGGGGGAACTTGCTTAAGCTACTATGCTGAACATATACAATACACATAAGAGGAAGCTTAGTCAAGACCACAAAAAGAGAGATAGAGGACAAAATGTTTTCTTGCTAGTTTTTCTTCTTTCTTCCTCTCACAATACAATTTACATAAAGTATAAATAAGATACCATAGAAAGGAAAGTGGCCTACTAAGTCAAATGGTGCATAACTAACTATACTAATTGACTGGTGCTATAACTATGCCAGATGTAGGTGGGTGTAACAAACCAAATATAATAATTGATAATTCATTGGCATGTGAGGGTCGTAATGATCATCAATGTGCTAGGTGTAGTCATGTGAATCCATCAAATCAAGTGGTCCATCATCAATATCCGCATGTATTGAGTTTGCCATCTCAATACTCCCCCTCAAGCTCAACTACAACTTTGCAATTCCAAGTACGCTTCGAAATTTTGGAAATTTCTTTACATCCAATGCCTTTGTGAAAATGTGAGTTATCAGATCCTGTGTGCTAACATATACCAAGCTAATCTCTCCTACAAGTGCCTTCTTTCTCACAAATACTAATGCATCTCAATGTATTTTATCCTAGCATGGAACAATAAGACTATCACCTTACATATCCAAATCGCCCAATAGCTTTTGCAACCATACCATCTCACATTCTACCATAATGGCACCTCTATACTTAACCTCTGTACACTCAATAAAGCAATCATTACTTACTTTTTGTTGCTTCAACTAACTACTACACTACAAACTAAAAACATGAATTTTCTTGTAGATCTTCTATCGAACTTGCTACTAGCCCAATCTGCATTCTACATACCCAAACACGTGTACATCCTTACCTACGTCATAAAAATTTCCATAATGTAAGGTGGACTTCACATACCTCAATATGCGTCTAATTGCATTCAAATGAGGCTTCCTAGTATCGACATAAATTGACTCACAAATCCAATAGCATAGTTCAAGTGCCTTACAATAGTTATATAGATCAATCTCTCTACTATCTTCCTAAACATGGTAGGGTCTTTTATATCATCCCCAACATCAACACTCAACTTTATATTTTGCTCCCATAACACTAAAAGAGGCTTGTATGTCATCATATCATACTTGGATAACATATCCAAGCCATACTGCCTTTGGGATAGCCATATACCATCAGCACATCTCATTACCTCAATGCCAAGGAAGTACCTCATCTCACCCAAATCCTTCGTCTCAAAATTTTGCTTCAAAAGTCCCTTGATGTTAGCAATCCCACTGTCACCTTTAATAATCAATTCATCCACATAGATGTTAGCAATCCCACTATCACCTTGATGAACAAACCTGCATCATCCCTCGAGCAAGTTGCTATATGCATATCCACTACATCACATGCATTCAAGGCCTATTTATAAATATCCTTATTTGTGAATTTTTTCTTAATAAAACATAACCCTTTTCTATTCAATTTGTAAATAACCCCTTTATATTTCACCCTTCTATCTATAAAAATTTGTATTTAAAAAATACATTATTTTGAACCCATGTGATGCACACATATATTCATGAGTAACTTAGTTGAGCATCATCCTTTCTCACATAAAGTGAGTAATCTGCATTTGAAACATAAAAGCTAATGTTAACAAGATACTCTCCAGTCTTGTCAAACCATGCTTTAGGTGCTTGTTTCAGCCCATAGAGTGCCTTTTTTAACATGCACATATATGTGGGATGTTGTTCATCCTCATAACCTACTAGCTATTCCATATACATCTCTTCTTTCGAATCACCATGCAAGAAGAAATTCTACACATATTTTGTAAACTCCAACCTTTGGTTATAATCAAGGCAATCACACATCTAACAATTTCCACCCAACAACCAAACTAAATGCCTCTTTATAATATATGCCATATGTTTATGTATAGCATTTTGCAACTAGCATGGCCTTATATCTACTGATAGAACCATCTGTATTATACCTTATTTTATAGATCCACTTACAAGAAATAACTTTCTTGCCCTTGGGCAATGGTATTAGATCCCAAGTCATGTTGGCCCCTAATGTAGTCATCTCCTCATCTATTATTGTATCCCAATGAGCATGACCAACAACCTCCTCAAAACAAGTGGGCTCAACATCCTCAACTACCTTTATTATATAAGCATAATGGTGAGCTACATAATCCTCAAAACCAAATTTTTAATAGGATATCTCACTGTGCTAGTCTTGCATATCATTGGATCACTCTGGAGCCTTTACATTACCATGTGCTCTCTGTACACCTGGTTTCTTGAGTGACTAACTCATCATTCAAACTATGTGAGCCATCGGAATCACCATCAAGAACTGCATAACTAGTAGATACATTATTACCATTTGATATATTTTCCTTTCCTTTGTCATTATGTGCAATACTAGTAAATTCACTTGAAGATGTGGGACTACTCTTTAGTCTCCCAAACAAAGTATTGGTTATAGATCTACTACTAGATGATGTCTCTAGTCCACTAAGAGCTCGTGATTCCTAATTTTTGTTTGCACATGATTATCATGATCATCAATATCATCCAATGCATCTCTAGTAGATACATACCAATTGCTCATCTCATCAAAGATAACATCCTTGCTTACCCGTTTCACTATTCTCATCCATTATGACAAATTGAGTACTAAATAGCAAGCAGATCTTTTGTAACCTTCCATAGAATGTGCATAGCAATGCATGATTGCTCAATGATACATATAATCTACAACCTATTTACAAATAAATCTTGTCTTTTCTTCTTGATAAATACCTCATAACTTACAAATTTGAAATCTATAACTTGTGTACAACCAGAGAATGATCAACATAGTCAAAATTATAGTATATCCTAAAGCTACTTTTTGCAATTCTATAGAGCTAAAAAGTGACCTAAAATGGCCTCAAATGACAAAAAACATTGTGGATGTCACTTTTCCATAGGATATACACCATTCTGCTTGCACACCAAATCTCACAACAATCTAAGATTTATGCTCTGTCCTACTTCTAGTGCCTCCATAGGAACTATCCAAGGAAGAGAGAGAGAGAGAATGGGAGAGCTTCTTACCGATTGCTTGCTTGCTTGAATCCTTTCTCCTTTTCCTTCATTTCATTCTTCAAAACTAGTCCCTCTCAATGGCACCTTTTGATACCATGTCAAGAATCATGTGGGGGACTTGCTTAAGCTACTATACTAAACATACACAATAAAACACATGAGAGGAAGCTCATACAAGACCATAAGAAGAGAGACTCGAAGCCAAAATGTTTTCTTGATGGTTTTTCTTCTATCTTTCTCTCACAATACAATGTATATAAAGTATAGATAAGAACAATATAAAGAAAAATGACCTATCGAGTCAAATATTGCATAACTAGTTACACTAATTACATATGTTCATTGCTTGATTATTTAAGGAAGAAATTGGACCCAGAGGCTTAAAAATATATCTTCATGGGATACTCTATTGAGCAAAAAGTGTAATGCTATTATAACCCTATCACAATAGTGAGTTTCAAGTGAGCAAGGTGATAAGAAACTAAATGAGACCGCCACTAAGCCTAGGGCAATGCAAGATTAGTGCAATGCTATGGAGGATCAAAATACACAAGGAAATCCATAATGGAGAGACAACGATGTAGGCAACACTCAACAATATATTCCAATGCTTAATGATCATACAATGGCAGGTCTCTTATATAGAGAACCTCAAGATAATAGCCTGCTATGTGGCATCCTCTGATCCACATTCAACTTGTGGTGACCCTTGTCCCACATCTATCCATGAAGTCCACATCCTCCTATGTGGCTACCATAAATCACACAATAATACCCCTCTAGGGTACCAATAACAATATTCCAATAATTGGACATTGCACATTTCAACACCCCTCCTCAATGTACAATCAGTGTGACCATCTCACCTCTCACCCCCAATGATTTGGCATTGCCAAACTCACTTTCTCAACACTCCCCCTCAATGACAAATTGGAGTGTTCAACAAATGTGTGTGCATGTGTCTAGCAACCTAGACACCTCAAGTCCATTTCGAGCACCATGCTGCTCGGGCGGAACCACCCAAGTGCTTTTTAGACACCCCATGTGTCAGGGAGAAGGAACCAACCCAAGTAGTGCATCATCAACGTACACTACTCCTGCACACCACAATCAAATATCCTTTTTGAGCACCCGTGGGCTCGGGCAGAGGACCCTCATAAACACGGGTGAGAGAATTACATCCATTTTATGTCCATGCAAGGGCAAGGCACCCGCAAATAAAGGTGTCATAAAAATACATCCATAGGTATAGATTGTGAATGAGCACATCATTGTTCACAATCTTTCAATACATGTGTCACTAGATTTGACACAAAAATATCTATGCCATATATGCCATTGACTAAATATGTGGCTCTTGCCACAACCAAGATTGACATATATTTTGATTCCCAAAGATATTCCATATGGAGATTCATCTTAGGGAGTGGTATGGAAAGGATAAGAGGCTAAGGGGCTAAGGCTTGTTTCAAACCACACAAGATAAGATCATTTACACCATACAAATACTTTAGGGTTTTCAACCCCAAATCAAACATTTTGAGGCAGCCATCTCTTTCTCTCGGCCGTCATCCTCACGAGCCTCTTCAACTTCTTCCTTCCGCTATTATGCTCCTCTCCAACGACTTTCTTCTGTGATTTTCTTATGCTTTCTCATAGCTGACACTTCTCGTCGGATCCATTTGCACCAAAAGTGGCATCTGAGCCCTTTGGCTTTACCTGTATATCTCTCTTCCACTTGCAGCATTATCAGGCAAGGCATGTGACTCTGCTTCCTTCTTTGAAATGGGCTCCTTTCGTCCTTTTGAAGGAGACTTCGTCCTCAAGTTTGGAGCTATTTAAGAACAACAAACGGCAATGTTGCAAAAGCTTATGCAGAAATCGAGATGAAGATGGCACTGGGATGGAGCATTCAGCAGCGGTACAGAACTCTAAAGCGGCAAGGCTTAGGTGGGCTCACTCGTATCTGCATGAGAGCAACTCGATGATCAGTGAGAAACTTTACAGCCAAGGTCATGATCATGGATGTAGTTTCGTAGCCAGCCATGAGCAAAGAAATTATCAAGTCGATGTTATGTTGATTTGCCATGTTCTGTCTTAGAAGTGCCGCCAAGAGATCCTGATCTTCATGAGATGACTTCTTTTCTCCGTTCATCCACTACGTTCTTCAAAATTTTTGCAATTTCTGCGCAGCTTGCTGTTGTCAAAAAACTCTTCCACGAGCTGAAACAGATCACGCTTATTCCAAACATCTTCCTTATAAGCAAGGATAACAATGGCAACCTCGTGATCCATTTTGAGAAGGGCAGTGCCGGCTCCTTCTTCAGTATCCCTTTCACTGCAATCATTTTCAGCAGCTCCCTGTCACGAGTGTCATTGCATCAGCAACCATCTTGTAACTCCTTTGCTGACCTTCTTGAACAGCAACTTAGCAAGGGCAGCGTCAACAACAATCTTTGCAGCATCTCTTCTTTGCAACAACTCTCTCCTTTCTTCACGGCAGCTTCTTTCTTGACTTCTCAATAGCAACATCCTCCTGCTTCTTCCATGAGCAGGGAGTCTTCTTCTCTTGGCAGCAGCAGCTTCCATAGGGAGCAACTTCCTTTGTTGCAGCAACCTGCACAGTTCTTCTTTTATCATAGTAGAAAACTTCAACTCAGGACTACTACTTTCGTGGGCTACTTCAAATACAACAAAGGCATAATCTCACACAAACTCTCCCTAATGATAGAGTGTTGCCATTTTTTTTTCTCTATACAAAAGACATGAAAGAAAACACACTAATCTACCTAAGCTTAGCGGATGACCAGCTCTGATACCATGATAAGAAACTAAATGAGACCGCCACTAAGCCTAGGGCAATGCAAGATTAGTGCAATGCTATGGAGGATCAAAATACACAAGGAAATCCATAATGGAGAGACAACGATGTAGGCAACACTCAACAATATATTCCAATGCTTAATGATCATACAATGGCAGGTCTCTTATATAGAGAACCTCAAGACAATAGCCTGCTATGTGGCATCCTCTGATCCACATTCAACTTGTGGTGACCCTTGTCCCACATCTATCCATGAAGTCCACATCCTCCTATGTGGCTACCATAAATCACACAATAATACCCCTCTAGGGTACCAATAACAATATTCCAATAATTGGACATTGCACATTTCAACACAAGGATGTTACTTTTGATGAGATGAGCAATTAGTACACGTCTAGTCGAGATGCATTGGATGATGTTGATAATCATGACAACCATACATAGACAAAAAAGAAAGAGCCATAGATCATTAGTTCGCCAAAGACATCATTTAGTAGTAGATATATAGTTAAGAACTATCGCTATATCTTCAAATATATCCATTAGTGCTATAGGTTATGACAAAGGGAAGAAGAAAGTGTCAAATGATAATGATATATCTACTAGTCACTTAGTTCTTGATCAAGATTCTAGTGGGTCAGAGAGAGTCTAGACGATGATCTTAGTATTCCTTTAGTCAAGGTACTAGGTGTATAGAGAGCACATGGTAATGTAAAGGCTCCATTGAGTGACCAGTGGTACTCACGTCTACTAGTAGGGTGAATTACTATGTTAGAAGATTTAGGTTTGAGAGTTATGAAATTCACCATTATTCTCATATGAAAAAGGTAGTTGAGAATGTTGATCTCACTTGTTTTGAGAAGTTTGTTAGTTATGTTAATTGGGATGTTGCAATGGATGAAGAAATGGTTACATTAGAGGCCAACAAGACTTGGGATCTAGCATCATTTCTCAAGGGAAAGAAAGCTATTGATTGTAAATGGACCTATAAAATAAACCATAATGTAGATGGTTCTATTAGCATGTATAAGGCTAGGCTAGCTGCAGAAGGCTATGCACAAATATATGCACAAATTATAAAGATATATTTAGTAGGATGGCAGCTATCAAATGTGTGATTGCTTCAGTAGTAGCCAAAGGTTGAAGTCTTTAGTAGATGGGTGTGAAGAATGCCTTCTAGCATAGCGGTTTGTAGGAAGAGGTGTATATGGAATAGCCAATAGCACTCTATGGGGTAAATATAACACCTAGAGGATGGCCTCTGATAAGATCATAGAGTATCTTGTCAACATTGGCTTTTATATTTCTAATGTAGATCACTCACTTTATGGAAGAAAGGGTGATGAAGGCTTGGTCATCATAGTCATCTTTGTGGATGACTCGACTATTATAGGTGATAGTGACAATGGGATTGCGAATGTTACAGGCCTTTTGAATTAGAAGATTGAGATGAATTATTTAGGTGAGAAAATGTATTTTCTTAGTGTTGAGGTGACTAGATGTTTTGATTGTATATGGATCTTCTAAAGGCAATATGGCTTGGATACATTATCCAAGTATGGTATGACACCTCTTTCAATGCAATTGGAGCAAAGTGTAAAGTTGAGTGCTAATGTTAGGGATGGGACACAAGACCCTACTATGTTCAGGAGGATAGTAGGGAGTTTGATTCATGTAACTATCATAAGAACAGACTTGAGCTATATTTTTGGACTTGTGAGTCAGTCTATATAGGTACCCAGGAAGCCTCATTTAGATGTAGTTAGATGTGCATTGAGGCATGCAAAGTCCACCTTACATTATGGACTTTTTCATGAGGCAAGTAATGATGTATAGGTATCTGGTATACAAATGTAGATTGGGCTAGTAGCATGTCTAATAAAATATATACCACCAAATTGATGTTTTCTCTTGGTAGTACAATAGTTAGTTGGTGTAGCAAAAAGAAATCTATGGTTCCTTTATCTAATAAAGAGGTAGTATAGAGGTGGCACTATGGTTCCTTTATCTAGTAAAGAGGTTGAGTATAGAGGTGGCACTATGGTAGCATCTAAGGTAGTATAGCAAAAAGAAATCTATGGTTCCTTTATCTAGTAAAGAGGTTGAGTATAGAGGTGGCACTATGGTAGCATCTGAGGTAGTATGGCTACAAAAGTTATTGGGTGATTTGGATGTACAAGGAGATGGTCATGTTTTCATTCACTATGATAACATGAGTAGAATACAGCTGTCCTAGGAGCCCTATGTTGCATGCTAGGATAATACACATTGAGGTGCATTATCATTTTTGAGAGAGAAGCTACTTGTAGGTGATATTGACTTGGTGTATGTTAGCACATAGGATTGACAAGTAGTTTGCATTTTTAGGAAGGCATTGGATGCATAGAATCTTCAAGGGTTTCAAAGCTTACTTGGAGTTGTAGATATGCACTTGAGCTTGAGGGAAAGTGTTGAGATGGCAAGCTCAATATGTGTGGACATTGATGATGCACAACCTAGTTAGATGGGTAGACTCATCTAAACTTATCATGTTGGTGGTTTTGAAATGTCATTGTAGTATCCTAATAATAATGAAAAATAAATAAAAAAGAAATTATATAATGTTGTAATTGAAAAGAAAGCCTTCTCTTCTTAGTAGACTTATTGAAAGTGGATATAGCATGAGGAACATACGATATATGAAGTAATCATCATTTGTTTGTTTAACATAATAGCACTGAAAGTATTCGAAATATAGATTTTCTATATACAAAGGAGTATTTCCATTGATAAATCCATCATTTGGTAATTTTTAATTACTCTAGCCAGAGTTTTACAGATTATATCATCTATAGCCACAGTGCATGATGCCTCTTGAATTGTCATTTGGTAAGTTGATGCATTATAATATTCGAAAGCTATTTGACTCATCTAACAAAAAGTATTAAGAAAATACCATAAATTAGAAAATTTCAACAATATTAAAATGTTGTGAAATAAGTTAATACATGTTAGAAACCAATAATATTTTTTTCTTTTATATAATTATAAAGTACAAAATTAAACAAAATAACACAACTAGACTTAAAGTATCTACTGGAAAAGAACTTGAGAGAGTGTAATACTTCTTTTTTTTGCAGACATGCAAAAAAATATGAAATAAAACAAAGCTCGATGTTATTGCAAAGAAATATTATGCAAACAGAAAATGAGAAAGTATCTATACTTAGAGCAATAAAATAAAGATTACAGTCATGGCAAGTAGGTCAAATAAACATTACACTTATGTTAAACGGTTCAAATAACCTCATGTTGAAGATTGGAAACAAATATTACAATAATTTATATAAAACTTTATTGTACACAATCAATTATCTTGGTTCATTCTTGGAGTTGTATTCTTAGTTCAAATAACTTTCTGTAGAGGAAAAGAAATAGAGGTTACAATACTTTTTGTAAAACTTATTTATACACAATATTGATGGACCATTTAACATATTATATTTATCATCAATCAAGATTTTCGATTAGTTTAGGGACTTTACTCTTGTAAAAGCAACATATAGTTGATCGTGATTAAAGATTGGGGTCTTTAGATATATCCCCAAACATGATAATGTTTGGCCTTGAGATTTGTTGATTGTCATTGTAAATGCCAAATGGATAGGGAATTGTAAATGCTTTGTTGAAAAAGGAAGTTGTAGTGTAGTTGGGATGAAAGTTATTCTTGGGACAAATACTCTGTCCCCAACATTGATCCTAGTATTTATCTCTACATCAATAACCTTGTTGTTGAAAGCCTTGCACACCAGTCTAGTACCATTACATAGGCCTTTAGAAGGATTTAAGTTTTTGTGCAATTTTATTGGAGCAGTTACTTTCAACAATAAGATATGAGGAGGAATACCTCCATCAAGTTCAAGGGAGTTTAGATATTCCATAGAGTAGAGAAAGGAGTTCTCCTCTGTCTTCTCCACAGAATCAACACTATAGTATTGCTTAACCTCTCCCAGCATTAGCTACAATGCATGGTTGTTTAACATTTCCACCTCATTGTTTCAAGGTGCAAGAATTGCACATTCACTAAAAAACAACATGTAATCAACCATGCAATCAATATCTTCATAGACAAAATTGATCAAGTCTCGCATTGACCCTCCCTTTAATAGCAATGCAAATGGAACTTGCAATGTGTTATTACTTTGTGATAAACCCTTTTCATCCCTGATGTCGTGCAACCATGCAATAAAGTGGTCCTAATCTAATGTTATCCGCATATTTTATGTAAGTTTCAATATATAAAATATTACCATAAAGTGGAACAACATATAGCCGCACACCAACAATATCCTCACGGTTACCCTTTGGTACAACAAGTAATATTTTCCTAAACTCTCCACTTAATAGAACAACTTTACCACCAAACGACATATTGCACTGCACTATATCCTTTAAAGTTCTATCTATTGCCTCAAAGGCATGTCGATGCAACATAGGAGCTTCATCCGACAAAATAAGACTTGCCTCTTTCAATAATAGTGCAAGGTGACTTTGAATAGGTATATTGCATGTAGAATGATTATCTATAATGGAGTTTTGAATTTTGAATGGGTTGTATGCCCATGTGGCAAAAGCAAACTAGCAATACCAGAGGATACTATAGCTATGGCAATGCAACCTTGACTATGAAGCTTTGCAAGCAAACATTTGTAAAGGAATGTTTTTTTGGAACCACCTAGGCCATCTAAGAAAAATGGTTTGCCCAAACCACTATCAATAGCGTTCATTATTGCCAAAAAGGAATTCATTCCTTCCGAATCTTGAATCCTAAATTTTTCTTCTGCTTTAAAAGCCCCGGTGGTAGACCTTCAACTCTTAACGCGACGACAGTGGTGAACCCGACGTGAAGGTCCGCTGCGGAAGAAGAAGTCCAATGGGAGAATCATCAAGTTCGGGAGGAGATGCTTTGCAATAGTTGGTTCGTCTAATGCAAGAGAGCCAACAACAACAGCTGCAATTTCAGCAGCAGTTGCAATTGCAACAACAACGGAGACAAGAAGAAGAGCGGATTGATGCTACTGCCATTAAGGCCTTGGAAGTAGTTGGGCATGAGCTCAAGCAATTTAATGGGCAAAATGTGTCCTCTTTTATCTGCCTCTACACTGACAAGATGGTCTTCTTTGGAGTTCCTCAACATGCCTGGAGCCGTTACTTTGCCCATCTTGCTGTGCATGGTCTCCAGGACCGAATTCATGGTCTTTTCCAAAAAGATGCTGGATGGACTGTGTTCAAGAAGGCTCTTCGAGAAGAATTTTTCCTTGAAGATTCTGGCCTTATGACAAATAAAGTCTTTACCGAATGGGTCGAAAGGCCCAATAAGGGTCTAACTGCTACTGCTCTTCATCGAGAATTTGAAAGCAAATTTGCCCAACTAGATCTTGATGACCAACAAGGTATGGAAAGTCAAAATATTGAATTATTTTTAAAGGCTTCAGATTCTTCTCTTCAGGAGAAATTGACTGACCGACTTGAAGACCCTGACTCTGAGTCGGGCTTAAAGACTGCTTGAAGTGATGTCACTGAAGCAATTAATATGATTGCTCGAAGAGAGAGACTATGTCTAAGATGGGGATCAACCCCTGCAACAACTGAATCTATGAAGGAGTCTGTTCTAGTTTCTCGACCTCCTGTCTCAATGGCCGAGCAGTTAAGAAATTCTGTTGTTCCTTCTCCAAAGAAGGATGTCATGGACGAGCTAATTAAAAGCATGCGGGATCTCCATCTTAATTTAACAGATGTTAATTCTAAAGTAGAAAGGCTTGATGTAAAAGTAGAAGAAAGGGGTCGATCAACTGCCCAAAGGCCTGCACGAGAAGGCTTTAAAAGATGCTGCATTTGGTGTGATAGCCTTCAACATGACAAGAGGGAGTGTGATGCATTTCGTGAAGCTGAAGCACAAAAATTAGTCTTTTGGAAGGATGGTAAAATTCATGTAACCGAAACCGGGCTTCCTCTTGAGCCAAATTTTGGCAACGGTGGCATGAAGAAAAGATTGGAGGATTTGGCAACAAGAACGGCCTATGCAGCTGTTGATGCTGCAACTTATGGGTTACAAATTGAGCCAACTAATGAAATTGTTAAAGCATGTAAAACTAATGCAAAATCTAAAGTGTGGACGCAGGCCTTGGAACTCATGGAGCAAGGCAAGGCAACTAAGGATGATTTAACCACTACCAGTCAATGTATTCGAGGGAGAACCGGATGGTCCGAGCCTGTGGATTCATTTTTAGCTTTTTCCCGGTTAGCTGAAATTAATAATCAAGAAGCCATGATAGAAGAAAAGATAAGAAGAGATGAAGATGTTGTCGGTCCTTCTTCTTCAGGACCGACTAAACGCATAACAAGAAGTAAACCAGATCAACATAAGGCTGCTGAAAATCCGTCGCCACCAGAATTTGACATGGGAGATGCCCCTCAAGCAAAGAAGACAGAAGGAAAAAGAAAAAGCAAACATCCCAGTTACAAGTTGTAATCTGACATAGAGACCGCAACGGATCTTAAACGGATCCTAGAATAAAGGATTCTTGGAAGCAGAATTGAATTTACATTAGGAGAAATTCTCGGTATTGCAATACAAGGATTTCATGATGTAATAATTGATGTAATTAAACGAAAAAGAATATGTTGGTGAAGAAACTGAAGAATCTGTACATGCTTTTTTGCAAGTACTTCATGTGTATTTGCAGGATGAAGAGAAGCTAAAAACTCAAGGGATTCGATTGGAGGCAATTAAAGAATTGATTATAGCCATAGAAGCCAAAGATGAAGACATTTATGAAGCAGCAGCTGAAGAAGCCATAATGGTGGGAACTTCTCAATCTAAAGTGCAACCCATGCATAAGAAAGAGACTCTTCTTCACAATATGCAAGAAGAAAGTGAAACTCACTTTATTCCTAGTAGTCACTATTCCCGTACCCATTAGGCAAGGGCAACTACTGAAACTGTTGTTAAAATCGGTGAGAAAGAAACTCCATGCATTGCCCTTATAGACCATGGTTCGAAAATTAATGTTATGTCAAGAAGTCTCTATGAGAATGGTGGATGGCCCATTGATGTGGACCCAGGATGGCGCATGAAGGCAGCCAATAACTCTTCTGGCGATCTTTATGCAGCATGTCCTTATGTACAAGTTACTATTGGTAATGTAAAAGATGAATTTCATTTCTTTGTTCAAGATTCCTGCAATTATCCTATCATTCTTGGACAACCATTTATTTTCGAGTCTCGTTTAGAGACAAATGCTCTTGATGATGGTTCATCATATGCTCGGATAAGAAGCAAGGATAATGATAAAGCTGTTCAATTCCTAACTATCTGTGTTAATCACCATCAGAATAGGGATCGATTGAGAGATCATCCTGTTCCTCCTAATTCCCGAGAATTTAAGGGTTTTCGGGTAGCGCTGCTATAAGTGGAGGCTATAGCAGTGCAACATGTCACAAAAAAATGCCTCCACATATGAAGGAGGCAAGGACAAAAGCTGATTTGTAGGTTTTTTCAGCCAATAGTGTGGGCTATTATAAACAATTTTCAGCCATGAACAAGGGTGAAAGAAAGTATTTGAGTCATATGGAGCAAGAGCTGAAGCAAATTGATGTTTTACCTAAAGGACTATTTTATGGGTTGAATTATAATGATACAATGGCTGAAATTTATACAGCCGTTCATGCTAAAAAACAGTCCATACAGGTATGTACATTGAATATCTATGACATAATTCAAGAATTTGCAGATTATGAAGCTTTTGGACAGCCAAACAAGGATGAAGCAAGAGTAGAAACAAAGTATAAAACAGTTGATAAGAAGGTCAAGCCGGTAGTTACTCCTCTACCACCTGAAAGCGAAGGACTGGCAAAAAGGGTATCCAGACAACCAAACCTTCGTGATCCTAAAGATATTGGTCACCAATTTACAGCAGAAAGTCTACAAAACCTGAAAATTGGTGAAGACTCTTTTTTCTTGCCAGCAGAAAAGCAAATCTTCATGCAGATGTTAAAGAACCATGGTAAAGCTTTTTCATTTCAGCCACATGAAATTAG
Organism: Lygodium microphyllum; assembly: GCF_053477565.2. Classification (NCBI taxonomy): domain Eukaryota; kingdom Viridiplantae; phylum Streptophyta; class Polypodiopsida; order Schizaeales; family Lygodiaceae; genus Lygodium; species Lygodium microphyllum. The sequence continues at coordinate 41,032,253 of NC_141139.1, read as the reverse complement.
CTGTGTAGATCCAAGCATTGTGGCACCAATGGTAATTTTTACGGTCCCACATGTACCTTGGAATCTTAAACCAATTCTGGTTCCAAGGGCTCATTTGCCTAAGTTATTGGAACTTTTAAATGAAAAGATTAAAATGCGAATATTGGAGCCATCTTCAGCTCCATATTCCAACCGTTGGTTTACCGTACCTAAAAAGAATGGATCTTTACGATTCATTCAAGATTTACAACCTGTCAATAAAGTCACTATTAGAAATGTTGGATCAGGACCAATTGTGGATGAGTTTGCTGAAGCTTTTGCATGTAGGGCAATCTATTCCATGGGAGACTTATATTCAGGCTATGACCAATTTCAGCTCGCTTTGGAAAGCCGTGACATTACCATAATGAAGACGTCTCTTGGCCTAATCCGCATGTGTACTCTACCTCAAGGGGCTACGAATTCAGTAGCTCACATGATGAATGCTATGCATAAAGTATTGAGGGATTATATTCCTCAATTGACTCTTCCTTTTCTTGACAATGTTCCAATCAAAGGATGTGAAGTTCATGAGAAAAATGAAGAACTCAATGAACTTGGATGTCGAAAGTTTGTCTCTGATCATATTAATGATTGTGCTCAAATCTTATCTAAATTGGAAGAAGTCCATCTTACTCTTTCAGGAGCTAAATCTGTTTTTAGAGTCGAAGAAGTCCTTGTGGTCGGACATATGTGTGGTCCATATTGGCAAAAGCCTTCTCCATCCAAAATAGATGCTATCGACAAAATGCAAGAAGAATGTACAAATGTTTCAGAGGTGAGAAGATTTCTTGGTGCATGTGTCTTCTACCTTATTTGGATTCCACATTTTTCCCATGTTGCTGAAAGTCTTTATCAGCTTCTAAGAAAGGGCCAAAGGCTTCTATGGACAAAAGAACACAGTCAGGCTATTCGGAAACTCAAGAAAATGCTGATTTCAGCCCCCATTTTAAAGAGGGCTAACTACTCTAATGGAGAGCCCATTACACTCACAGTGGACACAAGTCCTATTGGAATAGGATGGGCAGTTGGACAAGACGACCTTGAAGGCAAAAAATATGTAATCCACTTTAGAGCGAAGGTTCTTAATAAACGACAAAGAAGGTATGATCAAATTAAAAGAGAGCTTTGGGGAGTATTAATTGCATTAAAATGTGGCATGGAGTACTTCATGGGCGCACATGTTATAGTTGAGATAGATTGCCTTCCACTCTTGGGCATGATCACCAATTGTTCCACTCCTGACATAGCCATGCTAAGATGGATAGACTATATTAAATCCTTAAATCCTGATTTGAAACATATTGCAGGTAGAGATAATCCAGTTGCTGACATGCTTTCACGTGCCAGATATATGGATGAAGAAGAAATGATGGATGAAGAAGAATCAGAGTTTGTAAATGATGCTGTTAATGCAGGTACAACAAAAATTACAGCAAGAACAACAGGTTCAGCTATTAAAACAACTTTTACATCAGTAAGGAAGGATGAATCAACCAAAGAAGGACAATGGACAGCTAGTAAACAACATATTTCATGTTTTGTTATGGTTTGTTCACACTTTAAAGAAGAATATTATGCAGATGATTGGCTAAAAATTGGCCAATTTTTGAGCACTATGACGAAGAAGGAAGGTTGGACTAATGAAGAGTTCAAGAGAATTAAGAGAAAAGCCTATGGTTTTTTTCTTAAAGATGGTTACCTTTGGAGGCATGCGAAAAAGAAAGGAAGGGCGCCTATTCGTGTCTTAGGAGATAAAAAGACACAAAGACAAGTCATGCAAGAATTCCATGAAAGCCTACTGGCTGGACATAGAGGCATATGGGCCACTTTTGCCAAAATAACAGAAAAATTTTGGTGGCAAAACATGTATAAAGACATTGAGCATTTTGTTGAGTCTTGTCATGCTTGTCAAATGTATTCTATGGTAAAGCATAGAGATGGGCTTCAGCCTACCTATCCTTTATCCATTCACTATAGATGGGTTATTGATTTAGTAACCATGCCTACAGGAATTTGGAACATGAGATATCTAGTACTTGCTAGAGAAGATCTCACAAATCAAGTGGAAGGAAAGGCCTTGACAACAAAGTCCACTCATGTTGTTTGTAGATTTCTACTTGAAGAAGTATTTTGCAGGTATGGATATGTTGCTAAAGTAACTACTGATAGAGGGGAATTGGATGCTGATGAGGCTCGCCATTTCTTTGCTCAATTGGGAATTAAGCTATCTCTTACTTCAGCCTACAATCCAGAAGGCAATGGTAAGAGTGAAAGAGGCCATCAACCAATTCTTAAAGCTTTAGCAAAATCATGCAAAGGGAAGTTGAGGGAATGGCCTAAAATGCTACCATTCGCATTATGGGCTGATAGAACTACCCATAGTGCAGTGATAGGTTAACTTATGTATGGACAGCCACCCGTTATGCCTATTGAGGAATCCATTGTCACATGGAGTATCTTACCTTGGGATGAAGGTATGAATAGAGAAGAATTGCTATCTTTACGCATAAGGCAACTTGAAAGAAGGCCAGAAGATGTCAAAACAGCCATTGAAAGGCTAAAAACAGCAAGACTAAAGAATAAGAAGAGGTTTGACAAGCATCATCGACTCCGTCAAGAGCTATTCAAGAGAATGATTGGGTTCTTGTCTATGATAGTAGCCTGGACAATCAATATAGTGCTCATAGGAAGTTAGCCAAGCGATGGTTTGGACCATATGTTGTAAAAGTAGTACATAATAATGCTACTTACTCTTTGGCTGAAATGGATGGGACCATGATAAAGATTCCAATAGTTGGGAAACAAATCAAACTCTTCAAACAAATAGAATCTTCAACTTATGAACTTGATGACTTAAATATAAGCCCTCTACTTGAAGATATGCAGGAAGAAAAAGACTTAGAGAATGAAGATGATGAAGAATATCCTCCTTGACCTATAATCTTATGAAATGGCACATGCCGGAGGATGTGCAGGTTAGGAGGGGGTGAATGTCAAAGAGTTTACTGTTCATAATATAAATCATGGGATTCTTATGAACACAGAAGAGCTTCACTATTTGCATACAAAATGCAGGCATTGTTATCCAATAACCACCTTAGTTATACAAGTTCTTTTGTATTTAGTATAAAATTTTCAGTTATACCATGTATACTTATGAAAAATAAGTCTATGGGAACCTACAACTTGGTCCTCTGGAAGAAATTGACAGTCTGCAGGATAAATCACATTAATTTAGGTACAAAAATATGGTCAGAACCCAAGAAAGATGCCCAAAACTGCCAAAAGTCCACTAGGTCCACATGGGACCTGGAGTAACAAACTTAAGTGACCAGCAAGTGACCTAGGCTAGTCAAAAAGTGACCAGGGACTTAGCAAGGAGCAGCCCGCGTTTTTTCGCGCAAAATGCGGGCTGCACTGTCTGAGGCAAACTGGAGAGAGCTGGAGCTATGGTGCATGAAATGGAGCATGCAAACTGAAGATCAACAGGCCCAACTATACTGAAGATGTAAATATGCTGAGAGCTCCACTTCTCTGCCTCTTTGGTCTGACGAAAATGCATGCTGAAACAGTCTATAAAAGAGGGAAATCTGAGAGAAGAGTATTCAGCCTGCTCTTATGCACGATTTCTCTTCTATAAAAGAGGAAAATCTGAGAGAAGAGTATTCAGCCTGCTCTTATGCACGATTTCTCTCATCTTATTTACCTTATTCTTGGTCCAATGAAGCCTGACTTGCACCCAAGTACTTGAGTGAATTTGGGGCAAGCAAAGGGTGAGGATATTGAAGACTTATGGGCTGTTATGGGCTAAAATAACTAGTCATAAACAGGGTAGCCCACTGTTATGGTCCATTTTTATGAGTAAAAATGGGATTTTTATTATTGAAATGAAAGGAAATGACCTCTTTTCTTCAGAACATTGTTCATGAATGATTAGAAGTGCTTCCTCTTGAGTTTATGCACTCATTTTGAACTTGATTATGGGCTGGAATTTTTTGTTTTAAAACAGGGCTGAAGCTAAAAATTATACTTTTTCAATTCATTTCATGTATCTTTGGCCCAAATCTTGGATGCATTTGAATCTATCAACAATATACTTGAACCAAAGGGTTGAAATCCATCTATGTACTTGAAATAAATGCTATTAGAGCTTGCATTTGACATTCATAAATGAATTGAAAATCTGAAAATATCCTTTATGATATGATGTATGTATCCAGAGACATTTGATGTAATCAAGATAGACTTATTCCTTCTGTCCATGTATGCTAAGTACATAGTGAAAAGGCTTGAACTCTTCTGTTGGGGGTAAAGGCGCCTCCGCCGTGCCGCCCCGTGTATTACTACACTGACAGTACTGCCACTACACACTGCAGGTGGCAGGCGCCCGTCACGTCACTTTATTCTTTATTCTTTTAGTGACAGTTTGAATAAAGGAAGGCCCGGTCACACATTGTGACTATTGGAGTTCCCATTTCTTGTCTCTCTCTTTTCTTGCTCTTGCTCTCCCGCCATAGCTCGCGTGCAAGCTTCGATCCTTCTCACCTTTCAACTGGTATCAGAGCTTGGCATTCTCTTGCTCGAGCTCGACTCGGTGCTTCCCGACCTTCGCATCGACTCGCTTCACGCATTGGATCTCCATCCCGGCAAGCATATCCGATCTCCCCGAGATCCCGTCACTCCCCGGCTTCTCGAGCACCTTCCCAGCCTATTAAGGCACGTTCAAGGCATTGATACTGAGGTATTTGATCATTCTTTCAGGGTTTTATTTCAGTCTACAGGTTGCAAACAGCAAGGGCAGCCATGGCTTGAAACCCTTGAAGCTTATTCCCCTCATATTGTGCCTTACACCTATCAAGGCTCAAAGAGGCTTGTCATAGGCCTTTGATAGGCCCTTCTTGAGCCCCCCATTACCCCCTTTTCAGCCCATGTGGAGCAGCAGAAAGTTCAGCACCAACAGGGCAGATTGCATTATTTTTTTCTAGGCTGTGAGCACTCATCTACTTTAGCTCCACACTTGGCCATTGCTTCTTGCTCTCTACCTTGATCAAGAGGGATATAGACTTCATGTTTGATGTCATTCAAGCTTTGGGCATTGGTCTTGATCATTCGGGGCTGATTTCTTCAGATTTGGGACTGTCATAAACTATCATAACAGGCTGAAAACAGGGCAGCACCATTGGCATTAGCATTTGTTGCTTATACTCCATTCCGGTTGTGCTATTTGATGCCCATATGCGGTCTACATGATGCCTAGTGCCTTGGGAATGTATGCACATTATTATGCCATGATTTTGGCTTGAAATATTGGCTGATTTGGGACTGTTATTTACTGTTATGCAGTGCTGGAAATAGGGCAGCCACACTTGGCATTGGCATTTGATGCTTATACTCTACTCCAGTTACCTTATTTGATGCCCGTATGCGGTCTACTTCCTACCCGGATGTATTGGGGATGTATGCATTTGGTTTGACCATGATTTTGGCTTGAATTCGGGGCTGAAATCTACTATTTAGAATAGTAAATACATGCTGGAATAACAGTGGGCTGAAGGTACTTTACAAGCTTTGGCACTTACCTACCGATACCGGATGTATGCTTTGAGCTTTGGCATGATGTCTCTGACATTTGGGGTCGGCTTGGAGCATATGTATGAGATTATGGGATGCTTTTGAGCTTCGCATTAGCTCCGTCTTCACTGGCATTTGGACCGACTTGGCATGCTCATGGACCGCCTATGCCTCATGTCTCTGCTTGACAGTTAGGCTTTTGCATTACATGCTTTGGTTCGTGACATATGCTATTTGGTTCGTGTATGCCATACCAACATTTGGAGCTTGGATTTGGATGTATTTGAGCATTCCCGGCTTACTTGATCACTGATCTTGGTTGCTATTTGGATGTCATTGAGTTGACCGAGAGCTTATTTGGGCTTATGTATTGCTTCATGGTTAATACGACCGGTGCTTCATGTATGTCATGCTCTCTTGGATGCGCTTGATGCATTGACAGGATCACTTATCACTGGTGCTTTCTCTTGGGTTATTTGAGCTTCTGAGCTCGCTTTGTATGCCTTTTGTGCCAGTGGGAGCATTTTACATGCTTGCTTGGCCTTTAACAGTTGCATGCTATTGGAGCACTTACATGTATTTGGAGCAGTTTATGTCTTGAGCAGCTACATACGCATTGAGACTTTGGGATCATACTCCGATCTTTATGGATATGCATTGATGTACTCTTGGTTCACAGGATGCTTATGAGCCGAGTCTCATATTTGGATCTTTCTCTTTGAGCAGACACCTATTTGTGTCAGGTTTTGGCAGTTACAGGAACACTTTGCCTAGAGTGTCTGGGGGTGTGCCTTTCACTGGCAGATGTTATTTTGACATGCTTCGTTGTTGAGCTCATGTTCTTTTCACTGTCATTGGCCTTGCTTATGTCCGTTTCATGCCAGCTTTGGACCTAGCATTGTTTGCTTGACATTGAATCCTATTTTGGGACAGTTTGCTCTCTAGACTGCATACCTGCAATTTATTACAGCAATCAGTTATTGGTGGACTGAGGCGTACTTTTCATGTTGAAATATCCTGATTTGGTGTACCACACCTAGTACTAAGTGGGAAGCAACTTTTGGCACACTTTGCTTGCCCTTTGGACCCCGTTTTGGTCATTTTTGGGCAGTTTCTGCAGTAAAACAGCAAGCAGTTTTGGACTGTTTGGGCATTTCCAGCCTGCATAATGGCATCATCTTCGCATGATAGTGCCATCTTTAACATTACAAAGTTGGATGGTACCAACTACTCTTATTGGAAGAGTCAAATTTGGCAGGTCTTGGTGCAGAAATCTCAGATTAAGCCACTTCAGTTGAGTGGGGAGCAGCCTGAAACTATGGACAATGATGACTGGCTTGAACTTGATGAGCTATGCAAGTCCACGATTGTATTGTCTCTCACTGAACAGGTACATTATAATGTATTTGAGGAAGCACAGAGTGCATGGGATCTATGGAATAAGATCAAGAATCTTTATGATAAGAAAAGTCCGGCGAGTCAGATGTACTGGTTGAAGCAGCTTATGGATCTGCGCATGAAGGATAATGCGACTATGTCTACTCACTTGAGCCAGTTCCATGCTATACTAAAGAACCTGACTTCGCAGGATATCACCTTTGGAGAGGAAGTAACTCCTCTTTTCTTGCTTGGGACTCTGAATGAGTCATGGGATGTTTTCCGTACTGCTCTTTGTGCCTCTAGTGCTACTCTAAAATTGGCAAATGTTGAGAGTGCTCTTCTTCAGGAAGAGGTGAATCGCAAAAACTTGGATGCCTCTCATAGTAGTCATGCTTTGACAGTTAGAGGCAGGAATGATCGTGGTAATAACCGTGGTCGTGACTCGCAGAAGGGTCGGTCTAAATCTCGTGGCAAGTCGCGTAGTAAGTCGCGTGGGCGCAATGCAAATGTCACTTGTCATCATTGTGGGAAAAAGGGCCATATTAGACCACAGTGTCATGAGTTGCGCAAGGATAAGGGGAAAGATAAAGTGCAGGAGAAGTCCTCTGATCGCAGCATAGTACCTGCAAAGTCCAGCATCAAGATTGAGGAAATTAATGTCACGCAGACTGAGGAGTCCGATGGTGGTGATGAGTTTATACTTGCAGCTAGTTCTTCTGATGCTTCACACTTGACTGAGACATCTAGTATGTATGCAGAGTGCTGGTTATTGGATTCCGAAGCATCCTTCCATGTGACGCCTTACCGTGAGTGGTTCCACTCTTACCGCACTATATCTGGTTCAGTCAGACTTGGAGACAACAGGTCTCTTGACATTGTGGGCATGGGTGATATTCAGTTGCAGTTTTCCACTGGCAGTTCATTTTTGCTTAGGGATGTATGTCATGTACCTGCGCTTATGCGCAGTCTTATGTCTGCAGGACAGCTGGATGATGCAGGATTTCATGTATGTTTTGGGGATTCTACCTGGAAGATTACTCGTGGCAGACTTGTGCTTGCTAGAGGCGCCAAGTCTGGCAGCCTCTATCCTCCTGTTGTATCTGGGTCCTCACTTGACCATGTTTTGGCAGTGGGTTCTATCCCACATGTATCACTTTGGCATGCTCGTTTAGGGCACATGTCTTTGAAGGGAATGAAAATGTTATCTAGTTTGCAGTATCTTCCGCCTTTGGATTATGCATGTTTTGACTCGTGTGATCATTGTCTTTATGGTAAGCAGAATAGGTCTACGCATAAGAAATCGGGTAGGCCACGCATGAGTGAGCCCTTGGCATTGGTGCATTCCAATGTTTGTGGGCCTATGCCTTGCATGTCTATGGGTGGCGCGAAGTACTTCGTTACCTTCATTGATGATTTTTCTAGGAAAATGTGGGCTTATCCCATAAAGCAAAAGTCCGATGTCTTGGCAGTTTTTCAGAGATGGCTTGCTCTTGTTGAGAACCAGACTGGGTATAGGCTGAAATGCCTTAGGATAGATAATGGGGGAGAATATGTCTCGCATGCTTTTGAGCAGTTTTGTGATGACAGGGGTATTAAGCGTCAGTTGACCGCCCCTTACACTCCACCCCAGAATGGTTTGGCTGAGCGTATGAACAGGACTATTCAGGAGCGTGTGCGCTCTATGCTTAGCCATACAGGCCTACCCTAGAGTTTTTGGGCTAAGGTAGTTAGTACGGCAGTGCATGTCATAAACCGATCGCCTTCCAATGGATTGGATTTCCAGGTTGCAGAGGAAGTTTGGGCTGGTAAGCCACCCTCTTATGCGCATCTCTGTGTCTTTGGATGTGAGGCATTCTGCCATGTGCCCAAGGACAAGAGGAGCAAATTGGATCCAAAGAGCATTAAATGCATATTCCTTGGCTATGGTGAGTCAGGAGAGATGGGCTATCGCTTATGGGATCCGCAGGCGCGGAAAATAGTACGCAGCCATGATGTCGTCTTCCATGAAGACAAGATGCACAGGCAGCCTGAGAAGGTGGTTGAGATCCACAGAGTGATCTTTCAGGAGGAGCATAGAGCTCCAGCACAGCCAGTAGTACAGCCTGCAGCAGTTTCTCCACAGGGCCAGGGTGTTGGACAGGCAGTTAGACAGGCAATAGAGCCTGCGGTGAGACGGTCTGTTAGAGACAGACGCCCACCTGACAGATTTCAGCCCTCTATGCATTATGTTTTGGTTACAGATGCAGGAGAGCCTTTCACTTATGATGAGGCTATGCGTAGGGGTGACAGTCACTCCTGGGAGAGGGCTATGCAGTCTGAGATAGACTCCCTACATAAGAATGAGACTTGGGATCTGGTTGCATTGCCTAAGGGCAAGAAGGCTTTGCCATGCAAGTGGGTGTACAAGCTGAAAAGTACCCCTGGACACCCCAAGCCGGCATACAAGGCTAGATTGGTAGCAAAGGGTTTTAAGCAGGAACATGGTGTGGACTTTGATGAGGTCTTCTCTCCTGTGGTTAAGAAGACCACCCTGCACTTAGTCTTGGCTTTGGTTGCACAGCTTGACTTAGATCTATACCAGATGGATGTCAAGACGGCTTTTCTACATGGGGACTTGCATGATGAGATCTATATGGATCAGCCTAAGGGCTTTGCAGAACCTGGCAGGGAGCACCTAGTGTGCAAGTTGAAGAAGAGCTTGTATGGCTTGAAGCAGGCACCTAGGGAATGGTATCATAAGTTTGATGCCTTTATGCAGTCACAGGGCTACAGCAGGAGTGCTATGGATCCGTGTCTTTACATGAAGAAAGCCCGTGATGGCAGTTTGCTTATCTTGGTACTCTATGTTGATGATATGCTGATAGCAGGGAAAGCTCATGATGAGCTAGATGCTCTTAAATCTCAGCTGAAGAAGAGCTTTGAGATGAAGGATTTGGGATAGGCCTCACATATACTTGGGATGCACATTAAGCGCGATAGGCATCAGGGGCTTTTGTATCTCTCACAGTGGGAGTACATTCATAAAGTCCTTGAGCGCTTCCGCATGCAGGACGTAAAGCCTATTGGCTGTCCATTACCTTCTTATGTGAAGGTATCACAGGCCGATTGTCCGCAGACAGATGAGCAGAGGGCCGAGATGGCCAAGATCCCTTATGCTTCAGACATGGGCAGTTTGATGTATGCCATGATAGCCACTCGTCCAGATATTGCGCATGCAGTTGGTGTTGTGGCACGCTATATGGCTACACCTGGCAGCAGACATTGGGATGCCATGAAGGGTATCATGAGGTACCTGAAGGGCACAGCAGATATGTGTATTTGCTATGGTAGCCAGGATACAGGGGTCGTGGGGTACACTGACTCCGATTATGCAGGGCATGCAGATAGTAGGAAGTCCACTTCTGCCTATGTATTCACCTATGCTGGAGGGGCTGTCTCTTGGATGTCCAGGGTTCAGAAGTGTACGGCTTTGTCTACCACTGAGGCTGAGTATGTTGCAGCCACTGAGGCTTGCAAGGAGACCATATGGTTAGGCCATCTAGTTGCTGACCTTGGGATTGATGCTACACCTACACTGCATTCGGATTCTATGAGTGCCATTCAGTTGGCTAAGAATCCGGTCTTCCATGCGAAGAAGAAACACATTGAGGTGAGGTATCACTTCATACGTGGTGTCGTGGAGGACAAGTCTGTTGACCTTGTCAAGATCTCCACTGACGAGAATCCTGTAGATCTACTCACGAAGAGCCTCACTACTGAGCGCTTTGCCTTCCTCAGGAGGTTGATGGGCATTGGATGAGATGTCGCCTTTCCTCATCCCTTGTACCTATGTACATTTGTACTGTCTTTTCTTTTTTCTTTTCTCTCTCACTAGGGCAGATTCGCCTTTAAGTGGGAGGTTGTTGGGGGTAAAGGCGCCTCCGCCATGCCGCTCCGTGTATTACTACACTGACAGTACCCGCCACTGCACACTGCAGGTGGCGGGCACCCGTCACATCACTTTATTCTTTATTCTTTTAGTGACAGTTTGAATAAAGGAAGGCCCGGTCACACATTGTGACTGTTGGAGTTCCCATTTCTTGTCTCTCTCTTTTCTTGCTCTTGCTCTCCCGCCATAGCTCGCGTGCAAGCTTCGATCCTTCTCACCTTTCATCTTCTTTCGTACCTAAATCATTTCTAAATCCCGGATCTTATTAAACCCCAATCCATTTTCCCTTCCTGAATCTTGAATCCTAAATTCTTCTTCTGCACTAAAAGCCCCGGTGGTAGACCTTTAACTCTTAACGCAACGACAACGTACTTAAGCTTACAAAAACATGTTAGTATTATCAATTAATTTTTAGGAAGGAACATGGGAATTGATGGAGGGGATCGATTCTATGCATCGCATACATTGACAAGTGTATTAAAAATGTCTTATGGTTATGATTGCTTTTGGATTTGTGAATGATGAATTATGGCTCTAATGATTCTGTGGTTGCACAGATGGACAAGTTGTGGATTGTGGTAGTTCGGGATGTTGGGGTCCCCAACCCAATGCTCCCTAACACTCAGCGGAGTGTGGAAAAAGCTCACCTGCAGGTGGGTGTCCTATGCTCCCAAGGGAGTTGAGCTTGACATCTTAACAAAGCTTTGCTATTGAAAAACCATGCCAACAAACCACCTAGTGTTAGGTGTTTTTGGTTTTTGATCACTCAAGCACCTAAGAGGGCAAAGGACCGAGTGATAAGTGCCCCTATTGTGTAGGATGGCTCTTGAGGTTCAGGAAAGCTTAGAGGGGCTCTAAGCCATCAAATTCCTTCTTGACTATGAATGGAGTGCGATCACATACCGAGGGATTTAAAGGCCCTATCCAAAAAATGTCTTTCTGCAAAAAGACAACTTTTGTACCACTCTATGAAGTGATGGTTCTAGATGTTACTATGAAATAAAGTATTTGATTTTCGAATTATTTGTTATGTGCTAAAGATTGAGTTTAATGAATCCAATTTAATGGATTAATAAAAGATAGTTGATTTTATATGTTCAAACAGCATGGTAGTATGCTCTACTAATTAGAAAACTAAGCAAACCCAATCAAGGAAATTGGGGGGCTTCGATCCTAACGATCGAATGCGTATGGCTGGGTGAGCCCGATAAGTCAAGTAACTTTCCAACACTAGATAGAGCTGATTAAATCATGACCCTCCCAATATCAGTAGGATGAGTTACCAAGTTTAACACCGTTTTAGGGGGCTGGGAACTGAGATTTTACCTTATGGGAAGGGAGATCAAGTTACACTCTCCCCCGTCTCTCACTCTCTTTGAATGAAGTGCGGTGTTAACCTCACTCCTGCCTTTGATTGATTACAAAGTGGTCTTTCTTAGGTGGGTGTTAGATTGTTGTTAGGGGTGACTTGTCCATGCTTCCCCTATGAAGTAGAACTGAGATTCCCATGTTCAACTAAGTCCTGGGTTTCCCATGGGGAGACTAGATGGTGATGTGCATGGATATGAATTTTGGTCGACTATTAAGAAGACTTCTCCGAATCTGTTGGAGGAGGCACCTCACACTACCTTAGGTAGTCCTCCATGGAAGTATGCTAAATTGTGTCCATGTTGACTTAAAAGTTTTTGTATATGCATCAAGACTTGATTGCTTGCCTCATCTTGCCTGTTAACATTCTATCTATTTTGCAAAGATAATTAATGTTCTATATCCTCTCTCAACGACACTAATAACTCTTTTCAAAGTGCACCAGGTTGAGCATGCGAGCAAAATACCAGGATGGATGCAAATAAATTTCATGCACCAATATATTCTGTACCAATATCATTTGATGTTGAACCATGCGTAGTTGCAAATTGGATGGTTGCATGATCATGGCCTTTATACACATACTTATATAAATATTTAACAGCTGAAATTGTAGAGCAAACATCAACATATATATAAGCACCATACTTGAAATTTAAGTAAAGATTGTATGGCACCACCCACTGATTATCCAACTTGTTACCATTCGCATTGTGTGTTCTTCCATCATGTCAACATTTGTACAAAGGATAACCTATTTTATCAAGCATAGTTGCATGTATAAACTTTTTTGGATAACCCTTTGTACATTGTCCATCCATCAAGCAAGGACTTCTTTGATTGAATACACCACGTGGATCATCTATGTTACATTTAGTGACAATTTGATAAAGATCTAAAAACCTTTCCTTATCAGGAAGCTTAGCATACACCAATCTATCATAATGTTGTGGTTCCAAATGTCTTAAAGCGCAACTCTAATATTAAGAGTATGTGTGAATGAGGTAAGCCTCCCCGTTGGAACTCTACCATGGATATATATCCAACAACTTTATCAAATAGTTCTTTTTTGACTATCATATGCATCATATCCTTGTGTTTCAAGTGAAAAAGTCTAATAGTCAAATCTAGCTAATCAAATGCAGATTGCCTATAGGTAACAAAGCATCTATAATTTCAGACCACTTAGAATTACATGTCATGGTGATAAATAAATCAGGTTTTCCTTTACTACGCACAATTGCCATAGCATCCTAATATAATTGGTACATGAAACTTGGTCCGCATGTGAAGTTAGATGGTAACACTATTCTCCTACCCACAATAATCTTAGCAACATTGTTATCTACTATATCTGAACCATTGACCATATCATCCTATCCCCTATATATTTCAACTCATAAAGTTTCTTGGTTACAAGGACACCAAGCTAATCTACATTTCTAAATGCTACAATAAGCATCCACAATGTATTGTTGTAGTAAAAGTGGCCACCACACAACAGACATGCTCTGGTCTCATCACGAGTTTGAAGTTTGAAGGCATAATATTGCATTTGAGAGACATGGTCTTTGTTTGCAAGATTGTTGGTAGTAATATGACAATCCACATATGCATATGGAACTCTAGTATGCCATCCATCCTCTCCATTTGGAAATATAAGATCATATAACAATGGCATATAAGCCTTGTGTAAGTTAGAATAAAAAATTAGCTGGCCTTATTGAGTGTGAACTTGAATATTATGATGATCAAGCATGTCATCATCACCTTGTCCAGGTGTCTTTGCAACAACCTCACTTACAGTTGGAATCGAATATTGTCTAGATATGGATCAATTCTAAAAAATTGGCATTCTTATTTCCACTGATGGATTGAGTTGCAAGCTTACACCAACTATTATAAAGGCATGTGCATAAACATTGTGATCATGCATCATTTGTTGAAGCTCCTCTAGTAAGTCTACCAAATGCCCAAGAACAACCCCCATGCAATTCAATAACTCATGTTCAGTATCATAAATGTAAAGTTGTGCAAACTTTGGTGCTTGTTGTCCATCCTTAGCTAGTAGTATGGAACCTACACGGTGATATATTAATCCATGGACCCAAAAGGTATATCCATTCCCATTTTTGAGGCAAAAGCTTATAAAAATTTGCACCCATTGAAACAAAAGCCACTTGCTATTGTAAGCATGTATATTTTTCTTGAACTCTCTACTATGTGGATGCGAGCCATCCAACAAATTACATAGAGATTGTGGTTGTTGCTGTATAGGTGGTAAAATTACATTTTCTTCTCTACAACAATGCTTTCCAACCAAAGTTGAATGCATTCTTTTAGTCTTAGATTGCCACATCTTAGCCATGCAATGCTTTCAAACCTTGGAAAGTGTACCGATTTTTTGCAACTCAGGTTTTTGGAAGAGCAATATTATTGTAGATGGATGAATATCCAAATCAGGTGGCATGTCATGGAGAATTGAACAAAATCTATCATTTTGAGAAAGAAATATAGGTGCTAAAATCTTGCATTGGCGACTGAGTATCTTTGTATATGCAATTACAATATGGAGAGCTATGTTGCCTTTGTGAGCAAGACTAGGTGGTTGAACTTCAAAGGGTAGCAATGGTGCACCTAGCATTTGAGCACTTGCAACACTTGAAATTGGAGCTTGAATGGCATATCTATCTCTATTAGTTGTATTGTGATGCAAGGGTTGTAATTGTGGGCTAGCTCTTACTCTTTGTCTACCTTCAACCCTAGCAACATCAAGCATTTGTCTATGCGCACTCAATCTAGCATTTGAATTATTTAGGCTTTGATTATACAATCGAGGTGCGACAGGTTTCTACACTTGAAAGGATAGTAATTCATGAACACCAAAGGTAGATGCAACATGGTTATCCAACATTTGAATATCTATATTGTGGATAGTTGTGTTTCCTTCTTGATCAACAATAGGTTGTTGAACTTCCAAGGGTAACAATGGTGCAACTAGCATTTCAACACTTGTATTACTTGCAATTAGATCTTTAATGGCACTGTATCTATTTCTAGCTATTGCAGTTAGATGTAATTGCTACAATTTCATTATAACCCTTGCCATGCACCTATATTTAGCTCTATTAACATCAAGCATTTGCCTACACACTAAATCCCCCATTTACAGTATTTACGCTTTGATTCCAATGTTGAGTTGTAGTAGGCATATGCACCTAAAAGGATAACAATTTAGGAACAACAGCATAAGATGTAGCATTAAATTGATTGGCTTGGCATACCACATCTAACATTTGAATTTCAACATTGACTCCATTAGTAACATATTGTTCATGCACATCTCTTGCATGGCTATGAGCATGTAATCTAGTCCTAACTATTGCAGCTTGTCTACGTTTATCTCTAGTAATGTCAAGTGGTTGCTTATGTGTACATAATGCACGATCTTCAAGCATAGAATGTGTTCGGAGCACCATTGTCGACGATAACCGAAGATGAGAAGAAGCAAAAAAGAGTATTGTGATAACAATTTTTACAAATGCTAAGTTATCTAAACGTTATTTAGATATTATCATACTTTTTAGCACATAAAATTCCAATATCTTAATTTCACAGAAGCAACAATGAAATCTCACATAGGCAACATTTCAAATTGAAAAAGCATACTATGTCATTGTCATCATGAGAAATACATAAGTCCAAATCATTTGGAATTTCTCTAGTCTAGTTTCTATTGGAGGTTTTGTGAAAATTTTCTTAAAGAAAGCACATATGCTGATTGAATTATGCATTTTATGATGATGCTATGGGACAAGTCATCTCGTTTAACATCGCAAAGAAGCTATTGAAGCAAACTTTCAAAGATGTGACTTGAACATCAAGGGCAATGTTGTCAGGTGCAAGCAAGTTGTCATTCTTTTGAGCCAATAACTCAAACACTCCATCCTTTATATGACAGTTGCTTTTAGCAATATTTCCCATGTTTCCCAATCTTTGCAAATAAACTCATATATTTCTCCTATGCAACCCTTTATTTCACCTATCTCCTCCATTAAATTTAACCCATTGACTAGGCCTCCATATCTTTCTACCAATATCTTCTCGATCCTTTGAAGATGATCATCAAAGTTCTAATGATCGAGGGAGATTGAAGCTCTTCAATGTTTGTACAAACTTTTTAATTGTCTCCCCATTGCATCCAAGTGATCCATGAGCTTTTCTCCCTTATGAATGTTGTGATTACCTTTGTGACTTATGTGTTTGTCCTCTTAAATTGATTGTAGCATGATGCATACATTTACCAAAGTTTACCATAAGAGATTTGGATTAGCTTTAGTGTGCCTAGGTCAATATTCACTTACTTTAAGAAAATGTATTCTCCACCCCCCCCCCCCCCCCCCCCCCCTCTCTCAATACTTTGTATAACCATGGTAGTATGGAGCATGTAGAGGCCTCAAATGCAAAAAACAATGTTTGTGTACCTAACATTGTTTTTTGCACTCTGAATGCACAAATCAATGTGTGTAAAATTAAAGACATGGCAAGGAGGATGTCTATTTGACATGCCCTTGCACATGTCAAATGACACAACAATTGTGTTGTATCCCTAACAAATACTCACACGTATGCAAATTATCAAGCACACATAGACATCCCGAACTCCATCTCGGTGCAATTAATGTATAGACATACATTTAATCAATAATCAAGAGAGAGACAGAGACAGAGATAGAGAGTGAGTGAGTGAGTGAGGGACAAAGAGAGTATATCTATGTTGAAGCATTAAAGTACACACATAGGTTAAAGCATTAAAGTACACACATCTACTAATCATGCAAGAGACAAGCATTCTTAAATGCACTACACATGTGCCAATCTTTTTTAATAAAACTATCACATGGAAACATATACAAAATGTATATATATATACCTTTTACATACGCCAAAACATATATGTGTGCATTTATATACACACAAATGTAAAACCAAGAGTATACATTACTATATGCACAACCCTAAACATCTAAAATGTATATGTAGGCGCATTTAATATGCATAATCAAAACATTTGAGCATGCATCAATGTATTTGTATACATAGATTCATGAAACCCAAAATCATTATATATATAATAATAATAAACACACAACCTCCCTAACTATACCAAACCTATATATACACATTTTTAGCATGCTTTATCATGAGATTTAACTATGCATTAATATATTAATAAAAATATATCAATATTTATGTTAATATATAAAATAAATATGCTTGATGTTAAAGCTATGATATACATAAATTGGTGATATGCACTGATATACATGCATACATAAATATACACACATGAGTCAAACCAAGTGTATGCATCAATACACACATAAACATAAAACATACGTAACATATGTTTGCACATAAATATATTTAAAAAACATGTTCAATGTATACATATCCACCGTTGATTGTCATATTCATTACATTACATATAAGCATGCATTAATATATAAATGTACATAAAACCAAGTGAACATATAAATTAATACACATCCACCAACATATAAAACATTAATATATAAATCCGTATACAATTTTACAAACACATATACACGTGCGTGTGCAGGCGCGCACGCGCGCACACACACACACAGAGTTAAAGCATCAATATGCACACGTTAATATGCACATGTACATTAAAGCTTTGATATATCCTATATACAGTAACCATGAGAAAGAGAACCTTTGATAAATGCATTGCATATTGAAGCATTACAAGCATGACCCATGGAATAAATATTCTTATAAGCATGGCTCAAACCTAAAGAAAAAGTCAAACATTGTAAGAAATAAGAATATTTAAATAAATTCAAACTTTAGAATATTTGAGTGAGAGAGAGAGAAGGAGGAAAATATAGATGCACCTAGAAAAGTAACATTGATGATGAAAGCAAAAGTACCATTACTGCATGAGAAAATCAAAAATATGTTAGAAAAGTATTTGAAATTGCTAAATATATAGAAAACAAAAGAGAGAATGTGAAAAATGTTTTTTAAAAAAGAGAGATAGTATACCTTGAAGAATAGTGTAGATGAAGATGTGAAAAGTGAGTCAACTGCATGAAAAATATATTGTGATAAAAATAACGTTAGAGAGACTAAAGCGAAATTAAAAATCAAAACATTCATGCACATTAATACACAATACTAACACACACAGTATATCTTCATCTACACAATATTAATATATATAATAATATTAACACATATTATAGATTAATATATTAACGCAATGCACAATACACATATTCACGCACATTAACACACAATACTAACAATATTAATATACACGATAATATTAGTATGTAATACACGGATCATAGCAATATGTATTAACACACCTATTAATACACGTGTGACAATATTAACACATATCATTACACATAAAAACACTAACACATATATGAATGTATTTCACAATATCTCTATTAATACACAATATTCACTCATATTAACATTAATATACACAATAATATTAACACTTAACACACATTAAAACACACAATATTATAACAAAATATCCCATGGCCCATTGAAGCACATTTAAAAACATGCATGACACATCATCAAAACACATTATCAACACACACACACACACAATAATATTAACATGCAACACATATTAAAAAACACAATATTATCACAAAATATCCCATGGCCCATTGAAGTCCATTAAAAAACACACATGACACATCATCAAAACACATTACCAACACACACACACACACACAAAGAGAGAGGATGGCAAACATAATGGGGGAGGGGGGTTTAATGTTGGAGGTGGCAAAGGTGGGGAGACAACAAAAGGGGACCAAGGGAACCAAGCAGAAGGGGTGTTGGAGGTCGTAGATGTAGGGATGGAGGTGCTGAGGTGGTGGACATGGGGAGGGAGGTGGTGGCAATGTGAAGATGGAGGGAGGTGGCAAGTGTGGTGGAGGTGGTTGACCATAGCAGGAGTAGTAGCCAAGAATGCTTCCAGGCCACATGGGGGGTTGTCGATTTTTCCCCAAAACCACCTTTTTCAGGAAACACCCCACCCTTGGTGTTTTCACCAAAAACCTTCACCCGTTTTTGGATGGACACTCATGGTTGTTTTGCCGGAAATAGTCATCCTTCTCTCCCCTTAGTCCACTCACAAGGTCCTACCCTCCCTTTTTCGGCTAAGAAATGCTAGGTCAGATTGCATGGATAAGAAAAAATTGACTAGTTTTTCAATAATATTTTATTCACAAGGGGTTTTGGAAAATCCCTAGTGTGACGTGAAAGCTTGATAAGAAACCCTTTTCCTGTTGGGAACAGTTTCACTAGGAAGCCCAAGTGGGGAACATCTCCAAGGTTTCCATGCAAGAAACACGAGGACTCTTTATCGATATGACAACATGAAAACGGGGGACTGCCTAAACCTGAAGTAAATTTGTGAGCACTATCAAATAAGTGAGCGAGGCAAGGCATACTATGCCTCGCCAAAGTTGCTGGTGAACTTTGCAACAAGGTTCGAGAAAAGACGGGCTCGCATCAACCCAGAACTTGTTCACATTGACACTTCAAATTTCTCAAAATATAGTTATATTTGTTAAATATATGTATAAGATACCGTCTTAATGGGGGATACTTCCTTCTGAGATGATGATGAAAAGGATTTACTTCCTCTTCCCTCAAAAATCTTTTCGCGAACCCTACTTTGCAATGCACCCAAGGTTTGATGTCTAAGGTGAGTAAGGTTTTCCTAGGTATTTCTTTATTCTGAGTGTGAGAGATATGTGCAACGTGAGATTTCTAGCTGTTTATTTATTTATCTTAGGATGATACTTACAATAAGGTGCGCTAAGGGTAGTGGAAAAGTAATATAAAAGGTTTGCTGGCATGCTGACGTGGAAAGGGTCGGGGCTTGCGGGGGTCTTGGCTTTTCAGAAACGCGGCGGCGCCGGCTCGGATGAGGAGGCCGCGTCGTCTCCCCCCCCCCCCCCCCCCCTCCGCGCCACGTGGCGGCCCAAGCAGCAGCGTCACGACGTGAGCTAAAAGCCAACGGCTTTATGACAGCGTGTCATCGGATATCCAGATCTTTGAGAATGTGGGAGATTCTAGAATATGCCCTACTTTAATCCCAAAACCGCCTCGTTGACCCCTAACAATAATAATAATGAATACCGCGTTTGCATCATACCATTCATCATTGGCAACAGCTAATGCAGCTTCTAGCACCACACATTATAATGCTTTTCCCATCTTTGGGATAGATTTAACACCTTTTGAGAGGCCTCCACGTGGATCCCCATCATAAAAATAGTAGCCTTCACTCCACCTTCGAACCTCATAAGCATCCTTCTGGCTGCAATTTATTAATCGTCTTTTCAATGGTTCCACATTATATAATAAGTAAAGTATGGGAACAATGTGAGCTACCTCCTAGGCATGACACAATAAAGGAAGAACTCTATACCTTGAGAGATGCATAGCTTAGAGATCAATGTTTGGTCTTGAAATAATGATATACTTCCCCCCTTACAAACAAAACAAAACAATAAAGGAAGAACTCTATACCTTGAGAGATGCATAGCTAAGAGATCAATGTTTGGTCTTAAAATAATGATATACTCCCCCACCTTACACAGACAAAACAAATTAGCAAGTTCCTATCAGCAATTTTGAACTCTAACAATGCTATCCCATTCTCAACTCGTAGGATCCTTATTGCTCTAGTCTAAGAGCATGCCTAAAAGCTCCCGCCACACTCAAAAGGAGTAACATGAATCATGAGTAGTGGGCTGAAGTTCTATAGCCTTCAAAGATCCACTATTTATTTCTCACTCAGTGCGAATGACCCCAATAGTAGTGGGCTGAAGTTCTATAGCCTTCAAAGATCCACTATTTATTTCTCACTCAGTGCTGTTGACCCCAATTGGGGTGCAATCCAAAGAGGAGACAATAGCTTGCCTCATGTTTGAAGAATTCTTGAGCCCTTGGATGAGTGTGCTAGGAGAACACATTGGATGCAAACTACATAATATAAAGCTAAACCATCTGTACAAGCATTGTGTTAGATTAAGATTGGATTATGCAAGCTTACAAGTGTTCAACTCCAAAGCAATGTATTTTAGAATGGGGTTAGTGGCAACATCAGAGATGTTGGGCATCCCTGGTAATCATGTGTAACAAGGAGAATTGCAATAATGCATTTGTTGTCACATCTAGATAGAGCCAATACATGGTTCAAGTCATTCTTTCTTAGACCAATGTGTCTAAGGAACTCGGCAAAATGGCCCCGTAACTTTGGAGCGAAATTTTTTAGCTTTACAATTTAGCTCTGTGAAGACCTAATCAACTCTCATTTTTCCCACCAAAAACTAGTCATGATAGATGGATGAAAACATAGTATTTTTATATAATGCATAAGTTTTTATTGAATGGACATGTTGTGTCATGACATCAAATTGATCGTGGAAGCATGGTGGATGAGCCTGCCTCAAAAGTCTTCATTCACAAAGTTTGATGCATATTAGGCAACATCACAAGGGAGACAATCCCTCAGAATATTTATTTGATGCTTTCCATTAAGGAGAAGCTTCAACTAGTGGGGGAGCTACTGATCACATACAAGAAGACATGTCCCATCCTTGCTTAGCAATGGTTAGATCTCGGAAGTCAAAGACTGCTTGCTAGCTTTCATAAATGATTCATTCATCACGAATACCCAAAAAGAGCGCATATAGTGCCATACGAATAAAGCTTTGGCATGGAGAGCAAGGAAGCGACAATGTCTCACAATAAGAATTTAAAAGTTGAAGATGTTTGGTTGCACAAGCAACCTAATTTGCCTTGCCCAAGCATGTAGATTTTGTTCACACATTGGATAAAATTTATATGTTAAATCTTCGTTGGATGATGGCAATGCTAGTGTGGTTCAAGCCATAAAGGTGAGGGATGCTGACTTCACAAAGGTGGTGTATACAAAAAAATAAAAGACAAAGAGGAGCATTTCTAGTGCAAACACAAGTTTCGTTAGACGCATATCCATAAACTTTCACCGTCCTCTATTATGCATTGTTTAGAATTTATGTTACATAGCCTGCCCCTTTATTATTTTTTGCTATTGGATCTCCAAAATTCGTTGGTCCATGGATCTTACCAATTCCAAGATAAACCAAAATGTCATGCCCCCTAGATATTTTGTTAGCCTACCCCAAAATGATGATTGATATGCACCTATCCAAGAGAATACCCTCTCCTTGATGGTTGGACTTGTGAATACAATGAATATGTTGCTTTGAAAAAAGTTACCTCATAATGATTTGCATAGTAAAATCATTGTATTTTACGTTGCCAACACATCGAGGAGAGTGTTTATTGGAGTCCTTGATTTGGGTATGACAACAATGTATAATATGCAAGCTACATATCCTCAACAACCACAAGACTAGTCATTGGATGAAACAATATGTCAATGCAATCTTCACAAGCATGTGGCTCTAGAATGTATATTAAAAAATCCTCTTATCTTATTGCATAACAAGAAAATTACTCCATTGGTTATATTGTACAAAAACTCCTTTCACTAGGCATATACCAAATAAGAGTAGCAAAGAACAAGTTTTTGTAGAGTAGTTAGAAAGACTTGCTAGCTTAGCCATAAACAAGGATTAATAGCCATACAAATGTTATAAAATTATATATATATATATTAATACTTAATACAAATGCAATAGGCAGATGGTGTCTCTTATTTCTTAGGCGTCTGCTATTGTAACATAAATTCAATGTTTGTAATATTTGCTGATGGCTTTTGTGGGTGTCTATTATTTGTAAGTCAATCATATGTAAGTCATTTGTTTACATTGTTTTTATCATTTATGAGTCAATTGTTCATGACTTTTCTAGTCAATCGTTTTTGCAAGTCAATCATTTACACCGTTTCTATTATTTATGAGACAATTGTTTGTGCCGTTACTAAACTGCTTAAGAGTTAATCATTTGTGAACCAATCATTTATGCCATTTCTATCATTTATGAGTCAATCATTTACCCCTTTACTAAATCGCTTAAGAGTCAATTATTTGAGAATCAATTGTTTATGTCATTTCTATCATTTACACCTTTACTATATAAACTCAATTTTATTTGATTTTATTTATTATATAGTTATTTAGTATTTTAAGCATACTTTCACTACTTATTAATTTAGTTAAATACATAGGCATGTTTGAGTACACAAGAATTATCTTTGACTATTTAGAAAATTGTAGATATTAAATGCTTGAGTACATGAACTATGTCGCACAACAGTGGCATATGCTTACGTGTACATTGAATATAATGATACTAATGAGAAAATCCCAAGCATTTAATGCTACATGAATCAAATTGCAAGCAATAAAACATCTTATTATATATAAATTATTATCACAAATAAAGGGTGCTTAATCATAATACTTACTAGTTTACGCAACCAAGATAGCATCCTCCCTAACATTTGAGGTACACCCACAAGGAATCCACTTTCTTTTCCATGTTTATATCATCACCATCTCAAGTTTGAAGGCATTGGCCACAAAATGCAATGACATAGTGGATACATGAGATTACTCTAAGCAGGGAATCACCTTGTGTATGCAGGACATCATTGCATTTTGTGGCCGATGTCTCTAAACTTGACATGGCGAAGATATAAACACATAAATGCAAGTGGAATCTTGGTGTGTGCACCTCAAATGCCATCCAATATGTCTATCTTGTGTATTTGCTGCATTGTTGCATTTGCAGCCAATTTCTCCTAATTTTATTCACAATTCTATGTTTATTCTTTTGAGTTTTAAAATGTAAAAATTGTTGACTTTTGTCCATGATACTCCAAAATAGGTCTACTTGTAAAATAAATTCAACAAGTAAAGTTGTTACTATTCTAAAATTTTTTCCTTACCCCTAAATTAGTTTACTTTAAGAATAAATTCATCAAGTAAAGGTGTTACTATGCCAAGTAGGTCTACATATATTTTAGATTTTTTAAAACAAGCTTTAACTTAAAGTCTATTTTATCTAGAGTTAATTTTGAAATTAAAATTCCATATTATCATAGTTGAAATTAATAAATTAGAATTATTTAATTATTTATTGAAATATTAATAATTTAATAGAATATTTTAAAATTTTAGCTTATTAACATCTAATTAGGTCATTAAGCTGAATCAATCAATTATAAGACTATTTATAAATTTTTTAAAATATATTTACTGTGGTGTTCACAATCCCTTGATTATAAATATTGATTAGACATCAAATGAATGTTGCAATCTATATTTTTAAATGATAATATTATTTCCATGAAAACTATTTTTATACAAAACTATTTTCATATGAAGTATTCTTTTGTAGGAAAGAATATTTCATATGATTTTTTTTTCACTACTTATCTTCTTAAAATATGGTAATTACTATTTTTATTAAAGTATCTCCATATTATTCTCAGTATTTTTTGGGATCATCATATAATAGTCCCATTTTTTTTAATGATATGAGTCATGTATTCATATTAATGCAACCTAGCTTATAGCAACCTTTTGGATTGATATGTTCTTTTCTAATTATCTTTGACACTGTCTAGTTGGCCAAGGGGTTTGCTACAAATTTTTGTATCCTTTAATTCAAAATCCCAAAGGAGAGAGAGAGAGAGAGAGAGAGAGAGAGAGAGAGAGAGAGAGAGAGAGAGAGAGAGTGTGTGTGTGTGTGTGTGTGTGTGCGCGCGTGTGTGTGTGCGTGTGTGTGTGTGAGGGTTTTAAGTAACATCCATAGTGTCATTTAATTCAAAATCCCAAAGGAGAGAGAGAGAGAGAGAGAGAGAGAGAGAGAGAGAGAGAGAGAGAGAGAGAGAGAGAGAGAGAGAGAGAGAGAGAGAGAGAGAGAGAGAGAGAGAGAGAGAGAGAGTGTGTGTGTGTGTGTGTGTGTGTGTGTGTGTGTGTGTGTGTGGGCTTTAAGTAACATCCATAGTTTATTTTTGGAAATAGTTCTCATCATAAAAGAAAAAGGCTCATTCGCATAATTAATTAGTTAACTGACTTAGGAAGTAGCTGACCATACTTGAAAGGGAAGTGGAACCCACGAGGAAGAAGCTTGGCAGTGAAAGCTATGGCGCATGGAGAGCAAGAACAAGAGAGAGACAGAAACTCAAAGTGGGAACTCTAACAACCACAATGTGTGGCTGAGCCTTCCTTTATTCAAACTGTCACTAAAAGAATAAAGAATAAGTGATTGTGATGGGCGCCCGCTACCTGTAGTGTGCAGTGGCACTTACTGTCAGTGTAGTAATACACAGGTGGCTAGGCGAAGGTGCCTTTACCCCCAACAACCTCCCACTTAAAGGCGAATCTGCCCCAGTGAGAGAGAAAAAGAAAAAGACAGTACAACATGTACACATGTACAACAGGATGAGGAAAAAGACGTCATCTCATCCAACGCCCATCAATCTCCTGAGGAAGGCAAAGCGCTCTATAGTGAGGCTCTTCATGAGCAAGTCTGTAGGGTTCTGCTCAGTCGGAATCTTGATAAGGTCAACAGACTTGTCCTGAACGACCTCGCGAATGAAGTGATACCTCACCTTAATATGTTTCATCATCACATGGAAGACCAAATTCTTGGCCAGTTGAATGACACTCATAGAATTCGAATGCAATGTAGGCATAGCATATGTCATACCAAGGTCTGCAATCAAACGGCCTAACCAGATAGCCTCCTTGCAAGCCTCTATGGGTGCAATATACTCAGCCTCTGTAGTAGAAAGGGCCATACACTTCTGTGCCCTAGACATCCAAGAGATAGCCCCTCCAACATAAGTGAACATATAGCCATAAGTGGACTTTCTACTATCTGCATGTCCGGCATAATCAGAGTTAGTGTACCCCACGACTACTGTATCCTGGCTGCCGTAGCAAATACACATATTTGCTATGTCCTTCAGGTACCTCATGATACCCTTCATGGCATCCCAATGTTTCTTGCTAGGTGTAGCCATATAACGTGCCACAACCTGAACTGCAAAAGCAATATCTGGACGGGTGGCTATCATGGCATACATAAGACTGCCCACGACTAATGCATAGGGAATCTTGGTCATCTCGGCCCTCTTCTCATTTGTCTGCGGACAATTGGCCTGTGAAACCTTTACATGAGAAGGTAATGGACAACCAATATGCTTAACATCTTGCATATGGAAGCGCTCAAGGACTTTATGAATGTACTCCTTGTGTGACAGATAGAGTAGTCCCTGCGAACAATCGCACGTAACGCGCATTCCAAGTATATGAGAGACATGTCCCAGATCTTTTATCTCAAAGCTCTTCTTGAGCTGAGCCTTAAAAGAATCTAGCTCCTCATGAGCCGTCCATGCTAAAAGCATGTCATCCACATAGAGTACTAAAATCAGTAAAGAATAGTCATGGGCTTTCTTCGTGTACAAGAACAGATCCATAGCACTACGGCTATAGCCCTATGACTGCATGAATGCATCGAACTTATGGTACCATTCCCTAAGTGCCTACTTCAAGCCATATATACTCTTCTTTAGCTTGCAAACTAGGTGTTCCCTACTAGGGTCGGCAAAGCCCTTAGGCCGCTCCATGTAAATCTCATCATGCAAGTCCCCATGTAAAAAAGCCATCTTGACATCCATATGGTACAATTCCAGGTTAAGCTGTGCAACCAAGGCCAAGACTAAGCGTAGGGTGGTCATCTTGACCACATGAGAAAAGACTTCATCAAAGTCAACACCATGCTCCTACTTAAAACCCTTAGGAACCAATTGAGCCTTGTATGCTAGCTTGGGGTGTCCAGGGGTACTTTTCAGCTTATACACCCACTTGCATGGCAAAGCCTTCTTACCTTGAGGCAAGGAAACCAAATCCCAAGTTTGATTCTTATGCAATGATTCAAGCTCAAACTGCATAGCCCTCTCCCAAGAGTGACAATCACCCCTATGCATAGCCTCATCATAAGTGAGAGGCTCTCCTGCATCTGTAACAAGTACATAATCCATAGAGGGGGCAAAACAGTCAGGAGGTCGTCTATCTCTAGTGGAATGCCTCAACCCAAACTCTACTGCCTGACCGATAGCCTATCTAACATCAGCATGTCTAACATCTGGGCCATGAGCATCAGGTGATGCTGCACGCTGTCTAGGTGGCCGTGGAGCAGGCTGAACAGGAGCAGGTGGCTCCTCTTGAAAGATAACTCTGCATACCTCAACCACTTTCTTAGGCTACATATGCATTTTGTCCTCATGAAAGATGACATCATGGCTGCGGATCACTTTTCGCGCTTGCGGATCCCATAGATGATAACCCATCTCTCCTACATCTCCATAGCCAATGAAAATGCATTTGACACTTTTAGGATCCATCTTATTGCGTTTGTCCTTGGG
This sequence comes from Lygodium microphyllum, assembly GCF_053477565.2. Taxonomy (NCBI): domain Eukaryota; kingdom Viridiplantae; phylum Streptophyta; class Polypodiopsida; order Schizaeales; family Lygodiaceae; genus Lygodium; species Lygodium microphyllum. Next base: position 41,004,525 of record NC_141139.1, on the reverse strand, counting down.
CAGATGGCAGAATGCCTCACATCCAAAGATACGCAAATGATCATAAGAGGGGGGGGACTTGCCTACCCATACCTCCTCTACAACCTAAAAGTCAATGCCACTACTAGGTGACCTGTTAATGAGATGCATTGCAGTAGTAACTGCCTCGGCCCAAAAGTGCTATAGTAAGCCAGCTTGGCTAAGCATGCTACAGGCACTTTCCTGAATGGTCCTATTCATGTGTTCAGCCATACCATTCTAGGGTGGGGTGTAAGGGGTGGTCAACTGACGCTTAATACCCCACTCATCACAAAACTCCTCAAAAGCACGTGATACATACTCACCCCCATTATCTAACCTTAGGCATTTTAGCCTTTTCCCAAACTGGTTCTCTGCTAATGCAAGCCAATGTTGAAATGTGTCTAAGACATCGGATTTTCCCTTTATGAGATAAGTCCGAACCTTACGTAATAATCATATGTGAAATTAACAAAGTACTTTGCCCCACCGAGTGAGTGAAAGGGCATAGGCCCACCTACATCTGAGTACACAAGAGCCAAGGGCTCACCCATGCGTTTCTTGTCAAAAATTTTATGCATATTTCTAGTCTACTTGCCATACAAACAATGATCACAAGAATCAAAATGCGAAGAGTCAAAAGGCAAAAGATACTACAAAGCACGGAGCATTTTTGTTTCTTTAAGGGATATATGCCTCAAACGAGCATGCCAGAGGGATACATGGGGGATAGAACCCACAGACAAAACATGATCCAAGGTAGCTCCAGATACAAGTAAGGGATAGAGGCTGCCAGACTTGGCACCTCTTGCAAGCACAAGCCTGCCACGAGTAATCTTCCATGCAGAGTCTCCAAAAGACACAAAATACCTTGCATCATCAAGCTGTCCAGCTGACATAAAGCTACGAGTCAAGGCAGGTACATGGCGTACCTCATGAAAAACAAAAGAAGTGCCAGAAGGAAACTGCAGCCTAACATCTCAAATGCCCACAATGTCAAGAGACCTATCATCACCAAGATGCATAGAACCAAAGATGGTATAATAGGTATGAAACCAATCTCTATAGGGTTTCACATGAAATGACGCACCCGAATCCAGAACCTAGCACTACACATACATAGAATGTATCTTAGAAGCCTGTAAGGCATCACATGAAGAAGCTGCAAGTATGTAATGGTCATCTGAATCAGTGGCCTGCATGACATTAACCTCTTCTATCTTCACACTGGACTTTGCAGGTACAATAGTGCACTCAGAAGACTTGTCCTGCACTTTCTCTTTTCCCTTTTCCTTGTGCTTATCATCGTGCATCTTATGGCACTGCAGCCTAATATGTCCTACTTTCCCACAATAATGACAGGTAAGATCACACTTCTGTCCACGGGACTTACTGCGACCATGTGACTTGGACCTGGACTTTTGAGAGTCCCTGCCCTTATGATCATTATCATGCCTGCCATGTCTACCACCTCTAATGGTCAATTCATGTGAAGAGCGGGAAGCATAATTGTTTCTCCTGTTGATTTCCTCAGTCAATAAAGCACTCTCAACATCTTTGATTTTCAGCCCATCAAGCTTGTTCATGCATATGGCAGTACGGAAGACATCCCATAATTCAGGCAAGGTGCCAAGCAGAAACAACGGGTGCAAGTTTTCTTTGAACTCAATACCCTGTGACAACAGATTCTTCATGATAGCATGAAACTAATTGAAATGAGAGGATAGGGATGTCCCCTCCTTCATGCGAAGGTCCATTAACTGCTTCAGCCAATACATCTGTGACACAGGACTTTGCTGCACATAAAGCTCTTGAATCTTCTGGCATAAATCCCATGCACTCTGATTCTCATCTTCAACAACATTATGATGAACCTCTTCTGAGAGTGTCAAGATAATGGTAGACTTGCATAGCTCATCAACTTCCGTCCAAACATCATCATCCATATCCTCGAGTTTAACACCCTTGAAATGCAAGGGTTTAATCTGCAACTTCTGCACCAAAACCTGCCATATCTGGGACTTCCAATACCCATAGTCAATACCATCCAACTTGGCAATGTTAAATAGAGCTGTGTCTTTCAGATGACCAACCATACTGTCCCAAATCAAAGCAAAGAAGCAAAATTGCAGGTTTCTGTAATTAGCAGAAAATGCACTAAAACCACAGCTAAAACTGGCTGAAAGAGTGGATATCACCAAGAGAACCACCTGTCCACCAAATATGACCAAGATAACATCAAACAATAATCATTACCCTCATAGAAGTGCTCAAAATCTACATATTTTAGCTTGTTGGAATAAATGACAGCAGTATGTAAAACTGTCCCAAAGTGAAGCAATCACTGATACATATGTCACTACAACTGCCAGGTAGCAAGATACATCCAACAATGAGTGTCAAGGGGCAAGAAGGTACCAAGAACTGTCAAACCAATAACCTGTTAGGAAAGAGACATATCATAAGTCTAGAAGTCATGCATGGAATGGGTCTCGAGGTAAGAGAAGAGACCAAGCACAAGCACAACTGATAGAGTAAGGAGCTCAATGCATAACCATCCAAGATGCATACAAAACAAAAAAATCATGATAGAGATAGGTGCCTGCCCCAATAGGCATATCAAATCAGCCCACTATAGACTAACTATTGACATAAAGCTTGCAAGAGAGCAAATGCATGTAACTATAGACTAACTGCAGGCATAAAGCTTGCAAGAGAGAAAATGCATATAACTATCCCACAAGCTCAAGCTCAAGTGTAAGTAACACTCTATGTACATCCGAATATACCAAGAGGCTCTCACTGGAAGTAAAGTTAGATGCAAATAGAGAAAGCAATGCTCTAATAGATCGAGTACATAGCATTAGACATGCCAAATCCCAGTAGGGTACATCCGAAGCATAAATCCCAAGCTATCTCAAACCCATAAAGCATAAGCTTGAAAGCAGTCAAATAGCATGTAACTGACAACGAAATGTAATGTCCAGTAGGTCCAAAATGCTCAAATACATCTAAAGACGAAGCTCCAAGTGACTTTCAAGCATGGGCAAACCAAGTGGCATCCATATCTGACCAAAGCATAAATGCAAGAAGCCTAAATGTCAAGCAGTGACAATAGGCATAAGCGGTCCAAAGCATGCAAACTGAAGCCAAATGCCAGTGAATGACAACCAAGGTGGAGTCTAATCCAAGCTCAAAAGTATTCCAGAACCAAAAAGAAGCATTTGGCAATCTGCAAATACATCTGTATGATCATTCAAAGCTTCAGTAATAAGCACCTCGTATCCAAGAACCAATGCATACACCAAGTAAATGAGCTTCAGCCCACTGTATTATAGCACCATATTCACTGTCAAATGAAGCTCAATCGGTGCCTAAATCTGCTCCAAATCAATTTTAAAGCATAGACATAGCATCCCATAACATCTGGGCATCACTGGGCATAGGCATCAAATAGGCAATGCCAAGAAGCATCAAACAGTAAATGTCAAGTGCTGCCATGTTTTGACAGTCATGGGACTGTGTATATAGCAATGACTGAAGGTGGAAGCACTCGAATCGATCACCGAGAGCCAAGAACTAATGTCGGGGAGTCCAAAGATGATCAAGAAGATTGCCAATAGTGCCAGGAAGCCGGGGGGAGGAGTAAGAAATACTAGGAAGAGATGAGCCAGGAAGCCGGGGGAAGGAGCAGGAAATGCTAGGAAGAGATGAGCCAACAGTGCCAGGAAGCCGAGGGAGGAGCAGGAAATGCTAGGAAGAGATGAGCCAAGCCCCCTTAAAATGTGCCGCATTTTGCGCTAGCTGCTCCTAGGGGCTGGGGGGTCTTCAGCAATGCTCTGGAGCACTTGGCAATGTTGAGGGGGCTCCGGTGCAGCCCTGCAAGGTGCCAATGGAAGGCCAAGAGCTCGGGGAGGAGACAGGAGATCAAAACATACTTGCAAATGAAGGTGCCATGGTTGCCATTGAAGCTCGGGTTGAAGCCCTTCAAATCCGGGTTGAAGGGAATGCCGGGGAAGCTCCAATGCCTTTGATTTGATACCAATTGAAAGGGAAGTGGAACCCAGGAGGAAGAAGCTTGGCGGTGAGAGCTATGGTGGATGGAGAGCAAGAGCAAGCAAGAGAGTGAAACTCAAAGTGGGAACTCCAACAACCACAATGTGTGGCTGGGCCTTCCTTTATTCAAACTGTCACTAAAAGAATAAATAATAAGTGACTATGACGGGCGCCCACCACTTGCAGTGTGTAGTGGCGGGTATTGTCAGTGTAGTAATACATGGGCGACTAGGCGGAGGCGCCTTTACCCCCAACAATACTAACCTACTAATAGCTAACTAATATTACTACCCCAGCTTTCAATTGGATGATTCATAGTGAAAGTTTTGTTTTTTTTTTGGATTTTTCATAATTAAAAATTTATTTTATTTCTTACATCTTGTGAAGTTTCTTATGCTTAGTCAATGGAGGCCCCGTATATGTGTTTATGAGCTTTATAGGTGCCCATAAGGAAGGGAAGCTTAATGCTATTAGGATCAAGGTATCCAATTTTTAAAAATAGTTGAAAACCATATTTGAATGCTTCCATGACAAAATCCATTTGCTCAAAATGTGCACCTTTAAAAAGTTGATTGGAACATTTAGAAATGTTAGAAAAGTCTTATTGGAAAATTATAGAACACGACAAATGATAAAGTGTAGTAGTTAAGAGAACTAACAAGTTTGTAGGGCCTAGATTTAGTTGATGTTACTATGGTCCTAGGTATTTCCTAGCCTATCATGACCTTGTAACTAGGCTCATTTAACCCCTCAAGTTAGAAAAGGGTAGTGGAAATAGGAGTACATATGAAATGATGAGGTTCCTTAATCGGTAACTTGTGTTACACAATAATATCATCATCAAAAGCCAATAATAGGGTGATGTATTGAAGGTATTGTAATGATCTTGATCCATACATTTGATGGTAGGAGAAGTGATGTCATGCAAGATAGAGGTTTTGTAGTGCTATCACTAAGGATAATTGAGGTAAGGAAATGTAATGACTTCTTGAACTTGTCTAGCAATTATGCAAGTGCTCTTGCTAGGAGTTTTTGGGATGAGAAGAAGTATACATATGTTGGATCCCTTGCTAGCAAAGAATAACTAAGCATGTGATGAAAGGATGACAAGAAATGTATTTAGTTTCCAAGTTAGAGAATAAGGTAGTAAAAAAGGTCTTGGTTCCCTATAGTGTATAGATGTATGCAAAATTGAGGAGTTCTTCCATAGGGAGGGTTGAGACAATAAAGGGCATTAGAGAACATAAAATGGCCTTGAAATTTCACCTTGCACATGTATAGGCTATATGGAAGTGTTAGGGATCATGTGATTGTTTCTTTGGGATGCTAGATATGAGGGTGTGACAATTTCTTGTAATGCACCTTGTGCTTGTCTAGGTATGTTACCATTATAAGATATATATCACTCACTGGTATGCCACAATGTATTTGTGAGATATAATAACTTTTTAGGGTCATTTCTTGAGTTTGAACAGATGCGATGTTGTCAAGATAGGGGTCATGCAATAATATCATCCTACTAATGTTGTCTTTGTGTGTGCATAGATGCATTGTCATAAAGATAGGGAATGACAATGGTATTGATTGCATTCTCGCATGTGCATAAAAATGTTACTAATAGTATAATTGAATATTGGTTGTTGAGATGTTGCAATTGGAAGCTCCACATTCAAAGTGAAATTGTTGTTTGATGGAATAGTTTTTTCTTGGATATTTGACTGGTCATGGATATGATTGAAGAGATGAATCATGGCTATTATGATGTGATAAGATGATTATCAACATGTACCCTCTCTTGAGCCTTGTCGACACCTTCCACTTGACTGGCTATTATTGTCTAGAGTTAGATTGCCACCTAGATGAAAGGTCAAACATACAAGGAAGCTTCCCCCTTACAGTAGCACAAGAACCGATGGGGCTATCATGATTGGTCCTATAATAGGGAAGAAACCCTAGTGATCACTATGCATATTGATTGGTGCTGCAGACACTTTGATTAGAAGAGAGGGGTCACTTGGTCTAGGGTCAAGGTATCAAATGGATACCAAGAGAAACGAGAATTTTAGGGATGAAGTCCTGTAAATCTTAGTTCGAGACTAGTTAAATTGCTTTGTTATTTTTATTTTTTTTGTATATGTGATTTAAAGGCATTCAATGAGGCCTCAGTAAGGGGATAATTAAGAAAGTTATTTTTATATGTCTCAGTGTGGTAGAAACTTATTAAACAATTAAGCATACTGGGTGTGTGTGTGTGTGTGTGTGTGGAAAGTAGATGTATAGTTGTCATGATGATGCTATTCTAGAGATGGGTAGACCCAACTAGTCATGTGCTTCCTAATGAATGGAGAAAGAAATAGAGCTAAATGATGACTTCCTAAGGTCCATGCCTTAGATCTCAACTTAGCACTATTTTAGGGGATTGGAGTTGAGATTATGTAGCATGCCTTATGGGTGCAAGGGTTGAGCTTATCTTCCCTTCATCTCTTACTCTCTTTGAACCAAGTGTAGTGATTAGTTTGATCTTAGCCAAGTTCAGTTGCAAAGTGACCTTTCTTGGTTAGGCAGCACTAGATTATTGTTAGAGATTGTTGTTAGGTCATAGATTCGTTAGGTTGATCCTAGTGGGTCAAGGTCAAATGTTTTGTTATAAGGTGGACTCAGAAATCACCTGGCCTACTAAAAGTCCATGAATCCTAAGGGGTCTTGATGACACTACTTAGGAAGGGTGTTTGAGCAACTATCAAATGTCCTCTCCCTTGTCTTGACTAGGGGCAGGTATGTCACATAAACACAAATTTACGTTGCTTGCCAATGTTGCTAACTCAAAATACATAGAACATATACAAAAATTAGCATTGATACTTAATGCATGTTAATAATTTATGATGGAGCTTGGTAGAAAACTCAATGAGCAGGTCTTCCTTGTTTCTAGATATCACATTTTATCCCTTTTGTTAGTCACCTTTGCATAAGAGGCCTTCATAAATTTTCCACATACTATTTTTAGTTGCTCTGTGGAAAATATCACTAAATGCTATGAAAATATCCCTGATCATGGAAAACCTAGGCTTATTTCAATCATAAATAAAATAATTAGTTTAAGATTTACTCACTATGAGGCCTTCTTTATCCCCATTGACTTGTGTAATGGTAAGGCATGCTAGAAAAACATTGTAAAAAATAACAAACTTACATTCTCTCTAGAAGAATATCTTAATCTCCATGCTAGGATCATTAATAATACATTTATTATGCTACCCAACAATACTAGAAGGTAGTGTAGAGGCATTGCCATGGGCTTCAATTGCTTAGTTATGTGGTGCAATTTATACATTTCATTCTTTGAGTGTAAATTTTGTAAAAGATTGGCTTTGGCTAGAAGGCTAAATAATCTTAAATAGTTCTCACATAGCTTCAAATTCTATGGTAATTTATTGCTAGTCAATGTTCCAAATCATACAATATCATTTTTCCAGTATGATGCCTCCATTTTCTCCATATATGCAGGAGTGCCTTTGTAATTCCACATTTCTAAAAAATTGTTCTACTTTTTTGAGACTAGGCACTTTATCTCGATCTTGATCCATTGCTACCTAATGCCTTGAGTATCAATACCTCTGATAAAAACAAAAACTTTCTTTCAAATGCATTCGGTACATTCATAGAAGTAGTAATGGGACCTTTGAACTAGGTGCAAAAGGTTATCATATCCCAAGTTGGACCTATTCTTAATTCTAACAACTCTGCCCATAGCATCGCTATAACTAGTTGTGCAAATATGCACAAACAATAGCTTTGAAAAATATCGACTATGAAATTTAACCTCTATAATTGTGAAAATTGACTTAAAGTTAGATAAGACCCAATTGAAAATGTTGTTATTAAACTTGGATTGGTGGATCCATTAGGACCACTACTAATGTACCACCACCCAACTTATAGCCCCAATGGTATGGGTTGATTGTGGGGACTTATTAGTAGTTTGATGTTGATCATAGATTCACACCTTTGGTGGCATATACTCTCAAATAGCATGGTTGAGAGACTACTCTCTTCTCCCAAAATAAAATGATTTTGTTGAAGCTATATAGTAGATTTTCACTCTGCTTCCTTTGATTAAGTATAGTTGTTTATAGTGTCATTATTCATCTAAGCCCTTTTGTAGGATGGTAGGATGTTGACATCCATGGAGGGTGAATCTTCTCTCTCCAAATCTTGGTTTTTTAATGAAGAAAAAGGGTAGTGGAGGATTTAAAAAAGGGGAATGAATAGTCCATAAATTTTGAGTATCTCTATCACCATACTTCCCATATTTTTTAATTGCTTTTCCATTTTTATTTTTTTCCATTTTGATATGAGTTGACTCAAAAATTGAGCATTAGACTCCTTTCTCTCTCTTCTCCATTATCATGAGTTTTTGTGGCCATTGAGACACTATAGTGAGAGTAATCAAGATTTTGATCCTTCAACTTATCTCTACGATTTCTTCTCCATACACTTGTAGAGTTTGGGCAAAATATAGGTGCCCATTTCTCACTACATTTTCTCTTTTTTACTATCTTTTTAGTAGGTTTTGATGTTGATTCTAACTCTTTTTAATGTCTTCTAGTAGAAATCATTTTTGGAAGGAGACATAGGTGCTCATCTCTCTCTCTCTCTCTGTCTCTCTCTTTCTCTCTCTCTCTTTATGTGTGTGTGTGTGTGGTTTCCTTTTTTTGTTGTTTAGGGTTTAGAGCTTGATTCTCTCTCTCTCTCTCTCTCTCTCTCTCTCTCTCTCTCTCTCTCTCTCTCATTTCCTTTTTTTGTTGTTTAGGGTTTAGAGCTTGATGTTGATTCTAACTCTTATTGTTGTCATCTTATAGAGATAATTTTTGGAAAGACATGTAGGTGCTTCTATTCCTCTTTCTCTATGTGTGCTTTCTATTTTCTATAGCCTTTTCAATAAAGCTTCATATAGATTCTAACTCTTGCTATTGTCTTCTTGTAGAGATCAATTTGGGCAAGATTGCATTGGTGCTCATGTGTGTGTGTGTGTGTGTGCGCGTGTGTGCACATGTGTGTTTTCTCTTTTTTACTATTTTTACAATAGGATTTGATGTTAGTTCTAACTTTACAATTAGCTATTGTTGCATCAATCAACATGAGTAGAGAAAAGATTCCATCATTTAGTCAATAGAATTTGGCAATCTTAAGTTTGGAATCCACTTTTGTTACATCAACATTAAAAAAAAACCAGTGTACATATTCTATCGTATAGGTAAGAATTTCCTCTTTTATATTGCCAAAATTTATAGGACGACTAGTTTTTATTGTTTTTGTTTAAGTGCTATGTTTCTATATCATGCAAGTATTGTACAAGGTTTAAATGAAGCATCTAACTATCGATTGACTTTGTTGCGATGAGTAATTCCTTTATGCTGGATGGCATGGGTATTATGCAAGGTTTAAGTGAAGCACTCTCAATTGACTTTGCTATGATGAGTAATTCCTTTATGCTGGATGGTGTGGGTTTAGTAGAAGTCAAGGTTCCAAAATCCTCTGAAGTTGGTCCTCTGTCTCCATTTGGATCTGCATGCCATTTGGCTACCATTCATATAAATTTGTAATCATATCATACATATAGCTCATCCTAAGTAATATAACATCTTCGATATTAATCAAAAGTGTTTATTTGGATTTGTATGCTATCTAGCTACCATATTTATATAACAACTTTAATGTATAATATTCATGAAATGTATTGAGTCAAATAAAACTCTATTCATTATAATAAATGTCATTTCTACAAAATTATTTAAGTATTTTTCTAATTTTCATTGCATTCTCTTTCATATAAATGGTATGATCAAAGTGACACTTTGAAATTGAATCTACATTTTGTATCGATATACATATCTATATCTATTTTGATATTGATCTTCATATATGGTTATAAAAGAGCAAATAGATTCTTGATGCCATACTCGATTCATACATCATATTTGTTGTGATTTCTAGCTGGACTTAATATACTTATTGATTAGGGTTTAACATGTACTTTTTTGTGTCTATTGCCTAGGTTATAGTTCCTAAGAGAAGAATGAGCATTCTTGTGATAGAAGTAGTAACAAAAAATATGAGAAAGGGAACTTGGGTATTGATATGTATCATTGCTCATCCTGGATGCACATGTGTCCAAGTATGAAGGGAGCTTTTAGGGTGAAAGCATATGCAATTATAGATGTATCAGAGCACTAGAAGGGTAAAATTTTAGCTCTCAAACAAAGAAAGGTTGATTCTCACATTGTAATAGAGGTGTTGGTGTAATATATATTCATCCATAAACAAATATATGTTGCATCCACAATAGTCATTCAATGAAACATTGCAAATACATCTTTGCCCACATTGAGAATGGGAAAATTGATGATATTTATGTGAATTTGTATTTATAGAATTATACCCTTTTGATTATTGTGAGTGAAAAATGTCTAGAATTTTACACAGGGATGGATATTTAAATTTTTTGTAATAAGGATGTGTGATTACTATGTTAACATGGAAATCAACAAAAACCATTGTATGCTTTTACTTTTTCAAGTGACCCCATCTCAGGAGCATAAGATAGCTAGCTTGTCGAGCGTAACAAAAAGGCCAATGTGCTTCAAAATTAGAACAAAGCTCGAGGAGCCCACAAGGCTACATTCTACTCTTCCTCTCTAGCTCGTCAGCCTCCTTGTCCAGATGAGTTACATGCATTCATGTAGGAGCTTGTCATAGTGCTCATTAAGATATTCTTGCTCTTCCTAGGATAGGGGATATGGAAAGTATTCCTCAAGCTGCTCCCTAGGGAGTGTGCCCATGTCTGTAAAGATGTAGACATGTGTGAATAATTTGAGTTTAGCATCCAACTCAGTCAAGCACTCTATGACACTTCAATGTTCAATGAGGGCTTGCTTGTTTGCTATCTCATGCAAGGTTCTGGGAGTTTCCCTCATCTTTGGCATAGCTGGGGGTTCAAGCCTAGATGAGCAAGATTGGTCAATGCTAGGATTGCTTATGTCCTCAGGATTTTCATATTTCTCCCGAGGCTTTGCTGTTATTGTGTCATGGTTCTCCTTGATGTGACTGGTATAGTTTTGTCAACTTGTTGTGATAGTGTTGTATCCACTCTTGATTAGTCAATGTAAGTTCTATTGTTGGTGGATTGAGTGTTGCAAGCAACCGTTGATGGTAATGGTTGCATTCACTTATCACAACACACATATGTGTCTGAGGTTTCACCATTGTTAGGAGAGATGGCAATGGGTTCATTCATGGGTGGACTCAATGCTTTATTCCCAAGCTCTTCAGCACTCTTGGTCACAATCTTCTTGGAGTCTATTGCCACTTGCAACTACCAATGTTTTTGTTGTTTTCTCCTCTTTTTCTTGGGCAATTGAGGTGTATCCTTTAAAGACTCAAGATCGTGAACCATGCCAGCTTTTGATGTGCTTGGTTGCACCTTAGCATTCTCTTTCTCTAGTGTGCTCTCATGGGACATATTTGTAGCCTGCTGAATTACCTCGCTAGGTTGTGAGGGTACAATTGCCTCTCTTTGTGGAGAGTCTAGCTATTTAGCCAATTCTCTTTCGTTTAGTCCCTCATCCATTTGCACTGGTAGTTGCTCTTGGTTAGACTCCTAGTCAGGTGTTTGCTGTAGACTCTTGTCCTTACCCATTGGAACATGCCTCCATTGCTTCTTATCAATGCAGGTGTTGTGTTTAGAGCTATTTTTCTCTTGCTCAGGAGGTTTGGGTAACTCTAGTGTAGAACCAAGAGATAGTTTAGGATTCTTGTCATGTAAGCTTGGATGAAACCAACTGAAGAATTCAGGGATGTATTGATGGGAAGCATAGACATCTAGGATTGCAAGGTCTTGAGTGAGGCAAAGGACATATGCACTAACATCAAGAACCATGCTCCCTACTCCTAGCCTACTAGCCGCGTGTAGATCTTCTTCTAGAAGCAGTTTATCGTACGAGGGATGTTTTTGGACAATGGCAGAAAGTTGGACCTCATGGACCACTACCAACACTCGTAATGAGGTTGGGACAACGTACGTGGGATCATGTGTTGATGCCCAAAGGGCTTTCCTTTGCTCAGAGAGTGTCATTTGTCGGTGGCCAATTTTGGCTGCCAAACTTTGATTGGAGTACCATCTCTGCACAAAGTCACTTTGTTCTTTCCCTTTTCATTTGATTGCTTTAAGCTTTTCCTTGTTTGTCACACATTGAGTAGTATAAAGTGAGGGTATCAAGCACAATTCTCTAGCTGTGGCTTTTGGGATATCCTTTATGACTTCTTCAATGACAGCTACATAGTGAGAACAAACATGTTGTTGCTCATCCCAAGATAGGGGTTCGTTTATGAGCTTTGTATGCTCTAGTATTGGCCTTCCAATATCCACATGGATGTACGCATGTGTGATGGCTATTAGCTTGTAATCAAGCTTCGTCATGCACTCCATCTCTGGTTCATTGGTCAAATGTGCCATCTCCTTGGCCAAATCTTCAAGAGATTTCTCATCAAGCCTATGCCTTAGGTGCTTTGGAAGTGCTGGAGGTGTCAAGGATGTTGGTTGTGACATCTCTTCTGCAGGTGAATTACTAAGGACATGTTCCAAAAGGGGCATCATCACGGCCAAAGGGTGTGACTACTATGATTCCTAATTGGAAGTAGCAGCGGCTAGTTTAGTGGACTGGCTATTGTTGGTAGACTACGGTGTCGAGTCCTTAGGCAGATCAAAAGTGGTCATGTCTTTTGTTGGCCTTTGAGCATTCACTTGTGTAGATAGAGCATCAATTGAGCTAGTCACGGTGGATTGCACAGGCATATCCTTAGGTTGATAACTAAGGGTGGTGCCATGTCCTACATCTTGGACATTTGGAAGCTTAGATGGAGATAGAGATTGGGATTGAGCAGCTACACTAGACAAGTGCTATTGTGCTTCCTATGTCTGTTTAGGAAAAGAGGCTGTAGGAGATTTGGGACTCCTAAGTGGACTTGGCACACTGACTTGAAGATTTTCTTACGGCTATTAGGTGATTTTTCCATTTTCCTTGTTGAGCAATTAGCCTTATCACGGGCACCGATGTGCCTGTAATGCTCATTATCCTCTTGGAAAGTCAAAGGCTCCTTAGGAACTAATGGTCTTTGTGCACACTCAATGGTTACATCTGATGTCCTCTTGTTAAGCATGCTAGGCTGAGGATCTACCTTCCGAATAGTCATGTTTGGTTTCTTGCCTCAAGACTTGGATTTTTGTTTAGATTTCCTCCTATGCTTCTTTGCTTTTGATACAATTATGTTGGCAAAGAGGGAGAATAGATGAGAGAAAAGAAAGATCTAGAGAGAGAGAGAGAGAGAGAGAGAGAGACGGAAACACACTAGGGATTGGAAGATGGGCCAGTCCCCCCCCTTGTGGAGTTATATTATTGACAAGGAGCAAGCTCCTCCGTTACACATAAACCAATTCTTATTTGCAGATCTTGGAAACAAGATCATGGTTCTTTACATGATATACAATCGGCTAACACTTGCATAACTTGGAAGTTGGCACCTTTTGATTCTTCTTGAGTCTCCTCTCCTACACAATATGTGTAGGGCCCTCCTCTTGGTGCTTGATTTCAGCAGAGCTTCTGCAGCACTTGCACCTTCTCTTCTCCTCTTGGAACTTGATTTCAACAGAGCTTCCGCAACATTTGCACCTTCTCTTCTCCTCTTGGAACTTGATTTTAGCAAAGCTTTCACAACACTTGATTTCAACAAAGCTTCTCTTCTCCTCTTGGAACTTGATTTCAACAGAGCTTCCGCAACATTTGCACCTTCTCTTCTCCTCTTGGAACTTTTAGCAAAGCTTTCACAACACTTGATTTCAACAAAGCTTCTGCAATAGTTGCACCTTCTCTTCTTCTCTTGGATGCATGCAAAGTGATGCTTCCTTCCACCTCCCTTACACCCAAGGAGAGCCTTCTCTTTTATAGGTTTTCAAGAGCTTCTCTTCTTGTGGAGAGAGACTTGAGTTGATCTTCATGCAAGCTGTGGTTGTTCTAGGACGTACTCCGCATCACTAATTTCGAGATATCTCTCTGTGCATTGTTCGGATGAAAAAACGTCCAACATGAAAGTTGTAGATCTCATTGTTTCTGATAACCCTTGCAACCCATTTTTAGATATTATATTTCTATTGTAAGATATTTTAAAAATGGATCTTCCATGTCTAAAAAGAAAAAAACAACTTTTTAAATTGTACTCTTAACTTGTGGTCCATGCAACCACCTTGAGTCGTAGATATGGAGAGTTCATTAGATTACCTTGGGCCTCAATCTTAAGATTGGATTCCAATACACAAAAGCTTGTGTCATTTTAGACCTTAGAAAAAGAAAATCACTTCTCTCCTCACTTCTAGAGGATCATATCTCTTTGTCTTTCTTAGTGAGAGAATTATCTCTCTCGCCTTTCTTAATGAAAGAAAATACCTTAAACCTTGACTTGTAAGGGAGAGCATGACCCCAAATGAATACAATGCTCATTACACACACAAGTAAACGTTCCCAGGCATCCCCGGATGCACACATAAATACATATACACAATGCTAATGCACTTCATCTTCTTAGAACTCAATCCATCTTCATTTATGTGTAAGTACTCCTTGGTTCTTGTGTACACTCTTACACTTGGAAAACACTTCTTTCTCCCTTCATAACTTGTAATGCCTATACCAGATATCCCCGTCATAGTGCTCTGATCACCCCATTAAGTGATGCACTAGGAATACTTGTCTCTAAATGGTCTCATGGCCATACTAGATCATCATCAACACTTAAAGAAAAGTGTGCCATTAATTTATTAACATAAATTTATTAAATAGAGAATGCGTAATAAGCAATCAATTTAGTGACACCTTGCTCACTGGTTCTCTCTATTCAACATACGCTTGTATCAACTCTTTCAACAAGTCCTTGCTCTCATCACTAGGCTTGCTTGGTATGTTAGCATGTTCCTTGACTTTCCCTCGAGGTTTGATGAGGTCACCTTTACTAAAGATTGTGATTATCCTCACACCCGATAGTATCAAGTGTATCCTTTGTGCTACATAATCGGCCTCACACTTCGTTGCCCTTTTGAAGGGTCTTCCTAGGAGGGTTTCCTTTCCACAATTAGCACTATTTGGGGGAACATGGAATAGGATAGGAAAGCTTTTAGTCTCAATATTTATAAGGATTTTGCACTTCTCTATAAGTGCTTGTAGATGTCCCCTGTAAGGATTAAGAGTTGCATCAATCGGCGTGAGCTCTAGTTGGCCTAGTAGGGTCCATGCTTCATAGGTCAAGACATTAAAATCAACTCCTTCATCGATGAGAGCATCAACACTATGCTCTCTTTTTGTGGTGAGTTTGACCCTAAGGTAACCAAGTGGTACTATGTCTTCATCCTCCGAGTCTTGACTTTTAAATTCAAGCCTTTTGATACGTGCCCTTGAGTCCCCAACTGCACAACTAGATGTGGATTCTCTACTGATGTCTTGGGTCATCTGTGTAGTGCCATTCAAGATGCATCTATCATCAAGACTGTCATGTCTAGTCATCCTCGCAGTTGTAGCTTGATGTTGTTCTATTCCGCTCTGACTAGATGCAGTCTGAATGCAATATATATATGTTTTTGTGGTGTGGCCTTTTTGCCCTTGTTGGTTAGATTGGTGACGTGTATGGGCTTTTGATTGATGTTTTACAAGTGAGAGTTTATGCTTGTGCAGAGCCATTATTACATTAAGATCTAATTTGGATGACCTATCACGATGTTGTGCATTCTCTCTCCAACCTACTTGGGGGAGGTGCAGAGGGGATAGAGCCATCTTTGCGGGGATTCGAGAGGGGGGGGGGGGGGGACACAATCCCCCCGGCCCGCAGGGCTGTTACGCTAAACACCATGAGTGATTTGAAGGACCGTTCATAGCTAAGTTTTGAACTACTTGCTTTAGATTTCAGCTCGCTAGCTCGCTGATAGATCTATGATGTGCTTTCTTCTCTACATGGTCTCTGGGTCAATTTCAGGGCACCTTAGATGTGTCAAATTTGTATTCTATTCACCTATTTGATTTTGACAGCTTTTTGTCTGATTCTCAGAGGTTCGATTCTCAAGAGTTTGATTATCAGAATCGTACGTCTGATTCTGGGTTGGTTCAATTGGACGGTTTGAGTCTGAGTGGTTCGATTATGGTGGTTTGGATATTTTTGTACGCCCGATTTTGGAAATCGGATGTCCAATTATGGGATGTCTAATTTTTGTGCGTCCGATCTTCGTGCGTTTGATTTCGGGAGTTCGATTCCAAGAATCAGACGTCTGATTTGACAAGTGTCTGAGTTTGGAGTGTCCGATTCTAGATGGTTCAATTTTCGTGTCCGATTATGGGATGTTCAATTTGGTTGGTCCGATTCTGGTCCGATTTTGGGAGTTCGATTCTAGGAATCAGACATCTGATTATGGGGTGTCTGATTTTTGAAATTGGACAAGTTATGTCCGATCGGACAGGATGGGTTGGTTCGAGTCCAAAAATCAGACCGTTCGATTTTGGGAATCGGACCGTCCATGTGTCGATTCTGGGAATCAGACCCTAATGAGTGATTGTGTATACCTAGAATAGCAAATAAACTCCAAAATGCAAATCGGAAAACAAATCAAACCCTCTTGCCCTATTATGACATTAGAAACCCTAATGCCTGTTTTTCTCTTTTTTTTCTTTCTGTTTTCCTACCTTAATGCATCCAAATCACATAGAAAACACCTACACTACCCCAACATGCTTTTCCAAACCCAAAAAATTAGAAATCTACTTGCTAAAAGGAGATCGAATACCTCTTCAAGCTTCCTCGCTTTCTGCATGTCTCCTTCAAGCACCGATTTGGGGAAAACCCTACTTCAATGCTTGATTCTGAGCGCACAAGCACTCAAGGCTTGAATTCATTGGCCCCAGCAACAACGAAACCAAAATGTAGAGGCGATACCGCCAAGACCCACGAACCGCTTATTGTTCAAGCGTTCCAAGCCGAGAGCACTAATGGCTACCTCTCACATAGCCAATGTATTATCTATCTCTACGAATGTAGTGAGCTTATCTCCATGCCCAATCGAGTTGCCTCCTCTCTCCGAGAACTTTGGTAGCTCCACAATCCAAGTGCAAGCTTCAAGCTAGCTCCATCCTCAAGCTCCATGCTCCAAGCTCCATTTCGGTGAGCAAGAGAAGAGAAGAGAAGAGAAGAGAAGTGATCTTACCTCCATGCCCAATCAAGTTGCCTCCTCTCTCCGAGAACTTTGTTAGCTCCACAATCCAAGTGCAAGCTTCAAGCAAGCTCCATCCTCAAGCTCCATGCTCCAAGCTCCATTTTCGTGAGCAAGAGAAGAGAAGAGAAGAGAAGAGAAGAGGAAAAGATGGAGAGCTTCTGCACCATGGTCCCTCACCCTCACACACTCAGTCCCTCACACTCTCACACTCCCTCTCTCAAGCACAAGCTCAAGCAAGCAAGCAAGAAGAAGAAGAAGAAGAAGAAAGCTACTTTTGGCCACACACAAGAATGAGCTTCTCATTCACTTTTCAACTTTATATACAAAACCCTAAATCCCCTTTGGGAAATCATCTCCTTACCCCTTTTTTTCATGGATGGCTGTGGCCTAGGCCCTTTTTCCCATTGTCCTCCTATCTTCCTAGCTTCCTTTCTACCACTTGTCTACCTTTACAATTTGCACAAGTGAGAGCTCGGTGCTCTTAAAATAAATCATGATGTGCCTTGCACTCTTTTACAAAAGTATTGACATGTGCTTTTTCTTGTGCGCCTTTCTCCTTGATTTAGTACTTTTCTACATTTCTTGTATTTCCATTTTTTTTCTTAGCGTGCCTTCATCTTCCGTTTCACTTTTTCCTTGGCCTTGTCTTCTGCTTTAGATTTTTTGGATTTCCCCCCTTGTTCATCTGAGGGTTAACAGCCATCATCATCCATTCATACCTTCATGGGAACAACATAGTATTATATTTTACTAAGAATAATTACCCAAGTGTGGCTATTATCACTTAGGACTTGATGCTCATATGATCTGGCATGGTGAGGCCAACTTGGAGTGATAATATGCATGATATAGAGCCACATGTACTAGAGGAGCACCGGACAAAGAGGCAAAGTAGAAAGGAGAAAAAGACCATGGATTGCACTTGAAATCTATGATCCACATTGCCAATCTATGTACAATAAGGAGTCAATGTCTATACGTTTAATTGGCTCTTCATCTACCATGTCAAATTTTAGTGTTTTGGCCAATGACAATGGTCAAGTAGGGAGGTGAGGGATACTCCAAACAAAGATTTCATGTACATGCTAGAATGGAAGGCAAGGGATTGCATGAAGTTAGATGATAGGGGGGCTACAAGAATGTCCTTTGCTAATTTTGATGCTTTCTTGAGGTTAGAGTGGAACTCAAATCTTGCAAAGGCTCAAAGGTCACTTGTTGATCTTGGCCCTATCCTAGCCCACCCTCTTTGAACAACCTAGCTCATCCTTTGAAAGTTTTGCAATATACATTATTGATTTTTTTGTAAACACAAATAACTAATTTTTGATAACACATGTAAATTGTACAGTCCATGAAATACAATCTCATAAGGAGTTGTAATCTATCATTCTATGTTAACTTGTTACTTATTTTTTCAAGTTATAGTGTAAAATTATCTTCCATAACTTGATGTATTGCATGTTTTCTATTAACTTGTCATTTCATATTAACTTTTAACTTATTATTTGTCAGTTTTCATTGTGTATCAACTTATTATTTGTTTTGCAAAGTTGTCATAGTGCAAATCTATTTTATATCTTATCATGGTGCAAACATGTTTTATATACCTATATTTGTTATAGTGTCTTATTTTCTATCTATTATTGTCCTAATATATTTCCTATTGTGTGTTGTAAGTAGTTACTCGCACTTATCAAAGTTCTTTGTATCAATTTGTGGGAGAGTGACCCATACATATTTCCATTTTAGAGGAAACATGGTAGAGGGCAAAGATTGGCATGATGAGTGAGAGATGAGGGTAAGGACAATGAAGAGAGGTCATACAATGAACATGCTCGAAAGGCATACAAGTGCTTAAATATTTAAACAATCATCTTGGATGGAAGGGAGGCCCAACGCTCTCCCAATGGGCTAATCTAGCCCATATGCAATAAAAGGAGGTCAACAAGGCAATGATTGCAAAAGTGGTGAAGACAGTTTGGACATGCTCAAACACAAAGATCAATAAAGGGTGATGAAAATGAAGAAATTTCCTTCATGATGGCATTAGGGAGAATGTTGAGTGCATCGCTCTTGGAGTGTTTAGCCAAAGCCTTCACAATGCTTACTCCTCTCTCTACTTAGCAAATATATTCTACATGAATTTTATACTTGGCTAGCCAGTGGACTTCAAATCAAAGTAGACCCACCATTCCATGGAGGATATACAAGCGCCTAGTGTAACAATCACTGATGATGATTTGCAATTGGCATTGCAAGGTGTGGCATTAGACTTTCATGCAAGAGAAGAGGCATTGAAGAACAACTTGTTGCAAAGGGAATTGGATTTCTAACAAGTTCTACAATCACTAGACATCACACAAGTGCATGCCCCACCCCCTTGCCATCTTGGAGAATGTAAATGCCCCCATGAGTTTGAGTGCCCTCTTTTTCCCAAAGGTCTATACAAAATATTTAGAATGTCTTACACACAATCAAGAGGGAGATTGAAAGAGTATATCTAGTGCTTTCTAGAACCTCTTTGTTGATTGAAAACTACATGCAAACACATTAATGTAAAAACATTAATTGACAAGACCATATGGAAAGCAATACAACTTTTTGATTCTTTGCAAAGAGACAGCTTCCAAAATGTACCAACGTTTGTGAATAATAAGTAACATTGCAAGCTTATTGCTATAAAAAACTTTCCATGTCCATAGATCGACTAGTTCCAACATTTAAAGTGTTTAACATCATGGCAAAAGGTGAAGGTAAATATTCAAATCTAATCCATTGCTACTTCATAATGTTCCTTTTTTATGAATTCTTCCTAAGATCAAGTCATCCAATGGGTAAGATGCTCCTCAATATTTGCATTTGTTACCTCTAGATTCATTGAATCTCAATGCTTGTTTGCAATGGTATGATTGTTGGTACTATCAAATTCTTTGACCCCATTAAAGCTTGAGGCCTCCATCTAAGTGTTATCACAATTGTACATCTATAAGGGCATACCCTCCTCATAGTTGTTGCTCTCAAGAAACGAATCCATCATTGCAATACATTTATACCAACTTCTTTGCCATATTTACAAACAATCTATTCCAAATTGTATTGTGCACATATTTATATGTGCTCCAATTTCCCTTCGAGCTAGAGTTTACTAGCACATTGCACAAGCACTCACATAGCTAGGCATCTCAAATGTGGACAAGTGTTCCTTGCATTATATTCCACCCTTCCATATTGGTTGCTTCTTGATCATCTCTTGTACAAAGGGATTTGAAATTTCACATTTTCTTATCTTGAATGTGTAGTGAAAGTGATGGTGAGTGAAAGAGGGAGAGAGAATGAGACAACGAGATGGACAATAGATTGCACACTTGCATTGCAATAGCTAAGAGTATACATATATATACAATTTTTTTTTGGATATGGTAGGTTCTCTTACTGAAGCATCCACCACATGTTGTAGATCCATCTTATCGAGTTCTCCTAAATATCTAGATATTGTCTTCCTAGATATTCTCTAAGTAGATGTTCATATGAGTACATATAATCATTCTAATATTCACCCTCTCTAGAAAATATTAATAATATCTTCTAACATTCTTCCTCCCCTCTGAATAGAAAATAGGATTTTCTTTTGCACTACAAAGACTTTCAGCCAATCATCTTAACTATAAGAGAAGAAAGATTACAATGATGACTATACCATGAGACCTTGTCCTTGTTGTTGCAGAAGATATACATCAATCTTTGCTTGCAATGATTCAAGGGATGTAAGTTGATTATGAAGATTTTTGGACTTTGCTTGATGGATACCTTGATGAAGAAGTGATCACCATAGTTTGCTTCATGATAGACTTGATAAGAAATAGGCTTGCCATGTAGATAGATGATGTATTGTAATTGCAACTTGATAGTGGTGAGGTGAAACAATGGTGAGAGAAAAGAATGAGATAGCATGTTTGTAGATGGAGAGATGATCCCAATGTGACTAGATGCCATAGTAAGAAAGAGATTGATAGGATGCTCGAGACTTGATCTTTCATATTGTTGTTGATGAATATGAAAGTGTAAAATAGCAAGTGATTGATAAGGAGTTTCAAGCATGTTATCCTTTAGAGTACTCCAAGAGTTGCATATAACATCTTTAGTAATAGCATACATGGTGTCAGTGTGCTCTTTTATCCATGAAAATTAGTTTGTGTTAATGTGCTCATGTGTTATTTTGTAATTTATCCATTTCTTTTCCCTCCTTTGGAAGGCCAAGATAGTTGGCCGATTTGAGAAAAAATGATTTGTAGATGATGATTTGTGTAAGGTAGGAGGTAGACCATTTCATAATAAGATTGAGAAAAAATTAGAAGAGAGAGTTCTTGTGATTGTTGAGATGAGGTTGTTGCCATGTAAGATAGAATGATGATTAAGATTTGGGCACACATTTAGAGCAATATGAAGGTAGGAGGAAGGCAACTATGTGGATGGTTGGATAGGGTAGGATAGAGAGAAATGATGATTTGATAGATTTGGGGTGATGGGAGAGAAATAAACACAATGTGGATGGAATGTGATGGTAGGATAAGGTCATGTGTAGGGATTTAGGATTGCACATTGAGAAATAGTGATGTGATAATGAGGAACTCAAGAAGATAGAATTTTCATGTGAACTTGGAAACATTGTGCAAATCCTAAATTTGTACAAGCAAGCCAAGAGTGTGTAAAATTACATTTGATTAAGAAATTTGATACATAAATGAAGTGGAGTGTGTGTGTGGCCATAAGAAGATGAGGATATTGAGTACATAGAGAGAGTAGAAGATAAGGACCAATATATGATCTTGAGATTGAAGAGGAGTTTAGATAGTGAGTAGATATGGAGTGGCAAATGTAAGTATGTATGATATTACTTAAAGATGTAAGGGAAGTGGAAGTGATGTATCTAATGAGAGAGTGACCTTGAATGTTGGTGGAAATATCTAGTAATAATTGATGAGGAATGATGGGTGTATTCATGTTGTCAATTGAGAGAGTGATGAGGTTTTGCCATCTTTTTGCCACTAAAGTGCCATCCAAAAGCCTTGAAGAACACATTTTAATAGAGAGGCCATAGAAAATACCTTCTTCAACCTTGAGATGTAGGGTATAAAGGGCAACCCATTCTCCAATGGTTGTTTCAATTGAGAATTTGATAGAGTCTTCTATTGTAGGATTCAAGAGGAGAGATTGATAGGGGTGACAAACATTGTAGTATTGAAAGTGAATGAGAGATTAAGAACATGTTTGGATCGATGAGTTGAGAGCATGAGAATAGAAAATGGAAGTCATGAGAGAAAACAGGGTATGAGGGGCCTTCATTTGGTAGAGGATTGGGGTTGTCCATCATAGAATTTTCTATATACTCCATTAGTTGACATAATAGAGTGAGCATTGGACTTAATGAGGATAAAAGGATAGAGCATATGTGTTGCATGATGTTATAGAAATATCTTGTGATGATGGATGATATCAGAGAAAGACTTTAGATAAGGGAGAACATTTAGAGTTTAATAAAAGAGGAGAGTGTAAACATGTGGCAAGGTAAGGGCTATGGAAGAGTTCATCCATTTGCTCTAGGAACTCATTTCTTCCTTCCTTTCACCTTAAAACTCCTCAAAAGATAGCCTTGTACAGTTTGTTCCAAGAAATAGTAGCTCCCCAAATATGGTCATGTAGATATAGAGGTTGGCTACATTACTCCAAAAAATAGGTGCTTTAGCTTTGGAGGAGCCAAATAAGTGATGATAGGATCTTTATTTGTTTTCTCTCTAATGTATAGCATTATAGACCTCATAATGAGCTTGATGTAGAGTCATAGCTCCTTAAGATAATGTTCAAGTTCAAAAGCATGAACCAAAGATTCTACAAGTTGTACGCTTTAAGTTAATAGAGAATGACCCTAGCATTGTAGTGCAATGAAAAATGGGGGTCTATGTGAATTTGAATCTTGCTTCCACTTCCAAATGATTCAAAGATAGAGTTTCCAAAGATGTATTTGCCAGATATAATGGATTTTACCAAGATAATCAATGGAAGAAACAGTCAACACAAATGATAGTATTACCACTTCAATAAGATACTCCCATGTTGGTGTACATATTGGCCTTTGTGAAGCTCTTCTTAAGGTAGATAACCAATAATGAATATTATGACCTTGTGATTCCAAGTTGAATACAGCTTGCAGTCGTACCCAATATTGATGAAACTCAATGTAGAATGCTCCTTGAAATTTATCTCCTTGACATGTAGATTTTGTTGTGATTTTTCTCAATGAAAAGCGCCTACTTGTCAATATAGAAACTTTGTATTTCTTGAGAAAAATCCTTCTTGAAGTTCTCAATGTGGAAATTTCTATGTAATGAAGACTACCTCTTAATAGTCCAATGCAAACTCAATTATTGAGAAAACCAAGATGTAACCTAGTGCTTGCTCAATGAGAAGCCTATCATGAGTGCACTAAACTAGGCAATGCAACGATTAGATGAGGTGAGTTCTAAGATGCATACAAGAACCTATTAACCTAGGCCTAGCTTTAAGTTTGAATATGATTGAGAATGCTAGGCCATCAAGAGCTTAGTGAGCTTTGATAGCATGTAGTAAAAGTGATGGTGAGTGAAAGAGCAAGAGATAATAAGACAATGGGATGGACAATAGATCACACACTTATTCACACACTTGCATTGCAATAGCTAAGAGTACACACATATATATACAAAAAAGTTGTGGATATGGCAGGTTCTCTTACGAAATCACCCTCAAATGTTCTAGATCCATCTTACCTAGTTCTCCTAAATATCTAGATATTATCTTCCGAGATATTCTCTAAGTAGATGTTCATATGAGTACACCTAATCATTTTAACAGAATCTAGAGATCTCCTTGACATATTCTTTACATGCTATCTTGTCGTGTGCATAGAATTTGTTGATCATAGTGTATAAATTTCTAACCACCTCATTGTGCTCCATAAATCCAGTCCTTAATACTCAACATCTAATAGGTACGTGATACTATGTAGTGATGTAGGGCTACAACACATCTTCTTTGAACATATTTTAACAATACCTTTCTCTGAGATGACTTGAATGGTTTTTGCTAGGGCTTTACACAATAGAGACTTTAATTTCCTTGGGAGACTCTGAACTCCTTTGCACAATCCACCATGTCATCCGTACTTTTCCCATATTTGCAACTCCCTCATCCATGTTACATATAGCATGCATGATAGACATCATTACATAATATGCATCATTCACAAAATGGCACCACTTGTCCTTGTTTAGACAATTAAAATGAATCTTGGAAACCTTATCCCTCACTCACACACTTTTTTGAGCCTCCTAAATGTACATATCCATGCATGAGAATGTCTCTATCACAACACCCTTGTTTCAAAGTAAGGACTCTAAAGTGTAAAAATGGTCTAAAA
Organism: Lygodium microphyllum; assembly: GCF_053477565.2. Classification (NCBI taxonomy): domain Eukaryota; kingdom Viridiplantae; phylum Streptophyta; class Polypodiopsida; order Schizaeales; family Lygodiaceae; genus Lygodium; species Lygodium microphyllum. Next base: position 40,979,716 of record NC_141139.1, on the reverse strand, counting down.
ATGCGTATAAAACCTTGACATATTTGAAAGAAGCTTTAACATGCATGACATCCAAGCCTGGTAAATATCAAGAACTCAACTTCTCTTAAGAGAAAACTTGACCATTCTCTTGCAATCATCAATAATGCAAAAAACTAACATGTATCCTCTTTTTCATACCCTTTCAATACCAAATTAAGTGAGCCTTGTGTTGCAACCACCATATGTAATCTTTGGATATCGCTCTTGTACAAGGCTACCTACATTTTTTCAAGCTATGAATGTTCTAAGTATTGTTCAATGTTTATTTGTGTTTATGTGTATTCTTAATGTATAAAAGCAATCAATGTTCTCAACCTTATTTCATATTTACATATATTTTTTGTGATTCTCTCATGTCATATGAATTAAAAATAGATAAACCTTTATCATCAAAATGACTAGATGTTTTGAATTGCATACAATTTTTGAAATGATATACAAATAATATTCGCATGTGTGTGCTTGTTTTTTATTATTAATTACACTTAACTTGTATGTTGAAGGTTATGAATTCAAATAATTGAATAATTATTTGTTTGTTTGTTTATTCCATGAATTTTATCATGTATTACTTATTTCTTTGTTTTGTTTTATTGTAAGCATTTGTTGTAAGTTGTAGCTACTAAGATTATAGAATAGTGATCATCAATCACTTACTTGCTACGTCCATGTGCATTGCTATATCCAAAAATATGAGGGAAATTTTTTTCCAACTTCCAAAGACAACCTATGATTCTTCCTCTAACATGCATAATGCCAAGTTAGGTTCTAATTGCAATAAAAAGTCATTAGGATAGAGTGGCAATTCGCCAAAAGACTTTTAGGTGGATATGTGCATTGGGAGTATAATTTTTTCCATATCTTGAAGTCTGATGGTACACGTCACATTAGGAATCATTTCCTTGGTAGCATGAAGAAGTCCATGAATGTGTGCCAATATCCAACTCTACCAAAGAAGTAGCTAAGGCCATTTGAGAGCACTATGAATGCAAGAAGGCTTCTATTGTTGCAAGAGTATCATGCGAAGAAGTCAAGATATTTGACTTGCACAATGGCATTGTCAATCAACCAAACATCTCTCAATCTCAAAAACCCATGCTTCTAACTCGGGAGAGTTTTAAGAACAAGCTAAAGGGGAAAAGAGTGAATCCAATAATAAAGCAAGTGTCCATCAAGCCTCTCTCCATGAGAGTCTTCATGTGACACAATTAGAAGAAGTGCAAATGGCCTTGGCTAGGGCTATTTTCTTTTCTAGGCATGCAATGGCGATTGTGGACAATGATCATTAGAAACATGCATGATGGAAGAATATTTGAGAGTTTGGGATTGGTTTTTCCTATTGTGTTAACACTCAATACAGCATGATGTTCTTGATAAGTGCCACGTAGAGGTGAAAGAGTAATTTTATGCAACTTGGTACTTATTGGATACACCATTGTATTGGATGGTTGGTCCAATGTTTAGAAGCCCATTGATAAACATCATGCTAATTTCATCAAGGAGGGAGATATTCTTATAAAGGCCATAGTTAACACAAGAAAAATAAAGTCATGAGAGTACATTGCAAACATTTTATCAAAACTATTAGCATTAAACGGTATTTTTAAACTAATGATAAATAAAGTTTAATGAACTACATTTTTTCTAGGTAATGACAATATAGTCCAAAAAGTATTAAACAAAAACCATACCATAAACTAACACTACCCAAGCTAGGATGTTAGCCCATTAAGAAAAGTTCACACATTCTTAATTGCTATTGTCTAATCTAGTGCTTCATATCTAGGATACATGTAGTCCATGTGAGAGGACCAAATAACCAAGATATAAAGCACTTTGTGATTACCCCATTATTTTTTTTAAAAATGAGGACCAAGAATATCAAATAATAAATGATTACCTTATTGGAACAAGTAACCCAATCTTATTTGGACATGGTTTCTTTGTATTGTGGTAGGTCTTTGGGCTATTTATAGGCGGGGGCTTGTTGAGATACTGCAAAACTCCCCAAGGTTTACTAGCATAGCAAGTTTCACCTAGCTAACATTATTTTTAACATTATTAACATAAAGTTGGAGAGTTATTGACAAGTTATTTTTATGAGATCACACAAAAATAATCATGATTGTATACTAGTGACATTTTACACATATGCACTGCAAAAATTTATGTATATATGACGTGAGTTCAAAATAAGGGGTTTTTAAAACACCATTTTTTACATACAGAAGGGTGTCATATAAAGGGGCTACTTACAGATTGAATAGAAAAAGGTTGTGTTTTATTCAAAAAATTCACAAATTATGATATTTATAAATAGGCCATGAACACACGTTATATAGAGAATATATATATAGTGAACCCCCCAAGTAAAAAATGCATCAGTGGATTATAATATAATAAGAGTTCTAGGAAGACCTTGGATATTTAAAATCACTCACAATCTTGACATGGCAAATTGTTGAGTCACAACAAGGGACATGGATTTCAAATAAAATTTTACTCTCTTTTAACTTACTACATTCTCATTTTGGGATTTCTTAGCCAAGATTTATTTCCAATTATAGATACTTATTGCAAGATAGACTTTATGCTTGGTTTTTAAGTATCACATATGGAAAATGCTCAAGGGTGAATGGTTGTGCCTTGATCAAGACACACATGATAGTGCAACTATAGATGTTATTATCATTTGTGATGATTGCGAACCCCAACGGTTTAAGATGGAGGATGATTGGCCCTTGAATGCACTATCTCAAGGAATCACAATGTTAATGAAAAATCTACTTGCTATCTTCTATTCCAAATTAGATGGTAGAAAGGTTCGAAGTCAAACTGAGTACCATTATCAATGGAATGTGTGTGGCTCCACACAGTTTAAAAATTGTGGAATCTCCTTAAATATCCAAACTTCACAATTTCTAATATTCAACACTTGTAAGTTTTGAATTTTTTGGTTTATAAAATACAACTATTTACAAAAGTTATGATTGTAGTATGTTAATTTTGGTTATTTTTCAACATCATATATTCAATCAATTATCACCCAAATGCACATTAGGGAAAGAAAAATGCCTCCCCTAATTTTGATTTGTGTGTGTGTGTGTGTGTGTGTGTGTGTGTGTGTGTGTGTGTGTGTGTGTGTGTGTGTGTGTGTGTGAATTACATCTAAATCTCCACTTGGAGAAGGGCAAGGTACATCCCCTCTAACATCAGTTGATAGACTATGTGTTTATTATTTCAATTTATAGTGAAATTTTCCAATATGTATATACATCTTGTTTTTGAGATACGACATATACAGATGCATGCCTATGTGCTAGAGAGAGAGAGAGAGAGAGAGAGAGAGAGAGAGAGAGAGAGAGAGAGAGAGAGAGAGAGAGAGAGAGAGAGAGAGAGAGAGAGAGAGAGAGAGAGAGAGAGAGAGAGAGGTGGCTCTCTATAGATATTAGTTGATACAACAAGAAATTACCACATTGATATATTTACACATGCATATCAAATTTACAAAGAGATTAGTTAAATACATAAGTCAATATTGTGTGAACGACCCTTTAATGGTTTAAAAGTTAGGATTTTTAAGATAAAACTAGTGTAGCTTTTGTTTTATTGTTTCATTTCACACTCTCAATTCATCTCTTCACATCCACCATTTCCCTCCTACTTGTTGTAATGAATGCTCATATACACTTTGATAAGTGGATCCGTGACACTTACTTTACTAGAAAAGCTTATGAGATCTTTGAGGTTTTCTCAAAGGTCTTCAATTTAGAATGTTTGCTCTCACCATCAGATCTCCCCTTTATATCCTAGAAGACTTTGTGAATACCTTTGCTACTCATACATACTCCAGCGAGGGATCCAACATGACTTGGATACTTTAGAAACAACTCATGGAATTTCAAGATGGAAAAGACCATCAAAAAGTAGTGAAGTCATGCTTAGCACTCACAGATCCTTCAAATAAAGCATGCACATTCCTGATGGGGAGTACATGATATATAAAATCTTTGGAGCTCATAGAGTGTGACTATGCATTGGCCATCTATCTCCTTATATTGGATATGTCCATATAGGAGAAGAGAGATGTCCATGTAATAACTTCCCTGAGTGTGCATCTAGCTATGGTAGAGGTGGGAAGATATGATGGCACAAGCTTAGATACAATGAGTGCTATTATAGTAGCCCAAGAGTAGATTGCCATGGTCATGGTGGATTACATTGTACTTGAGTGCTATTATAGTAGCCCAAGAGTAGATTGCCATGGTCACGGTGGATTACATTGTACTTGAGGTTGATTTTAAAGCATTACAACATGATCCTTTTGGACCAAGGCTACATGTTACTTCAAGGGAATTTGTGAATCCCTATGCCCATAAAGATGCCTCATTGACACATGAGGAGAGAAGTTATAGGGTCAACTAAAAAAGATAAGATCTCTAATACCATACTTTCATAGATGAAGCATGGATTGGGACCCCTTAAGGCTAGAGGTGAAATCTTGGGTCAAAATGAGACCTACAAGACCCTACTCTAAAGTGTAGCATCCTTGTCCCAGATACCAGAGTATTTTGTTAGGGTCTTGCACACCTCATTTTGACTCAAGATTTCACATGTGGCATAGAGGATCTTACCATGCCAACTAATGGAAGAATTCAGCTTTACAGAAGTATATCAAAAATCTTGTTTATTGATATGGTGGTCTTCCACAAGAAGTGCCCATGTTAGGAGGGGAGGAAACAATTATGAAGAATCGAGCATTGACCCAGTTCGCACCCTTTTGAACATTACTTGTAGCTTCTAGCTTGGAGAAAGTAGTGTGTTACACTAAAAGCATTGGTATAGACGTCTCTACAAATTCGTCACAAATTGTCACTATTGGTGTCGCTGTTACTGACTCCGATAGCGAGTGCAATAAATTAGCAATGATTACTAAGAAAGAAAAAATTGGTGGTAGGGTTGCCCTACCACCCCCAGCACCATGTATTGAATAATATTCTACAAAACAGCTACATATTGAATACACAATTGTCATCAAGACAGATGCAAAAACTACATAAAACCACAAGACCGATAACTCATAAAATAAGTGCAAGGCTGATGATGATAACTCATAAAACTACATGGAACTATGGAGAGGAGAGTCCAAAACAAACATGGAAATCTATTTGTAAATACTGCAAAATGCAATTTTATACAAAGGATGATAAATATATCTAACGAATGCTAAATGGAAAAGGCATGTATGGATCATAGGACCAAAAAAGAAAATGATGTGCCCTCAAATCCAAGCACATGATATAGCTTCTTGCCATCTAAAAGCTCATCCCAAAGCAATGGAGAGTCGAACAGACTCTGCAAAATAGATAACCAAACATTAGTCCACCATATATAATGCATCACAAAGTAACTAATGACTACAAACAAGAAAGAGGATTGACTTAATGGGCCGCCATGCGCATACAATCTATCGATAAGTGTAGTGACACTATCTCTCTCTACATATCAAGTCTCCAAATCTGTAGGATCGCGGTTTGTGATGGAGTGTTGCAAAGAAAACAAAATAGCATTGTTAGAAATAAGTTGTTAGTACAAGTGATATCCCAAATAAGAAAGCGAGAAGAACCAAACGAAAACTTACAAAGTTCTCCAAATAAATTCTATGGCTACCACCACTCCCTAGATGATACACGACCCATGCCTCTAATTGTGCCATCACTACCTCCCACTACTACCGGCATTGTCTCAGAGAGTCTATGGCCTCCTCCTTGAGTCTCCACCAATCCTTTGTGTCCAACTACTCAAGCTTTGAGGTGCCACTCTTGATTGCCTTCTTGCGTGTATTTGATTGTCTATGTAACATGTATGCACGCATACACTCCATCATCCACCCAATGGAAAACCTCTCTATCGACATAGGTACAAAAAAATCGTCATGCAAAGATGCCACTACATAGTCCTTGCTCCCCTTTGGTATATTCTTCCAATGGTCCAAAATGTTGTGCCTAGTACTTGTTGACACAACTCTCTTATGTGAGACATCACCCTCCTTCCCTCATCATTCATGATCATAGCACATGTTTTCTCATCTATGAGGTATCCCTACCCTACTAGAGTATATCTAAGGTATATGCTTCTCCCACCCCTGCAACCATGTTCCTGGGCATAATCAAGAGACCCATATACATTTGGTGTACCTATAGGAATAGTATCTCTCAAAGTAGTACCCATGGGGGTACTACCTACAGAGAGCTTATCAAAACTTGGACTCATGGGAGTAGATGTCCTTACAAGTATGAAAAATCATGGAGGTGACAAGTGTCCACCAGATCCACGAGACGAAGGCATTGCATCGCTACCTCCACAACACCCACCTGAACCACCCTCTCTAGAACCAATACAAGATCAAGGAGTAGCAACAATATCTGGGAACCGGCTGTCTATGGGCTCACATAGTCTACATCTCTTCAACACCTTTCATAACTACTCCCTCCATTCGGAGCCAATCTAGAGCATCGATCCCACCTACTAGAGATTGAAGCATTGGATCTTGCTGAAGTAGACCCTCAATAGACCTCATAAAATGGCCCGACAATGTTTGCAATAACTCCTAGTCTACCATATCTCTAGATCAAGCCATCTGATCCAGAGACATACATGTGAAGATCTCTTGCAACTCCTCATCATTCATCCCTTGACTCATCTTGCTCTTTAGGTATCTTCAAAGGTAACCTACACAAACAAAAAATAATGTTAGTGTAATCAATATAATAATTTAGGTAAAGCATGACAACATAACTCTACAAAAAAGGATGCTAATTAAAATGCATATACTAAAGTACCCTTAAAAGTGAATTATCAACAAATTGAGCAAGCGTATGCAAATACAACCCGGCCTATGGCTCCCTGTCAAGCTCTTGGTGGCACAGCTCGGTGTACACTAGAAGGTCTATACACAGGTCACCACAGAAAGAGGAATCCACATTATTCTTGAAAAATTCATGGTCTCTTGTCTCTTCCCATCATCGAGGAGGTAGTTGGGGATTTCGATAGAAGGTTACATGCTCAATATCACATACAAGTGCATCATAAAGAGTGAATCAATATTTGTGAATGTTTCATGTAGCAAAAAAATTAACAAAAAAGGTCATACACTTGTTCAGAATGACCCAACAAGACGAACATGTCATACAGATCATTCCATCTTTTCTTGGAAACTACATCCATAAATCCAAATGAACCTCGTCGAATGTTTATCCCAGCTCCTTCCAATACCACTTTAAACCACTATTCATTGAATATGATCATGGAGAAGCTACAATAATCCATTGAGATAACACTTTGCAAGTTGCCAAAATACTCCATCTCATCTACTATAGTATTCGGATTCGTGGCTTGTTGTCGGCTCTCTTACTCAAAATTTGCTATCACACCACAATCCATTGTGGAGTGCATTTTGTCAATGCCCTCAACTCGAAAATGTCATCCGCACTATTGTGCCACTACGCGGACACGGTGTGAAAAATATGCAGTGCATCATCATCCGACTTTCTTATTGATCAAGAGATTCAATGTGATCTGAGTCATTAGTACTAGTGTGAGTGGCATGAATGGTCCAAAAATACTAGATTTTTGGACAATTTTAGCCTATTTTGATATAATTTATTGTAAAAATCTGAAATAGTCAGAAAAACTTCTAGATTAGGATGGCATGCAAAAAGCAAGTTACTTTTTCAGCTAGTTATGGGATTTTTCATTAAAAAAAGAAAGATTGGCGAAATTGTGTGTGTCGTGATCGTAGTTGACAGCCAAAAAACAGCACTTTGAACTGGAAGAAGAAGAAGGATTGAATTAGGAGATCTTGAACTAGGTGTCCTACAGTTTTACCCCCCTTTTGGAGCCAATGGAGCCATCAAATTTGGGTTCCGAGCAGCAGAGAGGAAGCTATCGGTTGATACATATTTTTGGTCTACGAGAGGGAGCTCCAAGAGATCAAATGCTTAGAGTAATGCCAGACAAGGGATTCCAGATTCTATCAATACATATTGATTCGATTCATTGTGCTTTGTCTTTTTTTTTAAAATACCTCTTGTCTATTCTTTTTCTTCTCTTCCATCTCCTATCTCTACTTCCTTCTATCTCTAATCCCTGGTGGATATGACCTTTTGACAAAAACCCCTCCAACATTGGTGAACCTGATGTGAAAGGTCATCAGAAGAAAAGATAAGATGGAGGAACCTTTGAACACAATTTCTAGTGATGTTTTGCAATAGTTGGTGCAGAATATGAATATGCTTATGTAGGTACAACAACAACATGTGATGCAGGCTTCTGCTCAATCAAAAAGTGTTGTGATGAATGCTCTGCAAGTAGTTGAGCATGAGATGAAGTTATTCAATGGTAGGAATGTATCTACATATGTACATACCTATGCTCAAAAGATGGAATTCTTTGGGGTGGCTCAACTTTCATGGAGTTGATATTTTGTATGCATTATTGTACATGAACTAAAAGCGTAGATTACTAGATTATACATGCAGGATGCTAAGTGGGTAGCTTTCAAGAAGACAATTAGGGAAGAATTTTACATTGAAGATACCAATTTGATTACGGGTAAGACTTTTCAGGAATGGGTTTTACAATCCAATAAGGATCTTGTGGTTATAGAATTGTTAAGAGAATTTGAAATTCGATTTGAGTAGTTGGATCTTGTAGAATAGTAAGCTCTTACAAGTCAGAAATTTGAATTGTTTCTACAAGTAGCAGATCCTAAGCTTCAAGAGAAGCTTGATGATTTTCTTGAGGATTAGACTACAACGAGAGGTCTTAAAATAGAGTGGAGACATGTCAAGGAAGTTGTTTCTACACTTGTGAAAAAGCATAGAAGTAGAGAAAGATTGTATGTCTCTAGCTTGCCCAGTGTTGCGGGAAAAACAGTTGAAGTATCCAGTAAACCACCCACTTCTGTGGCTAACCCTATGGTTGTACCTACTATTGTTCCCTCTGTTAGGGAAGATGTCTTAGATGAATTGGTCAAAGGCCTGCAGGATCTTTAATTGAAGGTTGCAAAATTGGATGAAAAAGGATGAGAGGAAAGGGGACATGCAGTAGCCCCTAAGCCAGGAAAAAGATGTATGTGGTGTGATAGTTTGCAGCATGAGAGAAAGGATTATGCTGCCTATCAGGAGGCCTTGGCACGCCATCTCCTATTTTGGAAAGATGGCAAGATCCATGCACAAGAAATGGGATTTCCTCTTGCTTTGAATTTTGGAAAGGAAGGTATGTGGAAGTTATTGGAGGACTTGGATATCTGAAATGTTTATGCAGTTGTACATGCTCCTACTTTTGGTTTACAGTTGGATAGAATGCATGGTCCAAAGCATGAAATATGGACAAATGCTTTACATGTAGCTGAAAAGAGAAAGGTTACTGATAGTGAAATGTCTCATGCAAGGCAAGACATTCGTGACATAACTAGTTGGGAATCACCAGTAGATGCATATTCAGTGTATGCATATTTAGCAAAGGTACAAAACACGGATGTACTTGTGGAAGAGAAAAAAAAGAGAGATGAAGATAATGTAGGGACATCTAAAAGAGTGATAAGAAGTAGTGTGGATCAACCTAAAGCTACAAATCAACCACCTCCCGAGCATGTATAGAAGAGGTTAGTCAAGAGAAAAAAAACGATAACAAACAAGAGGGCAAAAAGAAGGGCAAGCAGGTAGGATATAAGTTCCAGTTTGACATTCAGATAGCCACAGATCTTAAGAAGATTCTTGAAGAACGGATCTTAAAGAGTCGTGGATTTCACATTGGGAGAGGTGCTTGGTATCACCAAGCGAGAAATTCATGATGAGATCATTGATATAATTAAGAGAAAGTGTCAGTGAGAATAGGGGAACATGAAACTCCTTGTGTTCTAAGATTAATGTCATTGAGAGCAAGCCCAATTAATCTCTTAATTAATGTCATTGAGAGCATGGATTATATGAGAATGGTGCATGGCCTATAGACACTGATCATGGTTTGCATATGAGGGTTGCAAATAATTCTTTGGGAGAGCTCTATGCTACGTGCCCTAATGTAAAAGTGACGATTGGTGATGTACAAGAAGAGAAACACTTCTTTTTGCAAGATAATTCCCCATATGCAGTGATTTTGGGACATGCATATATTATAGGAGTGCATATGGAAACAAAGGTGCTTAATGATGGTTCTACTTATGCAAGAGTCAAAAGTAAGGATGGGAGAAAAGCAGTCCAATTTCTTACTGTTTGTGTTAATCATCCTAGAAATTGGAATATGCTTCAAGAGTCTCCTTTGCCTCCAAATGCAAGGGAATTCAAAGACTTGGATTTTCATTAAGCACTGATGTAATGCGGGGCTAAAATAGTGATGTTCAGAGGATGTACTCGCCTCTTGATGGAATGAAGCATATATTTACAATTAGTTATTCTGAGTTTACAGCAAACAGTTCATGTTGTTTAAGCCTATGGAAGTTATGTGCAAGGCTAAACTCATATCTATGAAACGGACTACTAAGAAACTGAGAGCATTGGGGCTATCAGCTGAAAATGAAGGAATTTTGGGCATCTTTATGGGCTAAATATTAATGACACTATGGATGAAATTTTAGCAACTATGCATGTAAAAAATAAGGCTGAAAATAGAGTGTTGTCAGTATGTTCTTTGGACATGTATGATGTTATAGCATTGTTTGCTCAACATGAAGGATTACAATGAACTAAAGCACTTGTGGAGACAAAGTATAAGACAATTGACAACAAGGTGAAACCAATTGCTTTGCCACTTCCATTAGAAAGTGAGGGTTTGTATGAAAAAGTGTCAGGGCAACCAAGCTTACGAGATCCTAAAGATACAGGTCATCAGTTTACATCTGAAGCATTACAGGAATTGAAAGTTGGTGCAGAAAGGTTTATTTTGCCTGCTGAAAGAGATTGTTTTATGCATATGTTGGCTAGGCATGGAAAGGCATTTGCATTTCAACCAACTGAAATAGGTTGTGTGGATCCAAATGTTGTCTCTCCTATGGTAATATTTATTGTACCACATGTACCATGAAACTTGAGGCCTATTTCAGTGCCTAAAGCTTACTTGCCAAAGCTGATGGATTTGCTAAATGAAAACATTTGCATGAAAATCTTGGAGCCCTCTTCAGCCCCGTACACAAATCGTTGGTTTAATGTGCCCAAAAAGAATGGGGCTTTGAGATTTATTCAAGACATGCAACCGGTCAATAAAGTGACCATAAGAAATATGGGTGCAAGTCCTGTGGTTTGATGAATTTTTAGAGGCTTTGCAGGCAAAGCGATCTATTCTTTGGGTGATCTTTACTCAGGGTATGATCAGTTTTAGCTTGCAGTTGAAAGTAGGGATATCACAACCATGAAGACTCCCTTGGGGTTAGTAAGGATGCGTACTCTCCCATAGGGTGCAACAAACTTAGTGGCACACATGACAAATGCTATGAATAGGGTACTCAGGGATTTTATAACATAATTGACAATGCCCTTCTTGGATGATGTTCCAATCAAAGGGTGTGCATTGGATGAAAGGAATGAAGAGATGGATGCTCATGGATACAGACTGTTTGTTGTAGACCATATTGTGGATTGTGAGAGGATTTTGATGCGTCTTGAAGAGGTGCATTTAACTCTTTCTGGACAAAAGTCTGTATTTGGAGTTGAAGAGGTTTTGATTTGTTGGCCACATGTGTGGACCCTGTGGGAGAAGACCATCACCAACAAAAATAGATGGGATTGATAGAATGCAAGATGTATGCAGGAACGTATCAGAGGTGCGTAGATTCTTGGGTGCATGTGTGTTCTATTTGATATGGATTCCTCACTTTGCACATGTAGCTGATGCTCTATATCAGCTTCTGAGGAAAGGTTAGAGATTTCATTGTGAAAGGAAGCATCAGAAAGCAATGAAGAAATTGAAGTAGCTCTTAAAATCTTCTCCTACATTGAGAAAGACTGACTATTCACATGGAAATCCTACTATTATTACTATTGATACAAGCCCAATCGGAATTGGATGGGCAATTGGGAAAGATGATGAGGAAGGGAAAAGACATGCAATACGCTTTGGTGCTAAAGTATTGATTAAACGACAGAGAATGTATCCACAGATAAAAAGAGAATTATGGGGCATTGTGAAAGCTCTTAAATGTGATAAATAGTATTTTATAGGTGCTCATGTGGTCATTGCAACCGATTGTTTGTCGGTATTGGGTATGATTACTCGTTGTGCTACCCCAGACATTGCTATGCTTTGGTGGATTGCATACATCAAATCTTTGAACCCTGAATTTCAGCATATTGCAGGAAGAGATAAACCAGTGTGGCAGACATATTATCTTGGGCACTCTATGAGAATGAAGATGGGATGATGGATGAGGAGGAAGATGATGACTTTCTTGCGGTTGAAAATGATGTTGTAAGAGTGAATTTAGCAATGCAAGGTGTTGCTACAGCATTAATAGAAGCTTGGAAACAAAGAGAAGACACTTTAGATGTTTTGTATCTTGTGTAGAATTGTTTCTAGAAGACAAATATGTAGCAGCATGGCTGAGAATTGGTCAATATCTCAATACATTAACAAAGAGAAATGAATGGTCAGATGAGGAGTTTAAGAAGATCAAGAGGAAAGCCTATGGGTTTTTCTTAAAATATGGATACTTATGGCAACATGCTAAAAATAAACAGGGTATGCCATTGCGAGTTTTGGGTGACAGAGCTTCACAAGAAAATGTTATGTAGGAATTTCATGAAAGCTTGTGGGCTAGCCATAGAAATGTTTGGGGTCCGTTTGCAAAGATCAAAGAAAGATATTGGTGGTAGGGTATGTATAAGGATGTTGCTAACTTTGTGGAAAGTACAACATGTCAAATGTATTCATCTATGAGACATCAAGATGGATTGTAGCCCACATATCCATTGTCTCTTCATTTTAAGTGGGTGATGGATTTAGTCATGATGCCTACAAGTCTTTGGAAAATGAGATATATGAGATATCTTGTGCTTGCCTGTGAAGACTTGACTAATCAAGTGGAAGGTAGAGCTCTACGTACCAAGACGACAAATGCTGTGTCTACTTTTCTCTTAGAAGAGATCTTTTGTAGGTATGGTTGTGTGGGCAAAATTATAGCAGATAGGGGTGAGCTGGATGCAGATGAAGCTCATGATTTCTTTACCCGGTTGGGGATAAAGCTTGCTTTAACTTTAGCCTAAAACCCTGAAGAAGGAAATGGCAAAAGTGAAAGAGGTCATCCACCTATTGTGAAGGTATTGGCAAAAGCATGTGGAGAGAAGGTAAAAGAGTGGCCACGATTGCTCCCTTATTGTGGACTAAGAGAACAACTCATAGTGCTATTATAGGATATATGCCTGCAGAATTGATGTATGGTCCAAAATCTATCATATTGATAGAAGTGATGATAGTCACATGGAGTGTGCTACCTTGGGAGGAAGAGTTTTGAATCGAGAGGAGTTGTTGGCCTTACGCATTAGATAGTTAGAAAGAAAGTCAAAAGACATAGAGGGAGCAATTGCAAAGTTAAGGGTAGCAAGGATACATAACAAGAAATGGTTTGACAAAAGACATCGATTGAGGCCAAGAACCATACAAGATGGGGATTGGGCATTGGTTTATGATAGCATTTTAGACAATCGGCATTGTGCCATGCGTAAAATTTCCAAAAGATGGTTTTGGACACTATGTGGCAAGATAGGTATTTGATAATGCTACTTAAGCATTAAATGAGATAGATGGGACAACCATAAAACTTCTGGTAGCAAGGAAAAGAATCAAACTATTCAAGAGGTGAAAATCTAATGCCTATGAGTTGCCAGAATTGGAAGAAAATAGTAGCCATGATACAGGGGGGTAGCCAGGAAGAAATAGAAGATGAAGAAGCAAAGGATATGGTTACAAAGGATGAGGACTCAAAATCTGATGACAACTAGGATTTTGACACACATACTGGAGGATGTCATACCACTACACGAACACCGTGTGAAAAACTCTAGAGTGCATCATCATCTGACTTTCTTATTGATCAAGAGAGTCAATGTGATCTGAGTCATTAGTACTAGTGTGAGTGGCATGAGTGGTCCAAAAACACTAGATTTTTGGACAATTTTAGCCTATTTTTGATATAATTTATTGTAAAAATCCAAAAAGTTAGAAAAGTTTCTAGATTAGGATGGCGTGCAAGAAGCAAGTTGCTTTTTTAGCCAGTTATTGGATTTTTCATTAAAAAAAGAAAGATTGGCAAAATCACACGGGTCGCAATAGCAGTTGATAGCCAAAAAACAACACTTTAAACTGGAAGAAGAAGAAGGAATGATCAGGGAGATCCTGGAGCAGGTGTCTTGGGGTTTTACCCCCCTTTCAAAGCCAATGGAACCATCAGATTTGGGTTCTGAGCAACAAAGAGAAAGCTGTTTGGTTGATACACGTTTTTTGTCTACGAGGGAGCTCCAGGAGATCTAATACTTGGAGAGTGCTTCTGAGTAGTGCCAGACAAGGGATTCCATGTTCTATCAATACATATTGATTTGATTCATTGTGTGTTGTCTTTATTTTGTTTACCTCTTGTCTATTCTTTTTCTTCTCTTCTATTTCCTATCTCTACTTCCTTCTATCTCTGATCCCCGGTGGATATGACCTTTCGACAAAAACCCCTTTGACAACGCAACCACGCCACGTTGTAGATTTAGTATTGTACACCAAAATGGTTAGATTAGTTGTTGTGCATAAAATCTAGATATGAAAATAAAGAAAGCATGTGATCATCTTTAGACTACATCTCCTCAAGAATTTCCACTCCTCCATAGAGACCTCCACCCCTTTGCGACAAGCTGCGAGATCAAAGCTTCATGCAACCACCGCATAGACATAAACACCAATATCTTCTCCATATCCTCAAGAAATCAAACCAATCAATGGCATGTATTGGGTCAAAATTCTGCTTCCACTCCCTCCTACTCTCTTCTGGCCTGCTTGTACCTAGCAAGCCACTTCTCCATGGATGCATCATGCAATATACAACAATGATTCACTTTCTCATCCATGGCACCATCCATCTTTTTTTCTATCCCATTTCCAACCACCACATCTCCGGTCAGCCTATCATTGTCCTTCAGCGTCCCATAGCATACTATTGTGAATCCACTATTGATAGCCACTCCAAAATATGCACTAATGTCTCTGACACTAGCCAACATGTAGGAAAAGCTTACAGACATAGGAGGAGTTTTAAGTTCCTCCATATCGATTTGCAATTGAAGTTAGAACTCTTACCAAACATTATGCAGTTGATAATATCTTATGAAGAGTAAAGCAAAGTTGTTCAGAATATATGAAAGAGATTCAACAATCGTTTATCATCATGATTGTTCCGTCATTAGTCTCTCCTGGTCAATTGTGGAGGTCTCCATCCCTATTATTGAATTTATCTTCTAGAATCACAAATTCACCTATCTAATTGTATATAATATATATTTGTATTCAGTAGCCAAATTTGCCAACCATCGGCTATACTTCAACCATACTGTCTTTTGGCTGAGCTCATTGTCACACAAAGCCCTTTCAGATTTTCATGTAGTGCTCTTAGAAAAACATCCATTACACTCCACTTCATCCACGAGATGTACAAGGAGGTGAGTTTGTATCATGGACCAAGCTCCTGGGCTTTTACTTCTCAAAGAGACAGACTATCTTCACCACTCCTCGCCTTGCGGATTCAATAGAGGATGACTTGATCTCCTTCTGTGAGATCCATTGCACCAAATTTGATAATTTATAAATCACAAATTGTATTTCTAGAGTGAGGCACCTTGCAATCAGGATCAGTAGTATGAAAACTACTAGAAATTTAAAGCATTACAAATATTAAATAGACACTAAATAGCAAAATATTGAGGTTACTTGCTATCAAGGCTAGGAAAACCTGGTATATCTCTTGTGCCAATCATGGGATTCCAGTCCTGATAGTTGGTTATCTTTAGAAAAAAAAACTTGAAGGAACGCATTATACTTATCGATGTGAGGATAGACCTGATTATTTGCTTCACCATGTGCTCTTCTTTAGTGGATAGGACCCAAGGAGAGCAAGGTAGTTGCAAGCGACTGTGTCTCAGAGCTCGCAACAAATGTTTGATTTGTAAGTGGGTCCAATATAGCAACTCATAGAAAACTAAGAGCTGTCACATTCTACTTGGATGTGACTCCTCGTGGATCATTTTCAGCTTGTATCAACTTTGGGCATTCATTCGTGCTGGAGGTCATCCAAGAAAACCTTCCCTTAGTTCATGACCCTCCAGTATATGAAAGCAATGTGTCCCTGATATACCATCTTCTTCATGGTTTGTGATCTTTAGGAATCTAACTATAGTCCACACACTGAACATGCATGATAACCTGAGGTAACCATACCTATCACAATATCCCTATCTAGTCAATACAAACTTGAATGAGCCAGACGATTTACCCTTGCAAGTCTAGTCGATAGCTGTGAGAACCACACTTTGGACATGTCTCTATAGTCCCGTAGTCTCCTCAAAATAACACATGATTGTTGACACCTATATGGATGTTGTTATAGTCCATGCCAAGCTTTCGTAACACCAATCATGCATCATCACGGAACTTAGGCATTGTGTTTCCAAGTGACAATATGCGATATTTCAGCAACCTAGAAAAAAAGACCAAGCACCTTTAAAGAGCATAAAAAGTATTTTTATAATGGAGTCAAAAACAAAGGTGCATAATATGTACCTAAACAACTTGGTCACACTCGCATCGCTCCATCCGTGCTTTGCCTACTCACTTAGGAGTGCAAGCAACATCTTTAAGTTAGATACTTGGTACCCATTATACAATAGTATGGATGCTTCCTCTATCAATGGATCTAATGACTCGTCATCCATGGTAAGTAATGCATCTATCATTGCCACTATCTCAGGATCCAAGATTGGAGGAAGGTCCAAAAGGTCCACTGTCTCCTTTGGTATGGAGAGTGTAGTCTGTAGTGTGTCCTCCAATAAGTTTATTAGCTCTCAGACACTCCATCCACATCGCATGCCCATGAACCCTTCTGACGGACTGCAATATGTGTGTTTTTTGGGATGAAGAATCACCTCTCTATAGACATTTCTAAGGCATGTCTAATATTATTATATGTGATATTCAATTACTTTGTGAATATACAATGTGATTGATAAACACTTTTTTTACCCTTGGCTCAAAGTCTAAGATTTCCTAGTCAATGATCTCTGATTGAAACTCATGAAAGCATCACACATGGTCTATAGACAAGTGACGCTTTCATATGATTGCCAACTTGCATTGAGTGTGAGGAGACATAACACGCTGATTAAGATATGCCTTGTGATCTTGGATGTTATGAACATCATCGTTGTCCATTTGGTCTATGTTATGGCAAACAATATGTTTTTATTTCCCTCATTAATGAACTTCCTCCATTTCAGTCTCTACTTATCTTTCTCGCTCTCTATTCTTATATTTCCCTCCATTCCTTTTCTCTCCCCTTCTTTATTTCTCTCCCCACCCCTCTTTCTCTATTTTCCTTTTTTTGTTTGCCTCACTTCATCTCTCTTTATTTCTCTCTCCCCTCTCTCTCATTGTTTCTCTCTCTCCCCGATCTCTGTACTTCTCTCCATTCCCTTTCTCTCCCCCTCTCTCTCTCATTGTTTCTCTCTCTCCCCCATCTCTCTACTTCTCTCCATTCCTTTTCTCTCCACCTCTCTTTACTTTTATCTATTTTTATCTATCCCCCTCTCCATTTCTCTTCCCACCCCTCTTTCTCTCTCTCTATTTCCCTTTCTTTGTGTGTCTCCCCTCATCTCTCTTTGTCTATTCCATTCCTTTTCTCTCCCCCTCTCTTTATCTTTATCCATCTTTATCTATCCCCCTCTCTATTTCTCTCTCTCTTTCCCTCTCTTTGTTTAACCCCCTCCATCTACCCTTTTTTATTTCTCTCAGTCTCTCTCTTCCTTCCCCTTCCTTCTTCTCTATATTTATCTCTCTCCTTCCCTCCCCACTCTCACTCATCAATGCATCTCGTTACAATAAAAATCAAAGATAATAAGTAAAAACATAAAAAATAAAGATATTGAAAGTAATGTCTCCCTACCTCTCTTTATCTCTCTCTTTCCCCTCTCCCTTTCTCATTCTCTCGTTGATTCCCTATTTCTCTCTCCCTCTCTTTTTTTCTCTATCTCTATTTTTCTCCCTCTTTCCATCTCTCTTTCTCCCTCCCTCTCTCTCTTCTTTTCACTCTCATTCCTCTCTTTACCTCACTCTTCTTTTCTACCTCCTTCTATCTCCCTCTCTATTTCTCTTTCCCCCCTCTTTCTCTCTCTCTTTCCCTTTCTTTGTTTCCTCTCTCTTTGCTTCTTTCCCCCCTCTCTCCCTCTCATTGTTTCTTTCACTCATCCTCCTCTCTCCCTCCCTTCCTATCTCATTTCTATCTTCCTCTTCTTCTTTGTTTCCTTTCTCTCCCTCTTTCTTTGTTACTCTTCCTTCCTTCTTCTCTCTCCCTTCCTCTTTACCTCTCTTTCAATACATTTCGTTACAAAGAAAAACAAAAAAAGAAAAGAAGAAAACACAAAAACAAAGCAAGAAGAGGCAATGTACCTGCCTCAAAGGGCGAATATGAAATCTTTGGTGCCTCCTCTTCGTGGCTTCCCTCCCTTCTCCCTTGTGCACTTCTTCTTCTTCGCATATGACGATAGTGACAGCAATGACACTGATGAGCTCTCTCCCTCTCTCTCTCTCTCTCTCCCTCTTCCTCCCCCTCTCCCACTCAAAGCTTTGAGCTCTCTTGCTCTCTCTTTCACTCTCTCTCATAAATGTTTTCGGCAAATGCTACGCTTGGATTTTTGACACTTTTTTTCCTCAGAGTGGTGTTGTTATTTGCGTTGCTACACTTTTAGCAACACCGCTATTTTACATCGCAAATCACCATTTGCTATCGCTCCATTCCCTTGTAGTGAGATAATATACAAAAGATTTCAGTGTTTTGATTTGCTACAATATATGAGAATAACTTGCATCATATATATGATAATCTTATGAAGGAGGTCACTTACCCTAATGAAACCAAATAATCAAGTTTATGTATTTGCCAGTAATAGTGACTCACTTTGCATGGATGGAAACCAACTATGTATTAATGAGGAGGTCGATGAAAAACCTCTCTATGGTTATCTAAAGGGCCTCCATGGCTGTAGAGTCCACTTGTATGGTAATGGGCCATCAACTATTCACAACCAACACCTTTGAAGGCTAGTCTATTGCATGTCTTGTAAAATTTCATAAATCATTTTTTGAAAGGATGTTTTCAATATGAGGAGCTCATAGCCACATTGGATCCACTTGATCTTCTGAAGGGTAGTGGTGCCTCATCTCCATCTCCTCTTCTTTTGTGGTGATCCCTTTTCTCTAGGGGAAGCACCTTCTATCCTAGAGGAAGCCCCACCTTGTGCTCCAAGTGGACCATGTACTCCGTCTCTTCTCACTGAAAAATGATGATCCACTTGTTTAATGCACACCATGCAAGCTTGAGGAGGATGGGATAGAGAACAAATAGAAGTTGGGAATGTGAGAATGGAGGAAAAACCAAAAGTAAGATGTGAAAATGAGAAGAAGATTGAACTTTTAACTCATTAAAACCATAAATCAGGCAAATACAACTTCATATGCATAGTTCATCATGTGATCATAAATCCATAATATTTTATTAGAGTGCATCGAAACTCAACACACACACCCATTATGTGGCCACGCGCACATCAAGTTTTTTTTGTGCAAAAACAGTATCAAGAAGGCTCGAGTTCGAAGTTTGGGATTTGGGGACTTTCTTTTACATAAAAAATTTTTGGTGTGCTCTTGGCAACCTAATGGGTGCAGCATGTTAAGTTTTATCATGTTTCAATATGGTTGGGTATTTATAAAATTATACTATTTAAAATAATACATAGATTGATTTATATAAATATTTATGTCACAATTTACTGATCCTAAGTCATCAATAATAAAGCATATAACAAATATGTCAACTTTTCACATGTCATAATATTGGAATTGGCAATCGAAACAGATAATGTAATTAAGTAGCAAAAGACACATAATAAGATTCATACTAAAGTTTAGAGTAAAGTCTAAAAGCAAAAACTTCATTTATACTGCTACGCTAGCACAATAGATTTAGTCAAATAAAGTCATATATTCTATGTACATGAAGCGCACTTGTTCCAAAATGATAATAGTATAAGGAATATTCATTCCATTGGGATGGATGCATCTTTCACTGGTTGAAGATTCCTTACAAGTAAAAAGTCATTGGGAGTTATATCAATGTGTTTTGCATTTATTGCACAATACTGAGCATCACTCATTAATTCTATCAAAAAATCCTTGTTAGTGTAGCACCTATAACTCTTTTTACTAGTTTTTTCTTTCCATTCTTTCCTTCCATCCTCTCAATCAAGTAGTATAGGCACAATTGGAGATTCCAAACATATATTTCAAAGACTTCAAGCCTCTTATAAGGTCCCATTCAACCATGTATTCACCATACCCTTCGATTGAGATCATATTCCATGTTCTTGGTGATCAATGATATTTGCAATACTTGTGTACATGAAGAATAGATAAAGCACCTCAAATGCTTCCTTGGGAACTTCAAATGCAACAAGCCACCATACATGGCACTTTGATTGAACACTAAATTTTTGTGGGTTGTCTTTATCAAAATTTAAGGCTTTGTTCATCAAAGTTACACTCTCTTTCAAGCTTTACTCCTTTGACGACCTCTCTTTCATCCAATTTTATGACAAATTGCAATGTACCACCACATTCTTCTACAATCATGTTGTAATGCATCACCATTGCATATTGCACCTTGCATAGATACAAGTAATAATTATTGGGTTCTATGAAACTAGCTTTGTAGGCATTTTTAATCCCCATCTTCAATGTTTCCACGCCTATAACATGCATGGGATCTCCTAATATTCACAAATAGATTGTATATCTATACTAGAAAAGTTATTTGAGGCATCTATTAATATGGATTGGATCAACTTGTCCTTGAAAAACTTAAATGGGTTGCTCAAAACATCTTCCAATATACTTTCCTTTTGTAAATCTACAAATGGATGATTCAATCTCACCCTCTTCTAGGTTTTCATTTTGTGCGACCTTACAAGACTTGATACATTGCTTCCCTTATTAACTCATTAATTGGCTTTGTATTTCATTTTCTCTCATGTATTGACTTGCCATTGATCTTCTTTAGGTCATCCAATTGCATCTTTGTCTCCTTATACATGATGCAAATATCATAAATAGTGTATGGTATTGTGATAATTTGATTATTTTTTTGAGTCATTACTTTAGTTAGTTGCTTCACTTGTCCTATTAGCTACTCAATTTGAAGGTAATGTGCAACAATGATACTATGATAGTTTTCTATAGATTCTATACCTTTAGTGCTTGGTCCACTGAGCTGCCTTATGTAACCAAGAAATCCATTATTTCCTTCACAAAGATATTTCACAACATTTGTGATTCTAGTGAATGTAGAATATTTATTGGTTTGGGGATAAATTAGATAGATTCCCCCATTGATCCATAAGTCCACATGCGTCAATCCCATATGCATGTAGCTTCATAGAACTCTCTTGAATAAAGGAGCATATTCAAGCTCTATCTCAATGTGTAGCTCCTTCTTACATAAAATCATTTTACTTATCAACAATGAGGTCAAGTTGAAGATTTCTGAGTTGATTACACAATTGGTTGAATGTATATTGAGTGTGTCATGGTAGTCTAGATAAAAACATAGAGATGCTAATAGAAATAGGGTGGTTGAGTCTATGGGGGTAGATGGGAGAAGCACACATAAACATACAATGTTGTGGAGTCTATGGAGGTATATTAGATAGAGATAAGACATATAGAGATAAACACGCAAATATGTTAATGGAAATGGAATAGTTGAGTCTATGAGGTGGATTGAAGAGACATAAATAGAGATGTTGATGAAAATACGATAGTTCAATCTATGGAGGTAGACTAGAGAGGCACATATAGACACAACAATTTTAATGGAAATGGAATAGTTGAGTGTGAAAAGGCAAAGTGTATAGACAACAATAAACTACATAGACTAAATATTGTTAATTGATTGTGAGCAAGAGAGGTCAAAGGAAATGGATAGTTCAATGTATGAAGGTAGGCTGGATAGATAGAGAGAAGAGATTACACAACAAAGCCATGAGAGAAGTAGAAAAGGATGAGAATAGCTTAGAGAGAGGGGATGCCTAAGAGTTCTCAAATTTAAAAAAAATCCAATTTATCTTTAAAAAAACTTAAATAATGAAAAAATTAATGAATAAGTTTGTTCCTTGACCAAAAGCTAGAATATACAAAATTATTGCTTAAGCTCCTAATAGTTGATTTGTTCTTAACAAATCCAATTTTTATGTTATTACACTTAACCTTTGGTTTGTCCCCTTCTACCCAAACCCACTCCCCCATCTACTCCTTGAGGTCATGTGCTTGTAAGAAGCCCATTGTGCATCTAACACGACTACCTCAAATGCTCTCTTATTTTCTACATATGATAATCCCAAGGTTACACCTCCACAATGTAGCTTCATGGACATGAATAAGGTAAGCTCATTTCATGAGGGAGACCAAGGTAGCAACTAGATTCCACCATTGATGCATGCAAGGTAAGCCAAATTATCTAGTCCTTATTAATAGTCTATCTATTTGATGTTGTAGGTAATAGGTGGTATCCTTTCCTATTAGCTTTGGTTTTATTGTTATACTTAGGCTCCCTTATATTTTCAAGCTTGAAGTGCTCGCCTATTTAGCTAAATGTAAATGTACTTTAAGCTTACTTGGGGTATGATAAAAGGTCCATAAGACCTCCCTCCTTCTTTATGCATTCTCCCTCTTCTCTTTTGTGCTCTCTCTCTTCCTTTTTATATTCTCTCTCTATGACTTAGACATGTGTGGCCATGCAAATTTGAAGTTCCCACAACACCCCTAAAGTCAATATAATTTGGTAGATCTCACATTAACGAAAGTTATGTATGGAGAGAGAGAGAGAGAGAGAGAGAGAGAGAGAGAGAGAGAGAGAGAGAGAGAGAGAGAGAGAGAGAGAGAGAGAGAGAGAGAGAGAGAGAGAGAGAGAGAGAGAGATGTTCTTTATGGGACATGAACATACATAAAAGCACTTGTTTGATATAAGATTTATTGTCTTGCTTCAAGGGACTTCTAGATATGAAAGAACATCCATTAAGATTAGAGAATTAGTAAATTATCCTTTGAAATATGCTAAAAGATTATCTACTAATTTGTGGATAGTAGACAATATCCTTCAAACTTAGAGGATAGCCCAAAAAATTCTAATTTGAAATTTATGACATGAAGGATTATATGGACTTATGGTCTAACTTAGGGGAATGAAAGCAACTTTCTAGTCAATAGAAAACTCAATGGACATACATTTAAAAATATGTCTTCTATTAGCAAAAAATACTTCACATATTTACCAATTTAGAATGTTGAAGGTTCTTTGATAAGATTGGAAGGTTAAGAAATGGACACAATCTTTTTGTGGCCATAGATTGGTGCTCAACTCCACCTTATTCAAATACCATTATTAAGATTGATGTGGATTTGTAAGTTTAGATATTTAGGGTTGTAATTGCCATTAGTCTTCTCACTTTTGTTCAATTTGACTTATTAAGATTGATGTGGATTTGCAAACTGAGGAATTTAACGCTCTAAATGCCAATGGACTTGTTTGTCAATGTGGTTGATTGAGACTAGCCATCTTTTTGCAAAATCTCTAAGAAGAGATAGGTATCATTAATATAATCCATATGATGTTGCACATGCTAATCATAGATAAAGAGATAATATAATTCCCATGTTTGATGGAGACAAATTATAAGGGATCTATGAAGATCTTTTATTGGCAAGTTACCTTGGCCATACTTAAACCTATGGCCAAGTATGTAAGCACATGATTTTTAACTTAACAAGAAAACTTTAGACTTTAAAGAGTTGAAAGAAATCAAATTGAAAATGTGGAGGTAAAAGAGACTAGACTAACTAGATATCATATTGATCTATGCAAGAATTATGAAATGTACTTGTGAAAACTTTGGTTATGTCCTCACACAGTTGAGGAGATCAAGTCACATGTACTCTAACATAAAAGTTATGAGAAGATTAACTCCAAAAATGTTAAAAAGCTCTACAATTAGATTGGCTATATTCCCTAGTTGTGTGGTAATGAATTCTCAAATATAGAGCAAATTTACAGTTTGGAAGCAAATCTAGAGCAAAGGTGCAACGTTTAAAATTGGGGTCCAATTCGATAAAGGTGCACACCTTATGCTTGAAGTTTGAGATATTCATTATTCAAATTAAACTTTGAAAGTAAGGCCATGAGTTGAAAACGTCTCAAACGAGGTTAATATAATAGTTCAAATAAACTGAGAAGTGAAGCTTATCATTCAATTAGTTTGGAACAATTGTGAAACAACATTTCAATGTGCTTGGAGTTCCAAAATGTTTTTAATAACAATGAGTTCCCTAAAATCTATCTCATATCTCTCTCTTTGGCCCCTATTGATTGGAAGTTGGTATTGAGTGGCACACTAGTGTGGAAAACATTTGCCTATTTGGGAGGGCACCATGAGTGGGTTGGTTAATATGTAAAGCTCTCTATCTTTTCTCTCTAGTAGTGTGAATGTGAATAGCTCTCTCTCTCTCTCTATATATATATATATATATGTGTGTGTGTGTGTGTGTGTGTGTGTGTGTGTGTGTGCGCGCGCGCGCGCGCGTGTGTTGTTCCAACATAAACTTCTTTAATATCAATCTTTAACCTTAAAACTTGATACTTCTTTAGGCTAGGACATGTGCATATCAAGCTTGCTCGCACAAGTAGCCACAATGTTGGAAATCAACCAAGGGGATGGTGAAAAAGGACTTCAAACCCTCTTCTTTAAGGCAAACTGCAATGAAGAGTGTACTCCATCAACTTTGTGGCATTGATCCCTTGTAGTATACTACCATTGGCTATTTGTTGATGCTCTGTGTGTGTGTGTGTGTGAGTGCGCAACAATCTTGGTTTCTAAGAGAAGTTCCACTTGCTTTTAATTGCTTGATAACTATGGGTCTAGTAATGACTTTACTTGAATGGAGGATGAAAACCGATTGGAAGTTGTGATAAACTTGTCACACTCACGCGCCTTTGCACTGTTATGGTAGTTGTAGTGATTAATATAATCCAAATTCCTTGAAACTCGAAGTCTTAAACTCACTACATTTAAGTTTGAAGTTCTTTCCCCTAGCAATTACAATGCAATTTACACTAAATCTCTATTTGTTTCTCTATTTGAGATGAATAAGAAATGACCCCCCCACCATATAACAAAAAAACTTCTCTCTCTCTCTCTCTCTCTCATGTACTCCTCCAAAAAGACTCTCTCTCTCTCTCTCTCTCTATATATATATATACACATCTAACAATACTACACACGTTTATGTATGCATACACGCACATACACTCTCTCTCACTCATATAAAAATCTAACAATATTACTCTCTTTCTCACTTAAAGATCCGACAATACTACTCTCTCTCTCTCTCTCTCTCTCTCTCTCTCTATATATATATATATATATATCTCACACACATCCCACAACAAACACACAAATATGAAGCAGTTTAATGTTGTTGTTTGTGCCATTATGTCGCCTATGCTAACAGCGCCTCTCTCTCTCTCTCCCCCCCAATCCCCCTTCTCTCTCTCTCTCTCTCTCTCTCTCTCTCTCTCTCTCCTCTTCTCTCTCTCTCTCTCTCTCTCTCTACCAATCTGGTGTAACGCCTCCCCGTAACTAGGTCTTCACCCTCCCATCATATCTTTGGCAGTTATTGCCCCAAATTCCAATCGCAGCAGCGCCATAGCCCACTCCCACTGATCCCTCCATAGCCTTTTTTTGAGAGGGCCCGGAAAAAGAAGAGCCTACTCCCCTCCTGCTCCTCCTACATTAGCCTCTGATCAGAACTTGTTGGTGTCATCTCCCTCCTCATGTCACTGCAAGAAACGACTGCAGGTGTGATCATACTGGATTGGATTCCAGCTCCTGTCAATCAATCCCCCAGAAAAAAAGATTTTCCATCATCATACATGTACTGGAGATGTGTATTTTGATGTGAAATTAGGGCTATTGTGATGATGATGATGGCCACCATGATGATGATGGGATAGGATTAAAGTTGCCCCACTCATAATTTCCTCTTATCACTATGTAATCCCATCGAAATCATGCTAAAAGTCTCACATCAAGGAGGCTGTTTGTGCTCTCTCCTGTTTTGCCCCAATTGCTTTGAATCTCATTATTTGATGCAGGCATAAAAACATCTACAGAATTAATCCCTATTGATTGCTCACTTTTTTGCAACACCTTAATCCCTTTCAGATTGGGTTCAAGCACCCCTTTCATTGTTTGGCATTATCATCTTTTTGACCTAGACTTCAAGGACTATGGATTGCAGCATCCCATCCCTCCTGTCTATGCTCAAAATGGACAGCAATTGAGCAGATAAGTCTCTACAGTCCTCGAGTGTAATAGATTCATGATATAGAAGTGCTGAAAGTTCACCTAGATTTGCATTATATCAGTACTAATCCCTACAATCATCGGAGAATCATGATGCTGAAGTCAACTAGATTGGCGTCATATCAGAACTAATTCCTACAATCATCCATCGATCAAAGCTGTTGGTGATATAATCAGACTGGGTTTGAGAAGTACCAGACCTTTCCCCTTTCCTATTGGAGTCTGCCTTTACTATGCTTAATCACACTCAGAATTAGTTTCTACTGCTAAGCTTCAGCTAGATTTGCAATATATCAGTAGTTGTTCTTACAATCATCCATCAATCAAAAAATTCAGTGATACAATCACACTGGCTTTAAGAAGTACTAGACCTTCCCCCTTTCCCTGTTGGAGCCTGCCTTTACTATGCTTAATCACCTTCAGAATTAGATTCTACTGCTAAGCTTCATGGACATGGAAGACTCCATCGACTCAGCTTCGTTGCAGGGCGGGGGCATCTGGGCTCTCATGGCCTTCTCCCTATTGCTGCTCTTCTGGGTCATCCCACTGTGCTCATGGTGCATCGATAGCGTGTGGTGGACGCCGAAGAGGAATGCCCTGATTGCCAAAAAGCAAGGTCTGGGAGGACCTACTCCACACATCCTGCTTGGCAATGTCATGGAAATCAAGAGGTTGAGAGAGAGCGTGCCAGATGCCTTGGACTACTTCAGGCATGATTTAACTGTCCAACAGTGCCTGCCTGAGAATGTGCTCTGGACCAAACTCTACGGTAAACCCTCCTACCTTTACTATCATGATGACACTATCTGTTATCCGAAGCAGAACATGTGAGAGAAAGATTGATGATTGTTTAAGCCTAAGCTCTCCTACCCTTACTATCATGATGACACTATCTGTTATCTGAAGCAGAACATGTGAGAGAGAGAGTGATGATTGTTTAAGCTAACCAACAGAAAAGGAGAATTGTCTTTATCAACCATTCACCAAGTTTCAGATATGAACTGTTAAGAGGACTGGAAGCAAATCAATTATTGGTGCATGGTCTATGCATCACCTGCTTTGTAGTGGAAGACTCTCATGCTTGTGAATTTTTGCAGGCAAACAACATGTGATATGGTGGGGACCTGATGCAAATATCGTAATGAGGGATATGGACATGCTTAGAGATATTCTATCCTCAAAGCACACTTTGTCACTGGGTAAGCCTACCTTGTTGCAAAGATTTCTGGAACCTGTCACTGGTATTGGTCTTGTCCTAGCCAACGGAGAGACATGGGCACATGAGAGAAGGGTTATAGGACCTGCCTTTCATTCTGAAAAAATCAAGGTACATCATGAATTATGGAACCTCGATATTTACGTGGTATGGATAAAGTATTTCTGTACAGTTTGTGATGATGTCGATGATGGGTGCAGGCATTTGCTCAGATTATGGTAAAGATCATCCAAGAGATGCTTGAAGAGTGGGATAGAAAAATGTTGATGTGTAATGGAGTGGCTGAAATTGAAATGGAGGGGTGCATGACCAAGCTTACAGCGGATATAATTGCTCACACACAGTTTGGCAGCAGCTATGAGCGGGGAAGAAAGATTTTTGAGTACATGGATGCATTGAAAGGGTTTGTCTTCAAGTATGGTCACTTGTTGATTCTCCCAGGAATCAGGTAATATATGAGCTTTCCTTCCTTGATTCTGTATATGTGCCAGTGTATATGAGGGTGTATTTTAATATAAACCAACTTTTATGTTCTCATTTATATGGAATCTAGTTTCTCTGAGTGACAAATCCATAAAGCTCAAGGGGTAGCTAGCATTCTATGATACTAGGTTGCATGCTTGGGTTTTTTTTTGGGGGGTTGGGTGGGGTGGAGTCTCACTCATAAATATGTAAGTCTATCATGTGGGTTCAACAAAATTTTGGACAATATTTACATGTGAAAGGGTATCATTTCATGGGGATATTCACAAGTTGAATAGGAAAGGGTGTGCTTTATTCATGATAAATTTGCAGATAAGGGGTTTTTAATTAGGTCTTGAATACATGTGACAAAGAAGGGTTTGCATATACTAAATCCTCCAAGGTTCATGTACTAGATTGAACTTTCAAGCATATGTCTAACTGAAACAACTTCAGTTTTGTACCAGAGCTGCTTCTGCATGCTTAATTTGCAGGGGCAGTTGATTGTGCTGTGGTTAAAACTAGGCCTGCATACTGCATATACATTTTGTTGCTAGATATTAGTTTAGTTTTTTCTCTCTGGATCAATTATGAGGGAGTTGCTTGCATGTATCCACCAACATGGTTAGAACTACCACTAACTTAAAACATGGTGCAGTTTTCTTCCAATTCCAGCTTTCCTTGAGCTCAGGAGGATGAAGAAGACTGTGGAAACATCGATAAGGGAAATAATTGAGGACCGCAGAGCTTCGGTGAAGGGTGGAAAAAGTGCCTCATACGGTGCAGATTTGCTTGGCCTGATGCTGACTGAGAGTGAAAGCATTAGCCAAGATAAGAAGCAGCCACAGCTTACCATGCAGCAGTTGGTGGATGAATGCAAGACTTTCTTCTTTGCAGGTCATGAAACCACAGCCAATCTTTTGACATGGGCTTTGCTGTTACTGGCTCATGACCCATCATGGCAGGAAAGAGCTCGGGAAGAAGTTACAAGCATATGCAAGGACAAGCTTCCAGATTCTGATACTGTTTCGAAGTTGAAGATTGTAAGTGCTCCTAGTTTGATAAAAACTTCATTTGGAATTGGTATGGTTATGAATTCAAACATAAGAGAATGCATTAGATCACATGCCTACTGTGCTTTGCAGTATACACATTTGATATGCCAAATTCAATTGTATTTCATGCTGCTGATTGAAGTCTTGTGGTTGGTATGCTCTCAAGTACATTCTGCTGCCTTTACCGATTGTGGAAGTTTGGATTCATTGATTATCATAGACTTGGTTTAAGGAAATTTAATCATACGTTGGCTTCATGTTGTTTTGTCGCTGCATTGATTATGCATAGCTTGCATTTATCTGTTGTATATTGCATTCATGCATTTCTCGAATTTGAGCATGCTGATTCGGAAACTTTGTGAATCATATTGCACACATTGATCTGTTTGTAGTACTACACCCATGTATATATTTGCACCTTCTTAAAACGATCTGTTAGCAGTGTTACATCCATGAACATATGCACCTTCTTTAATTGATCTGTTTGTAGTATTACATCCCCGAACAGATGCACCTAGTTAAATTGATCTGTTTGTGGTATTGCATCCCTGAACGCATGCATCTTCTCCAATTAAGTTGTCAATCTGTTTGTGGTATCACATCCATGAACACATGCATCTTCTCCAATTTTGATCTGTTTGTAGTCCTAAATCTATGGACATACACGGACCTCCTCCAAAAATGGACCATAGTAGCTCGTAAGATGTGCAGACAACATTGCAATTGCTGAACATTTTTCAATGCACAGGTGGAGATGATCCTGCACGAAACGTTGCGCCTGTATGCGCCTGCGAACTCGATTGTCAGGACGGCGCTCTGCGACATGACGGTGGGCAACCTGTTTGTGCCCAAAGGGATGTGCTTCTGGATACCCATCATGGCAATTCATCTGGACCCAGAGCTGTGGGGCGAGGATGTATACGAGTTCAAGCCGGAGAGGTTTTCCGAGGGGATAAGCAAGGCAGCAAAGCACCCCATGGCGTATTTGCCCTTTGCACATGGACCCAGAAACTGCATTGGCCAGAGCTTTAGCCTGATTGAAGCCAAGCTGGTGTTATCAAGTCTGCTGCTCAAGTACAGATTCAAAGCATCCCCTGATTACAGGCATTCCCCTCAGGTTGTGGTGACTGTCAGGCCCAAGCATGGAGCTCCTATCATAGTTGAGAAATTGTGACATGGCAGAGGTCTTAGATTGTTATTAAGCTTTGTACCCAAATTTGGGACTATGTATGTATGAAAGCAGGTTTCTGAACCTCCCTTTCTCTGTCCTCTTTTTTTAATCCTCCACAAAGAAGAAAACCTTTGTACTATTAACACTGCTTGTATATAGTAAATATCCCTTCGTCCTCTCTCTCAGGAGGAAAATCTTGTTATTAATGCTCCTAGTCATACTCTCTCTCTCTCTCTCTCTCTCTCTATGTGTGTGTGTATGTGTGCGCGCGTGCCCATATGGATGCATGGATGTGTGTGCAACCATTTTTATCACCTTCATGGTGGTGGAGCATTTAGTGGACAAGTTTCTAAGTTTCTAAGGGGCTCTTCATACCAAAGGATATATTCACCTTGAAGAATAAGGAGTCTCACAGTTGCACAACCAAGGGGATTCAATCCAATGACCGCTCACACACCCACCCCTACTGGCTGAGTTACCACTTGTTGACCCATTTTACACATTTACCAATCACATTCTGCACCTAGTGATCAACATTGACTTCCAACTTGATGGATAGATCAATATATCAACTCTAGAGAAGCATTCCACTTATCACTTGAACATGTGTGAACCGAGACTTACAAGTGTCATTTATGCTAACGCTTAAGCAATTGTTATGTTCTCCTTTTTCTTTGCTTAGTTAGGTGGTCTTGTTCCAAGCTAATATTCTTGTTAACAAGTAAGCCTACAAGCCCCTTTCTTGCCTAGACTTATAAGCACCTTATCTCTTGAGTGTAAGCTTCTTGAGTATTCTACATTGTTATAACTCACTCACATCTAGTTTGTATAATGTGTTCTATGCCTCTCAAGTGGTTGTTCACACACAAGTTGTGAATCGACAAGTTTTGCATGTGTGTTCAAATGCCGGTTCTTAGTCCTTGAGATTGTTGGACCTAAGAAAGTATTGATGCAACTTGTTTGTCCACGCAAACTTCCATTGAAACATTTAGGTGGTCAACTTTACATATCTGTTTTTGCAACATTATTTTCAATTTGAAATTCAACATTGCAAATCGACCACTTCTTTTGATTGCACCAATGGTATAACACTAGATGCTTTGTAAATGGGTTCAATACCCTTAATTTTTCACAAGCATGGTGCTAATTAAGTGAGTTTTATCTTATGGAAGTAATTCTCTTATGAATTTAGCCTTGTTTACATTGTAAAGTGAACATGTAGTAAATTTCCCACAAAGTATTCGGAAATAGTAGGTGGCAAAAGTTCTTTAAGAAGATTCTTTGTATGATGTTCTTGAGACCACCCACCTTTAGGGGTTTCGGTTATGTTTCTTTGTACTCTTGCAAATAAGTGCTTTGTTTTTAGAATGGCTCTATGTACTACATGGTAGAAAACAAAAAGGAAAAAAGTTCTTAGGTCCTAGGTAGTTTGAGGCTTGAAAGTTGGCATATATAAAAGTTTTACACACACACACACACACACACACTCTCTCTCTCTCTCTCTCTCTCTCTCTCTCTCTCTCTCTCTCTCTCCAATTGTCAGACACTCAATGAATATCATGGAGCAATCTTTCTTGTGTGCCACCTAGCAAAGTAGTGGTAAATTGAAATTCCAACACTTTGGGTATATATACCCTTGTAGTATTCACATCACACACACACACACACACACACACACACACACACACACACACACACACACATTCACATTCATGCATACATGCATAATATGAGAGTATGTATGTATATATAGACGTATATATGTGCATACATCTATGTGTATGTATCTATATATGTATGCATGTGTAAAAGTACGTACATAGGTATGGATATATGCTTATTTGCATGCATGTCTATACACAAGTTACATGTATACTCAAACATGGAACTTAGCAAAGATACATAGGTATGGATGTATGCATATTTACATGCATGTTTGTACACAAGTTGCATGCATACTCAAATATGGAACTTTGCGAACAATACAATATACATTCTTAATATGGATGAGATAATATAAAAAGAGTTAGGACTTAGGCTTTCAAGGATTAACGAATAGTGGCATTTTATAGAGAGAAGTATAAACTTTGACAAGGATATAGTATACAACAACATGACATTATAAATTTCTTGATCATGATTATATTGGTAATTAGAACCAAGATCTTATAGATATTGATCATGCCAGTATTGTGATCCTTTTGGAAGTCTAATATGTTGTTATTGTCTAATAGTGCCCCTCAATAGATACACCAAGCATACCAACCTAAATGGAACCATAAAGGCAGTGAGTTTTGGATATGTATAATACATACAAACATGGCAAGCAAGAAATATGAAGAACTAGAAGAAAAGAACCCCAAATGTTGGTCAAGGAGGGCATTTTACACTTTAGGGTGGCCACATTGTATATGTGTATGCTATCACATCAATTCAATGATGACATTTTAACTTAGTGTGAGCTACAAATCAAAGGGGGTGCATTTATAATATTATTCTACAAAGTAACATAAGAAAGTTTAGAATACAAAGTCACATAAATAAAGAAATAGATCACATAAGAGACCTTAACACATGGTAGTAGTATTGTGAGAAAATGGCTAGAAGAGAGTTGACCAATAGAAGAAGACTACAAAATTCCTTCATTTCGAGAAGAGGTAAAAGCATTTAACGTTTTCATGTCTATGTGGACATCTATGTGCATACCGTATATGTATGCAACATGTGCATGTGCAAGTAAACTAGTGCACATGTGTGCATGAGTTTGCCCAAAGTGTGTGTGTGCACACACGCATGTGTGTACATGAGCACACAAACACACACACACATGTGCACATGTGTGTTCACATACATATGCACACATGTGTGTGCATTTATGCACATGTATGTGCATGTGTCGATGTGGACATAATGTGTATGTGTTTAGAGATGTGTATGTGTTGTCATGAATCATGTGGTGGGGGACTTGCTTGCCTTGATATGTCAACCAAACACACAATATACACACAAGAGAAAGCTAACTCATGAACACAAGAAGAGAGATGGATGCTAAAACATTTACTTGTTGGTTTCTTCTTTTTCTTTCATACATAATACAATGTACAGAAAGTATAGATAAGGTACAACATAAAGGAACATGACCTACTAAGTCAAACAATGCATAACTAACTACACTAATCAATTGGCACTATATACTATGCTAACTATAGGTAGGTTCAACAAATCAAACATTATAAGTGATAAGTCATTAGCCATGTAAGAGTCATAATAGCCGGCGACATGGAAAGTGTAGAATATGGATCCATCTAACTAGGTGATCCATCATCAATGTCTATACATGTTGAGCTTGCCATCTCAACACTCCCCCTCAAGTTCAACTGTATCTTTGCAACTCCAAGTAAGCTTTGAAATTTTTGAAGTTCCTCTGCACCCAATCATTTATGAAAGTGTTAGCTATCTAATCGTATGTCCTAAAGTCGATTTCACCTACAAGTACCTTCTCTCTCACAAAGTGGTAATGCACTTTAATGTGTTTTGTCCTAGCATGGAATACTAGGTTCCTAGCTAATTGTATACTACTCATGTTCTCACAGCGAATGACAATTGGACCATCTCCCTACACATCCAAATTACCCAATAGCTTTTGTAGCCATATCATCTCACTTGTTGCCATAGTAGCATCTCTATACTCATTCTCTGTACTCGATAGAGCAATTGTACGTTTCTTTTTATTGCTCCACATAAGTGTTGCACTACTAAGGAAAAACATGAATCTCAGGTACATCTTCTATTAGTCTCTCCAATCTGCATTTGTGTATCCAAACACCTGTATATCCTTACTTTCCTTATTAAAAGTCTATAATGCAAAGTGGACATCATATACCTCAATATGCATCTAACTACATACAAATGATGCTTTATAGGCAAATGCATAAATTGATTGACAAGACCAACAACATAACTCAAGTTTGGTCTTGTGATAGTTATGTAAATTAGATTCCCTACTATCCTCCTAAATATAGTAGGGTCTTCTATCTCATCCCCAGATCAACAACTCAACTTCACATTTTGCTCCAATGGCACTAAAAGAGGCTTACGCATTATCACATCATACTTGGACAACATATCCAAGTCATACTGCCTTTGGGGTAGCCACATACCATCATCACATCTAATCACCTCAATACCAAGAAAGTACCTTAGCTCACCCAAATTTTTCATCTCATTTTTTTAAAAAAATATCATTGAATTCAACAATCCCATAGTCACGGTCACTTGTAATAATCAAGTCATCCACATAGATGACTATGATGACAAAACCTTTATCTCCCTTTCTTATATAAAGTGAGTGATCAACATAAAAAATGTAAAAGCAAATGTTGACAATATATTCTCTGATCTTATCAGACCATGCTCTAGGTGCTTGCTTCAACCTATAGAGCAACTTCTTTAACTTGCACACATATGTGGCATGAGTGTGGGATGCTCTAAATCCTCATAACCTACTAATTGCTCTATATACACCTCTTCTTGCAATTCACCATACAAAAAGACATTCTTTATATCCATTTGTTGCAAACTCTAGCCTTTGGTGGTTGTTGCCAAAGCAATCACACATTTAACAATTTACCATCCCTCCTAACAACAACTAGACCAAATGCCTCTTCATAATCTATGCCATATGTTTGAGCATAGCCTTTTGCAACCAACCTAGCATTATATATGCTAATAGGACCATGTACATCACGCTTAATTTTGTAGACCCAGTTACAATCAATAGTTTTCTTGCCCTTAAGCAATGGTACTAGATCCCAAGTCTTGTTGGCCTCTAATGTAGCCATCTCCTCATCTATTGTTGTATTCTAATGAGCATGTCCAACATCATCCTCAAAATAAGTGGGCTCAATATCCTCAACCACCTTTACTATATAAGCATAATGGTGGGCTTTATAGCCTTCAAAACTAAATCTTTTGATATGATATTTAACCTTGCTAGACCAGCATACCATTGGATCACTCGATGGATTCTTTACATTACCATGTGCTCTTTGTACATCTGGTGTTCTGACTGAAGGTATACCAAGCTCATAATCCAAACTCTTTGAACCACTGGAATCTCCATAAAATCCCAAATGACTAGCAGGTCCATTATTACCATCTGACACTTTCTTCTTTCCTTTGTCTTTGCCTACAACACTAATAGATGCACCAGAGGATGCGGGACTGCTCCTTAGCCTTCCAAACCAAGGGCTAATTGTAGATCTAGTACTAGATGATGTTTCTAGTCCACTAAGGCACTGTGATTCTTGTTTTTCTTTCTACACATAACTGTCATGATCATGATCATGATCCAATGCATTACCACTAGATATATATTAACTACTCATCTCACAAAAAATAATATCCTTGCTTACTTTGGAATCACTTGTGACAAGGTTATCCTACTCAAATCTCTATCATGTGAAAAAGATTGTCTTGTTCTGCTTACCAAATTTACATACTTCACACACTTCATAAAATTTTACAACTCTAAAAGCATGCAATCCTATAGCCAACCCTTGCATTGCATTCATTTTAGCCTCCTTTGCACATTTACATATCCAATATGTTTGTGTCAAATTTCAATGTCTACAACCACGCCTTTTCCTTTAGCATACATAACAACATTCATAGCAAGAATTCTAATATCTAAAGTGAACATGTAGCTAACTATACTTCCTTTTGTGAACCAACCTTTACTTATCATTAAAATCTTCCATTAAAAAACCTTTTGTATTAAATCCAAAATACAACCCTTGCTCTACCATCTGGGCAATAAATACTAAATTCTTTGTGATGGATGTCACTTGTAATACATTGCATAGACTCTTTGTTTGACCGTTATGCAATGATAATTAAAAATTTTTAATAAGTGAAATTGAATGGTATGAATCATTTCCCGTTTGCACATAACCTGGATTTTATAAATCCTGCATCTCTCTAAACCATTTAACATGGTTGATCATATGATTAAATGTACCTAAATCAACATACCATACATCATCATGTGTCTTCTTTCCTATAACAACATTCAGTATATCCTATATAACAGATTGATTCTCATTTTTATCTTCATTCTATCATGAATATGATGCATCGTTTTCTTATTACAATTTCCTATTACAGATATCACCCTTCTTAGCATAATACTAGGTTGCAATATAACATGTTTTACCACAATAATGGCTAATAATACCATAACTGCTAGAATCTCTATTCTGCCATCCACCCCTTTCTTTAGAGCTCCCCCTACCTCTAAAGTTTCTAGGGCTTCGTGAAACTTGCATTTTACTCAATTGTTGATTTAATCAGTTTTGATTGTTATCACTAGCATATCCCATACCACGACCACTTGAAGAGGATTTGCTATGTTCCCTTCTTGAACTTGAGTAAAATGCTTGGACCTATTTCACTTCTTTTAGATGATTCACCCTATATCTTGATCTCTTCATTGATCATGAGAGAGACCAACTCATCAAAAAATTGGAAATGGATTCCGTATATACATAGAAGTAACAAATGATTTCTAGGCCTTCTCATTATTAATGCCACCTAAAGTAGATAAAACCAAATCATCATGATCAGGCATTGCATCAATAGTTGCTAAGGCATCTACAAAGCTTCTCACTTTTAAAATATACTCATTTACAGACATCTTTTTTTCTTCAAAATATTCAACTCTTACTTGAGCTGAATCTTCTCTACCTTTGTATTTACTAAAAATATGTTCTCAAAAAGTATCCAAGCTACATATGAAGTTTCTACATTTTTTATATATCCCACATTATCAATGATTTGCAGATAGACAATACATTACCTTTTTATCTTTTACATTCTATTCTTTCCACACTTTTAATTTTTCTACAATTGCATGATTACTTAGCTCTCACTCCTTTTCTTCATCTGAAACAAACTCATAGAGGCATTTTCTAATAAGGAAATTTATCACATGAAACTTCCATGATGGGTAGTTGTTCTTATCTAGCTTCTCAATGATGGGGTTTCCACTATTCTCTGCCATTATCACAAAACTGATACAAAGCAATAAGCAAGTCTTCTGCAAACTTTCACAATAAGTGCATAGCAATACACCAAGTAATCTTTTTCACTAACTGTTCAACAATACATGTAATCTACAACCTGTTAGTAGATAAAACTTATGCTTGCTTCTTGAAAAATACCTTAGAACTTACAAATTAGAAATTTGTAACTTAAGCATTCACTTTAAGTCGACACAACTAAAACCATAGTATACTGTGAAACTACTGTCCATAAACTTTTCGGCGGTGAGCTAGTCGTGAATTGCAGGGTAAGTACTAGCGACAAAAACAATGATCTTACAGGTTATCCTCGATACAAATGAACAGCTGCTGAGTGAAAGTGATAACTGGGAAAGATGCCACAATGGACGAGTCCAACCCTCGGTCAAGAAGCTGCAAAATCAACACACAGTGTTAAGTTCTGAAATAGCCTTAGATGGCCAAAAAAAGTATTGGATAATCTCTAAAAGAGCTTATTTATAGAATATACAATGCTCTACTTGCACACCAAATCTCACTATGATCTAAGATTTTTGCTCTACCACCCTACTTCTGATGCCCCCACAAGCACTATCCAAGAGAGAGAGAGAGAGTGGAAGAATGGGAGAGATTCTTACATGTTCCTTGCTTGCTTGAATCCTTGCTTCTTTTCCTTTATTCTAGTATTCAAAACCAGCCTCTCTTAGTGGTGTCACTCTGACACCATGTCATGAATCATGTGGTAAGGGGGTTTTCTTGAGCTGTTGCACCAAATACATTGCATACACATAAGAGAAAACTCACCCAAGAATACGAAAAAAAAAGAGACCAAAATGTTTTCTTGCTAGTTTCTTCTTCTTCTTTCACACAATATACAATGTACACAAAGTATAGATAAGAGACAACATACATGAAATTAGTCTATTAAATCAAACAGTGCATAATTGACTATACTAATCAACTGTGCTAGTTGTAGGTAGATGCAACAAACCAAATATAATAAGTGATAATTCAGGGGCCATATAAGAGTCATAATGACCACTGATGCTAAGTGTAGACATGTGGACCTATCTAACTAGGCGGTCCATCATCAATGTTTACACACATTGAGCTTGCCATCTTAATATGTGTGGGTGCATGCATATATGTGAATGAGTCCATGTGTGTGTATGTGGTGTATGTATGCATATGTTTGTGTGGATGTAGACATAATGTGTATATATCTAGAGAGACACTTCTTCAAGTGTTAAGGAGTGTACTTAATATATTTATTCACATTTATGTGCATGCATGTGTATGTGAGTGTGTGCATATGTATGCTGTGTCTTTAATTATAGTTTGAAAAAAGAAAATTTAAGTTTCTTAAAAAGAGGAGCCATTTTATTACCTCATTTATATAAGTACAATGGTTTGTAGAATATCCTTGGAACACACATGATATGTAGAGTTTCCCATAAGTGCACCTCTTGATATATGCATAGTTGTAATGGAATGCATATTCTATGTACTCATATTTCCATTATACTATTTTCTAACTTCTCCCTAGTAGTTATTTTGATTGTATATGTATACATAAGAAAATACACATGTGTATTCGCGCAAGCTCACACAGGCATAGGCACACGCACAGGCACACGCGCACACGCACGTCTTTATATGTACACATACAAGTGCATGAACATATGGTCCTTTTATGCATATGCAACTTGATATGTATGTATCTTATGTACATAGTTGTGTAGATAAACATATATCTAAGTTAGTAGATGTATGCCTAAATGTACATGTAATCGATTTGAATGCATGTTGTGCATAACAATCAATATGTGTATGTGTATGTAGATATCACACAATAGTACATAGAAAATTGTGTAGGAAGTGGGGGGGGGGGAGAGAGAGAGAGAGAGAGAGAGAGAGAGAGAGAGAGAGAGAGAGTGTGTGTGTGTGTGTGTGTGAGTGAGAGAGGAACATGATCATGGGAGAGCAAATACATGAATAATAAAGGGAAATAATTGCCATTTAAGATCTTATACTACCACAAGGACTAATTGGATATGGGGGAGTGGAGAAACAACATTGCTAGAACATCAAGGATTTCTTAGAATGCATGTGCTAAGCTATTGCTAATAAGGGGGAAAATGTACTCAAGGTACCCATTTCATTCTCGATATAGAATATCAAGAAGAGGTATGCTAATTTTATTGCATGTGGGTTATACATATATTTCATGGTCAATATCTTGGGTGATTTTGAATTTGCTAGGTAGCACAATTGTGGGGTTTAGAGGCAAGTATGTTTATGCTATTCTTTGGATGCCTCCTTTCAACTTGAATAACTCTCTGCAACATGAATGTCTTGTTGTTTGGGTCAGCTTCCTTGGAATTCTTGACTGGATGGATGAAGAGATTGGAGCACTTATTAAAGCATTGGGCAAAGTACTTTATATTGCCAAAGGCTGCAAATGGAGCCATTGGAGCTTATAAAAAGGTTTGTATTTTGTGGAACAAGAAAAAGAAAATTCTTGAATTCTTGGAAGTGTATGATCCAAATGGACTTGAGATATGCATCGAGATCAAATTCAACCATTTCCTTGACATATATTACCTATGCCATCATTAGTCATTTTGCTAGGGATTGCAAGCAGAAGGAATAAGAAGAATGATAGTGGAGGACTAGTTGAGAATCAGCCGCAAGCCTCAAAGTTTAAGACAAATGAACTAAAGGGAATGGAAGTGGTGGTTCTTGAGTTGGGGGTTAAGTGGTAGGATCCATAGAGAAGCAAGGCTAAGGCAATCTAACATAAAGATAAGGGCGAATATAGATATAAGGGCCAACACATAGATGGCAAGGAGAATTAACCACCAAAAATAGACCAGCCTGAGTCAAAGGGGGACAAAAAGAAAAACATTTTTCTCAAGAATTTGGTCAAGGCACCTTTGGTTGATAGAAATGTGCACCATTGTCAAAAGAAAATAAGGGCTTCCATGAAATATCTACTACTACCTACTATGGTTATTTATTCACAAAAATGTCAAAATGGAATATTAGAGGATACTATTCTAAGGATATGAAAGCAATATGCAAGATTGGTAAAGACTAGGAAGCTCAACATAGTAGCATTGTAGGAGGTGAAGCTTAGACATGAACGTACCACAAATGTGGAGATTCTAGGATGTGGTACACATTCCTAGTTGCTGAGTAAAGAGAAGGGGAGGTACCATGATGCAAGTTTGAGAAGAGCTTGAGTTGGTAGTTATGTGGAAAGAGCAAGACTGAGATGTTCTCAACATTCATATTAAATTTCTTGAAGTGGCAATACATGTCTTTTCAGTCTATGCACCACATGTGTTGACTAGGAGAGTGAATTTTGGGTAGAGCTTAAATGATCTAATTAAGACAGAAAACACCATTTTGGTTGGTGACTAGATTATGGCCACATCATAGATTGTTACACTACACAAAAGTGGTACTATGATTGGATTGTAGAGAGATTTTTGAAACAATTTGTGCCACTAACATGATTTGTTGGACTTTGCATGCGAGTGTTGAAGAAGGTACATGCTCTTTTACTTGGCATAATAGACACAAGTATAGATCTTGGCATGCAGCAAGATTAGATAGAGGATATGTTAATCAAGGGGTGTTGGCTTGTACCATAGCCATCCTTCAAGGTTTTGGCTAATGTCATGGATTTAGACAATTGCCTTATGCAAATTTCTTGCAAGGTATCTTCAATGTATGGCTATTTATGTGGTCCTCCTCAGTTTATGTTCAACACAACCTTTCTTCAAGATAAGCAACTTGTCTAGAAGCTCAACCAAAAGTGGGTTGAGGCTAGGAGATGACCCTTGGGAAAAAGTGCATAAGACTATAGTTGCAATAACCAAAACAAGCAAGACCTATGGCCGTGCTAAAGCTAGGTGGAGAAGAAGGAGTTTTGATGCAACTATCAGAAATGAGCTAATGTGCTAGCTTACCTTGGGCTTTGCCCTAATGATCCACATCTTATGTGGCTCCTATAGAGAATTCAAAAGTTTATTAAAATGAAAGAGGGGAAGAGAATTTTAGCTTTATAGACACGACTAAGAGGGTCATATTACATAGAAAGAGATGCCCCTACCTCTAGATTCTAGAAAGTCCTCCAACTTAAGCAAAATAGAGAATTTATCTCAATGATAAAAGATGAAGGAGGAGTGAGACATGTTGATGATGTATCCATAGCATGTCTTTGTCAATCACCTATTCAATATATTTGGGGTGGCCCTAGTCCACAAACAGAACTATCAAGCGAAACTTCACCAATTCCCCACTCCAGTAGGCTGGGTGGTGGATGAAGATGCAGAAACAATGTTGGCCCACCCATTCTCTATTGATGAGATGCAATTTGTTGTTAACAAAATTAAGAGGGAAAAAACATTGAAACCAAATGGTATACTTGTTGAGGTTTACCAAGCTTTGCGGTTTGTATATGGTCAAGATATTACCAACTTTGCTAATGCCTATATGAGGAGAGAAATAGTCCAAATAGAGGCTAATCATGGTAGAATCAAATTACTACCTAAAGGAGTGGTGAGAGGAGCTAAGCCTTCTCAATGGAGGCCTTTGACAATTTTGAACACAACATATAAAATAATGGCCAATGCATTATGTTTAAGGATTAAGTTATTGCTGGGGAGAGTGTTACACAAAGCCCAATATGGGTTTATGCATGCGTGCAAAATACAAGATGCCATTTTGAATGTGAGGATTATGATTGAGCATGTTGTGAGACTAGGGGAATTTTGTACCAATAAACATGGATCGGGATTTGGTGGGATTTTTTGTTAG
Source organism: Lygodium microphyllum (assembly GCF_053477565.2). Lineage (NCBI taxonomy): Eukaryota > Viridiplantae > Streptophyta > Polypodiopsida > Schizaeales > Lygodiaceae > Lygodium > Lygodium microphyllum. Next base: position 40,937,195 of record NC_141139.1, on the reverse strand, counting down.
CAGTAGTTGGAAGTTGGGTTTTGGGAGATAAATTTCTGCAGAATGTGTTTGGGTTAAAGGCCACCTATGCCTAGTCACCTACATTTAGTTGTACTTGCTACCCGCATACCTATATAGTGTAGGTGGCACCCACCCATCACATTGTCACATTATTCTTTATTCTTTTTGTGATAATAGAATAAGGAACAACATGTCACACAATGTGACTATTGGAGTCCCCACATACCTTCTTCCTCTCTCTTGCTTGAAACTCCATAGCTCTTACATCTTCTTGCTTTTGTTTGTGCTTTCACCCCTTGCTCCACCTTTCAACTAGTGTCACAGCAATCATTTGAGAATCTTCATTGACATTCACTTCATAATAGGAGGAGAGCTTCAAACAGAGCTTCCATGTTAGCCCCACTTCAGACCATTTAAGATACAGAGCAACTCCCCTTCCTTCTTGGGTTGTTTCTCAACCTTCATGGCACCTCTTCCCATTGGCAACTGGCCCAGGAGGGTCAACCATAGTAGATAGAGCCCTAGGAGGAGTAGCCCTTGCAAATTTCAATGCATTTTTAGGGGACTTCCCTATTGCTCCCTCCCCGACCATTTGGTCCTACCATTCTCCTTGGTACTTCACCCAATCTTTATGGAATCTTTCTAACTTCCTTTGGCTTCATATTTGGCATTTGTTGAAGAGCTTTGAGTCAGCCATTGCTCAGATAGTTCAAGACAAAATTGTTGTTCACTTTTTAGACATCAATTGTTTTCTTGTTTTATACTCTATTGATGCTTGTAGGGCAAGTTTGTAATGCCATGATTCTATATTAATGCTCAAGAAAGGACTTTGGATCAATTAGAGCTTGTCTAGGCTAGTTCTTATAGGATTCTTTGCTATGATACCCTATGGGAAACAAGCATTCACTTTGAAAGCTTATGTATTAAATGCCTATAGATGCTTTGGGGATGTTACATGGATGTATTGATACTTGGTAGTGATTATTATGCTTGGATATGCTTATGTTGAGTTGCAAACCTTGGATTTGAGCTTGGTTGGATACATATTTGAATTGGCTACTTTATTTGAAGCTTTATTGGTTATAGGCTTGAAGGCTTATTATGGATACATGCTCCTAGATGTATTGCTTCATGTCATTGGGCACTTATATGCTATGAGACACATGTATTGAGCTTGGCTTTGGTCTTGGACACTTTGGTTTGCATTTGTTTTGATATTTTCTTTGTAGAGCTTTTCTTGAGTCAGTGGGAGACTCTTACTTGCCTATGTATATATGCTCAGTTGGTTATGGTTTACATCGTTCATGTAGATATTGATGATTGTGGATTGATTTAGCTTTGGTTTATACACCTGGTACTTTCTCATGTCAAACGGTTTTGTCAACTTTGGATGCCTCCTTGGGTTATGTAGTTGAGTCTCACTATTCATATGCAGTGAGTTAGTTGTAGGAATGGCGAATCTCTTTTGCTTTTGGAGATCTCATATGCACAATTATCTTATGTACATGATACCCTTTTGTTTGGGATTGCATCTACATATCTAATATCTTTTAGTCCTTGACAATATTTGGTACCTTGGTGGTTTATACTTTACTATGACTTCTTCAACATATATAGATTCTATTTCAAAAGCTTCTATAAGGCTACAACACTTGAATCTTCAAGATGAACCAGTTATAATCCTAGAAAATTTAAGATTTTGAATGAACAAGTTGAAGTTCTTACTGGCCACTTAGCAGATGACCCTGATACCGCAAAACTTGATGATTGGGATGAGGATGCTCCTAAGGGAGATTGAAGATTTGGATGATGTGAAACCTGAGGGATGGCTTGATGATGATCTGAAAGAAATAGAGGATCTAGAGGCTGTGAAACTTGATGATTGGGATGATGACAAGGGATGATGACAAACCTGATAATGACGATGAAGATGCTAAACCACCTAAGACTAACACTAAAGCATCCAAGGCCAAAAGCCCTAGTTTATCTTAGCTATCTGGACAAACTTCGATTCCCATGATGTGTGGCTACTTAGACAAATAAATCAGTTTTCTCTAATAATTGGTCAATACCTTTTTTTTTTGCTACACAAGAGTCTAGCTAAGATGATGATCACACCATTCTAGAGTGTATGCATTTGTGTTGAGCTTTCTTTTGTAAGTTTTTGTCCCTATGGAGCTTCTAGCAATTATCACTTGATGCATCTTGAGTATATCCTTTGATTGCAGCTGTAGTTTTTACATGACATGAAGAAGAATCATTTATTTCCATCCCATATCCTTCATCATCTTCTGATCAAGCCAAATGCAAGCAAAGGATATTTTCTTTGAAGCAAGGAAGCTTTAGCTTTAGCATTTTAGCTTGGACTTCTTGCCCCATAATCCATAGAAAGACATTTCAAAAGCAAGGATTCGAGACTTGATCCCATTCCACCTTTGACAGTGTTGAAAACTAGGAAGCCTGGAAGCCCAATGCAACTGTCTCTCATCGGAAAAAATTAAGATATTGTCTAGTATCTAGTACTAAAAATAGGTCTAGATAGGCTTCAATTCCCTAATAGTCATGGCAGAATATGTTATTACTGTTGGGATATAGCTAGCATCGAGATCTTTGTAGGGTTTGTGAGAATATCCCAATTGTGCTTTGTGGCAACAAAGTTGATGTAAAGAATAGAGAGGTGAAAACAAAGCAAGTGACCTTCCATAGAAAGAATAATCTTTAGTATTATGAGATATTTGCTCTTGCTCCACCTAACGTGCAAATTGATCTTGCAGTCCAACATTATGAGGCCAAATTACAAAATGATGCTCTTCAGCCCTTACTAGATGATGAAGATATTGAAACTGATAAGACAAAGACTTCTTCATTGTCAATGTTTTTAATTGCTAAGCTTGCTTTGCAACCTCCCTCACATCTAAAAACATTGTCTCTATCCACTACATTTCTTGGCAATCATCCAACCTTCCCGTTTCCCAAAAACTTATGCCCCTTGGAAGGATCTTTGGTGGAACAATCAACCAATGAAAATTGGGGGAAGAGTATTCTCTTGCATTTCCATCACTATGTTATGCATCTCATTGGTATCGTGTGTGATTTCTTCATTAGAATGAACATTGTTTGACACACTAGCCTTTCCATATGTAGCTCTCTCTGATCCTTAAGCTTAATGACCAAAATCTTTCTTTTCCATTTTGTGATGAGCATTATCCAGAGTTTCCAAATCTTTAAGCTCATCGCCATCCATCATAATAGCAGGACCATTTGCTAAAATGCCAGATTTGGTTATGACAATTCTAGCTAACTTTGGATCACTACCTTTATCACTGCCCATATTCTCTTTGATTGGCAAACATAATGGAAGGTGTTCCAAATGCTTCCAATGATAATGCCATCTTTAACATTGAGAAGTTGGATGTCAACAACTTCTAGTATTGAAAGACCTAGATTTGGTAGGTATTGCCGCAAAAGAACAAGTTAAGCCATTTAAGAGAGAAAAAAAAGCTTAAAAATTGGGATAGAGATGATTGGGTTGAGCTTGATGAGCTATGCAAGTCCACCATTATATTGTCTTTGTTTCACTAGGTATACTTCAATGTGTTATTATGACTAAAGTGGTGCTTATGATTTAAGGAATAAGATACATGGTATTAATGACAACCAAAGTCCTATCTCACATTTATTCTAGTTGAAAAATCTTGTGGACCTTTGCAAAAAGGAGGGCACTTATATCTCCACTAATTTAAATGAGTTCCACTTCATTTTTAGCCACCTTATCTTGCATCATTGCTTGTCACAATACATGAGTCTTGGGATACATTTCATACTACTATGATTGTTAATTCTCTTAGAGATGCCTTTAAATGCTTTGATGTAGAGAATGCTTTTCTTATAGAAGAAGTGAATAGGAAGAATATTGATACAAGTTGTACTTCTCATGTATTTACAAATAGAGGCAGACATGATGCAAAAAAGGCAGAGAGAGAGTGTAGGAAGATGCCAAATCTTCTTATGATCTCATTTTTCCTAACTCCAATGTTAAGATAAAATTGATATATGCCTTAGAGTACAACTCAAATGATTATATACTTGCTTGCTTCTTCACTTGATGCTACTCAATTGATTGATATTTATTCCTCTTATTCCCAATGTTGGATTCTTGATTTGGGGCCTTCCTTTTGTAATATTTCTGCTCGAAATATTAAGTCGACCTTAAACCCCGCATACCCACATAATAAGGCACCCCAAAGTGATCTCCCACATCGTAAAATGTTGGCAGTTAAATGCTTACCCCACGGGTGCATTAATAAATCCCAACCGTGTTGTGCAAATAAGGCCGAGGCAAAAACCTGCAAGCCGCACAAGAACACTCTCCTCGAAAAAAGGGGCAAATGGATAATGGTAAAGATTAAGGTAAAATTTTTAAATAATTAACCCCTCCCCTCAGCCGATGCATGGCAAGGGGAGAGGGAGTGTGAGAGGAGTAGTGTTATGTGGAGAGCATGGGGGAGAGAGGAAGCATGCAAGCCACCCATGTGGGAGGCTATTCCCCCCCCCCTTTAGCCTATATAACCACCCCCTTCCCAGGCTTGAGGGAGGGGAGATAAGAGAGAGAGTGGAGGCTGCCGTGAAGATCGCCGCCACGCCAGGAAGCCGCCGTCGTGAAGTCTGCCTGCTGCCGCCTACCCACCCCATCGTCATCATCGTCACAATTATCACCATCTTCATCCTTATCCTCATCATCATCTTACCTTCTCTCTCCACACCACGTTGCTGTAACAGAGGACAATAAGCTTCTAACAAGGCTTTCATAAGCCTTGTACATGCGAGTTTCCCCGGGAATTTAAACCCAAGCCTCCAAGGCCCCTGATCCTGTGCAGGAGAGGGAGATCGCGGACTGCAAGTCTTCGGGACGCACAAGTAACCCAAGGGGCGCTGCTGTGACAAAAAAAATTACACTGCATAAATGGCCCCAAAGTTAAAGATGCGAGGTGCACATGCGGGAGCCTCCAACCCAAGTCTATGCGTGGACATCCCTACGAGTCCTCTTGCCCAGGTTCTTAGAAGTTTAATTCCGCATTAAAGGAATGCATTAGGCACGTTTAATTTTCATGGGGAAGTTATGAATGCAATTATTCATTCGTCTTACGAGTTTTTAGTTGCATGTTGCTCCTTGCTTGCATTTCCAAAGTGACAACCTGAAACGCATATTGCATTGGTTAAAAGGATGAAAATTTGTTTAAATGCATCCTTGTTTTCCTCGCAAGAAAGAACAAGCACTTAATGCATTTAGGAAATGATTCCCTAGATGTGATTCGTAGGAAATAATCGTCGACGTTCATAAAAATGTTGTCCAAGTAATTGCATTACATGGAAGAGATTTATGTACCATGCATATTGCATGCGATGTTAATTGCATCCTAGGTTCGTTAAGTGTCGAAGGACAAATTAAAATCATTAATGGTCTCGTGACATTCATGAACTTCTTTTATCGAAGATGTTTTTGAAAAAGATGCATTTCATGTTAAATCATGAATTCAATGCATTGGACAAAGGGTTTATAGGAATAGTTCTCATTGAAACTCAACGTAGATTTCTATACGAGTTAGTCTAAATCGTCAATCACTATGATTTAGGCAAGGAAAGGAAAAGGGTTATTGCAAGCCTTATAGTAGCAAAGAGGGTAAAGTCTATGATTCGCATACTCACATGGAATGTTGCATTTTGGGATTATTTACATCTTTTTAGGGAAAAAGTATTAGCATCTTAAGGAAGGATCCCTTCTTGTCAAGACAATTAGTTCGAATAGGTAATTCGCTTGCAGTGGTGTAACTCAAATGGTGATTACCTCAATGCGCTAGGTAGAGTTTAGTACACTAAAAATTCTGCCTAGTATCGCACTTGGGACACCAAGTCAAGACTTTCAAACCCAAATGTCCTACCCATATTCATGGAATGTTAGGGATTAGTTAGTCGCCCATACAATAACGATCTAGGGTTTTTACCCTAGGGAAATTTTGCCTAATACTAGACTTTCGATTGAGTTTAGGAACCCTAGGGCCTAGCGTTGTTGACCTAGTATGGTTAGGGTTGGGTTGAGTCAAGAAGACATCCCAAACCCTACATCTTGATCAAGCGTATTTCTTAACCAAGAAATGCAGTTTGATGGGAGAAATGATCCCACAAGTGAGGTGCGACACTTGTCTCATACAACAAGCTGCATCGTCACATGGCTTTGTGTTGAATTGCAAGATAGATTTACCACTCATTGAAACAAGGTTGGCAGGTTCTAGTGCAAATCTAATTTGCAAGAGGATGAGTAGACATCCTGCTACATTACCTTTCCTTGGGCAGATTTTCCAAGTTAAGGGAAGTTATGTATTGCCTAGCAAGAAATTGACCAATCAAGTTAGGGCGACGAGGTTGCCTAGGATTTACTGTGTTAGTTTAAGAAACCTAAGGTGTTTGCTAGTTTGGGTTGACAAGGTATAAACCCTAACCTAAGGATAAAAGGGTAAACAAACAAACCCTTGGGGATCTTGCCAAGTCGCAATTGATCCTGGATTGAATGCTGGATGCATTCGGAGAGAAGGATTCACTCCTTAGTAGTTGGCCAAATAAACGACCACTGGATTGATTGTGTTTGTATAGTTAGGAGCACTGTTTGTATTGCTTTGCTCAAGGAATCTAATGATGGAGAAATAATTAATGCTTCAGGTTGAAGGCCTGGAGGGAGAGGTAGCATCAGTTACCCCCGACTGTGTGCCTGACCCTAACCAAGGGGGTTGTTAGCTGCGCCAGGTACGTGGACTGAACCCGCCGCGAGAGGTCTCTCCGTGGGTGCTACTTAGAGCAGCAGGACGCTTGGGTGCTAGGGGGCTTTGGCCGTAAATCCCTTGCCTTCGGGTCCTACACAAGAGGCCGACGTGACTCGAGATTGGATCTCGAGGCTCGCATACTAGTCTATGGGTGGAAAATTGGATTAGTAATCCCTAAGGATTGCTGGATTGCCTTCGGGTGGATTATGGATTGCCTTTGGGTGGATTATGGATTAGCCTACGAGCTAGATTATATGATGTATTCAAAAGATAAATAAGATCAATTGTTGAAAAGGAACTTGTTTGACATTGTTTTTCTATGTCAGTGCTTAAGTTACGTGAAGGAACTGGTGACTAATTGGCTAATTAAGAAAGCTGTTTTTGCATGTCAAACTAAATGTGATAGGTAATTAGATAACTAAAGCAACCCTGAGAAAAGTGCGGTGGATGTGGCCATGGGTCCGTCCTATGGAAGGGTGGTCCTGGTTGGCTGGGAACTTTTCTCAACAGAATTGACAACAAGGAAACGATGACCTTGAATCTAGGAAGTTAGAGTCCCGATTTATGTTGTTTTAGGGGAACGGAATGGGACTATGCCTTACGGGCAGAGAGGTCGAGCTTACATCCCTCTCATTTTCCATTCTCCTTGAACTAAGTGCAGCATTAATCCGCTTCGACCCTGACATTTCTGCGTAAAGTAGTTGGCATGGGGTTCGACGCTAGCTGCCATTCTAGGAATTTGACCATTAGGAAAACCCTGATTCATGTCGGTCCTAAGTGGGAATGGCCGGAATGCTTCCGCTTCGTGGCAGACTCGGGAGGACCTAGATCGCAAACCCCGTGACATTCCGTGGGAGTGCCGGGTGGCACTTTCTAGACTCTCTTCCCGATGGGCTGCTAAGACGTGTCCTGCAAGGGAACAGGTGGACACGTTACACCTTTCATGTCACCCCACATCACCATTGGTTTTATACTTACTGTATTATTACAAGTTTAGTCAGCAGACTGTGTGGTGATCATGTATGTGACATTGTTGGCACATGTGATGTGAGGCTGCAATTTGGTATGATACTCCATTTATACTACATATTGTACACCATGTGTCAGCTTTGATTAAAATTTGTTAGTTGGATGATGACAAGTACTATGCATCTTTTGGTGATTCTATATGGAAGATTACACGTGGTCTCATGGGTTGCACTATACATATATCCTCTACATTATGTGCATTTAAGGCCTATTTATAAATGCCTTTATTTGTGAAATTTTTTTGAATAAAACACAATCCTTTTCTATTCTATTTGTAAATAATCCCTTTATATGACACTCTTATGTATGTAAAAAATATATATAGAAGTGCTCTTTTTTAAATCCTTATTTTGAACCATGTGACACGCACATATATTCATGAGTGATCCTCCCTTCCCCGAGCATGTGGTAACCTAATCTTTGCTAGAGATAACAAGGTTGGTAGCCTATATCCCTTGCTTATATTTGAATCTATTGATCATGTTTTGGCTGTGACTAATTCCACACATATCTCTTTGGCATTGCCATCTTGGGCATATGCCCCTAAAAGGAATGGAAGTCTTGACTTGTTTGTAGTATCCCTCCCCTTGGATTGTTCATGTCTTGACTTGTTTGTAGTATCCCTCCCCTTGGATTATTCATGTTTTGACTCATGTGATCATTGTTTATATGGTAGATAGACTTGTAATACACATAAAAAATCTAATTTTACTACATGTGTGGATAAGTTGTCGGCTCTAGTTTATTTGGATGTTTGGTTCCATGCCCTATCATTTCTTGGGTAATGCCTAATAATTTATCATGTTTATTGATTATTTTTTGCATAAGGTTTGGGCCTATCCCATAAAGCGCACGAGTTAAAAGTTTTTCCTACTTTCAATGCTTTTTTGCTATGGTTGAGGCATAGGATGGAATGCCTATGATTTGACATTGGGGATGAATATGTCTCTAAGGCATTTGAGAAGTCTTGTGATGAGAGGGGTATTAAGAATCAATTGATCACCCATTATAGCTCACCCTAGAATGGTGTTGCAAAGCCCATGAATAGGACTATTTAGGAAACAGAGTCTACAGTAGGCTTAGTCAAGTAGACTTACCACACACATTTTGGGCTAGGGTTGTTATTACTATAGTTCATTTGACTAATATATGTCCATGCATAACTCTTGGTGATAGAGTTGTAGAGGAGGTATGGTTTAGTAAACCCCCCTCATATACCCATTTGCAAGTCCTCGGATGAGAGAATAACTTCCATATTCCCAAAGGCAAGTGCAACAAGCTAGATCTAAAGTTTGTCAAATGCATCTTTCTTGGCTATGGTGATGTACGTGAGATGGGATTTTACCTTTGGGATCTATAGGCTTGGAAGGTTAACTACAACCATGATGTTATATTTCATGAGGGAAAGATGCATAAGTAGCCAAAGCTAGTGATTAAGGTGTGCAGGGTGATCTTTCAGGAGGAGCCTCATATTACAATATAACCCATTCCAACTAGACAGCCTCTAGTTACTACTACTGATGATGATGTAGTTTCCTAGAATCCACTTGTTGTGTAGGATCATGATGCTAGATAGAGAGGCCAAGAGTCTAGGCCCCACAAAATTTTTTAAAATACTCTACTGGAGCCTCTAGTCCTTTTGATCATTTTGAGCCCTCTATGCATTATGTTTTGGTGACACATTCTTGTAATCCCCTTACTTATGAGGAGGCTATGTAGCATAGAGGTGATAATCACTCTTGGGAGAGGGCCATGTAGTTTGAGTTTGAATCAATACAAAAAAATCATACATGGGATTTGGTTTCCTTAGTGGATGCTAAAGATTCATTACGGGGCAAGTGGGTGTATAAGTTCAAGAGTACTCCTAGTTACCCTAAGCTAGCATATAAGACACATTCAGTTCTAAGGGGTTAAAACAAAAAAAAGGAGTTGACTTCGATGGTATATTCTCCCATGTAATCATGATGACACCTCCTCACTTGGTTTTGGCCTTGGTTGGATAGATAGATATGGACTTGTACCAGATGGATGTTAAGATAGCCTTTTCACATGGGGACTTGCATGACAATACCTATATGTAGCAACCTACGGGCTTTGAGGAAAAGAATAAGAAGCACCTAATGTGCAAGTTGAGGAAGAAACTCCATATTCATGAATTTGGGAATCTCTCAAGTCCCATACTTGGATTCTTGAAACATTGGGATCAAAATACCATATCTATAAGTATCTTAAATCCCCATCATATGACCCATCATTCGGAGGCTCTTTAAAAAAGGAATCTAAGGAGATATTAAGTGCAAAGTTTGAGCAATAATGTTCAAATTATGATAGAACTAAAATTTTGACCATGAGTTCCAAACTTTTGAGAAAATTTCAATTTCATAAATATAGTGTTAAGAGTCTTTATGGGCATGCATTTAGGGAATGGTATTATAATTTTGATGCCTTTATGCAATCACAAGGTTATTCTCACAATGATATGGATCCTTGTCTTTAGATGAAGAAATCCCATGATGATAGCCTTATCATTTTGGTGTTATATGTTGATGATATGCTGATTGCTAGTGGGAGTGCTCGTGATAAAATGCATGCATTAAAGATTTAGCTCAAGAAGAGATTTGATATGGACGTGGGGTGCACCTCTCACATATTTGGTATGCCCAACATGTGATTGCTCTAGGGGACTCCTCTACTTGTTAACAAAGGAGTACATTTCATAAAGTTCTTGAGCGATTGCATATCCAGGGTGGTAAGCCTATTAGCTATCCATTACCTTTTGATGTGAAGGTTAGTTAGGTAGATTGTCCCTAGTTAGATGATGAAAAGGCTAAGATGACCAAGTTACCATATACACTCATAGTGGGTAGCTTGATGTATGCCATGATAGCCACTAGACCTACCATGATAAATGTACTGGGAGTTCTGGCCTATTATATGGTGGCACCTGATCGGCAACATTGGGATGCTTTGAAGGGTATCATGAGATACCTTAAGGGAACTAGGAATATGTGCATTTGTTATGGTGGATAAGATACTAAAGTCATGGGCTACACAAACTCAAATTATGTAGGACCTGTAGATAGTAAGAAGTCCATCTCTAGCTATGTCTTCACCTTTGTTGGAGATGGTATGGATGTCCATGATGTAGAAATGCACGGTATTATCTACTACCAAGAATGAGTACATTATAGCCCCATTGAGGCTTGCAAGGAGCCCTATGATTAGGCCATTCCATTGTAGACCTTAGTATAACTACAACTCCTACATTCCATTCAAATTCTGTGAGTGCCATCTAGTTGGTCTTTCATGCAAAGACCAAGCATATTGAAAATCATTTAAACCACTTTATCAAAGAGGCGGTTGAGGAAAAGTAAATAGATATTTTCAAGATATTGACTAATGAGAATCCTATTTATCTACTCACTAAACCCAATGGAATGTTACGCCTTCCTTGTGAAGATGATGGGCATAGGATGAGTTGATGTCTATCCCTCATCCTATTGTACTTATTTATATACATTTTATTTTATTATTTTTCTCATATTTAACACACTCAAGCACATTCTCCTTTAAGTGGAAGGTTGTTGAGGGTTAAAGGCCACTTTTGACTAGCCACCTACAATTACTTGTACTTATTGTCTGCAAACCTATACATTGTAGGTGGTGATTGATTGTCACTATCACTTTATTTTGTACTATTTCTATAGGAAAAAAATAAGGGAAGGTGGATCACATAATTTGACCATTGGAGTTCCCATATACCATATTGATCTCTCTTGCTTAAACCTCCATAGCTCTTGCATCTTCTTGCTTCTAGTTATGCTTTCACCTCTTGCTCCACCTTTCAAAATGGTGGCCACACTTGTTTCAAGTGCCTTTGCTAGGTGTGTGAGTGAATGGATTTATGTCACATCCACTTCAGTTGCATAAGTCTATATGGTAGGGATGTACATTTTCCTTGCAACTGTTCACTATAACCACATACGCGCAACTATTCACTATACTTGCAAATTGGCTTCTCAAGCCTCTTCATTATAGGATGACTTGGAGGAGAAAGAGGAAACCCACACTTGCTTTGTCAAGCACATAAGAAAAGTATAGAGTTATAACATTGGTAGCATGTGAGCATACATGGTTGAGAATACTTCTATGTGATATGGGAATTGAGATAGATGGTGGAGTTATCCTATGTTGTGATAATATTAGTAGCATCATGCTTGGAAAGAGCCCTATCTACCATGCAAGAACAAATCATACTAAAGTGCACTATCATTTCATCAAATAGAAAGTCATGGATAAAGAGATATACTTTTTACACATAAAAACCAATGACCAAGTCATAGATATATTTACCAAGGCATTAGGTAAAGATTTAGGGGGTTCACTATATGTAAACCCTCTATATCACTTGTGTTCAAGGCCTATTTAGAAATACCCTTATCTGTGAATTATCCAAAATAAAATAGATCCCTTTTCTATTCAATTTATAATAAACAATCCCTTTATATGGCACCCTTATGTATGTAGATAATGTTAAAAAATGGTGTTTAAAAGTCCATTCTTTTGAATCCACATGATACTCTTACATATTTATGAGTAACTCCCCTAAGGGTAAATATAAGTTTGAGTGTTTTTTAAGTGCACTTGGTGTATTGTATCTACAAGATTATTAGTAAAGATAAGTTTGATTACTTTAGAAGTGCACTTGGGGTATTTCTTTCTAAGCTTAAGGGGGAGTGTAGAGAAATAAAACATAGGTTAAGTCGTGTCCTATGGTTGTATGAAAAAGGAAAAGAGGTTGTGTGTAAAGTGTCCTAAAGTCAAAGTATCTATCCAGGGGAAATACTCACTTGTGTGTATTGAGAGGAAGAGAAGAATGAATATGAAGAAAAGGAAGATGGATTGAGCCTCCATATCTTGTGATATCTCCCTTCCATTAGGAATCAAAATCGAATCCTTTCAAAAATTACCCAAGAAGGATAGGATTATGAGATTGATGGCTATCAACATGTTTGTTTTGTGCAACTTAGAAATAGATAATTAAGCACCCTTTTTAGTTTTGTAGAGAGGTAATGGCAGTGTGGAGGAAGATTAGAGACTAATTTAGAACAACAAGTTTGAATAACAAGATTAAAATGTAGACATCCTTTTTGAAGATCAAGGATAGCTTGATGAGGAGACTTAGAAACTATGGAATATAATCAAGCCATTATCCATCGAGAACATTTGGAATTATAGAACAAGGTGCTTATGAGGAAGGAGAGGAAAAGTACTACTAATGATAATGAGTTTAAGCTAGCTAGATAGGATAGCCTAGTTGCCTTTAAGTACTTGAGGAAAGAGGTACAAGTGTTTAAAGTGGCTCATAAGCTTCTTTCTTAAAGCTTAAGATATGAGGCATAGTGCTTGATGTTGGGCATATCACCTTTTTTTAATATATTTAATGCATTATAAAAACTATCAATATATGTAAGGTACTTGCCTCTAGCCAAGCTAGAGGAGGAAACCTTTTGCCCATGCCCCATAAGATGCATGAATTTAATTGGTTCGGTGGTCTTTAAGACTATCTTGTAACAAAACTTCAAGAATTCAACCCAATAGGATTAGAATATAAATGTTCCTAAATTTCTCAAGTCATCCTAAGGTTGTTCTTACCTCTACAAACATTGTACTTGTGGCTAGTGGAAATTCTATATAGGCAACCAATTTTGGACTTCGTTCAATGAGAATAATGTCCTTTTTCTTGATAAGCAAGCACAACCACACTATTTTGATCCCTTGAAATGAAATAAATAGGGTCTAGTTCAATTATAGATCTTATTCTAATTAAATATTTATCATCAAGGTGTCCCAAGTGTCCTCAAGTTGATGTCTCTAATGGTTGAGTTGATGAGGGTTTGAGGAAAGTCGCCAAGAATGGAGAATCCATGGACCTTGAGTTCTTGGTAGCTATAAAGGAAAATGGTGTAGACATGCAAAATTTCAAGAAAGAGTTGTGATACAACATGTAGTAGCTCAATGAGGAAAGAAGGATCATAGTTGAAAACACCAAAGCCAATATACTCAAGGAATTGATTGAATTTTCACTTCAACATGTCAAAAAATGATATGCTTTAGTGTCACTGAGTGGTTCCAATATACATAGTAGGCTAGGGCAATCCTAGTTCAGTTTAGATTTACTGATAAGGTATTCTACTTTGCATTGATCTTTTCCATCAAGTTAATGATGATTTTAAAATATCCAAGGTCTTTGTCAAACACCTCTCATCTATTGTTGGGAGTGAGCTTGAACATAATCGTCACCACTTAAAGTGTTTGGAAGAAATTCTAGAGCCTATAAAGACAAATGTCCCTAAAGAGTAAGCCTTGATATTGGCAAGGCTATTCATGGTTGATAGATTATCATTTGCGATTCAGAAAATGAGGCAAGATAAATCCTTGGGTCTCGGTGGACTATTGGTGGAAGTCTATTTAGCCCTGTGGAAAGTGTGTGCCAAGGAAATATGCCAATTTGCAAGCTTCAGACTACTCGATCCCTCACTAGTATGCTAATATTGGCCTAATTAAGATTTTATTTGAATTTCCTTGCAAGTGGAAGTTGGGCCAATGGAGGCTACTCACAATGTTAATGTTTGCTACCTACTATAAGAATGTTTCCAAGGCTTCAACATGAGAATCAAATACATTGTTCATAGGATATTGCACAAATTCCAATATGATCGAAGGATTCATGATAGAATTCTCAACCTTATGCCTACTCTAGAATGATGCCAATAGTAGAGGAAATCTTATTCTAATCAATATGGGCTTTGATAAAGCTAATATTAGAATATTGTGGCAATCCTTTTGGCTATATGTTCAAGATTGGGTTTTGGTCCTATATTGTTTTGAATGATTGAAGGTGTAGTAAGTAGCATGACTACGATTATAGGGGGTCAATGGAGTCTTATCTTAGGTCTTTACACCTAAGAGATCCATCAACAAACATGGATACCCACTTGCCCCATTAATTTTTTCCATAGCAATTCGCCCTCTCCTTAGGATTATTCATTACAAGTTGCAAGTGGGAGAACTTAAGGCCCTTCATTTGTTTGATGGATCTCAAAAAATTTCCTAAAATTATCTAATGATAACTCTAATTTAGTGCTAGGAGATAAGCTCTATGTTGACAACCTAATCATGGCTTATGATTTGTTCATTGTAGCATGCACAAAATTGAAATTCTCTATGTGTGCTTAGACTCGAGATCATCTGATCAAATTTAGTGTCCAAAAAATTCTTATGTAGTCCAAACTTCTCAAAGTGATTGACCATTTGTCCAAACTTATCATCAAATTTTTGGTTCAATTGAATGATACTCTCATTCATGCATAATCCAATGAGAAAGTTGTTGGAAATCGTTTGAATTGTGAATCTTCATGTATGTTGCCATCATTCCCATCCTTTTGTCTATAATTTGTGGTTCTAATGGACGAGTTTATCTTTGTTTGGTACTCAGCTAAGTCTTCATTTATGCTCTCCAATAAATTTTCTTTCTTCTTATTCCTAACCATTGGAATGGTTGTAGTAAAAAAATATTGTTTGTCCATAAATGGGCTATAACATGAGTTTTACCCCTTCAATCCTTGTGATTATGGGCTCAAAATGAAGATTAGTATGTGTAGGTAATGTAGGTTTTTTGATATTCCAAGTTGTGATTGGGTAAGGGGGAGTCCGAGACCAAAACTATGTGCCCTGCCTAGGAGCTTATTTTAATGACTACCTGTCAAAAAAATGGGCATAACTTGTGCTCCACAACTCAGACTACCAAAATTATTAATTAGAATGGAAGCTTGCTTTGTCCTCTATGCGTGGAGTATAAATTTCTATGTCAAAGTTAAAATACATAATTTTGAATTTCACTTTTCTGTGACTGTCTAGAGACTATGACAACAACGTATTTGACCATGTAATTGCCCTAGTTTGTCAAATTTGATTATGGGTATGTATTATACACCTATGCTCACTGAAATATAATATATGTACCCTTCGAATTCCATACAAGCACCTCTAAAAGATCTGTAAACCTGTAATGACTTGCAGCTCCTTTGTGTTTAATTGCCATGTTTCACCTTGTTTTAGTACCCTATTTTCCAATGATTTTCAATCTTTTTCCACTCTATTTTGAGTGGTATTTTGTAGTTCTCTACGTATGTTGAGGGATAAAATAGTGGATAAGGCATCAAAATGGGCTTTGAAAATATAGAAGGTGTGCAAAGTTTCTTTTGGGCCAAGTTGTGCATCCCTATAGAGTCCTAAATAGCAAGGGAGGGTCACCCTTCTATTATCTTGCTATCTTATCTGGCTTCGATCTTTTTCCTTAGTCGATATGTATACATGGTAGAGTGAGATAGCATTCTAGAAAACAAGGATGCTTTGCATGGTTGAAATAAAGCTTTGGGCATTCAATGAGATCCAAGAATTTGAAAGTTGAATGAAATGAAGAGGGTTGAGAAAGGTTTACCTTTAGTAATCAATGTGACTGCCTGATCTACTAAGCTCATATTTTACCATTTTCTTAGGTATTTCAATGTATAGGATCATAAGAAATCAAAATTCACACATTAGGCAATCACATGAGCAATAATTTACTGAAATTTTTAGATTGGAATGTATCATCATGCAAGTTTCAATCATGAAAGATATAAATGATGAAAATCAAGCTAAAGGGCTAAATTATCCATCATTTCATGATAGAGATTAAGTCAACAATGAATAGGCATTAAGTTTCAAATAAGTGGATTGAATTTATCAATCAATAAAAGAGGATATACCCAATTCAATCCCTCCTTCACCAATTGGCAAAGCCTCAATAATTGGAATTAGAGAGATAAAAAATGAGGAAATGATACCTTGTTTAATGCTTGAGGTTGATGTAGCTTCCTAAAATATATCAAATGCCTTGAAATAGTTTATAGAATCTCTGTGTCAAGAATCGCGTGGTGGGGGGACTTGCTCAAGATGCTGCGCTGAACACACACAGAATGCACAAGGAGAAGCTCACTCAAGAGACAAGAAGAGAGATGGAGGCCAAAACGTTTTCTTGCTGGTTTCTTCTTCTTCTTCCACACACTTTACAATGTACACAAAGTATAGATAAGATACAACATAAAGGAAAGTGGCCTACTAAGTCAAACAGTGCATAATCGACTACACTAGTCGACTGGCGCTATAACTATGCTAGCTGTAAATAGGTGTAACAACTTGAATATAATAAGTAATGAGTCAGTGGCCATGTGAGAGTCATAATGACCACTGACGTGCTAAGTGTAGACATGTGGACCCATCTAACCAGGCGGTCCATCATTAATGTCTGCATGTGTTGAGCTTGTCATCTCAACACTCCCCCTCAAGCTCAACTGCATCTTTGCAACTCCAAGTAAGCTTCGAAACTTTTGAAGCTTCTCTGTACCCAATGCCTTCGTGAAGATGTCAGCTATCTGATCCTGTGTGCTGACATACACCAAGTCAATCTCACTTGCTAGTACCTTCTCTCTCACAAAGTGGTAGTGTACCTCAATATGTTTTGTCCTGGCATGGAACACAGGGTTCCTAGCCAACTATATACTGCTCATGTTGTCACAATAAATGACAACTGGACCTTCCATCTGCACATCTAAATCAGCCAATAACTTTTGCAGCCATACTACCTCACATGCTGCAACAACACCACCTCTATACTCAGCCTCTATACTCAACAAAGCAAATGTAGATTGCTTTTTGCTGCTCCAAATAACTGCTGCACTACCAAGAGAGAACATGTATCCACTGGTAGATCTTCTATTAGACATATTACCAGCCCAATCTGCATCTGTGTATTGCTTTTTGCTGCTCCAAATAACTACTGCACTACCAAGAGAGAACATGTATCCACTGGTAGATCTTCTATCAGACATATTACCAGCCCAATCTGCATCTGTGTATCCAAACACCTATACATCTATACCTGCCTCATAGAAAAGTCCATAATGTAATGTGGACTTCACATATCTCAATATGCATCTGACTGTACCCAAATGTGGCTTTCTAAGCACTTTCATAAATTGACTCACAAGACCAACAACGTAGCTCAAGTCTGGCCTTGTAATGGTCATGTAGATCAAACTCCCCACTATTCTCCTGAACATAGTAGGGTCTTCTATCTCATCCCCAACATCAGCACTCAACTTTACATTCTGCTCCAACGGGACTGAAAGTGGTTTGCATACTATCATACCATACTTGGATAACATATCCAAGCCATACTATCTTTGGGACAGCCATATACCATCATCACATCTGATCACCTCAATGCCAAGGAAGTACCTTAGCTCATCTAAATCCTTCATCTCAAACTTCTTCTTCAAAAAGTCCTTGATTTTAGCAATCCCACTATCACCATCACCTGTAATAATCAAGTCATCCACATAGATGACTATGATGACCAAACCTGCATCTCCCTTTCTCACATAAAGTGAGTGATCAGCATCAGAAACATAAAAGCCAATATTGACAAGATACTCTCTGATATTGTCAGACCATGCTCTAGGTGCTTGCTTGAGACCATAGAGCGCCTTCTTCAACCTGCACACATACGTGGGATGCTCTAAATCTTCATAACCTGCTCACTGATCCATATACACTTGTTCTTGCAAATCACCATGCAAGAATGCATTCTTCACATCCATTTGCTGCAACCTCTAATCTTGGCTGCTGCCAAAGCAATCACACATCTGATAGTTGCCATCCTAGCAATTGGATTGAAGGTTTCTTCATAATCTATGCCATATGTCTGTGCATAGCCTTTTGGAACCAGCCTAGCTTTGTACCTACTAATAGAACCATCTGCATTGTGCTTGATCTTATAAACCCACTTACATCCAATAGCTTTCTTGCCCTTTGGCAATGATACTAGATCCCAAGTCTTATTGACCTCTAATGCAGCCATCTCCTCATCCATTGTTGTATCCCAATGAGTATGACCAACAACATCCTCAAAAAAAGTGGGCTCAATATCCTCAACTAGTTTCACCATATAAGCATAATGGTGAGCTGTGTAACCTTCAAAACCAAATATTTTAATAGGGTATCTGACCCTTCTAGATCTGCGTACCATTGGATCACTCAATGGAGCCTTTACATTACTATGAGCTCTCTGTACACTTGGTGTCCTGACAGAAGGAATACCAAGCTCATCATCCAAGCTCTTTGAGCCATTGGAGTCTCCATCAAGAACTGCATCAATGCCATCTGACACTTTATTCTTTCCTTTGTCTTTACCTATAGTGCTACTAGATGCACCTGAAGATGTAGAGATACTCCTTAGTCTCCTAGACCAAGGACTACCAGATGATGTCTTTGGTCCACTAATGATTCTTTCTTTTCAGCCTACACATGAGTGTCATGATCATCATCATCATCCAATGCATCATGACTAGATACATACCAACTGCTCATTTCATCAAAGATGACATCCTTACTCACTCTGAACTTACATGTGACAGGGTTATAACAACGATATCCTTTCTGCTCTAAAGAGTATCCAAGAAAGACACACTTTTTAGCCTTTGTATCCAGTTTCTTTCACAACTCATCTAGCACATGAACATATGCAATATAGCCAAACACTTTCAAGTGTAAGACATCAGGCTTCTTACCTGTAAAACATTCTTCAGGGGTCATACCATGAACTATAGCTGTGGGAGTTCTGTTCATAATATAAACAGCAGTATGAATAGCCTCAGACAAAAAATGCTTAGGCATATTCTTTTCAGCCATCAAGGCGCGTGCAACTTCTGCAATATGCCTGTTTTTCCTTTCTACAACCCCGTTTTGCTGTGGGGTATACCTGCATGTGAACTGTCTCTTTATCCCATGAGACCTTAGAAAATCACTGAACTCATTCGAGAGGTACTCTCCCCCTCCATCTGACCTCAAGCACTTTACTTTCAAGCCTGTTTCTCTTTCAATTGTAGCCTTGAAATTTCTAAAGTGCTCAAACGCTTCACTCTTTTTCTTCATAAAATATACCCACAGCTTTCTAGAACAATCATTAATGAATGTGACAAAGTATGAACTGCCTCCAAGAGATACATTTTGTGTAGGCCCCTAAATATCTGTATGGACAACATCAAGGATATTTCTGCTTATATCTGTATCATGTGGAAAGGGTTGTCTTGCTTGCTTACCAAACTGACATGCTTCACATACCTTATGAAATTCTGCAATTCTAAATGTAGGCAAACCTGTAACCAACCCTTTGGACTGCATTAATTTCAGCCTTTGTACATTTGCATGTCCAATGCATTTGTACCAAATTTCAATATCTGCAACAACAGCTTTTCCTTTAGCATACATAGCAACATTCACAGTAGGAATTCCAACATCCAGAGTACCCTTTGCAACCAACTTGCACTTGTCATTGAAGTCTTCTACAAAGTAGCCCTTTGCATTAAATATGACTTGCAGCTCTTGCTCTACCATCTGACCGACTGACACCAAGTTCTTTGTAATAGATGGCACATGTAATACATCTGAAAGACTCTTGCTCCCCCTGCCTCTAAAGTTACCACAACCTCCTGAAACCTGCATATCGCCAAATTGCTGATTCAATTTTTTTTGCTGGTTGTCACTACCATGTCTTGTACCATGGCCTCTTGAAGAGGACCTGCCATGTCCCCTTCCTGAATTGGAGTAGAAAGCTTGGATCTATTCACCACTTTTTTCAGATGTCTCACTCTGCATGTTGATCTCTTCAGTGATCATAAGGTAGACCAACTCATCAAAATTTGAAAATGGCTTTCTGACATATACGAAAGTTACAAAAGACTTCCAAGCCTTTTCATTGTTAAGTCCACCCAAGGTAGATGACACCAAATAATCATCATCAGGCATTGCATCAATCGCTGCCAAGGCATTTGCAATGCTCCTTATCTTGAGTGCATACTCATTGATAGATATATTCCCTTTCTTCAATGTATTCAACTCTTGCTTGAGTTGAATCTTTCGTGTGTTTGTATTTACGGAAAACATACTTTCAAGTATGGTCCAAGCTGTATATGAAATCTTTGCATTTCTAATATGTCCTAGCATACTATTGTCAATTACTGCAAACAACCGATACATGACCTTTTTGTCTTTTGCATTCCATTCCTTCCGTGCTTTTGTCTCTTCTGCAGTTGGAGGATCACTCATCACCTCCGGCTCCTTTTCTTCACCTGGAACAAACTCGTAGAGGCCTTTTCCAATAAGAAAGTTCGTGACACGGAACTTCCATGGGGTAGTTGTTCTTGTCGAGCTTCTCAATGATGGGGTTTCCATTGTTCTCTGCCATTACCACAAAACTAATACCAAATAGCAAGCAAATCTTCTGCAACCCTCGACCTATAGTGCACAATAATACACCAGATAGCCTTTTTCACTGTCTGCTCAACAATACATGTAATCTGCAACCAGTTTGCAGATAAACCTTGTGTTTATTAGTTGGTAAACACCTTTGAATTTACAAATCTGAAATCTGTAACCTGTGCACTTGTATACGACAGTCACAACTGAAATTGTAGGATACCTCGAATGCAACCTTACGAGTCTAAAATAGGGCCTGAAATGACCTCGGATGGCCAAAATAGCAGCAGAATACATAGCGCTCTTTGCACACACCAAATCTCATTGCAATCTGAGATTTTTTGCTCTGCCCTGCTTCCGGTGCCTCCACAGGCACTGCCCAAGAGAAGAAGTAGAGAATGGAAGAGCTTCTTACCCGTTGCTTGCTTGCTTGAATCCTTGGCTCCTCTCCTTCACTTTAGCCTTCAAAATTAGCCTCAATCAGTGGTGCAGCTCTGATACCATGTTAAGAATTGTGTGGTGTGGGGACTTGCTCAAGATGCTGCGCGCCGAACACACACAAAATGCACAAGGAGAAGCTCACTCAAGAGACAAGAAGAGAGGTGGAGGCCAAAACGTTTTCTTGCTGGTTTTTTCTTCTTCTTCCACACACTTTACAATGTACACAAAGTATAGATAAGATACAACATAAAGGAAAGTGGCCTATTAAGTCAAATAATGCATAACCGACTACACAAGTCGACTGGTGCTATAACTATGCCGGCTGTAAATAGGTGTAACAACCTGAATATAATAAGTAATGAGTCAGTGGCCATGTGAGAGACATAATAACCACCGACATGCTAAGTGTAGACGTGTGGACCCATCTAACCAGGCGGTCCATCATTAATGTCCGCATGTGTTGAGCTTGTCATCTCAACACTCTGTATATAGGCTTTCCATTGATTAAGATTCCACTTGAAGTCTTCAAAAAGATTCAAGAATGCCAATCTTGAACCATGATTGCTTGCATTACTGAAGAGTGATCAAATACCCATAAATCTGAACCAATGCCTTCAAGTAAAGCTAAAGACCAATCCAAAGCTTCAAATAAATTCTTTAATTCTTGATTAGAAATAAGAATTCAAGTGATTTTAATAATCCATAGCTATCCAAGCATTCAAGAAGAAGGAAATGCTATGAATGAAGGTCTATTGCTTCAATGTTGGATCAATCTTGTTGGAATGGCCTTATACTTGATGTTAAAAGTAAAACACTTCATAATAACCATGATTAAATCACTAATTGATCAAAATTTTGAATAATTTTTTGGTTGCCCTATTTTTCCCAAATAAGAGACCAAGAATCCTCTAAATCTTGTCTAAGTGCTTCAATCTTGCTTCCTCATTCATTACATGATGAAGGTAAAGAATGATATTGAGGAGGTATTTGAGTAAAAGCCCCATGAAATTTACAAGAATTAAGTAAGATTTAGCTTGTTGTCCATAAAATACCTGGCTAAGATTTGAAAGAAGCTTCAAGAGAAGGAAATGGTTCAATGTTTGAAGAATAGGGCAAAGGAATGCTTCTAGGAGCTTAGAGAAGTGAAAACCCCATGGAATCTTGAAGAAAGTGATGAAATTCACTACTGTCTTGAATGCTTAGCAAGGGGAAGAGAGAGAAACCATGGCTAACCATAAATCTTGAAGAATCATTGAAAGAATAACCTCAACTTGTTGGAGAACCTTTAGGGAATGCCATGAACCAATCTTGAAGCACCAGTGATGAGTTTCATGATGCTAGAGATGGTTGCCTACTTGCTACCTAAAATTTACACTACATTTTTCACTGATGTTTTTGATGCTTCTATGTGGCTAATCTAGTCAAGATAATGGTCATAATATTGCTCAAAATGCTCCAGAGGAAGTAAAGAATGATGTCGTAAGCTTAGATGAAGAAGGTCTTGGCCTCGAAGAAAGATCTCTGTAAGATTTCAACCATGGAATCTTGGGACAAGCTAAGAGAGGGGGAAAGCCCTTGATTAATAAAAACTAATCTAGTCTAAGCTTTTCTTAAACTCTATCAACCTTAGTTAGTCCTAGAACCTTCAAAATAGGTCTCTTCTTGTCCACGAGTTGCCAAAATTCTAAGATCCCTCCATTTCTTCTTTAGATCTTCTCCAAAACCTCCTAAAATAGTGAAGACTAACTATCCTTAGTTTTTACCTTGCTTCTCTTTAACATGTCATCATTTTCCTTCTTGCCTTTTTGCTTATCCTTCCACTTGTACCAATCCTTTTTCATGTGTCCCTTCTTGTTACAAAAGTAGCATTCTATATCCGATTTAATATGTGACTTGCTTCTTGATCTGCATCTCTCATGTGAGTTCCCCTTAGCATTTGATCTTCCTATCATTATATGTGCAATGGAGCTATTTGACCTTGCATTATTATTTCCATTCACCTCCTTCACAAGTAAGCTACTCTTAACATTTACACTCATAAGACCACGTGCAAAGTGTTGAGTTACTAATGCCAGTCTTGAAAGTATCCCAATTGTCAAGCAATTCACTAACAAGAATATGGAAGTCATTGAATCATGAAATATGATTGTTTGAGATGTTTATTGTCTAAAAATAGTGTTAAACTAATTCAGGTCATTAGACATGAAAGCCTCCTCCATGAGGAGTTCAATGAGTTTTTTAAGCCAACAAGCTTGCAAGGATAGACTTTCTTTTTCATACAGGTCACCAAGCTCTTTCCATGCACCATATTCACTCTATTATATCTTTCACTTTAAAATATATGGACTTTGAGAGTGCCGACATAATAATAGAGTGTGCTAGCTCATCTAGTTCCTGCTATACATATGCATCCATGTCCTCAAGCTTAATCCCATTACATTTGATTAGCTTTACTTGCTTCTTTTGGACTAATATATTGTATAGTTGCTCTTTCCAACATTAAGAATTTCAATATTGAACCATGTATTCATTGAACTCGATGAAGAAGGCATAATGACAAAAGTATGTATTCACACCAAAAACAAGGTATACCCAATTATAAGCTCAAAATAGACCAACATACTATAATCAAAGTGCCTCACAGAGCCAAAGAATGGCTATACAAATATCAAACCAGCATAGAACTAATGTAAAAATGATATTTTAGGGCTCTCAAAGGCATGTGAATATTTTACAAGGTGTCCTAAGTATTGAGCTTGTCTTTTGAGCATAAAGTAGCCATCAGAGACCAAGTACATGCAAAGTGCCTTGTCTTTTGAGCATAAAGTAGCCACATCAGAGACCAAGTACATGCAAAGTGCCTTGACAAATCAATTTTAGCCTACATTATCTCTACAAAGTGAGCATAAATAAGTAGGAAAAATCATCCAACTCAACCAATTAATCAAAATATATGTACAATCCAAATTCAAGAGTAATCTGGGAGCCTCCCAATGTAAACTAGTCATTGCCAACCAATATTTAAACCTTATAGAAAGGTTTCTATGATAAAATGGATGCATTGTAGCTTCTAGATAATGAAAAAATATGGGGAGAATCTTAACTAACAAAAATCATACACATAGGTGTTTTTAAACATAAACAGCCTCCTAGAGCATTAGGATTAGCATCACAATCCATAGACATCACTATCTGTTCAATCATCAAGTCTTTCTTTCTCTCTTCCTATTTCTCTAGCAGACACAAGAAAACCTCATGCTTCAAAAAAATAGATCTTGTTGAGCTTACTCAAGTCCCCTCTAGATCCAACTAGACCCTTGTTTAAACCCCTTACTTCCAAAAAACAAGTTGTCATCGTGCTTAAATAGCCCATGTACTTGCATACATCAAAACCATATACTAAGATCTCTTCCCAAGCCTCCAAAGCCAAGTCATTTACTTCAAAGCCAACCATGAAAAACTACCAAATCACTACCAAGGTGGGATATAGTTGTCAAAATCAAGCCTCAATGGCTCAATGACTTGGATATCTTGACTGAGAATAGTTCTTCTATCAATAAACACATCAAAGTCAAAGAAGAAGCTCAAATCTTCAACCTTCATGACAAAGCTTCACTCCTCACTCCTCTCTCCAAGTACAATCTCCCACAAACACTGAACATTGATTTGGTACTAGTTGAGAGGGAAGCAATGGTGGGATGTGAGGTAAAAGCTATAGAGTTCAAGAGAGTTGATATGCAAGCTCTACTGAAATCAAGTTCCAAGAGGAGGAGAAAAGGTGCAAGTGTTGTAGAAGCTTTGCTGAAATCAAGTTCCAAAAGGAGATCCCTACATATATTGTGTAGGAGAGAAGGTGCAAGTGCTGTGGAAGCTCTGCTGAAATCAAGCTCAAAGAGGAGATTCCTACACATATTGTGTAGGAGAGAAGGAGAGACTCAAGAAGGATCCAAAAGTGTCAACTTCCAAGTTGTGCAAGTGTTAGCCAGTTGTATACCATGCAAGGAACCATGATCTTGGTCCCAAGATCTACAAGAAAGAACTAGTTTATGTGTAACGGAGGAGCTTGCTCCTTGTCAACAATATAACTCCACAAGGGGGGGAACTGGCCCATCTTCTAGTCCCTAGTGTGTTGTCAATCTCTCTCTCTCTCTCTCTCTCTCTCTCTCTCTACATCTTTCTTTTCTCTCATTTGTTCTCTCTCTACGCCAGCATAATATTCACTGTATATCTTTTAAGTATATAGGAAAGTCGAGCGTGTATCTTGGATCTTATAACAGATTTCATTTGGCACTAAGTGTATCTATTCTCTCCTAGGCTTCTTTGAGCTAGAATCCCTATGGTTCTTGATCATAGGTAGCAACACATTTTGCCCTAGTAGTTCCTACCTAATGACATTGGGATCTTCAACACCAGCAACCATGCCATGGGCCACCATGGAAAAAAAAGACCCAGACCTAGTACTAGAGAACAAGTAGAGGAGCTTTGAACGTCGAAGCAACACTACTTTCTCCAAGCTAGAGTTCGTTGGGATGCTCTTGAAGGGCGCAGCCTTCATTAGTGCCCTCAACTTCAAGAAGTTCTCAGCAAAATCCAGAGAACATGTCTTATGGAATACAATAATGTCACTCATAAGCTGACCAATATACTCCTTCAATACCGAGTCCTAGACCCTTCCTTGGCTACCAGATCGGCCACCTTGTCTAGATGAAAATTCATATATATAGACAATGTCCTGCATCACACAAGTTCAGTGTTAGACTCGCTGTGTTAGACTCGCTATATGCATGGAGTTCACTAAAGAAATATACATCGGATTCACATAAACTTGCCAGAGATGAGATGGTATGACTTAACTTATTTTTACCAATAGGGACTCTAGGGCATTGGGAGTGTGCACATAGAATTTTGCCAGGATCGGGTCCCCAGAGCTGCCCTAGTCAAAGGCTCACGTCTGGGGGACTTGAATCTGCTCGCATCTGAGGGCTTGAATATGCAGATTTAGGCCCCTAGACATGAGTTCAAATTTAGGCCCCTAGTGCAGATTCAGGCCCCAGACGCGAGTCTTCAGATAAGGCAGCTTTGGGGACCTCAAATCTTGGTAAAATTTTATGTGCACACTCTTGATGCCCTAGAGGCCCTACTTGTAAATTTTTACCCAGATCTAATAACATTACCTTCTTGGCATCATCTATCTATTGTGTTGTAATGGAACATCTAGGTCTGCTCTTGCAATTGGGCCACCCTCATCTCTCTCTTGGGAAGGTAGTACATAGTCGGGTCGAGGTCCAAAAATGCTTTCTTGCAACCTCTTGAACTCCTCATCTGAGATCTCATACTGTGCCACTGCATTCTCAATCTACTCTTGGATGCTCAGAATGGCAGAGATGTCATCGACACTCGTGCCATCATATCAAGTCACCTCATCAACATGTGCTAATGCATCTTGTATATCAAAATCTATAAAATCACCAGGTGCATCATGCACCATGATACAATATAGCTCTTCTTCCCTTAGATCCAAAATTTCTAGTACATCCTACATAAGTAAATATTCCACCCCCTCGATGATGATAGCATGGAGAGAAGCGAGGGGTGGCTCATCGCTTGCCAGCGTCTCAACAAGGCACGGAGGTGGGTGCACAATGGCTAAGCTTTGTGCTACCTCTACTCTCGAATCGAGTGTGATCTCCTTAGGCTCCCTCTCAAAATACTCTAGCTGTGGCCGAGAGGGTGTCAATGTCTTCCTCACTGTTCTCTCGCACCTTAGTGCACAAAACATATATGGCAAATACTGCATCACGCTCGATGAGATCCATCGTGGCGTGGTCTTGGGATGAGGTGGGCACTGCTCTGTCACGGAGATGCTACCCCACATTCACGAGGGCTCGATTTATTATCTTTGCATAGCTTGATCCAGCACATAAACTATATAAGAAATCTATGGGGACCCATCTAAGAGCAAAGCCTAGAATAGAGTAGGTGAGAGGGTTTGCTGCATCACAAAACGATGAGAGTATACTAGAGCTAGGATCTATGGCGGAAAGAAGGCTCTCTAGACTCAAGGCCACGCAAAACCTAGGGTATATCTGGTCTCCTATGTGTGCGTAAGCATGTGGAGCTAATCCATGTGGTGAAGGCGGGAGTGGTAGCCAGGGCACACAAAGACAGAAGGAAGGAGAGCACGTGTAAGGAAGTAGAGAATGAAAGTGAAAATGAGTTTGAAGTTATAGCTTTTATGTATCTAGGGTTTTAAATAACTGTTCTTTTTAACCCTAAAGTTTCAAATTAAAACTCTTACCTTAGTTTCTTTATTTCAATACTTTAAAGTAACTGTTAAAATTACTCAAAGAGACAAATGCTTCAACCTACATTATTATATCCTCGAATATACTTGGATCACTGATGAGTATATTCAAGTCCAACTACAAAAAATATAGAAAAAAAAAAGAAATCTAAAAGACCCTCAAAATCCCTTGGATCCAATTTAATATTTAATTTTAAGAAATAAGTAGAAGAGATGAGCTATAATATATCATTATGCAAAGACAATATTGCATAGATTATAGAACTCCAGCCTGCAATTTAATTATGGTTTTAAGCAATATGATTGAATAATTACAGTATTTATTATCGCACACTTGGATCATAGTAAACTAAGATGATCTAAATTGAAAGTACTTAGAAGTTTTAAAAAAGTTTATATTTTTTCTTTATTTAAAAAATTACAAGGATTCCACTATCTCAAGATATGTGGAGAAGCACATTGTTTACATATCATGGATTCCTCACTACGAATCATGACTTTTCTATTATCTAACTTAAAATAGAAGTTGTAGAGGGGCTCATTGGATATTAATTGGATTTCTTGTCTTAGAAAAGAAATGGGCCAATGGCTCTCTACGCTGACCATAAAAGGATTATGACCATTCCATAAGATAACCACATCTATAAGAGCTGTATGTGTCTCATCTCGGGTATCTTGATCCAAGCTGATCCACTCCCCTCGCAAAAGTCGTCATCTTTTATATCGAAAGTAAATGCACAGAGTTTGTCTGGTGGTGAAATACCTGTAATAAAAACAAAAATAATGGTAAATAATGCGAATAACACAACAATTCCTCTAAGCAAGACCTATCTCAATTAAATCAAGGCATTCAAAGTAGTAAAAAAGATTTACTTGAATGTGAGATCAGATTGGTTGACCTTGCACTCAATCGTCTCATCAAACTATGTTCTTTTGACTTTTCAAGACTCACCCAATAGCTTACTCATCCATTCCTCAAATGGACACTTGCATTGATAAGGAATCTTTGTTTTCTTCAAAACATCACATGAACCAAACAAATGTGCAAACAATGAGAATAGAATAAACCAACTAAGATGCACATCTTTGGAGCGTGTGGTGGGTGTTCAAAATATCATTGTTCTTGACTATAAGAGACTCCTAGAGTACCAAAACAAGAGAAATTACATGTCAGAGAATGCACATAGCTTGCACAAGTTTTGTCCAAATGAGATAAAACTTTACCATAGAACATCCATGGAAGAGAACAATATGCCTGTAAAGTTTTGTGAAGAAAATCTTAGGGCTTTGGTAGAACAAGCATTGCTCTCATAAAACACGTGAAACTCACTTTGTGTTTGTGTAGAGGAAATGAAATTTCACAGGGTTACAGATAGGGCAAGCAACAATGTGGCTGTAAGATTTTGTCACGAAAGAAGAAGCAAGGAAAGAGATATGATAAATTTGAGTTCCACCTAGGAAAGAGGGGAAAACCGAAAAGGGGAGAAATGAAAAGTCAAACATAAAAATTTAAGAAAATGAAAATTTGAGTCACAAACTTCCAGGAAGTGTCATAATTGTATTCCCCACATTTCCCCTTATTTTATTGTTGAGGGAATATTTTGGCCAAGATATGGCTAGAAGATTCATGTTACATGAATCTGGAATCCTAGCTCTCTCATTGGTTAGGCCTATATTTGTTTATTCACTCCTTAAGGGGGAAAAAAGAGAGACCATATTTCTCCTAATGGTATTATTGTAAAAGAAAAGATCATGTACATATGTCATTTTCCCTTTTTATATGCCCCTACCCACTCTCTTATATTCTATCCATACCTAAATGTTTTTGTCCTAAAAAACAAGATTTAGGACTTATTACAATGTATGGAATAGGAATAGAACAAAGTACTACTCTAGTATAATGGAAAATCAAGTAGACCAAGCAAACATCCAACTAGAATGATAGATCTAAGAACTTAGCCACCATAGCTTCATGAAAGGCACCTACAGATATCCATAATAGGATGTCTACTATACGACCCCGCTATAGTAAATCCAATACAACCTTTTTATAGAAAGATCAATCAAGGCATGCTACACATCAAAATGTAGCTCTTGGTAAGTGCTTTTAGCTAATGTAGTTTAGGTTTTGCTAGAGTTTAAAGTAAAATCTAGTGTGAAATAGTGAGTTTTCTACAGACTTCCCTTCACTAAAATAGGGCTATAGATGACTAGTCTTTAGCCAAAAGAGCCTACCAAAGATAAGAATTTTCCTGCAAGATGGATGCTTGCCTAAATGAGGTCCCCAAGCAATCCACTAAGCTCCTAGATCAAAAGATATTCTAGAATAATGAGTGTCCAAGAGAAGAGAATGACCATCAACCACATACTCGTGTCCACTCACATCAAATCGATACAAGGAAGCATCCCAGAGTCAAGTCCATAATCACATCCATGCTCCCCCAAATCATAGGGAAGCACATAGCCATCTTCATCTTCATGTATACTCACATTATATGTTACATCATTATCATACACATACCAATCATTGTAACCATGATCACGATACTCATTATCATATGCATTCAATGGTTGTTGTAAACCCTGGTTAAGTGTAAGCTGATGCTCAATAAGATCGTCATGAGGTTTCTCCAAGACTTCAAAAAATTCAACATAACCATCGACATTCATAAATGCATAATGTGATTCTTCAACTAATATTTCATTAGCTTGTGCATCTTCTTGGTCATTGTCTTGCTTAGCTCTATCATGACATAGTATTGAGTCTTCATGCTGTCCACCCCTTGGGTCAAGTGTTGCTGGCCAAAATCCTTTAGCACAAGACACATTAAATCTGCAATATCTTTGTTATCAGCCCTAAACAAAGGGTTTAAACCTTTGGTTTATTTGTAGTAGTTCCCACAATTTTATTACAATGCTCTTTGTAGAACAATTCTTACAACCATCATGATCTATAATCCCTCCCTAAAGGATAGCAAGGATGGTCTAAGCAATAATAATTTGAGCATCTTTGGAGTTAGAGGCATATACCCCCAACTAGTACCTTCACTCTCCACTCATCTTCCTAACATAATGCCATGAATATACCAGCAACATTAATTTATGTAGCCATTTTTCCTGACCTGGCTAATGCTGCAAGCAAAGGTATAGCTTGAGTGTTAACACCAATGCCAATTGTAGCTTCCACCCTAGTCCTTGCAAGCTCAAGAACACACCTAGTATTAGATTCCTTATTATTAGGTGTTGACACATTTTACCTTAATTTCTCAATTCTTTGAACAAAATTTGTAGCAAATTTTTCTAGATCATCTAGAGATTCTGTCACACTACAAAACATGCTTTCAACAAATTGTGTAGAACTGTCCGCCGTTACATGTCCATTAGACACTACTATATGTATCAACAGTTATTTTAAAACCATAATTAATGTAGATGAGATGCATCAAGAATTTAGTATTTATGGATTGTTGAGAAGATAGTCACATCACCAAGACTCTAAGCTCTAGCTTAGTATATAAGAATCCTCCACTAGAAATCCTTATGTGTAGATCACTTGTACATGAATTGAATTGAGGCAAAAGAAAAAAAACACTAAGGATCTCAGTGTGCATGTAAGTTCTTCTGAACCATTTGCAATTGAAGGATTCTTTAGCAGTAAAGCTAGATGGCAAAATTGTGATTGAAAAATCTAGATATATATGCAGACTATAGATTCCAAGATATTGTCCTATTAGGGCCCTTGGAACCTCAATCTAAGCCCTCGTGCCTTGTAAACATTATCATATTGCTCACTGTAGTGTATATCATGCCAAACATCAATAGTAATGGTGGCTTTCAAAGCACCACATTACCATGGTGCAATAAAAATCTTATCAAGAATTAGCAGAGAAGGTTATTGCAGCAAAGATTGATGCATTGGCATTTAGAGCTAAAACATAGCCTTTAAGTGCCAATTGTGTTGGTGAGAGAGGGTCTTTGTCTCAATATTAAGAAGAACCAATGCCACAATCAATTTTTCTAACAACTAGTGCCAAAAGCAATGTGCTAGACCCTCTACCAAAGTTTATGAGATAGCTCTCGCATGTTCACTCATGAGAAGTTGTTACAAGATCAGTGTAATCTCTTGAGTCAATTTGGGAGTGATATGTTTCTAGTTTTGAACTAGGTCTATGGTTCTAATGTAAACCCTCCATCTGCAATGCTAAACATCTCAGCAATAAAGCAATCAATCACAACTCAGCTTTCTATAGACAACTTGAATGATGGCATTCTTTCTCTGGAAAATTTACATTCTTACTTTTTTATCTAGATACCATTGCTATACAATAAGATGAAGGTAGATGTATAGATATGTACCACCCAAGATCTAAGTCTATACCACCCAAGGTAGATGTATAGATATGTACCACCCAAGCTCTAAATCTATACCACCCAAGCTCTAATTACCACTAGCTCATCCTTTCAATTGATACTTGAGTAACTCTAGAAGATATTTTCTAGTCACTCCAACCTCAAAACTCTACTTGTAGCTACAAGTGATATACACAACAGTACGAAAGCTCCTTAGCTCCATAACAGTGCCCATTTACATTAGGAAGTATGCATGATCATTGTGCTAATTGTGAATGTTGTTCAAAATGTTTTTCTAACTAATATCAAGCTTTTGGGAAGAAGATTAGTCATGTGCTTTGTAGAGATAGTATTGTATACTTGAAGTATATCCATAGATATGTTTCATCAAGCTTGTTAAAGATTATATTATTCTTTGTGAAGCAATAATGCTCATCTTTGTTTTGCTTATTGCTTTGCTTTTGCTAGTGTTTCCTTCTCTGAGTAGCCAAACAAAGAGAGCTCTAACCTTGAAATGCATTCGCTGATTTTGAAGGTGATGGGACCTAAAATGGGTTGGCACTGGCTATGGCACTAGCTGGACCTCATGCACACAACAGACAACCCCACCACATGGCCTCGCGGGTTGGGAGCATTTGAGCCTCACTCCACACTAATCGATTTTGTGTTTGTATTGAGTCATAGCCCAACGTTCACCATCTCTTCTCCTCGAAGGGAGACCCCATAACATACAGGCATATTTCCTCGTAGCACAAACATAAGGAAGCACCCCTCGGCTGAGTGTTGCGGCTCCACTGAGACTCTCCTACACCTCGGGGATTGGCCCCAAGATGCATCACTTAAACATAAAGTACGCATGAGACAAGCTCCACTCTTTATCTTGAACGTATTCCAGGAGATACTATGCGTCCTTACCAAATAATTCCCAAAAACCAATCGACTAGCCTACGGATTAGGTTGTCTCACACACTCAAGCGTAGGTCATCATAACGGAAAACATGTGCTATGCATCCAATTCTTCATATTCTGATACCATGGTTGATATGCACCTACAAAAGTGGATGATCCTAATGTGCTCAAACATATTTTTCAATCAGAAACATGTTGAGCACAACCAAGCTTTCCAATGCTCATTTAGTAACTCGTTGTGACGATGTAAGGATAGCACCGAGACAACGCTCATGCTACTATCCTTTTAATTAAAATACACTGAGCCCTATAGCATGCTATGCATTAGCAAAATCAACAATAAATAGCACTCAAGTTGCATCATTCAAACATCCCACCCCCTACGTTTAGGTATTGCTTCCATTGCATAGGTGTGTAGGGGTTCATTTTTGTCATGTTTTAATGTATGAAAAGTGATAAATTACGAACTTTAACAAAGAGATAGGGCAAACTAAGGCTAAACCTCATGATCTGTTAGTACCATACATTCACAAACACTCATTATATTTTTTCTTATTTTTAGGAAGCGTATTTTTAATTTTCCTTATTTTTTAGCATTTGTTTATCAATAATCACTATTATTTTTTAATTTTCTTTATACCAATCATTTCAATATACTCAAATTCAATTTTATTTTCCATTTTCCTCCATAGGAACACATTTCACCCACCCGAAACGACAAAAACATCATTTTACCCTTAAAAACCGCATTTCGGGTTTGCAGGATTTAAATAGTGCATGTAAATCATTATGAAATCAGAATTTTTTGATATACAACAATTAAACATAATGCAAACCCGCACTCAAACCAATTTTCATTGCATAAGAACATCATTTTCATCATAAATGATTAAAAAAACTTCATTTTCTTTATAAAAAATAATCATACAGTGTTTCTACAAAACTCGAGACATATTAAATGATTGCATGACCAATGGATGGAGCCTTTTTTGCTCTCAATTCCATGTTGCACATCAATCTTTAGCATCTTCATTAATCTCCATCATCGTTTGCTTCAATCTCCTTTCCGATTCCTCCTGCAAGATAGTGCGCATGAACAACCCATAGAGGGGAGAGAGAGGGAGGAGAGGGAAAGACTAGATCTGGTTCTTCTCACCCAGGTAGCCATTGCTTGCATGAGAGATGGTAATGGAGAGCGTAGGAAAGATGTAGATCAGGGATGTAATCGATGGGGGGGTTGTTCTCAGCCACCATAGCCTCCTCCCTCTCTCCAAAATCCTCGCCAAGAGGACGTTGCCATGTTCTTTTTGTTCACCACAAAAAAGCCTCCCCCTACGAAATCAGTTTTTTAAGGGGCCCCCAAGGGTCACACCCTTTTGCCTAAATTCCTTTTACACTTGTTCCTCTTTTGGGCTTTGGACCTCGGGCACCCCCATTCTCGCGGGCGGCGTTAGATTTGACTTCTGAAAAATTTTGGATGTTCATCTCGAGGTCCCACACTGTGTGGCATCTCCCAGGATCCAATTGGATATCATGGGAAATTATGAAAATTTCCCAACTATTGCTCGGTGGGTCTTTAAAGCACTTTTAGAGCCCGTCAACTGCTTGCTACTTAATATCATACTAACTGCAGCTGCCGCCTTCGATGATCTATTTTTCCCTTGAAATTCAGATTTTTTGGCTAATTTTAAGCACTTCTTGGAGTCAAAAAACAACTCTCATTGGTGACTATCATGGGATAGGGTGACTTAGCCCGTCGAATCCCATGAATAGATCTGCACAAAAACACAACCACAAAGAGCATCAAGCAGATACCAAAAAAAAAAACTCAACAAAACACATCACAACTTCCACCCTAGCCCTGTCAAGACCAAGGCATGAAATCCAGGAGGAGTAGGCCTAGCATAATCTGTTAGAAAGCTGAGAGCTAGTCACTAACCAATTGTTCCAACACAGCCAAACTAAAAAGAACTATCAAAGAGGTCATCCTAAGTGGTGGTTAGAACTACCATCCTAACTAACGATAATGCAACTAGGAGCTCATTTTTAGCACATGCTCCTTTGAGGCTTTTATTTTCCATACTCAGGTATGTAAAAAGGAGGGAGCTGAGCATAGTGACCCAAGGAGAACATGGCATCGACCTCAGGTCCTGTCTCAGGACCCAAGAACCCACCAAGCCCTCGCAAGGCGACACTTAATCCTTTTCTAATGCTTACTTTTATTTTCACTCCAACCATCACTTAGTTTTATTTCAGCTAGATGCCACCCCCATGAAGACAAGGCATCGGCCTCAGGTTCGGCCCCGGGTCTTGTCTCATCCCTAGGAACCTACTAGCCCTTCGCAAGGCAATGAACAATTGCTTAAGGTTTTTTATTTCTTTCCTTTGCTATTTTTATTGGGGTTAGAACTCCTTTGTACACATCTTTGTATATAAATTGTGAGCTAGATTCAGAACTTTTTTGGTTCTTAATATTTAAGTACAAACTTCTCTAACTGCATCACAACTAACAGAAACTCCTAGGATAGCCACCTAATAGGTCAGCAGAACAAGGTCACTCGACCTCCTGTCTAAAACAAGTCTTTCAGTGCTTGACAATGCCTTTGCAGGAGGTAATGACTACTCAGACCTCCCATAGGCATAACTAACCTAAACCTGGGACTTCCTACCTTGATTGCCAGTCCCCAACAACCAAAAGAAAGTAACCCTTACATACACATATATCATTAATTGCTTAAGGGAAAAGACTCGGGAAGGGGGCAAAACCACTTGGAATGGTCACAAGAAGCTCCTCCGCAGCAAAGGCTCCCTCTAGTGACTTCATCATCCTGTATGATGTAATCACTAAACAAAAAACCATTAAACGTACCTGCACCAAATAGACATAGGGCCCTCTTAGCCTAAAGAAATCAAGCAAACCAGCGCATATATATCCCTCCTTGAAAGAAAGCAGATATATGAAAATACGCTCCATTCCAAGGGGAAAAATAGGGCTCTCTATCCTAAACTAAATGCCTCAAGTTGTGATCCATCCCTCATGCATGTATAGCAAGAGGTGTACACATAACATGTCATCTAACCAACCTATGGGTCCAAGATAGTAGTGATAGATGGGTCTTGGCCACTCTTCGCATTACCCATATTAACCATCACCTACCATATAATGCGTAGTCTGATAAAATTCCCCACAAGCGAAAGGTCCTCTCTCATTATCAATAGCAACATTCGAACTAGGACCACAGATGAGGAAAAGATCCTCTTCATAAGCAAAATTCACTAGGGAATCCACAAACTAATTCCAAGAACGTGAAATCAGCTAAAGAGATACTCCCTCAAATTCATCAAGTAGGGTCATATCAGTTCGATGATACATACGAAGAATAGGATTCCAAACTGTGTATGTCTCATTTAGTTGATTTAAGATCGGTTGGGAATCCCGTTTTACTAACAACCGTCGAATACTATCTTTCTTAGCAATGTTCAATCCCATAATCAAGGCTTTATACTCCGCCATGTTGTTAGTGAATCCTACCCCGAGATAAGCAGCTAATTTTATTGTAACTCTACGTCGGGGATCTCAGATAACTACTACAACACTCCCTTTTTTATTAGGGCTCCTGGACGCTCCATCAAAGTATAACATGTACGTCCACGATGGGTTTACACAACTAGCCATCAAGAACTCCGCTATTCATAATTATGATAGTGAAAATTCAATATATTTAGAGGATGAACTGATGGCTCCATCCCACCTTCATTAAACTCAACAGGGATGCTTGTCAAAATTTGGAAATAGTGATGGCAGAAAACTTTGATGTCCCACACAAAGGTACTACCTTCTTACTCAATCACTTTGCATCCTTTGCTCCACCAGATAAGCTTCCCTTGATGATATCTTTGCTCTAGACTTTGCTATAGATATGGATGCTCCAAATAAGGGATTAACTGCCCCATCAACTAGTTTAATCTCTCTTATAGGTCTCAAATCACCCCAGCATGGACCTGCAATGCATTTAGCGTGTTAGCATACTAAAAAATAATAAGGTTTAATCTTATTAAGATTAACCTTATTTTTAAATTCCACTCCCTGCAGAGCAGCCAGTGAATCCATGGACTTATTTTTTCCTATCCTAACTACCTTGTAAGGGCCATCCCATCTAGGTTCCAGGTTCCCTGGAAATAGCTTCCTATGTGCATCGTAATATAGGACTAACTGCCTCTTTTTAAAGGTATATTTCTTCACTTTTAAATCATGCATCCGCTTCATTAGCCATTTCCTGGTGCAACAAACTCTGCAATTTGAGCTCATCCAAGTGGACTATAGTTGTAAAACACTCGAATAGGAAATCTTCCTCACCCCAAAGAATGATTGATTGTGAATCTTATGGTCGGAAACTCAATTTCCAAGGGCAAGACACACTCCTCCGCATAAACTAATTTGAATGGGGTATGGCCAGTGGCTCATTTAAATGTTGTGTTATACGCCCATGCTGCCACATATAAATTTGTATCCTAGTCCCGTTTCTTTTCGAAGACTATCTTGGACATGATACCCACAACCTGCTCGCGAATTATAAGGGGTTGTCTTGCTATGCTTACTTTTCCATGCTTTAGTTAGGCTTTTAATCACCTTATTCAAAAAATGGGTTCCATGATCTGATATTATTTCCTTTGGTGGACCGAAACAGCAAATGATCTGCTGACGTAGGAAATTGACAGTCTCTTTTGCATTGTCATGCCTCGTCACCTGTGCTTTTGACCACTTTGTAAAGTAATCAATTGCTACTATAATGTATCTCTTCTGAGTGGTAGATGACGGGTAATAGGACCCACAAAGTCGATGCCCCACTTCTCAAATGGAAGGGTAGCCATAATAGGCATAGGTGGGCGCTTCATATTCTCTCCACTGTCATGTCTTTGACATGTATCGCATCTCTTAACATGCTCAAATGAATCCTGGAAGATGGATGGCCACCAATATCCAGATATTAAAGCCTTTTATACTATCAACCATCCATCAAAGTGCTCTCCACAATGGAGTCATGGCACCTCTCCAAGATAAATGGAACCTCGTCATGCATCACACATCGGCGATAGATATCATCAACACCCTACCGATATAGTGTTCTTACGATCAAGGAAAATTTCAATGCTTGCTATTTAATTTTTCTCTTCTCGGATTTGGATAGAGTAGCTCCAGTGTCTCTTGTATATAAATAGTGCATTATAGCAGCATATTAGGAGGGAACAGATGTCATATTAATCTTAAACAATGTGTCCATGTCACTTCCTTCAGCCAAAACCTCTTTTGGCTCTCCGAAATCCACAAGACATTCTACAATGCCCTATAGCTTTGGTGGCTTGCTCTTGATCTCGTAATCAAACTCTTGCAAAGTGACTAACCACTTTGCTAAACGATCCGACTGTAACTTGTTCAGCAACAATTGAATCCCTTTTGCCTTCGTATAAAAAACCATCTTCTCATAAAGAATGTAATGCTTGAACTTTTTGGTCGTAAATACCATCACAAGGCACAACTTGTCCATATAGCTATAGTTGATTTTTTATATGCCCAACTTTCAACTAGCAAAGGCTATTGGATGGTACCACTTTTCCTCCCAAATTTGGGATAAGCAGCAACAGTTGATACTATACATGGTAGTTGCTGGAAATATATAGAACATTTCGCCCCTTTTAGGTGCTTTTAAAACAAGTGCTTTGGCAAGCTCCTCCTTCACATCGTCAAAAAATACTTTGCAAGCATCACTCCATGCAAATTGACAATTGAAGGACAATAGGTTCAACAGTGGCAACGCTCTTTCTACCAAGTCATTGATAAATCTCCGATAATACCCAACCGATAACAAAAAGCTATGCACTTCCTTTGGAGCATGTGGCAGACTCATGGCAACTATGACCTTGATCTTTTCAGGGTCAGTTGCAATCCCTATTGAACTGACCACATGACCTAACAATAGCCCATAAGGCACTCCAAAGATGCACTTCCGAGGGTTGAGAGCTATGCAAAATTGTCTGCAATGCTCAAAACAATTCTGCAAATCTAGGGAGATGTCACCAAAGGTCTTCTCGCCTATTCTTTTCCATGAACCAGGTGCATTACATAAACCAAACGCCATCACATGGTATGCAAAGGTACTGAAGACAATAATAAATATCGTTTTAAGCTTGTTTTGCTTAGCAATCGCCATTTGGTTATACCTCGCAAAGCAATCTATGAACGAATATATTTTTCTACCTGCTAATTGATCCAAAATTTGGTCAATAAAGGGCAAAAAGTAGTAGTCTTTAACAGTCTGCTTATTCAACTCTCTAAAGTCTACATAAAGCTGGATTTGATTATTCTTCTTCTTTCTAATCACAACTGGTGAACACCACTCAGTATGGTGAACAGGGAAGATCAAACTTTCTTTTCGCAACTTCTAAAGCTCCTCAAACAACCCATCACTTAATTCAAAAGGCATGCGCCTTACTTTCTGACGTACACGACGGGTACCTTCCTTTACAGGAATAGTATGTACAGCCAGGCTGGGGGGAATGCCCCTAAGTTCACTAAGCAAAGATGTCACGAAACTCGTGAACCTAATTTGATTGGCCACAAATCATTAGGCGTACCAAGGTCTAACTCAATAATGTCCGCGTCTCTTATTCGATCTTGAGACTCTATCGGCTCATTCAATGTGATCTTATAAATGTCCTTTGTACTGGACCCTTCTTTAGATCCATCGCTCGATGACGTCTCACTAACAAATGGATTATCTATTGTTTCTAGTTCAGTAGAGGACAAAGGAGCTCTCTCACTCTGAGGAGACTCAAGGTAAGCAGGCACTATTACACAATTGGCACCTCTACCCAGAATCACTCGACCAGTGGGTATATTGACTTGACAGTCCATCTGTAAAATCCATGGCTTGCCTAGCAAAACTCGATGGCTAGGACGTCCTACAAACCTTATCACCCTAAAGTCCATATAGCATTCCACGCTTGCAACGGCAACGTAGACTTTAGTGATGCAACCTTCTGGTTATCTTAGACCGTCATCCGCCATCCTAAGAAGTGTGGAGCCATCTATTTGAATTTTGAGACCTGGCCTCTCCATTAAGTTTGAACTCATGATATTGATGGAGGATCTAGTGTCCGCAATGGCATGCTCTACTAATATTCCATCCACGTATGTTGGAACCCTAGGACAATGCTTTTCAGCATGATCAAACCAATCTTCTCCCACTTGTGCTATGCTCAAAGGCTCTATAATATACCCAATACATAGGATTTTCTTGAATTCCTTGTGTACTCCTAGAGAAATTTTAATCAATTGTAAGAGATTCACGTTTGGTTTAACTTCACAAAGAGAACTTGCTAGATCAAAGTCATGGTAGTTAGCCAAAGTTCTCTTCTCACGCCAAACCATTCTCTCCTTTGGCCTTTGGACTGGCTTTGTGCCTCTTTTTTAACTTTTGCCTTTTTTCTTGTCAATCCTTTATCCTTCTTGGGATCAACTTTACTATCAACAGGACTTAGAGGTCCATCTTCCATATCAAGATTCAGAACTTGCTTTCCCCTAGCATCTTGGTTAGGGTTTCCCTCAACATGTTTTACAGTTACTTTGTCACCCTCTTTAATCTTTTGACCTCTTGTTACGGCTCGTAGATTAGAAGTTTCAGCATCATTGACACATACGGCCTCAATAAGACTGACTCCACTACCATGAGGCAACTCCTCTAAATTAACCTTTCCTCGTTGCAGTATTTGTCTTGGTTCCTCATCTTGCTAGAGATTACTCCCTTGTGCATGATGGTTAACTGGACCTAGCAATTTACTCCCTTGCTGGAGAGAACTGATCTTACTCCAATAGGTAGCAGCTAACTAACTAGACTTTCCACAAATATCGCATTTAACATTCGGACAATTCTTAGGGAAATGTTGGCGGCCACACCACTTACAGTTGAATCTTGAGGGGGCACCCTCTTCAGGGCATCGACTCCCTATCAAATTCTGTTTCTTCTTAAGAAAATTGATATCCACAACTATTTGTCTAAATTGTTCAAAAATCATATCAGTGTAGTGCTTCATCATGTCTTTAACTTCGCCAAGGACATTAGAGACACTCGACTCATAGCCACAATCATCTGTTTGTCATCCCATCAGCCTAACCGCTTGATTAGGAATTGGCCGTTGACCTACTGGGACAACATTAGGATTCGTTATTTGGCCTCTACCATTTAGTGGGGTCATCTGACTAGCCATAGGCATAATCATATTGGGAGGAGCTAATAACATAGGAAAATTTGGCATGATACTCCCTCTTCCATTCTCATTCGTCATGGGGTCCCCTTGACTCCCATTAGTTAGTGCCAACTTATTACCATTCCAATTTATCCTTGTTGCATAAGCCACTTGCAAGCATGACTCTACTCCTGCTTAGGTAATAGCAGTGTCAATGTCAGCCAAAGCAACACTACTAAGCTGCACCTAGATATTGAAATCTAATCCATGTAGGAAATATTGCAATTGTGCAACCGGTGCAATGGGGATATAAGTATTAAGT
This sequence comes from Lygodium microphyllum, assembly GCF_053477565.2. Taxonomy (NCBI): domain Eukaryota; kingdom Viridiplantae; phylum Streptophyta; class Polypodiopsida; order Schizaeales; family Lygodiaceae; genus Lygodium; species Lygodium microphyllum. The sequence goes on along the minus strand of NC_141139.1, from coordinate 40,895,419 downwards.
TTGCAAAGAACTTGCTTCAGTTTCTTGGCATAGGCTTAAACATTTTCATTTGGCTGTTGGTGTGTTACATTCAAGACATGCAACCAATACTATCCACCCCTCTTAGGAGCAAACTCTCTATGAAAGGCCGTGAAGAATTGGTCAATGCTAGTTATGGTTCCGACCTCTAGACTGTGATACCATACTGCTACTCTTCCTTTTAACGTCATATTGAAGAACATCATTAGTGTCCTTCGTCTTGGATTCGATAGTTGAACTTGAGCGTTTGAAACTCCTTAGTATGGAGTTCTCCATCTTCTTCTGCTAACCCATGGAAGATGGACAAAGGTTCTCCTAATGTCAGTAAATTCGGTGTCCTGTTGGAATTGCAATAGGTTGTGCCATGGCTACAACTAGATTGACAAAAGGAGTTTGTGTAGGTAAAACTACACCCCCACTTGAAGTGGGTTGATTAACTGGATGTGGGGAAGTACTAAGACTTCCACTTGTACTCAAAGGGCTACTTATGACACTTAGGTTATTAGAACCACTACCACTTATGCATAGCAGACTACTCCTTTGAGGAGAATAACGGCTTAGAATCTCCAACTGCCGTCTAGCCCTCTCAGCACATTCCACTTTTTGTATTTCAGCTTGATGGTTCTTGTCAGAGGACATAAACCAACTATTTGGTTACTAGAAACCCTAGATTTGGAGCCACCACTTATTGGCGTCTCCTAGCAAATGCACCATTGATGGGACCTAAAATGGGCTAGCACTAGCTATGGCACTAGCTAGACCTCATGCACACAATAGACAACCCCACCACATGGACTCGCGGGCCAAGAGCATCTGAGCCTCACTCTACACTAATCGATTCTGCATTTGTATTGAGTCATAGTCCAATGTTCACCATCTCTTCTCCTGAGAGGGAGACCCCATAACATATAGGCATAGTGTCTCATAACACAAACATAAAGAAGCACTCCTCGATTGACTGCCGTGGCTCCACTGAGACTCTCCTACACCTCGAGGAGATTGGCCCCAAGATGCATCGCTTCAACATAAAGTACACACGATACAAGCTCCACTCTTTCATCTTGGACGTATTCTAGGAGATATCATGTGTCCTTACCAAATAATTCCCAAAAACCAATCAACTAGCCTACGGATTAGGTCATCTCACACACTCAAGTGCATGTCATCATAACAAAAAACAGGGTGCTATGCATCCAGTTCTTCATATTCCGATACCATGGTTGATATGCACATGCAAAAGTGGATGATCCTAATGTTTTCAAACATAATTTTCAATTAGAAACGTGTTGTGCACAACCAAGCTTTCCAATGCTCATTCACTAACTCGTTGCAGAGATGTAAGGATAGCACCGAGACAATGCTCATGCTACTATCCTCTTAATTAAAATACACTGAACCCTATATCATGCTATGCATAAGAAAAATTAGCAATAAACAACACTCAAGTCGCATCATTCAAACATCCCACCCCCTACATTTAGGTATTACTTCCGTTGCATAGGTGTAGGGGTTCATTTTGTCATGTTTTAATGTATGAAAAGCGATAAACCACAAACTTTGACAAAGAGATAGCAAAATGAGGCTAAACCTCATGCTCCGCTAGTACCATACATTCACAAACACTCATTATATTTTTCATTATTTTTATGAAGCGTATTTTATTTTTTCCCTATTTTTTCTTATTTTCTAGCATTTATTTGTCAATAATCACTATTATTTTTTAATTTTCCTTATCATTTCAACATACTCAAATTCAATTGTTTTTTTCATTTTTCCCCATAAGAACACATTTCACCCACCCGAAATGACAAAACCATCGTTTTACTCTTAAAAACCACATTTCGGGTTTGCGGGATTTAAATAGTGTATGTAAATCATTATGAAATCATAATTTTATGATATAAAACAATTAAAAATAATGCAACCAGCACTCAAACCAATTTTCATCGCATAAGAAAATCATTTCCATCATAAAATATTACAAAAAACTTCATTTTCTTCATTAAAAAATAGTCATACCATATTTCTACGAAACCGGAGACGCATTAAATGATTGCATGACCAGTGGACAAAGCCTCCATTGCTCTCAATTCCATGCTGCACATCAATCTTCAGCATCTCCATTAATCTCCATCATCGTTTGCTTCAATCTCCTTCCCGATTCCTCCTTCAAGATAGTGCGCATGAATAGCCCATAGAGGGGAGAGAAAGGGAGGAGAGAGAAAGATTAGATCTGGTTCTTCTCACCTAGGAAACCATTGCTCACGCAAGAGACAACGATGGAGAGCGTAGGAAAGATGTAGATTAGGGATGTAATCGGTGGGGACGGTTGTTCTCAGCCACCATAGCCCCCTCCCTCTCTCCAAAATTGTCGCTAGGAGGACATTGCCATGTTCTTTTTGTTCACGAAAAAATCGTGCCCCCCCCCACGAAATCAGTTTTTTTAGGGGCCCCCAAGGGTCACACCCTTTTGCCTAAAGTCTTTTTCCACTTGCTCCTCTTTTGGGCTTTGGACACTGGGCATTCCCATTCTCGCATTCGGCGTCAGATTTGACTTCTGAAAAAATTTGGGTGTCCATCTCAAGGTCCCGCACTGCCTGGCATCTCTCAGGATCCAATTTGACATCATGGGAAATTACAAAAATTCCCCAACCGTTGCTTGGTGGGTCTTTAAAGCACTTTTGGAGCTCATTGGCTGATTGCTGCTTCAAATCGTACTAACTGTAGTTGCCACCTTCGACGAGTTCTATTTTTCCCTTGAAATTTAGATTTTTTGGCTAATTTTAAGCACTTCTCGAAGTCAAAAAGTAGCTCTTAGAAGGAGACCCTTGAAGATACACTTTCTAATTTAAGGTTTCTCTTCTACTATTTGAATCAGGACATCCTAGTAGAACCTCATGCCATAAGCTCATTGTTAGTGTTCAGAGCCTTGGAATGTCTAGTTGATGCATTTAAAATGCTATATATGTTGATAATACTTTTTTTTAAAAAAAGACTAAGTCAGTAGAATGGTGCAAGAGATCCAATTCTCTTTGTTTTGAGGATAGTGACCAAGGCTGGATATTTTCTCCTTCAAGCTAACTACATCATAAGAAATGATTTGCCACTAAACAACTCTTGTACACTCTTTGAGGTTTGATTAAGTTTGTAGTCAAGGCTCAAGCTATTGTCCTCTTTGCCAAATTGCATTTGATGTGACCAATAGGAATAGCTCCTTCCTCAATAGGTCCAAAGGAGCTATTGCTCCTACATAGATGTTGTTGCACTATTAAGATATATTGATCACGTATGTTTGCCAACATTGCGAATGCCTTTTTCTCAACTATTGCACTGTGTTACACACCAACAATGTCAAGTTCACAATATGGAGGAACACCTAAAATCTTTTGAAGTGAGCAATCTTTGCAGCCAAAGAAACCATAAAATACAATCTTTGCAGAGTTTAGGCAACTTCATCTTTGCTCCTATTAGATGTAAATATCTCTATTCTAGAATTGATATCATGCTCAACCACATCCATGAAGCCTTAGCATCTTGATTAGTCTTTGCATAGTGGTAATGTAAAGAATCTTTCTCAAGAGATTGCTAGAGGATATAAAATCAAGTGGAGCCTCCTAGCTGTGAAGCACTTCATGTTTGTGAAGATCTTCAAACCAAAACAAAGGTTGTTGTGCACTCCATTTTAGCTTCTTTTTATACTTGAGGTAGAGGCTCCATTTCATTTTGTCCGTTGAAGTTGAAGGTCCAAAAAAACACCGTTGAATAAGCTCAACCTCCTGGTTGCATCCATGAAAATTGTTTGAAAGCTTGAGAGAAGGGAAAGAGAACCCTTAACTTTCAAAAGTAGTGAGAACTTATAGCTCTGCTGACCCGAGTTAGCCTTCTTTCTCCAAAATGGCTAAAAATTGATCCACTACCTACTACTTTTGGCCATCCACCACCATATCCATCCTTTCTTACTTCAAAGATCTAGACTTGTCTTCTTCTAGTTATTGTAGGTGTCCTGCAAGTCACTGCTAGCCATAGTACATGTCCTATACCTATAGTACTTGTCTCTGATAGTTTTTTATGATGAAGATTGAGACCGAATATGAAGAAAATGAGGAGAAAATGAAACAAATAACAATTCTCTCATAGATTACATATTCTCTTTCTCCTCTAACATATATTTCTCCTCTTATAGCTCTCATAGATTTCTCTCTCATAGATAAGCTAACCTGAGAAATCTATGAGAGAGAAATCTCTTATGATTCAAATATAGATAAATCTCATACACTTCTCTCATAGATTTCTCGGGTTAGCTTATGATTCAAACATAGATAAATATTTCCAATATTGTTCCATCTAACAAGGGGAATCTTACTAGCATCTCTCTCCACCTAAAGTGCTAGGACAGAGTTCTATCAAGATCTCTATTTTGACTAGGTAGGCAATGACATATGAGAGATAATTTCATCAACAAATCTACCTCTAGGACACATTCCATTTCCTACACCTAGCTATCTTGCTTCATCATTTGTCCACAACCCATTATGGTGGATCAGCCATGCCAACCATAGTAGGGTGAAGGGAAATTGATGAGCCATGGATCATCATTACAAGTCCAAAAAGACAAATATGACAATCAAGATCTTCTTACATGTGCACATCCTTAAAACTTTGAGTAACAATGTCCCCTTCATTTGATTCATCAAATGTTTCTTGATAAGGGATTGGGATAGGAGCTTTACCTTTGTTCAATGTCGGTGTGTCCATACCTACGAGATTCATGAGTAAGACAACATACATGTTGTTTTATTTGAATGGCTAGGGCCATGTTTACCTTGAGGATGCGTAACCTACTTTCCTCTGTTTGTCTTATTTTTCAAAATTTTCAAATCCTTGCTCTTCACTCCTAATTCTTCGTAACAATTTTCTCTTTATTTTTTTCTTACAATGTTCCATCCTGGGCTATTTTGATGTAATGGCTTGTCTTGAGACATCTAAAGTAGGCATTTGAAAGATCCTTATAGATTATTACTTACTTGTGAGGTTAACCTTGGGAGGGATGTGTGGTGCAAGGGTTCATGAAAAAGGTGTTTCATGTAGAGTGCAAATGTCATAATGGATCTGAAATCATATTAAAGTATAGTAACTTGTAGACAATGTTTGTGGCATTCCTTGAAATGTTATGGTGTAGCTCTTGGGAGTGTTCTCCTCTCATAAACAGGGAAGTGATTAGCACCTATGGGATAGGATGTGGATGACAACATCTCCTTCATTGGAAGGAACTAGTGATGAAGTGACCAACTAGTGGGTGCTCTAAATCACAAGAAAATTGGTCCCTGCCAAGCATGTAGCACATGAACGAGGCTCTTTAATTTAGCCAAAAATTATCTATTTTATCTTTCTTTCTTTTCTTAGACCACTCAACTCAAACTTTTCATTCATTTATGAAGAATCCTTCATGACAATAGAGATTTTCACATATGATGTGCATGCATGCATATTGATGAACATTTGTTTTAGATGACACTTTTATTTTCCAAATAGATTAAAATTTTAGAATAAAATTTTATCAATATTATTCCTTGAGTTAGAGGCAATTCACATGACCCCCTAAAGCACATGAGCTATACAAGCCCAAAGCACACATCTAACATGTTTATACATTATAATGCAATATGTGTTGATTTACATACACATATTACTACACATGTACAACACATGCATGTATATGAGTATGCATACACATTGATATACGTGATGTGTAAGTCTATGTTTAAAAACATGTGTAGTTATACATTAATGTGTGTAAATATATACATATCTATTTTTGCCTACATTTATGCTTCAACAAACATTCATATGTATAGATTGTTATGTGTGCATTTATGCATGTAGCTATGAATATATATGCATACACATGAACATCTTTATGCATGCATGTATGTCATGAAATATGTACATGTATGCATATGCGAGTATGTATCTGTGTATGTACATATAATTCTTGCACATATGAATGCATGCATAAGGATTTGTAGTTATGCAAGCACATACATAGTATGCATGTTTGTACAACATGACATGCCTTTGCATATGCATGTAGTATATGTGATGTTTGTGTTTGTGTTTGCATAGCCATACTTACAAATGCATTTATGTATATACACATCAAGTATGCATATATCATGTGTCTATTTATGGATATACATATATGCCGTATGTGTGTGAACATGTATATGTCATAAGTGGGTGTACACATGCACTCTTTTAGTTGATGATTTATCTTTCTTTAAGGTCTTTAGTTCTTTGTGCTCTCAATGTGGCATTTGATTTGCAAACAAGGAATGGGCACACAAGTGGTTGATGGATGATGTGTTGGCTTGATGTTAGACTTTGGTATATACTAGCCTAATGAAATATCTATGGTGGAGGTTTGGATGTTATATAACAATGCCCTCCTATTTGACATAACTTGCACTCAATAAGTATACATTCTAGCAAAAAAGGCATATTAGAATGTGTGGATCTTGATATAAAACTTATGGACAAGTTCTTCAAACTAAAACCTTGAGCAAATCAAATAATGGCCAAAGTCTCTATGCAATTCAACTATACATTTCTCCTTCACATTAAATTATCATTTGAACTTTTCCACTTACACAATGTATAAAGATAGAAACAATGTGAATGTTTGTGTAATAATCACAAACATGCTGTATACGGATAATTTGAAGTCTATAATAAAAAATTCAAGTGTAAACTTAGCTACGAAGTTTGTTGTCCAACATTTTCAAGGTGAGTACTTGGGCATAAACCTTGTTGGCCATAAGTGTCTCTAGCTTCTGTATTGTATTTTATGACTTGCTTCACTATTTATGAACTTTTGGGCCCTTTTCTCAAAGATGTTCATTCTTGGAGTTCCCATCTTGTGTTTTGTGCATTTATTATCCCAACTATTATTTTGTGGGTTCTTTTTGGTAACATCAATAGTTGTCATTCAAAGATGTAGATCTGACCTTATTTGCAAGAGGTTTGTTGGATGTCATTGTTATGTAATAAGTAGTTGCCATTACACTTTTACAAAGATGCATATGATTAAGCTTCATGGAATGGAGTGCATTCAATGAAGGGGATTTCTTGAAGTTTAGTTAGATTGATCAGTTACCATTTTCTTCTCATGCAAAATCTTTGCTCTTCCTTTGACAAAAGAATCAATTCCAAAGAAAACATAACATGAGACAAAAAAGTAATCATTGTTCAGAAATAGCCTTGGTTACATTGGTTCAAAACTATTGTGTCATTGGTTTAGTACGAATGGTCCCCAAAACCCTTTGATCCATACTCAAGTGGTCAGAAATGGCCCTCATCCCAAGGCCATTATACATCGTATTGATGAATTATGTTCGTGTTCATATTAGTACTATGTGCTTGATGTTGAAATGTGTCTTTGTCTTTAGTGTTGTGATATGAATTGAAGTGTTTATACATGGGCCACAAAATGTGTTTTTAAAAACCCATCATTAAAAATATAGGAGATGTTATCATTATGTCACTTGAAGATCAACATGATTTCTAGACTTGGATAATAGAAAGATTCACAAGTACAAAAAAACATAGCACTTACAAAATTTTTGCACGATATTTATCATCGTTTACACATTTGTAGGTACTTTGATCTTAACAGACAAGTAATGGAGACCACAACATCATTATCCATGTTTTATTTCTTAAGAATATAAGAAGAAAATTGTTGTAATATACTTAGAGTTTCTTCTATGAAGTGTTACGGGGTTGTAATGTCCCCACAATTTTGGTTTTGAGAGCTACAAAAATAAATGCTATCGAATTGTAATATTTTCTTGGTGTGATAATCTATCATGTTTATTATATCTAGACTTATGAGACAAGTTATCTTGTTCAAAATGAAGCTACACAGAACTTAGAAATCATACCCATATAAAAAACTCTATTATATGCATCTTTCTTGAATGCATTTATCATGCCTTTTACCCTCCTACTAGCATAGCTACCATTTTCTTTTTCTTTGCTACAAATAATCTCATTTTGAGACAAATGAATTGATGATTTCTTTTGATATGGTCTTGGAAGGAAACATGGACCCATTAGAACCAAACATACAAATAAACATAACGCTTAGACAACTTCATGATCAAGCACAAAATGTTTGTATGTTTGGTTGATGGCATATTCCTCTTTCCCACATAATTGCTTAAGATAGAAGATGTTCAAGATTTGATGTCTTGCTTTCTTTTGGTCTTGGATTTGTCATGCCTTTATTTTCTTTGTCTGTTAGGGAATGATATGCATGTTTTGTCTCACAAAGTGACATTTGTGCAACATCACTATGGTTTGATATAGTCTACTCCAACAACAATCCTTTTGGGATGTGTGCTCATTTTCCATGAAAGCTACAATTAAAATATTCCATTTCCAATAATTACTTAAACTTGATAGGCATGTGTTTTAGCACACATTGCAAGATTCACAATAGATGGACCTAGTGGTTCATTGAGACACACATTTCCTTGTGATAACTTTCTTTGTATGAAGACCCGACAATTTTGTTTCCCAATTATGATTTCTATACACCCAAATTGACCTTATTAAGTATTTTAACGAGGCATATTCCCCAAAAAGTAGTAGTAAAATCTAGATTTTGAGTATCTAATGACATATGCTTTACAATCAAGGCATGACTATACAAAAAATATCATCCACTTTACATCTTAGTAAATGATCTCCATATGTGGCTAATGCCCTATGTGGGTATTTGAGATAACATGTGCCTATGATGCCAAAAAGTTTAATACACTTTACTAATATTGTAGATGCTAAAGAACACATTTTCAAACAATTTTCAATTGGAAACAATCCATTGCTTGAAAAACATTATTTTATAAAATGATTCAAAGTTTATCAAAATAGCACAAAGAGTAGCTTATTGGTGCTACTTAAAAATCTACTTGCAATCATCTGTATGGGAATGTGTGGCTTCTATATTGAATTTGTTCCTTAAAAGACTGTTTGATAAAGGAACTACTTCAGGTGTATGTGATCACGGCCACTACATGTTTCTTCCTAAAATGGTATTGATCGTGCTCTAGAAATATATAGTTTTCAACTCATTCTAATGTCTACTCTTTTTGTTCAACCATTGTGTTGTCTTAGATATTGTCACATTATCATAAAGTTTTTTTGGCAACCTTTAAGAATGATGAGCACTTGGAATTTTTGTAGCTTATCCAAATACCTACATAAGATATTTTCTACCATGTCACTAATACTAATTTGCCTTTTGGGTCACCTAAAATAGTGGTTGTGATAATAGATTAACTTGCCAATTCTATTGTTTCTTTACACAAATAAGGGGTATCCATGATCAACAAAGGCATAATATTTGTTTCACAAAATAAAAATTTAAGAAAAAAATGGTAGATGGATGTATTTGTTTTGAATATAGAATGCAACAAGATAAAGAAGCCATTGCAACTTGTAAGAACATGAAAAGAGTGCTATTGAAAATCAAACCAGGAAAACATCAAGACATGATTAAGAAGGATAACAAGAGATCGTGAAATCTAGTAACTTGCCAAAGAAGCCTTGCTTTGGAGGAGACAAGATTATAAAGTTTCTTTCAATACCTATAGATGAGGAAGGAAATTTTAGAATTAGCATCTTGCAAGGATACGATGAGTGGAAAAAATTTCATGTCATGGTTTCTTAATCAAATTAATGGAGGAAAAACAAGGCTTGCAAAAGCTAAGGTCTAGATGAGTTTCACTCAATAGGCTCCACTACTTTGAAAGGTGGTGTATGATAATGAAGCTAATGAGAAAGAGCTGATTTTGATGGTGTGCATAAAACATGTTTTAGGTGCAAGAAAACTTCTATCACACACAATATATAGTATGTATAAAATTAAAATTTTAGTATAGTATGTATAAAATTAAAATTTTAGAATCATAAGAGTTATGTAAGCTATTTTAACATTTTTAATGTCATGTCTTATGTATGCTTTTTAGCATATTCTTGGGATGCATTGGCCATTCTTTGTAGAAAAGGGAAGCATCTAGGAGTTTGGTCTACTCAAGCAATGGAAATTTCACATTCGATAACATGCATATCAAAGATAGACCAATCACGATGGAGAGAAGAATGGCAGCAATCCATTAATCCACTCACTATCTTAGTGATGTGAGACTATACAGAAGAAGATCAAGTGTTGTAGAGGAAAGAAAAGAAAAATAGTGATCAATTGGACAAAAGAATTGAATTATATCATGTCACTAAAAGAGCATTTTATGATGCATAAAGTCTAAAGTGAACCGTGTTAAGTGGTTAAAAACAAGGCTTACATAAGGTAGCAAATGGGTTCGAAAGGAGCTAAGATAGTAAGACAAATAATGTGTCTAGTTTAAATATAATCTATTATTATGAGAGAGAGAGAGAGAGAATGAGTATTAATGCATCTTAAATTTCAAGCACTATATTTTATGTATATTATTCTCCATCTTATTCATTGATTTTCAAATCTCTTTTTATGCAAGAAAGATGGCTTAGCCTAAGGTTTCTGCAAAGCCAATCAAAGCCTCATATTGTGCTTATCACACAATGAAGCATCTAATAGCTTCAATATAATATTTGACAATGCTACTTCTTAGTGTGAAAAGAGCAAACCTTGATCTTCTCAACCTACCTTGCCATCCTCAAGTGAAACTCAAAAAGTTCTTGCTTACCATCTCCATAAGAAACATATGTGAAGGCTAGGTATAGTGGCTGTGAGGGAAATCTCGATGCTCTTTTGAGCCTATCATTTTGAAGAGTAGATTCTCAAGAGTTGTATGCAAGATTGTGTGCAATACCTCTATCAACCCTAAATTAGGTAGGGTTTTTCACCACAAGGGTAGGATAGACCCAAGTGCTTCACAAAACAATGTCATCATGCTTTGTAAGAGACTATATGAGTGATGCTCTGTTGAGGGGTGAATTGACTTATTTTTTGGGTTGATTTTGGTTGTTTTTATGAGGTGACTCATTGATTTTGAGGATTTATTGATTGATTTTGGATGTGTTGGAATTGTTTTGGAATGTGTTGGGATGGGTCGAGTATGTTTGAGAAGCTCATGATGTTTTTTGGTAGAGATATGATGCTCTGATAAGTTTTGTAATGTGTCTATTTGGTTCTAATCGGGTCTGTTTTGCCTCTATTTTGATTTATTTTCTTTTTATTTGTGAGGTTGGGATTGTGAATAAGACTTTTGAGGAATGATTGAGAGTGTGTTGGAAGGTTTTTGATGGTTTGAAGTGGTTTTGGTTTGAGTTGTATGTTTTTTGTGCATTCTATTGACCCTTTGTAGTGTTCCGTAGAGCTTGTGTCTCTATTTCTGTAAGCCTATGTTTGCTTTTGTATCTATTTTGATAGATGGATGTCTAGCTTAGGGAATGTTTTGCAATCTTGGAAAAGGAACAATACAAGCTTGAAATAGCTTGAAGAAGTAGCCAGAGAAGACTTGAAGTAAAGACTGTAGTGACAATGATGGTAGTGAGCCCTCAAGGGATATTGTAGTGGCTATGGTGACTTTCCATATTAGGCGTACCTCTTGGGAGAGGTATCTACGACCAACATAATAATGGGTACTATAAGAAAACTCACAAAAGAAGTAAAGTCCTTGTCAATGGGTGAATATGAGTCCTATAACATTCAAAACAACCATGATACCATTTTAGCATCCCAAAGAGCCAGCCGAGTCCCCATGGAAGGAAGAAGTTCCTTCTAGCAGATCATCAAACAAGGCCACTCCCTTGAAGGAGTCGGATCTACATGAGTAATTTACTATATGTATACCCCCTATATCACATGTGTTCAAGGCCTATTTATAAATATCCTTGTCTATAAAATTTTCCTTGATAAAACATAAACCTTTTCCTTTCAATTTGTAAGTAACCCCTTTATATGGGACCCTTTTGAATGTGAAATATGTGTAAAAATGGCATTAAAAAATTATATTATATTGAATCCACGTGATACATACATATATTTGTGTTGACTGACCTCCCCGGGTGGATTTATACTTAGAAGCAATCCGTTGGACCTTTCATCCGTGAAGTGGAATGTGAAAAGTAATTAGATTTTGTGGATGTAGATGGCATCAAATGTCACCTAAATGTGGGTATCAGTCTTCTAAAAGAGGAGCTATTGGTCCTATGTGACCTACTGAAAGAGAACTTGGATGTTTTTGCATGGTTGTATAAAATCTAAAGGGGATTGATTCCATGGTATGTCAACATCACATAGACCTTGAGCCTAATGCCAAGCATGTGAGGCAAAGACAGAGGTGCATGAATCCAAACTACTCAACGCTAGTGAAAGCAGAGTTGTTGAAGCTCCTTGAAGTTGAGTTTATCTATCCCATGACCAATAGCGAATGAATTTCACCCATCATAGTAGTACCTAAGAAGAATGGAAAGCTTCGAATATGTATGGACTTTCAAAGTTGAACTCCAAGACAAAGAAGGATCGTTTTCCTATTCCTTTCACAAACCAACTGTTAGATATAGTGGCTAGACATGAGCTCTATTCCCTCTTGGATGGATTCAATGGATATAACGAAGTCCAGATAGCAGAAGAAGACCAATCCAAAACAACCTTCACAACACAATGGGGAACCTATGCTTACATAATAATGTCATTTGGGCTCTATAATGCTCTTGCTGCCTTTCAAAGAGTGACTATGGCTACATTCCAAATTCGCCTTCACAATTTCATTGAGGTACACCTGGATAACTTCACTGTTTATATCTTTATCCGTGCTTTGATCGATGCCGCGAGTATGGGATCCCCTTCAACCTTGAAAATGCATCTTCGGAGTCTCTTCATGAGTTTTTTTGGTTTACATTATCTTTGCAAGATTGAGAAGATTGCAACTCTAACAAAACCAACCAACCTCAAATAGTTGAGAGGATTTCTCAGGGATGTGAGCTATTTACAAGAGATTTATCACTCATTCTGCAACAAAGGCAACCCCCCTGCATAAGCTTCTAAGGAAAGATGTAGATTTTACTTGGACATCTGATTGTGAATAAGCTTTCAACACTCTGAAATAGTGTTTGATTGAAGCATTCATCTTGCAACCTCTTGATTAAACGAATGATTTCCATGTGTACAGTGATGCATTGTAGAAGGATTAAGTGCAATCTTAAAGAGTGGGATTTTAAGCCACAAAAGAACCAAAGACATGTTGATATATATCATTTTAAAGAGGAATTTAAAGATCGATGGAAGCAGAAGACGCAGATCCGATAATTTTAAGTGGCCGTGAAAGACACGAATTCAAATTACAGATATTCATAGTGGTTGCAAAATTTTCATAATTTTTTCGGGTTCAAGATCAAAGTAGGACAAGTTCTCGGTAGTTCAAGACTTCAAGATGGATGCGTAGAATTTTTCAGACATGGAATCTAGTACCGGACGTGGGAGGAATTGGAGGCCGAGGACTTGATAGGTCAAGTAGTGGCCAAGATTGGAAAAGGTATGGCCCTTGGGGGAAATTGGCCCCAAAATTTCATGTGATGGGGGAGGGGGTTTTGGGTGAGATTAGGGAGGAGGGGACCATCACCACGCCATCACAATTCATGAAGAGGAGGGTTGGGGGCTGAAGAACCCATAGATTTGAAGATGTAGGCTTGATCCTCCAATTTTTTGCTCTCTATCACTCATCTTCGTGCAAAGAATGGTGGCGTGAAGAGGAAATGCCAAATTTAGTCTTTCTCTCACCTCTTTCTCTCTCTCTCTCCTCCAAAAGACCATTCATATGAGTGAAAGAAAAAGAAGAATAAGATGAAGAATGCTTGTTCGGCATGCACCTGATTGATGCAAGATTGAGAGGATGCTGATAATTGACGTCAAGTGTTGTATAGAGATCGATGGCACATCCGATGGCTATCCAAACATTCAATTTCCATGATCCAAAGCACACAATTTAGCGGTATATCCATTCTATGAAGAAAATTTTCTTGTTTTTGATAGTTTATGGTCCAAATGAAGTCCATATGGTATGAAAATTTGTGTAAACCTTGTTTGACATGTCTTTGAAGACTGCAAGTAATAATACATAGAATTTGTAGTTAAATGTGATCGCTATTAATAATTTAAAGCCCAAAATGCGATATTTGAGTGAAAAAATAAGGTACATTTTCGTTTTAGGTGGAGAAATCATGCTCTTATGGAACAAAATGAAAGATAGTGGTGAATCTTAGTAATCTTAATCAGATTGAATTTAAAAAATAAAAAATATTATTATTTTTAAATTAATAAATAGAGAAAAATCATGAAAATTGGGTTTTAAATGGATAACATAAATTTTATGTGCTAGAAAATTACAAATGTATTTGTGGATGTATGGTGGGCCTAGGGCATGAGATTTGGTCTTATCTTAGCTCCATTTTCATGTTATAGTGCATGATTTATTGTGTTTTAGACAAGAAAATGACATTAAAACATTCTCTACACCTACCACCCCAAGCATAACATTAAACGGTAGGGAGAGAGAGAGAATTAGGAGTGTTAATCATAGTTTTAAATCTAATTTATTTGTTGTATTTAGCATATAAGGTTCATTTGGTTTAAAGTTAAAGGGTTCAATAGCACGAGTATACTCGGTGTTGTTCCTTTGCAATGCCACAAGTATGCTAGTAGTATGAAATTATGAAAAGAATTGGTTGTGTACATCCACATTGCTGATTTGATTGAATAAATTGTTTGTGCACTTGTGGGCATTCACCTTTGCATTGCATTCCATATCCATGGTATCAAACGAGTATCAACTCTCTTGGATTGCATAGCACTTGGTTTCCTAAATATTGACCCACGTTGACAGTGTGAGAAGTCCCAAGGTGTATGGTTAGTACATTCATTTCTTTGGGAACTAATAAAGTGAGGATACAAACTATCTCCTAGAATGATTGGTGATAAAAGAGGACTATGTATCGTGTATGTTATATGTTTGAATAGCGCAACTTGGGGCCAATCCTTGAGGTGTAAGAGAGTTGTAGCAGAGCCACAAGCAGTCAACTGAGGGGTGCTCCCTATGTAGTGCTACGAGGTACTAGGCACCATTATATTTGGGCACTCCTCCCTTTGAGGAGTTGGAAAGGGATTTGTTGGAATATGAATGGTACAAATGTGTGTTTAAGTCAAATCAATGTGTATAGCCTCTGGACGCTTTTGGCCATGAGGCCATAGGGTGTTTTGGTTGAGCATAGAGACCTAGCTAGAGCTTTAGAGCCACTCGGTCCCAGTTTTAGTCTCGACAAGTGGTGCAATCGCCAAGAGCCGCTAATAAGTGGCGGTGTCTGAATCTTATTCGATAGGGACCAATTGATTAGTGTATGCCAAAAGGCAGTGAAATAGATCCAAAAGACCATCAAGCCGCGAGCTTCATAAGCAAAAAAGATCTGAAAGGGCTAGATGATGGGCCAAAATTATTAGGAGGTATTGTCCTCAATGGAGAAGCTTGATATCCCTATAAGGGAGGGGTCTTAATAACCGTAATTCTACAAGCAATTCTTTAGGAGGAGGAGGAACTGGCACTTCCCCTCTCCCAGTCTATCAGTCCAGTCTGAGTGGGGTAATAGTTCCAATAGTTCAAAGACCCTTAGCAAATCTAGTCATTTTCATGGTACAACCCATTGCAATCCCTATAGGGACACCTGATTTGCTAGCCTTAGGATTCCCTCTACCCATTTTTAATGGGTTAGTAATGGAAGATGCGGGGCTCCACATTAATGGTTTCCAAATGTTAATGTTCAACTATCGAATCCAAGATGAGGGACATCTAATGATGTTCTTTAATATGACTTTGAAAGAATGAGTTGTAGTATAGTATCATAGCCTAAAAGCTGAAACCATAACTACAATTGATCTATTTTTTGCAGCCTTCTGAAGAGGATTTGCTCCTAAAAGAGGAGGACATTATTGGCTACATGTTCTCAATGTAACATGTTAAGAATCTCATGAGAATGTTCGAGGGCATGCCAACAAATTGAAAGAAGTGTTTGGTAAATTACAAACATATATTCCCATCTCCGCTGCTCCTTAATTGTACATGGGTTGGATTTTAATATCTACGTGTGCAGTTGAGTAGTGTAGCTCTTGTTGACATTGATATTGCCATTATACGAGTAGAGGAGATGGATTTGCGATTACAAGTGGCCTACACCTCAAGGGCAAACTTGAATTTGAGTCTAGGACTTGAAAATAATTTGGTATAATAGTGGAAGTCAAGGAGCACCCATGACCAATTTGAATGGGAGAGGAAACATAATGCAAAGTGTGCCTATGTTACTAGCTCCCTCTAAGGTGATCATGCCGATAGCCAACCAAATGGCTCCACTGAATAATGAAAGCCAAATGAAAAACCCTAATGTCATTCCAATTAATTAGCAAAAAAACAACCAATCCCTATTTAGATTGACTAAATGCAAGTAGAGGATCACAACTATAAGTCTAGAGCATCAAATATTCTTGGCTAAATCAAGGACATGATGAAGCGTTATACTACTATGATAATGGAACATTATAGACAAATAGCCATAGATCTTAATTTCCTAAAGAAGTAGCAAAACTTGATAGAAAGTCAATGCCCAAAAGTGGGTGGTCCATCAAGATTTAGTTGTAAGTAGTGTGGCGGTCAACACTTTCCAAGAAACTACCCTAATATCAAATGTGATATATGTGGAAAGTCCAGCCATCTAGCTAGTACTTGCTGGAGTAAGATCATATATGTTCAACAAGGGTGTAAGCAGCTAGGTCCAATAAACCATCGACTACAAGGGAACAACCTTTAGCAAATGAGGGACCAAAGAAAATACTGCAAAGAGGAAAAGCTACCGTAGAGGATCTGCCCAATGGTAGTGATGTCAACCTTATCGAAGCTATGCATGTTAATGCTACTAAGGGTTCCAATTTAAAAGCCATTACAAGAGGAAAAAATGTTAAAGAAGGTGATAGGGATAATGTAAAACCTGTTGAGACAAACGCTAAATAGAATGATAAGGGGACGCAAGTCCTTAACCCTAATCTGGAAGCCGATGGTCCATTAAAAGTGGTTGATGGAAAGACTGACCCCAATAAGTGCTACCAAAAAAGAAGATAAAAGCTAAGAAAGAGATGCCAAAGCTTGTTTAGCAACCATGAGAAATAATGGTTTAGCATGAGAGAAGAGAACTATTGCTAGCTATCATGAGTTTGCTTTAGTGAGTTCTCTTTGTGAGGTAAATCCTAACGTGAATCTCTTGCAGTTGATCAAGTTATCTCCAAAGTGCGTAAAGAGTTTAAGAAGATTCTTTGCACTAGGTATATCATTGAGCCCTTGGGAATAGCTCGGGTGGGAGATGATTGGTTTGAACATACTGAAAAGCATTGCCCAAGGGTAGCAGCATATGTTGATGGCATATTAGTGGAACATGCCATTGTAGACATGGGATTCTCCTCAATATTATGAGTTCAAATTTGATGGAAAGATTAGGATTGGAAATCCAAAAGGATGCTTCCACAATTCTCTGAATAGCCGATGACAATTTAAGGCAACCTGAAGGTTGCATTACCAAAGTCCCTATGACTGTTGCTAATGTGGAATGTATTGTGGACTTTAGGGTTATCAAGGGTAGACAAGCTTTCAAGTATTGTTAAGAAGGCCATGGATCTTGCAATCCAACTATCAAGTTGATATACTCAATGGTCGCCTGATTTTGGTAGAGGTGCCCAACATGTGATAATGGATGCATATCTTGAATCTCCTCAAAGTAAGAGAGTATCTTTATCTTTGTTAAAATTAGATGCATTAGAGGATCCATCTGGTAGAGGCACTTCATCAAAGTGATGAATCAAAAGAGGGGTCCACTACAAAGGATGTCTACCAAGTGATTCTAAATGAGTCAATAGAAGCTCAAGATAGAATAAGAGATGCAGATGTGATTGAGATGGACCTCGGTACGTTGGATGATCCACAACTAATTAAATTAGGATCCATGCTCAGTCTAGAAGAAAGAAAGGACTACATGTCCTTGATCCAATAATTTTGTGACATTTTTACCTAGATCTATGATAAGATGAGAGGTATTCCTCCTAGTTTAGCTATGCATAGCATTCCCTTGAAGGAAGGTAGCTACTATATGTGACAAAAAGTGAGGCATATGCCTTTTGAGCTAAGCGATAGACTATTCAAAGAGTTGCAAAAATTGCATAGGATGGTCTGATATTTCATGTACAACACATAGAGTGGTGTTTACCAATAGTTATCAGGAAAAAGAAGAATAATCAAATCCAACTTTGCATAGATTTTAGGGAGTTCAATAAACATACAATCAAAGATTACTATCTGCTGCTATTTAATTGACCACATTCTCGATCAGCGGGTAGAGATATCTATTCATTCATGGACTACTTTGAAAACGACATATATCACTATATTTGGTACCTTTGCATATCATGTTATGGCATTTGGGTTATGCAATGTGCCTGGTTCTTGGCAACGTATAGCTAATAAGTCTTTTGCTAATATTTTCCTAAAGGAGTTGAAAATATTTATTGATGATTTGGGGGTAGCCACCACAAGGGAGAGATAGCTGGTTATTTTGAGAAAATGTATTGAGCATTGCAAGCAATTTTACATTGCTCTTAATCTAAGAAAATGCATCTTTGGAGTGCCCTATGGATTGATATTGGGCTATTTGGTTAGCTCTGTTGGTATTGTGACCGATCCTAAAAAGATAAAGGTTATTATCGCTAGGAGTCTACCACGTACTTCTAAAGAAGTACATAGATTTCTATCATATTATCGATGATTTATCAATGCACTAGCAAAGAGGACTTTGCCCCACTTACAAATCTACTATCCTTTAACAGCCAGATTGTTTGGAGTGACCCATGTTAAGTATCCTTTGAGGATGTAAAGCAAGAACTAGTGAAAACATTAGTCTTGATAAAAGCACCCAAAAGAGGTGAGGTCTTCTATATAATTTTTAGCAGCTACAATACATAGCATCCGCTATTGTTTAGCCTAAATGTTGATACAAAAGTGGTGTTAGATATGATCAATGCCCCACCCTCATTAGGTGCTACCAATGATCCATGGTGCTCAAAGTTGTAAGGCCCCCATTATGAGGAGAAGCCAAATGTGAGCCCAGACATTGGTTGAGTCCTGACTTGTATATCAGATGAGGTCTATGTGACCGGATGGCAAAAAGGTGACTGTTGTGGGTCTAATCTTTGGGTTAGACGGAGTGGTTAAGCTGGTAGCAACTCGAGGCACATTGCATTGAGTTGTGTGGTAAGGGAGTTAAAAGGGGCCCCTATTGTGGGGTCCGGGGGCCGCGGAAGCGGCCCCTGGCTGGGGGGTCCCAGGGGGGCCAGCGGCCCCCCTGGCGAGGGTCCGGGAGCAGCGCCCCCGGCCCGATGGTAAAGGGAATATTCCCTGGCCGACTAGTGGAGGCTCATATGGTAGGTCGGTCAATAGGCCGACCTAACGACCTTCGCGGGCTATAAAAGCTAAACCCCTTCGCAGCCATCACTCACTCATCTTTCACCCAGTCAGAGTTGTTGTTCCAGCTAGCCTTAAACTCTTCACCTATCTTCTGTCTAGATCGCCATCTAAGCTTCACACAGTGGAAGCGCACGGGTGGACAGAGCCATCTTTGTATCAGTTGTTTGGAGTTAAAGAATTTACTGATTCTCCTCTTATCTGTTGTGTACTCTCTATCTCTTTCTCAGATTCTGTTCGCTGCGCCGTGTAATATTTTACAAGTGGAGGGGTTGAGGCTGTTGATGAATAAGTTGTAGCCGTCTGACCGCCTAGGAAAGTGGTTCATCACTTATAGGAGCTTGATTATGAAATCAAGAGTAAGCCACTAAAGTTGCAAGGCATCGTTGAATGCCTTGTGGATTTTGGGGAGCTGAAGGAAATCTTGGCTGAATGTAGTGACCTTGAGAGTCTATTCAAAATTGATACGGCTTCCATTCCATCTTAGTATGCTACCATAACACACTATCTATCTACAAGAGAGACTGGAGCCACTTTGCCAAAGGCTGAGAAGAGGGAAATTAAACAGAAGGCTTTGAAATTTACATTGATTGCAAGAACATTATATTGGTAGGGGTACACCGATGTTTTATACCTGATGAGGTTCCATTTATCTTGGAAGGGTGTCATGACTCCGCTTGTGGAGAACACGCACTTTATTGGACGGTTGACTACACAAAAAGCTTTAAGAGCTAGATATTAGTGGCTATCCATTTTCCAAGATGCATTTTCATATGTCAAGAGATGTGATACATGTTAGAGATATGATAGTAGGGAGAATAAAAACCATATGTTGACTTCTATTATGGCTATACTACCATTCGAGAAACAGGGTATTGATTTTGTGGCTCCTATTACCCTATCATCCTCTGCACAAAAGAGGTATACCATAAATGCACAACTGATAATTTTACAAGGTGGTCAAAAGAACGAGTGATGAGGAAGGATGATGCAAAGGAGACTGCTAGCTTCCTGCTTGAGTAGATTATCTGCCGATTTGGTCCACCAAAGGAGTTGGTGTCGGACCATGGAACCCATTTTCTGAATAAGGTGATTAAGAGCCTGACCAAAGCATGTCACATTAAACACAATAAAACGACACCTTGTAATACATAGGTGAACAGACGTTGAAAATACCAATAAACAACTTGTGAATATTCTATCGAAGATAGTATCATAGAAGAAACGAGATTGTAATAAGATGCTATATATGACTGTGTGGGCATATGATATGACCTTTAAGTGAGCTATCAACCACACCCCATTCAAGTTAGTTTATGGCAAGGAGTGCGTACTATCCCTAGAGATTGAGTTACCGACTATAAGATTTACAATTAACCATTCTTTGGGAAAGGTTACTTTACGACTTTACCACACCTCAATGAGCTCAAATTGCAGAGTTTGTTACATTAGGAGGTAGCTAAGCGTCGAATGAAGTGACTTAATAATTTAAAAACAACAAAATATACCTTCAAGAAAGGGCAGTTGGTTTTATACTATGATACACGTAGGGAGCTATTTCCTGGGAAACTAGAGTCTAAGTGGGATGGTCCCTACAAAATAGTTAGAATTGGAAAAAAAAAGTCCACCATATTACTAGAGCAGATTTGCACAAGGAGTGGAGTTTAAAAACAAGGTTAATCTAAACAATATTAAACCATATTATCTTTAGGCATACCAATGAGATAATTGTCTTGTAGGTCAAGGTTGAACTGATTTTAAACCTGTAAGAGAGGCTAATAATTTGTTGATGGGGCAGCTAATTCCCTACTTAGAACACCCATATCTGGAACAAAGATACTATTAGAGAAGACTTGTTTGGTGGAGCAAATATTAAAGTTGTTGAGCAAGAGGACATGACATTTGTTTGGGAGATCAAAGTCTTTTGCCCATCACTGCTTAAGGATTTTGACTAGCATCCTTATTGGATTTGATGAAGAAGGTGGGATAGAGCCTTTGGTTCATCCTTTGAATATGTTGAATTTTGACTATCATAGTTACGAGAATAAAGGAGCCGATGCATGAACTTTTTATGGACATATACATTACATTTTGATAGAGCATCTAGGGATCCCAATAAGAAAGGGAGTATTTGGGTAGTCATTAGAGATCTCCAATGTAAAATTAGATGAAATTAGCTACCTTCCTTGGGGCAGGATTTACTGATAATATAGTAGAATATAAAGCCCTGATCATGGGATTGAATATTACTAAGAAAGGTGGTATTTGCTTGTTACTAGTAAAAGGGATTTCCAATTGGTTTTGAATCAATTGAATGGGATGTACATAGTATGGAATCCCATACTTCGTATATGTTACCGCTCTACTATGAACCTAATTGATGAGTTTGAGAGAGTGTTTCTTCAGTTGGTTCCACGATATTGGAATTAGTTTGACGATTCATTAGCAAATTATACTTATGAAAAAGACATCTTTTTCAAACATGGTGCTTGTTTAGATCTCTCCATTGATGATGAGACATGACTTGGTCGATTATGGGGACTTTCATCAAAACATGCTTTATATGGTAGGTGATGGTTAGTATGGGTAATGAAAAGAGTAGCCAATACCCATTTACCATTGTTATCTTGGACCCATAGGGTGGTCAAGTAACATTTTATGCACACACCTCTTATTGTATATGTAGGAGGTATGGGTCATAATTTGATGCATCTAATTTAGGGCTAGGTGCCCTCCTTTCTCCTTGGAACAAACCATCTTGTTGTATGTTAGTAATACTCCTAGGAGGGATGTGTATAAGCTATATTGGTTTTTTCACTTTAGGCCAAGAGGGCCCTTCATTCTTGTAGAGAAATGGTTTATCTCATTAGGCCAAGAGGGCTATGTATTTGTTTGGTGCAGGTGTGGTTAATGTTTAAATTCTGTTTTAGTGATGTATCATCAGAAAGATTCGACAAAGTACCTGGACTGAGCCTCTTGCCACATCTATGCTTCTTGTGGCCAAGTCTAGGTGATGTCCTTTCTTTATTACTTCTTTCCCTTTATGCTAAATGATTGTGTATGTGGGGATTTCTTTTTCTTTTGTTAAGAACTAGTATTCAAGGCATGAAGTCCCAAAGTTTAGGGTAGGTGTATCTAGGGAGGTCCAAGCAACTGTCTACCTCCTATATGAAGATATTGTCAAGCACTCTGAGAATTGTTTTAGAAGGTCATGCTAGTGACTCTATTCTGCTAGCCTACTAGGCATCTGTTTTTAGGAGTTTCTACTAGTTGTGTGGCAGCTAGAGAAGCCTGTTAAATAAAAGAAAGAGAAGAAACAATGCATATATTTAAAGACTATATTATACTGAGGTGTATAAAAATGGGTTTTAACCCCTGAATAAAAGAAAAAGAAAAGAAACAAAAGAAAAATCAAAGAGCAAATAATCATCACCTTGCGAAGGCCTAACGTTCTTGGGGATGAGACAAGACCTAGGGCTGATGCCTTGTCTTCTTGGGGGTGATGTCTAGAAAAAATAAATAAATAAGGATGGCTGGAGTTAAAATAAAAGTAAGAAAAAATGAAAAAGGATTAAGCACCTTGCAAGGGCTTAGTAAGTTCTTGGGTAATTTTGGATTATGGTTAGGATTTAATGGATTTGAAGAGTTTGAAGGATCATCTATTTTCCTTGGATGGTAAGGATTGTATCGAAGATTTTAGAATAAAAAATCTTGACAATTTTGATGAGAATTTCATGGATGATTTTTGTTTACTTGTAAAGGAGTTGATTGAGAGAAATATGCCACTTGAGTCTGTTGAGAAGATTGTGGATAGATCATTGAATCCGATTTTTTATTGGCTCATAAATGTTGCATCATTTTATGAAAGCAACTATTGCATGTGAATGTTTGCAGACTAGAGGGAGGGCTAAATTTGTCGAGTGTTTTTGTGAAAACTGAAAATCCCTAGTCAAATTGTAGTTAGGTTTGATTTTTGTTAGCTTTGAGGATTGTGTGATTATTTGTTTTGTCATTTCGTAGTTGGATTTTTTGTGTTTGTCAAGCTTAGGAATTTATTTTGTCATTTTGTTTGGATTTTTGAGTGTGGAAACTTGATAGCCTTGGTTGAGTTTGGGTTTTTTTTTTGGACAGGCTGGAGCTAGAGTTTGCCAATGGCTCTACTGAGCATTGTGGAATAGGTTTGTTTTCTTACAGAAACTTTTGCACATCACAAGGGATTTTGAGTTCATGTTGCACTTGTGATGCACTGCACTTCGAGGTCATCTCTTGTTCTTAGCAAATACTTACATGCCATGGGTTGGGTTTATGCATAATTAGCACCATCATTGAGCTCTAGCACGACATGAGGCCCACTACAGCTTTATGCAGTAAATCTTAGTTGCATGTGCACTTGAGAGAGCACCTTTTCAATGAGCACACACTGTTTCTTGCACTCACGATATTTGGGATATTCATCATCACCAAATTAGGAACCTTTGGTTGAGTGGGTAAGGTGGTTGGATGAGTTTGAGGGTCATAAAGGACACTGCCAATTGTGAGATGGGTTGTTTTTCTTGGTCAACATCTTAAGGGCCATCATTTTCTTTTAGCAACAATGAGATTTTGGATAGGTAGAGTGGAGTACAATATATTCTTTGCTGAGTGTTGAGAGGTGAGGTTAAGGATTAATTCTAAACAATGAACCTTGTTTGCATTTTGCATGACACATGAGCACATGTTGATAGGCTAGGCACAAATTCTTCAGTGCATGCATTATTTTTGTGTGAAGCATTGTTTAATTGGTTGCATAGCATGGATCCATCGTTGCATATTTCTTCGAATCATGAATGATTGGGTACAAATTTCTATTTCAAAGCATATTCTTGTTAGGGCACACTGCATGGAAGAATAGGTTCATATAAAGAGAATGTTCATTTTGAAGACTCCAAGGGTTTGTACACCATATTGGAGTTTATGAAGAAAATTGAAGGAAGAAGATTTGAAGTTATATGTTCTATCATTGTGGAAAAAAGTAGCTATTGATGAAGGGATCGATAACTAGTTTAATCATTAAGTGGAGGTGAAGTTGTCAATTTGAGCTTGATTGGAGAAGTTGAGGTTGGTCTTTGAGATGCTAGCCTAGGGCCTTAGCATGTTATGGTTTACAAAGGCTCTTGATGATTGCACATCTCGAATTTGGACTATGGATGAACTATTACAATGGCTATAATACCAAGATTATATGGGATTGTCCTATTGATAAATGTGATTAGTAAGGGAAGAAGCTCCAAAGTACTATGAGAATAAGAGAACAATGGGCATCATGTTTAAATTATGTCTAGTTCCGCTATATTGGAGTTGTGCAGTACCATATGAATATTATGATTAAACTATATTTTTTTTTTGAATAGTACAGTGAATTGAGTTATATGAAAAGGTTTTTACAAGGAGGAATAATAAGCCTTGTAGAGTTGTGGGAGTGAGCCACCAAGAGCGATACTTAGTGGTAGAGACTATTGGGTTGATTACATGATTGGTAATGACTATAGAAGTATCTCTATATACTGGGTTTCTGACTAAGATACATATAGTCGCCTTCAAGAGCATATGATCAAAAGGTGCCCACAGGAAGATGGGGAGGAGTCGATACTTGGCCATGCCTCCTTGTAAACTAGGTTCGATTGTCGTGGGTTGAGGCCCTCTAAGGGCCCGGGTCTGAATATGGGCTTCCAAGATGGCTTCCTTTAAGGATAGGAGTATCTCGACAGCTCCCCTTTCTTTAGCCAGCAATGCATCCTGCCTCTCCTTCTTCCCCATTGAAGTATTATTTCTTTGTAGCATCTCCCTTGCTTTGTCTCTGCAGATGACCATCGTCATGTCTGTCACCTGCCACCACACAAGGGAGATAAATAAGGGTTTAGTCTTTGAGCACTTTCTTTTAAATACATAGTTGTTTTTGGAGGACCACATGGCCCAAAGATATGCCCCTCTTAGCACTATCTAGATAACTGGGGGGAGACGATTAGCTTCACCAAGAAGAATCTCTTTCCATGAGAACGACGTGGGGTGAAGGGGGAAGAGTAATCTGTGCAGCTCTTGTAGACATTCTTGGTTAGCTGGACATGAGATAAATAAGTGGAGAATGGACTCTGTCCAATATCCACACCTATGGCATAGTCCATTCCCTTTACCCATTCTAGTTGCCTTCTCATTCATCCACATCACATGGTGAAGGATAGTCCATAATAGAATTAATTGTTTAGGGGGGAGGGAGACCAACCATGCTTGTTCAAATCTATAGTACCACTATGCATCTGACCATTGTATGTTCCACCTTTTGTTGAGCTTACCAACTGGACTTGTGTTCGTCCGTCAGAGGGGCGGGAGGGGGAGAAACCATAATCTTCCTCTCCAATGGATGTCCTTAGCTTTAACCTACATGGTGCTAATCATCCAAACAACATTAGAATTTTACTAGACATTAATTTTGTTAATGGTTGTATCGAGGTCTTGATTGTTAAGTATAAACTCCATTTTAAGGGCTAGTGGTGATTTCCATGCCTTATGTATGCTATCCTAGAGGTTGTTCCATGAGAGAATTCCTTTCTTTTGGAGCTTTCCTACTGGTTTTGCTAGATCCTCCTTGATTGGGGACACCGTAAGGCTAAACCAGACTGAGTCTTTTGGAGCTTCCCTGCTAGTTTTGCTAGATCCTCCTTGATTGGGGACATCGTAAGGCTAAACCAGACTGAGTCTTTAGGTGCCCAAGCATGAATTTTTTTCCTTTTGATATCAATAGAGAACTCCGTCTTATATCGGAGCCAAGCACATGGAGCAAAAAAGTTGGGATGGTTTTTTTTATTTGGAAGCATGCTTGACAGAAGAGTATGATATAGACCGGGAGGTTATAAAATGTTCTCCCCTCATAGATAACCCCTCTTTGGAGGTTATGATTCAAGAGTATGGCCCAATTTTCCTCAGGAAGGATCTAGCTCCTGATGATCCAGTTTGCCGCTAGTTTGGATGCCAGATGGTTTATGTCGGGAAGCCCTAGACCACCCTTTTTTTTTCCAAAGTACAAATATTCCAGGCTACTTTAGGCCCTTTATAACCATGAAAGTTACCCCCCCATAAAAAATTCCTACGCAAGGTATCTAATTGTTTAATACCTGAGTTACTTGGTTTCTAACATGCAAGGAAGTAGATACATGCAGAGTATACAAAGTGATGCGGGACCAACTTCCTTGTGGCCATCCTGTTTTAAAAACCCTTTACAATCATCAAGCTTGTCCATTACCCACTACCGTCTTTGTTTTAAGGTGAACCCAAACCCCATCGAGATCCCTAGGAGTCTGAATATT
The DNA here is from genome assembly GCF_053477565.2 of Lygodium microphyllum. Taxonomy (NCBI): domain Eukaryota; kingdom Viridiplantae; phylum Streptophyta; class Polypodiopsida; order Schizaeales; family Lygodiaceae; genus Lygodium; species Lygodium microphyllum. The sequence goes on along the minus strand of NC_141139.1, from coordinate 40,868,514 downwards.
TTACCTTCTTGGATGACTTGGCATCCTTCATCCAATAACCATTGGGGCAGGGGAGCTAACTGTTAGATATGATCAATGCCCCACCCTCTTATGGTGCTACCAATGATCCATGGTGCTCAAAGTTGTAAGGCCCCCATTATGAGGAGAAGCCAAATGTGAGCCCGGACATTGGTTGAGTCCTGACTTGTATATCAGATGAGGTCTATGTGACCGGATGGCAAAAAGGTGACTGTTGTGGGTCTAATCTTTGGGTTAGACGGAGTGGTTAAGCTGGTAGCAACTCGAGGCACATTGCATTGAGTTGCGTGGTAAGGGAGTTAAAAGGGGCCCCTATTGTGGGGTCCAGGGGCCGTGGAAGTGGCCCCTGGCTGGGGGGTCCCAAGGGGGCCAGCGGCCCCCCTGGCGGGGGTCCGGGGGCAGCGCCCCCGGCCCGATGGTAAAGGGAATATTCCCTGGCCGACTAGTGGAGGCTCATATGGTAGGTCGGTCAGCAGGCCGACCTAACGACCTTCGCGGGCTATAAAAGCTAAACCCCTTCGCAGCCATCACTCACTCATCTTTCACCCAGTCAAAGTTGTTGTTCCAGCTAGCCTTAAGCTCTTCACCTATCTTCTGTCTAGATCGCCATCTAAGCTTCACACAGTGGAAGCGCACGGGTGGACAGAGCCATCTTTGTATCAGTTGTTTGGAGTTAAAGAATTTACTGATTCTCCTCTTATCTGTTGTGTACTCACTATCTCTTTCTCAGATTCTGTTCGCTGCGCCGTGTAATATTTTACACTAACATGGACCGAATGCCTATCTTGGCATGATTAATTTTTGAACTTGAGGCTAGACAAAATTTGTGGAGGCACATCCAAAAGGTTTTAAGTGAGTGCTCTTCATTCTTGTTGGTTGCATTTGTGTCATTAGCAAACAAGTTGAGTAGCATTTGCCTATCTGAGTTTGGGAGTTGGATACCCTGGACATTACCCTGGTTAAATTGGTCTTCTAGTAGCCATCCAAGTGCATCCGTGCCTATGGCAAACAATAGGGGAGCAAGAGGACATCCTTGTCTAATGGACCTTCTTAGGATGTAGGGATTGGTAAGCATTCTGTTGATGGAGATCCTCGTTATAGCATTTCCAAAAAGCACACTAACATATCTGATGAATCTCCGCCCTATACCCATATCATGGAGGGACTGAGGATAAATTCCCACTCAATCCTATCATATGCTTTGTCGAAATCTATCTTAAGGAAGATGATATCTTGATTGGTATGCTGAGCATGTTCCATGCCCTCCCACAGTCCTATTATTGTGTCTAGAATATACCTACCCTTGATGAAACCTTTCTGTTCCTATCTGATCCACTGGTCCAGGTGGGTACTTAGCCTTCTAGCTAGCATTTTGGCAAAGATTTTATAGGTTGATGAAAAACACATGATTGGTCTCCAATTAGCTAGATCTTCCTTAGAGTCCTTGTGAATCCATCTGACTACCCCTTCATTGATGCATATTGGTAGGGAACCTTTATACATGGCCTCCTTCCAAACCCTGATAAGCGGGGAGAGGAGGAACCGTTTGAATTCTTGGAAAAATTCATTGGGGAGCCCATCAAGGCCTAGATATTTCCCTTTTGCTAAAGAGTCTATGGCGTCACTTAATTCTATCTCCTTTAGGTCTTCTTCCAACAACCTTGCTGTGGCTTTTGGGACTACTAAGCATCAACACCTAGCTATTTTAGCCCTTGCAATTGTCTTGATTGGATGAGATTGAGAGGGTTGGCTAAATATTCTTAAGAAATAGTCGTAGGCAATTTCAAGATTCTCCTCTGGCGAGGTAGTCTTGGATCCATCTTTCTTAATGAGTATAGGAATTTTGTCTCTCTCCTTCTTGAGTTTGAGCAATTTGAATTGTTCTTTCATGGGGCAATCAATTTTACCTGCCCACCAACCTTGAAAGTACACTTGGAGAGGGATTTGGCTTTAGTGAGCTCTTCCTGCCGAATACGTCTTTTGGATTCCAACAGTTTATCTTGTGCTTCCATTTGATTTTCATCCACATCTTTTTCTAGCATGATAACCTCTTGGTAGATTAGGTTTCTTTTTTCTTTCATCTGTTCGATAACTTGGAGTTTGGCATCTCTTAGGAATCTCTGGGTGTCCCTGACCACTGCCTCCCAGGCCTTAGTCGGGGCTAGAGGAAGAGTGAAAGTCCCCTTCCATATGGCTTCCAAGGTTTTTTGGACAAAATCCATCCGAAACAGAGATTGTTCAACGTGGAACCAACGTGCTAGAATGACATGGTCTGCTATTGAAAGAGTGAGTTGGACTGGTTTGTGGTTCGAGAGGGAGATGTTGTGACATGTCTTAGTACTGACGTCAATAAAGGTGGCCAGTAGTCCTGACATAGAATATATCTAGTTTGGAAAAAGAATAGACAAGAGGTAAACATGATAAAGACAAAGCCCAACGAATTGAATCAATATGTATTGATAGGACGTGAAATCCTTTGTCACTACTCAGAAGCAATCTCCAGGCATTAGATCTCGTGGAGCTCTCTCGTAGAACCAAAATGTGGATCAAAAGAATAGATTCTCTGTTGCTCAGAATCCAAATTTGATGGCTCCGTTGGCTTCGAAAGGGGGGTAAAACCCAAGAACACACCTGGTTAGGGATCTCCCAAATCACTCCTTCCTCTTCCAGTTAAAAGTGCAGTTTTCAGCTTGTCAATTGCAATCGCGACCCGCACGATTTTGCCCATCTTTCTTTTCTATGAAAAATCCCAAAACTAGCTAAAAAAGTAACTTTCTTTTTACATGCCATCCTAATCTGAAAGCTTTTTTAAATTTTTAGTATTTTTACAATAAATAATATAAAAAATATGCTAAAATGATCCAAAAATCTAGTTTTTGGATAATCTTGTATTTAGACGGAGTGGTTAAGCTGGTAGCAACTCGAGGCGCATTGCATCGAGTTGCAGTGTAAGGGAGTTAAAAGGGGCCCCTATTGTGGGGTTTGGGGGCCGCGGAAGTGGCCCCTAGCTGGGGGGTCCTAGGGGGGCCAGCGGCCCCCCTGGCGGGGGTCCGGGGGCAGCGCCCTCGGCCCGATAGTAAAGGGAATATTCCCTGGCCGACTAGTGGAGGCTCATATGGTAGGTTGGTCAGCAGGCCGACCTAATGACCTTCGCAGGCTATAAAAGCTAAACCCCTTTGCAGCCATCTCTCACTTATCTTTCACCCAGTCAGAGTTGTTGTTCCAGCTAGCCTTAAGCTCTTCACCTATCTTCTGTCTAGATCGCCATCTAAGCTTCACACACTGGAAGCGCACGGGTGGATAGAGCCATCTTTGTATCAGTTGTTTGAAGTTAAAGAATTTACTGATTCTCCTCTTATCTGTTGTGTACTCTCTATCTCTTTCTCAGATTCTGTTCACTGCGCTGTGTAATATTTTACACATCCGCCCCCTCTGAACCTGCACATCCTCTGGTATGTGCCAAAATCCTAGTTGTCATCAGATTCTAAGTCCTCATCCTCTGTAACCATATCCTTTGCTTCTTCATCTTCCATATCTTCCTGGCTACCCCCTGTATCATGGCCACTATTTTCTTCCAATTCTGGCAACTCATAGGCATTAGATTCTCGCCTCTTGAATAGTTTGATTCTTTTCCTTGCTAACCGGAAGTTTTATGGCTATCCCATCCAACTCATCCAATGCATAAGTAGCATTATCAAACAGCTATCTTACCATGTAGGGTCCAAACCATCTTTTGGAAACTTTACCCATGGCTCTATGCTAGTTGTCTAAACTGCTATCATAAACCAATACCTAGTCCCCATCTTGTATGGTTCTTGGCCTCAATCTATGTCTTTTTTCAAATTGTTTCTTGTTCTATATCCTTGGTGTCCTTAAATTTTCAACTGTTACCTCTATGTCGTATGACTTTCTTTCCAACTACCGAATGCGCAAGGCCTATAACTCCTCTCAATTCAACTCCTGCTCCCAAGGTAGCACACTACATGTGACTGTCATCTTTCTATCAACATGATAGGTTTTTGACCATATATCAATTCTGCAAGCATATATCCTGTAACAGCACTATGAGTTGTTCTATCAGCCCACAAGGCATAAGGGAGCAATCGTGGCCACTCTTTTACCTTCTCTCCACATGCTTTTGCCAATGCCTTCACAATAGATGGATGACCTCTTTCACTTTTTCCATTTCCTTCAAGGTTATAGGCTGAAGTTAAAACAAGATTTATCCCCAAACTGTGCAAAGAAATCATAAGCTTCATACGTATAACTCTTTCTTCCACTCGATTAGTCAAGTCTTCATGGGCAAGTACAAAAGATACCTCATTAGGCCTCAAGTTCCATGGTACATGTGGCACAATAAATATTACCATAAGAGAGACAACATATTTCAATTGGTTGAAATGCAAACACCTTTCCATGCCTAGCCAACATCTGCATAAAATAGTCTCTTTCAGCAAGGCAAAAGAAACCCTTCTACACCAACTTTCAATTCCTGTAATGTTTCAGATGTAAACTGATGACCTATACCTTTAGGATCCCATAAGCTTAGCTGCCTTAACACTTTTTCATACAAACCCTCACTTTTCTGGTGGAAGTGGCAAAGCAATTGGTTTCACCTTTTTATCAACTGTCTTATACTTTGTCTCCACAAGTACTTCAACCCATTGTAATCCTTCCTGTTGAGCAAATAATGCTATAATATCATACATGTCCAAAGAACGTACTGACAACACTTTGTCAGTCTCATTTTCTGCATGTATAATTGCTGAAATTTCAGCTATAGTATCATTAATATTTAGCCCATAAAAGATGCCTGAAATGCCTTCATTTTCAACTAACAACCCCAATGCTCTCAGTTCCTTAGTAGCCTATTTCATAGATATGCATTCAGTCTTCACATAGCTTCCATAGGCTTAAACCAACATGAACTGTTTGTTATAAACTGAGAATAACCAATAGTAAATACATGCTTCATTCCATCAAGAGGCGAGTACATCCTCTGAATAGCACTTCTGTAGCCCCGGATTACAACAATGCTTAATGAAAATCTAGGTCTTTGAATTCCCTTGCATTTGGAGGCAAAGGAGAATCTCGAAGCATATCCCGATTTCTAGGATGATTAACACAAATAGTAAAAAATTAGACTGCTTTTTCCTCCCATCCTTGCTTTTGACTCTTGCATAAATAGAACCATCATCAAGCACCTTTGTTTCCATATGCACTCTTGTAATATAGGGTTGTCCCAAAATCACTGCATATGAGGAATTATCTTGCACAAAGAAGTGTTGCTCTTCTTGTACATCACCAATTGTCACTTTTACATTTAGACATGCAACATAAAGCTCTCTCGAAGAATTATTTGCAGCCCTTATACGTCAACCATGATCAGTGTCCACATGCCATGCACCATTCTTATACAATCCATGCTCAATGACATTAATCTCATACCCATGGTCAAGCAAAGCAACACAAGGAGTTTCACGTTCCCCTATTTCCACTACTGTATAATGACTTTGAGGAATAAATCCTAGAGTCTCTTCCCCATATTGTTGCATATGCCTTACTCCACCATGCATATTGCTATAAGATAATACATTTTCAGTCACTTTCTTCTCTTTTTCACATGATGTCCACCACTGACTAGTAGCATCTTACATAGATAATCCTGTACTTACTTCATGCTCATATTCAGCCTGAATACCCAACAAACCAATTTTCTCTTCAAATTGCAGCAATGCACTAGTGGTATCACCAAGAAATTGATGCTTTCTCTTAATTATGTCAATGACCTCATCATGAAATTCTCCCTTGGCAATGCCAAGCACCTCTCCTAAGGTGAATTCCACATGAATGTTTAAGATCCGTTCTTCAAGAACCTTCTTAAGATATGTGGCTGTCTCAATGTCAAACTGCAACTTATACCCTGGCTGCTTGCCCTTCTTTTTTCCCTTTTGTTTGCTATCCTGTTTTTGCTCATGATTGACCTCTTCCATAACATGCTTAGAAGGTGGCTGATTTGTAGCTTTAGGCTGATCCACACTTCTTCTTGTCACTCTTTTAGATGTCCCTGCATTATCTTCATCTCTCTTTCGTTTCTCTTCCATAAGTACATCCGTGTTTTGGACCTTTGCTAAATATGCATACACTGAATATGCATGTACAGGTGATTCCCAACCATTTATGTCATGAATGTCTTGCCCTACATGAGATATTTCACTATCAATAGCCTTTCTCTTTTCAACTACATGTAAAGCATGTGTACATATTTCAGTCTTTGGACCTTGGCCATGCATTCTATCCAACTGTAGACCAAAAGTAGAAGCATGTACAACCGCATAAGCATTTCGGACAGCCAAGTCTTCCAACAACTTCTGCATACCTCCCTTTCCAAAATTCAAAGCAAGAGGCAATACCGTTTCTTTTGCATGGATCTTACCGTCTTTCCAAAATATGAGTTGTCGTGCCAAGGCCTCCTAATAGGCAACACAATCCTTTCTCTCATGCTGCAAACTATCACACCACATACATCTTTTTCATGTCTTAGGGGCTGCTCCCTATCCCCTTTCCTCTTGTCATTTTTCATCCAAATTTGCAACCTTCAATTGAAGATCCCACATGCATTTGACCAATTCATCTAATACATATTCCCTAACAGCGGGAAGAATAGAAGATACAGCCATAGGGTTAGCCACAGAAGTGGGTGGCTTACTAGATACATCAACTGTTTTTCTCGTAATAGTGGGCAAGCCAGAGACATGCAATCTTTCTCTTCTTCTATGATTTTTCACATATGCAGTAACAGCTTCCTTGACATGTCTCCACTCTATTTTAAGGCATGTCTTTGTAGTCTAATCCTCTAGCAAATCATCGATTTGTTGCTTGTAGAAACAATTCAATTTTCTAACTTGCAAGAGCTTGTTGTTCTGCAAGATCCAACTTCTCAAATCGACTTTCAAATTCTCTTAACAATTTTGTAGCCCCACAAGACCCTTATTGGGTTGTAAAATCCCCTCCTGAAAAGTGTTGCACGTAATCAAACTGGTATCTTCAATGTAAAATTCTTCCCTGAGTGTCCCAGTCAGCATCCTGTATGCATAATTCAATAATTCGCACTTTCAGTTCATGTATAGTGATCTGAACAAAATACCAGCTGCATGCAAGTTGAGCCACTCCAAAGAATTCCATTTTTTGAGCATAGGTATGTACATATGCAAACACATTCCTACCATTGAATAACTTCATCTCATGCTCAACTGCTTGCAGAGCATTCATCACAACACTTTCTGTTTGAGCAGAAGCCTACATCACCTGTTGTTGTTGTTGTACCTACATAAGCATATTCATATTTTGCACCAACTATTACAAAACATCATTGGAGATTGTGTTTAAAGGTTCTCCCATCTTGTCTTTCCTTCTTTTGATGACCTTTCATATCGGGTTCACCAATGTCGGAGGGGTTTTTGTCGAAAGGTCATATCCACCGGAGATCAGAGATAGAAATAAGTAGAGATAGGAGATGGAAGAGAAGAAAAAGGATAGACAAGAGGTAAACACAATAAAGAAAAAGCCCAGTGAATTGAATCAATATGTATTGACAGAACGTGAAATCCTTTGTCTGGCACTACTCAAAAGCAATCTCCAGGAATTAGATCTCCTGGAGCTCCCTTGTAGGCCAAAAACGTGGATCAAAACAATAGCTTCTTCTTTGCTGCTCAGAACCCAAATCTGATGGCTCCGTTGGCTTTGAAAGGGGAGTAAAACCTTGAGACACTTAATTAGGGATCTCCCAGGTCACTCCTTCCTCTTCCACTTAAAAGTGCAGTTTTCAGCTAGTCAACTGCGATCGCGACCCACACGATTTTGACCATCTTTCTTTTTTATGAAAAATCCCAAAACTAATTGAAAAAGAAACTTTCTTTTTGCATGTCATCCTAATCTAGAAGCTTTTCTAACTTTTTAGGATTTTTACAATAAATAAATATCTTGGGGTGGTCTCTTCTATGTTGTGGACAAACTAATCCTCTATCAAGATCTTATTGGTATTTTATTTTATTGTTTTGTAGGCCTCCTTTGTGTCTATGTGTGGTGTGTGTTTTTTAAAAATTCTGAATTGCACCTCAAACTCCTCCTCCCATCCAATGTATTCCATTGATTAGTCGGGACTATTCTTAGTTGATGGAATCAAATCTTATTACTAAGGCTCGCCTCTCCCAATTTGTGGCTCCTTCATTGCTACTCATTCTTAATGATCCTATCCTATGTGATGATTTGTTAACCTCTTATAGCAAGCAATTTGGCTCTATTTGAGGTACTACTAGCTTCTCTACATCACCTAGTTTTAGGAGATGCCATTCCTTTCCTCTATAAGGACATTTAGAGTTCTATAGAGATATCAATACAACTTGTGTTCAATAGTTATACTCTTCTTTCCATGAGGATATGCAACACTCCAAGAAGGAGTTACATTAGCCTAACACTAAGTTACCTCAGCTAAGGAAACTCTTTCTGATATTTTCAAGTAGATGGAGTCCCCGAGGAGATCAGTCATAAATATATGTATGTATTATGTGGGTTCAACATAAAGGATTTTAAAAATACAATCTTTACATATTTTTTTACATAGCATACATCTGTAGAAGATGAAGTCATCATGAATAGGGCTATCCATAGCATCCACGGAGCTCAAGGAGTTAAGGGTTGTCCCAACATAGGGAACTTGCTCATCAAGAAAACTATCAGTAGAAGCACAGGTGGTAGAAGCATGCTACTACAAGTACTCTTCCATCCTCACTAGAGAGGGAAGCACAGAAGCATCAACTAGGGATGCAAAAGCTCCCACATGAAAAAGACTCATAGCTAAGTGCATGACATAACCAACCACAATAGTGTAAAGGCCAAGCTATTCTTTATGTCAAACACTTGGAGTTCTAAATGGATGAGATTTTTTTAAGCCTATCCTTCCAAAGTGGATGCTTGTCATGAGATGTCTTGGCATTGCATGATTGAGTTTGTGGTATTGAATCATAGACAATTGAAAGCTCTTACACAATTAAAACTACTAAGCAATTGAGGGAGGATCTTTTAGCTCATAGTTCTAATAAATTTCCTTTTGATACCTCCTTCTTTGACACTTATAATTGCCGCTCTATTCTTGGGTCATCAATGCATTCCCTTGTTTATTATCAATAGATGGCCCACATATTAGATTCTTATCTATCCATACTTCAAATGACTCCCCTTGTTATTTCTCCTCTTCTTTTCCAATTACAAGGTGCTCCTCAAATTCCTAGCTTTACTCATTGCCCATTTATTGTCGATTATGTTTTCTCTCCCACCCCTCCTTGTCCTACACCATCTATCATACTCCTTTTTACTTTTCTAGCATATTTTCTAATCCATTTCTTATCCAATTTAGTTAAGTTATCTAAATCTCCATCTTTAACCCTTTCCTAGTGAGGGAAAAAGAGGCCATTTTAGCCCATGATTTGTTTTGAAGACCTCTTTCCTAGGTCAAGATGCACCGACCCCACTCAAAACCTCAACATTGTGTGATCTACAACCTGATCTTGTAGAAATTCCAAGAATAGGGGTAGTCTGGACAATGTGGAGTTCAATGACTTGGCGTGATCTGCGAGATGTTCTCATGAAGCTTTGATAGACCCCAAGTGGGCCTTCTAACCCTAAAAGGGTTTGGAATAATTCCCTCTGGCTAAGCCACATATATCGCCTTCTTAAGGTCACCATTCAAGAACATTGATTTAATATCCATTTGGCAAACTTGTCACTTCTTATGAGTGGCCACTACAAGTATTGAGCAAATAGTGGTCATTATAGTAGTTGGAGCAAATGATTCTTGAAAATAAAATCCTTCAACATGTGAAAATCCCTATGCAACTAGTGGACTTGATCTTCTAGACCCACTTGGTACCAATAATCTTCCACTTTTTTGGCTGATCCACTAACTCCCAAGTAGCATTCTTCATTATGCTGTCATACTCAACTTGCATAGTTGCTCTCCATGCTAGATTAGCATGTAGTTCTTCCAAGTGTGTTGGCTCCTTTACTTCTCTCATAATCTCAGTCATCAAGGCCATATTGACTATATGAGTAAAAGCCTTTATTTTCTCTTCTATTTTGAGAGACCTCCTTGGTCTATCTACCTTTTCCTCAATAGTGGCAGGTATAGGATTATTACAATCATAGAGCTACTTCACTCATTGTGGCAATGACTTTTCTGGTGGTGTGATTGCAAGTTGGTGAACTTTTTTCTCATCATCCGAAGATGATGCTTCCTCTTCCTTGAGGATAGGGACAACTCTTGGGAGGATAGGTTCATAGTGGACTACTTTTTTGTTGGATGATAAAGGGGAAGAATGTATATTCTCCTCCTCCACTCTATGTGGATGCTCCTTGAACACCACATCATGGCTCACTATGATCTTCTTTGCTTGGGGAAGTTACTATATGTATATCATGTACATCACGTGCATTCAAGGCCTATTTATAAATATCCTTATTTGTGAAATTTTCTTGAATTAAAAATAATAAAGTTTCATTAAAATTTGTAAATAATCCTATTATTTTATACCCTTGTGTATGTAAAAAAATATATAAAAATAGTATTTTTAAAATAGCTTATTTTGGACCCACATGATACACACATATATTCACGAGTAACTTCCCCGAGCTTCTTTGTCTCTTGATCATATAATTTGTAAGTATTTTTCTCATTACTATAACCAAAGAATATACATTGTGCTTTTTGGGTTTAACTTGTTGCTCTTATCCTTTAGAACATGTGTATAACATTCACATCCAAAAGTTTTGAAGTGTGAGACTCATGGTTTCTTACCAGAATAGGCTTCATGGAGAGTTTTTCTCTTAAAAGTCTTTGTGTAACTCTAATTGAGAATGTAGACTATAGTTTTAATGGCCTCTATCCAAAACTGGTTATGTAATTCCTTTCCCTTAAGCATGCACCTTACCATTTCCACTATGGTGTGATTTTGGTATTTAACAATGCCATTTTGCTGGGTGTGTGAGGCATTATCAATTGATGCTTAATCCCTTGCTTTTGCAAAAGTGTTCAAACTCCTTTGAGTTGAACTTGCCATCACCATTTGTTTTAAGCTTTTTCACACTTTGCCTTATTTCATTCTCAATAAGTTTTAGCTATTCTTTACACTTACCAAAAGCTTAAGCCTTATCACAAAGTAAGTATATCCACATTTTTCTATAGTAGCCATCAATTATCAATATAAAATAAGAAGCCTCCCAAGGTTTATATAGGCATTTTACTGCACAAGCTAACATACACCAACTCTATAGAAGCATTTACTTTCTTGTAGAAATGCCTTTCTTTGTTGCTTTCCCATTATACAAGGTTCACATTGTTCTTTCATTTCAGTTACTACATGTAGGTGACCAACCATACCTTTCTTATGCATCTCTTTTTAGCACTACAAAACCAATGTGACCAAATATTTCACGCCAAAGTTTACTTGTTCCCACGTAGCAGGGGTTGTAAGAGCACTTAGCTCATATAGGTTATTTCTTCTTTCTCCTTTGTCGATAGCTTTGCTAGCACTATCAATAATTTGTGAACTTGTCTTGGTGAATCTCACCTCATGGCCAAGATCAGTTATAAAAGCAATTGAAAGCTAATTTTTCTTAATCTCTAGAACATATAACACAGTTTGAGATCACCATTCATAGTAACAAAGGAAATAGTAAATGTTCCCTTAGTATGGTATTTTACATCATTTCCAACCGTCACAGTGATGGACTCTTATAGAGGCTTCATAGAGCTATATAGATCTTTCTTGTTGGTCACGTGATGGGAGGTGCTACTATCCAATATCCATGAGTGAGTGGTGCTGAGGAACACACTTTCTCAATGGTCACTATGAATAATTCCAACTCTGCTTTAGTCATATTGGCTTTCTTCTTTCTTTTAGTCTTCATGATGCCATTCTTTTCATCTACCTTCTTAACGCGACAATCTACAATTGTGACTCCTTTCTTCTTGCAATCAAAGCACTCTCCTTGAAACTTTTTCTTACCATCCTTTTTATCTGCAAGAACCATTTTTGTCCTTTGCATTGGTAAAGAAACCATTTTTGTAGAGGAACCATTTTTTATCTCTTATCCACGGCCTAATCTCTCTCTTCTAAATGTAAAATATTATTCTCCTCATTCCAAGGAGCATTTGGAGTAGCATGGTGACCAGCTAGAGAAGCAATTAAACCACATAGATGAAGTAATTTGATCAATGCATGTGGCACCAAAAATTGTGGGTAATAATAGGCAGTGATCTCCAACTTCTACCACTTCTCCAAGGCATTAATCTTGGTTCGTGGCACTATCTAAAGGCTCTCCAACAAGCTAGTAATAATCTTTTAGGGATTTACAGAGATTGAAGGTTAGCTATGGTGATTTTCTATTCAGACATTGAACCATTTCTGGTGGGCTACATTTGTGAGTAGAGCACATTGATAAATTGTCCTTGATGATGGATTGTGGTCTTGGGGAAGTTGCTATATGTATATCCTCTACATCATGTGTGTTCAAGGCCTATTTATAAATATCCTTATTTGTGAATTTTTCCTAAATAAAACATAAACCTTTTCTATTCAATTTATAAATAAGCCCTTTACATTACACCCCTCTATATGTAAAAAATGTATAAAAATGATATTTTAAAAATACCTTATTTTGAACTGACGTGATGCACACATATGTTCATGAGTAACTTACCCGAGATTGTGGTATCATGGTGATGTTTGAGCAAGAAAGTTGGCAATGGGCTACATATTTGAATATTGTAGTGGACAAGATGGAGTCCTCTAGCAACTTGCAAAGTGTGACTTCAATAGATTATGGTAGCTTTTCCATGAACATATTTGATGTGCAGTGGTTTAAAGTAGTATTGGATGGAGCAAGATTAACCATTTGACATGGGTTTTTTGGAATCTTAGAGGTAGATTCCAAGAAGAAGTGGATTGATTTGTAAGACACATTTGTCTTGCTAAGTCACTATGAGAGCAAATGCATGTTCTTTTTTTCTATTAACTCAAAAAATTGAAGGCTACAAATACATTTTATTGTGTAATAAGTTCTTATTTGATTCCATACAAAGTGATCTTCTATCTTAACCCACAACAATCTTATTGGTTGTATGTTATGCCTTTAACACCAAACATCTTGAGTGTATGATGAAAGCAATGTTCCTAGTTAATCTATCCACCCACAACAAACATACCATTCCACCTATGCTTAGTGGTTGATAGCCTTGTTGTGAAGTCTATACTAATATCTATCCATTTTTCTCGAGGAATATGTAAAGGCTAAAGCAAGCCATCAGGCAAAATATTAGAATCCTTATTTTATTGACAATGAAGACATTCATAGACATACTCCTTGATATCCTTCTTAATTCCCTTATAGTAAAAGTTCTTATGAATATCCCCCAAAGTCTTACATAGCCCATGATGACCTGCCAATGGTGAAGAATGCCTTTCTTGGATCGGTGACCAATTAACTCTATTGGTTGAGGCATTTCAAATTAAAGCTTCCTATTTCCCCCATAGAGTTTCCTCATGTCCTCATAGTCAAAAGAAAAGTTGGATGAAGATGAAGGTCTTGTGATGCTAGGCTTGTGTGCACCTTGCCTACAAAACTCAAACTATAAATACAATACTTTATGAAGATATGCCATAATGCAAACTCAAACTATCAATACAATACTTTATGATGCTAGGCTTGTGTTTCCCTTGCCTACAAAACTCAAACTATCAATACAATACTTTATGAAGATATGCCACAATGAAAAATACAAATTTCACACTTTTTATTCATTGATAAAAACCATTAGAGCTACATAGGGATGTGTTGAAATTAAAATTTTGAATCATTAAGGATTAATCACTTCATTACTTTGAATTTCAACTTTTAAAGCAGTTAGACATGATGCATAAGGATATTTTTGATTATAAGAGCATCTCTTGGTATTTGAAAGTGGCATTTAATAGCTTAAAGTGCAATAGATCCTTAATTTCTAAACACAAATATTAGTTATGATTATATATTCAACCATTTAAGTTTTACTTATTGTTTGAAGTTGAGGCTACCCCAAACATTACAATAGCTTGTCAACACTAAAAACTTAAGTTTCTACCAAGACTTTGGCCCTTAAAGTTTTGAGCTTTTGCTACCCAAACTTAGGCAAACTCTAAATTAAGGTTTAAACACCATTCTATCTAAAATTTTCTTATTGAACCTTAGAAACTCACAATTTCAAATATTTTGACCAAATTATTTGGTCCTATCCTTGTGCCCCAAGGACTAGACTTTATCTATTGCATGTCCAATACCCATGTCCTTCACTATTAGAGTAATGCTCACTATGTCAAAGGTAGGGATACTAGAATTAGATAATTTTAACTTAAAAATCTTAAGAAAAATTTCATTAAAGGTTAAAATTTATTTCATATTTCTCATAACAATGATGACATTCTTCAATAAACCATACATAAAAATGTCCATTAATGGTTTCTTGTTAAGTGTTTGAATGAAAATGCATATCTTCTACTCCTACAATTTTGATTTATTAAATAATGATTAAGAAAACAAGCATATCAAATGTTAGAAGTATAACATGAAAACCCTAATTAAGCAAGGGTGTATGAGGGAAGATAAGGTGTGAATGAATTGAAGGGAAAGGGAAACCCTAACCTTAGCCCATAATGAGGCTGTTTAAATAGCTTGGAGGTCACTCTCTAGTGTAGAGAGAGTGTACCAGTTGTACCTTGAGCACCTTACTAAGCAAGATTTCCTTCTTGTACTTGAGCTCTCTCTCCCTCTTGCGCACACATATTTATGCTCTCACTATGATATTTCAACATGGTATCACAGTCATCTTTGATTAACCACACTTTTCCTAACTCCATCTTGACCTAAGTGCACAAGAAGACCTCGTCCTTATCACTTTACCTTCTTCTCCACCATAGCTCATTCTAACCATGAGTTTCAGTGGAGGATCTAGGGAGAGGAAAGGAGGCAATATCTCCTCCAAGCTTCTTTTCGAAACTTTCTTCCCACCTTAGGACACAGTAGCATGGTGCATTAGGGTTCGACATTGGGTATGCAGGAGCTCAACATTGCCATTTCTCCCAATTGACACAATTCTGGACAGCATGGAGACTGCAGAGATGCCATGAGCTGTAGGGGGCACAATCATGTATGCCACCATGGGGCTTTGTTAGTACCCCAAATGGGCTATCCAATTCTAAAAGGGTTTCTTGAAAGTCTTTCTCAATTTCTCAAAAAGAGCAAAACCCTAACTTTGGGTCTGTGGTTAGCAACCATAGCTAGAAAGCTTCAAGCTTTCCCACTCCAACTTTAATCACCCTGGAAGTCACTAACAGTTATTTTAATCACTAGTAAATCTTCTTTGGAGTTTAATGCAAACTTGGAAGCTCCCTCTTCATGATGGACACGCTTAATGGACATCAGTAAGTCCATAAAAAAACCAGCATTTCACATCTCAAGTGAGGCATAAATTTGAGATAAGTGCTTGTAAGCACTAATGCTCCTTTCTTAGTCATAATCTTGGTTTAAATCAATTGTGGAAGATATTTAGGAGATTAAGTGTTTCATCTTAAGCATATCCCCTAAATGCATAACTCTCATAATCTCACTTTGTATCATTGTAAGGCTATGTGTCGAATATAAAAACATAGACCATTTCCTTCTCTTCATCTAATTTTAGTACACATAAGTTATTTTTAGCCTACTATTCATGTGGATTTAAACATCATTTTAATTTCTTCCTCTTGTATTGCCCACCCTATAAAGGATTAGACACTGCCATTGCCTTGTGCAATCGGTAAGACCTTCCCATTATGGCCTATGTTGATGTAAAGCCTTGAATTCACAAGTTTGATGGGGGAAACCTCCATCCGCGGGAGGTGTTAGTAAAATATAAAATGATGGAGAAGGATTACTAGCCCTCATCAAAGGGACCAAAGTCATTGATCCATCCAACCCTATGGATGTTGAAGATGATGAAAGAGCCCAAGACATAATAATGTTGCAAATGGATGAATCCTTAACAGTAAAGGAGAAGTGGGATGAGCTTGAGAAATTGTATGGTGCAAGAGGAAAGTTTTCCAAAATCTTCCTCAAAATAGAGTTATTCAACTTGGAATACAAGCAAGGAGAAGACTTGGGAAAGTTCATTTTCAACATGAATGGTTATGTGGCTCAATTAGCTTCATTCCAAGCTCCGATTGCTAAAGAAGATGCCATTGTAATACTCTTGAAAACCATAAGGAAAGTCTGTTCAACTCTTGTCACTACCCTAACAAATGTGCCAAATCCTACGCTTGAAGGTGTCATTTAGTCTTGCTTGGATGAGAAGAAAAGAAACCAAAAGGAAGATAGCATTGGCTCAACTTTACCTCAACAAACCAACTCTTAGTCCATGTTGTGACTAGTAAATGTTCTTGTTGTAATAAAAAAGGACATATTGTAAGCAACTACTAGAAAAAATATCCCAACAAGATGAAGTGCAACAAATGTAAACAAATAGGGCATATCACTAGTAAATGCCCAAACTCTCCTGAAGTATCCAAAGAATTGGAGGTCAACTTTGTCTCCAAAGCACCTGATAACCAACCTTTTTAGTATCCCACTAATTCATTGAGGGGGAGGGGGGCTGGGACACTTACATGCTATCATATAATGCCACCTTGGCATTGAGGTGGGGTGTGAGAAGTATAGCATGGGAACCCTCAATAAGCAAGCATATATGAGGGAAGATAAGGTGTGAATGAACTAAAAGGCAAGGGAAACCCTAACCCGAGCCCACACAGTGAGGCTATATAAACAACTTGGAGGTCACTCTCCAATGTAGAGAGAGAGTGTACCGGTTGTACCTCGAGCAACTTACTAAGCAAGATTTCCTTCTTGTATTTGAGCTCTCTCTCCTTCTTGTGCACATAGCTTTATGCTCTCACTCTAATATTTCAATATCAAATATATCATTAGCACCCATTTATTTTTCAAGTGGACAAATATACTAATTTTGTTTGTTGATGTAAGAGATGGGGATGGAGGAAAAATACCTACACAATGGCAGAGACTTACAAGGAATTGGATCAAAAAAAAATTCAAATCATTACAAACTAAGAATAGGCTTTTGAAGCAGCTGAAGATGAGTTACTCTTGAGTAAGCCAAAAAACCTTCAATGCCAAGAAGCACTATTTGAGTATCAATAGATACTAGATCTTGATATTGGGCTTGAAGTTGCTAGGTAATTTTTGAGCTTCCTTGGCACTTCTAGATCTGCAATAGACTTTAGAGGTGATGTCAGAGTGATCAAAATCACTATTGATGATGGCAGTGAGAAAAGAACAAGGTTGCCAAGCTTTTTCAAGTTTGTGGCTATGGCTTCCTTTAGGGTTTCGGATAGCTGACTGTTCTTTTAGATCATGTAGCTCAACGAGTTGACCATTACAAAAGATATTGCATGGGGAGTAGGCTTGCATAGTGAGCTTCCAAAGCCCTATGCTCAAAGGGTAGATCAAGGAATGTGTGATTGGCAACAGCAGTACGATCGAGATCTGGTGTAGACAAGACATCGAGTTCAAATTCTCGTAATGCTCCACAATGAACAATGTCACACTTTGATGTGATATCTAGCTGCGCTGCGAGTAGATGAAGAGTTTCTCGGAAGAAACCTCAAGCTAAAATCGCCTATATGATGAGATCTAAGTGCTCAATTAAAGGTAGGTGCAGTCTAGCTGTGGTGGCCAAGGAGAGGTGTGTGAGAATAAAGTAGGAGATAAACTCAAACACTTGTCCTAAGCTAGACCTGAGCTATGAGCAGTTGGAGAAGCAAGGAGAAGAGCTAAACTGAGCTCACCATGGCTCTGATACCATGTTGAAAAATATGGATCTTGAACACAGTTTAGCTATGGAGGTTTGAACTCGTAAGCAAGAAACATGAAGACTAATTACTAGACATAGACTTTCACTCAAGTGAATTAGGTTCCAAGATAGATTAGCATGGACTCATAAACACAATCTTGAGTGGATACAGTTACAGACTCTAAGTATAAAGTACAATAGCATTGCATTAAAAAGTGAACCAAGTACATGCTTTTATAGCTTTCCAGCTTCTCCACTATCCTCACTGTGCATATGGGATTCAAGACATCTCTTCCTGGAGCATATATTATTTGTTATTTCTCAATAGATATCCATCAAGGAGGGCCTGGATCACGGGCATAAGAGATCCATGGAAGATGATAGTAGTGACTGAGAAGGTGATCAGGAGAGATCCGGGTATATCTTTTGTGTATCCCTAAAACGTGCATTTAAAAATTCTTGAAAGAAGAATAATCTGAGTAGTCAAGATTTGTTGTGCTAGAAGTATTCTTTTCCTCCCACTATTTCTTTTGCTGCTTCACTTGGCTTTCGTCTGACAAAGATTCTCCTCAAAAATATGAGATGATGCACTAGCACAAATGTGCTTTTGCAGATGTTGCACTGGTAGTTTTTTTTTCCTGATCTTTATAAAGCATTGAACAATTTACATTAATACTCATGTTGTGTAAAGAAGATTGTCACAAACATCATGCAACTATGAAGGGGAGAACCATAAGCATGAGAATTTGATAATCCATAGTTGTAGACCTTTCAAATGTTTCATCAAGAGGAGCTAATTTTGTTGGCTTTCTCTTTTATAGTCAACTATCTATGCAGTGAATCAACCTAAAAAGGCATCATTTTATTGAGAAGACAAGCAAGCTATATAATTTGAGCCATGAAACCAAGATCAGACCAGCAATAGCATCAGCTTTACTTTTTGGCCATTCAAAGTGTTTCAAAATAGCCATTCATCCACCATTGAGATAGCAGGAAACTCTTTCATGAGCAGCAATTTGTTTTGCCCTAACGACTTCTTTTGTCACATGGATTTCCTTGACACTTTTAAACTATGGTACAACATCAGAAGTGATTTTCCTTGCTCCAAGCATTTATCACTCTCATAAGCATCCAACTACCGGCATCATAAGGTACTACATTGCAGATAACTACTTCAGATGGTGGCAAATGCTTTCAGTTTTACTATCCACAATTTCCATATGACATTCATCAAGCATCATAAGGTACTTGGTCCTTGAACTCTTATTCTCTCAAATTCATCTTCTTGTTGAGCCATAACCAATTGATTGAGAGGATGCTAGAGCTCAAGTAGGCATTAGGAGGTAGATTTATTGCTTAACTCTTCATGCTTCTACTTACCTTAACCAATTGAGTTGTTGTTTCTTAACTGAGACACTTGAATTTTTCTTTTTAATCCATTGTATAAGGGAAAGTTAGTAGTGAGTCACTGCTTGGTAAGCCCCTACCCTTGATCCCTATTTTCCATTCCATGCATTTCATAAAAAGGTTCAAATCCTACTTCCAAATGCATCTCATGCTGGGTGTTTAATTAATAAATGTCTGCCATGTATATTCTGGGTGAGGAAAAGCCCGATGCCAGGTGAGGTGGCAAGACAAAAGAAGGGTGACCCCCCTTGCCATCAAAGACCTGAAGGGGTGCACAACCTGGCCCGGGGGGAACTTTGCCCACCTCCCGGTGAATCCGAAGCCAAAAGTTGCTTGCAGGTGCACGTACCCTCTTGAAGAACCAAGATATTGACTTGGCACTGATGTATGAGATGTATTTGCTGATGTATGGATGTATTATTGGCTGCAAATGTATGGAAAAATACTACTGAGGATGTATTTGCAAACATGAGAATACATATGCAGTCAATGGCAGTGATGAATACGATGCTTAGAATAAATGGGAGATGCTTGTGCATGAGGAAATTATGCTAAGAGATGTTTATGACATGCTCAGCTATGGAATAAAGTTGCAAATAGTGAATTTGGACAATTGGGCAATGTATTATGCCATGTGGGATGACCTTTCATGCATTGACAAGTTGACCCCTTGCAACCCTTTTCTTGACCCCCATAGGGTGCTGTAAGCAATTTGCTAGCGTTTATAGAAGTATACCTATTCCTAGGAACTAAGATGCAGGTCTTGCAAAGTGGCAACAAGTCCTACTAAGGGCCTTGATCATTTTTGGAGCTCTAGTTGGACCCTACAAGATACTTACAGGTCAAAACATGCCTCCTACAAATGTAGATAGGGTGCTGGACTGCATAATACAACATTACTTTTCCTATTACAATTTTTTTTGGTATAAAATTTGGGAGCACATGCTTGTGTTAACTTCAAAGAGGGAATCCTTAGCTTTGATTTGAACCAAAAAATGGGTCAATCAGAGCTTCTTAGCTCAATTTATGAGCAGAATAGTGATAGGCGGTCTAACGGAACTGCACCTAACCATGGTAAGGAATAGGGGAAAAACCAAGGCCAATGAAGATGTTTAGAAACAAATCAAGGATGCGCAAGAACCAAGGACTGAGAATAAATTTGAAACGGATTATGACGAGTATACTTATGACATTGGAAGCCTTAGTGCTCTTAATGACACTCTATGCAAGCATGAGACAAGGCATAATCAAAGACATGAGGCTATTCTAGAAAGACAAGAGGCTGTACTTGCAGGCATAGCAGAAAACACAGAAAATCATGCTAAGATGATGAAGAAAATGTGTTAAATGAGAGCAACCATGGACACACTTAATGCCAACTTATCTAAGTGGTTGGAGATTCAATTGAAGGGAAAAGAGCAAGAAGGTCCAGTCACATGTACATTCTAAACGAACCACCTTCCCATTAGTTAATGCAAATTATCAAGGCATTTTAGGAAGAATGGGCATTCCCAATAGTAGTTTTGAGCTTGGCAAGTCTTCTCATAGACAAGAGGACCCATTAGAGAATGCATCATAGGGAAATTCTCAGCTTCCACCAGCCCCCATGCCTTCAACAAGGTTTCAATAGTCTTTTGGCAGGAATCACTCTCATAATAGTACCACTTTTGGCACTCAAAATGATCAATTTTAGTTGGGACAGTTTGGACACGCCACTCCTCATGAATGAGAGCTGAGAGATAAGATTATCTTCTCCATTTTAATGGCCAATCCTCTTCCTCAACTGAATTGGAAAAATGGCTTTCAAAGCTTGAAGACTACTTTGATATTTTTCCAAGAAATGATGGCCAAAAGATTCACTTTGCCACGATCCACTTGGAAGGATTTTCTCATATGTGGTCGCAGTATATTAAGAGGGAAAATCAGTAAGTTGATACATGGGATGCATTTAAAGCACTTTTGGCTCAAGTTTTTGTGTCTCCCGTAGAGAAAGCGAAGCTTGCCCGATAGTGGTATAGCTTAGAGCAGCGTGGCTTGATAGTTTGGGACTACACAAATCAATTTCTTAATCTCATGATGTATGTTGAGTTCATAATTGATGATGCAAAGCTGCATAAGTATATATATATGGCTTGGATCCTCAGTCACCTTCCAATTTATTCAAGGCTATTGAATTGACTGAAAGATACTCCCGTAAGTATCGTAGGGACACTTCAGTTTAGCCATAGTATGGACGATAAAGAGGTTTATCTCAGCCATCTTTTGGGCAGCCTAGAGGGCCTAGACAGTCCAATTTTGGACAGCAAATAACTGCTATAAAGCAGGGCTAGTTATGGTGGTGGAAATATGCCATTTAGCACCCCCAAAGCTCCCACATATCCCACCTTCAATACCTCAAGGCAAATAAGTAATTTCAGGCTATTAAACAATGACATGGCTAAGAATAAACAAGGGGACAGCAAGAACAAGAATGTCTAAGCCTTTGGTGGTCAATGGTCTATTCCCACGAATTTGTACAAAGAAAGGAAAGAAAAAGGACTTTGTTTCAAGTGTGGGGAAAAGTACACATTTGAACATGCTTCCAAATGTGCTTATAGAAATGCAAAGGCAAGAGTCCAAAGTATGTTGGTCTTTAAAGACTTGGAGGATGACCATGAGGATGCAAATGCCTTTGTAATCACTGTTGAAAATGATGAGGTTGATGAAGAAACTGGGCAAGAAGAGTTCTTTGACCCTACAGACACCTTTCCTTTTGATCTCAGTGGTCACGTACGTGTAGATACGGGTGACAAGAATGACTCACATGCTACTGCCACTATTTGTACTATATCCCTGGATGCTTGGACAAGATAAAAGAGTCCTAATACTCTTCATCTTCAAGGAAAGATTCATGGGAAATATGTGTTTATGTTGGTAGACACAGTGGTAGCACACATAGTTTCATAAATAGAGCAGTCATGAATAGGCTAAAATGTTTTGCCACTAGTTTATAGCAACCACACTGAGGGTGCAAGTTGCCAATGGGAGTGAAGAAATTAGTACTCAAATATGCCCAGCTATACATATTCAGCTTGCTGAAAATTGTGGGCAAAATGTAGACTTAATTGCACTTGACATGGGGCCAATAGACATTGTGTTGGGCTGTGATTGGTTGGAGACTTTGGGCACCATTTCTATGGATTTCTCTTTGTTGTATATGTATTTTTTCAATGTAGGATAGCTTGTTCACTTGCAAGGAATCCAAAATAACAGTGAATATCAGCTCATTACAGCCAAACAACTTAAGAAAGAGTTTAAGAAATGCTCTCAGATTTTTCTATTGCAGTTAAATAAGGAAAATAAAGATCATTCTAGCACTGTGCAAGATAATTTAGCTTTAAAGACTCTTCTTGATGAGTACAGTGATTTTTTTCAGCTACCTATAGCACTATCTCCCAAGAGAGCTATTGACCATCCCATTGATTTGGAACCAAACTCAAAGTCGGTGAATAAGCCTCCTTACAGGTTGTCCAAATGTGAAAGAGAAGACGTGGCCAAGCAGGTCAAGGATTTATTGGATATGGGTTTCATAGAGCTTAGCTCATCTCCCTATGCATCACCTATCTTGCTGGTCAAAAAGAAAGATGGCTCATTTAGAATGTGCATAAACTATAGAGATTTGAATAAGATCACCATGAAGAACATATACCCTATCCCTAGGGTGGATGACTTGTTAGATGAGCTGAAAGGGGCTAAATATTTCACAAAGATTGATTTGAGATCCGACTACCATCAGATATGCATGCATGAAGGGGATGTAATTAAGACAACATTCAGGACTAATCATGGGCTTTATCACTTCTTGGTTATGCCTTTGGTTTGACAAATGCACCCGCCTAATGAATAGAATACTTCAGACATTTTTATTCAAATTTATGTTGGTATTTTTTTATGACATTCTCATCTACAGCCGTTCATTCGAAGCACATCTATTGCACATGAGGCAGGTAATTGATGTACTTAGACATCATAGACTCTTTGCTAAGGAGTCAAAATGTTCCTGCTGCATACAAACTGAGGTAGAGTATTTGGGCCACATTGTTAGTGAGACATGCATTAGAGCTGATCCAAAGAAAGTACAATGTGTCAGAGATTAGCCCACACCCACAAATACCACCTCTTTGAGAGGATTCTTGGGTCTCTCTTCATTTTACAATAGATTTGTTTGACATTACACCACTACTGCCTCACTGATAGATTGAGGAAAGAAGCATTTTTCTAGGATGGAATTGCAACTAATTTACCATTCTGTGTGGTGCCAGTGGGTGAGGAATTGGTGCAGTATTGCTGCAAGAACATGGGGTAATAGCTTTTGAACGCCGAAAACTTGCTGAAAATGAGATGATAATGAATGTCTATGATCACAAAATGCTGGCTATTCTTCATGCCATAAAGAAATGGCACCATTACTTGTATGGTAGCAGGTTTAGATTCAAGAGTGACCATAGGGTCCTCAAATATTTCTTATCTCAGTCCAACCTTACTCCAAAGCAACGTAGATGGGTGGCCACATTGCAAAATTATGACTTTGACATTACCCATACTTGTGGAAAAGACAATGTAGTGGTTGATTCATTGTCTAGAATGTGGGCATGTAAAGTCTTTGCCATCATGGAGTTACATAGCGATTGGATACACAAGCTTCAGGAGGCTTACCTATTGGATGCTAATTTCAGCAATATATTTCAAAAATTAGAGCAAGGTCAATGTACAGAAAACTCTCCATTTCAACTAAAAATGGGCTTTTATGGCTTAATGACTGGATTGCTATCCCTCACATTTCCCCATTCAAGTAGATGATCATGCAAGAAATGCATTCAACACCTACAGCTGCTCATTTGGGAGTGTTCAAAACCTATGACAAAATTGCCAAGAGTTCCCATTGGAAGGGCCTTTGGAGAGATGTTAAAGAATTTGTATTGAGCTACATGCCTTGTCAGCAAAACAAGGACAACACATTAAAGCCACGCAGGTTGGTACATCCATTGCCTATTCCTGAGGGAAAGTGGACTCATATAACCATGGATTTTACTACAGGTCTACCTCTCACCAAGAAAGGATGGAATAGCATCTATGTGGTGGTGGATAGGCTCACAAAGGCAGCTCATTTTATCCCCTCTAAAGCCCAATTTACTGCATCACAGGTAGCCAGCCAATTCATGGAACATATGTTCAAATTGCATGGTTCACTGCAAGTCATTGTGCATGATCGGGATACAAAATTTATGAGAAATTTTTGGCAAGTGGTATTCAGTTGTATGGGCACCAAGTTGGCTCCCTCTACAGCTTATCACGGCCAAACTGATGGTCAAACAGAGAGGGTCAACAAATGGCTGGAAACTTATGTGAGACACTTTTGTCATGATGTTCACCATGCTTGGGATGCATGGTTACATTTGACTGAGTTTTCCTACAATAACTCCACCCATGCTAGCATTGAAGCCTCACCTTTCAAGGCTTTATATGGGTATAAGGGCCCTCTCCCCAAGGTCATCTTCAATGACAAGATCAATCCTCAAAGCAAGGAAGAATTAGACAGAAGGCATGCCCTACTTTAGCAATGTAAGCTGAACTTAAAGAGAGATCAAGATCAAATGAAGCTTTATGCTGATGAGAAAAGATGGGACATTGAGTTCCAAGAAGGGGATTTGGTTTTGCTAAAGGTACCTAAGTCTAGGTATGCCACTCTTAAGGGTGGTTCCAACAACAAGTTAGCTCACAGGTTCTATGGATCCTATCAAATTATCAAGCGGGTGGGTGACTTGGCTTATTAGTTGGAATTACCCCCTTCCACCAAGATTCACAATGTTTTTCACATGAGTCAACTCAAACCTTTTATTGGATCATCAGTGGATTACTTTGAAGAGCTCCATCTTTTGGATGAAGAGTGTATCATCCAATACATTCTAGAGGCCATCATAGGTCAAAGGGAAAAGAGGCTGCACTCAAGATCAATCATGGAATACTTGGTCAAATGGCAAGGATTTCCCCTTTGAAGAGGCCTCTTGGTGACCAGCTTCAATCATGGAAGAGTTCCCTCATCTTATGGATACTAACTTGGCTGAAATGTAGTCAATGAGTAGCCTAGTTTAGACAACCTGTAGATAGCTCTCTATTTTTAACCAGATTTGATTCTGAATTATGGATAGCATTTAATGCCATACATGGGCTGAAAGTACTCAAAGTAAGCTCCATTTCTATGTGACAAACTCCCTGATCGGAGTTACCTATCAAAAGTTATTGCAAATTTACTACAACAAGATCATGTAGTAGACAGCATGCTGTTCACTGTCTGTAGCACTCAATTCCTCATTGAATATGGGTCAAAATTGGATTTTTCTTATTCCCCAATCATGCCCATACATCATATTGTATCCACGAACCAACATACGTACATAAGCCCCCCCACATGATTTATTGAATAACCCCTTGTAATCATGCAACAAAGTAGTATTTTGGACTGCCTTACCCTATTTTATAATAAGTGCCATTTTTTTTAAAGGGAAAAAACCTTTGGGTGGGGATGGAATGTAAGAGATGGGGAATGCAGGGGAAAATATGAGAATCAAATAATGGAGGAAAAATACCTGCTGCTAGTATATAAGATGTAAGGGACGATATTTGGTCATCAGATTATAATAACAAGTCTCCTTCATCTTCTCTCCCTCTCTCTAGCTTTCATGGCTTCCTTCCTTCCTTTTCTATCTTTCTCTCTCCTCGTCACTCTCTTTTGCTTCTCTTTTTCTCTCTTTTCTATAGTCTTCTCTCTCTTCTTTCTCTCTCTCCAGTCCTCTCCTTGACAAATGTAAGAGATGGGGAATACAAGGGAAAATACAGGAATAAAATAATGGAGGAAAAATACCTGCTACAATGGTGCAGTATATAAGATGTAAGGGGCTTGACATTTGGTCATCATATTATAATAACAAGTCTCCTTCGTCTTCTCTCCCTCTCTCCAGCTTTCATGGCTTCCTTTCTTCCTTTTCTGTCTTTCTCTCTCTTCTTCTAGTTTTTCTCTCTCCTCATCACTCTCGTTCTCTTTTCTGCTTCTCTTCTTCTCTCTTTTGTAGTCTTCTCTCTCCTCTTTCTCTTTTTCCAATCCTCTCCTTGACAATTGTAAGAGATGGGGAATAGATGGGAAAATACGGGAATAAGATAATGGAGGAAAAATACCTGCTACATTGGCAATATATAAGATGTAAGGGACTTGACATTTGGTCATGAGATTATAATAACAAGTCTCCTTCATCTTCTCTCCCTCTCTCAAGCTTTCATGGCTTCATTCCTTCCTTTTCTGTCTTTCTCTCTCTTCTTCTATCCTTTCTCTCTTCTCATCACTCTCTATCTCTCACTTATCCTTCTCTTTTGCTCTCTCTTTTGCAGTCTTCTCTCTCCTCTTTCTCTCTCTCCAATCCTCACCTTGATAGTTGCCAAAAGCCCCACATAGCATTCCTCAAATATGACACATACAAATGGATGGATGGGTCTATTTCACAATGTGTATGTTCATTGTGTGTTGTTTTCTTAAGAAGAAGTGTGAAATCTTGTCCCAAATGTGATGAACCTCATTGTGAGGATGGAAGGGATAGCATTCCAAGGAATGTATTGTGACATTTTCCTCTCAAAACTTGCCTACATTGCACATTCTGTTCTTTGGATCTTGTAGTCTTGATGGAGTGGCACACATAACACCAAAGAAAAGAAGACATACCAAGTGTCTCATCTCATCCTTATGGCACATATATATCTTGCAATTAGCTTTCAAAGAGAAGCCACATAATGTGTAGTTGCGTATTGCATTAAATGGAATAATCCCATTTGGTAACCAATCCGATCATGGTAGAATACACTAACTACAACATACCACCCTTCTTAGCCATTGAAAAGGAATCAACCCATTTGGTAACCAGTCAAGTAAGTGGTCATCATGGAAGAATACACTAACTACAACATATCACCCTTCTTAGCCATTAAAAAAGATTATGGTATTCTTAGCCTTTTGATTCTAGATTAAAAGAATTTTATAGCACCTAATCATTCTCTTCCTCATCTAATATTCATATTGCATAGATTATGGCCTCATTTTGGGTTAATACACTATGATATACCATTGAAAAATCCAAAATGTTAATGTATATCTAGAACCATTTATTAATGTCCTATGGAATGACTTTGAAGTATCTAATACCTACAAGGTGCAGGACTTTCCTATAAGGGAGTTTGCACTTTGTGCTATGGCCACTTGGACTATCCATGGCTACTCTGCATATGGGTATTTCTCAAGTAGAGATGTGGTAAATATTATCATCTACTTATTTATATGGTATATTCTGCTACTTACAATTCTTATTTTGTGAGCTTCCAAATTAGGGGATATCTCGCATACCCTTTATGTGGCACAAGATTGCAAGTAAGATATAGCAAATACTTTCTCAACATAGTCTATATGGGGCATAAAATATTCTAACCTATAACACATCTATTCAAATGAAAAGCACAATTAAGATAATGATGGTAAATTTGAATAATAAAAAGCTCCACCATGGTGTATATGTCACTTTATTGGTGCAATTTCTAGAAGCCTCAAACATTGAGAAGGAGTAGGAATAGGAGGGAGGGAGGGAGGAAGGGAAAAAAGAGGAGGAAGAATAAGAAGAGGAAGGGAGGAGAAACAAGAATAATAAGAGGAAGGGAAGGGAAGGAGGAGGAGGAGGAGATGGTGATGGTGATGGTGATGGTGATGGTGATGGTGATGGTGATGGTGATGGTGATGGTGATGGAGAAAGAAGATGAAAGGAAGAAATGGAGGAGGAGAGTAATGACAATAAGGAAATAAATTTCCATTTGGTATACTTTATCATATTGGGAGGGTCTACATTTTATGCATCTTTTGGACATGCTTGTCAAAAGTGTTCAATGATCTCTATCGAAAAATATACTAGTCTCAAAGACACTAATGCCACATCAAGAGATCTTGAAGTGCAAGGTTGCAAGAAGGATATGTGGTTGAAACAAAACACAAGAGGTAACAAGACTACTTCCAAACATTATCCATGAGCTTTGAAAAAGAGATGCTTCTCATGTCAAATAATTGAGTACAATAACTTTGTATATCGACAAGTTATGGTGTATCAATGCACAATGTATTGACTTAGAAAAGGAGAGGTTGACTAAAATGGAAGATCCACAATTATCTTAATCTATTACATGTGAGATCATTTTTGCAATATATGTATTTTACCTATTTGCCAATTTTGGTTTCATATCAACTCACTTATTTGCAACATGTGTTGTCACTAGCTAGTGATGGATGCATTGTAAAGAAAGATGGAATGGCAGACATTGTTTATAGTGATTGATAGCACTGGCTAAGTTTGTTTTATATGTCTTACTATAGGTTATGATGCATGTTGCTATTACTTGAGGTGAAAAGTTAATGATTGGTTTTGTCTTGCATGTGAATTGTTTTAATAAGCTCAAGAATTTAAACACCTCCAAAAAGGAAAAGGAGTACATATGGCTCCTATACATGATTGCGAATGTGCTTTGTGCAAGCTTCTTTGACTTCCAAGTTCACACACTAGTTCACCACATTGATGAAATAGAGTTTTATAGTTTTGTGAGCACGCATTGGATGTTTTTGTATGAAAAATCCATGCATATCCTTCAAAATTTGGTTCTCAACAAAGTAGTAATAGAGAGCTCTATGTTGAGGGGTGGATGCTTCAAGAAACAATGTGTTATGTCACAAAGTACTTGCATATGTCTAGGAGGGTGCTATGTGGTAAAGGGAAATTCAAAATGTTTACATTTCAATTATGAGAAAAAATTTCCACCTTGTATTATAATCTTGATTTCATGCAAAGATGGATTACCCAATATGAAATAAAGAGCATGATGACTATTGATGGCACTATAAGAATAAAAAGAGACTCTAACGTATCCATACCGTGCCAATGGATTGGCTATGTGTGAAGATGTCATACATGAGGACAATGAGAGGAGCCTTGGATACTCTTTCCATGTTAGGATCTACAATAGAATATATGCAAGGACAAAATTTCTAGATCTATGAAATTGATGAGAGAAAGGTCACCCAAGTCTCTAGTATGGTGGCTTG
Organism: Lygodium microphyllum; assembly: GCF_053477565.2. NCBI lineage: Eukaryota > Viridiplantae > Streptophyta > Polypodiopsida > Schizaeales > Lygodiaceae > Lygodium > Lygodium microphyllum. Next base: position 40,838,998 of record NC_141139.1, on the reverse strand, counting down.
ATCAAGAAGCTTAACTAAGAAAGTATTCCTGATTCAAATATAATTTATTTAGAGTTTAATAATGCTAGGATACTAGAATCAATGATTGAAGTTGACCACACAACCTTAAAGTAGGTAAGATAGGTTCAACCAAGGAGCAATGGGGTTGTAGCCCAAGTAGTTTTTGAGAGTTGAATGTATATGCATTTGCTTGAGTTCAAACCTTAGATAGATTCCTTATGGATTCTTTCACAAATTATATCTTTTTTCAAAAATTATTAAATAAAAATGGTTCCATGCCCCTTTTTTCTTGCTCATGTTTAACCATGAGATGTTTATTTTTACTATGTAGATTGCATTAAAGTGCAGCTAGTTTAATGGTGACAACTATCTCCAAAATTAATGATTGGTTTTTACTCTTTGGACCCAAGGAAATTGTTGCGAAAAAAGAATCGATGCATATGTACTTCTAAAACATACCCATTAGCATTCTCCTTTAGCTCCCCTCTAAACAATTTGGCGAAATTCGTATGGTGCAAAGAATTGCTTGAACCATAATACCAAACACACATAGAGTAGATGTTAAGAAGGCTCACTCAAACAATTTGGCAAAATTCATATGGAGCAAAGAATTGCTTGAACCATAATACCAAACACACATATAGTAGATGTCAAGAAGGCTCACTCAAACACACAAGAAGATAGATAGAGGCCTTTTTTTTCCCCTTCTTGTTTTCTTCTTTCTCACATAGTACAATGTACCTCCAATGTATAGTCAATGTAGATTAAGTGTAGACTATGTCATCAAGTACAATGTACACTACATGTAGATTAAGTACAAGGAAAATTGCCTACTAAGGCAACCAATGCATAAGTGACTATAGTTATCTACTGGCACTATAACTATGCTAGTTGTAATTACATGTAGGCTAATTACATGCAATAAATTGTGTGTTAGTGGACATGTGAGGGTCATGATGACCACCAATGTACTAATTGTAGACATGCATCTCAACACTCACCCTCAAGCTCAACTTCGTCTTTGCAACTCCAAGTAATCTTTGAAAGCTCCAAATTTTATTTGCATCTAATGACTTCATAAAAATGTCTACTATCTAGCCTTGTGTGCCAACATGCACCAACTCTTTCACATGCAAGTACCTTCTCTCTCATAAAATAGTAGTATCTTCATAAAAATTTCAACTATTTAGTCTTGTGTGTTGATATGCACCAAGTCTATCACATGTAAGCACCTTCTCTCTCATAACGTTGTAGTGCATGTTAATACATTTTGTCCTTAAACACAATATTAGTGAGTTTGGGAATTTGCCAATTCCCATTTTTTGAATACTTAAAAGGTGGCACTTGATAACATGCCCATAAGTTTCTCAAAACCATATGATGTGATCTATCATTGGAAAGCACTTGAAAAATGGAATCTATTGAGCTATAGAGTGCTTGATTTGGAGTTATAGTGTTCAAGTTATGACAAATACAAAGATTTGACCACATGTCCCAAACTTATGGGAAATTCCCATATTCCTCAATATGGTGTTCCTACATATAATATGGTGTTCCTAGCAAACTATATGCTACTCATGTTGTCACACTGAACAATAACCAGACCATATGATTGAACAACCAAATCAACTAATATCCTTTGCTATCATACCACCTCACACAGTACCATTACAATACCTTTTTACTCAATCTCTACACTAGATAAAACAATTGTAGGTTGCTTCTTACTACTCCAAGTAACTACTATACCCCAAATGAAAACATCATGCCAGTTGTAGACCCCCTATTTGATATGCTACCACCATAGTCCTACATCTATATACCAAATTATTTGTTCATACTTACCTATCTCATAAGAAAGTCTATAGTTTAAAGTGAGTTTTGTCCTAGCATACAATAGCATTCCTAGCTAACTATATGTTGCTCATGTTGTCACAATGAATGACAAGTAGACCATACATTTGAACAACCAAATCAACCATTAACTTTTGCAACCATACCACCTCACATGCTACCATAGCAACACCTTTTTACTTACCCTCTATACTGTATAAAACAATTGTAGGTTTCTTTGCTACTCCAAGTAACTACTATACCCCCAAGTGAAAACATCAAGCCATTCGTAGACCCCACTATTCGATATGCTACCATCATAGTCCTACATGCGTGTACCCAACTATTTGTGTATACTTACCCATCTCATAAGAAATTCCATATCGTAAAGTGGATTTTACATACCTAGGTATACATTTGATTGCATTCACATGAGTTTTATCAAGTATCTCATAAACTCACTTACAAGTCCAATAATATCAATTTGGCCTTGTGATAATCATGTAATTTGGACACCCTACTATCCACTTGAACATAATAGGGTCTTTCATCTCACCCCCAATATCACCACTCAACTTTATATTCTCTTCCATTTGCACTAGAATAGTTTTATATGCTATCATACCATAATCAGATAACATATCCAAGCCATACTATCTTCGGAACAACCAAATACTATCAACACACCTAATCCCCTCAATGCTAAGAAAATACTACAGTTCATCCAAGCCTTTCATCTTAAGTTTCCACTTCAAAGTAACTTTGACATTAGCGATTCTACTCTCACAATACTATAATAACATGATCATCCACATGACTATGATGATCGAAACCTATAGTATTCTTCTTTCTTTTTATCCTTGCTAGTTACTTTCCTATTCTTCTTCTTTTTCAAGTTCACACAATATTACTATTCAAAGTTGTAGATCATATCCCTAGCTATGGATGAATCATCCAATGATCTTTGTAACACTAGTAAAAGAGCTCTCTATCATCTTTACATTGAGATAGAATTTGTGCATGAACCAATCATGAAAAGAGCAAAACAAAACATTGTTTGAGAGTTCATGAAACATATGATTTGATTTGAAGGAATAAAAATATTTATCTTTGGGATGGAAGGTTATACCCCAAAGATCCTATAAAAAGTAGCTCTCCTTTTTATAATAGCTCTTCACTAATGAGATTTATTAGTAATGGTTATGATAGATTTTTAGGTTGTATGCTTAATCTTATTACAAATAAGGATGTTCTTAGATTGGAGAATCATGTATTAACAAAACATACAACTGAGTTGTTGCAAAAACTACAATATTATTAACCAAATAATTGTTCATTGGAGAAGTGTAGCACTACATATTGGTAAAAACAAGCTATGTTAGGCCTTTAAAGTCAACAAAGGGCTCTCAAGAATATTGAGAATGTCAAACGATAAGAAAGTGGCTACAGTAAACTTGTAATATTTGATGATTAGATTTTATAATTTATCTTTAGAAGAGGCAATTTAAAAGAGTAGCCAAGATTGTGATTAAACTTGATGAAAGTGAGATTTTAAAGTGCACAAAACTAGAAAGGGTCTTCATTACCTTGATGAATAGATCATTTTCAATAAGTTATTGCAATGACTTAATGATATTTAGTATTCAATTTAAATACAATATCTGGTAGTTAAGAGCTTTTAAAGTAGACATATAGAATTTTGATATACTATATTGGGTTTCCCATTAAACTTTGATACTTGATGTGATTAAGAGGCAACAAGCAAGAGAAGAGCTATTTGTCAAGGGATTTGAAAATTACAAGGTTGAATGCTAGCAACTTGAAGACACTCAATTGCATGTATAATGTGTCTAAGAGAGAAAACTCTATATGCCCATGCTTATATTGCATATCCCCACCTACATAGTTGAGCTCAAGCAATTGGAATAGATCCCCCTATAGGCATATCATAGATCCATACTTCAAGCCAATTTTAGATACTCCTTTGGCTAATGCTCATATATGTACACTTCATACATATTGCATAATAATTGAAAAATTCATTTATCTTTACATAGGGCTTGCTTAGAAGCTAAAACCCTTATCAGCTAGAAAAATACTAAACATAGTAAATAATTTTTTTTTCATATTCTTAATTGATAAAGAAATGATACACTTACTTGGGAATTTTGCAAGTTTGTATTTGTGTCTTTGGAGTTCACATCTCACAGTCGAGCATAGGATTTTTTTATCTACTAGCCTTTTTTTCATCAATTACTTCTATTTCTACTCATCCTTGGCATTTTGCAACCCATTTTTCACCCATGTACCCATTTAATCTAGGTTCCAAAGTTTTTTTTATGAATCTTTTTGCAAAGGTTGATATAAAGACTATAAAATGGTTTTTCTTTTTGTTGACATGAGAGTAGAGGTTGATATGATCTTGAAATCTAACTAAAACATGGACACCTTGTCTAACATGAGAAATAGAGAGAAAATGATGGTGATTTGCATAAGAGGATGCAATAAATAATTGAGAGAGAGATGGAAAAGATGATAATGATCTTGAAGGCGGGAGACTATTAGAGCAAGGTCAAGATGATTATGATGGTTGAGAAGGTGGCCATGATGATCAAGAAGATGAAACAGATCCAAAACGAGCACGATTGTTGCCTTCTCTCTCTTGCCCTTTTTTATAAGATGATGCTCCTTCTCATCCTCACGTTCCCTCTTTTCCCAATGTTTTTTATTTTTTTTCATTTTTCCTAATCTTCTTCTAATCTTTGACCTTATAACTATCAAAATTATATGATATTTATGAACTTAGTAGACACCTCCACTCATCCACCAAAACCTATGGAGTTAAGACCATTTTATTTGGGAAAAAAAATTTCTTGAATAAGGCTATTAACAATCATGTGGCTACACCTAGGGAAAAAGCAAACAAGATAAATATGTCTTTTAAGGTGTGTAAAAAACTTCTGCAATCTAACTTTCACCTTACTCTCCCCACTATAGTGCATAACATAGCTTCATCTAATGCATAGAATATACCAACTAGGAAGTGTTCTAAATTCGCTAAGCAACAATAATCCCTCTAGGAACTAAAGTGCCACACTACTTTCCTACTAGAAATATTACTTTTGAATAGCATCATTGATAAATACAACGCCTATTAAGACCTATCCAAAGCAAGCTAATACATAATATCAAATATGACTCCAATGGTTTAACTATTAATCATCCATGTTCTACTAGAACAACCTGTCACGATGGTCCCTAGCTCCAATCTTTCCTTTATTATTTTTTGTAAGTTCTTTGGATTCAAAAGTATTTATTATTCTTTCCAAAATTAGGTCCCACCCCAAAGAGATGCAAGGCATCAGATATAGGACGTCCATCAAGGAGATCCCTACAGCCTACCAGGACCTCAAAGGTGATGGTTATCTTCTTTTATTTTTTTTTTAATTTTCCCTAATTATTTAGGTTTTTTTTCTTTCTTTCTTTAGAAAATAAATATATATACTATTTTTTTTCTTTTGTTGTTGTTGTTTTTTGGATTTATTTTGGGACTCTTTTTGTAGAGGAAATGACTAAAAGACTAGGAATTCACTCACAAAGTTGAACCTTCAAACATCTTAGCTCAACATCTTCATTGCAGGAATCTTATCTAGCACATAATATTAGCCACCTTGCCTAGGTAAAGGAAATGAAAAACACCCACTAGATCATCTCTCATCCATGCTACCTCTAGTCAAAATTTCACGGAGAGAATCTTATTAGTTAACTGCCCCACATCGCTCTAAGAAAACAACGAAATGACAAGGAAAATTCTATTGGATTTCCAACTAGATATCCATACATTGAAATCCACTAGGTCATGCACACACACCATCCCCTTAATATCACTCCCTAGTGCTAAATCTCGATCCCTTGTAGGTAGACCTCACATAATGTCTTAGTCATATGATATATAAATTATATCCTTTATTGTTTATTTAGCCATATTTATTTTTGTTTTTTTAAAGTTTGGACTCAAAAGAATTTTTAGTAATGAAATGTATATTCTCTCTTTTCTTTCTTCACAAAAGAACAACTATATCCAGGCGAGGTACAAAACAACCTGTATAGAAGTATTCATGATGCAACTTCAAAGTAGTAGCTCTCACAACGATATGATAACTAGATCTGCACATAAAGTACATACTAACCCCTACATTGCTGACTTGTTAGATTAGTAAACAATAAAAATCCCTTGAAAAGTAGAAATTCTAGGACTCCCATATCAAAATAATCGATCATTCTGTCCACCTCATTCGTTCTAAAACTAACTATTCTCTATTAATATTCTAAATCTCCACATATGTTATATTCCCTTACATAGCCATTCACCTATCAACGCATTAAGTACACTAACCCCCAGAGCACTGAAAAGATTACCCTAACCATGCATGCAACTAGCTACAAATTACACCTAATAAGTGAACATGTGGATGTGGAATCAAACTAGTGTAGCTATGTTGTTTGGAAATTTATAAGGTTTTTTATTTTTATTTTATTTTTTAAAATAAAATATTTAAATCGTACAAGTAAAGAACCTAGGAAAACAAAATATTTAAGCAAAAGTCTTCACACTCCCTAAAATCCTTTAGTACAAATAATAATGTCAAGCCAAAATCATCTACACTTTCAAAATCAAACCTCTTTTGGAAATACTAGATGTAGGGTGCTCCTAAATAGCCTCTAATTAAAGCACATCAAATATAATTGAGGTACTATCAAGTGCGTCACTTAAAATCTCCATCACATTATAGAGCAGAGTTGCGAGTAACTACATCATCATTATAGGGCATATGTGCCAGAAGCCCTGGGTTGCATCCATGCACTAACAAATATAGTCCCAATAAGGGTAGGTATCATCTAATTGAAGGTCAAAATATGATGGGGTCAAGTAGTAGATAGTAGCTCGATATTTGGTAAACTCATGCTACTAATGTTTAAGGCATAAGCCATTAATCCTAAAGATCTCATTTTCAATGTTAATATCCTGCACATCTATAGAACCATTATCATAAACTTTGATAACCCTAAAAGGTCTTAGCCAACAAATTGTAAGCTTTCTAGGAAATTTATAATAGCAACTATCATAAAGTAAAACTGAGTCATCGTCTTTAACTCATGTACTTTGATATTTTGATCATGCCAACCTTTACGATGCTTTTATATAGCTTCAAACTTTATGAAGCTAATAATCACTCCTCGTCTAACTTTACTGATTGTAAAATCCTACGTTTCAATGATTTAGCTTTACCTAATCTTAACGAGAGGTCTACTCATAAAGTTGGTAACTCTTGCTCAATAGAAAATATAACATTAGTGCCATAAACCAAATTGAACTGTGTGTTTTGCAATGTGACTTCATAGGTAGTTCTATAAGCCCAAAGTGCCTCATACGAATGCTTTGAGTCTATGAGAAGGGACTATCTTGGTTAAAATGCCACAAATAATGCAATTAGTTACTTCAACTTGACCATTCGTTTAGGGATAATAAGGCATTGACTTGCATGCTTAATTTTATATAAATTAATCAATTCACTAATTAGACCATTCAAGAAATGAGATCTTCTATCACTTACTAATTTGAGTGGGCAACCAAAACAAGTAATAATATTCTCATACATAAAATTTTCTACCGTAGTGGCTGTATTTATCTTAATCACTTTTTCTTCCATCCACTTCATAATGTAATAAATACAAACAAATATATAGCAATTAGATTGGTATCTTGTAGGCAGATCAATTGGGCCCATAAAATAGATTCCCCATTTCTCAAATGTGCTAATGCCAATACATGTATCTAGGGTCTAGCAATTTTTTTAGAAAATGGATCATTACTTTGACATACATCATATTTTTTGCAATAGTAATACGCATCCTTGAATAAGGTAGGCCATCAATAATTGGCTAATAAAACTCTTTGTGTTGTTAATTCATTGGCAAAATGGCCATCACAAGGCCCATCATGTAATGCTTTAAGAACCACCGCGACTTCATCTTCCCTTACACACCAAGTATAGATACCCTCTTGTGAAAATTTTTAATATAAATAAGCCTTTAATAATTTGTAAGAATGTGCTTGCATCAATATCTATCACTTTTTTTGCTTATGTACACCAAGTGGATATCAAGCAGTACTAAGAAAAATTGCAATATCTACATACCACAAAACTTGAGTCACCATAGTAAAAAGAGATACGTTAGGCAAATCATCCTCCACACCCTCTTCCTTATCAAATGTTAATAGTCATGAAAGATGACCTGCAAGAACATGAGCTTTTCCAATAAGAGTAATTATTTGAAAATCAAAATTTTGAAACAATAACACCCAATGAATCATAAATCCCAAAAGTTTTGCTTTATTTAGCAAACACTTTAATGCCTCATGATCCACATAAATGAAGAAATTATTCCCAAAATAAATTACAAAAGTTCTCTATTGTAAATACCATTGATTATCATTCTTTCTCAATGATTGTATAATTCCTTTTTGCAATGCTTAAGTTTTAACTTGTGTAATAGATCAGATGATCCATCTTATTATCATTAGGTTGACATAAAATAGCTCTCACAACATGCATAGATGCATCTGCATGAATGTGAAACTCCTTCATCCAATTTGGGGGTACTAATACCGGTCCTTCAATCAACTTCTACTTAAGGAATTCAAATGCTTCTTGACAGGCAACATCCCAATTGAAAGGGGTATCCTTCCTTAGCAAGTTTGTTAAAGGTGATGCCACCTTTGCAAAATTTGAAATAAAGTGTCAATAATATTTTAAATGCCCTAAAAAACCCCACAACTATCCTTTCTCACTCTCACATATTAACACATAGAGTTGATTTTTAAACCCAAAGTCTTCCCCCTATCTTATAATTTTGTTCTATTGGCCCTCCTCTCTTTCTCATTGAAATGATTAACAATTAAAATGAATTGATTTTTAGTACTTCTTTGTTAGTGCTGAGGCTTATCCTCATGCCACTATTTATATCTTTCACAAATAAATTTCAGATAACCACATGATATTTTCTTATATATTTAGAAGTTTTTTGTCAGAGAGAGAAATAGGGAGAGAGAAGATTGCAAAAGAGAGAGAAAGACTGTAGGAAGAGAGAGAGAAGAAGAGTAACAAGGAGAGAGAAAGATTAGATTTGGAGAGAGAAAGACAAGAAAGAGGGAGAAGCCATTGAAGCTGTGAGCAAGATGGGAGAGAAAGACTGTAATTGTATTAATGTGTCAAAAAGATGTGAAAAATTACATGTCCTCTCCTTTTATACCAATGTCAGTGTAACATGGCATAATATCAATGTTATTTACACTAAATCCTTATTCCCAGCTTCTTACAATCCATCTCTTCCTAAAAGTTTTTGCCCTCAAAAACAAACCTGGAAATAACTAGAAAAAGATGGATAGAACAAAGTACTACTCTATTTTTACAGCTTTACAAATGGAAAATGAATGAAGTATGACCAACTACATGAGGTAAAATTGAAGAACGGAAGTAAGCCCCAGCTCTATATATGATTTGGAGTACTTCAGAAGCATATGGAGCCATAAAGTCTTCAACAAATAATCTCAAAACAAAGTAGACAGCTTGCTGTGTAAACAAACCCTGTTGGACCAAATCTGCCATAACTTCTAGTAGAAGTATCCAAATGGGATGTACCATATATCAAAACGAAGCTCTTGAAGAGTACTTTAAGCCCATGTAGATAGCTTAATTCTGAAAATTAGGCACGATAAAAACTGTTCTAAAATAGCATGCTGTCCTGAACATGTCTGCATCATCACTAGCTCCATAAGCAATAGGCTTCAGCCACCAATGTATCCCTCAAGAAAGGAAACTCATCCAATATAGAATCAGGTCTCCAAGAAGCTTCTTCAGGTGGTAAACCTCTCCATTTGATCAAATATTCCACAATAGAACGTGATTGAAGCTTCTTCTCATGCTGACCTATAACAGCCTCTGGGATGTACTGAATAAGACCGTCTTCATCAATAGGTGGTAGCTCATCAACTATATCCACTAGATCACCATAATAGGGCTTGAGCTGACTAACATGGAATACATTATGAATCTTTGTAGAAGAGGGAAGCTCTAGTCTATACGCCAAATTTCCAATTCGCTTAAGGATCCGATAAGGGCCATAAAACCTGTGGGCAAGCTTACTACTAGATCCATCTTTTAATGTAGAGTACTTGGATTTGGGCACCTTCAACAAAACCAACTCTCCTTCTTGGAACTCTAAAGGCCTCCTCTTCTCATCAGCATACATCTTCATTTGATCTTGAGCCTTCCTTAGATTCACCTTACATTGCTAAAGAAGGGTCTACATTCTTTCCAACTCTTCCTTTCCATGAGGATTAATCTTTTCATTAAAGATGACTATGGGTAAGGGCACCTTATAACCATACAAAGCCTCAAAGCATGAAACTCCTATGCTCGCATGAGTAGAATTGTTATAAGCAAACTCAACCAAGTGTAACCAAGAATCCCATGAGGTTTGGACATCATAGCAAAAATGGCGAAGATAAGTCTCCAACCATTTATTAACTATTTATGTCTGTCCATCAGTTTGAGGATGATAAGCCGTAGATGGAGCCAATTTAGTGCCCATAGATGTAAATACCGCCTGCCAAAAGTGACTCATAAACTTTGAGTCCCTATCATGGACAATCACCTGCAATAATCCATGTAGTCTAAAAATCTGCTCCATAAACTGGCTGGCCACTTGAGAAGCAGTAAACTGAATCTTGGTTGGAATAAAATGGGCTGCCTTGGTGAGTCTGTCTACCATCACATAAATACTATTCCATCCCTTCTTGGTAGTAGGTAAGCCAGTAATGAAATCCATAGTAATATGAGTCCATTTACCAATAGGAATAGGCAATGGTTGCAATAAACCTCCTAGCTTATGGGTGCTGTCCTTATTCTGCTGACAAGGCATACACTTCATAACAAAGACCTTGACATCTTTCCACAATCCTTTCCAATAAAAGCTTTTCCTGATCTAGTCATAGGTCGTGAAAACTCCTAAATGTCCAGCTAGAGGCGAAGAATGTAGCTCCTCCATAATTTTCCACTTAAAAGAAGAAGTAGAGGGAATATCAATCTTGTTTTTCAACCAAATAAGACCATTTTTAAGCTGGTAATGCGAGTTTTCTTCCATAAGACCTTGCTGTAATTTCTGAAAATTTTGACTGAATTCCTTATCTAGAAGATAGACCTCCTGTAATTCTTCAATCCAGTCATTATGCAATTCTGTCATAGCTGAAACTTTGCAGACCCACATACGAGAAAGAGAATCAGTCATCACTATGTTATCTTTGCCCCTTGTATGAGTGATGTCAAAATCATAATTCTGTAATGTAGCTACCCAATGATGTTGCTTTGGAGTAAGATTAGACTGAGTAAGGAAATACTTAAGTACCCTATGATCACTATATACTCTGAATCGGCTGCCATATAAGTAATGGTGCCACTTCTTGATTGCATGCAAGATAGCCAACATCTCCTGGTCATAAAAATTCATGGCCATTTCTTTATCTGTAAGCTTATGGCTCTCAAATGCAATTACTCCATGCTCCTGAAGCAAAACATCCCCAATGCCACGGCCACTAGCATCACACTGTAAAGTAAATTCTTTGGAGAAGTCCGGGCATACTAAGATAGGAGCAGAGGTAAGGAGTTCCTTTAACTAGTTGAAGTTGCTATCTGCAAGAGCATCCCGAAAGAAAGCCTCCTTCTTCAACCTATCACTCAAAGGAGTTGCAATTGCCGCATAATGCTTAATAAATTGGCGATAGAATGAAGATAAACCAAGGAATCCTCCAAGAGAGGTAGTAGTAGTAGGCGTTGGTCAATCTTTTATACATTGCACCTTCTTGGGATCAACCTGTATTCCTTTTTCACTGACAATATGTCCCAAGTATTCCACTTCAGTCTGCATGAAAGAACACTTCTTCTCCTTAGCGAAAAGCCTATGATGTCTCAATATATCAAAAATTCTCCTCATATGTGCCAATTGATCCTGTAAAGTCTTGCTGTAGATCAAAATGTCGTCAAAGAACACCGAGACAAACTCAAAGAGGAAAGGTTATAAAATCTTATTCATCAAGCTTTGGAAGGTAGCTGGAGCGTTTGTAAGCCCAAATGGCATCACCAAGAAATGATAGAGCCCACGATCAGTCCTGAAAGCAGTCTTGACTTCATCACCCTCTCGCATGCAAATCTGATGATACCCTGACCTCAAGTCAATCTTCGTAAAAAATCGAGTCCCCTTAAGCTCATCAAGCAAATCATCAATCCTGGGTATAGGATACCTGTTCTTCACTGTGATCTTATTGAGATCCCTATAGTCAATGCACATTCTAAAAGATCCATCTTTCTTTTTGACTAACAGGACTGGGGATGCATAAGGTGAAGGACTTGGTTCAATGAATCCCATTTTAAGAAGTTCCTTGATTTTCTTGGCTACTTCCTCTCGTTCACACTTTGATAATCTGTAAGGTGGCTTATTGATTGTCTTTGAGTTGGGCTCCAAATCAATGGGGTGATCTACTACTCTCTTAGGAGGCAATGAAGTAGGTACCTCAAACAGATCTCTATACTCCTCAAGAGCAGCTGTCAAGGCTAGATGGTTTGCTGAATTATTAGGCTGATCCTGTGTTTCTTTATTCAGATGCAAAACAAATATTTGTGAGCGCTTCTTGTACTCTCTTTTGAGTTGTTGAATGGTGATAAGCTGAAAATCCGATCTACTAGGAATTCTCTGTAAATGGATAAGCTGTCCATTGGAGATCCATAGTGATCCTACCTAGTGTCATCAACCAATCACAACCGAGTACAATATCTATAGGCCCCATTTCCAGAGTGATCAGGTTTACCTTGGCTTCAAAATTTTCAGCCAACTGTAAAGAAACCTGTGGGCATATCTGTGTACTGATTTCCTCTTCACCATTAGCCACTTGAACTCTAATGGGCTGCTGTAAATCTGTGGGAACACAATTTAGCTTGTTCATAATGGACTTATTCACAAAACTATGAGTACTGCCACTGTCTATCAGGATGAACACTGGCTTTCCACATATGCTTCCCTTCATACAGAGTGTATTAGGGCTCTTAGATCCTGTCCAAGCATCCATAGAGATAGAACAATTAGTGGCAGCAAGTAGCTCATCACAAGTCCCACCTGGATCAAACGGAACACTTCCACCTGGATTAAAAGGAAAAGAGTCGGCTGGATCATAAAAATACTCCTGCCCAACTTCCTCCTCAAGATCTTCATTTTCAGCATTAAGTGCCATTGCATTAGCTTCATCTATGTCATCTTCAAAATCCTCAAAAACTAACATACTCTAAAGCTTGGGTTTGACATTTTTGTATACACACTTTGAGGCATGATCAGGTGTATACTTTTCCCCACACTTGAAACATAAGCCTTTCTCCTTTCTTTCTTTATAAAGATCCATAGGAATAGATTTAGGATTTGTATTGGCTGAAATGGACTTAGGCTTGCTGTCCCCCTGTTTGAAATCAACTCTTGGACTGTTTGGTGTCCTGAAATTACTTTGAGGTCTAGAAGCATTGAATGGAGGATAAGTTGGTACCCGTAAGCTCCCATTTGGCACATGATTACTACCATAAGTGTTATCAACTTGCCCCTGCTTTAAAACAGTCCTTGGCTGTCCAAAACCAGACTGAAATGAAGATTCTCTTCTATACTTTCTTCCATAGCGCTCCGCAAGCTCAATAGCCTTAAAGAGGGAAGTAGGGTTTTGTGCCATAACATCAGCTGATAAAGATGGCTCCAAACCATACATAAACTTATGAAGCTTAGCCTCATCGCTGATGCTTTCCACATACATGGTCAGGTTGAGGAATTGGTTAGTGTACTCTCTTACACTTAGGCCCCTTTGTTCCACCAAACCATACCATCTCCGTGCTAATTTCTCTTTCTCAAGAGGAGAAACAAATACTTCAGCCATAAGTGCCTTGAAAGCTTCCCAATTCTCTACAAGTATGTTTTCTTTTTTAATATACCTCCACCAAGTATGGGCAAATCCCTCCAAATGCAAGGAAGCAAAATGAATCTTCATGTCATCAGTTTTAGGGAATATGTCAAAGTAGGACTCCATCATAGAGGTACACTCCTCTAAATCAGATGGTGAAGATGACTGACCATTAAATTTGGCTAGAACAATTTTGTCCTTAAGCTCTCTTTCATGAAAGGGTTGCATGTCCCAAAATAGGCTGATCATGATTAACATGTATGGAACCTCCAAATTGAGACGGAAATCTTCCAACAGGTGGCTGAGAATTACTATGCAATCTTCCTGTTGGTAGAGCACCCCTAGAATTTTGAGTATTCAGTCCAAAAGCTTGAGAATTGGCTCCATTCAAACTGCCCAAATAGTCATCATGCCTCTGTGAAGCCTCTCCTACTTCATATTGGCTATTTGGAATGCCTCTTCTTCCAATAATCCCATATCCATGACCATTTTGGTTAGATGGCTGAAGTGGGACTGAAGGGCCACTGTTTGAACAAGCTTTCTCATTAGCTTCTCTTGGTCCCATTTTCAATTGCATCAATTGAGAGAATTGTGCCATAAGTTGAGTATTAGATTCCACCAACTTATCAATAGAATCCTTATTTTGAGTCATTGAATCCACCAACTTATCAATGGAAGACTTCGTTTGATCAGTAGATAAAACCATTTGCTCCATTCTTGACAAGATGGCCTCATGTCGTTCCCTATGTCTTTGTTCATGGACGCACAAAGTATTATTAATTGTATTGACTTCTCCTTGTTGTTGAAGCTCTTCAAGGCTCTCTTGAGGTGTATTATCCAACATGGAATCCCTGACTTGCTAAGCATAATCTTCTTGGACCTTATTTTTACCTTTATGTCCTGCCATAATAGTGCAGTCCTGTAGTACCCCCTGTCAGAAAAATGGCTATAACTTTTGCTAGGGAATTCCGATTTCGGAACTTTTTCGTTCAAATAGAAGCTAAGAATGCCCTCTTTGAGATGAGCTATGGCACGCTATAACAAATTTAGGACAAAAAATTCTGTAGCTAGATTTCTAAGTCTGAACTATCCAATCCTACACCCTGTCTAGACCTGTAAGTGCCCTGTTTTGACCCTGTAGTGCAAGATAGTAACCCCAAATGGTTACCAAACCCTGTAAAAGGGTGTATAGGACATGTGGGTACCTTGTAGTACTTGCACCTGTACTTCAGTAATAAAGGGTGTACCTGTAACCACCTGTAAGTACCCTGTAAGTGCCCTGTAAATTCCCTGTTTTACCCTATTTTGGACCTGTAGGTACTTGAGTCTTTGGAAAGTCTTCAATCTTCAATTCTCCACTCGCTGTACTTGTGTGAGGGATAAAATGGCATGACAGGCTCCCTACACGGGATCTGAATCACCGGGAGGTGGGCAAAGTTCCCCCCGGGTCGGTTGGTTGTACCCCTTTGGGATCTTTGATAGTGAGGGAGGGTCACCTCTCTTTTGTCCCACTATCTCCCCCGGCATCCACCTTTTTCCTCGGTGGGTATATCAACATGGTAGAAGCTAGTATTCTAATCAATCAACATGAGATGCATTTCTGAAATATTCATTCAGCCTTTAATGAGATGCAATTGAATGGAATCTTGAAAGCTTGGATAAGGAAAGGGTCTTACCAATGCAATTCAGTGACTCACTGATTGCTACTACTTACCATTTTACAATATTTCAGCTTGGGTAAAAAAAATTCAGCCAAAACAAATCAAGGTTATGCATCAAGCTCATCAAATGATATCTATGATGAAGTAATGATTGAATCGGGATGAAATTCAATGGAATAGGCAAAAATCAATGAGAGTTAATACTAATCTCTGATCTATTGATCAATTCAGTGAATTAATTGATCAATAATCTCCCATCAACAAGTGGAAAAGAAATAGCAAATGGATTATTGATAGATTTCAGAGATTAGTAAAAGAAATACCTCAATTAAGCTTGAAGAATATGGTGGATGTCAGCTTCAATTCCATTGATGTAAAAGTTCTTCATAATCCATCATAAATATGTCATAAAGCTTAAAATCTCCATAGAATTAGTCCATACAAGCTCCAATATGATGAAATCTGTGAAGAATCAATGCCCCGGCCTTGCTTGAACACTTGAATATCAAAGATTCAAGCCTCTTGAAGAAAAGCCCCAAAATAATCCTTCCATTTGAGCTCCAATGTCATGCACAGGCTAAAATCTCCTCAATGTCTTCAATCTTGGAGTCTATCCGACTTGTACATAGCATTAGAGAAGCCTTGGGGGTCAGGGAAGTCCAAAATTTGAAGAAATTTGAGCTTCTAGATCTATGGCTATGGTTGTCCTGCTGTGTTTTAGGGTTTTGAGTAAAGGAATGGATGATCAGAGTTCTTCTCCAGCTGAAAGTTGCTGTAGGCAAGTGTTGATGAAGTCTTTCAAAGCATTTGATCAATGGATAGAAGATCTGGAGCAGATCAAGCAGGGAAGAAGAGTAGGAAAATCAACGCATTTTTCAAGCTGTTATTTGCTCCATAACCTGCATCATCCCTTGACCATGGTACTCCTCCTGAAGCTAGGCCAACAAGGAACCTTTGCCCCATGCTTTGGCAGTGAGAAATGATCAATAGAGAAAGATATTTGAGGATTTCTTGGCAGCCACCATGGAAGCTTCAGCCAAAAGCTTGAAAGAGAGAGAAGAGAAGCTCTCTTTTAAAAAGTAACTGTAGTTTAACCTCTAACTAAGCCCGGTTAACCATCCTTTACCCTAGTTACCTCCATTTTTGCATGAAGTTTGATGACGACATGCCATTTAAGCCATCCTTCTCCATGTCTGACCTTGGATATTTCCAGATGTAGTCTCTTACTAACTGTAGATGATCTGCAGCACTCCACTAGTCACTGTCTTGTACAATTTTTGTCTGAAATTGATTTTGATAGAGGAAAATAGGACTGAAAATAGAAGAAAAGAATGGATCAAAGACCAATGCTCTGATACCACTTGTCAGAGAGAGAACTAGGAAGAGAGAAAGAGGAGAGAGAAGACTGCAAAAGAGAGAGAAAGACTGCATGAAGAGAGAGAGAAGAAGAGTGATGAGGAGAGAGAAAGACTAGATTTGGAGAGAGAAAGACAGGAAAGAGGGAGAAGCCATTGAAGCTGTGAGCAAGATGGGAGAGAAAGACTGTAATTGTATTAATGTGTCAAAAAGATGTGAAAATTACATGTCCTCTCCTTTTATACTAATGTCAGTGTGACATGGCATAATATCAATATTATTTATACTAAATCCTTATTCCCAGCTTCTTACATTTTTATTTTTGTTCATTTATAAACAAAATCTTATGATAAAGTATATGACTCACTTCAAACTTTTGTAACCCTTTAGTTCCAATGTGAACACACAATAACGCGATAAAGAAATACTTGTATATCCTTGTTTCAACAATTTAAGTGTATAATTTGACATCGAAATCAGATTTCACTTCTTTATTAGCTTATAAAAATATGATAAAATCACATAATATCAAAATCATGTTTTTTTCAATTCTTATATATTTTAACTAAATTTAATTATTTTTATATAGTAAAAAGTGTAATTTTTACTCAAAAACTATAAATTTTCATTTAAAAAATAATAAATAGATTCTATAGTTTTAACAAAAATTATGAAAAATCATTTTAATATTAAACACTAGAAAAATATTAGGTTGAACTAGTATGTATCATGTAATTTTCTATGATTTTTCAAATGTCTATTTATGATTAGTTTAATATATTTTTCTCATTTTTTAATTAAATTCTTTGTCTATACAAGATCTAAAAATCATAAGGAATATAATGAATACATAATCAAGCTTCAATTCCTAGATAAAAAATATTAGACATAATAAAGTTAAAAAAATTCATGTTCTTATTTAATAGAGAAATGCCACACTTACATGGGATTTTGGTAGGTTTGTATTTGCATCTTTGGAGTTCACATCTTGTAGTCTAGCATAGGAGTTTTGATCTATTAGCCTTTTTTACCAACATTTACTTCCGTTTCTACTCATCCTTGGAACCTCACAACTCATATTTTAACCCATGTACCCATATAAACTAGGTTCTAAAGATTACTTTGCTTAATGTTTTTTCAAAGGTTAACACAAATGCTATAAAATGGATTTTTTTAAAAATCGACGTGAGATTAGAGGTTACCGTGATCTTGAAATCTAATCAAAATATGGGCACCTTGTCTAACATGAGAAATAGCAAGAAAAATGATGGTGATTAGTAGATGAGGGTGCAAGAAACAATTGAGAGAGAGATGTCAAAGATGATGATGATCTTGATGGCGGGAGATCATCAGAGCAAGGTGAAGATGATTAGGATGGTTGAGAAGGTGGCCATGATGGTCAACAAGATGAAATGAATCCAAAATGAGCATGATCATTGCCTTGTCTCTCCTCCCCTTTTTCGCAAGATGGAGCCCCTTAGCATCCCCACATTCCCTCTTTTCCTAACATTTTTTCTTTTTTTCTTTTTTCCTAATCTTCTTCTAATCTCTGACCTTATAACTATCCAACTTATAGGGTATTTATGGCAAAAAAAGAGGCCATACAATTTCTCTTAGAACTCCATCTCTTGTTGCCTCATCCAATTGTTGCCTTTCGAAAGATGACTTAATGTAAATCAAGTTGTATTCCATCTTAAGCACTTCGGTGGATTCTCTATGGGCCAATTAGATCAAGTTTGTTTGTGTTTATGAGTATGCATGTATGTAAAGGTTATTGACATGTTGTACTACAAGACATGAAATAACTTCGTAGACTTGTTCTAAGGAGCTATTAGACATGATCCTCATCTATCCATCCTCTTTTCCCTTTAGGTATCCGAAGAATTTTTTTAAATGTAAGTCACAAAAATATTCCCAAGATATCATGTACTAATCCAAATAGGATAAGACATACTCGATGTACACTATTTCCACCCTTCTTGCCCTTTGCACATAATGATGATCCCTCTCATCATGTTCAAAGTTTCCCCATCCTTCTCTAAGTCTTCTTCCATCCTCTCATCATACAGAACATAGTTTTGACCCACCCGCAAAATCTCATATATTGTGTTTGATCATATTGAGATATGATCAAACAAAATCTTCATTCTAGATAAATATGATAATTGTTAGGGATAATTTATGAACAATTTCTAATTAATCCTAGCTATAAATTTGATATTTGTGGAGTGCCAAAACTCCATTAAACATGCTTTGTATTTGTCCAGTAGTCTAAAATGATCTTCCACAACACTAGACTATTGATGCATATACTCTCTTCTTTCAAAAATGAATTTTGTAGTTAATTACCTAAGGAAGTCTATCAAATTTTTACTCTAGCTCTGCTCTCCTTGCTAGCATGATGAAAACTCCCTTGCACCAACATTTTCCTTTTGTCAAACTACAAAGACTGTCCTCCAAAGATAGAAACTACGAACACTGCATCTGCTTGAAATTGATATAAAAGTTTGCTAATAATGTATGAAATGTATACAAGTTTGTTAAAAATTGTTGTAATATTGGGCATAATTTATGGATTGTCATGCTCTAGATCAACATAAAATAGTACTTATGTGGATGAAGTCTATAAATAGCAACTATATAACTTTGTCAAGAGCTCGGGTAAGTTACTCATGAATATATGTGTGCATCACATGGGTTCAAAATAACGTATTTTTAAAATATCATTTTTATACATTTTTTACATACAAAAGGGTGTAATATAAAGGGATTATTTATAGATTGAATAGAAAAGGGTTATGTTTTATTTTTAAAAAATCATAGATAAGGATATTGATAAATAGGCCTTGAACGCACGTGATGTAGAGAATATACATATAGTAACTTCCCCAAGGTTAAGAGTTTCAATATATATTTATATTAAAATACCATTGAGATTCAAGCTCATCTACCATCGTATTTATCCCAATGTGATAGCTATAGATCTTAGCTCTATCAATGGCCATGTGTATGTCATTAATAAGTCAGGTAGTATTAACCATAGTTAGTGAACTATGGTCAATAAGTAAGACCTAGTTTCATTTTATTCTATTTGTAGGTAGTGGGATTGAAACTTAGACAAAAGAATAATGGAAGAAGAAGTGAGCATACTACTCTTGGTTTCTAGTCCATTCCTTTCTTTACATATTCTCTAGTGCATTTTGATCACGGTTGTTGAGCTTTAGTGCTCTCTGATGACTTGGCTTGGATTCTCATTCACTATTCCGGAATTTTGCATTAGATGTCATTTTGGTTGTCAGAGATCTTTATTGGGATGTATGTCTTGCTCATGGATGCTACCTACAATTGCTTTGTAGTCGTCATGCTCTTGGGATACTATTGAGGCATTGTCTTGGTTACTTGTCTTTGGTACTTTGACTTGGTTTGATTGAGCTATTGAGCTTGTTTATCCGCCTTTTGTGCTAGTGGGAGCATCTGGTATACTTGACTGACATTGAGTAGGAGGTTTATGCTATTTGAGCATTTTGCAGATACTTGAGACTTTGGGATCTCTTACACTTAAATGTTGCATGGTTCATGCACTGATATCTTGGAGTTGCTTTTGACCTGAGCTTGGGCTTTGCACTCTTGTGAGCATACACCTACTAGTGTCAAGTCTTGCCAGTGTTATGTATACTTTGCCCTACTGTCCAGGGGCCTACTCATTGACGGATGCTTTGGTGACATGTTTGGGTGTTTGCTTAGGGTCTTGATGACTGTTTGGTGTAGATTTATGCCCATTTATGGCTGGTCATGTCTTGGCTATCATTTATTGACTTGGTGCAGTGATTTGGTCAACAATTGACTCTCATAGTACCATGCTGTCATTTATTACAGCAGGCATATAACTCCAGACTAACATGGATTTTTCATGCTGAAATATTCTGAAATGATGTACTTTCACTAGTACTTGGTGGACAGTAGCTTTGGTTACACTTTTCTCGCCATTTTCTCTCGATTTTGGTGATTTTTAAGTCATTTTCTGTAGTTAACAACAAGCAGTTTTGAACTGTCTACAGTCTTTCAGCCTGCATTATGGCGAGTTCGTCCACCACTGATCATGCTATTTTCAACATCACTAAGCTTGATGGTACGAATTACTCTTATTAAAAGAGCCAGATTTGACAAGTGTTGGTGCAGAAATCGCAGATCAAACCATTGAGGTTGAGCAGGCATCCGCGTGCAACTATGCCAGATGAGGAATGGCTTGAGCTTGATGAGTTATGCAAGTCCACTATTGTATTGTCTCTCATAGAACAAGTTCATTACAATGTATTTGAGGAAGAACAGAGTGCATGGCACTTGTGGGATAAAATCAAGAATCTCTATGACAAGAAAAGTCCAGTGAGTCAAATATATTGGCTGAAGCAGCTTATCGATTTGCGCATGAAGGAGAATGTGGCTATGTCTGCTCATTTGAGCCAGCTCCATGCTATACTCAAGAACTTGACTTCGTAGGATATCACTTTTGTAGAGGATGTCACTTCTCTTTTCTTACTTGGTACTCTTAATGAGTCATGGGATGTATTTCACACTGCATTATGTGCCTCTACTACTACCTTCAAATTATCTGATGTTGAGAGTGCTCTTCTGCAAGAAGAGGTTAACCGTAAGAATTTGGATGCCTCTCGTGTGTTGCATGCTATGACAGTTAGAGGCAGGAGTGATGGATATGGAAAGCATGGCGGTGGCAGTGGCCGTGGACGGGATTCTCAAAAATCTCGGTCCAAGTCTCGTGGGAAGTCACGTAGCAAATTCCGTGGTAGGAATGCAGATGTTACTTGTCACCATTGTGGGAAAAAGGGCCATATTAGGCCACAATGCCATGAACTGCACAATGAAAGGCACAAAGATAAGGGGAAAGAAAAAGTGCAGGATAAGTCTTCTGATCATAGTATAGTGCCTGTAAAGTCCAGTGTTAAAATTGAAGAGATCAATGTTATGCAGCCTGAGGATGTTGATGATGATTATATCCTTGCAGCTTCTTCTAGTGCTTTGCAGATGACAGAGATACACTCTATGTATGCACAGTGTTGGCTCTTGGACTCAGGTGTGTCCTTTCATGTGACACCTTGCCGAGAGTGGTTTCATTCATACCATACTGTTTTGGGTTTTGTGCGCTTGGGTGATGACAGCTCTCTTGATATTGGGGGCATTGGTGATGTTAGGCTGCAATTTCCTTCTGGCAGCAATTTTGTTATGTAGGATGTACGTCATATACCTACTTTGACACGCAATCTCATGTCAGTTGGACAGCTTGATGACGCAAGTTATCATGTATCTCTGCATGGAAGATCACTCGTGGTAGACTTGTGATTGCGAGAGGTGCCAAGGCTAGCAGCCTCTACCCCTTGATTGTATCCGCTTCTTCCCTTGATCATGTTTTGTCTGTGGGTTCTATCCCACATGTATCTCTTTGGCATGCCCGTTTAGGCCATATGTCTTTGAAGGGAATGAAAATGCTTTTTGGTTTGTAGTACTTACCGCCCCTTGATTATGCATGTTTTGATTCATGTGAGCATTGTATTTATGGCAAGCGGACTAGGTCTACGCATAAGTCTGATAAGCCACGCATGAGTGAGCCCTTGGAATTGGTACATTCGGATGTCTGTGGGCCCATGCCTTGTCAATCAATGGGTGGTGCAAAGTATTTTGTTACTTTCATAGATTATTTTTCATAGAAAGTTTGGGCTTATCCCATTAAGCTGAAATCCGATGTCTTGGCTGTGTTTCAGAGATGGCTTGCATTGGAACCAGTCTGGGTATAGGCTAAAATGTCTAAGGACAGATAATGGGGGTGAGTATGTTTCACGTGCTTTTGAGCAGTTATGTGATGAGAGGGGTATTAAGCGTTAGTTCACTGCCCCCTACACCCCTCAGAATGGTTTGGTTGAGCGGATGAATAGAACCATCCAAGAGCGTGTATGCACTATGCTTAGCCATGCAGGTCTACCACAGAGTTTTTGGGCTAAGGCAGTTAGTACAGCTGTGCATATCATAAATAGATCACCTTCTAGTGGTCTGGATTTCCAGGTTGTAAAGGAGGTATGGACTGGAAAACCTCCCTCTTATGCGCATCTCCGTATCTTTGGATGTGAGGCATTTTGCCATGTGCCCAGGGACAAGAGAAGTAAGCTGGAACCTAAGAGTGTCAAATGCATTTTCCTTGGTTATGGGGATGCAGGCGAGATGGATTACCATCTCTGGGATCCACAGTCGCAGAAATTCATCCGCAGTCATGATGTAGTCTTCCATGAAGACAAGATGCATAGGTAGCCTAAGAGAGTTGTTGAGATCCGTAGGGTCATATTTCAAGAGGAGCCGAGGGCTCCCACACAGCCAGTTGGACAACCTACAGCTATAGTAGAGATGCTCATGGTCAGGGTGTTAGACACGCAGCTGGGTAGGCAGTAGAGCCTGTCGTGAGACCATCTACTAGAGACAGACGTCCACCTAATAGATTTCAGCCCTTGATGCATTATGCCTTGGTTACAAATGCAGGAGAGCCTTTCACTTATGATGAGGCTATGCGCAGGGGTGACAGTCACTCCTGGGAGAGGGCTATGTAGTCTGAGATAGAATCCTTTTATAAGAATGAGACTTGGAACCTGGTTTCCTTGCCTAAGGACAAGAAGGCTTTGCCATGTAAGTGGGTGTACAAGTTGAAAAGTACCCCTGGACACCCCAAGACGGCATACAAGGCTAGGTTGGTAGCAAAGGGTTTTAAGCAGGAGCATGGTGTGGACTTTGATGAGGTATTTTCTCCTGTGGTTAAGATAACCACCCTGCGCTTAGTCTTGGCCTTGGTTGCTCAGCTTGACTTGATTTATACCAGATGGATGTCCCATCAACTCTGCCATTCATGCATAAGTACATTCACTGCCATACATCTCCATTGACTGCATATACCTCAAGTGGCATACATGGGTGCCATTATCATTGCGGGGTATTCAAGAGGGATCATTGGGGTAGGGAAGTGGGGCTTATGGACGTACCTGCACCTGCAAACAAGTATTGGACTCCGATCACCTGGAGGTGGGAAAAGTCCCCCCCAGGCCGGGTTGTGCACCCCTTCAGGGTCTTAAGTGGTAAGGGAGGGTCACCTCTCTTTTGTCTTACCACCTCGCCTAGCATCGGCCTTTTTCCTCAGCTGTAGTATAGATGGCAGACATTTTTAATTAGCAATCAGCATGAGATGCATTAGAAAGAAGACATTGGGCCTTTTCATGAGATGCAAGGAATGATGAGGGTTGGGGTAGGGGTTACCTTGGCAGTCCAGTGACTCACTGGCTGCTACTTACCCAATTTACAATGGCTAATATTTTTCCAAGATCATAAGACAAAGTAGGGGTTAATGTCAGCCATTACAATGAAATTCGGGGAGAGGTATGATGCTTGTACGCAATCTTGAATCTCTCCAACAATGGATTAAGCTCAGCAAGTGGCTAAATTGAGAGATTAAGATCAGAGTGGCATACCTCTTCAATGCTTGTGATGACCGTTGTTTGAAGCCCGAATCATCATGATGCTGCTTGCTCCATTGATCAAGTCCGGTTGCTGGTTGGGCATCCGTGGAAGAGTGCTTCAACATTTGAGTGCTCTTGTTGATGAAGAAGGCTCCCAAGCTTATCCCCGAGCTTGAGCTTCAAGAACGGGAAGCTTCAAGTGAAGCTTTCATGGCTTCTTGCAAAGCTCCCATACATGCTGAGCTCAATTTCTTCATCTGGGCAAGAGAGATCCTTCACGGGCTGAAGGGCTTGTGGGGTTGAGTTCTTCGGGTCAGGGAAAGCTTCAGTTAGAAGAATCAATGGCTGTCCCAAACAATTTCAAACAGTCCCAAATGCTGTCCACCATGGAATATGATTCCGGGGTCAAAATGCCAAGGGGAAGAGGAAGAGGTATGATGGATCAATGCCCAAGAGTGTTGGGGAGGTGGAAAAGTAGGAGGAGAAGGTGGGCAGGGGTGCTGGGGGAGGCAAGCAACTCAGCGCACAATGCGTTGCATTTTGCGGGCTACTGCTTGCTGCCTGCTGTCCCTGATGGGTTGAAGGTAGGCACCAGGGTGCATGCCAGGTAGGAAATGGCCCTGAGGAGCTTGTGGGAGGGCTAAATGTTGAGGTTGAGAGCTAGGTGCAGCAGGAAGAAGGGATTTTGGGGTAGTCCACCATGGGAGCTTGAGGGAACAACTTGATGGGGAAGAGAGACAAGTCTGGAATAAAAAGTAACTGTGATTTTTCCCTTCTCTAAACTGTTGAACCCCCAACTTGCCCTGGGACTCCTAAAATTTGTATGAAAAGAAGTGATGATCTACTACTTTAACCATTTTACCTCCAGATATGTTTGAGTCCCCAGCCATAGCTCCTGCTTGCTCCAAAAAGCTGGAGTTAACTGCAGTCCTTCTTGCTGTACTTGTACCTGTAAGCTGAGTAACTAGGGTTTTTGGGATTTAAAAAGGGAGAAAGCGGAAAAAGGAAAAGGACCAAAGCTTGAAGCTCTGATACCACTTGTAATGAAAGAAGTTGAGAGGAGAGAGGAGAGCTGAGGAGAGAGAAAGAGAACAAAAAGAAGAAGGAAGAAGACTAGAAGAGGAGAGAGAAACAGAGAAAGGAGGAGAGAAAGGAGAAGGAAGCCATGGAAGCTGGAGATGAAGGTGAGGAGTGTGATCTTGATAATAACTGGTTTCCCTAATCTAGGGCTCTTACACCTTAAATACTCTGGTCAGTGTGACGGGGTGTCTAAACCCTAGTTGGTGTGTATCCTGCTTGTTACGATAGAGAAAAAACAAGTGGAAATAACCAACAAAAAAGGAGATGAAGAAGAAAAAAGAGCGTGATCCATGTCTATGTAAACTCTTGGAAGAGTTTAAAGACATATTTTAGTCTCCTACATCTTTACCTCCAAAGCAAGAAGTAGACCATCTTATTAATTTGGTACCCGACCCTAAACCTATCCATAAACCACCTTACATGCTATCAAAGTAGAAAAGGGAAGAAGTGAAAAAATAGGTTGAAAACTTACTGAAAATGGGTTTTATTCAGCCTACTCAGTCACCTTTTGGTTCTCCTATCCTACTTGTCAAGAAGAAAGATGGTTCCTACAGGATGTGCATTGATTATAGAGACCTAAACAAGAGCGCCATAAAGAATAGGTATCCAATCCCATGCATTGATGATTTTTTGGATGAATGCATGAATGCAAAGGTGTCTACCAAGATTGACTTGAGGTCAAGATACCATCAGATAAAAATGAAGGAAGAAAATGAGTACAAAATATCTGTTAGGACAGAAAGAGGTCTCTATTACTTCTTGGTTATGCCATTTGGGTTTTTCAATGCCCCTACTACTTTCCACATGGGCATGTTTAAGATCTTATAGCCATTCCTATATGGATTTGTTTTGGTATTCTTTGATAATATTCTTATATACAGTAGAAATAGAGAGGATCATTTACAACATGTTCATGAAGTCCTACTCACATTGAGAAGACACAAGCTTTTTGAAAAGGAAAGCAAGTGCACTTTTATGGCTAGTGAGGTTGAATATTTGGGTCACATTGTAGTTGAGAAAGGGATGATGGTTGATACGGTCCATTGTATTAGAGATTGTTCCTTACCACAAAATTCTATTTTATTGAGGAGATTTCTAAGAATATCCTCATTCTATTAGAGACTCATTAAGAATTATGCCCATGTAGTGGATCCTTTGACTAATAGATTGAAGAAAAAACCTTTCTTTTGGGATGATACAACCATCAAGAGCTTTAATAAGATAAAGTCTTCTTATTTCAACACTTATTTTAGTGTGCCCAAACCCTTCCAAGGAGTTTACCATATTTGCCAATGCTAGTGGTCATGGTATTGGGGATATTTTATGCCCAAATCATGGAGTTATTGCTTATAAAAGTAGAAGGATGGATGACGAAGAAAGAGAAATCCACGTCTATGAGGAAGAAATGTTAGCCATTCTTCATGCCATTAAAAAAGTGGGATCATTACATTTATGGTAGTCATTTCAAAAGTGAGGAGCAATCATTAAATGCTAAGGTGTTTTCTCTCATAGCTTAATCTTTCTCCTAAGAAAAGACAGTGGTTGGCTACTCTACAAGGTTATGACTTTGAGATTTCTTATATGGCAGGCAAGGATAATGTAGTGGTAGACACATTATCTAGGATGTGGATATCTTCCATCTCTACTATTTCCACTCTTCATAAAGATTAGATTCAAGATATTCAAGAGGAATATTTGTTGGATGATCACACTACCAATATAATGAAGAATTTACAACAAGGCAATGAGTCTAAATTTCCCAATTTTAAGTAGCAATATGGTCTTGTTTAATTCAAAGGGAGAGTATATTTGACTCCTCAAACATAATTTAAGTAGTGCATTTTACAAGAGATGCATTCTTCTCCTTTGGTAGATCATATTGGATTTTTCAAGACTTCTAACAAGATCCACAAATTTTTTTATTGGAAAGAACTTTAAAAGATATCAAAGATTATGTTATGAAGGGCTTACCATGTCAACAAAATAAAGGTTCCAATTTGTTACCTAGTAGTCTACTTCAGCCGTTATCCATTCCACATGGCAAATGGAATTGATATCAATATGGATTTTATTACATGATTACCTACTACTAAGTAGGGTTGGAATATATTTTTGTTGTGGTTGATCATTTCACCAAATCAGCCTAGTTCATACCTACCAAAAGTCCAATATCCAGCCAAGTAAGTGGTAGATCAGTTCATGGAATGAATTTTCAGACATCATGGGTTACCTATGAAGATTATTTCAAATAGGGATACAAAAATTAATGGGAAATTTTTGAAAAAACCCCTTTACTTCCATGGGCACCAAATTAACACTAAGTACAACCTATCATCCACAAATAGATGGATAAATTGAAAGAGTCAATAAATGGCTAGAAGTCTACTTGAGACATTTTTGGCATGACACACAAAATGCATGGGATCATTGGATACATCTTACAGTGTTTTGTTACAACACTACATATCACATGAGTATTGGCATATCACCCTTTGAGGCATTGTATGGATATAAGGTCCAAGTACCTTCAGCATTGTTCCATGATAAAGTAAATCCTCTTGCTCATGATGAGTTAGAAAAGATGAAACCCTTAATGAAGCAATGCAAGAAAAATATTTAAAAAGCACAAGACAATATGAAGTCTTATGTGGATGATAAAAGAAGGCATGTAGATTTTGAAGAAGGAGAATGGGTGTTCTTAAAGGTACCTAAGTTTCATTATGCATCACTCAAGAGAGGACATAATAATCTTGCTCATTGCTATTATGGTCCACATAAAATCTCAAGGAAACTTGGGGATCTTGCTTACCAACTTGATTCTCCTTTAGTTACATACATTCACAATGTTTTCATGTCTCTCAACTCAAGAAGTATATTGGTCCTAAAATTCAAGTTCTTGAAGAACTACCTCCCCTTGATGAGGATGGGTTGATAATTTATGAAACTGAGCAGAATTTTGGCAAGAAAGATAAGGTTTTAAGGAACTTTATTATCATGGAATGTCTTATCAAATGGAAGATATTGGCGATGGAAGAGGCTTCTTGGCATTATGCTTCATATTCGGAACAATTTCCATGGCTTCTTGAAGAAGAGATAACTTGTTGTATTAAACTTCTATATTGAAAATGATTGGCCTATCATAATCAAATTTGACTTTTGATGATGTGCATGAACTCCTTATGAATTATACTTCATTTCTACATCTTATATGTGCCAATTTGACATTTCTATCCAAAGTTATGGCCATTCTCTATAGCTACCCTATTCAGGACATCATCCATTTTTATTTCCCATCCATTTATCATTTTAGTCTTCAAGTTTCACTACAAGGATATAGAGGCATAGCGATGGCACTTTTCGACGCAAAAAAACGGCATTGCTATTTGTGTCGCAAATGCGATGTAAATAGCGATGGTGCTCAAACGAAAAAACGTGGGCTAAAACCTGAGCTTGTTATTTTGCACAAACAAATGAAAGAGAGCGAAAGGGAGAGTGAACTCCATCTTGCATTTGAGGGAGAGTGAGAGAAAGATAGAAAGAGGGAGAAGGAAAGCTTCTCACCACTACCGCCGCCGTTCGCAAAGAAGAGGAGGAAGTGTATGGAGGGCGAAGAGGAGCCACCGTCACGAAGAGGAGTTGCCGAATCCATCATCGGGCCTTTACGATGAGTGTATTGTTCCTTCTTGCTTTGTTTTTATTTTTTCTCTTTTTCTTTTACTTGTTATTGCTAAAAATCATGTGTATTGAGAGAGGGAGAGGAAGAGAGAAAAGGAAAGAAGGAACAAGAGAGAGAGGGAGAAGACATTAAACATAATAGGGAAAGAGAGAAAGAGAGGGAGAGGGAGAGGGAGGAAGAGGTTGTTGTTATTGTTGTTGTTGTTTTATTTCTTCTTTTCTTTTTTTATTGTTTGTTGTTATTATGGTAGTCGTAGTAGTGGCAGTGGCAGTGGTTGTGGTTGTTTAATTTTTATTTTCTTGTTTGTTGTTTTTGTGGTAGTCGTAGTAGTGGTAGTGGTAGTAGTAGTAGTAGCAGTAGCGGTAGTTGTTGTTTAATTTCTTATTTTCTTGTTTGTTGTTGTTGTGGTAGTCGTAGTAGTAGTAGTAGTAGTGATAGTGGTAGTGGTAGTGGTAGTTGTTGTTTAATTTCTTCTCTTCTAGTTTGTTGTTGTTGTGGTAGTCATAGTCGTGGTCGTAGTTGTCGTAGTCGTGATTGTAGTAGTAGTATAGTAGTAGTAATAGTAGTTTTCATATTTGTTGTAGTAGTAGTA
This sequence comes from Lygodium microphyllum, assembly GCF_053477565.2. Lineage (NCBI taxonomy): Eukaryota > Viridiplantae > Streptophyta > Polypodiopsida > Schizaeales > Lygodiaceae > Lygodium > Lygodium microphyllum. The sequence goes on along the minus strand of NC_141139.1, from coordinate 40,809,246 downwards.
GTAGTAGTTTTTTTTTCTTGTTTATTGCTATTTAGTTTTCTTGTTTGTAGTAGTAGTAGTTGTTGTTGTTGTTGTTTTTTTTTTTTTTCTTATTTTCTTATTTATTATAGTGGTAGTGGTAGTCGTGGTCATGGTCATGGTCATAGTCATAGTCGTCGTAGTTGTGGTTGTAGTAGTAGTGGTGGTTTTCTTGTTTGTTGTTGTTGTAGTAGTGGTAGTAGTAGTAGTTTTTTCTTCTTTTCTTGTTTATTGTAGTGATAGTGGTAGTGGTAGTGGTAGAGAGAGAGAGATGTTTTGTTAAAGGAAATGAGAGAGGGAGAGGAAGAGAAAAAGGAAGAAGGAATAAGAGAGAGGGAATAAACATACAATATAATAAAGAAAGAGAAAAAGAGAGAGAGATGGAAGGAGAGGAGAGAATGAATGGATAAAAAACAAAGAGAGTGGTGGCGAAGTCCGGTGAGATCCAGTGCAATACCACGAGACGGGAAATACTCCGACATACGTTAATTTGTAGGTGGGTGGAGACTTTACATATGTTAATTTTTGTAGAGTTACAAGAGAAGAAATCCCTTCTCAAACAATTTAAGAAAGAAAAAAAGAATGATAACAAAAACAAATTGTTTGCCGTAACGTAGACAAAATAGAAAACGATGAAGGTCATAATGTTCAAGATCTCAAGGTATATCTTAATTAGCATCCTATGTCCTTGCTCTCAATGTAAGCTGGCAATTAGACGAAAACGTCGATTGTCTATAGAACACGTACAATGCTTCGACGAGTTTCAATTTGAGATCATTGATTAGGCGATCTCAGATTTTGAGCAAACGGTAAGAAAAGTGTATATCAATCATGCATTGTATTCGCAAGCTAATTAAATACCATATACAAAAACATTGGGTGTGGCTGGCAAATTTTCTATCCAGGGAGGTGACGTCTCGTCCCAAGGAGGAGTGCACCCTTTGCGACACGTTAGAAAAGTTCGTGGGCGTGCGATGGATGGAGTGCCTGAGCCAATCCACCACTTAGAAGGTACTACCCAATCTATACCATTAATACCAGAGGAGACAGGCAGCCTTCTAGACTTACCTACAATCTTGGAGCCTGAGATGGAGGCAATGATCGATGCATTGATGTCCATGGATGTCGAAACTTCTAATCTGCTTAGAGAGGAAGCATCCATACTATTATATGATGGGCACCGAGTATCTTGCTTGAAGACACTGCTTGTACTCCTAAGTGTGCAAGCAAAATACGGGTGGAGCGATGCGAGTGTGACCGAGTTTTCCAGATACCTTGTACGTACGCTTCGTTGATTTCTTTTTGGCACTATCATTAAAAACATTTATTCTTTTTCAAGGTGTCTTATGATTTTTTTTCAAGTTACTGAAGTATCATATATTACCACTTACAAATACCATGCCTGAGTCTCGTCACTGATGCACGACATGTTTTATGAAAGCTTGGCATGGACTACAACAGCATCCATGCATGTATCAACTATTGCATACTATTTCGAGGAGAATATGAGACTATGGAGCCATGTCCAAAGTGTGGTGCTCACAGGTATCGACAAGACTTGCAAGGACAAACCATCCCTCAAAAAGTTCTTAGACACTTTTTGTTTATCCCCCACATAAACCATATGTTTCATACATCCGGCTTGGCGAGCTTGACAAAGTGGCATGCGCAGAATAGGCCCATAGATGGAGTTCAATGAATATCAGTGGATTCACGCGCGTGGAGCCACATTAACTCTACCTTCCCAGACTTTTCGTGAGAGCCAAGGAATCTTCGGCTCGGTCTTGCTATGGATGGCGTGAACCCATTCCATGTGCGCTCAACTTCTTACAATGTGTGGCCTATAGTCCTTATCAACTATAATATCCCTCCATGGATTGCTATGAAGAAAGGACATCTCATCCTTAGCTTACTTGTTCTCGGCCGCTACAAAGTCAAAAATATGGACTTTTATATTCATCCATTAGTCGATGAACTTAAGATTTCGTGGGAGGAGGGGGTCACCGTGCAAGATATGAGCAAGTGTGATGGTCGACGGTCTGCCAATATTTGAGCCATTCTCATGTGGACGATGCATGATTTTTCAGGATTCGGAGAGTGCTCAACTAAGTAGGCTTCTGTTCTCATTGGTAATATCTATCATAGCTCGTTGAAGTTTGTATTCACTAGATAGAGGTGTTGGGATAGGTCTGGTTACCTCAGGTTATCATGCATGTCCATTGTGCGGGCCACAGTTAGACTCCCGAAGGTCACGAACCATGAAGAAGATGGTATATCAAGGACACACCGTTTTCTTGCCAAAGGGTCATGAACTCAGGGAAGGTTTTCTTGGATGACCTCCAGCACGTCTGAATGCCCAAAGCTCGTATGAGATGAAAATGGTCCACAACAGATTGTGGTATCATGACAAGATTCGAGCAAGAGAGCCGACGACGAGCAATGGATCCAAACACAGTTATAGATTAGATGGAGTATTTTGGAAACTTGCAAAGTATTGTCACAGTGGATTACTGTAGCTTCTCCATGATCCTATTTGATGTGCAGTTTTTCAAAGTGGTACTTGAAGGAGCTAGAGCAATAGTTCGACGAGGTCCATCTGGATTTCTCAAAATAGATCTTTGCATGACACATTTGTATTGCCGGCCCATTGTGAACAGGTGCATGAACTCATGTGTTTTTTAATTGTATTACGATATGGTACATATCACAATAGTTAAATCTCTTTTGTACATGATTGTGAACAGGTAAGTTTCTATCCAAACCCTTGACAACCTCGATGGTGGTATGCTATACCTTCATCTCCTCGAAGTGCAAGAGTATATGATCAAAGCGATGTTTCGAGCATAGATGAGGACAATATGCAAATAGAGGGGTGATGAAGCCTAAATATGCTCAAAATCTAGCACCCTATCGCATCTACATTAATAGTATCACATATCAATGTAGTCTTATTACGGTTTAAAAAATGGTGTGTTCATAAAGCAAGCCTGTAAGTTTTAAGATCCCTAAGGAAATAATGGCTAAGGCCAATGTAAAAGAAAATATTATTCATTAATAAATTTTATATGAAGGGGTGCATGTGGGGGATGATTGGGTGTGCTTCTTTCCATATACACCCCTTCTCTCTCTCATTCACAGCCCCCCATTGTGTGTCGAACAAGAAGTTTTCTCTCTCTCTCTCTCTCGTGTGTTTCTGAAAGGATAATTATGGAGAGCGATGAGGATGAAGAGGATGATGATGCAGATATGTGTTCTTTTCTTTATGTTCCATGAGCAAGAGAGATGAAGTTTCGGCATAGATTTTTCTTTGATCGTGTTCCCGGGAGAGTCATTCCTTCCATGGCTCCATTTTTGGTGCACTGACCGGGAAATCAATCGCTCATGAGATTCAAGACATTAATGGTAGGGTACTATTCGATTTGACTACAAAAAGGCAATTCAGAAAAGATTTGGGTGCATCAGTTTGCCATCATCAAGTTTCCTCTAATGTGATTAAGAATCATCATAGCAAATTGACAAGATCGATTTGCATTCATTGGCATCTTACCGTCTTGTTCCGAGGCTTGTACTATTGTCTAGCAGTGCCACTTCGACAGGCATCCCCATCGACTTCTTATTCGAAGTGTTCATCTCCCTGCCTAATCATCACAAAAAGGCCGCCAATTTGTGATGGATCTATTTTCTCTTTGTCAACATCTTCGATGTGCAGTTTCATGTTCCATCAAAAGTTATGTAGCACTATTTGATCATCATGCATAACAGCCTTTCCATTATGACAAATCAAATCACAATATTTTATGTTATATACATATTTAAGAAGGGCCATTGATATTAGTGTTTCTATTCGACACATTCTCAAAACATGGTTCAATTGAACAATCCTCATGAGCATGAAGAAGATGGTCATCCCTTTGAGATTTTCAAGTGTGCAAGCTCATGGCAAAGTAGGGGATGGTATCCTTGGTGTGGTGGTCCCTAGGTGGTCTCTTATGGCTCTGCTTTGTCATCGATGCTAAAGACATGTTCAACGGTGTTCTGGTTCTTTTTCTTCATGCTTGCTGAGGATGGCTTTGCAATTGTGTTTGGGGAGAATGATGAAGCCTAAATATGCTCAAAATCTAGCACCCTATTGCATCTACATTAATAATATCACATATCAATATAGTCCTATTATGGTTTTAAAAATGGTGTATTCATAAAGCAAGCCTGTAAGTTTTGAGATCCCTAAGGAAACAATGGCTAAGGCCAATGTAAAAGAAAATATTATTCATTAATAAATTTTATACGAAGGGGTGCATGTGGGGGATGATTGGGTGTGCTTCTTTCCATATACATCGCTTCTCTCTCTCATGCACAGCCCCCCATTGTGTGTCCAACAAGAAGTTCTCTCTCTCTCTCTCTCTCTCTCGTGTTTTTGAAAGGATAATTATGGAGAGTGATGAGGATGAAGAGGACAATGATGCAGATATGTGCTCTTTTCTTTATGTTCCATGAGTAAGAGAGATGAAATCTCAGCATAGATTTTGCTTTGATCATGTTCTTGGGAGAGTCATTCCTTCCATGGCTCCAAAGGGTGGAGGCCACCGAAAGCTTGGAGCATGTAGAGGAGCCAGCATCGGGTAACAATGATGGAAATACACGAGTCCAAGAATTCTTTGAGAACAAGGTGGACTCATCCTTTTGTGGTGATATGTCTATCGACCTTCCGGTGTATGCAGAGTTGTATCAGGAGATTGACATGGGACCATAGGGTACTTCATACTTGGAGTATCCACCTACTCAATTCATTGATGAATCGCTTATAAGGGTACATAAGATATGCATTTTAAGTAAGATCATTTTTTTAAGATTTATATTACCGTGCTTTGTATGATTTATATTGATTATGCTAACATCATTTTTTGTCTGTATAGGTGACCTTTGTGGATATTTAGATCATCAGGATGAGTCGAGGGATGAGCGACAAGGAGCTGCAGGAGATCTTCATGTGTATGTCTCCAAATTAGATGGCGAGATTCAGAGATATGGCGGACCAAGAGCTGTCTCAGACACCGTCAGGCTGCTCTATTAGATCTACTTTGGCGCGCTCTGATGCTTCAGTTTCTAGCAGACGAGGTTGACGCTCCAGACGGAGGGAGGGTTTAGGGGGATGGTGCAGAGATCCGGATGTAGTGAGCCCACGGTCGACTCAGGATACAGATGCTACTCCTCGCTCTCATGGCAATTCGAGAGAGCGTGGGTCAAGTGGTTGCTGTGGAGGTATGGACACGGTGTCTCCATCTCGTTGCTCTGTTGGAGTTGCATCGCCTCCGGGATTCGTCACACCTGTGGGGATGTCTACTCCACTCACTCTGACTTTTGCTCAATCATCCATAGAGGTGGCACCCCTATGGGTGCTACTCCGATAGATACTACCTCGGTAGGTACACCAGATGTATAGGAGTCTCCTGGATATGCCCAGGAGCATGGTCGCAGGTGGGAGAGGACCCATCTTAGGCATACCCCAAAGGGGTATGCCTACCTTGTAGATTTAGGTCAGGAGCCATCATCATGAATGATGAGGGGAGGAGGGTGTTGGCTCACATGAGAGAGTTGTGCCAATAAGTTTTTTAGCACAATATCTTGGATCATTGGAAGAACATATCGGAGGGGAGCAAGGACTACATAGTGGCATCCTTGCATGAGGAGTTTTTGGTACCAGCCGCAGCAGATAGGTTTTGCACGGGCTGGAAGATGGAGTGCATGCGTGCATATATGTCACACAAATGATCAGACACACACAAGGCACTCAAGAGTGGGGCTTCAAAGCCCAAGTGGCTAGATGCGAACGACTGGCACTGAGTCAGGGAGGAGGCTATAGATTCTCTAGGACGTTGGAGACAGCAACGCAAGGTGGCGAGGGAATGACTAGAGGCCGGAATGGTCCATCGTCTTGGGAGTGGCGGCCACATGACATATCTGGAGGACTTTGTAAGTTTTTCTTTTATTTTGCTTGCTTATTTTTTTTGCAATATCCTTTGTACTGACAATCGTGTTTCTAACAGTTGTATTTTGTTTTCTTTGTAGCACTCCATTACAAATCGCGATCCCACCGGCCGTGAGACTCGATATGCAGAGAGGCACGGTCTCATTGCATTGATCGACCGATTGTATGGACATGGTGGCCCTGTAAGTCACTCATCTTTCTTGTATGTAGTTACCATGTTTAATTAGAATGCATTATTGTATGGTGGAATGATGTGTAGCTGTTTCTTTTTTTGCAGAGTCCGTTCGATGCTCCTTTGCGGCGAGACGAGGTTTTAAATGGCGATGATCTATAGCTCGCCCTTGGATCCCTAGAGCTCACATACCCTTCTTTTTGGGTCACGTGATTTGTGTAGACATTTTCTATGTAGTAGTAGTATCTTGCCATGATTGTATCGGTCACTTTCATTATGCGATCATGTATTCATTTCATGTATCAGTGTTATGATTTAAGTGCACTTTGCATTTATTTACACGAGCATTGTACACATTACTGAAACTATTTGCTGCCCTATCACAAATTTTTTTTCCATGTTACCGTTGCTATTAGTGTCGCAAATTTACTACACGTGTCGCTATTAGTGTGGCAAAATCCGTCGCAAAGCGTCATTATCAGCATCCCAAGTGTGATGGTCCGGCCCTTGGATACTCACTCGGGACCCCTTGGGGATCCCGTCTAGGCCTCGGGGCAGTGCCAAACCCTTCCCTCAATCAACACGTCACGGGGCACCCCAACACATCACGGAATGGGACATGGCACATAACACGCACTCGAGATTGCATAAGGGCCCATCTTGGGGGCATCATGTCATATTCATGGCAAAAACATATGTACAAGATAGCCGGAGCATAGCAAGGGACTTTGTCACAATGGGTGGGTGGAGCTATCAACGTGCTGCAACACGACGTCAACACCGTGGGTGAGGAAGCTACAAGAGGTACTCCCTCATACACACCTCCCCTTGAAACAACTAAATGACCACATTGAGTGAGGGAGGCACAACTTACTAGCCTTTCAAAATAGCTTTTTGACTTAGACTCATATTTATCATCGGGGGTCTTAACACGCCTCTCTATCAAGGCGGCGAGTGTCTACCCGCTAGGTGTCATGCTCACTGACTCTGTTTACAACTATGAAACATGGACTTTTCATAGTTCTTGCATTCCACCCAACCACTGAATCTATTTACAACTGTGGAATGGAATGTGACTTGGGAATAATTGTGAAAGAGACTTTATTGGGCACATCAACCCATCCACCTGCTAACCAAATTTACAAGCACAGAATGGAGGGTAACCCAGTCAAAGACACGTTGTGCACCCATGCTCCAACTTGGGCCAAGCAACTTGAGTCCGCATAACTGCCTGTGGACTAAGGGCTCAACACACAGCTTTCACTCTGAATGCGAAGCCCAGAATGCAAGGGTCCAGGCAATGACACCTCATAGGAGAAGGCCCTCTTTGGCCACATCTTGCAATCTGCTACTGATGAAGAGAGTGTAAGAGGTTCATTTTGCCTTGAACGCACCTCTCCTTGAAAAGAGTGACGCGCCTTTCCTTCTAGCTTTTCTTGTAGTGCCCTTGGAGGCACAAATTTGACTTGAAGCTCTTTTTGAAGATGACCACCCGACCTGCTGGGATGCAGCATGCCGTTTGGCCCTGCGTGAGGTCCATCTCACTCGCGTCTAGAATCCTTCCCCGCATTGCAGCACACACCTTGGAATAGCCTTGGGTAAGCTTGGAACAGATTTTGGAAAGTCTTATGTTGGACTGAGCTGCACGGGGAACACGTGTGGTAGGAGTGAACCGTACGACATGCCTGGAAGCTACATGCAACTTAGCCTGCCGCAGGAGATCCATGTCTCCCACATCAAATTTCCTCACCCTCGTTGAAGCGCACCCCTTTGAAAGGATAGGATGAGAGCAATGACCCCAGTTGGACTAGAGAGCTGGAGCACTTGGACAGCTCATGACGACTTGATGGGTTGCATCAAACCGGTGCGCCTGTAAAGTGAGGGCCATTTCCCTCGCCGCGATCACCTTTGGGCCTCTATTGCCCAGATCTGACTGTATATGCGTAAGAAAAAAAGGTAGGCTCTAGATCTATCCGTACATGCCACATCCACTTGAAATTTCAAGCCCTTAGTGGCCAGATCAATCTCTACGCAGAACATGAAAGCCGTTCGGGTCCATTTCATAGCATTGACCCATCTGGCTTGCATAGTGAGGGTCATGTCCCCCGTCGTTGTTACGTCGAACTGGCCCTACACGGCCTGAAAAGACAAGGAGGTTCCTATCTGCTCAAGCAACTCTCGGTGAAGGGCCACCACGCCTCGCTTTGCTTCAGGAATGGGCTTGTGCACACCCGAATCTGTCTTGTCAGCCCGAATGAGAGCTAAGCCTTCACATGTCGCCCTCTCCTTCATCGCTTGCTCCTTGATGAGTAGGATCTGCATGGAACTCATTGGAGTGTGAAGCCTCCTTGCTTCCCCCTTGGTTCCATCTCATAGTCTTTCGGCCACTTTGACTTCGCCAAGACGGTTGCATCCCTTAGGCCTAGAGACCAAAATGGGCTTGATTGCACACATGGGCTTCCTAACTCCTGCACATTCCTGAAACTCACCTTCATGTTGAGCACGGGTCCGGGATGTCATTCCCTAACTCAACCACTTGGGTTAGATTCCTAAAGGCCCACTTGCCATGGTTGGACCGCACTTGGAGTTCCCCAGCACTCCCAATCTTGATGCCGCATGAGGGTCTGTCACCCTCAGAATCGGCCTTTACTCCGCACGCTTGCTCGCTGCATGAGGGCTTTGCACCCTCTGAATCAGCCATTGAAGCACAAGTTAACTCCTCAGTTTTGTAGCGATAGGACCTCACTTTCTTGCGAAAGCTAACCCATTGTCAAATCGCCTACTAGCCGATTCGGATTCAAGGGGCATTGGATTCGACAGATTTGTCTCCTCCTTTGCCCCGCAGACAGATAGATAGTTCACTGGTTTCCAAATTTTCCTTCTCTTTCTCTCCTTCACACCACTTCCTTCCGCTCCAACACGCTTCTTCCTCTTCTCCATACCACTCCCTTCCACTCCAACTTTCCTCTTTCTCTCCTTCTTCACCCAACATGCAACCATTTGTTTACCCTCCCGGTGCAAGGAGCCTTCCTCAACACACCTGGCCATTCGTTTACCCTCACGGCTCACGAGCTCCTCAACACAACCAGCCATTCGTTTACCCTCACGGCTCACGAGCTCCTCCTCAACACATTTGGCCATTTGTTTATCCTCGCAACTCACAAGCTCCTCAACACACCCGGCCATTCATTTACCCTTGCGGCTCATGAGCTCCTCAAGACATGCAGCCATTCGTTTACCCTCATGGCTCACGAGCTCCTCCTCACCTTTCTCCTAAAAACTGGCCATTCGTTTATACTCGCGGCTCACGAGTTCTTCGCAAGGGTTGCCCGTTCGTTTATTCTCCCGGCGTAGGGAGTCTTCCTCAACCGCATCTTTCATCTTCATATCCACATAAGAAAAAACACAAGGTCCCAATTTGTTTATACTCACTGGGCCGAACGAGTCTTCCTTCACCTCCTCTACTCCACAACTCACTTCCGCATCAGTACATGGCAAAAAACAAGGTCCCAATTCGTTTATGCTCGTTGGGCCGGATGAGCCTTCCTTCACCTCCTCCTCAACACTTCTCAAAAAACCTTCTATACGTAACTCCTTATCTAACTCAACACTACACTTCAACTCATCATCAACACATGGTAAAATACAAGGCTCCAGTTCATTTATGCTCGTTGGGCTGGATGAGCCTTCCTTCTCCTCTTCCACTCCAACACAACTCAACTCAACATCTCTCTTCGCCTCAACATCTATACATGGTAAAATACAAGGCTCCAGTTCGTTTATGCTCGCTGGGCCGGACAAGCCTTCCTTCTCCTCTTCCACTCCAACATATCTCAACTCAACATCACGCTCCAACACTTCATCTTCTTTCAGCTCAGCACACTTCATCTCAACTTCACTCTCCAACTCAACACCAACATGCTTCAAGACTTTATCTTCCTTCAACTCAACCCTTTCCACATCATGCTTCACCTCAACATCAGCACAAGACTTCAACTCATCATACTTTTTCAACTTAGCACGGTCAGAAGACAAAACATGTGGTCCCAGTTCCTTTATGCTAGTCGCTGGGCTAGACGAGCTTTCCTTCTTCTCTCCCTTCACCTCTTCTACCTCTTCCAATACATGGGGCGTATAACCCCGCAGCACGCTATGAGCACAAGATTTTGACTTAGCCTCTTTGGCCTCGTCCACCTCCTCAATCATTACACCATCCACAACACACTTCTTTCCATCCACTCCCTTGAACATAACATTCTTCTTTAGTTTTCTCTCCTCATGTATACTATGCCTCACCACCAAATCCGCATCCCGTCTCATCACCACGGCCTTCTCATTAACACAAGTCTTTTTCAAACAAGGGGCCGGCGCCTTTGCCATAATCCACATTGCATCCTTCTCCTTCCCACTATCCATAATCTTCTTTACCACACCCTTAGCCTTGGCATCCAATGCCACACCACACTGCTTCAACCCTTTTTGCATAATTTTCATTAGACTCACAAACTGGGCTTTCATTGCCCATTCCCTTTCTTCACTCTCCTCATCATCATCCTCACTCCCATCATCATCTCCATCTTCAGCTTCGGAGCTAGAACTCGGCTCTTTACACTTTGAGGGCATGGGCCGCCGCAGCGGAGCATCAACAACACTAGGTTTCTTCTTCTCACTATCACATTTCTTCTTCTCCACCCCTTTGTCTCCAACATGCTTCACTTCTGCATCAAAACATGGTAAAATACATGGTCCCAATTCATTTATTCTCACTGGGCCAGACGAGCCTTCCTTCTCCTCTTCCACTCCCACACAACTTGCTTTCGTATCAATACATGACAAAAAACAAGGTCCCAGTTCGTTTATGCTCACTGGGACGGACGAGCCTTCCTTCACCTCCTCCCTAAACACTCCTCGAAAAACCTTTTATACGTAACTCCTTATCTAACTCAACACTACACTTAAATAGCGATGCTGATACCGACTATTCTATGGCGTCGCCAATAATGACACTTTTTGCTTCGATAGGGGCAAATTTCTTTATGAACATTTTCATCGCTTTTAACGTCGGTATAAGGCCTATATCTTGTAGTGTTTTGAGGACAAAAATTTTGGGATAGAGATGGATTGTAATAAAACAAAACTCTTACCTTTAGTTTTAGAGCATTATCTTACTTTAAGCTGAAGTATAAAAGGTAGGAGGGTGCCAATGTAACACATGTTTTACTCATTTGCTAAATTTCTCCATTTCTTGGATCTTGAGGATTTCTACCTTCCCCACCAACATTGAGGATGTATACTCAATGCCCACCTTTATAAAATGTGGATTTCTCACAGTAACCCCATATGATTCTCATTGTACCTTTGATTCATTCTAGCTATGGCTTCATTATAGTATAGTTTTTTAATACAAGTTTATATGATCCTTACATCAGTCTCATATGATTTTCATTGTACCTTTGATTCATTGTAGCTATGACATGGCTATGGCTAGTTGATTCAACTATTTTTTCTTGATGCAAGTATTGTAAGAGGTGGATTTCTTACAATAGCATCATAAGATTCTCATGGTACCTTTGACTCAGCCTCCAAAATGTGTTTTGTAATTATCTTTAATAGATTTGATCCTATTATTAGCAAAGTTAAATCTTCTGTTTCAATCAATAAATTTTAATCAAATATAAGTAATTTAATTCATTTGTATTCTTTAAATAACTCCTTCAGGATTTCATAATGTAGAGAAGTCGTTTCTTTATTGTTTATTGGAAAATGTAACACTAAATGTATTATTGCTCCACCTATATTATGAGTAGCTTTAAGTAAATTGAATGAAAGATTAAAACCATGTTCTTCTTTAAATGTATGCATATAACATATTATTAAAGCTTCAATTAATAGTAGTAATAACCATGTTTTACTAGTTGCTATTGGATCACTATGATATATATATATATATATATATATATATAGGTTTTTGTGATTCATTTTGGTTTTTGTAAATTATGTAATCTAGTATGATTCATTATTCATGATTTAATGATATTAATTTATTAAAATAATTATGATTATTTAGTAAATAAGAAAATTATAGTTTAAATAATATGATTTATAACTTTTTACTTAATAAAAATATTTAAAAATATATTAAGATATCATAATTTTAATTAATTTATAATTTTATTTTATTATTTATATTTTATTTAAAATAATTAATTTCTTCAACTTTATAATTTAAATTTTCCAAATTATTTTTTTGGGAGTATTAAAAAAATTATATCAATTACTAATTATAATTATATGCATTTTGACCACTCTGAAGCTTAGATGGAGATATAGACAGATGCTAGAAAAAGGGCTAAAGACTAGCTCAAAGAACTCTACCTGGGTGAAAGATATATTGATGATGGATTTGGAGGGATTTTCCTATTATAGCCTAAGAGGGTAGTCTAGTTGGCATGTCTAACCATATAATGAACATTCCCTATTGGCCAAGAAATATTCCAAGAAATATTTTCTTTATCAGAGTGTTACCCCTGGATTCCCATCAAGGAGCCATTTGCTCTCCTGACATCCCTAACTAGGGGCCACTTCCGCAACCTCTAGATCCCAAAATAGGGTCCCTATTAGCTCCCACATCCTGCAACTTAATGCATTGTGCCTCGAGTTGCTACCAACATAACTACTCTATCTTACCCAGATGCTAGATCCATAAAGGTCACATTTTTGGCATCTAGTCACATAGACCTCATCTTACATACAAGTGAGGACCCTATGTACTCACATATGGCTTCTCCTCATAATGGGACCCTTATAACATAACTAAGAGCACCGTGGATCATTGGTAACATCTTACAAGGGTGAGGATTTGAGAATATCTAACACAATATGTATGTATTGACAAATATGAATTTGGCCATCAATTCTTAACAGTTAGGGTCTCATTAATAGTGGTTAGTATGATGTCCACAATACACCTACTAGAGAAAATTGGTCATAACTTTCTATAGGTAGCTCCAAATGAGACATCTAATATGTCAAAATTAAGCTCATGAAGTATACTTTCAATCCATAAAGATTATACTTGTCTCTCGTTTAATGTAAGGTAAAAACTATTATAAAACAAAGTGTTGTCTACAAGCCATTTGCACCACAAGAAATGGTGATCAAGGTAGGGCTTTTTCAAACCATTTATTTTACCATGATCAAATGGATAACCTAAATGGTAGGTATCAAGGGTATAGAGATGATCCATACAAGTGTGGATCTCTGCATTATGATAGGTTTCTTTTTCCTTCAATTTTGATCTATTTTCTTTTTGTTTGAGATATTGTGATTATGAATGAGTGGTTTATGGGAGTATACTAGATGGTTTTTGATGGTTTGGATTGGTTTTGGTTTGAGCTATATACTTTTTATGCTTTTTGTTGATGGTGTGTTAGCCTTCTATGTATCTTTTGTTGTCTTCTGTATACTTTATCTTGGAAATGTAATAATATTGGATCAAAAGAGTTTCAAGAAGAAAAGAAAGTAGTTAATGAAGACTTGAAGTGAAGACTGAAATGATAGTGACAATAGTGAGCCTTGAAAGGTCACTATAGTATATTTGGTTTCTCTTCATATCAAACATACCTCTTAAGAGGTGTATCCATGACCAAGAGAAGATTACTACATGAGTTTTTTTATTATTCTCATGTACTATTGAGAGAGAGCATGTGTGAGAGAGATTGTGTATGAGAAATAGCTGATTTTCTATGTAGAAACATTGTATCTACATGAGAGAGATTGAGAGCAAGAATATAAAGACTATAAAATACAAATACTATGTGATGAATTCCATTACAAATTGAGAATTCGTTTATGTTTCTTTAGTTCTTTGCTGGTCTCTATGAAGAATATGCTAAAGATTTATTGTAATAAAGTCGTTAGAGATTCACTATATAATATTGTGTGAAGATTTGTTGTTTATGGTGTACTTTTTTTTTCTCGTGGTTGATTAAATGATGAAGAAGAAGCTTGTTGGTGTGATAATATCTATTTTCTTGGTGATTTTTTTAGGACTCCATGTGTTTTTGCATAGCCGAGGAATATTGCCATCAACAAGCACCAATAGAGACAGAAAATGGAAAAAGTTGTTAGAGATTCACTATATAATATTGTGTGAAGATTTATTGTTTATGGTGTACTTTTTTTTCTTGTGGTTGATTAAATGATGAATAACAAGCTTGTTGGTGTGATAATATATATTTTCTTGAAGTAGTTTTTCCATTTTCTTGGTGATTTTTTTAGGACTCCATGTTTTTTTGCATAGCCGAGGAATACTGCCATCAACAAGCACCAATAGAGACATAAAATGGAAGTAGTGGCACTATTGAAGAGGAAGAAAAGCAATGAAAGAGTGTAGAATTCCTACTATTGTTGAAGAATTAGAAATTCTCACTGTCAAAGCTACTTTCCACAATAAGCTTATTCTTTAATGGTAGAAACATATCACTATCTTGATGTGGGCTCTCTATGCGACTAATCCCACTATCTTTTGAAGTTACAAAAAGTTGTATCACTCCCACTATTTATGAGGATAATCCCACTATCTTTTGAAGCTACAGAAATTTGTATCACTCCCACTATCTTCTGAAGCTACAGAAAGTTGTATCACTATAGCCAACTATTTCCCACAAAATTGAAGAGTAAAATATAAAAAATGAGTATTAATGGGAGATTTCGCCTTTCTTGAAGAATTTCTATACATCATCAAGTGGGATATTATGAAGAAGCTTTAAGAGTCATGGTGAGTGGGTGTTCATAAGAATAAAAAGAAAAAGAGTTGAGACTTGTTTGTGTGGATACACAATAGCAGGACACGTAGGACACTTGGCCCATAGATAATCTTCTAATTTTCCAATTGGCAACCCACTAGAAGTTGGTAGATAGAGTGTCCTTTACAACATAAACCATTGAGACCCTCTAAAGTTGGTAGTATCATGACAATGGCACTATGATGATCCTTAGAAGAATGAATTTTGATTCCTTCAGAACTGAGTATCTTCCCCTCTGTAGTGGCATAAAAGTAGAATTTTGACATATTGAAAGAAAGAAGTAGAAGAAATGTTATTAAGAGAGTCTTCTAGAGACTAAAGCCCTTCTAATCCCCTTCTATTGAGCATACACAAATTGGGTGGAGCCAACTCCTTGATGAATGACATGATAAAGAGGCAAGCCTTAGAATAAATCTAAAGGTACATGAGAAAAGAAAAGGCAAAAATCAAAGAGGATAATAAGCTAGAAACAAAAGCCTCCTTTGATGCCCTTGCGGTTCTCTGAGGGTACTCTTTACAAAAGTCCCAATGGCAAATCAACTTGGAAATGTTGATGATAGGCTAGGGAATGTAGTCATGTTACCAATCTCTAAGAGAGAATACAATGAAGACCTCGATCTTCATGTTCTCGAGTTCATGGTAGCATGTGTGGCCAATAATGAGAGAAACTTGGAGCATTGATTGTTGGCAATATTCCCTGCCACTTTCAAAGGCACGCCATTTTAGTGATATGAGAGACAAGTAGTAGGAACTTACATGACATGGGATGAACTGAAGGTGGCCTTTCTCACCAAATTTAGGCATGAAGCTTTTGAAGGGCAGGGGGATGAGTTCATGAATTTAAGTCAGTCCTCTAGAGAATGGATGGAAGCATATGTCTCTAGAATGTAATCCATATTGAATAGATAGACTAACAATAACTTGGATGAAGACATCCATAAGGATTTCATAAGTTTGTGGAGCTAAGAAGACCAATCAACCTGTAGATATAATGAAAGGTGCAAGATTATATGATGAAATTGAAGCAAGGTTATCTATGACCTCCAAAACAGGAGTCTTACCTCCTCTAATTCTAGAAATGGTATACCCACCAAATGCAGTCCCAAGGACTTTTCCCTACCCCCTACCCTCAAATGCAAATAATACCACAACAATGTGCATTGAATCCATAATGGATGTAGACAATACCTCAAATGATGGCTCAACCATAATATCAATGGCCTCAAAAAGTTCCCCAAATAAAAATAAAAAATAATAGTGGAATCCTACCAATTGGAACCAGCAATCAATAGTCCCAACAAGAGCTCTAAACTAGAGTTAGAATAGAGGGCCCTCTACATCAACCCAACTAATAATTTATACAACAATTACAAAGAATCCCCAAAACCCTACTTTGAGTGCTCTAGTAGGATAAAATTTAAAGGACTATTTGTCTAATTAAGTTGCAAGCATCAACAAAGAGTTGATGGATGTGATCCAGAGAACAATTGCAAACACTAAACGTGAATACTACTAACATATCCAATACTACAAGAGTTGATAGAGATGTGATGTGATCAAACACACCATGTGGAAAGTGCCATGAAGGGGGGGGTGACATTTAGGCACTAAATGTACTCAAAATCCAATTGTCCCTAGAGCATTATGTTCTTAGTTTCTAAGGAAAAACCATATAGAAGATAACTACTCTCTGAAGAATATACATGAAAGAAAGAAGAAAGATGAAGAAGGTCCAATTTTCTAGAATATAAGATTAAAACTCAAGATATTGTTCCAAATCCTAGAGATTTTAGTCCTAATTTTGGTCCAAGGAGGTTATTTGCCCAAAGTAACAGAAAAAGATAGTCTACTGATAGTGAGAGATCAGAAGTTGAATGCTATAGATGCAGAGAGAAGGGTCATATCTCCCCAAAGTGTCCAAATCCTAGAAGTTCCATGAACCACAAGCTCTTATGCCATCGATACAAAGGAGAAGACCATACTACTAAAGACGGCCTGCCCCCTTGCAAAGACTAACACCGCTCATAACTATCAGAAAGCTCAAGAGCTAGCCTCTAATTTGGTGGAATTGGAGGTAGCTGCAGTTATGTGTGCCAGGAAAAGAGAACCAACAGTTCCAAAAGAGAATGTGCCACCTACAAAAACTATGAAGTTCAAGCTTCCAAAGAAGCCATAGAGCAGTACACATGACATGAAAATATAATACACAGTAGCACTCTAGTGCCACAAAAGGATACAGAGCCAATCTAGGATGCAAAACCAGAGAACCAAGAGATAGAAGAGGTGGATGTACTTCAAGTGATAAACAAAGTGATGATGCAACACTTGCTTGAAGAAAGAGGAAAAATGAAACATGGTGTTGTCCCATTCCCTAGTTGGTTGGAGAACCCTATGGATCCCATAAAGAAATATGACTTGGTGAAGGACTTGGATACCTTATGCCCAAACTTAACCATTTTTCATTTGCTAATGATGTCTGCCAAATGTCAAAAAGGGTTTAAAAGCATCTTGATGCAAAGAAGTGGGTTGAGGATTTCTCCCCCAATCGCAACTAAGTCCAACAAGGCCCCAAACCCTACAAAAGAAGTAGATGAGGCCAATGCCTTCCTAGATCTTGTCACTCTAGAGACTACCATCTAGATAGAAGGTTGTTTCATTGCAAGTGCATTGGTTGATGGAGGTTTCTTAGTGAACATAATGACTAATGTGATGATGAAAGATTCAGGCCTAATCTCAGCCTTGACATATTTCATTGAAACGGTTGTACTATAGAACTATGGCTCATTACATGTCAACAGTTGTAGATACTTTCATTTTGGCTATAATGCAAGGCAACATTGTTAAACTTGCAATCAATGGATTTAGGCTTCGAATGCTAATTCAAGTTGATTATGATGAGCCACTGAAGGATTCACAAGTTCAGCCAGTAGTTGGAATCAATTTAATGCAAGTCATTGCTACAATGCCTTGTGCAGCAGTAGTGCAAAATTCTATGGATATTGTGGAAATTACAATCTAGATGAAAGTGTAACCTTGCTACGAGAGATAGCATTACCGTAGCAAGAAATAAGGTTATTGTAGAGTAGAAAATAAGGTTACTACTGGAGGAAACAAGGCTACTACTCCAAGCAGTAGGTTTACCATTGTTAGTAAACAGTAACCCCTTGCTACAACACAGTTACCCCATGCAGCAACACGGTTACCCCATGCAGCAACACAGTTACCCCATGTAGCAATACAGTCACTTTGTACAGCAAAGTAGTGGCCCCATAGAGCATGATAGTGATCTCATACAGCCAAACATCAACTTATTTGCATAAAGCAATGGTAACTTTGAGGGGTAGTAAGGGAATTGATATGGAGACACTTAAGGATCAGAAAAGCCTTTATCAGAAATAGAGGAGGATTTTGATAGAGTAAGTCAACAAGCTATTATTGATGTGGAGTTGAAATATGAACACATCATGAGTCAATCAGTTAGAGTGTTTGAAAATGATGTTCAAGAAGTGTATTTGGATGTCAAGTCTTGTTCTAAACCGATAAAGTCAAGAAGACAAGAAAGGGTAAGCCAACACATTAAGCAAAGAGATATTGTCATGGTTGTTAGCCGTTGGCTTGACACTACATTTACCCTTAGAATGGTGTATTACCTTAGTTATTACTATTTCCTATGTGAAGCAGCCTTTATATGTCTTATGAAGTTCACTGCCTCATGAAGTGCAGTTTTGGGGCAGTTGCAAAAACGTGACCTGATGAGGTATTTTGTGTGTTCTTCTACATTTACCCTTAGAATGGTGTATTACCTTAGTTATTACTATTTCCTATGTGAAGCAGCCTTTATATGTCTTATGAAGTTCACTGCCTCATGAAGTGCAGTTTTGGGGCAGTTGCAAAAACGTGACCTGATGAGGCATTTTGTGTGTTCTTCTTGTCTATTTGGTCACTTATGATGATTTCGCCTGATGTATGATGTTTCTACCTAATTATGAAGAGGATCTGGTAGTTGACTCCATCATGGCTGGAGTCTTGATCTCGTTTGTAGCATGTCTTGTGTGATTCATTCTTTGTTTTCTGATTAGTAGTGCTGAATATAGTGTATCTATGCTTTCATATGGTTAGTTCTGAGTTATGATTTCTGGGTGTGAGATTAGGTATTTGCTTCATGAAGTATTATCTGTTCTTTTATGTATTTTGCATAGAAAGGACAGCAACAATGGTTTATAATTCAAAGCTAAGAAAGCATTTGGGAGAGTTGAAGTTGCAATATATTGGTTTGTATGAGGTTGTCAAAGATGTGGGTTAAGGTACTTTTGTGTTGGCTACTTTGTAGGGTGAAATAATCAAGCCAGCAGTAAATGGGTTCAGATTAAGGAGGTTGGTACAACCAAATTATGATGATTTATCTCCTGAAGCTTAGAAGAACTCCACAGTTGCAGTTAATTTGATTCAACTTTCTACAGTTTTGCCTCGTAGAGTAGGCAATGCAGTTTTGCCTCATAGAGCAGTTTATGATTTTCTTACTCTTTCTCAACTTTATGCACTTTTACAGCAGTCCTTTGTGTCTTAAAATATGGAAGCATTTATTCATGACAAGAATGCTCTTAAGGAGAAAATTGATGGGCTGCAAGTTGAATATCATAGACTCGTAGAAATGGTTTTACTTTGTGGAGTGTTAAGCAGATTAATCATGTTGAAAATCAATTTTTTGATAGTGATGTTATCAAGGCTAATATTAATGATGTATTGCATGGTATTCATAATCAGATGCCAATTAGGGAGCTTATTTTGGATAAGACTCATGATATGGATGTTTTACTTCTTGTATCACATGGGCAGCATGCACATGAGTAATCTATTACGGAGTGCCATGATGCTCATGAGCCTCCTAGCTCATGAGTTACTTTGATGCACCACTGTCAAATCTATTTCTTTGTTTGTCCATAATACTTATTTCATACTTGATATGTATGCCTCTATGTGATGCCTTTATGTTTTGTTTTGACTATCTCTTGAGGGGATTATGCAAGCATTCAAAAGGCTATAAGTATCCTATTAGAGAGGCTCTATTTATGGTTTTTCTTTGTGGCTTACTTCATGGTGTAAGGCTATGGGTAAGGCATAATTTTTCTCATTAGATATATTAGGTTTTGGATAAGACATTTTGACTTTAGGGATCATGCAAGGGTCATGTCATGGTTGTGCCAACCATCCACCGAGTTGTGATAGGTGTTAGCCATGGTCATGGTCTCACACTTTATGGATCATGTATTATACCCTTAGCATGGTTGGACCTTAGTTATGTTAGTCTTATGTGTGAGTAGTCTTTATTTGTCTCATGAAGCTTAGTGCTTCATGAAGTGTAGTTTTGAGGTAGTTAGAAAACGTGACTTGATGAGGCATTTGTCTGTGTCATTCTCATGGATTTGATCATCTGTGATGTCTATACTTGATATATGATGAATTTATCTGGATATATTGAGGATCTGGTAGTTGGCGCCATCATCTATTGTGTCTTTATCTTATTTGCAGCATGTTCTCTATGATTCGCTTCTTATTCTCTAATTTGTAGTGTTGAAGTTAGTGTTTCTATGTCTCTATGTGGTTAGTTTTGAGTTTCTATGGGTTTTGGTTATGAGATTGGGATTTTCCCACGAAGCATTCTCTGTCCTATTAAATATTCTGCATAGATAGGGCAGCAACATTACTCAAAAGGCCAAATTTCTTAGCCTAAACTAAATGACTTATCCAAAATTAGACCAATCTAGAGAATATGGTTATACCCCATCTGAAGCATTCCACCTCAAAATGAGCCACATAGATAAATCATAAACATTGAGTCACATGCAAAGCCCCTTTAGGATGTTCACAAACCATTGATGTGACTGCATAACCAACCCTAAAGACCATCACAATATGAAAATGTATACATATATCATGATGTTAGAGAGTAAATAACTCAATGCCAAAAATTCCATTTGTGAGCTAGAGAGCTCATCTCTCGGAGCTCATGAACTACATGAATATTAGTAGTAGAAAGTGATTGAGTATGAGGCTATTAATCTTCATGTACCTCCCTAGTAGGCAAACATAGGTAACCAATGCATATCCATATCATAGATCTTATCCATTTTCAACTTGTATATTTTAACCTATTGGTTAACGTCTAAAAGGATCTCATTAATATCCAATTTTGAAGTATCCAAAGCCTTTACAACATCCTCTTGATTAGCCTCTTGATCAGCCATTTTGCCTCTTGAAAAGTAAAAAACATATCTAGCATTCTATCATAATTCACTTGCATTCTATCTACTCTTTCTTAGAACTTATTATTTTCCTCAACCAAGGCGTCCAAATCATTGATCATGCATATATTTAGATAAAGTAGACTTCATCATGTTTACACCATCTTGCATAAAAACTGAACTATCCAAGTGTATATGCACATCATGTAACATTTCTATGTCAACTTGCAAGAATGGTTGAAGTTGAGCATCTAGTAAGACCCTCTCCACTCTCAAGCAAGCATTTTCATACATAACCATTTGAATCTAAGTTTTCTTGTGTGCTTGTAATCCATTCCTTTAACTATTCTGAAGAAACTTTACATTGTTGAAGCATGACACCATCTTCAATTATCTCATTAGCATGAGTATCCTTCATCTTCTTCAAATCCAATTGCAATACTATATATATTTTCTTCTTCTCATATAATTGATTTTGCAATATTTGGAGTACATCTAGGTTTACAACTTTTGTAATTTGAACATACATGAGGAATTTGTGAACACAATCAGCCTATGCACAAGCAATATCCAAAAGTAGAAGGTATAGAAAAAGAACTAGAAGCCATTTTTCTTTCTTCCATACTAGACACAATATGCATATCATCATCATTCTTTTCCATAATATTAGATTTCATCCTCATAATCTTGAAAAATTGGACCTTTTTTTGCATTGCCACTATAACAATATCCATTTTCTATTGTTCCTGATATTCCATGTCCAACTATTGGGCAAAATCATCCTACAAAGATGCATCTAAAACCATATTACAAGCATTCAAATCCTCATCATAGAATGCCAACTATTTTTAGACATTATCAACATGATGTCCATCATGCATATCTTGTAGCTTCTTGTCATGAGTCCCACTAGCATCAGAAAGCATAGTCCTGGATAGTTTTTGCTATTTTCCATAAGTTAAATAAAACAAGAGGGAAGAGAGGTGAAGTGACTAAGAGCACACACACAAAAGCAAAGGAGACTTGAGTACATAGAGAGATAGGGCTGAAATCATCATCATCATCATCATCATCATCATCATCATCATCATCATCTTCTTCTTCTTCTTCTTCTTCTTCTTCTTCTTCTTCTTCTTCTTCTTCTTCTTCTTCCATACAAAAGAACTACGACTACAACATGATAAAAAATGAAAGTACCGCAACACATGTATATGTGTTCACTAAGTGCGAACTCACTAAGAAAAGAAGAGGTAG
This sequence comes from Lygodium microphyllum, assembly GCF_053477565.2. Taxonomy (NCBI): domain Eukaryota; kingdom Viridiplantae; phylum Streptophyta; class Polypodiopsida; order Schizaeales; family Lygodiaceae; genus Lygodium; species Lygodium microphyllum. Next base: position 40,786,767 of record NC_141139.1, on the reverse strand, counting down.
CACGATGAATGTGCCATAACCAATGATGGACTATGTGGGTATAGTCTAGTTGTAGAATCACTAGCATATCCTCATGTCACTCACCTAGCATGCCAATGAATAATATCTAGCCACATCACCAAGGCACGTTGGTGGGTGAAAATGAGCAACATGGGACATGATGCTACATGGAGTCAAGTGGGGTAACACATGAAAATATCATTTTTTTGTCTTTCTAATACTTACCCATAGTGGGAATCAAGTTTATAGATGTAAATCCCAAGTGGTACAGTGCATGTTCGACATGTGGTTGTGATACTTCAGTTTTAAGACACGCACCTCATGTAGGAAGAGAAGGAAATGTGTTCTCACTTCCAATTTTGAGTCATGTTTGCCATCTAACAACTAAGGGAAAGCAAGGGGCAACTTAGTAAAATAGGGGAAAAAGCAAAAATGTGAGGAGTTTTTTTAAGAAAGGAAAAAGAGAAGAAAGGGAGAGTAAGTGTTCGATACAACACAATCAACGTGAGAGAGAGAGAGAGAGAGAGAGAGAGAGAGAGGGAGAGAGAGTGAAGAATCTTGTAGCCTAAAAATAAGGGAGAAATCTAAAGCTTAGAAGAAGAAGAAGAAGAAGTTTTTAAAAGAAAGTGACAGTGAAGCTAAAGTTATTGGAGCTGTGGAGCATGATGCATGGTTGCTAAAGTCAATGGGCTGATGCAAGTTCTTAATTTTCAGATGATGATAAGAAGAGTCTTCATTTTGTCTTATTTTCTTCTACTACTGTGTGGGGTAGAGAGTATACAAATCAGTTTTGATGTATGGATATGAGTGAAAGACAACAGAGGGCTATTCTTCATCGTGTTGAGAGTGATATATGTTAGTTGTTGTGTAAGATGTAGTAATGGAATGTCTACAACAGTAAAATTCTTGTAGCCATTGAATTGGCATGAAAATTTGCCATATAAAGCTTTGGTTACATGTGTATTTGAATTGTATTTATGTGTGCTTTGAGAAAAGAAGAACAAAAAGGATCTACAACTAGTTTTGCACTGATTGAGACAACCACGCTTTGTGGGGAAGTTTGTTGTGTGGGGTTGCCATCCCTAAAATATAGGAGTTATGTGAATCCGAAAGCTCATGTTGTTAGACTCTCAGCCATGGTTGTTTCAGCATCAGATTCTCTCTAAAAATGGTAAAATCTGAGCTTGAAGGTTTAAACTAATTAAGTGTTGAGTTGAAGTCTCAATGAGGAGTGAGTGATCATAAATATTTGATCATGTATGTAGTGGTGTTGTTTAGTAGGTTTTGTTGAGGGGAGATCCTCAGTCTTTATCATATGAAGTTGTCTTGGGGTCTGTTAGAGGCCAACTACCCAATTCACCTACCATAGATTGGTGCCCCTGCTGAGGATCTCCCATGTTAAAGTTCTCTTGCTAATCTTATCAGTTGGGAAGTGTAAGTTTTGGAAACCAACTTATACACAAACTTAAGCATGGTAGCTTTTGGATATGAACCCTTCTTTGGTACTGAAAATGAGGATGCTAATCAGTTTATCAAGAGATTGGAGTGGATGTCTTACCAAGATCGAAGGGACACTGATGCATATAAGATTCGAATGATCAGCATGCTGCTTGAAGGTTCTACACGATTATGGTGGAACTTACTGAATGAAGAGACAAGGGCAAATTGGATGAAGTAAAAAATGAGTTCCTTACAAGGTTTGCAATTAAGAAAAATCTTGAGAGTTTATGGAAATCTTTGGAAAGGATGTTTCAGGGAGAAAATGAGGAAGTGTCTAAATTTGCTATGAGATTTGAAGCAAAATGGATAGAAATTGCACAGTGTATGGAGCAACATCCCATGATGTTCTTGAAAAAGGACAAGTTTGTTTCATTGCTCAAACCTAAAATTAGAGAAAATTTCCTGATCAAAGACCTTGATACATATAAAGATTAGTCAAAATAGCCAAAGAAAAGCAAAGGAAAATACAATTGAGGTCAGATCAATCAACAGGTATTGCTGTGCATGCATTTTTATGGCCTAATCAAGTTGACACTGTTGCAGGAAATGCAGGACAACAAGATGTGAATCTTCATGGGGCATTTGAAAGAACAGAGAATGGAATGCAACAAGGTCATAGGAAACTTGATGATGATATGATTAGTAAACTGCAAGGATTTTTGGAAAATCTAAATTTGAATATGAGCCTATTGCACACAAGGCAACCTCAAATGCAACCTAGATTTAGAGGACCTCCAAGATATAGATGGGAAAACTTTGAATGCTTTAATTGTAGAGAGAGAGGTCATATTGCTTCCGATTTCCCTTATCCAAGAAGAAAGGAGGGGAGATGTATCCCATGCCACAAGGGAATGCTAGGCAAGATGCTAGACCTCAACAGGATCAAAGGCCACTTGAACCAACTAGGCAACAGTTGGAAAGAAGACCTAATGAAGGCACATCGGGTATGAATTTAATCAAGACCACTATGTCTGATGATGGGAAAAATGATTTTTTTTTGCTAACAAGAGAGTTTGAGAGAGGGATACTAAAACTGAAACTCAAAGGGCAGCAAGTATTAAAAAGGGAAAACAGGTTGTAGACGAGATCCAGAAACTAGTAAGAAAGTTAGACAACAAAGGAAGATTCAAATGGGGGACTTTGCTTTGGGAGTCAATCAAGTTCCTTACAACTTGCTTGAGGATTTAAAGGGTAAGAAGGCTGATGTTACATATGGTGAGTTGCTGCATATGAACTCATCTCTAAGGAGGCAATGTCATGGTTTGGTTAGTATCAGGAAAGGAAAAATCCAAATTGGACATGTTGGAGTGATATACCTATCAGATGTAAAAGACATTATACATGTCATGGATGCATGGATACATGGAAGGAACATTGATCAAGTTTATGTTGATGGTGATGCGCAAGTTTGTGTAATCACTGAAGAAGAAATGCTACAAATGTATCTTCAAATCACAGGGAAGTCACTGTTTGAGGTTAAAATGGAAAATAGCTCAAAAGTGAAATGTTTGGGAGTCATCGAGAACTTGGAAATCAACATTGGAGGCCAAAGAGCATGTTTAGATTTCCATGTTATGCCTACAAAACTTGGGGCATATCCGCTCATTTTGGGACGACCATGGTTGATTGGTATGAGGTCTAGACAATATTGGTATAGAGGTCAATTGGAACTCTATCTAGAGAAACAAGCTCATAAGAGGGTGATCTTTGACATGAAAAAATGGTCTGTCATTCAAAATGGACATGAAAGTTGGTATGAGGTCTAGACAAGATTGTTATAGAGGTCAATTGGAACTCTATCTAGAGAAACAAGCTCATAAGAGGGTGATCTTTGACATGAAAAAACGGTCTGTCATTCAAAATGGACATGAAAGTGATGTTGGACGTGATGTAAGTAGTGATTTAGAAAATTCTAACCTTGATGAGGAAGATAGAGAATGGAAAGCTTTGCTAATGGTATTTCACTTGAGCCTAGTAAAGTTGAGGCTTTACTTCTTATGGATTCTCCAAAAACTATAAAAGAATTGATGAGCTTTGTTCAAAAGTTGAGGTATCTATCAAGATCATTCCATATGTTGGTTGAGTATGTATATCCTTTACAAAAGGCAACTCAAAGGGATCCTTTAGTTTGGACACAAGTTGAAGAGGATGCATTTTTGCATATTAAAGAAAAGCTAATCACTTTGCCAGTTCTTATGCCTCCAAGCTGGGATGAACCTTTCTTCATTAGCATTAGTGTTGGGAAAAATGGAGTGGGAGCCATTTTAATGTAGATGGGAAAGGGGATGTTCTATATGAGGCTTGTGTTTTATATAAGTAGATCCATTGGAGTGACTAAAAAAGATTGGATGGAAGGAGAATTGTTGGTATGGGGGCTAGTATATGCAGTTAAAAGATGGAAATCATACATGATTCAAAAACCATTTGTGGTACTTACTAGTCCCCGGTTACTTCCATAGGTTTTGCGATGTGTTGAAAATGCTCCAAGAATTACTAAGTGGCTGCTGGGTTTGCAAGGATTTGAATTTACATATTTGAAGGAGGATACTATAAGAGCTAGCTTAGCTAATATTTTGACTTATAAAGAACTTGTTGAAAGTGCAGCTGTTATAAGAGGAAATTGATTTTGCATCCACAATTTCGTGAGGAGATGAAGAATAAAGATGCCACCTTGTTTTTTTATGGCAGTTATAGAAGAGTACTGAATAAGGGAGGACTGGGTTTTGTCATTATGGATGCTAAAAATCGAGAAGTCTTTTCTGGAAGTCAAGAAAGTAAAGAGATACAAGTAACAATGAAGCTGAATATGCGAGTTCACATGCTAGCCTGAAATAGTGTATTCAGCTAGGATACATGAAGATAGTTGCAAAAGGAGATGCTATGTTGGTGGTTGGACAAGTTCAAAATGTTTGGAAGGCCAATAAAGATATTTTGAAAGACTATTTGTTTAAGATAAAAGGCCCCATGAGGCAGCTGCAAAAATTTGAAATTTGGCATATTGGCAGGGAGAACAATCATAGAGCTCGTGAATTGGCTGAAAATGCTCTTTCCCAATATGTTGTTGCCATGAAGGTGGAAGGGTGGAGGGTGGATAATCCTGGATATTAGGGTAGGGAAAGCCTTCACCTGATTGAAGAGTTTCTAAAAATTGGGAAGCTAAGATCATTGACTAATAAATATAAAAGGTATGCCATTATCAGAAAGGCTAGGGCATATGTGCTCATAAATGATCAGTTATACATGAAGGGGATTGATAATGTTCTAAGAAGGGTGCTGGATAGTTCTGAGATTCCTACTTGCTTATCTTCTTCTCATGAGGAAGCATGTGGTGGTCATTTTGGTTTTGAGCTTACCAAAAGGAAAATTCTATTAGCAGGTCTTGTTTGGCCTAGTGTAAGAAAGCATCAGTTGGATCCAACAAGATTGGGAATTGACAGAGGACTCAACTTGCATACCCTACAATTGGATAGGAAACAAGCGATGAATTGTTATGAAAAATAGATTATGAAGAGAAGGGAATGGTTCAATACACAGTTAAAGAAGAATAATCTCGCAGAGGAAATGGTGGTTATGAGATATGATAGTAGCTTGGATTCCACTTTTTAAACCAAGTTTTGAGTTACATGGGAAGGACCTTTCCTCATTAAGTAGAAGTTTGAAAATGGCACTTACTTGCTACAAGATTTAGATGGGACTGTTCATAACAATAGAATCAATGGGTTCTGTCTAAAGAAATATATCTACAAAATCATGTAAATAAAGGAGATGTAAGTAATGTACATACTATACATAAAGTAGTTGCTTCCAGTTCACTGTTTGGGGCAGATTTAATTTTCAGAAATCTAGTGTTGATTATATGGTTGTAAATGATGGGCAACATATTTAAAGTGTGCTTTGTCACCTACTAAAGGTCTTTGAAAGTTATGGTCTCTAGAAGGTTGATGTCTGAAGTAGACTGCATGCAAAAATTTATGACTATAGGCTGTGTAGAGCTATTTTAGGATAGCAGATCAAAGAATCTAGCTCTGAGTTATTCTAAAGAGTTCTAGATTGAAAAGAAAGCTACAACTTTCCTTTTTGAAGCTTGGTGATGTGAGATTTGGTTATAAATTTATGAGATGTTCTGTACAATGCTCAATAAGGCAGATTTTCAAAAAAATGTGTTTGTCTTTGTCAGATGTTTTCAAACCTTTTAATAAAGGTTTGTTCACACTTTGTGTTCCAAACTAGGGGGGTGGCTAATCATGGTGGGTGAAAATGAGCGATCAAGGACATGATGCTACATGGAGTCAAGTGGGGTAACACATGCAAATATCATTTTTTTGTCTTTCTAACACTTACCCATAGCGAGAGTCGGGTTTATAGATGGAAATCCCAAGTGGTACCATGCATGTTCGACACGTGGTTGTGATATTTCAATTTTGAGACATGTGCCTCATGTATGAAGAGAAGGAAATGTGTTCTTGCTTTTGATTTTGAGTCCCCGAGTGGAATTTTATGTGGCAAGGGGCATGTTTTCCATCTAACAACTAAGGGAAAGCAAAGGGAAGCTCAGTAAAATAGGGAAAAAAGCAAAAACGTGAGGAGTTTTTTTTAAAGAAAAAAGAGAAGAATGGGAGAGAAAGTGTTTGACACAATACAATCAATGTGAGAGAGAGAGAAAGAGAGGGAGAGGGAGAGAAGAATCTTGTAGCCTGAAGAGAAGGGAGAAATCTGAACCTCAGAAGAAGAACAACAAGTTTTTATAAGAAAGAGACCGTGAAGTTGAAGTTATTGGAGCCGTGGAGCATGATGGCAAGGTTGCTGAAGTCAATGGGCGAGTTCTCAGTTTTTAGATAATGGTAATAAGAGTCTTCTTTTTGTCTTGTTTTCTTCTACTGCCATGTGGGGCAGAGAGTATGTAGGTCAGTTCTGATGTATGGATATGAGTGAAAGACAGCAAAGGGCTATTCTTCATCATGTTGAGAGTGATGTATGTTAGTTGTTGCATAAGGCTTCCTATCAACAAAGAAGAATGGAAGTAAAGGGTCTCTACATCTGAAACTGGGTATGTGGTAGGGAATATGTATTATGGGTAGATGTTGAATGCATGGACTCAAGTTAGTGGAAATTTGGAAGGATTTGCAACTAGAAAAATGATGAATCAAATTTCATAAAGTTTGAAGCTCCCGCAACTCTTTACCGATGCAAGATATGCTGAGATGTATCTATTGATATGCTGAAATGACAATCTGAAATTTTCAAAAAGTGTCTTTCCGTTTGCAAGTTTGTGCTTTTGGAATAGAGAAGTTGTGTTTTGTTGCATAGAGCATGCATAAATTTAGGACTGCAAGCTGTGTAGAGCTATTTCAGGACATCAAATCAAAGAATTTGGCTTTGAGCTGTTCAAAATATTATAGATTGGAACTACAACTTTCCTTTTTGAAGCTTGGCAATCCGAGATCTTCGTAGAAAGTTATGAACTATTTTGTGTAGTACTCTATGAGGCAATATTTGTGCTCTATGAGAAAATATGTGAATTCAACAGCATCTACGTCACCAACTTGGTTTCCCAGGAAAGTCATCATGATTTTCCATTGCTATATCAGTGTAAACTCTGTTTTGATGCAGTTATGGAATGTCTACAACAATAACATGCTTGTAGTCATTGAATTGGCATGAAAATTTACTATATAAAGCTTTGGTTACCTATGTATTTGGATTGTATTTATGTGTACTCTGAGAAAAGAAGAACATAAAGGATCTACAACTGATTTTGCATTGATTGAGGCAACCATGCTTTATGGGGCAGTTTGCTGCGTGGGGTTGTCATCCCTAAAAAATAGGAGTTGTGTGAATCTAAAAGCTCATGTTGTTAGAGTCTCAGCCATGTTTCAGCATCATATTCTCTCTAAAAATGGTAAAATGTGAGCTTGAAGGTTTAAAATGCTTAAGTGTTGCGTTGGAGTCTGAGTGTGAGGAGTGAGTGATCAAAAATAATTTTGATCATGTGATCAGTGGTGTTGTTTAGTGGGTTTTGTTGAGGGGAGATTGTCGATCTTTATCCTATGGTGTTGTCTTGGGGGTTGTTAGAGGCCAACTACCCAATTCACCTACCAACATAGTGGATGTCAGCTCATGTAGAGCTTGATATCTCAACACTCCCCCTTGAGATTAGTATGAGCTTGTGAACTCCAAGCATAGTCCTAAAGCATTGAAGCTTCTTAGCTTCCAAGGCCTTGGTGAAAATGTCAATAGCTTTATCCTTTGTATACTGACATAAACCAAGTTAATAGTACTTGCCACAACTCACTCCCAAATAAAATGTGGTCCATGCATGATACATTGAGTTCCTAGCTAATTGAACGCTACTAAGGTAATCACTTTGGGAAGTCACTCATGAATATATGTGTGGATCATGTGGGTTCAAAATAATGTATTTTCAAAATAAAATTTATTTTATTTTTTACATATAGAAGGGGTTATTTATAGATTAAATAGAAAAGGATTATATTTTATTTAGAAAATTTTTGCAGATAAGTATATTTATAAATAGGCCTTGAATGCACATAATGTAGAGAATACACATATAATAACTTCCTTGAGGATTATCATAATAGATTATAACCTTCTTGTCCACTTACATCTCCAAATCATCAAGTATGTTGCACAACCAAGCTACCTCACAATTGCAATTGTAGTACCTCTGTACTAGACAAGGCAATTGTTGGTTGTTTTTTACTACTCTAAGTCCATGCTTAAGTACCAAAGGAAAAAATAAAACCACTAGTAGATCTCCTATCTCAGATACTATAAGCCCAACCTGCATGTGCATAACCATGCAAGTCCAATGGTACACATGTACCGTAGAATAAGGTATAGTCCAATGTGACCTTGACATAGTGCAATGTGCATTGCATTGCATCCAAATGTGGCTTCCGTGGAAGCTACATAAAAAAAATCTCCAAACCAACTATGTAGTTTAGATTTGGCCTAGTGATCATCAAGTAGATAAGGCTTCCTACAACCTTTTGATACATAGTGATATCCTCAATCAAGTCACCGTCCTATGCACTAAGATTAACATTAACATCCAAATTTATAGAAAAGTATTTCATGTTTAATTAGAAGGATGTTTCTAAAAATTACAACCCTTTTTTGAACCATGGTTCCCAAACTTACACACACTTAGAGAGAGTGATTAGCTTGTGCTCTACATAATACAATGCTAACAAGGTGTTGTGCAATCATGTCATGCCATGTCCTAGGTGCTTTCTTCAGTCTCTATACAAGGCCTTATTGATGGAACCTAGAACGGGCCGGCACTGGCTCGTGCACTAGCCGGACCTCTATCTCACGCACTCAACAACCCCCCAGCCTCGTGGCCAGGAGCGTTGATGACACATCCATTGCCTTCCTAAATATCTTGCGTTTGTATTATGTCGTTTGTAATCCACTCTTCTCTCACCCACTACTCCTTAGAGGGAGTCCCTTACACATTGCCTAATGGCACGAAGCACAGACATAGGGGGTCCTCCAACGGCTGAGTGCCGCCACCCCTCTGCGACTCTCCTACACCTTGGGGATTGGCCCCTCGGTGCGTCGCTCAACATATAAACATTTTGCACAAAATCCACTCAAGGTACCAATTGATCGTATACAGGAATGTACCATTATCCTTACTTCTCTTTCCCCTAGACCCCATGCCTAGCCTATGGGTTAGGGTGTCCTGTCTCTCACTCAACGTGGGTCAAGGTCCTAATGAAAGCAATTGCTGTGCATCCAGGATTTCTGATACCTTTAAATATTTCCATGGTTTATGCATATTGTGGATGCTAAGTGCTCAAACAATTATAAAATCAATATTGTGCGCATGTGGAAAACATCCTTTTAATGGTTTTCAGCTACCGTTCTTATGCAGCGTTGCATGAACCTAGCATCGAGGAAACCCTCGTGCTACTAGGCTCTCATTCTATAATTATTCACCGACCTATATGGCATGCAAACAAAAACCTACAAGCTTTTCACCATTTTACTTCGCATTTAGACACATTTTAACCACTCTACCCTCCCATCGATCAAATGTTGCATTGTTGTATAGATTTATAAGGCATTTTGCCATCATTTTATGTGTAAAAAGTGGAAAAAGACACACTAGAATAAGAAGGTGGGGCTGAAATGAGGCAAATCCTCATGCTTCAGTCCCCACAAACATTCACGAACATCGTTCTTATTTTTCATTAATTTTCCGCACCCGAAATGCATTTTTCCCCTATTTTTAGTAGTTTTTCTCTATTTTCCTTTTATTTTCCTTTATTTTTAGCATTATTTAATCACTAAAAATTCAAAATAGGTTATAGGCTGTGGCCCATAGTTCCTTCTTGCAACAAAAATGAAAATTTAGTTGGTGTTCCTATTTATTCTTCCATTTTTATGCTCAAAAACATCATTTTCCCTTGATTTTCCATATTTTACGTGTTTTAGTGTATTATTTTGGGCCACAAGATGCATGTTTTTCTGATTTTCTGGTTATGATCAACAAATACTCATGGAAAACAGCAACATAAACAATTTTTAGCCCACATGAACAACATTTTATCAATCAAAAGCCATGAAATCTCAAATTTCCTTTGAAAAATTTGAATTACCGCTTATTTGCGTGTCTCGGGTTTCATGTCCATGGCTACAAATCTGAAAATCAGCAGCACTTCATGCTCATGGCGATCACATGTCACCATTTCCAGCCCGTGGAGCGATCCGATCGATGCCGAACAAGCCTCCACCATTCTTTCTTCTTCATTTCTCTTCCCGCATGAATCCCCCCTTAGAGGAGAGAGAGGGAGGAGAGAGAAAGACTGATTTTCTCCCTCTCTCTACAGGCTACCATATCTCACGCGGGACGGGGCGATGTGGAGCAGAGAGTCAAGGTAATTGCCTGCTGTGATTGGCTCTATGGCTTCTTCTTCAGCAACTTCTCTAACTGCCTCACTACTAACAAGAACTCCTAGAACGGCTGCCTAGCAGGCTAGCAGAACAGGGCCACTAGGACTTCCTTCTAAAACAGGTCTTTCGATGCTTGACAATGTCTTTATAGGAGGCAATGACTACTCTGACCTCCCTCAAACATACTTAGCCTAAACCTGGGACTTCATGCCTTGGTTGCCGGTCCCCAACAAAAATATATCCCCTCGACAAGTACAAATACACATATAACAGGAAAGAAAGGTACTCGTAAAGGAGAGGTATCACCTGGAGTGGCCATAAGAAGCTTCCATCGCAACAAAGGCTCCTCCAGGCTCCACCACATTCCACGAATCACAAAACCTGTCCAGCACAACACTTAAAACAAAAACCCAATTAAACGCACCCGCACTAGACAGGGAAATGGCCCTCTTGGCCTAATAAAATCAAAACATGACTTCGCATAACATCCTCCTGGAAACAACTATGATAGACATCAAAGCATACCATTCCCAGGGGAACAGAGGCTCGTAGCCCTAGACTAGGTGCATTAAATTATGGCCCATCCCTCCTGTGTATATCGCAAGAGGTGTTCGCATCACATGTCGTCTAATTAGTCTGTGGGTCCAAGATAATAAAGGCAGATGAGTCTTGCCTACCCTCTGCATCACCCAGATCAACCATCATCTGCCAAAGAGGGCATGTTCAGAAAGCATACCCCACAAACGACCAGATCCTGTCTCATCGTCAATAGATATATCGGGACAAGGGCCACAATTAAAGAAGAGGTCTTCTTCATACACAAAATTAACCAATGAATCGGCAAACTGATTCCAATCTCGTGGAATCAGCTGAAAAGACACTCTATCAAATTCGTCTAGCAGGGCTATGGCAGTATGATGGTACATGCAAAGGATGGGGTTTCGTACCATGTACGTCCCATTGAGTTGATTTAAAATCAACTGAGAGTCCCCTTTCACCAATAACTAGCGGATACCACCCTTCTTTGCAATATTCAAACCCATAATCAGGGCTTTGTATTCTGCCATATTATTGGTAAAATTCACCCCGAGATAAGCAGCTAACTTCATGACAATGCATCGTCGGGGGTCTCGGATGACAACTCCTACACTTCCTTTTTTGCATGCACCCCTGGACGCCCCATCAAAGTACAAGGTGTACATCCATAAAGGGTTTACATATCCTGCCATCCGGAACTCTACTCGTAATTATGGTAATCGAAATTCAGCATATTCAACAGGTGGACTATAGGCTCCATGCCTCCATCATCATTGAATTCAACAGGGATGCTCGTCAAAATTTGTAGGCAGTGATGGCAGAAGACCTTGATCTCCCAAATAAATGTCCCGCCTTCTTGCTCAGTCACCTTATATCCTTTGCTCCACCAAATGAGCTTTCCTTGATGATACCTCTGTTCTAAATATGGGTGTTCTAAATAAGGGATCAGACGACCCATCAACCTCTATCATGATTTCCTTGCAGATATTTGATCAATCTCGCCTAGACCTGCAAGGCAGTCATAGTATTAGTGCAATCAGAAATAATAAGGTTTAATCTTATTAAGATTAACCTTATTTTTAAATTCTATCCCCTCAAGGTTAGCTAACAAGACTGTGGATTTATTCCTTCCTATTCTAACGATCCTATAGGGCCCATCCCATTTGGGCTCTAGTTTGCCTGGAAATAATTCACGTCGTGCATCATAATACAGAACAAGCTGTCCTTTCTTGAAGGTGTATTTCTTGGCTTTGAGGTCGTGTAGCTGCTTCATTCGGTGCTTCGCCACTTCTTGGTGCAATAAGCTCTGCAGCTTAAGCTCATCTAAATGTACCAGTGTCGTCAAGTGCTCAAAAAGTGTGTCTTCATCACTCAAAGAATGATTGATGGCAAAACCGAATAGTCGGCAGCTCAATCTCTAAAGGCAAGACACACTCCTCCCCATATACTAACTTGAACGGGGTATGGCCAGTGGCTCGTTTGAAGGTCGTATTATAGGCCCACACTGCCATGTATAACTTTTTATCCCAATCCCGTTTCTTTTCCGACATAATTTTGGATAGGATGCCCACAAGTTGCTTGTTGGTGCTTTCAACTTGCCCATTGGCTTGCGGGTTATATGGGATTGTCTTGTTATGCTTGATTTGCCAAGTCTCTGTCAAACTTTTGATCACCTTATTTAGGAAATGGGTTCCGCGGTCCGACACTAATTCTTTCGGCAGACCAAAATGGCATATTATCTGCTCTAAAAGGAAACTAGCAGTTTCTTTAGCATCATCTTTCCTTGTTGCACGTGCTTCTGACCACTTTGTGAAGTAGTCAGTTGCTACAATGATATACCTCTTTTGCGCAGTCGACGACGGAGTAATAGGACCCACAAAGTCTATTCCCCACTTCTCAAATGGAAGTATCGCCATGATAGGGGTGAGTGGTCGTTTCCTATTCTCTCGACTATCATGTCGTTGACAAATATCGCATCTCTTAACATACGCAAATGCATCCTGGAAGATGGCAGGCCACCAATAACCTGCTCTTAAAGCCTTTTGTGCTGTAAGCCATCCATCAAAATGGCCGCCGCAAGCAGAATCATGGCACTCTTCCAAAATGAATGGCACCTCGTCAGGCATCACACATCGGCGATAGATGTCATCAATCCCTTGTCGATATAATGTACCTGCGATCAAGGCAAACTTTAACACTTGCTGCCTAATTTTCCTTCTCTCAGCTTTAGATAATTCAGATCCCGCCTCTCCCGTCGATAAATAATGCGTTATTGCAGCGTACCAAGAGGGAATAGATGCCGTATCTATTTTAAATAACAACTCCATGTCACTACCTTCAGCCACAGATTCTTTCGGCTCCCCAAAGTCCACAAGACATTCCATGATGCCTTGCAACCTTGCTGGCTTACTACGGATTTCATAATCAAACTCCTGCAAAGTGATTAACCACTTCCCTAGACGATCAGGTGGCTGTAGCTTATTCATCAATAATCGAAGTCCCTCCGCCTTCGTATAAAGCACGACTTTCTCATAGAGAATATAATGCCTGAATTTCTTGGTCCCAAAGACCATCGCTAGACACAACTTCTCCATGTAGGTATAATTGATCTCTGAAATGCCCAATTTCCAACTAGCAAAGGCTATCGGATGATACCACTTCTCTTCCCAAATTTGGGCTAAACACATCTGATACTATACATGGTGGCTGCTGAGAATATATAGAACACCTCACCTCTTTTAGGTGCTTTTAAAACGGGAGCTCTTGCTAGCTCCTGTTTCACATCCTCGAATGCTACCTTAGAAGGGTCACCCCATACAAACAAACAGCTAAAGGACAATAAATTTGTAAGCGGCAACGTTCTTTCTGCCAAGGCGTTTATGAATCTATGGTAATAACCAACCGAAGACAGAAAGCTATGAACTTCTTTCAGAGTGCGCGGTGGACCCATGGCAACTATAACTTTGACCTTCTTGGGGTCTGTCGCAATTCCTACCGAACTGACCACATGACCCAGCAATAGCCCATAAGGTACTCCAAAAACACACTTCCGTGGGTTTAGGGCAATGCAAAATTATCTACAACGCTCAAAGCATTTTCTTAAAATGATCAACTGCCTTCCTCTCACGGTGGCGGCCCTTAAGTCATCAATAAACACCTTCAACTCTTCAGGGGATATGTCACCGAATGTCTTATCTGCTGTTCGTTGCCACGAACCAGGCGCATTAGGTTTTTCATGATAAATAATTAGAAAAAAATATGATTAATATTTTTGGATGTTCAGCAAGGTTGAGGCATGGGGATTAAGCCTTAGAACATCTTTTTTGTATGTTTCAGTGTGCTTTTATCGCTTTCCATCTGAAAAAGGACATGTGAATGAACCTTGAACCTATGCAATATGGCAAAACCTAAACGATTAGGGAGGAGAGAGCATTTGTGAGTGTGTTTAGTTTCTGAAAATACATCAAAGTTGAATTTATTTGGTTTATGAATAGCATATAGGCCGATAATCATTTAAGTTTAAGGAAACTAGTAGCACGAGGAAACTCGATGCTAGTCTCTCGCAACGCCGCAATAATGCGTAGGCTGAAAATCATTGAGGAATTATTTTGCACACCATGGGGCTGATTTTGAATCATAAAATGGTTTCACACGATGGTCATACACTTCTACACTTTGCATGCCACATGGTATAAAATGTGGATGCATAGCACTTGATTGCTAAATAAATGACCATCGTGGAGTGTGAGGATTCCTAGGCTATAGGATAGATGAGCAGTTCCTTGGGGTAAGTCTAAAGAGGAAATATCAACTCCTAGGTTGTTCGATATACAAAAGAGTGGATGATCTTGTACATTTGTTCTTTATTTTGGTATGCGAGTTTTAGCTTGTACTGCATTAATACAGCCTGATACATGCAAGGAATAAGTGATCATAGTTCATCCAAATGTTGCCCAGATGTACAAGCATTTTTGTACATTACTTGCTAGTAATTTCATGTTGTTTGAGTGCACTAAATGAAGCACACAGTTGCTGAAATTCAATGAACTCTTAGATAGGAAAAAAACATGTGCAAATTCATCCTAGCTCCTGATCTAGTAATCCTTCCATTTTGTATGTTTGTTGTAGCCATTATGAGCATCACACAATGCATTTGTTACCCCACAACTATGCTCAAAGTTGGAAAGAGGAATCTCTATCAGATAATGATGAAGAATGGTAGGCCATTTGTAGTAGTTCACACTGGTTTCCATGTTTTCTTGGTAGGTGTAAAACTCCATGTGGTTGTTGCTACTCACATGCCTTAGTATCCTAGCACTTAAGAATGCTTCTTATCTTTCTTCAATTGATCTCCAGTAGCTTATCAGAAGAGCCACCACTCATGCCTCTTGCCTTTCTAGTTTCAACATACAAGTAATCTTCTATCCAAACCCTCGACAACCTCGATGGTGGTATGTTATATCTTCAGCTCCCCGAAGTGCGAGAGTATATGATTAAAGCGATGTTCCGAGCATCGATAAGGATAACATGCAAATAGAGGGGTCGATATTGCAAGGAGTGCAGGCCACTGAAAGCTTGGAGCATGTAGAGGAGCTAGCATCAAGTAACAATGATGGAAATATAGGAGTCCAAGAATTCTTTGAGAACGAGGTGGGCTCATCCTTTTGTGGTGACATGTCTATCGACCTTCCAGTTTATGTCGAGTTGTGTCAGCAGATTGACATGGGACCATAGGATACCTCATACTTGGAGCATCCACTTACTCAATTCGTTGACTAATCGCTTATAAGGGTACATAAGATATACATTTTAAGTAAGATCATTTTTAAAAGATTTATATTATCGTGCTTTTCATGATTTAAATTGATTATGCTAACATCATTTTTTGTCTGTGTAGGTGACTTTTGTGGATACTTAGATCATCAGGATGAGTCGAGGGATGAGTGATGAGGAATTGCAGGATATCTTCATGTGCATGTCTCCAGATCAGATGGCGAGATTCAAAGACATGGTAGACCAGAAGCTGTCTTGGACATCGTTAGGCCGCTCTATTAGATCTACTTCAGCCCGATTAGATGCTTCAGCTTTGAGTAGACAAGGTAGACGTTCCAAAATTGGGCCAGAGGGAGGAAGTGCTTCAGGGTCAGGGGGATGCTATAGAGATGCGGATGTAGTGAGCCCGCGGTCGGCTTGAGATACAGGTACTACTCGCTCTCGTTGCGGTTCCAGAGAGCGTGGCTCAAGTGGTTGCTGTGGAGGCACGGACACGGTGTCTTCCGGTGTCTTCGTCTCGTCGTTCTGCTGGAGTTGCATCACCTCCAGGATTTGTCACACCTATGGGGACATCTACTCCAGTTACACTGGCTTTTGCTCAACCATCCGCAAGTGGCACGCCTATGGGTGCTACACTGATAGATACTACCCCGGTGGGTACACTAAATATATAGGGGTCTCATCAATATGCCCAGGAGCGTGGTCGTAGGTGGGAGAGGACCCATCTTAGGCATACCCCAGAGGGGTATGCATATCTTATAGATGATAGGTCAGGAGCCATCATCATGAATGATGAGGGGAGGAGGGTGATGGCTCACATGAGAGAGTTGTGCCAACAAGTTTTTCAGCACAACATCTTAGATTATTGGAAAAACATACCAGAGGGGAGCAAGGACTACATAGTAGCATCCTTGCATGAGGAGTTTCTAGTTCCAGCCATAGCTGATAGGTTTTCTACGGGCTCTATGATGGAGTGCATGCGTGCATATATGTCACACAAACGATGGGATGCATGCAAGGCACTCAAGAGTGGGGCTGCAAAGCCCGAGTGGCTAGACGCGGACGACTGGTGTCGACTGAGGGAGGATGCTATAGATTCTTGAGGACGTTGGAGTTAGCAGCACGAGACGGCAAGGGCACGACTAGAGGTCGGAGTGGTCCATCATCTTGGGAGTGGCGGCCACAAGACATATCTGGAGGACTTTGTAAGTTTTTCTTTTGTTTTGCTTGCTTATTTTTTTGCAATATTCTTTGTACTGACAATCGTGTTTCTAATTGTTAGTATTTTGTTTCCTTTGCAGCACTCCATTACAAATCGTGATCCGACCGGCCTTGAGACTCGATATGCAGAGAGGCACGGTCTCACTGTGTTGATTGACCGATTGTATAGACGTGGCGGCCCTGTAAGTCACTCATCTTTCTTGTCCGTAGTTACCATGTTTCATTAGAATGCATTATTGTATGGTGGACTGATGTGTAGTTGTTTCTTTTTTTGCAGAGTCCGTTCGATGCTCCTTTGAGGCGGGATGAGCTTTCAGATAGCGAGGACGTATAGCTTTCCCTTGGATCCGTGGAGCTCGCACACCCTTCTTTTTTGGTCACCTGATCTGTGTAGACATTTTCTATGTAGTAGTGATATCTTGCCATCATTGTACCAGTCGCTTTCATTATGCGATCATGTATTTATTTCATGTATCAATGTTATGATTTAAGTACACTTTGTTTTTATTTACACGAGCATTGTACACAGCAGAAACTATTTTGTATGGCCCAAATAAAGCATATAGTGCTAATTTTTTTTTTCCTATTAACGTCGCTATTAGCGTCGCAAATTTAATTTCATCCATCATTATTAGCGTCGTTATTAGCGTCGCAAACCGTCGTTATTTGTGTCGATAGTATCAACTTTGCAAATGCGACGCTGATACCGATGCAAATAGCGACGCTGATAACGACGCTAATATCAACTGTTCTGTGGCATCACCAATAACGACACTTTTTGCGACGACAGGGGCAAATTTTTTTATTTACATTTTTGTCGCTTTTAACGTCGGTATAATGCCTATATCTTGTTGTGGGAGATCATTGATCAGATGATCTCAGACTTTGAGTGAATGGTAAGAAATGTGTGTATCAATCATGCCTTACATTCGCAAACTAATTAAATATCATATACCAAAATGTAGGAAGGTGACATCTCATCCCAAGGAGGAATGCACCTATTGTGGCCAGTTAGAAGAGTTCGTGGCCATGTGATGGATGGAGTGCTTGAGAAGATCCACCACATGGAAGGCACGACTCAGTCTATATCCTTGATACCTAAGGAGAGACGTAGCCTTTCGGACATTTCTAAAATCTTGGATGCTAAGATGGAGGCAATGATCGATGCATTGATGCCCATGGATGTTGAGGCATCTGATCTGATAAGAGAGGAAGTGTCCATACCATTATATGATGGGTGCTGAGTATCTCACTTGAAGACGTTGCTTGGGATCCTAAGTGTGCAGTCGAAATACGGGTGGAGCGATGTGAGTGTGATCAAGTTATTCACGTACATTCTATGTATGCTCCCTTGATTAATTTTTACCCCATTATAAAAATCACTTGTGCTTTTTCAATGTGTTTTGTTATGTTTTTTTCAGGTTAAACACAATATTAGTGAGTTTGGGAATCTCCCAATTCGCATTTTTTGAATACTAAAAAGGTGGCACCCCGATAACATACCCATAAGTTTCTCAAAACCATACAATGTGACCTATCATTGGAAAGTGCTTTAAAAATGGAATCTATTGAGCTATAGAGCACTTGATTTGGAGTTATAGTATTCAATTTATGACAAATCCAAAGATTTGACCACATGTCCCAAACTTATGGGAAATTTCCATATTCCCCAATATGGTGTTGGTTGCTAAAGTATCATATATTACCACTTGAAAATACCACACCTGAGTCTCACGTTGATGCATGACATGTTTTACAAAAGCTTGGCATGGAACTACAACAGCATCCACGCATGTGTCAACGATCGTGTGCTCTTTGGATGAGAGTACAAGACTATGGAGACATATCCAAAGTGTAGTGTTCACACATATCGATAGGACTTACAAGGGCAAACCATTCCTCGAAAGTTCTTAGATACTTTTCACTTATCCCACATATACGTCACATGTTTCGTATGTATACCATGGCAAGCTTGACAATGTGGCATGTGCAAAATAGATCCAGAGATGGAATCCAACGAATATCAATGTATTCACGCTCATGGAGATTGACTCTACCTTTCCAAGCTTTGCACGACAGCCAAAGAATCTTCAACTCGGTCTTCCTATGGGTGGCGTAAATCCATTTGGTCTCCGCTCAACTTCTTACAGTGTATGGCATGTAGTCCTTGTTGACTACAACATCCCGCTATAGCTTTCTAGGAAGAAAGGAAACCTGATCCTTAGCTTGCTTGTTTCTGAATACTACAAAGTCAAGAATATGGACACATATCTTCGTCCATTAGTTGATAAGATTAAGATTTTGTGGGAGGATAGAGTCACCGTGGAAGATATGAGCAAGCGTGATGGTCAATGGTTTGCCAATATATGATCCATTCTCATGTGGACCATGCATGACTTTTTGTGATTCAGGGAGTGCTCAGGTAAATAGGCTTCCATTCTTGTTGTGACATCTAGCATAACTTGTTCAAGTTTGTATTGATGTAGGTACGGGTCTAGTTACCTCAGGATATCATGCATGTCCATTGAGTATGATGAAAGCAATGTTCCTAGCATAGATGAGGAGAGTATGCAGGTGGAGGGGTCGATGTTGCAAGGGGTGGAGGTTGAAGATGGCTTGGAGCATATAGAGGAGGCAGATTCAGGTAAAAATGATGGAAAGAAAAGGGGCCAAGAATTATTTTAGAACAAAGTGGACTCCTCCTTTTGTGGTGAACTATCTATCGACCTTCGAGTGTACATGGAGTTGTGCCAGGAGATTCACATGGGACCACAGGCTACGTCATACTTACAGCATCTGTGTACTCAATTCGTTGATGAATCGCTTATAAGGGTACTCTAGAATATGCATTTTAAGTAACATCATTTTTTTCAAAGTAATATTAGCATGCTTTACTTGAATCTTTATATTGATTATGCTAACATAATTTTCTCTATGTTCAGATTACCTTTGATGATATTTAGAGAGCAAGATGAGTCAAGGAATGAGTGACGAGGAGTTGCAAAAGATATTCATAGGTATGTCTCTAGATCAAATGGCTCGATTCAGAGATATGGAGGACTAGGAGTTGTCTCCAACACCATCAGGCGGTTTCGTTAGATCTACTTTGGCACTCTTTCATGCTTATGTTTCTAGTAGGTGAGATCGACGCTCCAGATTGGATCCAAACGGAGGGAGTGATTCTGGGGGTACTACAGAGATGTGGATGCTGATGTAAGCCCACAGTCGGCTCATTGTTTTGGTGGAGGCATGCCACCAGTACAATTTATCACACATGTTGGGACATCTACTATTATAAGATCGGAGATACACACTTGAATTTCTTATATACTTAAAGATATATGTTAAATATTATGCTGACACAGAGAGAGAACATATGCAAGAAAAGAAAGATGTAGAGAGAGAGAGAGATTGAGAGATTGACAACACACTAGGGATTGGAAGGTGGGCCAGTCCCCCCCTTATGGAGTTATATTATTAATAAGGAGCAAGCTCCTCCATTACACACAAACCAATTCTTAACTTGTAGATCTTGGGAACAAAATAACGGTTTCTTGCACGATATACAATCGGCTAACACTTGCACAACTTGGAGGTTGGCACCTTTTGATCCTTCTTGAGTCTCTTCTTCTCTCCTACACAATATATGTAGGGCTTTCCTCTTGGAGCTTGATTTCAACAGAGCTTTCGCAGCACTTGCACCTTGTCTTCTCCTCTTGGAACTTGATTTCAGTAGAGCTACCACAGCACTTGAACCTTCTCTCCTTCTCTTGGAACTTGATTTCAGTAGGGCTTCTACAACAATTGCACCTTCTCTCCTTTCACGAGAGAAGGATCAAAGCTTGCACCGAGAGCTATGGCAGGAGAACAAGAGCAAGAAAGAGAGAGACAAGAAATGGGAACTCCAATAGTTGCAATGTGTGACCAAGCCTTCCTTTATTCAAACTGTCACTAAAAGAATAAAGAATAAAGTGATAGTGACGGGTGCCCGCTACCTGTAGTGTGTAGTGGTGGCGGTGACTGTCAATGTAATAATACATGGGCAGCTAGGCGAAGGCGCCTTTACCCCCAACAACCTCCCACTTAAAGGCAAATCTGCCCTAGTGAGGAGTGAAAAGAAAAAAGAAGAAAGACAGTACAACATGTACACATGTACAACAGGATGAGGAAGTACGTCATCTCATCCCACGTCCATCAACCTCTTGAGGAAGGCAAAGCGCTCTGTAGAGAGGCTTTTCATGAGCAGATCTGCAAGATTCTGGTCAGTCGAGATCTTGACAAGGTCAACAGACTTGTCCTCAACGACCCCACGTATGAAGTGATACCTCACCTCAATGTGTTTTGTCTTCGCATGGAAGATGGAATTCTTGGCTACAGATTCTTGGCTAACTGAATAGCACTCATAGAGTCTGAATGCAGTGTAGGGATAGCATCAATACCAAGGTCAGCAACCAAACGACCCAACCAAATTGCCTCCTTGTAGGAAGACGCAATCCATTCTAGGAAGAGAGACAAAATCCCATATGCACAGTGGATGTTAAGTGCTACCAAAGAACTCTATATAACGATGTACTTGAACTATCACTTTCATATGATGATAATGCAATAGTACTTGTCTCTTTCTATCAAGTGTCTGTGTCATTGTCAGTACTACACAAGAATGTCTTTATGAGTCCAAGTCTCAATCTTGGAACCTAATTCACTTGTGTAATAACAGTTGTCTTCTTTGTCAATGTCATCATGAGTTCTCTCTTCATCTTCCATCCTCCATAGCTTCTGCAATTTGCCATGCTCTAGATCTCGCATCTTTAACATGGTATCAGAGCTCAGCTAAGCATGGCTTAGCTCTCCTCTACTCCCTCTCAGCTCATCTTAACCTTAGGTCAGCTCAAGTCCAACTCATGGTTCCATTTCTCACCTCCATCTCTACTTGACCTTCCTTGGTAGCCATAGCCAGCCTGCACCCTGCCTGCTTCAAGCTCTTGGATCTCTCTCCAGAAGTCATATCTCAACATGCATGTTACATGTATAGATCTTTTATGCTATTAATCAAACATCAATAACTATGCTTAGCATTAGCATTATTTTCTTTCCTTTATACTTTCTTGTAGCTACTTGTTAGGGATAAAGGCACCTATGCCTAGCCACTCGTGTATTACTACACTAAAATAGTACATGCATACTTGTGCATTGTAGGTGGTGGGTGCCCATCACTATCACTTCATACTTTATTCTTTCAGTGACATTTGAATAAAGAGAAGGTTGGTCACACATTGTGATTGGAATTATCCTAAAGGCATGGCATGACGAGCCATGTGGTGGAAACTTTGCGGGAGAAGCAATAGCCAAGAAAGCTCTAATTGTAGGATATTGGTGGTCTGCATTGCATAAAGATGCCTACGACAACTATAATCGCTACAATGCCTATTAACACATGTGGAAATCTACCAGACCAACTAGTATCATGCCACTATAGCCCATCCTTCCCTTGAAGCCATTTGAGAAATGGGGCATCAAATTTGTGGGCCCAATCGACCCTCCAACCTGAATGAAGTAGAACCACATCTTGTGTCTCTCTCTCTCTTGCTCTTGCTCCTTCCATCATAGCTCTTGCTTCCACTCTGGGCTTACTCCCTTCAATTAGTATCAGAGCCATCTTCCCCAAGAGTGAGAGCCCATCACAATAGCTTCCATTCGAATACATACAATAGTTCATAGTCATGGGAAGCCATAGCTTCAACCTTCAAGGTATGCATTGAGCTCCATCTCTCTCGGCTTGTTCCTACCTCTCAAGGCTTGTTCCAAGGTTGCAACATGTCTTGTTCATAAGTGCTTGAGCCTCTAAACTGAGCAAGATAACCAACAAAATAGGGTCAACACAGCTAGCATGATTTTCACCCACTATGTTGCTCATCTTCCCTCACTCATTGCATTCCTTCTCTAGGTCTATGGCCTCTGGCACTTGGGAATCAACCTTGGCAATCATCTCAAAGCCTCTCAAAACTTAGTTCTTGTGGTTGGGCACCTATTGGAGTGGCAATAACTCTTCTATCTATTGTAGTAGCAGATCTATTGTTACACAAGTTGGTGAAGGTTTTTAATTAGAGTTTGAAGCTTGTTTATGCTTGTCTTCATGCCTATTGGTGTCCAGACCATTAGTTTGGAAAATGTCTTGAGATGCTGTTGAGATTATTTGAGCATACATTTGGCTTAGTTTCCTCACAGATTTCATTGCTATAAGGCTGAATGTCATTTACCTGGAAAAAGCATACGCCTCTCTTGTAATTTGATGCTTTCAAGGCTTAGTATTGATGCTCAAATATTAGCTTGATACTTGCTGATGCTTGATACATATCTTGTAGTGCTTTTGGGCTTCAATTGAGCTTGCATTGGCTCAATTTAAGCAGATATTTCACTACTACAATATAGTGGATAGCAAGCTTTCTCAAGGAACTCTAAATGCCTATTGCTCTTGGATGTCATTTTAGTGTTATGTACAAATTAGCATTGGTCTATGTACTCAAATATGCTCTTTGATACCGTTGAGCTTCAATTTTGAGCTCGGCACTATTCATCTTGATTGTAGTTGCTTTATGGGCAATACAATTAAGGGCTTGAAGCATATATTGGATCTTATGCTTTTGGATGTATGCTATGGGGATCTTGGATGTATGGATGCTATCATCATGATGCTTTGAGAATTATTCACTCATCTGGCATTTGAAGATTTCTTTAGTGGGAGCTATTTGGCTTTATGTATTGAGCCACATTGGCACTTGGATGTACTACAAAGCATTTGGTTTATGCAGTTGAGCTTGAGCTTATTACAATGACATAGTGTGAGACTCATTGTGACATGTATGTGCTCTCTTGATATGTACTGGATGATGTTCCTTTATCGTGGGCTGACTTGAACTCTTGGCTTGGACTTGGTACTTGTGTCTAGCAAGGTGTTGTCAGTGGTATTGATATGCTTCCAAATTATGTATTGAGCTTTTGCTTAGTAGGTTATGCATCTAACAGTTCTCTTCATTTACCCTTGAGACCTACCATGTGCATGATGCTTATGCCTATTGCATGTATGGTTATTAACACATTGCAATTGTGATAGTCTTTAGTGCCAATTTTTCCTAGCTTCTTCCTTCTTGGTTGTTCACAGTTGGTTGGTGGCATATTGTTGTAGTTGATTATAGTAGCCTGTCATTTCAATTTCATGCATACTATTTGAGGGCAACCACTTGGACTTAATAGTTACTTGCCTAAAGTTTGTGGATAGCTTATTACTTTGGCAGTATCTCTTGTCGCTTGCTTGATTTAGAAATGGTTTTGGGGCTAATTTTTAGGGTATTACAACATCCCATTTTGCCCTTGTATGCACTTGCTTGGTCTCATTATGGCTAGTGGTTCTTGCGACAATGCTATCTTCAACATTGAGAGACTAGATAGGACCAATTAGAGCCATTGCAAGACCCAAATATGGTAGGTTTTAGTGCAAAATTATAAGTTAGACCACTCAAAAAGGAGGGTGCCAAACCCAAAAACATCGCAACTGAAGATTGGGATGAACTAGATGAGCTATACAAGTCCACAATCATTTTATCACTCACTAAGAAAGTTCACTACAATGTTGTAACTAGAAATCATACTGCATATGAGCTTTGGACATAGATTAAGAATCTTTATGACAAGCAAAGTCCTCTATCTCAAATGCATTTGGCTAAAACAGTTAATGGAATTTTGCATGAAGGAAGGGACTTCTTTGTCTTTTGCATAATTAAATGAGTTTCACTCCATCATCAACCATTTAGCTTCGTAGGACATTGAGTTCAAGGATACTTTTCATCCTTTATTTCTACTTGGTACTTTACCTAAGTTGCGGGACACTTTTCATACGGTTCTTTGTGCTAAGAATGGACCGAAATTGTAGAATGAATATAAAGAATGTTGTGAGAGTGCCCTTTTGATAGAATGGATTGAAATTGTAGAATATTGTGAGAGTGCCCTTTTGACAAAAGAGGTGAATATAAAGAATTTTGATACTTCTCATATGTCACATGCATTGACTATGAGAGACCAACAAGATGGAAATGGTTGAAGTAGTAGAGACTTTAATAGGTCTCAATCTAGGACACGTGGATAGTCTCACAGCAGCAAGTCGTGTGATTGTAAGTCCGATCTTACTTGTCATTATTGTGGAAAAGTAGGTCATATTCAGTCACAATACAAGGAAATGTGCAAAGACAAGCACAAGGAAAAGGGAAAGGATAAAGTGCAGGAAAAGAATGATGATCGCAACATTGTGCCTAGAAAGTCTAGTGTCAAGATTGAGGAGAGTAATATGGTGTAGCCTAATGTATTTGATGGTTTTATCTTGGCATCTTCTTCTTTGAATGCTTCATAGCTGATTGATGCTTTGTGAGGATATACTTAGTGTTACTTAATAGATTGAGGGGCTTCCTTTCATCTGACCCCTCATAGATCATGGTTTCACTCTTATCATAGTATGACTGGATCTGTCTATTTGGCTAATGACCTGGCATTGAAGATAGTTGGTATTGGTGATGTCCAATTGCATTTTGGTTTAGGTAGTATATTCACTCTTCATTATGTACGTCATGTAATGGCTCTCACAAAGAGCTTTATCTGTACTAGCACCTTGGATGATGCAGATTATGTTGTTTCTTTTGGTGATTCCTCATGGAAGATTACCCATGGGAATCTTGTTATTTCATGTGGTGTTGAGTCTAGTATCCTCTATCCTTTTCTTACATTTATTTGGGTCAATCGACCATGTTTTGGCTATGTCTACAATTCCACATGTATCTCTTTGGCATCATGGCCTTAGACACATGTCTTTGAAAGGAATGAAAATGCTTACCAATTTGTAGTATCTTTCTCCCCTAGACTATAAGTGTTTTGAGTATTGTGATCATGGTTTATATGGTAGCAGATATGTAGTACGCATAAGAAGTCTGGCATGAAGCACATGGGTGAGCCTTTAGCTCTTGTTTATTCAAATGTATGTGGTCTCATACCCTATCAATGCTAGGTGGTGCGAAGTACTTTGTCACATTTCATTGATGATTACTCACATAAGGTTTGGACTTATCCTATCAAGAAAAAATAAAATGTCTTGTCTACCTGTCAGTGTTGGCTTGCTCTTTTTGACAACCATTTTAGATATAGGCTGAAATGCCTAAGGTTGGATAATGGGGGTGAGTATGTCTCAAAATCTTTTGAGTAGTTTTGCGATGAACGGGGTATTAAGCATCAGATGACCGCCCCTTACATCCCTCCTTAGAATGGTATTTATTGCCAAACACATGAATAGGATGATTCAAGAGAGAGTCTATTGTATGCTTAGATAGGAAGGCTTACCACAACACTTTTGGATTGTGGTAGTTACTACTACCATACACTTGATTAACTAGTCCCATTACACTGCTATTGATTGTTGCAAGGTTGTAGAGAAGGTATGGATTAGGAAATCTCCGTCATATGCTCATTTGCACATATTTGGTTGCATTCTTCCATATTCCCAAGGTTAAGCATAATAAGCTAGATCCTAAGTCCATGAAATGCATCTTTCTTGGTTATGGGGATGCAGGTGAGATGGGCTATTACCTATGGGATTCACAAGCTTGCAAGGTTATCCATAGCCATGATGTAGTTTTCCATGAGAAAAAGATGCATAAGAAGCAGGTGGTTGAGGTACACATGGTGATCTTTCAAGAGGAGCCTCCTGCTTGAGTACAACCAGCTAGATAGCCTATAGTAGTTGATGCTCTAGTGGCCCAAGGTTTGCCTATTGTGTAGGATCAATCTACTTTGTGACACTCTACTAGAGCTAGATGTCAACCTGAGCACTTTATACCCTCCATGGATTATGTTATGGTGGCAGATGCAAGTGAGCCTCTCTCTTATGATGAGGCCATGCACAGAGATTATAGTCACTCATGGGATAGGGATATATAGTTGGAGTTTTACTCCTTATAGATTAACCATATATGGGATTTGGTTCCTTTGCCTAGTTGCAAGAAGACATTGCCATGCAAGTGGTATAGAAGTTGAAGAGTATCCTTGAATGGCTCAAGCCTACTTATAAGGTCAAATTGGTAGCTAAGGGTTTCAAGCAAGAAAATGGTATTGACTTCAATGAAGTTTTTTCTCCTATGGTTAAAATGATGATCCAACACTTGGCACTAGCATTGGTTGCTCACCTAGATTTGGATCTTTATCAAATGGATGTAAATGTAGATTTTCTATAAGGAGACTTGCACAATGAGACTTATATGCAACAATCTAAGGGTTTTGAAGAAAAATGTAAGAAACACCTAGTGTGCAAGTTGCGAAAGAGCATTTATGGCTTATGTTTATCTGATGGATGTAAAGGTAGATTTTCTACAAGGAGACTTGTACAATGAGATTTATATGCAATAGCCTAAGGGTGTTGAAGAAAAAGGTAGGAAACACCTAGTGTGCAACTTGCGAAAGAGCCTTTATGGCCTTAAGCGTGCACCTAGCGAATGGCACCACAAGTTTGATGCTTTTATGCATTTATAGAGATATACTCATAGTGCTATGGATTTGTGTTTATACACAAAGAAGGGTCATGATGTCAGCCTTATGATTTTGGTACTCTATGTGGATGATATCCTTATTTGCTGGGAGCACTCATGATGAGCTAGATACCTTGAAAACTTAGCTTAAGAAAAGCTTTGGGAGGAAGGACATGGGACAAGCCTTGCATATTCTTGGGATGCATATTATGTGAGATTACTCCAAGGGGCTCCTTTATCTATCATAGAAGGAGTATATCTAGAAAGTCCTTGAGCGGTTTCATGTGCAAGATGGTAAGCCTAGTGGTTGTCCTCTACCTTCTCATGTAAAATTTAGTCAAGTCTATTATTCATAGTTAGAAGACCGAGATGGCCAAGATCCCTTATACATCCGTAGTGGGAATTTTGATGTATGCCATGATAGCCACTTGTCTTGAGACATGGCATTTACAGTGGGAATTGTGGTGCGCTATATGGCTACACCTGGAAAATAACATTAGGATGCCGTGAAGGGTAGCATGAGGTACTAAAGGGCACAATAGCTATGTGCATATATTATGTAGCCAGGATATAGGAGTCATGGGGTACACTGACTCTGATTATGTAGGACATGTAGACAATAGAAAGTCACCTCTAGCTATGGCTCCACCTTTGTTGAAGTTGTTGTTTCTTGGATATCCAAGATGTAGAAATGCATGCCCCTCTCTACAACTGAGGCCAAGTATGTTGCAACCACTAAGGCTTGCAAAGAGGCTCTTTGGTTAGGCTATCTCGTGGCCATATAGACAATGAATTGGGAGGGAAACTTTATCCTAAGTCTTAAAGATGCATTTATATTGGTTGCTCCATTCAATTCAAATGATATAGATTGTACGATCCTAATTCTAAGTAGTTTTTTAATCACAAGAGGTGTTGCCTCTGATAAAGATGACATGTGGTATTTAGCACTATCAAGTTCTTGTAAAAGAGGCTCATTCTAACTAAATTAATCTAATAGATTAGTTCCTAAAAAATAAGAAATTGAACAAGGAAATACAGAACCATGGACATGCCATGGAAAAATACTTCCATCAATCCACATCACAATGAAGCCATGGTTGTGAAGGGGATGAGCCTGGAGTTGAAGCACACGAGTGGAAGCAAGAGTTATGGTGGAAGAACCAACATCAAGAGAGAGAGACACACACAGTCACAATGTGTGACTAGCCATCCCTTTATTCAAAAGTCATTGAAATAATAAAGAATGAAGTCACAGTGATGGCCACTTGCCACTTGTAGTATACATGTGTGCGGATACTATCAATGTAGTAATACTACACGAGCGACTAGGTATAGTCACCTTTACCCCCAACAATCCCAACAACCTCCCACTTAAAGCCAAATGTGCTCCTAGTGAGGAGAAAACAAGAAAAAAGTGAAAAAGTACAAATGTACATAAATATAATAGGATGAGGAAAGATATCATCTCATCCAATGTCCATCAACTTCCCTCCAACTTCCTAAGGAAGGCAAAATGCTCCATTGAGAGACTTTTCATGAGTAGATCTATAGGACTTTGGTCAATTGAGATCTTTACAAGGTCAACAAACATGTCCTCAACAACCTCTCTATGGAGAGGTAATGCATCTCAATGTGTTTTGTCTTTGCATGAAAGAACGGATTCTTGGCTAGTTGGATAGCACTCATACAATTTGAATGCAATGTAGGGACCGCATTAGTAATGCCAAGCATGCATGCAATACAATCAAGCAATTTGAGATGAGTTATATTTCGTCTTCTATGTGTATATGTCCCTTTTGGAGTGAGATTGGTAAGTGCTTCCATGTGACTTTTATTCATAAGGTGCACTAAAGTATTTAGAGCTAATATTCCAATAAGAATTTGAAAAGTTAGCATCATTTAACATAGATTTAGCATGTTCAACAATGACTTTGTCTTCCCTCTCTACAACACTAGTTTGTTGAGGGGTATACATGTAAGTGTATTGCGTTCTTACACCATGTTTCCAATAGAATTCTTCAAATACATTTGAGATGGACCCTCGAGGAAGTTACTATATGTATATCCTCTACATCACATGAGTTCAAGGCCTATTTATAAATATCATTATCTATGAATTTTTCTTGAACAAAACATAAACTTTTTCTATTCAATCTATAAATAACCCCTTTATATTACACCCTTTTGTATGCAATTTTTTTTATAAAAATGATATTTTTAAAATACCTTATTTTGAACTCATGTGATGCACACATATATTCATGAGTAACTTACCCAAGGATGGACCCCCCTCCCTTGGCCCCATTGTATCTTAAAACCTTAATATATGCATTACATTCCTTCTCTGTCAATACTTTGAGCCCTTGAAACTTAGATAATGCTTTAGATTTTTAGTTGATGGTATAACTCCATACCTTCCTTGTCAAGTTATCAACCAAATTGATGAGATACTTACAACATCTTAAAGATGTGGTTTGGGTTAGCCCCCATATGTCTATATGGATGATTTCAAGTATTTTCTCTGCTTTATAGATGCTTTTCTCAAACTTTTTTCTTTATTTCTTCCCAAAGTATCAGGAGGAACATGTTTGGTTGTCTTCATTGAACTAGAGTACATGAAACCCTTCAACTAACTTCTCTCTTTTCAAATGCATGATGCCTCTATTGTTCATGTGTCACAATATTCTATGCCATAATGTCATTCACATAGAGGGATTCTTGCTTGAGTAGTTTTCTTAATGAGGGGTGAATGTCTTCATTCTAAACGATCTTTGAATCTTGTCTCTTTGTGCAACAAGTTTGCCATTCTCTTTGAAATCTTGTACAAAATATCCATTAGGATTAAATATAGCTAAAAGCCAATTCTTGGTAGTGCCAATAACTAAAACAATAGTTTGACAAGTCTTTTACCTTGCCCAAGGACATTTGAATGGGAATAATACCTTCTCCTTTGATGGTATACTTTGAATCATTTCTTGTACTAATAATTTTTTATGTGATATCAAGGGGCTAAAATAAATTGAACCATCCTAAGTGATGAGTCATGTGATTAGAGGTTCCAAAGTCCATGTACCTACCATCTTGAAGTTAGTAATTTGAGTGGCTCATGCAAGTGGATATGAAGATTTTCTCACCACCATTATTGGGATGATTTGAGGTTTAAGGTTTATGCCATGTTTGTTGAAGATGGATATGTCTTTTTTAAACCTCTCTTCTTCTTGAATTAGACATTTTCCTCTTTGATATTCCCACCCAATGTTGTTAGTTCATCCTCAATTTGCAGCTTAGACTTCAAATACATTACCCTAATGGTGCTCTTACTTTTCAGCACTTTTGCTAAGATATCCCATGCCTCTTTATTACATTCCCAATGAAGCCAACCATGCAATCACTTACATTGATATTGATGAAGCCTTGATGTTTCTTTGCTCTTCTCTCCCCATCATCTCTTCATTCACCTTCATGAGTTGGTGCTCATTCTTCACCTATAACAATCTTCTACATGTTCTTAATCTTAGTAGTGTTTGCATATTTAACTTCCATGCATGTTTAATTGCATCATTGAGCAAGGATGTGTCACTTGGAGTCATTTTAGATAAGGGATTTGAAAGTTTTTTTTTTCAAGGGGTGTGGAGGAAATACGTTAGGAAGAATGTCGCTAGTCTCTTGCTAAATTTAAAGGAAGTAGAGATGATGATTCTTAAAAAAGTACTTACGATAACTAAGCTCCAATACCATCACAAGATTTTGAGAATGAGGTAAGGAACACTTCAACACACTTAGATTAAATTAGATAATAAGGACATGACATAAAAATTTGATTGGAATATACTTGCAATCAAGTAGACTGTAGTAGAAGCAAACAATGTAGTGACAATAGAATTGGACACACTCAAAGAGATAATGTATTGATTGAATGTGAGTAATATAATGATAAGAGATATAAATTGCATCTACTCAAACTCCCTCACTTTCCTTACTTTTCTTATGCAATCCCTCCTCCATGGTCACTCATGCTAGCTCATTATACAATAGTGAATGTGACAGGCTACTATTCTGCTTGAAAGTTGTAGATTAATAAACACTAAGTTAATATTATATGGAGTAAGATATCAACAATTCAAATAGTCAGAATGTACATGATGAGTAAAGAAATAAGTTTGTAGAAGAGACTAGCTCAATCCAATGGTTAGAGCCTTCCAAATTTGCACTCCAAGTTAGATATGCCTTGTAGTCCTTGAAATGCATGAGAAATAGGTGGCAAAGATTGGAATACCTATGTCTCGACATAGGATAAGAATCTAGTTAATCCTAGTGGTCATAGGGAGAGTGATCTTTTCAACATTTTCTCTTTTTATAGCAACTTAAGTTAATGAATGGATCAAAAGTAGATTTAGCATGAAATGAAGGGGTACTTTTAATAAACCATATAGACATCTAAGTTAAGATATACATGATGGGATATGTTTATTGTTGAGATGTGAACTGGCATATCATAAATAGTTATTAACATCCCATGTTGATTATGCCTTTATCTAAGGCTGTTGTGGTGCTAGTTAACAATTACATGTATGCTAGCTAGGAACTAAGCTAGCAACAAGGGTGTAGTTGGATGTATGCTAATTAGTAGCTAGGGTGAATTCACATGTATATTAGCTAGCAACTATTTGTGGTCTATGTACTAGTTAGGAGCTACCTATTTGCTTTACACTGATTAGCAAATATATGATATCTAGCTATTGCTTGTTTGCCAATTTGGAGTTAAGTTTTACCAATAAGTAGAAGAAGGCTATGTAGTCAATGATGGACTCTTTGGTTAAGAATGACACTTGGGAGTTAGTTCCTTTAGGTAAGCTCAAGCATGCATTACCATCCAAATGGGTTTATGAGCTAAGGTGCCCATTTTTCATTATGATAGTCAAAGTGCCATCTAGATGGTATAGAATCTTGTCTTTCATGCAAAGACAAAGCACATTGAGTTGAAGTATCAATTCATCTCGAGAAGGTGGTTGAGGATAAGGGGATTGAGTTTGTCAAGATTCATACTTTTGATGACAACCTTATAGATCTTATTGTAAAGAGTTTATCACACAATGTAGAGTACAAAGGGGCATTGGATAGTACATTTGTTCAATGTAGAGTGCAAAGGGGCATTGGATAGACCATCTGTTCATTGTTCTCCCTTAAAGGCATATTGGTCTTTGAGTGTGAGATTGTTGGGGGTAAAGGCCAATGGTTAATATGCGTCAATTGAGATTGGTAAGCAATGCAAACTAGGGTGCATGATAGGGTTTGGGAAATACATTTTAGTACATGAATCCTTCTAATAGTACATTGAAGAGGATTTTGGAATTTTGGATTGGATTTGACTTTATATTATTGCAAAATCATGATCAACCTTACTTAAGTATGCATCTTCAAGAAGGTGACATATGTTCTCAGAAGTAAGAAGTCATTTTCAAAACTTGAGCTACAATAGTGTTTACGAAAAACTTTTTCCAACACCGATACAAAAGTCTCTACCCTTGATGATTTGCAGGTTTTCCCTTGAGATTTTAGAGGTCTTGTATTACATAATAATTAAAATGATCTTAAATTTGAAAGCAACAAAGATTTCTTTCCAAGAATTTCAAGGTTTCTTTTTTGAATTCAACAATTCACTTGGCCATACACCTCAATTTCTCTTGAACATTGAGTGGTGGCAAAGTTTTTTTAAAAAAATAATGTGATGCCCTTTCTGGCAATTTATTTGGTGTACCCTCAGAATGTTCTCTACAGGTAGAGCCAATGTTCATGCAAATCAT
This sequence comes from Lygodium microphyllum, assembly GCF_053477565.2. Classification (NCBI taxonomy): domain Eukaryota; kingdom Viridiplantae; phylum Streptophyta; class Polypodiopsida; order Schizaeales; family Lygodiaceae; genus Lygodium; species Lygodium microphyllum. The sequence goes on along the minus strand of NC_141139.1, from coordinate 40,753,451 downwards.
TTTTGGTAGCAAATATACCAAAACCTTTAACTCAAAATTTTAGAGACATTTTGTAAATCTAAGAATATGCATCTATCTTTTTTAAATTAAAAGTTATATAAAGCTCAATGCTTTTAACCTTCTCCTTTAAGTTTGAAGGTTAGGGTTCTATTCTCATGGGCAATGGGCAGCGAGGCACTGTGTATGATGTTTGATGTAAGAAGTTGATTATGGCTCCACTTGACTAGTGACGAAGATGGACATTGTAATGGGACCACTTTTAAGAATCCGTGGTCGAGGGGTTTGGGCGACTTTCGGCTATACCGATATTCAATTAATACAAAATCATTTCGAGTGTAAGGGTGATAACCTATTTTCCCAAACCTTGGAAGTTGGGTGTGCCCTTGTAAAGAGAGAAAATGCTATGCCAAAAACTCCCCTAGTGAATCTTTTGCTCTACGTCTTGTACTCAGATTTATCTGTCTTGCTCTCTCCAGTCGCTATATATATTCTTCCGCATCTTCTGAACCGTTTTCGACTCTCTGAGCTTCCCTCCTTCTCGCTTACCCTAATTCTAGTCCGCCATGGCCTCTGTGGATCACGAGGAGCATCCGTCCATGCCTCCGTCAGAAGGACAAAGCACGGCCCGGCCCGACGCCATACTCATCGATCAGCCTCACGATGATCCGGATGATGACCCTTCCTCCCCTTCCCGACTCAGAGAGGAAGAGAAAACACTGCTGCCTTTGTTCCAGGCCCTCTTGTCAGTGATTCAGTGCTATGAACTCATTCTGCAGAAGATCATCTCTGAGACTGAGGAGGAGGAGCACCAGACGGAAGAATACATTATGAGCTTCCTTCCCGCCTTGCAGGCGGCTGCCACTGCCGCTGCTGGAGCAGCCCCCGGAAAACGCCGCCGCCTCCACCCCGGCGATGCTGGCGAACGCGTCTCCTGGTATGTGCGCCCCCGATCATCTGTCAATTGGTGGAATCACTATGTGAATTATGCACATGTCGGGGATGAGAGATTCCGTGAGGTTTTCCGGCTTCCCCCAGAGCTGTTCTTCCACATCACAGCGCTGCTCCGTGATGACCTTGAACAGGGCCAGATTCCTAATTCATTGCGGCGTGTTCCAGGCCGCATCTTCTCTGTGGAGAGGAAAGTAGCCATAGCCATCTTGAGGCTATCATCAGGGATGAGACAAGTTGATGTATCAGAGCATTTTGGATGTGGCCGGTCAACTGTGTCAAATATTGTGAATCAGTTTGTCATGGCCTTGAAGAAAAGAGGCTACTACATGTTGCAATGGCCTGAGACAGATAAGGCTCTTAATGAGGTCAAAGATGGCTTTCAAACTCTAAGGGGATTGCCAAATTGTTGTGGTGCAATTGGTTGCACACATTTCCCCATTAACTTGCCACCCGGACAAAGCAGTGAGGATTGGCTTGACCGGTGGGGCAACTATAGTATGATCATGCAAACCATTGTGGATGCTAACATGAGGTTCCTCAATGTGAATGTTGGCTTGCCTGGCAAGCATACTTGTAGAAGTGTCCTACAGTCTTCTTCTTTTAACAAGTTATGTCAAGAACATCAGAGATTGTCTGGGTCTCCTTTCCATTGTGGCGACCTTCAGATTAGAGAATATATTGTTGGTGATGGTGGTTACCCATTACTTCCTTGGTTGATGACTCCCTTTCTCAAGGACCAACTAACTTCCACAGACCGAAAAGATTACAATGTTATTCACTTATCCACGCGTATGGTTGTGGAGCAAGCATTTACAAAGTTGAAGGGAACATGGTTGTATTTGGGAAGGACTATTAATTCACCCAATATAGGTTGCTTACCACACATCATACATGCTTGTTGCATTCTCCATAACATGCTAGTAGAGTATGATGAAGGCATGGACGAGATGACAACTATGGATGTCCATGATCCCCTGGTTAACAATCCACCACATGATCCATATTACCCATTGGAGGAGGAGGAGCTTATGGAAGGAGAGTGTATGCGAGCTGCTCTTATGGAGTATATACTTTTGCAAAATGGTCCCGGTCCCTAGCTTTTTGTTTCGTCTCAATTTCACCCTTCTTGTATTATATTTCTCTTCATGGGTAAATCTCACTTTGAATCATGCTCTTGACATATTTGTCTTTGATTTTCACTAATGTATCTTAGACTATGTGCATTCTTCTTGTTTTGGTAGATTCATTGTATCTTGGTGGTGTTTGAAGATTCTTATTTGACCTCCAAAGAACAATCATTATTGATTTTACAAAACATATATAATTTCAAGTTTTTTACATCACATTAAGTAGTTATGTTGTTAGGATCCATGTTCCTCAAGCTATAACACGCTTTGCAATTTGTGATATATGGTATCATTGTTCTAGTCACAAAATGTCTGTCCTTTATGCCACATCACGTAGTAAGTTTTTGGACTTGTAGGTATGCAATATAGTTGTGAATCCTTTAGAGTTTCTCTAGTTTGTCAATAAGCACTTGGAAAAAGCTTGTCATGTAATCAAAATCTCAATCTATTTGGGCAATTGCATTGTTAGTTGTAGTTAGTGGTTTACTATTTGCAAACTTTTCTATAAGTAACTCTACTAAAAAGTTGGGTTGGTGATCTTAATTGCTAAATGCTATGATTGGTTATGGCACATTGCACATCAATTCTCTTCGTATTATCAAAAGCACATTGCATATGCATGCCATTGAAGCTTCCTTGAAGGTGTTCATTTGCTATTCATGGGGGTATTATAGTCCAAACCTACATTTTTATCAATAGAAGCTTGCATAGTTGATTAGGTTTGTTGGTGTATCAATGTTTTAATGCTCCATCTATCCATGATTGTGTATGGTAACATGACTTTTCAGTTTGACTTTGCATGGTAACATTCTTCATCAATTCTAATGTGATTCATGAACACTTTAACATGTACAAGGTGTTGTTACATAGTAGAAGGTAGAGGATTATTTTTTCAAGTAGGAGGTGACCCCATCTTACCCTAGCAATCTTACATGTGTTATATTTATTTTGCAAGTCTCTACTTTGCTATCTTGTTCTCTCTCAATGCTAGCAATTTCCTTGAGAACTATGTGCACACAATTCTCAAAGCCCTTCTCTACTATTTTTTGGGTATCAATGTTGTATTTAGCAAAAACTTTATCAACACCTCTCACCTTGCAAAAACTTTAGAACCCATCAAGCAAATGTCATCCCAAATAGTTGTGTTTTCATAGCCTACACTTGCATTTTGCAAGCATTGTCCTTTTTCTTTTGGTAGACTAGTGTTTTTCTTTGACATGATGGCTTCCTCCTTTGTACCTAGCATCAATTCGGTCAAAGATAAGTTTGAGATATGAAATTGGCCAAACCCCTCATAAAGATGTATACATTGGAAGTTCTATTAAAGGCATAACTCCCCTTCCAATTGAAGATGACCACGGTGTCTTGTGTCTTTTGCTACTCAAGTAGGAGGCATTAGCTTCCTGTATTCTCTCATCTCCAAGAAGGGTTTGTAATACAAACTACTCATTCTCTTTGGATGTATGCATTGATATTCAACTAGAAGAGTAGGTTCTCCAGTATAATATTGAAGGCCCTAACATTACAAACCTTAAAAAAGGGGTACAACAAAGTGTTGATTTGTTGGGTTAGCTTGAGAAGGGCAATAAAAGCTTCAATGTCTTGGTTATGTTAAGTACCTTATGCAAAAGCTTCTAGAATTGTTTCATGCTTTCAAGACTCCCACTAGTTTTGTTTCATGCTTTCAAGATCCCCATTATTTTGCAAAAGAAGTTCCTACACTCGTTTCCTTTTTGCATAATGCTTCAAAAAGAGTGGTTTCTTCCACCCCTTCAAAGTTGAGAGTGGCACATGGTTTTTTCCAAGGTCCATAGTTGAGGGTGCAATAAGGATGCTCTTTTTCGTAAGATTGTTTTCAAGACAACAATTTTACCTTCCCTTATAGAGGACATAGCATTGGAGGTCACATTATTCTCACATGGAAACATTTAGACTCTAGTGGGGGTCTTTTTGATCCCAAATGGATTCATTCAAGCTCTTATGAGAGCTATCCTAGTCTTAGAGGGTGTGTTGAGTTTGTACATTTGTATCCATTTCTAGGCATGTGTTTTGGTCATTACTTTAGTTGTGTGTTCACTTTGCCACATGGCACCCACATTTTGGATTAGACATCTTTTTCATCTTGATTGGCACGATTATCCTTTTTGGTAGGTTGCTCAATTTCTAATATCTTGCCTACTTATATGCTTCCACACTTGTATATACTTCACTTCTCACATATATAATTTCTCTCTTAGTATTATTAGCCCTTTTGCATTCATTCTCTCCTATTTGCCACTCATCTACATGCTCTAATTTCATCACTTCTTATGTGCATGTGTCTCATTTTGAGAATGATCATTTCAAAATCAACAAATTCTAGAGTGTGTTACCTAAAGTAGCTCATAGTTGTTGATTAAAGATAGCTTAATTTGGTATCAAGAACTTGACTGTAGAGAGAGAAAGAGGAGAGAGAAGACTGTAGAAGAGAGAGGAGTGCAAAAGAGAGAGAAAGAGAGTGACGAGGAGAGAGAAGATTGCATAAGAGAGAGGAGTGCAAAAGAGAGAGAAAGAGAGTGACGAGGAGAGAGTAATACTAGAATAGGAGAGAGAGACTAGAAAGAAGAACAGAGATGGTGGCTAGAAGCCATGAAAGGACATGAGCTAGAGAGAAAAGAAGAACAAAGTTGTACTATTGTGTTAAAATTGATTACTTGTACATATATCCTTTGCCCTTTTATATGCCCCTAATTCAGGTCTTTACATTCCATCCCCATTCGGATGTTTTTGTCCTAAAAAACAAAAATGAGACTTATTACAAATTGCCAAGTGGTGGAAAGGAGCAGAGTACTCTGCATGGACTAAAAATAAGTTGGCCTAATCTTCAAGGATTCACGAAATAAGTACCACTAGAGGGTTAAAAATCAAGTACAAAGTATTGACATCCATTTGGAAATATTAAATTGAAATATTGGAACAAAATGTTGTCATTAAGAGCTCATTTTAGATGGAGATTCTATGTTGTCCACTATAGACCTTGTTGTACTAAATCTAGAATAACTTTGGATTGGTTGAGCTGAATCAAACATGCTATAGTTCCAGATAAAGCTCTCGTTAAGTACTTTCAGTCCATATGATATGCATCTCTGTCATGTCATTAATTCAACATTAAATCTGGTAAAAAACAGAGATATGTTCTGTAGTAGTGAAAGAAAGCCCACTAGTTAGCATAATATTTGTCTCAAAATTCTTGAAGGTAAGGACATCATTCCCAAAGTAATGTTGGTTCATGAAGAGAGTTAAGTCCAGTCCTTAGCCTCTTAGGTCAAAAGGAAAAGTAACATATAGTCCATACATTATGATCATCACTCATGAAATAATATGCATGTACTAATGAATCCACAAAAGCATAAGCAACCGACTCAAATAGAAGCCCATGGTCATGGTCTTCCTCATCATAAACTTCATAGGCTCCAACTCTAAACCCTTTGTTTTCCTCTTGATCATCATTAAAATTTTCTTTATCATGACTGTCTTTATCCTCTTCATCTGAATATTCAAGTACCATAAATATCCTTGCATTTTTTGCTTTGTACATATCTTTGTGATTAAAATATATCGATTCAGCACATCTATAATATAACCCTTGAGCATGCAACTCTCTGATCTGATCAGTGGTTAATTGTCGAGCTTTACGGGTTTTAGACACAAAGTTGCCCACATCATCACTATATAGATAAGCAATAGAATAATCATACTGTTGTCCATGGTACTCATGAGAAGCATATGGTTGAGAAGTACATGAATGTTGCTCATAGTCATATTGTTGTCCATATAGATATTGGTGTCCATGAGAGAGTGATTGGCTATACTTATTCCTGTACATATTTAGCAATGATTGCAATAAGTATTGTTGAGCTGCTACATCAGCCATAGCAATTGATGCAACCAACATATGCTTGTCATATATATACAGTAAATCCTCTTGCAAAACAACATTACCATAAAGATTGATGAGAGCTTCCAAGATGCATGGCTATACCAACTGATCCATATGAGATGTCAAGTGTTTGGCAAGTGCTCGTTCTATCTGGATGGCATCTATTACTTCAACTGCCATCATGGTTGTGTCAAAATTCATAAGTGCATATGCCAATACATCAATCATGTCAACTATGTGAGCAATTGACTTGCTAAGTTCCATTGCTCTTATGATGCTCATAATATTGCTATTGGATGCCACTTGTCTCCTATAAGACACTTCAGAGTCAATATTGCCTTGTGGTACATGATAAGGATCAAAATTATGTGAGTAATACTCTTGCTGAGACATCTCTTGCATCATAAACCACAGTTGTTGATGAAGTTTTCCTACCATTGTTGCTTGCAATTCTAACCAGTAGTAACTATTGCCACTGCTGTTGCCACAACTGGTACCACTACTGAAGCACCAATGGCATCAAGGGAGTTGAAGCAGAAATAGGCTTCTTTGATGAGAGTCTAATCCCAAGGATGTGTATACACTGGTTCAGGTCACTACAACATGGTCTACATTCTTCTTCTAGAATACACCATCAGTAATTGGTCCTATTGAGCCAATTTGGAAGTGATATATTTCCAATTCTCAACCGAGTCTATGGGTCTAGTGTAAACCCTCAATTTGCAATGCACCAGCTCATCCTTAGAAACTGATAGCTTGATTCCTTCATTTCACCTTTCCATGCAAGCATCCCTAAATTGGTTCCCCTCGTGGATGAATATGTTTCTCATTACCACCATCAACAATTGTAGAACTTTGAGTTTGATCTTTCTATCTGAGCTCTGTTGTTCTGATTAGAAACTAGGCCTGGCCCAAACAAAGGCTTCTGGGAGATGAAAAAATCATGCTCTGAGTGATGCCCTCAAAAAGCCAATTGTACCCTGCTGTCTCGGTAGATATATTGAGTGATGTCCTCAGGAAGCTAGTTGTACCTTTCTCTCCTAGTAGATATCAGCCACCACCAATTGTACCCTGCTATCCTGGTAGATATCTTCCTTCTATGGACAAGCTAAAGTTTGTTTTCTTGCTAGGTATATTTCTTCAATGATTGATTTCATTCCATTTAGTCAGAAGGCTTATTGTAGATTGAAGTTCTTTATCTCACAGAAGTAGATGCAACGTGTTTATCCTGGCTTTCTTGGTGAAGCTAATGACGCATTTGCTCCTGCCTGGATTGAACCATCTAAACCAAGGCAACACAGAAAGATAGTGTCCCTGTTGCACCTCAGTCAGTTCCACAGCTCAATTTATATGTTAATTTTCCTTCACTTAATAAGTCTGGGAATTTAAAACCTGCTTCTTTGAATGGGTCTGCTCCAATATCACGTATCAAAGCTATGATGAAAGTGACCAGTTCACCAAGTACATAGACAAATCCTAATGCAATGGACACCAAAGCCACTGTTGTTGGTACTCATAAATCTAACAATGCTGTAGGCAATAACCCATCAATGCCCTCTCCGATAATATGTGGGAAAAATAAAGATGGATGAGCCTCAAAGCTTGCTATACATGTGTTTCTTATCACTGTCAGGTTGACATTTATAACAATTTTCTACTTCAAACCTTGTGCCGACAATGCCATAGGGCTTTCAACAACAAGGATAGGGGTAGCCTAGTCATATGCATCTGTTGATTAGGGAGAAGTTGTAGATCCTGGTGAGCTCAAGCATGACCACATCAAGCTGCCTCTGATCGCCACTGATGATGATCACTCATTCAGTCATCTGGAGGCCTTTCTGAAGAGATGCCATTTAGAATATGGTGAAGGATGCTGAATTATATACTACTACTTTCCCTATCGATGAACAATCCCTCTTCTGCTTCACATCCAGAAGTCCAATTAATAAGGCCATTCCAAAAGCTTCAGTGAGACGACACTTTAGATGGCTTAAAGTCAACCATTCAGTCCTTGCAGCTTGAAAGGAAACAAAGGCTTCAGAAGCTTCAAGGTCTGGGGGTTTCCCTTGTTGAGCTATGGAATCTGATGGATACCCCTTCAGAAGAAAAACTCGAGTTACATTAACGACGATGCTAAAATTGTAGAAGAGAATTTGACAAGCCAAAGACCATGGAGGGCTAGCCTAACACCACAAGTTCCTTGCGGACGTGCAAGAGTCTGTACAAATCAGCTCACAGTAACTGTATGACCAAAGGAATCACTTGCTTTTTAATCATCTGTTATATGCAGCAAAGTATGTGACACCTTACTGATGAGAGCCTAACCCCACACCTTGCTCAACTATTGTTCTGAATGATGGCACCTGTAAAGGGAGATATGACATTTAAAGCAGGCTAGGTTGCATTACAACTTGATGGTCATTATGCAAGACGTTTTGCCTCTTCTGTTGCAAGGAAAACCATAACGCTCTGGAGGATAATCATGTTCAATCTACCAGGGAATGCCTCTGTCCTCACTGCCTAATCTTCTTCATCCTAGCATCATTTTTGCCGCCTGGTACATTGATTCTTCTTCCAAGAACAATGATCTCACTTTAGAGAGATGGATTGTTGAGAGCCTTGGTTGAGGTTCTTGACATGTGGAGAGAATCAAAAGCAGCAGCTTCAATCGTCCTTCACCTGCTGCTTCTTCTGATTTCTCCCTTTTCTGTTTCCGACTATCTTCGACACGTGCTGGCTTCTTGGCTCTTCTTCCTTGTTGTTGCTGTGACGTCTCTCCTAGTGAACTTAAAAAATGGCATGTATCTCCACATCAATCACACTTCATCTACACGATCAGCTTGCCTTCAAATCTCAATTAGAGAGGGAACTAGGCCTTCTACTAAAGCTGCCGGAAAGAAGCAGAAAGCCGCATCAATCAGACCATCCCATCAGGCTCAGAATTTACACAATGCCCAAGAAAAGCATCAGAAATTGAATGAGCAAGAGGCTAAAAACTCTGTGGATTTAGCTCAAGCCTCCAGGAAGGAGCCTTCAAAGACGGTAGATGCATCCAAGCAAGACTTCATCCATGAGAAAGCTAGAAGGAGCCAACAAGCCATAGACAACCATAGCTTGGCTGAAAGGATTAGGAGAGAGAAGATTAGCAAGAGAATGAAATATTTGCAAGATCTTGTCCCAAGCTGTGGGAAGGTGACTGGAAGAATTGTCATTTTGGATGAAATCATAAACTATGTGCAATCCTTGCAGAGGCAAGTGGAGTTTCTATCCATGAAGCTAGTTGCAGTAGTGGAGTTTCTATCCATGAAGCTAGTTGCAGTGCATCCCATCTGATTAGATTCCAATCTTGAATGCCTATTTTGGCAAGGCACCTCTAATGCATCTGGCAATGATGAGGTGATCTCCACTTCTAGGTGTTGTGACTTCTCAAAGTAGGGCATGGCTCCCTTCATCTCTGGAATCTCATTAAACAAGATGTGGTTGAGTTGAGTACCAATATTGGTCTATCAGTTGGCTCCAATTTGATTGCAGTTGAGCAAGTAGGGAACCCTCCTCTGACCAAGGATAACCAGGAGTTGCCACTCCCAAACACTCCTTCAGCAGCATCAAGTGCACTTCCCCCAAGCCAGCCTACTGCAGTTCCTTGAGCTTTACTGCAAGTAAGGAAAGCATCATTAGCATGCTTCCTTGAAAAACACAAAGAATGGTTTCAATCAAAGTCTCTCTATCTCTTAAAGCAAGAGCAATCTCTTCTAGTAGGAGATATTTAGAGCTGTAAGGTAGCTTGTAAATCTACAGATGGTGTGTTGAAAGACACATCTAAGGATTTAAAAGCCATTGTAGAGACTTTGCAATCATCTTCTCGTACTTCAAGCATCTTTCCACAGGTGGAGTTGTTGATTGTGAAGGAGAAGGAGAAGCTCAACTTTCCCAAAAGTTAACTACAACTTAATCCTCGTCCAAGATGGCTAGTTTGCTATAGTTTCCTCCATTTTTACCCTGAGTTTTTGAAAAGTCTTCGATGCTACCTATCTTCTTCTTAGAAATGTCCACTAGTTACTTCAGTGCTCCCTACCATGTCTGTACCTGTGTACTTGAAAGTTTCTTGGATTTGTGTGACTTAAAGAGGTGAGAACTAAATAAGATATGACTAGTTGGATAAAAAACCTAAGAAGCTTTGATACCACTTGTCAAGAAGTGAACTAGAGAGAGAGAAAGAGGAGAGAGAAGATTGCATAAGAGAGAGAATGAGTGCAGAAGAGATAGAAAGAGACTAATGAGTGAGGAGAGAGAAATACTAGAATAAGAGAGTGAAAGATTGGAAAGAAGAAGAGAGATGGCTGGAATGCATGAAACGACAAGAGGAGTTAGAGAGAAAGAAGGAAAAAGTTGTATTATTGTGTAAAAATTGATTACATGTATAGATGTCCTTTGCCCTTTTATATGCCCCTAATTCAGTTCTTTACATGGTGTATATGATACCACATATAAAAGAGACCTTTAATAACATTGGCAATAATAATATATTGTTGTAGACTTTTGTTTGTCTCTAGATAAATATCTAAGGCTTAATTTACCTTGCAAAAGTGCATATGTGGAGGCAAGTTAGTAATAGTCAAACAATTGGTGACATTGTGCCCAAAGCATGGTGTGTGTCTAGTTACATCTTAGTAGTCTATTGCCATTGTATTCATTGATCTCATTTGAATGGTAATGAAGCCTTTCTATTAATAGCTTCCTAATAGCATTTCAAGGTTCAAAATTATTTAAATATCACTTACATTGTACCATTAGAAAACTATTAAATGACAGATTCAAGGGGGACATATAGAGTGCAAATGGCTTAGGGGGGTATCTTGAGGCTTGTTGATTAGGTTCAAAAGATGTCATTTAGCCCTTTTCTCTTATGAATAATATCAAAACATATGTAGATAATCTTGCTTTATTAAGTTTTTTCACTATAGCATTTACTTTGGTAGCAATGTACGGATACATCTAGAACCATTCAAAGTTGAGGCTTTTTCCACTAGTCTTGTACATATCCTAATGTAGTCTAGTTTTATGTTGCGTACTTATGTTTTGTTCTCCTTATACGTTATCATATAGAGTTGTGAGATTTGCCTTGTTTGTGTTCTTGCTGCTCCTCCGTTTTCTTGTGTTATTGCTTTGCCCTCTTGCTATTGTTCCAATAATTATATCAAAGCAATCATTCCACCCCTTTCTACAATCTTCTTCTACTTAAGTGCACATGATATTAGACAATATGGTTTATTCTATACTAAATTGTACCATTTCTTCATTTACGTAGTGTAGGTTGAATATATCTAGCAATTATTCCCATTTCAAAAGAAAATATATTGTATGTGTAACCTGGGGATACTTTGCAGTATTTGAGTTTGGGGATGTTTGAAAATAATGATATATTCAATATGTTTCCCATTGAGGAGAATTTTGATGGAACAAACTACTCATCTTGTGATCCCATATAGTGTGACATGTATGGGTACCAACATAGTCCCATGTAATGCATTGATAATTTTCTCAATCTATGCCCTGTGTCTGCCATAGCCAAACTGGACCTGCAGTACTTGGAACTTCCATATCTTTCTCTACAGTCCTTATCTCTTCACGTTTTCTTCTAAGAATATCTTTTTCACTCCTAGGCACAACTATCTAGCATGAAAATCACCAACATTGTGCATTGTACAGCTCGTCATTGTTAGTCTCCCCAAACTAGTGTAGATTTTCGCAAATATCTAAACGACCTGTTGTAGCTCAGCATAGGGGCGGCCATTGAAGGGGCTTTTATGGGGCTTTAGTAGACCATATAGTGGGCCAACTCCAGCTAAGAGGGCTCTTAAAAATTTTACTTCTACAAGTTGGTACAGTGAAAAAAACAGTCGGGTCCAAGAACCCTAAACTCAGGCAGGCATAGATTTAAGCTTCAAGCTCGAAAATCCATCAGTTTCTCTCTCCTCAAGACTCAACAAAGCTTTTACCACTCTGATCTTCTCCAAAACTCAGTCTTCAGCAAGAAATCAAAACATCAAAATCAACAAGAAGAAGGTTCAAGAAGATCCAGCATCAACATCAGGCTCATCAATAACAGTATCTATTGATATTTATCAAGTGTTATTTGACACTATTCTTCTTATATCCTTTGATACACTTAAGTACAACACTCTTACTGATTTATCTCAGATTTGAAGCTGATTCTTGGTCATATCAATGACAACCAAGAAGATTTCTATGTGGATACACTTCATGAAGAGTAACATGACTTGTGTTGCTTATTTACATGACATAGAAGATGTTCTTACTCTACCTACAAAAGGAAATGGAGCTGCCTACACCAAAGAGAAATCAATGAATCCATTTGAAGATTTTGAAGATATGTCTACCACTTTGCTTGAGGGGGACAACTGGAAGAGAAAACTCAAAAATGATGCAAGCAAAGTCAATAAAGGAGCAGACCAAGAAGATCATGAAGAAGAGAAGAAAGACAAGAAGATTTTTCATGCTGACAAAGAAATAGCAGATGCTGAAAAAGACCACAAGGGCCTATCGGTCCTTGTCTCTCATTTTCTATTTTAAAAGCATTGTACATGCCTTAATGTTCCTTTCATAAGCTTGTAAAAACTCCTCATGTAGCCTTGTACTACAACCTCTGTACACTTTGTGAGGCCCTTGTTACAGCCTCTGGATGTCCACTATGCTTATGGTACCCACACTTAGCCTTTTCTGCGACAGCCTCTGGTGTTTTGCCATGTTTGTGGTATGCCCACACTTTGCAGGTGTTGCTCTCACTAAAGCCTCTATACACTTTGTACTTTCACGTCATGATTGAGGAGGGGTGTTGAGAATCTGCCAATCACACCCTATGTATGCCCCTTTGTATGGAACAGCCAGGCTAGGAAGATGCAGTCCATTCTAGGAAGAGAGACAAAATCCCATATGCACAGTGGATGTTAAGTGCTATCAAAGAACTCTATATAATGATGTACTTGAACTATCACTTTCATATGATGATAATGCAATAATACTTGTCTCTTTCTATCAAGTGTATGTGTCATTGTCAGTACTACACAAGAATGTCTTTATGATTCCAAGTCTCAATCTTGGGACCTGATTCACTTGTGTAATAATAGTTGTCTTCTTTGAGGTTGAAAGAGGAAAAAGAAACTCATGAAGACATTGACCCTGACTAGGACAAATTGTTACACAAGTGAATTAGGTTCCAAGATTGAGACTTGGACTCATAAACACAATCTTGTGTATTGACAATGACATGACACTTTATTGGAAAGAAAAGATTACTATCATCACATTAGAAAAAGAGTGCAAGTACAATGCTTTATAGGAATTGAGTGGTGGTACTTTCTCCTACTGTGCATATGGGATTCTGGTCCTAAGCCCTCATTGCTTCTCACAAAGGGACTAAAGTAGGTGTGATTGCAAATATCTCAACAAAGACCAATGACTCTAGACATGAGTCTAGACGCCCTCCACATCAGGAACCGTTGCATGGACCACAGGGTATACTTGGCACTAAGGGAATTTCCCCTTCTACTTATGAGATCGGGGAACCCTCTCATATGCATGATGAGCCCCTATTGAATTCCCCTGTCCACCATGTCGGCAACATTCACTTGAGGCCTTCCTCCACCTTGGGTCGAATTTCACCCGCTCTACCTAGGAGCCCCTGTGCACCACATATGAATCAGCCCCATCAAGGATAATATGGTACAAATGGCCAGCTTGGCAATCATGGACAGCATGGCTATAATGGACAACATGGGCTAAATGCACCACAAGGGATGTATGGACAGCAGGGCATGTATGGCCACCACGGGATGCATGGACAACAAGGATTTCATGGGCAGCATGGCCCCTATGATTTGCGTGACAAGGTCATTCTCACAAAGTACAATGGGCAATCCCCCTCACCATCTGACCTGGAAGAATGGACGTCCAAGTTGGAGTCCTACTTCAACATCTACCCCCGCACTGATGAGTAGAAAATACTTGTTGCTTCTCTCCACTTGGAAGGTTTTGCCCACACTTGGTGGCGCTATATCAATCGGGAGAATCAATAGTTCATTGATTGGGAAGATTTCAAAATGCATATGGTCCAAGTTTTTGTGTCCCCTGTGGAAAAAGAATCGTTGGCAAGAAGATGGTACACTCTTGACCAACGTAACCTCACTATACATGACTACACCAATCAATTCATGAATTTGACCATGTATGTGGAAAGCATCAGTGATGATGCTAAATTGCACAAGTACATCTATGGGTTGAAACTGAGTCTATCAGCTGTCATGGCCCAAAAACCCACTAGACTGTTTGATGCAATCAAACTGGCTGAGAGATATGCAAGAAAGTACCGTAAGAATGAGCATTTTCAGCAAGGTGTTGGACCTTCCCGCATCCCTTCACGATCGGCCCCATATGGAGGTGGTTTTCAAGGCTCTTCTATGCCTAATAACAGCCCCAAAGTACCCACTTACCCTGCCTTCCATGCTAAAAGAAAATTGGACACTTTTGGGATAGCATCGGGCTCTATGGCTGAAAATCGGTATGCTAAAAATAAACAGTCCACTACATCACCTTCCCATGGATCCAAAGTCAACAGTTCATCTCCCTAGATGTTGTCAAGGAACGGAAAGAAAAGGGCCTATGCTTTAAATGTGGAGATAAGTACACTGCTGATCATGCCTCCAAATGCTTGTACAAGACAGCTAAGGTCAAAGTTCATAGCATGTATGTCATGGAAGATTGGCACAATGAGGAGGATGACCTGGCCACTGACCAGACTGAGCCTACGGAGGAGGTTGATCATGAGAAATTCTATGACCTGGAGGATGGGTTTCCCTTTGACCCAGGCGGTGCGCCCTCACAGATACTCGATTTAACATCCCACCCACCTCCCACTTCCCTTTTCTCGATCCCTTGGATGCTTGGACGAGTTCGTGTAGCCCCAGTACCCTCCGCATTCAAGGCAGTATCAATGGCAAGCATGTTTTTATCCTTGTGGATAGTGGAAGCACTCACAGTTTTGTCAATAAATCAGCCATTGACTAGTTGAAATGTATTCCTATGGCATTACACCACCCCTTGAAGGTCCAAGTAGCAAACAGAGAAGAAAAAATCAGCACACATGTATGTCCTACAGTTCCTTTATGCTTGACTGAAAATTATGTGGCACTGATTGATCTGATTGCCCTAGATATGAGCCCCATTGATGTTGTCTTGGGCTGTGATTGGCTGAAACAATTGGGGAAAATTGCAATGGACTTCTCTTAGCTTTACATGGAGTTTATGATGCATGGACAGCCTATCCACCTAGAGGGAGTTTGAGATCATGCTGATTTTCAGCTCATTACAGCAAAGCAACTCAAACGCTCACAGATCTTTGTTTTGCAATTAAATAAGGACAATTCTGATCAGCCCTCCATAGTATCATATGACTCTGCCTTGCAGGCCTTACTTGAGGAATACAATGACTTATTTCATATGCCGACATCCCTCCTTCCCAAGAGACAAGTGGACCACCTACTTGACCTAGAGCCCCATTCCAAGCCAGTGACTTATTTCATATGCCTACATCCCTCCCTCCCAAGAGACAAGTGGACCACCCACTTGACCTAGAGCCCCATTCCAAGCCAGTGAAAAAGCCCCCCTATAGACTCTCCAAGTGTGAGCATGAAGAGGTTGCAAACCAAATCAAGGAGTTGCTGGAGATAGGTTTCATCGAACCAAGTTCTTCCCCCTATGCATCCCCTATCCTCTTAGTCAAAAAGAAAGATGGCTCCTTTCGCATGTGTATTGACTATAGATATTTGAACAAAATTACAATGAAGAACTGCTACCCCATCCCAGGATTGATGATTGCTGGATGAGTTAAAAGGGGCATGCTTTTTCACTAAGATTGACTTGCACTTTGGCTACCATTAGATTCGTATGCGGGCAGAAGATGAGGTCAAAATGGCCTTCAGACTAATCGTGGACTTTACCATTTTCTTGTGATGCCTTTTGGGTTAACTAGCACCCCTGCCACCTTTCAAAGCCTCATGAACAAAATCCTACAACCCTTTTTGTTCAAGTTCGTGCTTGTTTTCTTTGATGACATCCTCATTTACAGCAAGTCATCTATGGAGCACTTGACACACTTTCGGAGGGTGTTTGACATATCGAGAGAGCATCGAAGGAGAGAAAATGTATATTCATGCAGACATCTGTGGAGTACTTAGGACACATTGTGAGAAAAAAATGGTATATAGGCTGACCCCAAAAAGTGCAATGTGTTAAGGTGTTAAGGATTGGCCCACTCCTTCCACCACCGCCTCCTTGCGTGGCTTCCTTGGTCTCTCTTCATTCTATAGACACTTCATTAATCATTATGCCACCATTGCAGCACCTTTGACTTATCACTTGAAAAAAGAGTCATTCTTTTGGGATGCCACTACAGATCATAGCTTCAAACAGCTAAAGGACGCGCTTACTTCAGCCCCCATCCTTGTTTGCCATGACTTCTCTAAGCTCTTTACCATTCATTGTGATGCCAGTGGTCGGGGTATTGGTGCAGTATTGTTGCAAGAGCATGGTGTGATTGCTTTTGAAAGCCGCAAGCTTTATGAGAAGGAGATGCAAATGAATGTATACAACCAAGAGATGTTGGCCATCCTCCATGCCATCAAGAAATGGCACCACTATTTGTATGGTAGCCGCTTCCAAGTGAAAAGCGATCACCGAGTCCTCCAATACTTGTTGACTCTATCTACTTTGACTCCTAAGCAAAGGCGATGGGTGGCAACCTTATAGAATTATGACTTTGATATTTCACACATGCAGGGCAAGGATAATATTGTGGCTGATTCTCTCTCTCGAATGTGGGCATGTAGAGTGTCATTTATCTCAAAATTGCACAGTGATTGGGTTGAAGATCTCCAGGAGGCTTACTTGTTAGATGATCATTTCAACCACATATTTCAGAAATTACAACATGGGGTTATGGTTGAAAACTCCCAATATCAGCTCAAGCATGGCCTTATTTGGTCCCATGGCAAGATTGTCATCCCACACACTTCCCCCTTCACACAGAAGATCATGGAAGAAATGCATTCTTGCCCCACTGCCGGTCACTTGGGTGTTTTCAAAACATATGATAGGATTTCCAAGAGCTTTCATTGGAAAGGCTTATGGAGGGATGTCAAGGACTTTGTGACCAAATGTGTTCCATGCCAACAGAACAAGGACAGTACACTCAGGCCCGCTGACCTCTTGCAACCTCTCCCTATCCCTAAAGGGAAATGGACTCACATCACAATGGACTTTATCACTGGCCTTCCCGTGACTAAGAAAGGGTGGAACAGTATCTATGTGGTAGTTGATCGCCTCACCAAAGCTACCCACTTTATCCCCACTAAGGTCCAATATACTGCCTCTCAGGTGGCCACTTAGTTTATGGAAAATGTCTTCAAGTTGCATGGCTTACCACAAGTCAAAGTACATGATCGGGATGCAAAGTTTATGAGTAACTTCTGGCAGACAATTTTCACCTCCATGGGGACCAAGCTTGCTCCATCCACTGCATACCACCCTCAGACTGATGGCCAAACTGAGAGAGTAAACAAATGGCTTGAGACATACTTGAGGCACTTTTACCATGATGTACATCACATTTGGGATACGTGGCTTCACTTGACTGAGTTTGCATATAATAACTCCACACACTCTAGCATTGGAGTTTCCCCTTTTGAGGCCTTATATGCGTATAAGGTTCCCCTTCCTACAGTCTTGTTTACTGATAAGATCAATCCTCAGAGTCAAGCTGAATTGGATCGCATGCAAGCTTTACTTTAGCAATGCAAAATGAATCTTCAGAAGGCCCAAATACACATGAAACTCTATGCTGATGAAAGATGCAGGCATTTGGAATTCCAAGAAGGGGAATTGGTCCTTTTGAAAGTGCCTAAGTCTCGCTACTCCACTCTCAAAGAGGGCAACAGTAACAAGCTGGCCCACTGCTTCTATGGCCCATATCGCATCCTGAAGAGACTTGGTGACTTGGCCTACCGCTTAGAACTCCCCCCTACCACCAAAATCCACAATGTGTTTCATGTCAGTCAGTTGAAATCCTTTGTAGGCTCCTCAGTGGACTATGTGGAAGAACTTCCCCCCATCGATGAAGAGGGCATCACTCAATATGTTCCTGAAGCAATCATTGGGCAGCAAGATAAGCACTTACAATCCTGATCCATCAAAGAATACCTCATCAAATGGCAAGGCCTACCCTTGGAAGAAGCCTCTTGGTGCCCAGCAACCATCCTCAATGAATTTCCCTACCTCTGTGAACCCCAACGGCTAGAAGACTAGCCGGTCATGCCCCACATTGCCCACTTCCTGCCCGCAGACTGCACACTATTTTAGAACAGTTTTGTATTTACTCAAATCACATGCATGTGCATTCTACATAGGCTGAAAGTACTTGTCATAAGCTCCATTTCGACATATAGTACGCCCCATTTGGAGCCACCTATCAAAAGTTATGACCAGTTTACTTCAGTAGGGCAAAAACCTTTTGAGTAGGGATGGATTGTAACAAGCAGGATACACACCGACTAGGGTGTTTAGACACCCCGTCACATTGACTAGGGTATTTAAGGTATAAGAGTCCTAGATTAGGGCAACCAATTATTATCAAGATCACACTCTTCACCTTCATCTCCAGCTTCCATGGCTTCCTTCTCCTTTCTCTCCTCTTTTCTCTCTTTCTCTCTCCTCTTCTAGTCTTCTTCCTTCTTCTTCTTGTTCTCTTTCTCTCTTCTCAGCTCTCCTTCTCTCTCCCCTCAGCTTCTTTCATTACATCTATGACATTAAGTATTACTTTCTTCCCATACCAAGTAAACTCCATGAACATTCGATTGAGATCCATGGAAAATTTTCCAAGATTTCTTAGCCAATCATAGCTAATAATAATGTCAATAGGTCCCATATCTAAAGCAATCAAATCCGTCATTATGATACAAGACAGGGATAACTCAATAGGTAGGCATAGCTCCATTTGCAACTTGTACCTTTAGGGATGTGTCCATTTCTTAAGGTAATAACTTCAACTCACATAATGATTTAACATTAACAAAATCTATGTGTGCTACCTGTATCTATGAGAATATGAGCAACCTTAGAATTGATAGCCTCCTTGAGCCAAAGTGCATTCTCTCCTTTACATCCCATCCAAGCATCTTAAGATACGGAACATAGCATAGGTGAACAAGAAATAGGTGAAGAAACATCTATTTGTAACACACATGGATCAAATGAAAAACTATTGGTCAGCTCTAATTTCTCATGTGTGCATTGATCATCATGGATAAGCATCTCATCACAAGTAGGAACTACCTCTACTTGTAATAGAACTCCATCATGTGCTTTCTCATCATCCGATTCTTGTATGATCACCATATCAAACTTGGCATTGTTGCCTTTACATTTCTGTTTATGATCAAGTGACCATTTCCCACAGCACTTGAAATATAATCCTTCCAATTTGTAATTAGAAAATGGCTTGTTGTTGAAATTATTAGATGACTATTTAATTCCACTTTTAGCTCTCTTGAAATCCCTATTTGATTCAGCATTATACCTAAACTTGTTGCAGGCTTGTTTAGAAGTATATGCTGTAGGGTAAGTTGGAGTCTTACTTGCAAGCTTGTTTAGAAGTATATGCTATAGGGTAAGTTGGAGTCTCACTTGCAGTATTTAATACCATGTTCTCTTATCTATAACCTTCTCTTTGTTGGTTGAATTGCTATCCAATTCTCATTAGCTGATTTGAATGATAAGTGACTCTAGTTTTGGGTTGAAAAGTGTTCAATTCCCTTCTATATTTTTAGCTATAACATTCAGCATATTGTATGATAGCATGTACATTTGTAGACGTTGCTACCCCAACCTCTATTAAAAGGTTTGAATCAAGACCAAATATGTGCTTATTCAATTTTTTTGAATCATCCTCAACATACATTGAAAGATTTAAAAACTAGTTGGAATACTCTCTCACTATAGAACCTCTTTGTTTAAGATGTATGATTTCCTTTCTAGTCTCTCTTTTTCGATTGGAAATATGAAAAATTAGGTCATGAATTATTTAAAATCTTTTCAATTTTGAAATTATTTTCTAATTTTTCTCATGTATCTCCACCAAGTGTTGCATACTCTTCAAGATGTAAGCTGCATAACAAATCTTTGCTTCATCTATAATAAAGCAAAATAATACCTTAGCCAATATTTATCCTTAGGTTTAGGGATATATATAAAAGGCTAAGTTGTAACTTGCCAAGCATCTTTTGCTAATTCTAAATATTTCTTGTTTGAGGTTTTCACCTTCCACCATCCATTAAGGGTGCATACTCTTTGGCCACCATGGCATTTGGGTGGATTCCATGCCTCTCCATAGCATGAGAATGATATCATGCTACAACCACTCATTAATTATTCTTAGCCTTTGTATCAAATCTGTAACATGATTTATGGTAGCCTAGCTACCTTGGCAATGGCTCTCTTGGATTTTTTGTGTGTTTCTTGTATTTTCAGTATTTTAGTTTGTTGTGGGAATTAGATTCTTTAGAATGGTATCAGAGCCTTGAATTTGATTCTTAGCAAGGTCATTTTCAAGTTTAGATCTTATTACTAGTACCATTTAGGGTAACTAGGATTCAAGATTTGATTATAGAACTTGGTACAATTCAAACTGTGACTCGCTCAAGTTTCCTGTAGTTAGTCATGACCAATTTTAGAGCTCATGGAGAAAATATGAAGAGGAAATGGTGGATTCTTAGATATGTTCACAACTCGTGGTCAAGAAGAGGCCCATTTTGAAGGTTCTTGGTGTAATGGGATGAATGAAGACTAGAAAGGGATTAAAGGAGATTACTTTTTGATAATCAAGAGTTTTTCTCTACTGTGTCAGCATGTCCCAAGCTTCCATAGTTGAAATCTTGCTAAGATCATTCATCCCCATCAAGATCTTCATCACCTAAGCACAAAATCTCATTCTTCACTTTATTTGGAGCAACCTATTGATCAGTAGTGGAGTAGTTTAGCCATGGCTTTAGGACAACAAGATTAGGTGAAATGTGCCATGAATTTTGGTTTGCCTACTACTCATCCTCTACAGCTTGGATCTCATATATGGTGATTGATAATTGTCCTTTGGCACTTCCTAAAGCTTCTTTCACAAGTAGATGACATTCTTCCAGGAGTTCTTCAAGCTTCAAGGACAACCATGGATTCTCTCTCCTTTTCTTGTTGAATATTCAGGACAACATTGAGTTTCTTCAATATTCTATGGGGCTTTCACTTCTTTAAGCTCCTAGAAGCATTCTCTTGCTTAATCCTTTAGAGATTGAATCATTTCTTCTCTTCAAACTTCTTCCAAACCCTAGCTATGGCAGATTTAGGACATCAAGCATATTTTGATAATTTCTTGAGGATTTGAGAGGGCTTTTGTACTCCTTGGCCTCAGGAAGTACAAGCATATACATTTATAATTGAGATGGCATTGGAGCTTATTGGCATGAATTGAAGCGATTTCTTCATTCCAATTTGAAAAAATATAGGGTAGCCACAAATTTCTTCAAATTGTTGCTCGAATGAGGCTCAATCCATGGGGCTTATGATGAGTCATACTACCAAGATTTGGCCAATATTGAGGCATATCATCAAGATTGTTAGAATTTTCACACACTTGGACACTTGAATGTATGGTATCTTTATCAATTCTTGATCTCCATCAAGAATTAGTACTTCTTCATTGCGCATAGGCTCTTTTCCAATGGTGATTGAAGTCTTTCACTCAAACATGGAGCTCTCATAATCCATTGGAGCATTCTTCATTGCTAGAAGCTGAAGCTACATTTGGGCAAGTATTATGGGACCAATTTTTACTTAAAGCTAAACCTATGGAACCCAATCTTGATTAGTTTGGGAATGGATTATGTGGTGGATTGATCGATTAAAACCCATTCATTACTCTTCATTAGCAACAACAAGAGGTATTCCTATCACTTAATGCTTTTAATCTCTCTTATTATCCTATTGTTGACCTAATATTGTTGTTGAAAAAGGGAGATTAGGAGTAATTGATTATCAAACTTAATATTGAAGAGCATATAAAGCCTAATATAGGGCTAATTGTGATTATTTAAAATTTTCCTATCATGTCCACTCATGATTAGTGTCAAAATTGGTTGAAGCATTGATTCATTGCCTACATTTTGTACCTAACATGAAATTTGATTTGTTGGATGATCATTGATGTGACATGATTGAAAATATTAGTGAAATGATAAATGGGATACATGTAATGGAGTGAGTCACTACAAAGGGTAATACTTTATCCCTAGCTCATTCCTGTCGAGAACTAAAATGGGCCTAACATTGGCTCTAGTGCTCTAGATGGGCCTCCTAAGCTCACCAAACCACTGTCACTACCTCACGGCCAGGAGCATCGAGTGGCTATACACTATTCTGAATAAATTACGTGTGTTATTTCCCTTCCTAACTCCAACAAAGGGAGTATGTAAACTTATAGGTGATCAACACCTCGATTCACATACATAAAGAGCTCCACCCAACAGAATGTTATGGCTTCTATAGATCTCCTACACCTCAAGGATGGGCCCCAAGATGTGCCATCTTACTCATAGAACACGAACATAATAGAGTCATCTCATAATATAAGCATAATGATCCAAGAGACTACATATATTCCTCACTTAATCAAATTTTCCAAAGATATCACACCAACCTACAACAAAGGGAAATCTTACACTCTTAACATTGCTCATCACCTAGACATACAATTGCAATACATCTACAAATTTGATACCATATTTAGATTGCATCACCTAGACATACAATTGCAATGCATCCAAGAATCTGATACCATTTTAGATTGCATATGCAAAGTGTATGGCACTCTATGCTCAAATGTAACGTACCGCCCAAGCTATTCCTTAGTGGTACATTCTTAGTAGCCCATCAAAAGATGTCCTAAGAAGCACCGTCCAGGATTTCGATAAAACCCTCTCGGAGTTTGCTAACTAGGCTCACTTGAGTCTACCCCATAGTGGAAGTTCCAACCCCGCTCCCCACGAGGATCGACCTGAGTTTTTCTGGTCAAATATATTACTAGTGGCTAATTAATACTAGCAGACTCTAAAGTGATGTGAGTCAATATTTTTTGGTTTCTAATGGTCCATCAAGTGCGATTTTTATTTCTTCTTAGGAAAGCTCTTGACTTACCAAGACCATCCAGCCATAGGTCTGGATCCGTCGGGCATCCATCCTCCCACTTCCCTCAAGAGAGTAGTTTTAGTTATCTAATTACCTACCACTTTAGGTTTAACATATAAAAAAATCTTCTTTGAATTATCTCCTAATAAAAATTCGTTACATGCCTTTTATTCACGACACAAAAACAAAGTAAAGCAATTCTATCTTAATAGTTCCTTTCAAAAAAAAATTGACCTTTACAATGTTTTCTATTCAAAGTATTATTCTCTTTAAGTTCCATTTCCCAACTAGTATTGGAACTTCCAAACACAGTCTGGAAATTGAAGGGTAGTTGGCAATTTGTAAGAGCCTAAGAAGTTTATGACGCTCCCCAGTATCTGCACCTTCTCCTACCAACTAGAGTTCCCTCTATGACAAGACCTTTCTCGTCATGATTGGTCTAAACTCACTAACACAAAATAAAAAAAGAAAAACCCCTCGGAGTAGGTTTTATTCACACTAGCCTTGGGAAGGTCTAGCGCCATCAAGAACACTACCTCGGTCGGTGTTCTTTGTTCACCGGAATACTGCCTCAATCACAGCGATCTATACTCAATCATCCATATTTTAGCCTAATGATTTTAGGAAAGATCAATATCTAGCTTACAATCATAAACATCTTATCTCGAATGCATTATACATAAACTTTTAATAAATTTATTTCCAAGACAAATATTTTCTTTCCAAAAATAATAACATCGAGGCAAAATAGCATAAGTGGCAAAATAACTCCGAGACAAATCAGCATAAGTGGCAATACCATCCAATAGTCTTCCTAGACTTCCTCTTCCTTGGGGATTAGTTTGGACTCAATTTAAGCAAGAATTTCATACTTGAGGATAACTCCCTTGGAGTTTCATGGGTCTTTGCTTGCAATTAAAAAAAATCTTGGTTAGTTTAATTACGAACAATATTATTTGGCAATTGCATCTCAAGGTCTCTTATATACCGAGAATTAGCATTCGTGACTACCCATCAGAGATTTCATTTGAATACTCAGGTAAGTTATTCAAGAATATATGTGTGCATCACATGGGTTCAAAATAAGGTATTTTTAAAATACCATTTTTATACATTTTTTACATATAGAGGGTGTAATACAAAGGGATTATTTATAGATTGAATAGAAAATGGTTATGTTTTATTCAAAATAAATTCATAGATAAGGATATTTATAAAGAGGCCTTGAGCACACATGATATAGAGGATATATATATAGTAACTTCCCCGAGTTTAAACAATACAAAAAAAATTGAAAATATTAAATCTTTTAGGGATGCAGTACCTTCCTTGTGCTTGCTTAGGTTCATCTTATACATACCCAAGTTACCCCTTGGAATTCACAGTTAAGAATTTCTCAAAGAAATTATATGCAAGAATCAAATAAAATCTTATTTTAGGCATGCAGCTTCTATTGCGTGTTCATGGGATAAAGGCCTACTAGCTATTTTTATTTAAGAAAATAGTACTTGAGGATCCATAACAGGTGCTTGGTTGATGGTATTTGCAACTTCGTTTGTAATTTTCATACTTGCTATTCTGTTTATAGTAATTGTGTTCGCAACATTATTGGTAGCTCCTACCTCCGCGACCTTTGTAGCTTTCTTCTTCAGAGCCATGGTCTTTAATCGTGAGATTGCAAAAAGGGGTATTTGGCAAAGGATCTTGGGGGCAATTAGATTAACGGAATTTTGATTGACGGGGGGAAAAAAGTGATCACTAAGAATCTTGAGAAATCGAGAAAAGTCTTAATTCCACAAGGGGAATAGGTTAGAAGGGATGGAGGAATTGAATTTGACATTGTAGACATCAGCAAATATGTTTCAATCGTTTGCAACCATTTTCTTATAATATGCACTAACGATTCATCATAAAAATTAAATAACGATCACTTACTTGAAAATTCGCATACGTATGTTCATAATTCGAGGAAATGGAGCCACTGATGCAATTTTCCAGCCTCGTTGATGCTTCTAAATCACTCAATATATGTCCCATTACACCTCTTAACTATTGTCCATCACCAATTAGTCAAATCATCCCTCCCTCTCTTACTCTTATAAACAGCCATATAAACAAGGAACAATGAGGAGAGTAAAATATGAGAGAGAAAGAATTATTTTTTATCTTACTGAATTATACACCATTTCTTACATAGATTGAAGTGATGGAGAGCAAAAAATTGAAGCATATAATGCTAAGAGTAGGGAGAGAATCATTGCAATACTAAAAAATCTTTTTTATTTATTTGGATGGAGGAGGCACTCCCATATCATTCCAATTCTTGAGTTTTAGTCCTTCTTTAATTAATTTTTAGGTCTAACCCAATAAATAACAAGTTTATTTTGACACTTTCATACTTGCATTAAAAAAAAATATGTCCCCTCCCCATATCGTTCCAATTCTTGAGTTTTAGCCCTTCTTTAATTAAGTTTTAAGCTTAACCAACAAATAACTAGTTTATTTTAGTATTTTTACACTTGTACAAAGTGGTTTCAGCCCACTTGAGGGAGCAAACGATCTCAAAATTGCGATCCGATTGGACATGCATGACTTTCTAGCATCTAAATCTATCACCTTGCCTTCGTCACATGCTTTTTGGCTTTCGAATCTAGTAGCTACTTTATAACACTAAAACATTGTAGCTATTAAGTTGGGAATTAGACAGACTTCAATTGATGAATGGACACTTGCATTGGATTCGTGGCATCAAAATACATCTAGAAAAACTCTAGCTCCTTGATCTACAACCATTTTATTTTGCACCAAAAATGTATCTTTTATAGGTCTTAAGGTCTTTTTGCACTTAAATCCTAGCTTTAAAATCCACTCTCATTGGTGACCACGAGATAGAGTGACTCCACCTATCGAATTCATGAACTGTCATGCATAAATAGAAACCATAAAGAGCATCAAGTTGCTACAAATAAAATACACGACAAAACACAAACACAACTCTCAACCTACCTCCCTAAAAAAATCAAAGCATGTAGTCCACGAGAGATAGGCTAAGCATAATCTAACAAAGATCCAGATCTAGTCACTAATCAATTGCTCCAACACAGACCAACTAAAAAGAACTATAAAAGGAGTCATCCTAAGTGGTGATCTAACTTGCCTACCTACTACTAATGTAGGACAACTGGACCAAGAACTCCTGCTAGGCGAGGACTCCAATAGCCTTGTCTATAGATTGTTCCATTTGACCTTTTTTTTAAAATTATTTATTCTTGGTTATGTAAAAAGGAGGGAACTAAGCATGTTATGACCCAAGGAGAATAGGGTATCCGCCTCAAGTCATGTCTCAGTATCCAAGAACCTACCAAGCTCTTGTAAGGTGACACTAAATCATTTTCTTCTTCTTCAGTTCACTTTTATTTTTGATCCAACCATCCTTATTCATTTTTCTTTTTGGCTAAATGTTACTCCGCAAAGACAAGGCATCAACCTGACTCATTCCCAAGAATCTACCAAGCCTTCATAAGGTAATGATCATCTGCTTTTGGAAAATTTCTTCCTTTATTGTCTTATTTTGGGGGGTTAGAGCCCCTTTTTACACACTTTCATATTGTGTAGGTTTTCTTAGATATATTATTATTTCTTCTCTTTCTTTTATTTGGCAGGCTTCTCTATCTACCTCACAACTAATAAGGATTCCCAGAAATAGCTGCCTAGAAAACTAGCAGAATAGGATCACTAGAACTTTTCACAAAAATAGGTCCTAGAGTGCTTGACAATGTCTTTACAGGAGGCAAACATCTGCTCAAACCTCCCCGTACACACCTAAACTAACCTTGGGACTTCATGCCTTGAATACCAGTCCCCCACAAAAAGAAAAAATTTCTCATATACATATATACATAAAGCATAGAGAAAAAGAACCTTAAAGGAAGGACATCACCTGACTTGGCCACAATAAGCTTTTGCGTAGCAAGGGGCTCCCTCCAAGTACTCCTTTGAATCTATTTAATGTAGCTTTAAAACAAAAAACAATTAAATGCACCCGCATCAAACAAACAAATAGCCCTCTTAGCCTAATGAAATCCAACATTAAGTCCAACAAGAATGGCCCTCTTGGCCTAATGAGATAAATCATTTTACTGCTGCAAAATAAACAAGCCTCTTGGTCTAACAAGATTCCAAATTAAATCCAACAAAAATGGACCTCTTGGCCTAATGACATTAACTAATAAAGCACACCATTCAACGTCTTACTACTTAAAATAAATCCTTGGTTCCCATAGAAACCTTACTAAAACACAAAACTAGGCCAAGGGGGTGGCGTGCTTAGGCCCTACACTAAATACATCAAATTGTTATCTAAAACCCTTGCATAAATAGCAATGGTGTCCTATGAATATTCCATTGCATGATCTGATGAAACCATGACAGAATAGGAAGATGATCAATCACTACCTAGCTCATAATCCACACTAACCACCATCGGTGGCCAAAACAAGATATGCTAGTAAGTAATCCTCATAGTAGCCCTAAACTAATATCACAAGGGCAATTGTAAAAACCCCTCATGACCACAATTAAGAAAGGCATCTTCAATAAAGGCATAATTAGCTAGGGATTCTACAAAGCAAATCCACTATTGGAAGATCACGTGGCAAGTCACTGCCTCAAAGATCTCGAGGGTGTTCAAGGTTGTACAATGGTACATCCTTAGAATGAGATCCCTCACACTATAAATCCCATTCAACTATAAAAATGGCCCCTCTAAAAAAAAATCATAGTAGTTTTCCACTATTTTACATGTCTACCTTGATCCCTACATGTTCCCAATAACTATTTATAGGCCCCTATAGGTGTTTGCAGGGTTTGTTGTACACATGGACCTCCTATAGGTCTAAACAAGGCATTTACAGGTAGTAGACATGGTGCGTGGAACTTCTATACAATAGTAAAGAGCTTATTATAGAAATTTTGATATTGATCCATAATTGGAGCTTGATAGCTTGACACGTAGAAGGGATACTAAGCTCTATTTTGAATCAAAATCTCATCAATTTGATATCAATAGCTCAAGATATTTTACTTTTATCCACAAAGGATATAGTGGAAACCAAGGATTTAGTGATAGTCAGTCCACTATTATAGTACTCTTCTTTCAATGGCCAAGAACAAGAAAAATGATCTTATTTTAGAAGCAATGAATGATGATGTCAAAGAGTTTTATGAGGTTCAAAATCATACTAATGAGTCTCAACATAATGAGCAAAGAGTTGAAGAAATTAGTGTAGGGGTTGCCAACATCCTGCATCAAAGGATTAAAGATACACATGAGCCACATGTAGTCAATGACTACTTGTTATTTTTCAAAGAGCTAGGCCACATGAATGAAGGGATTTCCAATGATTTGAAGAAATTGAATAAACGTTTTGACACAAATAAATGAATGTTTGAATCAAGGAGTGGCACAAATGAATAAGGGGATTACTGAACTACAATAAAGCTATAAATCTCTATTTGAAGAGCTTATTTCAGCCATAAGAAACATAGATAGCAAATCACAAAGAGAATCCCAACCTATTGATTATCTTCATAGGGTCTCTTGTGATGCCAATCTAGCCCATCTTAATAAGGAAAATACTCAATATATTATTCCTATCTTTGAAAGAGGTGAACCATCAAAAGTGAGGGATAACTTCTTTTCATCACAAGATCATGGCAATCATAATTCAAGACCTTAGTGCAATAGCCCTAAAGATGATCATAGATATGTAGATGAATAAGATGACATTAGGAGGATGGAAGAAGGATGTCATGGTTTCGATCCATTTTATAAATATTTTTACCATCAACCTACTAATGTGCCTAAAGAAAATGTAGTCAACAACCAAGCTCATGTTGATGGGAATAATGATGGAAGAAGATCAGCCAAAGATCATTCAAGTAAAGAGCACATCTCAAATGGTCAGTCCCCCATCACTTGGCTTTGGATAACCCTCCTTTAGGCAAAATTATTAGAATAAGGATTCATGGAGACAACACTCTTGTGGATAGCCAAATAATAATTTGCAACCATCTTACAATGAGGAGTACAAATAAAAGATTACCAACTTCAAGGGGGAAATTTCTTCACCTTCAAAGTGGGAGGAGTGGATAAACAAACTTGAGATGTATTTTACTCTCTATCCTCAAAGTGATGAAGTGAGAATTTATTTTTTATCTCTTTACCTTGAAGGCTATGCTCACACTTGATGGTGATATATGTGCAAGGTTGGCCAACATTTTTCCACATGGGAAGAGTTCAAACAAGCCATGCTTGATGTTTTTATTTCCCTTTTGGAAAATGAAAGACTTCAAAGAAAATGGTATGCATGGGCCCAAAGAAGGATCTGTTAGAGATTATTAAAATACATATTTGAATCTCTCTATGTATGTTGAGGGAATTTCAATTTTTGTAAAGCTAAATAAGTATATCTTTAGTCTTGACCCCACATTGTTATCAAAGGTGGGATGTCAATAACCAAAAACTTTGCATGAAGCAATTCAATTGGCTAACAGATATTCTTAGAAATATAAGAAAGATTCATGGAATTTTCAGCAAAGAATTTTGGGGACAATTCCTCTAATCAATCTACAAGATACGGACGAGTTTTCAGCCAACCGAGAGGGGGTTTCAAGTAAAAAAACAAGGGTTTCAGTAGTCATAATAGTAATTATAGCAAAGTCCCAAATTTTTCCACTATTTATGCTTTAAAACAAGGTGAAAATTATTATTCAAAATAGGGACAAATTTTCAAAAATATAGCTAAGATAAAAGGAAAATTTTCAAGGGTTAAGAGTGCTCCAAAACTCACCCTAAAGATAGATTGTGCTTTAAATGTAGAGAGAAGTGGTTCCAATCTCATAAGATGAAGTGCAAAGCCAAAAAATCTAAAATTAAGATGGTTATTACTCAAGATGTGGAAGTTGAAGAAGAAGAGAAATAAGAGGAAAATTTATTGCATGTTGATGTCTATCCAATGGTGAAAGAAATGCATGAAGAAGAGCATGTCACCAATGAGAAATTTTATGATCCTATGGATGGGTTTCCATTTAATCTAGGTGGTACCAATTATTCTCATTCTTCCTTATGTGCTATTTCACATTATGCATGGATGGGCCACAAAGGAAAAAATACACTTAGACTCAAAGTTATCATTAATGGCAAGGTTGCACATATTCTTGTGGATATGGGCTCATAGCTTCATCAATTCCAGCTCCTTGAGCAGGTTGAAGCTGCTACCCATTGATATGGAATCATCCTTGCATATAGAAGTTACAAATGGTACTTATGAGTCTAGTAAAGAATTATATCCATATACTTCTATTGAATTATCACCTACTTGCACAGTACAAGTGGATTTGATAACTTTGAATATGGGGCCAATTGATGTTGTTATTTGTTATCATTGGTTGAAAACTCTTGGCAAAGTTACTTTGGATTTGAAACACAAGAAAATGGAATTTAATTGGCAAGGATAGCATATAAATTGAAGGATAGTGACCATAAACACATAGAGCTCATCTTCATGAAGACATTGTAGAAGGAAATCAATGTCAAGTCATGCATCTTCACTATTTTACTTGCAAAAGAAGATGAAGGTTAGTTACCAAATTAGCCATCTTATTCTCCAAAGAAAAGGGACCCAAGATGGAAGAGATATTAGAGGAATATAAGGATTTGTTTTAGTCAGCATCATCCTTGTCTCCCAAACAAGGAGGCCATTCTATTAACTTGTTTCCGAACACAAAGCCCATCAACAAACCTCCCTATCACTTATCTAAGTTTGAAAGAGAAGAGGTAGAACAAGCCAAAGGGTTGTTGCAAATGGGTTTAATTCAGTGAAGTCGATCATCGTCTACCTCTCCCATGCTCTTGATAAAGAAGAAGGATGGATCATTTCGCATGTGCATTGATTATAGGGCCTCATAGAAGAGATAAATCTTGGCAATCTTAAGGGCTTCCATCTACCTTAGAATTTTTAAATTATTTTGGAGGTAAGCAAGATGGTTTATGTCAATGTAACAATACCTTCCGCTTAACATCCATCGTCTTTCATAATACATGGGTGAAGGATTGTATATCTGATCTAATATCCGCATCATTTGGTTTCTCCAGCTGAAGCTAGAAGAGTGCACTGTAGACATAAGCATAACTTGGAAAATCAAGAATCGTTTCCAAGGTTCATCTTTCTGCCAGAAATCAAGAACATATATCAACAAGAGAAGATTTCACTATTTAGAGAAAGATATTTTATGTTGTAAATATAACTAGTTTTATTTACTTGTGTCACGTCCTACATCAATGTGCATTCTGATACTAACTATAACGTGATCGCTTGAGCTTTCCTTGGCGGTACGTTCTTAGTAGCCCATCAAGAGATATCCTAGGAAGCGTTGTCTAGGATTTTGTGAAAACCCTCGAAGTTTGCTAACTAGGCTTGCTCAAGTCTATCCCGAATGGAAGTTCCAGCTATTCCTATGAGGAACGTCGACTTGAGTCTTTCTGGTCAATTCAATTATGATTGATTAGTATTAGCGGCTTGAGATTCCATTCCCTATAGGAATTGCTTACTGAAACAGACTTACATTGTGCTGGGTTTACAGTGAATGGGAGAAGTATGAAACTTTAAATCCCTTCCGTCCAAGGACTTATTGATATATGATGCCAAAGAAAGCTAAGGAGATTAGAGATGGCTTTGATACCATGTGGAAAATCATAGTGAAGCAATATTGAGATGTGCACAAGAGGGAGAGAAGAGCTCAAAAGTACAAGAACAATTCTTGCTTATTAAGTTGCTCATGAAAGTACAACTTGGGTCACTCTTACTCATCAGTTGATGTAGACGCAGGGGCTATTTATATAGGCCCAGATGGCTAGGGTTTCCCCTTCCCCTCAGGACCATTCACACTCAACTACCCTTATCCTCTCCAGCATAAGGAGGATTCACATGCTTACACTCTCAATACATAAATCTTGCAAGCACTATTTTCAAAAGGTAGCACCTATGGCATCTTACTTCTCGTACTTGTTAGTTAAATAAAGACAGTGAAAAAAAAAGGCATGGTAAAACATATATGGAATTGACTAGGCAATTCTGTGTGCTATGCAAGGAGAATCATACCATGGGTCATGCTCATTTGTGTGCATCGTGCATCATCTATCATGGTGATTGCACTACTATGTTAAGCATCCATTATATGTGGTGCTTTGGATGATGGTGCAATTATTGTACATGCCATCTCACGTGCTAAATTTTTTGGATCAACTTGTCATTAAAAATCACCAAAAAATATCTTAATTGATTAAAAATTTGTTATCATTGATTGGGACTTTCAAAGTGGAATGGTGAGTATGAGGATTACAAACGAAGTTGCGAATACCATCAACCAAGCACCCATCATGGATCCTCATATACTATTTTTTTAAAAGTAAAAATAGCTAGCAGGCCTTCATCCCATGAATAGGCATCAAAAGCTACATTTGTAAAATAAGATTTTATTCGATTCCTGCATATAATCTTTTTAAAGAATTCTTAACCGCAAATTCCAAGGGGTAACTTGGGTCCATACAAGATGAACCTAAGCGAGTACTAGGAAGGTACTATGTTCCTAAAAGATTTAATATTTTTTATTTTTTGTTGATCGAATGAAATCTCTGATGGATAATCACGGACACTAATCCTCGATATATAAGAGACCTTGAGATAAAATTGCCAAAGGATATTGTTCGTAATTAAAGTAACCAATATTTTCTTTTATTGCAAGCAAGGACTCATGAAACTCCAATGGAGTTATTCTCAAGTATGAAATTCTTGTTTAGATTCGGTCCAAACTAGTCCCCAGGGAAGGGGGAATCCAGGAAGACTATTGAAAGGTATTGCCACTTACGCTAATTTTTCCACTTATGCTAATTTGTCTCGATGTTATTAAGGTATTGCCACTTACACTAATTTTCTCACTTATGCTAATTTGTCTTTATGTTATTAAGGTATTGCCACGCACTAATTTTTCCATTTATGCTAATTTGTCTCGATGTTATTAATTTTTGGAAAGAAATGATTTGTCTTGGAAATAAACTTGTTAAAAGTTTATGTATAATGCATTGGAAATAAGATTTTTGTGATTGCAAGTTGGGTGCTAAACTTTTCTAAAATCATTAGGCTAAAAGATGGATGACTAAGTACAAAGATCGCCAGCTGAGGTAGTATTTCGGTGAGCACAGAACGTCAACTGAGCTAGTGTTCTTAATGGCACTAGACCTCCCAAGGCCAGTATGAATAAAATCTACTCCAAGGGGTTGTTTTGCATTAGTAAATATAGACCAATCATGACATGAAAGGTCTTATTGTAGAAAACTCTAGTCGGCAAGAGGGAGTAAGGATACCAAGGGGCTCTGGTTATAAACTCCTTAGGCTCTTACGAATTGCTAACTACCCTTTGATTTCCAAACCATGTCTTGGAAGTTTCAATACTAGTTGGGGAATGGAACTTGGAGAGAATAATACCCTCGAACAAGAAAATATTTGTAAAATGTCATTTTTCTCAAAGGAACTATTAAGAAGAAATTGCTTTACTCTATTTTTGTGTCGTGAATTAAAGGCATGTAACAAATTTGTATCAGGAGATAATTCAAAGAATTTATTTTTATATGTTGAACCTAAAGTGGTAGGTAATTAGGTAACTAAAACTACTCTCTCGAGGGAAGTGGGAGGATTCCAGACCTATGGCTGGGTGGTGGTCTCGGTAAACCAAGAGCTTTCCTAAGAAGAAATAAAAATCGCACATGATGGTCCATTAGAAACAAGGAAGCTTGACTCACATCACTTTAGAACCCCGGGAAAAAGGGATTTAAAGTGTCATACTCCTTCCATTCACTTTAAACCTAACACAACAAAAATTCCGTTTCAGTCAGAAATTCCTACAGGGAATGGAATCTCAAGCAGCTAATACTAATCAACCGTTAGTAATTGAATTGACGAGAAATACTCAGGTCCATCCTCGTGGGAACGATCGGAACTTCCACTTCGAGATAGACTCAAGCAAGCCTAGTTAGCAAACTCTTGTATGCGATTGTCTCACGTTTGGTTTATGGATTGCATTTTCCATACATATCTTTGAGTTCTCCCTTTGTAGTGTTCTCATGTTCTCTCTCCTTTCTATTCTCTTATGTTGTGCATGCTATTACATCAATCTTCTATGATTCCATCATTGCACCCACTTTTGACATCATATCAAACATATGTGGCAAGTCTTGGAGTGTTTTTCTTTGCTACTTTAGGTTTGCCAACTACTTATTCTAATCTTCCCCAATTGTTGCTGCCAAGTGACCTAATTCTGCTACAAAACAACTTGATTCTTTCCTACTATAGCATGTTTTTTTATCTCAATTTCTTGGATTTTCATTCTTTCCATCAATTTATTATTTTACTACATATATTTAGTACTTCTACTATTGTCTTTTGCTATCCAACATCCATGTTTTTTGTTTTGTTCATCCTTTAGGCTAAACAATCATCCAAGTTGTATTGACTACGTCTAATTGGATTTTCTTATTTTCAATAGTTACTTTTTTATCTACTATCTTTACATTGTGTGTGAACTCATGTAAACTACAATTTGTGATGTATTCTGGATGTTCTCTCTCTAATTCTCTTCTTTTCCTTTATCTTCTCATCCTATCCTCTCCAAATGTACCTCCCTATTGTTCTACTAGTGATATACTTCATGGCCTTAACTCTAGATATGACGTTTGCAAGGCATTTTAGAAGCCTTAAATTTTGTATATTGAGATAGACACAAGTCTACAATAATATTGTGTTATTGGCAATATTATTGCAAGTTTCTTGTGTATGTATATTGTACTACCAAGTTAAGCTACTTTTAACCAAATATTATGAACTCAAACTCAACACCCTTGCTCAAACTAGGACACCTCTCACAAGAGCATGGATGAATCAATCTGGGAGATTAAAATGTCCCTATGAGTTTGAATGTCTCCCTATGAGACTAAGATGTGTAAGAATCCTCTATAAAAAACATTAAGTATACTCATAAGACCCTCAAGGTGACTTTAAAAATCCTCCATAAAATCATTTGATGAAAATGGCATCAACCAAGCTAATATATAGGTAATCACGAATAACATCATCTTAACATGAAATGCATCATGGGTGATTGAATCTACTAAAATATTAAAAATAGTAGTACAAGGACTAGTGTGGACATGGAAAGACAATTGAAGTTGGAATCTTGAAGAATTGGCTCATATCGTGTATAGGAGGAGGATCAACAAGGTTAGATGCACAATGTATGTTGAAGTATTCTAGCCTCAACTAATTATGCATGTCCATTAATGAGAGAGGAGTGAAGGAGAAGAAGGTAGAATGGTATTAATTGCTCTAGAGGTGTATCTCATGGATCCACATATGGCGAATCACATGTAAGGTCACTACCAAAATCACAATCATAACCATAATCATGAGACCATCCACATTGAGCCCCTTGTCCAAGATGGAATCCCCTTTGAGGTATGGAAGCATTGAACTCGCCCACATCATCCATAAATTGATGCCAATGAATTTCTAAATATAGTCATTCCACTTTGTGCCAAAATTCATCATTGTTTGTGTTGTTAGTAACTTGTATCCTTTCTCACCATATGCCCCTTTTGACTTCAAAGAGGGGTGGAACCAACTACTCCATGCATTTGGAAAAAATAAAAACATCTCAAGAAACTTCAATTGAAAAATAATGGGGGTCTTCAAAGTATCGAAGCATGAAAAAATCATGGAAGTTTTTGCAAAAAAGATCTAATGTAATCACCATATTGAAGGTTTTATGGGCTTTCTCAAACTAGCCCAAAACATCAACATATTGTTACTCTGTTTTTGTAAGGTTAGGGCCTTCAACATTGAATTGGAGAAGCTAATCTTATAATTGGAACATCAATCCACACATCCAAAGAGATTGTGCAATTTGTATAACAAGCCTTTCTTGGATATTACAAAAATAAGGCCAATGAATGGCTCTCAATTCAATAGCAAAAATCTTAGCACACCTTCATGATCATATTTAGTTGATAGGTCTAGTTGTGCTTTTAATAAAACTTCTAGTGTGAGTGCATCTTCTTGAGGGGTTGATTGATTTTAGCTCTCAAACATATCTCTAACCAACTTGGTGTCAGGTACAAATGAGGAAGCCATCATGCCAAAGGACACCAGCCTCTAGTTTAAAATTTCGATGATACTTGCAAAATGCAACCTTAGTCTATGAAATGCAATTGTTTAGGATGACATTTTCCAAATGGGTTCCAAACCACCATTTGTTGCCCCAAATTGCAAGGTGGGTAAGTGTTGATAAAGTTTTTGTAAAACACAATATTGTTGCCCAAAGAGTAATAAAGAAAAGGGCTAAGGGGCTTGTGGTACATAGGATTTCTAGGAGTGAGAGAGAACAAGGCAACATAGTATAAACTTAGGAGATGATCAAAATGTAAACTTACGAGTACTTTTCTCGATTCACTCGATTATCCATAGTATATCGAAATAGAGGATTAATACGTATTGATCAGTTTAATTTATTGAAATGGTGATGAATCCATAAATATATGGTGTTCTTCGACTTGTCGTTGCTTCAGATGGTGAAAATGTTGCTAATTGCGAACCGGTGGTAGGTTATTTACACAGAGGGAGAGGAAATGACCCCACAGGGAATGTCAATGCGTTTACCAATGTGGCCTATGTTAAAACACCTTGTATATGTTAAAGTCAATCACATCACAATCAAAGAAGAATGTTACCATGAAGGATAGGACTGCAAAATGCAACCTCTTATTATCATGCATGATCATTGGACTTAACCATTGCTACATCACTTAACATAATCAAGTTCTATTGTGAAAAATGCGAGCTTATACTATAACACCCCCATGGATAGCAAGTGAACACCTTCATGGAAAACTCAATGGCATGGACATGCAATATGCTCTAATAATATGATGAAAATTGAGATGCAATGTGTCATAACTAACCATAGCTTTTAGTGAATAAATCGCTAGCCAATTATTTTAGTAGTTATTTATAGAAAATTGCACAATTTGTAAACCAATAAACCACATCTAACAATACAATTGCCCAAAAAAGCTATGATTTTTCTTACATAAGGAACTTTTTGCAAGTGCTTATTTGAAAAACTAGATAAAATCCATGCATCCATAATGATATTGCTAATATATACAAGTCTAATATGCTCATGATATATAATAATTAAAAAATATATTTTCTAAGATAAACAATTATTGATATGCTTGAAAAAAAACTATGTGGTCATGCTTTGTATCATTTTGACTATAAAGATTTCTCTATCTATGCCTCGTATCATTTTGACTATCAGTATATGTGTATTGGCATATTTTTCCATAGTTTTCATATTTTAGTTAACTAAGAAACTATTTTTGTCTTATTTGTTTGTCTTGATCTTTGCATTTGCATCAAATGTGAGTTGTGTTTGCAAAAATTAGAGAGGGATAGAGAATATTTATATGGTGTGGATGGGAGAAAGAGAAAGAGAAAGAGAGAGAGACTATGTGTATTGAGAGAGAATGAGAGGTTTACAAGCTTTTTGTATGTGAGGATGTGTATGTGACAACGAATGAGAGGGTAGTTATCAGCAATGTTTTTGTCAAAGAGACGAGGATGTGTTTACAAAAGCCATGGCCCAATGGTGGCCTTTCTCCCTGATTTCCCACTAAATTCACTTAGCCAAGTACCAAATTTTTAGCCATGAGGCACAATAGCAAAGGTGACAAAGTTAACTTGGTGACTATCATTTTAGTGTAGGTCATTAGAACTACATTGTTGCTTGTTTGACTATGTCAGCTAGCCCATTGTGGGAGGTTGCCTAAGTGGCTATTGAAATGATGTCTCTTAGCAATGCCTATATATTGCTATGTTTGTTTCTATTTTGTTGTTAAGCAACATGTAGAAACAACTCCTTTAAATGTGCTTCGACATGTTGCTAATCTCATCACTAGGGGGCTCACCTAGTAGTGCCCTTAAACATCTACTCCCCCTCTGTGGTGGGCATACAATCTACTAAGAGTACGAGCTATCTTATTCTTTGTTATAGATAAAAACTACTTAAAATGCATGAACACGACTAACTTTAGTTTGATAGGGTAAGCATACTACAATCAATAAGCTACAATTTCTTGATTACCATAAATTGAACCAATCTTAGGAATACATCATGTTTGAACTTTACCAAAAATACATGCTCACATACATGTTTTCTTAGAGCCTATAGATTTGGTAATCTAGATACCATGTCTTCTCTAATAAGATACATCAAGGAACCATAATGCAAGTCCAAAACATGTGTTTCACAACTTAACATAGAGTAATAGTGCATGCATCATGTGCAACATCCTCATAGATATCCATCTTGCAAAGTCCATGATATAAGGTCCTTGATGCAAAAATATCAACATCTTTGTGGTTATAAACCACATACTTGTAATCCATACATACAATTGTAAAGACAAGTTTTGTGACTAAAAAAATGAGCAACATATGCTATGCATGATGTTGGTACATGAGACACTAATAAGAGAGTAACTATAGCACCATTTTATAAGTTTCATTTTACTAACAGCTTGTCAAAGAGACTATAAGGTATTATTGGCATAATGAATAGGCTCTTTGTGATTATATTTCCAAAGAGAAATCCTATAAATATGGGTAATATGCTTTCTAGGACCACTATCAAAATACAAAACACCAAAATCAAAAGCTTCTATACATGAGTCATGTATAAAGGATCATTGTTGCAACAAGTATGTAGTGCATGGCCAATATTATTTATCATTGTTGCACTACACAGTGAATGAATGATCATTTTCTTGAACACGGTGCAAAATTCTTCTTTGCAACATCTAAATGTGATACCTCAAAGCTACCAAACCATGATTTTGCTTCTTCTCCCCTAGGCTTGAAACTTGTGACAATCCCTAATCATGTGATCTTAGTGTTTGCAATGTTGACAAAAAAGCTTCTTCTTCTTATCACCCTCAACCTTTTATACTCTTCCCTAGACATATGCTTTATTATTACAAGCCTACTTGGCCTAAGAAGCTTTGTCCTCAAAGCTTGGATTGTATATGAGAATTAAAATGGAATGTACAAAAGAGCTTTGGAGGATGTAGGTCCATGCTCAGAATGAAGCCCATAAATTGAAGAAGGTCCCCTTAAAACTAATAATTACAAAGAAGTGAATACCTATATATTGTTATAGCTACCTAGATAGGGTTGTCAGAAGAAAAAGTACCATAACTTGAAATATCCATGTCCGAATTCAGGACATGAAGTATCATCAGGAAATAGACACCATATAGAAGCTTCTTCATCCATAAAAATGAAATTTTGACTAAGTTAGGACAATTTATTTTGCGATTAAAATTTAATACAACAAGCTGCTCTATTCAAAAAGTCATTATTTGTCATGTAAAAGTCAAGGAAAAGAGTCAATATATGATGATGGATTCCAAGTAGACTCTTCTATAGATAAGCCCCCATCATCTAATAAGGTATTCCAACACCAATCAACTCCTCAAAACCTTCTCACTTTTTCCAATGACTTTCTCAAGCTCATAGATAATGAGACCACCTTCATCCATGGGAGGGAACTCTTCCAAAACTTGAATGACTAGACCCACATACTTCTTTAATTGAGAAACATGAAAGATATCATGAATGCACATTGAAGAATGTAACTCAAGCTTATTGGCAAGCTCTCCAACTCTCTTAAGAATTTGATAGGGCTCATAAAACCTATGAACCAACTTGTTATGGCCACCTTTTAAGGATGCATACCTAGACTTAAGCACCTTTAAAAAGACCCAATCACCTTACCTTCTTCAAAGTTCAAAAGTCTTATTTTGCATAAGCCTTCATAACATTTTGAGCTTTGAGAATGTTATCCTTACATTGGCTCATCAAAGCTTCCATCTTCTCAAGTTTAGCCTTAGCTTGTGGATTCACTTCATCATGGAAAAGTATGGAAAGTATTTACACTTTGTAGCCATAAAGTGCTTCAAAAAACAATATGTCAATGCTCATATGATGAATATTGTTATAATAAAATTTAGCTAGATGTAACCATTGGTCCCAATATTTTTGAGTATCATGACGAAAGTGACAAAGATAAACTTCCAACCACCTACCAACATACTCTGTTTGCCCATCTATTTGGGAGTGATAGGCCATGCTAGGAGTTGATTTTGTGCCTATAGAAGAGAATAGGCCATGATAGGAGTCAACTTTGTGCCCATAGAAGAGAATAGACTTTGTCAAAAATTCCCCATGAACTTAGTATCATGATTAGATACAATCTCTAATGGCATCCCATGTAACTTTAAAACACCCTCCATAAATTGATATTTGGCAAAAATTTGGACCTTAGTTGGGATGAAATGGGCTTAT
Organism: Lygodium microphyllum; assembly: GCF_053477565.2. Classification (NCBI taxonomy): domain Eukaryota; kingdom Viridiplantae; phylum Streptophyta; class Polypodiopsida; order Schizaeales; family Lygodiaceae; genus Lygodium; species Lygodium microphyllum. The sequence continues at coordinate 40,712,637 of NC_141139.1, read as the reverse complement.
TTAGTTAACCAATCAAAAACTACATAAATGATATTCCATGTTGATTTTGTTGAATTATGCCTCCTATTTTAGGTTGAAATATCTTATGCTTTTGATTACACCTCTTTGTATAATGAATTGCAGCATGCCCCAAAGTGGGTGCACGGCTCCAACTTTTGATGAGAGGGTAGGGTCAAGTCCAAAATTTTACGATTGAGTTTAGATCCATCCAAAATGCTATCCACATATATAAACAAGTTGAGAAATCGGTTGAGTAGTCTCAAACTGATTGGCCATGTTGTTGAAGAGAATATCAATGCCTTTCTAGTTTTTCTTTTTCCAAGGGTGAAATAAAAACCTCAATCATTGCTTTCTTTAAAGCTTCCCATGTCAAGAAAACTTGCCCAATCTTTGCCATATATCTCCATCATGTATCTGCACATCACTCCAAGTGAAGGGTTGCATAGCAAACTTTTTCCTCCTTCGCACATGGATACAACGTGAAATACATCTCTAATTTATCAAACCATTCCTCTAATTTAGTTGGTGAGAGATTATCACCATTGAAATTAGGGCTATTGATCTTTTCTTTGTATTCTTTATCATAATGATGATGTTATCCATGCATGCCTAGTTATGCATGATTGTACATCCCCATAGATAGTGTTCTATGCACATCACTACTCCAAGATCCATGTGCTATAGATGGTTGCCCAAGTGAATAGTTCATTCATCCCACCATGTATTTGTAATTAGGAGGTCTTGGTGGCTATAGAAAGTGGTTGTGAGGCTTCCTTGAACTTGAGGAAGGCCATAGGAGTGATTATTGACATGGGGCTACTACTATCCATGAGAATTAGTGCCTCCATTCTCACGTGTTTGTTCCCAAAATAATGTTGCTACCCAAAAGAATTGGGAGCTTCACTAGATTGGCCTTGTGAAAATATTCTCTCCTCCAATCTTTCTTCATATGGAGGCTGATTATTTATCTCTACTCTCTTAAGCACGTTGGGCGGTGGTCCATAGAAGGATTGGTAAAAAGTGTAACATCCATGATAGTCTTCTTCTTGCCTTGGATTCACATACATTACCTCAAACTAATCATGTGCCTTAGAGTTGATGAATGGCCCCTTTTGCTTGTACTTGGATTCAAAAGGTTGATTACATTCCTTTGCTTTTTAAGGCTCCCCAACTTCAGATTTCACGCCCTTTTGTTGGTTGGTAGTCCAATGAATGAAACTTTCATGATTGGTAGTCCTAGGAATGGGATTTTCATGGATAGGAGAACCTTGCACATTAGGTTCTATTGTAGGAACCATCTTTTCTCCAAGTAAAGTAATAATCTTATCAAACCTGCTGTCTAAACCCATGGTTAAATATAGAATACCATCATTCATGCCCTTAATGCCACTACACAAGTGTTGATAGTTGTTAGAACTGAGAGAAGCATGAATAGCCCTCATCTCTTTAGCTTGATTAATCTCTTGTGCCTTATGACCATTAGTTGCACTTATCTCATCTTCTTCAAGCTCTTGATTCATAGTTTCTTGATCAGTGTCATGATCATTATGATATGCCTTCAACTATTCTTGAATTGTATCCAATATTGGATCCTTCTTATTATTTTTGGCCATAGTGAATTGTGTTGTTTTAATGACTTGCAATCACTAGTTTGTCAATATCTTTTGACTCCAATCTCCAAATGAAGAAACATTTTTCTTTAAATCTATATAATGAAGTCCTCTACCTAGTTGTAGGCTTTGTTTTTTGTTAGAATCAAATTTAGCTATTCTAGAACCAACTTTCTCAAAATTTCCAAAATATTTTAGAAACCTCTTTGTACATGTAGACCCTCATGTAGCCAGAAATAACATGTAGGGACTTAAGATACATGTGGAAAATAACTTTAACACCTATAAAACTAATTGTAAACCTGCTTTTGATCTACTTTTGATCTTATTTTCAATGATGAATCCATATAGGTGAGTGTATGATGATGAATGCCCAATGAATCATTGAATTGGTCCCAAATTAGTGATATATCTCCCTACACCTATAAAATTATGGGCTTTGGATCACCAAGGGTTTGCAAAGTTCCTCTTGGGGCTAGGATAGCACACCCCTTTTGGGTCATAATTGGTAAGGGAGAGTCTCCTCTCTTTTTTCTTACTGACTCGCTTGGGATCCACTTTTCCTCATAGAAATATGCATGGAAAATACATAATGAACATGGATGAGATGCAAGGCTGAAAAGAGTATTTGTGATATTCATTAATATGCAAGTATTGATAGGTACAAAGGGCTAAAATAGAATAGAAAGGGTTAGGGAATTACCCTTCAATAGAGTGACTCACTACTTTACAATATTTCGCTTTACCATCATGATTACTTTTCCAATCATAGTGATCAATGGGTCACACCAACAAAGCAAGACCAATGTTAGGCATAAAATGATGCAATTAAATTGATTAGAGCATGAATAGAGCATTGAAATTCATGGGCAGGATAGGGGAATGCAAACATAACCACAATCAATCCTAGGAAAGGCCTTATATGGTATCCAATGTGAATTTTTTTGTTGGATGCCTCTTAATCCTTGTTTTCAACAAAGTGGATAAGTGTAATGTCACCCCCCCTCGGTGACCCCCGTACTATCCCCCCATAGGAACCCCCCCCCCCCCCCCGGCTACGACGAGAGGAGGGAGAGAGAGAGAAGGAGAAGAGAAGAAGAAGAAGAAGAAGAAGAAGAAGAAGAAGAAGAAGAGAGAGAGAGAGAGAGAGAGAGGGAGGGAGGGAGGGAGGGAGGGAGGGAGGGAGGGAGGGAGGGAGGGAGAGAGTTGGGGAGTGAAGACGGATCGAGGAGCCACACTCAGACCACCCCCTCGGCAAAGGACCCCCATCTAATGATCCTTCCTACCCGAGCCTATCATTCTAAAAGCCATTGCTGTCCAACCTCCGCGTGGCAAATGGCCCCCAAGAAGAAAGTCATGGGAAGCGTAGGTGCCAAAGCTACCATTGGTATCGGTAATGCAAGAGAGGCAAGCAGAGCGACCAATGCAACGAATGTCCCTACAATCACGAATCAAACCCAGGTTCTTTAAGCTTTATAATTAATTACATATTATTTCTCGTGGAAGAAATGAAGGGGTTAGCTATGTGCATGAAACAATGATGAGTCTTAGGGGCTTTGTTTACTCTAAGCGCTCGGTTGCATGCGTGAAATGGTAGAGTATGGAGTTCGCATAAGTTTTTATGCATGAAGTGATAGCTTTTACACACATAAAATGATAAGGTTTTCACATTATTTTACATAAAATAATAGCTTTTAAACCAGTTCAATGTATGAATAGTCATTTAGAATTCATGCTTCGCGATCATGACTAAAAGAAACACATGAAATGATAGTTTCCGATGGATAGCAACCTAGACCTTCGGTCAATCCTAGTGGGAACGGCCGGATAAGTTCCATTGTGGGGCAGACTCGAGAGACCCTAGTTGGCAAACCCTGTGTAATTCCTTAGGAGTTCCGTACGGCATCTTCTAGATATCTCTCTCGATGGATTGTTAAGACGTGTCCCGCGATTGAGGAGCGGGCATGTTATAGTTAGTATCAGAGCAAAACTTCTTAATGATACTTGATTGATTAATGTTTGGTTCATGGACATATCCTAAACAAAAATAACCTAAGTGGTATGGCTTGATTGTTAGGCACCTTTTGCACCCATGAATGCTAACATGCAAGAGAAGAAGTTCCTTCTCAAGAAAATTTAAGCCACCCGAGTTTGATGGCAAGGGAAGGACTGTTCAAGATGATGTCAAGATCTGGATTGAGTCCATGGAGGACTATTTTGAGGCAGCAAGAACTGCACCTGCTAACCAAGCCATGCTCACCAAACTTAAGCTTACAAACGAAGCGAGACTTTGGTGGAAACAGTGGTGCAGAGACCAAGCGATCTTGGAGGGGACAGTCACTTGGGATAAGCTTAAGGAAGCTGCGCGAGGGAGGTATCTGCCACCTGCCTATCGCAAATACCATATTGGGGAATATGGGAATTTCCCATAAGTTTGGGACACGTGGTCAAATCTTTGGATTTATCATAACTTAAACACTATAACTCCAAATCGAGCGCTCTATAGCTCAATAGATTCCATTTTTTAAGCACTTTCCAATGATAGGTCATATCATATGGTTTTCAGAAGCTTATGGGTATGTTATGCGGGTGCCACCTTTTTTGTATTTAAAAAATGGGAATTGGGAGATTCCCAAACTCACTAATATTGTGTTCGCACACAAAAGATAAATGAATTCTACAACTTGAAGTAGCTAGGATTATCCCTTGAAGCATATTATTCAAAGTTCATTTCACTCCTAAAGTATACACCCCCAATGGATATGACACAACATGTGTCAAAATTCTGTGTTGGGTTGAATCCACCCATAAACACTTGATTGGAATCAATGCACCCAACGGACTTGCAAGACACATTACTCCAAGTGAATCCAATTGTCCAAGAACTTAAATCAGGCAACTATGATGAAGATGACTCACGAGATCAAGACAAGAGGTGCCACAAGTGCGGAGAGATAGGACACATCCGTAAGAGATGTCCCAACCGTCGCCGATGTTTCCACTGTAATGTAGGACACATCCAAACAGGTTGTCTTGAGTTGGACCCTGAGAATCAAGAATGTGCGGTCAAACGAAACCATCTAAACTCTACTTTTGGCTCATATGATGATGAAGGCATGGAGCCTGTTGTAACCTTTGAGGATGAATAGATATCCTAGGAAGATCTTCTTGAGGTTATAAGTCTTGTACTTGGAATAAATCCTATTGAATCCTATGAGTTGTGACAAGTTGTTATTTTAAGTTGAGAATTTGAGTAATTAGAGTAGTGCAGTGAAAGCGTGATGGGCCCTAACCCACAGGCTATAAGCCCCAATTGTGCTTGTCTTTCCCAGTTTCTTTCAAGATGAGGACATCTTGATTCCTCTAAGGGGGAGAGGATGTAATGTCACCCCCCGTGACCCCTATACTATTCCCCCTATAGGAGCGCCCCCCCAGGCTACGACGAGAGGAGGGAGCTCTCACCCCATACTACAGCACGTCCCCCCTCCTTGCTGTGTCACCTTTCCTCCCCTCCGTTGCAGCGCAGCAGCCCCCTCTCCAGCGTGACGTACAGGCAGCCCCCCCCGCGGGTCATCTTGGACAAGCACCCCTCCTCCCTGGCGTTCAGTCATCAGCGGATCCAGGCCCCCTCCCCCAGCTTTGTCAGCAGGCCCCCCTCCTTGTCGAAACTAGCCCCGCCCAAGCCTGCCCCATCACACCCGATCATCAGGAAATCCCCCCCTTCCGTGATCAGCGTTGAGAGAGAAGGAGAAGAAGAAAGGGAAAGGTGAGAAGAGAGAGGGAGAAGAAGAAGGAGAAGAGGTAGAAGAGGAGAAGGAGAGAGAGAGAGAGTAGGAGAAGAAGTAGTAGAAGAAGAAGAGGAGGAGAAGAACGAAAAGGGAGAGAGAGGAGAAGAAGAAGAAGAAGAAGAGGGAGAAAGAGAAGAGGAAGAAGGAGGAGAGAGAGAGAGAGAGAGAGAGAGAGAGAGGGAGAGTTGGGGAGTGAAGACGGATCGAGGAGCCACACTCAAACCACCCCCTCGGTGAAGGACCCCCATCTAACGATCCTTCCTACCCGAGCCTATCGTCCCAAAAGCCGTTGAGGTCCGGACTGTCCAACCTCCACGTGGCAAATGGCCCCCAAGAAGAAAGTCATGGGAAGCGTAGGTGCCAAAGCTACCATTGGTACCAGTAATGCGGGAGAGGCAAGCATAGTGACCAACGCAACGAATGCCCTACAATCACGAATCAAACCCAGGTTCTTTAAGCTTTATAATTAATTACGTATTTTTTCTCGTGGAAGAAATGAAGGGGTTAGCTACGTGCATGAAACAAGGACGAGTCTTAGGGGTTTTGTTTACTCTAAGCGCTCAGTTGCATGCGTGAAATGGTAGAGTATGGAGTTCGCATAAGTTTATATGCATGAAGTGATAGCTTTTACACACATAAAATAATAAGGTTTTTACATTATTTTACATAAAATAATAGCTTTTAAACTAGTTCAGTGCATAAATAGTCATTTAGAATTCATGCTTCGCGATCATGACTAAAAGAAACACATGAAATGATAGTTTTCGATGGATAGAAACCTAGACCTTTATGAGATCTGGTGCATTAGAAATAAGTATAACTGCCTGCGAATTGTTTTATCGATCTTGCCATGGACTATCGCAAATGGATACACTCCTAGCTTAATTAAAGTTGGTGACCTAACCCTAAATGGATTGTTGATCCAAGTTATGCTTGGTGGTTTGAAAAGGTTGTAAATCCCTTAAGCAAGTGTTTTGATACATCCAAGTTAAATTCTGATTGTGCATGCAATGGGATTGCAATGCCTTGAAGCAAGGGGTTGTGCATTCAACTGTTTGTTAATGTGGTTTTGGATGTTAACCCAAGTGGGGTGTGATTGATGATTGCATGGCCGGGTTTGAGATAACTGATTGCCATGGAAACAAAAGGGATGTTTTCCCTAGTAATTGTTTTTAAGCTTGTTGTTTCAGCTGTGATTGATTTCCTAAAGGGATAATTAAGGAAGGATGGCGCTAGCTACCCCCCGCGAACCGCCAAACCCTAACCAAGGGGGTTATGAATATGTGCCAAGAATGTGGACCGAACCCACCACGAGAGGTCTCTCTGTGGAAATTACTTGGTGTAGGAGGACGCTTGGGTGCCATTGGGGGCTCTAGCCATAAATCCCAATGCCTCTGGACCCTACACAAGTGTTCTACATGACTCGAGATGGGATCTCGAGGCCTTGATACTAGTTACAAGGCGGAATCTTGGTAGGATAAACCTTCGGGTTTTGTTGTCGGAAGACAAAAGGATTTTTCTGCGGAGGCAAAAAGGAACACTTAATTCTCCTGTATGGGCGGGAGACAAACACTAATCTGAAGATAAGTTAAGGAAGTGTTTGATCTTGTTTTATCTTGTCTTCGTGTCTGTGCTTTAAATTACGTAAAGGAACCTGTGACTAACGGGTTAATTCAGGAAGTTGCTTTTATGTGTCAAACATAACGTGGTAGGTAATTAGATAACTAAAACAACCCCCGAGGGAAGCGTGGTGGATGTGACCAATGGGACTATCCTATGAAAGGGTGGTCTCGGTTAGCCGAGAGCTTTCCTCAAAGGAAATGTTAACGAGAAATGTTAGGGAAGTTGGTCTATGACCCTAGACAATGTTGGCTAGGAACCTGGACCTCAGGATCCTAGTGGGAATAGCCGGATAAGTTCCGTTGCGGGGTAGACTCAATAGACCCTAGTTGGCAAACCCCGTGTCATTCCTTGGGAGTGCCGGCGGGCGGCGTCTTCTAGATATATCTCTCGATGGACTGCTAAGACGTGTCCCGCGATTGAGGAGTGGACACGTTACAATAAGCTAAACAAATGGATGAAAAGAGAGATTGAAGAAAGTAGGCTCAAATGTACCTCTTAATGAGTAGTGAAAAGTGTTGATGGAGAACCAATCAATCAATTCCTTGCCAAATCCTTCTCCAAATAATCCACTTCATGGTCCATGATTGATTGAAGGAAGCTTCAAAATGCTTTGGCCCCAAATTTTCTTGTTATAGGTGAAAATCCTTGCCTATATGTATCATGATTGATCAAATGGACCATAGGATCTTGGTATCTTGGTCAAAAGTCTTCAATGCTTGCTCTAATAGTATTCTCTTTCCAATATTATCCTCTATCTTGATGAAAATCCCAAATCTTTAAGTTCTCTTGATGAATGTTATATGCTATGTGTTGTCCATTGTCATCCATAATAGAAGGATGCTCCAAAACACTCCTAGAAGCATAGAAAGACTAAAAGCCCCACCAAATCAACAAGAATAGAAGAGAATTTTGAGCTTCACTATTGTCCATAAAGAAAGAAAGAGAGAAAAATGCTTCAATGTTGGTCCAATGTTGATAGCTTGAGCTTCATATAAATTCCTAGGAGTAAAATGAGCCAAAAGCCCCTTGATTAGATCAAGATTTTTGGAAAAATTCTATGCTGCCATGTTATCCTATGTATTCTAGCTTAAAGCATAATGCTTATAAACCCCTTTTCATGGTCAATGCCTTCAATGAATACAATGGAAGCCTCAAATGCACTAAGACTCTTGATAGAATGAACATAGAGCTCAAAACCTTCACAAGTTTGAAGTAAATTGTTGCTACCCAGTTATTATTGATTCAAGAATGTTGAATATGATTTAGAAAAGAAGTAAGGCCACGAATGATCATTGTTGAAGCCTGCCCTTACTATGTTAAGAATTAAAAGCATTTCCAAGACTCCAACCAAGAGATCTTATAGTCATGATGAAGAAGATTGGACTATTCAGCCTTGTAGGTAGTGCAAATTGCACTAGCCCCTGTTGCCATGTTAGTAGCAAAAACAACCTCAAAATGGTACTCTATCTGCTCCCAAGATTGCCAAGAAGAAGGCTTAAGTGGCCATTGAAGGAGGAAGAGCCATGGTTGAGATACTAGAAGCATATACTTCCATGAAAGTTGAGGAAAGCTTGAAGAAGAAAGTGGAAATGTTGTTTCTTTGAAAAGTAGCCACACGTTTAGTCTTCTCCAAACTTTGTGTGTCCCATTTTGTCCAGGAACTACCAAAAGTGGATCAAGGAAGATTAGGACATACTAAAATGGCAACACATCCACCATTTCTTCATCAAGACCTCTTCCAAGAAGCCCCATAATAGTTATGATTTGTTGCAAAAGTCCCTAACTAGTCACAATTTTGTGATGACCAAACCCTCTAACCATGAATCTAGCCGCAATAATCTAACTAGCTAACTATAACTGGTTTGTACCATGAAAATGACTCCATTAAATGACCTAAAACTTGCTCTGATACCAATATAAAAGTGGATCATTCTAAGTGAATTACTCTAACAAACTAACTCCTAGAAAATAAGAAATTGAACAAGGAAATGCTAAATCATGGCAATGCCATGGAAAAATACTTCCATTAATCAATAGCACAATGAAGCCATGGCTGCTACAAGAAAGTACAAATGGAAGAAACTAATGTTAATGCTAAGCTAAGTTCTTGATGTTTGATTAATGGCATAAAATAAGTCTATATGTTACATTCTAAGCCTTTTATACTCTTTCCTAAACCTATGATTTATTATACTTCCTATCTTAAAGATGTCTCACATGGCAACCATATTTTAGAAAATATAGCCTCTAATTTAGCTCATGGTAATGTTAATGTATTGTTAGAGAAAGAACCAGATAATGGAGTTGAAACTTTAGCACAGTCATCCCTCAAAAAATCTAGAGGATTCACTTGTAGTCTAAAGCGACCTAACTACGGTGCCAATTTTACTATTGTACATGTAGTCTCTTCCATCATTGAATCTTATATAATGTACATGTAGTCTAAAGAGACTTAACTATGGTGCCAATTTTACTATTGTACATGTAGTCTCTTCCATCATTGAATCTTAGTCATATAATGAAGCTTTCATAAAGAAAGAATGGAATTCAACCATGGATGAAGAATACAAAGCTTTTATAGACAATAAAACATGCGAACTTGCTAGCTTGTTAGAGGATAAGAAGGCTATTGGATGTAAGTGGTTTGGAAAATGTTGATAGTACAATCAATAGATACAAAGGCAAGTTATGCGCTAAAAGATTTTCTCAATTGTATGGTGAAGATTATGATGAAACCTTTTCTCTTGTCAAAAAGATGATAAGTGTTAGACTTGTGATTGATAGCTCTTGCTAGTCATTATGGATGGCCTATATACCAAATGGATGTAAAAAAAACTTTCATGAATTGAGAATTGCAAGAAGAATCTTAGATGCAACAACCATTGGGATATGTAGATGCCAATATCCACACAAGGAATGCAAAACTACATAAGTCTCTATGTGGGCGAAGTAAGCCTCTAGATCTTAGTACATCAAGATAAACTCCTTCTTGCAAGCTCATGAATTTTGGAACCATAATGCTAATCCTAATCTCTACATAAGGAAAGAAAGTAAGGATACTACACTGATCATTGTCTATGTTGAGGATCTCATGTTTACTAGCAGTAGTCTTGCAAGCATGAATGCTATCAAACATCAATTGGAAATGGAATAGGATATGAAGGGTCTTGGTAAACTACAATAGTCAGAAATGGAATATGATATGAAGGATCTTTGTAAGTTACAACATTTTCTTGTGGTTTAAGTCTTAAATGATGGAAATTGGATTTTTCTTTACTGACACAAGTATGCCAATGATGTCTTGAAGAAGTTTTTTAACACATAGTCTTGTAAACTTGCCTCTACTCCAATCTCAAGCTTATGAAAGATGATGGATCCAAACTTGCATATGTTAGTCTATATAGGCAATTAATTGGTTATCTAATATACTTGATGATATCATGGCATCATCTTGCTTTTGGTATAAGTGTCATCAATTAGTCTATGCATGAATCTTGGTAAAGTCACTAGATTGCAACCTAGTGAATTTTGAGATATGTCAAAGCCACATTAAATTTTGGGTTACTTTATGTGTCTACTTTAACCTTAAAGTTATTTAGATACAAATGATGATTAGGTTGGGAAAATTGATGATAGAAGGTCTACTTTAGGATATTTCTACTCATTGGGATGTTGTATAATTATTTGGTCAAGTAAGAAGCAACCCACAATTGCATAATCAACCATTGAAACTAAATATAAAGGAGTAGCTAATGTCACTTGCAAGATTGTATGGTTTCTCAATGCTATAGAAAGTGGTATACTAGTTGAAAGTCCATAATCTCTCAACTATCTACCTTGCTAATAACCATATTGTGTAGGCTAGGAGTAAACATATTGAGAGGCACTACCACTTCACTCAAGAGAAAGTCTTGAATCATAAAATTGATTTGATTCATTGCTCCACACATGACCCACACATGATTAAGTTGTAGATATCTTCACAAAGCTACTTGGACCAAATAAGTTCACCATCTTTAGGAACAAGCTTGGTGTATGCAAGTTCACTTCTATACTTGAGGGGGCTGATAAAACTTAGGTGCTAACTAGTTTAGGCAGTTGCTAACTAGTAGACAACCCATAGGTGGTTACTAGCTACTATACAACCCATAGACAGTTGTTGTTGATCAACATACATGCAATTGCATCCTAGCTACTAATTATACATGGAATTGCACTCCAACCACCAAGTACCATATCCACAACTATTAACGAGCACACATCAACCTTAGATAAAGGAATAGTTAGCATGGGATGACAATAACTATCTATAATATGTTAGTATACATTTTTGTAAACATATTTCATCATGGATATCTTAGCTTACATGCTCATATGGTTGATTAAAAGTACCCTACATTTGAGGCATGATTTTGTCAACTATTCACCTCCCTACAATAGTGTAGACTTATAAAGCTAATAACTTTATATCCAACCATTGACTTTTTGGATATTAAAGGAGAAAAAGTGTAGATGGTCACTTTCCATGCTTTGACCATTAGGATTAACCGATTTATTATTTTATGCTATTGAGATATAGGCATGCCAACCTCATCCACCTACTCTTCTTGCATTCAAGAATTGCAAGGCATACCTAACTTGGATCCAAATCTGGAAAATCTAAGCATTGGATTGAGTTAGTGTCTTCTCCAAATTTATTCTTCTATTTATGATCTATGCAATTTGGATCATCAAGATAGCCAATGCATGACCAAAATTTATTGTATGCAACTTTTAGATAGAACAATAGGTTGCTACATTCACTATCATGTGTTAACCTAGTTTTAATGCCAATGGAGAAGATATTGTATGAGAAAAGTAAAGAAAGTGAGGGAGTATGAGCTTTTAAAATTTTATTTCTCACATCTAATCAATAGATTATCTCTTTGAGCATTTCCAATTACTTTTACTATCACTATAATGTTTGCTTTTGCTACATTCTACTTGATTGTGAGCTCATTCTAATTAGCTATTCTTCTTTCAATTGAGTGAAAGTATTGGGCATGCCATTCTCAAAATTGTATGACTTATGACTATCATCCTTGATCGTAGCATTAGTAGAACATGAAGGCTCTCCAAAATCTATCAACATGAAGTATCTCTTAGATAATCTAGAGACTTTTCTAGATCTAGCTCAACTTTGAGTGTCTAGCTATCCTAACTGTATTTATGACTCTATCAACTAGTCAACTTTTCCTGATTATTGGCCTATTTATAGGCTTGAGCTCACTCTTCTAGTTTGTATCACTCTTTATTTATAACATGTTCTCTCGGAGAGATGGAGCTAGTGCTAGTGCCCACATAACCAATGGCTCACATTGTTTCTGTATAGTCTCATGTCTGGTATATGGATTCCATTTCTTGAGCGTATATTTTCTTTTGAGTTCTTCATGTAGTGTACTAATTCTTATGTACTATTTCTCTTTTCCCTTATATCTTGTGTTGTGCAATCTATTATAGCAAATTTACATGCTTCTATTTCTACACACACTTCTGATATGGTATCAAATATTTGTGTTAGGTCTTATGGTGCTAACTTCTTATGCTCTATAGGTCAATGTTGTACCTCTGTTAAGATAAAAGTCTGGATAAGATAAGGATATGAAAACATGTGGACAAAAGGATCCCATAGTTATCCACTTTGTAAATATCTCATATATTTTAGGGTGGAAGCTCACCTACCTCATTTAATGTACCATGTCTATATACAACTACTACCAATTAAATCACTCTATTTTCCACATTGTCTCTATCTCTTTCTCTCATTGTGCATAGTGTTCTTTCATCTACTAATCTTCTAATTTCTATTTTCACTACATGGTATTAGAGCCCCAGGTCCTAATTCTCTAGCTTATCATATCTTCCTCAAAATCAAAAATCATTAATCCTCCTTTACTCTCATTCTTCCAATGGCTCTCATCAATGCCACTACCTCTTACCGACACATCAAGATTGACAAACTCAATGGAAGTAACTATCAAGCTTGGAAGCTAAGGATGGAACTCTACCTATCTCAAGCCAACCTCTGGAATATTATCAATGGCAAGGAAAATTTCCCTGAACAAGGAGTAGACAAGGAAGATTGGATGTAAAGAGATGCATATGCAAGAATGGAAATACTTGTCCATTGTGAAGATTGATAAGTACAACTAGAAAGAACAATACCCATCGCAAAAGGTATTTGGAATTATTCAACAATACCTATAAACACATAGATATTGTTTATCAAATGACCATGTTTAGAAAACTATACTAGCACTATGCATGAAGATTAGTTTGCCACTAAGTTCTTAGAACAATGGCAATCCCCGAACTACAAGCTATGTTTTCCTTCTCCTCTTTGCCTGTTTCCTAAAGGAGAACTTTTATTACCACTCAAACCTCCACTGATAAACTCAAGCTTCAGTCTCTGATCAATAGAATCAAGGAATATCACACCATGACAGATACTCTTTCCACTTCCTCTACTCAAGATTCCAAATCCCTAGCTATAACTGCCTACAACCCAAAACATCTTCACAAAAGAGCTCACTTCCTTCACCAAAAGCCCAAGTTTTCTCCTTAGTTTAACTTCAAAGGAATCCTTGGTAATCCTCATTACAATCCCAACTCTCATTCGTTATTTCAATATGTAATGCGAATGAGAAGGTCATATAGAAAAGTACTATCAATAAAAAAATAGATTCAACAAACATCAATCAAAGGGGCAAGCTCATTTTGTTAGCATTGGAAATTATTATTTTGGAGCTACTCACCATATGATTTTTCATAAAGAATGGTTGGTCAATTTCAAAGCGATGTCCACTCCACTTGGTGTTGCCATGGGGGACAATAACATTCAACAAGCTCAAGGCTATGACACCATTCAAGTGGAGCTTCATTCCAATCATGTAATCAAGGTACATAAAGTTTACTATGTTCCCAATCTCAATAAAAATCTTTTAAGTATCAGTGATCTCACTTCTCAATCCTCTCTCACTACTCACTTCTACAAAGACCACTACATCTTGCAGCTACTTTCACCTTCTCTCACACTCACTTGCCCAAAACTAGGTCGACTTTACATACTTGGCTATTCACTTCTCCAACCCTTTTCAAATGCTTTTGCTAACTCCACCTCACTCACCAGTACACCACAACATACTCTTCTATGGCACTCTCAACTTGGTTATGCCTCTCAACATGTTCTCCAAAAAATTATCCAAAAGAAACTTGTCCATGACATTCCACCTTCTCTCTCCCAACTTCCATTTTGTCAAGCTTGTGCTCTCAACAAAGCCACAAATGTTCCTTACTCCAAATCCTACTCCATCACAACTCAACCCCTTCAACTAGTACACTCAGATATTTGTGGTCCCATCAATCCTGTATCTCCCACTAGAGCAAAATACTTCATGGTACTAATTGATGATTACTCTAGATATACTATGGTATATCTTCTCCAAGGAAGTCACAAGTATTTTCAAAGTTCCAAGAGTACAAGGAAGCAATTGAAAATAAGCGCGAGTTATGACTCAAAGCTCTTCGGACAAACAATGGAGGAGAGTACACATCAAATGAGTTCAAAGACTATTGCAAAGCTTTTGGCATTCAACATGAACTTACCATACCGTATCATCCACAACAAAATGGAGTTTTTGAATGTAAAAATCATACTCTACTAAATGCTGCAAGAGCTATGTTGCCACTAGCACATCTTGGAAAAGAATATTGGGAGAAAGAAATTGCTATAGCAACATATCTTTAAATTAGGTTGTACTCTACCTCTCTGCACAATCACACTCCTGACCTATCACATTTGAATGTATTTGGATGCACTGCTTTTCTTGTCAATACAGATCACAAGTCCAAATTCTCTCCCTGAGCCACACAACTTATCTTTACGGGATATGGTGAGCCCTATGGTCACAAAGTCTATCGGTTTTATGACCCGCACAACAAGGTCTTCCTTTATGGTAGGGGTGCCATATTTAGTGAACTCGATCTCTTCCTAGAATGTTCCACCATCACATAGACTCAATCCCTAACCCTTTATCCAATTGCCCCATTTTCCACCACATCTTTGCATTCATCATTTGAAAAATCTAATGATGGGCCCACTATATACACCATCACACAATCATCTCTTCTTGTTACTTCCCTTGGATGTTTTCGAGTATGCAACTATCACTTATCCAATCAAAAATCTTCCTCACCACTTGCCACATGTGGACAAGACGTAATCCAAGAAAAATTGATTATTCCACCTTAATTAAATCCTTAAATCTCCCCTCTAGCTCATGCCTGACTCAACCCAATGGCCATCTAGTGCCATTCTTAGTGCAGTATTCAGAGCCAATCAAACCTGCTCCACTGAGTAACTTTCCTACAACAACATCTTGGCCTTCCATGCTGCCCTTCAAGCATACACTAGATTCCAACGAGCACAGTATGGTGCCCAATCTGTGTTGTCAACTATCCATGCAGGCAACCATCACCATAACTCCTTCTCTAGCTCTTGTTATAGCAACAAATGAAGCTCATCATCCATCTAAATCACACAATAATCCAAGCTCTCCAACTACCTCCTCATAGCTACATCCATCTCGGCTCCCCCATTCTACCATCATTGCACCTCTAAAAGCCCAAGCTACTACAACAAATCCAAAATACTTCAGTCCACTCATACTTGCCTCATCTTCTTAGCAAACTTCTCTCTTATCTTAATCATATCCCCATAGCAAATCCCATAACAAAAGCACACTCAAATTCCATTCCCACTCTTTGAAGATTTGCCTAAATATTTGCAATGTCTTCCACTTCTAGTAACTCCCCTCCTACTGCTCTCATTGTAACTACCCTTAAACCTCCATCTCCGATTTCCCCTTCCATGCCCATTACTCTCTTTAGCAATTCCAAATCTGAAAATGATGAAGTCATCTCACTACCAAATCCATGTTACAAGAGCCTAAATGACCTTCATATCCAAATCAACATTGCCATTGGACAAGCTAGACATCCGCCTCCAAACAACATTCCCAAGCCACCCAATTTCCCTTCCATTTGTCAAGCACTCTGAAGTCATGAAGCCTCTCAGTGGCAAGCTGCAATGCTTGAAGAATACAAGGCTCTCTTCAAAACCATACCTAGACATTGGTCCCAGTTCCTCTTGGAGAATTAACAATTAGCTAAATGGGTGTTTCATAAAAAGCTCAAACCAGATTGCACTATTGACAAGTACAAAGCTCAACTTGTAGCTCATGGTTTTGAAGAAATTGAAGGCCTCCACTATGGAAATACATTCTCTCCCATATTGTCCAAACTTTATCGATCCTAAATTTCCTTACCATTTTTGTTTATTGCATAAAGCCCTCTATGGCTTGAAACAAGCATTAGGTCAATGGTACACTTGCATTGATTGCCACTTAATACACCATGGTTTGAGAAGGCTAGAAACTGATCAATAAATTTTATATTCTTCTTCAAGGTAGCACAATCATTATCCTAGGCCTCTATGTTGATGACATCCCAATCCCCTCACTAACTCTTGTCATGCCATGTCCAAGGCCAAATCCATTGTATCCTCCCAAATTTCTATAACAGATTATGGTCCTATGCATTATTGTATTGGCATTGACATTGAACAAACACCCACATCCAAAAAAATGCATCAACATGCCTACATTTTGTCTATCCCTGTATGTTATTCAATGCTCCAATGTAACCCCATGGTCACTCCTCTTGCCCAAAATCTCCAACTCAATCTGTCTTCATCTCACTCTCTTTCAAATGAGCACATTCGTGAAATGGAAACTATTCCCTATATGGAAGCACTCATATATCTCAAGAATCTGATTACTTGTACCCGTCCACACTTGTCTTATGCAAGACATATTCTTTCCAAGGCCATGCATCAACCCACGTAAAAACATTGGAAGCAGTAAAAACATGTCTTAAGATACTTCAAGGCCATGTCTCATGTGGGGCTATGTCTTTCTAAAGATAGCAATGACTTTCTTTTAAATAAATAATCGGATGCAGATTGGGGCGGTGACCTTGCTACCTGAAGATCTCTCACAAGTTTTATTATTACTCTAGTAGGAGGTCCTATCTCATGGAACACCAAACAAAAAAACTCAGTGGCACTTTCTACTACTACGAAAGCCAAATATGTGGCATGTACCATGGCCACCCAAGAAGTTATTTACCTTAAGAAACTCTTGGAGGATATCAACATTGGATATTATCTTCACTGGCAACAAAGAAATATGACTGCATTTTCATGATATACACTTGTGTTTTCATGATTTGTATGCTTGCCTTTCCTACATTTAATGGCTTCATAGACTAGGTGACTATGTTTTTAGGTTTATCATTCATTGCTCAACTTTAGAGAGGTTTCTAGTGTATCTACTTGTTATGTTCATTTCACTACACTCTGGTTACCATTGATTCTTCTCTATGTGCATCTTTTACTACTTTAAATCTTAAAACTCTTGTGATTCAATATTCTTGGCACACATCTTGTCCTCAAAATCTCTAATCTTTATTCACCTTCTTTGTGTCAATATCCACCCACTATTGGTTCTCAATACACATTGTGTATCCATCCATGAGTGTTCTATTGTGCAAACTTGTGTTCAGATTTAGGTTTTGTTAAGGATGGTATCTCTAGGTATTTTAGATATTTTAGCTTTAGACAAGCATGATATATTGATGAAGAAGATGAAGTCTCGATGCTACTATTATGGAAGAAAGGGACATCTCTAGAAGGAATATAGGACATGATATCTCTAGGTACTTTAGATATTCTAGCTTTAGACATGCATGATATATTGATGAAGAAGATGAAGTCTCGATGCTACTATTATAGAAGAAAGGGACATCTCTAGAAGGACTATAGGACATAAGTAGCTTTGTGGAGGAAGAAGGAGTAAAAATTGATGAAGAGTTACAACTCTATTGATGAGTCTTCATCATCTATACGTCTAGATCCAAAATCTAGCAATGTGGCCCTTGCCATGGTTGTAGGGGGACTTGCCATTGCTTTGCCAAGCTTCAAATGCTAGACTTGACAAAATGCTTATTGATTCAAGTTCTTCATGCAACAAAGCTATGTCTACCTCTCATATAACCATTACACACTCTCCTAAATGACATATGAAACTCATTGATTTACCACTTTTTTGTATTCTATCCTCAAAGTTTTGTTAATGGCTACATGACTTGAGTGGTGTACCTCAAGCAAGTTCCAACTCCATAGCCTTGATGAAGAGGAAGAAGAAGCAATAGCTTCATCCACACTAGTCCCTCACTCTACCACCCCCCCCCCCCCCCCCCCACACACACACACACACAAAAGAAATATAGAAGCAAGGAGCAAGAAGAGAGTTTCACATGATTCCATATCACAAGAATGAGTTTATCCTTTCATTTTTAAGCTTTTATACATAGTCTTGCTTTTTCTGGGCACCCTCTTGTTCTTTTAACCCAAACCATTCTTCTTTATTTTGTTGCATAATTTTTCCTTTTTGCAAGATTTTCCTATTTTA
Organism: Lygodium microphyllum; assembly: GCF_053477565.2. Lineage (NCBI taxonomy): Eukaryota > Viridiplantae > Streptophyta > Polypodiopsida > Schizaeales > Lygodiaceae > Lygodium > Lygodium microphyllum. The sequence goes on along the minus strand of NC_141139.1, from coordinate 40,694,046 downwards.
CCAAGCTATAAATTTATGCTAATGAAACCTCACTCAAATAATACTAAACTTTGCTTAAACACACACACACACACACACACTCACTCTCTCTCTCTCTCAAAATAAATTGCATCATACTTTTTCATTGAAACTATGAATATTGAGAGGTGCTCTTATGCATGCTTCTCATTTTTTCAAAATTTTGGGGTTGACATTAACCCCCTCTAGACATGTGCTAGTCCCATAGCACTCTATGACCTGATGGGTAGCATTTGTGTGGCCAATGTTGCTGGGTCATGATAAATGGGAGTGGTGCTTGGTTTCTTGTCATAGTAAAGAAAGGATATCTTTAGTCATTACCACACTGTCAAAATGCAATCATAAATTGTGCACTATTAGGGGGTGTGGCTACCTTATTTTATTATGGGGGTTTGTGCTTATGAAAGTGCAACTCAGAGATGGGACAAACTCCAAGCAAGCTCGGAGTGTTGTTCCACACTTGAGACCCAGTTGGTGAAAGCTGAGGTGTGGTACATTGCTCACAATGACATGTTTGTTAGGTGACCTTGTAGAGTCTATGTGGTGGGGAAAGGGGCTAAGGGTTAGGAGTGGAGCCTATTGATGACTAAGGCCATAGGGTGTGCCCAACTTGAGGGCCCCTAGCTGGGGGGTGCACCTTATAGAACATGTAAGATACTACATGAGTTCAAAAGAAATGGTATTTTATTTAGTAAAATTTATAAGACTATATTTACAAAGGGGGTTTTTAATTACAATTTGAAAAGAATCCATCAATTTAGTAACATAAAAGGGGTCATTTTATAGCCTTATAGCATATTTAAAAACAATATTTCTTAATATCCTTTGAATGCACGTTATAAATATGATTTCTTATAGATGCACCCTATAAGGCCCCTAGGTGATCTGATAGGGGGTGCATTCTCATTGCATCTATTCTTTTTTTCTTTATATTTATTTTTTAAAAAATTCTTTTATTGAGCTTTCTTTCTATCTAATGTCATTGGAGGGAATGACTTCAAGGATATTTCTAGGTAGGCCCTTGTTGATCATGTAACTTGAGAGCCAAGCTTGTTGCCTACAAAGTGGTGTGATTGGAAGGGGTGGCTATAATTGGTGAACCTGCTTATCTTTATGTCTTCCAAGAGCTCGAGAGACAATAAAGCAAGTAGCATTGTTAAAAAAGTAATTTGGCCATGGCATGTCTATCTATCCCTACATTTATGTCAAAGAAAAAGGAGTGTATACCTTTCTCTTCTACCACTCTTCTTTGGTTTAAAAATGTGAGAGTAGCCTTAAGGAGTTGTAAGTAATAAAGGCTAGATCCATGCAATTTGAAAAGATTGACACAAGCTGATTGAAAGAGGGCATCAAATCTCTTTCTTTCTTAAAATTTGAGAAGAATGGGATCCAACAAAGATTAAAGCTGCAACAATACAAGAGCCTAAATGTGTAGACCCATCTCCTTGGAAGTGATGATGAAAGTCAAGTAAAGAAGAAGGGAAATAGTGGAGAAGATAGAAAGAAAATTTGTTGCACCACCCCAACAAATGCCAAATATACTCTATCCACAAAGGTGAGAGCCCATTCCCACCAACTAGAATAGCAAGATTGATGTGCTAGAACAATGGGAATACCGAGAGTTACCTATGAAATTTTCTTTCTATCTCCCAAAAGGAATCAAGAAATTAATTGGTATTAGGTGGTGCAGTAGATCATCAAAGTAGAAACACATCTAAGGAAAAATATAGTTGGAGCATAAAGTATAGGATCTTGGATTATGGCAATAGGAACCATCATATTACTTGCATGACGACAGAGTGTTTGAGGTACCCAAAATTGTGCAAGGCTATGAATCCCAACCAAAGCGGAGGAGGAAAAATCATGGATATCAACATGGAGACTTGGGTCACCATGGTAAGATCCAATGACTTGCAGGGTTCATGACACAAGATCTTGGTATATGTGTTTCAACATCGTGACCTTGCATGACTCTTGCGTTTGATTGTATTGGTCTTTCTATCCACTCCTTCAACACTTCCCACAACATAGGGTTTTGTTTCAACAAGTCTAGCTAGTAGAAAAATTGGTATCAATGTTAGAGAGGCTAGGAGGTTGGTTTTTAGTCCCTTGTGTTTATGTTCTCTACTGCTTTGTTCCCATGGTTCTATGTTTGATTGATGTTGAGATGCTTTGCCATTTGGATGTTGCTTAGGGTCTTAGGCATGCGGTTTTCCTTTGATCCAAGTACATGAGGGGATGATGATTGGGGCTCATGCTCAAGAGGTCATGTGGCTCATTTTCCAATATGGACTCATATCACAAATATGCACATGTGCTTTTCTCACCCATCTTCTCACCTTTTCCACAATCTCCAACTATCGGTTTAGATTTAGATACTTGTTTGCCAATCTTCACAGTCCCCTCTTCTTTAATCATTGGAGCAAATGTTTCTGCCTTAGCATCAACGACTTTTTTCCCTTAGTTAACATTGTGGTGATGGTTGTTTTCATGGTGAATTTCACTCCCGCTCTTTCTTTTTCTCTTATTTTTAGTTCTTCTTTCAAATAGGGAATGCATCTAGGTTACTGGCTCCTAGTTTTGATATGCCTACTTGTTTTTCTTGGGCTGTCATCTAGGTTACTGGCTCCTAGTTTTGATATGCCTACCTGTTTTTCTTGGGCTCTAGTCATTATCTTTCAAGATGGGATTGGAATCATTATCTTGGTCTTCCACATATAAAAGTCTCAATGGTATAGAAGGTAGGATCATCAAACTAGTGAGGATAGAAAAGGGCAAATAGTGTACAATTGCATCACATTACACGCTAAATATTTGATATCCACATTATCTTTTTTGGCTTGTTCTCTTTTGAGGCATCTTGATGAGATGTGTTCTAGGTGGCCACAAGCCCAATAGGTGAGAGGTTCTTATGCACTCCCCATCCCTTGACCTCTTCCTCTTGCCACGGTCATCATTGGAACTAGCTAGAAGTCCATGAAAATAGGGTTCTTATGCACTCCCCATCCCTTGACCTCTTCCTCTTGCCAAGGCCATCATTGGAACTAGCTAGAAGTTCATGAAGATAGGGTTATCCTTATTGTAAGTGACATATGAGTCATCCTCTAGTGGATCTTGCAAAAATTCCATGGGTGTATCTCTAGTAGATGGATCACTAATAATGGTTCTATCCTATGGGTCACTTATAATAGGTCTAGGAAGTCTAGATATTCCTATCAGATTGATATCTATCCTGTGGGTCACTTATAATAGGTCTAGGCAGTCTAGATATTCCTATCAGGTTGATATCTATCCTAGGTGCTATGGGTCTTTTCTTGTTAGGTGTTGGTAGTGCCAATGGAGATCCCCTCCCATAGTTGAATGATCTATTCATTAGATAGAAGGGTTGTGGATAGTATTGTGGGTGGGGGAACCTCCTAGGTAGTCAATAATGCATGACTTTTTGTCTGTATCTCCTAAAATTTATATAAGTGCATGTCCTAGGACTAAAAACTTCATCAAAAGGTGGTTTTTGCCAAAATGAATGCATTGGATGTGTGATCTCACATGTCTCTTCACTATATGGTGAAGCATTACAAACTCCAATTTAAGGTCAACCATTTCCAAAGTGAGGTTCATGACTTTCTCTTTGTTTTGCACTTCCAAAAGAGATGCTCACTATGGATAATGAGACTTTTTCTATGTGTTGTGATGATGCCTACTAGTTCAATAGCCTAAGCATTCCTTTCTTTAATAGATAATCAATGTATACATATGGAGAGAGCCTTTTGCGTGGATTGTTTAGTTGTTCAAATCCTTTTGTAAACATTTTAATGTGGTTGATATGATTGTAGATTTCCTTCTTGTCCTTATGGATCATAGTCATGAGCTTGACTATTAGGTATCTATGTACCTAGCCTCCAATAATCTCTTGATAAAGAGGTCCTTGAGCACATCAAAATCATTGTGTTTAGGCTAGTAAACTAGGTTCTTGCCTTCTCTCCTAGACACAACCCAAAAGCTTGTGATTGTTTGTTTGAGTCTTGGAGGTTGTTAGCCTCATAAACCTATTCGAATCGCTCCATGAAGGTATTGGGATCATTGACACATTTGTACTTCTCAATCTGCTTTTTGACTATAGAGATTTTTGCTTTGTTCCTAATGTTAGGTGTATTTCAAACCCATTAGGATTCAAGCTACTAATACCACACTACTTTGCTCATTGGCCAAATTATCTAGTAACAATCGCTTGGTCAAGAGTTTGTCCAGTGTGAGATTTGATTTGAGGACTCTTTCCTTGTCAACATTTACTCCTGGTCTAGTTCTTCCTATGAATGATAAGATGCATTGCACTAGTTGAATTTGACTCTTTTCTTTTCCTATCAATTATTTGTGCTTGCATAAACCTAGCCACTTGCTCTACTAAATCTTTTCCTAATCTCTTTTCTTCTCCCAAATTTGGTATTATCTCATGTGTTGATCCACCCACAAGCACTATCCTCATCTTCTGATTGTATTATGCTGATAGCTCTACTAGATTTCTCTTGGAATTTTGCTAGGGTCAATGGTCTACATTTGAGCTCAGAGTAGACATGGTTTTTGTTTCTTCTTTCTCAATCAAGTTTCAATGAGACTAATAATATTGGATATGGATTTTTCTTGGAAATTTGCTAGGGTCAATTGTCTACATTTGAGCTTAGAGTAGACATGGTTTTCGTTTCTTCTTGCTCAATCAAGGTTTCAATGAGACTAATAATATTGGATATGAAGGTGGTGGTTCCCAAGGAAGACACTTCTCACTCTAGAAGTTTGTTGAGTGGTTAGCATGTTATACACTTGCACACTTGGTGTTGAAATGATTGCTACCTAATAAGCCTCAATTGGTAAGACTTGTTAACCACTAGGGTCTCTATCATGTGTATCCCTAGGATATTTTTGATGATAGGCTTTGTCTTTCAATGATGCTCTTCCTTTCACTACTATTTTCATACTTTGTGTTTCAGTTTTCTTTTAGAAGCAATAAATGTTTTTACTATTTTATGTAAATGAAAGTAGGTGCATGGTGCATAATCAAGCTTTTAGTCTTTCATAAGCAATGTGATACGATGCATGCAAGGGTTATTTTGGTGATGGTACTCAAGCAAACATTTTCACTTTGCAATTCAAGTGCAATGTATGAGTAAGCATTAGACCTCAATTAGTATCAAGCTTTTGGTTCTCTTGTCTATGTAGTCAGATTTGTAGGTAGAATGGTCACTTTTTACCTCACATGAGCCTTTATACTTCTTCCATAATTCCATTCTCAACCCAAGGATTTCTAAAAAACTAGTTTTGATGGTAAACACAAGGTCCTTGAGTGTTGCTTGATTCATACTTGTTACACAATTGAAGAGGATAGATTTCTCTTGCAGTATGCATTAACCACTTTGAATTGCAAGAGTATGAATACCCAAATGTTCATTCTTAATTCACAACTATGGAGAGTCACAGTCAATTAGCAAAATGCATGACTATGTCCAAAGTCAAGCAAGCATTCTAAATTCCTAAATCTTGATGACTTTGCCTCATACTACCTTATGCTAGTGCTTGGTGGTATATATCAGTGTAAATTTTCTCATTCTAAGGCTTCCAATCAAACTTTTGAAGATTTACAATGTAATGGTTTGTGGTGCTTTTGAGGGGTGACTAAATGCTATACTTAATACCTCTCATTTCTCTTAGTGACTCCAAAGGGGTAGCTCTAGGTCAAGATTTCAACACAAGGATGGCTCATTGGAAATGTGAGGCAAGCATGGTATGTCTTGGTAGGTCAAGCCATCTTCTAGTCCTCTAGATGAAGCCCCTCAAAGCACTATCCCAAGGTGTACTTAGTCTCTTCTTGCACCTAGTGGGAGAATTCTAGGGGTCCTATGCACTATAGGCAAGAATTGCTTTTGAACTTGCCACTAGTTTTTGCAAGATCAAGAAGAATCTCTAGCTACTACCTCAAGGGCACTATCTTTGATAAATGAAGGCATTACATTGCCCACACTCGAAATGTTGACAATCAAGATTCAGGATGAAATCTTCCTCACTCTCTTATCATATCCTTGATTGTGCAATCTCTACAGGTTAATGATGGTAAATATACTTTAAATCCCCTAAGATATTTCTTATAAAACGTTGATATTTTTGGCACTACTTCCAATTAGAGGGAATTTTCAAAGGGTTTACCATGATTTTAGAAACAAAGCTTCAAAGATCAAGCCATATCTCTTTTGGAATAGTTTGATTAACTATTGAAATGTAAGCTATAACTTTTTTGGAATAGTTTGATAAACTATCGAAAAAGAGAGATCTCATGATGGTAGATAGTCCTACCACTAGTAAGAAGACAAGAGAATAGGGAGGGAAAATGTCATCTAAAGTAATATGCCTTTTTCTCAATATGTAGAAATTTAATAGCCCTCAATTTTCTTTACTTTGGAGCTTTCTCTATTAGCTCATCATGAATAAGCTAAAAGGAACAATGATCACTTATGTAAAATGAGCTTACCACCACTAACATGACTGGTGAGGTGAACTTGATTCTTCTCCACAAGTATATTTTCCTATTGCCCAAAAATATTGGGGTGCAAGAACATGTTGACTTTGTTTCATCAAATATATTACTCTTTTCCCTAAGAAGTATGATAAATACAAAGCTCAAAAAGCATTTGCTGAATAGTTCAAGATGCAAAAAATTTGCTCTTAATGCTCTTACTCCATTTCCTACTGATCAAATTCTTAAAATGGGAGACTTTATGGAGGAATAAGAGGAATTTACAATTGAGGCTCCTAGATAAAATTAAGGGCCAATTGAGAGAGCAGATGCCCCAACTTCCTTTTCCTTTAGTGCTCTAAAACTGAACTAGAAGAGAGACAATTACTCATATTCAACATTTGGAGAGGAACACATTTGATAATGATGAAGCTATAGTTATGGCTTTCAACTCTTATATAATCATAGTCATTTAGTAAGAACAAAGTAATATAAATGATTATGTTTCTACACTCTTTGATTTCTTAGTATGTGTGGCTTCCCACATGTTGTAATATTTCTACAACAAAATATCAAAGACCCTAGATCCCGTGCAAAAGCAATTCAAGTAATCTCCCACAACAAAAAAACTTTGGGCAAAGTGCTCCATCCTCGTGCATTAATGATACCAGCCCCCGTGTTGTGCATAGGAAACCCTGACTCAAAATCGTAACCCACTGCGGGAATTCCACTTCAAGGGAAAAATGATAATGAATTAATTGCAAAAAATTTTATAAACTCCCTCCCCTTCACCCGTTGCATGGCGGGGAGAGGGAGTATGTGTAGGAGCTTGTGGAGGGGCATGGGGAGGAGGGCATGCAATCTGCCACCTGTGTGGCCACCCCCCTCCCCCCCACCTTCACCCTATAAAAACCCCCCTCCCAAGCTTGGAGGGGGCATCGCGAGGAGCTTCCTGTCATTGACCTGCTGTTGTTGCCATACTGTCCGCACCGCCAATGTCATCATCATCATCATCATCATCATCATCATCATCATCATCATCATCATCATCATCATCATCATCGTCATCCTCACCATCGTCATCTTCACCATCGTCATCCTCACCATCATCACTCCTTCACACGTCACCTCTGTCATCCAAAAGCTTGAGAAGCTTCTATTGAAGCTTCTCTAGACCAAGTTCACCCGTGGCTCTTGGTTTTTTTAGACCGTGTCTTGCAAGGCCCATTTCCTGCACAGGGAAGGAGATCTAGGTAGTAGTAACTTCCAAACTCGTAAGGGAGCTAAGGGAGAGTTTGCTGAGTCAAAATTTACTTCATCAATGGCTCCTAAGCAAAAGTCAAGAGGAGTGCATGCGGGAGCTTCCACCCAAAGTACGAGAGTGGACAATGCCTTGATATTGAATGCCCAGGTTCCGAAAAATAGTCCCGCATGGAAAGGATGCATAAAGCATGTTTTAATTCACGTAGGGAAACTTAAACACATTGGAAAATTTATGTACTTGTTCGATTTACAAAGTTCAGTTGCAAGACGAGTACTTGCATTTGCTTGCACTTCCATAGTCAAGGGTAGACGCATTTTTGGAACGTATGATACATAAGTTATAAGTTGAAATTGTGCGAAGGCGTCCTTGTTGCATCACACAAAGGAAAGGGCATATAATACATAATGCACTTATGTAATAATTTCCTGGTTGTGACTCGTGTATAAGATAATCGTAGACGGTCATTAAATGATGTCTAAATAGTTTCAATGAAAGGAAAAGATTTATGAACTTTGACAAAAAAAAACATATAGTATGTAATTCACATGCAATGATAGCTACATTTTAGGTTGAGAAAAGTGATAAAGGAAGGGTTAAATCTATGATGTATTCATTGGCATCTGGTCATGAAAAGTCAAGAGGAGTGCATGCGGGAGCTTCCACCCAAAGTACGAGAGTGGACAATGCCTTGATATTGAATGCCCAGGTTCCGAAAAATAGTCCCACATGGAAAGGATGCATAAAGCATGTTTTAATTCACGTAGGGAAACTTAAACACATTGGAAAATTTATGTACTTGTTCGATTTACAAAGTTCAGTTGCAAGACGAGTACTTGCATTTGCTTGCACTTCCATAGTCAAGGGTAGAGTAGACGCATTTTTGGAACGTATGATACATAAGTTATAAGTTGAAATTGTGCGAAGGCGTCCTTGTTGCATCACACAAAGGAAAGTGCATATAATACATAATGCACTTATGTAATAATTTCCTGGTTGTGACTCGTGTATAAGATAATCGTAGACGGTCATTAAATGATGTCTAAATAGTTTCAATGAAAGGAAAAGATTTATGAACTTTGACAAAAAAAAACATATAGTATGTAATTCACATGCAATGATAGCTACATTTTAGGTTGAGAAAAGTGATAAAGGATGGGTTAAATCTATGATGTATTCATTGGCATCTGGTCATGAAAAGTCAAGAGGAGTGCATGCGGGAGCTTCCACCCAAAGTACGAGAGTGGACAACGCCTTGATATTGAATGCCCAGGTTTCGAAAAATAGTCCCGCATGGAAAGGATGCATAAAACATGTTTTAATTCATGTAGGGAAACTTAAACACATTGGAAAATTTATGTACTTGTTCGATTTACAAAGTTCAGTTGTTGCAAGATGAGTACTTGCATTTGCTTGCACTTCCATAGTCAAGGGTAGACACATTTTTGGAACGTATGATACATAAGTTATAAGTTGAAATTGTGCGAAGGCGTCCTTGTTGCATCACACAAAGGAAAGGGCATATAATACATAATGCACTTATGTAATAATTTCCTGGTTGTGACTCGTGTATAAGATAATCGTAGACGGTCATTAAATGATGTCTAAATAGTTTCAATGAAAGGAAAAGATTTATGAACTTTGACAAAAGAAAACATATAGTATGTAATTCACATGCAATGATAGCTACATTTTAGGTTGAGAAAAGTGATAAAGGATGGGTTAAATCTATGATGTATTCATTGGCATCTGGTCATGAAAAGTCAAGAGGAGTGCATGCGGGAGCTTCCACCCAAAGTACGAGAGTGGACAACGCCTTGATATTGAATGCCCAGGTTCCGAAAAATAGTCCCGCATGGAAAGGATGCATAAAACATGTTTTAATTCATGTAGGGAAACTTAAACACATTGGAAAATTTATGTACTTGTTCGATTTACAAAGTTCAGTTGTTGCAAGACGAGTACTTGCATTTGCTTGCACTTCCATAGTCAAGGGTAGACACATTTTTGGAACGTATGATACATAAGTTATAAGTTGAAATTGTGCGAAGGCGTCCTTGTTGCATCACACAAAGGAAAGGGCATATAATACATAATGCACTTATGTAATAATTTCCTGGTTGTGACTCGTGTATAAGATAATCGTAGACGGTCATTAAATGATGTCTAAATAGTTTCAATGAAAGGAAAAGATTTATGAACTTTGACAAAAAAAACATATAGTATGTAATTCACATGCAATGATAGCTACATTTTAGGTTGAGAAAAGTGATAAAGGATGGGTTAAATCTATGATGTATTCATTGGCATCTGGTCATCAAAATTCGTAATTGGGAAATGATGCATCTTCATTAAAATACTAAAGCTTTGAATTCGATGCATCAACGTAGGGTTTATAAGAATTAGCTCTGAATGTCAATCATTATAGTATAGGGCAAGGAAAATAAAGATCACGGTAGATCCTATGGTTGCATAAAGGCAAAAAGGTCTATGGTCTTGAAATTGCATAGAATGATACATCTCACACATCTTGCAGTTACTTACATCTTTTAGGGAAATCACTTGCAAGTTTAGAAGAAAGTATTTGAAGGGAAGATCATCTTTAATCGTGGGTTGGTTAGATCAACTAAGTAATTCACGTGTAATTGAGTAACTTACATGAAATTCATAAAGATATGATTAGTTAGGATATGATGGTCACCTCAATGTGCTAGGTTGGGTTAAGCTATGATAAAATTCTGCTTAGTATCGCACTTAGGATGCCGATTCAATATTTCCAATCTTAAAGGTCCTACCCACATTTACGAAATGTTAGGATTATCTAAATGCCCGTGTAAGAATGATCTAGGGTTCTCACCCGAAGGATCACACGACCAAATGATAGACTTTCGTAAGGAATTTAGGGACCCTAGGGCCAAAACGTTTATTAGCCTAGTAGGGTTAGGGTTTTGGATTGGGTCAATAGGACTCCCAAACCCTATATCTTGATCAAAAGTATTCTTGATCAAGAAATACCATACGATGAGAGATATAATCCCAAGAGTTAGATACTGACACCTATCTCGTGCTACAAGCTGCAACGTCATATGCTCTTTCACAAAATGGTACTGCTACACCTTAGACCAAGTTTGGCGAGTTCTAATTACAAGTCTAATTTTCTAGAAATTGAGTAGTCATCCTGCTACAACACTCTTCCTTGGGACTGATTTGTCAAGCTAGGGTAGTTATGAATTGCCAATAAAGCAATTGATCAACCAAGTTAGGGCGACAAGGTTGTCCAGGGGTTATTGACCATAATATAAAGAAACCTAAAGTAGTGACAATTTGGGTCAACAGGGTATAAACCCTAACCCAAGGAAAAAGGATAAACAAGCAACTCAGCTTACGAAACCCTTGGGATCTTGCCAAGTCGCGATTGATCCAGGATCGAATGTGGGAAGTATTCGGGGAGAAGAAATCACACCTTAGCAGTTGACCGTACGAACGACCACTGGAATGCTCGTGATTGTACACTTAGGTGCACTGTTTATACTTCTTTGCTCAAGGAACTAATTCAGGAAAAAAAACTAATGCTTTAGGTTAAAAGCCTGGAGGGAGAGGCAGTATCAGTTACCTCCGACTGTCTACCTGACCCTATCCAAGGGGATTGTTAGCCGCGCCGGGTACGTGGACCGAACCCGCCACAAGAGGTCTCTCCGTGGGTGCTACTTGGAGCAGGAGGATGCTTGGGTGCCAGGGGAGGCTCTGGCCATAAATTCCTTGCCCCCGGATCCTGCACAAGAGGCCGACGTGACTCGAGATGGGATATTGAGGCCCGTATACTAGTCAACGGGCAGAACTTGGAATAACGATCCTTGAGGATTGTTGGGATAGCTTTCGGGTAGGTTATTTGATGTATTCCAAAGATTGATAAATAAAGATCAAATGTTGAAAAAGGAACTTGCTTGACATTTTTTTTTGTGTCAGTGCCTAAGTTACGTGAAGGAACTAGTGATTAATTGGTTAATTAAGGAAGCTGTTTTTGCTTGTCAAACTAAATGTGGTAGGTAATTAGATAACTAAGCAACCAGAGGAAAGTGCAGTGGACATGACTCTGGGTGCATCCTATGGAAGGGTGGTCTCGGTTGGCTGGGAACTTTTCTCAAAGGAATTGATAGAGAAGCAGCGATGACCTAGAAGAAATAGAGTTAGAGTCCCGATTTATGTTGTTTTAGGGGAACGGAATGGGACTATGCCTTACGGCAAAGAGGTCGAGCTTCGCATCCCTCCCGTTTCCCATTCTCCTTGAACCAAGTGCAGTATAAATCCGCTTCGACCCTGATGTTCTACGCAAAGTGGTTCGGTCGTCTGGGGCTTGACGCTAGCTACCTCCTAGGAACTTGACTATTAGGAAAACCCTGATTCAGGTCGGTCTTAAGTGGGAACGGCCAGATGCTTCCGCTTCGTGGCAGACTCCGGAAGACCTTGATTGCAAACCCCGTGACATTCCTTGTGAGTTTTGTGCGGCGCTTTCTAGACTCTCTTCCCGATGGGTTGCTAAGACGTGTCCTACAAGTGGACAGGGGGACACGTTGCACATGTCTTCTAAGATTGCACTTCTACTAAGCATGAATTTTTCAATTGAAGAGTTAGAACATGTGATCTTTAGGATGAAAGTTGAAAAATATCCTAGTCATGGTGGATTTTCATTAAATTATTGAAATTATTTATAGCATGTCTATTCTAATGATATACACCATTTCTTGAATGATTGTAAAACTATCACATGCCTTTGTAACAAATTTCAATAGCACTTATTTTTAGTAGCCCATCAAGAAATAATCAAGGTCATTGCCATTTTGAACTCCTTAGAATAACCAAACATTTGTAAGATCTTGAGCATATCTAATAAAGTTTGATAGCACGTATCTTTTGTAGCATAGGGTCACAATTGTCTGAAACTCCTTAGAATAACCAAACATTCGTAACCTTGAACTACTTGAGTCTAGCTTAAAGGGAAGCTTTGCCTTAACCCCATAAGGACTGACCTAAAAAGAGTAGAGATGGATGTGCAACGGAAGGAATAATGGCACAAGATATGGAGGCTCAAGCAATCTTCTTCTTCATGTTCATTCTTGACTTTCTTTCATTGTCAACAACTGAGTACACACAAAGTATCCCCAAAAGTGATACATACCTTTTGGCCTTCAAATCACTTTACACACATCTTCTACTTTATTTGTACACACATAGGATATAGTCTTAGACTATGTCTATTTCTCAAAATACCCCTTCAAGCTTAGAATGAGATTACAGATACAATCCCCCAATTACACTTCCAAAGTATTTAAACTTATATTTACCTAATGCTTTGGTAAAGATATTCTCCACTTGGTTGTTGTTTTTGTATGTACCAAGTCTATCTCTCCATTCATAACCTTCTCTCTCATGAAATGGTAGTGCACTTCTGTAAACTTCTCTCTCTCATGAAATGGTAATGCATTGGTAAATATATCCGTTGCTTGGTTGTTGGTTTTGATATGTACCAAGTCTATCTCTCCATTCATAACCTTCTCTCTCATGGAATGGTAGTGCACTTCCACATGCTTCATTCTTGCAAGGTAAATTGGGTCCTTTGCCAACATAATGCTACTAATTTTATCACAATATATGATAACTTCACTATCTATCTCAATCCCCATATGACATAATAGCAATCTCAGTCATGCCTTCTCACATGCTACCAATGTTGTACTTCTATACTTAGCTTCTATACTAGAAAAGCAATTGTGGTTTACTTCTTGCTACTCCAATTCACCATGGTTGAACCAAATGAAAAAACATAACCACCATTGATGGATACTATCTTCTTCACATATCTCAAGACTCTTCTCACTACATCCAAATGTGACTTACATGGCTTCTACATGAACTAGCTAAGCACTCCTATTTAACAACTCAAGACTCTTCTCACTACATCCAAATGTGACTTACATTGTAACGTGTCCACTTGTATCTTCGGGACACGTCTTAGCAGTCCATCGGAAAGGATGTCTAGAAAGCTCCGCCCGGCACTCCCATGGAATATTACGGGGTTTGCAATCTAGGGCTTTCCACGTCTATCACGTAGCGGAAGTATTCCGGCCATTCCCAACTATGATCGACCTGAATTAGGGTTTTCCTTATTGGTCATTTCCTAATGGCAACTAGCGTTGGACCCAAGCGAACTACTTTACGCAGAAACGCTAGGTCCGAAGCAGATTCATGCTGTACTTGGTTCAAGGAGAATGGGAAATGAGAGGGATGCAAAGCTCAACCTCTCTGCCATAAGGCTTAGTCCCATTCCGTTCCCCTAAAACAACGTAAATCAGGATTAACCATAACTCTAGGTCAATGCTTTTGTTGGTCGTGTTCTTCGACGATCTTCTGGCTATCCATCGTGATTTGAGAAAAGCTCCCGGCCAACCAGGACCACCCATCCGTAGGACGGACCTATGGCCACATCCACTGCACTTTCCTCGGGTTGTTTTAGTTATTTAATTACCTAGCACATTTAGTTGGACATGTAACAATCAGCTTCTTTAATTAGCTAGTTAGGCACTGGTTCTTTCATGTAATCATATCATTTGACATAGAAGAACAATATCAGACAAGTTCCTTATTAACAGGTTATCATATTTATCTTTGAAATACAAAAAGTCCAGCCCGTAGGCTTATCCACAATCCGCCCGAAGGCTATCCAGCAATCCATAGGGATTACCAATCCAAGTTTCCGCCCGTAGACTAGTATGCGGGCCTCGAGATCCAATCCCGAGTCACATTAGCCTCTTGTGCAGGGCCCGGAAGGCGAGGGATTTACGGCAAGAGCCCCCCTGGCACCCAAGCGTTCTCCTGCTCCAAGCAGCACTCAACGGAGAGACCTCTTGAGTGGGTTTGGTCCACCTTCCCGGCACGGTTAACAACTCCCTTAGTTAGGGTCAGGCAGGCAGTCGGGGGTAACTGAAGCTGCCTCTCCCTTCAGGCCTTCAACCTGAAGTATAGGTATCCATTTATCTTTTAATGCATTGATCAAAACAAAGCCAAACAGTGCTCTAAAATCTGTAACAAGCACAAACATTTCCATTGGTCGTTTTTGTTGGCAAACTGCTAAGGAATGAGTCTTTCCTTTCGAATGCGTCTAGCACTCGATCTAGGATGACTTGCGACTTGGCAAGAACCCCTATATCCTGGGTTAGGGCGTACCCTATTAACCCAACTTGGTCAATACATTAAGTTCATATGTTATTCTAATTTATTGGTTTGTCCTTTGCTCCAAGCAATTAACTTTACTCAAGAAAGATACTAAATTAGGATGATTATTCATCCTCTTGTAAGAAAACTTGCGTAAGGACCTGCCAACCTTATTGCGAGAATTGGTCATTCCCTTGTGATCCAATCACAAGATCATATGACTCCACACTTGCTGCGCAAGTGTCGCACCGAACTATGAGACTTATTCTACTCATTGAACGGAGTCACGAAACAATATGTTCCTGATTACATTAGGCTGACGTCGTTAGTCGTAGGGTTCCAAGTTCCATCTTGTAAGATTCTTAGGGACAAACCCTAGTTCACTTTCCAAATATGTTTCATTGTCCCTACATTTCGATGAAAGTGGGCAAGTATTTAGGATATAGGAGTTTCAATTTAAGCAATACGTAACGATTAGGTTACGTATTAATTTCTAGTGAATGTCTTGGAATTTAACTCATTCTAAACGAGTACTCCAGGGTTTAGGTGTTTAGGTTTGTGCCAATTTGTTTAACTCTTGAAGATAGTTACATTAACATTTCATAAACACATGACTCGTTGTCTATGCGTAAATTGATTTTTCAACCTTAACTTATCGATTAAGGTCGGTTAGGTTAATTCAACTAATATTCCTATAACTTGCAAAAAATTCATGCTAAACAAGCAACCTTCTACTTGATAATTTATGCAGTTGACAAACGATAATTGCCTAGTGTTATGCATTGTAAGAATCATTTCATGCCTTGCACTTTCCTAAGGATTCCTAGCGCTTTCCATGATGATTCAATTTGCGAAGAGGATATGGGTTAATAATGCGATATGCAGTTTATACTTCCATGTTTAAACGAGGTATACTATTTTAACTCTGTTTTATAACAATGGACATTAATCTAATTTTAATTCATTGCACTGCATAAAGCTATTTACTAGAAATGCATTTATGCTCCTTTTATTTTTCTTGTTTTATTGAAAATATTAATGAGTAAATTCCTCCGTCGTGAGCTAATTTATTTAAGACAACAAATGCATCCTATTTCCAACAATTATCCTTTACACGATTGAGTTATAACAATACCAAATAAAAATGAGGAAGGCAAACCTGGACTTGGGATGAGATGTCCACGTAGATGCTAGGAGACGATCCTCCTGCGGTTGTGCCTTGGGTTTTCTTAGGAGGCATCGCGAATGCGGCCTATCCAACTTGGATGAAGATTTATGATTTGGCCGTCTCCTTTCCACACGTAGCTCCCCTTTGTGACAGCTTGCACCGTCTTTCGAAAATGGTTTCTAGAAGGTTTCCTCCTACGAACTTGAGTGGGGATTTCTTACAGGGTCTTTAAAACCCCGGCTTAAAAGTGGGCAAAAGGCCTTGATCTCAATGGGGTAACACGCTTTTAAACCCCACTTGAGAAGGCAATACAAGGGTTCATGGAAAAGGGCTTTGGATCCTGGGACTGGGTGGAAAAGAAAGGGGGAAAAAGGGTGTGTAAGATACTAAGACCTTTAAGAGGTTATTTTGTGTGAGAAGGGGAAATGCCTTAAAGAGACACATGAGGGTATTTTATATGGGGGGGAAATAAGGGTTAAAGATACCATATGAGGACCCTTTTAGGAAATTCGGGGGGGGGGGAGTGTAGTCCTAAAAAGCCATAGGAAGGGAGGCTAAGGGGGGGGGGTTTTAAGACACGACGGGGGGGGGCGGGGGGAGGGGTGAAGAGCAAGACCTTTAAGGTCAGATTTTTTTTGGGGGGGCAAAGGGGGCTTATACAGCCCCCCCTTAGAAGCTTAGAAGCTTCTAGAAGCACATGTGGGGTGGGGGGGGGGTAACAGTCGACAGACGTCGACGATGGCAATTGCAAGCGGCTCCTCCTTGGCACAGGTGATGATGGGCCCTCCTCCTCTTGATGAAACGGTCACTCTCCCTCCTCGTGGTATTGGTGTCTCCCCTCTGGCTGCACGGCAGCCTAGCTCCACGTTCAATGGCGGCCTCACTCCTACAGAGCATTAATGGCAGCGCCTCCTACCACAGAGCCTTCTCTCTCCCACTTGCAGTCTCTCGTAATAGGCGGCATCACTTTGTCTCCCTTCCCATTTGTGGCCGCCCCCATGGTTTAAATAGGGGAGGGGAGGGGGATCCTCCCTCCCTTGCGTGTCGTCGCACATGGCTACAAGCTTAGTCACTAGTAGTGATTCTAATCACTGATTAATATTTTCTAGAGTTTATTACAGACCTGGAAGCTCCCTCTTTAGGTTGGACACACTTAATGATCATTGGTAAGTCCATCAAAAGACCAACATTTCACATCCCAAGTGAGGCATAAATTGGAGATGGTAAGTCATAATCTTGGTTTAAATAAGCTATGAAAGATATTGAAGAGTGTTTCATCTTGAGAATATCCCCTAAATTCTTAACTCTCATCATCTCACTCTTGATCACTGTAAGGCTATGTTCAAATATAAATGCATAGACCATTTCCTTCTCTTCATCTAATCTTATTTGTATGAATACACCAATTATTTTCAACCTATTATTCACTTGGATTAAAACATCATTTTAATTTCTTGCGCTTGTATTTTTCCACCTTGTAAAGTAGACATTGCTATTGCCTTGTGCAATCGGTGAGACATTCCTATCATGGCCTATGCTGATGTAAAGCCTCAAATCCACAAGTTTGATGGGAGAGACTTCCACCCATGGAAAGTGTTAGTAAAATATAAAATGATGGAGAGGGTTTATTGGCCCTTCATCAAAGGGACCAACTCTATGGATGTAGAAGATGATGAAAGAGCCCAATCCACAATAATGTTGCACCTAGATGAATCCTTACCACATTGACTAGCTTGTAACTGCAAAGGAGAAATGGGATGAGCTCGAGAAACTATATAGTGCAAGAGGAAAGAATTCCAAAATCCTTCCTTAAAATAGAGTTCTCTAGCTTCTTGGAATAGAAGGAGAAGACTTGGGAACGTTTATTTCCCATGTGAAGGGTCTGATGGCTCAACTAGCTTCAATTCAAGCTCCTGTTACTAAAGAAGATGCCATTCCAATAAAAGGTGTCACTCAATCTTGGTTGGATGAGGAGAAAAGAAACTAAAAGAAAGGCAGCACCGGCTTAGCATCTACATCAAAAAACCAACTTTTAGTCCATACTATGACTACTAAATGTTTCTTTTGCAATAGAAAAGGACATATTGTAAGCAACTATCGGAAAAAATATCCCAATAGGATGAAGTGAAACAAATGTAACCAAATAGGGAATATCACTAGTAAATGTCCAAACTCTCCTGAAATACCTAAATAATTGAGGCCAACTATGGATCCAAAGCACATGATGACCAACTTTCCTAGTATCTGTTGTATCATATTTCCATAAATATCCTTGTAGCCTATTTTATAAAGGTATTCCATTGATTCATTGAGGGGGAAAACCATTTACATGCTATGTAATCCAATGCCATAGTGGTATTCAGAGGGGGTATTAGAAGTATAGCATGGGAACCTTGAGTAAGAAAGGGTGCATGAGGGAATGTGAGTTGTGAATGAATTGAAGGGAAAGGGAAACCCTAACCCTAGCCCAAAGTGAGGCAATATAAACAAACTAGAGGTCACTCTCAAGTGTAGAGAGAGTGTACCAGTTGCTCGACCAATTGTACCTTGAGAAACTGAATAAGAAAGATCTTGTTCTTCTATTTGAGCTCTCTTGTCCCTCTTATGAACACAACTTTATGCTCTCACTCTGATCCTCCAACAATATGGAGCTCAAACTTCCAAGGGGAGAAGGTGATATGTCCTAATAAAGCCATATTGAACTTTTTTCTAACATGTGTGTAGATAGTGTTTGGAAATGATTTTTAGGTCCTTTTAAGTGTTTTAAAAATTTTGGTATTAGGATGAAAGATTGCATCATTGAGGGATTATTAATGAAGATCGCCAATGATGTCAAATAGTATTAAGAAAGTACCTCAATAAACTAAGGTCCTTGATGTCAAACTCCTTGTGTTGCCCATGCTTTACTTCAACAATTTCTATCTCTAGAGTACATGCAATGATGAGATCATCGACATAGATGACCACAACAAGCATTTCATCCTCTATATGTTTGACATAAAGTGAATAATAAGCCATACTTTGTTGAAATCCCATGCCACATAAGAACTTGTTGATACTCTCACATCAAGACCTAGGTGCTTGATTCAATCCATACAATGCTTTTCCCAACTTGCACAGATAATGTGGATATTTAGGATGTACACACCCTTTCGGTTGATCCATGCACACTTCCTCTTCCAATGTACCATTTAAGAAAGCATTCTTCACATACATTTGATATAATCTCCAACCATAGATAGAAGCTAATGTAGTCACTAATCTCATTGTAGTAATCTTGGTCGCTAGACTAAATGTCTCCTCATACTCAAATCCATATGTCTATGAATAAACCTTTGTAACCAACCTTGTTTTGTATTTCTCCAATGAGCCATTATATATTTATTTAACCTTATACACCCACTTGTAGCCAACTACCTTCTTACCATAATGCAACTCAACTAGATCCCATGTCTTGTTCTTTGTTAATGCATCCATTTCCTTATCCATAGTTTCTTTCCAATCTTTACTTCCAACTATCTCTTCAAAAAAAGTAGGCTCTACATGATGCTAAACATAAGATACCATATATGCATAATGCATCTTTGTGAAGCCATTTTATTTCAGCATGTCAACTGGATGCTTCACTCTATCCAATCTCCTCAATTGAGGTGCACTAGATGGTGTCTCAACCCTTGCATGTGGTGGAATATACTTTCTTGCACTCTTTCTCCTTGGATTTCTAACATGTGGTATGCCAAACTCATCATCCATGGACTCATTCTCAAAACTTTCCATTGGCTTCTTTTCTTATGTAATTTCTGCCCTCTTTTGTGCACTCCTCAACCAACAACTCCTTGGACTAATACTACTAGTACTTTTTTCATGGACTTGAGGTCTAGACATATCCTCAATATGATGATTTCTTTGAGTATTATTTGATGCATTTTTCTTTCCATAACCATCATAATCATTGCTCTCATAAACATCTATCTCAATAGCAACTTTCAGTATATACCAAGACTCATACTCACTGAATCTTACATCCTTGCTTATGTAGGCCTCATGATCATAGAAATGATAATAGAATTTGTAGCTTTTTTCTTATCTAGATACCCAAGAAAAATGCATTCAATAGCATTTGGTTCCATCCTTTTCCTCAAATTATTAGGGACATGAACATAACATACACAACCAAACACCCTAAGGTATGCAATTGTAGGTTTCCTTTCGTACATTTTCTCATACAAATACATGTGATGAGTCAATGCTGTAGGTATCCTATTTATGATATAGACTACTATATGTACTACCTTAGCATAATAAGTCAAGGGCATGTGCATCTGATGCATCATTGCCCTTGATACTTTCACAATAATCCTATTCTTCCTTTTTTGCAACACCATTTTGTTGTGATGTATACATGCATGTAACTTGTCTTTTGATCCCATGATCCTCAAATAGTAAGAGAACTCATTTGACATATATTCTCCTCCTTTATATGATCTGAACCATTTTATGTAGTTCCCAAACTACTTTTTTGCCATGGCTTTAAACTCAAAAAACTTTTCAAATACTTCACTCTTATGCTGCAAAAAGTACACCCATGTTATCCTACTGAAATCATCAATAAAAGTGATATAGAACCTACATTTTCCACTCAAAGAGACATTTTGACATGGACTCCAAATATCTAAGTGTAACATTTTCAAAGGATAACTACTCATTCTCCCCCTCTTTGGAAATGGGAGTCTAGATTGCTTGCCAAACTGACAAGACTCACATTTATAATCATAATTTACATAACCAAATTGCGAAAGCCCATGAATCACCTATCTAGGCTACATCCATTTAATCCTTTGCAAATTGACATGCCCAATTCTTTTATACCATAGTTCTACATCTTTATCTTGTCCATGCCCACTTTCAACATACATAGAACTCTATATGATGGGAGTTCTTGCATCTAAATCAAATAACTATCCTTTCTTAACTCCTTAATGAAGCAACTATACTTATTAAACCTCACTTCTAGCCCTTAATCAGCCATTTGACCAATTGAGGCCAAAATTTTAGTTATATTATACACATATAAAGCATCCCTAAGCTTATTCTCTATCCTATCTCTAGTCACCAAATAAACACTCCCAATATGAGTTATCTTGTGCAATGTGCCATCTCTTGTAGCCACATACTCTTCAATTTGCATTTTCTAATTTCTATAAAACCATTCTATATGGTATATCATATGGTTTGTTGCTTTTGAATCCAAACACCATTCATACTCTCTAGGAGGATGCATCATACTACCAAGTGCATGCTCCATAGGAAAGAGATGACTTGTACGTGATGGAGCACCTCTAGAACTATAGCCACCACCACTATACCCACTTGCATAGTGCACAAATTGGGTCCTTCCTCAACCCCTAAATATAGAAATCTTCTAATGAAATCCCTCCCTCTCAAAATGTCCACAATAATGATATGCACCATCTCTTAGTGGACTAGAATATCTTCTACCTCTAGAGTAGAACCTCCCCCTGCCTCTAGGTATAAAATCACCATGTCCAAAGATACTATGATCATGCACAAAGCTAACTATATCACCATATGATGATCCTCTAGCTCTAGATGAGCTAGCATGGTCTCTTTGATGATAGAACACACTATCGTGATTTGCATTCTTTCCACTACTAGATGCATTAAGGCCCCAACTTAATCTCTTTCGTAAGCATCAAAGAAATCAAACTCTTAAAAATCAAGCATAGAGCCTCCCTTTATAGAAATAGAGGTATTAAGGGACGTATGCAGGTCCAAATCCATTTAAAGTGATAGGAACCAAATCATCATCAATAGGTGCATTTTTTGAAGTAAGATCCTTTGTAACCTATTTTATTTCTACCATATAGCCAATGGTGCCTCTATTTCCATACCATGCACCATGCACCATGCACCATGCAACCTCTACTCCAACTATATCTTCCTAGCCTCCATGTAAGTGTCATATATTTTCTCAATGATTTTCCAAGCATCTTTGCATGTACTAGCCTTTTTAATTTGTAGAATCAATGTCTTCAAGCTACATATAGATATCCAATGCAAGACCTCTCTATTTTTACATGTCCAATCCTAATACACCTTCTTCTATTCTTCCTTTGGCTCATTGGGAGGTTCTAGGTATGCATCTTTACCTTTAATGAGGTCCCATAGAGCTCTTTCCATCAAAAAATTATCCATATGATATGATTGTACATTATGGTTTTGTCCTTAGTCAATTTGTCATCCATAATTTTCATAATCTTTATCATCTGACATTATGATATTTGTAACTTCAAAAATATGCACAACATATAATGTGCCAAATCACTCTTCAAGCATGTGAACAAGTTTGAGCATCAACTGCTCAAAACCAAGACCAAAAAAGAATTCAAAATGTCCACAAAAGGATACATAAATTGAGTTTCATTATTATGGATGCCATATATGTATCTAGCTACTATAACATGCATCCATACATCATGCCCATACATTAAACATCATAATCAAGACCCCTACTCAAGAAATCCCTAAGCTTAAGCAGCCCTCTAGCTTTTGGAAATCAATATATGACTTGATTTGAACACAAATAAAATCAAAGTTTGCTGGCATACATCCATTTGTAGCCTATGCATTCTAAGTGAGCTCAATAGATCCAAAAATGCATTCTAAGCAAGCTCAATAGCTTCCAAATCTAAGCTATAATGGCTCTACAATTCCATGTACCTATTTTAGGTGGATTGGATGAGGACTTGTAGCTGATTTAATGGTAGATAGAAAGCTTTCAATTTGATGTAGACCTTGATTTGTCGCGCTCCTTGATCTAATCTTTCAATGCCATACTCCCACTCTGATACCAATTAAAAAGAGTAGAGATAAATGTGCAATGAAAGGAACAATGGCGCAAGATATAGAGATTCAAGAAATATTCTTCTTATTCTTCTTCCTTCTTGTCTTTCTTCCATTGTCAAACTGACTACACACAAAGTATCCCCACAAGTGCCCTTTTGACCTTTAAGTGACAATGGGGACCTAATTTAAGATACTATTGTCTCCTATTAGCCATCTAGCATCAATTTTTGAGGTGATTGCATTGCTATTATCCCTCAAGTTGAAGTCAACCATTGCTTGTAACCATACGAACCTCCTTTATCTTTGCATAAATCATAGAATTAACAAACCCAATACATCATTATATAGCTTTTACATTTTACTTCCCCTTTTGTCTTTCTTATGGCATAGCACACCCCTATATCTATGAAAACCCTTCTTTAAAACCAACACATATACTTGAGAATCCAATCACCCAATTCTACAATTAGAAGTTGTCTATTGTTATTGAGCAAGGGGAAATAATCGACATAAAAAAACAATAGTAATAATTCATACTAACATCAAGTATAAAAGTACAAGGACCATATTAAGAATCCAATCACCCAATTCTACAATTAGGAAGTTGTCTATTGTTGTTGAGCAAGGGGAAATAATCGACATCAAACAACAATAGTAATAATTCATATTAGCATCAAGTATAAAAGAACATGGACCATATTAAATTTATCCTCCCAAGTGAATTATACTTTTGTTTCCATATAATTCTCGTGATGACTTAAGGTTATGAGTGTGCAGATGGTAGGATTTATTGCTCCGTCCATGAAGGTCATTGATCCTGAGTTACCCTACCAAATTAATAACCTATAAATAATGATAATATCATCTTCACTATGGAGCTGTGTGAGTGTGACTTGAAATTTACCATTTGGGGCTTAGGTGACCTTAAGTTCTAGCTGATGAAATATTTTGAGGAGCTAGCTAGTAGGAATGGAATGGTAAAAGAGTTAGTCGAATGATATGGTCTACAACTCTACATTAAAATATGCATCAAACTTGCTCATTTGACCATATACTTGATCCAAACTATAAGCATAACTCAAAAAAGTGCTATTAGGCTATTCATAAGGGGAAAACAAAAGGTTTCAATACCAACATTTATGCCATAGCTACTAGAAGTAACCATATCAATCCAATGAAAATAAGGAAAATATGAGAAACCCTCATGAACCCCTACAATCTCATAAAAATGGGAAATACCTAATATTAATAAAAATAGACTCATGTTTAGTGTCATTGTGGAAAAAGAATTGCATTTAATAGCCCAAAATTTTGACTATGTTCATTACAATAATTTGACCACTTTCATAACAAGGATCCCTAAAACCCTCAAGGAAAACATACTAATATGGAAAGTTGTTATTAGGGGTTTGAATGAGCTAAGGATAGGGGGATCTCATGAGTCCATAGGAAGGGCCAAAAAGACTCTCATTCAAGATCTTGACATAAGCTCCATTTAGCTTAAGGGAGTAGTGACATCAATTTTACAAGTATACCACTAGGGTTATTAACATACCATTAGGGTTGTCCATAGAAGCATCAATTGCCATAAGGATTATGACACTATCGGGGAAAATCACCACTCCATGGGAAACAAGACTCATATATACAAGAGATAAGAAGTACAAAGTAGGAAAAATGGAAAAAAATGGAGGGAAGGGGAAAAGAGAAGCTAATCATGTAGTAAAGATTATAGTAGCCAAGGGAAAAAAGACACATAAGATAGAGGTGAAGAAATCTTATGAAGTGATAAAAGCCCATCACAAATTCTAGTGAAGGAGATTCCCAAAAGAGTTTGCAATAGTTCATGATACCAAGAGAAGATCTAAAAGGAAGGTGAAAAGGTTGGAAGTCAATATGAGAAATCACACAAAGGACTTTAAGAGAACTCTATTGTGGTCATATGATGAAGTTAGCTAGAAAATAGACCAAACTCTTCCACAATGGGTAAAGGCAATAATAATAGAGAAATGTAAAAGTAGTTCTAGTGAAGGGAAGGAAAGGATAGCTAAGAGCACACCAACTATTGACCAAGGGATCCTCCAATAGCTAGTAACATGATACATAAAATATGTAAACTAAACCCATCGAGTTGGAGAAGATAAAGGCCATAAAGCAAGTCACTACTACTTCACAAGGAGAGATGCATCACCTTATTGAGTCCACATTAGGCCCACAAGAGCACAATTTGAAGGTAAATGCAGTAAGAACACCCTAGAATTGTTATGTGAAGAACTTTATCAAGATAGGGCAAAAGAACTTTAGGGAAATCTAGGTGCTAGAATCTCACTAGAAGACTATGCCACCTTCAAGAAGGCAAGATATGTATGCACTTGCTAACCTCAATTCGAGATGGTGGAAATATGAAGCAAAGAGTGGAAAAAGGACATAAAAAGAGCAAAGGAAAATAGGCATCCCCTAAAGCTAAGCCTAGGGAAAAAGCATAATTTTAAATGGAAGGTGCCTCAAAAAACTCTAAAAACTCTTGTAAAAGAGTACTAGGCTCTCTCATGTGCCATTTGTAAAATAATAGACACGTGTGGGATTAAGGCATGAGGCAAGAAGAAGGAAATAGGAAAAAGAACCTTGCCACAACAGCCAGTCATGTAAAAAGGGATGGGTGCCCATGGGATTTTAGGGCTTGCATATAAAGTTTAAAAAGTGAATGGAAGCTCATTCTTTGGTGTATGGATAACAAGAGTCCTCTCTTCTTCTCTTCACCTTGCTTCTGTGTGTGCTCTTGAGAGAGCAAGTGTGAGAGTGTGAGGGAGTGAGTGTGTAGGAGTGAGGGATAAAGAGGATGAAGCTCTTCACCATCTCCTCTTCTCTTCTCTTTTCTCACGCACACACGGCTATGGTAAATGGAGCTTGATGGAGGAGGCTTGAGGATGTTTGAGCTAGCATCTAGGATCTTGGAGCTACCGGTGTGTGCGAGGGAGGAGGCAACCCATTTCAGCATTGAGGTAAGCTCGTTACACTTGTAGATTAGAAGGCGCATCGGTTGGATGAGAGATAGCCATTAGAGCTTGCTTGAAACAGTTGAAGAAATAAGCGGTCTATGGGTCTTGGTGGTTGAGCATGAGCTCCCTCTATATTTTGGTTCCATTGCCAGGACCAATAGATTCAAGCTTGAGACTTGTGTGCCTCATATCGAGCATGGAAGTAAGGGATTCATCTCCGAAATGGAGCTTGAGATAGGTAGGAAGTTTGGGTTTTTTTATCTTTGATACAAGTAATTATTTTGGTTATTTTGGTTCTTTGATGATTGGAAAAAAAGGGAAAATCATTTCAGTTATTTGCTTTTGATTCTTGTTGCATTTAGCATAGGTTAGGATTAAGAAATCAGATTGGAAAAGCGTAGGGCTTACTACTATAAGGTAGGGAAAAACAAGGCACAAATTGTGGTAAACAAGGAAAAAAGAGTGTTTGAAATCATTAATTTTAGAAGTGAGTGATTGGGGATAGCAAGACCTTGCCCAGGAAGGGGTTTAAGGGCCAAGAGACCATAGAAGAGCTGATTCTTCACCCTAGAATTGAGAGAGAGAGAGAGAGAGAGAGAGAGAGAGAGAGCTTCCATTGGTGATTCGATTTGATCTTGCCATCGGGGAGTTCTTCGCATGCGTGAGGTATATCAAACCCTTCCTCTTATGTCCTTGTTGTGATCTAGAAGTTTGTGTGCCTTGTGATTGCTTGGATCACTAGATTTAACGAAATCATCCTCGGTGCTGTCGTCGTTGCGCGCAACTCAGCCCATCCGAGTGGCTTGGCTTTGGGACGAGTCCTAGAATCGGCCCTCCACCCTCTTGCGATTGGCCAATTTGGCCCATCCGAATGGACAACTCGGCCACCACCTTTAAATTTGTCCCTTGGTTCATCTGAATGTACTGTTGAGATATCGAGCTCCACTCGTGATATGCCAGGGTGACCGTTGTGCATTTATTTCACCGACTTGTTAGTTGCAGATGCGGTTGGTACACCGCCCATGAATAATAGCTAGATGACAGCTATCCTTATCTACTCTAGTTCGTGGCTCAGTTAGTATGCAACCTTAGTTAGTTGAGTTTGGTTTTGAGACCCATATATAGGGTTCTTCTATTTCTATGTACTTGAGTTCTTTTTGGCTTACACAACTAAGAAGAGGAAAACTGTTTTTAGCCTCCACCTCTGTTTGTATTCCCCCATTGTGCAAGCAAGAAAGCTACAAGTGAGACTCCTTCCTTCTCTCCCACAATCTTGACATGGTATCAGAGCCTTGTTCGTGGTAAGGAGCTCAAGAAAGCAAGCCAAGTTCGCGGTGTTCTGGTAAGAGGACCAGTGTTGCTTTCATTTTTCTGTTTTGGGAGCAAGTCTCTGCAGGTAGCACAGCCAAAAAGTGCAAGAGTGCATTGGCTCAGATTGAGACGCCCTTCGCGGTGTAGCAGGAGGGCAGTATATGCTGCGGGCAAGGGCTTTAGCCCTTGGTTGCTCTGTTTTTTTTATTTGAGGCCATTTTGGGGCCTGTCTTGGAGGCGGAAGTTTTCTGCACACACTCAGAAGAAGGCCCTGTTTTATGCTGTGCAACCACTGTTCTACAGGTCGGTAAAAAGTTACCACAAAAATTGCATCGTATGCTTGTATGCAGAGACATTGGGAGTTACAGAATCATCCTTGTTTCCTATTTATGCAAAATCGTCTCTAGGAAGTGACTGTGTGGTCAAATACCACTTTCGCCAGTTTTGCAGATTTGCCCTTGTGAGGGTGAAGCTATGTTTTTTGCAGTGACAGAATTTTTTGCAGTGTTCTGTAATGGCGTCTGATTCTCTTTCACAGATTGTAACTGAAAAGCTTGACAAGAACAACTTCCAAGCATGGAAGTTTAGAATGACGAATTTCCTTATGGGAAAAGGATATTGGGAATTTGTTGCAGGAAATGAAGAAGAACCAGTTCTTCCTAATGTTCCCAATCAACAGCAAATGCAAGCATTTAAAGCATGGCATGAGTGAGCCAGGAAAGTTATGTACTGGTTGTCTATCAGCATTTCAGACTCTATGATTGTGCATATTCAAGATGCAAGTACACCAAAGGAGGCGTGGGATACTTTGTCAAAAATGTATAGCACAAATACGCAAGCCAGGAAAATGCAGCTCAAGCAAGAGTTGCACAATGTGCAAAGAGAAAATATGAGCATCAATGACCACCACATGAAGGTGAAGAAGATTGTAAATGCACTTGCTTCCATTGGGTCGCTAGTGGAAGATGATGATTTAGTTTCTATGACCTTGAATGGTCTAGGAAAGGATTATGTACAGTTCCGAACATCCATTTCCGTCTGTGAAAGATTTCCTGATTTTGAGGAGTTGATTGCTCTTCTAATTTCTGAGGAGTAGAGAAATGGTGGTGTATATTCTTCAAGAGGAACTTCAAAAGAAGCTGTCTTCTACTCAAATGCTGGAAGATGTAGAGGCAGAGGTAGAGGAGGCCGATCTGGAGGCCGTGGTAGAAATCAAAATATGCAGCAAACTCAAGAAAACCAGTCCTATAGAGGAGGACATGGTAACTCTAGAGGCAGGAGGAGCCAAAGAGGTCGTGGGGGATGGCAAAGAGGCCAAAATGCAAACAACAATGTTGAATGCTACTACTGTGGTAAAATGGGTCATATGGCTAAAGACTGCTATAAAAAGCAGAATGACATCATGAATGGGAAATTGCAACAAGGGAATTATGCATCTTCTAGTAGACAGGGTGATAACAGAAATGAGCATTTGTTTATGGTGCAGCACATGAACAATTCTATGACAAGTGCAGAAGAAAGCAACGATGTATGGTATGTTGACTCAGGTGCATCAAACCACATGACAGGTCATGTAGAATGGATGGAGGATGCAAGGAAAATGGAAAAACCAGGATTTGTGGAGACTGGTGATGATACTGCACATCCTATTGTGCAGATTGGAAAATTTTCTTTGTCTATGCAGGATGGGAAAAAGAAATACATGTTCGATGTATTTCATGTCTTGAATATCACCAAGAATCTGATTTCTATTGGTCAAATGGTTAAGCAGAGCTTGCAGGTCAAATTTAATCCTCATGGATGCTTTGTTGAGGATATGAAAAATAAAGGTCGCTTGATAGCAAAAGGAAAGAAGAAGGGAAGAATGTTTACGTTGGATGCAGACATGCCTGAATTGAGTGCAGCAATGTTTGCACATGGGACCGGTGTAGTTGCAGATATTGATATCTGGCATAAACGCATTGGTCATGTTAATGTACAACGACTTAAATCCATGCAAGCCCAAAATATTGTTGCAGGATTGCCTAAATTCAAGGTTGTAGAAATGCATAAGGTATGTGAAGCCTGTCAATTTGGAAAACAGGCAAGGAAACCATTTCCTAGACATGTTCAAGAGAGTAAGAAGCCATTGGAATTAATCCACTCTAATGTGTGGACTACTAAAGATGCATCTCTTGGAGGCTGTCATTATTTTGTCACTTTTATTGATGACTAGAGCAGAAAAGTTTGGGTGTATTTTATGAAAAAGAAAAGTGAAGTTTTTGGGCATTTCAAAACTCTTAAAGCTATGGTTGAAAAAGAAACAGGCCTGCAAATAAAATGCCTAAGGTAAGATGGAGGGGGAGAGTACCTCTCAAATGAGTTTGCAAGGTTCTTGCAGGAGCATGGCATAAAGCAGCAACATTCATGTAGTCATACCCCACAACAAAATGGAATTGCAGAAAGGAAAAACAGGCATATTGGAGAGGTATCTCGTGCCATGCTCAATGAAAAAGACTTGCCAGATTTTTACTGGGCTGAAGCAGTTGCTACAGCAGTCTACATAATGAACATGACTCCCACTGCAGCAATACATGGGATGACTCTAGAGGAGAGGTATACTGGTAGGAAACCAGATATTTCTCATTTGAAGATTTTTGGTTGCATTGCCTATGTTCATGTGCCAGATGAGTTGAGATCCAAGTTGGATCCAAAAGCTGAGAAGTGCATCTTTATTGGTTACCCGTAAGTTTGGGTGTATTTTATGAAAAAGATGTTGTTTTTTATGAGATGAGTAGCTGGTATAAACCAGTAAATGTGATTGATGATGTAGATGCACAAAATGGTAATGCTGCACAAAATTCACAGCAGCAGTCACAAAATATTAGTGGACCTGGAGCGTCCTCTAGCAGTGGTTCACATTCTTCGCCATGGACAGGCAGATTGAGATCAGGAGAATCTTCTCAAAGCAATGCAGATAGTGGTATTCAGGTATCACGAAAAGGAAAAGAGAAGGTAGATCAGCCCATGTTTGATGTGAATGCAGGTCACTCTTATGTGGATGGTGAATCCAGTGGCTCAGAACAGAGCATTGATGATGAGTTGGGTATTCCTTCTATTGTTACACCTGGAGTAAGGAAGACCAGGGATGTTTTGAGAGCACCTGAGAGTGAACCTACTTTGTGCAGGTCTATCAGAGCTAGGTATCCTGTGGATAGGTTGAAATATGATGGATTTACAGCCATTCACTATGCCTATATGGTCAAAGTGATACAGGAACCAGAACCCACTTCTTTTGAGCAAGCCATGGGAAAAGAAAAATGGGAGAAAGCCATGGATGAAGAAATGGATGCCTTGGAAGCAAATGCTACATGGGAATTGGTACCTTTGCCTAAAGATAAGAATGCAATTGGTTGTAAGTGGGTTTATAAGGTGAAGCACAATGCAGATGGTTCTGTGAATAAATACAAGGCAAGATTAGTAGTCAAGGGATATGCACAAACATATGGCATTGATTATGATGAAAAATTCAGTCCGATTGCAAGGATGACAACCGTAAGAGCAATCATTGCTATGGCTGCATCAAAGGAATGGTCTTTACATCAGATGGATGTAAAGAATGCCTTCTTGCATGGTGATTTGCAAGAAGAGGTCTATATAGAGCAGCCACCAGGTTATGTGCATGTTGTTCATCCTGAGTTTGTTTGCAGGTTGAAGAAAGCATTGTATGGCTTGAAGCAAGCACCTAGAGCATGGTTTGATAAGATAGGACAGTATCTTGTCACTATTGGCTTTCAGATTTCCAAGGCAGATTTTTCACTTTATGTGAGAAAACAAAGAAATGTATTATGCTACTTGTCATTTATATTGATGATTTGATTATGATAGGTGACAGTGATGAAGATATCCTTCTTGTGAAAATGCTATTGAAGCAGAAGTTTAAGATGAAGGATTTGGGAGAGCTGTGTTATTTCTTGGGCATTGAGGTGATTAGATTACCAAGTGGGATACAGCTCTTGCAGAGGCAGTATGGATTGGACATGCTGTCCAAATATGGGATGACAGGCTATAAGCCTATTTCAGTTCCTTTGGAGCAGAATGTGAAGCTGAGCGCAGATGCAG
Source organism: Lygodium microphyllum (assembly GCF_053477565.2). Lineage (NCBI taxonomy): Eukaryota > Viridiplantae > Streptophyta > Polypodiopsida > Schizaeales > Lygodiaceae > Lygodium > Lygodium microphyllum. Next base: position 40,662,613 of record NC_141139.1, on the reverse strand, counting down.
GTGAGCTTCTGGAAGACCCTACTATGTACAGACGCATAGTAGGAAGTTTGATTTATATGACTATTACCAGGCCAGATTTGAGCTATGATGTTGGATTGGTAAGTCAGTTTATACAGGCTCCAAGGAAACCACATTTGGATGCGGCTAGACGCATACTCAAATATGTGAAGTCCACATTGCAATATGGACTATTTTATGAGACTGGGGTTGAGATACAGTTGCATGGATACACTGATGCTGATTGGGCTGGTAGTATTTCTGATAGACGATCTACAAGTGGATATGTGTTCTCTTTTGGGAGTGCTGCAGTCACTTGGAGCAGCAAGAAACAGACTACAGTTGCCTTGTCGAGCACAGAGGCTGAGTATAGGGGTGCAGCAAATGGTTGCATGTGAGGTAGCTTGGTTGCATAAGCTACTTTATGATATGCATCAACCTACAGATGGGCCAGTTGTCATTTATTGTGACAATGTGAGTAGTATACACTTGGCAAATAACCCAGTCTATCATGCTAGAACAAAGCACATTGAAGTGCATTATCACTATGTGCGGGAGAGGATTTTACTAGGTCTTATTGATCTAGTTTATGTCAGCACAGAGGATCAGGTAGCTGACATATTCACGAAGGCATTGGGCGCAGAGAAGCTGCGCAAGTTCAGAGACCTGCTTGGTGTGCAAGAATTGGGATTGAGCTCGAGGGGGAGTGTTGAGATATCGAGCTCCACTCGTGATATGCCAGGGTGACCGTTGTGCATTTATGTCACCGACTTGTTAGTTGCAGATGCAGTTGGTACACTACCCATGAATAATAGCTAGATGACAGCTATCCTTATCTACTCTAGTTCGTGGCTCAATTAGTATGCCACCTTAGTTAGTTGAGTTTGGTTTTGAGACCCATATATAGGGTTCTTCTATTTCTATGTACTTGAGTTCTTTTTGGCTTACACAACTAAGAAGAGGAAAACTGTTTTCAGCCTCCACCTCTATGTGTATTCCCCCATTGTGCAAGCAAGAAAGCTACAAGTGAGACTCCTTCCTTCTCTCCCACAATCTTGACATGTACCATTCAGCCTTGTTTGGATTCAATAGCCCTTGGCCAACTTGATTCAGCCCAAACCAACTCAGCCATTTCCACTCGACCCTTTTTGACTCGGTCATGTCCATTCAGCCGTCCAAGCCACAAATTTGGCCACTGTTCATATTCGGCCCTCAGCCTGTCTAAATTCACAACTTGGCCCCTGCAATTCAAACGAGTTGGGCCGAGTCAGATTTTAGCAATTTTTTTGGAAAATTGCACCAAATCCAACTAGATTTCAACTGTGCAAACCTTTGTGAGTCATCCTGATGCCCAAAACTCAATTTTGGCGCAAGGAATAGGTGAATTTGCGAGATGCAACTGCTTGGAAGCTTGAGTAGGTTGTTGAGAGAATCAGCGCCTTAACAGCAACAAGTAGAGTCATAGACCCCAAAACAAACCTAAAACGAGTAAGATGACGCAGCAAGAAACCCTAAAACCTATCAAGACGGCCAAAAATTGATCGAATAAGCCTATCAGGCCTAAGAAAAAAAGAGAGAGTGTAAGCCGCTTAGACAATTATTCTTCGTACTCACCTTGATTTTCAGCACTTGAAGTACACCTAGGAATAGCCGAAAGCTTGATTGAGCACAAGTGCACGGGAAAGAACACACACGCTGAGTGGAGGTAATTTGAGGATTGTATGCAATAATCAAGGAACTCACTTAGATAAAAAGAACTTGAAGAAACCCACCAATAGGAGAAGATCCTAAGACATAGACAGGCAATTGGAGCTAGCGAACAACAATAGAGACATGGGTCTACCCAACCTGCTTAACCTTATCGACAGCTTGGTGGAGCAAGAGAATGCAACCATGTCATAAGAAAGCTCGGACCTCAGGCAAAATGAGAAACTCGACTTAGGAGTTTTCCCATAAGCAATCCAGCAGTTGCTGAGCAGATATGATTCTCACGTTGGGTATGAGCACCACGGTAGAACGACAGAAGCCATTATAGGTGACCTAGAGGAGGAAAGGAAGCTAGCCCACATTGCACTGCAAGAAGGCATAGTGGAATACAACCAAGACCAGTGGACTAGGAGCTGGAGGCAGAACGCAGAGATGCGATAGATATAGCGAGTGTTGAACCTAGTAGGCAGGAATTGAACTGGCCATGAGAGAGTGCTAGAAGGATACTTGATGCTGAGTGAGCTTCTCATGAAGCGATTGCTAGACAACACAACAGTAGGGTAGAGCGCTACAGCATTAGCAATGTTGCTACTAGCAGGGTTCGGGGTAAGCCAAGGCTCCAAGAGCCAGTCTAAGATACAAGTTGTCACTAAGCAGCTCGATAAAGTACCAGCCCCATGACGATCCATACATCTTCGTAGAGCAGTTCAAGTAGGTCTGCAAGGCCAATGCTCTCATCGATTTGACTCAGTGCTCTCAAGCATTTGGGCTTTGCTTAGGCAACAAGCATCGGACTTGGTACACGAGTCTAGATGCCGTAGAGTGTGCGAACTTCAATGGCCTCAAAAACCTCTTCATTAAGAGATTTTCCAAGCCTAGATACTTTGGCAACATGCTAGTATGACTTATGAATGTCAAGCAGAAAGAAAAAGAGGACATGCATGACTATGTGACCCATGAATCCCGATGCCAATCGAAAGAGGAGTGTTGACAGTATTCATCAATGGAATAACAAAATGAGGAGCTTTATAAAGCCTTGGCAGGCAACTCAAGCTTGTAGCAAGATGTGCTAGCTAGGGTGTTCGAATAAGCCATTCAAGTAGATGACCAACTGAAGGAGAGGAGCTCCAAGAACTCGAACCAAGAAGAGACCAACTCTAGAAGTCCAACATCTAGCGAGCGATCATACACAAGTACCCAAGATAAGGGAAAGGCCACGGACACAACCAAGAATTGACTGACATGAAAATGGAAATAGCCAAGATGGAGGAGATGCTAAGATGACCAACGTGCCCACACATCCAATGCATGTATTGTGGCAGAAACCACTTGCCAGTTGAGTCTCAAGACCCTAGGTCATCACCTTGTGCTAGTTGCGGTAGGTTTGGTCACGACGTTGCGCATTGTAGATTGCCTAGAAGATTTCCATACTCACAACCATATGGTCAACCTTACCTAGCGAATAGGCTGCCATAATTATTCGAAAGGGGAGTCCCATCATTGCCCCTTCCCATGCCAAATGATGTTAAGTCATCTATTCCTAGAATGGCGGACATAAATCCTACTAGAATACCTAGATCGCCTGGTCCCTATGTGACCCATCCACCAAGCAACGCTCCAATCCACTATGTGGAAGAGCCAAATGAGGAAGAGACTTACGTATACCCTTATGTCTCACACAATGATGAGGGCAATGCAGTCCTTATGGACTATCAACCAGTACTAGGGAACAAGGTAGAGGCCTAAGAGGGCAAACCCAAGAACCAATCATATGTTGGGGACTTGCAGTCACCCGGGATGCTTCTCATCACACTGTCTTGAAAGGGAGCAACAAAATAGAGACAAGGCTAACCTAAGGTTCCCTAAGTGCGGAATCACTCATCTCTTTATTGATCATCCAATACAAAAACCATCCTCAAGTTCGGCTAATGTGCCATCTATCCCATTAGGGCTATTCGATCCCATTGCATATCATGACCCATGCATAAATAAAGTAGGCCGGCATATCACTGCCAGGTCCTAGCAATCTTCACATAGCCTCGACAAGAAAGAAGAGCCGTAGGCAAAGGAAGAAGAGGCCCGAAGCTAAAGTCACGCTCAAAATTCAGAGTGCTACAATGCTACCCGTTGGAAAGAAAGTCAATGACGCTGAGGCAGAGACGTTAGCCCCAAAAACACCTAAAAAGGGAAGTGTTAAGGTTGGGGAGTACCCCAACCCAAAGCGCCAACTAGAGGCCATCAAGAAGGTGAAGGAGTGGGTAAAGAAGGCCCAAGAAGATCTGAGATGCTAAGCGCATCTTAGAGGACGAGATAGAGGATCTCTCTAGCATAAGCACGCCAGTCTCACCCCCTCGACCAAAATAAGAGATGCGACTGTGCCACAAGTAGTACTGCTTAGGCAAAGCCTTAATACTATGGGTCAGCAAATCAATCACGACCATTGGCTAGGACAATCTTGAATAGGAGATAGACGAGCAGCCAATGACCTCCTCACCACTCTAGTGACCACCCCTGTGACACTAAGCCTCGAAGATCTACTTAGGCAGCATTCGACTCTATGGTAAGACTTGAAGTAGAGGGTTGAAGGATCATGAGAGCAAGCTGCTACAGACCTACAAGAACATGATGTAGAGACGCAGATACCGAGTTTGGCGTTGCACTCCGTGCCTAAGTCCTCGCAAGTTAATGCTTTTTGGAAAGGCACCAAGATGCATGTGGTCTTACTAGTCTTAGCCCTAGGTGACACAACAAGGAAAGGGATTGTAGACACAAGGATGGGAGTTAGTGTGCTGAGCCACGCAATGCTCCAAACTTGGGGCAACCCACTTGTCGAGACTGCTAGGTTCAATGTCACATTAGATAACAGAATGAAAGTGAAGCCATTCGGGGTGCTAAAAAATTGGCCAGTGAAAATCGTAGGAGTCCAATTCTTAGTTGACTTTATAGTCATGAAGGGAGTGGACTATGATGTCCTGTTGGGCCGACCCTAGATGCGCAATGCCAGAGTGATCAAAGATTGGGGGAATGTTCTCATCCTCCTAAGGAATAGAACAGAATCTGTAAGGGTAGAAATGGACTCTTGGAAGACTACACCAGTCGACCTCAACATCATTTTCGGGATGCTTAAGGGTGATGCTTAGATTAAGAAATCCTATGGCCCCTGACTAAGTATATCCCATGTCCTAAAGATGAGCAAGATTGGATGCATGTCTTGCTACCATCGACTTTCCATTCTTGGACAATGAGGAGTATGATTAGGCCATTAAAAGGATCAGCAAGCCCAAGGGTACACCCTTGGTACCGATATGCATGATGGTAGGAAATCTTCGTAGAGAAGACCCAACCCTGTCACTTTCCAAGTGCCAAAAAACAAGAGGCAACTTCAAGATATTTTAGAGTATTTTACTGGCAAGCTAGCTGGCAATCCAACATCAAATTTCAAGCCACTCCAAGATCTTTTAGATGAACCAAGGTGGCAATGGACCAGGGTGCATGACCTAAACCTCATCTACAATGGGACCCTAGTCCTCAATCAAAGACACGAGACATACCAAGACATGGGAGATGGCGAGCAATCATACAAAGATGCTTCTGATGAAGACTTTTGCTCCTTCAGTGAGACAAGAGTGAAGGTGAGATAGATACCATAGAATACGACACTAAAGGACGAGAGATAGAACAGATATGAGAAGACTCCAAGCCACCAAGAAAGAACACCTTCAGGATAGAGCAAGGGGTCATGCATGTGGATTGTGATCGTGCTTGGTTGGAACATATAAGAGCCATAGACTTTGAGCAAGCATGCCTAACCCAATGAGGTACCACGCCACTGCTTAGAACAGAGTCACCCTCTGAGCTGCGACCATTGGGAGAGTCTACCTCTTCTAGCGAAGACGGGGAGTTCAATTCTGAGTCAAAAGTGAGTTTAGAGAGTGACCCAAAAATACCTAGGCCTTCCAATACTAGACGTACCAAGGGGGACCTACCCATCCACTTGAGGCACAGACGGTTAAAGGATGAAAGGGCAAAACAGCCTAAGGACACACGAGTAGACAAACAATGAAAACCGTGGGACCTCCCTAAGAGATTTACAAAGTTCAAGAAGGGTGATAGGGTAGTGATCTTGTTGGGTGCCAAACGTCAAGGGCAAGAAAATGAACCCATCGAGGGACCTGCCAAAGTCAAGGAGGTGAACCTAGCCCAAGAAGGGGAGACACCCCGACCTGTCTTTATTGCTGAAGACTTGATGGAGGATGAGGAGACATGTCTTGTCACTCTCTTGCGAGAGTATATAGACATATTTTCTTGGTCCTTAGAAGAGCTTAAGGGGGTAGATCCGAGTGTGGTGACTCATACCATAACCATCATGGCACCAGACGCAACACCGGTCAAGCAGTGACCATACCCTATGAATCCAAAACATGCTCATGCAGTCAAGGAAGAGATTGACAAGTTGATGAGAGGGAATTCATCTACGAAATTGAGCACACTGACTGAGTGTCACCCATAGTCATTGTAATGAAGAAAAACGGAAAGATTAGAGTATGCATCAATTACAAAAGGTGAATGCTGCCACTAAGAGGGACAACTACCCATTGCCGTATGCCAAGCACATGCTTAAGAGAGTGGCGGGAAAAGAGGCATATAGTTTTCTAGATGGCTTATTTGGATACAATCAGGTGTAGGTGCATCCTGACGATAGGCATAAGATTGCATTCGCCACTGAGTGGGGTATATTTGCCTACATAGGCATGCCCTTCGGGTTGATTAAAGCTCGAGTCACCTTTCAACGTCTTATGTGCACTATATTTAAAGACATGCTCAAAAAAGAGTTAGAAGTCTTCGTGGATGACTTGTGTGTTCACTCAACCTGGAGAGAACACTTGGATAAGCTTTGAGTAGTCTTTGAACGTGTCGCCTATATTGTCTCTCTTTGAATCCCTTAAAGTGCCAGTTTTGGGTAAAGCACGAATGCATCCTAGGGCACGTGGTGTCGAAGAACAGCATTGCCATAGATTTTTCAAAAGTCAGGGTCATTGTTGATCTTCCACTCCCAACCAACTATAAGGGAGTTCAATGCTTCTTAGGTCATATGGGGTATTATCGACTGTTTGTGCTAAATTATGCATTGATTGCTAGACCTCTATACAAATTGTTGATTATATGTAAATGGATTGAAGAATGCCAATGTACATATGAGAAATTGAAAAAGGCTTTGACCATAGCACCGATTCTACGAGCCCCACATTGGACCATTACCTTCCACGTGCATATTGATGCTTCGAAATTTGCTATGGGGGCAGTGTTGTGCCAACCTGGAAAACACAAACTTGACTATCCAGTGAGCTTTGCTAGCAAACAACTCACTAAGACTGAGATGAACTACTTGACAACAGAAAGAGAAGGTCTAACCATGGTATTTGCCGTGAAGAAAATTTGGCATTATTTATCAGCCACGCCTTTCAATTTCTTTATGGCTTGCTATATTTAGTAAACAAACCTTGTACTATAGGATGCATAGCTCGATGGCTCCTTCTACTTTTAGAATTTGACTCCTCCGTGGTCGTACGGAAAGGAAAGTAGCACTACATGGACGACCACATGTCACGCATCCCCACGAGAGAGGCCACTGGGCAAGGCATCACCGATGAGTTGCCAGATGCACACTTGTTTATCTTATCCAGTGAGAGAGATTTATTTCGAGCTGACTTGATGCCATATTGGGCAGACGACATAGTCCAAGTGCTTGAGCATGGACTACATGAATGACCGATAGAGAAATCCCGACTTAGGCAACTTATCCTCAAGATCCAACCCTATTAGTTGATAGCATGCCAGCTATATAAGCTAGGGTAGATAGATTTTTGTATAGATGCATATGCAAGCATGAGATGCACGATGCGCTCTTAGAGACACACATTGGAATTGCTATAGGATACTTTAGCAGGAGATACGATAGCCCACAAGTTGCTGCAATCTCAATTGTGGTGGCCCACACTTTTTCGCGATGTGACATGATTCGTTAAGCACTATGACAAGTGTCAATGGACAAATGCTCTGATTCGCAAGGATTAGATGAAGCTAACCCCAATAATTGCACGACAACCCTTCGAAAAATGGGAAATTGACTTCATAGGACCCATTAGTCATACTGCACAATACTCGCAAGCCAAGTACATCATCATAGCCACTGACTATCTAAGAAAATGGGCAAAAGCAAGAGCTATGAGAAAGAATGATGCTAGAACGACTGCCAAGTTCCTATGGGAGCAGGTAATCTCATGATTCAGCTACCCCATCGAACAGGTTAGCGATCAGGGTACACACTTCATTAATAAAGTGATTGTGCATCTTCTATCCACCTTTCTAATTATCCATTGGAAATCATTGCCATGCTACCCTTAGGCAAATGGTCAGGCGGAATCCACAAATAAAATTCTAGTAAATGTCCTGATCAAGGTAGTCTCTGCTTTGCATAGTGACTAGGATAACAAGTTGATGGCAGCCTTGTGGGCTTACCGCACAACCTATAAAATGGTTGTAGACCAAACACCTTTTAGGCTGACCTATGGAACTGAAGAAATTCTACCTATAGAGTTCTTTGTTCCTAGCCTGATGATTGCACTTTGCAAACGATGGGAAAGGAAGGAGGCATGGATGGAATGTCTAGTTGAACTTGAACCCCTCTCGAAAACTCAACTTCTAACTACCCATGCCCTCATATGTGAGAAGGCATGATATAAAAGCTAGTTTGACAAGCATGTCAAGCAGTGTGACTTTGAATAGGGAGACTTAGTGCTCTTGTACTTTGTTAAGGGGCATAAACAAAAAATGAAGTTTAAAGGTCTAGGGCCTTTCAAGGTTTGTGCCATCATCCAAAGTGGTAATGTGAACTCGAGACTCTAGAAGGCAAGTGCATAGGCTTCTTCAATGGTAGCCATATCAAGAAGTACTACCCTCCCATACATCCTCTACATGAACCACCAATGTTAGAACCCCCTGTTAAGGTACAAGTAGCCACAATCATGGAGATTCACGATGAAAATGAGGAAGCCGTAGAACCTGCTTACCTCTGCATCATGGTCATTGCCAAGCAAACATGCACTTTCAATGCCTTGATCGATGACGGAGCAGACTTCAATGTCTTAACCCACAATCATTGGACCCACATTGACAAACCACAATTATAGCCCACTACCACCAAACTAAGCCCATATGGGGGCCAATCATACGCACTCCTATGGAAGTGTAGGGCCATAATTTCTATCGAGTCTGAGAGCATATCAATGATCTTTTATGTGTTTCCAAACACTAAAGATGCAAGCACAGAGTCGCTGCTAGGTCAAACCTTTAAAAAGAAAGCTCACTACAATGTCGATTATGAGTGGCAGTGTATCCACCTAGCCATTGGCAATGTGTGCTGCATAGTTTCAGCTTTTAGCAAGGGCTGCATGACTCCTACGAGATCCGCAAGGCCATAGGTAGAAACACCTATAGCCAAGTCTAAGGAGGGGGGTTGTGACTTGTTACAAGCTGCCAAGTCTCTATGCCAGCAACCTGCTAAGGCCAAAGCCAATGCCCATGAACCCTAGATCAGATGGGTATCTAAACATCAGAGCCTGCCACCAAGGAGCAATGGGCCACACCTTTGCAAGGCTAAGAACATAACCTCAAAACCTAGGAGGCCAAGACAAAGCTACAGACAACGACGTACAGTCAAGCCGCAATGGGTTCCTAAGATCCTATTGCAAGCGCAAGGCTATTATGAGGGTAATACCTGGATATGGATCCCTAAGGCTAAAACATCCAAAGGCACTAATCAAATGCCGCCCTCATAATTAACCATACCCAGCCATACAACATGTCAAGGCCTAAAGCCGCATAAGCCTCGAGACACCAAGCCCATAGACTCACAACTGATTATGCCCATGAAGACCAGACCAAGTCTATGGGTTCAAATCTTAGCCAGTTACTCCCAAACTAGTGCCACGTAACTTTACCAAGACTTAGGAAGTCACATCTACAAGTAGCAGTGCCCCATTAGCAATCTAGTCCCTACCCATTGTGCAAGGAACCCAACCGCAATCTCAAGAACAACCAAAATTGCAACCATCTGCTACCAAACTCTCTAGTTCTGTCAAACCCAAATCACCCATATGCCTTAGACCCTCCTATGAGTGGAAATCATTCTTGACATTGGCCATAGATCTAGCCAAAGACACAGGGAATGACGTGATTGCTTGCCTTAGATGCTTAGATGCCACATTCATGTCGTTGGCTCTAAGCTATGATCACTTGTGGTTGCAAGAGCCCTTAGCAACTGAAGTTCGTACAATGCCTTGTTCATGGGATACATTTGAATTCACATTTGTCAAAGCACCCCACTTAGTTGCAGAGTTGCTTAGCGCACTGAGATATCTATAGAGAAAGCTATCAAACAATGTCTCATTACGTCATATGATAAGCGAGCTACTTCTTCCATCACTGACCAAGAAATCAAGGAGTTGAAACAACTTGCTGAAATCAAATTCCCGTTCTTACAGAACTGGTACGCTCTTCTATTGCAATGGGAACTCGAAGGATACCAAATAATGACCAATGCTAAGCAAGGACGCATAATCAAGACATCGGAGTATGACCCAAGTTATGTTGCTCCAACCTCATATAGGGTATTAACAACTATTTGTGGCCAACCCATGGAAGAGCACATCAAATGAAAACCTCACCTTGATCGCCTCCTGACCGAGGAAGAGTTACATATTGCTAGCAGTGTCGATTCCGGTGACTTCCTAATGGATGTCCTTACTTACATCACACATGTAGGTAGCAGACCCTTTGATCTGGACCGCAAAGCTCAGTTGGAGTACAATCCATAATTCTATGCTTGGCTCATGTAAAGGTAAACACTCAATCCATACGATGAGTGCCCTTGGCCTGTCAAGATTGTGGGAGAGAAGGAAGGAGTCTCACTTGTAGCTTTCTTGCTTACACAATGGGGGAATACACACAGAGGTGGAGGCTGAAAACAGTTTTGCTCTTCTTAGTTGTGTAAGCCAAAAAGAACTCAAGTACATAGAAATACAAGAACCCTATATATGGGTCTCAAACCAAACTCAACTAACTAAGGTGGCATACTAACTGAGCCACGAACTAGAGTAGATAAGAATAGCTATCATCTAGCTATTATTCATGGGCGGTGTACCAACCGCATCTGCAAACTGACAAGTCGGTGACATAAATGCACAACGGTCACCCTGGCATATCACGAGTGGAGCTCGATATCTCAACACCTTCAATCCTAGGAAGGATTCTTCTCAAATCTAGAAGGGGAGGGGGTAAGGTGAGTCAAATACGAAAGGGAAAGGTGAGTCAAATATGGAAGGGAGGGGGTAAGCTGAATCAAATCAAAACCAATCAAAATCAAGCAAACGCATAAACACATAACAAAAAACACATCGTCGTGAAAACCTCAATCTACACTTAAACACGGAAAGGAAAGAAACATGTTAACTTGTGATTGAGGAAAAATGTCACAAAAATTTTGAAATAAAGGGTGAAAAGTCTGAAAGGAAAGTTTATTTTGGAGCTTAAATGTTTTCATTCAACAAACATCAAGTCTTCATTTTCAGCAAATAATTATTTTGAAAGCACTAATGGGAATCATGGTTCATGACCGGAACAAAAGACGTTGCAGCAAGATTGTGCTCATCGACTCCCTTTCACAAAGGAGGAGAGGACGCAGTACAACCTCAGCTTAGAAAACCATGCTTATAATCAGTTGAAATTCTGCAGTATCCACAACCTCCTCGACGAGGTGGTAACCAAGGAGGAGGCTGCAAGGAGAGTGATGGAACAATGTAACCTCTCGAAGTACCTAGAGAAGTTTGCGCAGGAGCCTGACCACATTTCTAAGAACATACAACCCTGATCAAGAATGAGGAATGGTGACTGTGGAAGGAGGGGAGAAAGCTAAACAGGTGATGCAGGTGCCATTAAACTAGGCCTTGGTGGAGAAGGCACTGGGGTTGGAACCTAAGGTGGAGAAGAAACATAAGAGAGATGTGTATGATATGCTAAAGATGAAGAGGGAGGATGTTTTGACAAATGATGGCATTAGCATACAGGATATCCCCAATGCTGAGGCCCACACACAGGCAAAATTGGTGCACTCACTCTTCTCTAACCCTAGCGCTATAACTCCCTCATACACCGAATCAGTGTGTGTGTGCTGGAGAATGTGGTAGCTCACACCTTGGATAAGGTAGATTGGAATGGCTATGTGCACAAGACTATAGACCAAGCAACCAAAGCACTAACCCTCGAGTAGGTAGAGAGTCCCTAGCCTCTAAAAGTATGGAGAGAAAGAAACCTTCCTCGAAAGCCTCTTTCATCAGATATGGAAGTGTGCTGACAGCCATCATCTAGGAGGTTGTAAAAGAATCTCAATAAGTAGAAGAAGGAGAGGATGAGACTCTAGATAGGTCACCGATTCACCAGGACAAAGAGCCATCAAGCGAAAGGACAAAAACTGAGACAGAGAAGGAGGATTAAGAGGCTCAATCTAGAAGGGAAAAAGCAAAGAAGCCCACTAAAAAGATAGGTAAGAAGAAGAAGCAAGATGAGAGCAGGAAGAAGGAAAAACAAGATCTAGAGAGAGCCAAAAGGAAATCCCTAAGAGAGGCTGAAGAGAGGGAGAAGAATAAAAAGAAAGAGGCAGAGGAGTTGAAAGAGAAATCCAGAAAAGCCAAGAAGGAGTCAAAAAAAGAGGCTGAAGAAGAGGAAGAAGAAAGAGAAGGAAGAAGCTAAAAAGATGGTAGAAGAATAAAGGAAAATAGAGGAAGAGAGAGAGAGAAGAGCTGCGAAAAAGGATTCGGAGTTGAGGAGAAAGGAGGAGGAAGACATGGCTGAAGCAATTCGCCGATCCATAGAACAACAAAGCCAACTCAATGACCTAGGGCCTTTAGGTCTACCCAGGGATGAGGGACCTAGCTTAAGCACTCATCCATCCCATCCCGCCCCTCTTGGTGCCCACCAGTGAAGCAACCACTCTCACTCCAAGCACCCCGGCCAGCGCTAATGTAAACAATTTTGTGGTCTGGATGCAACACTTCATTAATAAGGAACTAGCCCAAGGAAAGAGTGTGGAGACTACGGCCACTGGGTAGAAAAGATCGGCCACAGATGTTGAGTCTAGGCAAGATCTGAAACACCAAAAGGTGGAAGCTTCAACCACTCCAATCCCTACTACTATGATGCCACCAACAAACTATGATGAATATGTTGCTAAACTGCTCTCTCAGCTAGAGAAGGCAAAGGAGGAAATAAAGATAGCAGTGGCCGAGTTGGAAGCAAAAAAGCAGTTGTTAGCAACCTTCCAGCTTGAAAAGATGAGGCAAATAGCTATGAAACAAAAGGAGATCTTTGATCTAAAGCAGGAACTAAAGCTAAGATGAAAATCAAGAGCTAGTGAAAATGCAGAGAGAGTATAAACTTCTAATAATGTAATATGAGGATTTGGTAGCAAAAACAGATCGGATCGTATGAGGCACGCAAGAGTTTTCCGCTAGGAAAGGGGAAAGGAAGCAAGAAGAGGAGCAATACCATAGAGAGATGGAAACCATGACCAAAAAGTTGAGCCTTGAAAGAAAAGAGTAGGAGAGAATGAGCAGGGAATTGGAAGACCAGGAGCAGAGACTCATGGCCCTGGTTCAAAGACAAGGAGAAAGTATGGAGGAGATGAAAAAGAGAGTGGAAGAGTGGGTAGGCCAAAATGAACGAAGAGTGAAGACCTTGGCATGTTTCCTGGAGGCTGGCTCTCGTGGAAAAAGAGAAAGTCCTAGCAAAAAGCAAAGCAGAGGTAGCCAAGTGGGCTTCAATACTCAACAACAAGATTTCCTGAATACTCTAATGGATGCCACTCACATAGAGGAAGGGGAGTCCCTTGAGGTGGTAAAGAAGAAGCTAAGCATAGCACGCAGAGCTCTGCAAGCAGAGCTACACATGCCACCACAACCCGTTGCAGTTGGGTTAAGCCTTGATGAACAATGAAAGTACATGTTGTTGGCTGGCGTAACCCCCCAGGAGATTGATGCACTGGGGTTTATAGAGGAGGTACGGCAAGAAGATTGCCAAAGGGGTGAAGCTAAACTGCAATTTGACATGGTAGATTCGAAGAAGAAGTAATCCCACAACCCCCTTCAACCCACTCTGAGGAACATTAGCAATCAACAGACACATCCGTGGAAAGAAAAACTGCCCTAAGGAAAAAGAGAAAGAAAATGGTGGAAGAAGCCAGACAGAGATTGAGGGCCAAACCTATGGCACAATCGTCCACACCTCTTCCACCATGCCTAGGTGACCTGTTGGCTGGCTTCCATACAAAACTGGTAGTTTGGGAGAGATAGAAAAAAGAGAAACATCCTTTTAACTTCAGCTTCCTCCTCCCCAATGGCCTGCGTAGAGTCCTTTCCCTTAAAGTAGTGGAAGAGGTGATCGTTGTTGGAAGCCAGCTAGGCCAACAATGGTTGGAAGAAAGAGAGAAGAATCCCACCCTCTAGGGCACCAAGGATGTGGAGTATTAGAAAAATAAGATTTTTGAAGCATCTAGGATCGTGGAGCTACCAGTGTGTGTGAGGGAGAAGGCAACTCATTTCGGCATCAAGGTAAGATCACTACACTCATAGGTTCAAAGGCGTGGGTGCGTCCACTAGGTGAGAGATAGCCATTAGAGCTTGCTTGAAATGCCTGAAGCAATAAGTGTTGAGATGGCAAGCTCAACAGGTGTGGACATTGATGATGGACCGCCTGACTAGATGAGTCCACACATCTACACTTAGCACGTTGGTGGTCATTACGATACTTACATGGCCACTGACTTATCACTTATTATATTTAGTTTATTACACCTACCTACAGATGGCAAAGATATAATGACACTCGATTAGTGTAGTCGGTTATGCACTGTTTGACTTAGAAGGCCACTTTCCTTTATGTTGTATCTTATCTGTATTTTGTGTACATGTGGAAGAAGAAGAAGAAATCAGCAAGAAAACGTTTTGGCCTCCATCTCTCTTCTTGTGTTCTTGAGTGAGCTTCATCTTGTGTATACAGTGTGTGTTTGGCACAACAGCTCAAGCAAGTCACCCCACCACGTATTTCTTGACATAGTATCAGAGCTGCACCACTGAGAGAGGCTGATTTTGAAGGCTGAAGTGAAGGAGAAGAAGCAAGGTTCAAGCAAGCAAGCAACGGATAAGAAGCTCTCATTCTTCCACTCTCTCTTTGATAGTTCCTATGGAGGCATCGGAAGCAAGAGAGAGCAAGAATCTTAGTTATTTTGGGCATCTGAGGCTGTTTCAAGCCCTGTTTTAGAGCCGCAAGGTTGCGAACAACAGTTTCAGGATACACTATGATTTTAGTTGTATTGATCAAAAGTGGGTGCACAGGTTATAGATTTTGAATCTGTAATTTTTGTGGTATTTGCAAAAAGCAAACATAAGGTTTATCTGCAACCAGGTTGCAGATTACATGTACTATTGAGCAATCAGTGAAAAAGGTTGCTTGGTGTATTGTTGTGCACATGTTGTGAAAGATTGCAGAAGACTAGCTTGCTGTGCTGTATTCTTGTTTGTGATCATGGTAGAGAATAGTGGAAATCCCATTATTAAGAAGCTCGACAAGAACAACTACCCTTCATGGAAGTTCTGTGCGATGAAATTCCTCATTGGAAAGGGCCTTTATGAGTTTGTTTCAGGTGAAGAAAAGGAGCCAGAACTGGTTATCCCTTCGACTGCAAATGAATTAAAAGCATGGAAAGAATGGAATGTGAAAGACAAAAAGGTGATGTATTGATTATCTGCAGTAATTGATAATACGATGTTGGGACATATCAGGAATGCAGAAACTTCACATGCAGCTTGGACAATTTTTGAGAATATGTTTTCAGTAAATACAAAGGCACGAAAGATTCAACTCAAGCAAGAGTTGAATGCCTTGAAGAAAGGGAAAATGCCTATCAATGAGTATGTGTTGAAGGTGAGGAGCATTGTAGATGCTTTAGCAGCGATTGATGCAATGCCTAATGATGATGATTTGGTTTCATCCACTTTGACTAGCCTTAACAATGAGGAGGCATGGAAATCATTTGTTACTTTGGTATATGTATGGAAGCCATTTCCAGATTTTGATGAGTTGATCTCTCTCATGATTACTGAAGAGATCAATATGCAGGGTGACTCATCTGGAAAAAAATGGTGAACAAGTTCAAGCATTTTATTCAAGTTCAAGAAGAAGGGGAGGTGGTAGATCCTCTTGAAGAGGCCGTGGTATGGGACATACTGGTGATAACCAACAAAACAAGTTCAATCAATAGTTTGGTGAAATGCAGGTTTCTGGAGGTAGAGGACACTTTAGAGGTAGGGGGAGCTCTAGAGGAAGAGGTGGATGGCAGAACAAAGGTTCTGGAAATTCTACTATTGTTTGCCATTATTGTGGCAAAATAGGCCATATTGCAGCCCATTGCTATGCTAAGAAGGATGATATTCGCAGTAGTAAATTGCAGCAAGGAAACTATGCATCATCTTCACGACAGAATGAAGAAAAAAATAGGCGTCTGTTTGTTATGCAACATATGATGAATGCAGTTATAGGAAAGGGGACACATGATGATGTATAGTATGTCAGTTCAGGTGCATCTAATCATATGACGAGTCATGTTGAATGGTTTGGAGAGATGCATGACTTACAAAATCCAGGTTATGTGCAAACAAGTGATGATTCATGCCACCCAATTTCACACATTGGAAAGGTTCCCTTGTCCTTGTATGATGGCCAGACAAAGAGTCTGACATATGTATTACATGTGCCATCAATCACAAAGAATCTAGTGTCTATTGGCCAAATGGTAGAGTAGAGGTTGCAAGTCCGATTCAATGCAAAAGGTTGTTTTGTAGAAGACTTTAATGATAAGTGTAGGTTGGTCGCAAAAGGAAGTAGAGTTGGACGAATGTTCACTTTATATGATGGAACTCCTACAATGGATGCTGTTATGTATGCTAAAGGAAAGAGAGTAGTTGCAGATATTGAAATATGGCATAAATGCATTGGACATGCAAATACGCAAAGGCTGAAATCAATGCAGTCCAGAGGATTAGTTACAGGGTTGCCTTCTTTTAGAGTTGTAGAATTGCATAAAGTCTGTGAAGCATGCCAGTTTGGTAATAAGCAGGCAAGACAACCCTTCTCGCATGACAGAGAAGTGAGTAGAAAAATACTTGATGTAGTGCATACAAATGTTTGGGGGCCTACACAGAATGTATCTCTTGGTGGCAGCAACTACTTTGTCACATTTATTGATGATTGTTCAAGGAAGTTATGGGTATACTTCATGAAGGAAAAGAGTGATGTGTTTGAGCACTTCAAATTTTTTAAGGTAGCTATTGAAACAGAAATAGGCTTAAAAGTCAAGTGCTTGAGATCAGATGGAGGGGAGAGTACCTCTCTAATGAGTTTACTGGCTTCTTGATAAGGACTCATGGGATAAAGAGGCAATTTACACCCCATAGCAAAATGGGGTTGTAGAAAGAAAAAATAGGCATATTACAGAAGTTGCACGGGCATTAATGGCTAAAAAGAATATGCCTAAACATTTTTGGTTTGAGACTGTCCATACTGTTGTCTACATTATGAACATAACTCCCACAGCTACAGTTCATGGGATGACTCCTGAAGAATGCTTTACTGGCAAGAAGCCCAATGTATCGCACTTGAAGGTATTTGGATGTGTTGCATATGTTCATGTGCCAGATGAGCTACGGAAGAAGCTTGATCCAAAGGTAGAAAAATGTATTTTTATTGGATACTCTTTAGAGCAGAAGGGGTATTGTTGTTATAACCCTGTCACATGTGAGTTTAGAGTGAGGAGGGATGTTATCTTTGATGAGATGAGCAGTTGGCATGCACTTGTTGGTGATGTATTAGATGATGATAATGATCAGGACAGCTATGTGCAAAAAGAAAAACAATAATTAGGGAGTCTTAGTGGACCAGAAATATCATCTAGTACTATACCTATAGTGAGCCCTTGGTTTGGGAGACTAAGGAGTAGCCCCACATCTTCAGGTGGATCTATAAGTGTTGCAAGGAAGGACAAAGGAAAGAAAGTGCTGGATGATAATGATGCATCTACCAGTCATTTGGGATTTGATGGAGATTCTAGTGATTTGGAGAGTTTGGATGATGAGCTTGGTATTCTTTGAGTCAGAACACCGGGTGTACAGAGAGCTCATAGTAATGTAAAGGCTCCATTGAGTGATCTGGTGGTACGTAGATCTAGCAGGGTCAGATACCCTATTAAAAGATTTGGCTTTGAAGGTTATGCACATCACCATTATGCTTATATGGTGAAACTAGTTGAGGATGTTGAGCCCACTTGTTTTGAGGATGCTGTTGGTCCTGCTCATTGGGATGCAGCAATGGATGAGGAGATGGCTGCATTAGAAACCAATAAGACTTGGGATTTGGTACTCTTACCTAAGAGTAAGAAAGCTATTGGCTGTAAGTGGGTTTACAAAGTCAAGCATAATGCTCATGGTTCAGCTAGTAGGTATAACGCTAGGCTGGTTGCAAAAGGCTATGCTCAAACATATGGCATAGATTATGAAGAGACTTTTAGTACAGTTGCTAGGATGGCAGCTGTTAGGTGCATGATTGCCTTGGTAGCAACCAAAGGTTGGAGTTTGGAGCAAATGGACATTAAGAATACTTTCTTGCATGGTGAATTGCAAGAAGAAGTGTATATAGAGCAGCCATCAGGTTATGAGGATTTAGAGCATCCCACATATGTATGTAGGTTAAAGAAGGCACTCTATGGGTTGAAGCAAGCACCTAGAGCATGGTCTGACAAGATTGGAGAGTATCTTGTCAATATTAGATTTTGTATTTCTGATGCTGATCACTCACTTTATGTGAGAAAGGGAGATGCAGGTTTGGTCATCATAGACATCTATGTGGATGACTTGATTATTGCAGGTGACAGTGACAATGGGATTGCTGAAGCTAAAGACTTCTTGAAGAAGAAGTTTGAGATGAAAGATATAGGTGAGTTGAGATACTTCCTTGGTATTGAGGTGATCATATGTGATGATAGTATATGGCTATCCCAAAGGCAGTATGGCTTGGATATGTTATCTAAGTATGGTATGACAGCATGTAAGCCTCTTTCGGTACCATTGGAGCAAAATGTAAAGTTGAGTACCGAAGTTGGTGATGAGATAGAAGACCCTACTATGTTTAGGAGGATAGTAGGGAGTTGGATTTACATGACTATTACAAGGCCAGACTTGATCTATGTTGTTGGTCTTGTCAATTAGTTTATGCAAATGCCTAGAAAGCCTCATTTGGATGCAGTTAGACGTATATTGAGGTATGTGAAGTCCACTTTACATTATGGACTTTTTTATGAGACAGGTAAGGACGTACAGGACTTTGGATACACATATGCATATTGGGATGGTAGCATGTCAGATAGAAGATCTACTAGTGGATTCATGTTTTCCCTTGGTAGTGCAGTAGTTACATGGAGCAGCAAAAAGCAACCTACAGTTGCTTTATCAAGTACGGAGGTTGAGTATAGAGGTGCTGCTATGGTAGCATGTGAGGTGGTATGGCTGCAAAAGTTACTAGGTGATTTGGACGTGCAGGGAGACAATCCAGTTATCATTCATTGTGACAACATGAGCAGCATACAACTAGCTAGGAATCCAGTATTCCATTCTAGGACAAAACACATTAAGGTGCACTACCACTTTGTGAGAGAGAAGGTATTTGCAGGAGATATTGACTTGGTATATGTCAGCACACAAGATCAGATAGCTAACATTTTCACAAAGGCATTGGGTGCAGAGAAGCTTCGAAAGTTCCAAAGCTTACTTGGAGTTGTAGAGATAGAGTTGAGCTTGAGAGGGAGTGTTGAGATGGGAAGCTCAACATGTGCGGACATTGATGATGGACCGCCTGGCTAGATGAGTTCGCATGTCTACACTTAGCACGTTGGTGGTCATTATGATACTCACATGGCCACTGACTTATCACTTATTATATTTAGTTTGTTACACCTACCTACAGCTAGCAAAGATATGATGCCAATCGATTAGTGTAGTCGGTTATGCATTGTTTGACTTAGAAGGCCACTTTCCTTTATGTTGCATCTTATCCATACTTTGTGTACATTGTATAGTGTGTGGAAGAAGAAGAAGAAATCAGCAAGAAAACGTTTTGGCCTCCATCTCTCTTCTTATGTTCTTGAGTGAGCTTCATCTTGTGTATACAGTGTGTGTTTGGCGCACCAGCTCAAGCAAGTCCCCCCACCACGTGATTCTTGACAATAAGTGGTCCCTGGGTCTTGGCGGTTGAGCCTGAGCTCCCTCTACAACACTATGGAAAGATTGTACCAGCTTCAATGAGGCAAGCTCAAAAGTAAACATTTGGCATTGAAGCTCCATGAAGTCTAGAGGCTTTAACCATAATGGTGGTAGGGTGTCCTAGAGTTTAATGACATTACAAGATCAACATTCTACTACTCAAAGTCTCATGAAAGGGTTAATGCAATTCATTGTACTTATCCTAGGGGACATCGACTCTATGATCCATAGTGCCATATGGTACACCTTTCCTAGGATTCCCAATATCAATTCTCAAACATATGATAGATTGTACCATTCCAACCACGAGACTCCAACCCTCCTTTAATATATTCCTCAAGAACGACACCAACCACCCCACCCCTACCTTCATAACTACATGCAACTACCTTCAACTCTTGGTCAAGTTACTATAGTAAGTGTGAATATCATATCAGAAGAGATTAACATCAATATTAGAATAGATAGGGTTTCTATGATTCCTATACACCTATGTATTGTACTATGTCCTTCATATTTTATAGCATTACTAAAGTTGTGGTGGATAACCACTTTGGTTATTATACTCTCCTTTTTATCCAAAGTTCTCCATTAAGATAAAAGAAGAAATAAAAGATTATTTGCTTAGCAAATGATATCTCACTTACTTGTAGATTAGCTGGTCTTCTCAATTCCATAAACTTGCAAACTTTAGGTTGTAGACCTCTAAGGAAGACTCCCTTTTGAATGCCTTCATCTGAGTTATGGTTGGTCCACTTCTTCATAGTATGGATTCCATTCTAGAGACATATGCTTCCACTTGTTCTTTAGAGGATTGGCTCAAATTCATGAACTTGTTTTGCATTTTCCCTTTGAAACCTTCACACCTGAATTTGGTGAGAAAGGCCCCCTTGAGTTCATCCTAGGTATTAAAAGTTCATGTTGCTTGTCTCTCATACCATTGAAATGTTATGCCTTTGAAAGTGGTAGGAAATATCACCAACCAATGCTATGGAGTTCATGCATTATTGGCCACATAAGCTACCATGAATTTTGTTACATGAAGATCGAGGTCTTCATTGTATTCTCCCTTGAAAATTGGCAATGGAACTACATTTGTTGGCATATCATCAACATTTCCAATACGCATTTGGATTCACCATTGGGACTTCTATAAAGAGTGCCCTAAGGGCATCAAAGTATTCTTCTCCTATTTGGTCATTTGTAGCTTTGACTTTTTCCTTCTATCTTCCCACATATGCTATCTAGGCATGTTTTTAGCGGTCCCCCTTGAGAGATGAATCTAAGTGACGCTGCTTGGTAATCCCATGAAATGTTATGGGGTTTGTCGTTTAGGGTTTCTTGAGTATGCCTCACAACAAAACATTTGCGGCCAAACCCACTGGGATCAATTTGAAATTTGGGTTCCAAGGTCTCCTGACAACATTCTAACATCGCGGTCTTGGACATCCTACTTTACACAGAGACACCCAAGCTGAAGCAGATCCATACCGCACTTGGTTCAAAGAGAATGGGAAATGAGAGGGATGCGTCACTCAACCTCTCTAACTGTAGGGATAGTCCCATTGCAATCCCCTAAAATTGCATGAATCGGGGTTCTAATCTAACAATTTCTAAGGGTCGGGTTAAACTTTGTGAGAAGCCTCCCAGTTCTCTAGGACCACCTTGCCATAAGGCAGACCTGTTGGAGGTTTCAGCCACCTGCTTCCCTCAATAGGGATTCTTTAGTTATTTAATTAGGTCCTACTACATTTATGTGAGACATTTAAAATAAGCTTCCTTAATTAAGCCTTTTAGGGAACATGGTTCGGTCGCATAATTTATAGCACTTACACGAAAACAGAGCAAGCAGTCCTTTTAATGACAAAGAAGTTCCTTAACTTATCTTCAAGTTAATCTTTGTCTCCTGCCCATACAAGAGAAATTATATGTCCCTTTTGCCCTATAGAAGTAACTGGTCCAAGTCACATGGCACCACAATTTCCATCCTTTATCTAGAATAGGATCTTCCAACGCCACATATGTTGGGGTCATGGAGGTCTTCAACTCCATTCTAGACTTGGAAAGGAATGTCTAGAGCTCCACCTAACCCGCAAGCTACCTAGGAGTGAAACATTATTCCTCCGATTGGCCTTTTCGACCTTCGGCCCATGAATCGAGTTGTGCCCTTTTTGGGTTGATCCGCAGTGTGATTACGGAGGTGATCCACCCGTACGAAGAACCTTTCCTTAGTTAAATCATTTAAGAATCAAGCATAGTCAAGGCAGTCAACCCTAATATCATTGTTGCCTTGACTGGTCATAATGATGTGCGTAGTTAGTAAAAAAGTATCGGTCTTTCCTTTGACTTAGGATCCCTTGAGCTCTCCACTTGCCTTTGAGGCATGGAGTTGTTGTTTGTATCTAGTCTTACTTTGAATTGGATTGGTGGAAATAGTAGTTATTAGACAAATCTCAAGGCATCTTAGTTTTAATCCTTATGACCATTGTTTGTACTAACTACGCACATCATCAAGATCCCAATCTATCAAACATGAGCTATCAGTCCATGTTGTTGGTAAGAGCTTGGGCAAAGGCCTAGAGTTTCTAAGATGAATTTCTTTTAGACTAGGTTGCTTACCATGCAATCCATCAGGCATGCAAGCTGCAACATATACCTTCAATGTGGCGAAAACATAACTGCTAATTTGAAAGAAGAGGGAGTCGACAATACTTTGGAACCTTATATGATGTTTATGCTACGTCTGAATTTGTCACATAGCATTTAGATGCAATTTACTTCTCTTGATACATGCACTTTGAAGACTCAATCTTGCAAATATTTGAGATGAGGTTTATCCCTTTCAATGATTTTATTTGGGTATAAGGATTTGTGTGAATTTCAATGCACCATATGCATAAATCTATGCAAGGTCATTTTTGGTTATGGTGAACTTAACGCAGAAATTTTTTTCCTACGATTTCTGATGAGCACATAACCATTGAAAAATAATTTCAAGCTACTCATTTGAATGAATTCATGCGCATGCCAAAGTGATATAATCTATGTCTCAATGAATAAAGGAGAGGGTAATTAATACCTAGGTATTCAAAGATGAATTATCCATACCCAACTTTGTATTTATATTAACTCCAATGCCTTGGCTAGTGGCTCCATTGTTGGATGCACATTGGTGCGTGTCACTATTCGTTTTGGAGCCATATTTTTAGCTTATGAATCTCTTGACTAAGGTGAAGATTTGTACTATCCCTGACCAAGGACTCGATCAATAAATTGAGGCATCTCAAAAAATGGTCTAGTTGTATGTGTCCTTGGTAGAGGACCTTGCTAGACTAACTAAGCTTGTGGGGAAATTTCACCAAGTGGGAGTAGGGATTCTACAATTTGAGGCCTCCTGAACAAGAGCAAGTGATGGAGGGTGAGACTGTATGCGATTGCAAGGCTTGTGCACACGAACGCCTCTTATGGGAGGAAATTTTTGGAACTTTCTAGAAGCTTCTCTATGTGTGTGTGTGTGTGTGTGTGTGTGTGTGTGTGTGTGTGTGTGTGAAGAGGTAGCGTGCTGTGGCGTCCTGTCCATTTCTAGGGGGGAAGGGGAGGGAGAGGTAATATGGGATGGTGGTGGTGGTGTCTCACCCCACCCACCACCTGTTGGTGTGAGCATGGCAACGAGGCTCCTAGCCCTCCAGGTGGTTGCGGACTCGCAATATGGCCAAGGGGGGGTTGGTAGGACATGTGGCCTTCCCCCTCATCATCATCATTATCATCGTCATCCACTCCATCTTTATCATCATCATCTACTTCTTCCCCCTCGCCACGTGTTTGGCATCAACAGGGGGGAAGGAGATAAAAAATTTTACAATAATTTTAATGAAAATTTATAGGGAGGGTTCCTATGGGACACAAATGGGGGGGGGGGGGGGGGGGGTTTATTATAACATACATCTAGATTCATTCTAATGCTTGCCTCTTTATCATGCCATTAATTTGGGGGGGTTTATTACAACATACATCTAGATTCATTCTAATGCTTGCCTCTTTATCATGCCATTAATTAGGGAGTTAGCTCCACATAATTGTTGGTGCGCCACAAAAGAGAAAAAAAATGACTTTAGTCTTTGGAAGACTCTCTTGCCAACATTTCTTCCACTTCTTTTTTTTCAGTCTTTGAATTCTACTTTCACGCCATTGCAGAGGGGAATATATTCTATTTTGAAGGTATCAAAATTCATTCTTTGAAGAATTGCCATAGTGCCATCATTTTGATAGTATCAAATTTGGAGGGTCTCAAATGACATAGGTTTTGAAAAACACTCTTTCTACTACTAACTTCCAATGATATTGCCAATTGGACAAAGGGAAGGATTTCAATGCACCAAGTGTCCCATGTATCATGTTGCTACGTATCCACAAATAGCTTCTAGCTCTTTTCCTTCTTATTCTTGTGAAATTCCATTGACCCATGACTCCTAAAGCTTATTCATAATCTTCCACTTGATAATTTTTGAAAAATCCCCAATAAAAGCCAAGTTTTCCATTGATGATAATTCTCTCCATTTTTTCTTTGCTCTTTAGTTTTTTGGAAGATAATTGGCTAGAATGACACAATTCTTTGCAACTTCAGAAGATAGTGAAAACAATCTCATAGAGTCCGCATCAAGATAGTGGTGTGTTTTTTCCATTGAGGGATGAAATTCTTGTAAAAGGTATCTTTGGCAATGGAAATTTCCAACTCTTTAAGGGTACCAGGAATTCTACACTCTTCAAGTGTGGCTCCTTGTAAAAAGTGGATTTAGCATGAAAATTTCCACAATTGCTCTCTTGGGATGTAGTGTTGTTAGCACTTGAAACAAATCCATGTATTCCTCAAGGAGAGCTTTAAATGTTGAATTATTAACTCAAACCTTGGACTGATCTACTATCTCTCTATTGAGGTGTAATATGAAGATCTGAGAGTACTTTTTGTACTCCTTCTTGAGCTATTTTATGGTGACAAGCTAAAAATCAGACTTACAATGGATTCTCTATAGTTGGATAGTGTAAGAGAGAGAACAGGAGAGAGAGAAAGAAGAGAGAGAGGGACTACAAAAGAGAGAGAAGAGGTGCAGGAAGTGAGAGAAGGACTATAGAGAGGAGAGGAGGAGAGCAAAAGAGGGTGACGAGGAGAGAGAAATGGCTGGCAGCCACCATGGAAGGACAGGAGAGAAGCTGAAGAAGGTGAAAGGATAGATGTATATTCATAAATTGGTACCATGTCAATGTCCTTCACACCTTTTATACCTAGGTCAGTGTGACACTAGGTATTTCCCTCCATTACAATCCATCCTTGATTGGATGTTTTTGTCCCAAAAAACAAAGAAATGAGAAACTTATAACATGGGTTAGAAAATTGTAATGGAGAGGATATGAGACTCTATGTAGGTGTAAAAAGATATTATAATCTCCAAATCTTCATATGGGAGGTTATGTGTATGGCTACAAGCATACTATCGGATGCATACATCAATGTGGAACCGTAGGATGATGACTTGATGCATTCTTCTTCAATCATGAACTGCAACCTGATAGAATAACCATGCTATCCCTGCAGACCTTGCTGTACAAAAACTTCCATAAGTCTAGGTAGGCTGAACCAAACCAAGCATTTAATAGCTCTATAGAAAGCTCTTTCAGTGTACAATCAACTCATGCAAGTGATACATCTCTATAAGCAATTCATAATTTTAAAGAGTCAAAACAAAGAGTTGGCAGGAAGCAGATTGTAGTGAAATAGGGCACTTACCTTGCATCATTTGCATTTGAAAGATCATCATGAAGATATGAGGATTAGCCATAGATGCTTACTGACCTACATAGAGTTTTTAACACCCTTTTGTCCACTTGGATAAAAGGGAAAAGTGACATCACTGCCATGCATCAAATCATTGTACTCCAAGACATAGATATCATCATCCATAAAATCATATGTATGTGCTCCTTGCATCAAATCATTGTCCTCCAAGACATAGATGTCATCATCCATCAAATCATGTGTATGTGCTCCTTGCATCGAATCATTGTCCTCCAAGACATGGATGTCATCATCCATCAAATCATATCATATGTATGCGCTCCTTGGGCCACCAAATCATAAGCAACTAAACCAAATACTACATGATATGCATGACCTTCCTCATGTTAACGATCTTCCTCATGCTGGTCATGATCTTCATGATCCACTATGTCATCCGCTTGTTCGTCTTCCTCTTCATTGTTCTCATCATCCAAAAACTCTAAAACAATTGCTAGTTTAGCATTCCTTTTCCTGCATGTATCCTTGTGATTGGAGGACATAGGCTCAGCACATCGGTAACATAGCCCTTGAGCATGCAGTCGTCTTATATCAGCATGGGTGAGAATCTTTCCTCGAGTAACATCATGTTGCCCCCCAACATATTGATCACAATAAAACTGTTCATAG
This sequence comes from Lygodium microphyllum, assembly GCF_053477565.2. Taxonomy (NCBI): domain Eukaryota; kingdom Viridiplantae; phylum Streptophyta; class Polypodiopsida; order Schizaeales; family Lygodiaceae; genus Lygodium; species Lygodium microphyllum. Next base: position 40,636,030 of record NC_141139.1, on the reverse strand, counting down.
ACATCGACATCATGCATAGAGTGCTCATCATATGCATGCTACTTGTGATCATATGCACCACACTGCTCGTAATAGGATGGCTGTCCACACTCACTCCTGCACAATTTGATCAATGATTACATAGAGTCCCCTTGAACTTCTGCATCAGTCCTAGCAATTAGATCAATCAGCATGTTCTTGTATTGTACGTGATCTAGGCCTTCTCACAAAACAATATTGCCATAGAGGTTTACAAGAGCCTCCACAATACATTGTTGTACCAACTGAGGGGTATTAAGTGTTAATTGTTGTACAAGTACTTGCTCAACCAAAACAACATCTACTATTTCTGTAGCCATCATTGTATCATCAAATATCATGAGCGCATGTGCCAATGCAACCATCATATCAACCATTCCAGCATCAAGTTTGCTGAACATAATTTTCTCTATGGTACTTTTGATGACTTTCCATATTCACACTGTTGCCCATGAGAGTAAGCATAAACATCATACATATAGGCATGGTGCTGCCCAAAACCAGACGATGGCTGCTATTCGTGCATGGATTGAAGCCCATATGGGGGCCATGTGCTCTCTGCATGCATTCCATACAATCCAAAATTACCAGCAATAGGTGATGCATGGTTGTCATTCACACCTGACATAACCATATTGCTGTAACAAGGTGCTCCTAGAGCATTGTAATAGCCATAACGGTCTAGATGCCCTGCATGCATTCCCAATCCATCTGGCAGCATATTGCTACCTATATATGACATTCCTTTCTGCACAAAAGCAGACTAGCTATTATAGCCACTACTCTAGCATACATGCTTCTGCCCATGATTCTCCATATCCTGTATCTACTCCAACATTAAGCCAAGTTGGTCTTGGGGTGCTTTCCTTCATTGTGTGATCTAATCTCGGAATGCTGATGGGGAAACCTTTGGAATTGAGGAGAAGGATGGAAGCTTAAAATAGTCAACAAGATTCCCACCTGATAATCTTGATCATGGAGTTGAAGCATCCAAGGTGGAGCTACTCAGGGCAATGGATGTGCGTCTACTTGTACTTTGACAATACCATAATTTAGCATTTGGTTAGGCTGCTAGATTTAAAGACAGAAGAGTTGCAGGACAAACACAATTGCTTGCAAAAAGGGAGATATGATCTTAGCAGTGACAGGACTATGGTTGTAGTTGACAGTGGCAGTGGTGGGCATGTAGTCTTCAGAAGATATGTCTGATGAAGTTTTGTTGAATGATTCTAGCAACAGAAGCTTCTACAACCCTTTTTCGTGAGAACTCCAAAGCAAAATATGACAATGTCCTCCAATGTGATCAATACAAACTTGCCATAACCAAGAGCAAAGCTTAGGATCCAGTCTGCAGCATTGAATTAGAGACTAGACCAAAGAAAAGCTTTGTATGCCCCCAGTTGCAGCGATAGTGTCCTGGAAGGAAGATTATCATTGATACTTATGGTGGTTGGGGAGTCCATGGAGGTGGGGCTTTCTCTGGCAAAGATCCCATGAAAGTGGATTGCAGTGGGGCATACATTGTGAGGCAAGCTACTAAAAGTATTGTTGCATCTAGACTTGCCCGCCAATGCATTGTGCATGCCTCATATGCCATTGGTGTGCCCGAGCCACTATCTATATTTGTGGATACATATAAAACTGGAAAGATCCGTGATGCTAAGATTTTGGAAATTATTAAGAAGAATTTTGATTTCCGGCCAGGCATGATTGCTATTAATCTTGACTTGAGGAGGGGAGGTAACAAGCAGTATCAGAAGACTGTTGCATATGGCCATTTTGGGCGTAATGAGCCTGATTTCACCTAGGAGATAGTAAGCCTTCAATGCAGCATGTCTTCTCCTTGGGAATGTCCATTGGTTAATGCACTGCTGCATGTACGTCTGTACTCCTAGTACTTCTCTGCCATAGATGACCTGATTAAAGAAATAGGAAAAATTAGTTGAAATGTAACCAAATTGGGATCAAGAAGCCTAGGCTCTGATACCACTGTAAGAGAGAGGACAGGAGAGAGAGAAAGAAGAGCACCTTTTATACCTAGGTCAATGTGACACTAGGTATTTCCCTCCATTACAGATAGGTAGGCTACCCATTAATGGAAAACTCCATGTACAAATACAAAAAATCCATAGTAATCCTATCCAAAATTATCAACTAATCACATCCAAGTACTACATCTATAGGCTCCATCTCTAATGTAATCAAGTTCACTTTTGCTATATAGTTTTTAGCCAATTGCAATAATTGGCTTATTTATAAGGCTATGTGTACCACAACTATCTATCAAGATAAAAACATCTTTCTCATGAATGCTACCCTTCATACAAAGTATATTAGGGCTCTTAGAACCTATATAGGCATCCATGGAGATAGAACAAAAGTGTAGTGAAAGTAGTATGAAGATCCATCACACCACCTTGATCTAATGATACATTCTTACTTAGGTCAAACAAAAAGCCATCTATTGGATCATAGAACTAATCCTACACAAACTCCTTGTTGAGGATTGAAATGATTGAAATGATTGGATTTTTTGTTGTTTTCTATTGCTTTCTGGATATTGAGTGATTGATTTTTGATAGAATTGATGGATTTGAATGGTATTTGAAGTGTTTTAGGTATCGGTTAAATATATTTGAGAAGCTCATATTGATTTTTCATTGTTTTGTAATATTATGTTAGGTTCTATTATATGGTTGTTTCATTATGATAGGCCTATTTTGCCTCTATTTTGGTCTATTTTCTTTCTGTTTGAGAAGTTCAGAGTGTGTTTGAATATGTGTTGACTAGTTTTTGATGGTTTGGATTGGAGCTATAGAGTTTTATACTTTTTGTGTTGATGTTTTGTAGTGGTCTGATGAGCTTTTATTTACTTCTATGAGTATTTTATGGAATGAATATTTAGCTCAAGGAAAATTTCTAATCTTAGAAGAAGAGAAGAATGGAAGCTCTTTATAGCTCAAAGAAGTGAAGATGTAGTTGTTGAGACTTGAAAGTAAAGACTGTAGTATTAGTGATAGTAATGAGGTCTGAAGGGTCATTATAGTGTCTTTGGTGTCTCTTCGGATCAAGCATACCTTTTGAGAGGAGTATTCACAACCCAAAGAGTGTTATTGAGTATTACTCCATGGTATTGGATGAGGATTATGATGTATGAGTGATTAAGAGTATGTGAGAGAGAGAGACAAACAAGTTTTAATAATAAAATATTGTATCTATGAGAGGTTGAGATTGAAAGAAGAAGACTATGAATCATGAATAGTGAAGATTATGTGATTACTTTTAATTCAATATTGAGCATTCATTTATGTTTATTTTATTTGTGGTTGGTGGATATGAAGATTTGTTGTGATAAATCTGTGGGAGATTCATTCTATGATGCTGCGTAGAGAATTCAAGTTCTTGGTGTTCTTTTTCTTCCTATGGTTTCTTGAAGCATGAATCATTAGGGGAGAAATATGGACTCCATAAGGGCCCTTTAGCTTAGCATTTAATCACTTTTTAATACCAAAGGATTTGACATAGACCAATGGGAGAGGGGATGGTATGCACATTTTATCTAGTTTGGTAAAAGGTTAGGTGCTTTCTTCCAAAAGGTAAGTGGTTTTTCCAATTAAAAAATGTTTCTTTTTAGGCAAGTGGGCTATCAAGGTCTTTAAATTTCTTTATAAAATCATTACTTAAAAGCATTGAAGGCCAACTTGTAGGCCCGACATGTAGGATTGAACTACAATGAGACACATAGATCCAAATTTGAAATAGAGACATGCAAGTTGGAGAGTAAAAGTCATATTTAATATGCCATAATTATAGAAATTTATGAATGTTAAAAAGCGCATTCAATGGATGCCCACCACGTGGCCACACAATCAATAAGCAACATGCATTTGCCCAAGATGCTTGAGGGATTTGAGCCCATGACCTCTCGATCATAGTCTCAAGCCTTTACTACTAAGCTAGAGGCCAATGTAAAAAAACCATGTGGACATTTACATTATAACTAAAGATCGTGACCTCTTTCTTTTCAATTTTTAATTGAAAACCACTTGTTTGGTCAAAAACCATTTTCCTAGAGCAGCATCATGATAATCCAAACCCACCACCCTACTTGCATTACGAAAAGTAATCCCATACTAATCCATTCCTTATGAGGCCCTTTGGGAGTTCATGTTGCCCCTAATGAACAAACTTCTTGGTGTGACAAATAGATTTTCTTGTAGTATTTGTGTAATATTTCCTAGAAATTTATAATAGTAAGTGGGCTAGCTAGTTAGTAAAGATGGTTAATAGTTAGTAAGTAAGATAAGTTAGTTAAGTAAGTTAGTAGGTAAGTTGGATTTGTTAGTCAATAGTTAGTAGGTTAGTTACTAACTAACTAAAAATTAACTTTAATAAAAACTAACGATTACTAACATTTTTATTGGGGGTGGGGGGAGTGGCCGTCAATCTGACGACTGTCGTAAAGGTTGTCTCCCCCCTAATCATAATCTCCCACATCCTCATCCTCAGTAGCATCATCACCATCGTCATCACCATCTTCTTCATCATCATCTCGTTCTTCGTCATCAATCCTAATGTTTAAAGAAAAAATATCATTTAATCCTTCAAATCAGGTGTCGACGGCCTCACAAATACCCTCCCCTTTGTTTATAATTCAGAAAATTAAAAATAATAAAAATAAAAGGAGAGAAAGAAGCTCCCCACTTTGAATGGAGGAGCTGTCTTCGTGTAAAGAAGGGCATAAAGAGAGGGGAAGGGAGAGGCAGCCTGCACTCCCTTCAGACTATAAAAAGGCATGCCCTTCCACCCATTCTATGGACACAAGAGAGACCCCAAGAGGCTGATAAAGAAAGATGGAGTGATATATATATATATATATATATATATATATATATATATATATATATATATATGAGAGAGAGAGAGAAAGAGAAAGAGAGAGAGAGAGAGAGAGAGAGAGAGAGAGAGAGAGATTGTAAGAGAATTAGAGAGGGAGAGAGTTGGGGGAGCATGGCCGTCAATCTAACAACTGTTGTAAAGGTCGTCTCCCCCCAAATCATAATCTCCCAAATCGTCATCCTCAGCAGCATCATCGCCATCACCATCACCATCGTCATCATCATCTCCTTCTTCATCATCAATCCTAAATTTAAAAGAAAAAAATCTCCTTTAATCCTTCAAATCAAGTGTCGATGGCCTCAGAATACCCTCCCCTTTATTTTTAATTCAAAAAATTAAAAAAAATAAAAATAAAAGGAGAGAAAGAAGGTCTCCACTCTGAGTGGAGAAATTGTCTTCCCATAAAGAAGGATAGAAGGAAAGGGGAAGGGAGAGGCAGCTTGCATTCCCTTCAGCCTATAAAAAGGCATGCCCTTCTACCTAGTCTATGGACACAAGAGAGACCTCAAGAGGCTATCGAAGAAAGTTGGAGCGATAGAGAGAGAGAGAGAGAGAGAGAGTCACCCTGAGAGGTTGAGAGAGAGAGAGAGAGATTACAAGAGGATTAGAGAGGAAGAGAGCCAGCTCGATACCTCCCCCTCTCTCGAGAACTTCATCTAAGCTATCTCCTTCCCTATCTCGAATTCATTCCACCTTCCCCATCCCTCGAAAACACACTTGCAAAAAATGGCTCCAAAGTGACGAGGTGGAAAGACCATGAGAACCACCACAATGACATTGCCAGAGATACGGGAGTGCCCGAGGTTGCCAGAGTTGCCACTACCAAACAGAACATCGAGTGTGGTGAATGCGAACACGAGAAAAGACGAGTTTCAAAATGTCATCATGCCAAATCAGGTTATTTACTATGAGGTTATTATTTTGCCACATAAAATAATAAGGTCTATGCTAAATTTTTACATAAAATGTTTGCCATTGCATGAAATGGTACTAGAGCTACTTGTTACATTTCATGGACAGCACCCATGTAAGAATTAATTACATAAAATATTAGCTTCTATATTCTACACTTACACAAATTGACAATTTCATCTAGCAAGCATACTAGTACAAGCATGAACAATTAATCGCTATGAATTGTAGCTAGATTAATTGAGATTGTAAATCATATAATCATGTTGGAAATATTTGCCAAAGGTTATTGCACATATTTCTTTTATGCATACTCGATATAGTTATGATCAATTTGAAACACAACATGGTTAAGTGTTGACTAATGCTTAAAAGCAAAATTTTATTTAAAGAACTTGTAGGTCATCTCGTTAAGTTATTGGGGCAATATATTTCTTTAAGGAATTTCTCTTATGTTGGGTAAGATAGCCTAAATGGAAAATTCATGCCTTGCCTAACAAGTTGAAAGAAATGTACTTAACACTTCTCATTGGGGAGGGGAATCCTCATTAGGTTGTAAGGTTACCTTAGGCTAAGGTCTACCTTGGCTATGTAAAGCTTTAAACTGCATGATGATGTGATTGGTATTGCTTCATTTGATATATGTTTGAAAGGGTTGTTGTGTTTGCTAGAATCTAGGTCTCTGATTATTTACATTGACAAACCAAGATAAAGAAAAGGTCATGCTAGGCTATCCCCAAGCTACCTCCGAGACCCTACTCCAAGGGAGTCATGGTTATCACTTTGAGAGGCTTAGACCAGCTCTCTAGTAGAGAAAGGCATGTCTGAAGGGATAGCCTCAGTAGTAGGAGATGTGGGTGCCATGGGGGCTCTGGCCATAAATCTTGCATTATTCCTAGAATCTGACGAGCCCCTCTGTGGACCCAGAATGGGATCTTAGAACCCTAAATACTGAATGGGATCTTAGAACCCTAAATACTAGTTACAAGGGTGGAATCTTGGTGGGAAGAATACCCTCGAGGAATTTTGTAAAACTTCCACAAAGATGAAATGATAGAATTTGTAATAAACTTTGAATATAATAACAAAGTTTATTTTATTCAAGGATTTTTTGAATTTTATGCATGTCCGTGAAATAAATTACGTGAAGGAACCTGTGATTTAATGGACTAATTAAGGAAGATGGTTGTATATGTTTCAATAAATGTGTTGTAGGTAATTAAAAAACTAAAGATGATAGTGTCACCAAAGGAAAGTGGGTGGGAGTGACCCTCGACGGGTCCATCCAATGGTAAGGGTGGTCTTGGTTGGCTAGGAGATTTTCTAAATCGGCAATAGAAATAGGAAGACAACATTTTGACCAACTAGTCATTAGGTAGAACCGACTTGCATTGTTTTAGGAGGATGGAATGGGATTTTTCCTTATGGGCAAGAGGATTGATGTACTACACTCCCCTACGTCTCCCATTCTCTTTGAACCAAGTGCAATGGCAAGTCCGCTTTAGTTTGAGTAATCCTGTAGGAAGTGGGAACTTGGAATTACTGATGCTAGCTGGTTGTTATTAGGAGACCCATTTGATTTAGGAACCCAAAAATTCAGGTCGATCCTAGTGGATTTGGGCGGAACTCTCTCATTGCAAAGTACACTCAATAGGGCTTAAGTGACAATCCTCGTGATGTTCCAAGGGTGCGTCGAGTGGCATCATTTTTGGAAAACCTACTAATAGACTACTAAAAGGTGTGCTGTGGATTGAGACAGGTGGACACCTCACAATTTTCCATGTTTTCTAATGTGTTCTTTAGAGAGCTCCATGTTTTGGTGTGCAACCACTATAGCAACCTATGATAACCATGTATAAGAATTGTAATAGTTTGAAGCACCTGTAAATGGATGAAAATCATCCTCAAAATAAGCCCAAGCACCTTGTTTCATGTGCAAGTATATGTGCCCTATTGAACCTGTAATCCACAGGTAGTCCTTGTGGGCTAATCAATGTATACCATTTTTTAATGCTGTTTAGCTAAAGTCTTCAATATTTTCAATGATTTTTCTCATGGTACCTATCTAAGGAAGAAAACCACATGAGAGCCTCCCTAAAAGGACCCAAATCGCTAGGAGGTGGGCAAAGTTTCTTGCAGCTTGGTTGGTTGTACCCCTTTGGGATCTTTGATAGTGAGGGAGGGTAACCACCCTTTTGTCCTACCATCTCTCTTGATATCCACATTTTTCCTTGATGGAAATAACTATGCAAAGAGCATATAATCTATGAAAACAATGATAACATTCATTTCTGAAATCAAAGTTTTCAACCTTTAATGAAGTGCATGGTTTAATCAATCAAAAAAGAGAAAACTAAATGAAGAGTGGGTTGAGGGCCTTAATGTTGCAAATCAATGACTCACACTTGCATGTAATGCATGCTTTCCATTAGGCAGGGAAACTAAGTCCCATGTATAGTTTTTCTAAAGTGAATCAAACTCATTCTGCATAGCCTTGTCCTAAGAATGAGAATTACCTCTACGTATAGCCTCATCATAGGTAAGTGGTTCAACAAAGTCTATCATTATGATATAACCCATAGAGGAGTCATAGCAATCAATAGGATGTGGAGCTCTAGTACTCCCCTTGGTCTTTGCACCAATCCACTTCAAGAGTTGTGCAACCCATCCTTGAGTAATTTGGATTGATTGTTTGAGGGAAAAATATTAGTTGGAATGTAACTAGATGGATCAAAAAGACCAATTATCTCGTGTCACTTGTCAATAAGAGGACTATGGAGGAGAGAGAAGGGTGCAAAAGAGAGAAAAAAGAGGAGAGAGAAAGTATGACAAGAAGAGAGAAAGACTAGGAAGACAGGAGAGAGGTGAGAGAAGCCTGAAAGTTGAGAGAAGAAGGTAAGATGAAGAGATTGTAATCTTGTATTAATTAATAGTGTGTACAAGTCTCAATACCTTGTATACCTATATGAGTGTGATGAGAGTGTGATATGGTATTATTTAATCAAGCACACTAAAATAATATCTCTTTCCAATTTCTCGAATTAAGAAAATTATCAATGTTGTGGGGACATGGAAGTTTAGCATGCTTACATAAAATATATTAAGAATCCTTAATGAAAAAATAGGGCTAGCTTGTAAGCATGTGTACTAAGGATTTTTAAGATTTTGTATGGTCCCCAGTATCTCAAAATGAGCTTTTTAAATTTCCCAAGAGTTAATGTACTCTTCTTGGGTCAAACCCTTAGAAAGACCATATCTCCTTATGCACTACCCATTCATCTTCCCTTCTTGTCATTTCCTTGAGGCTTTTTCCCTACCTCTGAGCTAGCACTATCAGCCTCTGTTCTTGATCTTCCATTTCTCCTGTCAATTTCTACTGCTCCTCCTGTGCCAAGGCTTCCTCTTGTGTCAAAATTTCCACCTCTTTTTTGTACCTACGTACTCTTTCCTTCCCCAACACCTCTAGTTCTTATGTGGCTTTAGTGAGCTATTCCATTTCAACTTGCAAATCTTTATAAAGCCCCATGATCTCTTCATTGTATCTTTGCAAGCACCGTATGGCTTTGATTTATTCATTCAGTTTTGCCTACCATTTAGCTTCTGTTTCTTCTTTGGCCTATAGTTGCTCTTTTAGTTCATCAATTTCCCTTTGGGCCATGGCTATTTGGCATGTTTTCTCCAACTCGAATGTAGCCATGGCCTCCTTTTTAGCTTCGAGCTCTGTTGCTGCTATTTTCTTTTCTTCCTTGGCTTTTTCCAATTATGAGAGAAGTTGTTTTACATATTCATCATACTCCTAAGCTTGCAGCTCTATTGTGGGTATAGAGATGGTAGATACTTCCACCTTTTGCCTCTTCAGATCTTTCTTGGACTCGGCAGTCTCTTGGTCCTTGTCACTAGGGTACCCTCTCTAGTCCCTTGGTTCATCTTCTTATTCGCTAGGTACTGCACCTAGGCTAGGGACTCTACTTTTGGCATGGAGCCTTGGGCGGTTGTGACTAGGAGGGTAGGAATGGGCACAATTGGTTCCCTGCCCTTGACTTATTTTGGAGGAGGCGGCGTGATTTTTGGCATCTGAGTGCTCAAGCCTAGTCCTTCATCTCTTGGCAAGTTCATGGTATCCAACTCATCTCTCACGCTCTGCTTATCTATTGATCGGTGCATAGCTAGTGCCATATCTTCATCCTCCTTTCTTCTTAGCTCTGCCTCTTCTTTGGCTTCCTTCCTTTTTCTCTCCTCCTCAGACCTTCTTGATTGTTCTCTCAACCTTTCCAACTCTTCTTTTTCTTTCTTCTTCCTTTCTCCTTTGGTCTTTTTAGACTCCCTATGAGCCCTCTGCAAATCTGGTTACACAAAATGAATTCTCAATGCAAAGTTGTTATTATAGCTTCAACTATTGAGCATCATTGATACATCCATCTTGGTCTGCAAAATGACAAGAGCAATTGCGAATAGAACCTTGGACCGTCAATCTATTCTCAATAACCCTCTAGTCTCTTGGAATGATGGATTATGGAAGAAGGTGAGAGAACTCTGCTCTTCACTCTTGTCTCTATCTCTGAATCATAACATGGTATCAGAGCACCCATGCCTGGGCTCTGTGGAGTGCATGCAGGAAGAAGACCTGAAGACTGACTTGCCAAGGTTGAAAAGAGAAGTGGGTTGCCTGTCATTTCTCACCATTGCTCACATAGGGTATGCATTGTTGTCATTTGGTCTTGATCTTGCTCAAGAGTTGTTCCAGGCTTGGTTGGAGTCTCTCAAAGGCTCTATTGAAAATATTGGAGAAGGCATTGAGCATCATTGGTGAAGAAGCTTGCTGCTGTGAACTCCCCAAGCTACCAGCCCAGGTCAGAAGGCTGCCTCTGTTGGCTGAAAATCAAGCCATTGATCATCTACAAAGTGCTATAAAGAATGTTTGCACACTTTAGAAGGTACTTGAACACTACAAGAAGCTATTTCTTGGGTAGGATCTGTGTTATGAGCTAGAATCAGAGTATACAGATCTATAAAATAGTCCTAAACTATTGGGAAAGTGAAAGGACAGCTTGCATTTGATCATCATTGAGCTACAGAAGCTCCTCGTCATGCCCAAAAGCATCAACAAGACTTAGACAATTGCTTGGAGGCCGTATGTACATGTTCTTATGTGTTAGAGCTGGTTTTTTATGACTAAAATATTCTGATCAGGAAGCCATTGACAGGCTGAAAACTGTCATTGAATGCAGGCAGCAAGCATCATCTTCTACTGAAGTATGCTATGACATTGTTGATCTCTAACAACTGTATGCTATTGGGAATATATCTGGGAATGCTTGGAGCATTGAATCGGGCATTGAGCATGATTAAAAACTGAAATCTGAAGCTAAATTTGAGTGCATTCACATTGTCTTAGCTGGGTACAAACTGTAAATGCAATGTATGCCACTAGCTTTTGAAGATAGCTTGTCTATGGGTGCCCATATGGTCATGCAGTGACCTTGATATTTCAAAGTGGATGTATGGCATAAGGCTTGACTTCACTGAGTGTTTACTGACTGCAATCTGTGAACAAGTTATTTGACAATCGTACTTGTTGGTTATGCACATTCTGGAGGGTTTAGAACATGTATGACATGTATACACATTGATTTTGGCCTTGAAATTGCTACTGGTTACTCATAGTTTACAGCTTTCACGCTGTATGTATTTACCCTAGCAGTGAGGTTGCAGGAGTTTAAGCTGAAGCAATTGAGTAGCATATGTATTGACCTTTATACCTACAGGTTAGACCACTTGATTGTGGACTATTTTGAGCTATCATTGGGCTGAAATACCCTAGTTTTTTACTACAATTAATTGCAGAAAACTGTCATAAATAGTTGAGGATTGAACTTGGTCAGTCATACTTGTTGGCTTGCAGGAAGTCAGGCAGTGACTAAATATTGTATGGTACAATATGGCTAGTGTAGAGAGGACTGACAACATAACCCAGATAGTGGGGGAAAAGCTTGGCAGTAACAATTATGCCATATGGAAGTTCCGCATGGAGAACTTCTTAATAGGGAAAGGCTACTGGGAGTTGGTGGCTGGAGCGGAAGCTGAACCTGAGCTCCTAGATCGACCTACGACTGATCAGAGATGATTACACCGAGCTTGGACAGAAAGAGCTCGTAGAGTCTTGCACTGGCTCTCTTTATGTATCTCAGATGCCATGGTAATGCAGATAATGAATTGCAGCTCTCCTAAGAATGCATGGGACATTTTGGTCAAGTACTATGGCACAACCACAAGTGCTAGGAAGATACAATTGAAGCAGAAGTTCAACAACATGGAGAGAAAGAGCAGATCTATACAGGATTATGTCACGGAGGTTAAGACCATTGCGGATCAACTGGCATCTGTTGGTTCACAGGTTGAAGATGAAGACATGGTTGCTGTGACTTTCAATGGCTTGGGGCCTAAGTATAGGTCTTTTGACACTTCTGTGTCTGTGAGGTCTAAAATGCCTGATTTTAATGAGCTGGTTGCGTTGCTTATCCATGAGGAGGTTAAACTTGGCTTGGCTACAGGGTCAAGCATTTCTAAAAACAAGGATGCAATTTTCTATTCAAATCAACGCGGCCGTGGCAGCCGTGGTAGAGGCTATGGATCTGGTAGAGGAGGCCAGTAGAATGAATTTTATGGCAATAACAACCAACAGATGTTGAATGCAAGAGGTGGTGGAAACTTTAGAGACAGGGGGAGATCTATCCCTAGAGGTAGAGGCTCCTGGAAACAACAGCGTCCATCTGACAATCCGAACAAGGATAAGGATTGTCATTACTACGAGAAGTATGGGCATATTACCAAGGATTGCTGGAAGAAGCAGGGCAATCAGAAAGGCAAACAACATGGACATTTTGCTACATCTAGTCAGGCAGATGATAGTTCAAGAGATAGATCGTTTGCCATGTAGTATGTAAAAGATAGAATTGCTGAAAAATGCACTGATGATGCACTTTGGTACATTGATTCAGGGGCATCGAACCACATGACCCCTCACGGTGATTGGTTCATCGATATGGTGGCTGAAAAACATGGCTATGTCTGTACAGGTGATGACACGCAACATAAAGGCAAAGTGCCTCTTGTGGTTCATGATGGCAGAAAGAAAAATTTGCATGATGTATTACATGTTCCTTCGATTACGAAGAACTTACTATCTGTCGGCCAGATGACAGAGCAGAACTTGCAGGTTAGATTCAATAAGCATGGCTGTTTCATTGAAGAGTTTGGCAATGGATGCAAGTTGATAGCTCAGGGTCACATGAATGGTAGAATGTTTACTCTTGATGCCATATTGCCAGAGCTGAATTCATCTATGTTTGCCCATGGTTCTGGCACTATCAGAGATTTGGAAATTTGGCACAAGAGAGTGGAGCATGTGAGCTTGCAAAGGCTGCAAATTATGCGGAAAAAACAGCTTGTTACAGGTTTACCCAAGTTCCAATATTCCGATATTGGTCATGTATGCGATGCTTGCCATTTTGGTAAGTAGTCAAGGTTGCCATTTGTCAGGCATGTAAGGCAGAGTATACGTCCATTACAGTTAGTGCACTTTGATGTTTGGGCTATAGCCCATAATGCATCCATGGGAGGCTCGAAGTATTATGTGACATTCATTGATAATTACAATCGTTATACTTGGGTTTACATTCTGAAGACAAAGGATGAGGTGTTTTCTGTTTTTCAGTAGTTTAAAAAGTAGGTTGAAAAGGAATTTGATTGTTATATCTCTTGCTTGAGATCAGATAGCGGTGGGGAGTATATGTCAAATGAGTTTGACAACTTTTTGGCTGAAAATGGCATACGTAGGTAGCTTACCTGCAGCTACACTCCTCAGCAGAATGGGGTAGCTGAAAGAAAGAACAGGGTCTTGATGGAAGCTACTCGTGCCATGATGAATGAGAAGAAGATGCCACTTTATTATTGGGATGAGGCTATTATGACAGCCATGTATATCTTGAATCGGACTCCCACTACAGGTATTCATGAGATGACACCATTTGAGAAGCTGTATGGCTATAAGCTGGATGTAAGTCACATGAAAGTCTTTGTCTGTCTTGATTATGTGCATATTCCAAATGAAAAAAGGAAGAAGTTGGATCCAAAAGCGCATAAGTGTGTTTTCATTGGATATTCGCATGAGAAGAAGGCATACAAATGCTATGATCCCTCTACCAGGGAGACTTTGGTAAGCAGAGATGTTATTTTTTATGAGATGGGTTCTTGGAATGTATCACCGGCTACAGTGCCAACGGATATGCCTTCCACTCATGTATCTACAATTGATTTGCAGCAGAGCACTGCTATGACAGGACCTAGTAGTCAGACAGTATCCCCATGGACAGGGAGATTGAGGAGTTCACCATCCACTGACACCAGTATGTGAGTGAGGGGGAGATATGATGTCTTGGACATCAAAGGAAAAGAGAAAGTTACTGAGGATGCATCTGGTATGATGACACCTGGTAGAATGACTTCTGGATGATATGAGTCTGCTGACACTTTAGACAGTGAACTTGGTATTCCGATTGTCTATACGCCTGGCGCAAGGCAGAGCAAGTACATTCCACCTCATGAGAGAGGGGAATCGAGCAGTGCACCACAGCCTAGATGCTCACAGAGGGTGGGTCAGATACCCTGTTGACAGGTTGACAAATAGTGGCTACACTACAAAGCATATCTCGGTTGAAGACACTGCTGGCACTTTTAAGTGTGCAAGCAAAATACAGGTGGAGCGATACGAGTGTGACCGAGTTATTCAGGTACCTTGCACATAGGCTTCATTGAATTTTTTTTCGACATTATTATTACAAATATTTGTGCTTTTTCAAGATGTTTTATGATTTTTTTCAAGCTATTGAAATATTATATATTACCACGTGCAAATACCATGCCTGAGTCTTGTGATGATGCACGACATGTTTTACGGAAGCTTGGCATGGACTACAATAACATCCATGCATGCATCAACGATTGCATACTGTTTCGAGGAGAATACGAGACTATGGAGACATGTCCCATTCCTAGAGTTGATGACCTTATGGAAAAACTGCAAGGATCTGCTATATTTAGTAAAATAGACCTTAAGTCTGGTTATCATCAGGTGAGACTAGATACGTCAGACATATTCAAGACTGCATTTAGAACACAGTTTGGTCATTATGAATTTTTAGTGATGCCATTTGGATTGACTAATGCACCTGCTACGTTTAGTAGAATGATGAATCGTATATTTCTGAAATATCAGTATTGTGTAATTGTCTTCTTTGATGATATTTTGGAGTTTAGTCAAAATGAGAAAGAACATTATGAGCATTTGTCATTGGTTTTTCAGTTATTAAAAGATAATCAACTGTATGCAAACCCTGAAAAGAGTGAATTCTTTAAAACAGAAATTGAGTATTTAGGTCATATTGTATCATCTGATGGAATTAAAGTTGATCCTAAGAAAATAGATGCAATATTGAATTGGCCCGTACCTAAAAACGTGCATGAGTTACGCCCATTCATTGGTCTTGCTAGTTTCTATAGGAAGTTTGTACATAATTTTTCATTACTTGCTTTACCATTAACCAAACTTCTGAAGAAAGGAATTGTTTATCATTGGTCTGAGAATCAACGAAAATCCTTTGACTTATTGAAACATGCATTAACCCATGTCCCTGTCCTACAGTTGCCTGATTTTAATAGACCATTCTTTTTAGTAGTGACCAATGCTAGTGGATCAGGAATAGGAGCTGTACTTATGCAAGACAACCATCCCATAGCCTATTTTAGTTGTAAGCTGAAACCCTCTGAACTGAAATATTCCACATATGACAAAGAACTATTAGCAGTTGTACAAACATTAAGACAGTGGAAACACTACTTAATGGGCTCAGAATTTATGATAAAGACCGATCAGCAAAGTATTAGACATTTACTTAGCCAACCCCAAATCTCTGACCGACATATCAAATGGGCATCCTTTATTCAAAGTTTTCATCCTATCATTCAATACCAACCTGGAAAAGAAAATGTAGTGGCTGATGCATTAAGTAGAAGACCTGCTATTCATAATATTTCTATTATATCTTTTGATTCTTTGATTGCTATGAAAGATACTTATTATCAGGATATTACTTTTCATGCTGATTGGAATAAATTAGTTCAAAATAACTTCATTCCTATTGATTCATTGTCATATAATGATGGATTTATGTTTTATGAAAAGAGATTGTGTGTTACAATTCCATTCCGATCTTTTGTTTTGAATGAGATTCATTGTCCCCCATATCAAGGTCATAGAGGTATCATATCTACTTTACGTACATTAACTGAAGATTTTTATTGGCCGCATATGGACACTGATGTATCTAACTTTGTTTCTGAATGTTTAATTTGTCAAAGAGTTAAGAGACATCATGGTAAACAGTATGGATTACTTATGCCTTTGTCTATTCCATCTAAACCTTGGGAACAAATTTCTATGGATTTCATTACTGGTTTACCTAATACTAAATCTAACTATGATATGATTTGGACAGTAGTAGATAGATTTAGTAAACAAGCATATTTCATTCCATGTAAGAAAACTTTAACAGTATCACAAGCAGCACAATTGTTTTTGAAAACTATTTTCACTAACCATGGATTGCCAAAAGTTATTATTTCAGATCGTGATTCTAGATTTTGTAACAACTTTTGGATTACTCTGTTTGCTAACCTAGGCACAAAGATTGATTTTTCATCTGCATTTCATCCTGAAACTAATGGACAAACAGAAGCCACTAATAGCACTATTCTAGATCTCTTACGTGCATATACTATTTCTAAACCTCAGACATGGGACACACATTTGCATTTATTACAGTTTGCATATAACAATACACCACACACATCTACAAAGAAAGCACCCTTTGAAGTGATTTATGGATATAGATTATCTACACCTGTTGCATCTTTGTCAAATAGAATTCAAAGTGCTGATGATATTGCTAGTATGCATAATACTATTTTTAATGAGGTTAAAGATATGATTGCCAAAGCCCAGCAATCATATACCAAACAAGCCAACAAGAAAAGACAAGCAATGAATTTCCAAGTTGATGACTATGTTTGGTTGAGAATAGAAAAACGTAGACTACAAAGTGTAGATAGACACCCAGTTGTCAAATTTACCCCTAGATTCTATGGACCATTTAGGATCATTCATAAAATAAATGACAATGCATTCAAGTTAGAATTACCACCTCATTGGAAAATTCACAATACATTTCACATTAGTTTATTAAGACCATTTCGAGGCCAATTACCTGTACACCCTGTTTATGAAAACCCACCTTTATTAGAGGAAGAGACTGAAATACTTGAACCCGAAGCTATCATAGATACTGACTTTATGACCACTAGAACTGGCAGAAGATATTCTAGATATCTAGTTAAATTTAAGAACCATCCTATAGAGGAAGCACAATGGATGCACTCTAGAGACTTAAATGCTTTCCCCACTCTGTTAGCTCCATATTGAGCTAATAGCAATTGAGGTCAATTGCTATCCCACCCCGGGGGTATGATGCCAGGAGGCATATTTCACGGTGGATTCCGTGCCATGGTGGATTTCGTGAGGTTTTACGGTGGATTCCATAAACTTTGATGGCCGGGGCTCATACACAAAGTGGATTCTTTGTGCGAGAAGTTGATGGGGACGCCTATCCTTTTTGGGCATTTCATTAATTTAGTGTGTACATGGGCGATTCCATAGCGGGTGATTCCGCAAAATGCATATTAAATTAATAAACGTTTATGAGTTTAGAGTGCACACTCGTAATAAATTAAGGTTAGGATTTATTTCTAACCAGCTAATTTATTTATATAGCTGAAGACTGCTAGGTATTCACTTTTATCAGTTTAATTGTATTATTTTACTAACGATTGTGAATGCTTCAGTTGATGTGTAGAGATAGCAGCAGTGGCGGAGGAAAGCATTGGAGAATAGCGAGTATTCAATTTATGGATTATATTTTGATAGGCGCCACGCCTATATTTTGTCATGCCTATTTATTGAGGCATCGATTATTTATTATTATTTTGTATGCGCATGGGCACACAGTTATGTTATTTCTATTTGGACATTGTATTGGGCGTGCCAAACTCTTTGGGCACCGTCCATTAGCTTTATTCCTATTTTTGTGTTAAAGTAAACTCAAAAGCTAAAAGCTTGCTATTTTGTAATTTGGGCTATTATTTGAGCATGAAGATGAATAATACATAAAATACATGCTTTGTGGAGCACTCACACAAGGCATGGGGGGAGATTGCACCCAATTGGTCTCTTGCTCTTGTCGTTCATGCTTTTTACCTTGTAATTTGTGCAAAAAGTAGAGTTCTATTGTTCTTGGGGACCTTCCGGCATTCACTACGCGAGCATACAGCGTCCGATCTGCGCACCAGTTATGCAGTTGGGCTCATAGGTCAGTTTATGCAGAAGCCCAGGAAGCCACATTTGGATGTTGTTAGACGGATTATGAGATATGTTAAGTCCACTATAGATTATGGGCTATTCTATATGAGAGATAAGCTCTTGAAACTAGTTGGATACACAGATGCAGATTGGGCAGGATGCTCAGATGATCGCAGATCTACGAGTGGTTATGATTTTGGCTTTGGAAGTAGCATGATTAGCTGGAGCAGCAAGAAGCAACCAACGGTTGCATTATCTAGTACTGAGGTAGAGTACAGGGGTGTTGCATTGGTAGCATGTGAGATTTCATGGCTGCTCAAGCTTATGGCTAATTTGGATACTCGGGTGGATGCTCCAGTGACCTTATTATGCAACAATCTCAGTAGTGTACTTCTGGCAACGAATCCAGTATACCATGCCAAGACAAAACACATAGAGGTACACTAACATTTTATCAGAGAGATGGTTCTTACAGGGAGAGTAGATCTTATGCATGTGAAGATTGATGAACAAGTTACAGATATCTTTACCAAGTCTTTGGGTAAATATAAGTTTAGTAGTTTCAGACAGCTACTTGGAGTTCATCAGATGATTTGAGCTTGAGGGGGAGTGTTAGAATATCAAGCTCACATTATTCTCCTGTTAGTATGTATGACCGACATTAGCTGTGTCCAGTTGTATCAGCAAGTATGGGACATTAAATAAGTCGGTGATCTTAGACCCAGTGTGAATGGTCCTACAGACCTTAGTACTATTGTATACACTTATGTTATGTGTGTGGTCTATGAGATAATGGAAGAAGGTGAGAGCACTCTGCTCTTCACTCTTGTCTTTGTCTCTAAATCGTAACATTGACTACACCTGATATTGCAAATGTGTTTGCTTTCAACATGTTATATAATCCATTAATCTAGAAGTACATGGCCATAGCAAAGCATCCACATCCAAAGATAGAGCTTTTCATCCTCAACATGCAATCCATCGAAAGGATTATAGAGCTCCATCGCAAAAGCTCTCCATCCGACCCAATGCTCCAAGTAGATCATAAGAATGAAAGATGTTATAATTTGCTCAAAAATGTAGTTGAGAGCCAAGATGACGACACGCATTCCAAAGAGCCGATCAACATGAGTTCCCATGCATCATATTATGGAATAATAATCATCTTCTTGAAATAACAATGATGTTTAGGACGGATGGCTTGCTCACAAGAACCTCACCTTGCTTAGATATCACCTTGGAAAATGCAATGTTTCCATTCTTATTCCCACTTGGCCATGGTGCCTATTTCCGTTCATAGCCCTGAAGAAAAAGAATTTAAAAGTAGAAATCATGAATGACCCTACTAATGTGGATGCAACAATTAGAGTTGTGAGCATGGGAGTCACTAACGAAGTTAGAGGCATGGATAACAACCCTTTACCAATCGCAATACCATAGATTTTTCTAAAAATTTCTATATAAATTTAATAGAAATAAGATAAGTCTCTTAAGAAATATTGCGATCTTAGAGTTTTCACTTGGTAAATTATTAGAACATCTTATAGGCTAGAAACTGTTAGGGGATTTATGAAAACCTAGAACTCAAGAGAAATCGTGAGGAAGTCGTGGCTTTGGTAATAGCTTTAAAAACATCCAGTAGGAACCTACTCGTGGAAGTTGTCGCAATGGATATTTCTTTATACACACAAGGCTTCTCGTGGACTTTGAGAAGATGATATTGATTGGATTCTTTTGGGAAATCTTTTATGAAATAATTATGCTATTTTAGTATGTCTAGATGTGCTATCCTATCAAGAGGGATGATATCATTTAGTCAGTCATGATCAATATACCAATCTTGATAGATATTTTGATCATTTACATTTATTATGGAATTAACCCTATGTTTCTAAAATAGTAATATTTTGACGAACTTAAAATATTCCATCTATCAAAGCCTCTTTCAATTAGTCTTGAGGTATTCTAGCTTCTCAGCATTAACGAAACAACAAATGGCATATCGATGCCATTGCCTATCCACATAATATCATGGGGGATAGTAGATACTTTCTAAGTTATTCATAAAGTCTTCCTATTGAGAGTATACAAGTATTTTACTCAAAAGGCATGTGTCTTATGCAAGATCAACCATGAAATTCCTCTAAGGAAACATTGTAATACTTGAGTGGTTTTGTCACAACATCTAGGTCTAAATACTTTATAAGGAGATCAAGAAATCACTCCACTTAATATCCAGAAGCTCGAGATCTATGAGCAAATACAATGTGGTTGGGTTGAGTGACTTAGGTAACTTCTCTATATACCCAGTTTACTCAAGTCATGGCCCCACCATCATGGCACTCAATAGTGCCAGGTGGACCAAGGTAAAAAGTAAAGAGTTAAGAAATATTGAGCCTTTTAGCCTAATGAATCCTTGATAACTCATACTCTAGGTTATCGATATAGTCAACATGTATGTAGTAGTCTCGAGGAAATTACTATATGTATATCTTCTACATCACATGTGTTCAATGCCTATTTATAAATATCCTTATCTATGAATTGTTTTTGAATAAAACATAAACCTTTTCTATTCAATCTATAAATAATCCCTTTATATTACGCCCTTCTGTATGTAATAAATGGTATTTTAAAAATACCTTATTTTGAACCCACGTGATGCACACATATTCATGAGTAACTTACCTGAGGTAGTAGTTAGCAAATGTTATATAGCACCCCATGCATTATGTCCACTAGTGATGTTAAATGTCAAGGAGAGGATTGGGGAGAGAGAAAGAGGAGAGAGAAGACTGCAAAAGAGAGAGAAGAAGAGAAGCAAAAGAGACAAAAAGAGAGTGATGAGGAGACAGAAATACTAGAAGAAGAGAGAGAAAGTCAAAAAAGTAAGGAAGGAAACCATGAAAGCTGGAGAGAGAGAGAGAGACGATGAAGAAGACTCATTATTATAATCTGATGAGGAAAAATGTCAAGTCCCTTACATCTTATATACCCACCAGTGTAGTAGGTATTTTCCTCCATTATTTTATTGCCGCATTTCGGTCTCTTAAATTCCATCCCCACCCAAAGTTTTTTTCCCTCAAAAACAAAATGGGCACTTATTACAAAATTGGGCAATGTAGTCTAGAGGAGGTCCAAAGTACTACTCTGTTATGATTATAAGGGGTTATTCAATAAATCATGTGGGGGGTTATGTATGTATGTTGGGTCATGGTGGATACAATATGATATATGAGCATGATTGGGGAATAAGAAAAATGTAATTTTGAACCATATGCAGTGAGGAATTGAGTGTTGCAAATAGTGGACATCATGTTGTCTACTACAGGATCCTACTATAGTAAATCTGCAATAACTTTTGATAAGCAACTCCAATCAGGTTATTTGACACATAGAAACAGAGCTTACTTCAAGTACTTCAGCCTATATATGGCATTAAATGCTGTCCATAATTCAGGATCAAATCTGGTTGAAAACAGGGAGCTATCTACAGGCTCTCTAAATTAGGATGACAGGCTACCTGTTAACTACATTTCAGCCAAGTTAGCATCCATAAGATGAGGGAACTCTTCCCTGATTGAAGCTGGTCGCCAAAACACGTCTTCAAGGGGAAATCCTTGCCATTTGATCAAGTATTCCATGATTGATCTTGAGCACAACTTCTTTTCCCTTTGACGTATGACTACCTTTGGAATATATTGGATGATACCCTCTTCGTCCATAGGAGATAGTACAAATAGTGGCAGCAGTATGTGAGTCATTCTCGTCACCCATATCTATACGTACATGACCACCAAGGTCAAAAGGAAAGGTGTATGCATGGTCAAAGAACTCTTACTGCCCAATTTCTTCATCAGCCTCATCATTTTCAACAGTGATTACTAAGGCACTTACATCCTCATGGTCATCCTCCAAGTCTTCAAAGACCAACATACTTTGGACTCTTGGCTTTGTATTTCTATAAGCACATTTGGAAGCATGTTCAACTGTGTACTTTTCCCCACACTTGAAACAAAGTCCTTTTTCTTTCCTTTCTTTGTACAAATCCATGGGAATGGATCCTTGACCACCAAAGGCTGAGACATTCTTATTCTTGCTATCCCCTTGTTTATTCTTAGTCCTGCCATTGTTTACTGCCCTGAAATTACTAGTTTTCCTTGAGGCATTGAAGGTGGGATATGTGGGAACTTTAGGGGTGTTAAATGGCATATTTCCACCACCATAACTGGCCTCGCTTTACAACAGCTCTTTGCTATCCAAAACTGGACTGTATAGGCATTGATACTATGACTAAACTGAAGTATCCCTATGATACTTATAGGAGTATCTGTCAGCCAATTCAATAGCCTTGAACAAATCGAAAGGTGAGTGCACTGAAACATTAGGTGCTAATAACTAAGAGTCCAAGCCATATATATACTTATTCAACTTTGCATCATCACTTATGGACTCATCATACATCGTGAGATTAAGAAATTGATTTGTGTATTCTTGAACTATCAAGCTACGCTGCTCTAAGTTGTACCACTGCCGTGCAAGCTTCTCTTTCTCTAGGGAGACACAAAAACTTGAACCATAAGTGCTTTAAATGTATCCCAAGTATCAACTTTCTTATTTTCCCTCTTAATATACCACGACCACTGTGGGAGCTTTCACTTAACCGCCAAGACCCACGGACCGCTTATTGTTTCAAGCGTTCCAAGCCGAGCACTAATGGTTACCTCTCACATAGCCGACGCGCCATCCATATCTACGGGTGTAGTGAGCTTACCTCCATGCCGTTCGAGTTACCTCCTCTCCCGCACACTCTGGTGGCTCCACGATCCAAGTGCAAGCTTCAAGCAAGCTCCATCCTCAAGCTCCACGCTCCAAGCTCCATTGCCGCGAGCAAGACAAGAGAAGAGAAGAGAAGAGAAGAAGAGAGGAGACGATGGAGAGCTTCTCCTCCTCGATCCCTCACCCTCACACACTCACTCCCTCACACTCTCACACTCCCTCTCTCAAGCACAAGCTCAAGCAAGCAAGAACAAGAAGAAGAAGAAGAAGAAGAGGAGAGCTACTTTTGGCCACACACAAGAATGAGCTTCTCATTCACTTTTCAACTTTATATACAAAACCCTAAATCCCTTTTGGGCGGTCATCCCCTTTTCTCCTTTTTTACATGGCCGACCGTAACCTAGGCCCTTTTTCCCATTGTCCTTCTATCTTCCTAGCTTACTGTCCACCGCCCGTCTACCTTTACAAATTGCACGGGCCCGGCGCTCTTTTACAAGATTTCAGGGTGCACCTTTTTATTTTAAAATGCGTCTTTCCCCTTTTGCCTTTGCCTTGGACTTTTAAGGTTGCCCTTGCGCTTTTGGCCTTTTCTCCTTTTCTTTCTTTAGTCGGGCTGCCTTTTTTCCGCCTTTGCCCTGCGTCTTTTCCACTTCTTTTTGCTTTCTTCATGTTGGGGTTAACAACCACGTATGATCAAATCTTGATCATGGCAAAGTGGATCTTTTGGTCATCATTTCTTGGCAAAATATCAAAGTAGTCTTCAAGCTTTGAAAGCCATTCTTTCAATTTAGCTAGGGAAGAGGATTGCCCATTAAATTCGGAGAAGATAATATTATCTCTCAACTCTCGTTCATGAAGGAGTGGCTTGTCCAAACTGTCCCAACTCAAATTGATCATTTTGAGTGCCAACAATGGTACTATTATGACAGTGATTCCTGCCAAAAGACTGCTGAAACCTTGCTGAAGGCATGGGGGCTGATGGAAGCTAAGAATCCCCATGATGCATTCCCCAATGGGTCCTCTTGCCTTTGAGAAGGCTCACTAAGCTCAAAGCTACTATTGGGAATGCCCATTCTTCCTAAAATGCCTTGAGAATTCGCATTAACTGATGGAAAGGTGGTTCTTTCAACATGTACTTGTGACCGACCTTCTTACTCTTTTCCCCTTAGTTGAATCTCCAAAAACTTATAGAAATTGGTATTAAGTGTGTCCATAGTGGCTCTCATTTGACACATTTCCTTCATCATCTCATCATGATTTTCTATGTTTTCTGCTATGCCTGCAAGTACAGCCTCCTTTCTTTCCAAAATAGCCTCATGTCTTTGATTATGCCTTATCTCATGCCTACATAGAGTGTCATTAAGAGCACTGAGGCTTCTAGTGTCATGAGGATACTTCTTGTAATCTGTTTCAGGGTTGTTCTTAGTCCTTGGTTCTCATGCATCCTTGATTTTTTGCTAAACATTTTCATTGGCCTTGGTTTTTCCCTTATTCCCTGCCATGGTTAGGTGTAGTCCTGTTAAACCACCTGTCCTCACTGTTTTGCCTGTAACTTGAGCTAGGAAGCTCCAATTGACCTACCTTTTGGTTCAAATGGAAGCCAAGTATGCCCTCTTTAAGCTGAGCATAAGAATGCATTCCCAAGTTTTATATAGAAAATTCTGTGATAAGAAAATTACAGTTGTACTATGCACTCGAGCACTCTATCTATGGCTTTGTCATATAGTGGAAG
This sequence comes from Lygodium microphyllum, assembly GCF_053477565.2. Lineage (NCBI taxonomy): Eukaryota > Viridiplantae > Streptophyta > Polypodiopsida > Schizaeales > Lygodiaceae > Lygodium > Lygodium microphyllum. Next base: position 40,611,221 of record NC_141139.1, on the reverse strand, counting down.
TAGTAGCAATGGAGGCTAGCAGATATACAAGAGAAAGCAGGTCCCAAATACAATAGATTTTTTTTCAAGATTTCATGTGTCAACCTATTGCCAACCATGGAGGCACCTTGTTTCTCTTGGCACTCAAAAGGAAGTGAAGAGATAGCGACCAACTCCTAGTGGCTTCAAATACCCTTGTGCTTTCTGAGATACTAGTTCATACTTCTAGTTCTTAGAATAGATTTTCTGTATAGGGTTTTGGAGTTTCACTACTAAAAACCCTATGGATGAGATTGATGCAATGCATTCATCATTTCAAGAGGCGGGAGAGATCACAAGTCAGAGAGAACATCATGCCCACGAAGATTTTGCAGGCAGAATCTAGACATTGTGGTTGTATCAAGAGCTCCAATCTTGGAGAGTCTCTGCCCGTTGTATGAAGAGATTCAATCTGGAAGAATCTGTGCATGTAGAAATTTCTTTCTTTGGATTCAGCGACCTTCCATAAGGGAAGGTTAAGTTTTGGCCCCTGACAACACCATCAACACAAGCCCATTGTGCTTTTTTTTTAATAAGAAATTGCAATCAATATCTTCACAATTGAGGTTGAGAAATCAATAACTTGAAGCACAGGTGGAGAAGCACCAAAGTATAGATTAGGATCTCAAAGCAAGCATCTGGTTTCTAGACTAGCTCTAGGTTCAAGATAGTCACATCTTTATGTGTGGTGGTGCACATTTTCGTGCTCCCTCAAGAGTGACCATAGCATCTGCTAGAAGAACTTTCTTTAGGACTTTAGCTCCAAGGGACTACTTTTCAAGCCTCCCTTTCCCTCTGCCTTTGAACCTCTTCCCCAAGTGCCTTATCACCTTCACTTACAACTTTCTGAAGGGCGCTTTTTAAAAGCATTATTTGAGTCTAAAAATTACTATTGCCTAGGACTTTCTAAGGCATTTTCTTGCTCGCTCTTGAGTCTGCTAGGTGGCTAACCATGCTTCCAGTTTAACATATACAGTTCATGTATTTGTGGTAGAAGTTCTCTATGTAGCGATAGTTCTCTGTGTAGTGCGCATCTACCAGCAGAGCCACTATAGATCTCTACACCCATTAGTTTGCTTTTCATATCACAAGCCTTGTGGCATGATGGGACCTAAAACGGGCCGGCACTGGCTCATGCACTAGCCAGACCTCTATCATGCGCTCAACAACCCCAGGGCCTCGCTGCCAGGAGCGTGGATGACACATGCATCATCTTCCTAAACATCTTGCATTTGTATCACGTCTTGTAGTCCAACTCTAACCCAATTAACACTCCTCAGAGGGAGTCCCAGCACATTGCCAAATAGCACGAAGTACAAACATAGGAGGTCCTCCCACAGTTGACTGCCGCTACCTCACTGCAACTCTCCTACACCTTGGGGATTGGCCTCTCGATGCATCGCTAAACATATATAACACATACGCACACAAACTTCTCTCTTTTATGATTCACGTATTTCTAGGAGATATACCATGCTTCCTGAGTTTACTTTCCCTTAGACCCAACACCTAGCCTACAGCTTGGACAACCTTGCTCACTCAACGTTGGTCATATTCCTCTAAAAAGCAATTGCTATGCATCCAGGAGGTATTATCTAATATTTTTTAAATTTCATGCTTCATGCAAATTGTGAATGTCCACGTGCTCAAACAATTAAGAAAATCAGCATTGTGCTTAGTGCAAAAGTATTCTTTCAATGAATTTGACTATCGCTCGTATGCGGCGTTGCATGAACCTAGCACCGAGAAACCCCCGTGCTACTAGGTCCTTAATTTTTAAATATCGACCAACCTAAATGGTATGCATAAAAACCAGCAAGCTTTTCATCATTTCATTCAGCATTTGAACACTTTTCTTACACTCTACCCCCTCACCTGCTTAGATTGTGCATCATTGATCGGTTTAGGGTTCATTTTCCACATTTTTATTGTATAAAAAGCCATAAAACTCACTAAAACATAAAGGTAGGGCTGAACTGAGGCTAAACCTCATACTTCAAACCCCCCATATGTCCACAAACATGAATCTTACTTTTCCTTAATTTTCCGCACTCAAAATCCATTTTTCCCCTATTTTTCCCCTTTTTTCCCTATTTTTCTTGTATTTTTTGCAATATTAAATGACTGAAAATTCAAAATGAGTTGTGGGCTATGGCCCTTAGGTTCATTTGCAGAAAAATCACAACTTTAATTGGTGTGTCTTATTACATTTTCCATTGATATCTCAAAAACACCCAATTTTCCCATATTTCACGTGTTTTACGGGTTTTACACTACTAATTTCATCCACAACACTTATGATTTTCTGATTTTCTGATCATAAATAGTTGAAAGACATTGCAAACAACATCATAATGCATAATCATCTCATGGGAACAAGAATTCATGAAGCAAATTGCATAAAAACACCATTTCCCTTTGTAAAAATGAGATTACCGTTCTTTACGGGTTGCGGGTTTTTATTTGCCATATCTCGGGACTGATTTCCAGCCACCATTAATGCTCATGATTTTCCACAATCAGCAATCTTCCTTCCTCTTACACCACGGAGCAATCCGGTCTTCATTGGATAAGCATCCATCATCCATTCTTCTTCTTCTTCTTCACCACATGAATCTGCCTTTAGGGGAGAGAGAGGGAGGAGAGAGAAAGACTGAAATCAGAATTCTTCATAGAGACCACCAATGGAGGAGCGAAGCACGACGATAGAGTCAGCATCCAGGGGGGATTGAAGCCCCATAATCATTTATGTGGGTTGTGTGCAGCAGCCATGCTCCATTGATCAACAAGGGGGCGCATTTTTCGGCGCCTCCCTGATCACGTTTTCTTCATCCACTCTCTCTCCATGATTTGCATGCCACATTTCATGTGGCATAAGTTGTCCAATGCCCAAAGGTCACCACTCATTTGGCCAAACTTTTGTCCACCTCTTCGCATCTTGACCATTTCTTGGCCTTTTCCCCGTCTGGACTCGGAATTGAGCTCTGAAAAATCTTGGCATCCGGCTTGGCATCCCGCATTGGCCGGTAACTCGTGTCAACCCACACGACTGTCTGAAAAATTATGAAAAATCAACAAGTGTCGCTCGGGTGCCTTTAAAGCACTTTGGCGCTTAAAATCGTCCTAGATCGAGCCGCCGCCTTCGACGTTGAATATTTTTCCCTTAATATTCATAATTTTTAGCTATGTTTAAGCACTTCTCAGCACCAAAATTCCGCTCTCATGGCAAACCCTCAAGCTCCCTAGGAAGCTCTGGTAGAAGCCATCTGATCATCAATGGAGGTGGGAGAGAAAAGATCTAGGGTGGTTTTCCTCCATGGAAGCTTGACAAGAGGTTGAGAATGAAGAGAGAGAAGACTCTGCCTAAAAATTAACCATGACTATACCCTCTTCTACTCCATTTACCACTTTTTAAAAGGAAAATACCTTCAAAATTGGCCAAAATTGACCCACGAGCTGCTAAATTTGGTCTTCCAGCCTCCAAACTTGGTCCACGCCACCATTAATGCTCCTGACGTGTAGTCCTTGTGGTCCAGAGATCCTTGTAACTCCACTGCTCCTCCATGTCATGTCTGTACTATGTACCTGTGGCTCTTAGATCTGTGTGACTGAAAAAGGATAACTGAATGGAATGTTGGCCAACTGGACCAAGAACCTATGGTTCTGATACCAATTGTCAAGGAGAGGACTGGGGAGAGAGAAAGAGGAGAGAAAAGACTGTAGAAGAGAGAGAAGCAGAGAAGCAGAAAAGAGAGAAAGAGAGTGAAGAGGAGAGAGAAATACTAGAAGAAGAGAGAGAAAGACAGAAAAGGAAGGAAGGAAGCCATGAAAGCTGGAGAGAGGGAGAGAAGATGAAGGTGACTTGTTATTATAATATACCCGCCAGTGTAGTAGGTATTTTCATTCATTATTTTATTCTCATATTCCCCGTCTCTTACATTAAAGTACTGGTAGCAAGGGGGGATGAAGATCCAATGCATCATCCCAAAAATGTGCTCTTATAGGGATAGGCTACACTGCAACCCTATTCGGTAGACTAGGGGAACATCGCATGAAATTCCTCTTACACATGATTTCGAAAGAAGTAAAAGGGTGTTTTCCCCCTTTATTAATTTAAGAGTTTCATATGTTATAGTGATTACATTTTATTTATAGTTAATAGAATGACCCTTAGAATGTTTATAACTTTTATAAAAAAATTTACCACCTTAAGATTTTCCAAGATTAATAGTCTATAACTTGAACTTTATATTTTATTTCTAACACAATTAAATATTTTGGTTTACAAGGCTTTGGCTAGCCTGAAGTGGTCTTTAGGGAGAATAGGGATGATAGGTTTACTAGGTTCAACAACATATTTAGAAGGAGGCATTATTTTTACATCTATGATCGTAATGGAATAGTCTAGGCAACTTAATATTTTTAGATTAGATATGATGGATTTATGAGGCCAAATTCTAATGTACTTAGGGTCCATGACTTCTATGAGTTGTGAGTACATATACTAATTTTGATAAAGTGAAAAAATCAATGGTACACATGCAAGGAGGTGAAAATAAGGGGTAGTCATCCGTGGTTGTTGGAAAAATGTGGGTATATTACATTACTAGGCACTTTTTTATTTCCACTTTTTAATATGAAAATCACTTGTAAAAGTGGGATGAGTGTTCTAATGGTAGCCTCTTTTTTTTTGCTCCCATAGCATATTGCTTTTTGTATTGAATAGGATGGAACTTACTTTCTCTTTTCTATCTCACCTCTTGATGGGTTGGTAATATCCCTTCTCCTTTTTAAGAAGTTAAGAACCATCAAGATCCTCACCTAAACATTCAGAAATTGGTTTATCTCTTAGGATCATGTTATTGAGTCCATTAGAGGTGAAACTCAACATAGAAAAATGTATCTCATACATCTTTCTCATTTTAATATACATAGCCACACTTTAGCATCAAGGTGAGGGTTCCATAATGAGTGAACCCTACCTTTCTTACATGCTTCATGACTAGAGGGAATGGTCCATGAGATTACATGTAATAAACCATCCTTATATGCAACATAAAGATTGCCAAAGATCAACAAACATTGATATAGTGAAGCCAATAGATGGTTTCATGCAAGGTAGCCTATAGATTTCATCATCTCCACACCAAGACTAATGGGAAAGAGTGCTCACATCAGATTGTCCCCAATCATACATGGCTCATTTCCATATGTCAAGCACAATCAATCCCTTCGAAGAAGGTCATCAACTTTGCAATACAAAATATTGTGTAACATGACAAGTGATGAGGATATTAAGGGTAGAGACCACAAAATAAATAACATATTCCAAAATAAATTATATGTTAATAGGAATCTTTATTTGGGACGTAATCATCTTAGCACCTTGTAAAATCTAGAGATGGTGTTAGAAAAAATAGATGCAAGCCAATGCAAAAAGAATGTACATAAATAAAGTCTCTTAAAATAGTAAAAAGGAGCTCATTCACTATAGTCTCCATCTCTTACCATGTATGCATTAAAATGTCACTTTATACATGTGCCTCCATCCGTTTTAGCATCTGCCTTAACATGTATTCCCCCATCTACCTTGATAAATTATTGGGCTCCATTCCTCTTGGCAAGTACATCATTTGAAATATAGGATGATTGTAATAAGAAGGCAACACAATCATATGTAATCTAAGTTTTCATAGTGCTCTTACTACAATATATAACAAAGTAATTATTGATCAAGATAAGGAACTAATGTGTATTCTCACTAAGGTCTCTAGTTGAAGGACTATATACTATGGCTGTTGAAGTTTTACTTGTGCTCTCCTACATGTAAAGCCATTCTGATAACCAACAAATCAGTGCAAATAAAGGCACCAAAATGTACTAAACATGGAAACATCCTTTATAAATTGACACTTTGCTTTTGTACCCCTTTGTAAAAAATCAAATATGAAGCAATGTAAAATGTGTAGTCCAAAAGAGGCACACTATAAAATATTGCTAGGAAAAGAAAAGGTTAAACCCTTTTTGTCTCATTCCAAAAATTGAAAGGTCCTTAGACCTTAGTCCATGTATGCAAATTTGAATTTTATAATTCAAGAAAGGAAAAGGAGGTTGTTGCAGCCGTGGGATTTGAGGAGGTGGGAGGTTGAGGTGGTTACACCCTCTCTCTTCCTTTATATTCTCCTCTCACGGTTCATTTCTTTCTCTCCCATTTTGGCACAACACTTGCCTTCTTGTTCTTGCTTTTCTCTCGTGCTCCTTTGCAAGATCTTATGGAGAGTGAGGAAGAGGAAGAGGGTGAGGATGGAAGAATTGTCAAATTTCTTGTGTGCCTTCCTCTTGTGTGTTTGGAGAGCGTGGTTCTCGGTGAGAAGAAGGAGAGTTTTCTTGCAGGTTTTCATGGACAGTAATGTATTTGTAGCCTCTACCTAGCCGGTTCGTGGTTCTCATGGAATGAATAGCACCCTGCCACAACACCATGAGAACCACGAACCGGGTAGGTAGAGGCTGCAAATACATTGTTGTCCATGAAAACCTGCAAGAAAACTCTCCTTCTTCTCACTGAGAACCATGCTCTCCAAACACACAAGAGGAAGGCACACAAGAAATTTGACAATTCTTCCATCCTCACCCTCTTCCTCTTCCTCACTCTCCATAAGATCTTGCAAAGGAGCACAAGAGAGAAAAGCAAGAACAAGAAGGCAAGTGTTGTGCCAAAATGGGAGAGAAAGAAATGAACCGTGAGAGGTGAAGATAAAGGAAGAGAGAGGGTGTAACACCTCAACCTCCCACCTCCTCAAATCCCACAGCTACAACAACCTCCTTTTCCTTTCTTGAATTATAAAATTCAAATTTGCATACATGGACTAAGGTCTAAGGACCTTTCAATTTTTGGAATGAGACAAAAAGGGCTTGACCTTTTCTTTTCCTAGCAATATTTTATAGTGTGTCTCTTTTGGACTACACATTTTACATTGCTTCATATTTGATTTTTTACAAAGGGGTACAAAAGCAAAGTGTCAATTTACAAAGGATGTTTCCATGTTTAGCACATTTTGGTGCCTTTATTTGCACTGATTTGTTGGTTATCACATTCCTATTGAAGGAACACATTAAAAATCCATGTGAAATTAATATTTAATGCACATCAAGACCATCCAACATGTTGATCAGCAACAAATATCTTACACACGTATTAAAGTTACTCCATCTTACAATGGTAAATACTAGTGAACTAGTACATAATATAGTCATACCAAATTATGCAACCAAAGATCAAATTTTAGCAAACAAGAGATAGTGGATTAAATTAAATAAATATATTAAATTTCATTGATTAGTAAACCATAAACAACACAATAAAAACAAAAAATTAGTACAAGTGAATTAGAATAAACTAGTGGCAATCTACTTAACTAGGACAATAAGAACTTGTTAATAGTCGTCAAATTAACTTGAAGTATATATATTAATAGGAGATACTTCATCATATTCTCTTTTAGCAAGATTTCTTTAGACGACTTAGATTAATAGCATGGATATCTTTCTTTAATCCCACATGTCCAAAAAAGGCTAGGCTAGCACCATGAAGAATAGGCCTATTGGAAAAATAGGCTAGGTAGAACCTAGAGAATTAGCATAGGTGGTGGAAGAGTGGAGGGCAAAGCTACAAGTAGGTGTGATAGGGTGGAAAGGGCAGAGCCAAAAACCATGCCTTAAATATCTTAAACCATCTGTCTCCATAGCATACTGGTTTATCACATTGGAAGCAATATACTGTCACTAGAAATGGAAAAAGATTCCTATTCTTTCTCTTGCTAATGGTGTTGTAAGAGGGTAAGGATATATCATCTTTAGTCTCATCAAGATTTCTTTGTATAATTCTAGGCCATGACTTCCCAACTCTTAGATTGATGCTGGAATAATTGCCATCAAATCAAATAGATGAAATCTCTATTGGACAAATTTCCATGGAATAAAATATTTAGTTGATTAGAACTTTAGTAGGTTGCTCATGTGCTTTTTAAGTACGCAATCTGTGTGTGTGTGTGTGTGTGTGTGTGTGTGTGTGTGTGTGTGTGTGTGTGTGTGTGTGTGTGTGTGTGTGTGTGTGTGTGTGTGTGTGTGTGTGTGTGTGTGTGTGTGTGCAATAGAAGAAAAATTAAAGAAATAACTACGATAGATGGAGCAAGAGACCAAGAGAGAGAGAGAGAGAGAATGTATGTGGAAACTCCTACAATCACAATGTGTGACCATCCTTCCCTTATTCAAATGTCATTAGAAGAATAATGAATGAAGTGACAGTAATAGGTATTCGCCACATGTAGTGTATAGGTGTGTGGGTACTAATGAGGAGAAAGTAATAAAAAAGTGACAAAGTATAAATGTACATAAAGTACAATAGAATGAGGACATATGCATCTCATCCAAAGTCCATCAACTTCTTAAGGCAAAACATTCTATTGAGATACTTTTAGTGAGCAAATTTGCATGATTTTGATCACTTGAGATCTTGACAAGCTCAATGCACTTATCCTCAATGACCTCTCTAATAAAGTACTAATACACCTCAATATGGTTTGTCTTTGCATGGAAGACCAGATTCTTGGCCAATTGAATAGCACTCATAGTATCCGAATGCAATGTAGGTACCACATGAACAATACCAAGGTTTGATTGCCTAATCAAATAGCCTCTTTTCAAGCCTCAGTGGGCTACAACATACTTTGTCTTTGTAGTAGATAGGACCATGCATTTCTATTCCTTGGACATCCAAGAAACAACTCCTCTAGCATAGGTGAAGATACAGCCAAATGTGGGCTTCTTATTGTCTACATGTCCTACATAATTAAAGTCAGTAATACCAAGATTTGGTAGCTTAACTAGAGAGCCTTTTTGCTAGCCTCAGTGGCTACAACATATTCTACCTTTTTAGTAAATGGGACCGTGCATTTCTATACCCTAGACATCCAAGAAGTATTATCTCCAATAAAGGTAAAGACATATGGAAAGGTGGACTTCTTTACTGTCTACATGTCTTGCATAATCAAAGTCAATGTATGCCATGATTCTAATATCCTAGCCACCGTAACATATGCACATATCTGGGTGCCCTTAAGGTACCTCATGATACCATTCATGGAATCCCAATGTTCCATGCCAAGTGTAACCATATAGTGTGCCACAACTCCCATTGAAGATTCTATCTCAAGGGACGAGTGTCTATTATGGCATACATCACACTATCCACTACAGATGCATAAGGGATCTTGGCCATCTCAGCCTTCTACTTATCAAGTTATAGACAATCAACCTAACTAACCTTCACAGGAGAAGGTAAAGAATAGCCAATAGGCTTAACATCCTATATATGAAACTGTTTAAGAACCTTCCAGATGTACTCCTTCTATGCAAAGTAAAGGAGACCCTTAGAGCAATTGCACATGATGTGTATCTCAAGAATATATGAGGCCTATCCCATGTCTTCTTCTTGAGTTGATTTTTCAAGGCATCTAGCTCATCATGAATGCTCCGAGAAATCAATATAGTGTACCAAAATCATAAGGCTACCATCATGAGCCTTCTTCATGTATAAATATGGATCCATATCACTATGAATATATCCTAGGTGCTTGGTTATGGCCATAAAGAAACTTTTTCAACTTGCTTACTAGGTGTTTCCTACCTTTTTCCTCAAAGCTCTTAGGCTATTTCATATAAATCTCATCATGCAAGTCTCCACATAAGAAAGTTGTCTTGACATCCATCTGATAGAGGTCTAGATTGAGCTATGCAACCAAATCCAAAACCAAGTGTAGAGTAGTCATCTTTATGATAGGAGAGAATACTTTATTGAAGTCAATACCATGCTTCTACTTAAAATACTTAGCAACTAATCTAGCCTTATAGGTTGGCTTGGGACATCTAGGGGTACTCTTCAACTTGTACACCCATTTGGATAACAAAGCATATTTTTTACCAAGCAAAGAAACCAAATCCCACATATGATTATTTAGGAGTGAGTCATACTCTTATTACGTTGCCCTCTCCCAAGAGTAATTATCACCTCTACGTATGGCCTCACTATAGGTAAGAGACTCACTAGTATCTCTCACCATAGCATAGTCCATAGAGGGCACAAATCGATCATGGTCACATCTATCTCTACTAGTAGACGACCATAAAATATGTTGTCAAGGATAAACTTCCTCTCTAACATCATGGTCCTAGGCCACTGGAGTATTAGCTCTGCTGTGCAGGTTGTGTTTCTAGTTGTACAATAATTGGAGGTACTTCTTGAAATATCACTCTCTGTACCTCAATGACCTACTCATGCTAGTTATGCATTTTCTTCTCATGGAAAACAACATCATGGATGTTGATGACCTTTTGAGCTTGTGGATCCCAAAGGTGATAGCTCATCTTGAATCCATCTCTATAAGAAAAAATGATACATTTCATGAACTAAGGATCCAACTTATTGCACTTGTCCTTGGGAACATGGTAAAAAGCCTCACAACCAAAGATATGAGAATGAGCATATGATAGAGGTATTTTATACCACACCTCTTATGTAACCTAATAATCAAGAGTAGTGCATGGGGATTGATTAATCAAATGTACAACAATAGTAACTACGTCAGTCCAAAAGTGTTATAATAAGCCTACCTAGCTAAGCATACTACGAACTTTCTCTTGAATTGTCCTATTCATGTAGTCAAATGACATACCATTCTCGGATGGGTTATACATGGTAGTTGATTGATGCTTAATAAGCCCTCTCATCACAAAACTACTCAAAGGCTTTAGATATATACTTGCCCCCATTGTTATATCATAGGCATTTCAGCCAATACCTATATTGATTCTCAACAAAAGCATGGAAACTCTGAAAGGTAGCCAAGACTTTTGATTTCTACTTTATGGGGTATGTCCAGACCTTATACAAGTAATCATCAATGAAAGTAATGAAATACTTCACACCACCTAACGACTTGCAGGGCATAGACTTGCAGGGCATAGGTCCACCAACATTAGAATAAACAAGAGCCAAAGGCTCACCCATGCATGTAATGTTAGACTTCTTATGCAAGTTATGAGTCTTCCAGCCATAAAGACAATGATCACAAGAATCAAAACACATAGTCAAGGGGCAAAAGATATTGCAAACATGTAAGCATTTTCATTCCCTTCAATGACATATGCCCAAGGAGACACCAATGCCATAACCATACATATGGTATTGCAACCACTACCAAAATATGATCAATATACTCAGATACAAGGGATAAAGAGTGCTAGACTTGGCATCTCTACTAGGACAATATTTCTACAATTAACCTTCCATGAGAAATCACCAAAAGACACAACATAACCTACATTATCCAATTGTCCAACCAAAAGTAGGCTTTTGGTCAAAGCCAGATAATAGCATACATCATGCAAAGTAAACATACTATCTCAAAACACAATATTAATAAGTTTGGGAATTTCCCACAAGTTTACAACTCATGGTCAAAACTTTTTCTTTGCCATAACTCTCACATCATGGCTCCAAATTTGTTTTTAAATAGCTTAATCATGATTCCATTTTTAAGAAGCTTTCCAATGATAGGTCAATGATAGGTTTTGACAAACTTACTCATATTCTTTGAGTCCCAAGATTTAGAATAATGAAAAATGGGACTTTAGAGATTCCAAATTTACTAAAATTACATTTAAAGGAAATTGTAGTTGGACATCTCCAATACCAACAATAACCAATGTTAGGTCATTACCCACAAATCTGACAGATCCTATCATGCTGCAATAGGATTGGAATCACTCTCAATGAGAGGTGACATGAAATGAAGCCCCTGAATCAAGTATCCAACATTGAGCATAGATAGACAAGCTATAAGTTAACTACAAACATCAAGAGAAGAAGCTACAAGTATGTAGTCATCATTTGAATCAATGTACATGACATTAATATCTTCAATCTTGCCATTGGATTTACTAGGGATAATACTGCAATCCTCATTCTTTTCCTGTAATTTATCCTTAAATCCCTTTTCTTTGTGCTTATCATCATGCATATTATGGCACAGTAGTTGAATATGACCTTGCCGCCCATAATAGTGACAAGTCAATGTAGACTTATAACAATAGGATTTACTACGAGACTATCCATATGACTGAGAGTGAGACTTCTAAGAATATCTCCCACATCAATCTCATTACCGTTCCTACCATTATTGCCTTTGATTATTAAAACATGAGAGGTGTGGGAAGCATCTATATTTTTTCTATTAACCTCTTCATCCAAGAGCACATCCTCTATATATCCTGCAATTTCAACCTATCAATAGGCGTATTTGCATACATAGTAGTGTGGAATGTGTCCCATGACTCAATTAATGTAACCAGCAAAAATAAGGGAGGAATGTTTTCCTTAATTTCAATTCCCTATGCATATAAGTGGCTAAAAATAGAATGAAACTCATTCAAGTTGATTGACATGGAGATCCCCTCCTTCATATGAAGGTCCATGAGTTGCTTCAACCAATACATCTAAGAGGCAAGGCTCTGCTTATAATAGACATTGCAAATCATATCCCATAACTCCCATGTGGCCTATTCGTTAGAGACAATATTAGAGTAGGTCTACTTAGAGAGTGACAAAATGATTGTAGGTTTACATAACTTATCCAATTTAGCCCAATCCTCTACATCAAAGCGTTTAGGCTTTATACCCTCATGTCTCAATGGCTTACTTTGCAATTTGAATATTAGACTTGTGTCTCTCCATAGTTGTAATTTGTACCATCCAACTTCTCAATGTTAAAGATATCATTGTCATTCAATACACCAGACATAATGCAAGAGATGAAAGCACAATGTCCAAGAAAAATAACTACTATAAATGACAACAAAGCATCCCCAAAATCACAATCAAATCAAAGGCTAAGCAAGAAAAACTACTAGAAGGATGAACATATCCACTAACTGTAATCAAGTAGCTATCAAATCCAAGTGACTGCCCTTAGATAGAATGCATAAAACTAAAATGACAAGATGTTCTAATAAAGTAGAGAAATATGCAAACAACTAGCTGTGAGCAACCAAGAAAGAAAGGCTAGGAATAACCATCACTAAAGGCTGTCACAACTACAATGTGTCAGTAAACATACATGTGGTAGGCATACACATCATGCACATAGGAGATCTTAGGATAAAGAGAAGAGAACTACCAAATGCATAACTCACTGAGAAAAACTCAATACATAACCCAGAAGCAAACAAATATTAGTGATAACATGCTAATAGACATAAGCGCTAGGCCCAAAGTAAGTAATCAAATCAGGCCACTATAGGATAATTACATCCAATACATATCAATTGAGCATATACATGAAGTAAGTGTTCCACAATCTTGGTGAAAGGAAGCTCAAGCTCACTACATAAATCCAATGCTCTATGTAACATCCAAAGTAGTGCAAGTTACTCCCACTAGGACAAAATCAAATGCCAAATGATAAATTCAAGCTCAAAACATTAAGTACATGACATCTTAGTATCCAAGATACATGAAGCATAAGTCAAGAGCATAAAATCCAATAGATTCTTCAAGCCCATAATTGCATAAGGTACTGAAGTAATAACCAAGACATGTAGCCATAGCCAAATCAATGTAATGGAGCCTAAATCATAGCTCAAAACCATGCCATAGCATATCAAAAAATATACATAAAAACAGGACTATCGGCACATCCATTGAGTATCCCATAAAGCATCAAGGAGCATTAGATGTAAGATTTTTAATGATAAATGCTTGTTATTTTGTTATTACAACATTAAAATTACAATGTTATTTGAGCTATTTCAAGTTCAAATCAGTCCCAAAAGCATAAAAATATATCTAAGCACCAAAATAACATCCTTGAAGCATCAAACATGCATTATAGAATTTATTATTTGCTATCCAAACTAATTTTACATAGAACAAAAACTACACAAAATCAACTATGTGAGGAGTACTTAGATCTGTAACTCTCATTATGCTATCCATTTCTACAAAATGCCTAAATTTGATACCATGTGCAAAAGTTATGGCCAAAATATGATAATGTTGTCAAGCTACCATAGCTATCCACAACTTCTATAGCATCCTCTATATCCATTCAAAATGGATAACACGGCTACTTCTCAACTCGATAAGCACTCAAGAAAGCTCAACTAATCCTTAGACATCTCATCAACGAGGGTGGAGCAAGTTGGAACAAGCCAGAAGAAGGAAAGACTCAATGTGTATCTCGAGAGGAAGAAATAATGGCTACCACGAAACCTTGAGTTGGAGCTTTGAATTCGAGCTAAAGCAAAGAATAAGGAAGCTCCTCGAATGATTGGCTCTGATACTAGTTGAAAGATAGAGCCTAAGTGGAAGCACACAAGCAAAAGCAAGAGCAAAACAAGAGCTATGGCAGATGGACCAAGAGAGCAAAAGAGAGAGACATTGTATATGGGAACTCTAGTAGTCACAACGTGTGACCAACCTTCTCTTATTCAAATTTCACTAAAAGAATAAAGTGATAGTGATGGGCACATACCACTTGTAGTGTATAGGTTTATAGCAGGTACTGTCAGTGTAATGAATACATGAGATGTCAAGCACACATGCCTTTATCCCCAATCTCTCTCTCTCTCTCTCTCTCTCTCTCTCTCTCTCTCTCTCTCTCTCTCTCTCTCTCTCTCTCTCTCTCTCTCTCTCTCTCTCTCTCTCTCTCTCTCTCTCTCTCTCTCTCTCTCTCTCTCTCTCTCTCTCTCTCTCTCTCTCTCTCTCTCTCTCTCTCTCTCTCTCTCTCTCTCTCTCTCTCTCTCAACATGATGTAAGAAGGAACCTTGACCTCAACATGACTTCAAGAAAATTGATATATTTCTTGCCCATGAAATGCACGGTATGGTTTTAATTCAAAACCGGCTTCTTAATTGTATTTATCCTTATAACCCAAGCCTAACATCCATGAGTTACAAAATTTCATCTCATGTTGTACATTATCCTAGCAAATTGTTCATGCCACATAAACTCTAACCGTACTCCAATCAAGTAACCTCCTTAATCTCATAATTTGGGACCGTCTCATGTTGCATATCATCTCATAGAAGAGAATTCCTTCCCCGAAAACTACTCCAATCAAGTATCCTCATTAATCTCACAATTTTGGGCCTTTGTCTAGCATGCATAACATGAAAATGAAGAGGTTGAGGATGATTCATGGGAACACTTTATTGCATCATTGAATTGTAAGATTTAGCATTTAAGTATGGGTTGCATAAGGATCCCTCAAGCCACACTTTTGACAAGGAAGAAGAAGGAGGTGATCAAATTTAATGAGGGATATACAAGAGAGTTTAATTGTAGAGGTCTTTGAGATACATTCCTTGGTATCTCTACTTGACCCTTCTAATTTCTTTCATTCTTTTTATGTCTCAATAGATTGACTGGCTACCTAGCTCGACCATTGATCTATATATATATATATATATATATATATAGAGAGAGAGAGAGAGAGAGAGAGAGAGATATATATATATATATATATATATATATATATATATATATATATATATATATATATATATATATATAGTGATAAAGAAGGCATTGATGACTAGACCAAATTGATGGCAATGAAGACATGAAGAGACCATCAATATTATTGATGGGGAGGTGTCAATGTGAGCTAGCAATCTTGGGTCGAAGCCAACAATAAGCACCATGAAATGTGCCTTTCAACCTTGATGTGAAGCACCAAGGAAACATCAGAGTGAAGGACTGGGAGAATCTAGGCGCCGAGTGCCTAGTATTCATTATTGACTAGTTTATCTTGAAAATTTTTCCTTTTGGATCATAATATGCACATTCAAGTATCCAAGAATTTAGACATCCTTCAAGATACGATTCTCAGACATATGTATAGAACAAGATCTCTAGACATCAAAAGATAATAGAAAGATCTCCGTAACTAATGCTTTTGACTCAATTTAAAGTTATTCAATCTCTTCCTTTGTGTTACTATAATAAAAGAGCAAGACAATGAAGTGGTAAACAAGAAGGTTTTATTCTAAGTGGGAGGCAAGATTGAAAGTTAACAATAAGAATATCAACGTAAGACTCACAAGAATAAAAAGTACATAAGACAAAGCTAAATAAAGAGAATTTATGTCGCTACTTTACAACCTTGATGCATAGTTAGCATCTTGTACCAATAGTGAAAAGTATGTTTTGTTGACTAAACTATCTATTGTCCACATCTGTCTTTACAAAATTCCTTGTAGCTTTGGGTTACAAAACTAAACATAGATGGAATGATCCTAACAGTTTTGCTACAAAAGCTGACTAGCAAATCGCATACTACCCAACTTTTGGTAGCAAGAGGTTTCCAACAAACCACTAATTTAACATAGAAATGTAGTGGTAGAAATTATTTAATTAATTTCCATAGATCTAGACACACAAAAGCCGACTAGCAAATTGCATAGTACCTAGCTTTTAGTAGCAAGATGTTTCCAACAAACCATTAAGTTAACATAGAAATATTATGGTAGAAATTATTTAAATAAATTTCATAGATGTAGACACACAACTTTTTCAACATATGCTTTCCTATCCACAATGTGCACATATTGCAGTTATCTGTCTTACATCCATTATTGACCAGTAGATTAGATTCCTTGTTGGGCGTGCTTTGGAGGGTTCACTAGTAATCCAAAACTGCCATGAGGATAAACTAGGAGCTAATATTTCATCTTGAATCTTTCAAGGTTATGTCAGATATGGTGCAACATTCTAGGTTGTAAAACCAAATTTGAAAATCCCAATGATTATGATTTGAAAAATCCTAGCAAGATTCATCTCATGGACATGGACTTTGTATTTGTATTATTTGCAAGAACCAACCTATAAACACACAATTTTAGTAAATATCCATGGTGACAATATCATTTGCCGCAACAATAGTTCTTTAAGTTAGTGTCTAGAATGATAATTAATATTGTAGCATAGTATCATGACTAGCTATCATTTTAAATTGTATGCAAATCCTACACAACTAATGGAAGAAATAATGGTTATATTATGAGATGGACAAGTCACAAGCAATGTTGTAACCCTTCCATGGTATAAAGGGTTTCTTATATAAATGTCCAAGCCCATCTATGAGGACTATTAAGGAAAAACCCCTACAATTATGGCACATTATCTCCTTGATCTTTGTTCTCATGCATGTAGATCTCATCTAGATGTGCCTCTGTGTGTGTGTGTGTGTGTGTGTGTGTGTGTGTGTGTGTGTGTGTGTGTGTGTGTGTGTGTGTGTGTGTGTGTGTGTGTGTGTGTGTGTGTGTGTGTGTGTGTGTGTGTGTGTGTGTGTGTGTGTGTGTGTGTGTGTGTGTGTGTGTGTGTGTGTGTGTGTGTGTGTGTGTGTGTGTGTGTGTGTGTGTGTGTGTGTGTGTGTGTGTGTGTGTGTGTGTGTGTGTGTGTGTGTGTGTGTGTGTGTGTGTGTGTGTGTGTGTGTGTGTGTGTGTGTGTGTGTGTGTGTGTGTGTGTGTGTGTGTGTGACATACATGCACATTAGCATGTATGTGTGCACATGCATGCCTCATGCATGCACACACACATACACAAAAACATGCATGCTCATGTGCATATTGCACTTTTCCATGCTTGTGCATACATGCATGCATGCATTCATGTGTGCACATGCCTACATGTGCACACACACACACACACTCTCTCTCTCTCTCTCTCATATACTTTCTCTTACATACATTTATGTGCTTATACATGTACACACCTTCACACATGGTGTGCATGTGTACATACTATCACAGACACACACACACACACACACATGAACACATACAAACTCATGCACATTCACTTGGTTGCTCACTTAATCACTCTAATATTTTACACACACACACACAGAGTATACATATACATGAACACATACACAACATGTATACCCATGTGCATGTGTACACTTTTTCATGCTTGTGCACACATGCATGCACACACATGCACACATACACACACTCTCTCATACATTCACATGCTTATACATGCACACACCCTCACACATGGTGGGCATGTTCACACATGCATATGCATGAATATGTGCATGTGTATATACTATCACACACACACACACACACACTCACTTGGTTGCTTTCATTTATCTTTAATTTTTTCCTTAAGCACTTGTCCCTTGCACTTTTCCAACATTTTTTGAATGTTATCCTTGGTTTTCAAAGCCCATTTACTTAACTCTTGTATGGTTGTAAACGAGAACTAAAACTTTAACATCTATTGCATGACATTTTGTCATTTTGTCCCTTTTAATCTATATCTTCCTTTAAATATGAATTTAGAAAACTTGTCCCATTGGGTTTTCTTCTTTTCTAATGTTTCTCTTTTGTCAATGCGTGCCTTATGCAAGAAATATCCTTCAACACACGAACCATGTTTCCATTATGAATATAAAAGTGCATTCTCAAATCCAATTGACATGTAGCAACATAGAGCCAATAAAATCCACCATGATTACAAGGAATTGGCCATTCTTTCATTTTTACAAGATGTTATTTTAACACTATCATCATTGATTATTTTTTTTGTGGTAAGCCAATTTGACATTGTTCTATGGTTAACAAACAAACATTTTCACATTCGTCCTAACTCATAAATGCTTAATCAAACATTTATTAAAATTATAACATTAACTTGTTTGTCTTCTACCCTTGCAACTACCCTTGCAAAAAATATTTCTTTATTCAAAACTTCAAGCATTATCAACTTTTGAGGCAATTTAATATGTGTATTATATAATTAAACTTTAAAAATAAGATTTCCTATTTATGTGCAAGTTTTGAAATTCATTCTTCTTGATTCAACTCAAACATTTGAGCTACAGTTTGTTCCATTTGATCTAGAAAACACATGCTCATACATTATTTTGAACCTCCTAGGGTTATTCCTCATCTTCATATATGCTTTCTCAATATTAGAAATACTTCAATGCTCGTAATATTGTGGTAGAATTCTTCTAACGTACCTATTGTTCTTATTTTGCATCGTGAAGTGGAAATGTGAATATGTGAATTTTCCAAAAGTTTGCATGCAAGTGGGACAAAAATACATGGTTTTTACCTCTTTATATTTCCAATGAAAAAAAGAGAAAGAAATAGAGGCTATGCAAGACAATTTGCACAAAGGAAAGGAAAAAAGGGCAAGAGAGAAGCCAAACACATAAATGAGGAAAAGCATGATCATCAACCCATGGACTATAAACATTGATTTTCCAAATAAGTTTTTATTATTACATTTATTATATTTTTACTTATGAAAACTACTATTACTATAAACCAAAGCAAGTCTTTCTACCATGTAAGAAAATAAGAGACAACAGAGTATAGAGTACAGGAGATTTGTAAGCAAGTGACAAATAAAGAACATAGAGAATCTATAATTTTGGTTATTGTAGATGAGTACAATAAAAAGTTGATGCTTCCCATTTGTGTGGTTTTGTTAGGAAGCCTTGATAGCACATAGGAAGCAAATGAGAGCAAATGCTATGTATCTCGAAAAGTGTGCTTGTAGTAACTAAAACAAGCCAAAAATTGATACACTAAATAGAACATTACATGCATGTTTTCATCATGAAGCCAAAAGTAACCATCAAATATATATGGTAGGTCCATGAACTACTCATGAAATTTAGCATAACGGCCCTTTGAGTCGAGGGGGATAACCATTTCACAAAGAGGGGATATATCCCCTTCCATATCTCCCCCAAGAAGGCTAGTGGAAAAAGTTGTGTTGCAACAAGATATAGTCTAGTAATGACTCTACACTTGCTTGTAGCTAGGCTGGCAATTTGCTAACCCCCTCAATAGTTTGTCTATAACAACTCAACCACCATCCGATTTTGAAATTGGGACCTCCTAGATGAATATGCTACTCATAAATGCTCTCGTCATGTGGGGATCTCACAACAATAGAGTCAGTAATTACCTATGTAGTTCATTTGGGGGGGTTGGGGGGGTGGCATTCATTAATATATATGCCTTATAACATGGTTTAACAAAAGAGATCTTTCAAATACAATTTTTACACATTTTTTAAATACAAAAGGATTCCATATAAAGGGTTTATTTATAGATTGAATAGAAAAGGTTTGTGTTTTATTCATGGAAAAGTCATAGATAAGGGTGTTTATAAATAGGCATTGAATGTATGTTTTACGGAAAATATATATATAGTGAATCCCTTGAGCTATATAATTACATGGGGGGTGGAGGATTTATCTCCAACATGCTGTGAAGTTGTAAAAATCCCATAGAAAATTGTTAGAAACACCAAGGCCAAGAGTTATGTAGTGTAGTTGTAAAAGATGTGCCAAATGGATAAAAAACCATAATAATATTTTATTCTTATATAAGCAAACTTGTTTAGAGTTCATTTTCTATATTCTATCTTCTCTATCTTCCATAGGTTAAGCTTGAGTGAGAGTGAGGTTATGTGCTTATATGAGAGATTCCTTTAGCTTATGAGTGTTAGTTATTATTACCTCATGCTATCAACTTTGATCTCTCCCTTCTCATATCCAACTTTCTCACATGCTCAAGATGAAGGGATTGAAATAATGTGGATTGAGAGGAAATATGAGAGCTTGAATTATGGATTGGGCAACCAAGGTTCTACACACACCATCCTAACTACAATGGTAAATTTTGAGATACCAATAGTTTTTCATTGAGCTTTCAAGTTTGCCTCTTCTTTCTAGCTTGCATACTTGGAGAAATACTAAAACAGGAAAAGAGGGAGTGAGAAATGTGGAGATAGAGAAACCTATCTAAGATATAGATGATCCTTGAGTGTGAAGAACCCCTAAAAGAGAATAGGAGGTCCATCAAGGCCAAATATTGAGCTTTTGTATCTCAATGTATTGGTTTCTCTTTCAAGAGCATGATGATACTTTATAGACTCATATGTGCGATCTTAATCATTATTGGATTGGCTAGATAGGGTGTAGCTACAAGGAAATAGACCTATCAAGAGGCAAATTGGCACATTTTTTGAACTAAGGAAAATACTTACATGTGTGTTTGAGCACATTTAAAAATCCCTCTAGAGCCCATGTATATATGGAAGTCTAGTATACAAAGTAGACATGCCTACATATACACCATTTTTTGCTATTTAAAAAGACCACATAACTATTGGTTGCAAAATTTCAATTACATTTTTTGTTTCAACTATGCAATTAATTTTTCTCCTACACAATATTTACATCAGTCACACGAACTAATTGTTGCAATAATATTTGTAACTCCAATGTGGTTTGTAACAAAAATAATTATATGCCAAACATTATTCTTAAACTATTCATAGACATTCACTCATAAGTGTATATATATACATAGATTTTGAAGCCAACATCTGGTTTGAATTATAAAAAAGAAAGATACTACATCAAAAGTGTGGCATTCCTTACATAATGCCTAATAAAGTATATATGATATAAAATCATGTGCTAGGAAAGAGGCATAATGAGCATGCATGCCTCATGGTGCATATGGGAATCACTATCTAGAATGTACATCATGAACATGCATGCCTCATGGTTCACATGGGGGTCACTCTCTAGAAGGTGCACACCATGGATGAGCATGAAGATCTCCTTGTGAAGAGACACATGTAGTTCATGGTGTCAAGGGAACCTCTTTTCCATTAAGATCACTATTCCATTTTGTTTCCCTCTTTGTGTCCTTATAGAAGGAGCCTAAAGATGTATACAATGCCCCCAAAAATAAGTATTTCTCCCACTGTAATGAAAACAAGTATTTGTTGCTCCATTCATTCATAAATTAAATTCATGGCTATGATTTGATATAATTTAAATTGGCATCCAACATATCATATATATATATATATATATATATATATACAGAGGATGATCATGCAGATCTCCTTATGAAGAGACACATGTAGTTCATGGTGTCAAGGGGACCTCTTTCCCATTGAAATAATGGTTCCATTTGTTTCCCTCTACTCATCCTTGTAGAAGCATCCTAAAGATATGCACAATGCCCCCACGAATAAGGATTGCTACCACTATAATGTAAACAAAGTATTTGTTGGTCCATTCATTCATAAATTAAATAAATGGTTCATGATCTATATAATCTAAACTAATATCCAACATATCATAAGTATATTCATCATGGTCAATGCTCTACAATCAACATTAACTACAACTATATAAGAAGTCATTTATAGATATTTGCCTCATGGACATCAACATCCAAATCTATGAACCGAGTAACCTTCTCTATAAAGCTATTAATTTGCATACTAATCTCTTTTATCTACCCTAAGCCTACTTATCTAATATCTTACTAACTTACAAGCCTATTTCTTAAAAAATCTAGTAAGTAACCTACTAATATACTAGCTTGCTAATTTACCAATAAATCTACTAATTTACTATCCCTAAACCTACTACTAACTTATGAATCCTAAAACCATTAATCTATCAACCAAATAATATATTAACTAAGCCTATTAACCTCCTAATATGTCTATAGATCTACAAGAATGCATAAATATACCTATTAAATGTACTAACATACTAATAGACCAACCAACCTACCCTAGTAAGCTATCAATCCAAGATTTACTAACATACCAACCTTAAACTAGTAACTTTCTAGCCTAATAACAAACTTCATATAAAATAAATTAGTTCTTAAATTTATTATAAGAAATATGTATATTAGCACATAAAGTTTATTGCCAAAATCATGTTTATATGTATGCCTAAAAGGGAAGTTTTAAAAAGAGAGTGTCCCACTTGGAGTTTTTAGATTACCTTTAGAGTTTTAGTGAGAAATTCAAATTGTGTGTAGTATTGTAACATGCCTAGGTCGTGACACATTTTAGTAGTCCATTGGGAGTCTGATCTAAAAAATGCCACCTACTGACACTCCCACGGAATGTCATAGGGTTTGTCGGTTAGCGACTCCCGAGTCTAATCCGCAACGAAATGTATTGGACAACCCTGTTAGGATCAACCTAAATCTTCCTGGGTTTCTAATGGTCAGGTCATTCTACAGCCTTCCAACCTCGGGTATTTAGACTATCTACTTTGCACAGAGCATCTAAATTGAGGTGGACACATATCACACTTGGTTCAAAGTGAATGGAAAATGGCAAGGATGCATTGCTCAACCTCTCTACCTATAGGGTAAAGTCCCATTCCGATCCCCTAAAAAGATACGAGCTAGGGTTCTACCCTATATTATCTAAGGTGAATACATCATCGTGATTTGAATGTTGAGAAGCCTCCCAATTCTTTGGGGCCACCCTGATGTAGGATGGACCCGTCAGGGGTTTCGCCACCCGCTTCCCTTGATAGCTTTAATTTCCTACTTACCTAAGGGCACATTAGTGGTAACACATACAAGCAACTTCCTTAATTAACCATTAGTCACATGTTCCTTTACGTAATTTTATGCACTGACATGAAAATAGATTAGAAAAATTCCTTGAATGTAAACTTTATATTAGAATTTCAACTAAGATACAAATCCCGTCCATGGGACGATTCCCGCAATCCGTAAGGATGTGTCTGATTTTCCTCCAAGTTCCCACCCTTGCACTAGTAACAAGACATCGAGATTCCTTCCCGATTCATGTCGACCATCTAAGTAGGACCCGGAGGCAAGGGATTTACAGCAAGAGCCCCCCCGGCACCCAAGCATCCTCCTATGAATAAACGTTTCTACAGGGAGATCTCTCACGATGGGTTTGGTCCACATTCTGAATGTGGCTATCAAAAACCTCGTTGGATAGGGTTGGCTACTAGATGGGGGTGCTCAACATGCCTTTCCCAAGTGTTTCAACCTGAATCCAATTTAAAAGATTTTCTTCTTATTAATTACTTTCTTAGATAACTCATTTTCCAAACAAGTGTTCCTAAGTACAAACACAAGTAGAAGTGCACAATATGTACTAGACAATTCTTTGTTCTCTCTGTCGAAGGAAATTCTGATTTAATGCGATAGCATCTAGTCTCGACTTTATCCTTGTTATCGTTTGAGATCTCCAGAGATAACCTAATATAATTTTCTCATTCTTTTGAATGAAGGAGTATCCTTGCAATGTTGATTGCAATTTGGGACATTTGACTTCCCTACAACGAAACCCTATGTATTCATTTAAACTAGCATTTGTCGTGTAATTCATATAGTTACTTAAGAACTTTGAATTCCTTTCAGCTTCAAGCAAGATAGGCCTTGAGAAGAATCCTTCAACTCTTTAGGGTTTGAAATTCTTTCAACTTCCTAGGAACCCTACGTATTCTATCACAAGTTCAATCTATGTTTTGTGAGATGTAATAGGATTTCCTATTATTTCAACTAGGCAAACAGATGTAGATGCATAAAATCTATCTGGCTTAATTGTAGGTTAATGCATATTCTTGAAACTTTTCATATATATATTAGGATGATATTTTATGTGCAATTTAATGGCTTCTAAGTGTAATTTTAATTTATCACCTAAGATGAATGCGATGAACAAAATTTTCCTAGTATACTCATTATCTTGAAACATGCTCAATTAAGTTGCGATAATTAATGTAAAATTTCTTTTCTTCCAATTTCTTTTCCCTAATACAATGGGGTGCACTTGACTCATAAGATATGTGTTTTTCGTCATTGCGGTCCTTGGTTCGTGGTTCCGTTGGTTGTGGTGGGAGTTTCAATGTTTGGAGAGATCTTGCACTTGGGGGCCATCGTCAGCAAGTAGATTCAAGAGATAAAGAAGGAGGAATGGATTTGAGATGGGAGAGCATAAGAGAAGATGGCTTAGTCGAAGACCGAGATAGGGGGAATCGAGCTAACTGTCTCCCTCGTAGCCTCTTGGGGTAACTTCTTTCTCTCTCTCTCTCTCTCTCTCTCTCTCTCTCTCTCTCTCTCTCTCTCTCTCTCTCTCTCTCTCTCTCTCTCTCTCTCTCTCTCTCTCTCTCTCTCTCTCTCTCTCTCTCTCTCTCTCTCTCTCTCTCTCTCTCTCTCAATTTCTTTCTTAAAATCTCTTGGAGGGGTATCCTTCTACCTCCCTCTCTCTACCTCTCTCTCGTAGCTTCTCTAGGTCTCCTTGTGCTTTTTTAACTGCTCTCCATGCCTCATATTTATAGCTAAACAAGAGAAGAAAGGTTGTGGCTGAGAAGAAGAGCTCTTTGTGGAGGGGATCCTAAAAAAATCAGCAATCCGATGCTCAAATCACAATTTTGATAGTTTCGTTGGCTCCAAAAGGGAAGTAAAGCCCCAAGACACTTGCCTAGAAATCTTCCAGATCACTCCTTCTTCTTTTCCATATTTGAAGTGTTGTTTGCTGCCTGTAAACTGCAATCGTGGCGCGCACGATTTCATGAATCCTTATTTTTTTGTATTAAATTTCCAAAACAAGCTGAAAAAACCACTTGCTTTTCTTACATGACATCCTGTTTTAGAAATCTCCAGAGCTTTTTAGGATATTTACAATAAGTAATATCTAAAATATCTAAAATATACTACTTTTGCTCGAAAATCTAATATTTTTTTACCATCCATACTATACACATTAACATTAGTGATTAATATGGCTCATAACTCTCGTTCACATTGTAACTTCCGTAAAGGGTGGCTACAGTTCTTATCAATCTGAGAAAAATGTTGGATTATGACTCTCTCTTTTTTATTAAATAAAAATTGTTAATTATTAATATTAGTTAGTTTTTACTTTAGTTAGTCTTTAGTTAGTAACCTTACTAACTTATTAATTCACTAACTAACTTTTGAACTAAAAACCTAATTTTTAATTGCGTGGAAGTATTACATCCCCCTCCCCTTACAGAAATCGAGATGTCCTCATCTCGAGAGAAACCGTGGATATTGTTGATGAAGAGCATTCTCATCTATCCATGTAGCATCTTCTTCAGGATAATCCTTCCACTGGACAAGGTATTATCTAAAGGTTCTACTCCTCAATTATCTCTCCCTAGTATCTAGGATTTTATTTGGTTGCAGCTCAAGGAATCCTTAGCTAGGCATTACAATTTGTTGATCACTCAGTACATGGCTAGGATTAGGCACATATTTCTTTAGTAGACTAACATGAAATACGTTATGAACTTTTACATTTTCAGGGAGTTGAAGTTTGTAAGCATTAGGTCCTAGGCTTTTGAGGATCTTGTAAGGCCCACAATACCTTGGGCTAAGCTTTTTAAATTCTCCCAAGGATAAGGAACTCTTATTGGGTCGTACATGAATGAAAACCATATGCCCCTCCTTGAAGAGCCGCTCTTGCCTATTCAAATCCGCATAAGCCTTCTTTCTATCCTTGGCGGCTTTGATGTTTTTCCTAATGGCCTTAACTTGTTCATCCATTTCTTCTAGCATCTTCTTGGAAGCTTCTACCCTTAAAGTAGGGTCCGAGACATTTAATGGGGAATGGCAATCATGCCCATACAATGCTTGGAAAGGTGTCATTTGAATGCTTTGTTGGAAGGAAGAATTGTAGGTGAACTCCACCAAGGGTAGATATTAGATCCTCTTCTTGGGTTCGTGATAGCAATATGCTCTAAGCATATCTTCAATCACTTGATTGACCCTTTCTGTTTGGCCATTAGTTTGAGGATGATAGGCCGTACCATGGAGTTTGAATATCTCCTTAATGAATAGTCTAGCAATATCTGAAGCCTTATAATTTGTCTTTACTGGGATGAGATGTGCAACCTTGGTGAGTATATCTACTACAACCATAATTGAGTTGTACCCACCTAGAACTAGAGGTAACCCAACAACAAAGTCCATGTTGATAAATTCCCACTTCACCTGAGGGATGTTGAGGGATTGTAGCTTTCCAGGAATCTTGACATCTCTACCTTGATGCGTTGGAAAGACAAGCATTCTTGACATATTTGAGTACATCTCCCTTAAGTCTTTCCCAATGATAGCTCTTCCTGACCATGTTAAGAGTTTTGGTGTATCCTGGATGACCAAAGAAAGGGGAATCATGTGCTTCCCAAAGTATCCGTTGTTTAAGTCTTTGGCTCGAAGGAATACATAGTATTGTCCTGAAGTAGACTAGGCCTTCATAGACGGAGTACTCTTGGTATTTAGCTTTGAATTTGGGACTTTTGGTCCTTTTCTAGGATCTCCTTTATCATTTTTGATATTGTGGGTCATGTTTAGAGTCTTCCTTGGCCAATTCGAGGATAGGGTTGCTTGGCATTGACACCATGGTGGCTAGTGATCCGGCCGTCAAAGGTTCCTCAATAATGAGAGATTTGAGGAACACTTTACGACTTAAGGCATCAAGGACCACATTTTCCTTTCCAGGTCTATATCTAATCTCAAAGCCATACTCTTGTAGCACCTCGATCTAGCGGCATTGCCTCACGTTGAGGTCAGCCTAGGTGAAGATCTATTTGAGGCTCTTGTGGTCCTTGAGCAAGGAGAATTTGTTTTCGAGCAAGTAGTGCCTCCAAAAATTGAGGGCATGAATGATAGCCAATAGTTCCAAGTCATGAGTAGGATAATTTTTATCATGGGTTTTTAACTTCCTTAAGGAATATGTCACGGGATGACCTTCTTGCATTAGTACATAGCCTAGTGCAAGTGAGTTGGCATCTATAACAACTTCAAACTCGTTGCTCAAGTCTAGGAGCTTCGGAATTGGTGATGTCACTAAGCTATGTTTGAGTTGGTTGAAGCTTGCTTGTTTAATGGCTGTCCACATTATGGCAACCTGCTTCTTTAGTAGATCTATGAGGGGTTTTGCAACTAAGTCATAATCTTTGATGAAGATTCTATACCATCCTGTTAGACCAAGAAAGCTATGCACTTCCTTAATAGTGGTTAGTGGGGACCATTCTTGTACATCTTTAACCTTTGTAGGATCCACAGAGATTACCTTTTCTGATACAATGAAGGCTAGATACTCAATCTGTCATTTGAGGAAGGCATACTTCTTCTTTTTGGCATAAAGCTTGTGCATCCTTATGATTTCAAGAACAATGAGAAGTTGAGGCTCATGGTCTTCTTCTTCCTTGTAGACCAGGGTGTCATCAAAGAAAACAAGTACAAACTCGTCAAGGTATGGTCTAAAGATATCCTGAATTAGCCTATTGAATGTAACAGAGCATTGGTTAATCCAAAGGACATTACTGTGAACTCAAAATGACCATATCTGGTGCTGAAAGCTATCTTTGGAATATCCTCATCCTTGATGCGGATTTGGTAATACCCTGACCCTAAGTCAATTTTTGAGAAGATTTTTTCCCCTTGTAGACGATTGAGTAACTCATCTATCATTGGGATAGGATTTTTTTTTAACGGTTACTTGATTCAACCCTTTGTAGTGAGCATTCCATCCTTCTTCTTCTGAAACAACACAAGAGCTCCCCATGGAAAACTACTAGGTTGAATGAACCCCTGATCTAAAAGTTGTTTGAGTTGCTCCTTTAATTAAATATCTTAAGGAATAGACATTTTTAAAGGTTTTTTTACAACTGGAGCGGTGCCTAGTATGAGTTTGATCTCATGATCAATATCCCTTGGGGGCGGTAGCTCCGTCAAGTCTTTGGGGAACACATCTGCGTACTCCTTCAGCCATGAAGGTTCTTCTTCAGACTCCTTGCTTTGCTCTAGCTTATTCAGCTTGATCAAGTAGATGGGTAAACCCTTCTGCATTCCCTTAACTATCAGTGATGCCTTTGCTAATTGAATTTTGGGTTTACCAGCCTCCCCTTGAGTTATGACTAGTTCCCCTTCAGAACTTCGGAAGGAAATTTGGCTCCTTCCACACTTAATGTGGGCATCGTTGGGTATTAACCAATCCATGCCAAGTAAGCATTCATGAGTCCCAAAGTTCATTAATTTGAATTTTACAATTGTTGGCTTTCCACCGAGTAGGAATTTCACTTTGGCAATTTGTCTAGTACAATTGATTTCACGCCCATTTGCTAATTCCACAAGTAAAGTGGGTGCAAAAATTCTAGTTATTCCTAGCTTTCTTGCACAAGTAGGAGAAATAAAAGAATAATTACTTCCATAGTCAATCAAGGTTTTGAAATTCTTACCTTGATAGTGTGAAGGGGTTTGGATCACCAAGAATTGGCGATTTGGTCCCTTTTTATGGAGAGTGGCATGGACTGCCACCTTTTCAATCTTTGCTTCCATAGTTGGTTCTTCATCTTCATTTCCTTGATGGTGATATTGGAAGTCCTTGCCCTCCCCATTGTTGCTTGACCCCAACCACACGCAGCTCTAGTCCTTGGTGGTGATCCTCACCAAGTTTGGGATACTCACTTTTGAAGTGCCCGTGTTCCTTGCAATAGAAGCATCACAAGTTTTGGTCATTTCTCTGTGTAGGAACAAAGTCATTGATTGCATTTGCCTTTGGTTTCTTTCGATTTCCTCGACCTTCTCCTTGTACTCTTATCTTGCTTATGTTGTTTGTTAATTTGCTCTAATACCAACTATAACGTGCCTGGATCGCGACACCTTTTAGTAGTCAATCGGGAGTCTAATGTAAAAGATGCTGCCTGTCACTCCCAAGGAATGTCAAAGGTTTGTCTATGGACTCCCAAGTCTACTTATTCCCACATTCACTGAATGTAGGGACAGTGAAATGTAATTTGAAAGTGAGCTAGGGTTTGTCCCTCAGAATCTTACAAGAATATCACCAAGATCAAATCCACCTATAGCTAGTGTTTATAGGTGTCCCAAGTAGAACTCAGACCATACAGAGGACCAAGTAGTTCCTAGTTGTGAAAAGGATTTACTAGCTAGAGCTCCCCTAGCACCCTAACCACCTCCTACTTAATATGATCATTGCTAGGAGACCTCTTGTCATTGGAGCCGGTCCATGCTTCCACGATGGTAAAGACATCCCCTCTTGGTATGGGGATTCAGCACCTATCCTTGGGGGAGGTATAGGGCTCCTCAATTTTTATCGGTTCCAATACTTAATTCAATCAGGATCTAATCTAGAAAATCACAAACAATATTGATGTCTTCAAGCACTTATGACTTTAATCAATCATGGAACTTTCAAGTGATGCTTAATCTAATAGCAATCGATACTTGAGTTTCACATAATGAACTCTTCCCCTTGGAATTTAACTAAGGGTATCTAGATTTTGGGGTCTCTAACTTCCCAGTTCTTGCAACCAAGTTTCTTGGCCTTAAGTCCATTTCTTCAACTTAGAGATATTTTTGGTCTTTAAAATCTTCTATTAGAGCTTCTAGATTAAAACTATATCCTTGGCTAGTTTCGTCAGGGTTTCATTCTTA
Source organism: Lygodium microphyllum (assembly GCF_053477565.2). Classification (NCBI taxonomy): domain Eukaryota; kingdom Viridiplantae; phylum Streptophyta; class Polypodiopsida; order Schizaeales; family Lygodiaceae; genus Lygodium; species Lygodium microphyllum. The sequence goes on along the minus strand of NC_141139.1, from coordinate 40,580,822 downwards.
GTAAATTCGTCTTGGAATTCACTAGTCTTCTTTTCTATGGGGTTAACCTTAAAATTCCTCATGATTTCTCTTGAGTTCTAGGTTTTCATAGTCTCCCTAACAGTTTCTAGCCTATAAGATGTTCTTATCTTATTCCTATTGAATTTGATTTATTTTTTTTAAAAAACATGTGGTATCACGATTGCTAAAGGGTTGTTATCTGCACCCATGACTCCATTAGTGACTCCCGTGCTCGTAACTCCAACTGTTGCTTCCATGTTAGTAGGCTCATTTGAGATTTTTTCTTTTGAATTCTTTTTCTTCAGGGCCATGCCGAAAATATGATTCATAGAAGAAGAAGAACACGGCAGTAATACTGACTAGCAAAGGTGTAAGACTCACGATGATGATGATAGTTATTGTGGGATTCAATGATGTAAGCCTCACGGATGGTTCTTCTTGCTTCGTGAAGAGCAATACTTCTCTCCATCTCACCTTGGCAAGAAAGGGTAAGAACAAGAGTACCTCTTTCTCTAGTTTAGAGTAAGAGCAAGAGAATAGGTATGATCTCTCTCTCTCTAGTATACAAAATAGGAACGAGAGTAGAGGTATGATAGAATAGGATAGATTTCTTTAGTGTCTTCTCTTCTCGGATTAGAGTGGAAGAGGATGAGAGAACTTCAGCGTATCCCCTTCCTTGGGTTGAATGGAATGACATCTCTTTCTCTCGCAGAATAAAGTTTCCTCCTTCTCGATCAGCATCTCATTCTCGTCAAGATTGCTCTTGTCTCTCTCTCTTGGTATGGAGCCAAATGTTGCATGGAATTCGTGCGGGGGTTCGTGAAGTCGCTCACTGCAAGGACAAGAATTCATTGTCAAGCTTCAAAAATAGGCAAGAAGCTTTAAGCTCTATCAAGAATCGCGTGGTGGGGGGACTTGCTCAAGATGCTGCGCCGAACACACAGAATGCACAAGGAGAAGCTCACTCAAGAGACAAGAAGAGAGATGAAGGCCAAAACGTTTTCTTGCTGGTTTCTTCTTCTTCTTCCACACTCTTTACAATGTACACAAAGTATATATAAGATACAACATAAAGGAAAGTGGCCTACTAAGTCAAACAATGCATAACCGACTACACTAGTCGACTGGCGCTATAACTATGCCTGTAAATAGATGTAACAACCTAAATATAATAAGTAATGAGTCAGTGGCCATGTGAGAGTTATAATGACCACCGACGTGCTAAGTGTAGATGTGTGGATCCATCTAACCAGGCGATCCATCATCAATGTCCGCATGTGTTGAGCTTGTCATCTCAACAAGCTCAACTCAAGCCAATCTCCATAATAACTCGCAAGGTTGGAACTTCAAAGAAGGCGATGGATAAAATCTCAACCTCAAGCCTTACACACACTTGTGATTTTGATGGCCCTTCTCCCCTCCTTTTCCTCCCTTTTATAGTTTTTCTCCACTCCCTCTCATGTGTGTTTTTTCTTTTCTTTTTCATAAAAGCTTAAGGCATTTAGCTTTAAAGCTTTTGTTGTTTCTACTATTTTTGTTTTTTCATGCCTTGTGCCTCTCTACAACTTATTTGGATCATAACTTTGTCATATGAACTACGAATATAGTTGTCTGGATACTCAAAACGATCTGAATGCATTTGATCGATGAGCCCTAGCTGACAAAAATTGTGAAAATCCATCAAAAATAGGCAAAAATGACGCTTTTCATAAATTGCATCATTCTTCTCTATCTTTTGTCTTGGATGACTTATTCCCTTCAAAATAAGTCATAGCATATGTTTAGATCCATCTAAAGTGGTAATTTAGAAATCTAAACATGATACTAGAGATTTCAAACTATTCTAGTAAACCAATCTTGCTTCTTATAAATCCTATAGAGATTTTGCAGTTTTTCCATGTGTGGACATGCAACACCACATATACGCACATTAAAATAGACTAAGTAATGGGGACATTGCATTCTTCCCTCCTTAGAAAAATCGAGATGTTCTCATCTCGAGAGAAACTGGGGATATTCTTTCATAAGGGTTACCTCATCGATCATAGTGGCATCCTCTTTAGGATAATCCTTCCACTGAATAAGATCTTCCCTAAGGGTCCTATTCCTAAGGATTATTTCTTTTAAATCCAAGATTCTTTCAAGTAAACCTTGGCTCGGCATTACAACTTGTTGATCATCAAGAATATAATCAAGATTAGGTACATAGGGCTGCAAGAGACTTACATGGAATACATCATGAACTTTTAGGGTTTCAGGAAGTTACAGCTTATAAGCATTAGATCCAAGAGTCTTTATGACTTTGTAAGGTCCACAATATCTTGGGCTTAGCTTCTTGAATTTTCCCAAGGATAAATAACTCCTCTTTGGGCGTACATGGATAAAAACCTTGTCCCCTTCTTGGAAGATTCACTCTTTTCTCCCTAGGTCAGCATAGGCTTTTTTCCAATCCTTGGCAGCTTGTATATCTTACTTGATGGTTTTGACTTGTGCATCCATCTCTTCAAGAATCTTCTTAGAAGTTTCAACCTTCAAGGTAACGTCAGAGAAGTTTAGCAAAGTTAGGCATTCTTGCCCATATAGAGCTTGAAATGGGGTCATCTGAATGCTCTGATGATAGAATGCATTGAAAGAAAATTCCACCAAAGGTAGATATTGTATCCGCCATCTAGGTTGATATCATTGTAGCTAGTGTTTGAGCTCTGAGAGGTTCTTCTGAGATAAGTGCATTGAGAAATGATTTGCAGCTTAAAGCATCTGCAATTGCATTCTCCTTCGATCCATCGGTGTTGCCTCATATTTAGATCTGGTTGAGTGAAGATCCATTTAAGACTTTTATGGTCGGTTACTAATGAGAATTTCTTCTCGAGTAGATAATGTCTCCATAACTTAAAAGCATGGACATTAGGGCCGAAAGATGTTAAAAATGGCACTTTTGTTAATCCCTGGATTAAGGAAAGGGCCAAAGATATTTTGCCACATGGACAAAAATATGGTATTCTTGTCTCCTCTACTTTTGAGATAGTAGAGTTCATTTTGTGGTTCTCCCCTCCTCTTTAGCTGAAATCTTCAAACCCTAACAAGTTTTGTTAGTCCCAACGACCCCTATTAACTAATAAAAGCTGTCAAAACCTCTGACGAATACATGATAAAGTTAAGTTAACTAAAACCATTTTGAAAATCGAGAGAATTTTCAAAGTTCTTGGCACTTGTAGTATTTTTAATTTGTCTCCTTGACCTCTCTCTTTAGGTTTCTTTCTCTGCACATTGTCTGCATACTCATTGTCTTTTAAATGGCATCCACAAGGTATCCTTCTCATTCCATAAACTCTTGCACCATGTATAGCAAGAGCGCAAATGGAGACTGGGAGCTCAAAATATTTACTATAAATGGTTGAGTTACAATGCTACCATCTTGCAAGGGCTATCACAGAGTGAAAAAAACAAAATAAAAGGATATCAAATATCATTGGAAGGGACATATTTTTGCCTTCAAATATCATTGGAAGGGACGTATCTTTGCCTTCAAAACCACGCCTCAAGGCTAGTTTGCTTTGGTGCAACATGTTTACATGGCTAGATAAATGCACTTGACTCCATGGGAATGTTTTTCCTAGCAAGCACACTGTAAGTTTGAGTTTTCAGGTTTACGTGAGTATATGGTTTTGTTTGAAGCATATGCTAAATAATGTATTGTTGATTGTAGATATATTTCCATCAACAAGTTTTGAGTGGCAACCTATGGAGAGCCTCAACAAAACATTCCATGTCATTCATAAAGAATTTGCAGACATTATTTATGCTGATCAGACCACAAGTTTTTTTCATGAAAGTGGAATTTTTGTGTATTATGCACAATATGTGGTTCCTCCAAGAGCACGTGTGTATGGATACCTTGAAGATCTGCAGTTACCAAGCCTCTCATCTTTGGATTGGAAGATGCCTGATGAAGCAACATTGGAGAGTTTTCAACTCAAGATTGCTCAAGATTTCCAAAAGGCTATGACTCCTCAAAGGATCTCGAGAAGAGTACGCTTATCGTGGTTTTTACCTTTGCATGTTTTTGTAGCTTGCTTTAAAACAACATGTTTACAACGGACGAAGGTTTCATGGATAAACAAAAAAATTTCAGAGGAAGATTCGGACAAAATTTTAGGTCTATGTTGGAAAGTCATGGAATCTAACCACAAAGGAAACTTTATAAGGTGCAATGTGTGCCCTCAATCATTGGGTTTATCCTATAATATATCTCGACAATCTCTTATCATAGGTTTTGATTACAGAAGATACAAACTTAGATTGGGTGCTGGGTTCCTTTAGATTTAGATATTGATTGTAAGACATTGAAACTTACAGTACAAGTTACCACACAAGAAGTAAAGGAGGTGAACATTACTTCAAAGTGGAGTCTTAAGGATGTAAGAGACACCTTGGAGTTTCTAGATAATGTTACTCCTGGATATAAGTTCAAGGTAAATGGTGTTGTAATTGGAAAAAGAGTTGAGAGCTATGTATCATGTATGAGTTGTTTGCCTCCTAGTGTTGTGAGTTTCAGACCATAAATATGCATGTATAAATAATTTTGAATCTTTCTTTTGCTCTCAAATATTGCTGCTAGAAACATGGAATTATACACATTGATAAGTACTATTTAAAAAAATCTTGGTATAAGCTTTGCAGTGATTCTGTGAATAACAAATCATCTTTTATGGACCAAAATGATTTCATTATATCGTGAGTTACAAAATTGCAGTACAATTTAATAGGAAAGACTTAGTACAAGCTTTATAATTCTCTATGATTCTATGAACAAAAAATCGTCTTTCATGGGTAAGATCAAAATGACATATCATTACATTTTGGGTTAGAGTATTGTACTACAGATGTATACACAAGGGGAATGTTACTTCAATACAAATAGACAAACTGGTAATTATAAGGCTATTCTTTAGCTTCTCTTTGATCTTTGGCTTTTCCATCCTCGGGCTGTTCTTTAGCTTCTCCATCCTTAAGACTTCTCTCTTTCTTTGGAAAATTTGCTTCATCTTCCATACTTTCATCCGTCATCACTAGTTTCCTCTTAGTAGGTGTTTTCCTTGGTCACTCAAAGAACTTAATTACCTCAAGCACTTTTCTCCTTGAGCTTTAGAGGGGATGGAATAAATTTCAATGGAGAAATCTTAGGCATGCCCTTCATTTTGGGCCCCTTTTGTTTGGACCTTGGAGACTTCTTTTTCTTGATGGTTGCCATTTTCTTGCCTTTGTCCCTCGTTGTTGCATGTCCTTTGGAATTTTTAGCTGGGAAATGAAAATCTGGATCCACCGGTGTAATTTCCCTATCTAAAACTAGTTCAATACACCTCTCCCGTATCCACCACATGTATGAGTCAAGGTAGTCTCTGCACTGTAACAAAGCACACAAGTTATTTGAAGTAGCAAGAGACTTTTACTAAAAAAAGGATAAAGCATAGGAAACTTACATTCACCCCCTCTACATCTAGTAACTTTGAATCTATTATCCTCGAAGCATTTGAAACCACTCTCCAGCCACAACTATGTAGGTGATTTTGCAATGGGACCTCTTGAAGCAAAAACTTGAAAGGTCTCTGAGGATCAACAATGCTTTGAAAGCTAGTGTCCAAGTGAGTAGTAACAAGTCTAGCAGCACTACACATATTAACTTATTAGCGAATACTATAAACTTTATCGATATAAATTAGCCTCTAGTGTCCTCTACAAACCAAAACACAAGTGAGAAATAACCTTAAAGACAAATCATCAAGAGATAGAATGTTGAAGAAAGTACCTTTCAATATATGGAAAAAAAAATATGATGGTTTGTGACACTATCGAAGTCCTTTAAAAACCTTGCAATATTTGAATCAGATTTTGCAAACAAATCCACAGACAGAAGTGGATCAATAACAAATATACCCTTAGCAATATCAATGCTAAGAGAAGCAATATATGCCCTGTAAACAAAGTAGAGAATGAATAAGAGAATGACTGCAATATAAGGACCCTTGAAAAAATTCATTATAAATAAAGAGAAGCAAAAGACCTTACCTCAAACAACAATAAACTACTGAATCTGTTAGTTGAGTTTCCTTTTTCTCAAATAGGATCTTATCCTCTGGAGAAATGCTGAGGTAGTCTTCTTTATCAGGACTAACATAAACATTCACGACCATTGGGCCGTACACTTTGCCCATCCTCTTGTAGTTCACTTGGCCAAGAGACAAAATTTTTCTCTTCTAGATCAGATCCTCATTTTCTACTACCTCTTTCCTTTTCTCCTTCAAGACAACCTCCTGCTCACTTACAACCCTTGTAGGATACAAATGGGTAACCTCTTCAATCTTGGGTGCTGGTGGCTCTTTCTGCTTTCTCCTGGGTGGAACATTGAGGATTTCAAATGCCTTTTGATCAATTGATGGAAGAGGCTTCAAAACTTTGTCAAACCTATATCTGAGTCTGCTAACCATACTAAAGTCTTTATTCATTAATGTAATTTGATGTGCATGGGCAGCTGCAATATAAGCATCATTCATAAAATCTATTAGAAAATCCTATGTTGCCTCTTGCAAGAATAATAGGGCAGACAACTGCCATCTCTTGTTGAGGTCATCCACAGAAGAAACTAAGGACAATCTATCAAATATCTCCTTGACCATTCTAAAAAATGCAACCTTAGGAATGAGGTGACTAGTTGATTTTTGAGCTTTCCTTATCTTTGCAAAACATCCCTGCATGTAAAACCATCTTGACTTTCTCTTTTTCCTCACAAGGGATTACTTGGGAACCTAAGAGTGAGGAGAAGCAGAGGGCTCAAACTCACCAGATAACTTGTTCTCTAAGGATTCACCTGAACAAACTTTACCAGCTGGTGTAACAGGGACAACAATTTCTTAAATTGTCTCCTCAACAGTTAGCTCAGGACCTTCCTCAGGAAAAATTTCTTCACCAAGACCTTCATTGCAGTTTGTTTTGTCATGGCCATTGAGACCCACACGATGTGATAAGGAAGCTAAACACAAAGACAAGTGACTCCCATCCCGCTGTAACAGAGACTAGATGGAAGCCTTGAACTCCTCCTCGTTTCGCAATAAAGGCAGGACCAATACAATGCGATAAAGTGAATTTGAGTTTCTGCTTTTTCCTAATCGCTTCGTATTGGAAAATTCTTATGTAATCGAAAGCACGAGTTCCCCTGTCGCAACAGTGAAGTCCGATATGATGCGATTGAGGATGTTGCAAAAGTGTTGATGAATGATATCGTGTTGTTTCGGAGATTTGAGGACCATACAACGCGATGAAGGTTCTTGCTTAAGCTGCTGAAGTATTCTATCTCATTGTTTCAAAAAATTCAATAGCTTTTGACATCACTAACGTTGGACGTATAGCACCTTTGTCGATCGGAAATGTCAGAGCTATCGGACAAATGGCAGTTGTGACGTAAGGTGTGAAATCGTGTTCGCGCTAACTAAGAAGTTCTTATATACTTACAGGTGCTGATCTCCAAGTGTCATGTTCTCATTGGTTGTTTGATTAGGGTTTCTAGAATATTCCTTGTTCCCACCCTCATGCCTATTTAAGGAAACCCAAATTTTTTGGTGCACTTTTCTTCTCCATTTTCTCGCGTGTCGAACCATCTCTGTCACCCCCTCCATCAACCCATGCATCACCCCCTCCATCTCCTTGTTCATGAATGACCTCCTCCATCACCCCCTACATCACCTCGTCTGTCACCCCCTCTGTCACCTCCTGCATCACTCCCTCCATCACCCCCCACATCCCTCTGCCACCCCCCTCCGTCCATACTCTGTCACCCCCCCTCCGTCTTCAATCTCCACATCACCCCCCTCCATCCATACTCTGTCACCCCCTCTGTCCATACTCTATCACCCCCCTCCGTCAAGATTGTCCTCACCGTAGTAGGCACAATAATATCGTGTCCTATTCCTAGCTCATCCTATTCCTATATCGTCCAACACAGTGTGAGAAGATAAATAGAAAGCTTTTGATTTTCTTCCTATCACGTCGTATTGCTGACTCATACATCACTCTTTTTTCTACTCTCACAGAAACGGCACGATATTGGTGTTTGGAGATTTTGAAAGGCTCTCATTCACATCGTATTCCTAGATCCTCCAACACGGAGTGAGTGCACCACTTCAAAAGTCTTATACCTTGATATTCGCATTGTATAGACAAGTAGTCTTCTTGAGCTATTGAATCTCAAAGAGATGTCTGGTACAGAGATGTCACACATGTCTGCCTCCACATCTATGAAGAGGAAAAGAGCCCTTGAGCCCACAATGACAAAGGAGTCAATTGCCTAAGATCTTTCAATAGCATCTCATACATATGTGACAACTGAAGGTTCAAGCAAGGATCTAAAGAAGGGAAAGGCTTCAAAGTCTCCTGTGAGGATCCCAGGGCTGTCTCAAATTACAGATGTCACAGCCTCTGAGAAGCTTTTGGATTTTCTCATAGAAAACAATATTGACATTGGTTTCTATCCAACAACTAGGGAGATTTTCAATCCAGGGTCGGACCTTGATCAAGTTCTCAATTTCTCAAATGAGTTTATCAAGGAAGATTTTGCAGAGTTTAAAGAGTTGGCATATCCTGTTGTTCACTTGGATTCCAAGGAGTATGTTCACACCCAAGTTGGAAGGTTAGGCCACTGAGAAGTCCTTGTTTACCAAGAAATGTGATTATCATTCTCTTGATAGATTTTATGCACCTGAGTTATGTTGTTTACACCCAAAAAAATGCAAGCTTATGCTTAAGTCTACTGCATTCATTGTATTTGCCCTTGTGAAATACCCTCTAAGATCTTATGAAAAGCATAAAGAAACCTCAAAATTATCTAGTTGTTGCCTTCTTAAAGAGATTGTAGACGAAGTTGATGTTGAGGAACAACTAGACACCCAGATGGAAGCATTAGTTACAAAGGAGCTGGATGTTGCTGAATTTAGAGTAGAGATAGTAATTGAAGAGACCACTATAGAGGTTGATGAGCCATCTAACACTCCTTCAAGTCTTATTCTTCAATATTTGCCTACTTTCCCAATTAAAGACAAGGAGTACATATTATTGTCTGATCTCCAAATTCTTTTCAATTTGAGAGAAGATTATTGCTTGGCAGTTATTGCAGAGGCATCTCTAGATGCAAAAGGCATAGTGGATGTTGAAAATGAGTCCAAGGAGGACTTACTCAAATTGGATGCTCAAATGTCTGATGATAAGTTTATAGATGCATCAAATGCTTTTTCCCTATGTTTAAGCAAGGTTAAAGATGCTAAGAAAGACAAGCTGCTGACAAAGAGTTTGACCAATTTCAAGAGAAGCTTGGAATCTCCCATTTTGGAAGAGAGAGTCAAAATATGTAAAGGAGCTCAAGGATGTCAAGGAGACATCAATTAGCTTATGGAATCCAAGCAAACTTGAGAGTGATGAAAATCAAATGGTAATGCATTCTTTTGTTTTTGTGGAACCACATACATATTTTCATTTTTTTCATTCTGACTGTTGCTTTACAATTGGAGATTGCAGATGAGGATAATTTATTGGGAAGAGCCAAAGGATCAAGAGTTGGTGGTAGTTCCTTAAAGGATGTTGCACTTGGGCATTACATATCAAAGATTGATCCCAATATTCTATTGGTTTTGAATAGCACTTTCTCAAAGGAGGCATCATGGCAAATTGTCTGTGTTAAAGCACTTATAAGGATTCTTGGATACTCAAGTTTGCAATACAATGCGCATAAAGTTATGTTTTTGGAAAAGACAGCAGCCATCCAAATATTTGATTATGGTCCCAGCTTCTCTGCCTCCAGGGCTGGATACTTCCTAGCATACTCATCTTATGTTTTAGCAACAAACAAAACAAATATCAAATCCATAGTTGGATACAAGAGAAGAAAGTATTAACGTTATAGAGGAAAAATGCCTAAGGAGGACAAGAATGTAAAGGCTCTTAAAAGCTAGCCATGTATATAATATTTTCAAAATAGTATTGGTATTTTAGATTCCACCGCATTTATTGTGTTCTCGATCTTTGAAGTTGTCTTTGAAAAAACCAATTGAATAACTCCTGAAGGGCATTGGTTTTTATTGCTCCTCCTCCATGTCTAGTGCTCCGAAAGAAACACATACGTGCTTGGTAGTGGATTTCTCCATACCTTGGCTACTGTAAGTTGCTAGGGGCCCTTGCTCTTCCACAAAATAAGGCCCATGAACAAGAAGAATATGCTGTGACAACCCAACAAGAAATAATCAGTTTAAATCATTAAACCTTGTTTTCAAACCAAAAGGTTCAAATTTATGTCTATCTTACCAAGTAGAAAGTAATATCCTTTTCCCTCCAAGCTTCCTTAATTGCTTGAACAAGATTCACAATTGAACGTTTGTACTCTTCTGAATAGTTAGATGTTATCTTTTTTTCCCTAAGCATTTTTAAAAATATGTCAAGGTGTCTCCAAACCTCCATTTGTAGGAATGCAATTTGTGGTGTGCTAGCTACATTTGTTGTGATTGCACACAACTCTCTCCAACACTCCACAATGAATTCATTTGTTTACCAGTATGATTTCTTAGAAATCGTCTAGGTTTTGCACCCCCCCATAGAGACATCTGCTAAGACCTCTCTTGTTTTCCCTAAGGCTATTGGATCCTTTCTCAAGTGAACTTGACCTCCATGAAAACCCATTTTTGACAGTAAAGACTCACATTTATCAATGCAGTCATCTGACAAAGATATTGGTTTTATTGAATATGCATAGTCAAGATGCAATCTAAGCAACTTATCAATTATTCTAATCTGTGCATGTAATGTAAAAAAATGAGCGTTCCTTAGAGAGATTGAGAGAATAGGATCCCACAAGCCATCCATGTTTTTGAACTTGCTCAAATCTATAGATTTTCGAGTCGGGGCTCTTCTTGCTGGCTACAAAGTACTCCATTATTTGGATCCCAAACTCTCCATGCAATAAATACAAGGATATTTTGCATTGGCCCCAATACTTAATCCAAGCATACATTTCACCTTCACTTTGAGACTTTATAATATCAGGAATACTTGTATGAGAGAATAACAATTTCAAGATTTCATGACTTTTAGTTGGTACTTGGGCTGCACCAATCCACCAAAGCTCCATCTCGGATTGTATCTTAAATTGTTATTCTTGCCCCCTACCAGTACTGTAATCCAATGCCTTGTTCATGATACAAATGCTGACTCTTTCTATCTTTTGTCCCTTTTGAATGTGTGCTTCATCCCATTTTAGTGCAAACTTCAAAATACCACCACTTTCTTGGATAGTAAATTTATACATATGGACCATTGCAATCTGGACTCCTTTAATATCAATCCAAATATTATTAAATGTGTTGTATTCAAAAAAGGCCTTTGTTTTATGTTTTTCATAGGGCACAGATCCTTCTATATGGATATACTCTCCAAAAACATCTAGAATCCTACGATTCATATAGATGTTCTAGCAATTGAAGCTGCAAGAGGCCGAGGCAAACCAAATGCACTTATTCTATGACATTTAAGATTTGCAAACCACAATTTAGAGAGAGCACGATAACCTCTAGGACTGATACCCATACTGTCACATGTCTCCACTATTTCATTTGGTTTAATTGTTCCTTTTAAATCTTTCACTAACTCTTTCAGAGTTTGGCTTCTCAAGTCTACATTTTCAGGTGATTTAAGAATCCTTATAATGTCCTTCTTTGTCATGGTTTCTTTAATAATCTTAATCCCCTCATCATTCTCTTGAATATTAATACTTGAAATATTAGAGACACATCTCTTTGCAAGATTTAGTCTCCTTTTCTTCACCCAACTACACAAGTCCATTATATTTTTAAGTGGTCTTTTTCTCCATCCAAATCGTGTTGGAGTTTCTTTCAAGCGCAATAATTTTTCTTACAATGACTAATTAGAGTTTTCTAGATTATCAACCTTGCCTGTTAGCTCAGAAATAGTTTTTTGTGCCAATATTAATGCTTCCTTCATTTCATGAATTTGTTCTCTAAATGTAAAAGATGCAGAATATAACCTCATGCAATAGCCAAGCATCACATCACAACCATCTCCAACATACCTTATGAAGTCATGAATATTGTAAAAAGGAGGATGTTTACCTGTAGAAGGGTCTAGAGGATAAATATTTCCATCCATCCATAAGTCTACATGCTTCTTTTCTTGTAATCGCAAAATGTTAGCTTCATCCTTATCCAACAATGCTCGATGGTGTATACTCCTCCAAGATGAATAGACAGGATCTAACTAAATAGTAAGTTTGTACTTGCATGGTGGGACTGTGCTTGTATTGCTAGAAGAGGTAATGGTAAACATTTTGGTAGGGAACCCTAAACAGGGTAACAATATCACATAGAAGGAAATAGAACCACAGGAAAGAGAGGTGCAAAAAATGAACGTCGAGGAATAAACGAGCGACGTCTTTTGGTGCGAAAATTCAAAAATACAAGATTTTGCAATTTCCAAGAGAATAAGACTGAAAAGGTGACACTTAACGTCCATTAAAGATTGATGATATTTAATACCCGACCTCTTAAATGAATCATAGATTCTCTCATTAATCACATTCAAGCAGCCAAATTTGGAGGGTTTTTCTCTTCTAAACCTCTTCTAATTAGCAACTTAATCATTTTCTTACGAGTGCCATTTTGAAACATTTTTGGCCCTAATGATAATTGCAAGTAATTCCAAGTCATGAGTAGCATAATTTCTCTTGTGACTCTTCAATTTTATGGAGGAATATGCTACTAGATGTCCTTCAACATGAGTACGCATCCCAAAGCACGAGAACTCGCATCGGTCACCACTTTGACTTCTTTACTAAGATCAGGTAGTTTGAGGATCAGGGCTATGACTAAGCTTAGCTTGAGCCTGTCAAAGCTAGATTGTTCAATGGGTCCATTTAATGGCAACTTGCTTCTTGAGTAGGTTTGTGAGAGGTGCAGCAATCAAGGCATAATTCTTGATAAAGACTCGATACCATCTTGTTAAACCCAAAAAGCTACGAACTTCGCTTACAGTGGTTGGAGGCGGTCAATCTTGTACATCCTTGACCTTGGCCGGATCTACTTAAATTCCCTCTGCTGAAAACTATAAACCTTAAATACTCAATTTTCTTCTTGAAGAACACACACTTATTCTTCTTAGCATACAACTTGTGAGTCTACATTGTCTCAAGAGCTGTCTGCAGTTGTGACTCGTGACTTCCTTCATCCTTGGAATATGTTAAGAAGTCGTCAAAGAATACAAGGATGACATTGTCAAGATAAGGTCTGAATATATCTTACATTAATCTGTTGAAGGTAGTAGGGGCGTTTGTTAATCCAAATGGCATTGGGATAAACTCGTAATGATCGTACCTTGTTCTAAAAACAGTTTTTGGGATATCTTCTTGCTTGATTCTAATCTGGTAATACCCTGATCTAAGATCAATCTTGAAGAAAATATTTGCTCCTTATAGTCGATCAAGTAGTTCGTTGATCCTTGGAATTGGATACTTATTCTTGATCGTACTTGATTCAGCGCTCAATAATCCATGCAGAGACGAAGAGTCCCATCCTTCTTTTTCTGAAATAACACTAGAGCTCCCCAAGGTGAGTTACTAAGTCTAATGTATCCTTGATCTAAGAGCTGTTTGAGTTGTTCCTTTAGTTCTATGGCTTCTAGAATGGACATTCAATATGGTCACTTTGAACTGGTGAAGCTCCTGGTACTAGCTTGATTTCGTGGTTGACTTCTCTCTATAGTGGAAGTTTAGTTAATTCTTCAGGAAATACGTTAGCATATTCTCTAAGCCATGATGGTTCATCTTTGGCTTCTTTATCCTGTTCAGTCTTATTTAATTTGATTAGGTATGCAGGTGAGCCTTTTCTTAAACCTTTAGCGATTCGAGAAGCTTTCGCTAATTGAATCTTTGGTTTTCTTACTTCTCCTTGTGTGGTCACTTGTTGTCCTACAAGATTCAAGAATGTGGCTTGGCCCTTTTCACAATGAATATGAGTGTCATTGGGAATTAACCAGTCCATTCCTAACAAGCACTCATAGGTTCCCATGTTCATTACTCTGAATTGCATGTTGGTCTGATTGCCACCCAAATTAAACGCCACCTTACTTGTCTGTTGTGTTGAGGAAACTTCTTTTCCATCAGCTAACTCAACTATCAGCCCAAATGCATGCATTGTGTCTATGCCTAGTTTTCTAGCACACCTTGGTGATATAAATGAATGTGTGCTTCCACAATAGATCAAAATTTTAAAGGGGTTACCATTATAGGTTGATGGTGTTTGAATCACTGAGAACTATCGATTTGGTCCCTTCTTGTTGAGAGAGGTGTGAATTCTCGCTCTCTCCATGTCGATTTCCAAGGTAGGACCTTCATCATCTTCTACTTCCTTGAGAGTTATGCTGGCAACTCTTTCTCTAGCTCTGGCTGTCGTGGACTCTGATCGTTATGCAACTTGCTTTGGCATTCATTCTGTCTAAGTTTTGGGCATCACATTTGGATGTGGTCAAGTTCATTACAATAATAGCACCTAAAAGTATCCTTATTACCACCAGTAAAGTTTTCCACCACCAACGTCTTAGTCTTCTTACTATTAACATATTGAAATTGACATTGGGCTCTTTTTGCATAGCCCCTAGTTAGATTTCTATTTTGGAACTTATTATTCCAGGGCTTATTTTTTCTTGGTTTGGACTAGAGTTCATGTACAATCGATATTTTCCTTATTAATGTGTCGAATGGATGCATTTCTTCGAGCCGTGTGTTTAGGGGATCATCCAATCTGTGGCAAAACTTGGATAGTTGTTGTGCAATATCCATAGACAGTGCATACTTGAGAAGTGTCACAAACTTTGAGTATAAGGCTTCCAATGTCATTTCAAGTTGCTTTAGACCAAAGAACTCATTCATCTTTTGCATGTGGTATGCTGGTGGAAGATATTGGCCTTGCATTGCATCCTTTAATAAGTCCCAACTAACAGATGCTTTGAAGATTCCTTGGTTACACCATTGTTTCCACCAAATTCAGGCTTCTCCTATAGGCTTTAACTTGCCGATCATTGTTTGATTAGCTGGGGTAATTCCAGTAGCAATGAAATAATCTTCCATGGACTTGACCCATATTTATGCTTCAACCTCGATGTTTTTGCCTTGGCCATCAAACTTAGGTGGTTTGATTTGCTTAAGCAAGAACTTTTTTCTTGGATCTCAAGCTACAATTACCAAGTTTTTGATTTCTTTTTGCTTTGATACCCATTGTAACATACCCGCCTTGATTACATGACGAGTAAAATTTAAGTAGTCGCCCAGAGTTTACCTTCAAGTTGTCACCATCTGTACTCTAACCAGAATGATCGGATTTTGTCTAGCTAGTTAACCCTACACCTACCCCGCAAGGGAAGCATCTTGTTGTTACCAACGGAGGACCAACCTGAAGGTTCGTGATTGATCTAATAGTCACCTATCAACAACTAGCTCACATCCGAAGGTGTCCTTCAAGAGGCTTCTTGTCTAGAAGGAGTGACTACCATTACCCTTGGTTCATGGAGTACAACACTTTTTTCCAATAGCAGACTAAGGATTTATGCAATCCCTTGCAATGCTCTAGCACAACTGCTGTACATTTTCCTTAAGATAATTTACAATTCGCATTTTGAGACCAAACCCTAGGTCGGTCCGTCCTAGAGTTTCTTCCTAACTTTTGTTTTTTAGGAAACCTCTCAGCTAACCGAGACCACCCTGCCATAGGATTGGATTCCTCAAGAATCCATCCACGAGAATCCATCCGCCTGCTTTCCTCTATGAAAGTTCTTAGTTATCTAATTACCTACCACATTACATGAAACATGTTAAAACAGCTTCATTAATTAAAAATCCCTTTATGCACAGTTGTTCGTTTACATAATTTACTCACGGGCATACAATCAAAATTTAAAATTTTCATTGATTATATTCCATAATGTGTGTTCTCCCACCCCACATGTGAGGTGCAAGTCAATTATTTCATAGTGTGGGACCTAGGATCCCACGATATTAGTTGGTGCTAAAGGCAAAAGTTGTAATAGGTCATGCATGATAGGTACTAAGTGATACCTGGTGTTAGATTTTGGCTTAGACAATTTATTGGCCGCTAATGTTGTTGGTGACATTCGAGACTAAGCATTAATTAATTAATGTTTATGCTCTTATTGAGGTTAGGGCACACAATAGGTTCTGGATGGAGATTGCAGTAGGACTTCCAGAGGTCCCTAGCTCACGATGCTGAAAAGAAGCAATCTAAAGACCGAAGGCAATTTCCGGCATCCAACGGTAACAACATGGGTAACTTTCATTTAATTCTTTCCGTAACTTAAATTCTCAATATGGAAAGAATCATTTTAACCGATGGCCATGGATGCGAAATGTTCTTAATAATCATGGTCAATCACTTTCCAATTTTAAACCTCCCAATCCACCTTCAAATTTTCCTAAATCTGGTGAATCTAAAAATATTAACCCAAGTGTCTCCAATGCCATTTTCAAAAATGTAATTTGTTATAATTGTAAGCATCCTGGTCATATTGTGAGTCGTTGTCCTATCTAGATTTTGGAGTCTCTAACTTCCCAGTTCTTGTAACCAAGTTTCTTGGCCTTAAATCTGTTTCTTCAACTTAGAGATATTTCTAGTCTTTAAAATCTTCTATTAGAGCTTCTAGATTCACCTTGAATTCACTACTCTTCTTTTCTATGAGGTTAACCTTAAAATTCCTCATGATTTCTCTTGAGTTCTAGGTTTTTATAGTTCCCCTAACAGTTTCTAGACTTTAAGATGTTCTTATGTTATTCCTATTTGAATATAGATGTTTTTGAAAAACCTGTGGTATCGCGATTGGTAAAGGGTTGTTATCCGCGCTCGTGACTAGTGACTCTCGTGCTCGCAACTCCAACTTTTGCTTCCACGTTAGTAGGTTCATTCATGATTTCCACTTTTGAATTCTCTTTTTTTTGGATCATGACGGAAATATGATTCATAGAAGAAGAATACGTCAATAATACCGACTAGCAAAGGTATAAGACTCATGATGGTGATTATGGTTATTGTGGGATTCAATGATGTAGGCCTCTCTTCTTGCTTTGTGAAGAGAAATACTTCTCTCTCTCTCTCACCTTGGCAAGCAGGGGTAAGAACAAGAGTACCTCTTTCTCTAGTATAGAGCAAGAGCGAGAGAATAGGTATGATCTCTCTCTCTTGTAGACAGAATAGGAATGAGAGTAGAGGTATGATAGAATAGAATAGAGTTCTTCATTGTCTTCTCTTCTCAGATTAGAGTAGAAGAGGATGAGAGATCTTTAGCATATCCCCTTCCTTGCGTTGAATGAAATGATGTCTCTTCGTCTCACGGAATAGAGTCTCCTCCTTCTCGATCAGTGTCTCGTCCTCGTCAAGATTGCTCTTGTCTCTCTCTCGCTCTTGGTATGGAGCCAGATATTGGACGAAATTCGTGTAGGGGTTGTTGTTAATCTTCAAAAATAGGTGAGAAGCTTTAAGCTCAACTCAAGCCAATATCCATAGCAACTCACAATGTTGGAACTTGGAAGAAGGTGAGGGATAAAATCTGAACCTTAAGTCTTACACACGTGATTTTGATGGCCCTTCTCCCCTCCTTGTCCTCCCTTTTATAGTTTTTCTCCACTCCCTCTCATGTGTGTTTTTTCTTTGTTTTTTCATAAAAGCTTAAGGCATTTAGCTTTAAAGCTTATGCTTTTTTCACTATTTTTGTTTTTTCTTGCCCTATGCCTCTCTACAACTTGTTTGGATCATAACTTCATCATATGAACTACGAATATAGTTTTTCAGATACTCAAAATGATCGGAACACATTTGATTTATTAGCCCCAGTGGGGAAAGAATTGCGAAAATCCATTAAAAATAGGCAAAAATGACGGTTTTCATAAATCGCGTCATTCTTCTCCATCTTTTGTCTTGGACGACTTATTCTCTTTAAAGTAAGTCATGTATATATTGTTGGGGGTAAAGGCGCCTCCGCCATGCCGCCCCGTGTATTACTACACTGACAGTACCCGCCACTGCACACTGCAGGTGGCAGGTGCCCGTCATGTCACTTTATTCTTTATTCTTTTAGTGACAGTTTGAATAAAGGAAGGCCCGGTCACACATTGTGACTGTTGGAGTTCCCATTTCTTGTCTCTCTCTTTCTTGCTCTTGCTCTTGCTCTCCCGCCATAGCTCGCGTGCAAGCTTCGATCCTTCTCACCTTTCAACTGGTATCAGAGCTTGGCATTCTCTTGCTCGAGCTTGACTCGGTGCTTCCTGACCTTCGCATCGACTTGCTTCACGCATTGGGTCCATCCCGGCAGCCATAGCCGACCTCTTGAGCTCCCGACTCTCCCCGGCTTCCCGAGCTCCATCCCGGCCTTCTTGAGCTTCATCAGGGCCTTGCCCTTGAGGTATTGCTTCAGCATTTGCAGGCATTTGAGTGTATTCTCAATTTGAAACAGGGCAGGAACAAAGGGCAGCCACTCTTCTTGAGCTCCATAGCTCATATCTTCCCTCCCCTTTGCATTGGGCCTTCATGGCTTGGTATGTGCCTACCTTGGGCCATCATTGAGCCCCCCCACACTCAACATTCAGCCACATGATTAAAGCAGCACTCCAGGCCTCAACACGCTGAATATGGTGCCCATTTTCAGACTTTGACCTCCACGTTTTACAGCTGAATGCTTTGTTGCTCATGGAGCACTCATCATTGGCCTATTTGGAGGGCATTTGAGCCATTTTTGGATGTCATTTTGATGCTTTGGCTTGACATTGAGGTTGGGAGCTGATCATTCTCAGTTTTGAAACTATCATTCACTGCATAACAGTGCTGGAAACAGGGCAGCACCCCTGACACTGACATTTGTTGCTTATGCCTCATTCCATTGGAGCTATTTGATGCCCGTATGCGGTCTACTTCCTACCCGGATGTATTGGGAATGTATGCATTTGGTTTGACCATGATTTTGGCTTGAATTTGGGGCTGAAATCTACTATTTAGAACAGTAAATACATGCTGGAATAATAGTGGGCTGAAGGTACTTTACATGCTTTGGCACTTACCTACCGATACTGGATGTATGCTTTGAGCTTTGGCATGATGTCTCTGACATTTGGGGATGACTTGGAGCATATGTATGAGATTATGGGATGCTTTTGAGCTTCGCATTAGCTCCGTCTTCACTGGCATTTGGACCGACTTGGCATGCTCGTGGACCGCCTATGCCTCATGTCTCTGCTTGACAGTTAGGCTTTTACATTACATGCTTTGGTTTGTGACATATGCTATTTGGTTCGTGTATGCCATACCGACATTTGGAGCTTGGATTTGGATGTATTTGAGCATTCCCGGCTTACTTGATTACTGATCTTGGTTGCTATTTGGATGTCATTGAGTTGATCGAGAGCTTATTTGGGCTTATGTATTGCTTCATGGTTAATATGATCGGTGCTTCATATATGTCATGCTCTCTTGGATGTGCTTGATGCATTGACAGGGTCACTTATCACTGGTGCTTTCTCTTGGGTTGTTTGAGCTCACTTTGTACGCCTTTTGTGCCAGTGGGAACATTTTACATGCTTGATTGACCTTTGACAGTTGCATGCTATTGGAGCACTTACATGTATTTGGAGCAGTTTATGTCTTGAGCAGCTACATACGCATTGAGACTTTGGGATCATACTCCGATCTTTATGGTTATGCATTGATGTACTCTTGGTTCACAGGATGCTTATGAGCTGAGTCTCATATTTGGATCTTTCTCTTTGAGCAGACACCTATTTGTGTCAAGTTTTGGCAGTTACAGGAACACTTTGCCTAGAGTGTATGGGGTGTGCCTTTCACTGGCAGATGTTATTTTGACATGCGTCGGTGTTGAGATCATGTTGTTTTCACTGTCATTGGCCTTACTTATGTCCGTTTCATGCCGGCTTTGGACCTAGCATTGTTTGCTTGACATTGGATCCTATTTTGGGACAGTTTGCTCTCTAGACTGCATACCTGCAATTTATTACAGTAAGCAGTTATTGGTGGACTGAGGTGTACTTTTCATGCTAAAATATCCTGATTTGGTGTACCGCACCTAGTACTAAGTGGGCAGCAACTTTTGGCACACTTTGCTTGCCCTTTAGACCCCGTTTTGGTCATTTTTGGGCAGTTTCTGCAGTAAAACAGCAAGCAGTTTTGGACTGTTTGGGCATTTCCAGCCTGCATAATGGCATCATCTTTGCATGATAGTGCCATCTTTAGCATTACAAAGTTGGATGGTACCAACTACTCTTACTGGAAGAGTCAAATATGGCAGGTTTTGGTGCAGAAATCTCAGATTAAGCCACTTCGGTTGAGTGGGGAGCAGCTTGAAACTATGTACAATGACGACTGGCTTGAACTTGATGAGCTATGCAAGTCCACGATTGTATTCTCTCGCTGAATAGGTACATTATAATGTATTTGAGGAAGCACAGAGTGCATGGGATCTATGGAATAAGATCAAGAATCTTTATGATAAGAAAAGTCCGGCGAGTCAGATGTACTGGTTGAAGCAGCTTATGGATCTACGCATGAAGGATAATGCGACTATGTCTACTCACTTGAGCCAGTTCCATGCTATACTGAAGAACCTGACTTCGTAGGATATCACCTTTGGAGAGGAAGTAACTCCTCTTTTCTTGTTTGGGACTCTGAATGAGTCATGGGATGTATTCCACACTGCTCTTTGTGCCTCTAGTGCTACTCTAAAATTGGCAGATGTTGAGAGTGCTCTTCTTCAGGAAGAGGTGAATCGCAAAAACTTGGATGCCTCTCGTGGTAGTCATGCTTTGACAGTTAGAGGCAGGAATGACAGGTATGACCGTGGTAATGGCCGAGGCCATGACTCGCAGAAGGGTCGCTCTAAATCTCGTGGCAAGTCGCGTAGTAAGTCGCGTGGGCGCAATGCAAATGTCACTTGTCATCATTGTGGGAAAAAGGGCCATATTAGACCACAGTGTCATGAGTTGCGCAATGAGAAGCACAAGAATAAGGGGAAAGATAAAGTGCAGGAGAAGTCCTTTGATTGCAGCATAGTACCTGCGAAGTCCAGCGTCAAGATTGAGGAAATTAATGTCACGCAGACTGAGGAGTCCGATGGTGGTGATGAGTTTATACTTGCAGCTAGTTCTTCTAATGCTTCACACTTGACTGAGACATCTAGTATGTATGCACAGTGCTGGTTATTGGATTCAGGTGCGTCCTTCCATGTGACACCTTACCGTGAGTGATGTCACTCTTACCGTACTGTATCTGGATCAGCCAGACTTGGAGATGACAGGTCTCTTGATATTGTGGGCTGTGGAGATATTCGGTTGCAGTTTTCCACTGGCAGTTCCTTTTTGCTCAGGGATGTACGTCATGTACCTGCGCTTACGCGCAGTCTTATGTCTGCAGGATAGTTGGATGATGCAGGGTTTCATGTCTGTTTTGGGGATTCTGCCTGGAAAATTACCAAAGGCAGACTTGTGCTTGCTAGAGGCGCCAAGGCTGGCAGCCTCTATCCTCTTGTTGTATCTGGGTCTTCTGTAGACCATGTTTTGGCAGTGGGCTCTATCCCACATGTATCACTTTGGCATGCCTGTTTGGGGCATATGTCTTTGAAGGGAATGAAAATGTTATCTGGTTTACAGTATCTTCTGCCTTTGGACTATGCACGTTTTGACTCGTATGATCATTGTCTTTATGGTAAGCAGAATAGGTCTACGCATAAGAAATCGGGTAGGCCACGCATGAGTGAG
Source organism: Lygodium microphyllum (assembly GCF_053477565.2). Classification (NCBI taxonomy): domain Eukaryota; kingdom Viridiplantae; phylum Streptophyta; class Polypodiopsida; order Schizaeales; family Lygodiaceae; genus Lygodium; species Lygodium microphyllum. The sequence continues at coordinate 40,558,957 of NC_141139.1, read as the reverse complement.
CCCTTGGCATTGGTGCATTCTGATGTTTGTGGGCCTATGCCTTGCATGTCTATGGGTGGCGCGAAGTACTTTGTTACCTTCATTGATGATTTTTCTAGGAAAGTGTGGGCTTATCCCATAAAGCAAAAGTCTGATGTCTTGGCAGTCTTTCAGCGCTGGCTTGCTCTTGTTGAGAACCAGACTGGGTATAGGCTGAAATGCCTTAGGACTGACAATGGGGGAGAATATGTCTCACGTGCTTTTGAGCAGTTTTGTGATGACAGGGGTATTAAGCGTCAGTTGACCGCCCCTTACACCCCACCCCAGAATGGTTTGGCTGAGCGCATGAACGGGACTATTCAGGAGCATGTGCGCTCTATGCTTAGCCATGCAGGCCTACCCCAGAGTTTTTGGGCTGAGGCAGTTAGTACGGCAGTGCATGTCATAAACCGATCGCCTTCCAGTGGATTGGATTTCCAGGTTGCAGAGGAAGTTTGGGCTGGTAAGCCATCCTCTTATGTGCATCTCCGTGTCTTTGGATGTGAGGCATTCTGCCATCTGCCTAAGGACAAAAGGAGTAAATTGAATCCAAAGAGCATTAAATGCATATTCCTTGGCTATGGTGAGTCAGGAGAGATGGGCTATCGCCTATGGGATCCGCAGGCACGGAAAATAGTACGCAGCCATGATGTCGTCTTCCATGAAGACAAGATGCACAGGCAGCCTAAGAAGGTGGTTGAGATCCGCAGAGTGATCTTTCAGGAGGAGCCTAGAGCTCCAGCACAACCAGTAGTACAGCCTGCAGCAGTTCCTCCACAGGGCCAGGGTGTTGGACAAGCAGTTAGACAGGCAGCAGAGTCTGCGATGAGACGGTCTGCTAGAGACAGACGTCCACCTGACAGATTTCAGCCCTCTATGCATTATGTTTTGGTTACAGATGCAGGAGAGCCTTTCACTTATGATGAGGCTATGCGCAGGGGTGACAGTCACTCCTGGGACAGGGCTATGCAGTCTGAGATAGACTCCCTGCATAAGAATGAGACTTGGGATTTGATTGCCTTGCCTAAGGGCAAGAAGGCTTTGCCATGCAAGTGGGTGTACAAGCTGAAAAGTACCCCTGGACACCCCAAGCCGGCATACAAGGCTAGATTGGTAGCAAAGGGTTTTAAGCAGGAACATGGTGTGGACTTTGATGAGGTCTTCTCTCCTGTGGTTAAGATGACCACCCTGCGCTTAGTCCTGGCTTTGGTTGCACAGCTTGACTTAGATCTATATCATATGGATGTCAAGACGGCTTTTCTACATGGGGACTTGCATGATGAGATCTATATGGATCAGCCTAAGGGCTTTGCAGAACCTGGCAAGGAGCACCTAGTGTGCAAGTTGAAGAAGAGCTTGTATGGCTTGAAGCAGGCACCTAGGGAATGGTATCATAAGTTTGATGCCTTTATGCAGTCACAGGGCTACAGCAGGAGTGCTATGGATCCGTGTCTTTACACAAAGAAAGCCCGTGATGGCAGTTTGCTTATCTTGGTACTCTATGTTGATGATATGCTGATAGCAGGGAAAGCTCATGATGAGCTAGATGCTCTTAAATCTCGGCTGAAGAAGAGCTTTGAGATGAAGGATTTGGGACAGGCCTCACATATACTTGGGATGTGCATTAAGCGCGATAGGCATCAGGGGCTTTTGTATCTCTCACAGCAGGAGTATATTCATAAAGTCCTTGAGCGCTTCCGCATGCAGGACGTAAAGCCTATTGGCTGTCCATTACCTTCTTATGTGAAGGTATCACAGGCCAATTGTCCGCAGACAGATGAGCAAAGGGCCGAGATGGCCAAGATCCCTTATGCTTCAACCGTGGGCAATTTGATGTATGCCATGATAGCCACTCGTCCAGATATTGCGCATGCAGTTGGTGTTGTGGCACGCTATATGGCTACATCTGGCAGCAGACATTGGGATGCCGTGAAGGGTATCATGAGGTACCTGAAGGGCACAGCAGATATGTGTATTTGCTATGGCAGCCAGGATACAGGGGTCGTGGGGTACACTGACTCCGATTATGCAGGACATGCAGATAGTAGGAAGTCCACTTCTGGCTATGTATTCACCTATGCTGGAGGGGCTGTCTCTTGGATGTCCAGGGTTCAAAAGTGTACGGCTTTGTCTGCCACTGAGGCTGAGTATGTTGCAGTCACTGAGGCTTGCAAGAAGGCCATATGGTTAGGCCGTCTAGTTGCTGACCTTGGGATTGATGCTACATCTACACTGCATTCGGATTCTATGAGTGCCATTCAGTTGGCTAAGAATCCGGTCTTCCATGCGAAGACGAAACACATTGAGGTGAGGTATCACTTCATACGTGGTGTTGTGGAGGACAAGTCTGTTGACCTTGTCAAGATCTCCACTGACGAGAATCCTGCAGATCTACTCACGAAGAGCCTCACTACTGAGCGCTTTGCCTTCCTCAGGAGGTTGATGGGCGTTGGATGAGATGTCGCCTTTCCTCATCCCTTGTACCTATGTACATTTGTACTGTCTTTTCTTTTTTATTTTCTCTCTCACTAGGGCAGATTCGCCTTTAAGTGGGAGGTTGTTGGGGGTAAAGGCGACTCCGCCGTGCCGCCCCGTGTATTACTACACTGACAGTACCCACCACTACACACTGCAGGTGGCGGGCGCCCGTCACATCACTTTATTCTTTATTCTTTTAGTGACAGTTTGAATAAAGGAAGGCCCAGTCACACATTGTGACTGTTGGAGTTCCCATTTCTTGTCTCTCTCTTTCTTGCTCTTGCTCTCCCGCCATAGCTCGCGTCCAAGCTTCGATCCTTCTCACCTTTCATATATTTAGATCCATCTAAAGTGGGAATTTAGTGATCTAATCATGATACTAGAGATTTCAGACTATTTTAGAAAACGAGTCCTGCTTCTTGTAAATCCTTTAGAGATTCTGAAGTTTTTCCATGTGTGGACATGCAACACCACGTATATGCACATTAAAATAGATAAATAATGGGGACATTACACTTGAGATGATCTAGTTTGCGAAAAGCATCTAAATCGAGGTGAACTCATATCACATTTGGTTCAAAGAGAATGGAAATCGAGAGGGATGCATTGTTCGACCTCTCTACCTGTAGGGTAAAGTCCCATTCTGGCCCTCTAAAATGATATGAGCCAGTGTTCTATCCTACATTATCTAAGGTCAATAAATCATCACACTTTGAATGTTGAGAAGCCTCCGAGTTCTCTAAGACCACCCTGCCGTAGGTTGGACCCATCGAGGGTTCCGCCCACCCGCTTCCCTTGATAGCTTTAATTTCCTACTTACCTAAGGGCATATTACTGGTAACACATACAAGCAGCTTCCTTAATTAACTCGTTAGTCATATGTTCCTTTACATAATTTTATGCACTGACACAAAAACATATCAAACAAAGTCCTTGAAGGTAAACCTTATATTAAAATTTCAACTAAGATACAAATCCCATCCATGGGACCATTCCCGCAATCCATAAGGATGTGTCTTATTTTCCTCCAAGTTTTTGCCCTTGCACTAGTAGCAAGGCCTCAAGATTCCTTCCCAAGTCACGTAAACCATCTGAATAGGACTCAAAGGCAGGGTATTTATAGCTAGAGTCCGCCCCTCGCACCCGAGCATCCTCCTATGAACTAATGTTTCTATGGAGAGATCTCTCACGACAGGTTCGGTCCACATTCCTAACGTGACTATCAAAAACCCCCTTGGATAGGGTTGGAAGCTAGATGAGGGTGCTCAACACACCTTTCCCAAGTTTCAACTTGAATCCAATTTGAAATATTTTCTTCTTATCAATTCCTTTGTTAAATGACTCCTTTTCCAAACAAGTGTTCCCAAGTACAAACACAAGCAGAAGTGCACAATATGTACTAGACAATTCTTTGTTCTCTCTGTCGAAGGAAATTCGGATTTGATACGATAACATCTAGTCTTTTGAACGAAGGAGTATCCTTGCAATGTTGATTGCAATTTAGGACATTTGCTTCCCTACAACGAAACCCTACATATTCATTTGAACTAGGGTTTGTCACGTAATTCATATAGTTACTTAAGGACTTTGAATTCATTTCACCTTCAAGAAAGATGGGCCTTGAGAAGAATCCTTCAACTCTTTAGGGTTTGAAATTCTTTCAACTTCCTAAGAACCCTACGTATTCTATCACAAGTTTAATCTATGTTTTGTGAGATGTAATAGGATTTCCTATTATTTCAACCAAGCAAAGTAGATGCAGATGCAAAAAATCTATCTGGCTTAATTACAGTTCAATGCGTATTCTTGAAGCTTTTCATATATATATTAACATGAAATTTCCATGCAATTTATGTGCAATTCAATGACTTCTAAGTGTAATTTTAATTGATCACCTAAGATGAATGCGATGAACAAAATTTTCCTAGTATGCTCATTATCTCGAAATATGCTCAATTAAGTTGCAATAATTAATGCAAATGTTATTTTCTCCCAATTTCTTTTCCCTAATACAACGGGGTGCACTTGATTCATAAGAGATGTATTTCCCATAGTTGCGGTCCTTTGGTTTGCGGTCTCATTGGTTGTGGTGGGAGTTTCAGTGTTTGGAGAGATCTTTCGGTTGGGGGCCATCAACCACAAGTGGATTCAAAAGATAAAGAAGGAGGAATGGATTTGAGATGGGAGAGCGTAAGAGAAGATGGCTTAGTCAAAGATCAAGATAGGGGAAATTGAGCTAACTCTCTCCCTCGCAGCCTCTCAGGGTAGCTCCTCTCTCTCTCTCTCTCTCTCAAGTTCCTTCTCACAATCTCTTGGAGGGGTATCCTTCTCCTTCCCTCTCTCTGCCTCTCTCACACAACCTCTCGAGATCTCCTTGTTCTTTCTTAACTGCTCCCCATGCCTCATATTTATAGCTAAACAAGAGAAGAAGGGTTGTGGCTGAGAAGAAGAGCTCTTTGTGGAGGGGATCTTGGAAAAATCAACAATCTGATGGTCAAATCACAATTCTAATAGTTCCATTGGCTCTGAAAGGGGGGTAAAACTCCAAGACACTTGATTAGAAATCTTCTAGATCACTCCTTCTTCTTCTCCATGTTCGAACTGTTATTTATTGCATGTAAACTACGATCATGATGTGCACGATTTTGCCAATCCTTTTTTTTGTATTAAATCTCCAAAACAATCTGAAAAAACTACTTGCTTTTTTTACATAACATCCTGTTCCAGAAATCGTCATAGCTTTTTAGGATATTTACAATAAGTAATATCTTAAATATCTTAAATATGCTAGTTTTACCCAAAATTCTAATATTTTTGGACCATCCATACTATACACATTAACACTAGTGATTAATATGGCTCATAACTCTCATTTACGTTGTAACTCCCATGAAGGGTGGCTACAACTCTTGTCAATCTGGGAAAAATATTGGATTACGATTCTCGATTTTTTAAATATTTTTATTAAATAAAAATTATTAGTTATTAATGTTAGTTAGTTTTTACTTTAGTTAGCTTTTAGTAAGTCTTTAGTTAGTAACCTTACTAACTTATTAATTGAGTAACTAACTTTTGAACTAACGAACTAATTATTAATGCATGGAAGTATTACAAGTATTTTGGAACTTTCAAGATGCATGGGAGTATATATAAGACTAGCTAAGGTGTTGGGCACATTGGATAGTATTGTGAAGTTAGTAGAGCTTCTAGATCCTATTATGAACCATATGATATTGTTTGAGGAAGCAGGCTCACCCAACGCTAGAACCTATAGGTATATCCTATGTGCAAAGCAAAAAGAACTAATCATTAGGGTGGGGGATGGTCCATAACCGAATGAGTAGAATGATCCATGACACATTCTTGTTCCATTAGGGTTGAGCAACTACAGAGCATGGGAAGTTTACCTATGAAAAGAGATGTAGCAACTCCACCTATATGGTTAAATCCCAAGTTAGTGATTGGACCAAACACCATATGCTTGGGATTGATTCACTCTCCATTTGATTCTTCCTCTAGAACCTTTCCACAAGTGGTGATTGGATTTTTTAGGCCCCTTTAAGCTTAAGGCCACCCTCACTCAAAATAAATACATCCTCACAATGAGTGATTATTGCATCAAATGGGTTGTGGCATGGTCTTTGCAAGATAATACAACTCCATTGTATGAATATAGATTGAATAATCTATAAGGGGAATTTAATTTCTCCTCAGTTCACCTTGATAATTGCAACCTACTATTTCAAGGATATTTTCACTAGATATGGATACTCGATGGAACTAGTTAGTGATTAGGGCCATCATTCCTTGAAGGTAATCTTCTTGCTCATACAGTAAATAGGTTTCAACTATGACATTACTATCATTCCTTCAATATAATTTTCTTCCTCATAGAGTAAATAGATTCTAGCTACAACATTACCATGGTGAAGGTCTCCAGTGACTATTTTCAGTCTTTGAGCAGAGCTTGAGAACCTATTGACCCTGCAATACAAGAGTCATGTTCTTTCCCTAGACATTTTGAAGAACAAGCCCTATTGGTGGCTCAAAGTGTAGTACAAGTGCCTTCTAGCATACCCAAATGTTGATGCCCAATAGCAATGTTTAGATCTTTTGGTGATGGGATCTACAAGTGTAGTACAAGTGCCTTCTTGCATACCCAAATGTTGATGCCCAGTAGCAATGTTTAGATCTTTTGGTGATGGGATCTACAGTTTCTCTAGCTCCTATTTCTTTTGCTAGGGGTGCCTTCTTCTCACTCCTTGTGAAGTTTTCATATGCTAGATTTGTAGTGGTGGCTCAAATAAGTGTTGATTTGGATGGGTCCAAATGACATGTTCCATTCCTAACTTTGACATCCCATCTAAGTACAATCTAGATTTAGCCTAGTCTCATATCCCAACCCCACCAAATAAAGATCTTTTAATTAATATGAAGGCTAAAGGGAAAGAGCTAGTATGGTAGGAGTCAATTCAACTTAATGATGATGAAGACTGCAAGCCACTTCACTTAACCTTCCGATATCCTCTAGTGGTGGTTACTAATGGTAGTTTGTCCAATCCTTGCATGCAACTTCTAATGGAGCATTGCCAAGTCCTTGAGAACAAAATGGTGATTTTGGTAATAAGTCAAAGTTTTGGAAGATGATCCTCTCCAATACCATGCCAATTTTAATGCAAAGATCAAAGTATCTTCTTACGCATATTTCAAAGTATGTGTAGCACCAACTTAGTACCTTGAATGCAACAAGTTCTCTTGGCTCTTCCTAATTTGGGTTCATTTGACTCAGTTCCTACTCCCATGCTGCTCAATGATCAGACTATTCATTGCAATAACCCTTTTGGTAAGAGTCTGGATAGGCTCAGAAACAAGAAAAACTAGCCACTCAGAAGCCGAATGTTGTGAAGAAGGCTATTGAGTTGAATGTTGAACAAAAATAGGATAGTAAGTAGCAGCCTGCTTGCCCTAAGACCAAATTAGATATTAGAAATTACTCTTAACTAGCATAGCTCTAGTGGCAAAGGCTCTTTCTTCTAGTTGCATGATGTGGATTTGAATTTTGGAGGATTAGAAGGGGAGGTTCCCTCTTCCAAGTGCATGATGTGGATTCATAGTCTAGAGGATTAGAAGCAGAGGTTGTTGCATCACATTGGTCATTTGGAAAATACGAATGCTTTAGTCCATGTGGAGCAGAATCAGGTACAATGGGATGTGCAGGATGTGATGCGCTTCATTGAGGCCGTGGCTTCCAAACTCACTTTTTACAATGTTCTAGATCCATTTTTTTGGAATCTCGACAATGTATGGATGCAACACAATCATCTTGAATATTATTTGTTTCTATCACTCATTTTTCACCTCCTGGTCCCTCTCTAGTCCCAAATTAGGCTCTCGTTAGGGTCAAAGTGATTGCACATCAAGTACTTGTTCATGGTCCTACTCTCACTCCATTGCATCCTCCCACACCTATTCAAGATTTTTTTCCTATTGTCCAAGTATCTATGCTAGTCACTCTAGATGAGTCTACTTTGGATGATTCAAATGCCCTTAAACAATAAGTAATGGTGGTTGTGATTTTGAGTCATCATGCATGTCATGTGTTAGACACTTTGCCATCACCCTTTTGGTCCTCCTCTTGGTCAAAATTGGCCTCCCATCGTAGTCAGAGCAGTTTCACATCAAGGAAAAATTCAGCATGCACAAGCTCCTTCCCTACTCCACTATATCCTAGCAAGAATCAAAGCTAATACATGCAGCATTTTTTCTTGATCTACAATTACTCCAAATGAGCCTACTCTAGATGATTGAGGCAACCTTGAAAATTGATCAAAGTGTGTTCTAAAAGTTTGTATCGTTGTTTCAACAGTCATGTACATTGATGTTGTACCTTTTTGAATTTGTTGATTGGCAAGCAACTTTAATCATAATGTGTAATGATCTACAATGTATTCTATACTTGATGAATCTTAATGAAAGATAAAAGTAATATTCATGTTCTATTTTTTCTTTTGTCATGAATCTTAATGAAAGATAAAAGTAATTTTTATGTCACCTTTCATCAAGATAGAATCAGAGACCCCTCAAAATCCCACTAAAGTGCTCTAGAAGGAGAAATTTTGAAGGACTACTTGAGAAATTTAGTTGTAAACATCAAGAAGTTAATGGATGTGATCACAAAATAGTTGTAGACACTAAAAGTGAATACTACTAGCATATCAAAGTTTACAGGAGTAGAAAGAGACATTATGCAATCAAACACTTGGTGTGGAAAGTGTCATCAAGTGGGACATTTAACCATTGAATGTACCCAAAAGCCAACCATCCATGGAGCCTTTCGTTCTTATTACTTGCGAAAGAACCACATAAAGGATATTTTCTCTCTAAAGGAGATGCATGGTCGGAGAAAGAAATATGAGGCAGTAAGGTTTAATATGTTGTAGTCCAAGATGATAACCCATTGGACCAAATCCCAAAGAAAATGATCCTAATTTTGGTCCAAGGAGGTTCGCCTCCCAAAGTTACAGGGGAAGACATGTCACAAATCAAAAGTGAAATGCTACCAATGTGGAGAGAACGGTCATATCTCCCCAAACTATTCAAACCCTAGAAAATCTGAGGATTACAAACCCCTCTACAATCAATGCAAAGGAGAAGGCCATAGTGCTAAAGACTATCGTAGTCCAGTCCTTATCAAGGATAACGCCACTAATAACCAACATAAGAATCAAGAGCTTGCCTCCAACTTAGTAGAATTGGAAGTAGTCGCAATTACTCAAACCACGAAAAGGGAACCAATAGTTCCAAAAGAAAATGTTCCCCCTACAAAAGCTGTAAAGTTTAAACTCTAAATAAAGCCACACAGCAATATAGTATTATAGGACAATGTAGTGCAAAGAACTCCAGTGCCATAGAAGGATGCAAAGATAGTCTAGGGCATAGGACCAAAGGTCCAACATATGCAAGAGGTGAACGTATGTTCAATGATAGAAGAAGTAGTGATGCACCACTGCTTGAAGAAAGAGGAAAAATCAAAGTGGGTATTTCCCATTTCCCAATTGACTAGAGAAGCCAATGGGATCCTGTAAGAGAGAATGATTTGGCAAAAGACTTGGATACCTTCCATCTTAATTTGAATTTTGACAATAGTTGATGATGTCTCCTAGTTGCAAAAAGATGTTCAAAAGCATTCTCGCACAAAGATGTGGCCTAACGATTTGTAACTATACAACTGTTACCAAGATCAATAAAGCCCAAGAGAGAAGTGCGCCACATAGGTGCACACATGTAAAGTGTGAGTAATAGTGTGTCACATGGGGACACACATGAAATTGTGAGGCTACATAAATGAGGCCTCACCTCCTCTATAAAATATAACTAGTGTATAAAATGCAATCAATAGTAACAATTGTTGAGTGTGCATATTGTATGACTTCTCTTTAGCTATGATGTCCCTTGTCTATTAAAATCCTCTGTGATTATGTGCCCATCGTTTCTTACACACGTGTGATTAACCCAACATTGGGATTGTTAATAGTATCCAAGAGACTAGCATCTGGATAGAAAAGGTTACTTCATTTGCAAGTGTGTTAATAGATGGAGGTTCCTTAGTAAATATAATGATTGATGTGATGATGAAAGATTTGGGCCTGCAAGGCGTGCAACCAACTTACCATGTCATTAGCCAAGCAAATTAGAGTTGAATCAAGTCTTTAGGCATTCTCCCATATGTTAACTCCATAGTTGCATGACAAGATTATTGGTTGATGTACTTAGTGGTGAAGCCAAACTCTTATGGGACATATTTTCCCTATTGCTAGGAAGGCCATGGATTTTAGAAGTATGAGCAAGGATGGATTGGTTCAAAGGAGCCCTAATCCTAGGCAAGGGACCCAATAAAGTGATTCTAAAGCTCTATGGTTCATAGAAAGGACATGGACATACCTCCATAGAAGTCTTATCTGACTCTTCCAACAAAGCTATAGATGGCACATCAGTAGAAGAAAACACCATCAAGAAAATCTTCCTAAATAAACTTGAGGCAGAGTCCCTGATAGTAGGCATTGTAAGCAATCTCCCAAAAGAAGCAAAGTTGTTGTCGATAGGTGAGTATCTCCTGCTTGAATCAAGAATGAAATTTGAAATCAATTTTAATAGTGAGATAGAGGTCTCGATGTATTTCTCTCCCTAATTTATGCCCACAACAAAGCTAGATATAAAAGTAGAGGAGGAAACAAAGAGCTTGTTCTTCACTTATAGAGCATGTATAGAAGTAGATATAGAGTTTGAGGAGGAAGATTATGACAATTAAGATCAATATTTAGACTGTGAAAATGAAATCTATTTAGACAGAAGAGGATACAAATGAAGATGAAGTTCCAGAGGTCTCAAAAGTTGAAGATTCCATGTCATTGGGTGGAATGAAAATGGTACCCTTCAAGTTGATTAATGGTTTGCAAAGAATGCAAAAGATGTATATAAATCAGATAAAGTAGAAGAATATTTCCTTTACTAGTGGTTATTGTCACCCTAATCCACTATTTCCATGAAAGGATAATGATGATGCACCATGCTAACAAGTGCCAATGCCACAACAAAGGAGCAATCAAATGGGTCCATATTATATGATCATCTTAACACATCCTCAGAAGATGAGTTCTCAAGTCAAGAAGTGCTTATTCCACAAACCAAATTAGAAATATATGTTATACCATATAGGATTAGAAGAGTTGTAGTAAAAGAAAGAAGAAGCTAGTTCTAATGGATCGTCAGAAGAGGAAGCTACTTAACGAGAAGCTATCGACCTTTTATGACCTACTAAAGGAGAATTTAGATGTATTTTCATACTCTTAAAAATATTTGAAGGGGATTGATCCCACTATGTGCCAGTACCACATTGATCTAGGGCTCGATGTGCCAAGCCTATGAGGCAATGCCCACAAAGAATGAATCAAAATGACTCAGACTTCATAAACACAAATAATCCCTTCCTAATTAATGGCTATCACCTAAAAAAGTACTTTTCTCCTTGGGGATCTCGAGAATCATAGTTGACACTTCCTCTTTCCTTGGAATTTCACTTCTTGTTGCTTCTCATACTATTACTAATAGCCATTATTCTTATTCTAATGAGGTGGTATCATTATTCTCTCCCCTCAATTCTAGCTCCAAGCCCCACTTTATGGGAGAAAAGGACTATGTTCCCCTACCATGCTGACCTGCTCTTTGATAAAAGGTAGAAATAATCTCATGAGTAAAGAGAAAAAAATATATGGGAGAAAAGGAAGAAATTCCCTGTCATAATAGGCCTCGCTCCAAGAAAAGGTGATAAACATCCTTGGGTGGGAAGGTGATTGTGGAAAAGGTGGTGATATCCCACAGTTTGGAATAGTTGAACTTGCATTGATCTTTCTAAAATGTAGTTTTGAAGTCACGGGCTCGGTGTGTTGTGCCATGTGATCCCATAGACCATCTGACTCCTATAGCAAAGAGAAAATTGTATGCTAAATTCTTTTCTAATCTATTATCTATATCCCTAGGTACACCTCTCCATTAGCAAACACTATTTGACATCATCAATAAGTCACCATTGATCTTCATCAATAGCCACTGAGTGATGTAAGCTATTATTTTAATCAGATGGGGATGTGAGTATGGCTACCCTCTCTATCTATCAACAAAGTGTGAGACAGAGGGTGGGATGAGTGATTGGTCTTTTTCCTTTAATGCAAATGAGAGATGAGTTGTGTGTAATGGAGCCTTCATGCATGGTTTGGGCCTCTTAATGCAGAACACACAATCTATTCTATGCACATCATTATAAGGGTCCTTGGCCTTTCTTGTCTCACTATATGCTAGCACAGGGTTGGATGCACTACTACACCATAAAACTACATAGAAGGCATACAACCTTCATACAAGTGGTAGTGAGGGTTACATCAATGGGTTGGTTGAGCATACTTGGTACTCCCTTCAATCAACTGAGAGGTAAGGATCAAAGGATGTTGTGACAATGGTGAGAGGTACATATCGGTTTTCCTATGCACACCTATGATAGGCCTTTATAACCCCAACATGATACGGCACTCTATCATGTGTACTACACTCTAGGGATTCCTAGCCTTCCTTCTCGCACATATGCCAAATGGGTTGGGCTTCACTGATGCACCATCAACTATACATGATGGTATACTCCCCCTAAGCCCTCCCCTTGTCAACTTCTAAACCACATGTAAGCTCTGGGCTCTCTTCAATTTTTTGATTGACAAGAGCACCCGAGGTGAGTGACTACTCTATCATCCATACACTAAGTGATTGGGGAGCTTGAAGGCTACGTGATTCATCAATGACAGCTTGGTGGCCTTTAACAATAACACTACCTCCTTGGGAGCTGCTACATGGTCCCTACTATCTTTGTAATACTATAATTGTGTGTCATTTTCTAAGTGTGAGGACTCAAGAGTTGGTTGTTTGTTAGTCTCTAGGCCACTACTAGTTAGTATACAACCATCCTTTACCATCTTAAGTATGGGAATGTGTCCTTGCACATCTAGTTTGAGCCCTTGGCTCTTCTAAGAAATTTATCAAGCTATTTAATTTCAATCTGCATAAGTAACAAAAAAAAATTCATTGTCTCAATAGGATGGAAATCTTAAATTCACTTATCCATTAAGCACAACAAAAATCTGGTAAGCCTATGAAGATCTTGCAAATATCTTTCATATATTTGGGTTTTCATCCTCTTCAAGAAGGCTATCATCATAAATATTTGTTGAGTCCTTTGGCTTCTCCTCTGATGGAGGTTTCGGTCTCTCTTCATATCATATGCCCTCAAGGCCAAGTCTTTTCTAGACCTCTAAGAACTCTTCTTCTATGGATAGCCTCTTCATTTTATATTCCACAATTTGATTAATACATGTATACAAGGCTATGGATCTACCTTAGAAATTCTCTACCTCAACATCCAAAGTTGCTAGTGGGCATGCTTCATAACTTATGAAATCCTTGTCAATGTGGCCCCATGCTATTAGGATGGCTGAGCACTAACCTTCTCTAAGATTAAAAACATATTGGATATCCTTGAGCAATACATATCTTAATTTGCTGATAAGGTAGGTAGAAAATGTCAGGATACAATGAAGAGAGTATTCTCCAATATTTTTACTCAATTCTATATCCTTTCTACTTCTGCCTTTGTGGTATTCTAACTCTTAAATAAATCATGATCAAAACCTTGTACCAGTTGGTTCTCAATAGCCTCTTAAAATATCTCTACTTTCTCTTTGACCTCCTAATCTATGCATCCAATGTCTTCTCCTTCTTCTCTTATATTGCAAATACACAAGAAATCATATGTCTTTTTGGATCAAAATACACTATTGTTGATTCCCATAAAAAGGAAAATTTGTTTCATGCATTCTAAACTCCTCATTAATAAGATAATACATGGCAAAGAGAGGGGAGAGAAAGAAACAAGCTATTACCAAGGAAGGAAAGAGATGAGAATAACAAAAGAAGGGAGGGAAAAAAGATGAACCCTAGGCTTTTTGGTAATTTGAATTTAGATTCAATTGTCATTATCATACAAATTTCCCAAATATGTTATTAATATAAAGGATGTCATAATTACAATTACGAGATGATAACAAGGAATATAAAAAACATTAAAACCTTTCACACTATGATGCATGTAAAATCATTATCTAGAGCTCTACCAAAATTAATTTGCATGTATAGATTGCATTCCAACTCAATCATAGAAGAGGAAATCCCAAAAAAAGAAATCATTTATTTGGCCTCCATACGTACCCTATGATTATTCATAGGAATATTTTGATCTTCCATTCAATAAAAGGCTTCCTTGAGTAGAAAGACAGGGACTATGTCCATCCAATAGCTTGTAAGTTGGCTATAGACTCTTAAAATATTGCCGCATGTTTTTAGAGAATATTGTATAACTACCTTGCTTTCTTGAAGTATTAAAACCTAAATTTTTTTGATTTTATATCTATTTTGAGCTTGGTTCATAGTTCTTGATGAGTCTTACATCCCTTGCAATGTCCTCTAAACCTATAAAATATCAAGATGAGTAAGAACTAGAAAGCATATGTAGGCATTAAGCAAGCTAGAGTATACATAAGTGGTTGTCCTGAGTTAAAAAACCTACAAAGTTTTATGTGTGCTACTCTTAGGATAAAAACTCAATGAGTTTCATGCTTGTATGCTTTTTGGGGCCATTATGGTACATTGATGAATTCTTGAGGCATCAACTATTGATATGGACCTCCATAAGATTAAACCATTGCTACATCTTCTTGACACCAAATATTCATCACTTGGATGCTACTTTTGAGCTTGAATACATCAAGCTTCTAGTTTGCGATGTGAGTATGCATTGGAATAGTTTGTAATATAGCCTTGAATCCCATATGGTCATATTTTTCTTTGCTCTCTTCTATCTAGCCTTCTGAAAAAATTTCGCCCTTGTAAGAGGCATTTGGAACATCCTTATAAATAACAATGAAAAACTCATGGAAATTCTAATTGAGCTCATGGGTAAGTTCCTTACCTCATTTGTAGATTCTAGTCAAGCATCTAAAACATGTTGCATATGTAAACTTGGTTAGCTCATGAAAAACCCACCCAAAAGCTCATTCTTTCTCTTCAGCCTATTAATGAGGTAAACCACATCCTTGATAGGTTTCTAGACTTGGCAACCCAAGCCCTTCAAGTAGATCATCTATCACTTTCATGGGCTTGAACAAGGGATTGACCATCTTTCTTGTGTATTACATCAATCAAAAGTATCTAAAACCACAAGGAATTTCTATTAAAA
This sequence comes from Lygodium microphyllum, assembly GCF_053477565.2. NCBI lineage: Eukaryota > Viridiplantae > Streptophyta > Polypodiopsida > Schizaeales > Lygodiaceae > Lygodium > Lygodium microphyllum. The sequence continues at coordinate 40,543,629 of NC_141139.1, read as the reverse complement.
ACTTGCCTTGAGGTAAACCACCTCCAAAGGTAGATTCAAGTACCTTTTTGCAATTCTTTGATCTCTAATCCATCTTAACACTAAAAATATAGCATTGAGAACCAAAACTTTCCTCAACATAAATAGATTGAGGTAAAACCTTGCAAGTTTTGTTTATATCCTAGGAATTGATCCAAGTTGTTTTTTTTTTTTTTGGCATCATACCTTGGACCTCATTGACCTTGAGATACTTGAACTTGTTTGCAACCAAGATCCACCCTTCCAAAGGCATATTTTCTCCCAGATTTTTCCTCAAAGGTAACCCACCTGAACAAAAAATCTAGTCAAGAGTTGAACTTTTGAAGTGCTTTATCATCTCTTATGCAAACAAAGCATACATTTTTGTCAAAATTTTGCATCGAGGTAAATTAGGTCAAGGTAAAATTGTCAATACATATACCCCTTTCAACATCTTAGACATAATACTATCAAAACTAGCACTCTATCCACAAGCAATCCCATCCACTTGTGCTTGCCATTTGCATTTTTAAGCTTCTTCTTGTCAATGACTCATTCTTCAACTTATTATTAACCTTATATTTTTCTTGAATTGAACCACCCCAAGGCAACACTTTCCAACATCAAAGGAAATTCTTTCCACATCAAGGTTCCAAAAGTGATATTTTCAACCTTGCATTGGACCACAAGATGTAAGGTAGGCATAGACAAGTGCAAGGATAGCTAGTCCAACAACTAGAATTGAGAAGTACATCTTTTCAATAGTTCCAAAGTCCCCAAAGTACATAACTATGTGCCAAGATTGGCCTCAAGATAAACCATCTCAAGGCAAACTCCTTTGTGAAAGATGTTCTTGTGAGTTAGGGATTCAATAACCTTGTAAAAAGGCATATATCCCTTGCCAAATTTCCTCAAGGGAAATTTTTGGTCATTTTTCTTTCTAAGAACCACTTAAGAGTCTTGATACCCATTCAAACCCTTCAAAATTTTCATTATTGCACCACTTATCTAAGTTGTCATTTGGTCTAAAGAAATGAATCCTTTGGCCCCATTACAAGGCATAAATCTAAAAGAATTTTTTTCTTAAGATAAACCAACTTGAGACAAACTTAATGGTATATACGTTTATAGGGAATCATCAAGCTAAAACAACAAACAGTTTTACCATAGCTAGCACCCTTCACACATTAAGGGCCACTCCTAGCACCATTTCCATTTCTCTTTAGTGTTATCAAAAGTTGGCTTCATTTCACAATTTTTCCTCTTGAGTAAGTCTTTTGTCAAATAGACCTCTTCAAACTCACTTCTAACTTAGCCAATTCCAACACATCTCTTGGACACCTCTTGACATAATACCCTATTGACATTTAGCTAGGAACACATTTAATACTTGAAGAAGCATTTACAATTAAGAAATATTCACCTTAAGATGGTTCATTCTTGAGGTAAACTCTTGGCACACATGTCCATTTTGGTCACTTTTGCAATCTCAATTTAGGCATCTAGTTTACTCAAAGGCACACACTACACTTAGTTTGTTTCCAAGTTTGAATTGCCTTGGACTTATGTTCTTCTTATCCTTCAAAAGGCATGCAATCACTTGAATAAGTTGTCTCAGGATGGTTCACCTCAATGAAAAACTTTTACTTCCCTGCCTCCCTAGAGCCAATTCCAAAGTAATTGGGACTAGAAAAGGAACATAATATGAGTTGTATTTCACAATCTACTTTTCTCGGATCCTTCTTACCTCACTTATGGTGGTTCAAATTGAACCTACTAGAAACATTCTTTCACTTAGAAACTTGAATAACTTTCATCTCTCATAATGTGAATAATCTAGTACAAGAATCACATTCCTTCCACTCCCAAGCCATAATGCCATAGTGCCATCTACACCTTTGAATTTGTTTGAAGTTGTAATGATCATCAAAGAAACTATCTATATTCTTTTAACTATAATAGCAATTGTAAGCCTACCATGACCATCAATATGGTAGGTGGCTCAATCATTAGAAAGAAGAACTCCAAGAAAAGTATGAACTGTTGCCCATGCTTGTATCTCTAATGGGAGTAATTGATGAAATGAAAAGTTTGATAATGTGTACCCTAATTTATGTGTCTAGTTTCTAATTATTCTGTCTTTTTCTCTATTTTATGCTATCATAATCATTTTCTATTCTCTTCTGATAGCCTTGTAATGGTATTTTTGTTCTACCTTCATATTGCTTGAATCAATAATAATGCAGTTTGTTGCAATGCAACAATAATAATACAATCATGTCATATATTTTGTATGGATTTTAGGTCTATAATACTTAGCGATCCTACCTATGATACCTTGTACCTTTTCTTTAAAATTCAAGCAAAGATTACCCTATTGGATACAAAAATTTTGAATTTTCTACAAACATTGAAGTGGTAGTATGCATTGTCAAGCAAGTTGTGCAACTATTCAAGGGGCTACTGCTTATAAATCAGAGAATTATCATCATCCATCAAATGTCATTTTTTATAGGAATCAACTCCAAAGAATTGAGAGAAATATGGGTAAGACAACAATAGTAGGAGTGAATGAGGAATGGACAAGGGAAAGCAAGACAATCTACAAGCTTGGATGAGGAAAAATACACAAATTATATAGATTATTACCAAAATGTTGGTTCCTTTGTAGGAGTACCCTCCATATGTCATTCTCCTACTAGTTCCACAAATGAAGAGGAACCAATACCTCTAACCCAAGATCAAACTACTCCTCATCAAGTGGCTGAAACATTACAATATCTAGTGCTTGGTAGTGTAGTCCTTCTACAAACTTTTATAGCAGTAGCAAACAAATCTTTGACTTTTAATCCTCTATCTTCTTCAAAAAAATCAAAGAAGAAACCCATAATGAATCCAAATCAACCAGTCAACCCTATAGTTAGAGCCTCTAATTTTTCTGAAAAGAAGAAAGAAGAATTAGATTCCGACGTGGCCCAAATTTGAAACAAGATGGCTTGCCAGTGCCTTTGGCAATATGTACGGGAATCAAGTCAATCTCCAACAATTTGCTGTTACATTTGAGGGGAAAGCAATGGACTAGTATAGTATGTATAGCTCATTTCACTACCTATGGTGCACTCAAAAATGGATTTTAAAGTAAATGTTGGAAGGATAACACAACCATTGATATTCTAAAGACATCTTAAATAGAACTCTATGCTTATGTAGGATTGTGCACAAAAGTTTAAGAATTTTTTTAATAGATTGGATATTGTGAACAGACCATCAATGGAACTACAAAGTTCATACTTTTTGAAGGGCCTAGATAAGACAATAACAAGTGTTATTGCTAAAATTGAGTTGAAAATTGGTGGCCCTATGGATGTGCTTGATGATCTAGCTAGAGGGTGGAAAAAAATTCAAAAAAAGAAAGTCTAAAAAGAAAGCCAACAATGAGTCTTTCAACTCCAAAACAAAAGATTTTGATATAGATGATAGCAATGATGATGAGGCTTCTTCCTTGGTATTAGACTTCAATAGTAAGTCAAGTATCTAGGATAATGAAAGAGACAAAAGAAGACATAAAAAGAATCCAAGTAAAGGCAGTGAGTCCTCTAGGGATCAAAGGAAAGGAGAAGACAAAGAGGTAAAGAGAACCTTGAAAAGAAGGTTATAGAAAAATATTAAAAAGCTATTGATGAATATAGGGGTAGTGAATACTTCACAAAATTTGAAATCCTACACTATTTGTCAAAAAATTAGAAATGAGACAAAAGAGTGTTGGTATAACCCAAATATCAAGAATTCTACAATACAACCAGCATTGCAAGTAGCATTTTTAAATCAAATTGTACCTAAAATGGCAACAAAGAGAGAATTTAAAGGGTTTGGTAGAAATATTTAGCCACAAAATAGTGGAACAATGGCTAGCCATGACTATGGAATAATGCACAACAATGGCCAAAAGGACCTCGCTACTACTATAGAAGACAGACACATACGTCAAGACTAAACTGTGAGTTATGGGTATGGCATAGGGTTGAAAGAGGAATGCAAACCACAAATTAGAGAGAAATGCAATCAACATGAGCACCTCATGGTCAGCAACCGCTAACATCCACAAAAATTTTCCTAGTAGAAATCCTTGAAGAGATCACAGAGGGGTAGTCCACAAGCCAAGGGCTAAAGTAAAGAACTAAGGAATTGGAGATATCAGAGGTATCATGCAAAGAGGAGAAGTCTATAAGTCAATAGGTGTTGGAATAGCATGTAGAGTGTGATTGCTCAAATTGCATTATAGACGAAGACTATCGAGAGGACATTGAATTCTTGGCTATTATAAGGACCAAAGAAAAGAAAAAGATAGATTAGGTTGTCAAGAGAAAGCTAGAGAAGTGACATCAAAAGAGGTGCAAAGACTATAGAGAAAAAGAGGGGTAAATCAATTCAATCTCACTAATCTACTACAAGAAATGTAGTAAAGACAAGAGTTTGGTCAAGAACAACAAGTTTTGCAAGAGATCATGGAGCAAAAAGTTGGTAACAATGAAGGTTTAATTTCTCATGAGTAGCAAGGGGACTCTCATAAGTTGTTTTTCACACATTAGCTAAGTCTTCTTTGCAAGTAACCCTATAACAAATTTTGATATTATTCCAGGTTTTAAGAGGAAAAATCGCTATCATGAATTATGACTAACCCAGGAAAAGTATGGAAGCAATACGTCAAAGATGCAAAGACACAACAAAATGCCTAGCCTAGTGCTTCTTACCCAAACAAAGGCAATGGACTACAATATACATACTCAAGTAGAGTATTTGGGAAGAAAATTTGATGATGTTTTGTAGGGAAGGAGTATCTAGGGGGTTAACATCATCCCTAGAGAATTATATGTTTCTCATAAACTAGAAGGTATGATACCTATGCCATTTTAAGTAAAGGTGACTAACCAGAGGAGACTTCAATCTTTGAGGGTCTTAAAGAATCAATTTTTTAGAGCACCTAGTCTAAAATTTAGAATCCATTTTGTTATACTCCGTATGGAGGGATTAGGTGACTCATATCATATGTTGGGTAGACCATCGTTCATGTTATTCAAACTTAGCAAGATTGGGAAACATATATAGTCATGGTGTCACAGAGTTAAAGCTCTCCATGGCCAACCAAGTCATTTTGAAACCTAACTTTAGGCCTTTGGTGGTTCAAAAAATTATTGTCATACTAGAAATAGGTTAATGATGAGGAAGATTTATTTCTCTAGAGCTAACCCATGATCATCTCAATGTTTGAAGTTGATTTTAGATCTTAGCAAAATATAGTGTATAACCCACAAATTCTCTGCACAAGAGACATCTACAAGAAATTGCAACTAGTACATAGTAAAATGAGAGCCTCGCATAGAAAAGCAATAGTTTTTAGAAAGCCATCAATAATCCTATGCAAAAAGTCACAAAATTAGTGAAAATTTGCAAAAATTGCAAGATAACTAGAAAATGAGGCTAGAGAAGCTTTGGAGAGAGCCAGTTAACAAGTTATCATTTATGCAAAACTAAAATTTGAACATACCATGAGTAAATCAACAAGAGTACTTGAAGATGTTGTATAAGAGGTAAAGCTAGATGCTATGACTAGTTCAAAATCAATATAAAGTAGTACTCATGTGGATGAAAACTATAAATAGCAGCTATACAACTTTCTCAAGAGTTCCAATATATATTTATATGACAATATACTGATATGAAAAGCTTTGATCCTAAGATATTCCAATGCCAAATTATTTTGAAAGTGGATTCTAAACCAATAACACAAAAGAGGTATTGCATGAATTCCAATTATGCAATGCAACTAAAGAAAGATACTGATTAGCTTCTTAAACTTGGTTTCATTAAAATTATCAAAAAAATTTACATGACTCTCACTTAATGTTGTTGTCCCAAAGAAGAATGGGAAGATTCAGATCTTTGTGAACTATAGGTTGCTAAATGCAACCACTATAATGGATCCTTTTCCTCTCATGTGATATTACAAAATCTCTATTAGAGGATGTTGCTGGTCATGAGATTTATATTGTTCTTGATGGATTCTCACAATCCAACCAAATCAAAATAATGCAGCTTGATGACATGGACAAGACGACATTTATCATCAAGTGGGAGGGCTCTGTAAGCATAGTCATGCATTTTGGGCTAAATAATGGTCCATTTGAATTTCAAGGACCACCCTACAAGACTTTTGGTCCCTATCTTGCAATATTCATGCAAGTTTTCATAGATGACTTTTTGTATTTTTGACCAAAGGATGGATCATTTGCAACATATCATGTTATGCTTTGAAGATGTAGAAAGTTTGGGGTGTTAGTAAATCCATCAAAATTAGTATTTGTTACAAAAAGGGGAGTATTGCTTGGTAATATTGTATTTGGGGAAGGAATGGCTATTGACCCTTAGAAGATTCAATCAATCTAGAAATCCAAGATTGCTACAATAGTGCAAGAAGTAATGAGATTCATTCCTCAAATCAAGTCACACAATAAGTACCCCAAATACTTAGCTCATATATGTATTCCTCTCATTATACTTACAAGAAAGGGTTTCCAATTTTTTGGAGAGCCCCTGCACTAGAATCTCCCATTCCATGTGTTTCTCTCGATACCTAACATTATTGTAGAAGTCATTTAGATGTAGGAAACACCATATTGGGGAATATGGGAATTTCCCATAAGTTTGGGACACGTGGTTAAATCTTTGGATTTGTCATAACTTGAATACTATAACTCCAAATCGAGCGCTCTATAGCTCAATAGATTCCATTTTTCAAGGCTTTCCAATTATAGGTACATCATATGGTTTTGAGAAACTTATGGGCATGTTATCTAAGTGCCGCTTTTTTAGTATTCAAAAAATGGGAATTGGGAGATTCCCAAACTCACTAATATTGTGTTAGGAGAAGACTGTAGGGTGTTTAGACATATTTATTATGATAGCATGAGATTAATTTTAGCTGAAAAGAACTATATAGTTATAGAGAGAGAGAGTTTATGCATGATTTTTGCTTTGCAAAAGTTTCAACATTACTTGTTGTAGAGGCAATCTCACACTCGAGCTCACGCTCAACCGCCAAGACCTACGGACCACTTATTGTTCAAGCATTTCAAGCAAGCACTAATGGCTACCTCTCACATAGCCGACGCGCTATCCCTCTCTACAAGTGTAGTGAGCTTGCCTTGATGCCCAATTGAGTTTCTTTCTCTCTCAAGCACTCCGATAGCTCCACAATTCGTGATGCAAGCTCAAGCCTCCTCAACCCTCTTCCTCCAAGATCCATCCTCCATAGCACGTGCAAGACGAGAGAAGAGAAGAGAAGAAGAATAGAGGAGATGGTGGAGGGCTTCTCCTCCAAGATCCCTCACCCTCACACACTCACTCCCTCACTCACTCTCACCCCCTCCCTCAAGCACTCACAAGCAAGCAAGAGAAGAGAAAAAGAGAAGAAGAAGAGTCCTTTTTGCCACACACCAAAGAATGAGCTCTCATTCACTTTTTGAACTTTATATACATGCCCTAAAATACCATGGGCATCCATCCCCTTTTTACATGGCCAGAGGCCCTTTTTTTCATTGTCCTCTTATCTTCCTAGCTTTCTTCCTACCGCCCATCTACCTTTACAATTTGCAGGGGTGAGAGCCCAGTGCTCTTAAAATAAATCATGATGTGCCTTGCACTCTTTTACAAAAGTATTGACTTGCGCTTTTTCTTGTGCACCTTTCTCCTTGATTTAGAACTTTTCTGTGCTTCTTGATGCACCTTCATCTTCCGTTTCACTTTTGCCTTGGCCTTGTCTTCTGCTTTAGATTTTTTGGATTTTCGTCCTTGTTCTAAGGGTTAACATTACCTTCCTCCTAGACGAGTTCCAGTCCCATGGTATTGATGCAAAGTGGTTGGAAGGGGTGATGGGTGTAGCCAACTTCCTTTTTTTAAGTTTGTATACAAGCTCTGGTTGAGGGTGTGTTGGAGGGATTTATGCTTTTGAAATTGAATATCACGTTGGACGGATCCTTGCATGGAGAGAGGCAGATGTGCAAATCCATCTTTGAAATTGAAGATAAAGTTGGACAGATCCCTACGTGGAGAGAGGCAGATGTGCAAATCCATCTTTGAAATTGAAGATAAAGTTGGATGGATCCGTTGTTTGGCCCTCCGTGGTTGCCTTCTCATGCAATGTTCTATCAAGATTGTGGGAGAGAAGGAAGGAGTCTCACTTCTAGCTTTCTCACTTACACAATGGGGGAATACACACAAAGGTGGAGGCTGAAAACAGTTTTCCTCTTCTTAGTTGTGTAAGCCAAAAAGAACACTAGTATAGAGAAATAGAAGAACCCTATATATGGGTCTCAAACCAAACTCAACTAACTAAGGTGGCATACTAACTGAGCCATGAACTAGAGTAGATAAGGATAGCTATCATATAGCTATTATTCATGGGTGGTGTACCAACCGCATCTGCAGCTAACAAGTCGGTGACATAAATGCACAACGGACACCCTAGCATATCACGAGTGGAGCTCGATATCTCAACACTCCCCCTCAAGCTCAATCCCAATTCCTGCACGCCAAGTAGGTCTCTGAACTTGCGCAGCTTCTCTGTGCCCAATGCCTTCCTGAATATGTCAGCTACTTGATCCTCTGTGCTGACATAAACTAGATCAATAAGACCTAGTAAAACCCTCTCCCACACATAGTGATAATGCACCTCAATGTGCTTTGTTCTAGCATGATAGACGGGGTTATTTGCCAAGTGTATACTACTCATGTTATCACAATAAATGACAACTGGCCCATCTATAGACTGATGCATATCATAAAGTAGCTTATGCAACCAAGCTACCTCACATGCAGCCATTGCTGCACCCCTGTAGTCGGCCCCTGTGCTCGGCAAGGCAACTGTAGGTTGTTTCTTGCTGCTCCAAGTTACTGCAGCACTCCCAAAAGAGAACACATATCCACTAGTAGATCGTCTATCAGAAATACTACCAGCCCAATCAGCATCAATGTATCGATGCAACTGTATCTGAACCCCAGTCTCATAAAATAGTCCATACTGCAATGTGGACTTCACATACCTGAGTATGCGTCTAGCCGCATCCAAATGCAGTTTCCTTGGAGCCTGCATAAACTGACTTACCAATCCAATAGCATAGCTCAAATCTGGCCTGGTAATAGTCATATAAATCAAACTTCCTACTATGCATTTGTACATAGTAGGGTCTTCGAGAAGCTCACTTGCATCTGCGCTCAGCTTCACATTTTGCTCCAAAGGAATTGAAATAGGCTTACAGCCTGTCATCCCATATTTGGATAGCATGTCCAATCCATACTGCCTCTGCAAGAGCCGTATCCCACTTGGTGATCTAATCACCTCAATGCCCAAGAAATAACGCAGCTCTCCCAAATCCTTCATCTCAAACTTCTGCTTCAATAGCATTTTCACATGAAGGATATCTTCATCACTGTCACCTTTCATAATCAAATCATCAACATAAATGACAAGCAGCATAATACCTTTCTCTGTTTTTCTCACATAAAGTGAGAAATCTGCCTTGAAAATCTGAAAGCCAATAGTGACAAGATACTGTCCTATCTTGTCAAACCATGCTCTAGGTGCTTGCTTCAAGCCATACAAGGCTTTCTTCAACCTACAAACAAACTCAGGATGAACAGCATGCACATAACCTGGTGGCTGCTCCATATAGACCTCTTCTTGCAAATCACCATGCAAGAAGGCATTCTTTACATCCATCTAATGTAAAGACCATCCCTTTGATGCAGCCATAGCAATGACTGCTCTTACGGTTGCCATCCTTACAACCGGACTGAATGTTTCTTCATAATCAATGCCATATGTTTGTGCATACCCCTTGACTACTAATCTTGCCTTATATCTGTTCACAGAACCATCTGCATTGTGCTTCACCTTATAAACCCACTTACAACCAATTGCATTCTTATCTTTAGGCAAAGGTACCGATTCCCATGTAGCATTTGCTTCCAAGGCATCCATTTCTTCATCCATGGCTTTCTCTCATTTTTCTTTTCCCATGGCTTGCTCAAAAGAAGTGGATTCTGGTTCCTGTATCACTTTGACTATATAGGCATAGTGAATGGTTGTAAATTCATCATATTTCAACCTATCCACAGGATACCTAGCTCTGGTAGACCTACGCAAAGTAGGCTCACTTCCAGGTGCTCTCAAAACATCCCTGGTCTTCCTTACTCTAGGTGTAACAACAGAAGGAATGCCCAACTCATCATCAATGCTCTGTTCTGAGCCACTGGATTCACCATCCACATAAAAGTGACCTGCATTCACATCAAACATGGGCTGATCTACCTTCTCTTTTCCTTTTCGTGATACCTGTATACCACTATCTCCATTTCTTTGAGGAGATTCTCCTGATCTCAATTTGCATGTCCATGGTGAAGAATGTGAACCACTGCTAGAGGACACTCCAGGTCCACTAATATCTTGTGACTGCTGCTGTGAATTCTATGTAGCATTACCATTTTGTGCATCTACATTATCAATCACGTTTACTGGTTTATACCAGCTACTCATCTCATCAAAAACAACATCTCTGCTCACTGTAAACTTACGAGTAGAAGGGTTATAGCATCTATACCATTTCTGCTGTGCAGAGAGTAACCAATAAAGATGCACTTCTCAGCTTTTGGATCCAACTTGGATCTCAACTCATCTAGCACATGAACATAGACAATGCAACCAAAAATTTTCAAATGAGAAATATCTAGTTTCCTACCAATATATCTCTCCTCTAGAGCCATGCCATGTATTGCTGCAGTGGGAGTCCTGTTCATTATGTCGACTGTTGTAGCAACTGCCTCAGCCGAGTAAAAATCTGGCAGGTCTTTTTCATTGAGCATGGCATGAGATACCTCTCCAATATGCCTGTTTTTTCTTTCTGCAATTCCATTTTGCTGTGGGGTATGACTACATGAATATTGCTGCTTTATGCCATGCTTTTGCAAGCATCTTGCAAACTCATTTGAGAGGTACTCTCCCCCTCCATCTGACCTTAGGCATTTTATTTGCAGGCCTGTTTCTTTTTCAACCATAGCTTTAAGAGTTTTGAAATGCCCAAAAACTTCACTTTTCTTTTTCATAAAATACACCTAAACTTTTTTGCTATAGTCATCAATAAAAGTGACAAAATAATGACAGCCTCCAATAGATGCAGCTTTAGTAGTCCACACATCAGAGTGGATTAATTCCAATGGCTTCTTACTCTCTTGAACATGTCTAGGAAATGGTTTCCTTGCCTATTTGCCAAATTGACAGGCTTCACATAGCTTATGCATTTCTGAAACCTTGAATTTAGGCAATCCTGCAACAACATTTTGGGCTTGCATTGATTTAAGTCACTGTACATTAACATGACCAATGCGTTTATGCCAGATATCAATATCTGCAACTACACCGGTCCTATGTGCAAACATTGCTGCACTCAATTTAGGCATGTCTGCATCCAACGTAAACATTATGCCCTTCTTCTTTCCTTTTGCTATCAAACGACCTTTATTTTTCATATCCTCAACAAAGCATCCATGAGGATTAAATTTGACCTGCAAGCCCTGCTCAACCATTTGACCAACAAAAACCAGGTTCTTGGTGATATTCGGGACATGAAATACATCCGACAGGTATTTCTTTTTCCCATCCTGCATAAACAAAGGGATTTTTCCAATCTGCACAATAGGATGTGCAGTATCATTACCAGTCTCCACAAATCCTAGTTTTTCCATTTTCCTTGCATCCTGCATCCATTCTGCAAGACCTGTCATGTGGTTCGATGCACCTGAGTCAACATACCACTCATCGTTGCTTTCTTCATCACTTGTCATAGAATTGGTTATGTGCTGCACCATAAACAAATGCTCATTTCTGTCATCACCCTGTCTACTAGAAGATGCATAATTCCCTTGTTGCAATTTTCCAATCATGATGTCATTCTGCTTTTTATAGCAGTCTTTAGCCATATGACCCATTTTACCACAGTAGTAGCATTCAACATTGTTGTTTGCATTTTGCCCTCTTTTCCATCCACCACAACCTCTTCGGCTCCCCTTGCCTCTAGAGTTACCACGTCCTCCTCCATAGGACTGGTTTTCTTGAGTTTGCTGCATATTCTGATTTCTACCATGGCCTCCAGATCGGCCTCCTCTACCTCTGCCTCTACGTCTTCCAACATTTGAGTAGAAGACAACTTCTTTTGAAGTTCCTCCTGAAGAAGATGCACCACCATTTCTCTGCTCCTCAGAAATTAGAAGAGCAATCAACCCCTCAAAATCAGGAAATCTTTCACGGACGGAAATGGATGTTCGGAACTGTGCATAATCCTTTTCTAGACCATTCAAGGTCACGAAAACTAAATCATCATCTTCCACTGGCGACCCAATGGAAGCAAGTGCATCTGCAATCTTCTTCACATTCGTGTGGTAGTCATTGATGCTCATACTTTCTCTTTGCACATTGTGCAACTCTTGCTTGAGCTGCATTTTCCTGGCTTGTGTATTTGTGCTATACATATTTGACAAAGTATCCCATGCCTCCTTTGGCGTACTTGCATCCTGAATATGCACAATCATAGAGTCTGAAATACTGATAGACAGCCAGTACGTAACTTTTCTGGCTCTCTCATGCCATCCTTTAAATGCCTGCATTTGCTGTTGATTGGGAACATCAGGAAGAACTGGTTCTTCTTCATTTCCTGCAACGAATTTTCAATATCCTTTTCCCATAAGGAAATTCTTCATTCTAAACTTCCATGCTTGGAAGTTGTTCTTGTCAAGCTTTTCAGTGACAATCTGTGAAAGAGAATCAGACGTCATTACAGAACACTGCAAAAAATTATGTCACTGCAAAAACCACAGTTTCAACCTCACAAGGGCAAATTTACAAAACTGACAAAAGTGGTATTTGACCACACAGTCACTTCCTAGTGATGATTTTACATCAACAGGCAACAAGGATGATTCTGTAACTCCCAATGTCCTTTGCGCACAGGCATACGATGCAATTTCTACGGTAACTTTTCACCGACCTGTAGAACAGTGGTCGCACAGCAAAAAACAGGGCCTTTTCTGAGTGCGTGCGAAAAACTTCCGCCTCCAAAACAGGCCCCAAAATGGCCTCGAATAAAAAAATTTAGGGCAACCGATGGCTAAAGCCCTATTCCGCAGCATATACTACCCTCTTGCTACACCGCGAAGGGCGTCTCAATCTGAGACAATGCACTCTTGCACTTTCCGGATGTGCTACCTGCTGCAGAGACTTGCTCCCAAACTCGAAAAATGAAAGCAACACTAGTCCTCTTACCAGAACACCGCGAACTTGGTTTGCTTTCTTGAGCTCCTTACCACGAACCAGGCTCTGATACCATGTCAAGATTGTGGGAGAGAAGGAATGAGTCTCACTTGTAGCTTTCTCACTTACACAATGGGGGAATACACACAAAGGTATGGGTCTCAAACCAAACTCAACTAACTAAGGTGGCATACTAACTCAGCCATGAACTAGAGTAGATAAGGATAGTTGTCATATAGCTATTATTTATGGGCGGTGTACCAACCGCATCTGTAGCTAACAAGTTGGTGACATAAATGCACAACGGTCACCCTAGCATATCACGAGTGGAGCTCGATATCTCAAGATGTTCCAAATGAACTTCTTCATTCACTTTTTGACTGGGGTTTCCTCAATCTGCCTCTGCCTCAGTTTGCCTTCATGGGAATGTTGTCGCATAAAATGGCCCCTCTTGTAGGTGGTTGCTAGTCTTGAGAAATTGTGGTTTTGAGGTGATGAGGATTTGATGAAAAAGGGAGGATGTGTGAGTCAATGGTGATGAGGGTGCAGAGGAAGTGAGCTTGGGAAGAAACAAATCACCCAATTAAGGTGGTTTCTTTTCGTTTCTTCTTCTTTTTCTTTTTCTTTTTTTTTCCAAGTTACATGGTCATGACAGAAGTTAGTCTTCATCATCGGAGTTGGCTGGAGAAGGGGGCCTAATATATTTGTTAAGGAATTGGCGGCTTTGGAGGTACCCCTTGAGGTTTAGGCGAACCTGAAGGGTGGTGGTGGAGAAGAATGGATGATTGCAGCAGGTGAAGCGGCTATCATTCATATCCTCTAGAAGAGCTAAGCAAAATGAAGGTAATAGAGCAGCTAACATCATTAGTTGACGATCCATCATGCAACTATCTATAGCATTAGGATCAAAATGGAGTATTGGGAGGCCACACTCCTGCAAGGTAGGGTCTTGCCTAAGGAGTATCTTAAGCAGTCTAAAGTAATTACAAGTAGTAATAAAGGTGGGGTCAGGGCATGAAGAGAATTCGTTAGTGAAGTGGATTAGGGTATCATATAAGTTCTCTGATGTGAAGATGAGGGCATCTTCATATGTAGTACAATGAGGATTATAAATTATAGGGAAATCATAGTGGCCGTGGACACTAGAGTCAAAATTCACTCTCACCCTTCGAGGGTAGGACATAAAGGTTGGGTCATTCCTCTCAAAGGGTTGAGTGTTGCAAAAGGACATCCAAGTGTCTAGGCTGGTATCACGTAGACCCTTTTTCTCCATTTAGGTTGACATTTATAGCCAGGCACAGACCTTGGCACTTCAAAAACCTTGTTCTACCAAAATTTGGCATCTTCAGTGGCCCATAATGTGGGGTTCTTCTCTCTCTCCTCCAACCATTTATGTCCAATGTTAATCACCTCCTCCACAACCTTGATGGGCAAAACCCTACACAAGGTGGTGGGGAATTGGAAGCTAAATTTGAAGGGACTCTTGGACATTTCTTGCCTCTCCCAAATTACAAGGTCTGCGTGGAAGCTTGTTGGGGCATCATCCTTGCATGGTGGGATAGGTGCCTGGGGTGCCCTCACTCCCTTGGCATTCCATTTTCTCCTTGTCTGCCCCACCATTTGTTTTCTTCTTTCCCTCAGTGCCGCCCTTCTTTCTACAGAATTGTCTACGTTTGCTACTCTTCAAACCATGGGGAAGGAGGTGGTGGGACTAGCTATTCTTCATGTGGTTCCATTCCAAAATTCACATCCACCTCCCTCTCTTAGCTTTGCTCTTGCTACTCTTCTTCATTGAGAACCCAAGTGCCTCCACTTCCTACAAGGTTAGGCCTACCAATAGAAGGTAATGGCATTCCTCTTCTAGGCTCGGGCTAACACCCCTAGGTTGTGCTGGCATATGCAGTCCTGCTTACAGTGCTCTATGAGCCATTTCCAGTTTCCTTTTCATGGCCTCTATGGAATCCCCCTCCTCTACCTGGGTGACATCCAATAGAGTATCCAGGAAGTCTTGTTGCTGCATTTGGAAACTCACTTGGATAGCCTCCGCTCTACTTTCACAATAATTTTTTCTTTCTCTACTTGAGTAAGATGGCATGCCAATGCTTTAACTCTTTGTTCATTCTGGTTAGCCCATTTTTTTGCTCTCCTTTCCATGGCTCCAAGGCTTTCCCCCTACCTCTAAGCTAGCATTATTAGCCTACGTTCTTGATCTTCCATTTCTCTCTTTAGCTTCTACTACTCTTCATGTGCCTTGGCAGCTTCTTGGGTTAATCTTTCCACCTCTCTTTCATACCAATGAGCTCTTTCCTCCCTCAGCTCCTCCAGTTCTTCTGTGGCTTTAGTGGTTTTCTCTATTTCCGCTTGCAGATATTCATAGTGCTCCACAATCTCTTCATTATGCTGTCAAGAATCGCGTGGTGGGGGGACTTGCTCAAGATGCTGCGCTAAACACACACAAAATGCACAAGGAGAAGCTCACTCAAGAGACAAGAAGAGAGATGGAGGCCAAAACGTTTTCTTGCTAGTTTTTTCTTCTTCTTCCACTCACTTTACAATGTACACAAAGTATAGATAAGATACAACATAAAGAAAAGTGGCCTACTAAGTCAAACAATGCATAACTGACTAACTGACTACACTAGTCAACTGGCACTATAACTATGCCAGCTGTAAATAGGTGTAACAACTTGAATATAATAAGTAATGAGTCAGTGGCTATGTGAGAGTCATAATGACCACCGACGTGCTAAGTGTAGAAGTGTGGACCTATCTAACTAGGCGGTCCATCATCAATGTCCGCATGTGTTGAGCTTGTTATCTCAACACTCCCCCTCAAGCTCAACTGCATCTCTGCAATTCCAAGTAAGCTTCGAAACTTTTGAAGCTTCTCTGTATCCAATACCTTCGTGAAGATGTCAGCTATCTGATCCGGTGTGCTGACATACATCAAGTCAATCTCACCTGCTAGTACCTTCTCTCTTACAAAGTGGTAGTGTACCTCAATATGTTTTGTCTTGGCATGGAACACAAGGTTCCTAGCCAACTGTATATTACTCATGTTGTCACAATAAATGACAACTGGACCTTCCACCTACACATCTAAATCAGCCAATAACTTTTTAGCCATACTACCTCACATGCTGCTATAGCAGCATCTCTATACTCAGCCTCTGTACTCGACAAAGCAATTGTAGGTTGCTTTTTGCTGCTCCAAGTAACTGCTGCACTACCAAGAGAGAACATGTATCCGCTGGTAGATATTCTATCAGATATACTACTAGCCCAATCTGCATCTATGTATCCAAACACTTGTACATCTGTACCTGCCTCATAGAAAAGTTCATAATGTAATGTGGACTTCACATATCTCAATATGCGTCTGACTGCATCCAAATGTGGCTTTCTAGGTACTTGCATAAACTAACTCACAAGACCAACAGCGTAGCTCAAGTCTGGCCTTGTAATGGTCATATAGATCAAACTCCCCACTATCATCCTAAACATAGTAGGGTCTTCTATCTCATCCCCAACATCAGCACTCAACTTTATATTCTACTCCAATGGGACAGAAAGTGGTTTGCATGCTGTCATACCATACTTGGACAACATATCCAAGCCATACTATCTTTGGGACAGCCATATACCATGATCACATCTAATCACCTCAATGCCAAGGAAGTACCTTAGCTCACCTAAATCCTTCATCTCAAACTTCTTCTTCAAAAAATCCTTGACTTCAGCAATCCCACTATCACTATCACCTGTAATAATCAAGTCATCCACATAGATGACTATGATGACCAAACCTGCATCTCCCTTTCTCACATAAAGTGAGTGATCAATATCAGAAACATAAAAGCCAATATTGACAAGATACTCTCTGATCTTGTCAGACCATGCTCTAGGTGCTTGCTTGAGCCCATAGAGCACCTTCTTCAACCTGCACACATATGTGGGATGCTCTAAATCTTCATAACCTGCTAGTTGATCCATATATACTCCTTCCTACAAATCACCATGCAAGAAGGAATTCTTCACATCCATTTACTATAACCTCCAACCTTTGGCTGCTACCAAAGAAATCACATATCTGACAGTTGCCATCCTAGCAACTGGACAGAAGGTTTCTTCATAATCTATGCCATATGTCTAGGCATAGCCTTTTGCAACCAGCCTAGCTTTGTACCTACTAATAGAACCATCTGTATTGTGATTAATCTTATAAGCCCACTTACATCCAATATCTTTCTTGTCCTTTGGCAATGATACTAGATCCCAAGTCTTATTGGCCTCTAATGCAGCCATCTCCTCATCCATTGCTGCATCCCAATGAGTATGACCAACAGCATCCTCAAAACAAGTGGGCTCAACATCCTCAACTAGCTTCACCATATAAGCATAATGGTGAGCTGCATAACCTTCAAAACCAAAACTTTTAATAGGATATCTAACCCTGCTAGATCTGCGTACCACTGGATCACTCAATGGAGCCTTTACATTATTATGAGCTCTCTGTACACCTAGTGTCCTGACAGAAGGAATACCAAGCTCATCATCTAAGCTCTCTGAGCCACTGGAGTCTCCATCAAGAATTGCATCAATGCCATCTGGCACTTTATTCTTTCCTTTGTCTTTACCTGTAGTGCTACTAGATGCACCTGAAGATGTAGAGCTACTCCTTAGTCTCCCAGACCATGGACTACCAGATGATGTCTCTGGTCCACTAAGAGTCCGTGATTCTTGCTTTTCAACCTGCACATGAGTGTCATGATCATCATCATCATCCAATGCATCACCAATAGATGCATACCAACTGCTCATTTCATCAAAGATGACATCCCTGCTCACTCTGAACTTACATGTGACAGGGTTATAACAGCGATACCCTTTCTGCTCTAAAGAGTATCCAATAAAGACACATTTTTCTGCCTTTGGATCAAGCTTCTTCCGTAGCTCATCTGGCACATGAACATATGCAACACATCCAAATACCTTCAAGTGCGATACATCAAGCTTCTTGCTAGTAAAGCATTCTTCAGGAGTCATCCCATGAACTGCAGCTGTGGGAGTTATGTTCATTATATAAACAGCAGTATGAATAGCCTCAGACCAAAAATGCTTAGGCATATTCTTTTCAGCCATCAAGGCGTGTGCAACTTCTACAATATGCCTGTTTTTCCTTTCTGCAACACCATTTTGCTGTGGGGTATACCTGCATGTGAACTGTCTCTTTATCCCATGAGACCTTAGAAAATCACTGAACTCATTTGAGAGGTACTCTCCCCCTCCATCTGACCTCAAGCACTTTACTTTCAAGCCTGTTTCTCTTTCAACTGCAGCCTTGAAAGTTCTAAAGTGCTCAAATGCTTCACTCTTTTCCTTCATAAAATATACCCACAGCTTTCTAGAACAATCATCAATGAATGCGACAAAGTATGAACTGCCTCCAAGAGATACATTTTGTGTAGGCCCCCAAATGTCTGTATGCACAACATCAAGGATATTTCTGCTTACATCTCTGTCATATGAAAAGGGTTATCTTGCCTGTTTACCAAACTGACATGCTTCGCATACCTTATGAAATTCTGCAACTCTAAATGTAGGCAAACCTGTAATTAACCCTTTGGACTGCATTAATTTCAGCCTTTGTACATTTGCATGTCCAGTGCGTTTGTGCCAAATTTCAATATCTGCAACAACACATTTTCCTTTAGCATACATAGCAGCATTCATAGTAGGAATTCCAACATCCAGAGTAAACATACGTCCAACTCTACTTTCCTTTGCTACCAACCTGCACTTGTCATTGAAGTCTTCTACAAAGCAACCCTTTGCATTAAATCTGACTTGCAGCCCTTGCTCTTCCATTTGACCGGCTGACACCAAGTTCTTTGTAATAGATGGCATATGTAATACATCTAAAAGACTCTTTGTCTTACCATCATCCAAGGACAAGGGAACTTTTCCAATGTGTGAAATTGGGTGGCATGAATTATCACTCGTCTGCACATAACCTGCATTTTGCAAATCCTGCATCTCTCCAAACTATTCTACATGGCTGGTCATATAATTGGATGCACCTGAATCAACATACCAAACATCATCATGTGTTCCCTTTCCTGTAACAGCATTCAGCATATGCTGCATAACAAACAGACGTTCATTTTTTTCTTCATTTTGTCGTGAAGACGATGCATAGTTTCCTTGCTGCAACTTACCATTGAGAATATCATCTTTCTTAGCATAACATTGGGCTGCAATATGACCTATTTTGCCACAGTAGTGACACACAATACCAGAGTTGTTAGAACCTCTATTCTTCCATCCACCTCTTCCTCTAAAGCTCCCCCTGCCTCTAAAGTTACCACGACCTCCTGAAACTTGCATATCGCCAAATTGCTGTTTCAATCTGTTTTGCTGGTTGTCACTATCACGTCCTGTACCACAGCCTCTTGAAGAGAACCTGCCACGTCCCCTTCCTGAACTGGAGTAGAAAGCTTGGACCTGTTCACCACTTCTTTCAAATGTCTCACTCTGCATGTTGATCTCTTCAGTGATCATAAGGGAAACCAACTAATCGAAATCTGAAATGGCTTTCTGACATATACGGAAGTTACTAAAGACTTCCAAGCCTTTTCATTGTTAAGTCCACCTAAGGTAGACGACACCAAATCATCATCATCGGGCATTGCGTCAATCGCTGCCAAGGCATCTGCAATGCTCCTTACCTTCAGTGCATACTCATTGGTAAACATCTTCCCTTTCTTCAATGTATTCAACTCTTGCTTGAGTTGAATCTTTTGTGCCTTTGTATTTACGAAAAACATACTTTCAAGTATGGTCCAAGCTGCATATGAATTCTCTACATTTCTAATATGTCCCAGCATATTATTGTCAATTACTGTAGACAGCCAATACATGACCTTTTTGTCTTTTGCATTCCATTCCTTTCATGCCTTTGTCTCTTCTGCAGTTGGAGGATCACTCACCTCCGGCTCCTTTTCTTCACCTGAAACAAACTCGTAGAGGCCTTTTCCAATAAGAAAGTTCGTGACACGGAACTTCCATGAAGGGTAGTTGTTCTTGTCGAGCTTCTCAATGATGGGATTTCCACTGTTCTCTGCCATTATCACAAAACTAATACCAAACAGCAAGCAAATCTTCTGCAGTGTAGTGCCCAGCAATACACCAAACAGCCTTTTTTCACTATTCTGCTCAACAATACATGCAATCTGCAACCAGTTTGCAGATAAACCTTGTGTTTATTCGCTGATAAACACCTTTGAACTTACAGATCTGAAATCTGTAACCTGTACACCTGTATACGGCAGACACAACTGAAATTGCAGGGTATCTCGAATTGCTATCCGCAACCTTGCGGCTCTAAAACGGGGCCTAAAACGGCCTCAGATGCCCAAAATAACTGTGGGAGAGCCCTTAAGGGCATATCTGTAAAATACACAGTGCTCTTCGCGCACACCAAATCTCACTGCAATCTAAGATTTTTGCTCTGCCCTACTTCCGGTGCCTTCACATGCACTATCCAAGAGAGAGAGTGGAAGGATGGGAGAGCTTCTTACCCATGGCTTGCTTGCTCGAACCTTGCTTTTTCTCCTTCACTTCAGCCTTCGAAATCAGCCTCTCTTAGTGGCGCGGCTCTGATACCATGTCAAGAATCGCGTGATGAGGGGACTTGCTCAAGATGCTGCGCCGAACACACACAGAATGCATAAGGAGAAGCTCACTCGAGAGACAAGAAGAGAGATGGAGTCCAAAACGTTTTCTTGCTGGTTTTTTCTTCTTCTTCCACTCACTTTACAATGTACACAAAGTATAGATAAGATACAACATAAAGGAAAGTGGCCTACTAAGTCAAACAATGCATAACCGACTACATTAGTCGACTAGCGCTATAACTATGCCAGCTGTAAATGGTGTTAAAAGCTGAATATAATAAGTAATGAGTCAGTGACTATGTGAGAGTCATAATGACTACCAATGTGCTAAGTGTAGAAGTGTGGACCTATCTAACCAGGTGGTACATCATCAATGTCTGCATGTGTTAAGCTTGTCATCTCAACATATGCCATCGTACCTGCCATTCTGCTTCTGTCTCTTTCTTAGCTTATAGCTACTCCTTCTGCTCGTGAACTTCCCTTTGGGCCATGGTTATTTGGCATGTTTTCTCCAATTGGGATGCAACCATAGCCTCTTTTTTGGCATCAAGCTCTACTACCATGATTTTTTTCTCCTCCTTGGCTTTCTCTAATTGAGAGAGAGGATCCTTGAAATACTCGTCATGTTCTTTGGGTAGCCTCTCTGTTGCAGGGAGAAGGTTGTGGAGCCTACCATCTTTTGCCTCTTAGGGTCTTGCCTTGACTCAGTGTCTACCACGGCCTTTTGATTCCTACCAGGAGGGTTCCTTCTCCTGCTGCTTGGCCTATTTCTTTATTCAAAAAGTACTAGACCCATGCCATTAAGTTGCTAATGTCCATTTGGGTCTTAGAGCTAGATGTGGACATGGTGGTGGTGGTGGCAAGTGTCAGGAGAGTGGGAATGGGAGTGATTGGGGCCTTGCCATTGACTTCTTGCACCACAGGTTGCGCGAAATTTGGCACATGGACACTTGAGCTCGACCCTTTGTCTCTGATTGGGCTCGCATGTTTCGGTTCATTCTACCTAGACTGCTCCTCAATGGACCTGTACGTGGTGAGGGCCATGTCTTCCTCCTCCTTTTTTCTCAACACCTCTTCCTTCTCTTCCTGCTTTCTCATTCTTTCCTCCTCGGTCTTTTTGGACTCCTTACGATCCTTTTGCAAGTCTGCCTTTTCTTCTTTCCTCCTCTCCTCTCCTTGTTTTCCACTGTAATTTTCTTCTTCATCTTCTTAGCCTTTCCCCAGCTAGTCTACTCTTCTTGTTCTCTATTTTGTTCTTCCTCACTCAGTGTCCTTTCGCTGGACTGTGCCTCCTGTTCCTGGTGATGTGGCGACTTGCTTGGTGTTTCATCCACTTTTTCTCCTACTTCTTCTTGCCCTTGACCCAAGGCTTCCCTAATGATAGCGGTGAGAACCCCACCAAATCCAATGGTTGCAGCCTTTGAAGATGAAGCTTTCCTTTAAGCCTTGGTGGCAGGAGATTCTCCTCCAACAAGCTATCCTCTCATTGCCAAAGCCTTTGCCGAGGTTTCAATGGTCTTCCTCAAAAAACCTAATGTTCTCTTCATCTAGTGACCGTACTATGATGCTCTCTAGCAAATGAGCATTAATGCGGCTCATGATGGTATTGTACCTCTGACTAGAAAACAATGTGTGCACCATCTTGGCTTGGAGTTGAACTTCGAGATTTGGAATATCCGCCAAGATGATGTCATCATTGGTGTGGACTTTTACCTTGTCCATTCCTCTTAAGGTATATACATCTCTCTTTGGCTTCCTCACTAATTTGTTTGCCAAGCCCAATGCCTTTTCCACTAGCTTTGAGGTCAATTCAATCTACACTCGACAAGTTTCCTCACCCTCATGCACCATTATTTACGGTGCCGTGGTTCCTGTGGAAAGTCCTCAAGAAATCTGCACAGTGGATGTAGTTGTTAGATATGATCAATGCCCCCACCCTCATTAGGTGCTACCAATGATCCATGGTGCTCAAAGTTGTAAGGCCCCCATTATGAGGAGAAGCCAAATGTGAGCCCGGACATTGGTTGAGTCCTGACTTGTATATCAGATGAGGTCTATGTGACCGGATGGCAAAAAGGTGACTGTTGTGGGTCTAATCTTTGGGTTAGACAGAGTGGTTAAGCTGGTAGCAACTCGAGGCACATTGCATTGAGTTGCGTGGTAAGGGAGTTAAAAGGGGCCCCTATTGTGGGGTCCGGGGGCCGCGGAAGCGGCCCCTGGCTGGGGGGTCCCAGGGGGGCCAGCAGCCCCCCTGGCGGGGGTCCGGGGGCAGCGCCCCCGGCCCGATGGTAAAGGGAATATTCCCTGGAATATTCCCTGGCCGACTAGTGGAGGCTCATATGGTAGGTCGGTCAATAGGCCGACCTAACGACCTTCGCGGGCTATAAAAGCTAAACCCCTTCGCAGCCATCTTACACTAATCTTTCACCCAGTCAGAGTTGTTGTTCCAGCTAGCCTTAAACTCTTCACCTATCTTCTGTCTAGATCGCCATCTAAGCTTCACTCAGTGGAAGCGCACGGGTGGACAGAGCCATCTTTGTATCAGTTGTTTGAAGTTAAAGAATTTACTGATTCTCCTCTTATCTGTTGTGTACTCTCTATCTCTTTCTCAGATTCTGTTCGCTGCGCCGTGTAATATTTTACATGGTATCAGAGCCCAGGGGGCTCTAGAGATCGGAGAGCGTGCAAGAGGCAAAGGCTTCAACAGCAAAGAGAAATGATGTCGACTCCGGGAAGCAGTTCTGGCGCATCAGGAAGCGGTGCAGGAGGTGGTGCTGCTGTACCGGCTATTCAAACACTGAGGATTCGTCCACCAACCTTCAGCGAAGGCAAGTTAGATGGTACAAACTACACCTTGTGGAAGTTCAAAATTACAACTATCCTTGATTCTTATGAGCTTCTGGAGACTGTGCTGGGGACTGACGCAGAACCACAGCCTACCCCCGACCCATCAAATCCTAGTGTGATGATTCCTCCGAATGCAGATCTTCTACGAGCTTGGAA
This sequence comes from Lygodium microphyllum, assembly GCF_053477565.2. Taxonomy (NCBI): domain Eukaryota; kingdom Viridiplantae; phylum Streptophyta; class Polypodiopsida; order Schizaeales; family Lygodiaceae; genus Lygodium; species Lygodium microphyllum. The sequence continues at coordinate 40,519,596 of NC_141139.1, read as the reverse complement.
ACGAAGGAATGCAGATGCATTGTGTGCCTTAGTTACAAGCTGTTCTGACAGTGTTTTGACTCTGATTCAGCATACAACCAAAGCGTCAGAGGCTTGGAATGTACTAAGGAGTCAGTATGAAACACGAAACCAAACAAGGATTCAAAACTTGGAGAATCAACTAGCAGCAGAGAAGTTTGCTGAAGGAGAGACGGTTGAAGCATTCATCACTCGGATTAAGAATCTGCGCGACCAGATGGCTGGCGCTGGGATACAAAAGACTAGCGAAGAGCTAGCTCGGAGGTGTCTTCGGATTTGTCCACAAAAGTTTGATGGACTAGTAACTGCCCTTAATACTCAGGTGAGACCTCAAGCTTTGACTTTTGAGGAGTTTTGTGCATTATTAATGGAGGAGGAGTTGAGGCTGAAAGCCCGAGAAGGAAGCAACAATGGAGATGCTGCATTCTCTGTCAATGCAAAAGGCAAAGGTGTTTCCTCCACCAAAAATGATGGTGACAAAAAGAAAAAGGGCGGCAAGAAGAAGTTTCAAGGAGAGTGCTTCTACTGTAAGAAGAAAGGACATGCAATTGCAGATTGTCGTGTCAAGAAGGCAGATGAAAAGAATGGTACCCTTAAAACTAAAGGGAAAGAGACAGCCAATACGGCTGAAGCAGAGTTGGAATTATTCATGGCGACCATTGAGGAAGTGTGCTCCTCGGCGCAAGAAGAATCTACCACTGACTCTTGGGTGTTGGATAGTGGGGCCTCCCGTCACATGACCAACAAGAAAGGTCTATACAGTTCTATGCAGCCTCTACAAGAATCCATCACTGTGACGGTTGGAAATGATGCTAAATGCCCTGCTGCGGGCACAGGTACTATTTCTTTTGTTGCTGCAAATGGTGAAGTCAAAAAGCTTTCAAATGTGTTGTATGTTCCCGAAATCAGGAGAAATCTCTTATCAGTTGCTGCCATAACTGATCTTGGTCATGAAGTGAGGTTCAAGAAGACAGGTGCAGAAATTATTGATAGTGCTGGCACAATTGTTGGCAAAGGAGAAAGAAGGAACAACCTGTATGAGCTAAGTGCTCTTACAGCCACCGCTGGAGTGGGCACAAGTAAGCTTTGGCATGAAAGGTTTGGACACATCGGATTTGCAGTATTGAAGGAGATGCAAAAACAAGGTATGGTTGCTCACCTACCTACAATAACTGAATTGAAGGAACCATGTGAAGCTTGTATGATGGGCAAGCAACAGAGAAAGGCATTTCCACAAGAAAGCAAGAATAGAGCACATGCTCCTCTAGAGTTGGTGCATGCTGACTTGTGTGGTAAGATGCCTACACAGGCCTTGGGGGGATCTTCTTATTTTATGTTGATTGTCGACGACTACAGTAGGAAGATGTGGGTGTACTTCCTTCGTGATAAGGCTCAAGCTTTTGGTAAGTTTAAAGAATGGCTAATACTTGTTGAGAATGAAACAGGGAAAAGTGTGAAGAAATTTAGAACAGATGGTGGTGGTGAGTTCAACTCAAAGGAGTTTGAAGGCTTTTGCAAGAGCAAAGGGATCAAGCGTCAATTGACGACGCCTCACACACCTCAGCAGAATGGTGTTGTGGAACGCAGGAATCGTACCATTGTGGAGATGGCAAGATGCATGCTAAAGGGCAAGGGATTGCCTAACCATTTTTGGGCTGAAGCTGTTAATACTGCAGTCTACATTCTAAATCGGAGCTACACAAAGGCTCTCAAGGGAAAAACACCTCATGAGGCTTACACTGGTAAGAAACCATCTGTTTCACATTTCAGAATTTTTGGATGTGAATGTTATGCACATGTTCCAGATGAGAAGAGAAACAAGTTACAACCAAAAAGCAGAAAATGTATCTTCTTGGGTTATAGTGATGAGCAGAAGGCTTACAAGTTATATGACCAAGAGGCAAAGAAGATCATCGCGAGCCGTGATGTGGTGTTCAAGGAGGAGCCGCATACAGTGGAGGAGGAGAAGGCAAGGTCTTCCACTTTATCATCAAGCGAAGAAGTAGTCCACTATGAACCTGTCCCGAGAGCTATCCCTATCCTTAAGGAGGAGGAAGCATCATCTTCAGATGATGAGGAAAAAGTTCACCAACCTGACATCACCCCACCGGAAAAGCCATTGCCGCGCTGGGTGAAGCAGCTCTATGACCACAATAATCCTAGGCCTGCATCTGTTGAGGAGAAGGCAGACGGACCAAGGAGGTCTCAGAGAATAGAGGAGCAAAGGAGGGCTTCTGCTCACATAGTCAACATGGCCTTGATGGTTGAGATTATGAGAGAAGTAAAGGAGCCAACTGACTTAGAAGAAGCACTTGCAGATCCATCATGGAAGGCTGCTATGCAGGCGGAGTATGACAGCATAATGAAGAATGACACTTGGGAGCCAGTGGATCGGCCAGCAAAGCGGAAGATTATTGGCACCAAGTGGATCTGGAAGGTAAAGTACAAGGCTGATGGTACCTTAGAAAAGTACAAAGCTAGACTGGTTGCCCAAGGATTTTCACAAGTTGAAGGGTTTGATTTTCAAGAGTCATTTGCCCCAACTGCCAGAATGACCACTATTCGCACGGTACTTGCAGTGGCTGCCCACAAGAAGTGGCCAGTGTACCAAATGGATGTTAAGTCAGCGTTCTTAAATGGTGACCTCAAGGAGGAGGTGTACGTGGCTCAGCCACCAGGGTTTGAGGCCCCCCATTCTGAGAACAAAGTGTGTAAACTGAAGAAGGCATTGTATGGGCTGAAACAAGCCCCCAGAGCATGGTACCAGCGGATAGATAGGTTCTTTTTAAACCTAAACTTCAAAAGATGTGCCTCAGATGCTAACTTGTATGTTTACAGGGATGGTAAAAAGTCTGTAGTGATTGTCCTATATGTGGACGACCTTCTTATTACAGGTGACTATGAAGATATGATCAACCAAACTCGAAAGGCTTTGAGTTCTGAGTTTGAAATGACAGACTTGGGCTTGCTGCACTATTGTTTGGGGATTGAAGTCTGGCAAGAGCCAGGAAAGATCTTCATCTCTCAGAAGAAGTATGCATGGGAGATCTTGAAGGCATTTGGCATGACCGAGTGCAAGGAGATAGCTACACCTATGGAGGTGAATGTAAAGTTATCCGTTGAGGATACATCAGCACTAGCAGACATTGGGAGGTATAGGAGGTTGGTCGGTAGTCTAATCTACTTGTGTAACACCAGACCAGATATCAGTTTTGCTGTTGGTGTTTTGAGCAGGTTCTCAAACAAACCTCATGAGAGTCATTGGAAGGCTGGGATGCGGGTGCTCAGATACTTGAAGAAAACTCTTGACTATGGTATCACATACAGTTTCGGAACTTCTCTTGTGGGGAACTGTGACTCAGATTGGGCAGGAGACATTGATTCCAGGAAGTCAGTTTCTGGTTATTGTTTCTCTTTGGGTTCAGGAATTTTCTCTTGGATTAGTAAGAAGCAACCAACAGTGGCATTGTCTTCTACCGAAGCAGAGTACAAGGCAGCTTGTTTTGCTGCATGTGAGGCCGTATGGTTGAGAAGGATTCTATGGCATATGGGAGTGCAGGATGAAGAACCAACTGTGCTGAGATGTGACAATCAGAGTTGCATCGCCATTGCCAAAAATCCAGTGTTTCATGCACGCACCAAACATATAGAGATCCAGTATCACTATGTGCGTGATTTGATGGAGGATGGGATAGTGGAATTGGTCTACTGTCCAACAGAGGAGAATGGAGCAGATATCTTCACCAAAGCACTTACGAAGGATCTGCTTCAAGTTCATCTTCAAAGACTCGGCATTGGGCCAAGGAGATAGTTCACCTATGGGTGGACATTGAGGGGGGGTGTTAGATATGATCAATGCCCCCACCCTCATTAGGTGCTACCAATGATCCATGGTGCTCAAAGTTGTAAGGCCCCCATTATGAGGAGAAGCCAAATGTGAGCCCGGACATTGGTTGAGTCCTGACTTGTATATCAGATGAGGTCTATGTGACCGGATGGCAAAAAGGTGACTGTTGTGGGTCTAATCTTTGGGTTAGACAGAGTGGTTAAGCTGGTAGCAACTCGAGGCACATTGCATTGAGTTGCGTGGTAAGGGAGTTAAAAGGGGCCCCTATTGTGGGGTCCGGGGGCCGCGGAAGCGGCCCCTGGCTGGGGGGTCCCAGGGGGGCCAGCAGCCCCCCTGGCGGGGGTCCGGGGGCAGCGCCCCCGGCCCGATGGTAAAGGGAATATTCCCTGGAATATTCCCTGGCCGACTAGTGGAGGCTCATATGGTAGGTCGGTCAATAGGCCGACCTAACGACCTTCGCGGGCTATAAAAGCTAAACCCCTTCGCAGCCATCTTACACTAATCTTTCATCCAGTCAGAGTTGTTGTTCCAGCTAGCCTTAAACTCTTCACCTATCTTCTGTCTAGATCGCCATCTAAGCTTCACTCAGTGGAAGCGCACGGGTGGACAGAGCCATCTTTGTATCAGTTGTTTGAAGTTAAAGAATTTACTGATTCTCCTCTTATCTGTTGTGTACTCTCTATCTCTTTCTCAGATTCTGTTCGCTGCGCCGTGTAATATTTTACAGTAGTCTATCCCCTGGCCTACTACTTCCATGTATTTCTACTGTAATATTTCCGCGACAAAATATTAATGACCCTAGACCCCACACACCCCGTGCAAAAAGCAACCCAAAGCAATCTCCCGCAATAAAGATACACTAGCCTAACTACTCCAGCATCAAGCATTTACAATACCATTTTCGCTTAGTGCATATGCAACCGTGGCTCGAAAATCGCAAGCCACCGTAGGCCTCAGCGAGAACACCCCTTCATGGGACAAAAAGATAATGAAATTAAGTGCAATTTTTTTTTACTAAGCCCCCTCCCCTTCATCCGTTGCATGGCGAGGAGAGGGAGTATGAGTAATGTCATGAAGGGGCATGGGGAGGAGGCATGCAGCCCACCACTTGTGTGGCTACCCCCCCCCCCCCCCCCTCCTTCAAGCCTATAAGAACTCCCCCCAAGCTAGAGGGGAGGGGGAGGAAAGAGGATCGTGTGGTGCTACCCGCCCTGCCGCCGTGGAGGAAGCTGCCGCCACTGCCCTGGTCACGCCGCCAGGCTGTCACCTTCATCATTGCTACCATCATCATCATCATCATCGTCATCGTCAGCATCGTCTTCATCTCCTTCATCATCCTCAATCATCACTCTCTCTCCACGTCATCTAGCTGTATTATAGAAGCTTGGAAGCTTCTATTGAAGCTTTCCTAAGCCCAATTCACCCGTGCTTTCCGGGTTTTTAAAACCGAGTTTGCAAGGCCCGATTTGTGCGAAGAAGGGAAGTAAATTCGCGGGCAGTAAGGAGTTTTGGAAATCGGATAAAGGGCAAGGAGAGCTCGCTAAGTCAAAATCTGCCGCGTCAATGGCTCCTAAACAAAAGCCGAGAGGAGCGCACATGGGAGCTTCCACCCCGAGTACAAGAGTGGACAACGCCCCAATTCTTAATGCCCAGGTTCCAAAAATATTTCCGCATGGAAAAGAGGCATTAAGCATGTTTTTAATTCTCGTAGGGAAGTTTAAATGCATTAGGAAATTTATTTACTCATTCGATCTACAAGTTAGTTGCATGTCGTGTATTTGCAATTGCTTGCACTTCCATGGTCAAGGGTAGTTGAAATTCTAAACGTATGATGCATAAGTTAAAAGACGAATTTGTGCGAAGGCATCCTTGTTGCATCTCCCAAAGGAAAAGATTTATGAACTTGATATTATGCAATTTGCATGCAATGTTAGTTACAATTTAGGTTGTGATAAGTGGAAGAAGAAGGATTAAATCAACGATGTATTCATTGGCATCTCGTCACGAAAGAATGATGCATCCATGCATAGAAGCTCTTTTATCAAAGTTTGAAATTGGGAAAGGATGCATTTTCATTAAAAGACTAAAGTCTTGAATTTGATGCATATACATGGGATTTACAAGAAGTAGTTCTGAATGTCAACCAATACCGTTTAGGGCAAGGGAAAGAAAGATCATTGTAGATCTTATAGCTGCATAGAAGGGAAAGGTCTATGGTCTTGAAATCGCATATTTGCATGGAATGATTCATCGCATACATCTTGCAGTTACTTCCATTTTTTTTAAGGAAAGTCTTGCGAACTCTAGAAGGAAGCATTTGCATCTTTAGAGGAAAGATCATTTTTAATCGTGGGTTGGTTAGATCAACTAAGTAATTCGTGTGTAAATGAGTAGCCTACATGAAACTCATAAAGGTGTGATTAGTTGGCATATGACGGTCACCTCGATGTGCCAGGTAGGGTTAAGCTATGATAAAATTCTGCCTAGTATCACACTTGGGATGCCGATTTAAGACTTTCGATCTCAAAGGTCCTACCCATATTTACGAAATGTTAGGATTATTTAAACACCATGCAAGAACGATCTAGGGTTCCCACCCTAAGGGTCAATTGACCAAATACTAGACCTCCGTATGAATTTAGGAACCCTAGGGTCAAAGCGTTATCGGCCTAGTAGGGTTAGGGTTGGATTGGGTCAAGAGGACTCCCAAGCCCTTATCTTGATCAATGGAATTCTTGATCAAGAAAGACCGTATGAGGAAAGATATACTCCCACAAGTCAGGTGCTGACACCTATCTCATGCAACAAGTTGCAACGTCGCATAGTCTTGTGTCTAAATCACAAAATAGTATTGCCACTCCTTAGAACAATTTTGACGAGTTCTAAGTACAAGTCAAATTTTCTAGAGGATGAGTAGTCATCCTGCTACATCACCCTTCCTTGGGGCTGATTTGCCAAGTTAGGAGAGTTACGAATTTGCCAAGAAAGCACTTGACCAACCAAGTTAGGGCGACGAGGTTACCCAAGATTTATTGACCTTAATATAAGGAAACCTAAGGTATTGACAGTTTGGGTCAACAGGGTATAAACCCTAACCCAAGGATAAAGGGTAAACAAGCAACTTAGCTTACGAAACCCTTGGGATCTTGCCAAGTCGCGATTGATCCCAGATCGAATGCTGGATGTATTCGGAGAGAAGGATTCACACCTTAGCAGTTGGCCGTACAAATGACCACTGGAATGCTCATGATTGTACACTAGGAGCACTGTTTGTATTTCTTTGCTCAAGGAACTAATGCCCGAAAAATAATCAATGCTTCTAGTTAAAATCCTGGATGGAGAGACAATATCAGTTACCTTCGACTATCTACCGACCCTATCCAAGGGGGTTGTTAGCCGCGCCGGGTACGTGGACCGAACCCACTGCGAGAGGTCTCTCAGTGGGTGCTACTTGGAGCAGGAGGACGCTTGGGTGCCAGGGGAGGCTCTGGCCATAAATCCCTTGCCTCCAGATCCTGCACAAGAGGCCGACATGACTCAAGATGGGATCTCAAAGCTCGCATACTAGTCAACGGGCAGAACTTGGAATAGCGATCCCTGAGGATTGCTGGAATAGCCTTCGGGAAGGTTTATTTGATGTATTCCAAAGATTGATAAATAAAGATCAAATGTTGAAAAGGAACTTACTTCACATTGTTTTTCTATGTCAGTGCTTAAGTTACGTGAAGGAACCAGTGTGTAATTGGTTAATTAAGGAAGTTGTTTTTGCTTGTCAAACTAAATGTGGTAGGTAATTAGATAACTAAAGCAACCCGAGGAAAGTGTGGTGGATGTGACCCTGGGTTCGTCCTACTACGAAAGGGTGGTCCCGGTTGGCCGGGAACTTTTCTCAAAGAAAATTGACAGAGAGGTAACAATGACCTAGAATCTAGAGAGCGAGAGTCCCGATTTATGCTATTTTAGGGGAACGGAATGGGACTATGCCTTACGGGCGGAGAGGTCGAGCTTTGCATCCCTCTCGTTTTCCATTCTCCTTGAACCAAGTCTAGTATAAATCCACTTCGACCCTGATGTTCTACGCAAAGTAGTTCTACGCAAAGTAGTTCGACGCTAGATACCTCATAGGAACTTGACTATTAGGGAAACCCTGATTCAGGTTGGTCCTAAGTGGGAACGGTCGGAATGCTTCCACTTCGTGGGCAGACTGGGAAAGACCTAGATCGCAAACCCCGTGACATTCCTTGGAAGTACCGGGTGGCGCTTTCTAGACTCTATTCCTGATAGGCTGCTAAGACGTGTCCTACAAGTGGACAGGGGGATACGTTATAATTGGTATCAGAGCGAACCAACGAAATCTAATATTTAGAAGGAAACTTAATGAGGGGAAGTAGAGCAATGTTGCCATCAGAACGTTTCCTTATTTACCTATCGATGCTGGCCTGCAAATTTGCGAAGCATGGAACAAATTCTTGGTGTTCCAGGTTATGTTTATGACTGCAATGCGTGCTTCGGATTATCTACGAAGGCTAGGTATGATGAATATCCTAGACCGCATCTACAATCCTTCACCCCTGTACATGGAATGGAGATGGACCGGTGAATCAGGAATATATTACATAGTTGCCCACCGACTTGTGTACCTTCGGACCAACTTGAAGAGAATCAAGTGGATGGAAGATTTAAAGATCGTGAAGCTGTACATCTTTGTTGAGGCTCATGCAAACGCAACCCTACATATCGGCGGTCGAAAGGTCAAGTAGAACAAGTATGTGTACAAGGAAGTGACTCGAATAATCCATGTTGACAGAATCAAGGTGTTAGGACATTATGAGAAGAACGAGTATCAAAGGAAGGGATACCCCAAGCTTCCTATGACCTATCGATTCCTCAAAATCCATGACCCCACTCCATATTATTACTCAGTTCCCGGCCGAATGTAATACAATCTTATTCTCCCCAAACTGATGTGCCAATCATCTTGTTCTACCTTCCCAAAATAAATGTACTCGAAAGGGCTATGTCCACATGAATGAATGAATAAGATTTTTTTCTATCACTGTCTGTCGTGGCTGTAAGTGTTGGTAAAGGAGTTAAGTGATTAGGTCACTTGGCTAAAAGCTGAACTCAGCATATTAATGTAATGTAAAAAACGTTTAGCAAGTTTTTAACGTAAAGATTCTTAATGCCCAGGCGCAACCTCAAGTGCAGATTCCTATTCCGATCCCTGCACTAAGTACGACTGTAAGTCAGGAGAAGAAGTTCCTTCTCAAACAAATCAAGCCACCTGAATTCGATGGCAAGGGAAGGACCGTCCAAACTGATGTCGAGATCTGGATCGAATCCATGGAGGATTATTTTCGAGGCAGCAGGTACTACACCCGCTAACCAAGCGATGCTCGCCAAACTGAAGCTTACCGGCGAAGCAAGACTTTGGTGGAAGCAATGGTGCAGAGACCAAGGGATCTCGGAAGGGTCAATTACTTGGGAGAAGCTTAAAAGAGCTGTGCGAGGGAGATATCTACCACCTGGCTACCACACACAGAAGATGAATGAATTCTATGAATTAAAGTAGCTTGGACTATCCCTAGATACATACTATTCAAAGTTCTTCTCTCTCTTAAAGTACGCGCCACAAATGGATATGACACAACAGGTATCAAAGTTTTGTGCTGGGTTAAACCCACCCATAAACACCCACTTGGAGTCAATGCGCCCAATAGACCTTCAAGACGCGCTCATTCGAGCTACACCCATAATACAAGAGGTGCAGACCAAGCCAAGAAATAATAGGACTTGGTCTTACAGGGATCAGAACAAGGGAGTGTATAGGTCTCAAGCTAAGAGAGCGCAAGGCCAAAATCATGGACAAAGGAAGAAAGCTAGGGTCAACACTGTCAATAACTTCATTCCTACCCAACGTAATGGCCGCAATCTCCGTTGTTTCCATTGCAATGAGCTTGGGCACTTTAAAAGGCAGTTTCCTAAGCTTAGCAGAGGACAACATCAAGGGCCATTCCAAGGAGCAGTCCATGGCCAAGGAGCCACCGCCAGGGCCAGAGAAAGAACCTCCAGTGTTGCCAACAAGGAGTTGAGTGATGAAGAAGACCCATCCATGGAAGCTGACATTGAGAGGGCAACATTTCACGCTACTCTTCACAAGAAAGACCCGAATCGTCAATTCTCGATGATTCAAACCCCTTCGGATTACCAAGGTTAAAGCTTCAAAACCTTGATTGATTGTGGCAGTACACATTCCTTCATTTCACTAGTTTGTGCAAAAAGATTAGGAATAGCCACAAAAGATGCACCTACCTTACTTCTGGAATTAGCAAATGGTCCTGAGGTCTCTTGTACCAGGCACACTGCTAAGGTGAAATTCCTACCGGGTGGAAAGTTGACTTCAGTCAGATTCCGAGTAATGAACCTAGGTGTCCACAAATGTTTGCTCGGTATGGATTGGCTAATACCCAATAACGCCCACATTCACTGTGGAAAGGGCCAAGTCTCCTTCAGAAATTCTAAAGGGGAACTAGTCACAACTCAAGGAGAGTCTCGCAAGCCAAAAATTCAGCTGGCAAAAGCAACTCGGATAATAAAAGGAGTTAGAAAGGGGCTACCTATCTATTTGATTAAGGTAAATAAGCTAGATCAGGATCAGGAATCTAGGGAAGAACCTTCATGGTTAAAGGAATACACAGATGTATTTTCTAAAGAGCTGACAAAACTTCCTCCTCAAAGGGAAGTCGAACACGAAATCTAGCTAGCGCCAGGAGCTGCACCAATCACAAAGAGACCATACAGAATGTCCATCCCAGAAGCAATTGAGCTGAAGGAGCAACTCAAGCAACTGTTAGACCAAGGCTACGTCCGTCCTAGCAGTTCGCCATGAGGAGCTCCAGTGCTGTTCCAGAAGAAGAAAGATGGAACACTTCGGCTATGCATTCACTACAGAGGGTTGAATCAATCGACCATTAAAAACAAATACCCCATTCCAAGAATATACAAACTTCTTGACTGTCTTCAAGGTGCAAAGATCTTCTCTAAGATAGATCTCACGTCTGGATATTATCAGATAAGGATCAAGGAAGAAGATATCCCAAAGACTGCATTCAGCACAAGGTATGGACACTTTGAATTCCTAGTCATGTCATTCGGGCTGAGAAATGCTCCTACTACCTTCAACAGGCTAATGCAGGATATCTTTAGGCCCTATCTTGATGATTTCATACTCGTCTTTCTTTGACGATACCCTAGTCTACTCCAAGCATGAAGCTCAGCTTTGCATCGTCCTTGAGACAATGAGAGCACACAAGCTTTATGCCAAGAAGAAGAAGTGTGTATTTTTCAAGCGACAAATTGAATATCTGGGATTCATTGTATCAACGAAAGGAATTTTAGTAGATCCGGCCAAGGTCAGAGATGTTCTGGAGTGGCCAACACCAACTTCTGTCGAAGAAAGATGTAGTTTTCTTGGATTGACAGGATGATATAGGGTCTTTATCAAAAACTATGCTTTGATTGCAGTGCCTACTAAAGAAGCAAGTATCAATTGTATGGTCACCTGCTGAACAAACCAGCTTTGACAAACTAAAGCAAAGTTTGGTATCAGCACCCATCCTGAAACTTCCTGATCTTAGTAAGAAGTTTGAAGTGATAACTGATGCTAGCGCACTTGCCTTAGGATGTGTGCTCATGCAAGAAGGTCATCCCGTAGCATACCCTTCAAGGAAACTGAAGAGCCATGAAAGAAATTATGCTACCCACGATCTGGAGCTGTTGGTTGTCATCCATGCTCTCAAACTTTGGAGACACTACTTGCTGGGTAACAAATTTACCTTAGTGACGGACCACAAGAGTCTTAAGTGGATTTTCACCCAGAATGAGCTCAATATGAGGCAACGTGGATGGATTGAAGTGCTGGAAGAATATGATTTTGAAATCAAATACCGGCCTAGAAAGGAGAATGTAGTTGCCGATGCACTCAGTCGCAAGGCATTTCTGAATTCTCTAATTTTGCAAGATCCATCAATAGCAAGATCTCTAGCCACAAAGGTATCCATGCCAAACAACCCAATTCTTGAGCTAGCTAGAGAAGAGGCATGCCATGACCCAACCTATCAAAGATTGCTAAGGGAGATCCCCATCAAGGATCAAGACCCGAAGCTACAAGAAAAATATCAAGAATTCTCTATCAATAGTGGACTTGTATACTATAGAACGAGATTATGTATTCCGGCAAGCCAGCCACTCAAGCAAAAGATACTTTGGGAAGCCCATGATTCCCCTTTCTCAGGACATCCTGGCTATGCCAAGACCCTTAACGCAGTCAAGAAGAGCTATCATTAGGATAGGCTCAAAGGTGATGCTCTCAAATATGTCACGGAATATTTGTCTTGTCAACGCATTAAGGCCAAACATGTCAAAATGCCAGAGAAATTGCAACCACTTGACATTCCCCAAATGAAATGGGAATTCATTAGTATGGACTTTGTTGTTGGCCTGCCCCAAATTCAGGGAGGATACAACTCCATTATGGTCGTGGTAGATATGCTCACCAAGGTTGCACATCTTATCCCTGTTAAGACAAACTATAAAGCCTCAGACATTGCAAGGTTATTCATCAAGGAAATTTCAAACTACATGGGTTACCCAGAAGAATCATTAGTGATCGTGACTCTCTCTTCACCTCACACTTTTGGAGGGCTATCTTTGAGGCCATTGGGACTCAACTCTGTTTCAGTACAACTTACCATCCCCAAACTGATGGTCAAACAGAACGAGTCAACCAAGTCATTGAAGATATGCTTAGGGCACACTACTGTCTGGAACCCAAAAAGTGGATTCAGTATTTGCCACTGGTTGAGTTTGCCTATAATGCTTCCTACCAACAAAGCATTCAGATGACCCCTTTTCAAGCATTGTATGGGCACGATTGTCGTACTCCTTTAAACTTTCTGGATCCAACCTTGAGGGTTGAAGCTTCAAAGCAGATGCTGGAAGACATGGATGACCAAATCAAGTCAATAAGACAGGACATACAAGCCGCCAAGGATAGACAGAAGGCTTACGCAGACTTGAAATGGCAAGACAGATCCTTCGTTGAAGGTGATATGGTCTTCATTCACGTACGTCCAAAGAAGATTTCCCTATCCTTGGGTGAATGCAAAAAGCTAAGTCCAAGGTATTGTGGACCCTACAAGATTCTCAAGTGCCTAGGGCCCAATGCTTACAGACTTCAACTCCCTGAAAACCTAAAGGTTCATAATGTATTCCATATCAATCTATTGAAGAAGTATGTGCCTAACCCTAGTCACGTGCTTGATGATCAACAAGTTGTAATGCCTAGCCAAGGAGTCCTTGAGCTACGGCCTGACAGGATCTTAGATGTTAGGGAGAGGCATTTGAGATCTAGGACCTTGAGAGAATACCTCATCCAGTGAAAAGATTACCCCGAAGAGGATGCCACTTGGATGGATGAAAGTACTCTCAACCAACATTACCCCCAGATCTTCTCGAGATGAGAACATCTCGATTCCTCTAAGGGAGAGAGAATGTAATATTTTCGCAACAAAATATTAATGACCCTAGACCCCGCATACCCTGCGCAAAAAGCAACCCAAAGTAATCTCCCGTAATAAAGATACACTGGCCTAACTGCTCCAGCATCGAGCATTTACAATACCATTTCCGCGTAGTGCATATGCAACCGTGGCTCGAAAACCGCAAGCCACCATAGGCCTCCGCAAGAACACCCCTTCATGGGACAAAAAGATAATGAAATTAAGTGCAAATTGTTTTTTATTAAACCCCCTCCCCTTCATTCGTTGCATGGCGAGGAGAGGGCGTATGAGTAATGTCATGGAGGGGCATTGGGAGGAGGCATGCAGCCCGCCACTTGTGTGGCTACCCCCCCTCAAGCCCATAAGAACCCCCCCAAGCTGGAGGGGAGGGGGAGGAGAGAGGATTGTGTGGTGCTGCCCGCCCTGCCACCGTGGAGGAAGCTACCGTCGCCGCCCTGGTCACGCCGCTAGGCTGCCGCCTTCATCATCGCCACCATCGTCGTCGTCGTCGTCGTCGTCATCATCGTCTTCATCTCCTTCATCATCCTCAATCATCACTCTCTCTCCACATCATCTACCTGTATTACAGAAGCTTGGAAGCTTCTATTGGAAGCTTCTATTGAAGCTTTCCTGAGTCCAGTTCACCCGTGCTTTTCGGATTTTTAAAACCGAGTTTGCAAGGCCCGATTCTTACGAAGGGAAGTAAATTCATGGGCAGTAAGGAGTTTTGGAAATCAAATAAAGGGCAAGGAGAGCTCGCTAAGTCGAAATCTGCCACGTCAATGGCTCTTAAGCAAAAGCCAAGAGGAGCGCATGCGAGAGCTTCCGCCCCGAGTACGAGAGTGGACAATGCCCCAATTCTTAATGCCCAGGTTTCGAAAATATTTTCGCATGGAAAAGAGGCATTAAGCATGTTTTTAATTCTCGTAGGGAAGTTTAAATGCATTAGGAAATTTATTTACTCATTCGATCTACAAGTTAGTTGCATGTCGTGTATTTGCAATTGCTTGCACTTCCATGGTCAAGGATAGTTGAAATTCTAAATGTATGATGCATAAGTTAAAAGATGAATTTGTGCGAAGGTGTCCTTGTTGTATCTCCCAAAGGAAAAGATTTATGAACTTGATATTATGCAATTTGCATGCAATGTTAGTTACAATTTAGGTTGCGATAAGCGATAGAAGAAGGATTAAATCAACAATGTATTCATTGGCATCTCGTCATGAAAGAATGATGCATCCATGCATAGAAGCTCTTTTATCAAAGTTCGAAATTGGGAAAGGATGCATTTTCATTAAAAGACTAAAGTCTTGAATTTGATGCATATACGTGGGATTTACAAGAAGTAGTTCTGAATGTCAACCAATACCGTTTAGGGCAAGGGAAAGAAATATCATTGTAGATCTTATAGCTGCATAGAAGGGAAAGGTCTATGGTCTTGAAATCGCATATTTGCATGGAATAATTCATCGCATACATCTTGCAGTTACTTCCATTTTTTTAAAGGAAGGTCTTGCGAACTCTAGAAGGAAGCATTTGCATCTTTAGAGGAAATATCATTTTTAATCGTGGGTTGGTTAGATCAACTAAGTAATTCGTGTGTAAATGAGTAGCCTACATGAAACTCATAAAGGTGTGATTAGTTGGCATATGACGGTCACCTCAATGTGCCAGGTAGGGTTAAGCTATGATAAAATTCTGCCTAGTATCACACTTGGGATGCCGATTTAAGACTTTCGATCTCAAAGGTCCTACCCATATTTACGAAATGTTAGGATTATTTAAACACCATGCAAGAACGATCTAGGGTTCTCACCCTAAGGGTCAATTGACCAAATACTAGACCTCCGTATGAATTTAGGAACCCTAGGGTCAAAGCGTTATCGGCCTAGTAGGGTTAGGGTTGGATTGGGTCAAGAGGACTCCCAAGCCCTTATCTTGATCAATGGAATTCTTGATCAAGAAAGACCGTATGAGGAAAGATATACTCCCACAAGTCAGGTGCTGACACCTATCTCATGCAACAAGTTGCAACGTCGCATAGTCTTGTGTCTAAATCACAAAATAGTATTGCCACTCCTTAGAACAATTTTGACGAGTTCTAAGTACAAGTCAAATTTTCTAGATGATGAGTAGTCATCCTACTACATCACCCTTCCTTGGGGCTGATTTGCCAAGTTAGGAGAGTTATGAATTTTCCAAGAAAGCAGTTGACCAACCAAGTTAGGGTGACGAGGTTGCCCAAGATTTATTGACCTTAATATAAGGAAACCTAAGGTATTGACAATTTGGGTCAACAGGGTATAAACCCTAACCCAAGGATAAAGGGTAAACAAGCAACTTAGCTTACAAAACCCTTGGGATCTTGCCAAGTCGCGATTGATCCCAGATCGAATGCTGGATGTATTCGGAGAGAAGGATTCACACCTTAGCAGTTGGTCGTACAAATGACCACTGGAATGCTCATAATTGTACACTAGGAGCATTGTTTGTATTTCTTTGCTCAAGGAACTAATGCCGAAAAAATAACTAATGCTTCAGGTTAAAAGCCTGGAGGGGGAGGCATTATCAGTTACCTCCGATTGTCTACAGCGTGACCCTATCCAAGGGGGTTGTTAGCCGCACTAGGTATGTGGACCAAACCCGCCGCGAGAGGTCTCTCCATGGGGGCTACTTGGAGGAGGAGGACGCTTGGGTGCCAGGGGAGGCTCTGGCCGTAAATCCCTTGCCTCCGGATCCTGCACAAGAGGTCGACGTGACTCGAGATGGGATCTCGAGGCCCACATACTAGTCAACGGGCGGAACTTGGAATAGTGATCCCTGAGGATTGTTGGAATAACCTTCGGGCAAGTTTATTTGATGTATTCCAAAGATTGATAAATAAAGATCAAATGTTGAGAAGAAACTTGCTTCACATTGTTTTTTTATGTCAGTGCTTAAGTTACGTGAAGGAACCAGTGTGTAATTGGTTAATTAAGGAAGCTGTTTTTGCTTGTCAAACTAAATGTGGTAGATAATTAGATAACTAAAGCAACCCGAGGAAAGTGTGGTGGATGTGACCCTGGGTTCGTCCTACGGAAGGGTGGTCCCGGTTGGTCGGGAACTTTTCTCAAAGGAAATTGATAGGAGGTAACAATTACCTAGAATCTAGAGAGCTAGAGTCCCGATTTATGTTGTTTTAGGGGAATGGAATGGGACTATGCCTTACGAGCAGAGAGTCAAGCTTCCCATCCCTCTCATTTCCCATTCTCCTTGAACCAAGTGCAGTATAAATCCGCTTCGACCTTGATGTTCTGCGCAAAGTAGTTCGTCTGGGGCTCGACGCTAGCTATCTCATAGGAACTTGACTATTAGGGAAACCCTGATTCAGGTCGGTCCTAAGTGGGAACAGCCGAAATGCTTCCGCTTCGTGGCAGACTCAAGAAGACCTAGATCGCAAACCCCGTGACATTCCTTGGGAGTGCTGGGCGGCGCTTTCTAGACTCTCTTCCCGATGGGCTGCTAAGACGTGTCCTACAAGTGGACAGGGGGACACGTTACATCTACATGTTGCATTGCTTGATGATCTGCCTCTCACAGCCTATTCTTCAATGGCCATGTCTTCTAGGTTAAAGATATGCCAAAACTTAAATTGGTTGAAGTCTTGTGTTTCCATTGAAAGACCATATTTTGCTTGTTCTTCTTCTGAAAAAGCCAGTTTGCCAACCTTATCTTGGCCCGCCACCATGATGGGTACCTATCATCATGAAACCATATTCACCATTAGTGTTATTTAGAATAATCACAAACAAAAGGGAACAATTATATATTTGCTTAACTGAATTCCTTGAGTGTAGAAATTGACTTTTCTTCCAATTAGTCTGTTGATTTCAAATTTTATTGACCTTTTCTGCACTCACAAGTTGTTCCATCCTACCACGTGTACCTTTCCTTCATTGTTTTCATTGTGTGTTTGGTTTGATTTACCTTACCTTTACCTTTGCCTTATCCTTACCCCTTTCCCCTTGGAATTGAGAAGAATCCTTCCTAGGATTGAAGGCTAGAGTGTAAAGGGTGCGCTGCACATGGGTATAGTGCTTTACTTACGCATGAGCCAAGCATAGAAGCTTCAACTATATTCCATGTGAGCATACCGGTCCATGAAAAAAGGTCGAATGCTGAACTAGGTGATGTAAGTAAGGACATTGAGCAAGAAGTCACCAAAGTCCTCATCGGCGACTAGTAATGCGCAGCTCCTCCTCAGTATGAATGCAATCTAAGTAAGGCTTTCCTTGAATATGTTCTTCCATGGGTTGGTCAAATGGTCGTTAATACTCTATAATAAGAGGTTGGAGCAACATAAGTTGAGTCATATTGATGTTTTAATTGTGCATCATTGCTTGGCATTTGACATGACCTAACATCTCCCAAGCTCTTATTGGAGGTGAAGAGTATACCATTTTTTCAAGAAAGGGGAGTTGTTGGCTGCAAGTTGTTTCAAGTCTTCTATCTCTTGATCATTGGCACAAGTTGCGAGCTTGTCATATGAAGTCATGAGGCGTTGGCATTGTGCTTGTTCACGAGAAACCTTGGTGGTGGCAATCAAATCCACATCTACTTCGGAAGCTTTGATAAACATGAATTCCAATTCTTCCCAAGAACAAGGGAGTGTCTGTATTTCCATTGCCACAGGTTTTTCTAAAAGTCCCAAGTCTATAAGCAGTCATAGCTTGTAGCAAGTGACATGAAAGTCGTGTCCAAGCATCTAAGGAAAGCAACCAAGTCATCCCCAGTATTTTCAACTAAGTCAACAGGTAGAGTTAGAATTGATTTCTGCTCATAAGAGGGTCTAAGCCTGGTAGGTGGTTGAGTTTTGATAGAACTAGGTCCCAGCTTGGTTTGCTCCTTAGGTTGTAGCTTGGCTTCATGTTCAATGCGTTTGGTTGTGGTTGCGATTGTCATGCTACTAGATGCTTTTGAGGTTTGAGAGGTACCATCAGCTCTAGATTCGGGTGTTTTGTTAGTAGCAGGCTGCAACTTTCGGCAATAGATTGGTTTAGGCACTACTGAGCGAGGTTTTGGTGGTTCTATGGACTTGGCGACCCGATTCCCTTGTGGCCCGAGTGTCTCTAACCCACTGTTTCGTGTGGCCAAGCTCAAGGTTGGCATTTGAGTAGGACTTTTGGTTGTTTTGGCTTTGGGGAGCTAAATCCACGAGTTACCCTTATAGTAGCCTTGTGTTTGCAATAAGTTTTTGGGGACCCATCGCGGCTGACCGTGCATCGATGTTTACAATTTTGTCTTGGTACCCCTAGGTTTTGAGTGTAGGCCCTTAGCTCTGCAAGAGCGTGGGTGTTTGCTTCGAGGTGGCAGTCCTTGATGTTTAGGTACCCATTTGCAATGGGATTTCTTGGCTTCAGTGTTGGGTTCAGTGGGCTACCAGCATTGGGGTTTGGCAGGGTGTGAGGAGTCACGACCCCCCTCCTTAGACTTGACGATGGGGTTCTCTACCAGTGGCTTTGTGGACTTGGAAGGAGTCACGCCGCTCTTGCTGAAAGATAAAACTATTTGGATGTTGCCTATGGCTAGGTGGATACATTGTGACTTGCAGTCGACAGTACAATGAGCTCACTTCTTGAAGGTTCGTCCTAACAGCGATTCTATGCCTATATCTTTAGTGTTGGGCAACACATAGAAGATCATCAGCATGCTTTCAAACTCGATAGAAACTGCAACCTGGCATTTTTCCAAAAGTGTGTAGGGTTAGCCTCCATAAGGGCTGAGCTTAGCATTAGTGGGCTACAACTGCGGTTTGCCAATTTGGGTCTAATGGTCATGGGTTAAGATATTAAAATCATCGCCCTCATTGATCAATGCATTGATGGTGCATGTTGTAGTGAAAGTGATGGTGAGAGAAAGAGAGAGAGACAATGAGACAGTGAGATAGAGAATGAACCACACACTTGTAATGCACACTTGCTTACACACTCCTCTACATTGGAATAGGTGAGAGTACACATATATATACAATGAAGGTGTGGATATGGTAGGTTCTCTTAGTGAAGTATCATCCACATGTTCTAGATCTATCTTATCTAGTTCTCCTAAATATCTAGATATTATCTTCCTAGATATTCTCCAAGTACATGTTCATATGAGTACATTCTAATATTATAACATTCCCCATCTCTAGAAAAGGTTAACAATATCTTCTAATATTCTTTCTCCCTTCTCAAAAGAAAATAGGATTTTCTTTTGCAGTACACGGACTTTCTGCCAATCATTTTGGCTACAAGAGAAGTAAGATTACAATGATGACTATAGCATGAGACCTTGTTATTGCAAATTGTATACATCAATCTTTGCTTGCAATGATTTAAGGGATGTAAGTTGATGATGAAGATCTTTGGGATTTGGTTGGTGGATACCTTGATGAAGAGCCAATCACCATAGTTTACTTCATGATAGACTCGATAAGAGATGGGCTCATCATATAAATAGATGTTATATTCCAATTGGAGCTTGATAGTTGTGGAGTAAAATAACGATGATAGCATGTTTGTGCATGGAAATATGATCCCAATGTCACCAGATACCATAGTAAGATAGAGATTGATAAGATGCTTTTGACATGATCTTTGGGAAGGTTATTGATGAATACAAAAGTGTAAAATAGCAAGTTGATGAGCAATTTCAAGCGTATTATCTTTGAGAGGACTCTAAGAGTTGAGCATAACATATTTACTAATAGCATACTCTGTGTCAATGTGCTCTTTTATCCATACATAGTTTGTGCAAATGTGCACAAGTATTTCTTTGTACTTTATCCATTCTTTTCCCCTCCTTTGGAAGGCCAAAATAGTTGGCCAATTTGAGAAAGATACAATTCGTAGATGATGATTTGAGTAAGGTAAGAGATAGACCATTTCATGATGATACTGAGAGAAAATTGGAAGAGAGAGTACTTGTGATTGTTGATGAGGTTGTTGCCATGTAACGTAGAATAATGATTGAGATTTGGGTATACAATTAGAGCAAGATGATTGCAAGAGGAAGGTAGGATGGGATAGAATAGAAAGAAATGATGATTTGATAGATTGGGATTGATGGGACATAAACAAATATAGTGTGGATAGAATGTGATGGTAGGATAACATCATATGTAGGGATTTAGGATTGCACATTGAGAAATAGTGATGTGAAAATGAGAAACCCAAGGAGATAGGATTTTGATGTGAATGTGGAAACATTGTGAGAATTTCAAACGTGTAGGAGGAAGCCCAGAGTATGTATGATTGTTTTTTGCCAAAAGATTATGGCACATATTTGAAGTGGAGTGTGTGTGTGACCATAAGAATATGAGGATATTATGCCCATACAGAGAGTGTGAGATAAGGACTAGAATGTGATCTTGAGATTGAAGCATAGTTTACTCGGATAAAGACTAGATGCTAAGTGAAAAATGTAAGAAAATAGAATAGAACACAAAGATGTAAGAGAAGCGGAAGCAACGTACCTAATGAGGAAGTGACCTTGAAGGTTGGTAGAAATATCCAATAAGAGTTGATGAGGAACGATAGGTATATCCATGTTGTCAATTCAGAGAGCAACAAGGTTTTTCCATCTTCTTGCCACTAAACTGCCATCCAAATGTGTTGAAGAATATAATTCAATAGAGAGGCCATGGAAAATGCCTTCTTGGGCCTCAAGATGTTGGATATGAAGGGCGTCCCCTTCTTCAATTGTTTTTCCAATTGAGATAGAGTCCTCTATTTCAAGATGCAAGAGGAGAGACTCACATGAGTGACAAACATTGTAGTATTGAGAGTGACTGGGATACCTAGAACATGCTTGGATGGATGAGTTGAGAGCCTGAGAGCACAAAATGGAAGATTCATTATAGAGAGATGGATGTGAGGGGCCTTCATGAGGTAGAGAATTGGGATTTTCCATCAAAGAATTTTTTATGTATTCTACTAGTTGATAAGAGAGAGTGAACAATGGATTAATGAGGATACAAGCATGGAGTATCAATGAGAGCTATCAGATGAGACATATCAATACTATTGGTAGGGATTGAGATAGTGGAATAGTGCTAGCATCTCTCCTTTGCATTTAGCTCATGAGCTTAATCTTCTCTTGGTACCGTGCTCTTCTAGTTGCAGAAACTTGTCATATGTTGACTTCATGTTGCATTCTTGAAGCTTCTTCTTGATATAGATTTTGCTGCTCCTTGTAAAAAAATGGTGAGCTTCGGCTTTAATGCTAAGCCAAAGGTGCTATATATATCGATAGAAGAGGAACTAAGGCTTGTGAGGCCTTTGATATGAATGGGGACATTTAATCTTAATAAGAGTACAAGCCCAAAAGGCTCAAAATGGAAAAGTTAGTGACATTTTTTGTTGATGATTGCGTAGATTGGATGCACATTGACTGACTTGCTTGATGTCGCCTATCAAGTTGGCTAATCCTTTAGATTGGACGCCTTGAGTTGCAATGGAATAGGATGGTGAGTCTGCTACGTGGAGCTGAGTACGCTGTGATTTGTTGACATGACTGCACCAGATGATGACACTGGTTGCTGGCTATGATTGCTTCTTTGATGTGGGTTGCATGGCTGGGACTGTGAAGCTTGCTGGAAGTGCCGCTAATGATGAGCATGTTTCACACTGATATGGCTGCTCCGCACTGATTGGTGTTAAGTGGAAATCTGATTCGTAAGCTAGAGCTCTATCAGTAACGGCACCCTATTTCACGTTGAGCTGGCATTTTGATGTAGATAGCGCACATGAGGGCCCACCGATTTCCGGTCAATTAGAGGTGCCAGGTGACTATGAGCTGGATAGCCCACTCTACATCAAGGATTTTCTTTAGGTTTAAGAAAACCTTAATAAAGCAAGGAATCTCTCTCTCTCTCTCTCTCTCTCTCTCTCTCTCTCTCTCTCTCTCTCTCTCTCTCAATCAAGTAAATGAGTAGGTGAGAGGATAATATTCAAGATGGGTAGCTAGAAACCAAGAGAATCATAAGTATAATAAAGAGGTGATGAACACATAATCTCTTCTTGCTAAGGAATGAGACAATATAAAATTAAGAAGGTAGGTGAAAGGGAGAGAATATAGAAAAGGACAGGAATAATAGAGAGATTGTAGGTGAGACAAAAAGAAAGAGAGTTGGTGAAGAAGTATATAAGCTTTCAAAGATGATAATAATGATAAAGATGACAAATATCTTCCTCTCTCTTAAGGAGAGGTGATAATGAAGAAGATAAGAGTAGGTGAAGATGATAAGAGTAGATAAAAAGTAGGTGGACAGGATAAAATAAGTTCAAGATAATGAGGATAAGGTGCATATGGACAAGGTTAGTTTACATTGACATGGATTCAAATCCTACTAACCTACACACAAAGCAATTCATTTGGATTGCATGCAAGAAATGAATCTAAGGATTAACTTGAGTAGAAAAAAAACCAGAAGCTAATAACCTAGGCCCTTAGGAGCTTGGTGTGCTCTGATACCATGTAGTGAAAGTGATGGTGAGAGAAAGAGACAGAGACAATGAGACAATGAGATAGAGAATGAACCACACACTTGTAATGTACACTTCCTTACACACTCCTCTACATTGGAATAGGTGAGAGTACACATATATATACAATGAAGGTGTGGATATGGTAGGTTCTCTTAGTGAAGTATCATCCACATGTTCTAGATCCATGTTATCTAGTTCTCCTAAATATCTTGATATTATCTTCCTAGATATTCTCCAAGTACGTGTTCATATGAGTACATTCTAATATTCTAATACATGTGTGCTTGGCAGTGACCATTATGCTTAGGTAAACTGGTGCTACAACTTCCTCATCCTCATCATCCATCTCAATGATAGCAACTACTCATACTTGGACAGGGAATGTCAACATTGGAGACTCATGCAATGGGTACATGGAAGGGAAGTACCTCTTTATGCGGTTGCCATTGAAGAAGCCTATGCCCTCACCTTCTAGGGTTTCAAGTTCTATGTTGCCATTTTGGCTTATGGTTTGAACCCTAAAAGGACCTAGCCCTCGAAACTTCAGTTTCTACTTATGTCCTTTGACTGCGTATAGTAGTACTAAGTTGCCTTGTTTGAAGTTGCACTGCTTCACATGCTTGTTAAGTTGTGTCTTGCCTTCTCACATATTAGTGCATGGGTGGCTAAAAGCCGAGTTTTTGACAAAGCATTCAAACTCAATTAGGCATTCCGTCTATGCCTCCTTCCCGTTCAATCTCTCTTGAAGGGCTATCCTGAGGCTAGGTATGAAGAACTCCAAGGGTAGAATTACCTATGTACCATAAGTAAACCTAAAGGGGGTCTATTGTCCTACAACCGTCTTGTAAGCCGTGTGCTAGGCCCATAAGGCCGCCATCAACTTGTTATCCCAATCACTGCACGAGGCAGAGATGACTTTGGTCAGGACATTCACTAAGGTTTTATTTGTGGATTCAGCTTAACCATTTTCTTGAGGGTAATAAGGCAAAGATTTTCAATGGATAATTAGGAAGAAGGACAGGAGGTAAGCTATCACTTCATTGATGAAGTGTGCGCCTTGGTCACTGACCAGTTCAATGGGGCAGCCAAACCATGAGATCACCTGCTCCCATAGAAACTTGACAGTCGTCCTAGCGTCATTTTTTCTCATAGCTCGTGCTTCTACCCATTTTGTTAGATAGTCGGTGGCCAGAATTTAGCTTGTGAATACTGTATTGCAGGACTAATGGGTCCGACGAAGTCAATCCCCCATTTCTCAAAGGGTTGTCGTAAGATCATTGGGGTTAGCTCCATGTTATCTTTACGGATAGGGACTTTAGTTCGTTGGCCCTCATCACAATTCTTCACAAATCGTGCTGCATCTCTGAAGAGAGTAGGCCACCACAGTTGGGACTGTAGCACTTTGCAAGCTATCGCGTCTCTGTTGAAATGTCTTCCTATGATTCTGTCGTGTGCCTCTGTTAATATGTTATGCATCTCATGCTCAGACACATATCTACGCAGTAACCCATCTTGCCCCAACCTACAGAGTTGGCCTTTTATCAACTAATAGGATTGGATTTCTAGGATTGCCGCCTAAGTTGGGCCTTTTCTATCAATTATTCCGGTAGTCCATGCTCAAGCACTTGAACTATGTCATCTGCCCAATATGGCGTCATGTTGACTCTAAACAAATCATTTTTCGCTAGATAAATGGAATGGATGCGCGTCTGTGAGTTCATCCACAATGCCTTGTCCAACAGCTTCGCCCGTGGGGATGCGAGATAGATGGTCAGCCATGTAATGATGCTTCCCTTTATGCACCGCCACAGAGAAGTCAAACTCCAAAAGCAGAAGTAGCCATCTAGCAATGCGTCCTGTAACGCATGGTTTGTTAACAAGATACAACGAGACTTGATGGTCAACAAAGAAGATAAAAGGCGTAGCCAAAAGATAATGCCAAAATCTCTTTACAGCAAACACCATGGCCAAGCCCTCTCTCTCGGTTGTCGAGTAATTAATTGCAGTCTAAGTGAGTTGTGTGCTAGCAAAGCTCACTTGGTAATCTAGGTTGTGTTCACCAAGTTGGCATAACATAGCTCCTATGGCAAATCTTGAAGCATCAATGTGCACATGAAACGTAAGTGTCCAATCTGGGGCTCATAGAATTGATGCCATGGTCAAAGCCTTTTTTAGTTCCTCATATTTACGTTGGCATTCCTCGGTCCATTCGAATATGATCAACTTGTATAGAGGTCTAGCGATCAATGCATAGTTCAACACAAACCGTCGATAATACCATGTATGGCGTAAGACGCATTGAACTCCCTTGTAATCAGTTGGGGGTGGAAGATCAACAATGACCCTGATCTTTGAGAAATCAGTGGCAATGTCATTCTTTGACACCGCATGTCCTAGAATACATCCATGCTTCACCCAAAACTGGCACTTCAAGGGGTTCAACAAGAGACGGTATAGTCGGCATCATTCAAAGCCCACTCAGAATCTGTCTAAGTGTTCTCTCCAAGTAGAGTGAACACACAAGTTGTCCACAAAGACCTCTAACTCCTTCCTCAACATGTCTTTGAATATTGTACACATCACTTGTTGGAAGGTGACTAGCATGTTAGTCAATCCAAAAGGCATAACTATGTAGGCAAAGACACCCCATTCAGTGGCGAATGCGGTCTTATGCATATCATTAGGATGCACTTGCACCTAATTGTATCCAAAGAAGTAAACTATAGGCCTCTCTACTATCCACTCTCTCGAGCATGTGCTCGGTGTACGAAAGTGGGTAATTATCTCTCTTCATAGCCGCTTTACCTTCTTGCAATTGGCACACACTCTAATCTTTCCATTCTTCTTTAAAACGATGACTATGAGGGAAACCCAGTCCGTGTGTTCAATTTCATAGATGAATCCTGCTCTCATTAGCTTGTCAATTTCTTCCTTGATAGCATGGGCGTGCATTGGATTCATGGGATATGATCGCTGCTTAACCGGTGTTGTGGTAGGTGTCATGGGTATGTTGTGAGTCACCACACTTGGGTCTACCCCTTTGAGCACTTCTAGGGATCAAGCAAAGACATCTATATACTCTCACAAGAGAGTAATGAAACTTGCTTCATCTTGCTCAACTAAGTCATCGACTATAAAGATAGGTCATGGGGTCTCTCCTTCCCTTGCTAAATTGACCTCTTTGACCTTGACGGGTCCCTTGATTGGTTTGCTTGCTTGCCCCTGTCGTTTGGCTCCTAGCAAGATCACCACCCTATCTGCCTTTTTGAACTTTGTGAATCACTTTCGTAGGTATTGCAGTTTTCATTACTCTTTTGTTTGTGTTTCTTTAGGCAGCTTCCATCGTTTCTCTCTTAACCATCGGCGTCTTAGGTGGACGGGTAGGTCCCCCTTGGTGCATCTATTCTTGGGGGGTCGAGCTATTTCAAGATCACTATTTGCGCTAACTTCCAACTCAAAATCAAACTCTCCATCTTCGCTAGAAGAGAGGCTCTCTCCTAGTGGTCATAGCTCAGAAGGTGAGTTTGTTCACAGTAGTGGTGTGTCACTTGGTTGGGATAGGCATGCCTACTCATAGTCGATTGTGCCTGTGTACTCCAACTGAGTTTGATTGCAATCCTTGTGCCTGACTCCCTTCTCTATTCTAAGGGCACTCTACTTGTGTGGTCTGGAGTCTACCCATATTTGCTAGATTATACATCCCCTAGTGTCGTATTCTATAGTATTGATTTCCCTTTCACTCTCATCACTAAAGGAATAGCAATCTTCATATTCCTCATCAGATCTGTCTTTGTCCAATTGCTCCTCATTTCCCAAGTCCTAATACATCTCTTTTGGTTTTACCTCAAGTTTAATTCGTGCACTTTTGACCATCACCAGTTAAGCTCATCCAAGAGGTCTAGAGTGGCTTGAGGTTAGTTGATAGATCTCCAGCCAACTTGTCGGTCAAGTACCCTAGGATCTCTAGGAGCTCTCATCTATTGTTCGGGACTTGCAATGCAAAAGGGTTGAGTCTTTTGAGTGGGCTTCCAACCATCATGAAGACTGGTACTAAGGGTGTGTCCTTGGGCTTGCCACACGTCGTCCTGATGGCTTGTTCGTACTCCTCATTTTCCAAGAACGGTAGGTCGATGGTAGCAAGATTATGCATCTAGTCTCGCTTATCCTTAGGGCACAGGATATACTTGGTTAAGGCCCCATAGGATTTCTTAATCTGGCCGTCACCCTTCAAGATGGTGGAGATGGCATCCAGGTCAACCGGCATAGTCTTCCAAGTGCCCATCTCTACTTTTACAGCCTCCATTTGATTGCCTAAGAAGATAAGACCATTGCCCCAATCTTCTACGACTCTAGCATTGCGCATCCAGGGTCGGCCTAGCAGGATGTCATAGTCCTCTCCCTTCATGACTATAAAGTTGATAGAGAATTGGATTCCTACGATCTTGAGTGGCCAATTTTTCAACACTTCGAATGGTCTCACCTTCATTCCGTTAGCCAGTGTGACATTGAACCTAGCAATCTCAACCGATGGGTTACCCCAAGTTTGGATTACTGCATGGCTTAGCACACTCACTCCTGCCCCTGTGTCCACAATTCCCTTTCTTGTGACATTCCCTAGAGCTAGGACTAGCAAGACTACATGCATTTTCATGCTTTCCCAAAAAGCATTGATGTGCAAGGATTTAAGCATGGAGTGCAGCGTCAAACTCGATATTTGCATTTTTGCATCATGCTCAAGCAAGTCTATGGTAATTGGCTCATTTGATTCCTCGACCCACTGTTTCAGCTCTTGCCATAGCATTGGATGTTGCCTAAGCACGCCGCCTAAGCTTAGAGTCACAAGGGTGGCCACGAGTGTATTAAGGAGGTTGCTAGCCGCTTGCCTTTCTCCCAACTCAATGGTTCTTGGCCAATGGCCCTGACTGGTTTGCTAGCCCGGAGCATTTAGACTTTTTCTAGACGGCCCTACTTGTGGTGCCATTGCCTCTCTTGATTTTGGTCATGGGAGAGAGACTAGTGTGCTTATGCTTGAGAGATCATCAATCTCATCTTCTAATATGGGCTCAGCGTCTTTCAAGTGCTCCTGGGACTTCTTCACCCACTCTTTCACCTTCTTGATGGCTTTGAGTTGGTGCCCTAGGTTGGGGTACTCTCTGACCTTAGCACTTCCCTTTTCATTCGTCTGTGGAGCTGATGTTTCTTCCTTTGCATCAATGACTTTCCTTCCAATAGGTAGTGTTGTGGCACTTTTGGTTTTGAGAGTAACCTTAGCATCTAGCCTTTTTTTCCTTCGTCTCCAACTCTTCTATCCAATTGAGGTTGCGTCAAGGTTGTTAGACCCTAGTAATGATATGTCGGTCTGCTTTCGTCTACGCGCGAGTCATGATATGCAATGGAATAGGCGTGGCCTCCCCATCAAGTGTCTCGATATTGAACAACCCCAATGGAATAGATGGCTCATTTTTCAAACTAGAGGATGACCTCCATCTAAGGAAATCCATAAAGAGATGTGTGATTCCATACTCAGTGCATCTCAGGTCAGTCTTATCTCTATTTGCTTTCTCCCTCTTGTGGCAGTGTGAAGAAATGTGTCCTGGGTGATCGTAAGATTGGCTCTTGGGTTTGCCCTCCTAGGCCTTTGCCTCTCCCTCTACCTAATTCCATCACTGGTACTAGCCAATATTCCATAACGATCGTGTTGCCTTCTTCATCGTATGACACATATGGGTTTACATAAGGCTCGTCGCCGCTAGGCTCATCCACATAGTGGACTAGAGTATCACTCTATGGATGGGTCACGTAGAGTCCAGGTGGTCTAGGGATACCTGTAGGATTTATTTCCATCGTAGAGATGGATAGCTTAGCATCATTAGGTGCCAAAAGAGTCAATGGGACTCCCCTTCCAAGGAATTTTGATGGCATGTTCATAAGGTAGGATTGACCATAAGGCTACAGTTATGGGAGACTCCGAGGTACTCAACAATGCATGGCATCATGGCCGAACCTACCACAATTAGCACAAGATCATGACCTAGGGTCCTAACACTCGGTTGGCAAGTGGTTTCTGCCACAATGCACACATTGGACATGTGGGTGCGTTGGCCGTCTCATCATCTCCTGCAGTTTGGCTATGTCCATCCTAATCTCTGCTAACTCTTGTCCCGAATCAATGCCCTTCCCTTTGTCTTGTGCACTTGGGTCTACTCTCTCACTCGGAATTGAGGCCCTCTCAGAACTCCTACCACTGGACTCTTCTAAATTTGATCCTCGATAGCTTCTTTCCTTGAGCTAATCATCCACTCTAATAGCTTCTTTAAAGACCCTTGCCAGTGCGTCTCACTGTAAGCTTGAATTGCTGGTCAAGTCTTTGTAGAGCTCTTCACTTCATATTCCGTTGATGAATACCGTGGATACTGCTCTTTTGGTTGGTCTCTCACCCATAGGGATTCTCTTGAAGAGGCTCCTCATATGGGTCACATAATCTCGAATATCCTCTTTCTCTCTTTGCTTGACATTCATGAGTCGCACTAATAGGTTATCGAAGTACCCAAGTTCAAAAAATCTCTTAATGAAGAGATTTTTCAAGCCATTGAAATTGGCATGCTCTACGACATCCAAACTCATGTACCAAGTATGGGTCTTGTCACCTAAGCACAATTTAAAAGCTTGGGAGTGTTGAGTAGGATCAATGAGGCCATTGGCCTTATAGACCTACTTGAACTATTCCACAAAGCTATACGGGCCAACTACTTCACTACCATACGAATTTTCGATTGGCTCTTAGAGCCTTGGTTGACTCCTAACCCCACTAGTAGCAATGTTGCTAATGTTGTAGCGCTTTGCTCTGTTGCCATGTTATCTAGCAGTCGCTTCATCTCAGAAGCTCGCTTAGTGTGAGGTCCCCTTCTAGCGCTCTCTCACTCTCTGACCGATTTTTGCCTACTAGAGCTAGCTCTCTCTGGATCTCTTGCATTTCCATGCTCTGGCACCAGCTTCTAGTTTGTTGATCCTTGTTGTATACGTGGCTAGGGCTTGCATAGCTATGCGTGCTAGCTTCCTCTCCTCCTTGTCAATATCTACTATGATGTCCTCTATAGGTCTACTGCAGTGTTCTAGTTTGGTTTGAGCATCTATTTGTTCACTAACTGTTGGACAGCCTCAGGAAAGTCTCCTAGGTCAAGTTTCTCATTGCTTCTATGGTATGAGCTAACCTCTTCCATATCTAGGACTTGATGTTGCACCAAGTTTTCGATCAGGTTGATGAGATCGTGTAGATCCACTTCCTCGATAGTGTCGATCCTTGTTGTGTCTCACTCTTCGGTCACGTTCCTCACCTAGTACTACTTTTGGGGATTCGATCACCCTTCTATGTCTTGGGATCTTCTCCTACTAGTGGGTTCCTTCAAGGTTTTATGTCTAAGTAAGTTCCTTGTTAATTACAACCAGTCCTCAAGTTACTCTCACTCTATGCATGTGTGTGCGGGTGTATTCTTTTCAGTGCATTGTGTGCAACCAGGCTCTTTGCTCTCTTTAAGTGTGTTTTGGGTGCTGAAAATCTGAGTGAGTGAGAAAACAAAGTGTGTGTAGCTCTAGCACTCTTGTCTATGGGTTGGCTTGATAGGGTTGTGTGTTTGATTTCTAGCTGTCCTTGCTAGCTTATAGGGTTTTTCGGCGCACTATTCTGTTTAGCTCGTTCAGGGTCAAGTTGGGGTCTTACAACTAGCACACAACAGCAGACACATCAAGCTTGTGGAAACACGCTACTACACAATTCTAGACTATTTGGCCACAATTTCTAGGTCTGTAACTACCTATGAGGCATTCGGTGGGTTCTTTCAGTGCGGGTCACACTTCTCGTTGGCCAGGGTATGTCAAATTTCTAGATTTTCTTTCTCAGGTTGTGTTTGATTTACCAAAGTCCAATTTTGAAAATTGGATGTCCAATTTACCATTATCCCATTCTAGGAATTAGATAGGGTTGGGTCTGATTGTCACAATCAGACAAGGTGTGTCCGATCGGACGGCTTGAGTCGGTCCGATTGGGATATCTCCAATTCTCAGAATCGGACAAGGGTGCTTGGTCTGATTCGAATGTATGTCCGATTGAACAGGTCACTCAGTCTGATTCTGTGGTCCAATTGTTGCGATCAAACAGGTGAGTGTCCGATCGGACAGAAGTGCTGTGTATGATTTCCTCTCGTTTGATTCTTGAAATGGGACGAAAGTGGTGTGTCTGATTCTACGTGCCCAATTCTCAGAATCAGACAAGGTCATTGGTTCAAGATGTGGAATCGGATGTTTGATTTTCTAAGAATTGAACACTGGGAAGAGTGTCCGATTCCGTTGACTGAAAACGCATGTCGATCACGATTTGCTAGAAATATCCATTATAATGCTGCCACTACCTCCAAGAACCTCCAAAAATCAAGCAAGGGTGTAGGCCAAGGGCATCCTATACATGAATCTCGCAGAAAGCTCTGATCGATCCGATGTAGACTCTCTCTCTCTCTCTCTCTCTCTCTCTCTCTCTCTCTCTCTCTCTCTCTCTCTCTCTCTCTCTCTCTCTCTCTCTCTCTCTCTCTCTCTCTCTCTCTCTCTCTCTCTCTCTCTCTCTCTCTCTCTCTCTCTCTCTCTCTCAATGCCAGGACTACAAATGAGGATTTCCCTGGTCACTTAGGACCTTAAACCCTTGCTAGGCATTAGGAGAAATATGGACTCTCTTTTTTTGCCCCTTAAGGAGTGAATAAAGAAATATAGGCCGAACCAATGAGAGAGCTAGGATTCCAAATTTATGTAACATGAATCCTCTACCCATATCTTGGCCCAAATCTTCCCTCAACAGTAAAATAAGGGAAATATGGGGACTACAATGCTAACACTTCCTGAAAGTTTGTTACTCGAATTTTCATTTTCTTATTTTTTTATATTTGACTTTTCATTTCTCCCCTTTTTAGTTTCCTCCTCTTTCTTAGGCGGAACTCAAATTTATCATATCTATTTCCCCACTTCTTCTTTTCTGACAAAATCTTACAACCTCATTGTTGCTTGCCCTATCTCTAACCCTATGAAATTTCATTTCCTCTACACAAACACAGAGTGAGTTTCACACGTTTTATGAGATCAGAGTTTGTTCTACCAAAGCCTAAGATTTTCTTCACAAAACTTTACAGGTATATTGTTCTATTCCATGGATGTTCTATGGTAAAGTTTTATCTCGCTTGGACAAAACTTGTGCAAGTTATGTGCATTCTCTAACATGTAATTTCTTTTGTTTTGGTACTCTAGGAGTCTCTTATAGTCAAGAACAATGATCTTTTGAACACTTAACTTCTTCTTCAACATCTTACGGTTTCTTTGTAAACACTTATCTTCTTCTTCAATATCTTACGGTTTCTTTGTAAACAAAGCTACAGGTATGTTGCCTTGTGTTTTTGCTGCTCTATGGTTAAATTTTATCTCGTTTGGACAAAATGTATACAAGCTATATGCATACTAAGTTTTCCTTTGTTTTTTTACTCCCAAAGTCTTTGAGGGTGGAGAACAATGATTTTTTAAAAGCTCAACTTCTTCAACATCTTTGGGCTTCTTTGCAAACAGAGCCACAAGTATATTGCCACTTTTTTATGTTGCTCCATGGTTAAGTTTCAACTCATTTGGACAAAGCCTATGTAAGTTATATGTATGCTTTGACTAGATATATCTTTTGTTTTTGTACTCTAGGAATGTTTCAGTGAAGGAACAATGGTCTTGTTATAAGTCAACTTCTTGTTCAACATCTTTGGGCTTCTTTGTGAAAAGAATTGCAAGTACAATGTTTTTTTTTAATTGCTCCATTAAATTTCATTTCATTTGGAGAGAACATTTGCAAATTATACACATGCTGATAGGTAACTTTTCTATTTGGTTATCATAGATGTCTTCACAAAGGAAAAACATCAATAACATACTTGCAATGGAGGTCTTCAATAGGAAAGACAGTGGAAATAATTGGATTTGTGATAAGTACCATAAGTTTGATTAGATTTTAATGCACCCAAGTACTCGAGGGAGCTTCAAGGTCAAGCGTAAGGATTTCGCAAACCCTAGCAAGCATTGGAAAGGTAGAATTTTAGAGTTCAGAAAAGTGTTCAATGGAACAAGTACAGTAACAAAAGTGTTGATCCAACATGTTTATACGCACAAACAATAATTGTTTATTCTTTTGCATCAAAGTTGTTTTTAAAAATCTTTGCAGTGTTCTAATTCAATCTTGTTTTACTGACAGCTCTATATCCATCAACTTGGCATGAATGGCAAAATGTGGAATGTTTGAGCGGCAAGATACATGTTTGGCATGAAGACATAGGTTCTTTGATCTATGATAGTAACCTTGCAAGCCAACTTGCAACTCAAAATATCTTTTTTATAATTCATTGTATGTAGTAGAAAGCCAGAGATTGTAGCATGTCCCATTGTCACCACTATCTAGTGGTGAATGGTTGATTGGTAGCTTGGAGTTGTTAGGAGTATGTAAGTCCAAGATAAAATTTGACATCAATAGTGCTATGAAATCCACCACATGCTCCAAAGATGTGCATCTTAGTTGGTTTATTCCATTCTCATTGTTTGCACATTTGTTTGGTTCATGTGATGTTCTAAAGAAAACAAATATTACTTATCAATGCAAGTCTCCATCCGAGGAATGGATGAGTCAGCTATTGGGTGAGTCTTGGCAAGTCAAAAGAACACATTTTGATGAGACGATTGAATGCAGGGTCAAGCAATCTGATCTCACATTCATGTAAATATTTTTTACTACTTTCAACATTGCCTTGATTTAATTCACATAGGTCTTGCTTAGATAAATTGTTGTGTTATTCGCATTTACTTACCATTATTTTTGTTTTTATTACAGGTATTTCATCACTAGACAAACTTTGTGCATTTGCTTTCAATATAGAAGATGGCAACTTTTTCAAGGAGAGTGGATAAGCTTCGATCAAGATACCTAAGATGAGACACATACAACTCTCATAGATGTGGTTATCTTGTGGAATGATCATAATCCTTTTGTGGTCAACATAGAGAGCCATTGGTCCATTTCTTTTCTAAGACAAGAAATCCAATTAATGTCCAATGAGCCTCTCTACAACTTCTATTTCAAGCTAGGTAATAGAAAAGTCAGGATTCGTAGTGAGCAATCCATGACATGTAAACAATGTGCTTCTCCACATATCCTTGAGATAGTGGAATCCTTCTATTTTTTTTTATAAAGAACGAATATAAACTTTTTTTAAACTTCTGAGTACTTTCAATTTAGATCATCTTAGTTTACTATGATCAAAGCGTACAATAATACATACTATAATTAGTCAGTCGTATTGGTTAAAATCATAATTAAATTACAGGCTAGAGTTCTATAATCTATGCAATATTGTCTTTGTATAATGATATATTATAGCTCATCTCTTCTACTTATTTCTTAAAATTAAATATTAAATTAGATCCAAGGGATTTTGAAGGTCTTTCATATTTCATTTCTTAAAATTTTTCTATATTTTCTGTAGTTGAACTTGAATATACTCAGTGATCCAAGTATATTTGAGGATATAATAATGTAGAACGAAGCATTTGTCTATATGAGTAATTTTAACGGTTACTTTAAAGTATTGAAAAAAAGAAACTAAGGTAAGAGTTTTAATTTGAAACTTTAGGGTTTTAAAAAAACATTTATATAAACATAAAAGCTATAACTCCAAACTCCTTTTCACTTTCATTCTCTACTTCCCTACACTTGTGCTCTCCTCCTTTCTCTCTTTATGTGCCATGGCTATGACTCCTGCCTTCGCTCCATGGATTAGCTCCACACACTATGCACACATAGGAGACCAGATATACCCTAGGTATTGCGCGACCTTGAGTCTAGAGAGCTCTCTTTCTGCCGTAAATCCTAGCTCTAGTATACTTGCATCATTTTGTGATGTGGCAAACCCTCTTACCTGCTCTATTCCGGACTCTGCTCTCAAATGAGTCCCCATAGATTTCCTATATAGTTTACGTCCTGGATCAAGCCATGCAAAGGTAATAAATCAAGCCCTCGTGCATGTGGGATAGTATCTCCATGCCAGAGCAGTGCCCACCTCATCCCAGCACCACGCCACAATGGATCTCATCGAGCATGATGCAGCATTTGCCATACATGTTTTGTGCACTGAGGTGCAAGAGGACAATGAGGAAGACATCGACACACCCTCTCGGCCATAGCTAGAGGATTTTGAGAGGGAGCCTGAAGATATCACACTCGATCCAAGAGTAGAGGCAACACAAAGCGTAGCCATTGTGCACCCACCTCCTTGCTCTATTGAGATGCCGATAAGCGATGAGCCACCCCTCACTTCTCTCCATGCTATCATCATCAAGGGGGTGGAATATTTACTTATGCACGATGTACTAGAAATTTTAGAGCTAAGGGAAGAAGTTTTTCATGGTGCGTGATGCACCTAATGATTTTATAGATTTTGATATACAAGATGTGTCAGCACATGTTGATGAGGTGGCTCGATATGATGGCATGAGTGTTGAATGACATCTCTGCCATTG
Source organism: Lygodium microphyllum (assembly GCF_053477565.2). Classification (NCBI taxonomy): domain Eukaryota; kingdom Viridiplantae; phylum Streptophyta; class Polypodiopsida; order Schizaeales; family Lygodiaceae; genus Lygodium; species Lygodium microphyllum. Next base: position 40,484,083 of record NC_141139.1, on the reverse strand, counting down.
TGAGTATCCAAGAGCAGATTGAGAATGCGGTGCCATAGTATAAGATCTCAAATGAGGAGTTCGAGCGGTTGCAAGAAAGCATTTTTGGACCTCGACTTGACTACACAGTACCTTCCCAAGAGAGAGACAAGGGTGGCCCAGTTGCAGAATTTGACCTGGATGCTCCATTACAGCAATAGATAGATGTTACAGAAAGGGTAATGTTATCGGATTAATGTTATCAAATTTGCATCAAAATTTCCTAGTAGGGCCTCTAGGGAATTGGGAGTATGCACATCAAATTTTGCTGAGATCGAGCTCCCAAAACTGCCCTATCTGAAGGCTCGCATCTAGGGGCCTGAATCTTCTTGACAAGGCAGCTTTGGAGGCCCGATCTCGGCAAAATTTGATGTGCATACTTCTAATGCCCTAGAGGCCCTACTCGTAAATTTTGACACAAATCCGATGTATATATCTTTACCACACTCCATGCATAGTGAGTATGACACAGTGAGTCTGACACTGAACTTGTGTGATGCAAGACATTGTCTATATAGAGATGAATTTTCATCTAGACAAGGTGGTTGATTTGGTAGCCAAGGAAGGGTGCAGGACTCAGCATTGAAGGAGTACATCGGCTAGCTTGTGAGCGACATTTTTGTATTCCATAAGACATGCTCTCCGGCTTTTTCTGAGAACCTCTTAAAGTTGAGGCACTAACGAAGGTTGGACCCTTCAAGACCATCCCAACAAACTCTAGCTTGGAGAAAGTAGTGTTGCTTCGACATTTGAAGCTCCTCTACTTATTCTCTAATACTAGGTTTGGGCCACTTTTTTCCATAGTGGCCTATGGCATGGTTGCTGGTGTTGAAGACCCCAATGTCATTAGGCAGGAATTACTAGGGAAAAATGTGTTGCTGCCTATGATCAAGAATAGCTCTGACCATGGGGAGTCTAGCTCAAAGAAGCCTAGGAGAGAGTAGATGTACTTAGTGCCAAATGATATCTCATCACCAATGTAATGTAATTGTAATGTTCTCTTGAAGTAATGAAAATCCATATTTATTGGATTTGTGTGCAATGTAGTTTATCATGTGCATCATTTATTTATTTTTTTACTTGGATATTACATTTCTTTATCGGATTTATACACAACACGATTCATACCCTGAATTTAATATGTAGTGCTTTATCAAGTTTGTGCGCAACATGTGTTTGTTCAAACGCATGTAATGATAACTCAAAGACATAAATAAAACAAATAACAAGTAAATAAACAAAAATAAGACATGCCAAAAAATTTGTATTCATATTCATAACATTTTACATGGGATCCATTACAACCAGGGTTTTACAAAATCTCTTTGGAAGCTACATTCCGTATATGTTTTGGTAGTACACCCCTATCATTGTTGATCTCCACGAGGACTATCCTTCCATTGTCGAAAGAACCTCACTATCTGCAAATCCCTATCGATGATGGTGACTCTCCTTGTATGTATTGCTACATAGACCAAGTCTCCAAACAAGTCGATGGCATAAGCTTCAGTAGCTTCCTGTAGTGCAAGGAGGGCTTGGGCAGTCCAACAATCAGGTTGTTGCAAGCGTGTTCCATCTGGGAAGTGCCTCCTGCTATTCTTAATGAGTATGACGTCCATAATCTCACACACTAGCTTCTAGAATGGAGCCTTTAGTATCAGGAGGTGTGTGGTCTTCTGATCATGGTGGATCTCACGAAGAGCCACTAAATTTATCCTTAACAAAACTACTTTCAAAATTAGAAACTTGGAAATACGCACAATGTAAATCATAGCAAAATAGAATATCAATTATCAAATTTTGCATTACGAAACCATTAAATACACGATAGATAGTGCATTACACCAAGTACAACTAGAGCTAGGCAAAATTTAGCTCCAGTTTGTAGACCACTGCTATCAAATACTTGAAGTTCTACTAAAAAGATAAACCAAAACTAAGCTCCTTACAATCTACAACCAAACCTGAGCTAAAAACATAGATCAAATTACAAGGTAGCTTCTCAAAGCATATTGTTGACATTAAGATTAAATGCATCCTTGTTGTTGCGGATCCTACAAACAAGAACCATATCTATGGGCTTAATAGTGATACATCTGGCATGAATGGATAAAACTTGAGAATCACCCATTAGATCAATCAAGTAACTTTCGGCTACTTCTTGGAGAGCAAGCAAGGCTTGGCTTGACCATCTCCCAACATTCCTTGCTTGGTTCCTTGAAAATAAGTTGTGATGATGCCCTAACTGCAAATCTTGTAGTATTTGTCGCACCAACCTAGAGAATGGTGCCTTAGGAATAATTAAGTTGACACTCTTTTGGAATTCCCTTATCTCATGTAGCGCAGATGTGCCTAGTCTCCATCTTCGCTTCTTATGTGTTGGATAACATGTAGTACTAGCCGGAGCAGTAGTGGGAGGTGGAGCAACTGGAGGACCTAGACTATCATTTCTGGACAATGGCAAACCATCATTATTGACCACACTAGGGCCACCATTATTGGACACAGTAGCACCACTATTATTAGCTACAGTTTGGCCACCGTTGTCAGCCACCAAGGGACCTTTGTCACTCACAGTATGCTCATTAGATTCGGAAGAGTGTTGAGATCTTGTTCTTGTAGGTGCCTACTTGATAGGAAGCTTGGAACGTGCCATAGTTGTGATAATGAAGGATAGAAAGGTTAAGGGTAGAGTGAAGAGTAATGGGAAAAAATAAAAAGAGAGACTTGACTTAAGTACAAAAATTTTAAACTTATTGTGGTGTAAATGACTTTTAAAATTAAAAAACATAGTTCGAAATCGACTTTGAAAAACATAGTGACAAACCTTTGAAATTTTAAATAAAATTTGCAAGACATCTCATGTTAAAGATAGGAGTATTGATGTGTCATATACTGGGTACCTATGCTCTCTCATGGACTCTCAATGCATCAAAAGTATTATCTTTATCTAGGCCTCCATTTCTTGCCATCTCTCTCTTGGGTTGCCAACCATTCTGTGTGGTGTTGTCTAGCTGTGTTGTTTTCATATCTTGCTTTTCTCACTTCATATATTGCCCTACTTATAAATTCTACTTGAGAGGTTTTGGACTTCTTTTATTTTTCCTTGTATCATATCTCTAATCTCCTATACCACCATTGTGATAATTGCCTCATAGAACTGGAATCATTGATGCCACCTCCATGATCAGTTGCCTATTGAAAAGCATAGCAAGCTTGCCAATGAGATCGTTCCATGCCTTGAGTTGACCATACTACCAAACTTCCTTGATCTGGAAAGTATGGACCATGTGCTTCAAGTATATGTTGCACAAGAAGAGAGATTAGAAACACAAAACTAAGTCGAAATCATGATTTTTTTTGTATTGGTAACAATACTAACCATGTAGTGTGTTATAATGTTTGTAGTCCATGCTTCCACCATGGACTTATGAAATTTAGCGAGTGACTCTTCAAATGTATTTGCATCGCCATCCCTAAACCTCAACTTTTGTAAGAGAGCTGCTAATCTATCTAGGTGTATCCACACTTCTACCTTTGCAATCCTCGTTTATCCCCCATTGCTCCAATCTGAAACAGTAAGGTGCAACTTTTTCCGTGCTTCATAATCTCTACTTGTTTTACAAGTATTTTGCCTTCCTCATATTGAGGTGGAGATATAAACTTTCTAGCCTTGGGTCCACCAAAGCATGGTTTACAAGGGATATTTCCACTCTTTTTTTATTTTTTCTCATCCTTTTTTATTTCTACTTGGCCCCCGTGCAATCCAACTTCAAAGAGGACTCGTTCTACCTTCTTGCATGTAGCATTAGCTTCTGACACAGGCTGCATCTTGTATGCAAAGCATATATATTCATATACTAGCTTCTCACTTATTATAACCAAACAATGAGATGTGCAAAAGTGAACCCTTGTTAGTGGTATTTCCAAAATAGGGCGCCAATTTGAATCCACTGGAACTAGAATTCCATTTCTCATGACTTTTTTTATCACGTGTTGGAGCACCTTGTTATCCTACCTTGGCAAGCCATTCTTTCTTTCCATCTTTCCCTTTCTTCCTAGTTTGCATGCAGCATATGCACGAAAATTTTGCATTCGCTGCATTTGATAAACCAAACATACACTTTAATGTTTTTAAATCACCTGCAAGATGCCATTCAACTTGATAGTCCCCAAACCCCTCGATGTTTAAAATTGCTCCATTATTTTGCTGTTGAATAAGACTGGGTATATTAGTGAGGTTAAAAAAATTTTAAGTACTTCATGGTCCTCCTTTGGTACTTCACAAGCTGCAAGCCACCATATTCCATTCTTTGACTACACAATGAAGTATAAAGGGATGTTTTCATTGAAGTTGGGATCCAATGCTCCAATAATAAGTGTTATACTTACACGTTCAAGTTTTTTCCCCTTAATAATCTCACTCTCATCAAGTTTGAGGACAAACTTAAGCTTGTCTCTACATTCTTCCATAGACATATTGTAGAACTTGACCATAGCAATCTGAACCCTACATATATCCAATACAAAGTTGTTATAAGCATTCAATACAAATGCAACTTCTTTGGAACCATACTTCAATATCTGTTTGTTTTCAAATGCATTGGCTCACCAATTATTTCTAAAAATTTCTCATTTAGTTATTTTCGAGCCTTCTCCATGTGAAATGGTTTTGGCAGAGGCATTACTCGCTTAGTTTTGAAGACTTGCTTAAATATTGTATCCAATTGTTGATAGATCATACTATGACTCAGAACTCATTCCCACCTTGTCACATAATCCATGAGCATCTGTAGCAGTAAACAAGTTGCTCACATCCCCAAGATGTTCACTTGCGAAACCATCTACAATGTCCCTGAATTTACGATTTTCCAATGCATTTTTTACCATATCCTTGCCTAGGACTTTGGCAATAGTATCATTCTCTAGATGAGGGAACATATTTCTCATTGTAGCAGATTGAGCATATGTCCCATCTATGATATTGTCCACTTCCTTTGGTTAATTGGTGAATTGGTTTAACTAATTGGATGCGCTAACGTGCTTCTTTGGTTTTTGAAGTGGGCCCAATATCCAAAGTTTTTGTGAGCTTCCTCTTTATGTTTCTATTGTCCTTCTCCAAGTCCATAACTTTAAATTGTAACTTCATATTTTGCACATGTGTAGCCTGCATAGCATTTTCAATGGCAGACATTGCTTGTTGTAGGCTCTGGTTCTTCCTATCCTTCTCAACCAATAATCTATCTTTTTCCATCAAAGATTGCATATTCCCTTGTAATCTTGTCTGCATATTTGTCAAGGCTTGATGAACCCTTACTAATCCTTGCGTGACAAGTCTGCATGTGTATCCATACAATCCTTCCTTGCCTTCACAAACGAACTTTATAAATGATGTAAGCCCTTCAAATTGTGGTGGCCTTTGAGTGACTAGATCAGGTGGATAAATGCACCCACCAACCCAAAGGTCCACATTTTTTTTCATGCATTTCTTTCTTGTTGCATTTTGTATCTTGTTGCATCATCCCTTTCTACAGTTCTTTTGAACATTGGTGTATATTCATTCTCCAATTGCAAGTGAATATCTGTCTTTCTCTTGGTATGTCCTGCACATGCATCCTGTAAAGAAAAGTATATGCCAATTTTAACATTACACAATTACACCCCTTTGATTAATAGTAAGCTAAGGAGTCTATGCCAATTTTCTTATCAATGGCAAGAATGTCTAAATATCTAGGAGCTGCAAGTCAACATCAATCCAGCAACATGCAGCTAATTCTGGATTGGCTCAAATCACACAATTACACCCCTTTGATTCACTATATCTGTGTTCTTTTTTTACCCAATTGGATCTTGTCTCTTTCTCTTGATTTCAATCATGATAGACCCTAATTAACCCCTAATCTACCTCTAATCTTAGCTTTTAATCTACCTCTAATCAGCATCCAATCTTATCTTATGTTCTATCCAAAATATTCTCTCTCTCTCTCTCTCTCTCTCTCTCTCTCTCTCTCTCTCTCTCTCTCTCTCTCTCTCTCTCTCTCTCTCTCTCTCTCTCTCTCTCTCTCTCTCTCTCTCTCTCTCTCTCTCTCTCTCTCTCTCTCTCTCTCTCTCTCTCTCTCTCTCTCAGAATTGATTAAAGATATTTAAACACATTCATACATAAGCTTGACTAGTGGAGAACAATAAAATCATCTTATCTTCTACCCTAATTTACTCTCTGTCACTCTATCACTTATTTTCTTAGTTCATCTCACACAGTCCTCTCTCTTCCCCCCTCCCTTCTCCCTCTTTCCCTCTCTCTCTAGCAAGTAAGGCATTCCACTTGGCAAGGATACTCAAACCCTAGCCCAAGCCCCAGCCCTCACATCCATAGAAAGACATATATAAGTGATCCTAGCCCCTCCCTCATAAAACAGAAATCAATAATCAACAAGGGACAAGGTTCAATATCCCCTTTAGCTTTGCAATCCATGTCCATATATCCTACCACATCTATAAAAACATGGGTGGAATAGCAGTACCCCATTTAGCTTTACAATATACAATAAATTCCATAGTCTATAGCTCCATGCATAAGTGGAGATGTTATATCAATATCTATTTACACTCCTGTCTAACATTGATCTCCTACATATAGACAACCTCAATCAAAGTATCACATGTATTCTCTAGCAAAGCAATTCTAGAGACCACATTTGCATCACTAGTCAAAGCATGCACACCTTATATGCCCACAAACAATATGTCAGTTACTTTCTCAACCAAAGCATCTAGTTCTTCTACATCTTTAGTCATTATAACATCTACATGTCCACCAATCAAAGTCTCATCAATAGACACCTTTATTGCCTCTTACTATCCATGTAGTGCCAAATTAGTCTTAGAAACCCTCCTCATAGGAATGGAATATCCATGTAGCATGTCCCAAATTAGTCTTAGAAACCCTCCTCTTACTATCCCTATAGCATGTGCCAAATCAGCAATGGAATATCATCAAACCCATAGGATAGCAGTCATGTTGTCCTGAGATTCTATCTCCTCATATCTTATAGGTAGTGCATTAAAATCTACAAGGTACGTATAATCATCCACTTTCAGAGCTTAGACCAAAATTCTCTTGACAATGTTGTGTGAGTCAACTCGCAAGACCTGCAGCACAATGTAAGGTGGGCCCCTCTATATTTTTGTAGGGCACCCCCTCGCATTGTGGGGGTCCACCCCCCTATTGTGTGGGTCCACACTCAAGCCCAATGTTGATTGGATTTTCTTATATAATTATGTGTTTGCAGATAGATACTATCTAGGTGTAGCAATTGGAGAAGCCTCAATGTTGAATGCTAAAATGACTAGATTTTTTGGTTGATTTTTGTTGTTTTTGAGGCATGAATGGTTGACTTTTGATAGATTTTGAGTGATGATTGGTTTTTTTTGAAGCTTTTGAAAGTGTTTTTGGATGATATTGATTATTTTTTGGAATCTCATGATGATTCTCATTAGAAATATTAGGCTATGTGATGTTCTGATAGGTTCTGTTGAGGTTCTGATTGGTTCTGATACCTTCTGTTTAGCTTCTGTTTTGTTCTTATTTTCTTTCGTATGAAGCATGGATTGATGATTAATGAAGGTTGAAATCTTTTAAAAGCTTATTGACTAGTTTTTGATAGTTTGGGATGGTTTTAGTATGAGTTATGAGGATCTGATGTTCTCTGATGACCTTCTGTTAACCCTCTATAGACTTTCTGTAGAGCCTCTCTCTATGTTATATTCTCTTCTGTAGATATTTTGCAAGTATTCCTGTGGAATGTATATGTGACTTTGGGAAATTTTTCTAACTTTTGGAAAGGATGAATCTAAGTTCAAAAGAGCTAAAACAAATGGAAGAAGTAGCTGCTGAAGATTAAAAAGAGGGCTAAAGTGAAGTGACAGCAATGAGCTATGAAGAGACACTGTAGTGGCTCTGGTGCCCTTTCATACCTCCCATACCTCTTGGGAGATGCATCCACGACCTAATAAGTATTATTGAGAATGATTATTGAGTATTGTAGTAAGGAGATGATGTACTATTGATTGAGAGAGAAAGAGAGAGTCAAAGATAGCCAATTCTATCAAAACAATGTATCTATCTATGAGAGATTAAGAGAAAGAAATATGAAGACAATGAAGATGAATCATATGTGATATTATTTCCATTCAAAAATGGTGTATTATTTTGTGTTTCTTGTTCTATTGATGGATTCTGTGACGATGTTGAAGATTATGGTTGATTCTATTAAATCCGTGGCAAATATCTACTATGATGCTATGTGAAGATTTGTTCTTTTCCTTGTTGTGGTTCTCAAAAGAATGAAATAAAAATTTGTTGATGTTACAAGATAGATTTTCTTGTAGTAGAAACCCCTTTTCCTTGGTGTTCCTCTTGGAGGTCTATGTTTTTGGTGCGCAGCTAGGGAAACTTGCCATCAACAAGCATCAGAAGAGGCTAAAAATGAAGGAAATGGCATTACCAAGAAGAGGAAAATTCAATGGATGCTTGCAAAGTTCCATCTTCCACTGAATAGTTGGAGATTCTTATTACCAAAGCCACTTTCTACAAGAAGTTCATCCCACAATGGCGGAAACATATTACCATCATGATGCAGGCTCTATGTGGTGGATTATTTCATCTTCCTGTTGAAGCAACAGAGACGTGCATCTTGGTGGTAAATTGTTTGGGAACAAACTGAAGAGGAGAAACAAAGGGAATGACCATCCATGGAAGATTTGGCATTCATTGAGAAGTTTCTAGACATCATCAAGTGGGAGATCATGAAGAAGCTTTAGGGGTCGTGTTCTGTGGAGGTTCACAAAAACAAGAAAGAAAAGAGTTGGAATTTGTTCATGGATGCTCAATAGCAAGATACATGGGATGCTTGGTGCACTAACAATCTCCTGTTTGTTCAATTAGCAACCCACTGGAAGTTGGTAGACAAATTTTTCTTCATAACATACACAGTTGAAACCCTCAAAAGCTGGCATTATTATAATGATGGCAAAACAACGATCTTAAGAAGAATGAGTTTTGATACTTTCAGAACAGAATATCTCCCCCCTTTGTAGTGGTTTGAAAGCTGAATTCAGAGATGTTGAAAACAAGGAAGTAGAAGAAATGTTGGCTAGAGAATTGATGGGACCAAAAATGGGCTGGCACTGGCTATGGCACTAGCCGGACCTCATGCACACAATAGACAACCTCACCACACAGCCTTGCGGGCCAGGAGCGTCTGTATAATAACTAAATGTACACTAGATACATCTAATATTGCGTTTATAGCTAGATAAGAGTCCAGCGGCACCTTCCCCAAAACCCCTCAAAGGGGGTATCCCACACATATTGTCAATAAATGCCACGTATCACAGACATAGGAGGCACCCCATTGGCTAATTGCCTGGTCCCACTGCAGCTCTCCTACATATTGGGGATTGGCCCCTCGATGCGCTCCTTTTACATATAAACACATTCGCACAAGACTCCTCTCTTTGATTGCGAGATCTAGGAGATACCATGTTTCCTCACTAATAATATCCCCCAAGAAACGAATGGCTAACCTACGACAAGGGGAATCTCACCCTCTCAAGCATGGGTCAACTATAATTTAAACAATTGCTATGCATTTTCCAGGAGTTGATACCACATGTATGATCAATGCAATAGTGGATGTCTCATTATGCACAAACAATTATGTTTCAAAATCAGTCTATGTGCTAGTACGCAAACAGTCTTTCCATGAATTCCAACTAATACGTATATGCTTCATTGCAAGAATCTAGCACCAAGGCAAACCTTGTGCTACTAGATCCCTAATTTCCAAATAGGTCGTTTCCTAAATACTATGCATAGAAAAAAAACCAATCAAAATTTATATTATTTCAGTCAAACTGTTGCGCAAAATCCTACTCCCCCTCACCGTTTAAGTTTTGCTTCGTTGCATAGGTGTATAGAGGTTGTTTTGTCATGGTTTAATGTATAAAAAGTAATAAATCACACATTGTGATAAAAAAATGGGGCAAACTGAGGCCAAACCTCATGCTTTGCCCCACCATACATCCACAACCACTTATTATATTTTTTCATATTTTTCTAAGGCATATTCTTATTTTTCCTCTTATTTTTTCCTATTTTTCTCTATTTTCCAATTAAAAAATTGATATATTTTTAGAGCTATGGCTCTTGATTCTTAGAATAGCAAAAATGTAGATTTTATTAGCATTTTTTCCATGTGTATTGGTTTATCCCACCCCAAAATACCAAAAACCCCATTTTCCTCATAAAAATCGTGTTTTACAGGTTTTTTGATTTTTTCATCATGCAAGCATAGAACAAACAGTAAACAGCATGTCTACCAATTTTCACTCCATAAGAACAACATTGGCTCAATCAAATATCAAAAATAAGAAATTTTCCTTTGTAAAATAGAATTACCAGTTTTTTCCTTCTTTGCGGGTTTTAAAATCTATTGCGGGACTACAGATCAGCCCTCATTCAAGGCTCAGCCCACCTCCGAACAGCCAACTCTAGCCCTCCATCGATCCAGGAGTGATCCGGTACCATGCCGGACAAGCATCCTTCAACCAATCTTCATTCTTCTTCATGGCATGAACTGCCCCTTAAGGAGAGAGAGAGAGGGAGGAGAGAGAAATACTAAAAAATGAGATTTTTAAATCCTCCATGAAAATAGGCAAGCTTGCAGCCATCTTGTTCCTCTCTCTGCCCTAATTGAGAATCTCTCTCTCTCTCCAAATGGGTTTGAATCGGAGAGGCATCGAGCAAAAAATGAGGAGGCGCATTGACGCTTCCCTTGTTTGACAATTTTTGCATTAGTTTCAAGGCTTTAATTAAGCCTAAGGTTTAAAACATTAAAATAACCGGTTCATCTTTTTGTATTCACACTGTCTCGCAAGTGGATTTTTTAATTTTGAAGGCCTAAACGAACTCCTATTTGCAATCCGACTGGACAGGCGGCTTCGTGGCATCGAATCCATCAACCTGGCCTCTCCCACGCACTTTATGGCTTCCCGATCCAGCTGCTTTATAATGCCAAACCTTATGGGGATTAAATGGAGGGTCAAACGACCTCTGATTAACGAACCAAGACTTGTGTTGGATTCCTCATGTCGAAATGCATCTAGAAAAACTCTAGCTTGCCATCTGCCACCACCATTCGATTTTTCATAAAAATTGGCTCTTTAATGCCTCTCGGGCACTTTCCGGCTCCAAAACAGGCTCCAATGCTCCAAGAATGGGTCCAAATCAAATCCTAAAATCTAGCTCTCAAGAATCCTCCAAAGACTGAAGTCCCCTGCTGATTCTATTCTGCTGAATACAGACCAACTGGTTGGAGCCAACCCCCTAATGAATGATGCAATCAAGAGGCAAGCGCTAGAATGAGTCCAAAGCTACGTGAGAAGAGAGAAGGCAAGAATCAAGACTGAGAACGAGCTTGTAGCAGAAGCCTCCTTTGACACCCTAAAAGCACTCTTTACAGAAGTCCCCATGGCAACTCAAGGTCCCCTTCCTAGTCAGATTCGTCCTAGAAATATTGATGAACAGGCCAACAAATGTAGTCCCATTGCCAAATTTTAAGGGAGAGTACAATGAAGACCCCAATCTTCATATAGCAGAGTTTATGGTAGCATGTGTGGCTAACAATGCAAAAATCCCTGAGCATTGGTTAGCAATCTTCCCAGCCACTTTCAAGGGTGCCAGCATTTCAATGGTATGAGAGACAAGCAGCATGAACTTTTGGCACATGGGACGACCTGAAGTTGGCCTTCATCACTAAATTCAGGCATGAAGGTTTTGAAGAGAGGATGCAAGAGGAGTTCATGAACCTAATTCAGTCCTCTAGAGAAAGAGTAGAAGCTTATGTCTCGTGAATGGAATCCATCCTGAAGAGATGGACCAACCATCATTTGGATGAAGGCATCCAAAAAGGAGTGTTCCTCAGAGGCCTACAACTAGAAGTTCACAAGTTCATGGAATTGGGAAGACCAGTCAACTTGCAAGCTGTAGTGGAAGGTGCAAGACTATATGACAAACTTGAAGCAAGGATGTCAATGACTCTAGGAAGAGGAGTCTTACCTTCTCCCATGCCAGGAATGGCATACCCACCAAATTCAATCCCAGGGACTGTTCCCTACCCTTATCCCCAGATGCAAACAGTGTCGCAATACAATGCACCTAATCCACAGTGGCCGCAAATGACAATGGCTCAAATGATGATTCAACCACAACAACAATGGCCTCAAACAGTTCCTCCAATGTGACTCAACAATAGTGGAACCCTATCCACTGGAATCAACAACCACAATTCTCAATAGGAGCTTTGAATCAGAACCAAAATAGAGGACCTCCTATATCAACCCTACCAGTGTATGCAGTATTTACAAAAGCTTTCCAAAACCCTACTACAAGTACTCCAAAAGGTGAAAATCTAAAGGACTACTTATCCAATTCAGTGGCAAGTATCAAGAAAGAGCTTATGGATGTGATTACAGAGCAGCTATAGATGATGAAGGTAAATACCACCAATATATCTACTCTTGTGGGAGGAGGGAGAGATGTGATGCGTTCAAATACATGGTGCGGAAAGTGCCATCAAGTGGGACATTTAGCCATTGAATGTACCCAGAAACCAACCATTTGTGGAGCCTTCCATTCATACTGTTTGAGGAAAAACCATACAGAGGATATCTCCTCTCTAAAAGAGATGCATGAACGACGACAAAAAGATGAAAACGCAAGATTCAACTTGCTAGAATCCAAAATGACAATGCTGGACATTGGACCAAAGCCTAGGGAATTTGGTCATAATTTTGGTCCAAGGAGGTTTCCCTCTCAAAGTTACAAAGGACGTCAATCTACTGGCGGTGGTCAGAGATCAGAGGTGGAATGTTACAGATGTGGAGAAAGTACTCATATCTCATTGAATTGTCCAAACTCTAGAAGATTTGTAGATTACAAGCCCTTATGCAATTGATGCAAAGGAGGCCATACTGCAAAAGATTGTCCAAGTTGTCCAACCCTTGTGAAATCTACTTTTGATACCCAACAAAAAGCCCAAGAACCTACTTCCAATTTGGTGGAATTGGAAGTGGCCACAATAACACGAGTAAAGAAAGGAGAACCCGTAATTCCAAAAGAGAACGTTCCTTCTGCCAAGACTGTGAAGTTCAACCTCCCTTGGGAAAAACAGAATAATGCAATCTAGAATAAGGAAGTACATAGCACTACAGAGCCATAGAGAGCTACAAAGACAGTTGCAAAGACAGGACTAGAGGTCCAAGAAATAGAGGATGCAAAAGTACCTCCTCATGAAAAAGAAGTGCAGATGTTGCCACTCTTAGAAGAAAAAGGGAAGATCAAAGTGGGTGTGGCTCCATTTCCCAGTCAATTGGAAAAGCTTGTGGATCCTATCAAAGAGTATTATTTGGTCAAAGACCTAGACACCTTTAAACCAAACCTAACATTCCAACAATTACTGATAATGTCTCCTAGTTGCTGAAAGAGATTTGAAAGCAACTTGAGAAGAAGATGCAACCTAAGGATTGCTCCCCCAATAACAACAAAGTTTAACAGAGCCTCAGAACCTGTGAAAGAAGTGAATGTGGCTAATGCCTTCCTAGATCTTAGAGCCCCAAAGATTAGTGTATGGATAGAGAGATGCTTTATTTCATATGCATTGATTGATGGAGGCTCATTAGTAAACATAATGATAGATGAGACAATGAAGGATCTAGGTTTGCAAGGGATTCAGCCTATGCAGTGGCTTATCAGATTGGCAGACCAAAGCAGAATCAAACCATTGGGCATCCTCCCATATGTAAAAACAACTCTTGCAGGATGAGACTATTGGCTGACATATTTGGTGGTCAAACCAAATTCTTGCGGGACCTCATACCCTCTGCTGTTGGAAAGACCTTGGCTTTTTGAAGCAAGAGCTAGGATGGACTGGTTCAAAGGCACCCAGAGGACCCAATAAAGTGGTGTTGAAAATGTACCGATCGCAAAAATGTAATGAATCCACATCCATCAAAGTCATAACAGACTCCTCCAATGAAGTAGCAGATGGTACATCAGGAAACGAAGAGGCTGTTAAACAGATCTTTCCCAAGAAAACAAAGGCATAGTCCCTAGCAATGGGTACTATAAGTCAACTAAGCAAAGACTTTGTTCATGGGAGAATACCTCCTACCTCAACTTGTGACTTTGAAAATCACCTCTGACAGTGAAATAGAAGCATGGATGTATTGTTCTCCCTGTTACATAGCAGTCGTCACAGAGACATAAGTAGAGTCAGAACCAGAGGCAGAGGTAGAAGTAGAAGTAGACACAGAGAGGAGGACTTGTTCTTCTCCCACAAAGCCTCTACAAAAGCAACGACAGAGCCTCTAGAGGAAGAGAATGAAAATGATGTGGAAGAAAAAGAAGTAGGTTATGAAAGTGAAGTTGAAGAAGATCCTCTGATAGCGGACGATCTTGTTGATGTCCCTACAAAGACCTCAGAGGTCAAGGATCTCGGGGTGTTGGATGTAATGACCATAGTTTCATTTGGGTTGACCAATGGACCACAAAGTATGCAGAATCTACATAAGCAATGGATCAAAGGTATAAAAATTAAGTTCACCAGTAGCTCCTGTCCCCCTGACCATTCATTCTGGTGAAAAGATGATGATGATGCCCCTTGTCAACAAAAGCCACAGCCATCAGAGCCAGGCTTATAGAAGGTCTGTGCTATGTGACATTCTTGGACGCATCCTCCGAATATGAATCCCTAAGTCCAGAAGAGATCACCACTCACATAGAAGCAAACAAATCTCTGATACACTTCCAACAATCCCAACAAAAAAATGAGTCATCTGCTTAGATGGAGGACACTAGTTCTAGTGGAACATCAGACGATGACACTACTCCCTTGAAGGAGTCAAACCTCTATCCAGAAGCAATCCGTGGGACTTTTATCCTTGAATTGGACGGTGAAAGGCAATTGACGTTCCTGGATAATGACGGTACTGAACGTCACCTGAAAGTGGGTCTAAATCTTCCAAAAGAAGAACTAGTGGTTCTGTGAGACCTACTGAAGGAGAACTTAGACGTGTTTGCTTGGTCGTACAAAGACCTGAAGGGGATTGACCCTACAGTCTGTCAACATCACATTGACCTTGAACTAGATGTCAAACCTGTGAGGCAAAGACAAAGGCGTATGAATCCCAATTATTCTGTTCTAATGAAGGCTGAATTATTGAAGCTCCTTGAAGTAGAGTTCATTTATCGCGTGGCTAACAGTGAATGGGTTTCACCCATTGTGGTCGTACCCAAGAAGAACGGGAAACTTTGAATATATGTGGACTTTCGAAAGCTAAAATCCAAGATGAAGAATGATCATTTCCCTATCCCTTTCACAGACCAACTATTGGACATAGTGGTCGGCCATGAGCTATATTCCCTCTTGGATAGATTTAGCGGATATAACCAAGTCCAAATTGCAGAAGAGGACCAATCCAAAACAACCTTCACCACAGAATGGGGAACCCATGCTTACAAAGTGATGTTGTTTGGGCTCTGTAGTAATGCTCCTGCTACCTTCCAATGAGTAATGATGGCTGCCTTCCAAAACCATCTACATGATTTCATTGAGGTGTATCTCGATGACTTCTGTGTTTATAGCCTAATCCGTGAGCATTGCGGACACCTAGAGCAATGTTTTGACAGATGCCAAGAGTATGGGATCTCTCTTAACCCCGACAAATGTATCTTCAGCGTCTCATTAGGAGTTCTTCTGGGCCATATTGTCTCTACACAAGGGATCACAACAGGCCCAGCGAAGATTGGAAAGATTGCCACCTTGATAACACCAAAAAACCTCAAGCAATTGAGAGGATTTCTTGGCCATGTGGGCTACTACAGAAGATTTATTGCACATTTTGCAACCAAGGCAGCCCCTCTGCACAATCTTCTAAGGAAAGATGAGTATTTCCTTCGGACTAATGGACTATGAAGAAGCCTTCAATACCCTAAAACAGTGCCTCATCAGAGCACCCATCCTACAACCTCCTGATTGGAAAAGGAGTTCCATGTGCACATAGATACATCAATCGAAGGGCTAGGCATTGTATTATGCCAAAAGGGTTCTTTCAAGTTGGATCGACCAATATATTATGCAAGCCAAAAGGTCACTGATAGAGAATGGAACTACACAGTGATAGAGCTTGAGTGCTTAGCAATGGTGTTTGCATTGGAGAAGTTTCGACAATATCTTTTGTCGACGCATTTCAAGTTCTACGTGGACCATGAAGCCCTTTCCTTCCTGATAAACAAAGCCGATTTCAAAGGACGAATGATGAGATGGTTGCTCCTATTCCAGAAGTTTGATTTTGAAGTGTTCACTAATCCTGGATATTCCCGTGTCCTAGCCGATCATCTATCACGAATCCCTCAAACTGCAGAAAAGGAACAGGATGATCCAGACCTTCCTGATGCTTCCTTGTTTCTATTTGACACAGTTACTCCATGGTACGCAGACATAGCCAACCTCCTGGCAACTCAATAGTATCCCCCTGATTCGAGCCGTGAGAAAAAGAAGCTTTTGTTGGAATCAGCCCCCTACACCTTGCTAGATGGTGCACTGTACAAGAGAGGAAAAGATGAAGTGTCGCAAAGATGTGTTGTAGGAGACGAAATTGGCATAGTATTAAAAGCATACCATGACAAGTCATGTGGTGGACACTTCGTAGGAGAAGCGACAGCCAGAAAGGCTCTGCTCGCAGGATACTGGTGGCTAAGACCCTCCACAAGGATGCTTATGACTACTACAAGAGATGCGATGCTTGTCAACAAATGGAGAAACCCACCAAGACCACTGCCATGCCACTGCAACCTATCCTTCCCCTAAAGCCATTCGAGAAGTGGGGGATTGATTTAGTGAGTCCCATTGATCCGCCCACCATACAGAAGCACAACATATATATATTGGTATGTACAAATTATGTCACAAAGTGGTGTGAAGCTAAAGCTTTGAAGCGGGATGATGGTAACAGCATAGCCCTGTTCATGTATGAAGACATCATCACCCGTTTTGGTAGTCCCCTCAAGCTGATAAGTGATCGAGGTACTCATTTCCTTAATAAGATCATGGAAGAGTTGACAAAACTGTATAAAATCTGCCATCGCAAGTCCACCCCTATTACCTCGAAAAGCCAATGGCCAACTTGAAGTCACCAATCGCATCCTCTGCTCGATCCTAACAAGGACGATTGCCGCACATCATCGCGATTAGGATGATCGACTTACAGAGGCCCTCTGGGCATACAGAACCTCTCATAACATAGCTATAGGATAAACTCCTTTCCAGTTTATGTATGGCACAAAAGTCGTCTTCCCTGTTGAGCTGGAGTTGCCCTCTTTGCGAGTAGCAATTAAAGAATGCCTCAGAGATTATGAGTGTCTCCAACGCCGCTTGTCGCATTTGGAATGTTTGGATGAGATTCCGCGGATGGCCCTTCAGTGCATCAAAACCACTCAAGCGCGACGCAAGGCCTATCATGATAGCTGATAAGAAACTAAATGAGACCGCCACTAAGCCTAGGGCAATGCAAGATTAGTGCAATGCTATGGAGGATCAAAATACACAAGGAAATCCATAATGGAGAGACAACGATGTAGGCAACACTCAACAATATATTCCAATGCTTAATGATCATACAATGGCAGGTCTCTTATATAGAGAACCTCAAGACAATAGCCTGCTATGTGGCATCCTCTGATCCACATTCAACTTGTGGTGACCCTTGTCCCACATCTATCCATGAAGTCCACATCCTCCTATGTGGCTACCATAAATCACACAATGATACCCCTCTAGGGTACCAATAACAATATTCCAATAATTGGACATTGCACATTTCAACACCCCTCCTCAATGTACAATCAGTGACACCATCTCACCTCTCACCCCCAATGATTTGGCATTGCCAAACTCACTTTCTCAACACTCCCCCTCAATGACAAATTGGAGTGTTCAACAAATGTGTGTGCATGTGTCTAGCAACCTAGACACCTCAAGTCCATTTCGAGCACCATGCTGCTCGGGCGGAACCACCCAAGTGCTTTTTAGACACCCCATGTGTCAGGGAGAAGGAACCAACCCAAGTAGTGCATCATCAACGTACACTACTCCTGCACACCACAATCAAATATCCTTTTTGAGCACCCGTGGGCTCGGGCAGAGGACCCTCATAAACATGGGTGAGAGAATTACATCCATTTTATGTCCATGCAAGGGCAAGGCACCCGCAAATAAAGGTGTCATAAAAATACATCCATAGGTATAGATTGTGAATGAGCACATCATTGTTCACAATCTTTCAATACATGTGTCACTAAATTTGACACAAAAATATCTATGCCATATATGCCATTGACTAAATATGTGGCTCTTGCCACAACCAAGATTGACATATATTTTGATTCCCAAAGATATTCCATATGGAGATTCATCTTAGGGAGTGGTATGGAAAGGATAAGAGGCTAAGGGGCTAAGGCTTGTTTCAAACCACACAAGATAAGATCATTTACACCATACAAATACTTTAGGGTTTTCAACCCCAAATCAACCATTTTGAGGCAGCCATCTCTTTCTCTCCAAGGTAGCACGAGGAAGCACCTCTTTCCCATCACCAGCTATCATCACTCCATCGGTCACCCCAGTAATGTCCACCTCCACTACAACCACTCCATCCAGAACCATCATCATCTGCTCCTCCTCCATGATACCGCCTCTTAGCTCGCCTGGCTTTGTAAGCAAGAGACTTAGGAGCAATACGATGGCAATTGATCTTCACCGAGGGTGGAGCGCTGGCATCAAGCACAGAAGCCTGGCAAGATAAGTTGACTTGTATGGTCCCAATCCCACAAATAACAGACATTGCCCATTTCCTCCCTTGCTGGAGAGGTAGGTTGCTCATCCATTTGCTGCAGCGCTTCTGCATTTCAGGACCACAATACCGAGCAACGTTCGAAACCACAGAGCATGTTGCATCGCCAAGAACCTGCGGCATCTTTCCGATGGTTGCTGAAGGGAAACAAGTGTGAAATTAAGATACGATCCGCCTTCTAGTCTGCGGATTGTTCAACACTTGACCTGATGAACGGATTCAGTGAATATTACTTTGCTTCTGGCAGCAGACTTTAGGTTAAAAGTCACCGTTACTCTGTGGTCATCTAGATGGGTACTCGATAGACGCATCAAGGTTCACGCAGCTCACTGCTTTCCGGTCGCTGGTATGGAACCAGCACAAGTCTGAGTGGAGAGGAAAACTCAGTTCCCACAGACTCTCTGATATTTCGCTAGTATGGGCAACTACCAATCAAAGAGTCAGCAAAATACTCGATGCAGCATCTATTCTTTGCAACAACTCTCTCCTTTCTTCACGGCAGCTTCTTTCTTGACTTCTCAATAGCAACATCCTCCTGCTTCTTCCATGAGCAGGGAGTCTTCTTCTCTTGGCAGCAGCAGCTTCCATAGGGAGCAACTTCCTTTGTTGCAGCAACCTGCACAGTTCTTCTTTTATCATAGTAGAAAACTTCAACTCAGGACTACTACTTTCGTGGGCTACTTCAAATACAGCAAAGGCATAATCTCACACAAACTCTCCCTAATGATAGAGTGTTGCCATTTTTTTTTTTTTCTCTATACAAAAGACATGAAAGAAAACACACTAATCTACCTAAGCTTAGCGGATGACCAGCTCTGATACCATGATAAGAAACTAAATGAGACCGCCACTAAGCCTAGGGCAATGCAAGATTAGTGCAATGCTATGGAGGATCAAAATACACAAGGAAATCCATAATGGAGAGACAACGATGTAGGCAACACTCAACAATATATTCCAATGCTTAATGATCATACAATGGCAGGTCTCTTATATAGAGAAGCTCAAGACAATAGCCTGCTATGTGGCATCCTCTGATCCACATTCAACTTGTGGTGACCCTTGTCCCACATCTATCCATGAAGTCCACATCCTCCTATGTGGCTACCATAAATCACACAATGATACCCCTCTAGGGTACCAATAACAATATTCCAATAATTGGACATTGCACATTTCAACAATAGCTTCATCAAGCACAAGGAGTTCAAAGAAGGTGATCTTATCGTGGTTTATGATTCTCAATTTGGCAAGTTTCCTGGCAAGCTTCAACAGCATTGGATGGGTCCCTATAAGGTCCTTACTGTTAATCCTAATGGTTCTTTCCAAGTGCAAGCCATTGACGCTTCTGAGGATCCCTTTTTTATCAATGGCTATCTCCTAAAGAGGTACTTCCCTCCCTGGGGATCTTGACAGCCACAGTCGACCCACCCTTTCCCCTTTGGGCATTGCACTGTCCTTCTCTTCGTGCTTCTGATAGCCCTTATGATCTTCCCTATGAGGCGGTCTTGTTCTGCTAGCCCCTCCCAGATACCTCCCATCATTACTATGTTCTCCTCTCGTCTGATCCAGCAGTGGTGATGAGGATGGTCTTGCTACATGGTATTTCTACCATTCTCTTTATTAAAAGAAAAAAATAAGCAAAATAAAGAAAAAAAAAACAAACAAACAAACTGCTATGGGAGAAAAGAAAGCAATTCCCTATCATAGCAGGCCTTGTTCCAAGACAAGGCGGTAAACACCCTTAGATGGAAAGCTAGCTGTGGAAAAGGTGGCAACACCCCGGAGTCTAGAATAGTTGAATCATTAGCCAAACCTTTTTAGATGCAACTTTTCGGAGCCATCTCCTTTGGTGCACTGGATCAGCAGTCTCATTCGAAGGACTAATTTCCTATAACATACTATCTTTTCCAAAGACGACATGCTCTACAGATAAAATCAAGTTCCGATCTGTTGGCTACCTCCCTAGGTATGCCTCTTCATCAATAAATGAAGCGATCTTTATCAACAATCCCCTAAGTGATGTAAGCTTTTATCCTAATTGGATGGGGATGTGAGTATGGTCTGCCCTCTATATCTATCAGTAAACGTGAGACAGAGGGTGGGGTGAGTGACCAGTCCTTTCCCTTCAATTTCAATGAGAGGTGCGATGTGTGAATGGAGTGTTGCATGCACGAGATGGGCCTCTCAATGCACAAAGCACGATCTGTTCTTGTGCACTGCATTATAAGGCTCCTTGGCCTTCCTTCTTGCATCGTATGCCAGCACAAGGTGGGATGCACAGTTGCACCATCAAATGTGTACAAGGCATACAACCTTTGCACAAGTGACTGTGAGGATTACATCAATGGGTTTCAAGAATGCCGAGAGGTGAGGTTGAGGGAGGTTACGACATTTGGAGTTAGGTATGTTTCTATTTCCCTATTTTATGCACACACGCGATGGGTCTCTGCCATCATCACAGGACATGTCACCCTGTTCTGTGCACCACACTACAAGGCTCCCTAGCCTTCCTCCATGCACCTATGCCAGATGGGTGGGATTCAGGATTGCACCAGCAATTGTGAACACCGGCATACTTCCCCATGCACCGTTCCCCTTGCCAATTTCTATACCGAGTGTGAGATATGGGTTTCAATTAGTTTTCATCGAGTGCTGTGAGTGCTTGGGGGAGTGACTGTTCTCTCATTTCCAACATGAGTGATTGTGACATGTGTGCTCTATCCTTCGCCATCGACGGCTTCCCTCACCTTCATCAGCAATGCGGCATCCTTGGGTGCTGCTGCATGGTCCCTACCATGTTGGATGTGTCTGTTGCAGCAAGCTCTGGTACCTCCTGCAGACAAATGTGACCTAGTGCGTGCCATCGACAATTACTCTCAAGTATCTACAAAATTATAATAAAGCTAAATTTCACATCAAGATTTTAAAGTGAAAATACAAGAAATATACATAAAATGCCAAGAAGTCATAGCCAAGGTGGCTTGGCAAGAAATGGTATTACCAATGTTGGTTGAAAATCAAATGATGAGAGGCTGCAGCAAGGTATCCACCCCCTTAGATGGTGGGAGATTGAGACCTCAAACAAGTAATGTTTGTAAAATGGCAAAAAGATCCTACACATGTTACATCTCCACCTTTTATACTTACCCTAGACTAAAGCATTTATGCTTTATTACAAGCCATCCCGGTCTAAAAGAGCTTTGTCCTCAAAGCTAGAATTGGGACAATTGATGAAGAAAGAGTACAAGGATAGCTTTGTAAGAGATGAATCCATGCTATAATGAAACTCCAAGCTGAAGAATATCTCATATATCAATGAAGTATAGGTATGAAGTTTGAATATACTGTTGAAAACTGTCCAAAACAGGCTGCTGCACAAAAATGGCCATAACTTGAAGAAGAAATATCCAATCATCATGTATGAGCTATAGAAATGTAAAGGACAATCCCTAGTATCTAGTCATGCCATAAAAATCCAGTTTTGATGACTATAGAGCAATTATTTTTATGACAAAAGTTTAATACAGCAAGTTCCCATGACGGAGCGTGTCAATAAATGGAGCATGTCAATAGAAGTGAATAAACTCCTCCAAAAACTTTCCATGAACTTAGTATCACGATCGGATACTATCTTCAATGGCATACCATGAAGCTTAAAAACACATTCCATGAACTGTTCAGCCACTTGCTTTGCTATAAATTGAACCTTGGTAGGGATAAAATGAGTTGATTTAGTCAACCGGTCCACCACCACATAAATGTTATTCCACCTATGCTTTGTTGTACATAAGCCCACAATCAAATCCATTGTAATATCAATCCACTTGCCTTGAAGAATAGGAAGTGGCTGAAATAAACCATTGGGTAGAAGAGAGGAATCTTTATTTTATTGACATGGAAGACATTGCATAACATAATCCTTAACATCCCTCCAAATACCCTTCCAATAGAAACTCTTATGGATATTGTCAAATGTTTTGAACAAACCACAAATACCCTACCACGATACCATAAAAGACCGTTGTGCCATTTGAAATTTGGATACTCTTCTCCTTTGCCTTGCTAAAATTCCTTCATCATCTTTGATGCTTGCTCATCAAGCAAATACTCCTCTTGAATATCATGGATCCAATCCTTATGCACGGTTGAAATGGTAGAAGTGGAACATGTCCACATTCTTGATAAGGTATCCACCACCACATTGTCTTTTCCAGCCATATAAGATATTTTAAAATCATATCCTTGAGAGTAGCTAACCATCTTCATTGCTTGGGTGATAAATTTGGTTGTGAAAGAAAATATTTTAACACAGGATGATCGCTTTTGACCTTGAAATGGCTGCCATAGATGTAATGATGCCACTTTTTGATAGCATGCAATATTGCTAACATCTCTTGCTCATAAACATGTAATTGACGCTCCTTGTCATCAAGCTTTCAGCTCTCATAAGCTATGACTCCATGATCTTGACATAAAACAGTCCCAATTCCTCTTCCACTAGCATCCGCACATATGATAAACTCCTTAGAGAAATCTGAACATACAAGGATGGGTGCTAAAATTAGAAGAGATTTCAGCTCATTGAAACTTTGATCAACGATGGAGTCCCAAAAGAAAGCTTCCTTTTTGAGCCTATCCGTCAATGGAGCTGCCACATGAGCATAATTCTTGATGAACCTTCTATAGAAAGATGATAGACCAAGGGATTCTCTCAAAGAGGTTGCATTCGTAGGAGTAGGCCACTCTTTAACACATTTTACCTTATTGGAATCCACTCTAATTCCTTGTTCTCCCACAACATGGCCTAAGTATTCAACTTCATCTTCCATGAAAGAACACTTCATCATATTAGCAAAGAGTGTGTGTCTTCGTAAAGTGTCAAAGACCTCTCTCATATGCTTCAAATGCTCATCCTTGGATTTACTATAGATTAGGATATCATCAAAGAAAACAAGGACTGTTTTGAACAAGAAGGGCTGCAATATTTTATTCATGAGGGCTTGAAAAGTAGCGAGCGCATTGGAAAGTCCGAATGGCATAACCAAGAAGTGGTATAACCCTCTTTCAGTCCTAAAGGCTATTTTGAACTCATCTCCTTCCTTCATTCAAATTTGATGATAGCATGATCGAAGATCTATTTTGGTGAAGACCTTTGCATCTTTAAGCTCATCCAAAAGATCATCAATTCAGGGAATAGGATACATATTCTTGACTGTTGACTTGTTCAAATCCTGATAACCAATACACATGCGAATTGATCCATCCTTCTTTTTTACTAAGAGCATGGGAGAGGCAAACGGTGATTGACTTTGCTGAATTAAACCCATTTGCAACAATTCTTTGACTTGTCGCTCCACTTCTTCCCTTTCAAACTTAGACAAGCTATAGGCAGATTTGTTGATGGGCTTTGTATTGGGCAAAAAATCAATAGGATGGTCAACCTCTCGCTTTGGAGATAAAGATGATGGTGGCTAAAATAAATCCTTGTATTCCTCCGATAACTCTCCTAATCTTGGATCCCTTTTTTTTAAAGAAGAAGATGGCTGATTTATTGATTGTCCTTCATCTACTTTTGCAAGCAAAAGAGTGAAGATGCATGACTTTGCATTGATTTTTTTCGTAATTTCTTCATGGAGATGATTTCAATTTGTTTGTGGTCTATTCCTTTCAACTCTATGTATTGTCCTTACCAATTAAATCCCATTTGCAATTGCTCCAAGTCCAAGGTAAATTTGCCAAGTGTTTTCAGCCAATTACAACCAATGGCAATATCAATAGGTCCCATATCCAAAGTGATCAAGTCTACTTTTATTGTGTAAGAGGGTGATAACTCAATTGAAGTACATGGACACACTTCTTTACTAGACTCATATGCACCATTGGCAACTTGTATCCACAAGGAGGAATCCATATCAATGGGTAGCAACTTCAGCCCATTCAAAGATTTGGTGTTAATGAAGCTATGAGTGCTGCTCGTATCCACTAGAATATGTGCAACCTTGCCATTAGTGAAACCTTTGAGTCCAAGTGTATTTTCCCCTTTTGCAACCGGTCCATGCATCATGTGAGATGGTATACAAGGAAACATGAGTCATGATTACCACCTGGATCAAAAGGAAATCCATCCATGGGATCATAGAATTCTTCATTGGTGGCATGCTCTTCTTCATGAATCTCTTCAACCATTGGTTATGCATCAACATGCAGTAAATTTCCCTCTTGATCTTCTTCTTCTTCAACTTCCACTTCCTGAGTGATCACCATGTTGATTTTTGAGTTCTTAGCTTTACACTTCAGCTTATTATCTTGTGACCACTTCTCCCCACATTTGAAGCATAATCCTTTTGTATGCATTTCCCTAAGCTTGTCGTGAGAAAGGAAGTTGTTGTTAAAACTGTTTTGGGGCAGTTTAGGTGCATTTTCAGCTCTTGAAAAAGTACCTTTTGGCTCAGTCACATTTTTAAAAGTTTGCCCTTGATTTTGTACAAAATTTTCACCCTGTTTAGAGGCATAAACAGTGGGAAATGTTGGCACTTTGCTATTATAATTGTTTGGACTATTATAACCTCTATTTTCTTGTCTAAAAGAGTCTCTTGATTATTGGCTGGAAACTTGAACATACTTTGTAGGTTGATTGGAAATATTATTGCCCATACTTCTTTGCTGAAAATTGTTTGCATCTCTTTTGTACTTCAAAGAGTATCTTTTAGCCAATTTTATGGCCTCATGTAATGTTTTTGGTTATTGAGCTCCTACCTCCGATGATAGGGTAGGGTCAAGACCAAAATGTATTTGTTCAGCTTAGCAAAACCTGAAATGCATTTAATATACATGGAAAGATTCAAGTAGGCATTGGAATAGTCTCTAACAGACATTCCTCTTTGAGCGCACGCATATCATCTTCTTTGAAGCCTTTCTTTTTCCAAAGGAGACACAAAGACATGAATCATTACTTGCTTCAACTCCTCCCAAGAGTTTTGCCCAATCTTTTGCATGCAACGCCACCAAGTATGGGCATAACCTTCAAGATGAAGAGCCGCAAAATAAATTTTGGCCTCTTCACTTTTAGGATAAAGGGTGAAGTATAATTCAAGCTTATTGGTCCACTCCTCCCATTCCGAAGGTGAAGCATTGTCTCCTTTGAAATTAGTGATATTGATCTTCTCTTTATATTATTTTTCATTGTAAGATGGTTGCCCGTGAGATTGTTATCTCCATGAATTTTGTCTAAAAGTAGATGGCCCAAAACCATGAGATGAAGGTTGTCCATTTGAAACATGCTCTTGGTTTGGGATGTCATGGGCTGATCTTCGCTTATCATGCCTTCCACCTTCATGAACTTAATTGTTGCCTACATTCCCTTTTTGTGTATTTGAGGGCTGATGATAAAAATTCTTGTAGAAAGGGTCACATCCATATAATCATTATCCCATCGAGTTTTGTCTTGTTCCTCTTCATGTCTATGATTATTCTTTGGACTGCTAAACTGAGGTTTTGGGGTATGAATACCATGAATTTGTGAAGGATGATGGTTGCCCCTCACTCTAGATGGTTCTCCCCTTTCAAAAATGTGCTTTACTGGCTGAGACTTTTCTTTGCTTGGATGGAAATGATTACCAACAAAGTGAATTGCATGGGAGTCTTCAATATTTTGAGGTTCTCCTTGTAGTTTACTTCCAATTTCCTTTATGGCTAAGATGAGCTCTTGGAATAAAGATTTATTGCTTTGCTGCAATTCAGAGATTCCTTGGTTTACCTATGTCATCCCTTGCAACAAACCTTGATTCATATGGGTTAAACCTTCATTCAAAGCCTTCAAATCCTTAGAAAGGCCTTCATTGATGTCCCAACTCTTTTGACAGTAGAAGATAATCATTCCTTGCATGCTCTTCATGTATGCCATGTTGTCCTTGATGTGTGCTATAAGCAATCCCAATGCTTAATTCTTCATCTATTTGATCAACATTATGGGCTTCAGTTGTGTAATTTTGATCATCTTGGAAGTCTCTAACACCATCATTCAATGCCTCAGTAATAGGGTCTTTCTTCATATTACTGGCCATTAGGAAATAGTGATATAGTAGTAGATAGTTTGTCACTTAACCCCTTGTTTCTCTCAAAATATGGCACCAATCCCAATGCTTAATAGCTCTATGGAAAGCTTATTATATAGGGATATACCAAATTTAGTAATATCTCAGCTTACAATAAGGTATATGGGTAGAATGAACTCAAACAGTGTATCCCAGACATCTTGTTTAGGTGTAGTCCACTAGGCCCCCTGTCAGTAAATTGGCCATAAATTTTGCTTCCGATGTCGAATCAACAAGATTTTTTATTCAAATCGAAGCTTAGGATCCCCTCTTCAAATCAAGCTATTAAGATCCCAAATCAAATCACGACACAATTTTCTGTAATAGGAACTGTGTACCTGTCTGGAAAATTTCTGCAACCCGTTAACACCTTGTGGAAACCTTGTTTGACCTTGTAGGAATACCCTGAGTGAAGGAAACCCTTGTAAACCACTGTAGCAACCAGGAGAGGGTTATGGGGCACCTGTAGGGCTCAAGAATAACTTGTAGATTGGTATATGCCTGCTGTTTTATCTGTCAAACACCTATAGGTACCCTGAAAATAGGAGATGCTCTGCCCCTCTTCCAATGGTTCGTCAACCACTTATGGAACCCTGAATATTGCTGATCAATGCTGTACTTGTGCCAAACTTTGATAATGGTAAATGTTCATGCACCTAAATTTGAAAATTGCATGGGCTCCGAGATAAGAGGGGTGTGCAAAGTTCCACCTCAAGCCGGGTTGTGCACCCCTTCATAGTCTTAATAATTGGGAAGGGAGGGTCACCTTGCTTTTGTCTTCTCGACTTGCCTGGCATCTGCTTTTCCTCGTGGGAACCAACATGGCAAGTACATTCTAATGGCTAATCAAACAAGGATGCTATGCATTGACTGAAAAAGCCTTTGAACTTTTTAATGAAATGCAAGTGGGTATTGGGAAATGACTGAATTGAAAGGGCTATGGATAGGGCATTACCCTTTTGCAGTGATTTGAGTGTTGAAGAAGCTCTAGGATACTTGTTAGAGCAAAAGCCCTTTGATCTTTGAAGAAATTTCAAAAAGATTCATTGTTGTCCTGAATCTACCATAGCCAAGGTTTTGGAAGCTTAAGAATGATCAAGGATGATCAAGGAAGTGTAAGGAGACCATAGATGCTTGCTGAAGACTTGAAGGACCCTTGCCAATGTTTGCCATAACCATAGCCAAGCTTCATCTGATGAAATTTCGAGAGGAAGAGGTGCAGGAATTTAGCGCAAAATACGCAAACTCAATCGGTTGTCCTAGCTGATCAAACTCAACAAGTGTGAGTATTATGCTACTCTATCTGAAGCTTATGACACAAAGAAACAAACTCTGATGTCTCTTCAGGGGAAAATGGCTCTTGAAAGAAGATTTCAGCAATTGACTCCATGGATTCTTGGAGAAAAACTTGAGAGAAAGAAGAGAGAGAAATTGTCCCCAAAAAGTAATCTCAGTTTAAACTATGTAATCCCACTTAGACTCCAGTTAGGGACAAAAGCCTTCAAAATGGACCTCCATTTGACCACGTCCTGCTATTTCGGCCAACAACCTCCATCTTCCTCAAGATCTTCTTCAAGAAGCCTTCAAAATTAGTCCCAACTTGTTGTAGAGAACTCTAACTAGTCACAGTTTGAATTGTACCAAACCCTGTGACCAAATCTTGGTGCTCCAGTTAACTGATTCCTGTCCGAATGACTAAATTCTCCAAGAAAATGACTCTTCCCATGGATCAAAGTCCATGCTCTCATACCAATGTAATAAAGCTAAATTCCACAGCAAGCTTTTAAACTGAAAATACAAGAAATAGACATAAAATGCCAAGAAGCCATAGCCAAGGTGGCTTGGCAAGAAATGGTATTACCAATGTTGGTTGAGAATCAAATGATGAGAGGCTACAGCAAGGTATGCACCCCAAGCTATGGTGGCCAAGAGTATTCACCATCTTAGATGGTGGGAGGTTGAGACCTCAAACAAGTAATATTTGTAAAATAGCAAAAAGATCCTACACAAGTTACACCTCCACCTTTTATACTTACCCTAGACTAAAGCATTTATGCTTTATTACAAAAATGGGCCAAGTTTTTCTAACCCTACCTCCTTCTGTTTACCAATGGAAATCATGTCTTAAGTGTGGGGATGTCCAAGTACACTCTGTTGTCAGGTCCTAGGTCCTTGTTGATTAGTCAGCCCTGCCCAGTAAGGTCTTAAAGTGTGGGGACACATCCTTGTGCGTCTGTTGTGCATACCCCATGCATATGTCTTACCTAATCATGTGTGTCTACAACTTACTATTTCTTCCTTGATGGGGTCCCTTCCCCACCCAACTACCCTCGTATCCCCTGTTGTTGAGGCTATTTCCCTTGTGGTTGCTTTTATTGCGCAATTTTTTCCCTTTTCTATGTGAACATTCCCTAAGTCAACTCTATAACCCTGTTCGTCCCTTCGAATGACACACTTTTCCTTTTTACATCCCCCTATTTCGGCTTACTGTTTTTGCGTTATTAATTTTTGCAGCTTTTCCCACACAATGGGATGTATTTCCATGCGAACATACCTTTATTGCTTCAAAATAGCGATCTAACATACCAACCCTGTCCTATGCCTTCCCTTAGATATTTTTCCTTTTAATCGCCTATCATTTTGACGTACAATTTGTCAGTTATTCATTTTTGTGTGGTTTCGTGCCTTTTTCGCGTACATTTTTATCATTTTTCCATGTGAGCCTACCCTATTCTCTTCAAAATTCAATTCTAACTGGATAGCCTTGTTTGGCCATCCTTCCTGCACAATTTTCCTTTAACCTCACCCTTTGAATTTTTTGTTATTAATTTTTCTTGGTGTTTTCGAGCTCTATTTTCTTGTTTTTTCCATGTGAACGCCTCCTAACCCCATCTACACTGCGATTTGATGTGACAGCCCTGCCGATTATATATTTCCTAATATTTTTCATTTTTGCTGCCATTTGTTCCAGTGCTCGGATGTTGTTATATTAATTTCTGAATCCCTTTTCGCGTACGATTTTGTTGGTTTTTTCCATGTGAATGGGTCTTATCTTCGTCAGAACTGTGTTCTGACATGATAGGCATGTCCCACATGACTTTTTCCACATTTTTCCTTTTTCCGCGTCTCATTTCAGTGATCGGATTTTTTGATATTAATTCCCATATGCGTTTTCAGGCTCGATTTTTGTGTTTTTCCCATGTGAACGCCCTAAATTGTTCTCAGACACCCCGTTGCCTTTTTTGCTGTCTTCCCTCGTCGCCCTCCTACACATTTTTCCTTTTTATGGAATTTCATTTTAATGCACGGTTTGCATGTTATTAATTTTTTTCTGTTTTGTCGTGTTCCCATGCACCTCGCCTTGCGCGTGAATGTGTGTGTTTTTGCTTTTACGTGCCTCGCAATGTCCCCGTGGCGTCCATGACTTCCCCGTTGCCATCCCGGCCATTTACGGGTCCCACCCTTGCAAATTCTTTTACCCCCGCCCTGTGTTTATGTGCAGGACGAGGGGGTATTTTTTTCTTATTATTTATTTTAATTTTCTTTTTAATTTAAAATTTTAAAACCCCCCCTCCCCTTCTCCTCTCTCTTTCTTTCCCTCTCTCTTCTTCTTCTTCTCTCTCCCCGACCTCTCCCTCTCTCTTTCTTTCTCCTTCTTCTTTCTTCTCCTTCCATCACCCCTCTCTCTCCCATCTCTCCCTACTCTTGCTCCTGCTCCTCCTCCTCCTCCTTCTTCTTCTTCCACCATCTCCTCTCTCCTCCCTCATTTTCCCCTATCTTCTCCTTCTCCTGCCATCTCCTCCACCTGCCTCCTCCTCTTCTTTCTTCCTTCTTCCCCATTTCCTCTCGTCTCTTTCCATTTCCTCCTCTTCCTTCTTCTTCTTCTTCTTCTCCTCCTCCTCCTCCTCCTCCTCCCCTTCATTCTTCTCCTTCTTCTCCTACCCCCCGCCCGCTACCTTCCTTCTCCACCTCCCCTCCTCCTCTCTCTCGCTCCCATAGTGCCCTCCCCATCGTCCTCTCTACCTCCCCACCCCGCCCTCTCCTACCCTCCCTATTCACCCCTCCCGTCCACCCATTGTCCACCCCCTGCCCTGTCCAACCCCTTGTCCAACCCCCTGTCCACCCAAAAAAAAAAAAAAAAAAACCCACCTCCTTTGACCCCCGTTCACCCGCAACGGCCTTCAAGTCCCCCTCTGCCCCCATTCTTCCGCAACAACCCGCCACCACCCCCCTGACGGCCTTTCCCCCCTTTTCGTGTCAACCCGGGTCCAAATCCCCATCTCATCCTCCCACCCTGCTTATGGGTGTTCGTGCGGGTATTCGCGCGCGTCGCGGGTGCACTAGTATTGTATTCGGGAGTCGTCCATCCGTGTTCACGAACGAGGACGCGCATCTTGACTTGTCCGTGCAGTGGTGCGTGTCATCCGAGCACAAGCTGTTGTTCACACGTAGCTCGAGTATCTCCTCTTTTTTCCCTTTTTTTAACCTCTTAACACTCAGAAAAACACTTAAAACCCTATAAAATTCATAGAAAATTCATTTAAAAATCAATTAAAATAGAAAAATAGCTGAAATTTTTGTTACCAAATTGGGAAATTTTTAAGCTTATTTTGTGGGTTCCAATGCAAAGAATTAATTGCAAAAAATTTACAACCCTTAAAATCCTTCAAAATTCATTGAAATTTGAGAAAATTCCATAAAAATTAAATTTAAATTCAAAAAAATCATAGAAAATTTTATAAGCTGAAAATACCTTGACACATGATCACCCTATTATTTTATGACCGAAATGCTAAAACTTTTACCTAAATTTGTAGAAATTTTATTTTAAATTTCAAAAATAAACTGAAAAAAATATTTAAAAATACAGATCCATTGTTGAACCCTGATGGTTCAATTCTCACTCAAGGTTGATGGTTGAAAGCTAGTTATTAAATTTTTTAAACAAAAATCATAATAAATCAAACATTAAAAACTAAAAAAAAAAACACAAACAATGAGAAAAAAAACACATCAATTACAATAAAAATGATAACAAGACCCAAATACTAATCCAAATTAACTAAACCAAATATGACCCAACTAACCTCGCCTTCATATTTTCTTTTTTTTTAATACTGTGTTTCATTTTTTTTCAGTAGTGGCTTTTGCTTTTTTGTTGGATGACTCATTGCATCTTGGGATCCATTTATGTGCCCTCAGTCTCTTGCATATACACCCCTACCAAGTATTTATATTTCTTGCTTTATTTATTTTTTGTCACCCCTTAACCATGGTTAATTGTTAAAATGAACTTAAATCACCCACATTTCCATGCGCACTCATGCCAAACACACATTTTTCTAAACAAATAAAATGAACCAGCCATTCACTTAGCACGCGCTTCGTGCGCAACAGACACATCTAAGTTTGTTTAAAAATGAACTCGCCATCACAAGTGCACATACTACACAAAAAGTATTAAACAGACACTTAATTTTTAATCAATGAATATGCATTTAAAGTCCTTAGTCTAGGTAACGAAGTCCCGGATCCGTTTAAAACACCACTTCACCCTAATAATTTGTAATTAATATTTTAAGAAGAAACTTTCCTTTTCATTATAACTTAATAAAATTTAACCCATTTTTAATCATTTATTAAAACAAACCCTTCATTAAAATCATTCCCCTCACTGCATTTTTTCCCATTTTCAATAAATGTGCTTTCGTAGGATGGGTACGTGCAGTCTCTCGAGCTGTCATTGCTTACAAAAGTTCTCGTTATGTCCTAAGTGGGTTTTTGAGGTATTATGGTTCGATTGTATGATACGATTACGGGTGTGGTCTGTAGTTTTCTTTTCTGCTTGATACGGGGTCTCAGGTGCATGTTTGTTGCATAACATGAAGCTTTCGATCGCATATGTTAGAGGTCATGCCGAATTTTTTCTAGGAGGTGGATTGTTTGGGGTGGTCTGTTGGTTTGTCACGTCTATGTGTACTTATTTTGGTCGATTTCTTTTTTATGGATATTCTGTTGTTTTGCAGGCATTCATTGTGATTGTTTGTGTGTATGGTGTGTGTATAATCTATCTGAATGGCGCCTCAAGCTCCTCCTCCAGTCTAGTATGTCCCATTGGTCTCTCATGATTATTCTTTATTTTTGGAGTCCGAACTTATTGGCAAAGCAAGCTTAGCCAAGTTCATCGCACTTTCATTACCACTCATCCCAGAGGATACTGATACTTATGATCAGTTTCACCCATTGTTAATAATTGATACAATCTACCTTCCATTAAATCTAAATCCATCTTCACTACACATCTCTTATCTAATTGATGCCTAAAAGTTTGGGCAAGGCTCTGTCGTTACCCTATCAGGGAGACTCTTTCCCTACTTCTAGACAACTGTTCTCGAATGAGGATATCCTTAAATTGTTGCAAAAGCAGACCCAGGATGTGTTGGATCCCAAGAAGGTTCTTACCACTTCTGGCATCAGTGTCTCCATGATCTCCAATCCTGTGTGGAAGCAGCTATGCCAGTTCCTTCAAGACAAGTTTATGCCTGCCAAGACACCCTCTAATTACCTTTTAAAGGAGTTGTCTATAGCTTTTAGAATAGTGTTAAAAGGCATAACGATTCATTGGAGTTCCTCCCTTCTGTCCAAAATGGATCAACACTTTGTCAAAGCTACCAGGGGTAATGTAACTAATGTTACATTTGGTTCCTACCTTTCTGTCTTTTTGGCATACGCTGCCCCTTCGAAGAAAGTTCCTACCTTGATAGTTGATCCACAAAATGCTTCTCCCCCTATTGAACACTCTGAGATCCTATCCCTCTTGTGGTAGTTTAGAGGAAATGCTTAAAACGAGTGGCTAAATTAGCCCCAACTCCTCCTCTAGTCTCCGTTCCTAATCAATCTATCAGTCACCTACCAATTTTTCTCATAATACTGAATCTTTTCAGAGCACATCGTGAGGGTACTCTGGAGATTTCCATCCCTTCAGTGCAACGCTTGGTAACTGGAGATGCAATTCCCTTCCTATGTCAAGATGTTCAGTGTTCTATTGAGCTCTCAGTGACTGCATGTATCCAGCAGCTCTATTCCTCTTGCTATGATGAAGTCCAACAGACCAAAGAAGAGCTGACAAAATCAAATGTCGAGCTAGCTTCTACTCATGAACGCTTTTCTGATCTTTGTACCTAAATGGAGCAATAGACTAAGATCATTGATGCTCAGAAAATGGAAATTTCTAGTTTGCACACTCTGTTGGCTAACACTAAAACCCAAGCGGTTAATGTAACTGAGGAACGAGATAGATTGTTGAAGGAAGCTCACGAGCTTCAGGATTTGCTGGCCACCCAGACAAAGGAGCTTAAGATAGCCAATACCACCTTAGACCAGAGCAGAAACCAAATTCAGCATCTTAACGAGCAACTAGTCCAGTCACGTTCTTCTTCACAGAGCCCTATTGTGCAACCAGTTCATTCTTTGACCTTGCGGACTTGGCAATTCTCTAGAGACATGCCACGTTATGTCCTTTGTTTCAAGCTAAAGTGGAAAGATTGCAATCTAGGATGGGTCTATTATGATCTGTATTTGAGCAATTTTAGGAGTATGTTCCTCCCAACCATTCCTTTTTTGTCGACTATCAGCTGCAGAAGTTGGCCTTCTATATTAAGCTCTCAACAATGGATCTACCTCTTCCAGAGGATGGTTGGAGTGAATCCTGCTCTTCTGATTTGCTAACAGAAGTTGTGTGTATAGTCTTTGAAGATTCTGTGACTTTGGATACCATGATGCCGTCGTGTGATCTATTAATTCCAAATGATGTAGATCTGGCTTGGTATGTAGGGGAATGTGGTCTTACAAGTTGCCTTATATGTCAACCATTTGGAGTTGAGGATAGATGAAATGTTCCAATGCTATTCTTCTAAAGTGGTTGCTTGCCCTAACACTTTATGGCATTCAATGATTGATTTTGTAGTCCTGAACCAACGGCCGAATAAAGCCTCTACTCATGTGCAGCCAACTGAGGGTGGATCTTTTAGCTTATCTTTCCAAGAACCATCCATTTGATTCGCCCTTCTTTGATGCCTACCATCGATGATTTGTTTTAGATCCCTTTGTTCCTAGTTTATTTTATTATCAACAAATGGCCCATCGCTATGATACTTATTTTTTCCTTTATCAATCCAACTCAGCAGCCATCTTACCTTTTCTTTCCCAACCTCAGGGTGCTCCTTAAATTCCAATCTTTACCTATTGTTCATTCATTGAAGATTGAGTTTTTTCCCTTTCTCCATCTATCCATATACCTTCCACTTTTCCTGCTTATCAATTAATACATTTCTTAACTGATTCGCCTAAATTCTTAGCTAATCTTTCTTTAGCTTATTCCTCATTTTATGATTTTGCCTACCCATCTCTTCATCCTCTTTTACCCATTCATCTTCCATCTCCTACCACTTCTATTTCTCAACCCCCTCAATTGGTTAGTGGGTATGAAGGATTTGATCAGCAGATTTCCAAAAGAAGAGGATGGAGCTCAATTGATTCTCTTACACGGGACCACGGATTAATTGCCCATTAATTCCAGGGGACTGGACAACTGCTAGTCAAGTGTACCAAAATTATCTCCATTTTTTCCAATAATATTCATAATCTCTAGATCCTTCGGTGAGATTGATAACCCATTTTGCTTGGTACCTAGCATATATGCATAGGCATTCCTATAATGATCAAAAGGCCATTCTCAAGCTTTGTATGAATGTCAATGTGAACATTAATTCCCAACAATTGGATGTCCTATATTTTCATGCCCTTTTTCTACCTAGCAGATACTTTGTTTTGCTAGAAAGGATGTATTACCTTTAATTCTTTCAAAATCCTCCAAAATCTTTTGTAGATGAATCCTTATCCATGGATCACTTTCATAATCATCAAGCTTTCAAGAGGGATCATCTTCATTGATACCCCTAGATGTATCTTCTATACTTCTTAATGATATATCTCTCTTTTGGAGGAGCCATTCAAATGGTTGTTTTGTGTTTGTGCTGTATTAATTTTTATGTGATGAGTTCATATTGGTTGAATAATGGATTTGTTCGAGAGCTCTCTTTTCGACTATTGACACTGATGGTGATGGTGGATGGAAAGCCTATGATGCAAAGTTGAAGAACCTCTTATATCCTTTACAAATTTGTCATGAATTTCTATTGTTTATAAGATGTGTTACTGGATAATGGTGTTTTCCTTTAGTTGTATTCTTTCTTAGATACAGGTGACAAAGTTGGGGTCGTGGTTGGGTGGATTATTGAAGATGCTAAAAAAGATCGAAATGAGCTCTTTACTAAACTTATATTTTTCTTTTTCTTAGGTTGCGAGAACACTTCCTTTCTAAGTGTGGGGATATGTTGAATGCTGAAATGACTAGATTTTTTTGTTGATTTTTGTTTTTTTGGAGGCCCAAATGGTTGATTTTTGATAGATTTTGAGTGATGATTGGTTGTTTTGGAAGTATTTGAAAGTGTTTTTGAAAGATATTAATTATGTTTTGGAAGCTCATGATGATTCTCAGTAGAAATATGAGGTTCTGTGATGTTCTGATAGGTTCTGTTGAAGTTCTGATTTGTTATGATACCTTCTGTTCACCTTCTGTTTTGTTCTGAAATATTACATGTAATATGCATGGAAATTGACTAAGAAGTTTATCTATGCACTCCTATGCAACAAGTCTGTAAGAAAAATGCAACTGTGACAAGGTACAATAACCTATATAAACACCCAACAAGATGTAAAAAGTATTATTTTTTGAAGAGAAAAAACCTCATTTAATATACAAAAAATGTGAATATTCAAAATTACAATGAGTGACTCGAATTATATATGTATATATATTTTCTTTTCGACATTTTTTATGTATTTAAACAATGCAAAAACTTATCTACAAATATACTTCACTTCAAAACACGTAAAATATCTAAAAACTATAAGTAAAAATGTTACATAACAAAAATGCAATTGTGAACCTAGTTATCTATTCCTTGACACCCCGCTCTCTCGTCCCCCTTGAGCCCTTGCCCATTTCTGCAGCGACAAATTTTGTAAACTTTGCCTTCCCGCCTTAAGTAAGCTCTCTGGCCGCGCGAGCCAAGGAGGCTAGCCGGATATGGCGCAAGAAGGAGAAGAAGACGGACGAGGAGCTCCTCTTCACGTGTTCTGGCACGCAGGCATGCTCCAACACAACCTGGGCGTCGGGCTCTTTGACACCCTCTCAGACCCTGGCTTCTTGGAGGTTCTGGAGGCCCACCCTGAGAATGCCGATCGCCTGCGGAACATGGTCTCCATCCTCCGCAAAGGCCCCATCGCTCCGCACATCGTCTGGCGCCAAGGCAGAAAGCACAGGTTCCCGAGCTTCTCTCTTTCCACACTCAGGGTAAGGCTATTCTAACCCTCTCTCATGCGCCTTCATGCTTTCATTTCTCGAGAGTCTCTAAATTGGGCCTTTGGTTAGGGTATCTGTCATAGCTTGCCTTCTCCATATGAGAAATTCTTTTTTGTGAAGAGGAAAAGGACTTGCCTCTCTGAATTTTCACCTAGCTTGGATTGCTTGAATTATTTTCTATTTTGTGTTTTTTTGGGGTTCTCCTCTAAATGATCAATTCTGTTTTGTTAAGAAAAGGACATGCCTCTGTGAATTTTCACCTATTTTGGATTCCTTGAATTATTTTCTGTCTTGCTTTTTTCGCGTCTGTGCTAAATGAGAAATTCTTTTTTGTTAGGAGGAAAAGGACATGCATCTGTGAATTTTCATCTTAAGTGGCCTCTTACATTGATTCTTTTTAAAGCCCAAAGCCTTGGCTGAGAAACCTAAATATAAATTCTAATCTAAATATGGACATATTGACCAAAGCTGTTTAAAGTTTGCTCACAACCAAACGACATCATTTGCCACCATCTATATTACTAGCGAGGATCATGCACAAATTTTCATTGATGGAAGAGGCTGCTTGTCATTCCTGGTCATACTGCATAGCTGTTTTCTGCATTACTTTCAGCATGCAAGCTGTCCTAGCCCCAGTTTGATCAGGTCAATACTGATTTGGTCCCATTTAGGCCTTTCTGCTCTAGTTCCTTACAATAGATTTTTTAAAACCTAGCTTTATCACTGTCAATAATTTTGGCATATAGTCGCTCAATACTATAATTGAGAGACTTGAGGGGCAGATAGTTGTCTCTTGTCAATGGGGCAGTGGGCCCTTGATACCTTAGTGCCTTTTCTTTGTATTTGTACTCTCCAAATCTTTTACTTTCAGTCAATTTGCTGTTGATTAAGTGTTATAAAAAATCTCGCATGTTTATCATGCAAGCTTTTCGAGGTAACAAGCACCGATATTTTTTGTTATTTATTTGGACAGCTAGAAATATATATGCTAGTAGACCACTCCAACCTTGGAGACTTTGGCTCATATATGGATGAGATCGTTTATATGCTTAGAGGTGGAGAAAATTATAAGGATATTGTTCATAGGGGAGGTGAGAGGTTGGCCTAGCTATTTGGGATATGTGCACATGTTGATGTATTATCTTAGTTGTTCAGGTGAGCTTCATTGTATTTTCTTGGGAAAAAAGTGCATCTCACTAACAGGCAACATCACATGCTATCACACTCTATGTCATGTGAGATACATGTCATCATCAATCAATATTAGGATGGGAAGTGCTCAATGATGCGTACAATAGGCAAGCCATGTGGTATAGACAATTGGAAGGTCAAGAAAGGCAATGGAAGATCTTAGATCTCATCGAATGTGCCTACAAATGAACATCGTGGATGAAAGCAAAGGGTTGATGAACATGCATAATGCTAGAGTTCCAAATGTCCTCCCTAGACTCTTGGTTGAGGCTGACAACCAAGAGATGGTCATAAAGAATCATGTGAAATGACATGATTACTAATACCCTTCTTAGATCTTGGGTGTGGCTAAAGGCAAGATGAGTAGAGAGAATGGAACACTAGAGGGGAAGAACTTGGAAGCTCAAACACTACAAACAATGTCCAAAGAATGCTTTGAGGGCTTGCAATAGACTCGAGGGTCACAGAGGATCCAACAGAAGATTGAATGATGTCAATGTTGTTGGTTAAATATGATATTCAGCCAAGGAGTATGACTTCCTCTCTAGATCAAAATATGAAGAAGCGAGTGACTTGAACATGCCAATGGGAATTGAGAGACCTCAAATGGGTCACCTAGACGGTATTCGGTCGGGAATGTGTGAGCCAAATCACTAGCTTGACTAGATGATAATAGTGAGGAGATGTCAAAAGTGCCGAAGTGCATTCTTGCCAAGGATGGACATTAGGGACCAAAGGGCATGGGATGGGTATGTTGGTAACAAGGAAGGATGGCTTGAAGAAGAGAGAAAAGAGGCTATTACACAGTGAAAAGGTCCTATGAAAATGGAAAACCTTGAAAGGGCTCTATTTAATCTTGGGAATCCGCCTTTGCTATCCTGGTGTTGTTTTTCAACTAGCATGAAGCTATCTCTTGAGGTTGAGATTCGGGCTTGTATACACCACTTGGTTAGCATTGGAGTGCTCTCTCAAGCTCAAGTACGGGCATGTTCCAAATACTCGATGGCTGATTCTCCTTTGGCTATTTTGGCTAAGGGATGTCAGCCTTCAGGTCTGCCTTCATCATCAAATTCATCATGGTTCTTGGTATGAGAGTGTGCAATGGAAAGAGGAAAGTGAAGATGGAGAGAAGAAGAATACAAAGAGAGATCGCAAGAGAGAGAAGGAACAATGTGATTGTAATGGCTAAAGGTAC
Organism: Lygodium microphyllum; assembly: GCF_053477565.2. Taxonomy (NCBI): domain Eukaryota; kingdom Viridiplantae; phylum Streptophyta; class Polypodiopsida; order Schizaeales; family Lygodiaceae; genus Lygodium; species Lygodium microphyllum. The sequence continues at coordinate 40,444,188 of NC_141139.1, read as the reverse complement.
AATGTTTCAATAGTTAGCCCCGACACACAACTCTATGCGTCAGTGTGGACACCGGATGGTAGCAAGGGGATGAGGAGGTCTAACTGATCATGAAGGATCAATGACGGATAATGGGTAATGAAAGTGGGAGGGCAAGCCGTCTATATACAGTCAAAAAAGAGGGAAAACCCTAAATGTCGTCAAACCCATAAAAAATAACCAAAAGCACACAAAAAGAAATGTACTAATAAGCCTTCCATCTAAAGTGTCAAACACATAAAGTGACAGACAAATACAATATCATAGCTCCTAATGTCCTCATTTGATTGAGACAGGTCCACAGGCAGGAGATGACCACACAAGACACACATGCTAACACTGCCTCTTAGATTGTGGATGTGGTGGAAGGCCAAAGGAGAGGCGGATTCGAGGATGGCAGGACATAGAAACATGAAACGGGGAACGAGAACGGGGAACGGGGACGGGGACGGAGACGGGAACGCCAAACCTAGGGAACGGGGACGTGGGAACGGGAACGGCATTTAAAAAATCAAAATTCATGAAAAAAAATTAATATTTCACTCATAATCCATGTGGACTCTGGAGTGTTAAAACTTAAAAACCAAGGTATATAATCCACAAGGACAAATCATTTTAAGTTTTAACTTTAAGATATCATGCATTATTTTAAAACTACTCATTAGAAATTGAATTGCAACTTACAAGGCTCAAGAGGTAAGCTATTCAATTATAAATAATAAAATCCATAATACATATGTCAAAAATCATAAATGATAAAACAATGAACAATGAACTAAACTTAAAAGTCTAAGCTTAAAGAGCATGCCTATGGTACCATTGCCAAAAAACTTAAAAGATTACAAATATGAAATTGAAGTCTAATCTTTGAAAGAACATGCTCATTGCCCCAAAAAAGTTTGTAAATATAAAGTCTAATCTCTAGACTAAAGCAAAATGCGGCATGCCAAAATAGCCCAAAGGGCGACTGCAAGACTGCAAGACTCAAGTACAAATATAATATCGGCATGGCACAACTGTCAACAACCCAAGTGTCACAGTGTCATCAATGATCATAATATCATATATAATGTAAATGTGTCATGTATCATGAGACTTGTGATAAGTAAGCTAAATCAAAGATCATGATCATGATCTGAGGCTGCTCTAGCCACTCCTGAAGTGCCAGCCTCATCATCATGTGTACCATGAATTGCTGCATCTCCCTCAACATTAGCATGTGTCTCCTCTTCTTGCTGTATCTCCCACTCTGTGAATGGATCAGGCTTTGTTGTCATACTGTTACATAACATCCTCAAATTAGCACTAACGAATACTAGATCGTTTGCTCTCTCCACACCAAGACGGTTCCTCTTCTTTGAAGCAATGTGAGCGTAGATACTCCACAATTGCTCCAAACAAGAGAGCTAACTGACTGACTCAAAATACGGATGGCTAGTTGCTGCAACTCAGGACCATCCGAACCATAGTCCTCCCACCACAAAGCTGCCCCAATCTTACAGCGATCCTCCTGTGCATACCCACAACCAAAAGAACCCCGAAAGTGTCAGAGTGCAGCGGTGCGGAAGCGTAGGACTGAGAGAGAGAGAACGCAGAGAGAGAAGGAAGAGAAAGAGACAGTGGACGATGAAGATCTGCTGTATAAAGAATGCTGAATACAAAGATATACACGGGCGTAGTGCGCTGGACTGCGTGTCTCCACCTCGACGATGCGACCTGCTGTCCACCTCGAAGTCTGCTGCAGTCTGCACTGTCTGCTGTCTGAAATCTGTGAATAGAGACAGAGACTGCGCGTCACCGGTCTGTAATCTGCGTCAGAGAAGAAGTGTGTAGACTGCTGAAAGTGTCGACTATTAAATAGTCGAAATCTGCCACGAACTGGGGCCCCAGAAACAGGGCGCAGCCTGGAAACAAGTCGGCTGCATTAAATGCAGCCGACTGGGCTGCAGACAGTCGGACTGCCACGTGGCAGTTCGACTGCACAGTCCGACTGACTGTGTAGGCTATGATCTCTAACACCCCCTCTCAGAGCCTGGACAGGGCAGAAGCCTGAGGGATCTGGAATGTTGTCGAAGTAGAGCCTGAGGAAGCGCCTTCGTAAACAAATCTGCAAGATTGTCCTCCGTCTTGCAATACTTCACAGTGATGGTCTCATCTAGAAGCTTTTCTTGGATGAAGTGGTATTGAATCTCAATGTGCTTCGTCCGGGCATGAAAAACAGGGTTCCTTGCCAAGGCAATGCAACTTTCATTGTCACATCGCAGCAATGTAGGACGAGTCTGGGGGCACCCAAGCTCCTCCAACAATCTCCGAAGCCACACAACCTCGCATGTGGTGGAAGACGCGGCCCGATACTCCGCCTCAGTAGACGAAAGGGCTACCGTGGGCTGCTTCTTGCTACTCCATGAAATAACCCCTGCACCCAAAGTAACGCAGTAACCTGTAGTAGACCGCTTGTGGTCCACGTCATCGGCCCAATCCGAGTTGCTCCAACCTGCAAGTACAAGATCTGACCCATCTGTCCCTGCGGGGTAATGAATCCCTAAATCAGACGTCCCCCTTAGATACCGAAGTATCCTCTGAGTAGCCTGCCAATGCACCGTCTTAGGTTCACTCATGAACCCTGCCAAGAGCCCAACAACAAAACATAGATTAACCCTCGTGTTGAGAAGCCAAATCAAAGACCCAATCAACTGCCGATAGCGGGACGCATCCGCCAAAGGAGAAGCTGAATGGGAAGTGGCCTTTCAGTTCGGATCCATAGGAGTAGAGAGGGCCCGACAGTCTTCCATCTCAAAAGACACCAAGAGCTCCTGTATATATCTCTGTTGAGAGATAAAGATCCCCCTCTGAGACTGATAAATCTCATGGCCCAAAAAGAAATGGAGTAGCCCCAAATCCGTCATCTCGAACGTCCGATATAAAGCTGACTTTGTCTCCTGGACCTGCTGTGCATCATCACCTGTGACAATCAAATCATCAACATATAATACAAACAACACACAACCATCCTCGGAAGTGTGAACATACAGCTGCGGATCGGCCTTGGACCGCCGATATCCCAACTGAGACTGGAGGAACGAATCAATCTTCTCGTTCCAAGCTCGCGGGGCCTGCTTGAGGCCATATAGGGCCTTCTTCAACCTGTAGACTTTCCCATCGGAAGAACCAAAGCCTGGAGGTTGCTCAACGTAGATCTCCTCCTTCAAATCACCATTCAGGAAGGCCGACTTCACATCCAACTGATAAACAGGCCATCTCCTATGGCCAGCCAAAGCAAGAACAGCTCTAATGGTTGCCATACGAGCTGTGGGGGCAAAGGTGTCATGACAATCAATCCCTGGGCGTTGTGCAAAACCCTTAGCAACAAGGCGAGCCTTGTGCTTATCCAAAGTACCATCACTGAGATATTTGGTCTTGAAGACCCACTTGACTCCAATCACCTTCTTCTTCGGGGGGCGTGGCACAAGTGACCAAGTGCCATTCCTCTCAATAGCCTCCAACTCAGCTTCCATAGCTTTCTTCCATGGGGCGGACTGTAAAGCCTCCTTCACGGAGGTGGGCTCTCGATCCTGCATAAGACAGGACACCAAACAATAGTTGGAGCAAACAAGCTCCGAAGAATGCGCCTGGTGCCTCCGTGACCGCCGCGGACCATCCTGCGGTCCCCACTCCTTAGGAACCCCCTCGATCCCTGAATCACGGAGTGTGTCACGGGCCCAGCGAGGAGGAGGCCGAACCTCCCCTCGTCGTTCTCCATTAGCAGAAGACTCTGGAATATCCACCGGTGGTAACTCCTCAGAGGGGTCCGGTGGAACAGTAGACTCTGTGTCAGAAACAGAATCATAATCAAAAGGCACGGGCTCCAGTGGAACTGTAGAAGGAGCCCAACTCTCCCCTGGATCTCCAAGAACGGGATGCTCCTCACCCGTTGAAGTAGTCGGAACCTCCACAAACCGCACATCACGGCTAGTATATACATCCCGCTTAACGGGATCATACAATCGGTAGCCTTGGGACTGGGAGCTGTAGCCAACAAATACCTGTTTTTGAGAAGCCGCTTCAAATTTATCACGGTGAGCCTTGGGAATGTGAACATAGGCATCACACCCAAAGACCCGAAAGTAAGAAACATCTGGCTTCGTTCCAAAATAAGCTTCAAATGGAGTCATCCCTTCCACGGCCGAAGTAGGGGATCGATTAAGGATGTGGACTGCAGTAGCCACAGCCTCGGCCCACAGAACTTGAGGGGTCTGTCGGTGCTCCATCATGGTGCGCGCCATCTCGATCACACTGCGGTTCTTCCGTTCAAGAATACCATTTTCTTGAGGAGTATTGGTATTGGCAAACTCCTGGTGAATGCCTCTATCTGCACAAAACCGAGCAAACTCATTAGACACAAATTCACCTCCCTTGTCGGATCGCAAGGTCTTCAACTTCCGGCCTGATCGGTTCTCCTCAAAGAGAAGCCAATCTTTGAAGTGCGAGAAAGCTTCTGACTTGAGTGCCAAAAAATAGGCCCATGTCATCCTGCTGTAGTCATCCACGATCAGCATGAAGTACGAGCTCCCACGCAGGGACTCATTCCTCATAGGGCCATATAGATCCGTAGATACTAGCTCCATCGGGAAAGTAGACCGCCGCGAAGCTGTGTGGGGAATGGCATCCCTATGCTGCTTCCCTCGTATGCAGGAGACACATGGTTGCTGGCTCACCACTATATTTGGCAACCCTCGAACAAGCTGTCCACGCGACGCCTTTCGAAGATAGTCATAGTTCAGGTGACCAAACTTAGCATGCCATAACTCTGACTGTGACTGTGAGGTAAGAAGAAGAGTAGAGAGGGCGGTGGAAGACTTCAATTTGTAAATGCCGTTCTCCTCATATCCAGATGATAGAACCTTCCTCGATTCACGATCAGGGACTTGCACTATAATACTGTCAAACTCCACCAGAAGACCAAGGGAGCAAATCTTATGAACTGAAAGGAGATGGTACCCTAGACCTGGTACATGCAAAACCTCTGAGGTATGGGTACCACCGCGTCCATCCGGAATAAGCTGCATCTTATCTCGACTTGCAACAGAAACTGAAGAGTTGTTGCCAATGAGAACCTGCCCACGCGAGGGTCGCAACTGGGCAACACCATCTGATGAAGGAGTCATGTGCCGTGAGGCACCACTATCAACAATCCACTCTCGAGCCTGGGGGGCCGTCATCGCAGCATCAGAAGCATTCGGTAAAGCGTCCTCAATGACAGCTAGATAAGAAATGCAGCTGATGAGGGTGCAGCCACTGCTCCAGAATCCTTGGTTTCCTTCTTCTTGGTGTCCTTCGTGTCTTTGTCAGGGCAATCCTTCTTCCAATGGCCAGTCTTTCCACAAATATGGCATGTGGAGTCTTTGTCCTTGTCCTTCTCCTTGTCCTTCTTGGACTTGTTATCCCCCTTCTTCTTCTTTTGGTCCTTCCCCTTCTTCTGAGAGGCTTGACCTGTCAGCGCCTTCGACTTGGAAGCATTCTGTCCCTTTAACCGTTCCTCTTGGTCCAAGACCATAGGAACCAACTCTTCCCACCGAAGAGTAGACTCTCGCCCAGAAGCAATGAGGGCAGAGTAAAATGTACCGAATCGTGGCGGCAATTGGGACAGTAGTGTGATCGCCATGTCTTCGGAGGAGATCGGCTTCCCCGCATTCTGAACCTGCATCTGTAGCTGCCTTAGCTTGTTAATGTGCTCCCGTAGCGAAGAAGACTTATTTACGGACAAAGTCCGCATCTGTACCTCCAAAGAAACCCTCTTCATTAAGGTCATCCGATTGTACATTTGATCAAGCTCCAGCCATATCTCACGAGCCACCGTCAAGTGCTCGATGTGAGCGATCACGGCTGTAGTGCATGATAGAAAGAGAAAGGATCGAATCCTGGCATTCAGTTTGTCCCAATGAGACTGGGCCTTGGCCAACTCCGCACGAGCTTCGGAAGAGAGTTTGAACTCATCTCTTACCGAGGGCCGGTCAATCTCCTCCTGTACCAACTCCGCCAAATCATAGGACTCTAGAATGGCCAACATCATGACGCGCCAAATGCGGTAGTTGTCGCCGTCGAGCTTCTGATCTGTAGGAAGAGCCGGTAAGACAGGCACCTTCCGGTCCATAATCGCCTGGAACTCCAAGTCAATCTCTGTAGACATCTTCACCTGCAATGCCTTCACAAATGCAAAAGCAGCCCCCTTTGACTGGGAAAACTCAGCCTGCTAAGGCTCTTCCGCGTCCTGAACCTCTTCACCCGCCGGAGGCGATGAAAAAGCAAAACCTGCACTTGTAGGCTGAAAACTCAAACTTCCTCCGCGTCAAACAGCAGTAAACAGCAGCAAATCCACCACCTGTACTCCTTTCCTGTGCGCCCACACTCGTTTCAGCCTTGTTCCAAGGCGCAGCCCTCCTGTCTGCCCTTAGACGCAAAAAACGCAAATTTGTGTCGCGATGGAAACTCCTCTTCAGGTTGATTCTGCGCTCAGTCAGCCCTTAAACACTGCTCTGATACCATGTCAGAGTGCAGCGGTGCGGAAGCGTAGGACTGAGAGAGAGAGAACGCAGAGAGAGAAGGGAGAGAAAGAGACAGTGGACGATGAAGATCTGTTGTATAAAGAATGCTGAATACAAAGATATACACAGGCGCAGTGCGCTGGATTGCGTGTCTCCACCTCGACGATGCGACCTGCTGACCTCGAAGTCTGCTTGCAGTCTGCATTGTCTGCTGTTTGAAATCTGTGAACAGAGACAGAGACTGCGCGTCACCGGTCTGTAATCTGCGTCAGAGAAGAAGTGTGTAGACTGCTGAAAGTGTCGACTATTAAATAGTCGAAATCTGCCACGAACTGAGGCGCAGGGCGCAGCCTGGAAACAAGTCGGCTGCATTAAATGCAGCCGACTGGGCTGCAGACAGTCGGACTGCCACGTGGCAGTTCAACTGCACAGTCCGACTGACTGTGCAGGCTATGATCTCTAACAGAAAGGTCCTATAACATGAAAGCTGATCTTTGATCTTTCGTCTAGTGCCATGATCAGGCACTAGACGAGACAATATAAGTCTCCATGCATCCATAACCTCACTGTCATTCTCATGACCCTTGCCTTGGAACTCAGGATCCACAACAAATGCAGCTGCATGTATGGGTGAGCTATAGGAGTTCCACCTCGTCACAACTAAATGGTGTATTTCCTCATACGCCTCATCATTTGGTGCCAACTCCTGCAACTTTTCATTCAGCCTATCCATAGCCTCATATACCTTGCCAATGCAAGGTTGCATAGCATCCATAACCCTCAATAAATGTACAATGGGTGATACCATAGCATCTATCAGCTTTACATCATCCCAAAAAGTGGAGTTATTTGCTTTCTCCAAGCATAAGATACCTGTAGGAGTATCTGCCAATGTTGATGAGGTAAACTCATCACTAAGAAATAACTGCCTCAAGGCACCACTGCATTCTCTTAACCTGCCTAGCATCAAGAAGTTAAAGGCAAATCTGGTATCAGAGTATTTTAAAAGTGTCTTCTTCGACCGCAAAGAGAAGTGATGGCGAAGAAACTGGTGATTCAAAACAAAGCCAACCATTTGAGCTCCTTGCTCTATGACAGGTGCAATCCATGACAGGTTACCAATATCCTTTAGTAGGTTGTTCAAGCAATGAGCCATACAATATGAAACTGTGATATGTGGATAATATCCCTGAATAATAGCACCTGCTGCCCTATTTGTAGGCTCTCCATCTGCAACAAATCCCACAACATGCTCTGGGCCAATAAGCTCAACACTTGTAACCCACTCTGCTGCAAGTACATCTGCTGACTTTCTTGTCTCCGATGCATCATGTGAAGATATAAAATACATTTTCCCACGAGAATAAGCAACCATACCATGAATGGATCGCTTGCGTGTATCACTCCAACCATCAGCAATCAAGGAAACTCCATTTTTAGCCCACATGCTCTTTCTAGTCACTGCTGCTTGCTCAACAAGGCGCTTTTCCTTGTTGAGCAAAGTGGTGCGTAAGGTCTCTGATGATGGAGGTACATACGAAGGGCCATACTCACTAATCTTCTTGCACATCAATTTAAAATACTCTGACCTGGCTGCACGAAATTGAATGTGGTCATGATTAAAAAAAGCGTGCCACTGATGTATCCACCTCTTCCTTTTTCTTGGGATCCCAACTAGCATCAAGTGTGCTTTGTCTACGTGCAACATGTGGCGTTGTTGATGCCATGGCCGATGCAATGCTTGTAGTAGATGTGGAGGTAGCACTTCCTGATATTGACCCTGCTCTAGATACATTTGATGGGGATGGTGTCACAAAAGTTGCAGGGTCAACTGCAACACGTTGTGGTCTAGATGCAAGATAAGCTTGTTGACCTGCTACACGGTCACGAAGCTCTCTTTGTTTCTCCAAGGTCACATTTGGACAAAATGTAGGAGATGAGCTCGGACCTGATTATGCATAAATATTAAAATTTAAAATGGAACAAGTGGCAATTGGTAGTCCATATTCTAATATTTAAGTAACTTTGAAAAATTAAAATCAATAAAAATTTGAAATACAAATGCTCGGCTCAATGGATTACCTTGTTTGCTCCACTAGTTCGCTTGTATGGGCAAAGCTTGCAAGTCCATGGTTGAGATCCTCCACCACTCAAAGGGCGGTCAGCATTTACTTCTTCCCACCATGACCAATCATTAGATCTTCTTCCTCGACTACCAACCCGACGAGCGGGGCGGGAAGATGAAGCCATTTATGATTTCAGGCTGAAAATTGAAGGCCTTAGGTTCAAGAGTCGAGAGAAGGAAAAATTGAAGGCTGAAAATTGATTATTGAAGGCTCGAGAGAAGGGAGAAGGCTCAAGAGTCAAGACTCACTCAAGAGTCGAGAGAGAAGGGAAAGGGAGAGAAGGGAGAAGAAGAAGAAGGTTCATGGAAGAAGGAAGAAGATAAGGGAGAAGTGAAGAGAAGGTAGAAGGAAGAAGAGAAGGTAGAAGGAAGAAGAGAAGGAAGAGAAGAAAGAGAAAGAAGAGAAAGAAGAAGAAGGAAGAGAGGGAAGAGAAGGAAGAGAAGAAAGAAGAAGAAGGAAGAGAAAGAAGGTGGCTGGGCCCTGGGGCCTGGGGGCAGGATGCAGGCGGGTCTCGCGAGCAGAATGCAGGGCCCAGGCGGGAGCAGGACGTAGGCTAGGACGGGGCTCAACCCTCAGGCGAAAGCAGGCGGGAGCAAGAGAATTGGGCCAGGCGGGAGCAGGCGGGACGCAGGAGAACTGGGCGCAGGCGAAAACAGTTAGCGGGCGGCCCGTAGGTAATTTTTGCCACGTGGCGTTCCCTGTCCCGTTTCAGACAGGGAACGCTCCCTGTCTGAAACGGGACAGGGAACGTTCCATCATTTGGAAACGCGGTCCGCGACGGATACATGCCGGGGACGGCGATTCCACGTGCCGAGGGGCCGTTTCGGCTGTTTCCTGTCACTATGTGGCAGGAAGAGTACCAATGTTGATGTAGTCCGTCGATGAAGAAAGCGAGTAAAGGAGCAAGACCTTCTCTCCATATAAACAACCAGTCAAATGGAAGGCCACCAAAGGGCAATGGAAATGGAGAGGCCTCAAATGGATCACTCCAGAAAACTCCAGCTAGGGATGGGTGAGCCAAGCCTCTAACCCAACTATGAGATGATAGTGAGGAACTATTGAAGGTGTCATAAGCTACATAGAAAAACCAGGGACCAAGGGCCAAGTGGCAAGAAATGGTGGCTTGATGATGAAGAAAAAGGGTAGCGGCATAAAAGAAAGACCCAAAGTAGATTGGAAATCGTGAAGGAACTCCCCATGATCTTGGGAAGCTCCCTTTGGAAACACAAAGGGCCAAGAAATCCATAGTTGCATCACCAATATCGTCCCCTTCCGAAGGGGATGGAAGGTGTGAGGGAACCACTAAAGGAGATGGTGGGGTATGGGATGGAATTGTCAGAAGTGGATGCAGTGATGGTGGAATTGTGGAAAACTGTTGTAATAAACTCTTGAACACAAGAGAAAGGAAAGAGAAAGAGAAACACTGCAAAAGAAAAGAACACTGCGTAAGGAACTTAGAAGCAAAGAGATACTCAAGAAATGGAATCGATATACCAAAATATGAGACAATACAGAACCAATGTGAGTCGCTGGTTGTGAAGGCATTGGCACCTACCTATTCCTCTCCCTCCACTAGAACCAATCAGGTGATGAATGATCATGATGATGATGAATGTGGAGAAGCCTAAATAAATAGGCAAAAATAATGCTATAAATCATGTCAGGTCGACGAGCATTTAATGCTAGTCAGTTAGTAATAAATGCTAAAATGACCATCATAAAATGCCTAAATAATCATGATAATATCTTGGTGCCCTAGCCCATTGACATGCATACTTCTTGTCCTCCTCCTCCTTGTCCTTGGCCTTCTCCTTCTGTTGCTTCTTCTTCTTGCCGCCACCTGTACCTGCAGTAAAAGCCTTGGTGGAGCCACTGGCACCCACCTCTTTGAGTCGCTCGTCATGCTCCAAGACAAGCGGGGAAAGTTCCTCCCATAGGAGTTTCTCGCGGGTCCTCGAGGTGATGAGGCTGGTGTAGAAGACATCATAGCGGGGTGATGGCAGCTGAGTCAACAGAATCATCGCCATATCCTCGGACGATATCACACGACCAAGAGAGGCTAGCTCGCCTTGCATGTCCTCCATCTTCGTGATGTGCTCCTTCGTGGAAGAAGAATCATCAAGACTGAGCATCCGCAACTTCTTCTCCAAGGAAATCTTGTGGGCAAACGTCTTGTGCTGATACAAAGACGCAAGCTTCTTCCACACTTCCGTCGTGGTCTGTAACCTGTGAACATGTACAAGAACGGAATCATGTAAACTCATAAAAAGAAAGGAACGGGCTCGAGAGTTGAGCCTATCCCACAAGGCTGCACGGTCCATAGAGGCGCCATCTGACGAATCCACGGGGGGACGGTCGATGGGCGAAGAAACAAGCTCCCATAGGTCGAATGTATCGAGGATGCACTCCACCTTGCACGACCAGAGGGAGTAGTTGGAACCATCCAACTTATCTTCCTTCGGAAAGGAAGGGAGAATCGGCACCTGAATAGAGGGAAGTAAGGAAGGCATCCGCACATCTGAAGCAGTCTTCACGGAAGGCACCTTCACGGTAGATGGAACCCTCTGAGATGCATGGACTGAAGAGGGATGAGTGCAAGGAGTCTCCTGCTGACATCGAAACTCTTGATAATCCCGCCTCCGGTTAGAGGAATGATGATAAAGGAGCTCATCCTCTGAGTCGTCAAAGCTTGAAAACTGGTAAGACATCTTCCAATCTACAAAATACCAAACACCAAAGAAAACTGTGTCGAAGCCGAAGTATGACCAGTAGTATGGTCACCAACCACCAAAACGCAGGCTGTGATAGCCTACAAACACCCGGAGCTGCAAAATGCAAAGGTAGTTGACGAAGATCACCAGAACAGAAGCTGCCAGTACTAAAACGCAGCCTGGGAGTGGGTCGCCAGCAGGAGATGAGCCGCCAGGAGTGGAAACGACCACCAGATCAGGAAAACGCAGCCTGATGATGTATCGCCCAGCTGAAGGAGAGGCCGCCTGATGGTAAACGCAAGCAGGAGGGGTCGTTTGATGACGTGGCAGCCGCAGGAGAAGTCGTCTGCAGCAAACGCAAGAAGAATGGCCACCCGGAGGGGCCGCCTGGGCAGTTGGAGATGAGGCGACAGTAGCAGAAGAGGGGTGAGGTATCTCTCCACAAGGTTAGGTCCTCCGTGCTCTCAATCAGGCGATGATACCATTTGAGAGTGCGCAACGGAAGAACACGAACACAGAGGAGGAGAGAGAGAAAGCAGAAAATGAAGGAAGAAAATCTGCACTGACTGAAATGAAATGCTGAATACACCAAAGTGGACTGATCAGTCCTTGCACGCAGCCCGGAGCGTCAGTGAGGGCACCAGAATAGACTGGAAGCAATGGCAGCACCAATGCCGGAGTGGGAGAGGAGGGAGTGTGTGCTGAATCTGCACAAGAGTGTGTGAGAGAATGACTGGGGGAGCTGCTATAAATAGCCCCAAACCAGCCAAAACTGGCCGACCTGGCTGAAACTGGCCGACCTGCCCACAAACTGGCCGACTGCACACAAACTGGCCGACCTGCCCAAATATGGGCTGACTGCACACAAAAAAGGCCCATTTTGGGCTGAGTGCCAGTGCCACCCGAGAAGGGAATGCAGACTAAATCAGCAAACACAAAACTGACAGAGCTCCTCTCTCTCCTGCCAGACTCTGACAGGAGCTCACAACCAGGAGATGATAGACTGAGAATGAAAAGAGAGCAGGCTAACAGGTCATGACTCGTAGTGTTGACATCGTGTAAAATCAGCTCTTGGCCTTTTTCAAGGACCAAGTGAATGGTACCTACACCCTCTTATCTCACATGTATAGTTGTCATCCAAGTAAACCTTGCCTAGGCAACCTAGTGTATGTAGAAAATGACTCCAAAGAGGGAGTAATATGAAAAGAGGCACCGCTATCCACTATCCATGATTGGGACAGTCCATCATGGGTTGAAAGTAAGGCATCAATCATCTCCTTTTTGGTGATGTGCACATCACCTGCTGTTGCCATAACTTCTACATCATTGCATGAGGCTCCAACAAGTATCTCTCCAGTGTTAGGAAGTTCTTCAATGACCACACTAGATGCAACATTTGCCTTTGCAACTTCTTTTGAGGAAGAGCTGTCATCATCTTTCTTGTCATCCTTCTTTTTCTTTCCCTGTTGTTTCTTTCTTTTTTGGTCTTTCTTGTAGTACAGACAATTGGGCTTTTTATACCCTTTACGCCCACATTGATAGCAAGTAATATCTTGTTGTTTGCCCTTGCTTTTACTCCTAGTTTTGCCTTTATTTGCTTTATTACCCCTCTTCTCTGACCTGCCTCTTAGATGATAGATTGAACCATTGCTTTCTCCACTCGACTTTCTTTTGATCTCCTCATTGAGGATAGAGCCCCTAATACCATAAAAAGTTAAATGAGTGTTGTTGCTAAGTGAAACAATTGAATCCTCTCAGCTATCAAGCAAAGTCATTAACAAGAAAATAGCCTTCAATGATAAACTGAAGGGCTGTAAGCCAGAGTTCTGGAATAGACTTAAAGTCACTGTGAAAGCACTCAAATGCTTAGATGCTGGTTCATAAATCCATTAACTTATTCCATACAGCATAAGTTGTATATCAAGACGCTTAATGTCTGTAAGTACATCATCAGATACAACCATTTTAATGTATGCAATGGCCTTCTTGTTGAGTCTAGCCCAATCCTCATCTGTCATAGCTGTAGGCTTAGTTTCCAAGAGAGCATCATCAAAGTCCTTGAGAAACAAAATGCCTTGCATCCTGTCCTTCCACAGGTCAAAGCTAGTGTCATCAAACCTCTTGATTTCAAGGAGGGCTTTAGTGTCACTGTTGCTAGAAGCATTAGTAGCCATTTGTCAGCAATGCACCAAAAACCAATTCTGTAATTTATGACAGCAAACAACAAGCTGAATATTCAGCTAATTTCAGCCCAAAATTTCAGGAAATAAGAGCAAGATTTAGTGTCACTATATTATTGACAGTGCCCAAATACATGTACAGCAGTAGAAAAGATGACTTTTAGCAATATAACTAAAATTTCAGCATACATCACTGCCAGGTGACTCTCACTTTAGCAATATCACCAAAAATACATCTACAACAATCCCAGATCTGCAATGATCTCTAAGACTGCTGCACCATGAATAGTCAGCAATACATCAACTCAATAGGAGCTGCCTAACATGTATACTGCATACATATGTGCCCACACAAATCAAGAAATGACCCAATTCTTCCTGATAGTTTTTGTTACAAGTGGTTGTTGGAACTAAGCTCTTCAAAAGTAAAATAGCCATGCCAAAACAAGCATTGAAAAGTTTTACTTGTGTGAGCAGGTTGTTTTGAAATGGTAACAGAAAAAGGGATGTTCTGCATGTATATAACACAATGTGAATATGTGATCTCCAGATTATGTGCAAGAGCTGATTGATGCAGATGCACAAGGAGGTAAAGTTTTCTGCTCTGGTACTAAGTTCAATCCTGGATCCTGGGATGCTGCACTTTTAGCAGCAGGCTCAACACTGGAAGCTATGAAGAGTATTGTAGCAGGTCAGTGCAAGCTAGCATTAGCTCTGGTTCGACCTCCTGGCCATCATGCCCAGCCTTCTCAAGCTGATGGCTATTGCTTTCTCAACAATGTGGGTCTTGCTGTGCAGCTAGCTATAGACTCTGGTATTAAACGGGTGGGTGTTGTTGACATTGATGTTCACTATGGGAATGGCACTGCTGAAGGCTTTTATGAAAGGGATGATGTTCTTACAGTATCTTTACACATGAATCATGGCTCATGGGGTCTTTCACATCCCCAAAGTGGTTTACCTGATGAGGTGGGCAGAGGTAGGGGAGCAGGCTTTAATTTGAACATTCCTTTACCAAATGGGACTGGAGATGAGGGTTATGAATACACAATGAAAGAGTTGGTTATTCCAGCTTTAAGCAGGTTCAGACCAGAGATAATTGTGATGGTAATCGGCCAAGACTCCAGTCAGGTAAGATCATTGAATGTGAGGTCTATTCTTGGTTTTTGCGAAAGAATTTCTAAAACTTTCATTGTACTTTGTAGAGCTTTTTTGTACATATGCCTCTTTGTTTTTAGCGAGATGTCAGCTAAGTATATTGAATCTCTGATTGGATACAGTTTGATCCCAATGGAAGGCAATCTTTAAGCATGGTTGGATACCGCCGTTTAGGCCAAATCATTCGGAAACAGGCCAACTTGGATTGTAGTGGTAGAGTTTTGTTGGTCCAAGAGGGTGGTTACCACCTGACATATGCAGCCTATTGTTTACATGCAACTTTAGAGGGTATCCTGGATCTTCCTGCCCCACTGCTTTCTGATCCTCTTGCATATTATCCTGAAGATGAAAAGCTAACTATTGCTGCAGTTAATAAGATAAAGGAAGATTGGAATAGACTGGGTCTTGTTACAAAAAATACCCAGCATATACATGCACGGGAAGATGCTAATCTTTAATAGTATAATGCCAGGTGTGAAGAACGTTGCATGGGTCAGCACAATGCAGTGGCACTGTAACACTGCTTGTACTCTACTCTGTTTCTAGCTGTGAATGTATGGAATGCTAGAATACGTTGGTTGTTCTCTTGTGATGAAGTTGAAAGAGACTTCTTCTTGAAGTGCAGGATCTGAATAATGGTTTTAGGATTGGGCTTATCACGAAGGTACAGATGCTGACATCCTAGCAGACTTGTGGCAGCTTCCCTTCTTATGTCTGGTTCCAGTCTAATTGCCACTCGTATTCTATTTATTATATTAGCAGATTCACCTAGGGTACTTTGAAGATTATATAAGTAGAAAATTCTGTCCACATTGCTAGGACATTATTTGAGTTAGTAATTATTGAGACATGGTGCTGAGCAAGGCATTGAAGCTCAAAAGCATTGGCCTGATTAGTTGCAGGAAAAGCACAGAAGTGCAGAATTGTAGAAATTGAGTTATCTGACACAAGGTTCATCCAGATGGTGGAGAATGTTTGGGGGTTGGAACTTTCTCTCAGGGACTGGCTCTTGGAAGATTATTATGGGAGTGCTATTTACAGCTGACAAGTTGAAAAGAGGAGGTATTTCAGATGGCAGGTGCACCTGTGCAAAGGAAGCAACAGCCAAACAGTCTTTTAGGATGGATGCATGGTTTCAACGGCCTGGGGCGAGATTCTACCTCACATAGGATTTCAGGAGCAGGATAAGTTTAGTATGCAATGCTGTATCTTTGGGATGCCAAGAGGTGATGACAGGGTGGGAAGTACCGGCTTCCAGAAGATTCACATTTTCACACTGCAATCACTTACGGAGTTTAGAACCAATATGGTATTTGAATGTAGATGTGAGCCTGTAATTTGGAATCTTGCATGGCAGAAAGTGGTCTTTTTGGAATATTTCTTGTATGGTAGGCAATTTGGAGAGTAGGGACTGGGCTAGGCTTAGTAAGGGCCTGGTTGCGCCCGGGAGGTGTGGGAGCAGTGAGATTCCACTCCCCCCGCTATCCCTCAGTTGCACCCAGCAAGAGCAGGGGGAGTGGGGTTTTCTTACCCCTCCATTCCCCGTACTAAACCATTCAAAAATGGCCGTCCTATGCACAAGCTCACGCTTACCTCCATTGGCCTTGGTGCAACGGGGCTCTAACCCTTTTGGTTAGTCACTGAGATTGTTGATTATATAAACATACAACTTTTTGTATCCAGAATAAGAAGTGACAGTTTGAGTCAATGTTATTCAACCTCTAGAAGCTTGTCCACCTCACTGAGGATTTGACATGTACCTTGGGATTTGATTGGACATTCAACCATCTAATGTACCCATGTCATAATTATAACCTAATTTCATGTTGCCAGTCCATGGGCAATGCCCTTCTAATTGACCAGTTTGGAACTTTCCAGTACCATAACTTAGTAGGACCAGTCGATGTATCACAATATGCATATGCTTGCACGTTCATGGTTTACTAAGAATATGCATGATATAAATCATCTCATATCCTGGCGTCTTTATTATGATAGATTCATAGCTTTGTAACCTATACTAGTTCGAGATGGGCATTTGAATACATTATCCATCTCTAGGCACTTTGTTATACTCTGTCTTCTAGATAGGTGGGAAAACTTGAACCCTGCCATTCCTTTGGCACTTTTTACTGCCATTATACCATTCCCAAGACAATCTAAGGACCAATGGATGGGCAGATGACTATTCGATGCTGACCTGGTTGTCAACATGTGAGTAAAGGTTCTCTTTGATGCTTCAAGATGGTGATTGTAGGGGCATGGGTAAAAATGGGTTTTGTTTGCCTAATTACAAAGAAGTATTAGTCCCTCTCTCATGTCTTTATTTTAGGGTGGGGATGATATGACTTTTGTCTATTGACTTGATAACATTAACTTATAGATGCTATTTAAGGGTCTATATTGTTGTACATGTAGGCGGAGTGTATGTCCCAATCCTTGAGCATCATTAAAGGTCTTGGTGTTACTCTAGCTGATTTGGAATGTAAAGCTCGACATACATCTTATTATCACTTTTGCCTCAGCTTTTTCATACCCATAAATAGTTTGTTCAATCCCTAGTTGCAAACTTTCTCATACTTGAAAAACTTGGAACCTAAATGATTTTTCTTAGTTATAAGTTATCTCAAAAGACTTCAAACTAAGAACTTTGACTCTTAGCTACTATGCCTATCAAACTAAAAGAAATTTAAATGAATAGCTTTTTTTAGTCCATAATATGAAACACTTACTATTTCTCTTAAACTTGGAAGAATTGAAATGAAAAGCTTTTTCTAGCCCACAATATGTAACACGTGTCTTGGATATTTGGTTGTTTGCTCTTCATCTACTAGTAATGTTCCTTCTTGGGCAAGATGTGTAGATTCTTTGCCTCTTGTTTCTCATAGGAATGCCCAATATCAAGTGCCTTAGGGGTGGGAGTATTATATCCTAGTATTTAGGGTTTGGCTTTAATAGTTTTACACTCATGTTCTCCGATAGTGCATTTGTGTGTTATATGCATACTTGTGCTCTTGGATTTTCCATTGAAACTTGTGATGTGTTAAGAGTTCATTTATTTCAAAACAACTTTCTCACACTTGTATAGTAGTGCACGTGTGTGTTTGCATCACTTGTGTTCTTGGATGTTCCATCAAAACTTGTGATACTTTTGGAAAACTCAAGAGTCCATCTTTAAAGTTGTATAATGCAATCTATTACATTAGTGTGACATGTTGGGAGAAAACAAAAGCTAAGAGTTCCTCCATGCAGGATAGACAAATGGATGTAGATATTTTGACAAAATTCTTGAAAGGTTTTGGAAAATATGTTTTTGCATGTGCGCATGCGCGCGCACACACACACACACACACACACACACACACACACACACACACACACACACACTCTCTCTCTCTCTCTCTCTCTCTCTCATGCACATAAATAACATGTGCTTGTGTGTGTGCACATGTACACAAAAATAATAAATAAATAAATAAATATATATGAAGTGTTCGATTTTAATGGAGATAAACATGATCACACCTTGAAAGAAGAGAGTGATGGCTATGTAACCACTTGAACCATAGCCAATGTATATTTTTCTTTTCTCCCTTGAATTTTGACAAAAGTGGATAAGGCTTATGTAGCACAAGTAAAATCAATCAATATATTTTACATAAGGAATTAGTCCCTAATCATATACCAATCAATATATGTTACATAAGGTATAAGTCCTTAATCATGCTTACTCTTAGTGACTTTGGCTCACTTAATCCTTAAGCATACTTACCCTTAATGAATTGGGCTCAACTAAGGGGTGTGCAACAATTTTATCTTACCTTTTTGGTAAGATCAACAAATGCATTATGCAAACGAAGGAACTTTCTCTTGACCTCTAACTTTAAATATATTTAAGAATGCATCGAGATTAGGTCACAATTCTTCATTGCAATTTCAAATTGCTATTGTAAGTTTGGTTCCATAGGTCTTACATCATCATTTGGCACATTTCTCCAAGATTACAACTCTTCCACATTTATAGAAAGTTGGTTTACCCTCTTCTCAAACCACTTTGATTTAGCAGGCATTTTGTTATGCGAACCAATTGAGTTGAAGGGTCATTCCTTAAGAATACACATGTTTTCCTTAGTGTCCTATTTTGTGCTAAGAAATCATTCTTGGTCTCCATGATGGGGAAGTGTAACATGAGGGCATGTATTTTTGAGCTCTCCTCTTGTTCATTCTAGTTGACTACTTTCTTATCCAACTTCTAAGGTGATATGGATAAAGTCTTCTTGATGCCAATCTTTGTGTACTTTGATGTCTTTGTCCATACTATCATGTGCTTTTAGCCCTACCATTAGCACATGCAATGCTTGTATCTTTCTTCTTTGCTCCTCATTTGAGGTATCATTGATGGTGGTGGTGATAGGAGCTATTATTCATGATATGAAATGATTTATTAATGTTTGCAAAAGGCCAAAATGACCTATGAGACTATGAAAGAAGAAAGTACATCTAAAAACTCTTAAAGATGATAGGTGGAGAAGTTCATCATGAGCTAAATAGTTTTGTAGCTAAATAGAAAAACTTCAGTTACTTGCATAAAGGCAAGCAACTTGTTTAATGAGACTTTTGAATTTGTACTAAAAACAATATATCACATAAAAGGTTACTAATAGTTTGGATATTGATCACCTATTTTGGTCATATTTGTTTAGACATCTCATGTAGGTCTCTAGCATCCCCAAACACATTAACAAAAGGATATCTTCCAAAAAATAACATGAATTTTGAGTATGGGCTATAGTTGGTTAAGAGAGTTGAAAAGGATAAGGATGATTTTAGACAAGTATTAGGCACCAAAAAATCAAGTTAGATTTCCAAAAAATCAAGTATGGGCTATACATAATGTCATGCACTCACAAATATGCTAGTACATGACATTATGTATGCAACTCAAATTGTTTGAGGGAAGTAAATGTATCTATTTAGATATTTTTTGGAGATTCAAGGGTTTTATAGGGGCAACAAAAGTATAGATATGTAAGCATGGTAGTCATGACCAAACATTACTTTCAACTCTTAAAGTACTAGTTATTCTTTCCTAAGTGCGATAACAATACAAGAATTCCAATAAACCTATGTAAGGGATAATCCTTAAGGGAGTTGATCCTGACAAAAGCCGAGCCCAACTTTGCCAAGCAAAATTCCTTGTAAATCATCCAAAGGAAGATCTTGGCTATTCGAAAAAACCACATTTGGTTACTACAAGTAGAGATCTTGCATAGTGAGGGGGATACCCTCTCTCTAGAAGTTATCAATTCTTTTAATAAAGATGCAGTACTATGAAAATATACTGGAGGAAAAATTGAACATCAATTAAAAAAAGAAAGAGGAGATTTATGTATCTATTTGACAAACCTTGAAGAGAAAGACAAGAATAAAACTATATTTTGCATGAGGAAGCTTATACACTTAGTATGAACACCCCCAAGATTTGATCATTCATCATAATGTCCCTATGCCTTGTTTTTAGTGATATCCACTCTAAGTCTTAAATAAGCCTAGAAGGAACAAGTTATGCCTATGTTGATATATTGAACTTGTTGATGTAAGTGTTCTGCGCCTTAGCAATCTATTATGTTTGGATTTTGGTGCATTAATGGACCAAGTTAAGATTAGAAGAAGATAAATTGAGATGTTGATTCTATGTAGCTTTAGAAAATAGGATATTTATGTAGTTTATGAGAATATTTGTTTGAAAAAACACCCTTGTCATTGAGGATTATTGCAAAATTCTTAATTGTTTAAGTTGGTAGAGTTTTTTTATTAAGGGAGATTTGGCTGTAAGTTTGGGCATTGTAGGAAATTCCATCGCAACATAGAGAGAGGTAACTCAAAAATATTACAAAATGACAATTAACATTTGTTAAATTTTCTTTTTTAAATTCAAAATACATATATTAGCACATAACTTTTAAGTTGTCAATTAGCCATAATTAAGAGTTTAGTACTTGGAATTAAGTGCATAATACTCCAAAACCTGATGGTTCATATTTAGATTGATTCAGATTAATGGCATAGTTTCTTTTTATCAAAATATGAGCCAAAACACTAAGCAAAGTCTTAAGTTATGCTCACCAAATGTGTTTTGAAATATTATAAGTATACTTTCTCATTTTTTGGAAGCAACTTCACAAATAGCACAAATAGGGAATCAACATTGCAAATGGAGATGGCTTGGGTGGAATCAATAGGAATGTCTAGGGTTGAATCAACATGACAAATGGAGATGGTGATGCTTGAATCATTATCAAAGAGATTCAAAAGAAATGCATATCACCTCCATGTTGAGCTTGAGCGTGAGTATGAGCCATTATATAAGAAAAAGATAGTTATAATGGCATAATAAGATACCCATAACATTTGGATACCATTAGCAATGTATATAAGTTAGAAAGATATATATTTGAGAAGGAAAATGTAAGCATAGACTACTATAGAACAAGAATCCTATTTTAGAGCTAGAGAAACAAAGAGATAAATGGAGGATTAAAGAAATTATATTAGGAGTTTACAAATGATGCATAAACTTTGAAATATTCAAGATGTGTGTCATGATGACATGTATTTTTGAAACCTCACTTAATATGTGAATTAATTTTTAATCGCATGGTTAAGGGAATGTTGCTCATGTGAGATGTAATTGGGGTTAGAATAAATTTACAAGCTTAGGAACCGATGAAATCATGAGATGTCGAAGATAAAAGTTACTATAAGTTATCTTGCATTGGTACTTGGTGGTATTTGGTGCCAGTTGTTGGTTTAGGTTATTCATTTGATCATACGTTAGTTTTGGTGACACTAGAGAAGTGGCATTTAATGATACTTAATGTCAATATGATGGTCAAAGATGACGTAGAGACGCTCGAGAATGAAAGTTGCTTAGCCAATTTAACTATTAGCTAGTTTGATTATTTTTTAGGACATAGCTATAATTATTAGATTAATTTTTAGTATTTAAATACTAAAAATTAATATTTAATTATAAATAATATTGAAAAAATCATTTGAAAAGATTGTCACTTGTTAAAAATGCCCATGCAAGATTGAAAAACGTCTTTATAGGTTGGAGAGAGGCATTTTAGTGTATTCAACTTACAAGAGAGGGGAAGGAGATATTGCTGGTTTGATCTATAGCCATTGGAGGACCTTTTGAGGCAACCAAGGGTAGAAGAAGGCCAATCAATAGTAGGTGACAACATCTACAGGCTATTGAGATAGGGCGTCAACAATAAATGATAGATTTTCTTCAGTTCTTTATATATACAAGTTGCTGAGACAAGGTAGTAGTAGATGATAGATTTTCTTCAGTTCTTCGGGAAGAAAATCTAAATTTTCTCTCTTCTTAGCATTCTCTCTGATTTCCTAGCCTTTCTATAGCCTTGTTTCGAAGATTACAACATTGAGATCACCATAGGCTAAGAAATTTCAGATTTCTCTGTTGTAAATCCAAATATGTAGCAAAAATTAGGTTTTAATAGTAGCATCGAGAAGTGTGCTAGAAATTGGAAGCTCTAAGACTTGGATTCGATAGGGCTAAAGCCGTTTTTAGTCAAATTCAAGTGGAGGGATCAACAAATCAATGAATTTGGGGCATTTTCCATCTGCATTAAAGTATGTGAAGGCCAATTGACTACTCGAATCAAGGGGCAAATCAGATTGAAGACTTGTTGGACATTTTGGATAGCAATGAGAGTTGGAATACCCAAAGGCATTGGGAGAATCCCATTATACATCAACTTCTTCTTCAATTAAGTTAGATAGATATCGAAAGGGCACCAGTCTTGGGGCCAATAGGGTGTCCAATATCCGAGATTATATGGTAAAGTGTGCATTTCAGTTTTGTGAATTTGTTAATTGTTGTAAATAGTGCTTAATCAGATTATTTACCACCCTATCTGAGGAGGAAGGCTCGTTTTATGGTTCCATTGTCGGGATACCACTCAATCCCTTGATTTGATGGAATCGAGGCACCTAATTGCAAGCTCAAGCTTTGTGCTAGTGCTGATTTTTGCTCTCAATTGAGAAATGACAACAATATGTCTTCATACAGTGAGATGGACTCAAGCAGTGATGATGCCTCTTAGTATGGACATTCACATATAAATGAAGGAAATGCAATGCATGACCTTGGACAAGGCTTAGACAATATACAATAGATCCTCAATTTACCCAATTTTTGAATGCTCCAAAGAAAGACAATAAAGGCAAGAAGAAGAAGAAGTCTTCTACACCTTTGAGACATCAAGATGCACCAAAGATAATGCCAAATCCTTTATTTGAAGCTCCCAAAGATGCTAATGAAATAAAACAATTGTTATCTATAGGGCAAGGAATGCAAATGCAAGTGATGGAAGTGTCAAACCAATGGATTTTGGACAATCGGGCATGTATGTTATGATGGGGCAGCCAAGATATTTTGGTGGAAGCATGATTTTTTATGCTATGGTTGGGCAAGGACTGCATACGGGAATGTATGGCACAAATCCCTATGGTATGCATCAACTAATGCGTGGTGTGCAAGGGCCAATGTATTCGGGTATAGCTAGAAATATGCAAAACCCTATGTATGGCAATATTGGCTTGATGCCTAGGGCACAAAGTAGCATGTTTGGTACTGCATTTGCACCCCCGAATGCTTATGGGACTTAAGGAATGAATGTTGGTTATGCAAATGCTTTGTTTGGCGTTGGTTCTGATGTAAATTTAGTAAATGCACCCTTTTTGCAGCAGCCAGTGTATGACAACTTGACACCCGACATGGCAGCAAAAGACTATGTGAGTGTGGAAAAGCAGTGGTTGAGTCCTTCAGTGGCGTACAAGATAGGCTGAAAGCTTTGACTTTCATTCAGCAGTTTGATGTAGCCTATTTGGGGGGAAACTTCAAGGAGTCCTTGAAGATTCGAAAGGCAACCACTTTCTTGAAAGGGAATGCATTACAGTGATGTTGCAAATAAAACATTTATTTGGAGCCATCAATTCCTACATTGTGCCAACGTTTTTTAGTGCTTTCTTTGTTTTTTTTGCCACTTTTCAAACTATTTTTCAGATCTGTCCCTTTTCTCAACCTTAAACAACTTTTCATTCGGCTTTTTCCCACTCTCTAAGAAGCCTAAATCTTTCCCGCACAACAAAGCATCGGTTGTAGGAGCAATCTCTATGAGCTGCGACATGCCAGACATGGTGGATTTAATGCAAAAATCCACAATTTCTTTGGGTAGCCCACAAACATATTTTTCCACTTGCTCATGAAGGGATACGGGACAATAAAAAGTAATAGGTAGCAATGCATCCCAAAACTTCTTATTATATTGATCCAAATTCTTACATTCCTTAACATCCAACTTATTCCAAGCTATCATGATGTCCACCTCAAAGGTACTCGTCAACCAATTTGATACAAACATTTGCTTGAATTGTACCCATGTTGATGACGGTGCTTTACCTTGCATCAAAAGACTTTGAGGTACTTTTTGACATAGACAAAGTTGTCAGAGAAGCATATGAGATGGGCAAATTTTCTCTTTATGTTCCATTTTCAGATTGTATATATTGATGGTTAAAAGAATGTTGTTGGACTGATGCATTGTTACGTAAGCCACAAATTTCAGTTGTTAGTATGGTTTATCATACTGAGTTGGATGCCATGAAAGAGAAATATGTTGCTGATTCGGACTTTGCTTCAGCTTTACAATGGCCAAATATATGTACACTTTGTACTAAGAGATGGAATTTTGATGATGCAAGGACAATTGTGTGTCACAAAGTAGTTAAGGCCTAGAGTTATCATTGAAAATCATGCTTCTTCGTATGCACAACACAGAGATAGTGATGCCATGGTCAAGGCCGTGGAGCATTTCTTTTATTGGCCATCTTTGAGGCATGATGTAGAATAGTTTGTTAAGACATGCAGTGTATGCCAGAAGGTAAAGCATGATAGGCAAAAGATGCCGGGTTTGTTGCAGCTCTGGCCGATTTCAGATAGGCCTTGGCAAAGCATTGCAATGGAATTTATTTTTGAGCTTCTTAAGATACCTATAGGGCTCATTTCATTCCGATGAGGAAGAAAATAAAGGCGGATCATATGGTACGATTATTTTTGTAGCACATCTTTAAGTATCACAGTATGCTAGAGTCGATCATTAGTGATCGAGACCCTTGGATGACTAGTTTATTTTGGAAGGGATTGTTTGAGAATATGGATACCATGCTGAAATTCTCATCATCCTTCCATCCATAGACAAATGGTTAGTCTGAGGAAGAAAATTCCACTATGTTAGATCTTTTGAGGTACTATGTTTCAGACCACAAGACACAGTGGGAGCAGTATCAAAAGATCCTTAGTTTGAGGTTACTACTTAGTGTACTAGTCACTATGAGTGTATACAGATGAGTATGAGTTTCACTTGGGCATTGGAATTATACTTTTGCATTAGCTTATGATCAATTTGGCATGGATTTTGCCTCAATTTTGAGAGATAAATTTTGATCAAATTTAGCTCAATTTTTGATCTCAACTTGAAAACAGTTTATGGTCACTTTTGGGATTAGTTTTGTGTCAGTTTTTGCATTGATTGCTGGTCAGTTTTTGCAATGAGTTTGTGATCAGTTTGGGGTCACATTTACATCAGTTTGTGATAAGTTCCCAGATCAACAAGTGATCAGTTGATGATCAAATTATGCTCAATTTTCAATGGTTTACATTTGGTTCCATGGACAACAACATATGCTATGTTGCCATTGATGTTTTAGCCATGGTTTATGCTTGGTTATGCTATGCTATGGTTTGCTTTTGCTAGATGAGTTGAGCTCATGAGAAATAGACATCACATGATAAACTTGCAATGTTTTTTGAGACTCTTTGTGAGTCTTATGTTATGTTATGATTGGCTAGTAATTTTCAGTATGTGTTAGGCATATGGAATGGTTGAGCAATGGTGCGCAATGTTATGTTTAACTATGACGCCTTGTAGAAATTCCAGTCCACTATTTTGCTTTTGATGCATCTAACAATGTAATCAAGGATGATTGTGAGGATTTTAAGGGGGAGGGTTGTTATGAGGATATATATTTTTAAAACCTCACTTAACATATGGATTAATTTTTAATCACATGGTTAAGTGAATGTTGCATATGTGAGGTGTAATTGGGGATAGAGTAAATTTATGAGGCCGAGACTCAAGGTAATCATGGGATGTCAAAGGAAAAAGTTGCTATGAGTTATGCCCCATAGGTACTTGGTGGTATCTGGTGCTAGTTGTTGGCCTAGGTTATTCATTTGGCCATAAGTGTCAATTGTTGGTGACATTAGAGAAGTGGCATTTAATGGTGCTTAACGTCAATCTGATGGTCAAAGATGGCACAGAGGCACTTGAGAATGGAAGTTGCTTAGCCAATTTAATTATTGGCTA
The DNA here is from genome assembly GCF_053477565.2 of Lygodium microphyllum. NCBI lineage: Eukaryota > Viridiplantae > Streptophyta > Polypodiopsida > Schizaeales > Lygodiaceae > Lygodium > Lygodium microphyllum. Next base: position 40,417,994 of record NC_141139.1, on the reverse strand, counting down.
GTTAGATTATTTTTCAAGACATAGAAATAATTATTAGATTAATTTTTAGTATTTAAAGACTAAAAATTAATATTTAATTATGGATAATGTTGAAAAAACCATTTGGGAAGGCTGTCACTTGTCAAAAATGCCCATGCAAGACAGGGTCTTTAGAGGTTGGAGAGAGGCATTTTAGTGTATGTAGCTTGCAAGAGAGGGGGAGGAGATGTTGCTAGTTTGATCTGCATTAGCCACCGTTAGAGGACCTTCTAAGATAGCAAACGATAGGAGAAGACCAATCAATAGCAGGTGACAACATCTACAGGTTATTGAGATAGAGCATCAATAGTAAATTACTGATTTTTTTAGTTTTTTGCATCTACAAGCTGTTAAGACGGGGCAACAGTAGTAAATGATAGATTTTCTTTAGTTCTTCGCAAAGAAAGTCTGAATTTTCTCTCTCATCAGCATTCTCTCTTATCTCCCAGCCTATAGCCTTGTTCCGAAGATTACAACATTGAGATCACTAGAGGTGGCTAAGAAATTTCAGATTTCTTTGATGTTGTAAAGCCTAATCTACAGAGCAGAAATTAGGGTTTAGTAGAATCCTCGAGAAGCATGCCAAACATTGGGAGCTTCAAGACTTGGATTCAATAGAGCTAAAGCCGTTTTCAGTCAAATTCAAGTGGAGGGACTAGCAAATCAATGAATTGGGAACATTTTCCATCTCCATTAAAGCAGGTGAAGGCGAATTGACTGCCTGAATCAAGGGGCAAATTAGATTGAAGACTTGCTAATCATTTTGGACAGCAAGGGGAGTTGGAATATTGAAAGGCATTGGGAGAATCCCATTGTACATCAACTTCTTCTTCAATTAAGTTAAACAAATACCAAAAGGGACATTAGTTTTGGGGCCAATAGGGTGTCCAATGTTCAATATTATATGGTAAAGTGTGCATTTCAGTTTTGTGAATTTGTTAATTGATATAAATAGTGCTTAATCAGGTTATTTACCACCCTATCCGAGGAGGAAGGTTGGTTTCAATGTGAAGTTACGAAGCGGAGGTATTAATACAATGATATACATAGTGAAACAAGCAAGCTGTTTGTTACTTCTTTCTCGATGCCATAAAGTATTTATCAATTATCTTATGATAAATAAGTAATTTGATTATGAATACAGAGATATCCTGTAACTCAATGAAGAAAATCATTTAAGTATGGAGTCATCAAAGCAATTCTAAAGGATCAAAAGTACCAAAATATTACAAAACAAGATATTGAGGCCTTGAAAGGGAGCCAACTTAACTCAAGCAATATGCAAGACTTGTTAGATGAGGCAGGTGTATCCAATTGGGGATACATAATTATTTACAAATCTCTTCAATTAAAGATGAAGGAATCTAAGCTAGATGAATCAATATTGTCAAACCTAACATTACTCAAAAGAATGCGAAAAAAAGTAAATGGTAAAGTGTATAGGTCCTAGGAATTCCATTTCATATTGAAGATACATACTATGGAGCAGTAGGGGATTCAAAGCATCAAAAGCTTATAAAACAAGAGATTGAGGCATTCTTGAAAGGGAACTGATATGCAAGCCTTGTTAGATAGGGCATGTATATCCAATTGGGGATATATACTATTTACAAATATTTTCACTTGAAGATGAAGGAATCTAAGACGCATGGAGAAATATCGCCAAACCCAATATCACTCGAATGAATGAGAAAACAAGTGAATGATGAAGTTCTACATGTCCTAGGAGCTCGAATTCATATCAAAGATACGTACTATAGAGCAATATGACAGATGGTGGTTTATAACAAATATAATAATATATTCTACATCTTGGAGACCTTACAATCATACTTTGTTTAACTATTTGAGGTAACTTTGGATGAATGTGACGGTATCTCAACATTTGTATACAAGCTCAATGAGTGTCAATTTATAAAGGATATAAAGCTAGAACGGCTCACTATCACATTGATGAATAGGACACTCGATCCAAAAATTTCAAAGTAAAATCTAGAATGGTTTAGTATTCAATCTAAGAACATTATATTCTCTTTAGGGTCATTTGAGGTGAGCAATATATTTATGTATGAAGTTTACTTATGCTAATAGTGTGGTTGTGTCACATGCTTATAAAATATGTGTGTATTCAAGGTTATGTTTGAGAATTTCGAAACCTTGCATTGGATTGTCCATAAGACATGTATACCCCAAATCATTAGCAAGCAAAGGAATGGGAGAAGTTTGGATGTGGAAAGGTTGGGAAGATTCAAAGTAGAGTGACATCTAGTAGGTGACTCTAAAAGCGTATGTGTATTCAAGGTCATGTTTGAGGATTTCAAAACCTTGCATTGGATTTTTCATAAGATAAGTATACCCCAAATCAGTAACCGAACAAAGGAACGGGAGAAGTTTGTCGTGGAAAGGTATGGAAGATTCAAGGTAGAGTGGCATCTAGTAGGTGACTCTAAAGTGTATGTGTAATGTCTCAAAAGAGACAAATTCGAAGAACCCATGCATATGTTACATGTGTACTACAAAGGAACTTAACAAAAATAATTGAAAAAAGGCACCCAATAGGCACCTCAAAGATCCAGATTTTATAGCAAACTAAGATATTTTCTTGTCTAGAGTCTATATCTATACAATGCAAGGTTTGTGCAGAATCATTCAGAAATTACTTTTCTTGTGTATATGTTTTGTTTGGACGATGTGAATTAGGTCTATGCAGGTCAAGGCAATTACAATATTTGAGAAGGCATTGCCAAATGTTGGTTTGTATGGTAGAAATATGAAAATTGAAAATGATGAGAAAAGGTCAAAGGATGAGACATGTCAATTAGAGGTGTGAAAGTACAAATGTTTTTATTTGTATCACCCTTAGATAATCCTTGACAAGTAATTCACCCAAAGAATTCAATTCAACATGTGAAAGTGTATCCATAATCTAGTTGTTGACCATGCTAATAGTGGTAGAGCACGATTATGCAAGCTGAATATATGAAAGTCTTTAGATATATTCTTTAAAGTTTTGTAACATGTGGGTATGGAACTCACATGAGTATAAGGTATTTGAAATAGCATTGGACAAGTTTAAAAAGTCAATAGTTAGTGAGTGGATAGACCAACACATTATCCACTACATGGTATGTTGTTTTCATAATGTTTGATAAAGTATAATTGCTTAATTGAAAGTGTCGTACTAATTTGGCATCCCTTCTTATGCTTTCATAGTACATTATATGTAATCAAACCTCTTGGTTCACCAAGGAATATGGTAGTCTATTAGTGTGGTCAACTGAGGTATGGAGAATACTCATTATCAAGCTCATACTAGCTATTTTAGCCATACAAGTCATGGTGGAGGAGTAGAGAAAGCTAACAGTTTAGAAGAATATATATAATGGTCAAAGTAGAGTCCTTGTCTTAACCTCCCTTTCATTTGCAAGTTGCATGGCCAATGAACCCATGTTCGTATACAAAAAGTTGAAAATAGCAAATATATCTAGTGAATTATAGTGAAATGAAAGTCAATATTGGTATCCAAATGAATATAGCTTGTGAAACAAACCTTTTAATTTTTATATGAAACTAGTAACTCCTCACTCCATATTTGGACGCTTGATTGGTTGATCTACAAAGACTTATGATTCTAGTTCTTTTTTTATTTTTCCAAGTGAGATACATTTAATTGTTTCTATGTTGCTTCAAACTCTTCCTTTGAAGGAAGGGTTGACTCATATAAGAGTGCATCCTTATATATCATGGTCAAAGTCTTTGCTGTTGAGTGGTATTCTATATCCTTGATATATGAATCCACAAGCAGATACTTATCCCAATATGGAACAATAAAGTCAGAATCTATTTCAAGATTTTGTGCAATAATGGCTAGGAAGTAGCCCCCCATGATGTTAAAAAGGGCTTGCATATGAGTCAGGAGAACATTCTACCTTTTCCAATAAGGAAGGTGGGAAACAGACCTGTAGGAACTTCAACATCATCCTCCTCAACCTCTTCTTACTCATCAACCGAACCTGGCTCTATGTTATCCCTTTTCAAACCTTCAACATAACGTTGACCACTTTGATCCCTCTCACTAGTCACATCTATTGGCTAGGAGACCTCTTGCACCTCATTAGTCTCTGCTTCAACAAGTTGTTGTGTCTCTCCTAGTTCTTGGATATGCTATTTTCCTTCATCCCCTAGCAACACATGTAGAAAGAAAACAAACCCATGAAAGTACTCCATGACATGGCACTTTGATTACATGTGCAGCTATACATTGTTTTCTTTCTTAAAAATTTCTCCTATTTTAATGAAAACTAATTTAAATATTTTTTTTATAAGGAAGGAAAAGGTAGAGGTCAAGTTTCTCTTCTCTTCATCTTCTTCCCTCTTCTTTGTTCTTCTTCTCCTTCTTTTTCTTTTGGCCATTGTGTAGGCCGTTGCCCTTCATCGCCTTCTCCTCCTTTCCCCTTACCATCTCCTCTATTGTTGTCCTCTCCTTCTCCAATGCCACTTTCTTCTTTATCATCATCCCCTCGTCCAACCCCACCACCACCTCCTTCTGGCAGTGGCAATTGTTTTGATGAGAGGTGGCCATGCAGGTGGTAGCCTTTGATTTGGTGGCCTTGTTGTGGCCATTATTGCCTTGTTGTGGCCGTTATTGGTAGATAATCTTTGGTTATGGTTGCAATTGTTGGTGTAGGAGAAAAGGGAGCTGTAGGTTGGCTAGTAATTTTTGGTTGTTGGGATGAGAGAGGGGCAAAAACACTAGAACATGCAGATGAGTAGTTAGCTTCCACCATCAATCCATGGCCCCAAATAATCAACAATAGTGCCTTTGAGGCTAGCCTACTCTAGTTTCAACAAGTCATCCTATATATGCCATGCTAATAAGAAAGCATGGTGTATCCATTACAACAAATTGGATCTATTTTCTTCTCCTCCATCTCATATAACATGCCTTGTTTCTTCTTAAGCTTCACCAACTTAAGCATCTATAGAAGGAATTTGAGCTCCTTGATAATTTCACGAATGATTCACTAACTAGCCACTTTGCACTATCCATATGGTGTCAAAATCATAGGTTGCTTCTAAATCTTTGTACTATTTGAAAGGACAAAGGGTGTCTCTAAATCCCCTTCCCTAAAGTTTGTTTGCAATCTTGCATAATGCTCTAATGAGTTTTTCTAGCTCTTGTACAATACTTTCATTGTATTCCTTTCTCTGAGTTTTGTCAAGATCATTGTTGAAGTTTTGTGAATCCACATGAGTGGCTATTACATTTCAAAAGCTCCATGTGGAAGTCAATACCTTCTCTAATAGAAGGATGCTTCCTTCTTTTCCGAGTAGGCAGTACATTAGGCTTATCCTCACATGTCCACACTCATATTTCCATATATAAACTTCTTCTCATCGTTTCCTGTTCAGGTTAAAAAACATTGTCGTTTAGAAAAACATTTACAAGGTCCCACACTTCCCTCTCACTACTACCTATAACTTCTTCTCCCTCCACCCTTGCCTGATTTGTCACTCTCAACCTATAATAGCAACAAAAAAAACCATGCAACAAAAAGGCATGCTCAATGATATAGCTACTCTTCTTGAGACAACCACCCACCTTTTGGAGCTGATCACCATTATAAATATCATCATCGGATATACTACTTGGTTATCACCATCACAAACATCATTGTTAGCTACTACTTGATATGCATATCCAATTGTCTCATATGGTACTTATGCTAATTTTACTAAGAAGCACACACGTTACTAGCAACTGTGTCAAGAGTGGGATTCAAACATGGTGGTCTTTGCAATACTTGGAAAAGTGAAAGAGAGATTTGTTCTCAAATATTAGATATTAATTAATCATGGGACTAAAAGTGGTAGGGAAAAAACATCATATTTTTATTGATTGCGTGACTCAAAGCAGTATGGAAATTTCTTCATCATTGGGAGTAATGCTATAAGCAAAATGAAATGAGATTGTACTCGATCTCTACAATGGGTATGGAAGGAAATAGAGCCATCGTTGAACACATTAGAAAATTCAAAATCAACCTTTAAATGTTGGATGTGCATGTCATCCTTCACTATTGAAAAGGAAGAGATTAGGAACTCAATTCCAATGTACATAGTCCAATACACGAAGGAGACTCATGTATGGACAACTAAGTACTAAATATCTAGATAAGTCTGCTATTATTTGTCTTAGTGTCTACCATAATATAGAACATAACATAACCATTATAGTACACTATAGTACTAGTGCTTCATGGGGAAAGGGCACACTCCCCCATAATTATGAATTCTTGGAGAGTACTATGCCAACTCTCCACCATGCTAGCATAGTTTTATGTCCCATGTTTGTTAAGTGCTTGTGCCTAGCCTCATCCATATATATAAGTCTTTGTTATGATTTTGGCATTTTATTCTTTAACATTTGTCTTTGTTTTCTTCTTTCTTGTACAAGGTGTGATGGACATTGAGCATGGATCTTGTTCATACTTAACCATGACATTATGATTCTTATTCAATCTAGAGTAAGTTTGCACTCCCATCTCTCCCACTCCTTACATATATAAGTTTGAGTTTACTTATATGACAATATGTAAGTACCATATAAACCAAATCATATTGTTACCAATACAAGTTGATAACACTTGCAATAAATGATTTGTTTTATCTTCAAAATTACATGACCAAAAAAGTATAAAATATATCATGTATACGTGGAGATTATAAGTATCAACATATTACAATATTTCCATTCTAACAAATATTAATATTAGAACAATCTCAAGTGAGTGACATAGGAGGCTTGATATCGTAATTGAAAGTTTTTGCTATGAAAATTCTTAAAATATTTGGTTAATTGTTGCACTTGGCTACACATGTCTACCTAGTTGTGTGTAGAATACTATAAATCTACCTTCTTCATGGTAGTAGGAACCTTGAACACTACTCTATTTACCCTTTCCTTAGGGGCTTTTCAAGAAGACATTGTTTATATGAACATACCGAAGGCCCTCAATATGAACCTCTCCAGCTAGATGTCTGCTCCACAAAAGTGGCCTCTTGCTCCTCAAGGTCCACTTGTAAGACCCTGATCCATTCCTCCATAGAGGCAGTAATGGAAAACATCTAGGGTACCTATGCTAGGAGATGCTCTTGTCCCACTTAAGAAAGGAAATATAAAAACATATCGCTAGGGGTTTCTTCACTTCTCATAGGCTCTTATGGAGGAGTGTTAGGAATGCATTCACTCCTCATGATCTTGAGTGGAGCCCCAAGGAAAAGGGGTTTCTACTGCAAGAAAATCTATCTTGTAACATCAACAAGTTTTTATTTCATTATTTTGAGAACCACAACAAGGAAAAGAACAAATCTTCACCCAACATCATAGTAGATATCTCCCACGGATTTAATAGAATCAACCATAATTTTCAACATCTTCACAGAATCCATCAATAGAACAAGAAACACAAAAGAATACACCATTTTTGAATGGAAATAATATCACATATGATTCATCTTCATTGTCTTTATATTTCTCTCTCTTAATCTCTCATAGATAGATAAATTGTTTTGATAGAATTGGCTATCTCTGACTCTCTCTTTCTCTCTCAATCAATAATACATCATCTCCTTACTACAATACTCAATAATCACTCTCAATAATCCTTATTAGGTCGTGGATATATCTCCCAAGAGGTATGTGAGGTATGAAAGGGCACCAAAGCCACTACAGTGTCTCTTCATAGCTCACTATTGTCACTTCACTTCAGTCCTCTTTTCAGTCTTCAGTAGCTTCTTCCATTTGTTTTAGCTCTTTTGAACTTAGATTCATCCTTTCCAAAAGTTAGAAAAATTTCCCAAAGACACATTTACATTCCACAAAACACTTACAAAAGATCTACAGAACAAAATAGAAAAGGAACAAAATATAGATAGAGGCTTTACAGAGGGTTAACAGAAGGTCATCAGAGAACATTAGATCCTCATAACTCATACTAAAACCATTCCAAACTATAAAAAAATATTCAATAAGATTTCAAAATATTTCAACCTTCATCAATCATCAATCCATGCTTCATACAAAAGAAAATCCAATTAAACAATGTCATTCGTCTGTCCTACATACTCCTTGCCGTTTTTCTTACATCTTATGCTGTAGATGAAGTACTTGCTTTTGTGTCTCTGCATTGGCATTTCTAAACTGGCTCGTGGGTCTTGGTTGCAAATGTTTCCGGATGATATGGAAGTACTTGAGCTAGTGGTTGGACTTGCAGTGGTTGAGACTGCAAGTTTAGCACTAGCAAAAGTTTGGTTTGCTTCTATTTACATTTCTACGAGAAAAGTTGATATTGTTAAAAAAAAAATGTTTGAGAAGAAGTCATGTTTGAGAACTTGCATGTTACATAGATTATGTTGCTAAATGAATCAGAGTTAAAACCGTGTTTCTGGGTGTAAACCTCTCTTCTCAGTAGGTATGTGACCTTCTCGATCGTTATTGCAGGATTTTCACGACCATGATTGTACTAGTTATTTCTCACGTAATCTTCTAGTGTGCCCCTGTCTTCTTTTTCCATGACTTCTACCAATTGGTTGAGTGAGATGTTAAATCCGTAGTGCAGTAGCTCAATTGGGTATTTTTAAATGTTGTTTGTTCTTGTGTCTAGTAGCGCTTGTGCTATGCTTGTTTGTAGTGGATTGTTAACCATGTCTTCGTACTTAAGCTCGAGTATGTATTTGAGGAATCCTACATATTAAGTGCATATGAGTTAGCATTGTTTCTAGTAAATATTAACAATGTGAAGTTTTAGGAGGTTGTGTACCAGTTGCAAGCTTGTTATTTGATGCAAGATGACGTTTGTTGTCAATAATTGGAGTGCATGGGACCATCATTTTTTGGAGGTTGTTGTACATTGCAAAGCCATTGACATATGTTGATGGCTTTTGTCCAATGACGTTTGCCATTCTCATCCAGTTTATCGTTACGTACCTAGGATTCTATGTATTTGCAAGACAGTTGTTGATAGGGCACTAGGTGTTCCTATGGTTTTGAATGTATAGCTAGAATATCTGCATGTATAGATGAATGTGGTTAGGTAAAGTAATCTATTAGTTTTCAAATACATAGTTGGTATCATTCGGTTTGTGTGTACCTCATTATTGAATGTTGAAATGACTAGATTTTTTGGTCGATTTTTGTTGTTTTTTAGGCCTGAATGGTTGACTTTTGATAGATTTTGAGTGATGTTTGGTTGTTTTGGAAGTGTTTGAGAGTGTTTAGGATTATATTGATTATGTTTTGGAAGCTCATGATGATTCTCAGTAGAAATATGAGGCTCTGTGATGCTCTGATAGGTTTTGTTGAGGTTCTGATTGATTTTGATACCTTCTGTTTAGCTTATGTTTTATCCTGATTTTCTTCTGTATGAAGCATGGATTGATGATTGATGAAGGTTGAGGTCTTTTGAAAGCTTATTGAATAGTTTTTTATAGTTTGGGATGGTTTTAGTATGAGTTATGAGGATCTGATGACCTTCTGTTAACACTCTGTAGACCTTCTGTAGAGCCTCTGTTCTGTCTTGTTCTGTTATGTTTCTGTTCTATAGATCTTCTGTAAGTGTTCTGTGGAATGTGTATGTGACTTTGGGAAATTTTTCTAACTTTTGAAAAGGATGAATCTTCAAAAGAGCTAAATAAAATGGAAGAAGTAGCTGTTGAAGACTGAAAAGAGGACTAAAGTGAAGTGACAGTAGTGAGCTATGAAGAGACATTGTAGTGGCTCTGGTGCCCTTTCATACCTCCCATACCTCTTGGCAGATGCATCCACGGCCTAAGAAGGATTATGGAGAGTGATTATTGAGTACTGTAGTAAGGAGATGATGTACTATTGATTGAGAGAAAAAGAGAGAGTCAGAGATATCCAATTCTTTCAAAATAATGTATCTATCTATGACAAATTGAGAGAGAGAACTACGAAGACAATGAAGATGAATCATATGTGATTATTTCCATTCAAAAATTGTGTATTCTTTTGTGTTTCTTTCTTTATTGATGGATTCTATGCAGATATTGAAGATTATGGTTGATTCTATCAAATCCGTGGGAGATATCTACTATGATGCTGCGTGAAGATTTGTTATTTTCCTTGTTGTGGTTCTCAAAATAATAAAACAAAAGCTTGTTGATGTTACAATATAGATTTTCTTGCAGTAGAAACCCCTTTTCCTTGGTGTTCCTCTTAGGGCTCCACTCATCCCGAGTCATCTTTGCCTTAATGGGTGTTGTGTGTCTATAAAGGAGAAAATGAGGAAAGCACATTAGTTTGTTAATATACATTAGTTGGAGAATAAAATTTGGAGAACACATTAGCCTACTAACAAACAACGTTTGAAAGAAGATTTAGAATATCAATTTATTACTTGCTACAAGAAGTGTGTGAGATTCTTGTGTGATCAAATGTGTTGTGTTTAATCTTTTTTCTTTAATTCAAATGTGTTATTTCTTTACTTGAGTCATGGTATCAAGAAAGGTACCGAAGCAAAGGTAGATGGATTTGGAAGGCTGACGATATGCAAATTTTTTCTTTTGGTTACATGGGAGAGCATTACATACACTAATCCTCCTGGCACATACATTCTTCTAATGTATAGGAGTGCTTTTGGTTCACAGTGGCTCCTTGCGATTTGTGTTTGGTGATCACATATACGAGTGTCAAAGGGAACGTGGATTTATGGTACAACAAGAGGATAGAGGCTGCCAACCTTGGCACCTCTAGCAAGCACAAGTCTGCCTTTGGTAATCTTCCAGGCAGAATCCCCAAAACAGACATGAAACCCTGCATCATCCAACTGTCCTGCAGACATAAGACTGCGCGTAAGCGCAGGTACATGACGTACATCCCTGAGCAAAAAGGAACTGCCAGTGGAAAACTGCAATTGAATATCTCCACAGCCCACAATATCAAGAGACCTGTCATCTCCAAGTCTGACCGATCCAGATACAGTACGGTAAGAGTGAAACCACTCACGGTAAGGCATCACATGGAAGGACGCACCTGAATCCAATAACCAGCACTATGCATACATACTAGGTGTCTCAGTCAAGTGTGAGGCATCAGAAGAACTAGCTGCAAGTATGAACTCATCATCACCATCGGAATCCTCAGTCTGCGTGACATTAATTTCCTCAATCTTGACGCTGGACTTCGCAGGTACTATGCTGCGATCAGAGGACTTCTCCTGCACTTTCTCTTTCCCCTTATCCTTGCGCTTCTCATTGCGCAACTCATGACACTGTGGTCTGATATGGCCCTTTTTCCCACAATGATGACAAGTGACATTAGCGTTGCGCCCACGCGACTTATTACGCAACTTTCCATGAGATTTAGACCGACCCTTCTGCGAGTCATGGCCACAGCCATGACCACGATCATTCCTGTCATTCCTGCCTCTAACTGTCAAAGCATGTGAAACACAAGAGGCATCCAAGTTTTTGCGATTAACCTCTTTCTGCAGAAGATCACTCTCAACATCATTCAATTTCAGAGTAGCACTAGAGGCACATAGGGCAGTGCGGAATTCATCCCATGACTCATTCAAAGTCCCAAGCAAGAAAAGAGGAGTTACTTCCTCTCCAAAGGTGATATCCTGCGAAGTCAGGTTCTTCAGTATAGCATGGAACTGGCTCAAGTGAGCAGACATAGTTGCATTATCCTTCATGCGCAGATCCATAAGCTGCTTCAACCAGTACATCTGACTCATCGGACTTTTCTTATCATAAAGATTCTTGATCTTATTCCATAGATCCCATGCACTTTGTGCTTCCTCAAATACATTATAATTTACCTGTTCAGTGAGAGACAATACAATCGTGGACTTGCATAGCTCATCAAGTTCAATCCAGTTGTCATTGTTCATAGTTGCAGGCTGCTGCCCACTCAACCGAAGTGGCTTAATCTGAGATTTCTGCACCAAGACCTGCCAAATTTGACTCTTCCAATAAGAGTAATTGGTACCATCCAACTTTATGATGTTAAATATGGCATTATCAGTCGAATAGGATGCCATAATGCAGGCTGGAAATGCACAGACAATCTAAAACTGCTTGCTGTTTTACTACAGAAAATGCCCAAAATCCACTAAAATGAGCTTCAAATGGCGAGAAAAGTGTGCCAAAAGATGCTGCCCACTTAATACTACGTGCGATACACCAAATCAGGATATTTCAGCATAAAAAATACTGCTCAGTCCACCAATAAATGCTTGCTGTAATAAATTTCAGAACCGCAATAATGAGAGCAAACTATCCCAAAACTGGATCTAATGTCAACTAAACAATGCTAGGTCCAAAACCGGCATAAAGAGGACAAAGCAAAGCCAAATGACAGTGAAAATACATGAGCATAACACCGAGAGATGTCAAATAGCATCTGCCAGTAAGAGGCACACCCCCACACAATCTAGGCAAAATATACCTGCAACTACCAAAACCTGTCACAAATAGGTGTCTGCTCAAAAGAAAGCGGATCCTAAATTGAGACTCAGCTCATAAGCATCCTGTGAACCAAGACATATACTCAATGCAACATCCAATTGTCGGAGTATAATCCCAAAGTCTCAATACATCTGTAACTGCTCAATGACATAGACTACTCCAATACATGTAACTGCTCCAATAGCATGTAATCCCTGCTCAAGGTCAAGTAAGCATGCAAGATGCTCCCGCTGGCACAAAAGGCATACAAACGAGCTCAAGGGCTCAAGCAACCCAAGACAAAGTACCAGTGACAAGTGACCAAGTCAATGCGTCATACGCATCCCAAGAGCATGACATACATGAAGCAACTGATGGAAGCAACCAACGAGCAATACATAATCCCAAAATAAGATCTCTGTCAACTCAATGACATCCTATAGCAACCAAGTAAATGATCAAACTGAGTTGGAAATGCTCAAATACATCCAAGGCAAAGCTCCCAATGTCGGTAAAGCATAGACGAACGAAGCGGCATATATCATGAACCAAAGCATGTAATGTATGAAGCCTAACTGTCAAGCATAGACATGAGGCATAAGCAGTCCAAGAGCATGCCAAGTCGGTCCAAATGCCAGTGAATACCAACCAAGATGGAGCTTATGCATAGCTCAAATACATTCCATAGATTCAAACATGAGCTCAAAGTCGCCCCCAAATGTCAGATACATGATGGCAAATTCCAAAGCATACATCTGGTACCAATAGGTAAGTGACAAAGCATCCAAAGTACCTTCAGCCCATTGTTATTACAGCCAAGTTTGACTGTCAAAATTGAGAAATTTCAGCCAATATTTTAGGCCAAAATCATGGCATAATCATGTGCATACATTCCCAAGGCACTAGGCATCATGTAGGCCGCATACGGGCATCAAACAAGGTAACCGGAGTAGAGTATAAGCATCAAATGCCAATGCCAAGTGTGGATCGGGCCTTCCTTTATTTACTAGTCACTAAAATGAATGTAAAGAATAAAGTGACGTGACGGGCGCCCGCCACCTGCAGTGTGCAGTGGCGGGTACTGTCAGTGTAGTAATACACAGGGCGGCACGGCAGAGGCGCCTTTACCCCAACAGAACTGGTAGTGGACCATGGTGGATAGGCTGCATAGTCTAGTTGGAGTTGCTCTTGTGCTTGCGATCAACAATATGCTCTTATTCCTAGCAATGAGGTTGTAACTGTAGTAATGTATGAGGAAGCTTTTCCCACTATCTAGTGTGCCGCTAACGATGTGTAGGGCCGTATGTCGCATCGATGAGGTAGTTGTAGATAGCTTATTGTTTTGTTGTGAGAGTATTATCAGGAACTATTCAAAACTCTTTTGTGAGTTGTAACACCTTTATCCTTATTGATGCGACACTATTTTCACAATCAGAAGTTGCTGGAGGTGGGTTCAGTCTGAGGCAAGCAAGTTTCTTTGTGTATAGTCCATGATGAACATTTCAAGGTCTTCCTCATTGGCCATGAAACCACGGAGTTGGCACTCGATGTAGCATGATTGTCCTGCATTCTTGGTGCTTATCAGTTCACTCTCTAACCTGAAGGTTATTTGTTGTACTAATGTGTTAAAGAAGAATCCTTAAGTTTTGTGGCATGGGTGAAAATCGATGAAACATACCAGTCTCATATGCTCCTACAATGTATTGCCATAAGCATCATGGAGAGTGGGTTCCTGATTAGATGGAGTGGTGGTTTTGGTGATATTGTAGTTTTTGTGGTAGTGATAGAATGTCAAATGCTCTAGTAAGCTCGATGACCGGACACAATAAAGGTCTACAGGGTGCATGATGATATTCCCTATCCTTATGAGATTCAATTGTTGTATTTGTGCAAGGAGTTGTCGATGTACTCAATGGACTTGCTTCGTGTGACTATCAGGATTTGTAAGCAATTCAATGGCGCTTTAGTGGGTGACTATAGCTTGCACAATATTGTGGTAGAAATTAATTTTTGCTTGTTTGAGTCCAAGTCTTGCAATCCTAGTCTATTAGCATCTTCTATCTGGATGTTTATCTTTCCAATTGGCTCCACCTTCATTGCATACTTGAGCAAGTAGTAAGAGATGGAAGAGTTTGTTACTCATTGAATATTCATGTGAGCTCCCCATAGGAGTAATAGCATTGGGTGATAAGGCACAACATTTCAGTGCTCTTCATCTCTAGGATAGTAGTACATCTATCGTTAAGTTTCAAGGTCTATTGTTGGTTATGGATCATTGCGTGAGGTACGAAAATCTGTACTTGCATTTATTGTGGCCGTTACTTTTGCTTATGTAGCAGGCATGTTAGTACCTATGAATTTGCTTTGCCGTGATGAGGGCTCTTAGTTTTCTTATCAAACTGCATTGATCATCGTTGGATGGAATGTACGTGCATATCTCGTTTGTCGTATTTGCAATGTCTGTATCATGTAACCATTGGATTACATGTCCATGTAAGGAGCTCCCCCTATGTTGGATCTCATACCTAATGACACGGTGTTGGATGTGCCCAACACAGACAAGTCTTCCAAGGATGTACTGGTTGAAGAAAATATCCATGAGAATTCAAGATTGAACTCCTTTGTGATGCATTCCAACTTGTTGATCTCAACCCACCTTGTACTAGTGACCTCGTCTGCAGTGAACATAAGGAAGAAATGAGGCGTTCCCCATGCATTGACCATTGTGATAAGGTCCTAAAAGTTACACTGGTGCCAAGATAGGGATCCTGGTATTGAGGCTGGAACACTGTATCGAAGGATGTGCTTGACAACCTCTTCATTGGACCTATGCTTGTTTACACACTTGTAGTTGTCGATGTCCCTTTGTAGGCAAGTCGTGCTTGTGCTGTTCGTTATCAAGACTCTATTTTAGCTAGTATACAATCAAGATATAAGGGTTGTGTAACATGTACACATAGAACATGGTTGAAGCCTGCATCTTGATGTATTTGTTATGGTAGATGTTGCCACCATAGGCACTATGGTCAAGTGGGAATAAGAACGGAAACACTGCATTTTCCAAGGTGATATCTAGGTAGGTTGAGCTTATTGCAAGCAAGCCATCCATCCTAAACGTCATTGTTCTTTCAACGAGATGGTTATTATTTTGTAATATGATGCATGCAAACTCATGCTGATTGTGTCTTTGAAATGCCTGTCGTTGGCTTGGCTCAACTACATTGTTGAGCAAATTGTAATCTGTTTCATTCTCGTGTTTTGCTTGGAGCATTGGCTCGAATGGAGAGCTTGTTGAAAGATAAGCATAGGAACTCTCCTCACACTAGAGAGGATAAGGGTAGCTAGGTGTAAATGGACTTGAGGACAGGGGAATCCCTAACCCTAACTCCTCCAGTGGCTATATAAACAACCAAAAGTACACACTCAATGAAGAGGAGAGTGTACTAGTTGTACTTTAAGCAACTGACTAAACAAGATCTTGTTCTTGTACTTGAGCTCTCTCTCTCTCCCTCTTGTGCACACTCTCTCATGCCTTCAACTCTATTTTGCAACATAGTATCAAAGCCACCTCTGATCCTTCAACTTCCCTCAGCCCCTTTACACATCTAAGTGCATAAGAAGAACTCTTGCCATCTCAATTACCTTCCTTTCCACCATAGCCATCCAAACCCCCTGACCTTGGAGGAGCTGGTGTGTGAAATAGAAGTAGTTTTAGCTCTTGATTTCTTTTGGAGATCTTCTTCTTAGCTCAGGAAAATTCAGCCTGGCACATCAAAGGCTGGGATTAGGTGACCTGGTGGGCAGCATTGTCAAAAATGCAGAATCTGGCGAAGATTTCACTGCCTCCAACTCAGCTCCTTGGTGCGGCATGTACTGGGCGCAATCATGGTGGCTATCTTAGGGCTATTGTAGCCCCTATAGTGGACCATCCTCATCTAAGAGGGTTTGTCTTAATTCATCTCCTACAGCCTGTTGTGATAAAAAACCTAGCTACGGGTCTTGTGGCAGCCATAGCTAGGAAGCTTCAAGCTTCTTCAATCTTTAAATTTTTTCAATGTTTGGTCATTAACAGTGATTTTAATCACTAAGTCAACTCTTCCAGAGTTAGTTACTAATTTGGGAACTTCACTTCAGAGGTTCTTTTACTTGGAAGGTCATCATCAAGTTCATCAAGACCGACATTACCATCTCTAGCAACATAAACTACAGATGAGTGCTTGTAAGCACCAATGTACATTGCTCAATCATTATTGCTGCTGGTACTTACACAATCCAAATGTTTTCATCAGAAAATTAAAACAATTGAGTGCTTTACTTCATGTTCTAAGGCTATGTGTACAATTATAAACACATAGACCATCCTACCCTAAACTTGTATTGCATATCATGTGTGACTTTTTCAAGTACACTGGTCAATGAAATAAGAGGGATGAGTGTCATTGTACTCTCCTCGGAGTCATCAGCAACAAGCATTGAAATCATAAACTGCCGTCCTTGTCCAACACAAGGTTCATCCACTAAGCCGTAACACGAGGAGGAGCTCGAAGTCCAGTCTAGGTCCACATCATTGAAGCCTAAAAAGACCATTAAACCTTGGAAGAAGATTGCACATAAGAAAGGACCACTAAAGTCATATTTTGAAATATCACATATGTATGATTTTCAGCCTTTCTCCTCATTACAACTTTGATATCAATTGTTTGATTTGCTTCCACATTCAGTGTCAAGGTTGTAAGGGATTAGACACTGCCCTTGTTCTAACAAGTGGTCAAATATGTGCTGATGTCCGTCCTCAAATTTAAAAATTTAATGGAAAAGATTTCCATCCTTGGCAAGTTTTGGTCAAATACAAAATGATGGGAAGAGGATATTGACCCTTCATAAAAGGGACCAAAGTAATTGACCCATCCAATCCCCTTGATGTAAAAGATGATGAACGGGCTCAGGCCATCATCATGCTTCATTTAGATGAATCTTTAATTCATCACATTGACCAACTCTCAACTACAAAAGAAAAGTGGGATGAGCTCGAAAGGCTCTATGATGCTACAGGGAAGAACTCCAAGATATTTCTCAAGATTGAGTTTTTTAGCTTGGAATACAAACAGGGAGAAGATCTAAGCAAGTTCATTTCACATATGAAGGGGCTTATGGCACAACTTGCCTCTGTTCAAGCACCTATCCATGATGAAGATTCCATTACCATTCTGCTAAAGTCTGTGAAGAAGGTCTTTCCAACCCTTGTGACTACCCTAACTAATATCCTGAACCCAACTTTAGCAAGTACCATCCAGTCATGCCTGGATGAAGAGAAGAGAAATAATACTTAATGGCCTTCAGCATTTACTTACTGTGAGCAAGTGTTAGTCCATACAGCTTCTATTAAGTGCTCCTTCTGTCACAAAAGGGGGCATATTATGAGCAACTACTGGAAGAAATATCTTGACAAAATGAAGTGCAATAAATGCAAAAAGACCGAGCATATCACCAGTAAGTGTCCTGGCATTCCAGAAGTACCTAAGGAATTGGAGTATCCTTGAATAGTGGAGCACGAAAAAGATGTGCAAGCATTGAGGTTCTTGATTTCCTATTGATTGTAAGACAACCTAAAGTTACTACATTTCTTGATAATGTGTGTCTTTTTAAAAGGAAATTTTGTGATGATGTTGGAGGCCAAGATAAGGGTCAGTAATTAGAGCTTTTAAAGGGATTCTTAAAATGCAAGCATTTGGTTGTAATTTTGAGAGACCCTCAACATTGAGCACTCTGCCCTATTGCTTTGAATGAGGTTCTTATTGATGTTCTTAATAGTTTATCAATAGAAGAAGTTCAAATTGCATGTGATACAAATAGGGTTAGTTGACAAGGCTACAAGGCTATATATAACATGATAACAAATATACTAGCACATAACAAAATAAAACATGTAGTCTTGCCTCATCCATTTCAACTTAGATCCATGCGAAAATTATGAAACACAACAATCGAAGAATCATTAGGATAATATTTTTTATCAAAAGGAGTATATGAAAGTAGAAGGAAGTAAATCTAGAAAAACAGTTTCTTATGAGTACGACGAGTTCAATAATATTTTTGTTGACCCAATTAAATTGCAATGTGCAATGACTCATTTCTACAAGAGGCAATGCACAAAAGGGATTGACTTGTGATATAATATTGGTAATATTATATAATGCACTTATATTCTAAAGTGTTAATGGGTTAGTATATTTATTAGGAAATGGTTTGACTTTGGAGTTCATTGTGAAGCTTGACGAATGCCATATAATAAAGGGATGCAAGTTGGAAAGAGTAGGTATTATGCTTATGAATTATAAAATGGCTTGTGCAAAAGATAAAATACTTGTTTCTCCATTTAGTGTACAATTGGAAAAGTAAATTTGGTGGCTAGTAGTAGATGAGGTACATAAGGAGTCGCACAATGTACTTTCATGGATCTTTCATAGCGAACCCTTTATCTCGACATAGTTGCTAGGGAAAAAAATAGTAAAAAGCTCTATTTGAAGGGAGTTAGAGAATTTGATGTCAAGTGGCACTTGGGTGGTGATCTCAAGATACTCAAGTGTATATTGAATTATGATACTAAGATATTGGTGTCAGTATCTTATCCATACTGCATGAAAACAAACAATTGTTCTAAGTCATTAGAACATGTCATGTGAAATGAAGGAGCATAGGCATGAAATATAAAGACGCCACACAATAGGTCACACATAGGATTGGAAACCCATATTCCCCATTGGCATTGACAATATTCATTACTACACTCTACATGACCTCATGTGCATATTTGAGAAGCTCTTGAAGTTGCACATCAATTATGTGTATACAATGAAACCTCCTTGTAGGTGCCATGTAGCTATGGAGATAATTGAGGAGTTATTGAACTCCATAGCATGCATAGAGGCAAGGTTAAGATCCAAAAAGACCAAAAGGTATTAGAGATAACTCATAATGTAGCCCATAAGATATCTACGAGTAGAACAAAGGCCAAAAGATTCTTAAGTAACATGATTGGCAAGTCATCAAAGCCGAAGTAGGAGCTTTGGAAATATCTATCCAAATGTAGTATACACTTGGAAAGAAATCCCAATAGTTAGGAATACTCGAGCCAAAATTTGGCATTTCTTTGATAAGCTTGTGTGTATAATGCTGAAATCCTCAACAAATCCTTCAACTTGATTTGAATTCCATCAAGTACTTGAAGATTTCAAAAAATTAGTTGTCAATGCATGGGGAAAAATGAACATCACCCATTGCATGGTACCATATTGATGTCACTTCTACTTTATTATATGTGTGTAACTTGGTATTGCATATCTAATGTTAATAGCCCACAATTTCGTAGAAGATATTATATGCCCACAGATCTTACTTCTTGGAGAAGCATAGGCACTTGGAAATGCGGAGCACACAAGGTATGGAGAAATCACATTACTATGCTCATGGTGCATATTTTAAGAATACTTACCATGGAGGAGGTTACCAAAAAAACAAGCTATCTCCTTGGGATGTTCAATTGGTTCTACAGATGTTCCTTTGGCCATTCAATCACATTAGAAAATGCAAGGATCACTACTTTAGCAAAATCAATTAGAAATGAAATATGAGCTCATAATAGTGAAATATGGTGGGCTAGTAATTGTTTGAAAGCAAAGTTGCAGCATTGAAATGTGTGCACAAGAGGGAGAAAGAGGCTCAAAGTACAAGAATAAATTCTTGTTTAATAATTTGCTCAAGGTACAACTTGGGTACACTCTATCTCACACTTGATAGTGACCCATAGGCTGTTTATATAGCCTCTGCCAAGCTAGGGTTAGGGTTTCCCCTACCCCTAAGGCTATTCACACCCATCTGCCCTCATACTCCCTTGCTTATAGTGGGTTCCTATGCCTATCTTCTAACACCCCCCCCCAATGCCAGGGTGGCATTGGATTACAAGGCATGTAAGATGTCCCCCCCCTTCTTGGGATGCCTTTATAAATGAGGCTTACAAGAGTGTTTTAGGTAGATGATTTAAAGAGTCAAAACAGTCGATCTTCAGATGGACTGAAGGCATAGTTGGCCACCAATTCTTTGGATACATCACGAGTGTTGGGGCATTTACTAGTGATATGCCCTATCTTCTTACATTTGTTACATTTCATTTTCTTGGGATACTTCTTCCAACAGTTGTTTACAAGATGTCATTTTTTCTTACAGAAAGAACATCTAGTGAGAGCTGTATGTACCAATACTTGATCACGGGAAGTTGAAGATGCCTGACTGTTGCTGCTTTCTTTGTGATTCCTCTTTTCTTCATCCAAATAGGATTGAATGGTACTTGCCAATGTAGGATCTGGAATGTTGGTGAGAGTGGTTACAAGAGTAGGAAACACCTATTTTACAGCTTTTAGGAGAATAGCAATAGCATCTTCTTCATGTGTTGGAGCTTGTACAAAGGCAAGCTGTGCCATAAGTCCCTTCGTGTGAGAGATGAATTTTTCCAAATCTTTTCTTGATCCATATTCCAAGCTAAAGAATTCAATTTTAAGGAAGATTTTAGTATTTTTACCAGTGGCTCCATAGAGCTTTTCAAGCTCATCCCATTTGAAGCAAATACACATTCCACATGGCACAGTAGTAGATGATGCCATGGCTCCAAACAGCGGGCTTGTATTTGAACCCCATAAAATCCCCCCTCCATGCATGAATTCCCCGTAAACTAACTTACTCTTCAAAAAAAAAGTATGTGTTCATTTTCATACTTCACTCTTATTCACCTCTATGTCTTTGAATTTGCTTTCTCCATAGGAATGGCTCTATGAAGCAAACCGTGCAATCTCATTCGCTTCATGGGAAAAACTCAAAGCACCCATGATATGGATGAAAATTCCTAAATTTCTTGTGCTAGGGAGGTTGTCTTCTATATTTGGCCAAGATCACCCATTAACTCTGCAAAGAAGATGTCCCTTGTTGTCTGTTGCTTTGCGAGTGAACTCATTAATACCTAGCATGCCTGTAATCATAAGAAAAACCATTAATGAAAATCCACTAAACTAAATAAAGACATATATAAGCAACTAAATTTACAGCTTAGGCTTCATCGGTCTCGACCTTAGCCTCTCTTTGTTGGATTTTATTTCATCAATCATTGGGGGGAGGGGATTGGGGGGAGGGGGGACTCGTAACTTAGGTGTAGGGATGGGGCATCTCATGTCATCCACTCTTGATTGTTTGGGATTGAAAAGGTCTAAGCTTAAATCCATTGGGGATCAAAGGAAAAGAGAAGACAAATAAGAACTCTTGAATACACTGTTGAACACAAGAAATAGATAAACCCAACAAGTAAATGTATTACTCTTTTGTATCAATTTTGTGATAATGGCAAAGAACAATAAAAACCCTATCATTGAAGAATAACTATTCATCATGGAAGTTTCATGTGACAAACTTTCTTATTAGAAAAAGCTTCTATGAGTTTGTTTTAGGTAAAGAAAAGAAGCTAGAGCTAAGTAGTCCTACGACTACAACAAAATTAAAGGCGTGCAAGAAATGGAATGCAAAAGACAAAAAGGTAATGCATTGGCTATCAACAATCATTGATAATACTATGCTTGGATATATAAAAAATACAAAAACTTCACATGCAACTTGGATAAAATTTGAGAACATATTTTGAGTAAATACAAAGGTACGAAAGATTCAACTCAAGCAAGAGTTGAATACTTTGAAGAAAGGGAAGATCCTATAAACGATTATTTTTTGAAAGTGAGAAGCATTGTAGTTGCCTTAACAACTATTGATACAATGCTTGATGAGATGATAATTTGGTTTCATCTACTTTGGGTGGACTTAATAATGAGAAGGCTTGAAAATCGTTTGTTACTTCTGTGTATGTAAGTATAGAAGCCATTTCCAAAATTTGATGAGTTGGTCTCTCTTATGATCATTGAAGAGATTAAGATTAGGGTGTTCACAAGACTATGGTCGAGCAAGAGAGTTACCCTCTCTTAATATATCATCTTCCAAGTATGCATCATCTAAAAAAAGTGGTAAATAGATCCAAGCATTTTACTCAAGTTTAGAAAGAGAATATAGTAGATCCTCTTCAAAAGGCTGTGGCATGGGACGTATTGGTGATAACCAACAAAACATGTTAAATTAATAGTTTGGTGACATATAAGTTTTAGGAGACCATGGGAACTATAGAGGTAGGGGATCTCTAAAGGAAGAGGTGAATGGCACAATAGAGGTTTTAGAAATTTTGGTATTTTTTGTCATTATTATGATAAAATAATAGGTCATATTGTAGTCCAATGTTATGTTAAGAAGGATGATATCTATAGTGATAAATTGTAGTAAGAAAACTATGCATTGTCTTCATGACAAAATGAAGAAAAAAATGAGTATTTGTTTGTTATGCAACATATGATGAATGTTGTTATAGGAAAGGAAACACATGATGATGTATGGTATATTGATTCAGGTGTACCTAATCATATGACTAGCTATGCTGAATGGTTTGAAGAGATGCAAGTTTTACAAAATCCAAGTTATCTGTAAACTCATGACAGCCAATTTTATACATGGAAAAAGTTCCATTGTCCTTGCAAGATGGTTAGATAAAGAATTTATAAGATGTATTACATGTGCCATCTATCACAAATAATTTAGTGTTTATTGGTTAGATGGTAGAGCAAGTACTGTAGATTTGATTTAATGCAAAAGATTATTTTGTAGAATATTTTAATGATAAGTATAAGTTAGTCGCAAAAGAAAGTAGAGTTGGCTGTATATTTACTTTAGATGCTAGAATTCTTGCTATGAATATTGCTATGCATGTTAAAGTTAAAGGAGTGGCTACTACAGACATTGAAATATAGCACAAACGTATTGGACATGAAAATGTGCGAACATTGAAATTAATGCAATCCAAAGGGTTGATCATAGGATTTCCTACTTTTAGAGTTGCATAATTTTATAAAATGTGTGAGACATGTTAGTTTTGTAAAGCAAGCAAGACAACCTCTTTTGCATACAAATGGAATGATCCCCGAAGGATGCTTCACAGGCAAGAAGCTCGATGTGTCACACTTGAAATTGTTTGGTTGTATTGCATATGCTCATGTGCTAAATGAGCTACAAAAGAAGCTTGATCCAAAGGTCAAAAAATGTATTTTCATTGGACACTCTTTAGAGCAAAAAGAGAATCAATGTTATAACCTTATCACAAGTGAGTTCAAAGTGAGGAAGGATGTTATTTTTATGAGATGAGTAGTTGGCATGCATTTAGTGGTGATGCATTGGATGATGATGATGATAGTTATTTGGAGAAAGGAAAGCAAGAATCACAAAGCCTTAGTAGATCAAAAACATCATTTGGTACAATATCTACTCAAGACATTAGGTGTATAGAGAGCACGTGGTAATCGTAAAGGCTCCATTGAGTGATCTAATGATACACATGTTTATCAACGTCGGCAGATACCCTATTATAAGATTTGGTTTTAAAGGTTATTCAGCCCACCATTATGCTTATATGGTAAAGATGGTTGAGGATATTGAGCACACATGTTTTGAGGATGCTGTTGGCCATGCTTATAGGGATGTAGACTTGGGATCTAGTACCATTTCTAAAGGGAAAGAAAGCTATTGGTTGTAAGTGGGTCTAAAAAATTAAGCATAATGCAGATGGTTTGTTAGCAAGTATAAGGCTAGGATGGTTGCTATGCTCAAACATATGGCATAGATTATAAAGAAAGATTCAGTCCAATTGCTAGGATGGAAGCTGTTAGATGTGTGATTACTTTTGCAGCACCAATATAGCCAAAGGTTGAAGTTTGCAACAAATGGACATAAATATGCCTTCTTGCATGGTGAATTGCAAGAAGAGGTGTATATGGAGTAGCCAACAGGTTACGAGGATTTAGATTATCCCACATATGTGTGTAGGTTAAATAAGGTGCTCGATGGGCTGAAGTAAGCACCTAGAGCATGGTCTAACAAGATCGAAGAGTATCTTGTCATTGTTAGCTTTTATATTTCTGATATGCTGATCACTCACTTTATGCGAGAAAGAGAGATGCTGGTTTAGTCATCATAGTCGTCTATGTGGATGGCTTGATTATTACAAGTAATGATGACATGGGGATTGCTGAAGTCAAGGATCTTTTAAAGAAGAAGTTTGAGATGAAGGATTTGGGTGAGCTAAGATACTTTCTTGGTATTGAGGTGATCATATATGTGATGATGGTATATGGCTATCTCAAAGGTAGTATGGCTTGGATATGTTGTTTAAGTATGGCATGACAATGTGTAAGCCTCTTTCTGTGCCATTGGAGTAAAATGTGAAGTTGAGTGCTAATGTTGGGGATGAGATAGAAGATCCTACTATGTTCAAGTGGATAGTAGAAAGTTTGATTTACATGACTATCACAAGGCTAGACTTAAGCTATGCTGTTGGCTTTGTCAATTAGTTTATATAGATGTCTAGAAAGCCTAATTTGGATGCAGTTAGATGTATATTAAGGTATGTGAAGTCCACTTTGCATTATAAACATTTTTATGAGGCAGATAAGGATATACAAGTATTTGGATACATTGATGGAGATTGAGCTAGTGATCAAAGATCTACCAGTAGGAGTGGATTCATATTTTTCCTTGGTAGTGCATTAGTTAGACGTGGAGTAGCAAAAAGCAATCTACAATTGCTTTATCGAGTACAAGGATGAGTACCAAGGTGGTGCTATGGTAGCATGTGATGTGGTATGGCTGCAAAAGTTATTGGGTGATTTGAATGTGTAGAGAGATGGTCCACTTGTCATTCACTATGACAACATGAGTAGCATATAGTTAGCTAAGAACATAGTATTCCATGCTAGGATAAAACACATTGAGGGGTGCATTACCACTTTTTTGTGAGAGAGAATGTACTTTGTGAGAGAGAAGGTACTTTGTAGGAGAGATTGACTTGGTATATGTCAGCACATAGGATTAGATAGCTGACATTTTCACAAAAGGCATTGGTGTAGAGAAGCTTCAAAAATTTTGAAGCTCACTTGGAGTTGCAGAGATATAATTGAGCTTGAGGGGGAGTGTTGAGATGGCAAGCTCAACACATGCAGACATTGATGATGGACCGCCTGGTTAGATGGGTCTGCACGTCTACACTTAGCATGTTGGTGGTCATTATGATCCTCACATGACTGACTTATCACTTATTATATTTGGTTTGTTGCACCTATCCATAGTTGGCATAGTTATAACGCTAGTTGATTAGTATAATCAATGATATATAGTTTAACTTAGTAGCCTACTTTTCTTTATGTTGTATCTTATCCATACTTTGTGTACATTGTATTGTGTGTGAAAGAAAAGGAAGAAACTAGCAAGAAAATGTTTTTCCTCCATCTCTCTTCTTGTGTTCCCGAGTAAGCTTCCTCATGTGTATATGGTATGTGTTTGGCGCAATAGCTCAAGCAAGCCTTCCCACCATGCAATTTGTGACAAAATATATGCTACATTTTTTATGTATGTATTCATTAAGAAATCCATTATAATCCATCCCCATCTCAATGTTTTTGTCCTAAAAAACAAAAGAGAACATTGTAAAAATAATTCAAAGTAGTGAAGATGAGGTATAATATTCAAAGCCCTTTACTTAAAATGATATTTTTGGAGCTAAAGGGGAAACATCATTATGTATGCTTCAATGGGTAAGCATAAAGGTGGTAACTTGATACATTTTTCTTCAAATATAGGCCTATGTGCAACTAGTTAATTTGTACAATCCACACTAGGCCTTGCTATATAGAAACCATCATAACTTTTGATTGGCAAAACAAAATGAAGATGTTAATAAATCCAAAGAAAGCTCTTTTTATGCACTTTTAGCATGTAAATTTTTTAGCTCTACACAAGGAATTCAAAATTCACAATAACTCAAAATAGAGAGTTGGTAGAAAGTAGATTGCAATAAAAAATAGTCTCTAACTTGAAAGCTCTTCATCCAAAAGGTCATGTTGAAGGTATGAAAATGATTCAATAATGGTGGCTTACTTCCATATATCTTCTCCCAATGGCAACTCTTCCCATTTGATAAGGTATTTCATGATGGAATGTGATCTAAGCCTCTTTTGTAGTTGATGCTTAATGGGCTGATCTGACATTGATTTTGGGCTAGCACCTTTCTTTGTTACAATGTTGTCAATGATGTATGCATTTTGGTTGGCTATGCAGTAAAGTTCTGTTACATTGCTCAGTCCGTTGTGCCTTTGGTTGGTCTCTTTTATTACACGTGAGACCTACTCTATGTATGATGGTTATGGTAGGATATATCTCAGTGTGACACATTAATCCTTTGATAGTTCTTGAAACTAGTCATATATTCACTCACTGCCGGTTGTTGTAGCTATTTCCTAGTAGTTGCAATTTGTCTTGTATTAGTGAGTGCCCCTCTTTTGCATTGATTTCTTACTATTGAAATTCATTTTCAACATGTTGTAATTGTAGTTTATTGCACTATTTATATGAGGAGTCACCCCCATTCGATCGCCTTTTACATTAGTTTGTGGATAGCTCACTATTTTGGCAGTTTCCCTTATTTTCAACTTGATATGGTGAGGTTTTGGGGTTGATTTGTAGGTTATTATAGTAGCATGTTCTACCCTTTTGTGCATTTACTTGGCCTTAGTATGGCTATTGGTTCCAATGATAGTGCTATCTTTAATATTGACAAGTTGGATGGCACCAACTACAACTATTCAAAGGTCCAAATCTGGAAATTTTTAGTGCAAAAAATGCAAATTAAGCCTTTGAAACATGAGGGTGTTAAGCCTGAACATATTGATGTAGAGGATTGGGCTGAATTGGATGAGGTATGTAAGTCTACCATCATTTTGTCCCTCTCTAAGCAGGTGTTCTATAATGTTGTTTTTCTCTTATGGGAAGTTTGCATGGGACTTATGGGATAATATTCGCAATGTCTATGATAAGTAGAGCTTTGTTTCTTAGATGTATTGGCTAAAGCAACTCATGGACCTTTGCATAAAGGAGGGCACTTTCATGTCATCCCACTTAAATGAGTTTCATTCCGTTCTCAGCCATTTGTCTTTGCATGGGGGATTGAATTCAAGCGTAGCCTTCCCCCCTTTTGTTCCTTGTGGTTACATTGCTTGAATCATGGGATACATTTTGTACTACTGTGTATATAAACATGCTACTACTGATGGGCTAAAGTTACATGATGTAGAGGGTGCACTCTTGAATAAAGAGGTTAACAGAAAGAATGTCAATGCTTCCCATATCTCTTATGCTTTGATAGTTAGAGGAAATAATGGTAGGAGCAGTAATGCCTGTTGTGGGAGAGACTCTTAGCAGTCTCATTTCTCAGTCACATGGATAGTCTCGCATAAGTCCCATGGCTGTAAGTCCTCATTGACTTGTCATTACTGTGGAAAACTAGGACATATTTGGCAAATGTGCCATAAAATGTGTAATGACAAGTGCAAGAAAAAGGGCAAGGGTAAAGTACAGGATAAAAATGATGATTATAGCATTATTTCTAGCAAGTCCAATGTTAAGATTGAAGAGATTAATACCATGCAAACTAATTCTAATGATGTTTTTATACTTGTAGTTTCTTCTCTTGATACCTCACAGCTGATTAATGCTTTGTTAGGGTATACTCAGTATTGGCTGATAGATTCAAGGGCTTCCTTTCATGTGACCCCTCATAGAGAGTGGTTCCACTCCTATCGTAGTTTGATTGGATCTATCCATTTGGGTAATGACGTTGTCGTGCCACTACGCGGACACGGTGTGAAAAAATCTAGAGTGCATCATCATCCGACTTTCTTATTACTGTAGAGAGTCAATGTGATATGAGTCATTAGTGCTAGCGTTCGTGGCATAGATTATCCAAAAATACTAGATTTTTGGATAATTTTAGCATATTTTTGATATTATTTACTATAAAAACCCAAAAAAGTTAAAAAAGCTTCTAGATTAGGATGGCATGCAAAAAGCAAGTTGCTTTTTCGCCCAGTTATTGGTTTTTTCACAAAAAAGAAAGAGGGACGAAATCATGTGCGTCGCGATCGTTGTTCACAGGCTGAAAACTACACTTTGAACTGGAAGAAGAAGGAGTGAACTGGGAGATTCCTAAGCAGGAATCTTGCAGTTTTACCCCCTTTCGAAGCCAATGGGGCCATCATATTTGGGTTCCGAGCAACAGAGAAGGAGCTGCTATTTTGATGCATGTTTTTGTTCTATAAGGAAGCTCCAGGAAATCTGATGCCTGGAGATTGTGTTTGAGTAGTGTCATACAAAGGATTTCAGGTTCAATCAATACATATTGATTCAATTCATTATGCTTTGTCTTTGTCGTGTTTACCTCTTGTCTATTCTTTTTCTTCTCTTCCATCTCCTATCTCTAGCAACAATACAGCATGCTTAGCCAAATAGGCTTACCACAACATTTTTAGGCTGAGGCAGTTACTACTGTTGTACACTTGATCAATTGGTCTCCATGTACTGCTCTTGAATATTAGGTTACAAAGGAGGTATGATTTGGAAAACCTCCCTTATATGCTCATTTGCATGTCTTTGGTTGTGAGACTTTCTACCATGTTTCCAAGGACAAGCACAATAAGCTAGATCCTAAGTCTAAGAAATGCATCTTTCTTGGACTATCGGTTATGGGATTCATAGGCTTGGAAGATTATTCACAACCATAATGTTGTTTTTCATGATGAGAAAATGCATAAGCAACCTGAGCATGTCATTGAGGTATGAATGATGATATTTCAAGAGGAGCCTCCTGCTACTGTACAACCAACTAGACAACCTGTAAAGGAGCAATAGCTAATGCTCCAGTGGCCCAGGTGGTCCCTAATGCTACACAGGATGTATAGGCTCGACAATCTATTTTGAGACAGTCTACTAGAGATAGACGTTAGCCTACTATGCAGTTTGAGCCCTCTATGAAATATGTTATAGTGACGAATACTACTAAGCCTCTTACTTATGATGAGGCAATGCGTAGAGGTAATAGTCAATCTTGGGAGAGGGCCATGCAGTTAGAGTATGACTCACTTAAAAAAAATCATATGTGAGATTTGGTTCCTTTGCCTAGTGAAGCGTGCTTTGCCATGCAAGTGGATGTACAAGTTAAAAAGTACCCTTGGATACTCCAAACTGACATACAAGGCCAAATTGGTTGCAACGGGTTTCAAACAAGAGCATGGTGTGGACTTTTATGAAGTCTTTTCTCCTATTGTGAAAATAACTACTCTACACTTGGTACTAGCCTTGGTTACTCAGCTTGACTTAGATCTTTATCAGATGGATATTAAGATAGCTTTTCTTTATGGGGACTTGCATGATGAGATTTACATAGAGCAGCCTAAGGACTTTGCAGAACTTGGCAGGGAATGGTACTATAAGTTTGATGCTTTTGTGCATTCATAGGGATATTCATGTAATGATATGGATCCATGTTTATATAGAAGGAGCCTTGTGATGACAACATTATGATTTTGATCCTCTATGTGGATGATATGCTGATTGTTGGGAGTACTCATGATGGGCTAGATGCCTTGAATGGTGAGCTTAAGAAGAACTTTGAGATGAAGGACATGGGACAAGACTCATATATTCTTGGGATGGGCATTATACGCGATTGCTCTAAGGGACTCCTTTTCTTATCACAGAAAGGAGTATATCTAAAAGGTCCTTGAGCGGTTTCATCTGCATGATGTTAAGCCTAATGGCTATCCTTTACCTTCTCATGTGAAGATTACTTAGGCCGATTGTCTGCAATTTAATGAGCAGAAGGTTGAGATGGCCAAGATCTCTTATGCATTTGTAGTGGGCAATTTAATGTATGCCATGATAGCCACTTGCCCTGACGTAGCATTTGTAGTGGGAGTTGTGGCACACTATATGGCCACATGGTCGACGGCATTGGGATGCCGTCAAGGGTATCATGAGGTACTTGAGGGAAACATTAGCTATGTGCATCTATTATGGTGGCCAAGATACCAGAGTCATGGGGTACATTGACTCTGATTATGCAGCAGGGTATGTAGATAGTAAGAAGTGCCATGACAGCCACTCGCCCTGACATAGCATTTGTAGTGGGAGTTGTGGCACACTATATGGCTACATGGTCGACTGCATTGGGATGCTGTCAAGGGTATCATGAGGTACTTGAAGGAAACATTAGCTATGTGTATCTATTATGGTGGTCAAGATACTAGAGTCATGGGGTACATTGACTCTAATTATGCAGCAGGGTATGTAGATAGTAAGAAGTCCACCTTTAGGTATGTCTTTACCTTTGCTGAAGGTACTATTTCTTGGATGTCCAAGGTACAAAAATGCATTGCCCTATCTACTATAGAGGCAAAGTATGTTGTAGCCCACTGAGGTTTGCAAGGAGGCTCTCTGGTTAGGCTACTTGGTGGTAGGACCTTGGCATTATTGGTGAGGTCCCTAAACTGCATTCGAATTCTATGAGTGTTACCACTTTATTCGAGAGGTCATTGAGGACAACTCCATTGAGCTTGTCAAGATCTCAACTGACCAAAATCCTCTAGATCTACTCACTAAAAGTCTCTCAGTGGAGCGTTTTGCCTTTCCTTAGAAAGTTGATGGGCATTGGATGAGATGACGTCTTTTCTCATCCCGTTGCACTTATGTACAATTGTACTTTGTTAATTATTTCTTATCCTCTCCTCACTAGGGGCACATTCACCTTTAAGTGGGAGGTTGTTGAGGATAAAGACGCATATGCCTAGCCACCCATGTATTAGTTATTATTGATAGTACTCGCACCATACATTAGTTACCCACACATTACACATTGCAAGTGGTGGGCACCCATCATTGTCACTTCATTCTTTATTTTTTCAGCGACAATTCAATGAAGAGAAGATTGGTCACACATTGTGCCTATTAGAGTTTCCACAAGTTGTGTGTGTGCATGTGTGTGTGTGTGTGTATCTCTCTCTCTCTCTCTCTCTCTCTCTCTCTAGGTCTTACTCCTTCCACCATAGCTCTTACTTCCGCTTCATGCTTCCACTTTAGGACTCACTCCCTTTAGTTGGCTCCTCAATCTCCATCCCGTTTTGTAGCTCATCCAAGCGTGCATGCACTTAAATGAGTGAGTTTCCAAAAAACATATTTTATGCATTACACAATAATAACATGATTAAAACGCAAATAAGAATCCTCGAGGCTTTAGAGAAGAGTAAAAAGCACAAACACCTACATTACCTTGATGCACATAGATAGGCTCTATATAATTGACCATAATATGTCATGAGAGAGACCAACTCATCAAAAACTAAAAACGACTTTCATATATACACAAAAGTAATAAACAATTTTTATTATTAAGACCATCCAAAGTAGATAATACCAAATCATTATCATCAAGTATTGCACCAATAGCTGCTAAGGCATCTCCAATGCTTCTCACTTTCAAAACATATTTATTTATAAATATATTTTCTTTTTTTATTTGACAAAAACAATGCTCATGACATTGATGGCATTATGCTTCAATGCTTGCAATATTGTTTTCATCACTATCAATGACTTCTAATATTAATAATTTTCTATGTTGATGTAACTTGAATAAGCTTTTAAGAGGAGAAATAAATGAGCAAGGAGGAGGAACATAGCAAGTGATAAGGAAGATGTAAGAATACCCATGTTGTCCATGACTAAGTAGAAGATACCATAAACAAAAGAAAAGTAAAGAAAAGAAAAGAAAAGCCTAATGGTTGTGATTGAGCAATGGAATGCCCTCACAAGGCATGTGAAGATAAAATTTGTCACTACCTAACTACTATTTCATTAATGATCCACTTACTCATTAGCCCTAAGGTTCACCAACTAATGTTACTTCATTAGAGTTGACCATTTGGGTCCTACTCATGATGCCAAAATAAGTACACCTATAATATTAGCATCTTGATTCCATAAAGTACAACAATCTCTTTTATCTAAGTTTTCCTAGGCCCCATAGCACCCCTGTTACATGTCCTATGATCTCACAACTTTGTATGGTATTTATAGTGGATATTCCCCTCTTCATGCAATTTAGGTCATGAGAAATAGCATGAAGAAGAGTGCATGCTTGGATGTATTATAGCTGGCTCCTAGGGTTTGCTTGTTCCAACAATTATCACTTAAGGAGACTATATTTTTAATCAATAATACTTGCATTACCATAGGTCTTACAACCTCAAAAGAGAGAGAGAGAGAGAGAGAATATGCTTTGATATGGTAGAGGCTAAGCGCATTTAGTCTAGCAGGAGATTTTAAATGATGCATCAAAGGTGGTAAGGGGAATATCAAATCCTAATAACAAAATTGGGGAGGATAGACAACTTAGAGGTCCTCTGATACTGGTTAGGCTTGATACACAGATAGGATGCAAGTAGAAGAACAAGTTACTACTGCTGGTAAGCTTTTTAGTATGTACCAGCTTGGCTGCATTCCTGGCTTTGCAGCAGGCAAATACACAAGTTATGAAGCTTATTTGATTGTGAAAAGCCATATAATAGGAGAAGAATGGCTCGAAGGTTGTCAGGATCTTAGGCTTTGCTTGCTGATACCCTACTGAGGGGGGTAGATGCAGTCTCCATAACCTGCAGCGGGTTCACACACATGCATGAATGTTTAGTGGACGAAGCAGAGTTACCAAATCAGGGATGACATATGTGACAGAGATGCTACCGAGTAAATGCATACATCCCACACTTTGATTGTTCATTACATGCTAGATGACATATATGAAAGCACCGGATGGTCTAATTTTGATTGTTCATCACATAGCAAATGGTCTAATTTTGATTGTTCATCACACGGCAAATTGTCTAATTTTGACTGTTCACAACATAGCAAATCAGAGATGACACATATGACACAAAAGAATGGGGCAAAAGCATACAACTTGGGGCGAGTGTGAAGTGTGAGATGACATACAGGAAAGAGATGAATGAACCATATCCATACATGCCCAATCAGAGATGAAAAACATGGATCAGATGCACATCTTACACTATGATGGTTATCAAGTGTGAGATGATGACATGCCTGACAGGAATGAATGGTAAGGGCCCAATGACTGAACCATATCCATACATGTACACATGCTATCCAAGACTTCTGACAAGAGGCAACATCTCATCTCACACTTGATGAGTATCACAGGAGGTAGATGACATACAGGAAAGGCATGAAGGGGCCAATTACATACCCAATCAAAGATGAAAGAAATGGATCAAATGCACATCTAACACTTCTTTGGTGTTTATCAATGTGAGATGATGACATGCCTGACAGGAATGAATGATATGGGCCCAATGAGTGGACCAAATCCATACATCTATAGATGCTATTCAAGACTTTCTGACAAGAGGCAACATGCAGCGAGAGTCCAGAACAGAAGACTTACTGGGGTCAGTGAAGACCACAAGGCCACTGTTTTGGAAGTAGCAGTTCCACCAGTTGCGGCCGTGCGCCTGATAGTACTTGTTCATGGCATAGGAGGCATGGGCAATGACTGTATTGGGTGAGTAGCATGGCTGCCCAGCTTGGAGTGCAGAGCAGTCAGCTCCGCCCTCCCCGCATGCGAAATTCAAGTTAGCTGCCAGTATCTGCTCCGGCACTGAGGGCTTGGCCACACACCAGAGCTTCTGGCCCATGCTTGGCTGCTGCTGCTGCTGCTGCTTATATCAGTAACAATAGCAGGGATTTCAATCAGTTCCTTAGGATTAACAGAAAACAAGATGGTAATTCTTTCATCTTGAATTTAGAGGTGCGATCTCCATCAAGATCAGTGACAACTAAGGTCCTTGGAATGATGGTAATTCAGGAAAAACATGGCAATTCAACATTCTTTCATTTTTGCTTTCATGTTACAGGAAGGTGCTCTTCTCCCTTGTCTTTCCATGTTAGTGTCTTAACATCATGAGCTTCATTGTAGTGTTTCAGGTTACAGGAAAGGGCTCTTTTCCCTTGTCTTTTTTTTGTAGTGTTTCAATATCATGAGCTTCTGCTCCAGAGGCACCACACGCCTAGTTCTGGGTCTGGCAGCCCCCAGGCCCCCAACTGCACCTTGCGAGGTGTGCGGCACCTCCCGACGAGCAGAAGCTTATGATGTTGTCGGAATTCACAATGTGGGAACTATAGTGGGAATTTGTGTAAAACTTACTGTGAAGCATGGCAATTCAACGTTTTGTCAATCTGGGTTTCATCTTACAAGAATGGAACCATAGGGTCCCTGCTTACAAGAAGGGAACTCTGAGATTCTATTCCCTGGTTTGTATGAGGCTTAAGAAAGATCTTGACTGGATTGGCAAGGAATGCTGCATCCATCACAGATGAGAGAGAGAGAGAGAGAGAGAGAGAGAGCTTCAACTTACACTTGATGTAGCTTGGTCATTATTGTGGGCTGCAGAAAACATCCAGGGAAATGAAAGGGTTAGATTGCTCAACAGCTTAGCTCACTACCAATAATGTTTCAAACAAACAGAACCCAGTTTATCTCTAATAAGCTGCATTGTGCAATCCCACATCCCAATTTACAATCAAATTGCAGCCTCTGACAGTCTAGAAGCAAATGAAAGCCCTCTTCACCATCAAGTCAAGAAGGCTCTGACGATGCCGAATGTAGTGTGAGACTGTCTAACGGTACACGCACGCATCTCGGATGTTTGCATGTAAAGCAGAGATTAAGACAAGAACGCCACAAATTGAAGACAAAGAGCGTGTCCGGGTGATGTCGGGGATTGTGTGAGGGTTTACCTGAGCTTGCTGAAAGAAGGGACACGAGACTGAGGGCCAGCAGCAGAAGACGAAGAGCCATGGTGTAGATGGCAAAGGAGAGAACACACAGGGAGCAAACAAGACAAGTGAGAAACTGACTCTCTCTCTCTCTCTCTCTCTCTCTCTCTGTGTCTCTGTCTCTGTGTTAGAGTGAGCAATATGAAACAGATGAATGGCTAAATAAGTCAATAGATTGGTGCACTAGAAGGTTAAAAGTTAGTGGTAATTTGCTTCTTGTTTCACCTCCTTGAAAAAGTCTTCATAAGCCATAAAAACAAAATTGTAGGAGGATAATTATCTGCAGTTTCCTCTCTTAAATACATACATACAGATATATATATATATATATATATATATATATATATATATATATATATATATATATAGAGAGAGAGAGAGAGAGAGAGAGAGAGAGAGAGAGAGAGAGAGAGAGAGAGGCATATAAACAGTCAGCAATTTTGTGCACAGGCTGAATCAGCTTTCTTCTTTGAAGTTTTGGACTGTGTGTCAGAGGAAGGAAAGGAGTGATTGTATTCTCTCTCTCTCTACACACACACACACACACACACACACACACACACACACATGTATGTATATATAAAACCCAAAAATCCACCAATCCAAATCAGTGCATATTGCAAAAACAACAAACAATTTAAAGGAAATGACTGATCAGGACATAATATACAAAAGGATCCTCTTTTGTGCTGAGTAGGAAAGGCTCAATTTTTGGCAAATCATTCTGACAGTAATCTGATTCACATGAATTGCATTGCATGTCCATCTTCAGATCAGACATCTGTATATTCTGATTGCATCAAGTGCATGCATGCTGTCCACCTTTCCATCAAGCATCTTCGCATCTTAACAATATTGAAACATAATTACGCAGTCTAACACATATCAAATGGCATGTCCAACCATCTTCAGATCAAACATATCAGTATCTTGATAGGTAGCCGCCTCAGAAGTTCTAATTATTTGCATGATGATGATGATGATGATGACAATCCTTAGAACAACAGCATGATTATGGTGCATGTCCATGCTGCTAATTATTTGTGCAGTGACAAATTACAATCCTTAGAACGATATATATATACAGATACAGTACATGTAGCTCTTAATAAGCTCTCCCTTTCAGTGGAGATCATACTGTCTGTCTGTCTGTCTGTGTGTTGGCTCAATGGATCATTGGATTTGCATGGTGTTGTGGGTTGTGTCCGCAGTAAATCTTTTTTTTAATAAAAATTTTCTGGGAAATTTATGAGGCTGGAAATTAAAAGGAAAATTTGCTGGACGGCCCTTGCCAAATATAATATAATATTTCTCGCTTTTTTTATATTGGCCCATTCGCAGGCATCTTTTTGAATTGTTTTTTTAAAAGCCTAACGGTCGACTTTTATACAATTTACAAATTCGAACGTTTCCTCAATTTGCCCCCCTCAACCTCTTGTAATAATAAGACTTATTATTTCTTGATGGTGCATCCTCCTAGAAACTCCATGTCTAGTGAAACACAAAGGAAGTTAGTTAATAGAGAAATTCCACTACTAGTAACACACACAAGGCTACCATAACTTATAAGCATTTCAAACTTTGACACTTCCAATGCTCTCCACATATCGAGAATATATCCTCATCGTATACAAGAATGTTATAGGGATCTCACAACATCCGTCTTCTAACCAATCTCGGTACTCTAACATCCACCTGCCTATGCTAGATCCAATGGGTTGCTACCTCTCCCAAACCAACCCACCATTCCATTATCATCAATTCCCATTCTCTCGAAATTCTCATGCACCCTTAGTCCGAGAGCTGGAGCTTACCTAAAAACTTGTAAACACTATATGAACAATCATTTTTTAAAAATGCTTCCTACTCAATCTACACCTCAAACAATGATATGAATAATGATTAAACAAATTATATGAACAGTGATCAAATAAATGCTTCCTACACATTCTACACCTCAAAGAATGCTTAATGGACTTAGTAGTTGCCATCAAAGATTACAAATTATGCTATTGAACTAAAACACACCTTGCTAGCAACTTATCCTCAAGTTGACTCTGTCCATCTTACACCATTTGGATGACAATTCACTCTCATTTTAAGAACATTTTTGTATCATATTGATGAGCCAATTGTGCATTTCCAATATTCAAATTACATGGGTTATACCTTACCTTCCAAGTTTATCCCAACGTCAAGTGCCAAAATCTATCATATTTTAGGCTTTTATCAATTGCTTATGGTAGTTAATCGAATTCCCATTCCGTGCAAGTTTTAAGTAGTGTAACATTTTATAAGAAAGATTGAATGTTCAAGGTTCTTCATGCAAAACCATAACCATCTTTTACATGACCTTCTATACTAGCATTTCTTTGGATTTGCTTATGGTAGACCAATAGTAATGCATTGGATATTCCATGAACCGCTTGCTATTAGTTTACAACAATGAATCTCTACACACATGTGCATGTGCACGCGCGCACACACACACACACACACACAGAGTTTAATAATAGAGAAAAGAGGGCCCCTTATTTGTTTCATGAAGAGATAAAAATTTGCAAGGATATGCAAGGATAGTTAGGGTTTACTAGACCAATTAATGGTTATTACTATCAATCCATTTTATTACTTGTTTAAAATAGTAAGTGCCAAAAATAATAGCTACTAAAAGTAGGAAGTGAAGGTTTGTAGTTGCAATAGCAAGAAGAGACTAAGGTAGGAGCCAAACAATAACAACTAAAATTTTAGAGATATTCAAGGCTCCATCATCCCTTTAAACTACACCTCTATTCATATTTTTAGCTCCACGATTAGTTCATAGCATTTTAAAGTAGGATTTTTGATACCTAAAACACATGGAGAATGTTCATCATGAAATTCGAGCATCGAGCTCACTCTTATGCAAATTGTATAAACCTATAGGAGTAAAACTAAAACATCTAGCAAGCTAGTACACATTAAAATATCTCATGGGCTAAATAGAAGCATGAAGGCCTTATCTAGCTATGCATTACAAGTGGACAAGAAAGGGATGAAGGGTTGAGGATGCCCAACCAAAAGGAAACCGTGTATGTAATATGTAAACATTAATAGAGAGCTTATTCTTGGTTGTGCAAACATTGGAGAGCCCTTGTTCTCTTATATTCTTCTTCTTCCTAATTCCATAACTTCAATGAGAGAGCTTGATAGAGATTGGGAGAGTGAGGTAAAGAGCTTGCAAGTGAGTGAGCGAGTGAGAGAGGAATCCATTGCCTTCATTATTGTTTCCATGTTCTCTCATCCTCCTCCTGCTCATCCTCTTCCTACTCCTCTTTCACTCATGGGAGGAGTTGGCATTATTTGTGCACCTTGGATCAAGTGAATAGTGAGGCTTGACCATTGGAATCCCAAGTATAGTAAAATAAGAAGAGCAATCAATGAGAATTTTTGTGTTCTCTTGTTTTCATTTCTTGGCCGCTTCATTCGTAGGGAAATGAGTGGAGTAGGCAAGAGATGGAGAGTGACTATGGGCAATAGAGGTATCCAAGTGAGAGACAAATGTGCCAAGTGAGAGTGAGCTCTTGAAATAATAAAAGTATTCTAAGCATGTCCCTCTATTGAGCTCACAAAGTGTAGACGATTGTTCTAATAATCATAGCATACTATGGTAAGTATATGCTACTAAGCACATGCTATACTAGTTAGCATAGTTTTGTGTTAACTTATTCTATTGAGTGTAGTCCGTTTTAATAATCCTAGGATACTCTGGTACTTTTCTGCTAATAATCATATTTTGTCATATAGTATACAATTAGCATAGTCTATGTCATGTTAACATATTCTTTATAAGACTATGCTTGTAAGCATATGACTATTTAATCATATGATAAATTGCTAATGAGAAACTAACAAGCATAGTGTATGCTTATTACCATATAATTGCCATCACATGATGCATCTATTAGATTAGTCATATGCTTAACATTTACTATGCTAACTATGTGCTAACTAGGATAATATATGTTTATTAGAATGTGCTTATCATCGTATGATATGA
This sequence comes from Lygodium microphyllum, assembly GCF_053477565.2. Lineage (NCBI taxonomy): Eukaryota > Viridiplantae > Streptophyta > Polypodiopsida > Schizaeales > Lygodiaceae > Lygodium > Lygodium microphyllum. Next base: position 40,378,603 of record NC_141139.1, on the reverse strand, counting down.
TTACTACAACATTCATACACTACCTATTGCGAGCAACGGATGCGTGGTTTGTGCGTAGCGAATGGAAGAAGCTCCCTCTTTCTCTCTTTTACTCATAAAATTATATAGGACTCATGAGAAATTAAAAATAGACTAAAAGAGAGGGTAAAGTAAGATGAAACAACACAAGATTGGATACAATCTCCCCCCGTAAAGTAAGATGAAACAACACAAGATTGGATACAATCTCCCCCCGACATGAAGTGGGCAGCCCCCTTCATGCCGTATTTATAATAATATTATGAAATCTTCTTTGCCCAAGATTTAGGCCCTTTACAATCACTCTTTGCATAAAGAGTTTGAGTGTACTGGAAAAGAGATAGAGTAATCTAAATTAATGGATGCTAGCAGTTATGCATCCCACAACTCTCTAGAACCATTAATATTTTATTGGACATATATTCTAAAAATCTATTTTGCTAATAAATATTTACATAGAGGCTGTGCGCACACTTTATAAGAAATAGCGGTGCGTCTAATACAATAATCCAATAATTGCCAAATAAATTCTTGAGGAGATAATCTTTAAAATGCTTGCACGTGGCACGCCTTTCCAATTCACCTTGCTCTACACATCAGCTGCCAAAAATTTAGAAAATCATGTTAGAATAATAACCAATTGAATAATTGCAGCTAGCCACATAAATCAATTAATTTGGAATTTTATACAATAATTAATTCACGAAGATGTTAATACTCCTGTGGATAAAATGGTATCACCCACGTTCACACTTACATCAACGCCCGGAAAGGATAGGCGTCCCCATCGACCTTCCGGCTAAGACAATTCTTAGGAACGTGCCCCGCATTGACGGAGAACCATTTAAGGTGCTCATCCCTTTGCGTAAGTGCCACCTGGCAACATACCACTGTTGCAAGCAACAAATGCGTGGTTTGCACGTAGCGAATGGAAGAAGCTCCCTCTTTCTCTCTTTTACTCATAAAATTGCATACGACTCATGAGAAATTAAAAATAGAATAAAAGAGAGGGTAAAGTAAGATAAAACGACACAAGATTGGGTACAATCTCCCCTCGACATGAAGTGGGCAGCTTCCTTCATGCTGTATTTATAATAATATTATGAAATCTTCTTTGCCCAAGATTTAGGCCCTTTACAATCACTCTTTGCATAAAGAGTTTGAGTATACTGGAAAAGAGATAGAGTAATCTGAAATAATGGATGCTAGCAGTTGTGCATCCCACAACTCTCTAGAACCATTAATATTTTATTGGACATATATTCTAAAAATCTATTTTGCTAATAAATATTTACATAGAGGCTGTGCGCACGCTTTATAAGAAACAACGGTGTGTCTAATACAATAATCTAATAATTGCCAAATAACTTCTTGAGGAAATAATATTTAAAATGCTTGCACGTGGCGCGCCTTTCCAATTCACCTTGCTCTATACATCAGCTTGCCAAAAATTTAGAAAATCATGTTAGAATAATAACCAATTGAATAATTACAGCTAGCCACATAAATCAATTAATTTGGAATTTCATACAATAATCAATTCACGAAGACATTAATACTCGTGTGGATAAAATGGTATCACCCACGTTCACACTTGCATCGACGCCCGGAAAGGATAGGCGTCCCCATTGACCTTCCGCCTAAGACAATTCTTAGGAACATGCTCTGCATTGACAGAGAACCATTTAAGGCGCTCATCCTGCCAATGTACACACAAAGGAGAACCATTTAAGGCGCTCATCCCTTTGCGTAAGTGCCAACTGGCAACATACCCACCGTTAGTCTCTGGATAAAATGCAGAGCTAAAATCAATCTTAGTTCCTAAGTTAGTAAACAATGTAATCCAAAAATTATTACAGAATCAAGGATCTCGGTCGGACACAATAATTTTTGGCAATCCATGGTGCACAAAAATATGCTTGAGAAATAAGTTAGCGGCTTGTGTAGCACTTAAGGTCTTTTTACAAGCAATGAAGTAAGCCTGTTTTCTAAATCTATCAACTATGGTCCATATCATATTATTTTGTGAAGAAGTTTGTGGTAAACCTGTAATGAAGTCCATAGAAATCTGTTCCCAATGTGAATTAGGGATAGGTAGTGGAAGTAATAAACCATATGACTTACCATGATGTCTTTTTATGCGTCGACATACAATGCAGTCAGAAACAAAATTAGAGACATCACATTGCATATTTGGCCAGAAAAAATCTTCATGTAAATTTCTAAGTGTGGAGATAATACCACGATGTCCCATATAAGGAGGCTAGTGTACTTCTTGCATAATGAAATGACGAAAAGGATTTGTAGTACATAACCTTTTTTCATAAAACAGAAAACCATTGGTAACAGAAAAGTTATTAGTAGGGATCCATTGATTGTTAGATCAATTTAACCAAACATCATGAAAATCGAGATCTTGAAGATAAGTATTTTTCATTGTGTCTAACAAAGAAGTAGAAATGACAAAAATATTGTTTAATGATGGCCTACGGCTAAGTGCATCGGCTACTACATTTTCCTTACCTGGTTGATATTGAATGAGTGGATGAAAGGATTGGATAAATGATGCCCAATGTATGTGTCTATCAGATATTTGTGGTTGTGATAATAAATGTTTAATACTTTGCTGATCGGTTTTAATCATAAACTCTGAACCCATTAAATAATGCTTCCATATGCACAATGCATGAACTACGGCTAATAATTTTTTGTTATATGTACTATATTTAACTTCAGAAGGTTTCAATTTACAGCTAGAGTATGCTATAGGGTGATTGTCTTGCATCAATACTACACCGATGCCAGAACCACTTGCATCAGTAACCACAAGAAAGAATGGATGACTGAAATCGGGTAACTGCAAAACTGGTGCGTGTGTGAGTGCATACTTAAGTATTTCAAACGATCGTTGTTGGTTGTCGCCCCAACGATAAACAAGACCTTTCTTTAACAAAAGAGTTAACGGTAAAGCAAACAATGAAAAGTTTTTAACAAATTTTCGATAAAAGCTAGCTAGTCCTAGAAATGAACGAACTTCATGTACATTTTTAGGTGTTGACCAAAACTTAATTGCTTCAATTTTACGTGGATCTACGTGTATGCCTTTGGCAGACACGATATGACCTAAATATTCTATTTCAAATTGAAAGAAAGAACTATTGTCAGGGTTAGCATATAGATGGTTTTGTTTTAATAAACTAAACACTAAAGATAAATGTTCTTCGTGTTCTTGTTCAGTTTTGCTGAAAACAAGAATGTCATCGAAAAAGACTATTACAAAATGCTGAAAATGCAAAAATATTCTATTCATCATTCTACTAAATGTAGTTGGTGTGTTGGTAAGTCCAAAGGGCATTACTAAGAATTCATCATGTCCAAATTGTGTACGAAAAGCTGTCTTAAAAATGTTAGGAGTAGGCATACGAACTTGGTGATATCCTGATTTTAAATCAATTTTACTAAACACTGTTGCTCCTTGTAATTTATCTAGAAGGTCATCTACTCTAGGTATTGGATACCTATTTTTAACCGTTATTTTATTAAGTGCTCTATAATCTATACACATGCGGTAAGTTTGATTTTTCTTTTTAACTAATAAAATAGGAGCTCCAAAAGGTGAACTACTTGGACGAATTAATTTTCTACTTAGAAGTTCTTCAATTTGCTTCTGAATCTCTTTCTGTTCTAATTGGTTATGGCGATAGGGAGCTTTACAAGGTGGTTGAGTACCAGGAAGTAAATCAATTTGGTGGTCTTCGGGTCGTGATGGAGGAAGTTGTAAAGGTAAATCATTAGAAAAACAAGTAGAAAATTTAGCAATAAAATGTTGTTGCTTTGGAGTTAGTTCAGTTTTTGTAACATCAACTTCATTAATCCATACTAAGAAAGCTTTTGATTATTTTTGCAAAGCTTGCTTCACCTGTATATGACTAATAATTGGAAATAATTCAATTTTTGTTAACCCTTCGAGTAAAATTTGTTTACCTTTGTGCTCAATGTGCATTGAATGTGTGTTGTAATCTATATTAGGGTTGAATTGATGATGCCATGGCATTCCTAGAATTACGTCAGCAGATTGCAAAGGTGCTAATAAAAAAATTCTATTTTCCTTATAAGATCCAATACTAATTTCTAAATTATGAAATTCTTTAGTATCATTATATCGTTGTCCTAGAAATGCTGCCTTAATTTTATAGGCAGATGGAATAGTTTTAAGTTGTAAGTTTGTAACTACTTTTTCTGAAACAAAATCATGAGTACTACCATCGTCATGCAAAACAGTCATATCATTATTATTGATTTTACATCGCATCTTTAATAAGGCATGCATAGAAATTTTACCAGCAAGGTCTTCAGGTTCGTTAGAATTTTCATCCATAAGTGTAACCTCATCGAAGTCAGGCATTGCTTCAAGGTCTTCGTTGGATTCTTCAGCTCTAAGAAGATTCAAATGCGCCGTGGGTTTCTTCCAATCACGGGTGTTGCCCATGGGACAACGACTCGCAATATGACCAGGACGGTTACAATTATAACAAATTACATTTTTGGAAATGGCATTGGAGACACTTGGGTTAACATTTTTAGGTTCACCAGATTTAGGCAAATTTGAAGGTAGATTGAGAGGTTTAGAATTGGAAACTGATTGACCATGATTATTAAGAATATTTCGCATCCATGGCCATTGGTTAAAACGATTCTTTCCATATTGAGAATTGAAGTTACGAAAAGAATTAAAACGAAAGTTGTTACCCATGTTGTTACTGTAGGATGCTGGAAATTGCCTTCGGTCCTTAGACTACTTCTTTTCAACGTCGTGAGCTAGGGATATGGCTTCATCTAGATTATTGGGTTTGAACATGTTGACTTCGGCTTGGATGGATGGAATTAAGGCGGACATATACTTTCTCTTGAAAGTAGAATCGGCCATTGGCTCCACCATTTGGAGCTGCAAGAGAGTACTCCAAAATCTTTCTGTGTATTGAGGGATAGACTCACGTTCTCGTTGCATGAATAGGTCTCATTGTTGTTGCATGCGGAGCTCGAATTGTGCAGGGAGAAAATTTTCAAGAACCTTCTTGCGAAAGTCATTCCATGTGAGAGGACAATCAATGCTTTTACGCGTGACATCCCACCATAATGCAGCTTTCTCAATAAAATAATGAGATGCACATTTAATTTTATCACATTCTGAGTATTTCTCATTGTCAAAATATGCTTCGAACTGGCTTAACCATGACAGAATTTTGTGACCATCTTTAAGACCATCAAAAGAATTAAATTTGAATGTACGCTTGCTTATCTTGGACTCCTTTCGACTGGCGTGGACATCCAAAGTAGCATTGATGGTGCAAACTAGGTTGCCATCATTGGTAGAAATTTCAGTGGCAGGACGCTTGAGGGACTTTAGTTCTTTCTCCAGTTGTACGCGGTGTTGACGCTCTTCTTCAAGTTGCATGGATATTAAGTCCATACGCTGCTCCAGGGTTGGCTCAGGAAGTGGTGATGCATAGTCGAAATTGGTAGTGTTGGATGGCCCTTCATGTGACATGATTGCTTGATGGAGAAATCCGGAGATTTAGGACGCCTTGCAAATGAAAAGACGCCTTGCTTGTCGTTGAAGAATTTTGGCATGTAAGACCAAAATTTTAAGCGGCCTTTGGACAAGAAATTATGGATGGAAGTAGGCAAGAAAGGCAAGAAGATTTTATGGGAATTTTGTGAAATTTATGAAGCTGGAAAGAACTGCGTGAGAACTGCCTCTATGGAAGAGATAGTCAGCTATGACTTGTGAAGATTTGCAGAGTCTATGTATGACACGGAGTAAGAGAAGATGAAGTTGATTATGTAAGTGATAATGTAACTTACTTAATAAGGCTTTAAGCCTTTAAAAACTTGACGTTTTAGGACAAGAGGACGTCGTGGATGTTGCCGTGGCGGCAAAAAACGCCTGCCCTCCCCCACGAAATCAAAATTGAGCTTAAGCTCTTGATTAAGCTTAAGCAAAGCTTTTAATTAAGCTTTAATGAAGCTTACTAATCACCTTGAAGCTCCAGTTCTTCACGAAACATGGTGCCATGATGTGGGAGTGGGTCTTCTTCAATGTCTGGGAAAATAATAGAATTTCTTGACTGTGATAGAGGGATTGGGGGTTTTGAAGGCCTGGGAATCCAGCCGTGTAATCGGTTCGCGATGACACGGGGACCGTAGAGCCCGTTTGCAGCAGAGGGCTCGCCTTCACGCTAGAGGGTAGGCGATTGGAAGCCCAAGAGGTAGGCTGGGCTCTGATACCACTCTTGTGAGCAACGGATGCGTGTTTTTTGCGCGTAGCAAATGGAAGAAGTTCCCTCTTTCTCTCTTTTACTCATAAAATTGCATACGACTCATGAGAAATTAAAAATAGACTAAAAGAGAGGGTAAAGTAAGATGAAACGACACAAGATTGGGTACAATCTCCCCCCGACATGAAGTGGGCAGCTCCCTTCATGCCATATTTATAATAATATTATGAAATCTTCTTTGCCCAAGATTTAGGCCCTTTACAATCACTCTTTGCATAAAGAGTTTGAGTGTATTGGAAAAGAGATAGAGTAATTTGAATTAATGGATGCTAGCAATTGTGCATCCCACAACTCTCTAGAACCATTAATATTTTATTGGACATATATTCTAAAAATCTATTTTGCTAATAAATATTTACATTGAGGTTGTGTGCACGCTTTATAACAAATAGCGGTGCGTCTAATACAATAATCTAATAATTGGCAAATAAATTATTGAGAAAATAATCTTTTAAATGCTTGCAGGTGGCGTGCCTTTCCAATTCACCTTGCTCTATACATCAGCTGCCAAAAATTCAAAAAATCATGTTAGAATAATAACCAATTGAATAATTGCAGCTAGCCACATAAATCAATTAATTTGGAATTTCATACAATAATTAATTCATGAAGACATTAATACTCATGTGGATAAAATGATATCACCCACGTTCACACTTGCATCAACGCTCGGAAAGGATAGGCATCCCCATCGACCTTCCGCCTAAGACAATTCTTAGGAACGTGCCCCGCATTGACGGAGAACCATTTAAGGTGCTCATCCCGCCAACGTACACATAAAGGAGAACCATTTAAGGCACTCATCCCTTTGCGTAAGTGCCACTTGGCAACACTACCAAGCATAGTGATGTGTTAAGAAGAATAAGTTAATAGATGCTATGCTCAATTGTATGCTAGCCAACCAATATATGCTTAGTAGCATGTAGTTCACATAGGCTATGATTACTAGAACAATAATATGCTAACTAGCATATGCATATGCTATCTGGAATATGTTAACATAGGCTATGCTAATTGTGTGCTACCTACCATAGTGTAGCTAATAATTGTTCTTCTATGCTAATTATATGCTAACCAAAAGTGTGTTAACTAAAACAATATTTGACTTTTATGCTAATAAGCATAGGTTATACTTGTTGTTAGTCTTCTATGCTAAAAGTCATATGCTAACTAAAATTCTAGAGTTATGCCAACTAAAAGACTTATGTGCTACATAGGATAGTTGTATACTTAGTCTCTGATAAAATAGGATAATTTACTAGCAGTTAATGGTGAAAACATGCTAACCTATTCCAAACTAGCATGCCCATAGCCATCACTAATAATTAGCACAAATTTGGATGTGCTAACTAGATCTAAAGATGTTCCACGATGCAAAATTTCCTATCATGTTGTATATCATTGGGAACCTATTGAAACTAAGAATCTTAATGTGTAATCTTTGACAAAGTATGGTTTCACTTACAAAAGAATTCATTGCATGCCCATTTCTAAGACCATTGCATCTAATATTCATAAAAATGTGGTAGATTATTTGTTGATTTGCTTGTAATTTCCAATAACAAGAACATCATACAACTAATGCATTATGCTAGCCAATCATCATAGTTTGCTTAATAGTGAAGGCACATATGTTCTAGTAAATATAAACCATGAGCTAATTTAGAGCTTAAAAATTAGAACCATGAGCTTACCCAATACCCAAACTATGTTTATAATATTATTTTGAGGATATGTGAAACCACAATCTAGTTCCATGCATTTTACATTGTATGAGTTGTGCACATAAATGAAAAGCACATATGTATCTCCTCTAAGGAATTGATAAAAGTCACTTACTCAATGACACTCTATTTGCTTACTTGTTGGAGGACTAAGATCTACTATCCTTTCAAGAAGGGATAGATTGTGAAACCTATCTAGCTAGAATAAGAAGGCCAATTCTCGGAGTAATCAATGTGAAGGAATAGGTAGAGTAGGAAAGATTAGAGAAGAAAACAATAGATTAGGCGCCCAAATTTCTTAACTTGGAAAAAAAAAAAGTAATCCATGCAATCTTGTGTAGCCAAGTACTATGCACTCTAATATTGATCCTTGCATGCACATCTTACTTGAGCTTTGACTTTTTCTTGCTTTAAGATCCAAAAGCTATGATTGTGTCCATACTCACATGGTATTCAAGTTTCTTGTGTTATTGACTTACTCTTTTGTATAAAATTAGCAAAGAGATTATATGTATGCAAGAGACACCAATGATGCTTATTCTTACTTTGGAGAGTTTAGAGCAACTTATATTGAGTGCGAGGGGGTTGGGGGATGGAAATTGGTTACTTTCATGTTAAAAGTCTATTCTTAAGTGCTAAAAAGCTCTATTTTGGATAGGAAGGGGATTGAGTTGGAGTCTAACACGAAGGGTAGTAGCTTGCCAAACTTATGACACAACAACCTCCATAAGAAGAAGATGATGAGGAAATTGCCTTATCAAAGGGATTAGTTCATTAACTAGAAAAAAAAAGACCATCGAAATAACTAAAAAGCTTTCTTTGATTATGTGTGCTATTGAAATATTAGAGTGGCAACATGGACATGTATGCACAAGAGGGAGAAGAGAGCTCAAGTACAAGAAAAAGATCTTGCTTAGTAAGTTGCTCAAGTACAACTAAAGTACACTCTCTTATTTGCGTTGAGAGTGACCTTTGGGCTATTTATATAGCCATTGGAAGCTAGGGTTAGGGTTTCCCCTATGCTCTAGTCCATTCACACCTCCCCTTCCCTCACACAAGCTTGCTTACACGAGGCTCCCATGCTATACTTCTAATACCCCCTCAATGCCGAGGTGGCATTGGATTATATAGCATGTAAAAAATGGCACCCCCCTCAATGAATCAATGTTGGGATGCCTTTATAAAGTAGGCTACAAGGGTGTTTATGGAAAGACAATACAACAAATACTAAAAAAGGCAATTCTCGGATGTTTTAGAGACAAGAGATTTATTGGTGATATGTCATGTTTGCTTACATTTGTTGCATTTCATCTTGTTGGGATATTTTTTCCAGCATTTGCTTACAATATGCCCCTTTTGTTTGTTGCAAAAGGAACATTTAGTAGTAACATATGGACTAAGAGTTGATAATAGGTTGTTGAGGTAGATGGTTAGCTAGTGTCGCCTTCCATTTGATTTCTTTTCTCCTCATCCTGTAGACAAGACTGAATGACACCTTCAAGTATAGGATTTGGTACATTGGTTAGGGTATTTACAAGAGTTAAAAAGACTTTTCTTATAGCTTTTAAAAGTATGGCAATGGCATCTTCTTCAGCATAATTGGAGCTGCATCTGGGGATTGAACTTTCCCAAGTCTTCTCCTTGTATCCCCCCCCCTCCCCCTCAAGGGGTTCACCTATAAGAAATCATCTATATAACATGCGTTCAAAGGATATTAAGAAATACCCTTTCTTTGCATGGTTTAATGCCTTAAAATTACCCCATTTACTTTACTAAACTTATTGATTTTTTTCAAATTATAATTTAAAAATCCCTTTTGTAAATATAATCCTATAAATTTTACTAAATGTAATACCCTTTCTTTTGAACTCATGTCCTATCTTACATATTCTATGAGGTGGACTCCCAGGGCTTGTATCCCAAGTTGAAAAATTCTACTTTAAGGAAGATTTTGGAGTTCTTTCCTCTTGCTCCATACAATTTCTCGAGCTCATCCCACTTCTCCTTTGCAATTGCAAGTTGATCAATGTGGTGGATTAAGGATTCATCCAGTGCAACATTATTGTGGCTTGGGCTCTTCTTTCATAATCTTCGACATCTATAGGATTCGATGGGTCAATGGCTTTAGTCCATTTGATGAAGGGCCAGTAACCCCTCTCCATCATTTTATATTTCACTAATACCTACCATGGGTGAAAGTTTCTCCCATCAAACTTGCGGATTTGAGGCATTACATCACCATAAGCCATGCTAGGAAGGTCTTACTGATTGCATAGGGCAATGGTAGTGCCTAATCCTTTACAAGGTGAGCAATAGAAGCGGAAGAAAATTGATATTTTAAACCAAGTAAATAGTAGGCTGAAAGTAACTGATGTATAATTAGATAAATAAGATTAGATGAAGAGATGAAAATGGTCTATGTGTTTATATATGACACATAGCCTCACAATGATCAAGATAGAGATGATGAGAGTTAAGCACATAATGAATATGCTTAAGGTAAAAAACCTAATCTACTCAAGACTGACAATCAACATAAAACATCTTTCACATACTAATTAGGAACAAGATCATGACTAAGAGATGTAGCATCGGTGCTTACGAGCACTCATCTCACAGTATATGCCCACAAGTTCGCTTTTGATGAACTTAATGATGTGTACTAAGTGTGTTCAGACCTAAGATGGAGCTTCTAGACCTACAATGAGTGCTAGGGATAGTTAATCAATGATTAGGACCACTTTTAGAGTTGAAATAGTGATTGGGTTTAAGAAAACCCTAAATCTTGCAATGAAGCTTTCATGGCTGCAAGGACCCATAGCGAGCCCATAACTAGGGTTTTTCTCTGTGTGGGCAGAAGATAGGGGCTACCAAAGCTTCATGAGAACAACCCACATTGCTCTGCTTAGTAGATCGCGCTAGGTCACTAAACTCCACGTTGTCCAAACTGCTCCTATTCTTGGAATTTCTACAATATCGAGTTATAGACCACACAATGTTGAGGTTTTGAGTGAGGTTGGTGCACCTTGATCTAGGAAAGAGGACTTCAGAAGAACTCATGGGCTAAAATGGCCTCCTTTGCCCTCATCAGGTCCTCCACAGGGTGCTGGTCCAATTTTGGCAATGGAGGTTGAGAGGTTCAAGTGAGAAACCACACACTCATGTGCACTTAGGTCAAGATTGGAGTTAGAGAAAGCTTGTTGGATTAGAGATGGCTCTGATACCATGTTGAAATATTAGAATGGAAATGTGTGCACAAGAGGGAGAAGAGAGTTCAAGCACAAGAAAAATAACTTTCTTGCTTAGTAAGTTGCTCAAGTACAACTAAAGTACACTCTCTCCTTTGCATTGAGAGGACCTTTGGGCTATTTATATAGTCACTAGAAGCTAGGGTAAGGGTTTCCCGTGTCCTCTAGTCCATTCGCACCTCACCTTCCCTCCCACCCTTACTTACACAAGGTTCCCATGCTATACTTCTAACATGTGCATGGTTGGGGATCGCACGATTGCCATTGATGCCATGACAGCTACCCTAGATTCTTGATAATGACAACTTTGGCCTTTGAGGTTCAATACAAGATTCTAATCACTCAACTTAGCTTTCCTTCAAAACAATGCATAGTGAGTTGACATCTTACTTTAAGCCAATTGTCCCATAACCCCATAAAATGCAGTAATATTCAAGATTAAATTTCACCATGCTACCATAACCACTATAAAAGCATATGCCCCTTCAAGAAATGTTAACATCACATAAATATGGAGCACAAGGATAATAATGAGAGTAAGTCCACAACACAATACCTTGGTACATTATTTTTACCTCACATTTTCTATTAAAAGGCTAAATTTACTTCCTAGATATTTGAAAATTTTACTAGAGCATCCTAAATCTATTGAATGATGTTATGAACTAGGAATGTTGTCAGGTGTTTGTCAGTCTCAATCCAAGGCGCACCTTTTAGTAGTCCATCAATAGGTTTTCCAAAAATGACACCTCACCCAACGCTCCCTTTGGAGTCTCACGGGGTTCCTTTGGAGTCTCACGCTCCCTTTGGAGTCTCACGAGTGCAGTATGTCGACCCTTCTATCCATAAGGCAAAATCCCATTCCATCCCCCTAAAACAATGCGAGTCGGTTCTACCCAATGACTAGTTGGTCAAATTATTATCTTCCTATTTCTATCACCGATTTAGAAAAGCTCCTAGACCGGGACCACCCTACCATTTGACAGACCCGTCGGGGGTTATGCTCACACACTTTCCTTTGATGACATGATCATCTTTAGTTTTTTAATTACCTACAACACATTTATTGGAACATATACAATCAACTTCCTTAATTAGTTCGTTAAATCACAAGTTCCTTCACGTAATTTATTTTTATGGACACACATACAATTCAAACAATCCTTGAATTGAACAAACTCCTTTATTATATTGGAAGTTTATTACAAATTTCATTTTCCATCTCTGTGGAAGATATATAGAATTCCATGAGGGTATTTTGCCCCTCTTTTGCCCACCAAGATTCCAGCCTTGTAATAGTATTAGGGTTCCACAGTCCCATCTTGGGTCGCGAAGGGGCTCGTCAGATTGATACTCTAGATAAAGCTGTCAATTCGTATAAGTGTAAAATATGGAAGCTAATATTTTATGTACTTAATTCTTATATGGATGCTGTCACTTAGGCCCTACTGAGTCTACATCGCAATGGAAGAGTTTCCGGCTGAACCCACTAGAATCAACCTGAATTTTCGGGTTTCTAAAATCAGATGGGTCTCCTATTAACAACCAACTAGCATTAGTAATTTTGAGTTTCCATTTCCTACAGGATTACTCAAATTGAAGCAAACTTGCCATTGCACTTGGTTCAAAGAGAATGGGAGATGGAGCAGAGTGCAATACGTCAACCCTCCTGCCCATAAGGCAAAATCCCATTCCACCCCCCTAAAACAATGCAAGTCGGTTCTACCTAATGACTAGTTCGTCTTCCTATTTCTATCATCGATTTAGAAAAGCTCCCAGCTAACTGGGACCACCCTACCATTTGACAAACCCGTTGGGGGTTACACCCACCCACTTTCCTTTGATGACAGAATCATCTTTAGTTTTTTAATTACCTACAACACATTTATTGGAACATATACAATCAGCTTCCTTAATTAGTCCGTTAAATCACATGTTTCTTCACATAATTTATTTTCATGGTCATGCATACAATTCAAAAAATCCTTGAATTGAACAAACTCCTTTATTATGTTGGAAGTTTATTACAAATTCCATCTTCTATCTCTATGGAAGATATATATAATTCCACGAGGGTATTTTTTCCACCAAGATTCCACCCTTGTAACTAGTATTAGGGTTCCACAATCCCATCCTGGGTTGCAAAGGGGCTCATTAGATTGTAGGAATAATGCGGAATTTATGTGAGATCCCCCTTGGTACCCAAATTTCCTACTGCCCGAGACTATCCCTACAGCCAGACCTTTCATTAAACGAAGATGATCTAAGCCTCTCAAAGTGATAACCATGACCCCGTTGGAGTAGGATCTCGCAACTAGCTTGGGATGGCCTAGCATGATCTTTTCTTTTATCCTATTTATCAATGTTTTTAATCAGAGATCTACATTCACTACAAGGGTACACACATATAGCAATGCTAAGTAGCGACTTTTTTTTTCAGTGTCGGTATTAGCGTCACTATTAGCGTCGCTAAAAACGTCGCTATTAGCGTCACTATTTAGCGACGCAAATAGCGACGTAAATAATAACGACTTACTGCGGTAACATTTCACGAAAACCCGAACGTTTCTTTCAAACGTGCGCGCGAAGGCGGAGAGAAAGAGAAAGGGAGGTGAGAAAGAGAGGGAGGTGAGCAAGGAAGCAAGCCGCGAGCCGCACGCAAGGAGAGGAGCATCGCCCGCATGAAGAGGTCATGGAAGAAGAAGAGAGCACGACGGTATGCCTTGTTTTGGTTTCTTTACAATCTTGATTTTGCTTTGCAATGTAGGTTAGAAAGTGTTGGTTTCTCTTCGATCTTTGTGTTGCTTTGTGTTGCTTTGCAATGTAGGTTAGGAAGTATTGAAAGAGAGAGAAATGGAAGCGAGTGTTTTCAAATTTTTTCTTATGTTGGTTTTTATTCTTTGCAATATAGGTACAAAAATGTATGTGTGTGAGCATAGTTTAGAGCCGACCTCAAAGATAGATAAGTTTAGAGCCAAACTCAAAGAGATAGGTACGAAAATTTAAAAAAAAGGACCTAAAATATATATAGTGGTGTGGTCCCAATATACAATATAGAATCGTTATTAAATTATCATTCCATTACATTGCAGTCAAGATGTCTAGCACTCACGACCGACATGGTGGTGATCGTGAGGCTTGGCTCAATCAACGTGTCCCCTATCCATGCACACAATGCAAATTGGCCATTCGTCGGAAATGTCGTTTGTCCATAGAGCATGTGCAATGGTATGGAGAGTTTTGAGTTGAGATAATCGACCAAGCAGTCTTGAATTACGAGATTGCGGTAAGTTCTCTCTCATTACTAAATGACATGTAATTGATTTAAGTATAACAGTTTGGGGTTATCTTAGAAGTTAGCTCCTTAATGTCCTTTACAGGGTTAGGGCCATGTCGATACATTGCAGTTCGCAGATCTCTTGCGTCCAGCAAGATGGGTTCGTCCGTGCTCTATACAAATGCCATCCGAGATAACTAAATGTCTCATAGAAGGTGATAACTCTCAACCCCCTTCTATGGGTGAGAATGCTGGAGACATGGATGATCCTCCTGCTTTTTTGGAGCCCGAGTTAGAGGACATGATCGAATCATTGCTTCCGACGGACTCAAAATCCCAAGATCCTTTAATTGCGGAGGCTGCCATTCCATTGTATGATGGGAGTCGGGTATCGTGTTTGAAGACACTTCTTGCATTGTTGAGCATATAAACAAAGTATGGATGGAGCGATGCGAGTGTGACAGAGTTATTTAGGTATATTATGATGTGTATGGTTCTTTATACCTAAATAGCACATCATAATATACCTAAATAACTCTGTCACACTCGCATCGCTCCATCACGTTTGTAGGTATATTATGATGTGCACATTTAGGTATTTATCATCACGTTATTTAGTATATTATGATGCGAGTACTCTAATAACGTGCTTCATTGCAATTTGTAGAACGTTGAAATCTTACATTTTGCCTACCCAAAACACGATGCCTGAGTCTCGTGATGATGCAAGACAAGTGCTGCGAAAGCTAGGCATGGATTATAATTGCATTCATGCTTGCCCCAATGATTGTGTTCTCTTCTGAGGAGAGTTTGAATTGTTGGCCACATGTCCCAAGTGCAGTGCGGACAGGTATCGAAATGACTTGCAAGGACAGACTATTCCGCAGAAGGTTTTGAGGCACTTTCCGCTGATACCATGTGTTTGTCACATTTTTCGGACCAAGAGTTTTGCAAAGTTGACTACATGGCATGCGGAAAATGGATCCACTGATGGTGTACAGTGTACACCAGCTGACTCAGAAGCATGGCATCACATTGACAAGACTTTGCAAAGGAGGCGAGGAATCTACGATTCAGTCTTGCCATGGATGGGGTAAATCCTTTTGGTTTGCGTTCCACCTCCTATAGTGTATGGCCCGTGGTCCTTGTTAACTACAATATACCACCATGGATTTCCACCAAGAAAGGACACCTTTTGCTCAGCTTGCTTGTGCCTGGATGATACAAAGTCAAGAATATGGATGTCTACCTCTCTCCACTGATTGATGAGCTAAAGGAGTTGTGGGAGGGAATTGTAGTGGAGGACATGAGCAAACATATTGGTAGGCGATCCACAACTATAAGGGCAATTCTTATGTATACCATGCATGACTTTCCAGGTTATGGAGAATGCTCTGGTAAAGTGTGTTTTCTTATTTTGCTAGTTTTCTTTGAGCGATGTTGGTGTTATGTCATGCCTCATTGTACATGTGTGTTCTGCAGGGCTAGTCACGTCAGGTTACCATGCATGTCCTCTGTGTGGACCAAGGTTGGATTCTCGTATGTCAAAATATATGAAGAAGATGGTATTTGAGGGACATTGGGCTTTTTTGCCAGAGGTTCATGTCATGAGAGAAGGATTTCTTGGTCGCCCTCCTGCAAGAATGAACGCACTGAGCTGGTTTGATCGTAGGAATATGGGTAGCTTGCTATGGGACCACCTCACTGGGTAGTGAGACACACTAAGAGCGAGGATGGATTTGAAAGCAATGGAAAAGATGGAACCATATTGGCCTGTAAGTGGCGTCGACGGTCGAGTGCAATTGCCGCGCGATTCTTGGGTTTTGTCTGGCAATGAAGTGCGACGAGTAAAGGAAAACATCAAGTCCTTTCGCACGCCGACTGGTCTAATGCGTTCTCTCAAGATAGCATTCACAAAGGATGACCAACTGACAGGACTCAAATCCCATGATCGGCATAAGATGTGTCAGGTATGTACGGTATGAGGCTGCGTATGGCATGATTCTGCATATTAGATTTCAGAATCTCCGTTTGTTTATACACAATATTAATTACATGGTTTTCACAGTTCATATTGCTGATCGCAATCGTGGGGTCTCTGACATCGGAGGTACGGACATCCATTTATAAATTGTCCGAGTTGGTTCAGTTTGTCTCCCAAAAAGAAATTCACACATCATCGATTGAATCCGCGAAATGCATGGCAGTAGAGACTGCTTGTCTTTTGGAGAAGTATCTTCCCACTAGCATGCTCACGATACAAACCCATCTTCTAGTGCATATTGTAGATGAATTGCAGGTTGCAGGTCCTGTCCATAGTCGATGGATGTTTTTCCTTGAATGGTTGATGAAGACCTTAAAGGGATTTGTGCGACAATGGGCTCATCCTGAGGGTAGCATGGCTAAAGGTTGGTTAGTGTCGGAGGCCTTGGTGTACATTTCTGAGTGGTTGTCCACTATGGACCGGGACAAAGGTTTGATATGGTCACTTAAGGAGGATGATCGTCTGAATGGAGATATCCTAGTGGGAAACGGAATAGAGAAGAAGATGGACGCATCCATGGAGTCCAAGGTGAACCGATTTTGTATGCTGCATAGCGCTACGATGGAGAAGTGGCTGCAACAGTATGAGGATGCTCAAGCTGAGTGAGAGTCTGCAAGATCTGACTTTCGACGGAGTACGCGACAACGGCCCATTCGATATCCAAAGGGCTTAGAGGAGATGCCTCTACTCATGTCCACTAGATGGCTACATGAGGCCCTAACCAAAGCATCTCAAGATGGAGAAACAGTTACTGAAGAAGAGTGGGACTTCTCATGTGGATGCAATCCCAAGGTATGCAATCCCAAGAAATTACAATCTATACTGCAAATCGCAACTAATATACTTGTTCTTCTCCCAGTATAAGGTCCATAGTGCAGCATGGTCACGTGGATGACATTTCAGAGTAGAGCACATCGACAAGTTACGCTCGACAATGGACTGTGGAGTGATGGCAATGTTTGAGGAGGAAAGCCGACGACGTGCCACAGATCCAAACCGTGTAGTTGCAGAGATGGAGTATTTTGGATGTTTACAGAGTATCCTTGCAGTGGACTATCGAAGTTTCTCCGTGACCATATTTGATGGGCAATGGTTCAAGGTTGCTCTCGAAGGAGCAGGTGCAACTGTTCAGCGAGGGCCAAGTGGCTTTGTTGAGATTGACTCAACGAAGAAGTGGACCGATTTGAGTGATACATTTATTTTGCCAAATCACTGTGAGCAGGTAAGAGTCCCTAATACTTGACGCGCTTTAGCAATCTCAAAGTGGACTTTTATACTAATCGTAATATGGATCAGGTCGTCTTTTTCCCTAATCCGCAACAACCTCAATGGTGGTATGTCATTCCCATGACATCTAGGAGTATCCCCGTGTTTGCCAAAACCCCCGTACTGATCGTAGAAGAGACACCTTTAATAGCGGCAATGATAGAAGGCATACAAGAAACTAGGATGAACCGCCTGGAGGACCAAGACATCTCACCTATGGAGATAGAGGAGATAGAGGATGGGTTTTTTGAAAATGAAGCAGAGTCCTCATTTTGTGGAGAATTTTGTATAGATCTCCCGGTGTATACTGAGCTATGTCAAGATGAGATTGTGGAACCCTAAACAAAAGTGACTCGATCAAAACGTTCCTCCCACTATAGCAATGCCAATTTTTGCAAATCGGTTAGGACAGTTTGTATGTTTTTGGAGTATGGTGTTTTGTATTATCTAATTTTTATTATTATTTTAAAATGAAGTCTTGCTAATTAAGTCTTAGTTTTATTATGTCTTGCAATTCATTATCTAATATTATTATTTTTCCTTGTATGTGCAGGCTTAGGATTTGGGCACGGACGGCAGGATGAGTCACGATTTTACAGATGACGACATTGACGCGATGCTAGTGTGTTTCTCATCGAAGCAACTAGCACGGGTCAAAGATAGAGCCGATGCGCAGTTTTTCCATTCCACCTCAGCACGATCGACAGACTTTAGATGGTCCTATGCTTCTGTCTCCAGTAGACGCAGCCACAGGTCTCGCTTTGCTTTAGAGTCACGTAGTCGAGGAGGAGGCAGCTCCTATTGTGGGGATACAGATGAAGTCTCTCCCACTCGCACTACCACTAGGGAGTTGACATTGTCTTTCATTGGCGGTGGCCGGCAGATGTCTACTACTCCCACTCCTTCACGCACCCCACCGATCACTCCTAGGGCCACTCCTAGGGCCGACAAGAAGTACACGAAACCCACTCCTCCAGATATGTATTTTCGCATCCTTTTTCACAATAGCAATTATCAATTCAAGTTGTGTTTGACACATTTGTATTAATGTCATGAAAGTACCCGTTTGCAAAATCTTGCAGGTTACTCGTATCTCATAGATAAGGCCTCTGGCCATTTATACATAAATGATGATGGAAAAGCTGTCATCTCTAGGATGCATGAGTTGTGCCAACAAGTATTTCGGCACAACATTACAGACAAGTGGAAGGAGATCCCAGATGCCAGCAAGGAGTACATAATCGATACATTGTATCGAGAGTTCCCTCAGCCCTCTAGCAATGATAGATTTTCGAGAGGGTGGATGATGACGTGTATGCATGATTATCAGTCGCATAGGTGGTTTGATGCACGTGAAGCAGTCAAGCAGGGCAAATCGAAGCCGGAGTGGCTGGATACAGAGGACTGGAGTAATCTCCAGGATGAGGCGACATCCACTCTAGACAAGTGGAAGCAGCAGAAGGATGCAGCAAAGGCGCGCTTGGACGCAGGATCGGTGCATCACCTTGGTAGCGGCAGCCACGCATTCCTGGCAGATTTTGTAAGTATTAATAGGGTAGAGTACTCTAATTTAATGACATCCATGTTGATGTATGTATTTCGAACATGAATCTCAAGTACGTTGTTTTTCAATATTTGTGTTCCACAGCAAGGTTTTACAAATCGCGACCCGACTGCACTAGAGGTGACATACGGGGAGAAGCATGGCTTGAGTGCCCTGATCGAGAAGCTCTATGCTCACGGAGGACCGGTAATTAGTAATAAATATCATTCCTAATTTGAGAAATCTGTCATTATATGTCAATTTGTATTTGGTACTCACAATTATATATGTATTTGCTATTGCAGACTCCCTTCGGTATGCCACTACAGCGAGAGGAGTTTTCTGATGCGAATGAGTCGTAGAGAGCAGATTAGGCTACATAGGATTACTCCCCATCTTGTATTATGTAAGGCCTTATGGCCTCTATCCTCCATATGTAATAGCTAAGTGTATATGATTCGGACTTCTATGTTGTAGCATGACTCCATATTTGCTTTGTCGTAGTAGCACTTCTCAATTTAAGTTCTGTTATTTTCTTTATCAATGCAGTGCACATTTGTGTTAATTAATGTCATGAAAGTACTTGTTTGCAAAGTCTTGTCATTATTTGGGATCGATTGTCTAACTTCTTTGACAGCAGGAATTGTCTCTTAGCCTTGTGTGGCTCTAACTGTGGCAGGGCTGCATCTGCAGCCCTGCCACAAATATTTTTTTTTGCAACCATCGATATTAGCGTTGCAAAATAATTCTGCAATCGTTGGTATTAGCATCGAAAATTCCTCTGTAACCGTCGCTATTTTCGTCGCTAATTTTGTCGGTATTAGCGTCATTGAATAGTGACGCTAATACCGACGAAATTAGCGACAAAGATAGCGAGGCAAATAGCGACGGTTTTGTAGCGACGCTAATAGCGACGACGGGGATATTTTTCATATATAAAGAAACCGTCATTATAGCATGAATATGTTGTAGTGATTGTAGCAAACACAAAGAGAGAATGTAGAAAGACAGAGAGAGAATATACATGTAGAGAGAGAAACTGGGAAACTGAGAATGAGAGATGAAAGGGAGAGGGATAGAGTGAAGGTAGTGGTGTCGATGGTGGTGGTGGCAAAGGGCAGAGAGAGAGAGAGAGAGAGAGAGAGAGAGAGAGAGAGAGAGAGAGAGAGAGAGAGAGAGAGAGAGAGAGAGAGAGAGAGAGAGAGAGAGAGAGAGAGAGAGAGAGAGAGAGAGAGAGAGAGAGAGAGAGAGAGAGAGAGAGAGAGAGTGAAGGTAGTGGTAGCAGTGAGGGTAGTGGTAGTGGTGGTAGTGGTGGTGGAGGTAGCAGTGGTGGTGATGGTGATGGTGGTGGTGGTGATGGCGGTGGTAGCGGAGGTGAAAATATCTAGCAGTGGAATAAGTGGACTATGTGGAACAATAAATGGAGACTGCCCAAAAAAGCTCGTTCAAATGCTCACTCAAAAAGCTCTCTTCTTGCCCTTCCCCATAGGAATGCTTGCATGTACATAAGCAATACCTTAGCACATGGGTGCACAAGAGGTGCACGTGTCCTATTGTGGTCCTCATGCACATGCATGAGGACCACAATAGGGCACATGCACTTACCCACATAATGAGCACATAACACAAGGCACTCACATGATATCACCCTTGTATTTTTACCTATGAGCATGGGCACTTGCACTTTTGTACTCTAGCATGGGTGCACATGTACTTGCACATTAATGATAGAGTAATAGCACTCACTCCATTACTTGTTAGCACTACATAAGCACATAGAAACAAGCCCACAACATAGAACATAGAACATTAACACTTGCACACCTAGTTATTAGCATGTAACATAACACCATAGGCACATCTCTAAGGGTAGTATCATAGAAAGTTCCCCCTTGTCGAGCAAGCTAGTAAGGGTGCACTCGAACATATCAACTAGGAAAAGAACCTTAAGTAGGCCCTTAGGATAATGAAGCATTCATATGCGTAGGTAACCCATATCATGAGCCTGCATGCGCGCACACACACTTTTGGTAGTACCACCTTATCATTGAATGAGTACAGGTAGTGCATGACCTTCGACTCTTTCCTTTGCCTTGATTACTACCCCATCAAATGAGCTTATTTAGAAGGTCATAGACCCTTGCAAAGTCACCTATGTCATCATTCAAATCCCAACTAGTTGACCAACTTCTAAGAGCTCCATAGTTAACTAACTTGAGGCAACTCATTCACACACTAGGAGATACATGTACACCACATAGAGAACAAACTCACGAGTTGCACATTGTACTAGGCACACTTTAGGTGACATAAGGCCTTAGATTTCACACACATGAACAATGCACCATCTTAGGAATCCATGTCACTAGCCAAGAATAGGACTTTGCAAGTGAGAAAAGATAGTAACAACTCATATGGCTTATACTATACATATAGCTTGCATTGACTACATCCTTAGGTTAACTCATGAAAGCATTGGGACAATAAGGAATTAGGGGTTCCACCCTTTGGCTAGCAAGTACTACTACACACAAGGAAACCAAGACTCAAACTCTATGAGCTTGCAACTCAAGAGCACTAGAATAGTCAAGAGTGATTTTTTGCCAACTATGCCTTCTTACTTTGTATATGCAAGGACACAAGAAGAAAGCCAAAAATAAGATCAAGAGGTTGGAATAAGGCTCACCACAATTATTTTGCCCATGATTGTAGTCCCTTTAACTGAGTAGATGGTCTCCATCATCTCTAATCTTTGCAAGTGCTACTCCAAGCTATTCTTGATTTAGAACCTTTGATCCATCGAGTCTCCACCTACTAGTGAGAAGAAAGGAAGAATATAAGAGAAGAGGATTCTCAAGAAGATGAAAATTTGAATACATAGGGATGTTTTTGGCATCTACACTCATCTTGGAATATTGGTAGGTAGTTGCATTGCTTATAGGTTTTTATAATATGCACAAAAGAGAGCACGACTATCAAAGTTACAATTGTATGCACATAATTTTGCATGCAAGTCCATCTTTTAAATAAATGAGCTAGTTTTTAGAAATTTCTAAAGTGACAACATATGTTATATTCAAAATATTGCACAAAATATTTTATAGTTCTTGTTTTGCACTTCCATGGCTATTTTGGTAGCTTTCTACTGTCTTCCTTTGCCATTCTTCATCATTTCATTTCTTCTTTTGGCTATTTCTTTCACTTCCACCATACATTTATTGCATACTATCATATTCAAGCAATAGTTGACAAACCTTGATTTAAGGAAAGTTCTATGATTGTATTCATATAGACTATCATGGGTATAAAAAAGGGAAAGGGAAGAACAAGAAACAAGTGCATGGCATATGGACGAGGAGAAATTTTCACTCATTTGTGCTTTTGATTTATTGCTTTGATAACAAATTCTAGAGCCCTTCTTCTCCATTTTTACCACTTGGAAAATACTTATTTGACATCAAAACTAGCATGTATTTGGAGTTTCTTACACACATTCTAATGTACTTTTTTAAATTACTTTTCTTGTATGTAATATATTTTTTGTGTTTTTACATGAAATCATTATTGATGTTACAAGCATCCCCCATAGCATGGTTTTTGTAAAGGAGCCAAATAGGCATCATTGTGGATGTTACAAGCATCCATTACAACATGTTGCTAGATAAAAGCCAAAACAGAAAGGCAAAGTTTCATTCTCCTCATTATTCATAGCAAATTGATAAATTTTTTGCAGGAAGAAACCTAAGTAAGATGTTTCTATATCGAGGAGCCATTTAGAGACATAATCCTACTTTATATGGTGACTCTTGCCATCTATGTCAACTAAAAGATATTTTAATATTTTAGCTACATGTTATACATCATGAAAGACCATTTAAATTAAAAGCCATAACAATGAGAAAAGGAGTAAATGGCTAGTGCAACAATTCAACAATATGTGAGTTGAGCAAGAAGCCACATCTAATTTTGCAACATTAATACTCATACAACATGATTTTATCATAGAAGGCAAGAAGCTAACAACTCTAAGAAAACAAGAAAGGGAGAATAAAAATCACTTAGAAGCCACATATAGCTCATGTGGCTCACCTACTCATCTGAGCTTTATCCTTGTAACACCACTAAGGGTTAATGTAGCTCATGTGACACTCACTTAGTCATGTGAGGTTTATCCTTGTAACACATAGCTCATGTGGCTCACCTAGTCATGTCAAGTTTATCCTTAACACCACTAAGGGTCAATGTAGTTCCATGGTTTTTGACAACTTACTACTATTGCATAAATTCCATTCCCATAAGAATGGGCATGATCCACTCCTAAATTCTATGCCATGATCAAGAGCTAAAATCTCATCCTTCCAAAATTAAAGAGAATGAGTGATGTTTCTTTCTTACCTCTATAGGTATGGGATGCTCACCTATCAAATTTTGTTTGAGAATCAAAGATTCAAGTCTTGTCATAACATGTCTAGGTTCTATGTCTTCTTTACCTCCATACGTATGGGTCTTTACCTACCAAATTGTATTTGCCAATTAAAGATTTAGGCCCTATTGCAATATATCTAGCTTTTAGCCACCATGAAGCACTTTCAATGTAGGATGACTTCCTCAACAAGTCAAACCAAATCCATTGGAAACTATAATGAAGCGTTAGATAAGTGCTTAGATATATATTTGATAAATACTTTGATACTACTAAGGCTCGAGTACAAAAGGATGTAAGAGGCTTATTTTCATTCTAATCACATTAATAAATTGAACAATTTCTTCTTCTGACACCTTCTTCTCCAAGTTTTCATGGCTTACTTATTTTCTTTCTCTCTTCTTTCTCTATCTCCTTCTTGTAGTTTATCTCACCCTCTTTCTCTCTCCTTCACTCATATTTTCTCTCTACTCAAGTTCATTTCCTTATAAGTGGTATCAAAGATATGCATTTGATCCATTTCTTCTACATTTATTTCATCTCCATATCTCATTCTTAGCATTAATTTAAGAAAATCTAAAAATAGGGTTATACAACTCCATCCTTATTATATTTTGTGAATAAAATATATTCTATAGTTGACCGAGGACAAGTTTGAAGCCATTTCAAGCAAAGATAATCAAAGGAGGAGGATGGATAAGTTTAGCACCTCATGATCTATTTTGGGCCATTTTGGTAGTCGTTTTTAGTGAAAGAGGGCTAATTGGACTTGGAAGATGCTTTAGTTGTCTCTATTTTTGTGACTGTATTCCTTTTTAGGCTTATCAACCTCTATCCTCCAACATTCATGGATTTTGCAAGCTTCAATCTCTTCATCCCTCCATCCTTGGCACAAATGGACCACAAGGAGCCTTTAGCTAACATTTATAAGACTTTTGAGCACCATTTTGAAGAGGTTTGGAAGTGATCGATTCAACTTCTCCATTAGCCATCCTAGCTTGATTTGCACTAAATTCTCAAGTGCTCTCTTCCCATTTGTAGCAAGTAATAATCTCTCTAATCATTGCTCAAACTTTTGGTATCAAAGTTGGCTTCCTTCCAAACTTGCCTAATCTCCAATACTCTTATGCTTGGCATTCTTCCCCCCTTAAAATAGTAAAACTTAGCAAGGCAACCATGGATTCTTTCTTCAATCTACGAGATTCTTCAAGGAAGCTTCTTTTCTTTGTCACACAACTCCCCTATATCATGTACACGTGAGAAAGCTCCAATTTGAAGGAATGAAGGTCCCTTTGCTCAAAGATTGCAAGAGGTATCAAGCTTTGGGGGAACCTTATATAGCATCCCATTCTTTGTGACTAAGGTATTCAAACTCAAGGGGAGAGCATTCAACAGATACAATGAAAACATCAAAGCCCCATGCCAAATGGATTGATGTACATGACACATTTTGCTCCTACAAGCTTTATTTGGCTTCAATACAAGAGGTATTATTCAAGTAGTCCCCATTAATCTCTCTCAATCCACTTTTTGAGCTTATTCAGTTGTTTAGGATAGATATATTTGAATACTTAGCTCTTATTTCAAGTCATTTGATTGTCTAATCACTCTTAGCATCATTTTAGAGCTTCATTTCATCAAGAAGGTTCAATTCCTATTCCTATCATGAAATTCCCTTTATGAATAGGATTAATGGTGCTTATATGGATGGATCTAACTCTAATCATCATGCTTCTTTATCTTTTTTTAGCCATTGATAATAAGAGGGTAAGCAAGTGATTTGGTAAAGATTATTAAGGTATCCTTTCCATTCCAATTTCAATTACATTTTCTTCCATTGAAAGGCTTTTCAATTTCAATCAATTTGATTACATGATTTTATAGGATGCTTAGCTATTATACTCAAAGCAAGATGCTTGGCATCAAGGAAAAAGGTAGATACAAGGGGAGAGAGCGGGAACCGCCCTTACTCTTTAGGATTTTGAAGGGATACAATGAATCAACCTAGAGGAAACTTTGCACACCTCCTTGTGATTCGAAGCCCATGTAAGTGGCATTGCCCACCATTTTCTCCCTCACATAGGTCATTTAGCATGGCACACTCATCTTGATTGAGTTTGGAACTCAAAAGGTCAAACAAGAGAGATGACACTTCAAATAGGGCAATTACCTCTAAATAATGATTCCTTCAAAGATCCCATTATTGGATTTGGAATTCACTAAAAAGTTTTTCTATTAGAGTTTTCTACCTTTGATTTTATCCATTTTAGTGATAAGGGTTCAAATAGGATAGCATCACTACGATAGTACAAAAGGAAAAAGCAAGGCCCAAGAGGAGTTGGGTGGTCAAATAAGGGATAAAAAGCTAAACAACCCATAAAGAGCCTAAGAGGGTGCTCATATTCAAGAGGATATTAATGCACTCAATATAATATTATATGATCATGAAATAAGACATGCTTCTAGACATAATTAGTAATTAATAAAATGTACCAATCAGCAACATGATTGGGGCTCAAACAAAGGAGCCAATGGATAAGTTGTTGAAATCAAATGCTCAATTCACGTTCCAGATTACTCATGAATTGCTCAGAAAATGGAAGAGAAGGAAAATAAAGACAAATCATGAGCATTTAGATACCAATGAGAGAGTTCCTCTTTAGCCATAGCATTAAGAGAATTTCTAACAATCATCATTGAGACTAATTTAGAAGAATGCAATTCAAAGTTGAAATTATACTTTGACATATTCCCACAAGGTAATAACTAAAAGACACACTTTGGTTCCTTACATTTGGAGGGTTTTCACACACATAGTGGACATATATCAAGAGAGAAAATTAGCCCTATAGAGATGTGGGATACAATTAATGAACTTGTGGTTGAAGCCTTTGTCTCACCAATTGAAAAATAAAGGCTTGCACACAGGTGGTATGTATTGAAGCAAACCAAACTCATAATGCATGAGTACAACAATCAAATTCTCAACTTAACCCTATATGTAGAAAGTGCAAGCAATGGTGCTAAGCTCCATATGTAATGAAAGTGATGGTGAGAGAAAGAGGGAGAGACAATGAGACAATGAGATGGAGAATGAGGCACACACTTGTATTACATGCTTGCTTACACACTTGCATTGCAATAGCTGAGAGTACACATATATATACAATAAAGGTGTGGATATGGTAGGTTATCTTAGTGAATTATCCTCCACATATTCTAGATCTATCTGATCTATTTCTCCTAAATATCTAGATATTGTCTTCCTAGATATTCTCTAAGTACATGTTCATATGAGTACATATCATCATTCTAACATTCCCTCTCTCTAGAAAATGTTAACAATATATTCTAACATTCTTCCTCCCTTCTCAAAAGAAAATAGGACTTTATTTTGTAGTACAAAGACTTCTGCCAATTCTCTCTAGAAAATGTTAACAATATATTCTAACATTCCCTTCTCTCTAGAAAATGTTAACAATATATTCTAACATTCTTCCTCCCTTCTCAAAAGAAAATAGGATTTTATTTTGTAGTACAAAGACTTCTGCCAATTATCTTGGCTACGAGAGAATTAAGATTCCAATGATGACTATAGCATGAGACCTTGTCCTTGTTGTTGCAAAAGGTATACATCAAGCTTTGCTTGCAATAAATTAAGTGATGTAAGTTGATATGACGAAGATGTTTGGGCTTTGATTGATGGATACCTTGATGAAGAGCTAGTCACCATAGTTTGCTTCATGATAGACTTGATAAGATATGGACTCGTCATGTAGATAGATGATGTATCTCAATTGGAACTTGATAGTTTGCTTCATGATAGGCTTGATGAGATATAGGCTCATCATGTTTATAGATGGAAATATGATCCCAATGTCATTAGATGCCATAGTAAGATAGAGATTGTAGTAAGATGCTTGTGACTTGATCTTTTGGAATGAATAGCTAGTGATTGAGGACTCTAAGAATTGGGCATAATATCTTCACTAATAGCATACTCAATTTCAATGTTCTCTTTTATCCATACAAAGTAGTTTGTACCAATATTCTCATGCGTTTCTTTCTACTTTATCCATTTCTTTCCCCTCCTTTGGAAGGCCAAGATAGTTGGCCAATTTGATAAACATACAATTTGTAGATGATGATTTGAGTAAGGTAGGTGTTAGAACATTTCATAATGAGATTGAAAAAACATTGGAAGAGAGAGTAGTTGTGATTATTGAGGAGGTTGTTGCCATGTAAGGTAGAAAAATTAATGAGATTTGAGTATACAAGTAGAGCAATATGATTGTAGGATGAAGGTAACTATGTGGATGGTTGGATAGGCTAGGATAGATAGAAATGATGATTTGACAGATTGAGTGTTGAATAAACATAGTGTGGATGGAATGTAATGGTAGGATAAGGTCATGTGTAGGTATTTAGGATTGCACATTGAGAAGTTCAAAGAGATAGGATTTTGATGTGAACTTGGAAGCATTGTGTGAATCTTGAATATGTAGGAGGAAGGCAAGAGTGTGAGTAATTGCATTTGGTCAAGAGATTTTGGCACACAGTTGAAGTGGAGTGTGTGTGCGACCATAAGAATATGAGGATATTGAGTACATAGAGAGAGTGAAAGACAAGGACCAAGACGTGATCTTAAGATTGAGGTGGAGATTAGATAAAGACTAGATGTTGAGTGACAAATGTAAGAAAATAGGATAGTACTTAGAGATTTATGAGAAGTGGAAGCGATGTACCTAATGAGGGAGTGACCTTGAAGGTTGGTATAAATATCCAATAAGAGTTGATCAAGAATGGTAGGAGTATCCACATTATCAACTAAGAGAATGATGATGTTTTGCCATCTTTTTGCCACTAAAGTACCATCCAAAAGTCTTGAGGAGCACAATTCAATAGAGAGGCCATAGACAATACCTTCTTGGGCCTCAAGATGTTGGATAAGAAGGGTGTCCCCTTCTTCAATTGTTGATTTAATTGAGATAGAGTCCTCTATTTCAGGATGCAAGAGGAGAGATTGATAGGGCTAACAAACATTGTAGTATTGAAAGTGACTAGGAGAGCTAGAACCTACTTGGGTGGATGAGCTGAGAGCATGAGAACACAAAATGGAAGAGTCATGAGAGAAGCATGGATATGAGGGGCCTTCATCTAATATAGGATTGGGATTGTCCATTAAATAACTTTCTATGTATTGCGCTAGTTGACAAGAGAGAGTGAACACTAGACTTAATGAGGATACATGGATGGAACATATGTGTTGCATGATGTGATCGATGATGTGTAAAAATGAGAGAAAGTCTTTAGATAAAGGAGAACATTCAAATTTTAATTATTTTAATGATAGAGGAGAGAGTAATCATGTGGCAATGATAGTATTAGATGAGAAACATCAATACAATTGGTAGGGATTGAGATAATGGAATGATTGTTGGATATTATGATAGAGAAGAAAAGGGGTTTTGTGATAGGGATAAAGATATTGAGTTTGTGAAGAGAAATAGATAGGAAACCAATGCTCTTGATGGCCGATAATAGTGTTGGCAACTCTCCTTTGCATGTAGCTCATGAACTTAATCTTCTCTTGGTCCCATGCTCCTTTGGTTGCAGAAGCTTGTCATGTTAACTTCATGTTGCACTCTTGAAGCTTCTTCTTGATATAGACTTTGTTGCTCGTTGTGAAAATTATGAGCTTGGGCATGTTAAGCCAAAGGTGCTATATGTAATGATAGCATATGAACTAAGGCTTGTGATGCCTTTACTATGAATGGAGGCTTAGTAGAACCTTAGTGTGAATGGGGGCCAACATGTATTAAGGTTTAAAACCTTAATAAGAATATAAGCTAAAAATCTTATAAATGAGAAAACTAATGGATTTCCTATTGACTATATTTGGTGCCATGATATGCGCTGACAATAAGGACAAGCTATTGTCAACTTTCAAGCTTGAATCTAGATTGTTGATGTGTGTGATGACTGCTTTTGATTGGGGGCATGTGACTGTCACTGATAATGTGGAGTTGGAGCAAAAAGACAGACTATGTTGCACTTCTAGACTATTGCACCTCCTAGGATGTTAGGGTGATGCTTTGATTTGCATTGCCCAATGCCAACCTGGTTATTAAAGCTAGCTTCTATTGGAGCTCACCAATAATGATGGACAAGTACCTTTGATACTTGAATTTCCTAGTGCTAATGATAATGTTGACTTCTTAAGCTGCCAACGTGACCTAAGCCAAAATCAATGTTCGTGAAGATGATGAGTCTTGATAGATTCCTAAACCCTCTCCCTTTTTTTCAAATAAGATAAAGCTAACATGAGCTTCTCTCTCTCTCTCTCTCTCTCTCTCTCTCTCTCTCTCTCTCTCTCTCTCTCTCTCTCTCTCTCTCTCTCTCTCTCTCTCTCTCTCAAGGAGAGGTGATAATGAAGAAGATAAGAGTAGGTGAAGATGATAAGAATAGACAAGAAGTAGGTGGATTGGATAAAATGAGATCAAGATAATGAGGATAAGGTTAGTTTACCTTGACATGCGTTCAAATCCTACAAATCTACATACAAAGCAATTGATTTTGGATTACATGCAAGAAATGAATCTAAGGATGAATTGAGTAGACAAAAGCCGAAAGCTAATAACCTAGGCCCTTAGGATCTTGGTGTGCTCTAATACCATGTAGTGAAAGTGATGGTGAGAGAAAGAGGGAGAGACAATGAGACAATGAGATGGAGAATGAGTCATACACTTGTATTACACACTTGCTTACATACTTGCATTGCAATAAATGAGAGTACACATATATATACAATAAAGGTGTGGATATGGTAGGTTCTCTTAGTGAAGTATCCTCCACATGTTCTATAACTTATCTAGTTCTCCTAAATATCTAGATATTGTCTTCCTAGATATTCTCTAAGCACATGTTCATATGAGTACATATCATCATTCTAATACCATAACTATGTTCATGGATTATAATTAACCTTTCAACTAATGTCATAGCCAAATCTCCTATCACTCTTTAAATTCATTGAATTAGAAAAGAAGAATGCTAGGAAGTACAAGGAGGATCCTACCACATAGCAAGGTTTTGGACAACAATTGTTTCTAGCAAAATAATGTCAATTTGGTGGCTTTTGCACAAGATATACTTCTTAAGCTAATAACCCAAGGATTTCTACATACCCTACTTACACTACAACTAGGCAAGGAGTGAATTTTAGACCT
This sequence comes from Lygodium microphyllum, assembly GCF_053477565.2. Taxonomy (NCBI): domain Eukaryota; kingdom Viridiplantae; phylum Streptophyta; class Polypodiopsida; order Schizaeales; family Lygodiaceae; genus Lygodium; species Lygodium microphyllum. The sequence continues at coordinate 40,347,493 of NC_141139.1, read as the reverse complement.
TCAAATGCTACTAAAATAAAGAATAAGTATCCTGAATTCAAACCAATACCCCCTTTCAATCAATCAATGCCAACTTTATTCCCACGGAACTCCTCAAAGGAAGCAAATGTTGAGAATCATGGACCTAGAAGTAGATGAGCTATGGTGGATGCAAATCAAACACATGATACATGATTAGAATGGGAAATTGTAACTCAAGTGAATTAGGTTCCAAGATAGATTAGCTTGGACTCATAAACACAATCTTGAGTGACTCAAACTAATTGTACCATTACATTGAAATGAGTGTCAAGTACATGCCTTTATAGCTTTTTGGATAGTACCACTTTTCTTCTTTGTGCTTATGGGATTTTGGACATCTCTTCCTAGAGCTTCTAGAGCATACATCTTTGTCATATCTCTCATACAAAGCCACTTATGGGCAAGGATCTTTTGGGTGCACATCTAGCCTCTATGGGCATACATATCAAGCATCATTTGTTATTCCCAACACCCCCCCTCAAATGATGAGTTTCTACACCTGCTGGCATTTGCCCCCCCTACATGTGGACATGGACCAGGAGACTATTAGCAACCTTAGTCAGGTCAAGCTTGAAATTTTACATTTTTGGTAGGGTTTGTTACATCCGCTATGGGAAGTAGATCCACTAAGGGAATTTGAGATCCACTATGGGAAAGATCCACTTTGGGAAAACATGATCCATGATGGAAAAAATTTGCAAAACATTTTGTTTGTAATAGCGGAAAGTATCTTCTTCTTCATGCTTCTTTGGCATTCTTCACTTTTCTCAATCTTCTTGGTCTTTGTTGATCTTGGTCTTATGCTTTTCATCTTTGACTTTTTCTTCGTTATCTTGTGCTCTAGTCTTCTTGAAAATGCTTCTAGATCACCCTCATATTGATCAATCAACTCCCTCTTTTTTTGATATTGTTCATACCAGTATTGAAGGTGATCACGATGTCCTTTCAAGTAAGGATCAATATCATAAATGTGTTGGCTATCTCCTAGAGGTGGGCCAATTTTGGGAGCACTCCCATCCTGTAGGATATGAGGCCTTGGTGTTTCATTTTCTTCTTTTAGAGTATGTATCTTGTCAGCAATTTTTTTTGGTTCATTCTCAAGCTCATCCTCGATAGTTAGTCCAGAAATACTTTCAATAACACCAAGAATAAGGAAACCTTTGTCAGAATCTGGAACTATTGCAGTAGACTGTTGAGGTGAATTTGAGGGTGCCGCTTTTTCTTGGGTAAGTCTTCCTAGAATATCACCACCAGGATTCTTGCCTTGCCTAGTAGAGAAGCTTGAAACAACTTCCAAGGAACAAACAAAGGTTGTGTGAAGGAATATACTTTCTCTTAAACATGGTATGATGATCAGGGGTAGCTGAGCATGGAGGCTTATTCCAATTTTTGAAAGGCGGCAGCTTTAGGGCCCCCAACATGGGGAGAGGTACTGGAATTGTGTGTCAAAGATAAGGATGGGATCCAAATAGAAGAGGAGGCCTTTCAAAAAGCCCAAGCCATGACCACCTGCTACCAAACCCACTCATATCTTCAATTAGACCGGAATAGAGTATGATGACCCACTTCAAATGCTCCCAGGAATGACACACCACTTGGCGTCCACATCATCTGCTCCTGTAGGATTGCCAAAGTCTCTCTCTTACTCTGATTGCTGCATTTGCCCCTCTTTCCTCATGTTGTGTCTTTTGATGGGCTAATCTACCTTTGAGAGCAAGAATAGCCTGGTTTCTTCAGATCTTGCAAAGAAGAAATCACACCACTAGCTACCTAGCTCAGCCATGGCTCTGATACCATGTTGAGAATCATGGACCTAGAACTAGATGAGCTATGGTGGATGCAAATCAAACACACGATACATTATTAGAATGACAAATTGTAACTCAAGTGAATTAGGTTCCAAGATAGATTAGCTTGGACTCATAAACACAGTCTTAAGTGACTCAAACTGATTGTACCATTACATTGAAATGAGTGTCAAGTACATGCCTTTATAGCTTTTTGGATAGTACCACTTTTCTTCTCTGTGCTTATGGGATTTTGGACATCTCTTCCTAGAGCTTCTGGAGCATACATCTTTGTCATATCTCTCATACAAAGCCACTTATGGGCAAGCATCTTTTGGGTGCACATCTAGCCTCTATGGGCATACATATCAAGCATCATTTGCTATTCTCCATTAGAAACATGGGTTATACTTCAAAAATGGAGAAAATTATACATCGGATCATGTGCATTCACAAGAAGACAAAGGTCAATAGTACACATTTGTTATTAAGGAATCAAATGATGAGGCAATGGATGCTTCACATTCATATAACCATGTGTATGATGGAGAATTTTTGGATGGCATGGATCAACTTTATGACCTATTTGATAGCTTTCCTTTTGATCCCAATGAATATGGTTTTTTTTTCTAGGTGGATATGCTCACGAGTCACTATTGGATAACCCTACATCAACCTTTTGTATGTCTTAAGGATGGTGTCCATATAAAGTACTCAAGTGAATTGATGAATTGGCATATCATTTGGAGATTCCTTCCTCAATAAAGATTCACAATGTCTTCTGTGTGAGTCAATTTAAACCTTTCATTGGTTCTCATATTGATATCTGTAAGAGCTTCCATTTATTGAGATAAAGAAGGCCTAATTCAATGCATACCAAAAGATATCATTGGTCAACTCAAAAAGAGGCTTAGATCACATTCCATCATGGAATACCTTATCAAATGGGGAGAGTTTCCATAGGAAGAAGATATATGGAGGTCAGCCACCATCATTGAATAATTTTCATACCTTTAATATGACCTTTTGGATGAAGAGCTTTCAAGTTAGAGGCTTTGTCTTACTGCAATCTACTTTCTACTAGCTCTCTATTTTGAGTTACTGTGAATTTTGAATTCCTTGTATAGAGTTGAAAAAATTGCATGCTAAAAGTGCATAAAAAGAGCTTTCTTTGGATTTATTAACATCTTCATTTTGTTTCACCAATCAAAAGTTATGATACTTTCTATATAGCAGGATCTATTGTGGATTGTGCAATTAACTAGTTGCACATAGGCTTATATTTGAAGAAAAATGTATCAAGTTACCACCTTTATGCTTACCCATTGAAGCATACATATGATATTTCACCTTTAGCTCCAAAAATATCATTTTAAGTCAAGGATTTTGAATATTATAGTTCATCTTCACTACTTATAATAAGGAACACAAGAAGAGAGATGAAGGAAATCATTTTCTTGTTGGTTTCTTCTTCTTCTTTCATACACAATACAATGTACACAAAGTATAGATAAGGTACAACATAAAGAAAAGTAGGCTACTAAGTTAAACAATATATACTTGATTATACTAATCAACTAGTGTTATATCTATGCCAACTTTGGCGGTAGGTGCAAAAAACCAAATATAATAAGTGATAAGTCAACCATGTGATGATCATAATGACCACTGACATGCTAAGTGCAGACATATACTTAGACAGCATATCCAAGCCATCTCAACACTCCCCCTCAAACTCAAAGGTAGTATGGCTTGGATATGCTTGCCATCTCAACACTCCCCCTCAAACTCAATTATATCTCTGCAACTCCAAGTAAGCTTCAAAATTACACCCAATACCTTTGTGAAAATGTCAGATATCTCATCCTTTGTGCTAGCAAATACCAAGTCAATCTCTCCTATATAGTACATTCTCTCTCACAAAGTGGTAATGCACCTCAATGTGTTTTGTCCTAGCATGGAATACTAGATTCTTAACTAACTGTATGGTACTCATGTTGTCACAGTGAATGATAATTGGACCATCTCTCTACACATTCAAATCGCCCAATAACTTTTGCAGCCATACCACATCACATGCTGCCATAGCAGCACCTTTTGACTCATTCTTGTACTCGATAAAGCAATTGTAGATTGCTTTTTGCTACTCCACATTTAATTGTTGCACTACTAAGGAAAAACATGAATCCGTTAGTAGATCTTCTATCACCAGCTCAATCTCCATTTGTGTATCCAAACACATGTATATCCTTATCTATCCCATAAAATTCTATAATGCAAAGTGGACTTTGCATACCTTAATTTACATCTAATTGCATCCACATTAGGCTTTCTAGACATCTATATAAACTTATTTGCAAGGCCAATAGCATAGCTTAAGTCTGGCCTTGTGATAGTCATGTAAATCAAACTTTCTACTATCCACTTGAACATAGTACGATCTTCTATCTTATCCTCAACATCACCACTCAACTTCACATTTTACTCCAATGGCACATGAAGAGGCTTACACACTGTCATGCCATACTTAGACAGCATATCCAAGCCATACTACCTTTGAGATAGCCATATACCATCATCACATATGATCACCTCAATACCAAGAAAGTATCTTCGCTCATCCAAATCCTTCATCTCAAACTTTTTCTTTAAAAGATCCTTGACTTCAGTAATCCCCATGTCATCATCACTTGTAATAATCAAGTCATCCATATAGATAACTATGATGACTAAATCAGCATCTCCCTTTCTTGCATAAAGTGAGTGATCAATATCAAAAACATAAAAGCCAATAATGATGAGATACTCTTCGATCTTGTTAGACTATGCTCTAGGTGCTTACTTCAGCCCATAGAGCACCTTCTTTAACCTGCTGACATTTTTGGAATCATCTAAATCCTCATAACATGTTGGCTACTCCATAGACACCTCTTCTTGCAATTCACCATGCAAGAAGGCATCATTTATGTACATTTGTTGCAAACTTCAACCTTTGGCTACTACTACCAAAGTAATCACACATATAATAGTTTCCATCCTAGCAATTGGACTAAATTTCTCTTCATAATCTACACCATATGTTTGAGCATAGCATTTTGCAACCATCCCATCCTTATACTTGCTAGCAAAACCATGTGCATTATGCTTAATTTTGTAGACCCACTTACAACTAGTAGATTTCTTGCCCTTTGGCAATGGTACTAGATCCCAAGTCTACATCCATGTACGCATGGCCAACAACATTCTCAAAACAAGTAGGCTCAACATCCTCAGCCACCTTTACCATATAAGCATAATGGTGAGCTTCATAACCTTCAAAAATAAATATTTTAATAAGGTATCTGATGCTGATAAACCTATATCATTAGATCACTCAATGGAACCTTTACATTACCATGTGCTCTCTATACACCTAGTATCTTGAGTAGATATCGTACCAAATTATGTTTTTGTCTACTAAGGCTCTGTGATTCTTGCTTTCTTTCTGTAAATAATTGTCATGGTCATCATCATCATCTAATGCATCACCACTAAATGCATAACAACTACTCATCTCATCAAAATAGCATCCCTCCTCACTTTGAACTTACTTGTGAAAGGGTTATAACAATGATACCCTTTCTGCTCTAAAGAGTGTCCAATGAAAATACATTTTTAACCTTTGGATCAAGCTTCTTTCATAGCTCATTTAGCACATGAACATATGCAATACAACCAAACACTTTCAAGTGTGACACATCAGGCTGCTTGCTTGTGAAGCATCCTTTAGGGGTCATTTCATGAATTGCAGCTATGGATGTTTTGTTCATAATATAGATGGTAGTATGAACAACTTCATACCAAAAATATTTTGGCAATTTTTTTTAAAACATCAATGCCCATGTAACTTTTGCAATATGCATATTTTTCTTTTTGCAATCCCATTTTTTTGTGGGATATACTTGCAAGTAAAATGTCTCTTTATCCCATGAGACCTCAAGGTCACTAAACTCACTAGAGATATACTCTCCCTCTCCATCTCACCTCAGGTACTTAACTTTCAAATTTGTTTCTATTTCAGCAATAGCCTTCAAAGTTTTGAAGTGCTCAAACACATCACTCTTTTTTTTCATGAAATATACCCACAACTTTCTTAAATAATCATAAATAAATGTGACAAAATATTTTTTGCCACTAAGAGATATGTTCTATGTAGGGCCCCAAACATTTGTATGCACAACATTAATTATATTCCTACTCACATCTCTACCATGCAAAAGAGGTTGTCTTGCTTGCTTTACTAAACTAATATGTTTCACACACTTTATGAAATTATGCAACTCTAAAAGTAGGCAATCCTGTAATCAACCCTTTGGATTGCATTAATTTCAACATTTACACATTTGCATGTCCAATATGTTTGTGCTATATTTCAATGTTTGTAGCCACTCCTTTAAGTTTCATGTGAAGTTTTTGTATTTTTTATATATCCCAGCATAGTATTATCAATGATTGCAGATAGCCAATGCATAACCTTTTTGTCTTTTGCATTCCATTGCTTCCACGCCTTTAATTTTGCTATAGTTGGAGGATTACTTAGCTCTAGCTTCTTTTCTTCACCTAAAACAAACTCATAGAGGTTTTTTCTAATAAGAAAGTTTGTCACATGAAACTTCCATGATGGATAGTTATTCTTGTCCAACTTCTCAATGCTGGGGTTTCCATGGTTCTTTACCATCATCACAAAATTGATACAAAAGAGTAATACAATTGCTTGTTGGGTTTATCTATTTCTTGTGTTCAACAATGTATTCAAGAGTTCTTATTTATCTTCTCTTTTCCTTGATCCCCAATGGATTTAAGCTTAGACATTTTCAATCCCAGACACAATGCAAGTGTGGATGCCATGAGATGCCCCATCCCTACACTTAAGTTACGAGCCCCCCTACCCCCAATGATTGATGAAACAAAATCCAACCTAGACCTAATAAAAGAGAGGCTAAGGTCAAGGCTGATGAAGCCTAAGAGGTAAATTTAGTTGCTCATTAATTTAGTTTAGTGGATTTTCACATGTGTTTTTTCTTATGATTGTAGGCATGCTAGACATTGATGAGTTCACCAACAAAGCAAATAGGGGACGTCTTCTCTGCAGCAGTTCACATGTGACCTTGGCCAGATATAGAAGACAACCCTCCCTAGCACAAGAAATTTAGGAATTTTCATCCATATCATGGTGGGTGCTTTGAGTTCTGCCCATGAAGTGAATAGGATTGCATGGTTTGCTTCATAGAGCCATTCCTATGGAGAAAGCAAATTCAAAGGCATAGAGGTGAATAAGAGTGAAGTATGAAAATAAACACATACTTTTTTTTTTTGAAGAGTAAGTTAGTTTAGGGGGAATTCATGCATGGAGGGGGGGTTTTATGGGGTTCAAATACAAGCCCATTTGGAGCCATGGCATCATCTACTACTGTGCCATGTGGCATGTGTATTTGCTTCATTACTAGCCCACCATCTTTCACTATTGCAAGCTGGTATTTCATTTCCAATTGATTTTGCTAGAGTAGTGATCCTTGCATTTTCTAATGTGATTGAATGACCAAAGGAACATCTATAGAACCAATTGTACATCTCAAGGAGGTAGCTCATTTTTTTGGTGACCTCCTCCATGTTAAGTATTCTTAAAATATGCATCATTAGCACAGTAATGTGACTTGTTCATACCTTGTGTGCTCCACATTTCCAAGTACTTATACTTCTCCAAGAAGTAAGATCTGTGGGCTTATAATATCTTCTATGAAATTGTGGGCTATTAACATTATATGTGCAACACCAAGTTGCGCACATATAATAAAGTAGAAGTGATATCGATATGGTATCATGTAATGGGTGATGTTCATTTTTCCACGTGCATTGACAATTGATTTTTTGAAATCTTCTACTTGATGGAATTCAAATCAAGTTGAAGGATTTGTTGAGGATTTCAACATTATAGACACAAGCTTATCAAAGAAATGCCAAATTTTGGCTCGAGCATTCCTACTATTGGGATTTCTTTCCAAGTGTATACTACATTTGCATAGTTTTTTCCAAAGCTCCTACTTCAACTTTGATGACTTGCCAATCATGTTACTTAAGAATCTTTTGCCATTTGTTCTACTCATAGATATCTTATGGGCCACATTATGAGTTAGCTCTAATACATTTTGGTCTTTTTGGATCTTAACCTTGCCTCTATGCATGCCTATGGAGTTCAGTAACTCCTCAATTATCTCCATAGCTACATGGCACATGGAAGGAGGTTTCATTGTATCTACATAATTGATGTGCAACTTCAAGAGCTTCTCAAAGATGCACATGAGATAATGTAGAGTGTAGTAATGAATATTGTCAATGCCAATGGGGAATATGGGTTTCCAATCCTATGAGTGACTTATTGTGTGGTGCCTTTCTATTTCATGCCTATGCTCCTTTATTTCACATGACATGTTCTAAGGACTTAGAACAATTGTTTATTTTCATGCAGTACGGATAAGACTGTGACACCAATATCTCAGTATCATAATTCAATATACACTTGAGTGTCTTGAGATCACCACCCAAGTTCCAGTTGACATCAAATTCTCTAACTTCCTTCACATATAGCTTTTTACCATTTGTTTTCCTAGCAACTATATAGAGATAAAGGGTTCACTAAAAGATCCATGAAAGTACATTGTGCAACTCCTTATATACATCATCTATTACTAGCCACCAATTTTCCTTTTCCAATTGTACAATAAATGGACAAATGAGTATTTTATCTTTTGCACAAGCCATTTCATAATTCATAAGTATAAGACCTGCTCTTTCCAACTTGCATCCCTTTATAATATGGTAGTAGTCAAGCTTCACAATGAACTCCAAAGTCAAACCATTTCCTAATAAATATAGTAACCCATAAACACATTAGAATATAAGTGCATTACATCATATTATCAATATTATATCAAAAGTCAATCCCTTTTGTGCATTGCATCTTGTAGAAATGAGCCATTGCACATTGCAATTTAATTGAAACTGTTTTTCTAGATTTACTTCCTTCTACTTTTGTATACTCCTTTTGATAAAAAATATTATCCTAATGACTCTTCAATTGCTGCATTTCATATATTTCACATGAATCTAAGTTGAAATGGATGAGGCAAGACTACATGTTTTATTTTTTTATGAGCCAGTACATTTGTTATCATGTTATACATAGCCTTGTAGACTTGTTGACTAACCCCAGCTATATCACATGCAATTTGAACTTCTTCTATCAATAAACTATTAAGAATATCAATAAGAACCTCATTCAAAGCAACAAGGCAAAGTGCTCAATGTCGAGGGTCTCTCAAAATTACAACCAAATGCTCGCATTTTAAGAATCCCTTTAGAAGCTACAGTTACTGACCCTCACCTTGGCCTCTAGCATCATCACAAAAGTTCCTTTAAAAAAGGCACACATTATCAAGAAATGTAGTAACTTTAGGTTGTCTTACAATCAATAGGAAATCATGAACCTCAATGCTTGCACATCTTTTTCATGCTCCACTATTCAAGGATAGTAACAACATTAGTAGTAGTTGACATTTTCCTTACTTGTAACCAATGGGAGTGTGCTTGGACCTTTGTAAGTTCACTTATGTAATGTCCGTATCCTTCTCCATTTGCTCCGAAAGCAATTTCAATGATACATTCTATTGCTGTATGTTTGAATTTCTTTGCATGTCCTTCGCCATCTCTTATTCCTTGTATTTGAACTACTTCAATTCTTCCTCAAGCTTCTACACTTTGTTTTCCTAATCTTGTAGGGATTTTTACAGCACATTTAAAGAACCTCAATGAGTGTTGTATTACATTGATCAATAATATTGATGCATATGAATATTGCCATCTTAGTGTTTGTAATAATCTAGTATACATTGTTCACCATCCCCAAAAATAGTGAGCAACGAAGAAGTGGAATTAAAAGGTGAAGCCTAGGGCTGGGATTGTTAGTATACAAGGAACCATCTACCAAAATATCAATATTTTTATTTTCCTCTAAACGATATTGGAAGGCAGTCATTGCATCTAGGCCATGCTTGTTATAAGGGTCTTTGTAATAGCATACTCTTCATCCACATGAACATGCAAATCCACTTTCCTCTTACAATTGGTTATGTCTCTAAGCAGCTCCATTAGGAAATACAAGGTAGGAGAGGAAATATAGTAGATTGAGTTTGTTAATATAATATTGATTTAGAAGGACTAGAGAGCAAAGCAGAGCATGAAAAATGCTTAGATGTATATATAATATGGTTAGGCATCTTTATAGATGGAAAATATCATTTTTTGAGAGGGGAGAAAAAAAATCACTTTTTAGAGTCAAATAGCCCACCCTTTTGATTGGGCACTTGGGAGAAATAGTGGAGTTTTAATGTAGGTATGTAACCATCTTTGCATGTCCCAAGCATCAATATGTGGGTATTTGAGGCAATTTAATATAAAAAAGTATGCCAAAAATGAGTATTGCAACTTGCAATATGATTGGGTACACTTTGAGAAAAAGAAATTTCTTTCTATGAAAATTTTTAAAAAGCGTTTTTTTACAAAAATAAATCCGACTTGATGATGTGGCACATTTAGAAGAGTGGTGCGTCCTATTATCGAGAATGAAAAGAGATAGTTACCAATGTAAAAAGTAGGTGAGGCTCCCTCCTTTCTAGGTGGGGCGAGCCACCACAAAAAGTAGGCTAGAGCTTAGAATCAAGGAACAAAACATGGAAGAGAGACTAATCCAAGATTAAGAATTCTTAATCAATTTATCATGAGACCCTTTTTGAGTGCATATTTTCTCTAATGATCATATTAATATTAATTTGAAAATATTATTTTAAAAACTAGATATTATTTAAATTTTCTTTATAAATAGTTAATAAAATATATAAAATTTTTATAAAAATCTAATAACTAATATCAAATAAATTAGATAACCCAACAAAGTGCAAAAAATGAGTGTGTAGCAAAATACTCTAAATATCACATAAATACTTAAGTGATTTAATTCTTGAAATTATCTTTTTAAAAAAACCATGTGAAAATATATGAGATGTACAAAAAAACAATCAAATTAAAAAAAAACTAGGAATCAAATTTAAAAAAAATTTATTCAAAGAGATTTAGCTCTACTACTACTAATCGAAATATTAGTTTAAAATGTATTATTTGCTAGTTAAAATGTTTTTCTTATGTTCAAATATTGGTAACATTACTCTATTGCTTGTGTTCAAATGGGTGATTATCAAGGTAGCATCAAGACTATTTATGACTTCATGAAAATAAATAATTTACTAATTAAAGTCCATATTTTCAATTGTCATACTAGATTAATCAAGCATCACATCTCCCCAAGGGCCTCCTTGGGGTTCCATCACCTTCAACAAATAACTAATAATAGGGGTCCCATAGTGGAAAGTTCCTCCTTATGGGAGAGCAAGAATTAATGGGGCTCTAGTCAATATACTAATTCTCACATTTGGTTGACCAATAGCTAAGAAATCCATTTGTGAGTATGATCTACTCGGCATAAAAGGCCCCATGCTAAATAAGGGCATGGTGGATACCATCTAGAAGGGTGGTTCCTCTTTGTAACTATGGCTCTTTTTTAGTAGAATTTTGGAATTGTAAATATCTAAAATTATCAAGAAGAATTGTTTTGGAAAGATTGTCTTACTTTTTTTTCTATATGTGCACACTAACAAGAAGTGCAACAAACCCTATGCTAAGGTTTAATTAAGCTGATTATGAATACATCACAACGTGCATAGCATGTATTGTTTAGATAACTTAAATAGTTGGGTGCTTGAGTGGAAAGCATGTGAATGCCTTCCTTAGATAGGAGCACTCGATGATTGGGTGGACCTAAGTAGTAGGGTGCTTTCTTTAATGGAATGAGCAGGAACAGAGTTGAATGATGACTACCTAGGGTTGAGTTTTAGAACTCGAATAGAAGCATTTTAGGTTCCAAAGTGAGATTATGTCGGGGTAGAAGAATTGATGTTTTGCTCTTCCTTGTCTCTCACTCTCTTTAAACCAAGTGCAGTGTGAGTCCACTTCTAGTCCATGGTTCAATTTTGCAAAGAGACCTTTCATGAGACTGGATAGCACTAGTTTGTTGTGGAGTCATAGGAACCTCAGGTCAATCCTCATGACTTGAGCTAAAGGGTTTCATCATCCAATCAACAAAATTTAAGAATGCAACAGAGTTCAAATGACATCAATTGGGATAAGACCCTATGTGACTATTAGGATACCTCCCTAGGAAATAATTCAAATGATATCAATGGGGATAGGACCCTAAGCAACTATTAACAATACCCCTTTGGCAACAGCCTATTGGTGGCAACAGCCTAGGGTGGATACATTTCACATGGTATCACAAAAAATTAAAAAATTAGAAAATTTTATTGAATAATAAATATATGTAGAGTACCAAAATAAAACCTACAAAAAAAGAAGGGTAAGAAGATCAGCTAAAAACAGAGAAAATTTTCTAGAAAACAACAAAAAGGAATCATGATTTGTAATACTTCCACGCAATTAAAAGTTAGTTGGTTAGTTCGAAAGTTAGTTAGTCAGTTAGTAAGTTAGTAATGTTACTAACTAAAGTCAAAACTAACTAATGTTAATAATTAACTAACTAACAATTTAAATAATAAAAAATTTGAGGATCGTAATCCGACATTTTTTCTGGATTGACAAGGATTGTAGCCACCCGTCACAAAAGTTACCACATGAACGAGAGTCATGAGCCATATTAGTCTCATTAGCGTCGATGTGTATAGTATGGATGGTCCAAAAATACTAGATTTTTGGACAAAACTAGCATATTTTTTATCTTATATATATTATTTATTGTAAATATTCTAAAAAGCTATGGAAACTTCTAGAACATGGTGTCATGTAAAAAAAGTAAGTGGATTTTTCAGCCAATTTTGGAGATTTAATGCAAAAAGAAGGATTGGCAAAATTGTGTGTGTTGCAGCTGCAGTTTACATGCAGCAAACAACACTCCGAACAGGGAGAAGAAGGAGTGATCTAGGAGATTTTTGAGTAGCTATCTTGAGGTTTTACCCCCCTTTTGGAGCCAACGAAACCATCAGATTTGTGATTTGAGCATCAGATTGCATCTTGGAAGCTTCAGATTGCTGATTTTGCCAAGATCCCCTCCATAAAGAGCTCTTCTTCTTAGCCACAACCCTTCTTCTCTAATTTAGCCATAAATAATAGGCATGGGGAGTAGTTTAGAGAGGCACAAGGAGACCCAAAGAGGCTACGAGAGGGAGTTAGAGAGAGGGAGATAGAAGGATACCCCTCCAAGAGGCTGCAAGACAAAGCTAGAGAGAGAGAGAGAGAGAGAGATAGAGAGAGACAGAGAGAGAAAGAGAGAGAGAGAGAGAGAGAGAGAGGAGTTACCCCGAGAGGCTATGAGGGAGAGAGTTAGCTCAACCCCCCTGTCTTGCTCTTCGAATAAGCCATCTTCTCTTACTCTCTCTCATCCCAAATTCATTCCTCCTTCTCTATCTCTCAAATCCACTTGTGAACGATGGCTCCAAAGTGACAAGGTGGAAAGACCATGAGAACCACCACAACCAATCAAAGAACGGGTATTGCCAGAGATACGAGAGTGCTTGAGGTTGCCACAATTGCCACTACCAATGAAACATCAGGTGTGGCGAATGCAAGTGCAAGACAAAATTTATAATGTCGTTGTGCCAAACCAAGCTATCCGTGTTCCAAAAATAGGCTATTATTTTCATATTGCCACATAAAATAATAAGGTTTTTATCAAAATTTTACATAAAATATTCACTTTTGCATTAAATGGTACAAGATCTACTTGTTAGATTGCATGGACAGCATCCATATAAGATAAGTACAAAAAAAATTATTACCTTTCATATTTTTCACTTACACGAATTGATAGTTTCATCTAGAGAGCATATAAATACATGCATAAATGGATAACTGCTACCTATGATTTGTAGTTAGATTAATCAAGATTATAATTCATAAGATCATGATGGAAATAGTTGCAGGAGGATATTGCACAAAATGAGTAAAAGAGTATATGCGCACTTGAGATTAATAAAATAACTCGATATATTATCAACATGACAAGGTTAAGGTTAATTAAAGCTTGTTATAAAAAGTGAATATCTATTTAAGGGTCTTGTAAATCATCTCATTAAATTATTATCCTAATATTTTTTTCTAAAGGAAAATCGCTTATGTTGGGTAAGTTAGCCCCAAACGGTTGGGAAATTCATATATTGCTTAACATGTTGTAAAAGATGTGCTCATCATTTCTTTATGGGGAGGAGAATCCTCATTAGAATGTAAGGTTGCCTTAGGATAAGATCTACCTTGGCTATGGAAGCTGTGAACTACATGATGGTGTGATTGTCATCATTTGAAAGGATTGTTTGTGTTTGCTAGAATCTAGATCTCTAATTAAAACCATTGACAAACAGGATAAAAGGAATGATCGCGCTAGTAGGTTGCCCCCAAGCAAGCTGCAAGGCCCTACTCCAAGGGGGTCATGGTTATTGCTTTGAGAGGCTTAGATCGGCTCTATAGTAGCAAAAGGTGTGTTCGTAGGGATAGCCCTTGGGCAGTAGGAAATGTAGGTGCCAAGGGGGCTAGCTCTAGTTGTAAATTTCGCATTACTCCCAAAATCTGACAAGCCCCTTCGTGACCCAGGATGGAATCCTGGAACCCTAAATACTAGTTACAAGGGTGGAATCTTGGTGGACATATTACCCTCGTGGAATTTTGTATATCTTCCACAGGGTCGAAAAGATGGAAATTGTAATAAACTTCCAATATAATAAATAATTTTTTTTAACTCAAGGGTTGTTTGAATTGTGTGTGTGTCCGTGAGATAAATTACATGAAGGAACAGACTAATTAAGGAAGTTGGTTGTATATGTTCCAATAAGTGTGATGTAGGTAATTAAAAAACTAAAGATGATTCCATCATCAAAGAAAAGCGGGTGGGTGTAACCCCCAACGGGTCTAGTTGTATATGTTCCAATAAATGTACTATAGGTAATTAAAAAACTAAAGATGATTCTATCATCAAAGGAAAGTGGGTGGACATAACCGCTGATGGGTCTGTGCAATGGTAGGGTGGTCCCACTTAGCTAGGAGCTTTTCTAAATCAAAGATAGAAATAGGAAGATGATAAATTTACCAACTAGTCGTTAAGTAGAACCGACTTGCATTGTTTTAGGGGACTGGAATGGGATTTTGCCTTATGGGTAGGAGGGTTGATGTACCACACTCCCCTCCATCTCCCTTTCTCTTTGAATCAAGTGCAATAGCAAGTCCGCTTCAGTTCGAGTAATCCTGTAGGAAGTGGAAACTCAAAATTACTTATGCTAGTTGGCTGTTAGGAGACCCATCTGATTTTAGGAACCCAAAAATTCAAGTCGATCCTAGTGGGTTCAGTCGAAACTCTTTCGTTGCGATGTAGACTTAGTAGGGCCTAAGTGACAAACCCTGTGATACTCCAAGGGAGCGCCGCGGGTGGCATCATTCGGAAAACCTATTGATGGACTACTAAAAGGTGCGCCTTGGATTGAGACTGATGGACACCTCACATGATTGTTCAAAAAATTATTGGGGCAAGTGAGAATGTGGTGATCATCATGTTATGTCCATCAAAAATTCTAGAATGGGAAAAATTTTAATGTTGGATTATGATCAACAGTTGCTTATTAACAATAAATATATTGGAGAAACCATAGTACTTGTGAAGCAAAAATAAATTTCATCCCCATGTTACTTGTTAGATTAGTAAAATGGGGATAAACTTAGGCAATGAAGGACCCATATTCAAAGGTAGGCAGTTTGTGAAACTCACTAGATGATCCAAATTATATTCTCCAAGTTGGCAAAATTTGCTTCGACAGAAATATTTGAGGCATCAATGTGCACATGGAAGGTTGTGCTACAATTTGGGGTTCATAGGATTGATACAATAGTCAGAGATTTTTTACTTTTTTGTAAGCACATTGGCATTCCTCGGTCCACTCAAATATG
The DNA here is from genome assembly GCF_053477565.2 of Lygodium microphyllum. Lineage (NCBI taxonomy): Eukaryota > Viridiplantae > Streptophyta > Polypodiopsida > Schizaeales > Lygodiaceae > Lygodium > Lygodium microphyllum. The sequence goes on along the minus strand of NC_141139.1, from coordinate 40,331,594 downwards.
ATCAACAGTTTGTAAAGTGGCCAAGCAATGAGTGCATAGTTCAATGCACAAACCCGTCAATAATATCCTATGTGGCTGAGGAAGCATTGAACTCCCTTGTAGTTTGTCAGTGGTGGCAAATCAGCAATGACTTGGACTTTGGAAAAGTTAGTAGCAATGTTGTTCTTCAAAACCACATGCCTTAAGATGCATCCATATTATACCTAGAATTGGCACTTTAAGGTCTACAATGTTCAAAAACCACTCAAAGTTTTTTGAGATATTCAGCCTAGTTGGTATATATGCAAAGATTGTTTACGAATGCTCCCAATAATTTGCAAAAGCATGTCTTTGAATATCTACACATTGGCCATTGAAAAGTGATAGGAGTATTTTTCTATCCAAATAGCATGACTTTATATGCAAATGTGCAGCACTCAATGGCGAATGATATTTCATGCATGTCATCCAAATGGACTTACACTTGAGTATAGCCCAAGAATCTATCAAAAAAGCAATAAGCTTCCTTTCTTGCAACTCTCCAGCATGTGCTCGATGTACAATAGTGGGTAGTTGTCTCATTTTATTGTTGCATTTACTTTCTTGTAATTCACACAGACTCAAAATTTTCCATTTTTCTTTAGTACTATCACGATTGGTGATACCCAGTCTGTGTGCTCTATTTCATAAATGAATCTAGCACTTCATAGTTTTTCAATTTCTTTTTTGATAGCGTGTGCATGCTTGGGATTCATAGCATATGGTCATTGTTTGACTGAGTCCGCATTTGGTACTATGGGAATGTTATGAGTGATGATGTTGGGGTCTACTCCCTTAAGCAACTCAAGTGACTAGGCAAACACATACTTGAACTTCACAATAGGGTTATAAGGTTAGTCTCATCCTTAGTCAAGTCATCGGCAATGAATACTAGTTGGGGTTTTTTACCTTCCTCAACTAAGTCAACTTTTTTTATTTTTGCCAAGGCTCTTATATTGGTTCACTAGCTTGCCCATGTTATTTAGCTCCCAAACAACACCACTATTCTATCCTCCTTTTTGAGTTTGGTAAAAAATTTCGAAAGGTTGTGTGGTTTTTTTAACTTCTTGGTATTAGTGTTTTTTTCCATTTTTGCTTCTTTATTCCTTTACCCATTTACACCATAGATGGAGTGAAAGATCCCCTTTAGTACATCAAGTCTTACAAAGTGACGGGATTATCAAATCACTATCAAATATAATTTTTTATTCAGAGTTAAACTTCCAACCTTTGTTGGATGAGGGTGTCTCTCCAAGTGGCCATAGCTCTGAAGCAATTTTGACTTCATATAGTGTCACTGAATTACCTTGGTTGAGCCCTGTTGGTCCTATACTCTTAGATATTCCAACCAAGTATGATTGCAATCCATTTTGACTATTCCATTGACAAGAAACATTGGGGGTTCCATGGGTTTAGAACCGATAATTACCTACTCAATTGTATGCACATCAATGTCATAATCAATTATTTCAAGGTCTAGGTGTGAAGTCTCATCCCCTAATTCACAATCTATGTATGTACCCTCTATATCTTTTGCATCAGGGAATTCATCATATCGGTGGTTTCTTCTTTATCAATGCTTTCATTCTTCTCCAAGAGAGCCCAATTGTAGAGTAGACTCACGTCATGTACCTTCTTCCAATTCCAATATTAAGCTTCCAAAAGGTCCTCAAGCGGTTTGAGATTTGCATTGGGATTACCTTGCACTATTTCCTTGAGGTATCATGTGAGCTCCTAATTCAACACTTCTAGACATCATGCATATTGGGACTAATGGTAGTCGATCCCCTTCAACATCAGCAATTCCTTTTTGCTCAACATGACTAATTGGTTTGATTGTGTCATGCTTATACTCATCTTCATCATTTGAGAAGGGCAAATCAATCGTAGCTAGTATATGCATCCAATCTCGCTCGTCATCAAGGTAAGAGATGTAGTTTGTGAGAGGTCCATAACTAAACATAGTCCTTGCATGCCCTCCAAGTAGTGTAGAGATAGCATCCAAGTCAATGGGTGAAGTCTTTTGGGTGTCCATCTATATTCCAACTACTTCTAAGAAGTTGTCAAAGAATATCAACCCATTTTCCCGATCCTCGATCATTCGGGCATTGTGCATCCATGGCCATCCCAACAGGATACCATATCCTCTTCCATGACTATGAAGTTCACAGAGGATCCCTGAAATCTTAAGCAACCAATCCTTCAACTCTTTGAATGTTCTGACTTTTGTCCCATTAGATAATGTGACATTAAATCATGTTGTTTCTACTAGTGGACCCTAGGCTTACAACACCACATGACTTAAAATGTTAACCCCTGCTCTTGTGCCAACCAACAAGACAACCACGGGTAGGATTACATGCATTCTTGTTCCCTTCCAAAGGGCATTGACTTATAGAGTCCTTGATAGAGGGTTTAGAGTTAGACTTGCTATATGTGTGTTTGCATCTTGGCTTGGTAAGGTGATTTTCTCTAGTTGATTAGGTCCTTCAATCCATCTTTTCAAAGCTTCCCATAGTGCTAGGCTTTTCTTAAGCAACTTCCCTACTATTGGTAGGGACATTAAGGGTGAGGTGAGTGTGGTAAGTAAGTTACTCACTAGTTGTCCTAGTTCAAACTCCTCAGAGGGTTGCTACTAGAGGTTGTGAGTAGGGTATCTTTTTGTGGAAGTCTTGTTCTACCCTGGTGATGGCATTTGTGGTGTAATATTATCCTTTGTCCCCATGTATGCAGGAGAACCAAGTGGACTCACACTCAAGAGTTCATTGATCTCATCCTCAATGATTGGTTCTACATCCTTTAGGTGTGCTTGTGCCTCTTTTACCTAGTCCCCCTTATCTTATCCACAATCTCAAATTATTGTTTGGGATTAGGATACTCTCCACCTTGTGCACTTTCTTTCTCTCTAATTTTTGGAGCTAATGTTTTAGCTCATGCATGCATAACATGCTTCCCTTTGGTGAGTGTGGTGGCACTATTTATCTTGAGTATAAGTTTGGCTTTAGCTTTCTTCTTCCTCCTTTTTAGGTTTTCTTTTCTATGGATGTTGTGTTAACATTGCTAGGTCTAGATAATGAAATGCCAACCTATTTGGCTTGATTTTGTTTCAGGATGTTTAAGGGAATTGTGGCATCATCATCTAATGTTTCAAGGTTGACGAATCCCAGCAACACAGAGTTTCCAAGCATGGCACGATCGGGAAAAGGTAGAAATGAAGATATTTTGGTACAATTTGAAGACTATCAATAGACAAATGGATGATTTTAGTGGTATCAAAACAAACAAAGCCAAATATAAGGTCCACTTAACACATACTAGACAGTCATAATGTGGAATTAATATATATTATATATTGCAAAGGTTGTCATATATCAACTGAAAGATACAATCTAGCTTACTACAAGATTCCTTCCTTCAGTAGCACACTAATGAGATGAAGACTCCTAGCTCTCATCATCAATATACTTTTGGTCTAGCTTGCATTTGCTTCTAGCCCTTGGTTTGCTACATCATAACATGTATCCATGCTCATGATAGTTATCAGTATCTGCACAACAAGGCAATGCACTGCAAGGATATTGGAAAAGTATACGAGTTATAAACCTTATGCACAGTTGCAAGAAAATTGATTGTTGTAAACTTAGTAACCATGATGATGCATCAATGAATGAGATGATGCATTTCCATAGCTATACAAAACTATGCAATGCAAGTAACATAAAGCATTCACATATGAGACATCTATCATATGCATTGAAGTTCTAGCACAAAGCATCACATATTGTATTAGTAAGTTAAGAATTGTATAGTGCAAGTCATAATAATCAAAAGGGCACCCATATGCCTCATCCTCCTAGTTGCTCTCCATATTATCATTCACATTGTCAACCCTAGAAGCTATAAGAGGTCTATCTACCAAAGGCCAAACAATGCAATCAATAATATCAAGTTCACTATCATATGAGTAATATCAATGCCCAAAATCCATGCATGCATGCATCAATGGAACTATACCACAACACATCTCCAAAGCTAGTCCTCGAGGAGGACACAATGCATCCAAAAGACTATGCATGAAGACAACATTGCATTGCACACTAGCTCTAAGATAACATTCATCTATGGCCTCCAATTCTCTCCTCGTATCTAGCAAGTAGTGCTCAATTACATGCCAAGTGAAGTGCACACCCTACCTTTGTGCCAATGCCAAGCAATCTAAGGGCTGTAGAGAAGCCAAACCCTCTCAACATTGAAGCATATATAGTAAGAATGCATCCATCTGTTGTGACACACCAATACAAAAATAAGAACATCAACACAAGTGCATGGAGAAGTTATGAATTGAGAAAGAAATCGAACATATGAAAATCACCTAAATGGAGACACCATTACCCCTATATGAATAATGTCCTCCACTATGAATCTATGCGCACAATCTCCATATCCAAACAGGTTGCATGCCTTTCTATCCATGAAGGTGAAGATTCCTAGATGCACATCATAGAAGACCAAAGGCAACTAGTAGAAAATAACAAGGTGAGCACTGACTAATAATAGAACTTAAGGCAAGCATTCCAAACCTCCCAAAAACCCACCTAAGATAGATGCAAAGTAAATGACCCATCTTGAGTCTTCCAAACATTCTAAAGCAACCCTAAACCCATGTTGGATGTGGTTCTTAGTCACTTTGTTGCATGTTGGAATATTGTATCTGCCTAATGATGCATCTAAAGGAAGATCTAGGAGAATAAAGTTAGCGGCCCAAGCCACAACACGTTTCCTCTTCCTATGCTCAATGCCAAGCTTATCTATGCCCAAAAAGAAGCTATGAATATTTCCAAATTCCTCATTTCCAATAGAAGATGCAAAATCCTTACCCTCCTAAGATACATAATCACCAAACCCAAATGAATAATTGTGACATATATGTAGAGGAGAGTATGCAAGGGGCACATGGTGAGATGTACGAGGGTGTATAGACTGGTCCTGTGTAGAAGAAAAAGTATAAAGTAATAATTCCAAAAGAAGTGGAGAGCATTACACCAAATAATCATAGGAAATGCTTAGAAATAAACCTCTATCAAGACTCTCTCATAAAGGTAAATCTATCAAGGGCTCAGAAAAGTCATCATCTACCCTAGATGCCAATAAAAATTGCAACACTTGAAATTGACCTCCTTACATTTCAACAAAAAAAAAAGGAATTCATTGAGTACCTACCAGTCTCTTTATGTTTCCCTTTTTGTGGCAGCCACTCCTTTCTTTTGGAGCCCTATCTCTCCTCTCACACTCATCTAGAAGGAAAACAAGATGATGGATTTAGAACAAAAACAAGATAAAGGATCTTCCAAAGATATATGTAACAAAGGTGACAAGGAAAAGTTACAAATGTCAAATTAGTCTTATCTCATACTTGTGAATGAGCCCCATCACCAAACCATTTGAACTCATTTCTATCTCTCACTTGCCAAGACATTGGGTTTCCACATATCCAACCACCATGGACAATTCTCAATCTCATACCTAGAAAACCCATCCATGTCATCCCCATACATAGTGCATTCCTTGTTTGTAATGTCAGCCCATGGCATGCAAGCCATCAACAATACCACTATCAACTTAAGATCCCTCAAGTGCAAGAAGTATCTATCATTGAAACATAAAAGCAAAAGGTATGCATTCACAACAAGTATCCACCAATCAAGGAGACATGGAAAATAGTAGCAAGGATTCACATATTGTATTTTCATACCATAGAGCAAGTGACAAGAAGTTGCATCTAGTTGATACTATGCAAGACCTGATTCTTTTCAGTCTTGTCCTTCAAGCCAACCTTCTTGATAGTTCCAAAGACGTATTTTTTGCCTTCATAACTAATCTATGAGAAGTAATTGTGTAGAGAGGGCTCAACAGGGAGGCCTAGAGGACTCCTCATAGTTGCTGCCAATTTCACCTCATCCTCCAATGTTCTCAATGCATTTTTCTATATCATATCCAGCAACACCCCTCTAGATAGCCACCTATACCAAAACTAATGCAAAGCTAAAAATTCAAAGAACACATTCATACAAACTACAATTTATATTTCAAATTCAAAGGACCAGTGAACAAGATCTTGCATTATAAATTCAGAATTCATGCTTGGCATCCCACAAGCACTCTGCATTGCTCTTGAGCTCTCAGGCATCCTCAGCCATGTGATCTTTTTGTCAATGGAATACCATGATGGGGAGATTTTTGCCTCAAGCTTCTTCTTTTCCTCCAATGTCCTGGAAAATCGTGATGGTTGTACTTGCAAGTACATTTTTATGTCATAGTCATAGATGTTGGCAGCATTAGTGAATGTGTCTTTGAGATTTGAAACTATGACTGCATGCTCATTCAAGCTTGAAGATAAAAATATTAGAGCCAGTATACAAGTTATACAATCAAAAACATATATGAACAATGTAATACTTAATGTGTAAAAATTTGACAAGCAACACACCCCCACAAGCCTAGTGGGATCAATCATGGTGCTTACAACTCTCAAATGTCATGGATGCACCCTCAATAAGCCTAATTGGATCAATCATGGTGCTTACAACTCTCAAATGCCATGGCTTCACGTCTTGATATTTCTTCAAGATAATCTCCATCCAAGCCATGGTGTGATAATTCCCTTCCTAAACACAAAACATCATATTTGAACAATATGCAAGATTCCTTTGGCCTTTCAATTCATGCTCGAACTCCCTATCCACATCTTGCCAATGGGCATCCCACCTTGCACAAACCTCATTTGTCACTAGTATATCTTGATCGATGGGAGAGACAACCGAGACAATGAAAGTGCCCTTCTCAAGACAATAGGTCTCTCCCTCAAGTGCAATTTTTAGAAGAGACATATCACTCCTTAAAGCACGCACCCTTGGGTAGGATACATGTAGCACAAAGGGATGGGTGGACATTTTGAAACATTTAGAGTCCTACACTTGGATAATACATCACCCCCTTTCATTATCTCCACTAAGGGGTCAGTCAATTCCCCACTTATTTCCTTATTGGCTTTATTGGAGTAGCCGAGCTTGCAAGTTCATGATTAGAGCATTGTTGTTGTCTTCTAATTGGCATCTTCAATATAAAATAATACAAATTAAACATTCAAAGAATAGGATAGTTTGATTCTCAAATCCTATGGGAACACATTCTCATGCAAGTGATAAATCTAGTTATTTTATACTTGGATGTCAACATGAAATTGTCATTGTCATCATCAAGAGACATGTTGTATTTTTTATATATTTCCAACATATTCTCTAATTTATACCTCTCATTTTTTGTTATGAGTGTTATAGGATATGTTCTCATGTTCATATGTCATTATTTTTGGGTTTTTATATCAATCGTCTGATACAATATGATGTATTTACTGTACTACCTACAACAGTATGCTATGTTCTTGTATGAAGCATTGTAGCCATATTTTGCATTCTGCATAAATTAGGGGCAACAACACTTTGGTGATCGTGCCATTATTTCTCTATATCCACGGTTTAAAACACAAGCAAAAATGACAGTGTTTGATAGCAAAAATCCGAATTTCCTATATGTAGCAGTAATATGTTTCCTAAAGCAAGATGATGCAATTCTACCATTGTTGCCCTCTTGCATCTCTGATTTTATATCCTAACCACAATGCCTTTGTCTGATGCCAGAAATATGAAATTCTTTTCAACACCTAAAGCAATGACATATTGCCCAAAGCATGATGATGCAATCTAAAGGTCTCATTTAGCATTTTTGTATATATGTCAAGACAATTCTTCACACCCATCAAATGTCATCATGACTCAAAGTAGGTCTAGAGAATTAAGGGAATTACTAGCATGATAGCAACAATAGGGGATGTTGTGGCATGGTAGTGGTGAACCAAGAGGAGTTGGCACCCTAGAGATGAGGAGGAATTTACAACCTATAGAGAGGAGTACCATGATGTTGGTGCCTCTTCAAGTACCACTTCTATGTATCATTCTCCTACTACTTCTCCGAAATCTCCTTTGAATTCTCCAAAAAAAGAGGAGAAAGTGCCTATTTTTGAATATCAATCAACTCTTCCCAACCATGTGGCTAAAAGATTGTAGCATTTGGTACTAGGAAGTACAATGATGTTAGGGAGCAAAGTAGTAACTGCAAAGAAGCCTCTCAATTTTAATCCTCCACCCCCATTGAAGAAGAAAAATCCAAAATTCATGAATCCCAACCTAGCAGTTAATCCCTAGGTTAGAGCCTCCAAGCTCTTTGGAAAGAAGAAAATGGATCTAGACTGCCATGTCATGTAATTCTAGACAAGGTGGATGGCCAACAATTTCAACAATGTGCTCGAGGGCCAAGTCAAGCTACAATAGTTTGCTACAACCTTTAAAGGTAAGGCCATGGAATAGCACAATGCCTATGATGCTGGACATTTTAATACATATGATGAACTTAAGAATGCTTTTCTAAGTAGATTAGGAAGCATAAGACAACTACATATGTCCTAAAGAAGGAGAAGCAAATGCGGCAAAAGTCAATGTTGGTGCAGAATTATGCCCAAAAATTTAAAATATGTTGAACAGGTTGAATGTAGATAATAAACTTTTTATAGATTTGAAATGTTCATACTTTGTAAAGGGATTGGACAAAATCATTGTTGGAGCAATTATTGATGTCAAAGTGTAAGAAATAATACTATAGATGTGCTAGCTGAAGCGGCACAAAGGGTGGAGAAAAGGCTTGGCAAAATTCAATCCAAGAAGAAGAGCAGTAAGGATTCTTCTAATTCTAATTCTGAATATTTGGACTCTAATGAAAGCCGTAATGAGGATGATTCCTCATCAAGCTTTGAATCAGATACCGAATTAAGGAGCTCTAATGACAATAGACAAAAGTGACATAAGAAGAAGTCCAAGAAGGACAAAGGTTCTTCTAAAGATAAGAAGAGGGGAAAAGAAAAAGAAGAAAACACAACTTTGGGAAAATGGTTAGAGAAGAAACTAATGAAATAGTTGTTGGACATGGGAGTTATTGATACTCTGAGGAATGTGCAGTCGCACAGCATATGTCAAAAGAGGGGCCATGAGGCTAAAGAGTACTAGTATAACCCAATGATGAAGAATGTGAGAGTGCAAACAACACTGCTAGTGGCACCGATGAATCGAATTGCACCTGAGATGGCACAACAATGGGGATTTAGAGGTTTTGGCAAGAAGGGTCTACCACCAAAGTAATGGGGCAATGACCAACCAAGACAATGGAATAATGCCCAACAGAGATAGCGAGGGCCTTGCTGCTACTGTGGCAAGTAGTGATATATGACATTACCTAATTGCAAGTTATGGGTATGCCATAGGGCTGAGAAGGGTATGTAGACCAACAATCAACAAGAAACGCAACCGCTAAGAGCACCCCATGGACCAACAACCACTATCATCCGCAACAGTGGTCTTAGTCAAAATCCTTGCAGAGATCACAAAAGGCCCAAGCCAGTAGCTAGAGCAAAAAAGTAAAGAAGTTTTGCAAAAAGATGTGCCAAGGGTGTGTCAAGGATAAGCCAACATGGGTTAGAGCAACATGTGGGGGAAATTGTTCAAATTTCATAACTGTAGAGGATTGTCCAAATGAGATAGCAATCTTGGCCATAACCAAAGCTAAATCCATCCCAAGATAAATTGGAATGAGTAGGAGAATTCTAGGAAAGTATCCTCCAATGAATTCCAAAAGTTACAAAAAGAAAACGAGTTGAAGCAACTCAATTTTGTAGACCCAATGCGCAGGAAGTACAAGGGAGTCAATAGCAACATGTAGATAATTTATAGGAGCTGTCGCTAACAGGGTTACAATTTAATGGCTAGCAAAAAAGTCTGGATCTCTATGGACACCCTCAAGTTCACATGAGTTATTTGTAACATTAGCTACATCTCCCTTATAGTTAACTTTGGAACATATCCTTGATTTGATTCTAGGATTCAAGGCTTATCAAAGATTATGTTGAATCAGGGGAAGAGTGTAGATGAAATATGCTTAAGACCAAAAAGATGTTTTAGATTGTCAAACTGTGATCCCCACACAGTCTGAAGTGGTAGATTACAAAGTTTCAACCATCCAAGTGGAATACTTGGGCCTTAAATTTGATGTTACTAGTTAGAGGCTCAAGAGTATACATTATACCTAAAGAGCTATATCTTTCACACAAATTACGAGGATGTGTATCAACACCTTTCCAAGTAAAGATTGGTGACCATTGGAAGCTTCAATCTTTAGGGATCCTTAAGAATCAACTCATTTGTTTTGTAGGGCTGAAGTTTTAAGGTAAGCTTCATGGTTCTCCACATGGAAGGTCTAGGAGACTCATATCACATGCTTTTGGGAAGGCCTTCATTTAGATTGTCCAAGTTGAAGCATGATTGGGGTGCACATATTGTAATCTTTCCTCATGGTAGTAAGGAGGGACTAGTAGAAGGCTTATAATAGCAGAGAAGAACTACAAAGTGACTAGGAGAGAAGCTCTTGGAACGATATTCTCATTACAGAAGTTTAGCCTTTATTGTAAGCCACAACTAACATGAAGACTAGCAAGACGGATGCTTCTTTTGCAAGCGTTTGATTATAAAATAGTGTATACATTGGGAAAAGACTATGCTATAGCAAATCTCTTGAGTAGAATCGAGTCAGCAGATCATGTACAAGGGGTCAATGATCAATTACGTGATGGAGAGATATTCAATGTCTAGGTATATCAATTCAATTATTTCTATGACCAAATGCTAAAAAAATTTCTTGATGAATTAATGCCTATAAATGTGTCTCGAGGTCACCAAAGAAGGCTGGCATTATAGAGCAATCACTTTTGGGTCATAATGGGATTGATGTACATGCGGGGTATTGACTATGTTTCAAGAAGATGTGTGGTTGTTGAAGAACAACCCACTATACTACATGAAACACATGTTAGATTGTCAAGAGGACACTTCTCTGGTGAGATCATAAGTAAAAAGATTCTTCAAGCTGGTTTATGAAGGCCAATGATACTCAAGGATGCTCATCAATATGCAAAGGAGTGCATTATCTATCCACAAGGCCAACCTTAGTCAAGATTTAGGATCATCTGATTCTCTCTCTAGAGCCCTTCTAGAAATGGGGCATTGACTTCACTTGTCCTATTAAACCAATAGCCTGTCAAAGTAAAAATGAGTATATTTTGGTATACAAGCATGAATTGCTACACTAAGTGGGTTAAAGCCAAAGCTTTGCAGTATAATAAAGTAACATAGGCATGTTCATTCATCATGGAATTAAATGTTGGTCTAACATTTTGTGTCTTCATAGATACAAAGGACCATGAATATTGCTAAATTGAATATAAAAGGGTTAGTGTTAGTCCTTGAGGCATTGTTAGTTGAAGGATAGAACAAACAACTAGTACCCTTACTTTCATAACATCTTATTTCCAAATCAGTTGGCTCACATAGAGGAGGCACATGTTTTTAAAATGTATATTATTGGTATTTGGAAGTGGAGTAGACCTCATTAATCAAACAAGACCTAGAGGTCCACTAGAGCACCAATTTGTGCCTTTTGATCATGTTCACTAAACTCATGGATGGACCACAATGAGTGCCCATGTGTATCACCCATATGTTAGAGTTTCTTACTATTGCTATCAGTGAGCTCAATGTCAAAAGTACCAAAGCTCGAGTGCTTTTTTGGAAATTTTTTAAAGAATGAATGGGTCAATGTGGGTCTCCAAGACCACAGTTTGCTAGGTTCATGTGGTTGATGAGGCTCAGGAAAATTGGCTGGCAATGTGTAGTGTTTTCAACAAAGGAAAGAGAAATGTGATGCACAATAAGGAGATATCATGCTCCCTTCATTGGGAAAAGAGTATACTAGAGCATATGAGACAATGTATTAAACCACAATTCCAAGAGGAACACAATTGGCTATGACATCAATTGAGGGATACCCCAAGTGAGGTATGTGCTAAGGTAGCAAAGGACAAACTCATTAACTTTTAAAGATTGGGTCATGCTCATGAGGATGATTATAGTCCTTAGACACCTAGCTCTCTTGGTGGGAGGTGAGAGGATTCCATTGGGCAAGGTGGATGCTAAGTCAAGGGGATGGAGGTCACTTTCTACCTACAACCAATCTTTTCAAATGCAAGTATACAAACATCGATGAGGACAACCCTTGGATATGCTCAACAAGTTAGCTTATACTTTGCTTGTGCTATAGACCTTGCTATGTCAATTCTTCAAAGCACCCATTGCAAAGATTATTTGGCAAGAAGACATTAGAGCTCAAGGCCAAGCCTTAGAGATATACATAATAGATTTATGGCAAGGGAAGAAGGGGTGCTAGCAAGAAAGCATTTGGTGGATCTAACATCACCTATGTTGGAGGAGCAACAAATAACATCTAATTTGTAGAGTAGTCTTGAGTAGTGAACTGTTATGCAAAAGAGGAGAAATGTGCATGTGAGCATTGTATTGGACACTAACAATCATAGGCTAGAGTATATGAATGTCATTATTCATCATCCAAGACCAAGGGAAGGGCCAACATTCACTCTAGGCATTCCTAAAGAGATTGATATGGATGTGAAAGAGTAAGCGATTCATCGAACACAAGCAAATTGTCAATCCACATGCTAGAGTGTGTTGCAGGGCAAAGAAAAGTGATGTGTAGCCTTTGTTCATGATGGAATAGGTGGAAGAGTTGAGGGTGTCCCTGCACCATGCTTCAAGGGCTAGAAACAATATAAGGATAAGGAGAGTTGGCAAATGTTATTGTTTTGTCCCTCAAGTGGGGTTCACTCTGCTAGGATTGATAAGTAGATTTACAACTTCTGTGGAGCAACACCATTAGCGTGGAAAGTAGTCAAGGGGACGTGTTTAATTGCAAATGAGACATCTCAATTAGTTTTCACAAGATTTCTTTTAGATGGTGTGGAGCATAGGGTGCCAAATGTGTAGACAACTCCAGGTAATGTGCACCCCTCAAGTAGAGGAGATAGTCATGTTATTAAATAGAGAGAGAAATTAAGTAAGGCTAATAGTGAGTGCATTGACCATGCTTTTCTATTGCAAGGGGAAATTATTCACGAGACTACATTTTTCCTCGATTAGTCCCACATTTTTTGGGTTTTAATCGTGGAATGGAAGAAGATAGGGATTGCCTAAGCTATGAACCTAAGTGAGTTTCCAATATGCTTATGTCCTGATTTTGCTCTACAAGTGTCAAAGAAGGAGCCCTACATGCCTTGTGTTCCTTGTATAACTATGGGTGTTGGTTGTGTGAGGCCTAACAATGAGCTTAGAGTGAGGAGCCACTGTCATGCTCGTTTTAAGTCCCAACAAGTGGTGTGTTTGTCAAGAGTCTTTAGGGTTTCGCATTAAGGTCCTAAGACTCATGGTTCACATCTTTAACTCTACATTTGAAGGTAGAAGGATGGGAACAAGGGATCATTCCTAGTGGTTTCAAGTTTTTATCATGGCTTCCAAGATGATTAGATTAATAACTACTAAAGATGGCATATCAATCCTTTGTGGATTAGCAAGGGGCCATTGTGGGCCAATGGGCCATGTTATTAAATTTTTTTCCCGCAAATGACCTCATGTTTGAATTTGAGGCATTGTGGGTTAAGTCTTCTTACACATGTCATGCAAATAAATCTAGAGAAGTGCCTATGGGGAATTTCCACTTTAAGGATGGTTAAAGCATTGCACAACATGCGACTCAAGATAAGAGTGCACTTAGACCTCTTGTGCATGTTATCACAATTCCTAACTTACTTCCACATCATGACACTATTCTAAGGATATGCCAGGACTTGGATGATTTATAAGTGCAAGGAAGACCCCTTTCGAGGAAGGAGGCATCAAGCCTTAAGACTAAGCACTCCTTAAGTGGTAAAGGTTCTTCAATTTTGAGATCTTCCTATATCTCATGGTCTTCTTGATGAGGACCCTATGGTACACATCAAAGAATTTGACTTGATATGATATGCTAGTGGATTTGATGATACACATTGACTCTTGTGGTTCTCTAGTAATCTTGAAGGCGAAACACAAAAGTGGTTTAAAACTCTACCGTAAAAAACAATAAGCTCAATCCAAGAGCTCTATGACTTGTTTCTATATCAATTCCAAAATACCTTGCATGTGGACCAAGTTCTTAGGAAGCTCTTGGCTATTAAGAGGCATGCTTATAGGGATATTAAGTCTTACATAGCTGCCTTTGATGATTGCCTTAGGCTTTGGCCAAGGAGGTTTAATCCATTGCCTGATGATGCACTAACAGAACTATTTATGGATGGGTTAGACCTGAACGCTAGCATAAATATCACACTAAGTAATCCAAAAACCCTACCTGCAGCCAAAGAACAAGCAATGGAGTATGAACACAATGTTCTAGCTACTTAGGAGAATTTTTGGAGTTTTCCTCATATGATACATGTGCAAAAAGACTTTTAACACGTTTTCCAACAAGAAAGTGGAAATAGTCAAGATCCTAAATATAACAAGCTCAAGGAGAAGGGCATGAGTTTTCTACATCCAATTAAAGAGTTAAAATTTCCTTTGCATTATGGTGGGGTTCTCAATCTTGGTAGGAAACATGCAAATATTACAAGATGTGCATGTCCTTTATGAGCATGAAAGAGAGGTGAATGAACCCATAAGAGGACCATGTGTTTCCCTAATGTAGACTATTCAATATAGTAGACTACATGCTTCTAGTATGACTAATTCAAAAGAAACTTTACAAGGAAAAAAGGGAGCACATGGCATGGAAATTGGTGTTTATTATCATATGATAGCAAAGAACCATGTTTCAAGGAAGCCATTTAAAGAAGGATGGCCTTGGTCATGAAAGAAAAAGAAGAAAGGGAGGAGGATGAGACTTTTGGGCTCCTCACCTCCATATGGTTCTTATCTTATATAATAAGTACCTCAATAAAGAGTGTGAAAGATTAGAAAATGACTATGTTTATGCTTGGGCAAAAGACATTTTGACCTAAGTATATTTGGGGGCCTAAAAGTTTGGCTAGAGAGGGTAATGTTGTACATAGTGACTTAAAGGAAGATCTAAGTATATATGGGCTAGAAGATACACCAAGTGTAGTTTGGTTTCAAGCTCCTTGCGATAAAAGTGTCCAGGTGAAGGACATTGTGTTTGTGGGATGTTAGCTAGTATTGTTTTGTAGGTTAGTTCATTCACAGTCAACACAGGTGTTTTATAGTACAACGTGGATATTGTCAATACCATGTGTATCTATCACCTTTTTTCTTGTTGGTTACTTCTCTATGTTTTGAGAGGTAGGGGTAGGAATTCTTTATTATTGGTTTCCATGGATCTGAGGCCAAGACTTGGGCTAGGGTTTGAGTGTCCTCCTTGAGTGGAATGCCTCAATTGCTAGTTTCTTGTTTGAAGGTGCTCATAGGATGACCTTGGGTGTTATCCTTGTCAATTTGATGGTCAATAAGTGATCATCTCTCTTCTATGAGGTAGCTCACCTAGTTAAGAGGGTTAGTTTGAATTCCTACCATGATATAGCCCCTAAGGATTAAGGGGCTAGGTTTTGAGTGTGGGCTATGGGTTGCAATTTGTCGCAAGTTCTATCATAAATAAATAAATTGGAAAAAGAAATTGTGCTAGAAGATACTTGTCACCTTACAAGGGCTTGGTAGGTTCTTGGGTTTGAGTCACAGGCCTGAGCCTGATGGCATGTCCTTGGGATGAGACCTAGCTGTGGGGTTAAAAGAGGAGAGAAAAAAAAACAAACATCAAATCTATGTGTCATCTTACAACGTTTTGGTAGGTTCTTGATCTCCCTAGGGCACCACAATCAAGCCAACCCCATTAAGAAGAGGAAGGAAAGAAAAATGAAAAAAAGAAGAAAAAAAGAGCAAGAGGAAATATTATGATGATGGACTAAAAGCACATTTCTCAAGAGATATTGGGCCTAGTGTCTTTATCTTTTGTCATTAGTGGGTCCTAAGTAGTAGAGAGTCCACATGGGCCTCTTGTTAGTGCTTGTAAGCCTTATGTGAGGATGGGTTGTCTCCTAGGGTGGCTATCCACCGATTGGGCTAGGATGTCATTTAGGTCACCTTTTCTGAGTTTGATAGTAGGGATAGTTATTGAGAATTATTCCCCTGGGGAACCCTCATTTCTTGGTTCTAGTCTAGGCCATTGAATCCATGGTTTGTGGGGCTAAATATTTGATCATTTCTATGTTCCCTAGTTGTCTTTTTGCCTATCAGTTGTTGTGCTTTCACATTTTATGTTGTGTTGGCAGGTTTTGCTCATGGATTTGATGGGTTAGGTTGCCTTATCCCATCGTTGCTAATGAGAGCAGATTTAAAGGCACACTTTATGAAATTTTGTGGCTTTTTAGGCAAATGCAAAAGGCTTTTTTGGTGCAAAATGAAGATCTTAATCGTAAAAGTGATTCATGGTGTAGAGCATTTACAATGAAAGGTGCAGGGCATTTTAAAGCTATAGGTAGAGCAGAGCATAAAATTAAGTCTACACATAATGGAGAAGTATCCATCCATGATATTCAAGTCTACACGTTTAGATGTCAAATGTATATAAAATGGCTTTAGCTTGAGAGGAAAAGGGTAGAGAACCAATATATGGTCAATAAGCAACCAATTTTTAAGGGTTACATATTCTAATATCAAAAGATATAGCCTTTAGAAGCCAAAAAAAGACAAAAAAATGTGTGACAGAATGTAGAAAGATGAATGCCATCCTCTATGTTGATCTCCTCTCTTGCAATCAACACTATTTGGCACTTTTCAATAAATAATTGGAGGCTACTCGTCGAGCTCTATGTGATGATACCAATCTTGTGCAATGATTTGAAGGATCAAGGATTCTAACTTTTTTGCCTTCCTCTCTCCTTGTAGGAATTTAGACTTTCTTTCTCCTCCTTCTCTACATGTAAAATGCTTGTTCTTTGAGAGGGGAAAGGGGAGAGTGAGCATAAGATATGGATTGTGTGTAATGAAGAATGATCATGACTCATCTTTGAAGCATGTGGGAGCCTTTCAAGAGCATTAGTAGCTTGCAAGAGCATTAGTGGCAACCTTGGTCCCTGTACGAGACAAAACGTGCATTTATGGGGGTGAAGGCATTCTATCAGTAAGTTTATTAATTTTCATAGTAAATGAAAGTGAAATGAAAATTTGTTTTAAAGGGAGGAGAAGAAAGGTTAACTCTTAATTTTTAGAACTTCAAATTTTTAGTTTTTTATTTTTTACTTTTTATTAATAAATATTTGAAAATAAAGAAAAATAAGAAAAAACTTAAAATCACAAAAAAACCAATAATTAGTTGAATGTTAAAAATGGCATAAAGTTTTAGAATGTATAAAACATATTCTAATTTTAACTTTAAAATCCATAAGCATTAGGGTTTTTAGGTTCAAAATAAGTGTTTGGCCATGGTGTAGTTTATTGTAAACCAAATGAACCAATGTGTCACAAAACTAAAATGCATTCCTAAAATGTCTAAAATCTAATGCATTTCATTAGTAGAATGATCATCTTATTGGTACTCAAGGGTGGCACAAGCTAAATACTCATTGACTGCAAGTTTGTGTAACAACATCACATATCACTAGGGCATATTCATGAGAAAATATTGAATGATTGTTTGTTGTATGTACACATTATTTTCTACATTGATAATTCTTGTGCACCTTTTATTCATTTCTATGCATGCAATCATTATTTTGCACACATCAATGCATTGCAATTTTTTTCATTTGATTGAGTTGTGAGATTTTGTGAGAGGTGCCTCCTCCAACAGACACGGAGGAGTCCTGTTAGTAGTCGATTGAAATTCATACCCATGCACATCACCATCCAATCTCCCTATGGGAAACCTAGGACTTAGTTGAACATGGGAATCTCAATTCTACTTCACAGGGGAAGCGTGGACAAGTCACCTCTAACATCAATCTAATGCTCACCTAAGAAATACCACTTTGTAATCAATCAAAGGCAGGAATGAGGTTAACACCACACTTGGTTCAAAGAGAGTGAGAGACGAGGGAGAGTGTGACTCGATCCCCCTACCCACCATAGGGTAAAATGTCAGCTCTAGCCCCCTAAAACGGTGTTAAACCTGGTAACTAATCCTACCAATATTGGGAGGGTCATGATTTAATCAGCTCTATCTAGTGTTGGAAAGTTACCCACCAACTTATCGGGTCCACCCAGCCATAGGTGTTCTCGATCGTCAGGATCGAAGCCTCCCACTTTCCTCAATTGGGTTTGCTTTAGTTTTCTAATTTAGTAAAGCATACTACCATGTTGTTTGGACATATAAAAAACAATTTTCTTTTATTTCTCTGTTAAATTGGGTTCGTTAAACTCAGTCTTTAGCACATAATAAACAATTTGGAAATCAAATACTTTATTTCATAATAACAAGCAGAACCATCACTCCGCAGAGTGGTATAAAATCTATCTTTCCGCAAAAAGACATTGTCCAGCCTAGGATAGGACCTTCGAATCCCTCGGGATCGGGTTGTATGTGATCGCACTCTATCCGTAGTTCAATAGGGAATTTATTGACTCAAAGCCCCTCTAAGCTTCCCTGAGCCTCAGGAGCCATCCTACATAACACGGGCGCTTATCACTTGTCCCTTTGCCCTCTTAGGTGCTCAAGTGATCAAAAACCAAAAACACCTACCTCCCTCGAGAGCATAGGACCCCTATCCTCATGTGAGTTTTTTCACACTCTGTAAAGTGTTAGGGAGCATTGGGTTGGGGACCCCAACGTCCCAAACCACCACAATCCACAACTCGTCTGGCTGTGCAAGCACAGAATCATAAGAGACATGATTCATCATTCACAAATCCAAAATCAGTCATAACCATAAAACATTTTTAACACACTTGTCAATGTATGCAATGCATAGAATCTATCCCCCTCATCAATTCCTGTATTATTTCCTAAAAAGCAATTGATACTACTAATATGTTTTTGTAAATTTTAGTACGTTCTAACTAATTGTAATCTATGTAACAAACTTATCCTATGGGCTTTTCTAACATTACTAACTTATCCCTCATTGTATTGTAAGATGCAAAAAAGGTAAAAATTAGGAAGTTGTAGATAGCTTAAAAGTAATCCTTTTATTATATACTAAACCTGATTATCTTCGTTCAGCCATCCATCGTGATTATGGGTTATGGTCACAACCTCGATTTATTGTGGAATAATCTGTCCTTCAGGTTGAATGGATTCGGGGGTAGCTTTCGCTTACGCTTCAGCTTCGTGTGTTGAGTTCCCTCAGTAGCGACCACTTCCTCATGTTGGGGAGCTCTTCGAGGATGACCTCCCTCAGCATCTTGACATCTCTTGGGAGCCATGGAAGAAGCTTGATGGATTTGAGAAACGCTTCCACATAGGTGTGGAGAGAGAGAGGCTCAGTTGATTGCCGTAGATCCTTGTCGCATCAATAACAAAGAGACCTCTACATGGGTTGTTTTTTTGACATGACACTCTACCCTTGTTTATATAGTAATCGAAGGGGGGGGTAAAGAGAGAACTCTTTCTTTTAGTGTTTTTGATGACATCATCGATGATAAAGAGAGAATGCTTGTTTGTAGCATTTCTTATGACATCATTGTTTATGTCAGAGAGGGGGCTCCATTTTTATAGTGTGAAGATAAAAATTTACGAATATATGGGTGGGCACCGCGTGTTGGGCCGTCAGGCGAGCATCACTCCAAGGCATAGACCTTGGCATCTTGGCCTTGGCATACTTGGCAACTGACTATGAAGGCTTCATTGCTGTCATTGGCTATGCGTGAGAAGCTCCCATTAGTTGTAGGAAAAGCTTCTCGGGAGGTCACCCATCCCAGCAGTGTCATCACCCAAGTGCACTTAACTGCCAAAAGTGGCTATCCACTTGGCTAGTTCTTTTTGTTGCTTTATACTACAAAAATAGTTTTAATAAGCTTGTCTTGGGAGGGTTTCCCAAGCCTACCTTCCATAAACTGGCATATAATACCTCATTAATTATGCTCATAGTTCAAGCTAGTTTTAAAAATGTGCAATCTTTACCATCAATTTTTGGAATGTATACGCACATTGTTTATTAAAATAAACTAAGTAATGGGGACATTACAGATTTACCTAAGTTGACTAAGTACGAGATTCACAAGGGTTAAGTGGTGAGAAAGAGTGGATTTAGTGTATCAATCTTTGATATAAGACGAGGACTAACCTAGCTAAGTTAGTATGCTTATGATTAGAGGCCATGGAAATCAGCCAAGGAGGACCCTATATTACATATACGCGGTGCGGTGTATTAGACACCTTATGTTGGGCACTCCTACTTAGAGTTTGAGGTAGATAGTTGGACAGTGGAATACAAATGCAATATGTTAGTGTTTAGAGAGGGTTCTTCTAGCTATAGCCAATGGCTTGTAGCTATAGGGCTATGGGGGTTGGTCGTGTGAGGTTTGGCAATGAGCTTAGAGTGAGAGAGCCGTTGTCAGGCCCATTTTGGATCCCACGGCAGGTTGGGATAAATATGATTTTGGACCTTTTTTATGACGTAGATGGTCCACAATGAGATGCTTATATGTGTTGTTGGAGGTAGAGAGGTAAGTAGTGTCAATTTGCATTATGCTCACACCATTTGCATGTAGTAATATTGAACCTAGTTCCTCCTTTTTAAAACTACAATTGGTAATATTATTATTTAGATTTAAAATGTAGTTACATGTAATAAAAAAGTATCCAAGACTTTCGACCCCCCTAAAGTGCCACACAAGATGACATGCATAGGCAAAACACGAAGGTAGAACATGGGGAGATGCACTAGAGACAGTGGCCAAGAAAGGCCTATTTTTTGTACGGTAGAAATTGTACGATAGAAATAGTACCATATGATGTACAAGTGTAAATATGATGTTAAATTTTGTTCTATTTGAATTGCATCTACCACTTCTATTGCTATCATGGTATTATAAAAATGAGGCTATGGCTACCAATGAAACCAATGAGCTATAGGTATTTTCCACAAGTTAAAGCAAGGTTAGGTTGAGCTCCCTAGTGCCAGTTCAATGGCTCTGATACCACTTGAGGGAGTGAGCCCTAAAGTAGAAGCATGGAGCGGAAGCAAGAGCTATGATGGAAGGACACACACACACACACACACACACACACACACACACACACACACACAAGACAGGGGAACTCCAACAGTCACAATGCGTGATCGGCCTTCCCTTTATTGAACTATTCACTAAAATAACAAAGAATGAAGTGACAGTGATGGTGCATTGTGCATGTGTGCAAGTAACTAATACACTGTGCGAGTACTATTGGTGTAACTAATACACGGGCAGCTAGGCACAAGCACCTTTACCTCCAATACCAACAACTATTAAAGTAATTTAAAGATTGAGAGGAAAAAATGTCAATAAATGTGCACAAGAATGTGCACAAGGAAATTAAGATGAGGCATGTAAGCAAGTTATGACTATTCTTTTCTATGAACAGGTGGCATAAAGAAACAATAAGAGGAATTAGAAGACAAATATCACAAATCCTATTTTGAATCATACAAGCTAGGATCAAAATTAATGTCATTATTAGAATAGCGAGGGTTTAGTTGCATGATTCCATAACACATTATGGTGAAAGGAAATAGTCGAGAAACTTTAGAATTTGCAACCATAAAAGGAAGCACCAAAGAAATAAAATTGGTTCAAGGCAACCAAATTGTGGATCATCAATGAGCTCACACCAACACAATTAAGAACACAACCAAATGAAATCATCAATATGAAGGCTACTAGGAAAGAGGAAAAAATGGGCAATTTATTGAGGTAACAAAGCCATCGTGAATTGTCCTCATTAGTCTACTTTAGGGTAACTCTTGTAGCTTTTGTGATTTTTTTGTTTTGTGCCAATGGCACCCAAAAGTAGATTGTAATGAAAATCTTGATGTATTATGTTTTGTTCGATGTGCATTTGAGGAACCTTAAAGGAGGTTGATGTAGGTTTCTTCTTTGTTCATTTGCTTATCAATCATTTTGAAAAGCAACCATTGTTGGAGCCAACTTGAAGGCTTTTCAAGGCCTAGACCCAACATTGTTCACCATCGAAGATATGCCACTAAAAAATTCTACAAATAGTGATGGGAAATTATATCTCACTTGGAAAGAAACCATTGTCGAAGCTAACTTGAAGGCCTTTCAATGCCTATACCCGACATTGTTCATCGCCAAAGGTATGCCACTAAAAGATTCTACAAATAGTGATAAAGAATCATATCCCACTTGAAAAGAAACCATTGTTGGAGGTAACTTGAAGGCCTTTCAAAACCTACTTGAAAAGTAACCATTGTTGGAGTTAGCTCAAAAGCCTTTCAAAGCCTAGACCCAACATTGTTCGCCACCAAAGCTATGCCACTAGAAGATTCTACAAATAGTGCATTTTGCATTGATTCTCAGGGAAAACTCAAATATTCTATGCAAGTGATTATTGATCCCAAATGCTCTTACTTTCTACTACTCCACATGACTAAGAATCTCTCCATCAATTCTTTAGCAATATCATCCACCACTATGGGAACTACATTCTACCCTTCAAGTGGTCTCCATCAACAAGAATAAGAAGAAGACCAAGGTTCTAGACTTCTGTTTTGATGAACTTCATCTATGTGGTCAATCATATGAATTGAACTTCTAGTTCTCAAAAATCATCATTCAATGTGTTTCTTATTTTTATCAATCAAAAGAGCTACTTGTTAGGTTTATATGCCATTGTACTATTAGTGGTAAGACATTTCCAATCAAACAAGCTCTTCATTAAATGCCTATATGTAATAACTTGGTCAAGTTTGATTGACCTTTTGTCAATGTACAAAATTTGTGAGTATAGTGAGCCAAAATAAAAACTCCATGAGATCAAAAGACTAGGTAAAGAAGGACAAGCAAGCCTCAATATCATTAATAGGACTTCATGTTGCTCATAATCTAGGATGAATTGTTTTTAGGGCTAATAACTAAGATTTTCATCTCAAGATTAAGCTCCATTGCAAATTATCTAAACAAATGATGTCTATAATGACCCAATTGTTCAAATCAATGCCACTATTTCTAAATAAGAAACACTTGCTACATCATTTGTGAGTCTTCCAACTAAATATGACTCAACCAAGGAGATGATAAGACTATGGAAATTGTAACTTTAGAGCATTTTATATCAAGATTTCTCCTCATAGAGAAGGAACTCAAAGTTAATACAACACATCACCATCTAAAGATGTAGTATTTTATTCAAAAAAACCATCTTATTTAAAGATAAAGGAAATAGAATGTGTATGGGAAGAACAGACATAAGGAATCTATATGCATTCATAAGGACAAACCCAAGTGTCTAAAATGCAAAAAATTTGTCACTTTACCAAAGATTGTTGGAACTACTATGCTTGCTCAATAGAAGGAGGAGATTCTTCTCCAACCTTTACTTCAGATTCACATAGACTTGTAAAGCATGTATATATAACCATAAACCAATGGGATGCCAACCACCTATTTAGATCCTAAAGTATCCAATGTATCATGGATCTAAGTCTAGAAGAACGTATTGCTAGAGCACTATGGCATTATGTCTAGGCCCATTGCTTGGTATGATCATGGTAGTCGCTAGCACATGGTGGTAGCTTTCTAATCTTTGCATGGTTATTTTGGTAAGTGCTACTTAAGCACTTTGAAGTTGTGGGGTGGAACTAGTTTCAAGTGTGATAGTGGTAGTAGCTAGGATATCCTAGTTGCATACCAATATCATGGTGGTAGCTTCCTCTCTCTCTCTCTCTCTGAAGTTGGTATCCACGAGAGAGACTAGTTTTGGGTCATAGCATATCGTGATATCGTGGTATCCTTCTCTCTACCTCTCTCTCGCAGCCTCTCGAGGTCTCCTTATGCTCCTTGTGCCTCCCCATGCCTCATATTTATAGTGAATTAGAGAATATGCTTGTGGCTGAGAAGAGGAGCTCTTTGTGGAGGGTGATCTTGGAAAAATCAGTGATCTGATGCTCAGATCATAAATTTGATGGTTCCATTGGCTCCGAAAGGGGGATAAAACTCCAAGACACTTGCTTAGAAATCTCTCAGTTCACTCCTTCTTTTCTCTGTTCGAAGTGTTGTTTTCTGTCTGTAGACTGCAATCGCGACGCACGTGTTTTCACAAATCCCTCTCTTTATTTTTTTCTTTTTATAAAATCTCCAAAACTAACTAAAACATCACTTGTCTTTTCTTTTAAATGACATCTAGTTCTAGAAATCTCCATATCTTTTTTAGGATAATATCTAAAATATACTAGTTTTTCCCAAAATCTAATATCTTTGGATCATCCTAACTATACACATTAATACTAGTGATTAATATAGCTCATAAGTCTTGTTCATGTTGCAGCTTCCGTGAAGAGTGGCTACCGTCCTTGTCACTCCAAGAAAAATATCGGATTTACGACTCTTGATTTTTTAACATATATTTTTAATTAAATAAAAATCCCTAATTATTAACGTTAGTTAGCTTTTTTTCTTTAGTTAGTCTTTAGTTAGTAATCTTACTAACTTATTAATTGACTAACTAACTTTCAAACTAACCAACTAACTTTTATTGTGTGGAAGTATTACATCCTCCCCCCCCTTAGAGAAATTGAGATGTCCTCATCTCGAGAGAAACAAAGGGTATCATTATGGAACCTGTGGGTGATGGGTCCATCACGCTTGCGCTGCGCTACTTTGATTACTCATAGGCATGCGTTCTTTTGAAATAACAACAACCTATTGTATTTGATATATTGAAGTCTTAATTACAAGAGAAAATTTATTGTAGTTACATCTCATGGATATCTTCTAGGTTTTTCCTAAGCACCTGGTATATTCTGGATCATTGGAGCTTGTACAACTTCATTTCTTGTAAGCTCAAGTTCTCTTCGAGTTCTGTTGGGGCAATTGATGTAATTATGTCCAATGTTGTGGCAAATCCAAATCTATGTGAGAAGATCCTCTCCCCGATATGACGAAGAATGCATGTGGACAATAAAATCCAGCAAAATGATATCTTTAATATCTTTAAAGCTATTAAAGTCTAAAGGCTTTTGTTTTGGCACCTTAATAACTTAGGCTTTTCAGCCTTAGAGAGAAGTTGAAATCATAAAGCTTATGCTTTTTGGAAATCATGAATAACTTGAGAAACTATATAAGAGAGGCATTAGTGGTGCTCTCAAAGGGGGGGAGAGGGCCATCTGGAAGTTGTTCATACTATTGGCTATATTATGAATAGAACTCCCAAAACTACAATTCATGGAATGACCCCCCAAAGAATGCTTTACAATAAAGAAGCCCGATGTGTCACACTAGAAAGTGTTTAGTTGTATTGCATATGTTCAAGCTACAAAAAAATCTTGATCTAAAGGCTGAAAAATATATTTTTATTGGATACTCTTTAGGGCAGAAAGGGTATCGTTGTTATAACCCTGTCAAAGGTGAGTTTAGAGTGAGTAAGGATGTTATTTTTTATGAGATGTGCAGTTGGTATGCATCTAGTGGTGATGCATTGGATGATGATTAGGATCATGATAGTTATGGACAAAAAGAAAAGCAAGAATCACAAAGCCTTAGTGGACCATAAACATCATTTGGCACTATATCTATGGTAGCATTTAACCCTTGGTTTGAGAGACTAAGAAGTAGCCTGACATCTTCAAGTGCATCTACAAGTATTAGAAGTAAAGACAAAGGAAAGAAGAAAATATCGAATGGTAATGGTCATCTACTAGTCATTTGCGATTTGATGGAGATTCTAGTTGTTCAAAGAGTTTGGATGATAAGCTTGGTATTCCTTCGGTCAGGATACTAGGTGTACAAACAGAACATGGTAATATAAAAGCTCCACTAATGATCTAGTGGTAAGTAGTTCTAGCAAGATTGCACACCCTATTAAAAGATTTGGTTTCGAAGGTTATGAAACTCACTATTATCCTTATATGCTAAAGGTGATTGAGGATGTTGAGCCTGCTTCTTTTGAGAATGTTGTTGGTCATGGTCATTGGGATGCAGTAATGGATAAGGATGTGGATGCATTAGAAGCCAATAAGACTTGGGATCTAGTATCATTACCTAAGGTATTCTCAATAACAAATGTATTATATTTTTTAAGGATATCTAGGGTTTCTAATCATCCTGAAGAGGTGTTATAGGTTCTAGGTCTTCGTCTTTATCTGATTCCTCTATATATCCGAAGATTGCACTTATGTAGCTTCGTTTTCTTGGAGGTTTAATGTATTTTGGACTTAGATCAGGGCAGTCTGCTTGGATGTGTCCTAGCTCATTACAATGGAAGCATTGACAGTAGAGACATCTCCTACGGATGTGCCCTATCTCTCCACATGTATGGCATCTCTCACCCAAATCTCGGGAGTCATCTTTGCTACAATTTCTCGATTGAAGTTCTTGGAAAATTGGATTCGCTCAGAGTAATGCTTCTTGCAAGTCTGTTGGATGCATTGCTTCAAGACGATGGTTTAGAGGAGTGTTTAGGCCATAGAAAAACTTGGATACTTGCTGTGCAATATCCATAGCCACGCATATTTTAGTAGGGTTACAAACTTTGAGTAGTAAGCTTCCAAGGTTAATTCTAGCTGCTTGAGCTTGAAATTTTTATTCATCCTCAAAGTCTGATAGGTTGGCGGAAGATATCATCCACGTACAGCATCTTTTAGCTGAGCCCAAGTGACACCGGCTTCAAAAATACCTTGATTCTTGCACCATTGCTTCCACCATAGCCAAGCCTGGCCAACTAGCTTAAGTTTGGCTATCATTGCTTGATTGGTAGAAGCAGTTCTCGAAGGAGAGAAATCATCATCCATCTACTCAATCCATATCTCTGACTCTGTTGTGACGTCTATTCCTTCTCCATCAAACTCGGGTGCCTAAATTTACTTGAGAAGAAAATTCTTCTCTTGCATGTCAACATTTGTGGGTGCAGAAGGTGCCTAACAATCAAGCCACACCATTTAGGTTATTCTGTTTAAGATATGTCTATGAACCATATATTAATCAATCACGCATCATTACAAAGTTTTGCTCTAATACCAACTGTAAGGTGCCCGCCCATCGACTGTCCAAGTACGCTTTTAGCGGTCTATCGAGAAACGAATCCAAGCGTTGCTGCCCGGCACTCCCATGGAATGTTCCGAGTTTTGTCGCCTAGGGTTTCTCGAATCCACCTCGCAACGAAACGTTCACGGCCGAACCCACTAGGATAAACCTAAAATTTGGGCTCCTAGTGGCGAAGGTCTCCTAACAGCATTCTAGCGTCGGATCCTGGACATCCTACTTTATGCAAAGATACCCAAGCCGAAGCTCGACCTCTCTGCCTATAGGGTATAGTCCCATTCTGGTCCCCTAAAACGGCATGAATCAAGGTTCTATCCTAAGAATTTCTAAGGTCAAAGACGGTAAACCTTGTGAGAAGCCTCCCATTTCTCTGGGACCACCCTACTGTAGGATGGACCCATTAGGAGTTCCATCCACCCGCTTCCCTCAATAGCTTTAGTTTTCTAATTAGGTCCTACCACATTTATGTGTGACACTTAAAGTCAACTTCATTAAATAAGCCTTTTAGGGAACATGGTTCTTTCACATAACGTATAGCACAGACACGAAAACAGAGCCAGCAATCTATTGACAATTAAGTTCAAACAAGTTTCTTAACTTATCTTCAAGTTAATCTTTGTCTCTCGCCCATACATGAGAAATTATGTATCCCTTCTATCCAATAAAAGTAACCTTTATGCCCTGCAGAAGTAACTGGTCCAAATCACATGGCACCACAAATTCAATCCTTTATCTATAATAGGATCTCCCAACATGCCCAGACATTGGGGTCCATGGAGGTCTTCAACTCCATTCTAGACCTAGCAAGGGGTGTCCAGAGCTCCACTTGACCCGCAAGTTGTCTAAAAGCAAAACATCATTCCCGTGGTTAGACTTTTCACCACTCAACCTTCGGCCCATGAATCGAGCAGTGCCCCCTCGGGTTAATCCGCGGTGTGATCATGGAGGTGATCCACCCATGCCATATATCCTTCCTTAATTAAATCCTTTAAGAATCAAGCACAACAAGGCATTCAGTCCTAATATCAGTTTCTAGGAAAACATTACTTTATCCCCATGGCAACTTGTCATTACAAACCATTGCCATGCATTTACCCTAAATCTCAAGCACTTGGAACAATCATCCAAAGAACAAACTAACAACCAACTGAATGTAAAAGCATTTAAGATGTTGTTAGATCAACCAACAAAAACCAATTGCCAAACAATGCAAGAATAGTTGCAATAACATTTCCATCGCATATATGCTCTTTCCCTTGAAATGAAAGAGAGATTCTATGTAAATTTTACTTAACTCTTGTATGCACAATTTTTAATGTCATGATTATGCCATCCATAACCCCTAACCAATTCTTCCTTGTAATTGCTCTATCAACAAATAAGTCATATGCAGCTAGGTGCAATTAACTTTCCTTAATACATGCACTTTGCAAGCTCGATCTTTTGAATACGTGAGATAAAATTTATCCCTTCCGATGACCTATACTTGTGCATCATAGTATGGGGCCTAACATATCTCATACAAGAATCAAAACAAACATCTATCAATTTGGAAATACATTACTTACAATCAGAACCGCAATTGGATTAATAGTGATGCCTTTGCCCGAAGCTTCGTTCCTAGTTGTGGGATTGCCATCCACACGTGACATTCTTCGCTTGGGGGCCATCGTCCGCAAGTAGACTCAAGATATTAAGAAGGCGGAATAGATTTGAAATGGGAGAGTGTAAGAGAAGATGGTTAAGTCGAGGATTGAGATAGAGGGAATCGAGCTAACTATTTCCCTTACAGTCTCTCGGGGTAACTTCTCTCTCTCTCTCTCTCTCTCTCTCTCTCTCTCTCTCTCTCTCTCTCTCTCTCTCTCTCTCTCTCTCTCTCTCTCTCTCTCTCTCTCTCTCTCTCTCTCTCTCTCTCTCTCTCTCTCTCTCTCTCTCTCTCTCTCTCTCTCTCAAGCTCTCTTTCACAATCTCTTGGAGGGGTATCCTTCTCTCTACCTCTCTCTCGCAGCCTCTCGGGGTCTCTTTATGCTTCTTGTGCCTCCCCATGCCTCATATTTATAGTGAATTAGAGAAGAGACTTGTGGCTTAGAAAAGGAGCTCTTTGTGAAGGGAGATCTTGGAAAAATCAGTGATCTGATACTCAAATCATAAATCTAATGGTTCCATTGGCTCCGAAAGGGGGGTAAAACTCCAAGATACTTGCTTAGAAAGCTCTTAGTTCACTCCTTTTCTCTGTTCAAAGTGCTATTTTCTATCTGTAGACTGTGATTGCGGCGCACACGATTTCGCAAATCCCTCCCTTTATTTTTTTCTTTTTATAAAATCTCCAAAACTAACTAAAACATCACTTGTTTTTTCTTTTAAATGACATCTAGTTCTAGATATCTCCATATCTTTTTTAGGATAATATCTAAAATATCTAAAATATACTAATTTTGCCCAAAATCTAATATTTTTGGATCATCCTATACACATTAATATTAGTGATTAATATAGCTCATAAGTCTTGTTCACATTGCAACTTCCGTGAAGGGTGGCTACTGTCCTTGTCACTCCAAGAAAAATATCGGATTTACGACTCTCGATTTTTTTAACATATATTTTTAATTAAATAAAAATCCTTAATTATTAATGTTAGTTAGCTTTTTTTTCTTTAGTTAGTCTTTAGTTAATTATCTTACTAACTTATTAACTGACTAACTTTCAAACTAACCAACTAACTTTTATTGTGTGGAAGTATTACAAATAGATTGGGAGGCCTTGATATGAGCCTTAAATTAGTGTTGATCCTTCATCTTATTGTACCCAAATGATAGTAATCGTCTTGGACTCCCTTGAGAACCTACAACAACACCAAGATGCCCTACAAACCTTATGTCGATTATGGTATATATCACTATAGAAGCTTGGCTATCCAAATTGGAGAACCAATTCACCTTTGGTAAAGAACCCATTGAAATTGTTAGATCATATGTTTATCTGGGACTAATCTTCAAAGGGACACAATTTTTCACACATGAGGTGGGAATAGCCAAGCTACCACAAGGTCTTGCAATGCTTGTACTTAAAAGATAGTGCTTACATGTGTGATTTCAATAACTACACATCAAATTATATATTTTTTATACACTAGGTACATCAACACCTCTCTATAGAGAATAGAGATTTGGAGGCCTAGTCTCTACCACACAAGGAGAGGGTCTCTTGCAATGCAAAATGTATTGGGAGAGAGAATTCTAATGGATAGCAGACATGGAGATGTTAAAAGATGCGGATCTAGAGCATGACACAAGCTATGGTGGATGAAAGATGAAGACCAAACTCATAATGACATGGACAAGTAGAGACAAACTATTACACAAGTGAATTAGGTTCCAAGATAGATTAGCTTGGTCTCATAAGCACAATCTTGTGTAGGATTGACAATGATAAGATACTGAACTGAAAGTACAAAGCATCATGACATTGTATTCATTTCATATTCAAGTACAATGCTTTATAAAGTTTGGGTTGTTCCACTTTCCTCACTGTGCATATGGAATTCAGGATAGCTCTTCCTAGAGCATACATCATTTGTCTATTTCTCATACAAAACCTCTTATAGGCAGCCTCTTTTAGGCATACATCCAGCCTCTTCAAGCGTACACGCAAGCATCATTTGCTATTCTCAACACCCCCCCTCAAATGATGAGTCTCTACCCTTGCCGGCTTTTGCCCCCCCTGCATGTAAGCATGGACCAGGAGACTAGCTCTTTGGTAGCCTAGTCAAGTTAAGGCTTGAAACTTTACATCTTGGTGAGGGTTTTTACATCTACTATGGAAACCAAATTCCTTAGAACAATCTGTCAGAGTTGTTGATGGTAGCGGAAGTATCTTTTTCTTCTTCTTCATTCATGAATTGACCTTAGTGGTGGTCATTCTGCATATGTTGTGCTCTTTTTTTTTGTGAAAACACTCATTGGAAATATGGCCAGTATTACCATAATAATGACATTGCATCTGACTTTTGTTGTTGGTATTCAATCCTCGACCTCTTCCTTTGGGTCCAGTAGCTCCTCTGGTGTATACCAGATTTTCCCTTGAGCTGGTCTCTTTTACATCTTTGCTTTTAAATTTTCTTTCTCCATCAAGCAATGAGTGCTCTATATCTTTGAGTTAGAGACTAGGAACATTACTTAGAGTGGACACAAGGTTCTCATATGGATCCTTGTTTACACTTGCAAGTAGTACGGCTATTGCTTCATCTTCATCAATAGTCTTCTTAAGAGTTGCAAGCTAGGTTTTCAAGCTCTTAAACTTGTTAATGTGTGTGATCATAGAAGCACTGTCTTTGTATCTAGTTTATAAAACTGCATGAGTAGTTTTACCTTTGAGTTCTTTGCTTGGGTACCAAACATTCTGTCAAGTTCCTCCCAAGTGGTTCTATCATTTCTAGTGCCAGATATATGATGTAGTACATCATCACTTAGTCCCCAGGCAATGATGCCTAGTGCCTTGTTATTCATTTTCTTCCATTCTTTGGTTTTGAGCTAGTCTTCTTCAACAAACATGTCTTCATCATCTTCCCCCTTGCTATCTGCATCATCTTCAAACATGTTCCACAAGTCCTTTTGCATTAGGTGATACATGGTCTTCTCCTTCCAGGCATGAAATCCTTCACCATTGAATTTAGCTATTTTCTCAAGCTCTGCCATGTTTCTAAACTTCAATTTAACCAGCAAAAGTATGTATTTTAATGTGTCAAGAGACACAAGAGAATCAGTGTCAAATTGACACTAGTTGAGTGTTAATGGAAACTAGTCGGTAGTTGATCTGCTTTCTCTCACAAACTTCATGCATGGCTTCTGAGCTTCCTTGGCTTCTAGAACAGTAATGAACTTCAGATAGTATTGCTCAGTGATTAAAATCACTATTGATGACTTTAGTGAGAAGAAATTGTGAAGAATTTCAAATTTTGAAGCTTTGGCTATGGCTTCCTGGATTAGGGTTTAGACACAGGTCTGGTTTTCTACTGTTTTCATGAGCTACAATGGATCATTTCCAAAAGTTTTTTTATGGAAATGTAGCTCTTTTCAAGATCTATAGAAGCCCTATGATGTCGGTGGAAATCGCGCTACATGAAGTGAAAATAGACTGCCCGAACAAAACCAGGCACAGATCAGTCAGCATAGTCCAATTTTTGCAATGCTGAGCTGTTGGGGGGCCAATGTCTCACTGTCATGTGCCAGGTAGAAGTGCCTGGAGTTCACGAAGTTTTTCCTAGAAGAGATATTGGAGATATATGTGTTGAGATATCGAGCTCCACTCGTGATACGCCAGGGTGACCATTGTGTATTTATGTCACCGACTTGTCAGTTGCAGACGCGGTTGGTACACCGCCCATGAATAATAGCTACATGATAGCTATCCTTATCTACTCTAGTTCGTGGCTCAGTTAGTATGCCACCTTAGTTAGTTGAGTTTGGTTTGAGACCCATATATAGGGTTCTTCTATTTCTTTGTACTTGAGTTCTTTTGGCTTACACAACTAAGAAGAGAAAAACTGTTTTCAGCCTCCACCCTTGTGTCTTCCCCCATTGTGCAAGCAAGAAAGCTTCAAGCGAGACTCCTTCCTTCTCTCCCACAATCTTGACATGGTATCAGAGCCTTGTTCGTGGTAAGGAGCTCAAGAAAGCAAGCCAAGCTCGCGGTGTTCTGGTAAGAGGAGCAGTGTTGCTTTCATTTTCTGTTTTGGGAGCAGATCTCTGCAGGTAGCACAGCCGGAAAGTGCAGGAGTGCATTGTCTCAGGTTGAGACGCCCTTCGCGGTGAAGCAAGAGGGCAGTATATGCTGCGGGAAAGAGCTTTAGCTCAATGCGACCCTGTTTTTTTAATTTGAGGCCATTTCGGGGCCTGTTTTGGAAGCGGAAGTTTTCTGCACGCACTCAGGAAAAGGCCCAGTTTTATGCTGTGCAGCCATACGGTCGGTGAATAGTTACTGTAAAAATTGCATTGTATGCTTGTGCGCAGAGACATTGGGAGTTACAGAATCATCCCTGTTGCCAGTTGATGCAAAATCGTCACTAGGAAGTGACTGTGTGGTCAAATTCCACTTTCGCCAGTTTTGCAGATTTTCCCTTGTGAGGATGAAGCTGTGGTTTTTGCAGTGACAGAATTTTTTGCAGTCTTCTGTAATGGCATCTGATTCTCTTTCACAAATTGTCACTGAAAAGCTTGACAAGAACAATTTCCAAGCATGGAAGTTTAGAATGACGAATTTCCTTATGGGAAAAGGATATTGGGAATTTGTTGCAGGAAATGAAGAAGAACCAATTCTTCCTGATGTTCCCAATCAACAGCAAATGCAAGCATTTAAAGCATGGCATGAGAGAGCCAGGAAAGTTATGTATTGGCTGTCTATCAGCATTTCAGACTCTATGATTGTGCATATTCAGGATGCAAGTACGCCAAAGAAGGCATGGGATACTTTGTCAAAAATGTATAGCACAAATACGCAAGCCAGGAAAATGCAGCTCAAGCAAGAGTTGCACAATGTGCAAAGAGAAAATATGAGCATCAATGACTACCACATGAAGGTGAAGAAGATTGCAGATGCACTTGCTTCCATTGGGTCACCAGTGGAAGATGATGATTTAGTTTCTGTGACCTTGAATGGTCTAGGAAAGGATTATGCACAGTTTCGGACATCCATTTCAGTTCGTGAAAGATTTCCTGATTTTGAGGAGCTGATTGCTCTTCTAATTTCTGAGGAGCAAAGAAATGGTGGTGCATCTTATTCAGGAGGAACTTCAAAAGAAGCTGTCTTCTACTCAAATGCTGGAAGAGGTAGAGGCAGAGGTAGAGGAGGCCGATATGGAGGCCGTGGTAGAAATCAGAATATGCAGCAAACTCAAGAAAACCAGTCCTATGGAGGAGGACGTGGTAACTCTAGAGACAGGGGGAGCCAAAGAGGTCGTGGTGGATGGCAAAGAGGCCAAAATGCAAACAGTAATGTTGAATGCTACTATTGTGGTAAAATGGGTCATATGGCTAAAGACTGCTATAAAAAGCAGAATGACATCGTGAATGGAAAACTGCAACAAGGAAATTATGCATCCTCTAGACAGGGTGATGACAGAAATGAGCATCTGTTTATGGTGCAGCACATGAACAATTCTGTGACAAATGCAGAAGAAAGCAATGATGTATGGTATGTTGACTCAGGTGCATCAAACCACATGACAGGTCATGCAGAATGGATGGAGGATGCAAGGAAAATGAAAAAACCAGGATTTGTGGAGACTAGTGATGATGCTGCACATCCTATTGTGCAGATTGGAAAAATTCCCTTATCTATGCAGGATGGGAAAAATAAATACCTATCCGATGTATTTCATGTCCCGAATATCACCAAGAATCTGGTTTCTGTTGGTCAAATGGTTGAACAGGGCTTGCAGGTCAGATTTAATCCTCATGGATGCTTTGTTGAGGATATGAAAAATAAAGGTCGCTTGATAGCAAAAGGAAAGAAGAAGGGCAGGATGTTTACATTGGATGCAGACATGTCTGAATTGAGTGCAGCAATGTTTGCACATGGGACCGGTGTAGTTGCAGATATTGATATCTGGCATAAACGCATTGGTCATGTTAATGTACAGCGACTTAAATCAATGCAGGCCCAAAATATTGTTGCAGGTTTGCCGAAATTCAAGGTTGCAGAAATGCATAAGGTATGTGAAGCCTGTCAGTTTGGAAAACAGGCAAGGAAACCATTTCCTAGACATGTTCAAGAGAGTAAGAAGCCATTGGAATTAATCCACTCTGATGTGTGGACAACTAAAGCTGCATCTCTTGGAGGCTGTCATTATTTTGTCAGTTTTATTGATGACTATAGCAGAAAAGTTTGGGTATATTTTATGAAAAAGAAAAGTGAAGTTTTTGGGCATTTCAAAACTCTTAAAGCGATGGTTGAAAAAGAAATAGGCCTGCAAATAAAATGCCTAAGGTCAGATGGAGGGGGAGAGTACCTCTCAAATGAGTTTGCAAGGTTCCTACAGGAGCATGGCATAAAGCAGCAATATTCATGCAGTCATACCCCACAACAAAATGGAATTGCAGAAAGGAAAAACAGGCATATTGGAGAGGTATCTCGTGCCATGCTCAATAAAAAAGACTTGCCAGATTTTTATTGGGCTGAAGCAGTTGCTACAGCAGTCTACATAATGAACAGGACTCCCACTGCAGTAATACATGGAATGACTCCAGAGGAGAGGTATACTGGTAGGAAACCAGATATTTCTCATTTGAAAATTTTTGGTTGCATTGCCTATGTACATGTGCCAGATGAGTTGAGATCCAAGTTGGATCCAAAAGCTGAGAAGTGCATCTTTATTGGTTACTCTCTGCAGCAAAAAGGGTATAGATGCTATAACCCTTCTACTCGTAAGTTTACAGTGAGCAGAGATGTTGTTTTTGATGAGATGAGTAGCTGGTATAAACCAGTAAATGTGATTGATGATGTAGATGCACAAAATGGTAATGCTGCACAGAATTCACAGCAGCAGTCACAAAATATTAGTGGACCTGGAGCGTCCTCTAGCAGTGGTTCACATTCTTCACCATGGACAGGCAGATTGAGATCAGGAGAATATTCTCAAAGTAATGCAGATAGTGGTATACAGGTATCACGAAAAGGAAAAGAGAAGGTTGATCATCCCATGTTTGATGTGAATGCAGGTCACTCTTATGTGGATGGTGAATCCAGTGGCTCAGAACAGAGCATTGATGATGAGTTGGGTATTCCTTCTATTGTTACACCTGGAGTAAGAAAGACCATGGATGTTTTGAGAGCACCTAGGAGTGAACCTACTTTGCGCAGGTCTACGAGAGCTAGGTATCCTGTGGATAGGCTAAAATATGATGGATTTACAGCCATTCACTATGCATATATGGTCAAAGTGATACAGGAACCAGAACCCACTTCTTTTGAGCAAGCCATGGGAAAAGAAAAATGGGAGAAAGCCATGGATGAAGAAATGGATGCCTTGGAAGTAAATGCTACATGGGAATTGGTACCTTTGCCTAAAGGTAAAAATGCAATTGGCTGTAAGTGGGTTTATAAGGTAAAGCACAATGCAGATGGTTCTGTGAACAGATACAAGGCAAGATTAGTAGTCAAGGGGTATGGACAAACATATGGCATTGACTATGAAGAAACATTCAGTCCGGTTGCAAGGATGGCAACCGTAAGAGCAGTCATTGCTATGGCTGCATCAAAGGGATGGTCTTTACATCAGATGGATATAAAGAATGCCTTCTTGCATGGTGATTTGCAAGAAGAGGTCTATATGGAGCAGCCACCAGGTTATGTGCATGCTGTTCATCCTGAGTTTGTTTGCAGGTTGAAGAAAGCCTTGTATGGATTGAAGCAAGCACCTAGAGCATGGTCTGACAAGATAGGACAGTATCTTGTCACTATTGGATTTCAGATTTCCAAGGCAGATTTCTCACTTTATGTGAGAAAAACAGAGAAAGGTATTATGCTGCTTGTCATTTATGTTGATGATTTGATTATGACAGGTGACAGTGATGAAGATATCCTTCATGTGAAAATGCTATTGAAGCAGAAGTTTGAGATGAAGGATTTGGAAGAGCTGCGTTATTTCTTGGGCATTGAGGTGATTAGATCACCAAGTGGGATTCAGCTCTTGCAGAGGCAGTATGGATTGGACATGCTGTCCAAATATGGGATGACAGGCTGTAAGCCTATTTCAGTTCCTTTGGAGCAGAATGTGAAGCTGAGCACAGATGCAGGTGAGCTTCTAGAAGACTCTACTATGTACAGACGCATAGTAGGAAGTTTGATTTATATGACTATTACCAGGCCAGATTTGAGCTATGTTGTTGGATTGGTAAGTCAGTTTATGCAGGCTCCAAGGAAACCACATTTGGATGCGGCTAGACGCATACTCAGGTATGTGAAGTCCACATTGCAGTATGGACTATTTTATGAGACTGGGGTTCAAATACAGTTGCATGGATACACTGATGCTGATTGGGCTGGTAGTATTTCTGATAGACGATCTACCAGTGGATATGTGTTCTCTTTTGGGAGTGCTGCAGTCACTTGGAGCAGCAAGAAACAGCCTACAGTTGCCTTGTCGAGCACAGAGGCTGAGTACAAGGGTGCAGCAATGGCTGCATGTGAGGTAGCTTGGTTGCATAAGCTACTTTATGATATGCATCAGTCTACAGATGGACCAATTGTCATTTATTGTGACAACATGAGTAGTATACACTTGGCAAATAACCCAGTCTATCATGCTAGAACAAAGCACATTGAGGTGCATTATCACTATGTGCGAGAGAGGGTTTTACTAGGCCTTATTGATCTAGTTTATGTCAGCACAGAGGATCAGGTAGCTGACATATTCACGAAGGCATTGGGCGCAAAGAAGCTGCGCAAGTTCAGAGACCTGCTTGGTGTGCAGGAATTGGGATTGAGCTCGAGGGGGAGTGTTGAGATATCGAGCTCCACTCGTGATACGCCAGGGTGACCGTTGTGTATTTATGTCACCGACTTGTCAGTTGCAGACGCGGTTGGTACACCGCCCATGAATAATAGCTACATGATAGCTATCCTTATCTACTCTAGTTCGTGGCTCAGTTAGTATGCCACCTTAGTTAGTTGAGTTTGGTTTGAGACCCATATATAGGGTTCTTCTATTTCTTTGTACTTGAGTTCTTTTGGCTTACACAACTAAGAAGAGAAAAACTGTTTTCAGCCTCCACCCTTGTGTGTCTTCCCCCATTGTGCAAGCAAGAAAGCTTCAAGCGAGACTCCTTCCTTCTCTCCCACAATCATGACAATATGGCCTCTATGTGGAGATACAACTCCTCCAAAGGTGGGTGATGCTGTCCACAGACACAAATATGGTAGCAACTTTGAAAATAGGAAATGATGAGGCAATAGTGACCCAATGTCAATGATTGAGGTGCAAACGAGGAGCTCTAGAAGCAGAGAAACACTTCTCTAGAAGGAAGTCCTGAGAAATTTGGTCTATGGAGAGAGATATAAAAGCTTCAAACTAATATGGTATCGTTGGCTATGGTTGCCATGGAAGCTTTATTGAAGGTAGAATTGCAAATGAAGTTGGAGATGAGATCCAGTACTCAACCTGAGATGGGAAGAGATGGAGATGATCCCATGTTAAAAGATGCAGTTCTAGAGCATGACACAAGCTATGGTGGATGAAAAATGAAGACCAAACTCATAATGGCATGGACAAGTAGAGACAAACTATTACACAAGTGAATTAGGTTCCAAGATAGATTAGCTTGGACTCATAAACAAAATCTTGTGTAGGATTGACAATGACAAGACACTTAACTGAAAGTACAAAGCATCATGACATTGTATTCATTTCATATTCAAGTACAATGCTTTATAGAGTTTGGGTTGTTCCACTTTCCTCACTGTGCATATGGAATTCAGGATATCTCTTCCTAGAGCATACATCATTTGTCTATTTCTCATACAAAACCTCTTATAGGCAGCCTCTTTTAGGCACACATCCAGCCTCTTCAGGCATACATGCAAGCATCATTTGCTATTCTCAATAGGAGAGACAACTAGTTATAATCATCACAAATATGATCAAAAGCAGGAGAGAGAACTAGTTATAATCATCACACATATGATCAAAAGCAAGCTATCAATACCCTATGATATTGTTAGAGCTGAGCTAGGTACTACACCTATGATTACCAAGGCTCTAAAGAGATAGCAAATGAGGGTGATATTGAAACCAACCTTCCTTCTTGGATAGGGTGGTAAACAAACCTGATTAAGCACTAATTCCTAACAAGCATAAAATTCACATAAACTAAAAATGCAAATGTTACCACTTAACCCTTGGACAATGGACACCTAGCTGGCCCCAAACTAGGACTTATTGCAATATTTCTTTAACTTGTATTGGTAAAAGTTGAAATATACTAAGATCCAGCCTCATCTCCTTCCATCTTCAATACATCTTACTATCCATAGCAATGAGCAAGCCTTCAAACCAATTTTTCCCTTAGTTTGCTTATGGATTGTCCTTCAATTTCCTCCATGGATGACAAATTCTATCCAAACTTAATGTTGCCTAAATGGCCTCTTGAAATTCTCTAAAACCCCTATATTTCAAATACTTAATCTTAAGTATTGGACCCTGAATTTTGAGCACTCTTCGCAAGGTGGCTGGTGAATCCTAATCTATGCTATGAATAAGGGTTTAGCACCAAAGATTCTTCAATTGCACCCTCTTGGGACTGAATTTGGCTAAGGTCTCTGAAGGAAAGGTGTGAATCATCTAAGAGAATGTAGAGGAAGTTGGAGAGAAAGAAATTTTAGAGCTTCATCCCTGAAATTGGTCAAAATTTAATGCTGCCCTACCATGAATGGTTGATTGTGTGAGGTATCTCCTCCAACAGACCCACAGGAGTCCTCTTGGTAGTCAACTAAAATTCATATCCATGCACATCACCATCCCGTCTCCCCATGGGAAACATTGGACTTAGTTGAATAGGGGAATCTTAGTTCTACTTCACAAGGGAAGTGTGCACAAATCACCCCTAACAGCATTCTAACGCCCACCTAACAAAGACCACTTTGTAATCAATCAAAGGTAGGAGTGAGGTTAACATCGCACTTGGTTCAAAGAGAGTGAGAGATGGGGGAGAGTGTAACTCAATCCCCCTACCCATAAGGTAGAATCTCAGCTTCGGCCCTTTAAAACCGTGTTAAACCTAGTCCTACCAATATTGGGAGGGTCACGATTTAATCAACTCTATCTAGTGTTAGAAAGTTACCCGACTTAGGCATCTAATCATCTAGATTGAAGCCTCCCCCTCGATGGGGTTTGCTTAGTTTTCTAATTAGCAAAGCATACTACCACATTGTTTGGACATATAAAATCAGCTTCCTTTTATTACTCCATTAAACTGGGTTCGTTAAACTCAATCTTTAGCACATAACAAACAATTCAAAAAATCAAATACTTTATTTCATAATAACATCTAGAATCATCACTCCGCACAGTGGTACAAACCGTCTTTCCGTAGAAAGACACCGTCCAGCCCATGGCAGGACCTTCCAATCCCTCGTGATTGGGTTGTATGTGATTGCACTCCATCCGTGGTCAATAGGGAATTTACTGGCTCAGAGCCCCTCTAAGCTTCCCTAAGCCTCCAAAGTCGTCCTACATAACAAGGGAACTTACCGCTCAGCCCTTTGCCCTCTGAGGTGCTCAACTGATCAAAAAGCAAAAACACCTATCTCCCTCAGGAGCATAGGATCCCCACCCGCAGGTGAGTTTTTCCACACTCCACAAATTGTTAGAGCATTGCGTTGGGGACCCCAATGTCTCGAACCACCACAATCCACAACTCGTCTGGCTGTGCAAGCTCGAAATCATAAGAACCATAATTCATCATTCACAAATCCAAAAGCAGTCATAACCATAAAACAGTTTTAACACACTTGTATGCGATGCATAGAATCTATTCTGTTTGTCAGTTTTCGTGATCCTTCCTAAAAAGCAATTGATAATACTAACATATTTTTGTAAATTTAAGTATGTTTTAATTGATCGTAATCTATGTAATGGACTAGCTTATCTCTCATTAGAAAATTTTTTATTAATAGCTTAAAAAGTAATCCTTCTTTTATGTACTAAACCTTATTATCTCCATTCCGCCATCCATCATGATTATAATTTATGGCCGCATCCTCTATTTGTTGTGGGATGGCTGGTTCTTGAATTTAAATGGGTTAGGGGTTAACCTCCCCTTGCGCTTCAATATCATGTTGAGTTTCCATAGCAATGGCCACTTCTTTGCATTGGGGAGCTCTCTAAGCATGATCTCGCTCGGCATCTCGACGTCTCTTAGGAGCCATGGACAAAGTGGATGGATTCGAGCAACACTCCCATGTAGGTGTAGAGAGAGAGAGAGAGAGGCTGATTGTAGCAAATCTTCGTCGCATCAACAGTAGAGAGACTTCTGCACAAGTCATTGTGTGTCTATGTGTGTTCCTAACGTGACACTCTACCTTTGTTTATATAGTAACCGAGGGGAGGAGGTCAAAAGAGGACATTTTCTTTTTAGCATTTTTGATGGCTTCATCGTGATGATAAAGAGGGAACGCTTTCTTTTAGCGTTTTTGACAACGTCATTGATGACATCAGGGAGGGGCTCCATTTTCGTAGCATGAGGATACCAATTTAATGAATATATGGGTGAGCACCGCACGTCTCGTCGTCGGGCGGCGTCACTCCAAGACTCACGACCAAGGCGACGAGACCAAGGCATAGACCTTGGCATCTTGGCCTTGGCATACTTGGCAACGAACTACAAAGGCTTTGTTGGCATCGTTGGCTACACGTGAGAAGCCCCCACTAGCTTGTAGGAAAATCTTCCCGAGAGGTCACCCATCCTGGCAATGTTTTCACCCAAGTACACTTAACTACCAAGTGACTATCCACTAGGCTAGTTCTTTTTATTTTTCTATACTACAAACATAGTCTAAATAAGCTAGTCTTGGGAGAGTCTCCCAAGTCTTCCTTACATGAACTGGCATATAATACCTTATTAATAATAATTATTATCTTCATAATGAGAGTCAGTTTCATCATTAGAGTTAGTTTTTTAAAAAACGTGCAACATAAATTAATTTTCTTTTGAATGTATACGCACATTAAAATAATCTAAGTAATATGGACATTACAGATTGCATGTAGCTACCATCAATAGGAGCCCCACATGCAATTACCTACCCTAGTAGACCCAAGGCTCACGACCAAGGTAGCAACCAAGGCATAGACCTTGGTATCTTGGCCTTGGCATACTTGGAAACGAGCTATGAAGGCTTCGTTGGCGTCGTTGGTTGCGCCTGTGAGGAGCTCCCACTAGCTTGTAGGAAAAATCTTCCCAAGAGATCACCCATCCCGACAGTGTCGTCACCCAAGTGCACTTAATTGCCAAGTGACTATCCACTAGGCTAGTTCTTTATGTTGTTCTATACTACAAACATAGTCTTAATAAGCTAGTCTTGGGAGGGTCTCCCAAGTCTTTCTTCCATGAACTGGCATATAATACCTCATTAGTAATTATAATTATCTTCATAATGAGAGTCAGTTTCATAATTAGAGTTAGTTTTTAAAAAATTGTGCAACATAAATCAATTTTCTTTGGAATGTATACTCACATTAAACTACACTAAGTAATGAGGACATTATATTCTTCCCTCCCTAGAGAAATCAAGATGTTCTCATCTCGAGAGAAAGTGGGGGTATTCTTTTAAGGGTTACCTCATCAACCCAAGTAGCATCCTCTTCAAGATAATCCTTCCATTGTACTAGGTGTTCTCTTAGGATTCGGCTTCTTAGAGGT
This sequence comes from Lygodium microphyllum, assembly GCF_053477565.2. Taxonomy (NCBI): domain Eukaryota; kingdom Viridiplantae; phylum Streptophyta; class Polypodiopsida; order Schizaeales; family Lygodiaceae; genus Lygodium; species Lygodium microphyllum. Next base: position 40,288,975 of record NC_141139.1, on the reverse strand, counting down.
TTCTCCGTTGTATCTAGAATCTTTTCGGGTTGCATTTCCAGAACTCCTTGGACAAGCATAACTATTTGTTCATCATTAAGCACATGATCGGGGTTTGGTACATAAGGTTTCAGTAGGCTTACATAAAATACATTGTGAACCTTGAGATGGGTTGGCAATTTAAGCTTGTAGGCTTGCCTTCCCATTACTTTGATTACTTCGTATGGTCCACACTACCTTGAACTAAGCCTTTTGTATTTCCCCAAGGATAATGAGCTCTCATCGGGTATTACCCTTAGAAACACCATGTCACCTTCCTTGAATGTTCTTATGGATCTTTCAAGATCTGCATAGGACTTTTGAAGATCTTGAGTATCTTGGATGTCATGTCCGATCAATTGGATTTGTTGGTCCATCTCTTCAAGCATAGTCTTAGAAGCCTCTACCTTGAGAGTGGGATCTGAGAAGTTTAGAGGTGTACAACATCCTTGTCCATACAAGGCTTGAAATGGTGACGTCTTGATTGTTTGTTGAAAGGCAGTGTTATAAGCAAACTCCACCAAAGGTAAATGTTCAATCCACTGTTTTGGTTCTTTGCCACAATAAGACCTTAGAATATCTTCAATGGTCTGGTTCACCCTCTTAGTTTGAGGATGATAAGCAATACTGAAGCATAGTTGCATTCCAATTGCTTGGAATAGGCAAGTCCAAAACTTAGAGGTGAACCTGGAGTCTCAGTCATCGATTATGCTCTTTGGCAATCAATGTAACCTAAATAATTCTTTGATAAAGACTCAAGCAATGTCATGTGACTTATAGGTTGTTTTGACTGGGATCAAGTATGCAACTTTTGTCAATATATCAACTACTACCATGATGGAATCATATCCACCAGCAGCATGATAATCCAACAACAAAGTCCATACTTATTGACTCTCATTTCATTCGTGGAATGTCCAAGGGCCGTAACTCTCCAAGCATCTTGATCCTTTCTGCCTTGACTCTTTGAGAAGTCAAGCATTGAGTTACATACTTTAATACATCCCCTTTCAATCCTAGCCAGTGATAACTCTTACAAACTACATTGAGTGTCTTGGCATACCCTGGATGTCCTGCAATGGGGCTATCATGTGCTTCCCATAAGATCTTGGCCTTCACTTCTAGTCCTTTTGGGGCACAAGGGCGATCATGGTAATATAGACAACCATTGCTAGCACGATAATCCTTAATCTTAGACCTTTCTTTGTGAGAGCTTCCTCCTTGAAGTACCTTAGCCATGAGTCCTTCATATTCCTTATCCTGAGAAATATCTTGGTGTACAAGCTCAAGTATAGGGTTATCAAGTAGAATATGGTTCTTAAGCTTTGAACTTCTACAACGCTATTAAGAAAGGATTTTTGGCTTAAGGCATCTACAACAACATTGTCCTTCCCTAGACAATATTTGATTTTAAAATCAAATTCTTACAATATCTCTATCCATATTCTTTGCCTCATGTTTAGGTCAGCTTGGGTGAAGATCCACTTAAGACTTTTATGATTTGTCACTAAAGTGGATTCCCTTCCCAATTGTGAGGTGTCCACTAGTCTCAATCCACGGCACACCTTTTAGTAGTCCATCACTAGGTTTTCCAAAAATGATGCTACTCGGTGCTCCCTTGGAACATCATGGGATCTGTCACTTAGGCCCTACTGAGTCTACTTCGCAACGGGAGAGTTCCAGTTGAACCCACTAGGATCGACCTGAAGTTTTGGGTTCCTAAAATCGGATGGGTCTCCTAGCAGCCAGCTAGTGTCAGTAATTTCGAGTCCCACTTTTATAGGATTACTCAATCTGAAGCGGACTTGCCATTGCACTTGGTTAAAAGAGAATGGGAGACAGAGGGGAGTGCGGTACGTCAACCCTCCTGCCCATAAGGCAAAGTCCCATTCGGGCCCCCTAAAACAATGCAAGTCGGTTCTACCTAACGACTAGTTGGTCAATTTACCATCTTCCTATTTCTATTGCTGATTTAGAAAAGCTCCTAGCTAATTGGGACCACCCTAGCATTGGATGGACCCGTCAGGGGTTACGTCCACCCGCTTTCCTTTGATGATGGGTCATCTTTATTTTTTTAATTACCTACATCACATTTATTGAAACATATACAACCAGCTTCCTTAATTAGTCCATTAAGTCACAGGTTTCTTCACATAATTTATCTCACCGACACTCATACAATTTGAATAGTAAAGCAAACTTCTTTACTATATTGGAAGCTTATTACAATTTCCATCTTTCTATCCTAGCAAAAGATACACAAAATTCCATAAGGATATTCTGTCCACCAAGATTCCACCCTCATAACTAGTATTTAGGGTTCCAGGATCCCATCTTGGGTCACGAAGGGGCTCGTCAGATTCTAGGAACAACGCAAGATTTACAGTCAGAGCCCCCTCTGGCACCTACATTTCCTACTGTCTGAAACTATCCCTACTGATAGACCTTTCGCCTATGGAGCCGGTCCAAGCCTCTCATAGCAATAATCATGACCCCCTTGGAGTAGGGTATTGCCGCTAGCTTGGGGGTAGCCTAGCGCGATCCTTCCTTTTATTCTGTTTGACAATAATTTCAATCAGAGATATAGATTCTAGCAAACACAAACAGTCCTTTCAAATGTATATTAAATGATGACAATCACCCCATCATGCAATTCACAACTTCACATAGCCAAGGTAGACCTTATCCTAAGGTAACCTTGCATTCTAATGAGGATTCTCCTCCCCATAAAGAAGTATTGAGTACATCTCTTATAATATGTTAAGCAAGGCATGAATTTTCCGTTTGGGCTATCTTTCCCAACATAAGCGAGATCCCTTAAAGAAATATATTGTGCCAATAACTCAACGAGATGACTTATAGGACTCTTAAATAAACAATCAGTTTCTATAACCATCTCTAGTTAACTCTTATCCTTGTTGCATTTGACCATAACTATATCGAATGAGCATAAAGACATATGTACAATAACCTTTGGCAATTAATTCTAACATGATTCTATGACTTAAAATCTCAATTAATCTAGCTACAGATCATAATGATTAATTGTTTATGCTTGTACTAATATGTTTTCTAGATGAGTTATCAATTCATGTAAGTGAAGAATATGGAAGCTAATATCTTATGTAATTATTTTATATAGCAGAATAATAATCTAGTAATGAATAACTTGGTTTGGCAGTATGACAACATTAGGAATTTCATCTTTACTCGCGCGTGCATTAGCCACGCCTAATGTTCTGCTGGTAGTGGCAACTCCCACAACCTCGAGCACTCCCGTATTATTGGCAATACCCGTTGCTTGATCGGTTGCGTTGGTCCCCATGGTTTTTCCACTTCGTCGCTTTGGAGCCATCATCCACGAGTGGTTCGAGAGATAGGGAAGATGGAATAGATTTGAGATGAGAAAACATAAGAGAATATGGCTTAGTTGAATATCGAGACAAGGGAATTGAGCTGATTCTCTCTCTCTCTCCTTCCCTCTCTCTCTCTCTCTCTCTCTCTCTCTCTCTCTCTCTCTCTCTAGCTTCTTCTTGCAGTCTCTTGAAGGGGAATCCTTTTACCTCTCTTTCTCTACCTCTCTCTCATAGCCTCTCGAGGTCTCCTTATGTCTCCCTAGCTCCTCCCTATGCCTCTTACTTATAGTGAATTCGGAGAAGAAGGGTTGTGGCTGAGAAGAGGAGCTCTTTGTGGAGGGGGATCTTGGAAAGATCAGTGATCTGATGCTCAGATCATAAATCTGATGGTTCCATTGGCTCCGAAAGGAGGGTAAAACTCCAAGACACTTGATTAGAAAGCTCCCAATTCACTCCTTCTTCTTTTATCTGTTCGAAGTGTTGTTTTTTGTATGTAGACTGCAATCGTGGCGCGTGCAATTTCGCCAATCTCTCTCTCTCTCTCTCTCTCTCTCTCTCTCTCTCTCTCTCTCTCTCTCTCTCTCTCTCTCTCTCTCTCTCTCTCTCTCTCTCTCTCTCTCTCTCTCTCTCTCTCTCTCTCTCTCTCTCTCTCTCTCTCTCTCTCTCTCTCTCTCTCTCTCTCTCTCAAATAAAATCTTCAAACTAACTAACACATCACTTGCCTTTTCTTTTAAATGACATCCAGTTCTAGAAATCTCCATATCTTTTTTTTTAAAGGATAATATCTAAAATATTCTAGTCTTGTCCAAAAATCCAATATTTTTTCACCATCCTTACTATACACATTAACATTAGTGATTAATATAGCTCATCTCTCTTGTTTACGTTGTAATTTCTGTAAAGGGTGGCTACGGTCCTTGTTAATTCATAAAAATATCGAGTTACAACTCTCAAATTTATTTATTTATTTATTTTTAATATTAGTTAGTTATTAACGTTAGTTAATTTTTTTACTTTAGTTAGTAACCTTACTAACTTATTAATTGACTAACTAACTTTTGAACTAACCAACTAACTTTTATTGCTTGGAAATATTACACCAATAGATAGTGTCTCCATAGTTTCAAGGCATGGATTACTGCGAGTAACTCAAGGTCACGAGTGGCATAGTTGGACTCGTAGGGTTTCAATTTTATGAAAGTATAGGCCACTGGTCTTCCTTCTTGTACTAGCACCCCACTGATCACAAGTTCACTTGCATGAGTGATCACCTCAAATGGTTGACTGAAGTCAGGGAGTTTTTAATACATGTGTAGTGGTTACAACTTCTTTAAGCTTATCAAAGATTTTTTTATGCTCACTGGTCCAAATGATTATTGTACTTTTCTTCAAAAGATTTGTCAAGGGTGCAGCAATGAGGGAATAATCCTTGATGAAGATTCGGTACCATCCTATCAGTCCCCAAAATCCTCGGATTTCTTTTATTGTCTTAGGTATTGGACATTCTAAGATATCTTTCACTTTGGTAGGGTCTCTAGAGATTCCATTAGCGAAAACAATGTATCCAAGATATTCAATCCTGTCGGTGAGAAATACGCATTTACTCATCTTGGCATAGAGCTAATTTTTATAACTAGGACGATCTTTAAGTGACCTTCATGTTCCTCTATTGATTTGGAGTATACTAGTATATCGTCAAAGAATACTAGCACAAATCATCTAGATATGGTCAAAAGATGTGTTGCATTAGACGATTGAATGTAGCTGGGGCATTAGTCAATCCGAATGACATGACTAAAAATTCATAATGGCCATACCTAGTGCTGGCGGCAGTCTTTGGGATATCTTATTCCTTGATTCGAATTTGATAGTATTCGGATCTTAGATCAATCTTGGAGAAAACCTTGGCTCTGTGTACGCAATCTAAAAGTTCATCTATCCTAGGTATGGGGTACTTGTTTTTTACTGTAACCTAATTTAGTCCTCTGAAGAAGTCAATGCAAAGTCTACGTGTTCTGTCCTTCTTTTTCTGGAAGAGGATAGGCGCTCCCCAAGGTGAGTTACTTGGGTGGATAAATCCTTGCTCTATCAATTGCCTCAATTGTTTCTTAGGCTCAATAGCTTCAAGAATAGACATTTTGTATGGTCATTTTGACAATGGCTCGGCTCCAGGAATCAATTTTATTTCATGATCAACCTCACGATTTGGAGACACTTAAGTCAGTTCTTCTAGAAAGACATCCTTGAAGCCATTGATCTAGGAAGTTAGAGTGCCTTCATTAGTCTTTTCAACCTTATTCAATCGGATCATGTAGATCGGTTGACCTTTCTTCAATCCCTTCTTGAGTCGACTTGCCTTGGCTAGTTGGACTCTAGTTCTTCCATCTTTCCCATATGCCTTTATGGTTTCTCTTTCCAAGTCTTGAAAGATTATTTCCTCTTCAGCACATAGAATCTGGGCTTTGTTCTTCTTGAGCCAATCCATTCCCAGAATGCGATCGTAGCATCCTAGTGGTAGAATTCAAAATTCTACTTCAATTATATGGCTGCTAGCTCAAATTGAAGTTTCCCTACAGTTTTGGTTGAGGTGATTTCCTTCCCACTAGCCAATTCTACTATCATTTCATTGTCCCCCTGGATTCTAGATGCAATCTTTTAATTGTCTTGGGTGCAAGAAAGGAATGCATGCTACAGCAATCAATTAAGATTATAAATGTTGTACCCTTGTAAGTAGCTGAAGATTGAATTACTAAACATTGGTGATCTGCTCCTTTCCTTTCCATGGCAACATGAATGGATCCTCTTTCAATTTCTTCACCTAACGTGCATTCATCGAGTTGTCCAATCATGGTATTTACCCAAACACCAATTGTTCTTCCACGTCCACGGCTTGGGTTGTTGTTGATGTTCCCTCAACCTCTTCCTCCAACCTGGTTTGGGCTAAGATTTTGAGTACGGTTAGGAAAATTTTCCCTTAAGTGTCCAATTCCTCCGCACTGGTAGCAGTGTCTGATTCCTATCCCATTTGGTCCTTGGGTGATTACATTAGCTCTACCATTCCCTCTGGCATTGGCCATGTCGACACCACAGTTTGGGTAGCCCCTTCCATAGTTGTTTATTGGATGGTTCCTTTGGCCATTTCGAGTGATTTCCTTGGCCATAGGTTTTGCTCATATAAGAGCATCTTCAAGTCATTGGTCTCATTGATTCAAGGCTAGTGTCCAAAGGTGGATTTAGTCCTTGGCAGAACCTTGCAATCTATTGAGACATTGTCATTGGGGGTGTATATTTGTGCAGACTCACAAACTTAGAATAGTATCCTTCCAAGGTTAGGCTTAATTGTCCTAAGTTGTAGAATTCATTCATCTTGATTGATTCAAAAGATGAGGGAAGATAACGTCCTTTCACGACTTCTTTGATCTCCTCCCAAGTTTGGGAAGCTTCTGTTACCCCTTTATCTCGGAAAAACTATTTCCACCAAAGCTTAGCTTCGCCAATAAGACAAAGACAAGCAGTCATGGACTAATTTGCAGCATTAGTTTCACGGCTAGGAAATAGTCGTCCAAAGCCTCAATCCACGCTTCTACATCTTGTTCCACCGTAGATCCTTCACCGCTAAACCTAGGTGTTGGTGTCTGCTTGAGAAGAAACTTCTTCTCTTGGAATTTCTTGTATGTTTCATCAATTTGCACCAATTGGTGATTCTAATTATCTCCATAACTTCTTTTTCACAAAGCAGGTCCTCAAGCTATTTCAACAACTTGAGATGGACTTTCACATCTTTGTACACAGAGTTGAGTCTAAGTAAGGGTTGTCCCTTCCCTAGGTTTGGGCTCTAGTTTTAGCCCCTTCATAAGCTTAAACAACTATATAGATGAGTCTTCTCTAAGATAGCCATTATGCTTTCTCTGAATTCCAACATGTTTGACTGGCAAGTAGTGGAGTACATGATCTCAAAAATCACTCACATAAAGCATACTTCATCATTAACTTGTCAAAGCAACTCAACTATCATCTCATAAGCTCATAACTCACACTCTTCAAAAATAATAGTGAGACTTTATATTTATGAAAAGTATTTATAAAGATGTATTGATCATATTATGATCTACCAATACATCATCTCATGGATCCTTTCCTCATGAAAAGTATCAGGGTCTATATTCTCATATCTTGGGGGATTCTCGTGTACATGGCAAACAACAGAATGTGGTGGCTCTTGGGGATAACCAAAACATCTCGTATCAAAATAAGGCCTTCTTGGTACTACAACAACTCTCTCGAGTGGTACTATTTGTAGCACTTTCCGATATACCCACAAGATTTCAAATACAGGCTTATCCCCAATGTCTAGTAACCATTCAACAAAGGCACTGAACAAAAGGTATATCTTAACTATCCTTAGTTGTTCAATCCATCGAATCCTCCATAATTGATAATGAAGAAGGATGTTATGCCCACAATATATCTCCATATGTGACCTATTCCTTGGCCATAAATCTTTCATGTACCATGAGTTTGGATAAGGTTGCAATACAATTGGAGGAATAAATATCATCTCCATTATCTCAAATATAGCCTCGCGGTATGACAATTTATTTGACCCTAAGGCTACTTGATACGTGATGGGAAAAATATCCCGCAAACATGTAGCTTCCTCATCACTAAGTTCCTGATGATGAGCACAATGTGTATGCTAGTGTTAGTGCAAGATAATCAACAACAGTTTTCTTCAAACAACTGTGGTTATTTTATTACTTCCCTTTATACATTGACTACTTAACCTTGAAAGGTGAGAAGGATCGAAGCTTGCACACGAGCTATGGCGGGAGAGCAAGAGCAAGAAAGAGAGAGACAAGAAATGGAAACTCCAACAGTCACAATGTGTGACCGGGCCTTCCTTTATTTACTAGTCACTAAAAAATGAATGTAAAGAATAAAGTGACATGACGGGCACCCGCCACCTGCAGTGTGCAATGGTGGGTACTGTCAGTGTAGTAAGAGAGAGACAAGAAATGGAAACTCCAACAGTCACAATGTGTGACCGGGCCTTCCTTTATTTACTAGTTACTAAAAAATGAATGTAAAGAATAAAGTGACGTGACGGGCACCCACCACCTGTAGTGTGCAGTGGCGGATACTGTCAGTGTAGTAATACACGGGGCGGCATGGCGGAGGCGCCTTTACCCCAACAACCTCCCACTTAAAGGCGAATCTGCCCCAGTGAGAGAGAAAGAAAAGAAAAAGACAGTACAACTGTACATAGGTACAAGGGATGAGGAAAGGCAACATCTCATCCAATGCCCATCAATCTCCTGAGGAAGGCAAAGCGCTCAGTAGTGAGGTTTTTCGTGAGCAGATCTGCAGGATTCTCGTCAGTGGAGATCTTGATAAGGTCAACAGACTTGTCCTCCATGACACCACGTATGAAGTGATACCTCACCTCAACGCGTTTTGTCTTCTCATGGAAGACTGGATTCTTAGCCAACTGAATGGCACTCATTGAATCCGAATGCAGTGTAGGTATAGCATCAATCCCAAGGTCAGCAATTAGACGGCCTAGCCATATGGCCTCCTTGCAAGCCTCAGTGGCTGCAACATACTCGGCCTCAGTGGTAGACAAAGCCGTACACTTCTGAACCCTAGACATCCAAGAGACAGCACCTCCAGCATAGGTGAATATATAGCCAGAAGTGGACTTCCTACTATCTGCATGTCCTGCATAATCGGAGTCAGTGTACCCCACGACCCCTGTATCCTGGCTGCCATAGCAAATACACATATCTGTTATGCCCTTCAGGTACCTCATGATATCCTTCACAGCATCCCAATGTTTCCTACCAGGTGTAGCCATATAGCGTGCCACAACACCAATTGCAAAGGCAATATCTGGACGAGTGGCTATCATGGCATACATCAAACTGCCCACGGCTGAAGCATAAGGGATCTGGGCCATCTCGGCCCTCTGCTCATCTGTCTACGAACAATCGGCCTGTGATACCTTCACATAAGAAGGCAATGGACAGCCAATAGGCTTTACGTCCTGCATGCGGAAGCGCTCAAGGACTTTATGAATATACTCCCTCTATGACAAGTAGAGGAGTCCCTGATGCCTATCGCGTCTAATGCACATACCAAGTATGTGAGAGGCATGTCCCAAATCCTTCATCTCAAAGCTCTTCTTCAGCTGAGATTTAAGAGCATCTAGCTCATCATGAGCTTTCCCTGCTATCAGCATATCATCCACATAGAGTACCAAAATAAGCAATGAACCATCACGGGCTTTCTTCGTGTAAAGACACGGATCCATAGCACTCCTGTTGTAGCCCTGTGACTACATAAAGGCATCAAACTTATGATACCATTCCCTAGGTGCATGCTTCAAGCCATAAAGACTTTTCTTCAACTTGCATACTAGGTGCTCCCTGCCAGGTTCTGCAAAGCCCTTAGGCTGCTCCATATAGATCTCATCATGCAAGTCTCCATGTAAGAAAGCCGTCTTGACATCCATCTGATATAGATCTAAGTCAAGCTGAGCAACCAAATCCAAGACCAAGTGCAGGGTGGTCATCTTAACCACAGGAGAAAAGACCTCATCAAAGTCTACACCATGCTCTTGCTTAAAACCCTTTGCCACCAAGCTAGCCTTGTATGCCGGCTTGGGGTGTCCAGGGGTACTTTTCAGCTTGTACACCCACTTGCACGGCAAAGCCTTCTTGCCCTTAGGCAAGGAAACCAAATCCCAAGTCTCATTCTTATGCAAGGAGTCGATCTCAGACTGCATAGCCCTCTCCCAAGAGTGACTGTCACCCCTGCGCATAGCCTCATCATAAGTGAAAGGCTCTCCTGCATCTGTAACCAAAATATAATGCATAGAGGGCTGAAATCTATCAGGTGGACGTCTGTCTCTAGCAGACCGTCTCACTGCAGGCTCTGCTGCCTACCCAGCTGCCTGTCCAACACCCTGACCATGAGCATCTGCTGTAGCTGTAGGCTGTCCAACTGGCTGTGCAGGAGCTCTAGGCTCCTCCTGAAAGATCACTCTGCGGATCTCAACCACTTTCTCAGGCTGCCTGTGCATCTTGTCTTCATGGAAGACTACATCATGGCTGCGTACTATTTTCCGCGCCTGCGGATCCCATTAGCGATAGCCCATCTCTCCTGAATCACCATAACCAAGAAAGATGCATTTAATGCTCTTTGGATCCAACTTACTCCTCTTGTCCTTGGGCACATGGCAGAATGCCTCACATCCAAAGACACGGAGATGCGCATAAGAGGGTGGCTTACCAGCCCAAACTTCCTCTGCAACCTGGAAATCCAATACACTAGAAGGCGATCGGTTTATGACATGCACTGCCGTACTAACTGCCTCAGCCCAAAAGCTCTATGGTAGGCCTGCATGGCTAAGCATAGAGCGAACACGCTCCTGAATAGTCCTGTTCATGTGCTCAGCCAAACCATTCTGGGCGGGGGTGTAAGGGGCGGTCAACTGGCGCTTAATACCCCTGTCATCACAAAACTGCTCAAAAGCATGTGAGACATATTCTCCCCCATTGTCAGTCCTAAGGCATTTCAGCCTATACCCAGTCTGGTTCTCAACAAGAGCAACTGAAAGACTGCCAAGACATCGGACTTTTGCTTTATGGGATAAGCCCACACTTTCCTAGAAAAATCATCAATGAAGGTAACAAAGTACTTCGCGCCAACCATAGACATACACAGCATGGGCCTACAAACATCTGAATGCACCAAAGCCAAGGGCTCACTCATGCATGGCCTACCCGATTTCTTATGCGTAGACCTATTCTGCTTACCATAAAGACAATGATCACACGAGTCAAAACATGCATAGTCCAAAGGCGGAAGATACTGCAAACCAAATAACATTTTCATTCCCTTCAAAGACATATGCCCCAAACGGGCATGCCAAAGTGATACATGTGGGATAGAGCCCACTTCCAAAACATGGTCTACAGAAGACCCAGATACAACAAGAGGATAGAGGCTACCAGCCTTGGCGCCTCTAGCAAGCACAAGTCTGCCTTTGGTAATCTTCCAGGCAGAATCCCCAAAACTGACATGAAACCCTGCATCATCCAACTGTCTTGCAGACATAAGACTGCGCGTAAGCGCAGGTACATGACGTACATCCCTGAGCAAAAAGGAACTGCCAGTGGAAAACTGCAACTGAATATCTCCACAGCCCACAATATCAAGAGACATGTCATCTCCAAGTCTGACTGATCCAGATACAGTACGGTAAGAGTGAAACCACTCACGGTAAGGCGTCACATGGAAGGACGCACCTGAATCCAATAACCAGCACTGTGCATACATACTAGGTGTCTCAGTCAAGTGTGAAGCATCAGAAGAACTAGCTGCAAGTATGAACTCATCACTACCATCGGAATCCTCGGTCTGCATGACATTAATTTCTTCAATCTTGACGCTAGACTTCGCAGGTACTATGCTGCGATCAGAGGACTTCTCCGGCACTTTCTTTTTGCCCTTATCCTTGCGCTTCTCATTGCGCAACTCATGACACTGTGGTCTGATATGGCCCTTTTTCCCACAATGATGACAAGTGACATTAGCGTTGCGTCCACGCGACTTACTACGCGACTTTCCACGAGATTTAGACCGACCCTTCTGTGAGTCACGGCCACGGTTATTACCACGATCATTCCTGTCATTCCTGCCTCTAACTGTCAAAGCATGTGAAACACGAGAGGCATCCAAGTTTTTGCGATTAACCTCTTCTTGCAGAAGAGCACTCTCAACATCATTCAGTTTCAGAGTAGCACTAGAGGCACATAGAGCAGTGCAGAATACATCCCATGACTCATTCAGAGTCCCAAGCAAGAAAAGAGGAGTTACTTTCTCTCCAAAGGTGATATCCTGCGAAGTCAGGTTCTTCAATATAGCATGGAACTGGCTCAAGTGAGCAGACATAGTCGCATTATCCTTCATGCGCAGATCCATAAGCTGCTTCAACCAGTACATCTGACTCGCCGGACTTTTCTTATCATAAAGATTCTTGATCTTATTCCATAGATCCCATGTACTCTGTGCTTCCTCAAATACATTATAATGTACATGTTCAGTGAGAGACAATACAATCGTGGACTTGCATAGCTCATCAAGTTCAAGCCAGTCGTCATTGTCCATAGTTTCAGGCTGCTCTCCACTCAACCGAAGTGGCTTAATCTGAGATTTTTGCACCAAGACCTGCCAAATTTGACTCTTCCAATAAGAGTAGTTGGTACCATCCAACTTTGTGATGTTAAATATGGCATTATCAGTCGAAGAGGACACCATAATGCAGGCTAGAAATGCACAAACAATGTAAAACTGCTGGCTGTTTTACTGCAGAAAATGCCCAAAATCCACTGGAATGAGCTCCAAATGGCGAGAAAAGTGTGCCAAAAGATGCTGCCCACTTAGTACTAGGTGCGGTACACCAAATCAGGATATTTCAGCATAAAAAATACTGTTCAGTCCACCAATAAATGCTTGCTGTAATAAATTTCAGAATTGCAATAATGAGAGCAAACTGTCCCAAAACTGGATCTAATGTCAACTAAACAATGCTAGGTCCAAAGCCAGCATAAAGAGGATAAAGCAAAGCCAAATGACAGGGAAAATACATGAGCATAACACCGAGATATGTCAAATAGCATCTACCAGTAAGAGGCACACCCCAGACAATCTAGGCAAAATGTAGAACCAACTGCCAAAACCTGACACAAATAGGTGTCTGCTCAAAAGAAAGCGGATCCAAAATTGAGACTCAGCTCATAAGCATCCTGTGAACCAAGACATACACTCAATGCAACATCCAATTGTCGGAGTATAATCCCAAAGTCTCAATACATCTATAACTGCTCAAAGACATAGACTGCTCCAATAGCATGTAATCCGTGCTCAAGGTCAAGTAAGCATGCAAGATGCTCCCACTGGCACAAAAGGCGTACAATCAAGTTAAGGGCTCAAGCAACCCAAGACAAAGTACCAGTGACAAGTGACCAAGTCAATGCGTCATACGCTTCCCAAGAGCATGACATACATGAAGCAACTGATGTAGCAACCACTAAGCAAGACATAATCCCAATGGCAAGATCTTTGTCAAGTCAATACATCCAGTAGCAAGCCAAAGTCAATATTCCTGTGAGTCGAAAGTGCTCAAAACATCCAAATCGGAGCTCCAAAATATCTGTCAAGCATGGAGGAACTAAGAGGCATCAACCACGGACCAAAGCATGTAATGCATAGAGCTTATCCGTCAAGTACAGACAATAGGCATAAGCGGCCCAAATGCTAGTCAAGTCGACCAAACTGCCAATGACAAACCAATAACAATGGAGCAAATGCGATGCTCAAAAGCATTTCGAAATCACGATCATGAGTTCGAAATCGATCCCCAAAGTGTAATACATCATGACATAACCCATAGCATACATCCGATATCGATAGAGAAGCAATACCTGTGACAAATGAGCTTCAGCCCGCTCATGTACAGCAGCCCTAAACAGTCCAAAACTGTCAATTTCCAGCCCAAAAACAATGCCAAATCATGGGCAAATCGAATGCATACATTCCCAAGACATTAGGCATCATGTAGACCGCATACGGGCATCAAACAAGGTAACCGGAGTAGAGTATAAGCATCAAATGCCAATGCCAAGTGTGGCTGCCCTGTTTCCAGCAATGTATAACAGTAAATAACAGTCCCAAATCAGCCAATATTTCAGGCCAAAATCATGGCATAATCATGTGCATACATTCCCAAGGCACTAGGCATCATGTAGACCGCATACGGGCATCAAATAGCACAATCGGAATGGAGTATAAGCAACAAATGCTAATGCCAATGGTGCTGCCCTGTTTTCAGCCTGTTATGACAGTTTATGACAGTCCCAAATCTGAAGAAATCAGCCCCGAATGATCAAGACCAATGCCCAAAGCTTGAATGATATCAAGCATGAAGTCTATAGCCCTCTTGATCAAAGGTAGAGAGCAAGAAGCAATGGCCAAGTGTGGAGCTGAAGTAGACGAGTGCTAACAGCCTGGAAAAAAATGGTGCAATCTGCCATGTTGGTGCTGAACTTGCTGCTACTCCACATGGGCTGAAAAGGGGGTAATGGGGGGCTCAAGAAGGGCCTATCAAAGGCCTATGACAAGCCTCTTTGAGCCTTGATAGGTGTAAGGCACAATATGAGGAGAATAAGCTTCAAGGGTTTGAAGCCATGGCTGCCCTTGTTGTTTGCAACCTATAGACTGAAATAAAACCCTGAAAGAGTGATCAAATACCTCAGTATCAATGCCTTGAAGGTGCCTCAATAGGCCGGGAAGGTGCTCGGGAAGCCGGGGAGTGACGGGAGCTCGGGGAGATCGGATATGGCTGCCGGGATGGAGATCCAATGCGTGAAGGGAGTCGATGCGAAGGTAGAGAAGCACCGAGTCGAGCTCGAGCAAGAGGAAGCCAAGCTCTGATACCAATTGAAAGGTGAGAAGGATCGAAGTTTGCACACGAGCTATGGCGGGAGAGCAAGAGCAAGAAAGAGAGAGACAAGAAATGGGAACTCCAACTGTCACAATGTGTGACCGGGCCTTCCTTTATTTACTAGTCACTAAAAAATGAATGTAAAGAATAAAGTGACGTGACGGGCGCCCGCCACCTGCAGTGTGCAGTGGCGGGTACTGTCAGTGTAGTAATACACGGGGCGGCACGGCGGAGGCGCCTTTACCCCAACAAACCTTAGACTAAAAGCTCTTTTGAAACCTAGGCTCTGATACATGAGGTACCTCCTCCAACAGACTTGGAGGAGATCTCTTAATAGTCAATTGATTCATATCCATGCACATCACCATCCCGTCTCCCCATGGGAAACATTGGACTTAGTTGAACATGGGAATCTCAATTCTACTTCATAGGGAAAGCATGGACAAATCACCCCTAACAGCAATCTAATGCCCACCTAAAAAAGACCACTTTGTAATCAATCAAAGATAGAAGTGAGGTTAACACTGCACTTGGTTCAAAGAGAGTGATAGACGGGGGAGAGTGTAACTCGATCCCCCTAGCCATAAGGTAAAATCTTAGCTCTAGCCCCCTAAAATGGTGTTAAACCTAGTAACCAATCCTATCAATATTGGAAGGGTCACAATTTAATCAGCTCTATCTAGTGTTGGAAAGTTACCCGACCTATTGGGTCTACCCAGCCATAGGCGTCTAATTGTCAAGATTGAAGCCTCCCACTTTCCTTGATGGGATTTGCTTAGTTTTCTAATTAGCAAAGCATACTACCACATTGTTTGGACATATAAAATCAGCTTCCTTTTATTACTACGTTAAGAATCATCACTCCGCAGAGTGGTACAAAACCGTCTTTCCACAGAAAGACACCATCCAGCAGCCTAGGATAGGACCTTCCAATCCCTCGGGATTGGACTGTATGTGATCGCACTCCATCCGCGGTCAACAGGGAATTTACTGGCTCAAAGCCCCTCTAAGCTTCCCTAAGCCTTCAGAGCTGTCCTACATAACAGGGGCACTTACCACTCGGCCCTTTGCCCTCTCACGTGCTCGAGTTATCAAAAAACAAAAACACATATCTCCCTCAAGAGCATAGGACCCCCACCCGCATGTGAGTTTTTTTCCAATCCGCAAAGTGTTAGGGAGCATTGGGTTGGGGACCCCAATGTCCCAAACCACCACAATCCACAACTTGTCTGGCTGTGCAAACCCGGAATCATAAGAACCATAATTCATCATTCATAAATCCAAAAGCAATCATAACCATAAAACAGTTTTAACACACTTGTATGCAATGCATAGAATCTATCCTCTTTGTTAGTTTCCGTTATCCTTTCTAAAATGCAATTGATAATACTAACATGTTTTTGTAAATTTAAGTGTGTTTTAGCTTATCGTAATCTATGCAATGGACTAGCTTATCTCTCATTAGAAAATTGTAGAATTAATAGCTTAAAAAGTAATCCTTCTTTTATGTACTATACCTAATTATCTTTGTTCGGCCATCCATCATGATTACGATTTATGGCCGCATCCTCGATTTGTTGTGGGATGGCTGGTTCTTCGGTTTGAATGGATTCGGGGTTAACCTCCACTTGCACTTCAATATCGTGTTGAGTTCCCTCAGCAACAACGACCCCTTCTTCGCGTTGGGGAGCTCTCTGAGCATGATCTCACTCAGCATCTCGACGTCTCTTGGCAGCCATGGAAGAAGTTGATGGATTCGAGCAATGCTCCCATGTAGATGTGAAGAGAGAGAGAGAGAGAGAGAGAGAGAGAGAGAGAGAGAGAGAGAGAGAGAGAGAGAGAGGCTGATTGCAGTAGAGCTTCATCGCATCAATAGCAAAGAGACTTCTTCATGGCTCGTTGCGTGTCTATGTGTGTTCCTGACGTGAAGCTCTACCCCTGTTTATATAGTAACCGGGGGGAGGGGGTAAAAGGAGGACATTTTCTTTTTAGCGTTTCTAATTATGCCATCAATGATGATAAAGAGAAAATGCTTTCTTTTAGCGTTTTTGACGACATCATTGATGACGTCAGGGAGGGTCTCCATTTTCGTAGCGCGAGGATACCAATTTAACGAATATATGGGCGAGCACCGCACGTCTCATCATCAAGTGGTGTCACTCCAAGGCTCATAACCAAGGCGGCGACCAAGGCATAGACCTTGGCATCTTGGCCTTGGCATACTTGGCAATGAGCTATGAAGTCTTCATTGGCACCATTGGCTATGCGTGAGAAGCTCCCACTAGCTTGTAGAAAAATTTTCCCGAGAGGTCACCCATCCCGCTAGTGTTGTCACCCAAATGCACTTAACTGCCAAGTGACTATCCACTAGGCTAGTTCTTTTTGTTGTTCTATACTACAAACATAGTCTTAATAAGCTAGTCTTGGGAGGGTCTCCCAAGTCTTCCTTCCATGAACTGGCATATAATACCTCAGTAATAATAACAATTATCTTCATAATGAGAGTCAGTTTCATAATTAGAGTTAGTTTTTTTGAAAATGTGCAACATAAATCAAGTTGCTTTGGAATGTATACGCACATTAATAAACTAAGTAATGGGGACATTACAGATTGCCTATAGCCACCATCAATAGGAGCCCCACATGCAGTTGCCTACCCTAGTGGACCCCAAAATTGTTGATACTTGTCTATAGACAACCTACAAGGGTTGTCACGTGCCTCCAATGAACTTTACATTAGTTTGGGCGGCTCTTTGGCAATCTTCAATGGCTAGGCTAATCACCAATGGTTAAAAATTTGTAGCAACAACTCTCTCTCTATATATTAATTGCTAATAAAATCTTCTAGGCCAAAATCGATCACTAGATACCTAGTACTTGATTAATATGACTTAGACTAACTTTTTCCTTTGACACCCCCATTGCCTTCAATGTCCTTGGCCCATCATTGTGAAATAACTGACTTGCACATCATGTGTGCGTCTCACATTTGCACATTTGAGTAACACTTACTCTTACGCTAATCAAAGCATCAAAATTTTACATCCTTGTGACAAACCTCCCCCTTCAAACCTTGTAATCGCCCTCAATTGCACTACAATTTGTCAAAAAGCACTAGTTGCCACTACTAGAAATGCATGTCAACATCATAGTCAAAAAACATGTGTACATATTGCTTAACCATGCTCAAGCCCTTTGCATGTCTAAAATTCAAGTCACTTAAACTAGTTATGATCCACACACATGAATCATAATCACTATTGGAACCATAAGGGATGCATCCACATGCCAAAGTCCAACACTATACTAACCATCAAGGCATTGTAATGCATGAACTAAGCATGAACAACACCTCATAGCAACATGATACTCATGTAAAGCATACATCAACTTGCAAATCACATCTAACTCATGAAAATTTACTTCTCTTGGATCACTTGCAAATGTACATTGCGAACCATCAATGCATCCCATACATGCCTTACAAATGTGCATCACATCCGAGTGTACATTCAATGTATTCTATATACTCCGTACATGTCAACAGCCTTGCAAATGTATAGTTTCATAGCTTAACTACAAACCATACACATCCACATATCAACTCACAATTACTAGTACATTAAATAGTAATCCCAAAGACAAAAATATTGTTAGCATATAGTATCATGTATGCAAACCAAGTACATCTAAGATCCACCACATAACCAAGTTATCCATCACTAGGGGAGTGGAGGTGCAACCTCCCCCTTAAGTGCATTAGGTAATATTTTGGACCTTCTATGCTTTACTGAGCTTGAAAGAGCCCAATCCCTAAAAATTGGCTCTAAATCAAGCTATCTATTACTAGGAAAGTGGAGGTGCAACCTCCCCCTTAAGCATTAGGCAGTGCTCAACCTTCTATGCTTTGTTAAGCCTTTAAAACCGAATTCCAAAAACAACTCTAACTAAAACACATCAAGTTAAAGTGCATCATTGAGGATGATCTACCAGGTCACTCTCTATCCATTTGCATCCTTCCACAAGTAAAACAAACCTAAAAGTTCACCAAGTAGCAAATGGATACTTTACCTCTAACTTTACTCACCTCAAAACCTCCAAGTCTAGATTTTAGGCTTTTTTTCCTTTGGACTACACATATCCTTGGAACATTCACATTGCTCCCATAAAGGGTACATTGTCTACATTTTTCTCATGACTAGCATTATACAGAGCATTTGCATAACCAACATTAATACCATAAGTCCCAAACATATTGGGCTACATAGACACATTGCTAAAGTTGCCTTTTTGAGCCCCAATATCATGCCAACATTGCTATAAATTGGGTTTTTCATTTCACTTGTCATATCCAGATATATTGGGCCTTGCATACCATGCATAGGTTGTTGCATGCCAAGTACATTTAGTCCTTGCATCCCCATGGCTAAAGCATTACTAGCCATTTCTTGAAAAACCAAACTTACCACCAAAGCACCTCGGGTGACCCACATTAGTATGCATGTCTTGCTATCGAAAAAGCATTGGATGGGCACTTCCAAGTTAGCATTGCTCCTATACGTTAATTGTCCCACTTGCATCATTTGGTTATGCTCATTATCTACATTTGGAACATCATGTTGCTGCATTGGCTCTTCCTTTGGTGCATCATGCTATTTAAGAGCTTTTGAAGATGATTTCCTCTTCTTGCCTTTGTTGCCCTCCTTTAGGGAATTCAAGGAACTTATGAACTGAGAAGGATCATTTTCCAATTACACAAACATTTTAGTTGCTATCCTCAGCTAATGTTTAAACATATCATCAAATTCATCTTCCTCTTGCTAATCATCAACTTCAACAAACCTAGAAGAATCCACCTCAATCCAATTCCCTCATTCTTAGCCTACTACCCATGTTGCATGCCTTGTCCAAGATCAAGCATTGCATTTTCCCAAGCACTTAATGAAATTTGCAGATTGAAAGGCATCATCCCTGCTTGATCCCATCTCATTATCTGAAGACATTCTTATTGTAATGCTTAGTTGATTTCAATTGTAACATTAGAGCAATGCTTCTAACTTCCAATTAGGTGCCATGGGCCAACCAATTCAAGGGAGTCGATGGTACCCAAGTAATTGAACCATAAAAGCAGCCTTCCTTCTCAGATAGGGTGGTAAAAAACATGATTAAGCACTAATTACAACAAGCATAAATTTCACATAAATTGAAAATGCAAATGTTACTACTTAATCTTGGACAATGGACACTTTATTGGTCCCAAAACTGGCCTCCCTTGCAATATTTATTTAACATGTATTCTTAAATGTTAAAGTACACTGAGATCCAGCCCCCGATCTCCTTCAATCTTCAATACATCTTATTGTCTATAGCAACTAGCAAGCCTTCAAATCAATTTTTCCCTTGGTTTCCTTACAGATTGGCCTTCAATTTGCTCCTTGAATGATGAATTCTACCCCAACCTTAATGCTAGCTAGCAGGGCTCTTGAAATTCTCTAAAATTTCCATATTTCAGCTATTGAATTTCAAGTACTAAATCCAAAATTGTGAGCAATCTTCCCAAGGTGGATGATGAATCCTAATTTTTGCTATAAATTAGGGTTTAATAGCAAAAATTCTTCAATTGCACCCTCTTGGAAGATTGAATTTGGTTAAGATCTCTTGAGGGAAGGTGTGAATCAACTATTGAGAGAAGGGAGAGAAAGCTGGAGAGAGAAATTTCAGAGTTTCATTGCCAAAATTGCTGAGATTTAATGTTGCCTTACTATGAATGGCTGACTGATTGCAACCCACCATCAACAAGAGCTCCACATGCAATTGCATGCATGTCCAAATGGACCCCAAAGTTGATGTTTCTTGCCTATACACAGCCTACAAGGGTTGTCACCTATCTCCAATGGCCTCTAGATTGGCCTCTAGATCAGTTGTGGCCAGCTATTTGATAGTCTCCAATGGCTAAGTTGATCACCAATGGCTAGAAAATCGCAACAACAACTCTCTCTTCCTCCCCCAACCTCCACGATGCTAGAATGAGGCTCCAATAGTCTCTAAGAACCTTTCCCTCACTTGATGAGCAAGTTTTGCCAAGTGGTAACCTTCTATTGTCATTTTCAGCCCAAGTAAATTAATTTTCAAAAACACTAATTGTAAAATTTAATTTAATTATTTTTTCTTGCTCAAAAAATTAATTGTGCTAGCCAACATTGTCTAGGCCAATTTGTCATCCCAAGTATTCCTAAGCATTTATTAACCCTTAATTTTGTATAATGAATGAATGTCTAGTTCCTAATGTCATCACTGATATTAATTGCTAATAAAATCTTCTAAGCCAAAAGTGTTTAGTGCTTTCTAGTAATGCTTACGACTAGATGAGGTAGTGCTTTCTGACATTAGGGACAATTAGTGCCTTCAATAACTTACATATATCCACAAACTTATTTAGCAATATATAGCTAATCCTAGATAACTAAACTTTTTAGCATCTATGGATGCTTCTAGCAATGTTGAGACTTATGATCATTAACTAGTGCTTTCTAGCAATGTCAATCGATGTTAGCATCACTAGCTATTTATCAATGCTCATAACTATCATCCAATGATTATTCTTTCTAGTAATGTCCACAACTAGAATACTACTTAGCCATATTCACAACTCATGATGTGCCTTTGGGGATATTACATTCTCATAACCTCAACTTCCACAAGACTATTGCAAAATGCTAGTAGTTACCTACTCATAGTTAGTGGTGCACAACAATTGTCTATTCTATCTAGAAGTGCTTATCTATCCATTGTAATTGGTTCTTTCTAGCACTAAGAGAACTACTTTGTAGCAAAGCTTGGAACTCCCTAAAGCAATGCCACAACTATCGATTGATGATCAATGCTTTCTAGCATGTGGGAATGCTTTCTAGCAACACTAATAATTTACATTGGTGAATCATTCTAGCATTGACAATATTGCTTTCTAAAAAATGGATGACTCCCACTAGGGTATCTAGAGATGGTAACAACTCACTTGATTATTGGTGCTTCTTAACATCCAAAAATCCTTTCTAGCTACAATTGCCAAACCTCAACATCAATGCTCACAACTTTCCACTACTTTTAGCGTTCTTTGTAACATAAGTGCACTACATTTTGCAAGTGCTTACAACTCCTCTAAAGCCTTGTAACAAAGGTGCATTACAATTTAGAAATGCTCACAACTCCTCTAAAGCCTTCCTATGAAATGGAGGTAAGAACATCAATCATTCGTAAGGGGAAGTACATCTATCCTAGATGAGCCTTCACGACATTGGTCACATAGTCATTTGGTGTGTGCACAGCCTTACTTTAAAAAAGACTACTACATCTATGATCAATACACAAGACTCCAACCCTAAGGCAATTTTACCAAATGGTGTGGGCTGGTGGTGTGGGACACATCCTTGCAGTAGGAGCTTGGCATAACATCTTGCTTGTAGGCTCTAGGGTGGGCTTGCATTGATTGTGTATGGCTCATCCTACATGAAAACATTACCAGCACTTGTCAATATGATCCTCCCTCAACCACGAGGCATGTGAACCCACTCTGCAGTCCATAAAATCAAGACTCCAAATAAATGTGCCAACAAACAGTGCCTTCAGTCCCTGAGTTCCTTGTACCCAAGCATGCCATGCTTTTAGTTATTTATCACTATAAATAACTAGCCACAAAAGCACCACCAATTTCATGCAAGACATACATAAGCACTCCCAACACTCCATCACTTACCTTGGACAGCAGCAAACACTTACGTTTTTAGAGTAGCCTAAACAGCACCAAAGACACAGCAGCAAGGGCAAAACTGCAGTAGTATTAGCTATTACAGCTACCTTCCACTGCAATATGACTAAAAACAAAAGAAGAATAACTCGTAACAGTCCAGGAACACAACCTACATCAATTTACTAGTCTTTGGCCAGCTAGCTACAGCTGTTGGCCATAGATCCACAAATCTTAACAACTCCAGAAAGCATCAAAGACAAAACAAGCAATTGACAGAGTCAACAAGAATGAAAACACAACCAATCAGCCCATACCCCTGTTAAAATCAGTAGCCACTCCTCGAAATAAGTCTCAGCTCCAAGACAAGTTCCTTAGCTGAAACGATGCAGCATCCAGCCTTGCCAAGTTAGCACACAGCCCATCCCACCACCTTTCAAGCAATGACCTGTACGAAGACAGCTGATGAGAGCTGTGCACCAGGAACACATAGCTGCATGCATCCTCCAAAAATTCGCGGGACCAACCACATTGAAGGCTGTGAAAAAAAAAAGCAAGGGTGGACTGCATAAAAACAGAAACTAGATGCCATCCCACCCACACGAACACAAGCAAGGTGAAAAAGGCACTCAACTTATGCCACAGAGACACATTGAATTTCAGCAACAGATGAATTTGCACTAGATAATGTGAGCAGAGTGCACAGAAGAATGCTTTTGTACAGGCAGCAGTGATGGCAACTCAAGAAAACTATAAACGGTGCCAGGAAATGGGTTGAGCGCCCAAACACAGTGCCACTGAAGAAAAGGTCCGTCCTAAGTCTAGGACACCCTGATGTCCACTGCCCAGACTCTTGTAGTCAGCTCACATGTGAAAATGCCCTAGACATGCTGGTCTTCCGATATGGATTTTCATCCAGCCATATTGCATCACCAGAGAGTGCAAAAAATCACTCACTAGAAGAAACATGTGGCATATCATTAATAGACCTTGAAGTGAATCAAATGTCGTTTCAATCATATGCTGTTCTGATAAAAACAATTCAGTACCCGGAATTTTTGCCCATCACATGTTACAAGAAAGATGTGGACACACAAGAAAGAAGCCAATTTATCATATCGGATTGACAGTATACAGCTGAGCCTAGATCTTTTGCACTACTTTGTAGCCTTTTGTCCTTAACTCCACCTACAGAAACAGACCCCGTTCACCCATTTATGCTAATTTAAGAGAATCAAAAGCATGTTCAATATGCTACAGCAAACCCTGTTTCCAGAATAACCAATCAACAGGATTAATCAACGATCAGTTACTTTCTTTCCAAATAGGAGCATAAGCCATCGTATTTTGCTATTTAATGCCCTGCACCAGCTTTACAAAATTGTGAACAGCACAATGAAACCCGTACTCTCACATTACTTCGTGTCTTTTCGATAGCCAGATGCATTACAAGAAAGGGGTTCTATCAGGAATGTATCCATTGAACAAAATCGTACTGTGGTCTACAACCACCTATTGATCCATGTCTCACAGTCTGAACCGCTTAAAACTTTGACTGATTTCCAACACTTGAAAAACAAGTCAATAATGGTTCCTGATATTAAGTCCTTGAACTCAGTCTGTCAAAAATCGTGGATGCATCCTCATACCTGCCCAGACTACGGAGACCATTGAGCAATGACTCACATGCTAAACTGTTTGGAGTTTGACTCATTTCTAACACTTGAAGAAGTAATTCATGAGCTTTATCAATTTTTCCGAGCTCACAAAGAGTGGTAATTAAGACATTGTAACTAGAGATACATGGGGTAAGCCCCTTTTCCTTCATTTCAAGTAACAAGTTGTAAGCCCCATCTGCCTTCTGCACCCTGCATAATTCAGTGATAAGGGTATTGAAAGTTCCAATATCAGGGACAAATCCCCTCTGAGCCATTTTTTGTAATATTATCAATGCAGCTTCTGGAGCCTGTGTCTTGCAGAACCCATTTATAAGTGCTGTATAGGTGAAAACAGTTGGAATACAATCTGCAGCCTCCATTTTCTCCAAAACTTCAAGGGCTTTGGGCATTTTTTTGGCCTTTGAAAACCCATGAATCAAAGAGTTAAAGATGTCAGCATTTGGAACACAACCCCGTTCTGTCATTTCTGCCATTACCTTGTATGCCTCATCCAAGTTCCCAGCTCTGCAGAATCCATTTAGCAATGCACAATGAACACCAACACTGGGAACATGGCCTTTATTGATCATGTCAAGATAAACCTGTTTTGCAGGAATAAGTCTACCCTCCATGCACAGTCCATCAAGTAAAATTTGGTAAGTCTCAGTACTGAGACATTGTTTACTACGTAAAGTATTCCATAAGTTAAATGCCTTATATGCCTTGCCATTTTTGCAGAGTCTATCAAACACAGCAGTGCATGTAACATCAGGTATGCCCCCATTGCTTAACAACTTGCTCATTAAATCATAAGCCTCAGTTGCTCTCCCGTCAAAACAAATATTCTCAATGAGCCCTCCACAAGCTGCGATGTCTAATTCAATCCCTTTGGCTAGTGCCTCTTCAACAAGCTTTTCTGCTTCCTGAAACCGATTCGCTCTGGATAAACCATCAAGTAGGATTGAGTATGTCCTTGCCACAGATTTATGGCCCTTATTTATCATCTCAAGGAAACAGTCATAAGCAGTTTCCACATGGTTATTCTCACAAAGTCCAGCCAACAAGATATTGAGTGCAACCATATCCAAATCAAGGACTTTCATCTCTCTGTACACTCTCAAGGCTTTTTCAATCTCGTTGGCCTTGCACAGGCCATCAAACAGGGCACTGTAGGTCAAAAGGTTAGGCTCAACACCAACCCTCAACATCTCTTCAAAGAATTCACAAGCAACATGAATCTGAGAACCCTTACAACAGCCGTCAATAAGCAATGTGTATGTCACTACATCCAACGTGATATCACATCGTTTCTTCATCCTCTTTAGAACTGCTTGACACGTTTGGAACTGATTTTCCTTCAATAATGCATTAAGGAGGCATCCATAGTGCTTCTCATTTGGCCTAAAGCCTAGGCTCTCCATCTTATCCAAGACATCGACCGCAGCATCCACTAAGCCTGCCCAGCCATAGCCTTCAATAAGAACGAGAAACTTCGATGCTGTCCAAGCATACTTTTCAGAGTGCATCCGCGAAATGATATCAATGAAGGCATTCAAATCCTTCTCATGGCCCCAGACCCTACGAATGGCGTTGATGGCAAATGCATTGTGCTCATAACCACGCTGTTGTCCAGCCCAAATAAAGAACTTAAGAGCATGCTTAGGGTTTTCCTGCATCTTGATCACATCCACCACATGTATGGCAGACAATCTGACTCCCACCCGATCGAGCGCGCTCTCGAGGGCACGGTCCCAGTCCCTTTCGCGGATAATATTGCATAGTTTCTGGACCTCTGCGACATGGGACTCGCTTTTGCGAGCTGGAAGCCATGGCGAGGTCTCCAAGGCAGGGCTGACAGGAGCCGGAGGGGAGACAGCCGAAGCAGAGGACGAGAACTGTCTGGCGGATCTTTGATCGGGGGTGCACACAGTGGTACCCGGGTCCCGCAAAATCGAAACTTGTCGCGAGGGCCGCAAGCGGCTATGGCGAAGCTTCAAGGCAGCAGAAGAGATCCTAGACATCTTCCACGGTGTCTCATGGCAGGTCGCCCTTGCTCTGTTTTTCTTTGATTAACCTTGTTAGTGGCTAGGGGTATCAGGATTTTAGTCCGGTGGCATTTTTAATATTGTGGCCTTATTAAAAAGCTCCAAGGCCCTAATCTTTCTAAGCTAAGAGGCATGCCACACCTAGGTCTTGGATCAGGCATGGTGTGGTCACAAAAAGCGTCGAAAGCCACATGTAGACCATTAAATCCTGGTCAAAGCTCAAGTTAACCGGCACCTACCTGATCACAATCTCTCACATGCCGCTTTTTCTTACGGCCCCAAAGAACCATCCCATGAAACTTTTGCCCAAAATCACGAGGATTTAGCCCATAGTGAGTGCTACAACAAAACAACAAGTCTACCTTTGCACTACTTTCTTCGCCTCTTACTTTCTCTCTCCACGTTGCCTCTGGAACGTCATGGTCGACTAACTTCTCTATGCTACCTTCGCTTATTGATTGACACTCTCAACCAAAGCTCTCTCTCTCTCTCTCCCTCCCCCCCTCCCTCCCTCCCTCCCTCTCTCTATGCTTACGTTCTTTTCTCTCTCCTCTTCTCTCTTTTTTCCTCTCTCTCTCCTTCCTCTTTTTTTCTCTCCCATCTCTCTCTCCCCCTTTGCTTATTTTTCCTCTCTTATTCTCTGTTTTTTTCCCTCTCACCCCTTCTATCCTCTCTCCGTCTCTGTGTCATTGTCTCTCATATTTCTCTTCACCCCCCCTCTCTCTCTCTCATTGTTTCTCATCTCGCTTCCCTCTCTCTCTCTCTCTCTCCACATTCCAAGTACATAAAAAATACTGCAAAAATATTTTCATTTTTTGTAAATCTCTCTCTCTCTCTCTCTCTCTCTCTCTCTCTCTCTCTCTCTCTCTCTCTCTCTCTCTAACCCAATTGTTGCCACGTTCGCCTACTACTTGCCTCCAAATTCTCCATGGTTGCTATTGTGCTTGTGCTATTCAGTAGAATATACAGAAGACTATGAGGGCCCTTACATGCAAAATTGGCAACTGTAAAAAAAATTGCACAAAAGGATAAAATCATGCGCAATACTAGCAACAATGCAAATGGGGGCCAAAACAAAGCCGAGTAAAAAATATGATGACACCAAGCCTCTATTGTCTTTCCCATAGTATTTGTTGACCTATGATGCTTGTCAAAATCTTGTCCCAATCAGAGGAAATCAATTGGAGGGTGTCTAGGACTTTGCCCAAGAGGCCAAAGCTTGCTCTAATACCAATTATTGGATTTAGGATTGTAGGAATGCACAACACAGCTAGGAGAAGAAGAAACTTGAGAGAGCACAACTCAAAGTATATTGGGAGATAACAATAGAGAAAATTTATAAGACCTCGTATGCCCTAAGGGAAATAGGAAAGCATATATACAAGGTTGGGGAAAAAAAAACTCTTAAATAGGGAAAAAAGTATCCCAATGGTCTGATGTGTGTTGACACACATCACTACTGAAATATGGTAACAAGTATTAATATCATTACAATGCTAGTTTATCATTTTAGGTTTTTCTTGAGTAACTATCTCAATTAAACTACTAGTTTCATTCCAAGATAAATTTTGCTAGTCTCTCAATTAGCTTAAACATCAAGGGGGTTCCAACTTGATGCCCAATATCATTTTATACATTTAGGATTATCATCATTTCGCAGCCCATATATGCTATACCAAGTAACAAGTCTATCTTAGCACCATTACAGCAATGGGAGATATATGATTATATTATCAGGATACTTGGATCACATGATTAGGAGGGGGTACCATGGATATATCATTAGACAAATTAGTGGTGGATGTAAGCTCAAAAGACATCAAACATTTCTTTGGTGCCATTCTTGTTTTGCCCCTTCATTAATATGCTTCCAACTCTAACTCTCTTGTGAACTCTATAGCTTGTTTGATGGTAACAAGTAATCTTGGATGTTAGTGTGGAGATAATGAAGACTTAATAAATAGCCAACATGATGCAAAATACAGAGGATTATGGCTAGAGAATTGTGATAATAAGGACTAATGACTATGATTATGGTTGAGAATGACTTCAAATTATCAAGACTAATACATTAGGGTCAAAAACATTTCAAAAAACAGCACTTGTAAGAAAATGATTAAGTTGCTAATTAGTTGAGGTTTTAAAAGAATGAACCCTCCAAATTTGGCTATTCATACATGATTAATGAGAGAATGTATTATTCATTTAAGAGGTCAGTCATTCAATGCCTAAGGATGTTAACCCATGTCAGGATTTACTTTTTGACCATTATTCTTTCTTTTTGAATGGTTAAATATTCTATTATCACATTTTCCACCAAAATCGTGCTTGTTTTTTGTCTATATTCATTTGAACCATTGTTCTCTCATCTTCTCTTTGTTTATTAGTTCTTAAAGCAGATTATAATATATCGTAAATTTTCTCACCAAAATCACATTTGATTCTTACCAGTAGTCTGCATTGGTCTCCCTTCATCTCCTTTCATAAAATCTTGAGAAGGTGATCAACAATCAAAAGAGTCTCTACATAGAGGACTAATGCCACTTACTTGCCGATTGAGCTATAGAGATATGGTCCTCCATGGAAATAGAGTATCTTCATTATATAGTGTTGTAATATCACCTTTTTAGCAAGCACTAATGGATAAGACGAGGGTAATATATTATAATTAGAAGAAAGAAAGTGCTTTGATTTCTGGGAGACATAAACATTAATTCAAATAATCTTACTACTATTGGTAAACCTTCTCCTTTTTTTAACGTTTATTATTCAATTTTTAATCTATTAAAATATAAAAAAGATTAAACTAGTAATATATAAAAGTATTAGTAATATTATGTATCATATCAACTTTAGGACCAAGAGGATTTCATATGTGTACGATGCTTTGAAGAATATAAAGAATACAACTTTTTACTTGATATTAGCTCTTAGGAGTCTTTTTCTCATCATACCTTCAACTGTGATTCTTAATAGCACTATTGGGTTTTAATATCCTCAACTGCGATTCTTAATAGCATTATGAGATTTTAATATCTAAATGGTGGCTTGATATCATGGGATGATACTACTCATGTTATCATATCCTTAGATCTCTTCCTTTGATTTGTAGGAAGAAATAGAAAGAACTTGACTCTATTTCTTCCTCTCAGAACTTTGATTCTAATATAGACTAATTTTATGATTGAAAGCATCACTACACTATTGATGCCTTATCCTTATATATCCTTATATTTGTAAAAAAGGGATGGGTGCCCAAAGGGGATTAGGGTTTTGTATAAAAGGCAAAAAGTAAATGAAGAAGCTCATTCTTGTGTGTGGCCAAAACTAGCTCTTCTTCTTCTTCTTCTACTTGCTTACTTGCTTGAGAGAGGGAGTGTGAAGGAGTGAGTGTGTGAGGGTGAGGGATTGTGGTGGAGAAGCTCTCCATCTTCTCCTCTCTTCTTCTTCTTCTTCTTCTTCTTCTTCTTATCTCACACACGGCAATGGAGCATGGAGCTTGGAGCTTAAGGATCAAGCTTGCTTGACCTTGTACCTTGGATCGTGGAGCTATCGGAGTGCTTGAGGGAGGAGGCAACTCGATCGATCATGTAGGTTCTTACATGAAACCCATGATAATAGATATAATGATTAAATATCTCTTCAATCTTTTTCTAAAGCTCAAAATGATAGAATATATTATTTAGCAAAGATAAACTATATTCCATAATTCTTCAAAAAAAACTCTCCCTAAAATAAAAATAATTTATCGAATTGATAAAATGACTATTAAAGAAATAATAAAAATTATCTCAAAAATATATAACTATTTAATTTCTCTGATATATTTTTAAAGCTCTTAAAGAATATAGAATTTATATAGTAAATATATACTAATGCAATATCTATTAAAAAAGATAGTCTCTTTTGGATCCAAATTATACAATGATAGGTTAAAAAAATAGCCAAAGGAATAGCTCAAACTTTTTCAAGCCTTATTATGCTTAAGATATTTGAAAAAAAAAAATCTCACTTTCTATTTTTAGAATATTTTAAGATTAAAAATAAGTCTAAAATAACAAAAAATCACAGGAAATATGACTTGCCCATACGACGCAATTAGGGGGATTGGTGGTACCACCAACTCTCATAATTACGCCATATGAGCAAGTCCTATTTTTTTGTTAAGTTTTTTCAACTATATCTAAAATGTTTCAATTTTAAAGGATTTTTTAGCTTTAAGATAATGGTCACATGTGACTCTATGATAATGTTATGATCTTTATTTTTAATGAGACCTTACACCTATCAAAAAAATATTAAAAATATCTTAGGTTTTTCTAAAAATAAAAATTTAAAGAACTTTTTGAGCTCATTTGCTATTTTTTAATTATTTTAATCAAAAAATAAGTTTAAAATGATAAGAAAATCACCAAAAATAAGGCATTATAAAAAAACACAAATAGGGGGGTTGTATAATATTTATTTAAAAATTTATTTTTTTAAATGGATATAAGGTCTCACTAAAAAATAGGGCATCACAAAACAGCGCGAATAGGGGGGGGGAAGGGGGTCTCCCCTATTCATATCATTTTGTGATGCCCTTTTTTGTGATTTATTTGTGATTTCACAAGATAGCGCAAATAGGGGGGTTGGGTCATCACCCAACCCCCGTAGATGACCCAACCCCCCTATTCACATCATTTTGTGATGTCCCATTTTTTATGATTTATTTGGATTTTTTAGTTATTTTTCAAGCTTATTTGTTGTATGAAAATAGTTTAAATTTAGCAAATGAGCTCAAAAAATTCTTTGAAAATTTTTAAATTGTTTTCAAAGCCCAAGATGTGTATAGAATTTAAATTTTTTTTATAGGTGTAAAGTCTCACTAAAAATAAAAATAATAGCAATTATCATATGATCTTATAACTTATGATTTAATAAAATACTTTGAATATAAAAATCAAGGATATTTTCATTTATAGAATCATATTGAAGTATATGAAGTTTGTTCCAAATATTTTTTCAAAAGAAGTGCTAAATGAGCATGACCAAATTCTCAATAGTTTATATATTTTTGATTCAAAAAATACATAGATATATATCTTATAAAAAGCAAATAATATTCAAATCTTTTTTCAATGGTGTACACTATTAAGCTTGAATATATATCCAAAAGTTATATTTTCTTGTCAAGAACTTATAATGTGTTTACACTATTTAACTCAATCTTATATCTTTACTTTGTTTTATATTGTGAGTTAGGTATGCACAACTAGGTTTTGCAAGGTATCCACCATTGGGAGTCCCCTATGACACAATAGCATCATGTGTGCCTCTCTAATTGTCGCACTTGCAACCTATTGATAGTCCCCTATGGCATGATAGTCACTTTTGAGATAATTTTGGATAGGGCATATCACACAGGTGGATCTTGACTCCCCTTTTCCTCCTAAATCTTCCAAGGGCAAAGCCAAGAGATAGGTGAAATCTACAAGTGGTAAGGGCACTGCCAAGGCAACCACCAAAAAGTCTTTTGTTGTTGCCTCCACAAAGAAAGATATGCCGAAGCTTTCTCCTTTGAAGTTTGATCCATCTCCTTTGAAGCCTCGAGAGAAGAGGGTACCTATGAATTCAAATTCTTCTAGCCACAAAAAAAACAGTCTGCAGTAAGGAACCCAATGATTATAAATGACCTGATGAAGATGAACCTGTGTCATAAAAGGAGAAAAGTTCAAAGGAAGGAAAACTGAAGATCAGAAAGTTGACTAGCCTTGTATTTAATCCATGACAAGTGTATTCTTCTAAATATCCTTCTAGGCATCATGGCCTTTTGAATGTCTTTGGCTATTCTAAGTTTGAAGCTCTTTACCATTACTTCATCCGAAGTCTACCAATTCAAGGATGTAAGGTTTGGCAATGGTAAATCCTCAACATGTCTATATACACCTTCTCTTGATGGAACCACATATTGTGCACACTATACAAATTTCCTATCTTCAGTATAAAAACCTACGGTTTGATTAGTATAGATAATGTGTTTGCAAATTCTTTATGAGTTGCATAGAATGTGCCACTAAGACTCTCCATGGGTTGCCATTTAAAACTTATCAGGGACAAGATATCTAATATCAATAATCCACTATTTACTTAGTGCTTTAATGAAAAAATATATTCGCGTACAAGATCCAACTCAAAAGTAAACTTACAATAGCTTTACTAAGAAAAATGTTCATTTGGAGACAAGTGCATTTTCTTCGCCATGCAAATATGTTGCACCCTAGCAAATCACCCCTGAGGTGTGATTTTGAAACTAGTACTATGTCCCTTCCAATAATACTTGATATCCTCTTATTTCATTTTCTTCATCTTGTGAGAGTCCCCCGCAAAATGATAACATGGTAACCCAATTGTTTATACTAAACATTTTGGGCTCCCATTTTCCATCTACACTTTTGTTGAAGATTGTGCAAGAGTCTATAGAATGAGAAGCATGCCTTGTGGAAGCCATGGTAAAAAGAGAGCGAACTTAATGTGCAAAGAAGGAAACTCAGAGATAAAAGATCAATTAACCCAAAACAAATATTAAGAAGGCTAATGAAAATACACTTGCTGCCAAGAAGAATAATCAAATGTGTCTCAAAAGTTACAAAATCGATAGTATTAATTGCATCTCATTTTTATCTCATATTTTGTTAGCCTTTATTAGCTTTATGAGCTTTGGAACTACTAAAAGATGTCATATCTCAGAGATTTTGGCCAAAAAAGAGGGAAAATCCATGAAATGTTGCACACGTGGCAAACTCTCATTGGCTCTTTCTTTAATCTAATGATTAACAAAAGTACCATTTTTGAAACGTTTTGGCCCTAATGTTGATGGGGATAGTAAGCTAATGATGATTCAAGGTTGTTTTTTTTGGGGAGGGGGTGGTGGTGTGAGGTTTGACCTAGCAAGAGGGGAGGGAATGGGTGGTGGTAGTGAGGGGTGAGGGGTAAGGTGCCATTCAGAGGATTGGAGGAGAGGTGGTGAGTGTTGGGGGAGGGGGGAGGAAGAGAGAGGGATGGGGAGGGGTAGGAGAAAATTCTATGGTTGGTACTCAGATTTTTCCTTTTTTTTTTCTTACTTCCTTTGTTTTTGTAGGGGGGAGTAAGATGCTAAGACTTGGGGCATTTAGAGGGGGGAAAGATAGATATTGCAAAAATAATAATTTATTGAGATGTCTTATTCTCTCTCTCTGTCTGTATGCTTTTAATTTTTTCTCATCAGAAGGGGTTGTTTGTGACTCCTTTTCCAAAAAAGAAATTAAAATCCCCCTTGATCCTCTCTATTTGTGTGTGTGTGTGTGTGTGTGTGTGTGTGTGTCTTTATGCATGCTTTGAAGTTTTTTTTGTCAAAAAGGCAGTTGC
This sequence comes from Lygodium microphyllum, assembly GCF_053477565.2. Classification (NCBI taxonomy): domain Eukaryota; kingdom Viridiplantae; phylum Streptophyta; class Polypodiopsida; order Schizaeales; family Lygodiaceae; genus Lygodium; species Lygodium microphyllum. Next base: position 40,255,262 of record NC_141139.1, on the reverse strand, counting down.
TGGCAATACCCTTTTCGATCAAAAATATTATTTGACCACTGCCCTTTCTCTCTCCTCCTAAGCCCCCCCCACACTCTCTCTATATTCTCTCTTCTTTGGATATAAATAGATCCCTCCCCTTAGAACCGCATTGTAATTTCTTTTCATCAACTCTCGACATATGCTTCTCTATCTCTCTCTATGCCTTTGTGTGCCCACCCTCTTTCTTCATTGAGGTGGTGCTTTCAAAGTTTTTTCCATAGAAATAATCCCCTTTCTAGTTTTTAAAAAATTGAAAGAATTCCCTTGATTCATTCTCTCTCTCTCTCTCTCTCTCTCTCTCCTCAACATTTCCTGTCTTTCACAGTAGAGAGACAGTAGCAGGGGAGGTGTGGATAGATCCATTGCCAGGCAGAAAGTTGAACTTCTTGGGCAAATAGAGTTGTCTTTAGAAAGAGGTCATGTATACGACTTCACATCTTTGGGCATTGGAGGATCTGGCATTTCTGCTCTCGCTTTTCATGCTCTAAAACAGCCTGCCCAGCCTGGGGTCACATACATTCAGATTCGTAGTGTGCAGGATTTTTTTTTTTGTTCTTCCAAAGGGTTACACATTGTCAAGCTTAGAGGCATTGCAGAAGGAAGGCTCCTGGAATGTGCAAGCTGGGACAGCATTTGTGGATGTGCAGTTTCAGGAGGAGGTGAAAAGTGGGAAACTTTCTTCATTGAAGGTGGTCTCTCTGACATTCAACAAGTCTATCGAGGGGGCTTTTTCCCTGTGAGGCGACATGCCGCTCGAGCTCCATAACGTGGAGCTTCTAATCAGCCAAGCTATCAAGGAGGCGAAGAAAGATTTCAAGAAGGATGCGGATAATGCCTTGAACCAAGAAACCCGCCGGCTCCATGAGAGGATCCGGCGATTGGAGGAGATGGTGAAGACACTCACGGAAGAGAAGAGGGATCTCAAAACCGACCTGGACAAGCTACAAACGGAAGTGTCACATCTACGGGAGGCAAGAGAGGACGCGGATTTCAAAGCGGACCTCCGAGAGGCTATCACGAAGGAATGCCGAGAGGACCTCCAGGTATGCATTAAAACCGAAGTTGAGGCTTCGAGAGAGGGATGGGAGGAAAAAATCAAAGCAAACATGAAGGAAGAATTAGAAGGGAATAAGGAGGGGTGGATTGAGGTAGTGAAGAAGAACATTAAGAAGGAGGTCCAGGAAGAAAATAAAAAGGAGGAGGTAGTTCGGGTTCAGGAGACCTTAGAGGAGGAGAGGCTCAGGAACGCGCGTAGATTGAACGTGCGTATTATCGGGCTCCCCGAAGGGGCCTCTCCGGAGGAGGACGCACGCGGGCTATGCACCCAACTAGGGTACACGAGCATGCCCTTTACTCAAGCATGGCGTGCAGACGAGATACTACTAGGGTCAGAGCTCTGATATTACATATGAGCACACCGGAGGACAGAGCCGCTTTCCTTCGGAAGCGGATTTCGCTCCGAGGGATGACTGGGGCTCCCATCTTCATGGATGAGGACCTGACTCAGATGCAGATTGCACACAGACGAGCATGCATGCCACGATACTCCAAGCATGTAGAGAAGGCCGTAAGGCCTTCTATCGAGATGGCCGGATTTTTATAGATGGACGCCCCACCAAATAGGGGGGCGTGGCCTATGAGACGAGGCAGAGGATTGTATAGGAGACCCGATATGTGTGGCAGTTTGGAATTGCAACGGCTCCCTATGGTCACGACCGGACAGACTTGAGGAGATTTTACCCGACCATGATGTTATATGCCTCACAGAGACACATGAGAGCCCAGAGAGAGGGCTCTCACGCATTACAGGATTTAAGTGGGTATCTGCATACCGGGCTACTACTAGGCAGAGCACATCTAGGGGCTTAGGAGGGGTGGCAGTTCTATTCCGTCAGGGGATACAGAGACATATCTAGTTAGTGAGGCGAGATGAGGAGGCCAGTTACATATGGATCAGAGTGCAGATATCAGATGAGAGATGGATCTATATGGCAGTATGCTACTTTTCACCACGAGGGTCCAGATATGCTACTACGCAGGGTGATATTCAAGCCAGAGATTCCCCCTCCCCTTATTCACAGCTCTCAGAGGACATTATTCTGTATTCTAGTTCAGGTGAGGTCTTCCTTATGGGGGACTTCAACGGGCGCACACAGAGCCGACAGTGTGAGAGTTTTGATATGGAGCAGCCAGAGATCATGAGAGCATTAGACCCTGAGGAGTTGGGGATCAGTAGGGAGTCAGCAGATACTGGGCCAGACGCCACAGGGTATGGAGGGCATTTACTTGAGCTTGGTAGTAGACATCATCTCGTTATTTATAACGGGATGGCACGATGGTCATATTTAGGAGGTCTTACATGCTTCCCACATGAGGGGGGCGAGAGTACTGTAGATTATCTGCTCGGACCGATCGATGGGATGCATACTATCGAGTCCTTTGGCCTTGGGAGACTTCCACTCGGTGCCGATCACACCTTTCTCAGTTTCTCACTCCTCACCTCATTACCATCACCACCTGCAGATATCATACCCCACATGCATACTACCATACACTTCACTCATGAGCTCTCACATGTTTACTCACAACATCTGGAGGAGCACATCACGTCACTTGATCCATACGCACCCCTTGATACACTGACCACTGATATCACACGCATTCTGCATGATTCTGCTACATTCAGTTTTCCACATCACACATACACGCACTCCCCTCGGACCGGTACCATGCCACAGAACAGGTGGTATGATGATGAGTGCAGAGATCTACGTCGACAGCTACTCGATTTGGAGGCCAGAGGAGAGATCACACACAGACAGGCGCAGAGACGCATGCATTGCTTGACCCGCCGTAAAAAGCGGAAATGGGAGGAGGAGAGATATTGGGATATATACCACCTTCTTATGAGCAGAGATTGTGCAGAGGCATGGAGGCAGATCAGAGAACCACGCTCACCCACACCGATACATGACCCTGCAGTATGGCATGGATAAGCACAGAGTTTATATCATGTACCCGCACAGCCGCTGATACCCACACCATGTACACCGAGACCATGTATTTCATCCTTTTTCACCACTAGTATGGTGAAACATGCTATCTCACGGTTACAGCATGGCCGCGCTCGAGACCAGTTTGATCTTCACACAGAGCATATTATATATGGTAGAGACACATTGGCTCCACTCATTGCTCACCTCTTCAACCGTGCATTGTCTGAGGGGTTCCCTGACTCGTGGACAGAGCACACCATTGTACCTATCCACAAGTCAGGGGATCCTATGGATCCTAACACATATAGGACCATCATGATTGGGCCAGTTTTGTCCAAACTTTATGGCACGGTGATGGAGGAGGAGCTCAGCACGCTGGCAGAGAGAGAGTGCATGCGCACACCCGGACATGCAGGGTTCAGACGGGCATTTTCTACCATAGACCACATCTTCACTCTCCGTTGTCTGATCGACCAGACACGAGTGAAGAAACAGAGATTGTACTGTTGCTTTGTGGATTTCCGCAAAGCCTTTGACACGGTTCCGAGAGAGAGGCTTTTCAGACGCCTACTTGATCTAGGGGTGGATGATGACATGATGTGGGGTATTTATGCACTATATGAGCGGGTTACTGGCAGAGTCAGATGTCCGAGAGGTATATCAGATCCCCTTGTGAGCACCATTGGTGTGAAGCAAGGATTCCCACTCTCACCGACTCTATTTGGGCTATACATTGATGAGATAGCACAGTTTATTCAACAGCGAGCCGGTGGAGGTATAGATCTCAGTGGAGCCACAGTTCATATCTTACTATATGCAGATGACATTGTGTTGGTCTCAGACTCAGCTCAGGGATTACAGCAGCATTTATTAGCATTGGATGATTTTTGCATACAGAGAGGCATGACAGTGAACCTTGGTAAAACCAAGGTTCTTATATTCCATACATCAGCTCAGATACGCAGACAGAGTATTTTCATGGCAGCAGGAGGGAGTATGGAGGTCACTGGATCATATGTATATTTGGGAGTCACCTTTACAGCAGCTTCAGGGACTTTCTCGATGACACAGGCAACTCGTGACCGCCTCACTAGAGGATACTCAGCATTGGCTCTTATGGAGCGACAATGTCATCAGGCACATTTCCAGGAGCCCCGCACCAAGGGGTGGCTCTTTGATACTCTAGTCACTCCAGCACTGATGTATGGAGCAGCTATATGGGGGCCAGGCCTTGCCGATTATGTATGGACATTGATGGAGAGACCTCAGGTGATCATGATATCTAGATTGATTCGCAGCAAGGCCTCAGTCCCACATGACATTGTGCGAGCAGAGCTTGCCACACCACCCATGCTAGTCGAGGCATTATTTCAGACAGTCTGCTTCTTACACAGATTTCAGGATATGGACAGAGATCGCATTGCATATAGAGCATATATGGCATCTCAGGAGATGGCTCGAGCGGGGGATACCACATCATGGTATGCACAGACTAGAGCTTGGCTTGACAGACATGGGCTGGACATTGATAGACTCCCACCTCTTCTATATGATACTCAGGCTCCCACTTACACCCTCTCTCTCTCTCTCTAAGAGGAATAGAGTCATCAGACAGGAGATATGGCATATTTATATACAGAGGACATGGGTCAGCCCTGCACAGCCACTGCCATCGAAGATGGCACATTATTATACACAGTTCTTGAGGATATCAGAGCAGGGATTCATAGAGATTCCGAGATATATGCAGATCTATATGCCACATCGATTGAGAGTTCTTATTGGACAGCTTAGGGTATCATCACATCAGTTTATGATTGAGAGTGGCAGAGCCAGTGGCATCCCGCGGGAGGAGAGGATATGCCCCCTTTGCAGATCAGAGGTGGAGAGTGAGGAGCATTTTGTTCTCAGATGCCCGGCATACTCAGAGTTGAGATCTAGATACACATTGAGCAGCTCACTTCAGGGATGTATGACTGATATGGATCAGAGATCATTTGGCCGTTTTCTGGGAGAGGCATGGCACATCAGAGAGCAAAGCACACAGCGGGTCCTAGTCAGAGAGGGGCCCACCCAGATGACTATTACACAGTTCTTTCAGACAAACAGAGTGAGAGCTACTGTACCAGCCTCCAGCCAGACCTCCGGGCTCACACTACAGCAGGCTGAGGACCAGCGTACCCGACGCCGCACGAGGATCCGTGGGTTTCGGACCCCACAGCCACACCGACAGGAGATCCGGAGGATTCTTGATCTACGTCAACAGCAGACTGAGATCCGACGACACTCAACACATTGGATCTCAGATCTCCAGTTTGCTCTTTCTCCACCGCCGATGTACCACATCCTGCATCCAGGAGGGATCACCTGCTATTAGCGACTTCGACGACTGCTACTACATCCCAGGATAGTATATCTCCCTGCATCTGTTACATATACACATTGCACCACTTTATCACAGCCGACAGTTGTTCCCCTATCACAGCCGACATTTGTTCCCCTTTTGTAGCCATTATCTGGAGTACCAGAGCTACATATGCACATACACATACACGACACTTATCACACTCACAGCACCGTATTTTCAGTTTCCAGTTTTTAGCTTTTCATTCAGCACTTTTATTTTGGATAGCTGGACCTCATCAGTTGTATCACAGTTTGTCTCATAGGCCAGTTTTGGTCTTTAGAAGACGTTAATATAACTTTCTTTCTTTCTTTCTTTCTCTCTACTGTAGTATACCTTAGTCCACTTGAATTTGAATTCCAAGTTAGAGAGCTACACCTGTCTTTGCTCAACTGGCTATAAAGCCATGTCATAGTGACAACCTATAAAAAAATATGCCCAATATTGCAACGATTTTTAACAATATTGTATACATTTGACACATTGTTACAAAATTTCAAATCAATTTTATGTAGATGAGATGTTCGTAGTTGTCGTCTTTAGAGGACATGTCTCTACAGTCAGACAAACAGGAAATGTTGGTACAAGGAAGTTCTTGTATGAGAGAAAGATGGAGTTATAAACAAAATTTGATAGATTTTCTTAGTAAATTCTAGCCACGGTTGTTGAAAATTTTTCTCATAAGGATTATTATCACCTAGAGAAAAGAAGACCTTGTTAAAATCAATTTCTTCATGTCTTCGAGGTCAATGGTTATGGGGTTTGGCAAGGTCTTGATGGGTTGAGATAAGACTATTAAGAGTGCAATTTTAAGGTTGGAAGCTAGGATGCCTTAGTGTTAATCTAAAGGGGTGGGGATTTTATGAGTTATGCCTTAGTGATAAGACATCATCCGATGCTATGGCAGGAGCTAAGGCAATGGGTGAAAGGATCGATAGAGCAAGCTGCAATTGACTTGAAAGACCATAATGTAGTAATGCAAATATCGAGCCTAACTTTGTACTCAGTGCCCAAGTCCTTGCATGTTAATGCTTTTTGGGAAGGCACAGAGATGCACGTGGTCTTGTCAATCCTAGCTCTAGGTGATACCATGAGGAAAGGGATTGTAGACATGGGGGCAAGAGTCAATGTACTTAGCCACGCAGTACTCTAGGCTTAGGGTAACCCACTTGTTGAGTATGCTAGTTTTTTTTCAACATCACATTGGCTAACGGAACGAAAGTAAATCCATCTGGAGTGCTAAAAAATTGGCCATTGAAGATCGTAGGAGTTCGGTTCTCTATGGATTTCATAGTCATGAAAGGAGTGGACTACGATATCCTGTTAGGCCAACCCTGGATGTGCAATGCATGGGTCATCGAAGACTGAGGGAACAATCTAATCTTCTTAGGCAATCAGACATAAGTGGTAAGAGTGGAGATGGATACCTAGAAGACTACATGAATCGACCTAGACACCATCTCAACTATGCTGAAGGGCAACGCTCTCATTAGAAAATCTTATGGGCTGTTGAGACCAAGTATATCCCTTGCCCTGAGGATGAGCGAGATTGGATGCATGTGCTAGCCATGATTGATCTGCCATTCTCGGATAATGAGGAATACGAGCAAGTTGCTAAGGCAATCGGTGAGCCCAAGGACGATCCACCTCTATCACATTCCACATCCTGATCGAGGAACAACAAACAAGACCTCCACAACAATTTGGTTGGTAATCAAGCCACAAATCTTAAGCCACTCAACGATCTCTTGGATGAACCCAAGTGGCAATGGACCAAGGTGCATGATCTAAAATTGATGTATAATTGGGCCTTAGTTTCCCCGATGACAAGGGAACGTAGTATCAAGACTTTGGAGATGATGAGCAATCGGACGAGGGCAGTTTGGATGATGAGTATGAAGACTATTGTTTCTCTAGTGATGAGAGATAAGAGGAGACCGACACAATAAAGTACAACACTGAGGGGCACATGATTGAAAAAATATGAGCAGACTCCAAATCGCAAAAGAATAACATCTTCAGGATTGAGAAAGGAATCATGCGAATGGATTGCGATCGCACCTAGTTGGGGCATATAGGATCGATTGATTATGAACGAGTGGATCTTGCCCAACCAAGTGTTGCACTAGTACTCATAGAACAGAATCACCCTCGTAGCTACGACCTCCAAGAGAGACTCCCTCTTCTAGCGAAGATGGAGAATTTGATTCTAAGTCAGAAGTAAGCTCGAACAGTGATCCTGAGATACCTCGACTACCTAAGACCAAATGCACCAAAGGAGACATACCAGTCCACCTAAGGCGCCAAAGGTCAAAGGAGGAAAAAAGGAAATAGCCTAGGGATTCGTAAGCTGAGGAGCTGAGGAAGTTGCAAGACCTACCAAAACGATTCACGAGATTTAAGAAAGGCGATAGGGTAGTAGTCTTGTTAGGAGCCAAAAGACAAGGGCAAGCAAGTGAGCCCATAGGAGGACCCACCGAAGTCAAGGAGGTCAATCTAGCTAAGGAAGGGGAGACACCCCAACCTGTTTTCATGGCTGACGACTTGACCGAGGGAGAGGAGGTAACTCTTATTGCTTTCTTGCGAGAGTACATAGATATATTCACTTGGTCCCTTGATGAGCTAAAGGGATAGATCAAAGTGTAGTGACTCATAACATCTCGATGACACCCGATACCACGCCGATGAAGTAGCAACCATACCCGATGAATCCCAAACATACTCATGCTATCAAAGAGGAAATCGATAAGTTACTAAGAGTAGGATTCATTTATGAAATCAAGCACATGGACTGGGTGTCACCCATAGTGATTGTAATGAAGAAGAATGGAAAGATCAAAGTGTGTGTCAATTAGAGAAAGTCAACACTATCATGAAGAGAGACAATTATCCACTATCGTACATTGAGTATATGCTCAAGAGGGTGGCTGGTAAAGAGACCTACAATTTCCTAGAAAGCTTCTCTGCATACAATTAGGTACAAGTGTATCCGAATGATAGACACAAGACCACATTCGCTACCGAGTGGGGCAGCTTTGCCTACATAGTCGCCCTTCGGGTCGATGAATGCACTAGTCACATTCCAGAGGCTCATGTGTACTATTTTCAAAGACATGCTTAGGTGAGAGTTAGAAGTATTCTTTGATGATTGGATGCATCCTAGGGCATGTGGTATCCAAGAATGGCATTGCCACTGACTTCTCGAAAGTTAGGATTATCGTCGATCTTCTACCACCAACTAATTACAAGGGAGTTTAGTGCTTCCTAGGCCATACATGGTACTATCAAAAATTTGTATTGAACTATGCATTAATTGCTAGACCTCTATACAAATTGCTCGTGATATTTGAATGGATTGAGGAATGACAACGTGCATACAAAGAGTTGAAGAAGGCTCTAACCATAGCACCAATCCTAAGAGCCCCAAACTAGGACCATAACCTTCCATGTTCACATTGATGCCTCGAACTATGCCGTGGGAGCTGTATTGTGCTAGCATGGTAAACACAATTTAGACTATCCGGTGAGCTTTGTTATAGCATACAACTCATGATGAATAATGAAATGAACTACTCTACTACAAAGAGGGAAGGGTTAGCCATGGTGGTGTTTGCTGTAAGGAAATTTTGACATTACCTTTTGGCTACACCTTTTGTCTTCTTTGTTGACCATCAAGCCTTGCTTTATCTTGTAAACAAACCCCTATGCTACGGGATGCATTACTCAATGGTTACTTTTGCTTCTAGAGTTTGACTTCTCTGTGGTTGTATGCAAAGGGAAGTAGCAATTACATGGTCGACCATATGTCTTGCATACCCACAAGAGAAGCCACTGGATTGGGCATCACACATGACTTGCCTGATGCGCATCTCTTTAATCTATCTAGTGAAAGGGACCCTTCAAGTCAACCTACAAGACTGAAGCCATTTTACTTGTAGAGTTCTTTGTCCCAAGGTTGAGAGTATCCATCCAAGAGAGATGGGATGGAAAGAAGGCATGGATGGAGCACCTAATCAAGCTAGAACCCTTATCAGAGACTTAACTTCTAGCCACCCACATGCTAATTTGCGAAAAAGGCACGCCGCAAGAGTTGGTTTGACAAGCACGTCAAGTAGCGAGAATTCGAAACAAGCTGACTTACTATTGTTGTACTCAATAAAAGGCCATAAAAAAAAGATGAAGTTTGGGGGATTAGGGCCTTTCTAAGTCTGTACTATCAACCAAACTAGCAATGTAGAGCTCGAGACCCTAGATGAAGAGGGCATAGGCTTCTTCAATGGTAGCCACATAAAGAAGTACTACCTGCCCACACATCCACTGCAGGAGTCTCCCATGCTAGAGTCCACTGTGAAAATCCAAGTTGCCACAATAACGGAAATTGAGAAGAAGGATGAAGAGGTAGTAGCACCCTGGTTACCTGCGCATAATGGCCACTGCCCACCAACAGACACATACCTTCAATGTATTGATCAATGAGGGAGCTGATTTTTGATATCTTAACTCACGATCACTGGGCTCAAATTGGCCACCCATAACTACAACCCACCAATGTGAAACTTAGCCCATTTGGGGGCTGATCATATACCCTTTTAGAAAAGTGCAAGATCACAGCCTCTATCAAGTCTAAAAGTATACCCATAATCTTGTATGTGCTACCAAACACAAAAGATGTTGGTATAAGGAATCGCTGTTAGGACGCTTATTTAAGAAATAAGCACATTGTTATGTCAACTACGAGTCATAGCATATTCACCTTGCTATCGGCAATGCACGAATAGTCATGGCTTTCAGCATGGCAACACAACTCCATCAAAGCTCGCCAGGCCCTGGTAGAGAAACCCACCACCAAGTCTAAAGAGAGGGATTGAGACTTGTCTCACAACCTGCCACGCCACACCACCAGCACACTACTAAGATTAAAGCTAAAACCTCAGAACCACAGTTCAAATGGGTGTTTAAACATCAAGGACTGCTTCCTAGGAGCATGCAACCGCGACCTCGCAACCCTAGGAACTCATGCTTGAAACCTAAGAGGCAATGAAGCAACTATAGACACAGACAAACGATAAGCCAAGATGGGTCCCCAAAACTTGTTGCAAGCGCAAGGCTATTACGAGGGCAATGCCTAGATATGGGTTCCTAAAACTAAGAGGGCCAATGTCACTATTCAAATGCCACCCTCAAACTCGACCACACAAAGCTGTGCGTAAGATCAGGCACTAAAGTCACAAGAAGCTCAAGTTGTGAAACCCAAAGAGCCCAACATCATTAAGTCCACAAAACTTCAACGAGTCTGTCGACCTAAGCCGTAGCTTGCTGACTTGAAACTGACCCAACCTAGCACACCTAGTGCCCCTAAATCCTCACAAACATCTGGCAGTATAACATCGGAATCTCAAACCATGCTTAGCACACGCAAGGCTAAACCGCACACTCAAGAGCCGCTGCAACTGCAAACATCAGCCAGTGAGCCATCAAGTCCAGTCAAACCCTAGCCTCCAGCAGGTCTTTAACCCTCTTACGAATGATGATCAATCCTTACCTTAGTTCGCAGACTTAGCTGAAAATACAAGGGAGGACTTGGTTGGTTGCCTTCGGTGTTTGGATGCCATGTTTTACTACACTTGCTAAAAGCTATGACCAATTAGACCTATGTCCTTTAGACGAGCCTTGAGCAATGGAGATACACATGCTACCTTGCTCATGGGAAGAATTGGAATTTGTATTCATTAAGGCTCCCTAGGCAACTAAGGAACTCATTGTCACCGAGATTTCCTACAAACAAGCACGCAAGCATGCAACACCTCATTATGTCCTATGACAAGAGCATGGCCCTTGCCACCATCCAAGAAATTGCAAAGCTGAAACAGTTGGTTTCCAACGACTCCTCTTTCTTGTGACAATGATATACTCTCCAACTTCAATGGGAGCAAGAGGGCTACCAAATTCATGACCAATGCTGAGCAGAGATGTGCAATCAAGACCTCGGAATACAACCTCACTTACATAGTCCCCACCTCCTATAGAGTATTGATCACCATTCGTAACCAGCCCCTCGAAGAGCTCATCATGACTCACCCTTATCGAGATCGCATTTTGATAGAGGAGTTACACATTGCTAGAAAGATAGGCTCCGGTGATTTCCTAATGGATGTCCTCACCTACATCACTCATGTAAGCATCCGACATGTCGACATGGACCCCAATGCTAACATGAAGTACAACCTGAACTTCTACGCTTGGCTCATGCAAAAGTGAAACACTGTGAGCATGCGCTGAATGGTCTTAACCCTTCAACCTCTAATCCTAGGAAGGATTCTTCTCATCTCTAAAGGGGAGGGAGTAGGGTGTGGAACATAATGGAATATAACAAGTGCAAAACATAAAAACAAACTCTAAAACCTCAATCAACATTCAAAAATGAAAAAGAATGAATAAAAATAAACTCATGATTGAGGAAAAATGTTAGAAATTTTTGTGGAATGCATGGAGTGTTTAAAGGAAATTTCTCTTTTTATATTTAAAACATTTTAGTTTCCATAAGCATTTTTTCAATTTTCTACGTATCTTTCCACAAAAATTAGTTGAAGAATACTGATGGTGAGTTATGGCTTCATGATAGGCACCTAGAATGGCAAGATAGGAGAAAACTAGCTAGCTACCATTCTCGAAAGAAGAGCATGCAAAGTATGGCCTCTCAGTGGAGATGAGGGCCTACAACCAATTTAAGTTCAGGCACATCTTGAATTTTGGAAGACATAGTCATGGAGGAGCAGGCCATCAGGCAAATTGTGAAGCACTACAAGCTATAAAAGTATGTGGAGAAGGCTGGCTAGGCTATGGACTACAAAAAGTGTGCGGAGTTCCTTTGTATCTTCAAGAGGAACCACCGCATAGTGATTGTGCGACAAGGAGAGGCTGCCCACCAAGTAGAAGTCAAGCTGACCCTAGAGTTGGTGGAGAGGGCATTGGGCTTGGCCAAAAAAGTTGAAAGACAGTAAAAAAGGGACGTGTACAACATACTGGGAATGGACACAGTGATGGTCCACACCAACAATGGCATCATCTTAGCTAATATCCCCAAACGTGAAGTTCAACTATAGGTCAAAATGGTGCATGCCTTGTTCTCCAACCAAATACACAATGCATTGATGAGCAGAATCAGTGTGCCAATGCTGGAAAGCATCGCTGCCAAGTGCTTTGATGAGGTGAAATTGAATGGCTTTGTGCGGAAGACCATTGAAACTTCAGTCAAGGCACTAGCCACAAGTGGAAGACCCGTGGGTGGAGAATCCCCAATCTCCAAAGCAAGGAAGAAGTCGTCGCGTCGAAGGCCTCGACCATTGGGTTTGGAGGAGTACTGATGGCCATCATCAGAGAGGCATTGGGGGAAGCACAAGAAGACGAGGGAGTTGACGAGGCACCAAACATGTCCCCTCCCCATTAAGAACATGAACAATCCAGTGAGAGGACAAAGAGTGACGAACAAGAGAGCAGGAAGAAAGAAAGAACAAACCTACAAAGAGCCCGAAGAGAGTCCAAAAGCGCCGAAGATAGAAGAAGGAGAAAAGAAAAGGAGGAGGAAAAAATAGTAAAAAAGGAATCCAAGAGGGTTGAAGAGGAGAGGAGGAAGGCAAAGGAAGAAGCTGAGAAGTTAAGGAGGAAAGAAGAAGAAGACATAGCTCTAGCCATCCGCCTATCAGTGGAGTAGCCCTCAAGGGAAGAAGAGCTAGCGACCATGAGGTTGCCTAGATACGAAGGCCCAAGTACTAGCACCCAAGTGCTAGAGGTTGCAACACCGCCAGTTATGGAGGGCAAGGGTAAAGGCCTATTTTACCCACTTCTAGCAAGCCTAGTGCCCACCACCCTAGTCTCTACACCCACCCAAGGCACTTCTACCACAGTGGACGCTAGTAACCTTGCGGCCAGGGTGCAATTTTTGGTCAATAAAGCAATAGTTCAAGGTGGAAGTGGAGGGAACCCAATGACTAGAGCAAAAAGACCAGTAGCTACTACGGATGCAAATTCTAGACAGGACCCCAAAAGGTAGAAGATAGAATCATCCACAATGACTACTCCTACAGCGCTACCGACATCTACAAACTATAATGACTATGCCAAGGAATTTCTGTCACAGCTTGAGAGAGAAAAAGAAGAAAAGAAAATAGCTATTGCAGAGTTAGAGGTTGAAAAGGAGACTATAGTAGCCTTTCAACTGGAAAGAGCTTGCCAAATGGCCATGTGTCAAAGAGAAAAAATTGAGCTAAAGGGGGAGCTCAAGGCCAAGGAAGGCGAAGAAGAAAAGTGGCAAGCAAAGCTTGCTGAAGAGACACAAAACCTCATAATCCTACAACACCATTATGATGAGCTAGCAGTGTTGTATAAAGACTTGCTAGGGGAGAATGAAAATATCTAGGACGCCGCGGCATAGCTAGCACAATAGAAGAAGAGAGGGGCCAAAGAAGGCACCAAAAGCACATAGAAGATTTGGAAAAGAGGGTAGCCTTGGAGCTAGAAGAGTAGAAACGATTGGAAAGAGAAATTGAGGAACAAGAGAGGAGAATAAGGGCATTAGCCCAAAGGCATAATGAGAGCTTGGAAGAAATGAAGAGAGGGGATGAATGGGTGGATAGGAGCGAAGGAAGGGTGAGAGACTTGGTGACTCAGCTAGCCCTTGCAGAAGGCGACAAGGTGTTAGCAAAAAGTAGGGCAAAGGCCGCATAAATAAGTTTGGAATCCCAACAACGTGCCTTCCTCAACACTCTCTTAGACGCCAAACAATTTGAAGAGAAGGAGGCTGTTGAATCATTAAGGGAAAAACTGGAAATCGCATGCAGGGCTCTGAGACACGGACTGCACATCCAAGTGCAGGCAGCATAGCCCGAGGAAGCAGGGCCACAAGAGCACAAAAGAGAGGAGATGCAAAGGCCATTTGAAGAGATGGGGCCAAGCCTAGAAATGGGACAACAATAGGAGGAGCTAATCCCACAACCTCCTTCCCCACGACTTAAAGAGCAACAGCAGGGTGGACACCCCTACTGCTAGGAAAGCCGAACTCAAAAAGAAGAGGAAGCAAATGCTAGAGCAAGCACGAAGAAGGTTGAATGCTCAACCAGCAGTAATGCCAGCGTAGCACCCATCCCGCCAAGAGAAGACTACTTTCCAATAAAGTATAACATTGAACTCATATTCTGGGAGCAGAGAGAGAATAATCGTGAACCATTCGATTTTGATTTCCGATTCCCCATCACATTGAGTAGGATATTATCAACAACCAAGGTGGTGGAAGAGGTGATCAATGTCGGAAGGAGGTTGGGTGATAGGTGGACCTCTAAGAGAGAGATGAATCCTACCCAATGAGAAACAGAGGCTCCAGACTATTGGGGAAACAAAGTCTATGAAGTGCCCAAAATAGGGAAGGGCTACAAGTATCAATCGAAGTGGAGGAGGTGCATTTTCGAGAGAAATAGCCCTACTTTCATGCCATATCCAAGAAGGGTAAGAGTGGATTACAATCTAGATATCTAGAGTTGATATGACTTCCCTAGAATATACAATGTCAATGCCATCAAGCCTGAGGAAGCCCTCACTTTCACACTGCAAGATCTATACAACTCCATATCCCACTTCCTTAATGAATTCATTGCATGCCCAAACCTAGCCTTCCTAATTATGTGTAATTATCTTAGATTACTTAGGGTACTATTAAAACAAGAGCCTACCTCACAAAAGCACCGCCTACCGCCCCTCTTTTTTTATCCAAATAGCATAGACTGTTGCGTTATGACTAGGTTAATGATGCGGGCTACCCTCCTTTCCTCTTTTTGCTTAGCTCTCTTAGAAGATATGAATGATAGCCACTTCATTCGTTGTAATCATCCATTTCTTTCCACTGCTCCTCTTCAGGCACAAATGAACCTCAAAGGATACATGCAAAGCTAGAGATTCCTTAACAAATCTCTTAAGCCCCTAGCTAGATTTCTATCAATTTAATATATTTATAAAAAAAGAAAAAGAAAGAGGAGAAAAGAAAAGACAACGAAAAGAGAAAAGAAGAGAAAAGAAATTAGAGATCACGAGAAGGAAATCATAGGAGAAAGCGACCAAATCATCTCACTACATGTGGGCCATAGTCACTGCACCTAGGGGTCCTCAAGTTAGGTGCGTTGGTGGCTTCAATCGGCTGGCTTCGTCCCTAAACCCTAGCCCATTTTGATTCCCCACATCACACTTAGGGCAACTCAAGGGCAGGACATACCTAGCAAGGTCACCCTCGCCTATGGTTAGACATGTCTCTCCCTAAGCCACACTCACCGCACCCCTGTTGGCAAGACCTAGGTCCTCAAGTGTGGCACAACACCCAGGCTTGGTTCGACCCAACTCCAAATTCCACTAGCATAAGCACAATGTACCGCACGGTAAGGTGGACACATCCCCCCCAAGTATTGCACCTTCTTTTCTTTTTAGGTAAATACAAATGATGCAAACCACCAACTTCGGAGGCCCTGTCATCCATTCAATTCACTTTGGGCCTCCACCACGTTAATCATGCGATCAACTTCTCCTTAGGACCAACCCCCATGAGGTCCCATCACCATTGACTCACACAATCACCCTTCAAATCACCGAACCCTCATTAGCTCAAACGCGCAAGTGCCATAGGACTAGCACTCGTCTAGGAGGGGGGTAATGTTATAGACATGTCACGGACCACATCCCAAAAAGAAGTAGAGGAAGACCCAGGAAGCCCAAGTCAAAAAGTGAATAGAGAAGCTTACTCTACCTAGGTGAGAAAAGTGGAAGAGAAGGCAAGCTTAGAAAGAACGTGGGAGAGCATTGAATATTCTAGCAAGGTGCTCAGAAAGAACGTGGAAGAACTCCTGTGCAAATTGTAAAGTCTAAATGGACATAGGTGAAGAGATAAGGCAACTAGAAGGTAATAGGAAAAGAGGACATTGGCAAGAGGCCTGGTCATGTAAAAAAAAAGATGGGCAGCCAAGGGATTTAGGGCTTGTATATAAACCCAAAAAGTGAATGAGAAGCTCATTCTTTGGTGTGTAGCAAAAGTGGTTTCTTCTTCTTCTCTTCTTCTCTCCTTCTTGCTTACTTGTGTGTGCTTGAGAGAGGGAGTGTGAGGGTGTGTGGGAGTGAGTATATGAGGGCAAGGGATCTTGGAGAAGAAGCTCTCCATCATCTCCTCTCTTTTTCTTCTCCTCTCTTGTCTCATGCATGGCTATGGGGATGGAGCTTGGAGGTGGAGGCTTGAGGTTGTTTGAGCTCGCATCTCGAATCGTGGAGCTACCAATTTGCTTTTGGGAGGAGGCTACTCATTCGAGCATCAAGGTAAGCTCATACACTCCCTAGGATCAAAGGTGCATTGGCTAGGTGAGAAATAGCCATTTGTACTCACTTGAAATGCTTGAAGCAATAAGCAGTCCATGGATCTTGGCGGATGACGTGAGCTCCCACTACAGGGATCATGAAAGAGGAAACGGAAGAAGTGATTGATTACAGTCAATCAATGCTAAATATCATGCCAAATGCTACAAGAAATCATCAGTATACTCCAAGAATGATGGTACTCATTTTTTGTGTGTTTTTTCCCCTTACTTAACCTCCTCCTTCACAAGACACTCCCTCCTCAACTTCTTGATTATCCCCTTCTTCAAATTTACAAGTTTCACACTAGAACCAATTCTCTTTGGCACCCTTCCACATCTCTAGACTCATTTTGACCCTACTCACAACTTCTTGACACAAATTCTATGCATACATGCTAACTTCTACATGCATCCTCTTCTATCTCTAAAATGTCTACCGCTTCCACAAAAAATCTATCCTTGTATTTACCTTCTACCACTTATTAATTTTTCACTGCCTAAATTTTCCATCTAAAATATTCCAACTCTCTCCACTTCTAACTCCATCTTAGCCTTATCAAATATGGCTTTATGACTTTTTTTAAATTAAATTTTGTGAAAAATATTGCATATTACAAAGCTAAAGCCATCCAATTTGCATGAAAAATGACGTAAAAATAGTTATAAATAGGCAGTTATCACTATCACCATGAAATATGCATCACAAAATAAAATTTTGCATCAACAGGGTTCTTAAGTGTGGGATGGCATTCCAAGCTTGCTTAGAATTTGTTCATCTCCTAGTTGCATTGACATGCACACTTCACAACACAATAAGGTAGCCACACCCCCCCCCCCCCCCCCCCAAGGAGTGCATGTTGACCACAAATACATGGAAGACCATGAAGACAACCCAACATTCTCCCACCCCTCACCTCTTCTATAACTCCAACTTGCCCACAAGACTAACACCCTCATCCAAGAGCCACCTTAACAAGAATTAGTGCCTCCTCATCGACAATTCCACCACTCCTCCATAGTACTACTTCCTCATGGCCATCCTTGGTGCAAAGCACCCATTGTCAAAGTTGAGTGCCATGGGACTAGCACTCAAATAGAAGGGAGGTAAATGTAATCAAATTTTGAAAAATCCTCAAGTTTGTAAGATTAGCCAATTGGGAACAATAAGCAAGTCTCGAAGGCTGCCCAAGGACACATATCATTTTTTGGAACACTTGTAATTTTTGAAGAATATCCTTTTCAAGTTATGATTATTGAGAGCTAGGCTCTCTTCCATGCAAATTATAATTACTTTACATAGATCTTCAAGGCCAACACAAGGTGCACTATTGGGTAACAATTTACAGAAGTGTTTTGAACCATGTAGAAGAGGCATGCAAAGGGAAGAGATTGGTCATAGGCTAGGAAAAAGGGTAGTATGCTGAGAGTATGCCCAAGAGTGTGAAAACCCTAAAGCACATGCATATAAGTGATGAAAACTTTGCATCTCCTATCTTCTTGCTTCACTTTGCTATTTGTGAGGGAGTGAAGGAGAGAGTGAGATTGTGAGAGTCAGGAACTTGGAGAGTAAAACTTTGATCATTCTTCTCCCCTCCTAGAGAGGTGAGGTTGGCAAGGATTGCATGAGGTTGAGTGAGGAATGAGGGTCGCAAAGCCTTCTACTTCTCTATTTCTTCTTGCTTCCTCTTCAATATCTCCTCTCTACTCAAGTGCAACATTAGATGTGAGAGCATGGATGATGTCAGGAGCATGTTTGTGGATTGTGAGCAAGAATTTGCCTTGGTAAGTGACTACCACAAAAGTGACGAAGGTATGTGCTCATTCACTACTTCAAGTGTTGAGACACACGTAAGTGGTCATATGAGAGGCAAGCAATGAAATGTGTGAGTTGAAAGAGCGCTTAAAACAACAAAAGTACATCTTTGTCCTACTTGTTACACTTGTGTAGCACAACATTCACCAAAAATTGGACAACTTGGCTCTAAAAGTCATGTCTATGCTTTTGACCTTTAAAAATTCCATGTGAAGTCCTCTTCTTTTCTTTTTCTTTTTTTGAGAAAGGCTTGAAATTTGAAAGATGCATCTAAAGTGTACCCAAGGTTTGAGCTCGCACATCCATGTACACATCCACACTCTCAAACCACTTGAACTACACCCCCATTGGCAAATAAAATCTTACTCTATTATGTGGCATGGCATTTTTTCAAATTTTGAGGATGAATAAACAAGCATTTTTCCACTTTATTATAATATAACATATTTGTAGTGTTTAAAATCATATGAAATGTGAAAGACATGCCTTTATGTAACATAAAAATGAACTCACAAGATTATCATTTGTTAATAAGATGTAGCCAAGCTCTACATTCTTCATTAATGCCACATTGTTGATGAAACATAAACTTCACAAGTTTTACCAAATATTTAGTACCAAGAAATACGAAGTTTTTTTTGTAGAAACATAGTTTAGACAATATTTCATGCTTTCACCCATGCAACAAAAGTGTTTTTAGCAAAGTTTGTGTATCAATGATTATGTTACATTAGTATGACAAGCCTTTGTTAATATAGAAAATAAACAATCCAAAGAACAAAGTACCCATGATTTATATAGGAATCATGTTATGATAGTACATAAAGATTTTGCCACTAAAAGGTATCCTTGAATCATAATACACAAAAAATTTACCCTTGTCCCCACCAATAGTAGAGAGAAACTTGTACATAGTTGAAGAGGCCTTGTGTATCATTTCTTTGTAATGCTCTTTTGTGAATCCCCATTACAAGTTCAGGTGTGGAGTTTGCAAGTTTATTAAAGTAATTACATGATGCTACATAAATAGATGATTTGTGCCTATACCCTAATGCCCCCCCAAAAAAGCCTCTCTCTCTCTCTCTCTCTCATCCAAATCTCACTAGGCAAAAGTTTCCTTCAATCTTGCAAAAAACCAAAAAAAAAAATCATTGATTTCATTTTATTTGGTGATGATAGATGGATTTTCTAGACAACCACGCACTATTCATCCTCTTACCTTTTCAATATTCCTAATGACAACATTTTGGTGCTTAAATGTTAGGTTTGCCAAACCTCTAAATATAATATAATAGATGCATGCAGAAGAGTTGTAATAACATTTGTATCCTTATGTGACAAAGAAGAACAATATACGTTTCCATCAAACAAGGCTTTGGAAGTTATGTCCACGATTAGGATATTACAATATTGTATTTTTATAAATTAAGAATTCATATCAAGTGTTCAAGTTGCATGACTCAACTAATATAGCTTATTTTTGGAGTGTCCCTCTTTCTAGAGCTTAAATCTACTAGCATGAGGTGGAAATCAAACATTTTTCAAAGACATAAGGATCATCCAAGTCAAGTTGAAGCAAATTAAACAAGCTATAGATTATGATAGTTGTATTATCATAAACAAATGCACCAACATGGGCATATATTGGAGGCATTTCCCCATGTAAAGCTTTAAAAGTGGGTGAGGATTATTCAATTGCATTGCAGCTGCTTTTTCTTCACTCTAGGGCTTCCATAAATGTTTGCCAATACTACATAGTTATAAAAACCAAACTCCTATAGTATGAGGGGATAACTATTTTGGCATTTGTAATGAGTATTTCAAAACCAAAACTTAGCTTAATTTATATGTAGCTGAGCTTTTACACCATAAATTTCTTTTTTGCATCATCTCCTCAATAATTTTAGAATTTGTTGAATGTATTTTCCTTGAGAGATAAGTTTTCTTTTTGTTATAAAGACCATAGTGAGCTCTACCATGAATTGGGATAGATGATGTACTATGTTCTTTAGGAAAAAGACACTTTTAAGAGCTCAACCATTTAAATAAATACTCCTTGTGTTAAAGAAAAGATATTGGTTCATTGGAGGGTAAAAGTGGATTGGGATATGTTGTGGGGATTTGATCTAAAACAAGGACTATCCTTTAGATACTAAGTTTGTTGAATTCCCATCCTTACTTATAGTGGTTATACATA
This sequence comes from Lygodium microphyllum, assembly GCF_053477565.2. Taxonomy (NCBI): domain Eukaryota; kingdom Viridiplantae; phylum Streptophyta; class Polypodiopsida; order Schizaeales; family Lygodiaceae; genus Lygodium; species Lygodium microphyllum. The sequence continues at coordinate 40,234,450 of NC_141139.1, read as the reverse complement.
GTGGGGACAATATATTAAGGAACCAATGAAAACCTTGCTTTTACATGGTGGACACACCCCATTTACACATAGGCCCACATTGGCTTTCTTTTTTGCATTTGGGAAGGGGAGCTTCCTTGCCCACAAGTTGTCCATGCACTTTTCGGTGGGCCCCTAGATGATGAATTCATCCAATCAATAAAGTAGAAAAGCTAAAAAATGCTTTTCACACTAATTGGTTGTGTAAGGGCCATTGGACACAAGCTTGCCTTCCATTTTAGTATTAAAAAGTTGTCCTCTTCCTGTGTGTAAAGGGTACTCAATGACCACCCCTAAAATTTATGTGCCCACAAAATAGGCACCATTTGTGTGCCCCATGGCCACATGGAGGTGTGTAACAAGCCTCATACTACATCTAAAAGTACCCCTTTGTCATTTCTTAAACTCAAAACATGCTAAAGATGCTCATGCTTCTTGTACTTTCTTGAGTTTGATGAACATATAAATGGTATGCACATTGCTTGGGGGCAGAAGATCCTCTCTTTAGTCTCTTGCTCCTTCTATTCTGGGTTGATGTAGAAGCTTTCAACCATTTGAAAGGATTTGATTGGGATTTGGGTGATTATGATCTCGGTACATTTAGTATTTAGTATTTAGTATTTCAAGCCCAAGAGTATGTTTTTGTCTCTTCCTCAAGAACTTAGGCGTCACAACTAAGGATAAAAACTTATCTATCTACTAGCACCAAAAATTTACAAGGTATCTTACTAGACAAAAAGTTGGAGGAGAAAAGATCATCACATAAGGATGTGGAAAGCCTAGTGAGCCAATCTTCTTTTTTTGGAAAATCCAAGGCTACATCAAAGGAAAGTGTGTGTGCCCACATGAGTCCAAAGAATGAGGATAAAGGATTTTGGGGAGAAGTGGAGTTTAAAAGTTGAAAGTTGTGATGAAGCTATGGCATGTGGGTTGTCATTATAAAAGTAAGAGCAAGTCCAAAAGTCAAAGGAAAATGGTGAAGACAAGAAAAAGAAAGAGTGATGGCTTGAATCCATGTTGCATCATTGTGATGCCATAATTACTTTTACTTTTGAGTTAATCAAAGTGCTTACACTTTTTTTTGCAATGCATGCCTGACTGCTTGCTGGAGTGACCTTTGGAGTCAGAGCCAACAAGAACTCTCATCTATAGAGCAAATTGTAGTTTAGTGCAACTACACTCGTTCATGAGTATTTGAGCATGTTTGGGAAGGAGTAGCACAACACATTTACATTCCAAGTATGGGTATGCATGGGGCTCTTGATTTTATAGTCATCCCATTGCATTATGGGAAAATTTGCATGAACCTTTGCATAAAACAGAGCATAGGCCTCACCCATACAAATTTTGTTACATATTGAAGGCATATGCAACTTATTGCATTTTGAAGCCACCTTGATGAACATGCACTTGCATTTACATATTGAGGTAAAAAACACCCCTTTGGATTGCTATTGGCAAAAATTGCACAAAACTTATGTACAAGACAAAGCATAGTCCTTATCACATATTATCTTAGCTACATATCAAAGACACATGCAACTTCACCACATTTAAAGCTACCTTGATGAAAAAACATTTGCATGTGCACACCAAGGTTTTTAAAAACCCTTGAAGATTGATATTGGCAAGTAATAAATTGACTTTATCATGATGAATGGTTGAGCACAACTTGGCATTTGAATAGGTTGTCTTAAAGAGGTACCATAGCTACTAGGGTTTAGACTTCTTAATGAGGAGTTCATGCAATGCTGAAAGCATTTGATGCAGCTAGTATGAGAGGGTTCAATACAATAAGGAGTTGCAAGTTGCAAATAGGTGAGATGATGAAAAGGTTAGTTAAACATCAATTTCATCAACTATCTCATGCAAGTTGCAAATGTGTGAGGATGATGAAAAAGGTTAATTAAACATCAATCCTATTGACTGTCTCACAAAGCTCCTCCACCAATGTTACCAACTTCATGATGCTCCAAATAGTAACACAAAGTGTAAAGTTGATCTAAGGATCTTGATCATTAGACAAAAATAACTAGTCATGATAATACATGCTTGTTGCAAGTTCAATATTGGGGTATTACCTTTCATTAACTAGGATATGGCACCTTAGGCTTACAAACCCTTATTGTTCTTTAAGGTTCTATACATTAAAAATAAATGGAAATGCATGTGAGATGGTATTTCTACTAGTGTGAGTACTTACCTAACATAAAACAAAACATTGCTGTGAGGTCGTCATTGGACTAGTTGTTCAAGCCAAAATTTCTTAGTTTATTACATCAAATGTGAGGTCATCTTTTAATTTGTGTTTGGTGGCTACATAGGGAATACATATGAGGCATCCTTGCAAGGCCACCATGTGGTTTGTGAGTATTACTTTTGATCATTTGGCAAGGATTGACAAGTTTAGACAAAAGTGCATTACATTTAGCTAGATGGCTCACGAAATGTACTTTTCATCACCTAGATGCACAAAAGCACCTCAAGGCCAACTACACCAACTTCTTTTGATCTAGTTATGCGCTCCTCTTTCCTTAAGCATACATGGAACTCTTGTGTAAGAGTTAATCCAACCAACAATTGCATGGCAACACATCTAGCTTTTGCAACATAATCAATCTTACTAGTGATACTTGACACAATGAGTTTCCACTAATTACTTGCAAAATAAGATTAGTACTTGGAGACAAAAGACATATTGCAATTTGGTGTAGAAACCTATTTCAAGATCCTTGAAGTCCCAAATGCTCATGAACTTCCATGTACCCACTAATTCATAGTTTACTTTCAAAGTGAAGAAGGTGTTTCAATGAAAGCTTCTAACTCCCTATAAAAAATTTGAGTTAATGCTTAGTTGAGACTAAAAGGAGTGCTTTGGTTAGGTTGTTTATGGAGAGAGTGGAAATCATTGGCTTTTCTAGCTCTAAATGTGAACATGCATTCTTTTTGGGGGGGGGGGGGGGGGGGGGGGGGGTGGGATGCATGTGCTTCATTTCAATTGATGGACTTCCCACCTACATCTGCACAATGAAATATGGCTTGAGATGAACACCTTACATCAATTGTCATAGAGATAAGTGTTAGTAACACCATACTTGTCAACCACATTGAGGAAGATTTAAAGATTTTGAGTCCATGTTCCATATTTTGCCAGATTAAATCTAAAACTAGAGATTTAATTTCAAAGAATTCTTAGACACTTTTGAGAAAGATTTTCAAAAACTTTAGCCCTTAAGATCCATCTTTCTTTGCACCCATGCTCAGCACATGCTATGTATATATTTGCACCCACCAAAAGATGGCACTTAAACTAGTTAGCCCACCAATGAGAGTACAACTTCTCCCTCCTCTGGATTGGCTATATACAACCAAAGATGAGTTGCCTGATGTGGTGAATCTTGTTGAAGGCCCTATGGACTAGTAAAAAAGCAAATAAATTAGGCATAGGATTAGCGGTATGTCAAAGGTATTCCTCAAAAAGAGAATCCATTGCACATTTATTTCCTTGATGTGAAGCTAACAAAAAGATTTTGAACTTGTTGAAGGTCATCATGATTCATCTCCCCCACTCATCCAACAACATTCACCTAGAAGGAAATCCTATTAGGCGAATTATATGGACTCTCCCAAGTGATATGGAACTGGCTTAAGAGTTATTATCTTTGTGTGAAATTGACATCGATGATATTCACAAAAGAATCCAAGTTGCCCTCCATAAAAGCTGGCCTATGACTCATTACTACATGGAATTACCTAAAGGCTATGGCAGGTTGCCAAATGATATATGCTATATGCCTAGGGTTATGCTTCTTGGAAAAAAGCTATGTTGCACAATTATCTCTTTTTCAATACAATTTTCAAGTTTGCATTAATGGTGGGGACAGGCCAATCAAAGGGTTCGAGGGTTGTGCCTTCATTGTTCAACTTGTGTGTCCTGTTGTGTATGTATTGGTGCTTTCATTAAACATGTGTGGCCTCACGAGTCACTAGTAGGGTGTCTTGTCTCATTACACACACACACTCTCTCTCTCCCTCCCTCTCTCTCTCTCTCTCTCTCAGTTTCTGTCTGTCTGATTCTTATCTTGTGAGTTTCATGTCATGATGATAGGCCTCTTTCCCCTGCTTTGTGAGCCCATAGCTCGTGAGTCATGAGTGACCCTTCTCAGCTAGCCATCTATCTCTTCTCATCATATGAAACCCACCATCTTTCTCTTCTCAGCTAGCCATCTATCTCTTCTCATCATATGAAACCCACCATCTCTATCAAAAGGGACCCTGACTAATCATCATCTTCTACCTTCTTTCTCACCTTGCTTTTCTCTCGCTAGTGTTATTTTTATCCATTGGCTTCATTCGTTCAATTCTATGTCCTGACCTGTAGATTTTACTGAGAGAAGGTCTGCATCACTTCATATCTTTTGAGACAAGCTTCTGCCCCCTTTTTTCTTTGTATCTGATGGCAGCTCTTGCAAGTACAAGGGAGACCTGGTGCTCCATAGAAAAACCTTTGTCAACATGCGCGGCCCTGCCATGGAAGAAAACACTGCACAGTTTGGTCAAAGATGTCTTTCCTCATAGAAGCTCCAACAGTATCTCTCCCCTGTCCTACCACCTCAATTAATGGGTAGGCGAAACCTTCAACAGAGAAGGCTCCGGTCTCTATGTTTTCAGTGATAGACATGGAGAACCAGCAAGTATCAAAGGGTTTCACTGAAAAGAAAAACAAGTGAATATCAAAGAGTTCTATTTCAGATAGAGAGCAGGGACTGGAGCTGAAAGCCCTGTCTGCAAAATCCCTCTCTTCTGGATTTCAAAATTCATAGGCAGTGATTAAAAACAACTGATGAAGTCCTGAAGAAATTTGCGAAGATGATAATATCATTCAGCCAGGGTCTTTAGTGCGTGTATAATCATCAAGCTGGTCACCAAAACAGGGAAAGCCAGCAGCAGGCTGTCATAGAAGGCTATGCAGTAAGAAGAAGAAATCAAATTGCAAAAAAAGATGATACTCTTCTGCCAGGGCCTTTCAATTCCTTCTAACCTACTTCCTGTGCAGAGATAGATTCTATAATCTTCAAGCTGGTCACCAAAATAGGGGAAGCCAGCAGACTGTCAGAGAAGGCTATTGCAGTCAGAAAAAGGAATCAATTTCAAAGAAGACCATTGCAGCCAGTAGAAGAAATCAATCTGTCTGCTTGGCTTGATAGATTTAAATAGATAGGAAAGAGGGGCGTGTCAGGTTGGAGACAGGGCAAGTTGGTTAGAGATAAGGAAAAGTTGATTGGATCGGAAGTGGTTGCACAGTTCTCACTTCAGATCAGTTGGAAGAATTTCTCACTTCCTAGAGATTAAAGATTTGCTTTAAATGGGTTGTTCGCTCACAAAGGAGCTGGAAAGCCCCGCCAGGAAGCCCAAAGATCCGTGGGGCTCTGTACTCCCAAAGGGATTTGCTGCTCAAGTTGATAGGAGCTTGAAGACAACAGATGGTGGCTACATAGCAGCCATTTTCTCTGCCAACTATGGCTCTCTAAAGACAGTGGGATCAATGAAAGGAGTCGATAAGGATGAGTTGCGGAAATCTTTAGGTAAACCCTTTTGCATTTGTTTGTCTGTTGGCTTTTCTGTGCTTGGTCCAGAGTGCTCAGAGTTTCACCAAGAATGTTTCTCTCCTGATTAGGATCTACTAGAAAGACATAGTTTGTGAGATTTGTGAGGTTGCCTCAGTTCTGGTTTTTAGCATCCACTTCTATTCGGCAGTGTCTTTTTTCGATAATCTTTACTGCAGTAGGTGACTAGGTACATATCTTCAACATGAATGCTTAGAACTTGTCTATGTTTAAGCATGCTGTGTCTAGGTTTAAGTATGCTTTTCTTATACGTTTTTCTGCAATTGATGACCAGGTAAATATCCTCAGCACAAAGTGAGCAAGATAGCTCACAATCAACTTACCAGAAAGTCTCGGCCAGACCTCAAAGTTGGCCTCCCTATCCGGAATACAGAGAATGACAAGGAGCCTGAAACCATCAATACATGGGAACTTATGCAAGGACTTGATGATGATAAGGATGGCTCTACATCACTGGCTGTGGTTGAATCTGCAAATTTCTACTCTTCACCATCTTTAGAGCCATTAGCTGCTAAGGTTTTACCCAGTTCTCAAACAGCTGATGCAAAAGCAGATCTCTCTCTCAATGCACATGGTGACATTATTGATAAGCATGTGTTGAATGATCGTAGTAAAGATGCCACTGGCAGTTTTGCAAAAAGGATAGCAGAGGATAGAAGAGCAAGGCCCAAGTCTTTCAGCACGATCTATACCATAGGTGATGTTCATGTTGCTGTACCATTGAGGAAGAGCAAAACACCACCACCAGAATGGGAGACCAGCTTATTCGCTGCACAAGACAAAGAGGCACTTGACCCCAAAGAGCCAATTATGTCAAATGGCCTGCAGAAAACTAATGATTGTCCATTGTATGATAAGGCTGCTTCGGTCCACCTTGCCGGAGATGCTGGAGAAGTCATTGCGGGGCGAAATTCTGATAACCTGCAGAGGGCTCTTTCTTTTAAGTACATTTTGAATGACCAAGACAATTCAGATTTTGTCAAGAGTTTAACCAACAAATCAAGCCATGCTGACAGTTTTGTTGACAATCTGAACTGTACTGAAAGCTTTACTGACAATGCAATCTGGGCTGGAAGTTTTACTGACAATTCGAGTCATACGGGAAATTTTGCTGATGAAAGAGATTTCAGCAGTGACTCCATCATTTTCCGTCCAAGGTTGATACAGGATGGTGATCTCATGAGCTCTCCATCTAGCCCAGATTTCTCTACTGCAGCAAGCCTCAAGGACTGGTTACCAGATAGCCAATTATTGAAGCAACCAGACAGCATGAGAACAGGTTTGCGTCATTCTAATCTCGGCACTGTTCAAGATCCTGACTCATCTTCAGAAGCAAAGAAGCACACAGTGGATCCCTTTCTAAATACCAAGTCCGTACGCTTCAAGTATGTGGGAGGTGTTGCTTACCAACCTTCTGAGACATCTAACCAAAGTTCAGACAAAGGTGAAACCCCTGTTTTTGATCCTGACCTTGTAGAGTCATTTGAAAAGGCCATCAAGCAACTGTCTGAAGAGGAATGGGATGCAGTGAAAAGCATGGAAGATAGCCCGAGGAATTTTATATGCATGGTGAATTCGTTACAAAGAAGCTGCTCCAACACTTCACCACCACATAGATCTCCAACGAAGGTAGATGCTGCACAAGTTGGTTCAGATGGAAGCAAGGTTGCAGAGGCATGCGGTGAGCGCGAGTGCTTCTTCAAGGTTTCCAGTGAGGACAATCACATTAAGCAGCTTCCGGAAGAGAGGAAGTCATCCATTAGCAGGCAAAGCAGCTGGGATCTCAGGAAAACTACAGCAACAGGGGGAAGAAGAGAGGATGATCTGAGGAGCCATCTGGTGTTTTACTCCACTAGTTCTGAATCTGATACCCAAGGTTTTGAGGACTGCAATGTGGTGAGAGCCATTGTTAGGTCACTCATTGGTCCATCTTTCGATGAGAGGAGCATATCAGAGCACCCCCATCATGCAGAAGAGTTGAAGCATGTGCTAGACATGCGCACAGCAGTGGTGCCAACCATTGTTGTCAGGGGTAAGTGTATTGTAGGGGTTGATAGTATTCTGCAAATGCAAAAGAAAGGAGTTTTAGGCTCACTATTGAAAGAAGCCTTGGCTGTGGGGGTGAAGAGCAAGCCTCCGTGTATATGCCGTGGAGGCAAGCTCTTAGTGTGCCCAGTATGCAAGGGTCGGCGCAAGCTCGTATGGCATGGGGAGAGTATCACATCTTGCAGGCATTGCAGTGGAACTGGTTTGATCAAGTGTGGCAATTGCTCGTCATAGCAATATTGCCTCTTCTCTCCCTTCAGCCAAGTGGCCTGAAGCCCCTCTTACCTTCAATTGAGTGGCTGAAGCCCCTCTTCCCTTCAGTTGAGTGCTGTTACTTCAGCCTGTCTTGGTTGCGTGTTTCTGACATTGTTTGCATATCCTCCGATGGACATTGGCGCACCTAAGATAAAGGGGTCAAGTTACTATACCATAGTGGACAGGTTTTAATCAGCTCAACTTAGGACAATCCAGACAAGCATCCTATCAGTCAATGACATAACTATCTAGCTCTAGGGGAAACAAAAATCCTTCTTCTCAGAACGAAAAGGCTTGAACATGTGGATTCCTTTAATGTGTACTTTGTCCATCTCGATTGTATTATAGTGGTTGTGCAGCTTTGAACCCATGGGTTTGAATCTTTTTTGGGTCAAACTGTTTCAATAACTAAATATAATTGGTTTCTAGCTGGAGCTTACATTATTAGCTCCTAGTACTATGTCATGTCTATGCTATCTGTAGCTTGGGTTTTTGGGTGGAGCTTACATTCCTAGCAATTCTCTCCCTCTCAGAAACCACACCCTCCCCCGCTCTTGAACACACACACACACACACACACACACACAACGGTTAAGTATTTTGGTTCTCAATATGTACGCTTGGGCTCTCATTTTATTCCCATTGGTGGATGACCTTACATTTGATTGTATGAATAACAAAAATAAGGATATGAGATTTGGTCTTCAGACCTCTTGTCTATTGTACACTTGATCTATCAAATCAAGCTACACAAGGGCTGATTTGACCTCTTGTAGATGTTAGTATAACTCTCTCTCTCTCTCTCTCTCTCTCTCTCTAACTGCATCACAAAAACCAAATGCCATACGTATCCTCAACAAACATCTCCAAGGTAATGTTAAGAGTGGTTGCCTATTAGTACAAGAACATGCGCACATGGTTAGTTGTAGGCATGAATGCTTAGTTGGCTAGATGTGCTTGCCAAGCCCACTAGTGGACTTTGTGAAGCATGTGAGGTTGTGCTTGGCTTGCTTCGTGTTTTGTGGGCAAAAGGGAAGTTCATTGAAAATGGAGGGGGGTATTTATTGAATGATATGATAGTGCGCAACTTTGGCCCATTACATTCAGTAATTTCACAAACTATGTGAAAAATGCACATTTATGATGCAAATTAACCACATAGGATTATTCATCATATCATGCACGCTAAAGTTGTGTGGGACAAAACATGTGCATCAAGCAATTCTATTGTGAAGTTGTGCAAGAGGATCACTACGGTTGAGAAATTAGTTTGTCTTCTTTTTGGGGAGAATACCATCGAAGGAGTTTGGGAGATGGTTTCTCTCTACGTATTTTGCAAGGGCAAGGCAACATTGCAACAGTTCAGATTCATTGGAAGAGGTTGCTTCTTTGCATTGGTGGGCTGTAAGCAAGAAAGGGATTGGATACTAAGATCGACAATGGGCTATTGAGGCAACTTTGTGTATGCTCCTCGCTTTCTCTCTTGCAGGAACCTTGGCCCATGAATGCTTGATGTGGATTACGTTCTTGACCTTCCTGATTGGATGAATAGTGAAGTGCTTGTGTTGGTTGAAGCTTTGGGTAAGATCTTGTATCTACCTATTATAGAACCTAGCATCATTCGAGCAGAGAAGAAAGCATATATCCTATGAGAAAGCATATATCCTATGGGACAGGCAGAAAGAAATACCTAAGTTCTTGGAAGTACAAGATGCCCACGGCCTTGATATCACAATTGAGGTTAAGTCTGCATTTTTCCCTTGATTCTTGTTACCACTATCTTTCGAAGGATTGCCCACATAGGGCTGCTAAGCAAGAACAAGAGGTTGAGAACCAATCCATGTAGAAGGTCCCAGAAAGAAAGGAGAGCCCTCCCCCTAAGGAGCCAGGAGAGAAGAAGCAAGCAATAGCAAGGCAACCACTAGTGGAAAAGGGAATCAGATGGCAAATTTGTCCTAATGAACATGGACATGGGCAAAGGCTTACGACAAAATCAGATGGGATTTCATTTTGACAACCTTGGGATGGATGGGATTTGGCACTCCCTCATGCAAGATGATCAATGGAATGTTCTCCAATGTAAACGGCTTTGATAAGTGTTAATGGCTCAATATTCCACAGTTTTCAGCTAAGGAGATCTGTGAGATAGGGCTAGTAGCCGGCCTTGGTAAGTGTTAATGGCTCAATATTCCACAGTTTTCAGCTAAGGAGATCTGTGAGATAGGGCTAGTAGCCCTTGGCTCAAGCTCGATGATCAACATCAAGAGGATGCAGTTGTTGCTAGAAGTAGAAGTTCAACTGGTTGCTAGAAAAGGTGGAGGCTAAGCCTGCGAGGGTTCACATGCTCCTTGTAGGGGTGAGTGGGAGGATCATTTATTCTTAACTCTAATCATCAATGTTGCGGCCTCAATTTTTGCAACAGCCAATGCCTTCTCAAAGACAAGCTGGGAAACCTTCTGAAAAAAGGGCAGAGACTTTCTTTGGGGATATGGTCATGTACTGAGGAGCTAATTTTAGGATCAAGCAATCAACTTGGCTAATTCCCTACTGAAGAATTGGAAGGATGCCCTCAAGAGCATTGATTGGGTGCCTACCCAAGAAAGGAGGGGTGATGCATCTCTGACTGACTCAGCCCATCTGGCTATTCCCCATGGCATTCAAAGACAAAATAACCCCTATAGCACTAGACTGAAAAAAGACCAAGGAAAAGGAGGATGACACCTTCTTGAAGGTGTAGGTTGAGTGGGAAAAAAAAATCCCTATAACCCACTACAAAACACAGAGATGCAAAATTAGAAGGGTTTTGGCATACGCACTTTCAAACAAACTCAACAAACTGTTATGGATGGAAGATCTCCACCAAGAAGATAGCAACTAAGGATAGGATAGCCAAATTCATGAAGGTACAATAGACTTGCCCACTATGCTTCAAGGCAAATGAGCTAATTATCCACAACTTTTGGGGTTGTCCCATGGCCTAGGTAGTGTGAAAAAGAATCAAGGCATGACTTGAATGAAGGGTGCACTTTTTGGAGACCAAGGCACCATTGATGAAGAAACCATGAAGCTTTGGCACATCATTAGGATTGTTACTCTGAGAGCTCTGTGGAGGAATAGGAATGTGGTGATGATGTTGAAGCGAGTCAACTTAAACCCCCTATGTTGTGTGGCAAAATAGCAAGAGAGTCCTTGGCAATAGTGAAGAGATTTAGAAAAAAAAAAGTCAGATCTTCAAAGTTTGCTTTAAGCTACCGATGAAGAAGGCCTCATTTTGATTGTACCCCTCCCAAATGAGTGTGTGACCAAGTGTTCTTGGTGGGCTAATCCATGGACCCCCTCCCCCATTGAAAAAACACGATGCACTTTTAAATATTAGAAATATCAATAATATTGTCTCACAATTTTTAATTTAAAAAAGGATCACTACGTTGTGCAGTAGCTTTGCAACATAGTGATTACTTCGTTTAAGACACTTTCTCCATCTAGTATGAAGACACATTGCAATATCTCAATTAAATTAGATCTTAGTGCTCCTTGGAATATCAAACCAAAGTGTGTGCTACATTGCCTTCAATGATACAATTGACACCATCACAAACTTAATGACATGCTCAATTAGAGTGAGGCTATGCCAAAGGCCTTTATACTCAACGTCTTTGTTCTCATCATCACCCTAAGTTATTTAGCATCAAGTTTTTTTTGTGGCTAACATTGTGGTATCCATTTAATGAGAAGTGAGATGTCCCAAGAGATCTTTGCCCACAAAAGTGAAGGTTTATGTACATATGTACCATGTACTTTATGTTGGGAAATAACTTTCCATGTGTGTGCACTTGTATGTTGAGGGTAAGTGTGTATATGTGTGTCGGTTTGTGGGGTTTGCATTGGGAATATTTTGAGTAGCAGTCCTTACACATGTGAAGTGTGTTGGGGCATGTTTCTATGCATTCTATATCATGCAAAGAAACATAGCCATAAGTGCACATACACATGCAATCTCATACACAACATGCATGGATGCCCAAATGAACTATATATATAGCATGTACACGCACATGTGTGCACACATAGTTAAAGTAATTAATTGAGCACTCTTAAGTCCCCTTTCGTTTTGTTTATTTGATTATAAACATCGTATTTTGTGACTTTTGGTCTTGAATGAGAAATGAGTGTTAACACCTTAATGCCCATGTCCAAATGTCCCACAACATGCACATTAATCATCAAAAAATGGAAAAAAGCTAATCAATACCTTAATGATAGAGTTTTTAGTTTGTGGTTATTTGCAACTTAATATTTGGGAAGCTTCAATAGAAGTCAAACCATGTGCCAAATAATCTACTTAAACTAGAGGAAAATCCAAGTTCACTATCACAACCAACAAAAACATATGAAATAAAAGTCTTGCATATAGACATGTATATGCATGATCCTCTCACAATATGGAAGGGTTTGATATACACATTGACATTCAAATACATATACAATAATGCATCAAACAATCCCATGTAGGTATACATGAGGGCATGCGTTTGTGTATTAGAAAATTATAACATTATTGTTTTTCTAGAGGATTTTCCTTGGCAACCTTGAGGCCCATGTAGGTATACGTGGGGCCATGCTTTTGTGTGGCAGAAAAGTATGACATCATTGTAGCATCAGTCTCATGTTGGCATAGGGTTTGATTAAGGGCGCTAAAGGCTCCCCATTCAAGTGACTCTCTCTCAAAGTTATGCCCTTGTGGCTCTTTGACTATAGACTCTCTAGCACCAATAATATCTCTCTGTAGGTTACCATGGGCCTTGCTCTTATCTCTGTTTCTTGCCATTTTTGGTGCAGTCAACTACACCCATTGTTAGTAAAATGAGTGTAACTTTTGATAGGTAACTCCGATTAGGGTAATTTTTATTTAAATAAAAAAGGGGAATGCTCTATATGAGATGATGTAAAAAATTTATGCGAAAAAAAATTCAACTTTTTTTGTAGCTCACTTTCTGTGTGGCTGTATAGGGGTTATCTACACCCTGTCGTCCCACTGGACCCTTGTGCACAAAAACTGCAATATCTTCCCAATTGTAGCTCCAATCGAGGAGAAAATTTTTCCAAAATGAAGGGAATTTATCCTCTTCGAGATGAGCTATATGGTGTTTGCTCAATAGTAGCACTAAATTTTATGTAAATGGATTGTTATAGCAATCTTGAAATTCCTACACCTAGTGCACTAACTGTCTTGACTCAAATTTGCATTGTTTGCATACTTCAAGACTGAAAAGAATATATAATGTCATGATCAACATAAAATACATGATCAATACCATGTACATCCATGTGAGGCATGCATTAATGAGTCAACCTATGTGTGTAATCTTAGTGGAGATTTCAGATAACATACATCTCCCATGCATTGCATACATCCCAAGAGCATAACAAACATCTCTTGCTAATTCATTTGCCTTGTGCCAAGTATATTTCCTTCAAGATTTGGGCTCTTTGTTGAATGGACCTACACCTACACACAAGTATTGGGCTCTGAATCATTGAGAGGTGGGCAAAATTCCCCTTGGGCTGGGTTGTGCACTCCTTCACGATCTTTAGTGGCAAGGGAGGATGACTCACTCTTGTCTTGCCACCTTGCTTGGCATCGATCTTTTTCCTCAACCAATATATACATGGCAAATATTTTTAATTAAGGTAGTCCATTTAGTAGCTTTTTCTAAATGCATGTAGAAAAGGTAACTTTGGGCCGTTTCATGAAGTGCATGTGGATTGGGTGGGAGAGGGTTTACCTTGGTAGTACAATGACTCATTAGATGCCAACTTACCCTTTTACAATGGCTTAATTATCTCTTTATGATCAAATCAACAAACATATCACAATGAAATTTTAGGGGCAAACATGGACTACTGATCAAATTGCCCATGACTAAATCGCATTCATCATGCAATGGTAAGAGCAAGTAAGCAAATTATTTTAGTTGAACAACATTCACTCAATGAAAAGACTCTAATTACAAGGCAAGATTCAATCCATAAGTCTCTCCAACAAGTGGATTCCGTTCGGCAATTGGAAATGAGAAAGTGAGAGACCAAGAATCAAAAGAGTATATTGTAGTAAGCTTGATGTAGGATGCCTTCAAGAATCAATGTGAGAAGCATAAGCCGAATGCAATTCCTCCTCAAGAAGCTCCAATCGCTCTTCCATGATCGGTGGATGGACTTTGCTTCCCAAATTCATGCTCCCATAATGCTCCATAATGCCTTAGTTAATGTAGAATCACGGTCACTTTTGGAGGTTGGAGAAGATCAAAAGTAGGAAGCATTCATGGGAGAGCTTCAACTTTCAATTACTTGATGCTTCTTGAAGGAATTTGAAGCTTCGGGAGAAGTAGCCATGGCTACCCATGAAGAGATCCCCTTCATCTTTGTGTTAATCCTTCTATCTTGCCTCACAATGCTTCAAGGATCAAGTAAGCTTATTATATGGGAGTGGTCCTCGTTTTATCACGATCTGACATTTTGTTAAATACTCAACTGACAAAATGTATGGAAGGTCGGAGCAGTCTGATATAATCATGCAGTTATGGATATATTTTATATGACCTGTTTTTCTTGGGTACCTTCTCGACCTCATAATGCGGAGGAAAATGAGGACGTTCTAAAAGAAAGTACTAGTAGCTCTTAAGGACAATGGAGCAAGAAATGGCGATAGCACTCCCTTTACCTCACCTTGCAAGCTGCACACAAAATCTATGATTGGAAGATCTTCTTGTGTGTTCTTTGACATCGGTTACAATCAGCTCAGTGATCACAGTACAAGGTGAAAGCAACCAAGTGAGACTTTGTCATCATGATAATGTCCAAGGATGATAGCACTCCCATGAACTCACAGTAGTGCTGTTGGATCAGAAAAGAAACCCAGCCTGTCCTTTGTGGATTGGATCAAGTCAAGTGAAACTCCTCTCATGAACAGAGATGCCTTGTCTTTAGGAATTGCGCAAGAGAATACACAAAACAACCTGCTGCAAATAGCATAGCCTGCACTGATCACCTTATCCTTATTTTCGTGGATGATGTAGCAGTGATTGGGTACTCCAGAATCCCAGGATGAAGTGGAGAAAGCCATCTGTGGGTGGCCAGTAAAAATCTTCAACCAATGTACAAAAAGTAGAAATAATACCTCTATGGCCTTGGTATTGGGGACAATGAATTTCGTGCAACACAAATGATCGAAACAGAACAATTACACACAACCGTTTCTCATAAAACATAAATCCATCAGCATAAGACAATGAATCAATTGGAATCTAGTTATTTGTAATTAATTTATTCCAATCATATTGAAAATTGGGGTCTTGATCATAGGTATCTTTCATAGGGATAAGGGAATCAAAAGATATCACAGAGATATTATGGATAGTTGGTCTTCTACTCAAAGCATCGACAACAACATTTTCTTTTCCGGGTTGATATTGGATAAGTGGGTGGAAACTTTGAATAAAAGCAGCCCATTTAATATGACGGTCAGAGATTTGTGGTTGACTAAGGAGATGTTTGATACTTTGTTGGTTAGTTTTGATCAAGAATTCAGATCCCATTAAATAGTGTTTCCATTGACGTAAAGCATGTACTACAACTAGCAATTCCTTATCATAGGTAGAATACTTGAGATCAAATGGTTTAAGTTTGCAGCTAAAGTAGGCTATGGGATGTGAATCTTACATAAGGATAGCTCCTATTCCAGATCCACTAGCGTTAGTGACTACTAGGAAGAATGGTCTATTAAAGTCAGGTATTTGCAATACAGGAGCATGTGTTAAGGCATGTTTTAGTAAATCAAAAGACTTTTGCCGATTTTCAGTCCAATGATATACAATACTTTTCTTTAATAATTTTGTCAAAGGTAATGCCAGCAATGAAAAATTTCTCACAAATTTTCTGTAAAAGCTAAAAAGACCTAAGAAAGAACGTAATTCATGCATATTTTTAGATATTGACCAATTCAAAATTGCTTCTATATTTTTAGGATCAACTTTAATACCATTAGATGAAACATGTCCTAAGTATTCAATGTGGGTTTGGAAAAATTCAATCTTTTCAAGATTAGCATATAATTGATTCTCTTTTAATAATTTGAAAACCAAGGATAAATGTTCATAATGCTCGTTCTCATTCTTACTGAAAACCAATATGTCATCAAAGAAAACAATGACACAATGCTGATGCTTTAAAAATATGCAATTCATTATACCACTGAATGTGGCTGGTGCATTAGTTAGACCAAAAGGCATAACAAGGAATTCATAATGTCTAAATTGAGTTCTAAATGCAGTTTTGAAATAATATCAGGTGTATCCAATCGTACTTGATGGTTTTTCATAAATATTGTGGCCCCTTGTAGTTTATCCATGAGGTCGTCTACCCTAAGGATTGGATATCTATTCTTGAAAGTGATCTTGTTTAGGACACGATAATCAATGCACATCCTATAGGTGTTATTTTTCTTTTTAACTAATAGGACATGTGCACCAAAAGGAGAACTACTGGGCCTAATGAGTCCTCGGTTTAACAATTCTTCAACTTGGGTTTGAATTTCTTTCTGTTCAATTTGATTATGTCAATAAGGTGCTTTATATGGTGGTTGTGAACCTGGAATTAAGTCTATTTTATGATCTTCAGGATGTGTAGATGGTAAGCCATGTGGTAAGTCAGTAGCAAAACAATGTTTAAATTATGAAAGAAATTGTGCATGCCTAAGATGCATCTGATTTTTCTTAACTTCAATTTCATTCACCCATACTAAATAGGATTTGCTATATTTTCTTAATGCATGTTTAGTATGTGTGTGAGTAAGCAACGGAAAAATATCAAAAGTGTGCGTACCATGTAATGTGATTTGTTTTCCATTAGAATGAATCTTCATTGAATGCGTGGAATAATCTATATTGGGATTATATTTATGATGCTAAGGCATTCCTAATATAATGTCATTAGATTGCAAAGGCACAACTAAGAAATTTTTGTGCTCAACATAATCGCCAATTTTAATTTCTAAGTCACGAACTTGTGTTCCATTGTATCTAGTACCTAAGAATGCAGCCTTGATGCGATAATGAGTCTGAACAATATGTAAATTCAATTCTTTGACCAATTTTGCAGAAATAAAATCGTGTGTACTCCCATCATCATGTAAAACAATCTTTTCTCTACCATGCACAAGACATTTCATCGTTTATGCAGAATGAGGATTTGGTATACCAAGTAAAGTATCTGATGTAGTACCGATATCGTCATCATCTTTTGTGAAATTGGGCATTTCTTCATGGTCTTCATCTTTAGTCACTCCCAAGTAGTTGATGTGAACAATTGGCTTTTTGGATTGACAATTCACCGCTAGATGTCCAGGTTGATGGCACTTGTAGTAAACTATGGGTTTGGCTTTGGAAACATTATTGGTAATAGCTAGGAGTTTAGGTATGTTGGGATTCGGCTGGAAAGATGGCTTAGGATTTGGATTTGTGTTGAATGGCAAAGCAGGGGGTTGTGTCCAAGATTTACGGAAAGAAGATGAAACAAAGCGATTTTGATTGAATCTTCGAAAGTTACAATTGAATTGCTTTGTACTGAAGTTATCGTTAGTTGGAAATTGTTGTGGTCACTTCTCTCGTCCTCGAATTTTGTCTTCAGCATCATGGGCCAAAGAAATTGCATCCTCGAGAGTCATTGGCTTGAACATGTTTACCTCCGCATAGAAGTAACCAAGCAAACCAAACATAAACTTGCGCTTATGGATCGCCTCAGGTATATCTTTGAGCATTCGAAATTGCAATAAGGCATTCGAGAAACGCTTATATATTGTGAAATGGGCTCATGATCTCTTTGTTGCAGAAGATCCCACTGTTTTATTGCTTTTTTGTGGAAGTGAGGTGGAAGAAAATTCTACAAAAATTTATTTTGAAAAGCCTCCCAAGTAGTAGGACAATCAATACTTTTGCAGACAACAGTCCACCATAGTGATGCTCTGTCCACTAAATGGTTAGTGGCACACTTGAGTTTGTCTTTTACAACATACTGTTCTTGATGGAAATAATCATCAAAGTAATTGATAAAAGCGAGAACAGTCTTTCCATCACGTATCCCATTAAAAGTACGGAATTTGAAATTTCTTTTACTTCTCTTGGCTTCTTTCCGGATAGATTGTGCTTCAAGTGTCGCATTGATTGTACGTCGTATAACATCTTCAGGTTGGGGCAGCATGCCTAACACATGCAAGTCGGATGGATTTATAAATACATGCCTTGTGAAGCGCTCACACAAGGCATGGGGGAGATTGTACCCAATTGGTCTTTTTGCTTCATGTCGTGCAAGTCTATTCTCTTGATTTTTGAGCTTAAATTAGAGTTCTTTGTTCTTGGGGACCTTCCGGTGCTCACTATGTACGCTTTCAACATTCGATTTGCGCACTAGAGACGCACCATGCACTAAGGCACAATGATATAGTCTCTAAGCATAATGAAGTGATATTGAGAGTCGGATTTTAGGACCCAATTTGGACCCGTTCTTGAAGTGTTAAAGCTCGTTTTGGAGCCAGAAAGTGCCCGAGACGTGTTAAAGAACCAATTTTCATGAAAAATCAAATGATGGCGGATGGCCGAGCTAGAGTTTTCCTAGATACATTTCAACATCAGGAATCCAATGCTTGGTTCGTCAATTGGAGGTCGTTTGATCCTCATTTAATCCCTGCAAGGTTCGACGTTATAAACCAGCTACCGAATCAGGAAGTTGTAAAGTGCGTGGGAGAGGCCAGATTGATGGAGTTCGACGCCTGAAGCCGCTTGTCCAATCGGATTGCAAATCGGAGTTCGTTTGGGCCTTCAAAATTGAAAAATCCACTTGTGGGGCAGTGTGAACACAAAAAGATGAACCGATTATTTGAATGTTTTAAACCTTAGGATTAATACAAGCCTTGAAACTAATTCAAAAACTGTCTAACAGAGGGAAGCATCAATGCGCCTCCTCATTTTTGCTAGTTGTCTCTCAGATTCAAACCCGTTTGGAGAGAGAGAGGGAGATTCTTGATCAGGGTAAAGAGAGGAACAAGATGGCTGCAAGCTTGCTCGTTTTAATGGAGGATTTAAAAATATCATTTTTTAGTATTTCTCTCTCCTCCCTCTCTCTCCTGCAAGGGGCAGTTCCTGTGTGTGAAGAAGAATGAAGCCCGGTTGGTGAATGCTTGTCTGGCATGATACCAAATTGCTTCAAAATCAAAGGTGGGCTCAAGATGGCAGTGTGGAGGCAGGCTGAGCATCAAATGGGCCCTGATTTGTAGACCCGCAACAAGTTTCAGAACCCGAAATAATAAAAAATACACGGTAATGACATTTTTACAAAGAAAATGGCTCTTTTTTCGCATTTGATGAGGTTAGCAATGTTTATATGGGCTGAAAATTCATGGACATGTTGTTTGCTATTGGTTTTAGCCTTTTATAATTAAAAAAATAAAAAATATACACTTAAAGTGTGGAAAATAAATGGAAAAACCTCGAAAAGCATGGTTTTAGAGTAAAAATGGGATTTTTGGGCTTAAAATCTGAAAAGTATGAAACAAAACACCAATAAAATCTACATGTTTGCTGTTTAAAGACTCAAGAGCCACAGCTTTGAAATAATGTTAATTTTCTTCCATTTTTATTGATAATAAATAAGAAAAAATAGGAAAAAATATTTTTTAAAATGAAAAAAAAATAGGGAATGGATGAGGAAAATTATGGATGTGTCTGTGAGTGTATAATGAGGATAAAGCATGAGGATTTACCTTAGGTTATCTCCATTTATATATTTTTGTGAGTATTTATTGCTTATTTTGTGCGAAATACACATGAAATTACCCTTTTACCTATCACTGCAAGCAAAACTCCAAAAAATAGAGGGAGAGAGGGGAGTTTGATCGTTGAAATATGATATAAAATTTGATGTATTTGTTGCATTATTCATATAGGATGACGTTAAGTTAAATAAAGGGAAGTACAACACGAGAGTGTAAGGCTCGATGTCTTCTCTTATCTCAACAATTATGCGTTAGTGTATGGAAACATGAAAAGAATGGATTTGCACAATGCACGAGACTGTTTTTCAATTGTTTGAGCACTTAATCATATACACATTTGCATCAAGCATCGTTAAATGGTATCAATTACAAGCTCCTGGATGCATAGCACTTGGTTTCTTTAGTACTTGACCCATGTAGAGAGAGCGAGCAACCCGGCTGTAGGCCTAGACGGTGGGTAAAAGGGGAGGGATAAGTGAGGATAAGTGCATTCTTGGAACATTAAGTATATTGGCACTGAGAGGGGAGTTTGTTTCGAATGTGTCTATGTGTGGAAGCAGGGCATCGGAGGGGCCAATCCCCAAGATGTAGGAGAGCTACAGTGCCCTTGTGTGTCGATATATGTATAATCTCCCTCTGAGGAGATGGGAAAGGGAACATCCGTTGGATTACAGACTATAAACGTGCAGTGATTAGTGTTTAGGATAGTGTATCCCTCGATAGACGCTCCTGGTCCGCGAGGCTGTGTGGTGTGGTGGGGTTGTCTGTTGAGGGCTCATTTTTTAGTCCCATCAAATATGAAAATTGCATAAGCTCATTGAGCACATGACCCGTTTAGATAGTCCCTCCAAAATGGATGTATTGATTTAGCAAATAGCCCTTTCCAACGAGCAAGCCACTCTTGCTCAAGCTCAAACTCAACAAACCTTGGATAGGCTTACAACACTTGTCTCTCAAATGGCCACTAATCATTTTCAAGTCAAAGAGAGTAGAGATTGAACTAAATCAAGGTTACCCATCCACCATCCGCAAATGGTAATGCTTAGCGCGATTCAAGGTAGCCCATCCCACCCTCTTGAATGCAAAGTTGCAACCTAGTACTATTGATGAAAGTAGAGCCTTTCCAACCGTAGCTTTGAAGTGGATGAACTATCTAACACAAATGAAGAGCCAGTAATGAGTGATTTCCCTATTACCCAAGCATTGGAAGTTAACCCCCACGTTTGAGTTACTTTCAGCCTCATAATGTCCAAAATGGGCAACATGGCCACAATGGACGTCACACATACAATGGACAACAAGTTTTAAATGGGTAGCATGCATTTCATCAGCAACACTGTCACAATGGGCAGCATGTTTATACTGGCCAACATGGCTTGAATGGACATCAAAATGCTTATGATTGGAAGATTTGTTACAAGATAATCCTCACCAAATACAATGGAAAATCTTTGTCCCCATCGGATCTAGAGGATTGGATATCCAAGTTGGAATCCTACTTTGATCTCTGCCCCAAGATATGGATGAGCAAAAGATATACTTTCCCGAGGTTAGAATCTATCTTTAAAAGTATGTTTTTTTAGTAGAACCTATATTTGAAATATTGCAAAATAAATAAAACTAAAGAAAAGTGCATATCCTTCCATTTTCTTTCCCTATAATTGTAAAATAATGAAGAGATTTAGGCCAACTTTTCCACATGCACGTATGTAGCATATTCTTGTGCTTTTTTGTGCTATTACAATGCTTTTACAAAGTTACAAGTTAATTCTTGTGCCAAAAAAATAAAATAAAATATCAAAGCCACAACAGTTTAAACTTTGCCCAAGTAATTTACTAATTTTTATTTTATGTTTTGCAAGGTACTCTTCATTAAGAGAACATTGTAGCCTATAGGATAGGTTTTTGGTCTAATCTTCTTCGCATCAAAAACCTATGAATGTTCCTCATCTCATGCATAGTTCAAAAAAGACACATTCAATGGTACGATTATTGTGATGTATTTATAAAAAAAATCCAAATGGCTAGGTATGGTTAAAACCACATTCAATTTGGCCAAATTAATATGGTTCATAATGTAGAGAGTTATAGTCATTACATGCATTAATATAATAGTAAACGTATGTAGCATTGCAACATCAAACTAAACTAAACGAAAACATTCCAAACCAAGTATAGGAAACCATTGTACTTGATCTAATTCAGACTTTTTGACTTCAGTTGTTAAATAAATCTACTATCTTCAAGTGATTATAAGTGCATTTAAAAATTTTTGTGAATTGTATGAAGATTGATTCTTTTCAAGCTATGGCTTTAGAGTTTGTGTTTACCTCGATGCACTGTTTATAGGAAAAAGAATTGGAAAAATAGGAAAAAGAGTGCATAAGTGAAGCTCATGCTAGATATGAAGATTGATTCTTTTCAAGCTATGGCTTTAGAGTTTGTGTTGCACTGCCGATAGGAAAAAGAATTGGAAAATTAGGAAAAAGAGTGCATAAGTGAAGCTCATGCTAGAAATGGATAGTGCTAAGACTCTAAATATGGGAAGACAAGTACTTAATGTAGAAGCAAAAACATCTATACCAAAAATGAAGGAAGTAGAAATTACTAAAATTAGAGAATATCATGACCCAAAGTAGCACTTGCAAAATAGTGGAAAAAGTAAAAAGCTAGGTGAGAGAACCACTGATACATCACCACGATGCAAGGAACAATAGAAAAGAAATTGTATAAACTAATGAGCATGAGCCCAGCCTTCTCTCCCACTTACGTTGGATCAAAGGAAGTGAAGGGCATGATCTATCTAATCAAGAACCAAAGAACAATACAACTCATCAATAACCAAACGACAAACAAAAGAGTAAAGTTAATAAAATGCACAAATATGAAAAGATAGAAGCATATGTTAACCACTCTAACCTCGAGTTTAATCTCTTTGCCACATGGATAAGTGTTGCTGAAACAAAGCCCCATACTTTAGGAAGCATTGAAGGAGTGGATAGAAGGACAAATGCAACCTAACGTAGAAGTCATGCAAGAACACGAATGTGAAACACACATACCAAGCCTAACCCTCAACCCCGTGTTAGGAACCCTATAGATCAATGACTTGTAAGAAGGAATGAAAATGCATGTAGTCCTCAAATCCATAGAATTGGGTGACAAAACTATGAAAGGAATCATTGACAATAGGGCCCGAGTTCAATCATAAATATATACATGTATCACGTGGGTTCAACATAAGGTATTTTCAAAATACCATATTTTTTACATATAGAAGGATCCCATATAAAGGGATTACTTATAGATTGAGTAAAAAAGTGTTATATTTTATTAAGGAACAATTCACAAATAAGGATATTTATAAATAGGCCTTGAATGCACGTGATACAGAGGTTATACATATAGTGAAATCCTTAGGCAATAGGGTAACATTTAGTGTTCTTAGCCATGTAGTTTTTAAGGCATGGCCTAATCCATCTATCAAAATTTCTCACTTGAATGTGACTTTGCCAATGAAATGAAGGTTAGACGATTGGAATCTTAAAGCACTAGCCAATTAATATTGTATGTATCCAATTCTCAGTCAACTTTTATTGTCATGAAGGGAGTTGATTACGATATCCTTCTAGGCATATAATGGATGAGGGACATACATACGATCAAGGACTAGAACAATGGCCTAATGTTCTTTAGAAATCACATGGAGGTATTCAAAAGAGACACGGATACATGAAAGGCCTCATCCATAAACTTGGATGTCATCTCGCCTATGCTAAAAGGAGATTCTAGGAGCTTGGGTAACTATGGCCCCTCAACAAACACATACCCTAACCTATCCAAACAAGAAGCAAGATTTGATACACATCCTTGCATCCATAGACTTTCGCTTCTCAGATAATGAAGATGACTATGATTGAGCAACTAATAGAGTGAATGAATGATGAAGAAAAAAATAATGATAGATATCTTGAACAACATATTACCCTTAATTCCAATCTACATGATAGCACCAAGTGCAAACAAGGCCCTAACTTCCTACATGACCTACCATGTACTAGCCAACAAGCTAGAGCTTATTGAAATCTTGGAGCTTTTGAAGAGAGAATTACAAGGTAACCTTGGTGCTAACCTAAAACCTCTCAAAGAACCCTTGGAGGCTCAAAAATAGAAGTAGACCAAGGTGCATGACTTGAACCTTCTCCATAATTAGAATATTCTAGAGAGGAGCGAAGCTTTAGATGGAAACATATTATTTGACAATGAATCTCCCAATGAAGTGGCTATAGAAAGTGCATATACCAATGAATCTCCCAATGAATCTCCGAATGAAGTGGCTATAGAAAGTGCATATACCAATTGTGAGTGTGAGGAGCCTCATGCTATGAACTTAAAACATTTGATTGCGACATTGATGGGCATATGATAGATCAAATCATTATCAACTCCAAACTAAGAAAAACATAATACAATGCTTGTTGTGATAGAGTGGTCAAGTTGAGAAGCTGGCTTGAGTATCTCAAAGTGTTGGATTACATATAAGCATGAATCAACCAAGCCATTAGGGAAAATATAGACTCAAAAAAGGCCTCATAAGAAATTTATTGGGAAATCTTAATCTTGGATTATTTCTTTTCCATGATTATCATTGTATACCTTTTTATCCATTGACCCCCCTACATTCCTAGGCTTTGCCCTACTTTCTGTGGTGGAGCTTACCTAGAAAGAAGTGGGTCTCGCTTTCTTTTCACCTTGGTAACTACTCTTTCTCATCCTCCAATATTGGACCCACCACTCTTCCAAAAGTACCATATCAGCAAGTTGGATTTATTTTTTCTCTTAAAAATGAACTTTTTAAAAATATTCACTAAAAATAGTTATTTTTCTCAGAAATATATCCAATCATGTACAAGTTTAAATACTCTTTTTTGACATGCTTTCTTGCGTTTAATTTCCTCCTAATCAATTTACATTTTTAAATCTCTACACGTGATACATGGAGTCTTGAGGAAGGGTAATTACATGCTCACTTTATGCTCCATTATTCCTCCTATGTGCCACATCAACAAGGTGGGCTAAAGTTGACCCCAAAAAGTGGATGTTTTTCTTCCCTATTAAAAAGTGGTATTTTCTATCTATCATGGTACCTAACATATATCCATCTAAGCATTTTTCATGCTCTATTTTACATTGTAATTCTTTTGAATCAGTATGACACTAAAAAACATAATGTATACCATTTTCCCTCCTACTTTATATTTTCTAATGGAATCATTTAGGAACATAAGTAACCATAAGAGGAAAGTGAATTTGCATATTCATGTGGATGAAGAGTATACTATTATAAAGAACCCTTATAGAAAGAATGGCCTAGATACAACAACTGCTTCCCAATATTTTTTAGAGGGAAAGAAAAATATTGATATTTGTATATATGGTTTCTTATATCCAAATGACCTTGGAAAATTTAGGCTAAAATCCACCTTTTAATTTAATTTAATTATTGCTCACTTTTGTTGGGTATGGTGAACAAGGTCTATTAGGTTGTTGTAATTCTTGGTGGAAATATTCATATACATCAATCTTATCAATCAATGCTATACAACTCTCATTAATCTTTATTACAATCCCAAGATTTTTATAATGTGTTTCCTTGCAAGTTGAGAAAAATAAAGTGCAAAAGCTTTAAGAAGAATTGAGGCAATTCAAAGACAAGGAACAAGATATGCCAAAGGAGGTGCAATGAAATTCGACCTTGGAGGAGGAGAATGCTTCATTGAAATTGCTACTAGAGAAAATGGAGAAGGATAAGAACATTCAAGAGGCAAACATACAATGGTACAATAAAATTTCCATGGGCTACAAGGAAAGAAAATATTGACTACTACAAATGTTATCACTATCTTTGAATGGTGGAGCACAAAAAAGACATATGCAAGCATTGAGGTTTATAATCTCCTAGTGAAAATAAATCTAAAATTACTATATGTCATGATAATGTGTCTTGTTTTAAAGGAACTATTTTGTTGATGTTGGAGATTATGGTGATGGCCAACAATTGGAGCTTCTAAAGGCATTCTTAAAATGCAAGCATCTGGTTGCAATTTTGAAAGACTGTTGACATCAAAAGCACTCTGCCTTATTGCTTTAAATAAGGTTCTTACAGATATTCTTAACATTTTATTGGAGAAAGAAGTTCAAATAGCTTGTGATACAATTGGGGTTAGCCAACATCAAGCACTCTATCTTATTGCTTTAAATAAGGTTCTTATAGATATTCTTAACAGTTTATTGGAGAAAGAAGTTCAAATAGCTTGTGATACAATTGGGGTTAGGCAACATGGTTACAAGGCCATATATAACATAGTAGCAAATGTACTAGCTCATAATAACAAGATAAGACATATGATCTTGCCTCATTGGTTTTGAGTTAGATCTATGCGCCAAACACAAATACATCAATTGGGGAATCAATATGACAATGAATTTTTATCAAGAAGTATATGGAACTAGAATGAACCAAACCTAGGAAAACTATTTTTTTATCAATACAATGACTTTAATAATATTTTTGTTCACCTAATTAGATTGTAGTGTACAATGGCTCATTTCTACAAGGTGCAATGTATAGAATATAATATATTGTTGTAATGTAACAAAATATTGATAATACATACAACATTCTCATATGTTTATGGTTTAGTATGTTTATCAAGTATTGATTTGACCTTTGAGTTCATTATGAAGCTTGATGAGTGGCAAATTTTGAAGGAATACAAGATGGAAAAATACCAAACATATAACACTTGTTCCACCATTTAGTATACTGCCAAAAAATGAAATCTATTGGCTAGCAACTAGTTGAGGTGCCTAAGGAGATGCATAATGTGCTATCATGGATCTTTCAATGAACTCCTTATCTTACCATAATTTATAGGTAGAAAAATGGTGAGAAGCTCTATGTGGAAGGAGTCAAAGAACCTAAACTAGCACTTGGGTAGTGATCTCAAGACAATCAAGTATATGTTGAGTTGTGATACTAAGGTATTGGCACCATTATCTTGTCCATATTGTAAAAAGACAAACTATTTTTCCAAGTTTTTTGGAACATGTCACATGGAGTGAAGGAACACTAGTGTAAAATAGAAAGGTGCTCACTGCTACCCACCAATAGGTTGTGGTTGGACAAGAATTGGAAATCCATATTTCCAATTGACATTCACAATATTCATTTCTACATTCTACATGGCCTTATGTGCATCTTCAATAATCTTTTAAAGTCACACACACACACACACACACACACACACAAAATGAAACCTCCTTCTAAGTGCCAAGTGGTATGGAGAAAATTAAGGAGTTATTAAATTCCTAGACATGCATGGTGGCAAACCTCCTTCCAGATGCCAAGTGGCTATGGAGAAAATTGAGGATTTATTGAATTCCATAAGTATCCATGAAAGCAAGGTTAAGATTGAAAGAGACCAAAAAGCATCATGGTGAACTCATGATGCAACCCAAAAGATATCTATGAGTGGGACAAAGGCCAAGAGATTCTTAGGTAAATGACCAACAAGTCATCAAAGCTGAAGTGGGAGCTTTGGAAATATCTATGCAAATGCAATATAGACTTGAAAAGAGATCCCAACATTAAGAATGCACATGCCAAAGTTTGGTATTTCTTTAGTAAGCTTGTTTCATAATATTGAAACCCTCAAAAAATCTTTAACTCCATCGGAATTCCATCAAGTAGTTGAAGGTTTCACTAAATTAATTATCAATGCACGAGAAGAAATAAACATCACCCATTACATGGTACCATATCAACTTCACTTCTTCTACTTTATTTTGTGTAAATAATTTAGTGACTCAAATCTAATGTTAATAGTCCATATTTTTACAACATATATCGTACACCCATGAAACATATTGTTTGGAGAAGTACGGATCCTTGGACATGTGGAGCACACAAGGTATAGAGAAGTCACATTACCATACTTTTAGTGCATATTATAAGAATATTTGCCATGGAGAAGGTCATTAAAAAAGGCGCTACCTTGTTGAAATTGACTTCATTCTTCTACGTTATTTTGTGCATATAGTTTAGTGTGGTAAATCTAATCTCAATAGTCCATATTTTTGTAGCACATATTGTATGCCCATGGATCATACGTTGTGGAGAAGAATGGGTCCTTGGAAATAAGAAGCACACAAGGTATGGAGAAGTCACATTACTATGCTTGTGGTGCATATCTTAAGAATACTTATGCTGAAGAAGATCGCAAAAAAAGGAATTACCTCATTGGAATCTTTAATTGGTTCTATATACGCAGCTTTGCTTCACATTGGAAGATGCAAGGGCCATTACTTTAGCAAAATCTATTAGAAATGGAATATGCACTCACAATAATAAAAGATGGCAAACTAGTGATGTAGCGAATACACATGCCGCATGGTGCAACAACAAATGATGCCAAGGATCCAAATGGGATTCTCCCCAAATCTCATGAAATTTTTTAATCTTTTGTGTGTGAACCCTCTCTTAACTCACTTCCCTTTAAACAAAACGTGCATGCTTCATTGTTGTACGTTATTTTCATTTGTCTCTACAACTCTAAACTTACTCTCTCCATAGTAATGGCTCATACCGCGAGCAAATTGCACAAACCCGTCCACTCTCGCGCAAGGGCGAACTATCCCAAATTTCTCATTCCATAAAGGATCTTCTTTACCTCTAGCCAAGGTTATTCATAAAGGAAAGAGAAGGCCGTGCCCAATAAATTCAAATGGAAAAGGCTGCATGAGGATGATGACAACAACTTCATGGATGAGACATGTATGTCATCCAATTGGGGTGGAGATAGAGTCTCTAGCAATGAGGAGAGTGATGTATCTAATAGGAGAGATGGGTAGCATGGGGTTAAAGGTGACAATGAAGAGGATGAAGATCAAGAGAACAAACTTCCAGGAGTGAGCAAACACACTCAAATAGAGAGCACATGGATGAAAGGAAGCCTCACGATCATGGCAAAGGGTGTGGGGGAGTGGGGGGGTTGAAATATAAAGTAGAGGTAGGGAGACAAGTCTACTTGTGGTGGGCCCAAGGGAGAAAAGGGAGCGGATAAAATGTGCACACCACCCCCTCTCCCATTGGTGCACCTCAAATCTCTTTTCATTGGTAGGGGAATTGTTAACTCTTAAACTAAAGTGCTCTTTTTTTGTTTAGATTTTCCCTGATGAGAATGAACTACATTGTATAAAGTTGGAGTTGAATCTGAGTTACAATTACTAGGTAAGATATCCTTTTCTAAGTGAAGAGCTTAAAGGGTGCAATGTCTGGTACTATCCCCTACAATTGAGTTGTCTCAACCACAAATCTAGACATTACAAAAGCCACCAAACTAATAAGCTACACGATGCTAGACATAGACCCCTTAGACTAGGTTGATATATAGCAAGAGAACACATGTTTCGACACCTCTACTTAATTTCCTTAGCAATGAAACTCCAACAAGAACACTTGATGAACATGTCGATATATAACAAAAGAACACATGTTTCAATACCCCTACTAACTGCCTCAATAGTGAAACTCCAACAAGAACACTCAACAAACACATTGACTACAAGAAAAATCTCAAAGCTTTTGAAAATTACAACCACTAAGGTTGTAAGCAATGCAAAAGAAAATGAAGATTTCCTCGTGACTTCAAGTCTCCTTGTAACCTTCAGATCCTCAAACACTTCACTATCTCGAAATGTGATTAGCCATAAAGCACAATCACTAGATGACAATGTTTTTTCCATAACAACCACCCAAGTCCAACACACCTAAGATAAATAGGAATCTTGTTTGGTCCTCAGAGTACACAAGCTCAAGCTCAATCGAATGCCCCACCCAAATCACCTAATCATACCCCAACCAAACCTATTCTACAAAACCAGATCCACCTTCAAGGCTAAGACCCTCATATAAGTGACCCTCTATCCTACAACTAACTACTTATTTGGCTAATGATATAGGTGATGATATAATCACATGCATTAAATGACTTAACACTACCCCTTTACCTTATTCATGCATAGCTTTGAAACATTGGATCTAGGTCTCATAGATGAGAGTATGGTTGAACCTTTAAGTCTTTGCCCTAGTCATGAAGAATTTGAATTCATATTCATCAATCATCCCCCGAGTTTTGAAGAGCTAATCACAACTAAAATCTCACAAGAAGAGACTCTCAAATTTTGAATAATCACATCCTTCAAATATATACCTATGTAGAGACAATGTTAGAGGACCTAGCGGATCAAAACTATCTAGTGAATCTAAGTCCATCATTCAAATCCTTTAGATGAAAGATATTTATGTGTCATTGAATAAGTGGGAAGTAAGCAATCTGGAGGAGCGCCTAGAGATGAAGAGCTTTCCGCAAAGACTTCTCAAAATATTTTTCATTACATTTGTTCTTAATTTTGCCAAAAAGAGAATTTTGGAAAATTGTGCTCAAATTCTTACAGAGTAGCCAGACTTGACATGATGTCAAAATTTGACGTATGAAAATCATGAAGTCTTGCCGATTTTCTTCAAGCTTGGCAAGCCATGACACACGAGGTCTTTGGATTGTATTGTAGGCTACATAGCCCTCTAGTACTACCTCTTTTACATAATCTGTAGAGTTGAAGTGGTCACAGTAGACCCTATTTCTCAAGATATATCTGATCACAGCAAATCCACATTTTCTAAGTTGATAGGTGGGGGTAGATGTTGCTACACTAAACCATATCCCCTCTACCTTCCCCTCCTCCACCTTGGTTGATGCCCCCAAAACCTTCTACTCCATCCTTGGTGGGACTTCAACCACATTCAAGTGGGCCAATTTAATGATTGTGATGCCCTTCCTTGATGTGATATTCAACAGATTCACCTATCTTAGTAGGCAACTCACATTAGTGTCGTCCTACCAACTAGCATCCACTCTCATTCTCTCCATCATCCCCTACAGTTGCATTGCATGCCTTAAAGCATTTCAAGGTCCTCAATAATATTAATTATTCTTATGTTGGGTATTAATCTTGATTCCTTCATCACCTTGCATTCTTCTCTCTCACATTTATTCCATGTTTATTTCTTTTGGTAGCATCGATTGGCTTCTGTGCAATCGACATTAAACATTGTATTAGAGAATTTGGGAATTTCCCAAGTCCCTATTTCAAACAAGTGATAAATATTTGACCACATGGCTAAATATTGATCCATATTGAAAGTGGGATTTGGAAAGGTAGCTTATATAGCATTTAGGGTAGACTTCACCTTTAAGTAAGACAAACAAGATTTGACCATGTGGTCAAATAATAAAGGCATCGGGGATTCCCAAAGTGCATGGAAATTTCCAAATTCCCTAATGTAGTGTTATTGGGTGGATTGCTGTGATGGAAATTGGTTACTCTCCTTCCTCTCTCTCATCACCTTAGGGAGACCTCCATGTAGGCTCTAGCTGCAGCCATGGCCCCCCTCGTCATCTTCCACATCTCCTACCTACTAGTCATTTCTTCTCCATCTTCTCTCCTACTATAACTAATTCTTTTTGGTATGTAATAATATTATGATTAGGTAAATATCTTGAACAATCATCCCAATCCATGAGGATGCGCAACAGAGTCCCAATCCATGAGGAGCTTTGGGAGTCCCACAATGGCCTGTGCTTGACAACAATTTACAAAGGTATGATAACATAAATTTGTAAAATTTGATTCTTTATGGGGGATATCCCACCCTAGCATTAGGGAGGGAGGTTTATGTTTGATATATTTGCCAAGATGGCAAATCTTATCAAAACAATGATAATAGTTTCATTGAGATGAAGGTTGGAAAATGTTACCAAACTATGACAATAGTTTCATTGAGATGACCACCTCTTCAAATGATGATGATGGGAATGGCCCGAATATATTTAAGATGTGACAAAGCTTTAAGAAACACATAGAATAGAGGCTTGAATTTGTTCATTGGAAGGGCTATGATGCTAGTGAGCAAGCATGGTAACCAACCTCCCATCTTCGTTCATCACCTACTAAAGTAAAGAAGTTTCATCAACAACATCCATTGAAGGCAAGAGCTTTACCAAGAAACCCACTACTCCTCATGGAACTTGTCATTGAAGGAGGGGGTAATGTCATGGGCACTAAGAAACCTCATATCTTTTAGAAACTTCTAAAATATTCGAGAAAATTCTAAAAGATTCTAAGAAAATTTTAGAGGATTTTTTTGGAAGAGGAGTGCTTACATAAACATTTCTTATGTTATCACTTATGTCAACGATTCTTATATCATCAATGATGTCATCATCTAGAAGGTTCCCCTTAACCTCATCAAGTATAAACAGGATTCTTGGGTTGCAAGCCTTTAAGTCTTACCAACACAAGTTGTGAGCCTCCTGTGAGAGGCAAGTCTTCTCTTGAATGAATAAGCTCATTCTAGTGTGTGCTAACTTGAAAAAGCCTCATCCTTTCTTCGTCTTTCTTCATTGCTTTGTGTGTGCATGTGTGCGTGCATATGTGTGTGTGTGTGTGTGTGTGTGTGTGTGTGTGTGTGTGTGTGTGTGTGTGTGTGTGTGTGTGTGTGTGTGTGTGTGTGTGTGTGTGTGTGTGTGTGTGTGTGTGTGTGTGTGTGTGTGTGTGTGTGTGTGTGTGTGTGTGTGTGTGTGTGTGTGTGTGTGTGTGTGTGTGTGTGTGTGTGTGTGTGTGTGTGTGTGTGTGTGTGTGTGTGTGTGTGTGTGTGTGTGTGTGTGTGTGTGTGTGTGTGTGTTTGTTTGTTTGTTTTGGGGTGGGGGGGTAGGGGGATAGTGTAGAGGTTGAGAGATTGAGGGAGAGACCTATTGGAGAAGCTCTTGTTCTCATTCCCTTTGTTCTTCTTCTTTCCTTTCAATGTGCAAAGCTCACATGGGTCAAATCAAAGTGACTTTCTAGGAATTACATGATATTTATAAGTTTAATGGTGTAATATAAATTACTTCTTTCTATCTAATTTTCTCACTTACATTCTCTTGTAATAAAAAATGTTTATCCATGATACATTATAGTAGCTTTTGCTTTGGTAGCACATAGACACAAATACACACAAGTAATACTATATGTTTGTACTTGATTTTGCTTATCTATTCCACTCTTTTTATTAAAAAGTTCTTCAAAACATTGTAAATAAATGATACAATTTGATATTCAAGGGATTTCAATTTCTATTGCAATATTTATCTTCTTCTTTCTATCGTCTCATGTTAACACACATCCTTGACCCATCCACCCATCTAGTCACACCAACGCACTAAATATAGCACTCATGTAGATTGTAGATCAATATTATAAATTATGTTCATAATATGCATGATGAAATAGAAGAGCCATATCTAGTTTAGATTGCATTTTATCTTATACAATTTGATATTCAAGGTCTTTGGTAAGTCTTATTACATTATTGCTCTTCTATTTTATTTGCTCCAAATTTGATTTGTTCAACTTTATTTGCTGCATGATAATAGCCATGTTGGGGTAAAAGGCCTCTAGGTCTGCCCGTGTACACTGTGACCGGCCATTCTTTATTCATATATAATATGATAGTGTAATAAGGCTGTCAATTCAGTTGGATAGCACCTACATTGTGTGTGCTCCTCTCCCACATATTCCTCTTCTCCTTCTCCACTGCCATTGCATCCCCTTCAACTGGTATCAGAGATTTGGATCAAAGCTTGATCATGGAGCTTGGCCCGACATTACTTCAGTCCGGATTGAAGGCCTAGAGCTTGGAGCTTCAATGCCATCCATGGCTTCTTCCCCCTGAGGTAAGATTTCATCTCCCGCCTCTCCCTGGCCCTCATAGGCTCTTTTTGCAGGTGTTCCTTGGCTCAATTGGGCACCTTGTATGCCCCCATTTGTCCCCTTATCCTCAGCATAACCAACATACCCCACAATAGCAGCTCACGTTTTTTGCGCCTGTTTTAAAATTTGGCTCAAAAATCCAATTTTTTCTCATATCTCAGCCATCCGAAACCCAATTTAGGCAAGGTAAGAGTCTAACTTGGGGTTTTGGCACGCTCCGAACGTAATGGTGATGTCAGATATGCCAAATTTTGGTCACAAAATTTTCTGTAACAACAAATCTGAGTTGATTTACAACAAGCAAATGTCATGCTCTTAGCTTATGTGATGCTCCCGAGGCTTGGTATTTGATGCCCAAATGCTTTGGGAATGTTTGCCCAATGTTTTGAGATGCTTTGGGACTTGGTTTGAGCTTCCATAGCTCAATTTATGCATGGATTTACTGTTGTACATTGTTTAGGAAGCAAGGCTTTATCAGGGACGACTTATGCATAATGCTTTTGTTGACATTTGGGTGTCCTATTGGATGTATTGACACTTGGTCATCATGGTTTATGCCCGGATATGCTATTTGAGAGCTATTCAGCCTTGATTTGGATGTGGACACTCGTTGTTCGTTGGGATTTATGCTACCTTGGGACATGTTATTTTACCTCCAGTTTGATTATGCCTATGGTCTATAAGTGCTCCCGACTACTCAGGATGATATGCTAATGTATTTGGATGCCACTTTGATGTTTATGCTTTCGGATGCTTCTTGAGCAAAGAGTAAAGCTCAATTCTTGGTTCACTGTCATTTTCTTTGCAGGTGGCATTTCACCTGACAAGGTTTATGCCCCGTGCTACCCATTATGGGACTGATATCTGATTTGGATGCTTTTGGGTTTGACTGCAGTATGGCAAATGTTTGGGCTTGAATCGACTTGCATTTGAGAATTTTGTGGAGCAGTTTGCATTTGGTTGGCTTATCACTTATACAGCTTGGATGCTATTTGGCCCTTAATGCCCCGATTATGGATCTTGGATTTACTTGGATGCAGATACATGTTTTAAGCAGTGCTTGCTCCATTGTCTTGGTAGTTGGTTATTGAAATTTCATTGCTCATTGATGCTTGGTTCTTTGTGGGTTGCTCCTTGATAAGTGGACTTCTTAATAGTGCTTGGGCTTAGCAGTTATGGCTTTGTTGCTTCTATGTTGCCTAGATTCTATGTTAGTTGGGTTGCTTTTGCCCATACAGATCAGAGAGAAGTTGTTGTTGATGCTTACCCGGCTATGTACTTTGTTTACCATCATGTACTTTACAGAGCCACTTATTTGGATGTTGTTGTATAGATACTTGGGCTTCTCTTGGAGCTTGACCATTGTAGGATGTTATGCCACTTACCGGTCTTGCATTGACTTGGATGCTACTATGTGGTCTGATGTATTGCAGAGTCATGTTTGCCATTATGGTTATGGGCTGATTTCATGGCTGAATACCATATGCTCTTATGATAGATGTCTTATGCTTTATCGTACTGTGGTTGGTTATGTCATGCAGTTGGCTATGACTCTTCTTCATGTGGGAGCTTTTGCATCCTTGGTTGATGCCTTTATGTCCTCCCATGTGTTGAGGTTTCATGAGCCTTTGCAGCATGCTTCTACCATTGATGTACTTGCAAATGATTGTCTTTATGAGTAGGTTCCCTCTATTGGGATAGCCCTCGATTTCTTGAGCTTCACAGATGCTATGGATAGCCCAATTCATGATGACTTGGATTCATTTGTCGCCTTCTGCAGGTTCTTCTACTTTAGATGTTGTTTGCTTCAATTGTGGGAAGCTTGGGCATGTTCAAAGAAAATGTTTTAGACGAATTAGAGAGTAGCAGAGATAGAGACGGACTCGACATAAGCAGAGAGTCCAAGATACAACAGATGCAGCAGGTGTTACCACTCTTACTAGTGGTGAGGCACATGCAGTTACCCAGGATGATGTAGTTGAGCATGTACTCCTGTCATCTTGTTTCCCTACAGCTTACTTGCTCAGTGATCAGGCCTATCCGTTTGATTGGATTTTGGACTCTATGGCATCTTGTCATGTTACCCCTCATAGAGAATGGTTCTCTTCTCACACGGAGGTTGACGGATGTATTGATTCGGGCCTTGAGTAGTCTTATGCTATTGTTGTTATGGGGGATATACACCTAGCTTTGCCTAATGGGATTTCTCTTATACTCAGGGATGTTTTACATGTTCCCATGCTCAGTAAGAGCTTGATTTCTATCAGTCAGTTGCATAATGCAGGATATACTATTTCTCTTCAGGATAGGTCATGAAAGATCTATCGTGGTTGCTTGGTTTTGGCCAGAGGTTCTAGAGTTGGTTCTCATTACCCAGTGCATGTCTCTCATGTGGGAGATTCTATGGTTGCAGTTATCCGAATACTGTTGGGGTAAAGGGGCCTCTACCTAGCCAACCCTGTACCACTGCACACTGCAAGTGGCGGGCACCCGTCACTGTCACTTTATTCTTTATTCTTTTAGTGACAGTTTGAATAAAGGAAGGCCCGGTCACACATTGTGACTATTGGAGTTCCCATTTCTTGCCTCTCTCTTTCTTGCTCTTGCTCTCCCATCATAGCTCTCGAGTGCAAGTTTCGATCCTTCTCACCTTTCAACTGGTATCAAAGCTCAGCTACCCAACTCTTGAGCTTAGTTTGTGGCATTCTCAGCTTCCCATCGACTCCCCACTCACATTGGGTCTCCTTCCCGGCATCCATATCCGACTCCTTCGAGCTCCCGTCACTCCCCGACTTCCCGAGCACCTTCCCGGCCCCTTTGGGCACCCTCAAGGCATTCACACAAAGGTATTGCTTCACTCTTTACAGGGTTTACCTCAGTTTTCAGCCCTCTTGAAACAGGGCAGCCATTACACTCCCAGCTCTCATTTCATATGTGGGCTGCTCTCCCCTTGCTAAAGCTTGTTTGAGGCCTTCCTTGGCTTTAACCGGACCCCTCCGAAGCTTAACTACCATTTTTTGTAGTCCTAGGACTAGCATTTATAGTTGGCGGAATCACGCAGCCCTCCCATATGTGTCTTCAACATTGACAGTCACAACAACAGCTCTCCCCCTCCATTGGCACTTGGAAAGGCTCCATTTCAGGCATATGAATATACTTTGATGCTTGGTTTTGATGGTTGCTGTGTTGGCATAGCACTTGGACTGATTTAACACTGTTTTGGGACTGTCATAATAGTCCACAGGCAGTTTATGACAGTGTTACACTAACATTTGATGCTACAACTTGTTTGGTATTGTCATTTGATGCCCGATTGGTCCCGTTTGATGCCTGGATGTTAGGGGAATGTATGCCTATTGTTTGGCAACCATTTGGAGCTGATTTTGGTGCTGAAATTCTCAGTTTTGAACAGTAAATCACTACTGTACACAGTTGGGATGAAGTCATTTTACTCATGTACGCTTATGCCTATGCTTTTCGGGCTATGTTTCGGGCATATATGGTGATGTATTGACACTTGGGGCTCGACATAGAGCTTGGTTTTGATTCAGTATTGTTGGTTGAACTTGAGCTCACTTTGCAAAGCATTTGGATGCTCCGTCTTGGATGTACTTATGGCATGTATGTTACTTATGTCTGACCGGTCTTGACATGCTTAGCCTATGCCATTACTATATGCTAGTTACATTGTTTGGAGCCTATTGCTACTGGAGCACGGTCTTGGCTTGACCTTGGATTCCTAGAGCTTACTTGAGCTATTTATTGGCTTGCCAGAGTTGTATGTTGGGATGTACTTGATGTCTTACATGCTTATGGATGCTACATACGGATGCTCTACTGCCTACATGTCCGGGATGTACCATTGATGCTTGATCTTGGACACTTGTCATTGGTGCTTGTATATGCTTTTTTCGAGCTTTGTTGCTTGATATTTACGGCTTTTGTGCCAGTGGAAGCATCTTTGGATGCTTGACAGCCATTGAGCAGACGATCTATGCTCTTTGAGCTTTTGAGACTATTTGGGATCTTTTACCCTTCAGGATGATGCATGGTTCATATGTCTTGGTTCCTCTAATGTTTATGAGCTGACTCTTTGCTTTGGGTCCCTCTCTTTGTGAGTTGACACCTACTTGTGTCAAGTCTTGGTAGTGGCAGGAACACTTTGCCCCGTTGACTGGGGGGTGTGCCTACTCACTGGCAGATGTTTGTATGACATGTTTGGGTGTTGGATTCATGCTTATCGACTGTCATATGCCTATGTTATGCCCGCATGATGCTAGCTTTGGTCTTGGCAGTATCTGATTGACTTGGGATCCGATTTTGGCACTGTTAGCTCTCATTTACTGAAGTCTGTAATTTATTACAGCAAGCATCTATGTATGGACTGACATGATTTTTCATGCTAAAATATTCTGAAATGATGTACTTTCACTAGTACTTGGTGGGCAACAGCTTTGGTTACATTTTTCTCGCCATTTTCTCTCGATTTTGGTGAATTTTTTGTCATTTTCTGCAGTAAACAACAAGCAGTTTTGAATTGTCTATAGTCTTCCAGCCTACATTATGGCGAGTTCGTCCACTGAACATGCTATTTTCAACATCACTAAGCTTGATGGTATGAATTACTCTTATTGGAAGAGCCAGATTTGGTAGGTGTTGGTGCAAAAATCGCAAATCAAACCTTTGAGGTTGAGCGGGCATCCGCTTGCAACTATGCTAGATGAGGAATGGCTTGAGCTTGATGAGTTATGCAAGTCCACTATTGTATTATCTCTCACAGAACAGGTTCACTACAATGTATTTGAGGAAGAACAGAGTGCATGGCAGTTGTGGGATAAAATCAAGAATCTCTATGACAAGAAAAGTCCAGCAAGTTAGATGTATTGGTTGAAGCAGCTTATGGATCTGCGCATGAAGGAGAATATGACCATGTCTGCTCACTTGAGCCAGTTCCATGCTATATTCAAGAACTTGACTTCGCAGGACATCACTTTTGCAGAGGATGTCACTCCTCTTTTCTTGCTTGGTACTCTTAATGAGTCATGGGATGTATTCCACACTGCATTATGTACCTCTACTGCTACCTTAAAATTATGTGATGTTGAGAGTGCTCTTCTACAAGAAGAGGTTAACCGTAAGAATTTGGATGCCTCTCGTGTGTCACATGCTATGACAGTTGGAGGCAGGAATGATGGATATGGAAAGCATGGCAGTGGCAATGGTAGTGGCCGTGGAGAGGATTCTCAGAAATCTCGGCCCAAGTCTCGTGGGAAGTCACGTAGCAAATCCCGTGGCAGGAATGCAGATGTTACTTGTCACCATTGTGGGAAAAAGGGCCATATTAGGCCACAATGCCATGAACTACGCAATAAAAGGCACAAAGATAAGGGGAAAGACAAAGTGCAGGATAAGTCTTCTGATCGCAGCATAGTGCCTGCAAAGTCCAATGTTAAAATTGAAAAGATCAATGTTATGCAGCCTGAGGATGTTAATGATGATGATTATATCCTTGCAGCTTCTTCTAGTGCTTTGCAGATGACAGAGATACACTCTATGTATGCACAGTGTTGGCTCTTGGACTCACGTGCGTCCTTTCATGTGACACCTTGCTGAGAGTGGTTTCATTCATACCATACTATTTCGGGTTCTGTGCGCTTGGGTGATGATAACTCTCTTGATATTGTGGGCATTGGTGATGTTAGGCTACAATTTCCTTCTGGCAGCAGTTTTGTTATGCAGGATGTACATCATATACCTGCTTTGACACGCAGTCTCATATCAGCTGGACAACTTGATGATGCAAGATATCGTGTATGTTTTGGAGACTCTACATGGAAGATCACTCGTGGCACACTTGTGATTGCGAGAGGTGCCAAGACTGGCAGCCTCTATCCCTTGATTGTATCAGCTTCTTCCCTTGATCATGTTTTGTATGTTGGTTCTATCCCACATGTATCTCTTTGGCATGCCCGTATGGGCCATATGTCTTTGAAGGGAATGAAAATGCTTTCTGGTTTGCAGTACTTACCGCCCCTTGATTATGCATGTTTTGATTCATGTGAGCATTGTCTTTATGGCAGGCAGACTAGGTCTACATATAAAAATTTTGGTAGACCACGCATGAGTGAGCCCTTGGCATTGGTACATTCAAATGTCTGTGGGCCCATGCCTTGTCAATCTATGGGTGGTGCCAAGTATTTTGTTACTTTCATAGATGATTTTTCACGAAAAGTTTGGGCTTATCCCATTAAGTTGAAATCCGATGTCTTGGTTGTGTTTCAGAGATGGCTTGCATTGGTTGAGAACCAGTCTGGGTATAGGCTAAAATGCCTAAGGACAGATAATGGGGGTGAGTATGTCTCACGTGCTTTTGAGCAATTATGTGATGAGAGGGGTATTAAGCGTCAGTTAACCACTTTGGATGTGAGGCATTTTGCCATGTGCCCAGGGACAAGAGAAGTAAGGTGGATCCTAAGAGTGTCAAATGCATTTTCCTTGGTTATGGGGATGCAGGCGAGATGGGTTACCGTCTCTGGGATCTGCAGGCACGGAAAGTCATCCGCAGTCATGATGTAGTCTTCCATGAAGATAAGATGCATAGGCAGCCTGAGAGAGTTGTTGAGATCTGCAGGGTTATATTTCAGGAGGAGCCAAGAGCTCCCGCACAGCTAGCTTGACTTCCTACAGCTGCAGCAGATGCTCATGGTCAGGGTGTTGGACAAGTAGCTGGGCAGGCAGTCTACTAGAGACAGACGTCCACCTGATAGATTTTAGCCCTCGATGCATTATGTCTTGGTTACAGATGCAGGAGAGCCTTTCACTTATGACGAGGCTATGTGCAGGGGTGACATTCACTCCAGGGAGAGGGCTATGCAGTCTGAGATAGACTCCTTGCATAAGAATGAGACTTGGGATTTGGTTTCCTTGCCTAAGGGCAAGAAGGTTTTGCCATGCAAGTGGGTGTACAAGCTAAAAAGTACCCCTGGACACCCCAAGCCGGCATACAAGGCTAGATTGGTAGCAAAGGGTTTTAAGCAGGAGCATGGTGTAGACTTTGATGAGGTCTTTTCTCCTGTGGTTAAGATGACCACCTTGCGCTTAGTCTTGGCTTTGGTTGCTCAGCTTGACTTGGATTTATACTAGATGGATGTCAAGACGGCTTTCTTACATGGGAACTTGCATGATGAGATTTATATGGAGCAGCCTAAGGGCTTTGCAGAACCTGGCAGGGAGCACCTAGTGTGCAAATTGAAGAAAAGTATTTATGGCTTGAAATAGGCACCTAGGGAGTGGTATCATAAGTTTCATGCCTTTACGCAGTCACAGGGTTATAGCAGGAGTGCTATGGATCCGTGTCTTTACACAAGAGAGCCCGTGATGGTTCTTTATTGATTTTGGTACTCTATGTGGATGATATGCTGATAGCAAGAAAAGCTCATGATGAGCTAGATGCTCTTAAAGCTTAGCTCAAGAAGAGCTTTGAGATGAAAGATCTGGGATAGGCCGCTCACATACTTGGTATGTGCATTAGACGCGATAGGCATCAAGGACTCCTCTACTTGTCACAGAGGGAGTACATTCATAAAGTCCTTGAGCGCTTCCGCATGCAGGACGTAAAGCCTATTGGGTGTCCATTGCCTTCTTATGTGAAGGTATCACAGGCTGATTGTCCACAGACAGATGAGTAGAGGGCAGAGATGGCCAAGATTCCCTATGCATCTGCAATGGGCAGTCTTATGTATGCCATGATAGCCACTCATCCAGATATTGCCTTTGCAGTTGGTGTTGTGGCACGCTATATGGCTACACCTAGCAAGAAGCATTGGGATGCCATGAAGGGTATCATGAGGTACCTGAAGGGCACTGCAGATATGTGCATATGCTACGGCAGCCAGGATACAGGAGTCCTGGGGTACACTGTCTCTGATTATGCAGGACATGCAGATAGTAGGACGTCCACTTCCGGCTATGTATTCACATATGCTGGAGGTGTTGTTTCTTGGATGTCCAGGGTGCAGAAATTCACGGCCCTTTCTACTACAAAGGCCGAGTATGTTGCAGCCACTAAGGCTTGCAAGGAGGCCATTTGGTTGGGTGGTTTGGTTGCTGACCTTGGTATTAATGCTATCCCTACACTGGATTCAAATTCAATGAGTGCTATTCAATTAGCCAAGAATTCGGTCTTCCATGCGAAGACGAAACACATTGAGGTGAGGTATCACTTCATATGTGGGGTCATTGAGGACAAGTATGTTGATCTTGTCAAGATCTCGATTAACCAGAATCTTGCAAATCTACTCACGTAAAGCCTCTCTACAAAGCGCTTTGCCTTCCTCAAGAGGTTGATAGGCATGGGATGAGATGACGTCTTTCCTCATCCTGTTGTACATGTGTGCATGTTGTACTGTCTTTTTTCTTTGTCTTTTCACTCCTCACTAGGGTAGATTCACCTTTAAGTGGGAGGTTTTTGGGGGTAAAGGCGCCTTCGCCTAGCCACTCGTGTATTACTACACTGACAATCACTGCCACTGTACACTGCAGGTGGCGGGCGCCCATCACCGTCACTTTATTCTTTATTCTTTTAGTGACAGTTTGAATAAAGGAAGGCCCGGTCACACATTGTGACTGTTGGAGTTCCCATTTCTTGCCTCTCTCTTTCTTGCTCTTGCTCTCCCGCCATAGCTCTCGAGTGCAAGCTTCGATCCTTCTCACCTTTCAGATACCACATGCATTGTTATGGCATTTATCGCCTAGGCCATATGCACCATAGAGATATGGAGATCTTGTCTCCTTTAGACTCAATGTTGCCTCCTATGTCACTTACAGATCTTGATGCTTGCCCTGATTGTACTCTTGGTCCTTATAGATCCCCCTTGGCTTATGGCAATCGTATGAGGCATGCTCCTGTAGATCTTGTCCATTGTGGAGTATATGGACCTATGCCTTTCGAGTCACTTGGTGGAGCGTCGTACTTTGTGACCTTTGTTGATCATGCTACCCACCATGTTTGGGCTTTTTCCTTGGTGCAGATTGAGGATGCTACAGTTATGCTTGACAGGTCTATGGATTCTGCTCTGGTAGCAAGCCTAGGTGCTTGCAGATGGATTATAAGAGTCATGCTCTCTCTCCCAGCTTTCGGACCTCTTGTCAACAGTATGGCATTGATGTTTTGTGCCCACAATATTATGTGATTGCTCATGGCATGTGCCTGACCTTACAGGCCAAGGTTGCTTCTATGCTTACCATAGCTTGGT
This sequence comes from Lygodium microphyllum, assembly GCF_053477565.2. NCBI lineage: Eukaryota > Viridiplantae > Streptophyta > Polypodiopsida > Schizaeales > Lygodiaceae > Lygodium > Lygodium microphyllum. Next base: position 40,191,554 of record NC_141139.1, on the reverse strand, counting down.
TGTCTTATGGGTTTTGGGCTGAGGCTCTTATGACGGCAATCTATTTGGTTAACAAGATGCCGTGCTTGACCTTGGATGGTATTACACCCCATGAGGCATGGAGTGGCATGTAGCCCTCCTATGATTACTTGAGGATGTTTGGCTGCAGGCATCTGTACGTATGCCACATGAGGCTATGTCACGTAGATGTATCCTCTTTGATTATGAAGATGGTGACTTTAAGGCCTACAGATTATGGGATTTGGATGCCCAGCAGGTCATACGTAGTCGTCATGCTATCTTGTATGAGACGCAGACACCTCTCATGCCTCTTGATGAGCGTTCAATACGCTTTATGGCTGATTTTACAACAGTTGCAGTGCCATTACAACAAGTTGTTATGCTGAAGATGAGGCACTTATTGGCCCAGATGACGTAGCTATGCATAGCAGTCAGGGTAAGGATGCTGGTGGTCAGTTACTAGACCCCTTGCAGGCTCATGAGAGATGTTTTCTTGTAGTTTTGCAGGTTGGACAGCCAGCCATATGTCAATCTTCAACTTCGCTGAGGCCACATGTAGTCTTGAGACCTCGTTGGACAAGTGTCTGGGATGTTGGCTCTCTTTCAGTGATTGACTGGAGAGTTTGACAGCTCTCTGCTGTCTTGTATGCTCCACGATGATGCTATCTGCGACTCTGATGCTTTACAGTCGTGCACTGATGAGTTGTGCTTGCTTCATGAGAAGCATTATTGGATTGCTCCATTGTATGGAGCTGCAGGATCGCTTATCTCCTGGATGTCATGGACTCGGGGATGCTTGACTCTTCTTCTGCAGAGGTTCTCGACACTTCTTGCACAACTCGCTTTCCGATTGGGCATTGGGTGAGATGTCATGATTCCTGAGAGACAAAGAGAGAGAGAGAGAGAGAGAGAGAGAGAGAGAGAGAGAGTGTGTGTGTGTGTGTGTGTGTGTGTGTGTGTGTGATATGTCATGTGAAATCCTCTCTTGCTTGTGAGCCCCAAATGAAGACATTAGGGGCTTTGCTATTATGATGATCCATTAGTTTACGTGTTTTAGACACTCTACGGAGGGTATATGGGTGCATTTTATTTTTGGCATTGTGACCACTTTGGTTAGAGGAACAAGCTAACCTAGGTGCCAAGATTTTGGGTGTGGCCAAATTGTATGCCAATTGCAACCTTTGTTTGCTTATTTATAGATAGCCTTCCACCCTCACTCCAAGGTTGTAATGATCATCCCCAACACTCAACATTGAAGGGTTTGTGGGCACCAAATAGAAGCAAGGGGATGAGAGAAAAGTCAAGAGGGTTAGTTGATTTGAGGATTAATAAGTGAATGGGGTGAGGGGGTAAGATTACCTATAAATAGGCAAACTGAAATTGGCATACAAACTAGCGAAGCCCAAAATGTGGGCACTTAGGTCAACCCACCCAACTAACCAAAATGATTACTACACCAAAAATGCAATGCACTGATACCTCCTGTCTAAAACACATAAATGATGCATAATAAAAATGCTAAAGATCCTAATATCCTTGTTGACTCAAATTAAGACTCATAGGCAAGAGATGATCATATCTGGCATACATGTTTGCTAACACTCCTTCTTAGATCTTGGATGTGGTGGAAGGCCAAAGGAGATGGAATGGATCCAAAGCTGGTAGGAGGAGTGCCACTATTAATGAAAATTTTCAATGAAGAATGGTAGCTAAGGGGTAAGACCTCCTCTCTAGATAATAGCCCAAAGGGCCCTTCACAATGGAAGGGGAATGGAGCCTATATAGCCCTTTGTTCTACCGTCTTGGCCTATAAGAAGGGCTCCTATAGAAGATTACTTGACAAAAAATCACCGAATCAGTAAATATAACCTAGGAATCGAGCCTCATGAGGTGATGAACTGATTGGAGATAGAAGCCCAAGTCTAGAACATATACGACTTCTAAAACAAAGCTTGTATGGATAGGTAGGCAATAAAGGCAAGTTGCCAACACCACAAAGAGGCAACAATGAAACATCACCAATAGTGATTGTACCCTATAATGAATGAATACCTTGTTGAGGAGTCATATGTCTCAAAGCACCATTGTAAGCAAAGGCCTCTCAAAAGCAAGACAACCAAAGAAGGCTCTTGATGTGAAGAAACACTAACTCATGAGTAATAGCTAATGTAAACTAAGGGGAAGGGAGGCTTTGATGATGTAGCTTCATCCTTTACTCTCCTAGATGAAGGTGAGGTTATTTCTTCCAATACTTCCCATCAAGGTGCAAGGTCTTCCCACAATGTGGAAAACTGGGATTTCCTTTGTGCTTCTCCTATGAATTTGTATCAAAGTCAAGAGATAACTCCAATTTCTAGTACTTCTTATTTCCTTTATTTGTCTTGGATTGCTCTTCACTTGGAGATGATGATGCAAAAGACATAGCTTTGTCCACTAGCTTTATCTAAATCTACTCCTTGTGATGTGCATCTTTCTCAACCTCCATTGGGACTCACTCCTCCAAAGTGATTATATCCCTTGTACAAGAGGTAAAGAGACTAGTGCAGGACACATTACTTTGGTGATGATTAAATTTGTGAGAGAAGTATCGTAGCTAGGTCCTCCAAACACATGGTATTAGAAAGGGATATAAGCTCATCCTCAAATGTCTTTGACTTCGTAAAGAGATTCCAATGTCTTCACTTCATAAATAGATTGCAATGTCTTTCAAACATTTTCAGCTATGTTGATGCATCTTCCATGCATAAGCATAAAATATGCACAACCCAAAAATAGAAAAGAGCGATCTTTGATTGCACCAATCCCATAAGGTTTTTGAGTTCAAGGTTTCTCCAACACAAGGATCCATGATAGATCGAGGAATATGGATTGCTGCTAAATCCGAAAGGTCAAAAGTATCAATGATGCAGAGTGCACTCAATTTTGCATAATTGTAGAGGATATTTGGTCCCATTTATCTTTTTTGGGTGTGGGTAGAGAGGATAGGGCATGCATCACGCAAGGGGTGCCATAATTGCCAAAATCAAGGACTAGTAACCCTAGAAGATGTAGAATGGAGAGAATTTTAACATATTGGTTAGAATGGAACCCCATCACAATCCATTTTACAATCCTCACCATCATGACTCTGTGAACATTAGTATTCACAAGCTCGATTGTTACTTTGATAGTCCTCACAATCCTAATCCACACAATATTCCTAGTGATATTTATCTATCATTCATGTCATTTAAGAAAATGTGTAGAAATACAAGAAAATATGCTTGCTCTACATAAAGGTGGCTGGAAGGTGGATGGTCTCCACATGTTCGAGGCATGTGGATCTATTATCTGGCAAAACCTGATATGCATACAAGGAGTATCCAAGGTAGAAGGTGCCACACAATGCTAGGATGGAATGCTAGCCTACAAACATAGAGTTTGCAAGGACTACAAGTTATTAACACATCTTGTAATGGGCTAGAAACATGTGATTAAGCCCAAACAAGTGTTCTTGCAAACAGTGCAAACTTTCTAGTTGTGTGAGATGACATTGACACTTGAAATGGGCCACACGATAGATATTTGATGTCACTTGGCTACTACAACAAGTACCCAATTAGAAAATGTATCCACCAAGAGAGAAGGTTTTTGCATAAAAACCCTAGCTTGCATATGGCTGTCCCTAAAACACAACAAGAAGGGGGCTAGAAATAGGCACCTGGACACAACATAAATCTTAATGCCATAAGCAATGGCATTTTGTAATTAACAAGGTATAGTAAAGAATTGGTTAAGCTTTTATCCATACTCTTAAGTAAAATATAGTATAGAAATCGTTAATTTTCTATCTCTACTCTATAAGAACAAATGACCTCTTGTAATTAAAGATATAGTAAAGAATCGATTTAAGATTTTATCCCTACTCTAAGTACAATCCATTTGTTACTTGGTTCATTATGAGAAAATTAGTTATTTTTTAAATTAATTTATGAGTTGTTGGATCTCATTAAAAATTAGCACTTGGAGATGGTGCCTAGCTAGTGCAAATGTGGAAAGAAACTCCTCATCCTCTCTGGCTCCCACTTAGGTGAATGATGCCATGTGAGAGTGCACAATGAAAAGGAAAGTGAACATAGAGCTAATAGAGAAGGAAATAGAATGAAAGGCAAGAGAAAGAAGAAACAAATTGGATCATGATTTAATGATGATACAAGGCTACAACGGTCAACTATAACACCATTTTTGACAGTTGGGTAAGTTGACATGGGTGCCTATATTTTAGGCCTAGCCACTTTGTATGCGAGTTTGTGGACTCAATTTTCATATTTGTAGGTAACCTTCCACCTCACTCCATTCAGACTTTATGCAATGAGTTGTCCACATTCTTTTCTCATCCTCCTACTTCTATCTAGCATCCACACTGACACTCAATGGTACATGTTTGGGTTGATTGTTGATATAGCCTTGTGTCTTTTAGCCATCAGTCACTTTGTACCTTCTATCTCCTATGTTTCAAATAGTCTCTTCTCCTTTTGCTTCGTCTTCACTTTCATTTCTGTTGTGCACTCTCACTTCCAAAGGCATTAGCATTGCCCTAAGGCAACACTTAATGTGGTAGATGTAGTAGTAGTAATATATGTCCATAATTTGTTTTTGTGAGCAAGTTTTTTGTGAGAAGCTCTATGAGGTTGTTATGTGGATGCTTGATCTATTCAATAATAAAATGTTCTTTTTCGACTACAATTTCTTGTAAAGTTATGTGATACATCATAAATTGATATGTTGTCATGAGTTTCAATACAAGTTGTGGTATTTCCTTAGTATTTCATAAATTTGTTTTCTAGTTTTTGAATTGCAATTTTGTATTCTTATATTTGATGTTCAAGTCTTCTATAAATAGGCATTATTGTTTTTGTGAATCCTATTTATGGTGTTTTCAATTATTGATATTAGTGTTGTTATTAGCATAGTTGAAGGTTTGCAAATGAAGCTAATGCTTCTTCCAATGGTTTTTTATGTTTCAATTTTGTTTGTAAGCTTTTTATAGTTTTTGTGAATTTGGATTATGCTTATAGAAATTGTACTTGTTATTGCTGCAAAGTGCTATTTCATGTTCGATTGTATAGTTTAGCAAATTAAATTGAGAAAAAGATTCATGTGTTTTCAAGGGTATATTATTATGTTGTGTAAGTGTGGATATAGTTTCTTTTTAATTAATGTTTGTATTAGTGTAGTTAGGGTTAAGTTGATACACTATATTTATATATCTCCAAATGTTTTCTATTTGTAGTCGTTATTATGTATTGAACATCAATATTGGCACCCCAAAGTAATAACTTTTTATTAAGCTTGTTTATATAAATGCACTTACTTTTAGGAAAAATTGGTTTTTTGTGTGCTTATATATCCCAATGCTTGTATGTATACAATCTCATTTAAATCTACTTTATTGTAACCATTTTGTAAATGTACATTGTCTTGTTTTGTTTCTTGTTTTAAATTCCACATGTATTTTTTCAATTAGTTCTCTCTATCATAATTTTCTTTAACAATACATGAGCTACTCAAATATACTATCATAAATTTGTTTGCACAATGGTTTGGGAAAACTAAATCACTATTTGGTACCTCATCTTCTATATGTTTATTTTGCATCATGGGTTGGAGTGCATTTTCATATTTTTCAAATAGAGTTGATTTGTTTGAACTTATAAACTTCTCAATAGCGAATTATTTTAAAATTATTATTGAGTTTTTCACAATTGTTTCTTGAAATTGACAGTGGTGATGACTTCTATTTTGAAATTTGATCAAGAAAAAATAACCTATACATTTGCCAAGAATGTGAATATTAGATCAAAGTTCTCTTTTAATAGTTAGAAATTAATACAAATAGTAGCAAGTACTTGTAGTAGGAACCACTTGTGAAAGTTTTTGCAAATAATTTATATATATTCCGCTCGATTCTCTTTTATTGGGGTTAAGGTTTTATAAAGAACTATTTAATGTTTTCTAGCGTTTCTATAGCGCACACAAGTAAACAAAGTTAAAATTCTTTATTGTTAAATCGTAAAAATTGTACTCTTTCACATTCTTTATTAATAATCCATAGAATTATTGAGTACTTGAAAATCTTTGTATCCAATTTTTTAATATAATACTCGTTCCATATGTTAGCATTAAATTTCATGTCTTTTAATGTTAGTTGATGCTCTTGACATTGTCTTGTTCATGACTACAACCATTGTTATAAAATCACATAAGTTATTAGCTATAAGAATTTTCATCATTCACATGAACATATTCCCAATATATATTGCAAATTTTAATGCCTACACAAGTAAACTCCCATTTTAAAATGGATTGACCATTCTATTAGTTGTAACAATGATACTTTCAATGTGAAAAAAATATTCGTGTGGACAACATGGTTCTTCCAAAGATGCATAAATGAATAATCCTAGGTGAGCAACCTTCTCCAAATGTCACCTTTAAGCCTTTATCTTGAAAGTCAATCACTTGATCTAAAGAGTGTAAGCTATGTGACAATGTGTTTATCGCTATTCCATCAATAGTGTTTTAGAATTGTTGTTAGATATTGGCATCTACTTATGTATATATCAGTTGTTGTATTTGCCTATCGATCAATACAAACTTATGTTATGGAATTTTTACAATCCATTGATTTGTTAACTTGGAAGTACCTTTTGAGTGGTTGCGATATTTGTCATAACACATCACACTTCATAATCTTGTATAACCATCATACACCAATTTAAGAATACGTGCAATTTATGTTATTTGATTACTCAACCTCTAAATTTATATATTTAGAGTTATTTGTGATATTTGAATCTCTATATAAGTATGTTTTCTCATTTTAAACAATTTCTATATTATCATTACAAAACCCATCACTATTACTTTTGTCTAAGTGGTATTGCTTGGTTGAAGCACTCCTTGGTCACATCACATAAAGGAGAGCAAGGAGATGTTACTTCTCAAAACAACAATTGGATGTGAGAAAGTTCACTTAAAGATATTTTCATTGCATTCGTGTATTCTCTTCTCAAAGAATCATCAAACATTATCGATCAATTTTAAACAATACCCATGACAACAATTTTGTATTCACAAATTATTATCTTGCCTCCAATTCAAATTTGATTACAAAATTGGTTCACAATTTAAGGTTACAAATTTCACAATTGTACAAACGACAACTAAAGCCAATAAGGTTGTAGCTTAGTGATGAGAGGGGTGCATGTTTTCAAATCCTAGGTAGGCTTCTGGCAACATAACCATCATCTATTTGCAATACAAAATAGAGAAGTGAAACATTCCAATTTTAGACACCACATTCAAATGTGACTTTTCTTAGTACCATCACATTATAGATGGTGGTCACTTAACAAGATATGTTTCTTGACAATTTGAAATATTCCATTGTCTTACAAAGGAGACATTTTGACAATAGTGGGAGACATTCAAGTCATAAAGCTTTGTCATCCATATCCAAGTCCTTATAGAGGGGTGATCTAGTCATTAAAGCCATTCTCTTTTACATGCCCTACAAAAATCCAACGGATACTCTTTTGAATACCTTTATCTCAATTCTAAACAAAAGCCAAGATGAAATATTACAAAGGGCTACTTCATCATAAACAATCGCTAGAATATCAAAGAGATTTCTAATTCCAAATGAGACCAATGGATCAAACAATCAATAGAAATATTCTTCTCATTTAAATCAATATCTCTATACCTTCGCATCTTTGATAGAGAAATGTACCTCTTACGATAACAATACTTGACCTTCTTAAAACACCTACACATTGAAAATCCTTCATTTCTACAAAGGGACCTTCATCTGCTTTTCCTTCATTATTCGCTGGCATGTAATCCTCCAGCATTATTTCACTTAACCAATGGCATATTGTTTAAAGGTCACTAAGGTCAACATGAAAATAAGCGTCCATCTCCATTTTAGGCATTATATTTCCTTAACCACTAAACTATTCTAAGCACTTCTGGCACATCAACCCACCCAAAGTGGCATCTCATTTAACATGCAAGTACTACTATATCATGACCACACATTGTTTTCTCAATTTCAGGTCTGTTTTTCCTTCCCCATCTTGAGTTAAATTCTCCCCCATGCACAAAGGAGCCGGGAATTTTTCACTATCATTCGAGACAGTATGAGTTGCATGCAAATGCATTATTTTCAAAGGGTTCTCAAACGTTTAGGCCAAATCCAAATTCAAGATTGATCCCTTTTTCAAAGCAGCCCAAAAATCCCTTCTCAAGTACCTTAATAACATTTCCACTCTTTTAAGTATTTACACATGATTATTGAACCACCAAAAATAGTTGAAATATATGGATATCACCTAAGAGTCCAAGCCAACTAAATTCTGAAAAACACAGATATTGTCATTAAAGCACCTACCTTCTTTATGGTAATGGTAGTAAAATTGTGGGGCTGTAGCAAAGAGATTTGGTTACATGGCTTTAAATGCACCTCTTGGATGTAAACAAAACAATTATTCTAGCATGTGCGCATGCATGCACATGTATACATGCATTATGTACTTGGATAAATGGGTGAAACAATATCATTTGCATGGCAGACAATCACAAGCAGGTGGTAAACTATGACACAGCTTTTGCTAATGATTAGCCCTTTTTCGGCAAACCTATTTAGAGCAACCTGGCAGCAACTATGGAGGCTTTATGTTCATAAAGCATGGCTGCTGGGGTAAGAAAACTTTCTTAAAATCTAAATTCTTACCTGTTAAATAATGCAATAAGATCTCTTTTGTATGGTCAAGCAAAACAAGTCCACATACCTATAATTAGGCACCTTTGATATCCTAGTGGCTCAAATATCTCTGAACAGAAAAGATAAGAGGATACTGGAATGACTTGGCACCAGGAAACCTTTTGAGGTCTTAAGAACCAGGGCCAAAGATTGGTGATGGCCCTACCACATACATTTATGCTTCTGTTGGGGACGCATATAGGCATACAAGTGCTATGATTTTTCCATTAATAGGCAAAACAAAGCCACATCACTAGACTTTTCTTCAACAAAAATCACCCACAGGCGTGTCATCTGTGTGTGTATGCCACGTGAGAGTCCCATAACAATCAAAAGACTTCTAGCCACACCCCATGGGCAATTCTCAGAGCAAGTAACATCTATTTCCATGCTGGAAAATGAGCAAAATACCACAAAAGGGCATCAAACAGTGTATTAACTATACCTCCAGGTAGGTCTGTACAAGAGTAGACAGAGTCATGCAGATCTTTTAAATCTAAAGATTCACGAAACATTCTAAACTTGTAGGACCTACAAATCTGCCTCCAAACTAGCCATGTGTTCTATCACATTGTATTCAATTTGCAAGGGCAAACAGGGGACATTAACAATATAGTGACACATTAATATGCAGGTCAGAAAAGAGAACTCTTCCAATAAAACTTCTTTAGCACATTAACCTACTGTTTGAGCCCATGCAGTCATAGTTGTCTTAACAGTGGCATGCACCTGCCCAAGTACTTACTAGTTGAATACAGACATCTTCAGAACTGAAATGGAATCCTCATACAGCCCTAAATAAAAATCAAAACTCAGAAATACTTCCTAGGAGCGGCCAAATCTTTTTCCTGTGCAACTGGATAAATAATGGGAATACTGTGTCAGCAAAGCTAATACAATTGGTGCACCAATCCCTGTGAGGAGGATCACAAAACAATATGCCTGACACTTATCACTACTTGATGGATATGTAACATTATCATCCTCTGGATTACCTAGTTTGAACAACTCTGCTGACATCTTCAAATTCTAGTTTCCAAGCAGTAGGAAATATCATGTATCCATAATGCTCCTCAACTGTTGAGATTGGGTGTCTGTTGATAAATTCTACCACCTGCACTCCTAGCATATGACGAAATGTTCAAAATATGGAAGAAAACGCCAGCCACTGGCCTTCACATTTTGCAGATTGAATAGCCAGATCTGAATGTCTTCAATCAGAAATACTTTAATGAGACTGACTTCATAATAAAGTTCACTTTCTACCTCAATTTGCAGACCTTTTAATAGGTTGTAGCAGAAATAAAATATATTTTGACATGATCACTAAACCCTCGAGCACATAGTCCTAAAGCACCCTGTTTTTTCAAAAAAAAAAAAAGAGGGAGAGAAAAGGACTCTAAACTCCACTAAAGCAAAACCATGATTGTTAAAGACGAGAGAACTTTTGCCAGTTGCTGGTCATCTTCCTCTCCACTCATATCACATCAGATACATTAATCTAATTAAAGGAAAACCAGAAAAGAGACTAACCCAAGAAAAGTTCGAGAAAGAGAACTCAATTAGCAGTGCAGATCCTCATCTTGTTACTTCTTTCCTTGACCTTTTCCAAATGATTTTAAGAGAGTCTCCTTATCAACATTCCGAAAAGCATCTTGGACATCATCATAAAAGCCATCCCATTTTTCCTGCAACAGCCAAGCATGGTGAGGCAATAGTCATGTTACTTTGATTGCAGAAAAATGTTCAGAGTCGCTCTGGCATACCTTGAAATCTTCACTCCATTCTTCCTCAAAGTCAGCACCAAGGGCAAATTCACCAAGATCATCACGGTACCATCTCCCAGTATAGGTCACAAATTCCATCACTTCCTCTACATCTAGCACTTCCCAAGGACGAAGACCAGGAATTACCTGTGCTAGCTTTTTCCTACAAAAGTTTGAAACAAGAGAAGACAGTTACTGATAAAATTATGACTAGCTGGTTCCAATTAGCATGCACATAGACAGGCATAGTTACTAGAATGGCAGAACACTCCATACATAGTTATTAGAATGGTGGAACCTACACGGCTTGATTATGTCCAGACCACGTCCAAAAATTGAATATGCAAGAGCATAGACTTAAACAAGCAGTAAGCACATAGATAAAGTTGCACATACAACATGACACAAACGATATGAATATAACACGAAAACCTAGAAGGATAGACATCAAGCTCACTCCCAACAGTAGAGCCAAAATGGGCTCAACCCCAAGCCTAAACCAGCAAGCTAGCAGCATATCACACCAAGCTCTCATCACAAGGATTAAGTCCAAATTGTGGTGATTGCACCAGATGCCATCCAAATGAGCCCTCTAGTGATCCAAGGTCAGTGGCTGGCAGCTGCTGCGGGCACCGATCCTCAATATCCACAAATATAACAATGTACAGTAAGTAGTTTCAGTTTGTACTCACAGAATCACAAGGGCTTTCCCACATTGTGGAAAAAATGCATATTGCATCAATCTGCTGATTTGCCAGTTTCAGCATCATGTGGAGATTGCTGCTTTCCTTCCGGTTCCAGTCTTTTACATGCGGAAGATTGGTGCTTTCTAATCTATATCTGAAATCTGGATCTGTATAAGCTTTATGTTGTCTACATCTATTTCTAAGTCAAATTGACATCAGGGTAGGAAATCGATATTTCCCTCATGAACAAGTCTCTTCGTGATTTCTAATACAGCTCCTACATTCCAGCTCATACTTAACATCTTTTAGCCCAGAAAAAAGGATTACCATAGCTCTATTCTAACACTAAGAAGCTACAAGACCTGGACATGCGAGCCTCTCATCTAAGGAGCTTTTGCAGATATGGTTCAGAGAAAAAGCATGAAGATTAGACCCCTATCTTACATACAGCATAAGGTGATAAAGCTTTAAGAAAAGTCACCTCATATGATATGGAATGAACTTGTCTGGGAAATATTTATTCTGATCTTCCTCCAGAATCGTGGTAAACTCAGAGCCACCAGCCCACAGAAATAGACTATGGCTGGGGGAGCGTTCCCCGGGCCAAATCCCATTATTGAGCCTTAAAACAGCCCTTTCTCTCTCTCTTTTCTCAATAGCTTCATCTTGTAACTGCTTGTAGCTTTTCTTTTCATGCCCTTTTCTAGGGGTCCACAGAGGAAAACCTTTTGCAATTTTGTGCACCAGGTCGGATCCTAATGCTGCTAGCTTCACTGTGAACAAAATAGAAGGACCAGTCAACAGAAGGTTACCTTAAAATCCACTTACAGTCCATAATATATAAGAGAAGGATGCCACATAGAATAAGAGACTACAAAAAGGTGGGATGGAAGGCACATTAAGCCACAAATAGCAGGGCTTTCAACAGATCTCATAGGTTGAACGCGACCACGTTGCATCCAAGGTACAACACAGCATGACAAAAGCTCAACTTATAGTCAAGTTTTCCATGAATGAAAATGAACATGCAGAAAGATCATGCATAAATATTAAAATTCACCATAATCGAACACACCAACCAGATTACAATATATGCATTTACCTAGGCACTTCCGGTTTTAAATACATGTAGGACTTATTGACCGATCAAAAACTAACAATTAAGAAATATAAGATAAGAGTACCGAACACACAATGAACCTGTTCCTAGACATGATTGACCTTACCTTGACAGTATAGACAACTAGCATTTGTGTGCACACCAAGAAGGAATCTAGATCTAAGGATGAACAATCAAGGCATTTGACTAAGCATCACAAACAAAGGATATGAAAAACTCTTTTGAATTTGATTGCTTTCTCTACTAGAGGCACTTAGAATTTGACTGGAATGCTTTTGCAGAACATCCATGCGCTTGCTTGAGAAATGTTTCATAAGGTCCTTTAAAGTAACTTGCAAAGTTTAATACAAGAATTTTTCGTATTTGCATCCCTTGATTCAATATAAGTGTTATAGCAATGCTTGAAACCATAGAACAAGCCAATGATTGCTAAAGCCCAGCACTCTTATACTACACAAGCCAATCAGAAGCATAAAGCAGTGGAATTTCAAAAAAGTTACATTGCTTGGTTAGAGAAGGAAAGAGAAGATTATAAAAGGTTGAGAGAGAGTCATCCACCCTGTTTATGACCAACCTCCACTCTCAGGAGAAGAAACAGAAATTTCACGACTTCAAAGAATAGTTAACACGTCATTTGACAATGCCTTGCCACATCAACCACAATATGCACAACGTATACACATGCGCCTCTCTACCCTAGCAATCACAATCAACCTAAGTACCTACCTATACATAAGCTTTATAGACTAGCACATAAACATCCATATTTTAGGCAGCAGATCATTTTTTCAATTGTTAGCATTAAGAAGACTTAACACAATGGAAGCTTACTGTCTGGTGTTTCGACACATGTCTGAAGTCCATACACCATGCTTATAGGTGCCCATTCATCTAAGTCATCCCCCCAAATAAATGTATTCTTGTCAATTATCCCTGCTGCCCAGGCTGTCTTGAGGTTGACAAGCTCCATTGGGCCCCTGGTTCTTCCCAAACGATCCTTGTAATACCATCCACCAGATCTCATCACAACTGCAAATGGAAGCAAGCAAGATTTGGTATAGATTTGAATTGAATAAATAGTATACGATACACATATAAAGGCATACATGCCCTCAAAATCAAGATTTAAATAGGCTTTCAAAGTAGCAAACAAGCAGAAAGTAACTTTCAAAGTTCTCTATGGAGTAGTCATCCTAAAAATGCTCGTTTACCAGAAGTGCAACTTTGGTGATGAACTAGGCCAGTACCTGCAAGCAGCTTCAAGAACCATGAAGGACGTTGAAGTTTCCATCCTGCTAAACTACTGCAAGCACTAGAGGAGGGAGGAGGGAGGAGGGAGGGGGACATTGGGAGGGAGAGACACATTTGTTCATGCATGGGTGCATGTCTGTGTGTGTGTGTGTGTGTGTGTGTGTGTGTGTGTGTGTGTGTGTGTTGTATCCACTTATCTAACAATCACAGGGACACATTGTTAGGTGTGACCGTCCATGTATTATAGAATATACGCATACTTCAATGGCTCACACCATTTAATGTGTGTGAACAGGGGCCAAGGCCAAGTCAGTTGATGATGTGGCATGTATGCATTAAACTTACTAAGGGATTATTAAGCAGTGCCAAGGCTGAGAGGGAATCACCGACTCATTCACATTTTCTCTTCTTCTGTTCTGTGCTGAAACCCTTATTTCAGATCAAACCAACAAAACATTAATAGTTCATCTATGATACCATATCCTAAATAGGGAAGCACTGTTGCGCAAAACAGCCCATTAAATCAGTAGGGCGAGTTAGATACCTATAAAAATTGCAAGTTACATTCTAGCACAATTTTCAGATCTGTGACACAGAAATGTAGAATCATGCAAGAACTCAAAACACTTCTTTTTATTTGAGTGCCGAGCAAAGCAAACACTTCACTTATAGGAGGAATTTCACAGTCAGTGGAAAACCATACACTTGAGTCGCAAGTTAAACTCAATTTAGAGTAACTTTCATGTCTATTACAAGGAAAGTTGGCTTGATCCAGTCACTCTAAGAAGAGGAAGTGCATCATAATTGCATTTGCGTGAAGTACTGATTGCTGTCCCTTAAAATGTTGTGTTTGGTCAAGCCAATGCATCTAGGACTTGATTTTTCCCTACAGCAGCTAAATTTGTCTCACAAGGAGCAGGGTGAAGGCCAATTCCCCAAGCAAACCAAGGGACAAATTAGTTTGAAGGCTTGCTGATCATTAATGACAAGAAGTAGCACTTGGATTAGCAGAGGAGATCAGTGAGTCTCAATTGTACTCCATCCATTTGCAATAAAAGATAAGGAAATGCTGAAAGAGACACCAGTTTTGGGGCGAACAGGCTGTCCATTTTCCAAGAATTAAGAGGTAAAGTGTGCATTTCAATTAATGTGAATTAATTACTTGCTTTAATTACTGTTAAATCAGGTTATTACCACCCTATCCGAGGAGGAAGGCTGGCTTTAATCCCTCCGTCTGAGAGGGGTTACTCGTCTCTAGTGGCAAGCAATGATGGCTTGAATCTACCGAAGGTAAGGATGTCAAGCACAACAACGAGGTGGTGGGCATTGTGCTTTATGGAGTGTGATTGCCTAGTTTGTTGTGACCCCTCTAACTCATGGATGATGTAGCAGTGTAGTTATAGTAGTAGTGTCTAGTGAGCTAGCGCTGAAGAAATCTATAAGAACCTATTGGCTCATTGGCTCTAGCCCTATCTTTGTCCTACTCCTCGGAAGTTTCCCTTTATGTGTCTAGAGCCCCAATAATAACAATCCTAGGCATCTCTGATCCTCATACTCCATCACCCTACATGTGAAAAGATGACGTACCAGCGAGACAGTAGGGTTGGCAGAGAGGAACACGGAGTGAACTCGGCAAACATGGAGAAGAGAAGAGAAGAGAGAAGAAACTCTGATGAATGGAATGATGAAAATCTGAATCATAGAGTGAATGTGATACAAGGGAACAAGGGTGCCATAGCACAAGGAAGATGATGAAGACAGCCACTAACCACGAACCGCAATGTCCTCCTGAAGGGGTGTGAGGGTAGTGGAGAGGCTAGAGAGAAGAGGTGACGGACTGAATGAATCAGCCGTGAGGAATGAATGAGAGAGTGGCCTATTAATAGGAACAGTCAATCTAGGATGGCGGCCCTTTTTGGGGCTACAAACCCTAAATGCTAAAACGCAGAAACACAAGGACGCAAACTGCAAGTGAAGGGTGAAGGGTTTCTCAACACCCCCTCTCAGGCCCAAAAAGGGGAACAAGAGAAGAGTGAGGTGGAGAGGCAATGCTACATGCTGAAGAATGCTCATGCAGCAAGTGCCACTTGGACAGTGTCCCTCGTGGGGAAATTGTTCACTTGCCCAAGCGCCCTAGTACATAGATGATGAAAACATGCAATGCATAAGAGAAATATCGGACTTTGTGTGGTGCTGAGAACCATAAGGATATGCCCGTACTCAATCTTGGGAGGTGGCTCTGTGCTAACCAAGTGACCAAGGCAAGAAGATGTAGAGAACCCCTAAGATCCAAGATTTCCACCAGAAAGGGAACCTGCAGTAAAGACCAGTAGACAGAGTGAACTGGAGAAACCGAAACACAACCTCGGGAAAGAAGCCACTAGCTCCGTGCATCCATGCTGGAGGAATACGAATGCCTCATCACCAAGTCGCGGTTGGACCTCCGAGATCCCGATCTAGGTGGTACCTGAAGATCCTGGATATCAATGGAAGAGATGACTGGTTGAAGACAGTCACCCCAAGAAAGTAGAGGATGGGTGAAGAGCATCATGTGAAGTAGGTTCCCCCTCTAAGGTGGGAGGTGGAGAGGCCCCCGCTCAAGTCGAAGAAGAAGTAGATGCCCCCTCTGAGAGCAAAGAAATAGCATCCCCCTCTGAAGTAGATAAGGAATCCAAAAACTCATAGATCACAGACTCTGAAATGTCCGATGATGAAGGAAGTGCCGCCAGTTGTGCTGAAGAAGGTATCTGGGGTGCCGAAGAGCTCCTAGAGGTAGCCTCTCGAACCTAAGTAGTCGAGGCTGGGGAAGGGTGGGGCTCAAAATGAGCAAGAGGTGGGCAACAGTCAATGTCTCTCAATGGAGTAGACTAGATAGCCAAAGAAAAGGAAGGAGTCGAGCAACCATTGTCTCTTGAAGAAGCGGACTAATGACAAGACGGTATCAAACAATCACTATCTCTCGGTGGAGCGGACTGCAGAGCCGTAGATCGTGGAAGCCACTGTACTTGAAAATAAGTGAGAGAAGACTGCTGCTGGCATTGCGATGATCTCCAGGAGATTGTAGCGCCAATTGATCCTCCATGTGCTCGAAAGGACTTACTGCACATCGAATGCATCTTATTGCCTTGAGTATAGTACTCTGATAGCTGATGCAGAACGTTCTCTGTGGCCCAGAAAGAAAAGGTGGCACAAGGAGTGCCTGGTGGAAGTCGCATCTACTCTGGGGGGTGGGGAGCAAAGGTCGAAGTCGGCAAGCATCGGTGGTGTGTCCGGTGATGCCACAGTAGGAGCACCCAATAGTCTGGTCATCTATTGATAAAGAAGCCATGGATACCAGTGTGCCTTGCTGGAGAAGGAAGAGGTCAACCACCATGAACCATGAACCGCAATGTTCACCTCAAGGGGTGTGAGGGTAGTGTGAAGCACGAACCGCAATGTCCGCCTCAAGGGGTGGGAGGGTAATGGAAGGGCTGGAAGTGAGCTGCCAGTGGGAGGAGGATGCGACCAGCAGTAAGAGATTGCAACCAGTAGAAAAATGTAGGTGAGGGAAGAGAAAGACTAAAAATGCAAGCATCAGGAGAGAAAAAGACTAAAAACGCAAGCAAGACAGTCTGCAAGAGAGAGAAAGACTAAAAATGTGAGCAGTAGGTGAGAGAAAGACAAAAAACGCAAGCAGGACAGCCTGTAGGAGAGAAAAATACTAAAAATGCAAGCAACAAGAGAGAGAAAGACTAAAAATGCAGGCAGGAGAACTGTGATGACGTGGCAGGCTGTACGGCAGCAGGTCTGCACAGGAACAGCAGTCGCCTTGCTGGAATCAACTCCACTGGTAGGAGGATGCGACCAGCAATAAGCGATTGCAGCCAGTAGAAAAACATAGATGAGGAAAGAGAAAGACTAAAAATGTAGACAAGAGGAGAGAGAGAGACTAAAAACGTAGGCAAGGTAGTCTGCAGGAGAGAGAGACTAAAAACGTAGGCAGTAGGTGAGAAAAAGACAAAAAATGCAAGCAGGACAGCCTGTAGGAGAGAAAAATACTAAAAACGCAAGTAGGACAGCCTGCAAGAGAAAGAAAGACTAAAAACGCAGGCGGCAGGAGAGAGAAAGACTAAAAACGCAAGCAACAAAACTGTGATGATGTGGTAGGCTGTACGGCAACAGATCTGCACAAGAATAGCAATCGCCTAGCTAGAATCAGCTCCAAATTGCGTGAAGAGGGCTGGAAATCAACGCCAACTGATGGAGACAGCAATGGACAGCTTCAGCTGAGATGTACTCCGCGAACGGGGTGTGGACAACAAGCTAAAACCCTGAAATCTGCAAAAACGAGATTTTGATACAACGGAAGAAGAAAAGAAGTGGATGCCGAATCCGCCACCGGTCTTTGCCTTCACTGGAGTGGAGGATTTTCGCCGCTAGGAGAGCAAGTCCAGCTCTGATACCTTGTCAAAAGATGATGTACCAGTGAGACAGTAGGGTTGGCGGGGAGGAACACGGAGTGAACTCGGCAAACATGGAGAAGAGAAGAAAAGAGATAAGAAACTCTGCTGAATGGAATGATGAAGATCTGAATCATGGAGTGAATGTGATACAAGGGAACAAGGGTGCCGTAGCACAAGGAAGATGATGAAGACACCCACAAACCACGAACCGCAATGTCCTCCTGAAGGGGTCTGAGGATAGTGGAGAGGCTAGAGAGAAGAGGTAACGGACTGAATCAACCGTGAGGAATGAATGAGAGTGGCCTATAAATAGGCACAATCAGTCTAGGATAGCGCCCCTTTTTGGAGCTGCAAACCCTAAACGCAAAACGCAAAAACACAAAAACGCAAACTACGAGTCGAGGGTGAAGGGTTTCACAACACTACAGAGACGCCCAAACCCCTCCCAAAAAAGGCAATGAAATCTCCCTATGATCTTAAGATTTATAATATGCAGTAGATCTATAAATAAAGTGCTCCTCTGACTCCACCTCCTAGTAACATAACTCTCAAATACATGCATCCTCAAACATGTATGTACCATCCAATCTAAATCCTAAGCTGGGGTGATGATGTCTATGTCTATCTAATGGCACTACGTTACACATATCCAGTGGAAGTGAACATCCATGCATGCTAGCCTGACAATGAATCCATCTACCGACACATGTAAGAAATTATGTCAATATTGTGTCATAATCATGCCAAGAGGATCTAGGGGGTGCACCCATGTACAATCTCTATCCATCTTTGCAATATTTGACTTGATAATTTGATTCCGCCCTATATGAATGAGATCTAAGTATCGGCAATCCAAGCTCTACTGTAGTGGTGGAAGTGCATCCATGTCTAATCCATGTGTCTTAGTCAATAACAGCATCTCTATATACCAACATCATATCTTCCCACTCTTTGCTAACCGTCCAAAGGAAGTCAATGCCAATTGCCATTGTCTATATCTAGGAAGCTTCCATATCCTCTATAAACAAATTACTAACAAAAATATTGCTTTCTTGATCACAAATGCTATTCCACCCTCTACTCTAATGTCAAAACGAGAGAATGAAAGCACAACCCTAAGGTACTACAGTACCAAACCCTAATGGGTGGTCAAATAGGGAAAAAATGTTGCTAAACATTAAATAGAAAGGAAGTGAGAGAGACTATTGGAATGTCATGTTCACTAATGTGAAAATGATCGATGAAAGTACTATAGTACCATACCCCTATTTGGTACTCACACAAGAAAAAGCTTTCTTGAACAAGAAGGTAAAAGGTACCCATGTCATTCACACCAAAACGACTAGAGACACAATAAGTGTAACAAACCTAATGGATGTTCACATATTTAAAAAATATTTCTCTAGTAAAAATGTTGAAAATGCCCATGTACATAGAGATGTTCACATCCAATTGACTAGAGAAATAAGAAAACTGTAATAAATCTAATGGGTATTCACAAAAGTATAAAATGCTTCTCTATCAAAAAGATTGAAAAGTGTTGATATATATGGGAAGCATTCACATCAAAATAACTAGAAAAACACAATTATTAGCAAATAAGTCAGCTCATGAGTAAGTTTGTGCATGTGTATATGTGGATTGGACACGGGAGATTATTTTAGGCTTTTTTTTTGCGCTTATTAAAACCAGCCTTTAAAAGCCCGAAGGGCAATAGACCACATTTTAGCAAACACTTAATTCAAATTAACAATAAATTTAGTAAGAAAAATTTACACATAATTGGAGATAAGAGTGCTCTTGGACTACGCATGATACCTATTGGTCCCAAAGCTTGGTGCCCCTTTTTTAGATTACTAATGTACGCTCAAAATTGGTTATAAATGGCTGTATTTCATTAATTTCTCACGACACAACTCATCCACGTGTGCACAATGACACTATGACCTTCAATGTTGACCTCTAACCAACTATAGAATGTTAAAAAGTGTGATCGAACACTTCAACTTGCCAAACCCTAAAAATTACAGCCAGCATTTGAACCCAATTTCGTGGAGCATTCACCTAGACAACTATCTTGCATGGTTTCATGCAACCCCACGTTGTTCCTCTCACAAACAGAGGGATTTCTCACAATGAAGCTTTGAGAACATCACTAATTGATCTCAGCCTATAGTGTTGTAATTACATGTTTTCCTAATATTTAGTTCAACAACAGCAGCATACCTTGTTGTATATGGAGTTACAAGGCTGCCCCATGTAATCCCCGTGCCAAGAGGAGAAGATTGGCTGCTGTCCACTGTCGATCCATGCTGTCAGCTCATATTCCATGGCTGAAACCTGTAATTTCTGTAACAAAGAAGAGAAGAATAATAGTCTCCAAACTCGGCCTGCTCAAAGTGAGAAAGGAGGAGCCTCTACTAGCCAAGATAAGCCTTCCAAATAACTAATCCATTGCTCCTCAATCTGATTTCGTTTTTTAATAAGTGCTAATTGATGAGTTTGTCATTAATCATAAAGTAAGCTGCTGATCAGACGAAACTTCAGCTCAAGGTCTGCTTAATCAATTAAATGCCCTAAGTGAGCTGCTACCTAAGCAAAACTTTCAATGTAACTCAATTCCAAAATGCAAACTTTCAATTTAATGAAAGTTTCACATTGCACATTGTTACTTTTGCCTTGCTCTTGTGCCACATAGCTCGTACACTTGTCCATTGCATGCCCAATGTCAAATCTTTCACAATCTGTGCAATGGTCACCATGTCAAAAGCTAGTAGTACCAAAATTAAAGCTCATTTTAATTAAAAATCTTCGTGAAATTTAATTAAATCATTAAGTTCATTTTGTATTCTAGTGACATACTCCCCTCTTAAAACATCACAAGCAACCCCAATCATATGCAATTATGATCTAACACAAATATATGTTTTTCAGAAACTAGGCATACTATTGTTATTGCATGTTTTCTAGCAACTAAGCATACTATCATTACTACATGTATTATCTCTGTAAAATTGTTCACACATATTTCCAAGTATCCAAGCATGCTGTTGTTACTCCATGTACTGCCAATTTACAATTATCTATACATGTTTCAAAGTAACCGAGAACATTGTTGTTACTCCATGTTTTAGTAATGTACATTTTTTCCCAAATGGTTGTTACTATCCTAGTATACAACCAATCACAACTATACAAATCCACAGTTATCAAAATGGTACTCACTGCACTAGTAAATAACCAAACATAACTATAGAAACATATGTGTCTAGTAAACTAATCATAGAAGAGCCTATGGAGAATCTAAAGATCTCCAAATGGCCTCTAGATATGTGAGCATATCTATACCAAGGAAGTAGAAGCATCATCCCCCTCCCCCCCCCCACCCGCTTGAGTATCATGCAATGCTTCAAATTTGCACTTTACTAAGCCTGACTAAGCTCAAAACCAAAGGCGGCTCCAATTGAAAAGCATCAAGATTC
Organism: Lygodium microphyllum; assembly: GCF_053477565.2. NCBI lineage: Eukaryota > Viridiplantae > Streptophyta > Polypodiopsida > Schizaeales > Lygodiaceae > Lygodium > Lygodium microphyllum. Next base: position 40,170,001 of record NC_141139.1, on the reverse strand, counting down.
TCCTCCATCCATTTTGCATCAAGTGGTGCATAATTCTGAAACTTCACCACATAGCAAAACAAGACTTTACCCTTGACCTTCCTTTCCTTATGTGCCAATATCTCCTCCGAAACCAAGTTTTCATCACATTCCTCAACCTTTGGCTACATCTCATCATTAATATCCTCAAGCACATCAACATTAAAAGGCCTAAGAAGAATCACATGAAAAGTATTATGAATCGTCCAATGATTAAGTAGCTTCAATCTAGAAGCCACCTCATTGATCCTTTGCAATCCTTGAAAAGGCCCATAATACCTCGTGCTGAGTTTAGGGAAGAGATACTCTTTATCTTTCATTTTCTTTAACCTTGCCTTTTCAAAGCGTAACAACCAACCACCCTCTATAAATGCCAAAGCTCTACCGTGATGATTAGTTGCTTTCTTTTGCTTTTCTCGAGTCTTTTGTAGAGCTATCTTTACTTTAGTATGAGCTTCATTCTAACTCTCGACATACTTGTTGGCCTTGAACATCTTATCCTTTGTATGCAAAATGGGTGGGACTTTCTTCCACAATCTTAAATGATGCCTTGCCAGTGGAACTGTGCACTATGTTGCTATAAGCATACACATAGCATTTAACAAGATCTTAAGCCAATAGCATTTGCCTTTTCAAACTGCCTATTTGTCTATGGATGGAAAGAAAATAAGAACATTAGGCTCATACTTGTAACGGATGCTCAAGCAAGGATAGGCCTTCCATGAAGTTTCTAGAAGATTCAAGAACATTTTAGAACATTCTACAAGATTCACAGAAGTACTATACAATGCTAAGAAGGTTCTAGATAATTCTTTGGAATGTTCTAGAAGAGGCTTGCATCACACTTGCATTTGTTAGCAGTCATGATTGTCATGCCTTGTCATCTCCTGCCTGTAAGCCTCAGTCTGAGTCAAACGAGGACTTTAGGAGCCCTAACCTGTCTGTTACTTCTTTTGACGGAGGAGGTAGCTTATTCTAGAGCAATCACGTCATTACCTTTCAATGCATTTTTCTACACAAGAAGTACTTGACACTTTCTAAACCTTTTTGCTAGTTGAAAACCATCCCTGAAGGCCCTTTTAACCTTCTTGTTTTTCTTTGTGAAGATGGGCTTGTTGCCCTCAAGATGCATGGTATGTTTTAGCAATGCGTCTACTAGTGTTCACTACTACATTCTCAATAAGTTATGACAAGGTGGTTGCACTAGTTTCTGTGCAATAGTCGCGGATTTCCTTGGATAGACCACCAAAATGCTCTTCTATCTGCTCTAATATTATTAGCAGTCTAGTCAGCTCGTGTGAGTCTAGCACATGCTTGAAATTTCTAGGCATTTTAGGCATTTCATTATGGTCATTATGATGTGTATTTGGGTATTTATTGTTGCTGGCCAATCACCATTAAATACTGGCTTACCTGCTCCTATTTTGGCATTATTTTGTCCTTCGTATATGAGGCTTCCTCCTCATTCAATTACATCGTCACCTACACGTTCTGTGGAGAGAGGAAGCCAATGCCAATATCTACAAGCCAATGACTCATTGTTATACGTGTCATTCTCCTGTTTGGTATATGGGTTTCCACTTCCCGAGCATTCTTTTGAGTTCTCTTCTTTGCACTGCTCTTTTGTGTTTTTCTCTTTTGCCCTTGGGTTTACCAATTTATTACAACATCTGTTTATGCTTCCATTGCTGCATTCACTTCTTGTATGGTATCGAATTTCAGGATCTCTGCTTTGTGTGCTGATTTCTACTGATTACAAATCTGAGAATTCCTTCTGCTGATCAAGCGACCTCAACCTGCTGCAAATCGTGCTGTTTTCAGCCATACAGACCTACATTTGCTGCATTTAATGCATCCCCAGCCAACGTTTTTTCCTTCTACCTCTGCATTTTCAGTTTGTTGTCCACATGCTGCACTGGGCAGCTCATGTACTGCTGCTGACTGCTCAGCCTCCCTGCATTTTGCTCATTTGCTGATTCCTACAGTTTTGGGCAGCATATTCTGGCTGTTTGTCCGCAGATTTTTCTGATTTCAGCATGGAGATTTTTGTGATCAGCTCATACCCATTGCATGTGAACTCTATCATACAGTCTATGCTCTTGGTTTGGTTGTACTCTCTCTCTCCTCTTCTTTCCTTTCTTTTCTATTCCTATCCTCTCCAAATGGCTCCCCCTTGTTGTTCCACTCATGACAATTTACACGGCCCTGATTATCTCACATGGACTGCTGTCATGAAAGCTTGGTTTGTACAAAAGCAGCTATGGTACATTGAATCTAGAGGTTATGAGCGTCCTAACCATCCTAATCCTCTCCCAACTGATTTTGACGAGGACAACTAAGAAGAGTGTTAGATTTATTTATCCTCATGTGTAAACACACGTTGTGTAAAAGTGTGTGTTTAGGCGTGAACACCTTTTACACCACTTAGCAGTAAATAAGGGTCAAAGGTGTAGGTGGATACCTGTATATTCAAGCCCTACCACTTATACTTTCATCTCACTCATCTCACCTATCGCTATCAATCTATCTTTCACTTTGTGTAAACTTGCAAGAGTTCTCTCTCTCTCTCTCTCTCTCTCTCTCTCTCTCTCTCTCTCTCTCTCCACGGAGTTCCATCTGCCATAGCCTACTGATCACACACGTGAGCTCCATACCCACCAACAATGGTATCAGAGCAATCTCAAATGCTGCCAATTGTCACATTCATATTCCCTTGATAACTCAGCCTTGTGAGTTCATCAGTTGCTGCCCAAGACCCACCAACCTGCTTCAGAGCGTGTCTAGGGCTACTACACATTAACGTAGAAGAAGAAGAAGAAGAAGAAGCAAAAGAAGGGACACCCTTCTAGACTTGTTGTGCCACCATTGGTTCTAGTTGCACCCCATTCATTCTAATTCTGCCTGTTTTCTGGTTGTGATGCTCGATGACCCAATCTGCAAATGTTTGCCTAACTTTCCATTGTCATGCATCTACCACTAGGTCATACCCTACATTGGACCAAAGTGGATAAACATGGCACATGCTCAACCTATCATGGCATTCCCCATCAGTTCTATTGCCCAGTCGTCGGTGCCTATCAAACATATTTGCCACAATAAGCTACCCATCTTCTTGCCTTGCACATACCCTACAGTCCATCATTAGCCTATTATCCCACATCCACATCACCAACGTCTTCTTTCTGCCTCGACCAAACATTATTTTGGAGATAACTTTTTAATGAAAACTTAATTAAAGTTAAAGCATCCTTTTTGTTAGAGGCAATTCACATGCAATTTGGAGATTTTTGATTTCGATCAAAATTTCTCAAATTTTCTTCTCCGAACTTTGGGGCTTTTCATGTTCAAGCCCTCACCCATCAAATCGGAGCTTCCATCAATATGTCGAAGACCACCTTAGTACTCGCCTTTGATATTAGTCAAAAAATGACCCGCCAAGCATCCAATGCTTGGCAACGTCATCACAAGCAATCGACATTGATTGCAATGTCCACAACATCAGCATCAAGACAGGATTTTTTATCTCGATTTTTAAAAAATTAAAACAAAAAATATATTCTATAAAAATACATAAAATTTTAAATTTTAAAATTAAAATTTAGGTTATTGAAATTAGACAATGGTCATGCTCACGCCTGAGCTAAGACCTTTCCAACACTTACTAAAATTGGGTGGAATCCTCTTCCCGTATTTTAATCCAAAATGAGTTTTATTTCTTTCTGTTTCCTTTTCATCCAATTTACAAAGAAGTTATGTTTCAAGGGGGATTCTAACCACTTCGTGCATGACCTCTAAGTTGATCCTAAAAACTATAACCACGTATTTGGCCTCACATCATGTGCCCAATGCCTCTAAGCCACACTGGCTTTTGATTAGCCTCTGAGCCATGCACATGCACCTCTAAACCATATCTTACTTTGGTCCCTAAACTTCTCCATAAAGCATATCATGACCTACCTCGTGATGTATCTCTCTTACTTATGTATCTCCTTTTCCAAAATCATTATATGAAATTAGACACTACCTCTTCAAGGTAAGACCTTTCCTTTTTCTTTTTCGTATGATTCATGTCACAGGTTCAATCACCCATGACTTGAAGGAAGATAAGATTTTTCATTTTTCTTTTCGTAATGTTTCGTGTCACAGGTTCAATCATCCATGACTAGAAGGGAGCTTTGTTAGATTTATTTATCCCTATGGTGAACAAACATTATTGTGTGTGTAGGTGTGAACACTTTTTACACCACTTAGCATTAAATAAGGGTCAATGACATAGGTGGATACCTTAGCCTATATATTCAAGCCCTATCACTTATACTTTCATCTCACCTATCACTATTAATCTATCTTTCAATTTGTGTGTACTTTTAAAAGCTCTCTCTCTCTCTCTCTCTCTCTCCCTCTATGTGAAGCTTGCTGGTCACATACACAAAAGTATATTTACACCTTTTACACCACTTAGTATTAAATAAGGGTCAAAGGTGTAAGTGGATACCTTTGTCTATATATTTAGGCCTTATCACTTGTACTTATATCTCTCTCATCTCACCTATTACTATCAATCTATCTTTCAGATTATGTGTACTTACAAGAGGTTGAGCTCTCTCTCCCCCCATGGAGTTCCATCCGCCATAGCCTATTGGTCACACACGCAATCTCCATATCCAACAAAGAGACTGTGCTCACATGGGATACTAATGATTGTTGGGAATAAAGGCCTCGTGTCTTTAAATGTGCTCGGGTGTAAACACACCCTTAGCACTTGTACTTACACATATATGTCTATCTAAAAACCTAAAGGGACACACTCTCGTCATTGTACCTAAAATCGTGCACTCTCTGCTCTACTCTCTCTCACTCTGTCTATCTCTCCATGCGACTAAGAAACTCCTACTGTCTCGATCTTTGTGCGTGACTCGTCACTACAACTTGGTATCAAAGCTGCGGTTAAGGAGTTCGTATTTCTCAGAATTCGAGCAGGAGCTAGCAAGCAGGCGTGCAGGTCGTGAGGTCGTTTTCTGACCTAGCAAGCAGGCGAGAGGCAATCGGTTGCAGCAATTGACAATCAGTTGCAACAGCTAACGAACGACAAGCGACCAGATCTGAAGACACGCTGCAAGCAACCCCAGAGGACACGCTACAGACGAAACGGGCTGCAAGCGATAGTTCTCAGATATGTGACAAGTTAGCGACAACTGACTGGCAACAACTTCTGACTTGCAAGCGACAACTCCCGTGGCATCAGGCGACAATTTCTGCAAGGCGACAGGTCACGACGACAAGGGCCGGTCAACGGGAGCAGATTCATCATTTTCCTCTGCAAAATTTTTAAAATTTTTTCAAAGGTTCCTTGCAAACAAGCCCTTTGCTCATCACTGACGAGCATTCATGCGTGTAATCACAGTCAGGATTTTGGGCAGATTTAGGCCCAAAAATTTAGGGCTTTTCCCGAATTTGGGGATCTTAACGCAGAATTGGACAATCTGACTCAGAAATTGCAAAGTTGGTGCACATTTGCCCGGGAATTCTGGGGCTTTTCACATTTTAGTGAAATTCTTTCAATTTCACTAAAATTAGTGCACGCAAGACTTGGAAAATTTGGGGATTTGTCTAGATTTGGTCCGAGCAAGTTGCAACAATGATATCTGTCTCAAGAATTGCAGGAATTTGTGACATTTTGTCTCCGACATTTGGGGCTTTTCATGTACATGCACAAATTGGGCTGAAATTTACCCAATTTCTCGACATTGATGCACATTCAACCCCGTATAATTTGGGATTTTTGCAGTTTGGGCAAAATCTGTGCAGCATTTGGTCATTTTATGTACATGCAAGTTGAATTCCACGCAATTTGGACATCAACACTTGGTAAAACTTGGGGGTTTTGCTGAAATTGCTCTATTTTGGCAAATTTGGCTTGTTCTATGCATGACAGAGAAAATGCAAATGTGTGGTTGATGCTTTGAACACAAAAATTTTGGGACTTTTGACCGTTCGTGTCAATTTTTAAGCCCATGGGTACATGTACAACAGAAATTGCAGCTAAAATTTAGGATTTCTCATTTAATGTGATGCATATACGCTTGGAACAGCTGCAATCAGTTGTGGAATGCTGTAGCACATGGTTTGGTGCTTCTGAAAATTTAATTACAGATCTGAAATCTGTGCTTCTAAGTGGTCATTTATTGCTAGTTGATACTTGTTTGTACCTTGGTCACTTAAGTGACAATTTGGGCCTGCATTTGCTGAATTTTTTTGTCATATTTGGGCTGAAAATCATGGCTGGCAGCAGTGACAGCAATAATCTCATGCACATAAAGAAGCTTGAAGGAGCACAAAACTTTGCAGTTTGGCAAAAGCAATGCTACAATATCCTGTTGCAAAAGAAGCAGGCAAAGCCGATCAAAACACAAGGGGAAAAGCCCGCAGATATGGAACAAGACGATTGGGATGAGTTAAATGAGCTTGCACGCTCAACCATCGAGCTATCGATTTCTGATGCCTTGTTGTTCAACACTGAAGGTTTGGATTCTGCATATGCTATATGGACTCAACTGGAAGAACTGTATGCACAGAAGAGTGTTGCAAGCAAAGTGTATTGGCTGAAAAAGCTTATGGATTTGCGTATGAAAGAGGGTACAGCAATGTCTACTCACTTGAGTGAGTTTAACTCCATTTTCAGCCACCTGGTTACCTTGAAGTTCATGATTGATGAGGAATTTAAGGCTACTTTCTTGCTTTGCACTCTACCAAAGAGTTGGGATACATTCAGGACTGCTATGAGCAATTCTAATGTGATCCTTTTGTATGTTGATGTAGAGAGTGCTCTACTCATGGAAGAAATGAATCGGCAAAAGAATGCATCCAGTAAGTCTTCCAATGCTTGCTTTGCATACTAGGAGCAAATCACGGCAAAAATGCAAATCTCATAGCAAGGGACGCAATAAATCACGTGGCAAAGATGTTGAATGCCATCATTGTGGCAAGAAGGGTCACTTTAAACGTGACTGCTACAAATGGAAGAAAGAGAAAGGAAAGGGCAAGAAGACAGATGATAACAAGGAAGAGAAAAAAGATAGTCAGTCTAAGAAGAGCAATGTCAAAATTGAAGAGGTGAATGTAGTCACTCATGACAGTGATAGTGGGAGTGACGACCTTTGTCTCTTCACACTTTGGTGCGCATGCTTTACTTGCAGATACCGATGATGACATGCATACCTAGATTCTCGATTTAGGTGCTTCCTTTCATGTCACCCCTCATCGTGAGTGGTTCTCTGACTATACAGGGGGTCGACATGGTGCTGTCCATCTTGGGGACAACTATGCATGTGACATTGCAGGTATTGGGAGTATGCAGTTGCAGTTTCAGCATGGCTCTGTCTTCACACTTCAGCATGTACGGCATGTACCTCAACTCAAGAAGAGCTTGATTAGCATAGGGCAACTAGATGATGATGGTTTTCATACCACCTTTGGTGATGAAAAATGGAAGATCTGTAAGGGATCTAGAGTGATTGCCAGAGGGTGCAAGAGTGACACTTTGTATCCACTTCATGTATCTAGTGTGCATGACCATGTTGTTGCCGTGATCGAGTAGCCAAATGTTTCTTTGTGGCTTAGCCGGTTGGGACACATGAGTCAAACAGGAATGAAAGTGCTTTCTCATTTGGGTTACTTACCTTGTCGTCGTTATGCTGATTTTGAGCATTGTGATCATTGTATTTATAGCAAACATGCACAGACATCTCACAAAAAGTCTCTTTCTTTGAAATCTTCTTCTCTAGAGTTAGCACATTCAGATGTATGTCAGATGTCAGGATTATCTTTAGGGGAAAAGAAATATTTTGTCACCTTTGTCAATGATTCTACACAAAAGGTATGGGTTCATCCTATTCGTAGCAAGGATGAAGTGCTTGACAAGTTTAAAAAATTCTTGGCATTGGTTGAAAATCAGACTGATGAGACAATTAAATGTCTTCACTCTAACAATGGTGGGGAATATATGTCCAAAACCTTTCAGGCATTTTGTAACAGCAAAGGGATAAAGAGGGAGCTCACTACCCCTCATAATTCGCCCCAAAATGGAGTTACAAAGTGTATGAATCGGACCATACAGGATAAGGTCCGTACGATACTATCTCATGCTGCATTATCCCATGGTTTTTCGACAAAGGCTATTATGACAACCATTCACTTAATTTATCAATCACCAAATAGGTCTTTGGGAGAGGGGGTTCCCCAAGAAGCGTGGTCGGGCAAGCCACCTTCATATGCTCACCTGAAAGTGTTTGGCTGCGAGGCTTTTGTGCACATTCGTAAAAAAAAACGCAACAAACTTGAACCAAAGTCCTGTAAATGTATTTTCCTAGGATATGGTGACGAGGGTGAAATGGGGTATAGACTGTGGGATTCCGAGAAAAGAAAAGTAGTACGCAGCAACGATGTTATCTTCCAGGAAGATCGCATGCATAAACAGCCCGAAAAGACTGAGGAGGTCCATAGGGTTGTATTCTCGAAAGAATTACCTTTTGGACAGCAAAATGTGCCCGCTGTACAGCAGCAAATACCTGCTGTAAATGAACCTGTAAATGCAGAAAATGATGCTGGAAATGATCAGCCAGATATTGCCCATGACAATGAGCCACTACATGTGCAAGAACAGCCAGGACAGCAAGCTGAAAATGCTCAACAGCCAGCAAACAATGATTATTGGGTTAGGAGATCGTCTAGGGCAACTAGACAACCTGACAAATTTGTTCCTAGTGCAAACAATGTGGCTGATTATGTCATGTTGAAAGACTATGGTGAACCATCTTGCTTCAGGGAAGCAATGGACAAACAGGATAGCAAGAAGGAAGCAATGGACAGACAGAACAGCAAGAAATGGTATAAAGCCATGTTGTCAGAGATGGAATCTCTTGAGAAAAATGGCACTTGGGACTTGGTGCAATTGCCTAAAGGGCAAAAAACACTTCCATGCAAATGGGTTTACAAGATGGTCACTTCCGATTCCTCACCAAAGTACAATGCAGGATTGGTTGCATCTCTCCTGTAGTCAAGATGACTACATTGAGAACCATTTTGGGCTTGGTTGCAGGTGAAGATATGGAGCTCATACAGATGGATGTAAAGACTGCGCTTTTACATAGTAATCTGCATGAAGACATATATATGCAGCAACCTTAAGGGTTTGTGGAAAAACGGAAAGAAAAGATGGTATGTAAACTCAAAAGGAGTTTGTATGGGCTGAAACAAGCACCAAGAGAATGGTATCATAAGTTTGATACATTCATGCAGACTCAAGGTTTCCATAGAAGTCAAGTGGATCACTGCTTGTACACCAAGAAGGCAGCAGATGGCAGCCTGATTATCTTGGTTTTGTATATAGATGACATGCAGATTGCTGGCAAGGATACTTATGCCTTGGACTCACTAAAGCAAAGTCTTCATGGTAGCTTTGACATGAAGGATCTTGGTGATGCAAATCACATTGTTGGCATGCGAATACTCAGAGATAGGTCGAAAGGATTACTCTATCTATCTCAGCAGGAGTATTACTCCAAGTTTTTGTAGCGTTTCAATATGGAGGGGGGGAAAACAATTGGGGTTCCATTGCCTCCATATGTGAAACTCAGTGTAGAGAACAGCCCTACATCTGATGATGAAAAGGCTGAAATGGCCAAGATACCATATGCTTCAGCTGTTGGCAATTTGATATATGCTATGGTTGCTATACGTCCTAACATTGCCTTTGCAGTGGGAGTGGTTAGCAGATACATGGCAACCCCTGGTAAGAAGCATTGGGATGCAATGAAAGGTATTATGAGATACCTCAAAGACACAAAGGAGTTGTGTATCTACGTTGGGAAGTAGAATGCATATGTTGTTGGCTTTACGGATGCAGACTATGTTGGTCATGTGAATTGCAGAAAGTCCACTTTTAGGTATGTGTTTACCTTCACAAGAGGAGTAATCTCTTGGATCTCCAGGCTACAAAAGTGTGTTGCATTGTCTACTACAAAGGCAGAGTAAGTGGCTACCACTAAGGCATGCAAGGAGGCTTTATGGCTTTCACGTCTGGTGGGAGAGCTTGGCATTACAAAGTTACCTATTCTCCATTGTGATAGTTAGAGTGCTATTGAAACCAGTCTTCTCCTCGAATAGGATAGTAAATCCCTAATTACAACTTAATTACAGCAGCAAACATGGAGTTATCTTTGATGAGATCTTCTCTCTTGTAGTCAAAATGACTACATTGAGAGCCATTTTGGGCTTGGTTGCAACTGAAGATATGGAGCTCATACAGATGGATGTAAAGACTGCATTCTTACATGGTGATTTGCATGAAGACATATAAATGCAGCATCCTTAAGGCTAAGCTTAAGAATACTGATCTTGGACAATGCACACCCAATTGGCCCCAAAATTTGAGCCCCTTTCGATATTTCTTTAGCTTTATTAAAGAAAAAGTTGATTTACAATGGGATTCTCCCAATCCCTTCCGGTATTTCAACTCCCCTTGCTGTCCAAAGTGACCAGCAAGTCTTCAATCTATATTGCCCCTTGATTCAGGCACTCAATTGGCCTTTACCCACTTCATAGACGATGGAAATGCCCCAAATTCAATGGCTGACTAGTCCTCCACCTGAATTCAGCTGAAATTCACCTTCAGCCTTGTTGAATCCAAGTCTTGGAGCTTCCAATTTCTAGCACGCTTCCCAAGGCTGCTTGCTAAACCCTAATGTCTACTGTAAATTAGATTTTGCAGCAAAGAAATTTGCAATTTCTCAACCTCCAAGGATCCAAATGCTAAGATCTTCGGAGCAAGGCTGTAAAATGGCTGGGAGATGACAGGAAAAGCTCTAGAGAGAGAAAATTCAGAGTTTTGTCGCGAAGAATGATTGAAAATCAGTTAAGTGCAGTTGCTGCCTTACCATAACAACATATAGATGCAAAGAACTGAAGAAAATCAATCATTTACTGCTGCCGCCCTGCCTCAACAGCCTATAGATGCTGTCTCCTGCTGTTGATTAGTCTTCTTTTGCCCCTGGCTGCCTCAGAAGGTCCTCCAATGGCTGCAAATCAGACCAATAGCCTCCCCTCCCTCTCTCTTGTAGGCTGAATTTATAAAAACGCCTCTCTCCAGCCTCTAAAGACGTTTTTCGGTCTTGCATGGGCATTTTTAACAAGTGACAGCCTTCCCAAATGGTTTTTTCAACATTTTTCATAATTAAATATTAATTTTCAGTCCTTAAATACTGAAAAATAATCTAATAATTATTTCGGTGCCCTGAAAAATAATCTGATTGGCCAATAATTAAATTGGCCAGGCATCTTCCATTCCCGAGTGTTTCTGCACCATCTTTGACCATCAAATTGGTGTTAGGTACCATTAAACACCACTTCTCTAGTGTCACCAACTAACACTTATGGCCAAATAAATGACCTAGGCCAACAACTAGCACTAGATACCATCAAGTACTCGTGCAGCATAACTTATAGCAACTTTTGCCTTTGACATCCTGTGATTTCTTCGGGTCCCTGGCTCGTAAATTTACTTTAACCCCAGTTGCACCTCACATGTGCAACATTTACTTAATCATGTGATTAAGAATTAATCCACATGTTAAGTGAGATTTCAAAAATACATGTCCTCATGACAACCCTCCCCCTAGCATTGAGTCCCGTCTTTCATGCAAAGACGAAGCACATACAAGTGAAGTATCACTTCATTAGAGATGTACTTTGACAGTAAGAGCATTAAGCTTGTCAAAGTGCATATAAATGATAATCCTGCAGATCTTCTCACGAAGGGTCTTCCAGCAGAGCGGTTTGCTCATTGCCAACAGATGATGGGAGTGATAGGTATATGTATTTCAGCTTTGTACATACCTAGACTTAGCTGATTCTTTTCTTCCCTTAAGGCACATTGGAGGTTGTTGGGAATAAAGGGCCATCGTGACTTTTATATGTGCACGGGTGTGAACACACCCTTAGCACATTTATACTTTCATATATATCTATCTAAAACCTAAAGAGGTACACTAGTCTTTGTACCGAACATCAAAGGTGTCGTGCTCACTCTCCTTTCTACTGCTCTCTCTCTCTGCATGTGTTATCCATCGTGTTCACTCTCAGCTCCGTCAAGCTACATCATACATCAGTGAAGGAGGCTTTACAATCTGATCATTGGCGGAAGGCGATGGAAGCCAAGTTGGAGGTTATTGAGCAGAATGGCACTTGGTTTCTTGTGCCTCGTCCCTCTCATAAGAAGGTGATTGGTGTCAAATGGGTCTTCAAGACCAAGTACCATAGTGATGGCTCCTTGGACAAGCACAAGCCTCGCCTTGTTGCCGAAGGTTTTGCACAGCGCCCACGTATTGACTTCCATGATACTTTTGCCCCTACAGCTTGCACGGCAACTATTCGTGTTCTTCTTGCCTTGGCTGGCCATAGGAGATGGCTTGTTTTTCAATTAGATGTGAAGTCGACCTCCTTGAATGGTGATTTGAAAAAGGAGATCTATGTAGAGCAGCCTCCTGGATTTGGTCCTTCAGATGGGCAGGTTTATAGATTAAAGAAGGCCTTGTATGGCTTAAAGCAAGCTCTACATGCTTGGAACGAGAAGATTGACTCATTTCTCCAGGCCAAGTTGGGATATCGGCGTTCTACGGCCGATCCGCGGCTTTATGTGCACACTTCTGAGGGAGGTCATGTGTTATTTGGTTTATATGTTGATGACTTGATTATTACATGTGCTCATATCCATATGGTTGCAGAGAAGAAGGCAGCCCTACATCAGAAGTTCAAGATGACAGATTTAGGACTTTTCCATTTCTTTTGGGGCCATGAGATTTTTTAATCTCAGAGGGGGATTTTCATCTCTCAACAGAGATATGTACAAGAGCTCTTGGTGACTTGTGAGATGGAGGATTATCGGTCCGTTTCTACTCCTATGGATCCGAACTAAAAGACCACTTCACACATAGATTCTCCTTTGGCCGATGCTACTCGCTATCATTAGTTGATTGGCTCATTGATTTAGCTCCTCAACACATGGGTTGATCTATGTTTTGTTGTAGGTCTCTTGGCTAGGTTCATAAGTTTGCCTCGGCAGGTGCATTGGCAAGCTACTCATAGAATACTATGGTATCTGAGGGGGACCTCCGACTTAGGGATTCATTATCCAGCAAGTAACAGGTGCTTCTGATCTTGTTCTTGCAGGTTGGAGTGATTCAGATTGGGCTGGCAATGTGGATCACAGGCGGTCTATTACAAGTTATTGTTTTACCTTGGGTGTTGGTGCTATCTCTTGGAGTAGCAAGAAGTAGTCTAAGGTAGCCCTATCTTCGACTGAGGTAGAGTATCAAGTTGCGTCTTCTACCACATGTAAGGCTGCGTGGCTTTGACTGTTATTGGAGGAGCTTGGCTAACCCCAAACTCATCCTACTATGTTGCAGTGCAACAATGAGAGTTGCATTGCCTTGGCATGGAATCCTGTATTCCATGCTCGGACAAAGCACATCGAGATCTAGTATCACTTCATCAGGGAGAAGCTTCTAGATGCGACCATTGATGTGGAGTACTATAAGACTCAAGACAATCTTGCAAATTTGTTTATGAATGCACTTCCCCAAGCTTTGCTTCATCGACATTCCAAATCCCTACATATGCTACCTTGTCCAAGATCTGAGAGGGAGTGTTGGCAATCAGCTCCTTGCCACGTCAGCAGTGCCGCGTGGCAGCAGTCGGACTGTCTGACTGCAGTTGGCTGCATTAAATGCAACCGACCTACCTATTTTGGCATTTTACAAGGCATTCTTTTCAGCCTTTTAAAGGCCGAGTTTCCAACAGTTTTGATTACTTGTATTTGATAGATTTCAGCCTGTTGGTGACGCAGACAGCACTCGGGGCTAACAAAGATCGAGGTCCTCAAGGCGGAGACATACGTAGATATTCTCTCTGCACCTATGTATAATTTTGCATCCTTATACAGCATTCTTCATTGCGGATTTTCTCTGTTTCGCTATCACTTTCTCTCTCTCTCCTCTCTCCATTCACTCTTTGTCACAATCATTTGCTTCCGCATTGCTTCACTCTGACACTAGTGAGGCCTTTACAACTTCAAAGAGGGGTGACAAGAAGAAGTCGAAGGCCTAACGTTATCACTATGGTAAGAAGAGACATTTACGCAAGGATGGCAAAGAGTTACCGGCCTCAAGAAATAAGAAGAAAAAGAAGAAAAAGCTGAATCCGAACTCCTCCACTAAGTCATCCTCTTCCTCAAACTCCAACTCAAATCCTCCTGCCAAGGCCAAGGTATGGATAGAATCTTCTTCTTCAAACCTCAGGAAGGGCTTGGCAGCACCTCCTTCTTCTCCTTTCTAATACAAGTGATGCAGTCATCCCTCTCAAATCTCCAGTGCTAGAGAGGGAGTGTGAGAGGGCAGCGAGATGGGGCAAGTGAACCTCATCTATACATGTATACAAGTGCATAGGTTCCAGAGAGAGACATCCCTCGTGCATCTCCAGCATGTTCAAATCCTGGAGCTAGGATTTGACATCCAAGTTCATGATGAGCTATAATTTGATAAAGAGCAAGATTGGGGCTCCTAGTCCAAGCTCACATGAGGGGACACTTTGGCAGTCTTAGCCAAAGACGAGGAATCCATGGTCATGTATGTTCAAAGGCATTTTTTACAAGATGGTCTTATATGCTACTGTAAGACATTGTTGACAAACACAAAGATCTATAATAACTCTTCTCTATTTTAAAGGAGCTGGTACAATCGACATCGACATCAAGTTCTCTCTGAGGTACCTTGGTGGTGGATTGATAACCCACTGCTTGGATATCCATGGTTCTAGTCTAGTGATTCTTTGTTGTGTAGACTATGATGAGTTATCATCATTGTATCATTGTATTGTATTGGATCGCTCATGATCTAAGAGAGGGTGTTAGCAATCCGATTAACTCATGTGTGAGTCTAGCTCATGCTTGATATTCCTAGGCATTTTGTATTTTATTATGGTCATTAATTTCTTTATATATCACACTTCCTCCTCATTCAATCACATCACCTACAAGTTTTGTGGAGAGAGAAAGCCAGTACTAGTGCGTATGAGCCAGTGACTCATTGTTGTACGCGTCATTTGTTGAGCTAAAAATGCATTAACGTTACTTAAAAAGTCCCAAAACACGCTTTAATTAAGGAAGAAACCTTGTTTATTTAAAAAGAAATGCGTCCCTAGAGAGTGTTTGTATCCCATAAGTACAAACCCACTTTGAAAGGCCCAAACTTTCTATAAATAGGTATGCTGCCTTCCATTCAACCTTAATCTCGTTTTTGCAGATTTCAAGTATTTCAACTTGCTGCCCACACCCCCCGACGAGGAGGACATTGCAGTCCAAGCTAGCCACTGTTGTCTACAACAGTCTAGCGCCTATTTCCAGTCTACCACACAGTGTTCGGAGCTAGTTTCAGCATGTTGACTACTGCTGCTGGTTTTTCTTGCGTTTTTAGTCTTTCTCTCTCCTACAACCTGCGTTTGCTGTTTTCTCTCTCCTGCAACCTGCGTTTTTAGTCTTTCTCTCTCCTCACTTGCATTTTTAGTCTTTCTCTCTCCTCCACTTTCATCTACATCAAATTCAACCTTCCTTGACTGCGTTTGCTGGTGTTCGACATCCGGAGGCTGCCTTACTATGATTCAAGGCCCGTTTGAAAAGCGACACACTCTCTAGCTCATTACTCTTGCCCTAATCCTTGAGATACAGAAGTTCAAGGTACAATATTCATTTACTACATAGTGTGTTTGCTACATGAGCATTATATATTCAATAGTCATATCATTTTATTCATTCTGTATTCATTGTCTCTAAGTTACCCTAACCCTAACTATGTTCTTCTATCAATCTGTGCTTTGTCGTACAGTGTTATGTGTTTCTGTGTTAGTGTATTTTTTCACATGGTATCACAGCCGAGTTCTCTCTCCTCGCCTGCGTTTTTATTCTCTCTCTCTTGCATTACCATTTGCATCAAAGTAGGCCTTCCTTGGCTGCGTTTGCCGGTGTTTGATATCGAGAGACTGCCTTGCTACAATTCGGGATCCGTTTGGAGTACGAGACACTCTCTAAGTTACCCTAACCCTAACTGTGTTCTATCAATCTGTGCTTTGTCGTACGGTGTTATTTGTGTTTCTGTGTTAGGGTATTTCTTCACATAGTATTAGAGTTGAGTTCTCTCAGAGAAACCTAGGCCTTGATCTGAAAGCTCTACACAAGAAGCAGGAACAACAGAAGGGCAAACGACTTCGGACACTACTTCTGCATCACTTCTCACATCCGAGCTAAATCCATTGAGAAACAAGTCAGAGTGAGCCTCACAACTTGCTTCACAAGCTCCCGATATGGCCGGACACATTGGACTACCATGGAGTTCCACAAGCTTACAAGATCACTACAGCTAAGTACAATCTCATTTTGATGCATATAGCCTAGCAACAAATAGAAGGTAAGTTTGAATTTCACCCTTCAGATTCGGTGCACCGATCTACTGACCATGTAGGAAGGGCGGAATCTCCACTTAGGATTGGCCATCTGCAACAAGTGGAAACTAGCATAGAGTACACTCCATTGCCTTCATACTTATTATCTCTGATGCCAAGTATGTCTACCATTTCAGATTCTATTAATGATAATTCCCCTTCTCCTATTGGTATGGATGATTTTCATGATAAAGAACGTATGCAAAACAATTTCTTGTTTATAACTAATGAGCAAGACAAATGTTTCTTTATGAACTCAAGACTAGGTAAGCAATTGAAACAAGAAATTGTGAGTACTCTCTTCTTCTTCTTTTCCTTCAAATAATTTTGTTTTCAAAGGTCAAAATGAAGTAGGTGCACCTTCATCATCGTTATTTTAATTTAATGCATTTAATGAACAAAAGAAACCCACATTATTTCCCACATCTACATCTATCACAAATCCATTTAATCTCCCTCCCATCCCACCCTCTTATTCTGCTGCCACATCCTTTCAGCCTCCATTAAGTGCACCGCATGTTGCCTCTCATGTAGAATCACACGTGTTTTGATTCACCACATCATGTGTTTTGATTCACCACATCAGGAGATTCTTTAAACTTAGGCACAGCTATTAGGACCTCATCTCTTGCTCAACCGGATGGTGGTCCACCTTTTCCTCACACACTTTTGGGATCATTGCAGCCTGGGTATTCCCCCCTTCTCTCTCCCGAGTGTGGATCAATTGGTGCCACAGTTTACCTCCATGGCATTACCTAGTGGACCCTCTGGTCATTATGTTGTGTCCCAGCCGACATCTGGACAGGGCTTACGTGTCCCAATGCCTCCATCTCCACCAGCACCTTATGGAAACATTCATATTCCAGTGCCTCTGCATCAATCGGCACTCATTCAACACTCATAGCCTATTTTTGCCTTCCCACCTCTTCCTCCTCCTCCTCCTCCTCATTAAACACCTCCACCACCACCACCATCTTATCCTCCACATCCATATTACCCCACATTCCCAACACCTCATGGTTCTACCTCATGTTACGCCAAGCATGCATTCAATGACAAGACGTGTTTTAATGGGTCAAACTTTACAACTTGGTCGACTTTAATAAGACATGTCCTTGACTCACAGACCTATGAAATCTTGTGCAAGGGTAGGAATCTCAACCCGATCCCGCACTAGTTCCATACAAGGTCTACTCATGGAAGCTAGAAATGCATCCGCTATTGTCGAGCCGATGCAAGGCTTATTGCCTAAGTTTCATTCTCAGCTTCAACATTTTGACTTAGTGTCAAAGCGACAGTCACACTTGATTGACTGCTACGCGGCTCGAGATAGAACTTATTGAATAAATCTTGACCATGAGCTTCAAAACTTCAAAATCTCTAACCGAGATGACTTGAAAGTCAAGTTGACTGAGTATCCGCATCTCCTTGCCCAATTCTCCACTACATGGACTCTTAAGACCTCTGACGATCGCATCACATTGTTTCTTAATAAGGTGCCGCATAAATACTTCAATTTTGTGCAACAAGTGGTTTCTCTACATAATTTACCCACATTCTATGAATTTGAATGTCAACTATTACGTTATGCACAGCTGTTCGATCAGTTTCATATGAATAATCCCTCAGAGAGGGCTCTTGTTGCTCATTTTCAGAAGGGCCAAAAAGGAAAGGATAAACCAAATCAAACTTCAAATCAAAATGCTTTCACATATTTCTCTGCTTGGGTATTGCCGGTTCATAACCACACAAGTCGTCGTGTTGGTTGCATGAGGTGTGATAACGCTGGTGAGTTTATCTCCCATGAGTTTTCTAAGTTTCTACAACAATATGGCATCTCTTGCTAGCTCACCTCTACCAACTCCCCCTCTCAGAATGAAGTCGTAAAGCGTCGAAACCGAACAGTCATGGAAATGGAACGCTCTATATTGTTTGCATCAAAGCTCCCTGAGCACCTTTGGGTTGAGGCTGCTAACACTGAGGTGTACATTCTCACCAGTGCCCAATGACGGCTCTTCCTCAAAAGACCCCGTACAAGGCATTCTTTGGCTCTCGACCTGTCATATCCCACTTCAGAGTCTTTGGGTATCGTGCATACACCCACACACTTGATTATAAATTAGGGAAACTTCTTAGGTTAATTCATACTAGACCAGACTTAGCTTACTCAGTCAGCATTCTCAATCAATATTTCATAGCGCCTAGGATGTCACATTGGATTGCATGTCTTCGTGTGTTGCGTTATTTACGGTGCACTTATTCTTATGGCCTCACTTATGGTTCTGGTTTATGTTTGCAAGGGTACACTGATTCCGATTGGGCAGGAGATTCTGAAAACCCGTTGTTCTTATGGCGGCTACCTCTTCATCTTGGGTACAACTTCCATTTCCTGGTCCAATCATAAGCAAATGACGGTGGCGGCTTCCACGACCGAGGCCGAGTATAGTCCTCTCTTCAATGACACCACCGACGCCATCTACCTGAGAAGCTTATTGGTGGCGGTTCACTTCCCTTGTGACTCTCCCATTGTTGTCTACTACGACAACCAGAGTGTCATTGCCCTTGCGAGCAATCCAATCATCACACCACGGACGCGGCATATGAGAGTCCACTTCCACTTTTCCAGGGAGCAGGTTGAGCTAGACACTATCAGCCTAGAGTTTGTGCCTTCATCAAACAATTTTACAGACATTTTAACCAAAGCAGTCAGTCGGCCAGTTCTTCAGTGCCTTTTACCCAAGATCGGCTTGGATACACTCTCCCCAACTTCAAATTGACAGGGAAAAGGTGCTTTCCTCTTGCTTTCCCTTCCAGTTTGAGAAAGGCAGCTACTACTCTTGATAGTGACAATGATGATGCTTACAATTTTTAGACATTCATTCATTCATTTATTCTTTTGTATTGTACTTATAGACATCTATAACTTCATCCGCACTATCAGGATGGCATGATTGTAAAAGAACACTTGGGCAAGTGAACAATTCCCCTATGAGAACATTATCCAAGTGACACCGTTGCATTGCATTTTGCGCAAGCATGATATCTTACATCTCCCTTTGCATTACCCCATGCATTGGCGTTTTGTTCATGTAAACATGTATCTAGCGCATTTATCCCTTTTCGGTCTTTTGGAGTAGTCAACTCTGGATCCACCATATTCGTCGCATTGCACATTGAAGTTTCCAAGGCACTTCTTCCTGGCTTACTTGTCTTGCTTGCTTCATATCTTTGCTATATTTATGTCACCCACACCATCAAGTCCTCAGCACAACACTAATATCTAGTGCTGGAAGAAGCCATGTTGATTTCCTACACCATGACAAAACTATAAATGTAGCCTACCTTGATCGATACAGCTAAATGCAATACTTAAACAAATGAGAGAAGTACAAAAAGTTCAACTTGCAATCTGGCAATTCAGCAACCACTGGAACAGTCAAATGCTCACCACATCTAGATAGGATTTGCTGGCACACCCACTCATCAAGACGTTCAAAGTGTTAGTTTGACTTGCAATCCAGCAATTCAGCAAACACTGGCACAGTCAAAATGCTAACTAAACTTCGATGGCTCTGTTGGTATATTCACTCATCAAAACATTCAAAATGTTACCTTCTACTACCACAGCCACTAAAAGTCCAGCTGAAGCATATCGGTTCTACTTTCACTAATCAGGTGAAATATTGGCTCTTGCTCCATATTTCTAGAGAAGAACAAAAGTGCAATGCACAGCTCTATCAAATAAAGTGCATATCCACCAGAAGAATCCTGGCCCACTTCAAACATATAAACATCTAAAGGTGAATCACCCATCAGCAATTTCTAGTTGGTTATACGCCCCTTGACAACCCTTTGTAGATTTACTGGTAGCAATACCTATCTATTGTCCAATTTGACACCAACACAGCAAGAAGAAAGGCCAATAATTTTAATCAGCCAGCTGAGATAAGGACAAGAAGCTTACAGTCAGCATAGCGCTTGTCAAGCCACTTGAATCCTAGCATCTGCTGGATATTGGTGGGCTTCTCAGGAGGGTAGGGCCTCTGCTTGTAGCCCCACAATCCGAAATGGAACTGCTTGAAGAAGTCCCAGAAGGTGGCACGGCCCTCCCCGGGGGTGTGGATGGCCTTGCGGGGCATGGGCCGGCCAGTGTACGGGCTGGGGACGAAGGGCAAGGCCTGCCAAAGCTTGGTATCCTCTTTCCTGAAGGGCCTGTTGTTCCTGGCAATGGCTTCCTCATTCTCCTGGATGGACCTCTCCTGACATTTCTTGAGGAACTGGTATGTGCTGTCCTTTGCTTTGAGGGCTTCTCTGAATTTCTCGTCCTCTTCGATTCTGACAGGGTCGGCAGGCCCCTCAACGAAATAGTTCTTCTTGCTCTTCTTCAGTTCTTCATCAACGGCGGGGTGCTTGGTGTAGTCGGGCCTCTCGATGGCCTCGAGCTTGAATCTCTCGTACCTCTCCTGGAGGGGGAGGCCCTGTGGCTCCGGAGCCTCTTCCTCGGGCTTCTTCTTGCAGAAAAAGAACCCCATGGCTGCGGCTGCTCCTGCAAAAGATAATGGAGTCTCCTCTTGCGTTATATCTATCACGTCCTCCTATGGTCGGTTGAAGGTTCATTAGTCGTGAGAATCTTCGTTTTAGGAGTAAATTCCTCGTGCAAAACCTAATGTTTGCATATAAATCATAAGCCCACTATCCAGGTGGTCGCACTTGCTTCCCATTTTCGTGAGCAAAGGGAAATACATTTGTTTCTCTTTCATATATCTATATTACAACATTATTATTTGAGCTACAGGTTCGAGAGATGTCGAAGCACCAAGGAGCTCCCAAATCAAACCAAAGTTTGCATGTGCTATTACTTGCTCATAATTGGGGGCAGAGAAAAACGTGGTTTCTTTCCACCACCTCCTCCTCTCACTCGTACTCTCATTCTCACTCACACTCACGGGCAGCAGGTAGGAGCAGGAGATCAACAGTGTGCAGGCAGTAGGCAACAAGCATAAGTAGGAAGGTTAGTCCCCTCTCTTTCTCTCTCTCAGGACACTCTCCAGTCCGGTAGTTCGACTGCCACAGTCTCCAATCTAGCACGTAATCCAGTTCGACAACCACTCTCTCTCTCTCTCTCTCTCTCTCTCTCTCTCTCTCTCTCTCTCTCTCTCTCTCTCTTTGCGCCATTGGACTGGGCCAACAGAATTGGGCCCGGGGGGAGGGGACAGCCATTGGCCGGAGAGAGCGGGGAGGATGGGGCAACTCAGGGGGGCGAGGGGGGACAGTGTGTCGAGAGGGGAGCTACCCACTGTTGGGGATGGCCAAAGAGGGGCTGCCTTATGTCGAGGACGGCCAGTGTTGGAGCTGCCTAATGTCAAGGATGGCCAAAGAGGACGGGGAGGTGTCGGAGGGAGCAGGCCAACGCGAGCTTCCACCCACCAGTGCCATGAGAGGGGAAGAAGGCCAACACCACGGGGAGCCTCTCCTACCCCACGCCACCCCACGATGAGCCTCTGCCACCCTAACTAACTAACTATATAACTAAGTTAGTTAGGATACTAACTGACTAACTATAATGTATAGTTAGTAATTAATTTATAGTTAGTTAGTTATATGGTTAGTAATATAGATATAGTTAGTATAATATATATAGTTTATAGTTTATATATATATTTAGTGTAGATATTAACTTAGTTAGTTAGTAATTGTGTGTGTGTGTGTGTGTGTGTGTGTGTGTAGTTAGTTAGTTAGTATTGTGTGTGTGTGTGTGTGTGTGTGTATGTAGAGTTAGTTAGTTAGTATAATATATAGTTAATAGTTTATATAACTAAGTTAGTATACTAACTAACTACTATATATATATATAGTTAGTTGTATATATTGTTAGATTAGATTAGTTAGTTTAATTTAGTTAGTTAGATTGGATGCCAAAACCCTCGAGCATTGATTGGCGATATTCTCCGCCACTATCAAGGGCATGGCATTTCAGTGATATGAGAGACAAGCAATAGAAACTTTTGGCACATGGGATGACCTAAAGTTAGCCTTCCTCATCACTAGAGTCACACGTGAAGGTTTTGAAGAGTGGATGCGTGAGGAGTTCATAAACTTAAGTCAATCCTTTGGAAAACGGGTGGAAGTATATGTCTCTAAAATGCAATCCATACTGAAGAGATGGACCAAACATCGAATGAAGGCCTCCAAAAGGGAGTTTTTATTAGAGGCCTACAACTAGAAGTTCGTAAGTTTGTGGAATTGAGAAGACCAGTCAACCTGCAGGCCAAAGTGGAAGGTGCAAGACTATATGATGAAGTTGAAGCAAGACTGTCGATGACCTCAGGAAGAGGAGTCTTCACCAAATGCAGTCCCAAGGACTGTTCCCTACATCTACCCTCAAATGCAAATAGTGCTGCAGTAGTACAGTGTACCAAATCCATAGTGGCCACAAATAAAGTACCTCAAATGCTGGTTCAACCACAATAACAATGGCCTCAAATAGTTTCCCAATGGTGACTCATAATAATAGTGGAGTCCTACTAACTGGAACCAATAACCACTAGCTTCAATAGGAGCGTTGAGATCAACCCAACCAGTCTATGTAGTGATTATAGAGGCTTCCAAACCCTACTACAAGTACTCAAGGAGGAGAAATTTTGAAGGACTACCTATCCAATTTAGTTGCAAGCATCAAGAAGGAGCTTATGGATGTGATTGTAGAACAATTGCAGACACTGAGGTGAATACCGCCAACATATCCAATCTTGTAGGAGGTATAAGAGATATCATGTGATCTAATACATGGTGCAAAAAGTGCCATCAATTGGGACATTTAGCCACTGAATGTACCTGGAAACCAACCATCCATGGAGCCTTCTATTTATACTGTTTAAGAAAGAACCATACAAAGGATATTTGCTCTTTGAAAGAGATGTATGAAAGGAGAAAAAAAGATGAAGAAGTAATATTCAACTTGTTAGAATCCAAGATGACTACTCATGATATCGGACCAAAGCCTAGAGAGTTTGGTCCTAATTTCTACCCAAGGAAAATTCCCTCTCAGAGTTATAGAGAATGATAGTCTAGCGATGGCCAGAGATCAGAGGTGAAGTGTTACATATGTGGAGAAAATTGACATATCTCACCAAATTATCCAAACCTTAGAAGGTCTATGGACTACAAACCCTTGTGCAGTATATGCAAAAGAGAAGGCCACATTGCAAAAGATTGTCCCAGTCTAGCTCATATGAAAGCTACCACTGATACCAACAAAAGACCCAAGAACCCGCCTCCAATTTGGTGGAATTGAACGTTATCGTAATAATGTGTGCCAAAAAAAGAGAACCCACAGTTCCAAAAGAGAACGTTCCCTCTACCAAAACGGTGAAGTTTAATCTTCCCAAGGAGAAACAGAATAATACATAATAGAATAGTACAATATAGAGATGTCCAGTAGTACAAAAGGATACAGAGACAGATGCACAGATAGGACTAGAGGTCCAAGAGATAGAGGATGTAGAAGTACCTCTAGTATTAGAAGAAGCACAAATGTTGTACTTCTAGAAGAAAGATGGAAGATAAAAGTGGGGGTTGCCCCATTTCCTAGCCGATTGGAGAAGCCTATAGATCCTATCAAAGATTATGACTTGGTCAAAGACCTAGATACCTTCAAACCAAACCTAACATTCCAACAGTTGTTGATGTTATCTCCTAGCTGTCAAAAGAAATTCAAAAGCACACTGACCAAAAGAAGAGGCCTAAGGATTGCTCTTACGATTGTCCCTAAGTCCAATAAGGCCCCATAGCCTATGAAAGAAGTGGATGTGACTAATGCCTTCTTGGATTATATTACCCCAGAGATCGGCGTGGGGATTGAATGATGCTTTATAGCAGATGCATTGATTGATGGAGGTTCATCAGCAAATATAATGATAGATGTGACAATGAAGGATCTAGGCTTACAAGATATGTAGTCTACACAGTGGCTTATTAGACTGGCAGATCAAAACCGAATTAAGCCTTTGGGCTTTCTCCCATATGTCAAGACAACCCTCACATGAAGAGACTATTGGCTGACCTATCTCGTGGTAAAACCAAATTCCTACAAGACCTCATATCCTTTGATGTTGGGAAGACCATGCCTTTTTGAAACAAGGCCATAGACAAATTGGTTTAAAGGAACCTTAACCCTAGGCAGAGGCCCCAACAAAGTGGTGCTAGAGTTGTATGGTTTACAAAAAGGTAATGGATCCACTTCCATTGAAGTCTTAATAGACTCTTTCAATGAAATGATAGATGGCACATCAGGAGACGAAGAAGCTATCAAATAGATCTTTCCCATGAAAATAGAGGCATAATCCCTAACATTGGGCACTATAAGCCAACTCTCAAAAGAGGCAAAGTCCTTGTCAATGGGTGAATATCTCTTACTTGACCCAAGAATGACTTCGAAAATCACATCTGATAGTGAGATAGAGGCATGTATATACTCTTCTCCTTGTTACATGGCTGTAACATAGACAGAGACAGAGATAGAAGTAGAGCCAGTAGAGACAGGAGCAAAGACAAATGCAAAAACAGAGGTAGAGGATACAATAGGGAATCTGTTTTTCTCTTACATAGTCCCTATAGAGGCAGAAATAGAGTCTGAAGAGGATGATGATGACAGTGCAGAAGATGATTATAAAAGCACATTGGAAGGATCCATCCAGTTTGAAGAGGATGCAAATGAGAAAGAAGTTCCAAAAGGATATAGCAGCCAAAGATCCCATGCTATTAGATAGAATGACTAAGGTATCCTTTGGATTGGTAAATGGATCTTCTCCTATACAAAACCTTTATAAGAAATGGATTAAGCAAAACAAGCCTGCCTTCTCAGTAGTGGCTCTTATCACCCGAATCTACCCTTCTCAAGAAAGAATAATGATGATGCACCTTGTCGGCAACACTAGTCTTGTAGACCAAACAGAACTCCGAAGGTTCCTATTGTGTGATGTTCCTAGAGGTATCCTCATGAGATGAGTCCTCAAGCCAAGAGATGAATTCCCAAACCAAATCCAAAATAGCATTGATACCATTTCAACATCCCAAGGAGTCAGCCTAGTCCTCATTGAAAGAGGAAGTTGGTTCCAATGGAGCATTAGAAGAGGAGACCACACCCTTGAAGGAGTCAGATCTCTACCTAAAAGTAGTCCATGGGACCTTCATCTGTGAATTAGAAGGTGAAAAGCAATTAACATTCTTGGATGCTGATGGTACTGAACGTCATCTGAAGGTGGGTATCAGTCTTTTAGAAGAGGAGTTGTCGGTGTCCTGCATGACCTTCTAAAGGAGAACTTGGATGTATTTGCATGGTTGTACAAAGATCCAAATCGGATTGATCCCACTGTGTGTCATCAACATCACATCGACTTAGAGCATGAGGCCAAGCTTGTGAGACAAAGGTAGAGGCACATGAATCCAAATTACTATGCCCTAGTAAAAGCCGAATTGCTAAAGCTCCTTGAAGCTGAGTTTACCTATCTAGAGGCCAATATTGAATGGATTTTACCCATCATTGTAGTACCTAAGAAAAATAGAAAGGTGTGAATATGTGTGGACTTCCGAAAACTGAACTCCAAGACTAAGAAGGATTATTTTCCTATTTCTTTCACATACCAACTATTGGACATAATGGCAGGTCATAAGCTTTATTCCCTCTTGGATGGATTCAATGGATATAAGCAAGTCTAGATCATAGAAGAAGATCAATCCAAAACAACCTTCACAACAGAATGGGGAACCTATGCTTATAGAGTTATGCCATTTGGGATCTGTAAGTAATGCTCTTGCTACCTTCCAATAAGTGATGATGGCCACATTCCAAAACCATTTGCATGATTTCATTGAGGTATACCTAGATGACTTCTATGTCTATAGCCTAATCCACGAGCATCAGGGACACGTAGAAAGTGCTTTGATAGATATCGAGAGTATGGGATTTCTCTCAATCCCAACAAATGCATCTTCGGGATCTCTTCAGGAGTTTTGCTGGGCCACATTGTCTCTGCACAAGGAATAGCAATAGACCCTGCGAAGTTTGATAAGATTGCACCTCTACTACACCAACCAACCTTAAACAGTTGAGGGGATTCCTTGGCCATGTGGGTTATTACAAATAGTTCATTGCACACTTTTCAACAAAGGTAGTCCCCTTGCATAAGCTCTTGAGGAAAGATACAGAGTTTGTATGGACCACTGATTGTGATGAATCTGTTGGGGGTAAAGGCGCCTCCGCCGTGCCGCCCCGTGTATTACTACACTGACAGTACCCGCCACTGCACACTGCAGGTGGCGGGCGCCCATCACGTCACTTTATTCTTTATTCTTTTAGTGACAGTTTGAATAAAGGAAGGCCCGGTCACACATTGTGACTGTTGGAGTTCCCATTTCTTGTCTCTCTCTTTCTTGCTCTTGCTCTCCCGCCATAGCTCGCGTGCAAGCTTCGATCCTTCTCACCTTTCAACTGGTATCAGAGCTTGGCATTCTCTTGCTCGAGCTCGACTCGGTGCTTCCCGACCTTCGCATCGACTCGCTTCACGCATTGGGTCTCCATCCCGGCAGCCATAGCCGACCTCTTGAGCTCCCGACTCTCCCCGGCTTCCCGAGCTCCATCCTGGCCTTCTTGAGCTTCATCAGGGCCTTGCCCTTGAGGTATTGCTTCAGCATTTGTAGGCATTTGAGTGTATTCTCAGATTGAAACAGGGCAGGAACAAAGGGCAGCCACTCTTCTTGAGCTCCATAGCTCATATCTTCCCTCCCCTTTGCATTGGGCCTTCATGGCTTGGTATGTGCCTACCTTGGGCCATCATTGAGCCCCCCATTACCCCCTTTTCAGCCCATGTGGAGCAACAGCAAGTTCAGCACCAACAGGGCAGATTGCATCATTTTTTTCCAGGCTGTGAGCACTCATCTACTTCAGCTCCACACTTGGCCATTGCTTCTTGCTCTCTACCTTGATCAAGAGGGCTATAGACTTCATGTTTGATGTCATTCAAGCTTTGGGTATTGGTCTTGATCTTTCGGGGCTGATTTCTTCAGATTTGGGACTGTCATAAACTGTCATAACAGGCTGAAAACAGGGCAGCGCCATTGGCATTAGCATTTGTTGCTTATACTCCATTCCGGTTGTGCTATTTGATGCCCGTATGCGGTCTACATGATGCCTAGTGCCTTGGGAATGTATGCACATGATTATGCCATGATTTTGGCTTGAAATATTGGCTGATTTGGGACTGTTATTTACTGTTATAAAGTGCTGGAAACAGGGCAGCCACACTTGGCATTGGCATTTAATGCTTATACTCTACTCCGGTTACCTTGTTTGATGCCCGTATGCGGTCTACTTCCTACCCGGATGTATTGGGGATGTATGCATTTGGTTTGACCATGATTTTGGCTTGAATTTGGGGCTGAAATCTACTGTTTAGAACAGTAAATACATGCTGGAATAACAGTGGGCTGAAGGTACTTTACATGCTTTGGCACTTACCTACCGATACCGGATGTATGCTTTGAGCTTTGGCATGATATCTTTGACATTTGGGGACAACTTGGAGCATATGTATGAGATTATGGGATGCTTTTGAGCTTCGCATTAGCTCCGTCTTCACTGGCATTTGGACCGACTCGGCATGCTCGTGGACCGCCTATGCCTCATGTCTCTGCTTGACAGTTAGGCTTTTGCATTACATGCTTTGGTTCGTGACATATGCTATTTGGTTCGTGTATGCCATACCGACATTTGGAGCTTGGATTTGGATGTATTTGAGCATTCCCGGCTTACTTGATCACTGATCTTGGTTGCTATTTGGATGTCATTGAGTTGACCGAGAGCTTATTTGGGCTTATGTATTGCTTCATGGTTAATACGACTGGTGCTTCATGTATGTCATGCTCTCTCGGATGCGCTTGATGCATTGACAGGGTCACTTATCACTGGTGCTTTCTCTTGGGTTGTTTGAGCTTCTGAGCTCGCTTTATACGCCTTTTGTGCCAGTGGAAGCATTTTACATGCTTTCTTGACCTTTGACAGTTGCATGCTATTGGAGCACTTACATGTATTTGGAGCAGTTTATGTCTTGAGCAGCTACATACACATTGAGACTTTGGGATCATACTCCGATCTTTATGGATATGCATTGATGTACTCTTGGTTCACAGGATGCTTATGAGCTGAGTCTCATATTTGGATCTTTCTCTTTGAGCAGATACCTATTTGTGTCAGGTTTTGGCAGTTACAGGAACACTTTGCCTAGAGTGTCTGGGGGTGTGCCTTTCACTGGCAGATGTTATTTTGACATGCTTGGTGTTGAGCTCATGTTCTTTTCACTGTCATTGGCCTTGCTTATGTCCGTTTCATGCCGGCTTTGGACCTAGCATTGTTTGCTTGACATTGGATCCTATTTTGGGACAGTTTGCTCTCTAGACTGCATACCTGCAATTTATTACAGCAAGCAGTTATTGGTGGACTGAGGTGTACTTTTCATGCTGAAATATCCTGATTTGGTGTACCGCACCTAGTACTAAGTGGGCAGCAACTTTTGGCACACTTTGCTCACCCTTTGGACCCCGTTTTGGTCATTTTTGGGCAGTTTCTGCAGTAAAACAGCAAGCAGTTTTGGACTGTTTGGGCATTTCCAGCCTGCATAATGGCGTCATCTTCGCATGATAGTGCCATCTTTAACATTACAAAGTTGGATGGTACCAACTACTCTTACTGGAAGAGTCAAATATGGCAGGTTTTGGTGCAGAAATCTCAGATTAAGCCACTTCGGTTGAGTGGGGAGCAGCCTGAAACTATGGACATTGACGACTGGCTTGAACTTGATGAGCTATGCAAGTCCACGATTGTATTGTCTCTCACTGAACAGGTACATTATAATGTATTTGAGGAAGCACAGAGTGCATGGGATCTATGGAATAAGATCAAGAATCTTTATGATAAGAAAAGTCCGGCGAGTCAGATGTACTGGTTGAAGCAGCTTATGGATCTGCGCATGAAGGATAATGCGACTATGTCTGCTCACTTGAGCCAGTTCCATGCTATACTGAAGAACCTGACTTCGCAGGATATCACCTTTGGAGAGGAAGTAACTCCTCTTTTCTTGCTTGGAACTCTGAATGAGTCATGGGATGTATTCCGCACTGCTCTTTGTGCCTCTAGTGCTACTCTAAAATTGGCAGATGTTGAGAGTGCTCTTCTTCAAGAAGAGGTGAATCGCAAAAACTTGGATGCCTCTCGTGGTAGTCATGCTTTGACAGTTAGAGGCAGGAATGACAGGTATGACCGTGGTAATGGCCGAGGCCGTGACTCGCAGAAGGGTCGGTCTAAATCTCGTGGTGGCAAGTCGCGTAGTAAGTCGCGTGGACACAATGCAA
This sequence comes from Lygodium microphyllum, assembly GCF_053477565.2. Taxonomy (NCBI): domain Eukaryota; kingdom Viridiplantae; phylum Streptophyta; class Polypodiopsida; order Schizaeales; family Lygodiaceae; genus Lygodium; species Lygodium microphyllum. The sequence continues at coordinate 40,140,034 of NC_141139.1, read as the reverse complement.
ATGTCACTTGTCATCATTGTGGGAAAAAGGGCCATATTAGACCACAGTGTCATGAGTTGCGCAATGAGAAGCGCAAGGATAAGGGGAAAGATAAAGTGCAGGAGAAGTCCTCTGATCGCAGCATAGTACCTGCGAAGTCCAACGTCAAGATTGAGGAAATTAATGTCACGCAGACTGAAGAGTCCGATGGTGGTGATGAGTTTATACTTGCAGCTAGTTCTTCTGATGCTTCACACTTGACTGAGACACCTAGTATGTATGCACAGTGCTGGTTATTGGATTCAGGTGCGTCCTTCCATGTGACGCCTTACCGTGAGTGGTTTCACTCTTACCGTACTGTATCTGGATCAGTCAGACTTGGAGATGACATGTCTCTTGATATTGTGGGCTGTGGAGATATTCAGTTGCAGTTTTCCACTGGCAGTTCCTTTTGGCTCAGGGATGTACGTCATGTACCTGCGCTTACGCGTAGTCTTATGTCTGCAGGACAGTTGGATGATGCAGGATTTCATGTCTGTTTTGGGGATTCTGCCTGGAAGATTACCAAAGGCAAACTTGTGCTTGCTAGAGGCGCCAAGGCTGGCAGCCTCTATCCTCTTGTTGTATCTGGGTCTTCTGTAGACCATGTTTTGGCAGTGGGCTCTATCCCACATGTATCACTTTGGCATGCCCGTTTGGGGCATATGTCTTTGAAAGGAATGAAAATGTTATCTGGTTTGCAGTATCTTCCGCCTTTGGATTATGCATGTTTTGACTCGTGTGATCATTGTCTTTATGGTAAGCAGAATAGGTCTACGCATAAGAAATAGGGTAGGCCACGCATGAGTGAGCCCTTGGCATCGGTGCATTCCGATGTTTGTGGGCCTATGCCTTGCATGTCTATGGGTGGCGCGAAGTACTTCGTTACCTTCATTGATGATTTTTCTAGGAAAGTGTGGGCTTATCCCATAAAGCAGAAGTCCGATGTCTTGGCAGTTTTTCAGAGATGGCTTGCTCTTGTTGAGAACCAGACTGGGTATAGGCTGAAATGCCTTAGGACAGATAATGGGGGAGAATATGTCTCGCATGCTTTTGAGCAGTTTTGTGATGACAGGGGTATTAAGCGTCAGTTGACCGCCCCTTACACCCCACCCCAGAATGGTTTGGCTGAGCGCATGAACAGGACTATTCAGGAGCGTGTGCGCTCTATACTTAGCCATGCAGGCCTACCCCCGAGTTTTTGGGCTGAGGCAGTTAGTACGTCAGTGCATGTCATAAACCGATCGCCTTCCAGTGGATTGGATTTCCAGGTTGCAGAGGAAGTTTGGGCTGGTAAGCCACCCTCTTATGCGCATCTCCGTGTCTTTGGATGTGAGGCATTCTGCCATGTGCCCAAGGACAAGAGGAGTAAATTGGATCCAAAGAGCATTAAATGCATATTCCTTGGCTATGGTGAGTCAGGAGAGATGGGCTATCGCCTATGGGATCCGCAGGCGCGGAAAATAGTACGCAGCCATGATGTTGTCTTCCATGAAGACAAGATGCACAGGCAGCCTGAGAAGGTGGTTGAGATCCGCAGAGTGATCTTTCAGGAGGAGCCTAAAGCTCCAGCACAGCCAGTAGTACAGCCTGTAGCAGTTCCTCCACAGGGCCAGGATGTTGGACAGGTAGTTAGACAGGCAGCAGAGCCTGCGGTGAGACGGTCTGCTAGAGATAGACGTCCACCTGACAGATTTCAGCCCTCTATGCATTATGTTTTGGTTACAGATGCAGGAGAGCCTTTCACTTATGATGAGGCTATGCGCAGGGGTGACAGTCACTCCTGGGAGAGGGCTATGCAGTCTGAGATAGACTCCTTGCATAAGAATGAGACTTGGGATTTGGTTGCCTTGCCTAAGGGCAAGAAGGCTTTGCCATGCAAGTGGGTGTACAAGCTGAAAAGTACCCCTGGACACCCCAAGCCGGCATACAAGGCTAGATTGGTAGCAAAGGGTTTTAAGCAGGAACATGGTGTGGACTTTGATGAGGTCTTCTCTCCTGTGGTTAAGATGACCACCCTGCGCTTAGTCTTGGCTTTGGTTGCACAGCTTGACTTAGATCTATATCAGATGGATGTCAAGACAGCTTTTCTACATGGGGACTTGCATGATGAGATCTATATGGATCAGCCTAAGGGCTTTGCAGAACCTGGCAGGGAGCACCTAGTGTGCAAGTTGAAGAAGAGCTTGTATGGCTTGAAGCAGGCACCTAGGGAATGGTATCATAAGTTTGATGCCTTTATGCAGTCACAGGGCTACAGCAGGAGTGCTATGGATCCGTGTCTTTACACGAAGAAAGCCTGTGATGGCAGTTTGCTTATCTTGGTACTCTATGTTGATGATATGCTGATAGTAGGGAAAGCTCATGATGAGCTAGATGCTCTTAAATCTCAGCTGAAGAAGAGCTTTGAGATGAAGGATTTGGGACAGGCCTCACATATACTTGGGATGCGCATTAAGCGCGATAGGCATCAGGGACTTTTGTATCTCTCACAGCGGGAGTACATTCATAAAGTCCTTGAGTGCTTCCGCATGCAGGACGTAAAGCCTATTGGCTGTCCATTACCTTCTTATGTAAAGGTATCACAGGCCGATTGTCCGCAGACAGATGAGCAGAGGGCCGAGATGGCCAAGATCCCTTATGCATCAGCCGTGGGCAGTTTGATGTATGCCATGATAGCCACTCGTCCAGATATTGCACATGCAGTTGGTGTTGTGGCACGCTATATGGCTACACCTGGCAGCAGACATTGGGATGCCGTGAAGGGTATCATGAGGTACCTGAAGGGCACAGCAGATATGTGTATTTGCTATGGCAGCCAGGATACAGGGGTCGTGGGGTACACTGACTCCGATTATGCAGGACATGCAGATAGTAGGAAGTCCACTTCTGGCTATGTATTCACCTATGCTCGAGGGGCTATCTCTTGGATGTCCAGGGTTCAGAAGTGTACGGCTTTGTCTACCACTGAGGCCGAGTATGTTGCAGCCACTGAGGCTTGCAAGAAGGCCATATGGTTAGGCCGTCTAGTTGCTGACCTTGGGATTGATGCTACACCTACACTGCATTCGGATTCTATGAGTGCCATTCAGTTGGCTAAGAATCCGGTCTTCCATGCGAAGACGAAACACATTGAGGTGAGGTATCACTTCATACGTGGTGTCGTGGAGGACAGGTCTGTTGACCTTGTCAAGATCTCCACTGACGAGAATCCTGCAGATTTGCTCACGAAGAGCCTCACTACTGAGCGCTTTGCCTTCCTCAGGAGGTTGATGGGCGTTGGATGAGATGTCACCTTTCCTCATCCCTTGTACCTATGTACATTTGTACTGTCTTTTCTTTTTCTTTTCTCTCTCACTAGGGCAGATTCGCCTTTAAGTGGGAGGTTGTTGGGGGTAAAGGCGCCTCCGCCGTGCCGCCCCGTGTATTACTACACTGACAGTACCCGCCACTGCACACTGCAGGTGGCGGGCGCCCGTCACGTCACTTTATTCTTTATTCTTTTAGTGACAGTTTGAATAAAGGAAGGCCCGGTCACACATTGTGACTGTTGGAGTTCCCATTTCTTGTCTCTCTCTTTCTTGCTCTTGCTCTCCCGCCATAGCTCGCGTGCAAGCTTCGATCCTTCTCACCTTTCAGAATCATTCAACACCCTGAAGCAGTGTTTGATTAAAGCACCCATCATGCAGCCTCGTGATTGGATGAAGGAGTTCAATGTGCAAATTGATGCATCTATAGAAGGGTTAGGAGCAGTCTTATACTGAAAGGGCTATTCCAAGTTAGATCAACCTATCTATTATGCAAGCTAAACCTTATGTTGATGGCTCTATTTGGGCACGCACACACACGCACACATAAAATCAATATAGCAACCATATTTCAATTATTCCTATTGAATCTCTTGAAGTTCATTTGGAAAGGCCCTATTATAATACATGGAGTAAGTTTGAGTTCTAGAGTATAGCTAATGTGAAAGGTATTGAAAAGGCAGGGGAAAGGTTTAAATAACATTGCTTTACAAACAGCCTATCGGTTGACACTTGTGCATGTCTTAAGCATGCAACACCTAGTTTCTTTTGAAACAAAAAACTCTTTTCTAGGTTGGGATTCTTGGAAGTGTGGTACCACATTAGGTTTGGTGCATTTTACACAATAAGAGATAAATAAATTTTTCTATATAATATTTATAGGTTTTGCCTTAGTGGTTCCAATGAAGCTCCTTTTGTTAACCTGAACCTGAAAGCATGCTAACAATTTTTTGTGCACTTAGAATGAAGAAAAGAAGAAGAAGATTTGAAAACAAAAATAACCTAAAAGACGATTTGAGAATGAAGATGTGAACGTTGGAATGATTTTAAAAAGGGTGCAAGAAATAGGATAATTCTTGAAAAGGGTGTTATAATAGAAAATGATGGGACCACTGCCTATTGTAAATATAACTAGCCTAAAGCAAGATTCATTCTTTTTGCTTTGGATCTACACATATGTATTACTCGTTTTCTCTTCATATACAATTTAGTGTTAGATTCTTGTCCTTCTAATTGTCCTTTTCTTATGGTTGTCTTTTTTTTTGTAGAACTGGTCCTAGCTCAACGAGCTTACAAAAATGATTGTACTTTAATCTTTAAAAATGTTTTTTTTGTTCTACTTTAAAAAATCTAGATTAAAGGAGAGGTTCTCTCTCTCTCTCTCTCTCTCTCTCTCTCTCTCTCTCTCTCTCTCTCTCTGTGGTCAATCAACATCATGAAGAGTAGGGTTGTGGTTTGATGTGTCCAAGGAATCCATTGCCATGAAAATTTACTACCTAACACATAAAATGACATGTGGAAAGGGCGAGCTTAATTTTTTCGATTCGATAGTTAACCTTTCAGGGAGCTTTTCATGTGCTCAACATTCCACCTTTTTCCAAATGGTGGTGCACTCTATAGGTCCCACCATCTCTTCCATGGATGACTAGCCGGAGAGGCTCATGTGCTAAGGGTATCTCTCTCTCTCTCTACCCCCACCCCCAAGTCAAGCAGATGTGTAGAAGGTGCTAACCATGTTCTATAGTTTGTGTTATTCAGCCAATTGATCTTATATGATTCTATGGATAAATTAGAAGATGTCATTTAACATGTTTAAATCCTCTACAACTAATAGCCAAAAGGGTTGATTTGAGGCCTACACGCTCACAACGATCTGATGATCACATCGATCGTCGTCGATGATGATATCATGTAGAAGGTGCTAAGTAGAGAAGAAAGCCGCGTAGAATGTCATGGTTATGCACACAGAGATAGAGAAAGAAATGGTGTTGGACACACACACACACACACACATATATACATATATATATACACACACACACACACACACACACACACACACACACACACACACACACACACACACACACACACACACACACACACACACACACATACATTTTAATGCAAGTGACGTTTTGGATTTTGCCTTACATTATTTATGTAATTATATATTTCAATAAGATGGAGGTGGAATACTAACTATGGGTTACTTCACCATCCTTGCAACCCTGCGATAGGTAAACATGGTTGTACACAGGTCTCTTGCAGCCTCCCTTTGTTCTCTTAGTAGATACTCTCCTGCACTAGCCCAATCAACCTTCCCGCTCTCTCCCTCTCGTGCGCTGGCACCAACTATATCAGCCATATGTGGGCTACCATTTTTAGCCTTTGTGGTGCTCCTACTCAGATGGCCATCTATCGGTCATGCAATGCTGGCCACTAGCATGCCTGTCCACCCAATGATAGTGGTTAACAACTCAACTACCTTGGTGGAGGCGGATACAGTCTAGGCTAAAAATGGAGTGGAGCTCTATTCAGATGGCCATCTCTCGGCCATGCAATACTGGCTGTTGGCATGCTTACCTATCTGATGATAATGATTAGCAACTCAACTACCATGGTGGAGGAGGAGATCTAGAGCTTCTCCCTCTATCTCTTGGAATCCCTTGCGCTGGCCGCCTAATAGACCATCTCTATCTCTCCCTTCTCCTGTGTTGGCTCTTACTCAGATAGCCATCTCTTGGCCATGTAATGCTAGTTGCTAGCACCTCTCTCTCTCTCTCTCTCTCTCTCTCTCTCTCTCTCTCTCTCTCTCTCTCTCTCCGCGCATGTCAAGTTAAGTGTGTATCCACTCATTGTTGTCAGTTTTTTTTGCTATCCTTGAACTAGGAAAAGGGGGGTGGGGGAGGAGCGTGGAAGCTAGATACTACATGCTCTCTCTCTCTCTCTCTCTCTCTCTCTCTCTCTCTCTCTCTCTCTCTCTCTCTCTCTCTCTCTCTCTCTCTCTCTCTCTCTCTCAGAAACTTACTAGGCGCTCCACGCCTAGACTCAACCCGGTGCTTCGTGCCGGGATGTGAAGCACAAATTTTTTAATTTGTTCACACATTCTTCCACTTAGTAATGAATCAAATAGTCTTGCAATTTTTAAAATTCATTATAAAATCTAACAATTCAATACAATAACATTGATTATCTCAACAATAATAATTGGAAAAGATAACTGAAGCAAAAGTGATTTTTAAATATCACTGAAAGAGTTCCAACTATAACAACAGGTAAATGGAAAAGAAAGTATATTATGTTTTCAAAAAGATAGTTGTATTGTCGAAAATCAACTATCAAAAAGAAAGCTTTCTCTTCTTAGATGAATTATCAACAGTGGATCTAACACGGGAAACATGTGTGGGCGAAGTTGTGACACGCCCCGCCCCAGATTGTGCTGCAACATCTAAAAACGGAAAAAAAAAAGACTTTAGAAATAAAAATATTAAATTTATAAAGCAAAACATTAATGAAAATGGTGAGTAATTATTACATGGGGACGTGATATGATTGGCTCTAACATTAGTAGAGCAGTCGGCGGAATTTGGATGAAACTGATGCAAAGTTACAAAACATGATAAATCTTGAAACTCCCAGTCATTCAATATGTGTCTAGTGTGGGACCGAGGTATCAATATGTGTCTAGTGTGGGACCGAGGTATGAAGTACTCAACATCTGTTTGTCCAACATAGTAGCATTGGATCCATCCAAAATATAAAATTTCTACATATAAAGGAGTGTTTCCATTAGTAAATCCATCATTGGGTAATCTTTCGATTACCGTAGCCAAAGTTCTATGGATAACATCATCCGTAGCAATAGTTTGCAATGCTTCTTGAAGTCTCATTTGATAAGGAGAGGCACGATAATATTCGAATACTGTTTGGGCCATCTATTAATAAAATTTAGAAAACATAAAAATTAGTAATATTGATCAAATTAATAAAAAAAGAAAAAAATGACTTTACAATATTGAAATTAGAAGACCAATTTAGAAGAGAAAAAGAGTTTGTAATGCATATTGTATAAAAGAACTTTATACATGATAATTTCTCAAAACTTACTTTTGTATAAATGCAAATAAAATTTCATAGAAAATAAGTCAAACATGGTTTTATTCAAGGAATATAATATTTCAAAAGAGCATGAGAGATTAAAACATTTCATTATTTGTTAAAGGAAAAAAGTTGAACTTACTTTTCTTTGAAAACCTTAATACTTAAAAAGAACACGAGACAGCAAAATAGTTCATTTCTTGAAAATATATGATTAAAAAAGAATAAATAAACTTTGATGATATTGTACCAAAAATATTATGTAAATATAATATGAGAAAAAAAACATTACAGTTATGATAGAAAGTTCAAATAACTTTTTATGGTAGAAATAATTTAAACACAATGTTCTCATATAGTAAAACAAACATACGTTTAACTCCACATAAAATCATGAATATCTATCCATACATGAGAGATATGAATAAAACATTAAAGTATTAATTCAGAGAAAATAAGTCAAACTTGCTTTTCATCGACGAAGAACTCACTATTGAAAAAGAGCATAAGAAAGTACAACACTACATTTTATAGATATGTGAACAAAGAAGAAAAAAAGGCTTTGATTGTATTGAAATAAAAATATTATGCAAATATAATATGAGAGAACAAAGATTACACTTTTTGAAAAAATACAGATTACAATACTTTCTGTAAAACTTCTTTATATACAATATTGATGGTACCATTTACCATGTCCTCTTTCTCATCAATCAAGACTTTCAATCTATCCAGAGACTTTACTCTTGAGAAAGCAACATAGAGTTGACCATGAGTAAAGATTGGGGTTTTTAGATATATCCCAAAACATGATAACGTTTGGCCTTGCGATTTTTTGATTGTCATTGCAAATGCCAAACGGACTGGGAATTGCAAGCGTTTCATTGAGAAAGGAAGTTCCAGTGTAGTTGGGATGAAAGTTATCCTCGGGATAAAAACTCTGTCACCAATATTGGTCCCTATAATTATCTCTGCATCAATGAACTTGTTATTGAAAGCCTTGCATACCAGCCTAGTACCATTGCATAAACCTTTAGAAGGATTCAAGTTCCTGAGCAATATTGTTGGAGCATTTGCTTTGAGCAGCAAGATATGAGGAGGAATACCTCCACCGAGGTCAAGGGAATTTAGATATTCCACAGAATAGAGGAATGATTCTCCTCGGTTCTATCCACAAAATCAGCACGTATTGTTTAACCTCTCCCGGCATCAGCTGCAATGCATGATTGTTTATCATTTCCACATCATTGTTTCGAGGTGCAAGAATGGCATGTCCACTAAAGAATGTTTTGTAATCAATTACACAATTCATTTCACAATAGACAAAATTGATCAAGTCTTGCATAGATCCTCCCTTTAACAACAATGCAGGTGGAATTTGCAATATATTATTAGTATGTGTCAAATCTTTTCCATCTCCAATGTCTTGCAACCATGCAACAAACTGATCCTGGTCTGATGCGACCCGCATATTCTGTGTAAGTTTCAAAACATTGAAATATTGTCACAAATTGGAACAACATATAGCAGCACCAACAATATCCTCACGGGTACCCTTTGGTACAACAGGTAATATTTAACTAAAATCTCCACCTAGTAGAATAACTTTACCACCAAATGGCATATCACATTGCATTATATCCTTTAAAGCTCTGTCCAGTGCCTCAAAGGTATTACGATGCAACATAGGAGCTTCATCCCACAAAATAAGACTTGCCTCTTTTAACAGTGCTGCAAGTGACTTTGAACAGGTATATTGCATGTAGAATTATTATCTACTTGCAATGGAATTTTGAACTTTGAATGGGCAGTACGACCATGTGGCAAAAGCAATGCAGCAATACCAGAGGATGCTGTAGCTATTGCAATGCAACCTTGACTGCGAAGCTTTGCAAGCAAACATTTGTATAGGAATGTTTTTCCAAAACCGCCTTGCCATCTAAGAAAAATGGTTTACCCAAACCACTATCAATAGCATTCATTATTGCCATAAAACAATTTCTTTGTCCATAATTCAACAAGCTTGCATTGTTAAGAAGGTATTCTCTTATTCTACCTTATCATATAGTTGTTCATCAAGGATCAAAGGATTTGTGTACTCTTGCATTGTGACCTTAGGCAATCCATGATACTCTGCCAAATTGCGTCCATGTTTATCTAAAAGTTTTTGAATATGCATCAACGCATGATTATTGGCCTCATCTTGCATATCAACATTTCGCCTATTTTGCAAGGAGAGTCGATGTTTTATATCCTCTGTCAATGGAACTAAGAACTCTTCCCATAGAGCCCCAGGTCGGGCAGGCGAACAAAATACCAAGATGGACGCAAACAAATTTCTTAATTGAGCACCGGTTTGCATCAATGCAGCTTCACGCAAACACATTTGCCATTCATCATCTATTTCCAACATTCTTTTTGCAACGCAAGCCTCCTTAAAAGTTGAATATACCACATTATCAACCGTACGCAATGCCTCAAAGGATGTGCACCCCTTGCATACAGTGAGTAGTAGGCGCAAATAGTATTTTTCTCCACACGTAGGTGAAACAAAGTATATCCGACCACATGTAGTTCCTTGCTTTCTCTTTGTCCACATTTTTTTGTGTGCATTCCAAACCCAAAACATTGGAAAGTCTTGATAGAGAACTGTGTTAGCGTCAGGGTGCAAATGATTGCATGTAAACCATTCTGTGAGAGTTGTTTTTTGAGCATTTTCATTTTGCACCACATCACAAATGTTATCAGAGTCACGAAAGGAAACAGTATTCTCTCCAGGTAAATGTATTTGCAATCGTTGAATATTGGGTTTCTCATCATGAAGTTTGAATTCAAATATTCGCCAACATGTTTCAGAAGCTAAAATATATCGTGCATCTAAGTACCTCTCAATCTCATCAATATTTTGTGCATCAATATTTTCTGTGTCAATATCATTGGATTCAGAACCACGTATACTTGTAAACCGAATGGTTGCTCGATCATGGCCCTTATATACATATTTATACAAATATTTGACAGCTGCAATTATCGAGCAAACCTCAACATTTATGTGAGCACTATACTTGGAACTCAAATAAGAATTGTAAGGCACTATCCATCAGTTATCCAAGAGGTTACCATTAGCATTATGAGTCCTTCCATTCTCTCAACGTCTGTATAAAGGATAACCAGTTTTATCAACTGTAGTTGTATGTATAAACTTTTTTGGATAATCCTTTATACACTTTCCGTCCACCATGCAAGCACTTTTTGGATTGAACTCACCACACGGACCATGTATGTTACATTTAGTAATAATTCGATATAAATCCAAAAACCTTTCCTTATCAGGTAGCTCAGCGCACACCAGTCTATCATAATGACGTGCCTCTAGTGGCTTAAAGCATGGTTCTAATATCAAGAGCATATGTGAATGAGGCAAGCCTCTCTTTTGGAATTCTATGACGGACACATATCCAGCAACTTTACCAAACAGCTCCTTTTTCACTATCGACTGCATCATGTCCTTATGTTTCAAATGAAAAACTCTAGCAGTTAAATCTGGTCGATCATGTGCAGTTTGACCAGGCAACAAAGCATCTGTAATTTCAGACCACCTAGGATTGCATGCCATGGTGATAAACAAATCAGGTTTGCCTTTGCTACGCACAATTGCCATAGCATCTTGATATAATTGGTACATGAATCTTGGTCCACCTGTAAAGCTAGATGGCAATACTATTCTCCTGCCCACACCAATCCCAGCGATATTAGTATCAACTGCATCTGAACCATTGACCATATCAGCCAATCCCCTATACATTTCAACTCGCAATGTTGCTTGATTACGACGACACCAAGCCAATCTACATTGTTCAATGCTCCAATAAGCATCGACAATGTATTGTTGTAGCAAGCGACCACCACGCAAAAGACATGCATTAGTATCATCTCAAATGTGAAGTCAAAAAGCGTAATACTGCATTTGAGTGACACAATCTTTATTTGCAAGATTATTGACATTAATATGAGCATCCATAAATGCATATGGAACTTTAGTATGCCATCCATCCTCTCCATTTGGAAAAAGAAGAACATATAACAGTGGCATATTGCCTTGTGTAAGTTAGAAATATAAATCAAATGGCCTTGTCGTGTGCAAACTTGAATGCTACGATGATCAAGTGTATCATCATCACCTTGTCCAGGCATGATCGCAGCAACCTCACTTGCAGTGGGAATTGAATATCATCTAGAGGTGGATCAATTTTGAAAAATTGACATTCTTATTTCTACTGATGGATTGCGTTGCAAGCTTGCACCAACTGCTATAAAGGCCTGTGTGTAAGCATTGTGATCATGCATCATTTGTTGAAGCTCTTGTAGTAAGTCTGGCAAAATCCCAGGTAAAACCCCCATGTGATTCAATAACTCATGATCAGTGTCATAAATATAAAGTTGTGCAAACTTTGGTATTCGTTGTCCATCTTCACTTGGCAATAGGGAATCTATTCGGTGATATATTGATCCATGAACTCGAAAAGTATAACCATTTCCATCTTGAGGCAAAAGCTCATCAATTTTTACACCCATTGAAACAAAAGCCAATGCGTTATTATAAGCACGTTTTTTTTTTTTGAATTCTCTACTTTGTGGATTTGTGCCATCAAGCAAATTACATAGAGGTTGTGGTGACTGCTGTAGAGGTGGTAAAATTACCTTCCCTTCTCTACAGCAATGCTTTCCAATCGAAGTTGTATGCATTGTTTTAGTTTCACCGTGCCACAACTTAGCCATGCAATGGTGACAAACCTTGCAAAGGGTACCAATTGCATGCAAATTTGGTTTTTGGAAGAGCAAAATTGTTACTGATGGATGAACATCCAAATTAGGTGGCATGTCATGGAGAATTGAACAAAATCCACCATTTTGAGGTAGAAATATAGGAGCTTGAATCCTGTACTGGTCATGTACCATCTCAGTACTTGCACTTGCATTATGGATAGCTTCATTCTCTTCTTGAATAATGCGAGGCAATTCAACATCTAAGGACAGTAATGGTGCACCAGGCATTTGAGCACTTATATCAATTGTATTTGTTGTAGTGCGATGCAATTGTTGTAATTGCGTTCTTGCTCTTGCCGTGTGTCTACGTTCAGCTCTAGTAGCATCAAGCATTTGCCTACAATTTTATAATCCACCATCTGGATTATTTGTGTTTCCATTTCTTTGTCGACTTGTGCTATGTACCCTCACTCCGAGAAGGGTAGCAATTCATGGTAATCCAACATCTCAACATCTATATTGTGGATAGTTGCATTGTCTCCTTGACGAATAGGAGGTGGTTGAACTTTCAACGGCAACAATGGTGCAACTGGCATTTGGACACTTGTAGCTTGGATGCCATTGTATCTATCTCTATCTATGGTAGAAATGATGCAGTTGTTGTAATTATGTTCGGCTCTCGTAACATTAAGCATTTGCCTACGCACACTCAAGCCACCATTAGGATTGTATTGTCGAGTTGTGGTAGACATCTGAGCCTGAAAGGATACCAAATCATGAGCAGTAGAGCAAGATGCAACATGAAATTGATTGGTTTGATATAGCTGATTTGGGATTTGAACATCCATATCGTTTCCATTTCCATGATGTTGTTCATACATATCTCTTGCATGGTCACGAATATGTAATTCGGTCCTAACTCTTGCAATGTGCCTATATCTATGTCTAGTAATTTTGAGCATTTCCCTACATGCACGCAATACACGATCTCTAGGCACAGAATGTGTTGGAAGTACCATTGTCGAGAAAAACCTGAGATAAAAAGAAAAATGTACTTTGATATTAGTATTTACAAATGCGAAGTTTTTTGAAACGTTATTATAGTCTATACTATGATAAAGATTATAATTTCACATAGGGAACAATGTAATCTCACATAGGCAAGAATATAAATTGAAATAGCATATTACGTCATTGTCATGAGGGATACATAAGTCCAAATCACATGAAATTTCTCAAACCCAGCAATAGAATGACATATCTATTGGAGGATTTGTCCAAAAAGTCTTGAAGGAATTAGGTATGTTAAGAGAACTATGCATTGGACGATGAACTCGTATGACGATTCACACCAAAGTTCTGGCAGAAGGAGATTGAAGCTCTTTGAAGTTTGATTAAACTCTTCATTTGCTTCTTAACTATATCCAACCGATGCATGAGCTTTAGGGATACAACACAATTGTTGTGACATTTGACATGTTTGAGGGCACATCAAACTAACTTCGTCCTTGCCATGCCTTAGATTTTACGGACATTCATCCGTGCGTTGAGAACGCACGAAATGATGTCTGGTACAGGAACATTGTTTCTTGCATCAGATATTTCAGCACACTCCATATGGTCATCGTTATACAACGTATTTTTAAAGAGAGAGAGAGAGAGAGAGAGAGAGAGAGAGAGAGAGAGAGAGAGAGAGAGAGAGAGAGAGAGAGAGAGAGAGAGAGAGAGAGAGAGAGAGAGAGAGAGCATTCTTTAAAAGTGATTGCATACTTTTATGACCTAGGCGAACTAAAATTTCTTCCTATCTCTTAGGGAAGACTTTAGCAAAGATATACCTCAATATAAATTTGGTCTAAACACTATTTCAATATAAAATTTGAAGATTATAACATCACATAAGCAACAATATAATCTTACATATGCAAGAATATAAATTGAAAGAGCATATTATGTCATTATCATGGGGGATACAAAAGTCCAAATCACATGAAAATTCTCAAACGCAACAATAGAATGACATATCTATCGGAGGATCCAACAGAAAGTTATTGAAATCCTTAGATATGCTAAGAGAACTATGCATTGGACGATGAACTCATTCGACGATTCAATAGGTTCAACATTGCATAGAACCTATTGAGGCAAACTTTTAGAGATGTGACATGCACATCGAGGCAAATGCTCTCAGGTGCAAGCACGCTTGAATTCTTTTGAGCTAGTAATTCACACACTCAATCCTCTATACGATCATTGCTCTTAGCAAGGTCTTGCAGCTTTTCTGCATGGTCTTCCAAAGCACACCGTGGCCAGTGCTTGCGAACCAACTCATAGATTTCTCCTAAATAGCCCTTTACTTCATCTATCTCGTCTTGCAAAATTATCCCATCAGCCAAGCCTCCTTCATATTTTCCAAGCCTCCTTCATATTTTTCTGCCAGGATTTTTTCGATCCTTTGAAGGCGATCACCAAAGTTTTGACAGAAGGAGTTCGAAGCTCTTTGACGTTTGTTTAAACTCTTGATTTGCTTCTCCATTGCATCCAATCGATGCATGAGCTTTAGGGATACGACGGAAGTGTTGTGTCCTTTGACATGTTTGAGGGCACGCCGTACTGACTTCCTCCTAGCCATGTCTTTGACTTTACGCACATTCATTCGTGCATTGGGAGTACACAAAACAATGTCTGGTACATGGACATTGTTTCTTGCATCAAATATTTCAGCATGCTCCATACTGCCATGGTTACACAAAGTATTAAGAGATCACACACACACACACACACACAGAACATTTTTAAAAAGTAATTGAATACTTTCATGACCTAGGTGCACCAAAGTATTACAATATTTATGCATACATGAGAGAGACACAATGAGACTATGTTGAGAAAATATTTGACACATCTTTTTCTCCACATCAAAGCATGAATATACATACACACATGAGGAACATCATAAAAGCATTAAACTATTAAAGTATTCAAGCATTAATTAAAACTTAAATGAACAAAATATTAAGTTTTTTAAGTTTTAATAAATAATCTAATTACTTTATTCATCAACATTAACACATCTTTAACTCTATATTAAACCATGAATATCCACAGTTATTTGAGAAAGACAAAGTGTGTATCGATAAAGAAAAACATTTTACATGCAATAAATTATAATATTTAAATTTCAACTTTGTAACTTTTAGACAACACATAATACACATTAATTAATAGCACACATACACATATCAATACATAACATTAACACAAACATAACAATATTATCACACATCCTCTCCATAACACACTTAACACACATTCATTTTTAAATGCATAATACACATTAATTATTAGCACATATATACATATGAATACATACTATTAATACAAACATAATAATGTTATCACACATTTATACTAAAACACATACACACATTAATTAATAACACACTTAAAACACGTAATACACCTTAACAATGTAATGACACTCATAACACATTAATTAATAACACGCATAAACACATTAAGAAATAATATTAACACATTTTCATATCAAAAGACATGACATGCATACATTAATAACACACATAACACACATTATTTAATAACACACATTCATTTTTAAATGCATACTACACATTAATTATTAGCACATATATACATATGAATACATACTATTAACACAAACATAATAATATTATCACACATTTATACTAAAACACATAACACACATTAATTAATAACACACTTAAAACATGTAATACACCTTAACAATGTAATGACACACATAACACATTAATTAATAGCATGCATAAACACATTAAGAAATAATATTAACACACTTTCATATCAAAAGACATGACATGCATACATTAATAACACGCATAATACACATTATTTAATAACACACATTCATTTTCAAATGCATAATACACATTGATTATTAGCACATATATACATATGAATACATACTATTAACACAAACATAATAATGTTATCACACATTTATACTAAAACACATACACACATTAATTAATGACACACATAACACATTAATTAATAACACGCATAAACACATTAAAAAATAATATTAACACACTTTCATATCAAAAGACATGACATGCATACATTAAAAAATTAAACATCCAATAAATTAAAATATTACAATTTTAACTTTTATAACTTTTAGAGAGAGAGAGAGAGAGAGAGAGAGAGAGAGAGAGAGAGAGAGAGAGAGAGAGAGAGAGAGTGATGCCTACATGAATACTTAAATGAGACACATGATCAAAGTGCTACAATTTCAATTTTCTAATTAACTTTATGAGAGAGAGAGAGAGAGAGAGAGAGAGAGAGAGAGAGAGAGAGAGAGAGAGAGAGAGAGAGAGAGATGCACTTGAGAAGTATTGACGATGACGAAAGAGTAGAGTTGATGACGAAAGAAAAAGTACAAAAATTGCATGGAAAAATGAAAATGATGTTAGAGAGTAACGTCAAACATATTTAAGTGCATCATAAACATTGGTAATGTAATAATGCACATTAATTATTAACATGCCTACACACATCCCCCTCTCTCATTCTTCACAATGGCATGCACACAACACACACACACGCACTTGCACTCACACACACACATACACACTCACACACACACACACACACACACACACTCACTCACTCACATGATATGTGTACACACAATGGCATGCACACAACACACACGCACACACTTGTACTCACACACACACATACACATGCACATACACTCACACACACACACACTCACACTATGTGTACACATAATGGCATGCACACAACACACACGCACGCACTTGCACTCACACACACACATACACATGCACATACACTCACACACACACACACTCACACACACACATACACATGCACATACACTCACACACACTCTCTCTCACACACACACACACACACACTCACATTGATGCACACACACACACACACACACACACACACACACACACACACACACACACACACACACACACACACACATAGACACTCACATTGATCGTCTGAGCAACAGCGCAGGCAGATGATCGTCGGAGCAACAGCGCAGGCAAATGATCGTCGGAGCAGCTCTTTATATAGAGCTGGCTGCTACACAGCTCTCCGAGCTCAACTCGCCCCGCGCAGCTCGAGGAGGACGCAGCTCGAGGAGGCGGGGGCACAGGTCGACTCACGAGACTGTCAATGCCCTTTTCGCGGTGAGGGGGTGCCGAACGCGTGGCACCCCCGCGATAAAGTCAAGGGGAGGTCGGGGGCTGCCACGTGGCAGTAGCCCCCGACCTCCTCTTAACTAATAGTAGAGATGAGTGAAACCTTAGAGAGGGACCTTAGGTAGGTTTCAAATTATGATTGAAACTTGTTGAAGCAGGTTAGGAGTGTTGAGAAAAATGAAACTATACAGTAATGACAGAGCTTGAGTGCTTCGCAATGGTGTTTGCCCCCTGGCGGAGGAATTCCAACACTACCTACTATCGACACATTTCAAATTCTATGTGGACCATGAGGCCCTGTCCTTCTTGATGTACAAAGTAGATGTGAAGGGAAGAATGATGAGATGGCTCCTTCTATTCCAAGAGTTCCAACTTTGAAGTGGTTACCAAGCCTGGTCGCTCCATGTCCTGATTGATGATCATCTATTGTGAATCCCTCAAAGCAATGAAGGGGAACAGGATGATCCTGACCTTCCTAATGCTTTCTAGTTGAAATAGTAATCGCATGGTATGTAGACATAGTCAACCTCTTGGCTGCTCAACAATTTTCCCCTAGTATCTCTAGCTGCGAAAAGAAGAAGCTTATGTTGGAATTATCCCCCTACACCTTGTTAGGTGGCACTCTATACAAGAAAGGCAAGTATGAAGTATTGAGAAGATTTATTATAGGAGATGAGATTGGAATAGTGCTAAAAGCATGCAACGACGAGCCTTGTGGAGGACACTTTACTAGAGAAGCAACATCCAAAAAGGCTCTACTCGCAGGATATTGGTGGCCAACACTCCTCCACAAGGATGCTTATGACTATTGCAAATGTTGTGATGCTTGTCAATGGATGGGAAAGTCTACCAAATCTAGCACTATGCCACTATAGCCCATCCTTCCCCTAAATCCATTCGAGAAGTGGGAAATTGACTTCTTGGGACTGATCGATCCTCCCACCAGAAGAAAGTAGAGCAGATACATCTTGGTAT
This sequence comes from Lygodium microphyllum, assembly GCF_053477565.2. Taxonomy (NCBI): domain Eukaryota; kingdom Viridiplantae; phylum Streptophyta; class Polypodiopsida; order Schizaeales; family Lygodiaceae; genus Lygodium; species Lygodium microphyllum. Next base: position 40,121,619 of record NC_141139.1, on the reverse strand, counting down.
GTACTGATTATGTTACGGAGTGGTATGGAGACAAAGCTCTCAAGCGGAACGATGGCAACAACGTGGCCCTATTCTTGTACAAGAATATCATAACCCATTTTGACAATCCCCTAGAGCTCGTAAGTGACAGATGTACTGACTTCCTCAATAAGATTATGGAAGAATTAATAGAGTTATACAAGATCCACCATTGCAAGTCCACACCTTACTACCCCACATCCAACGGCCAAGTCGAAGTTACGAATTGCATCCTCTGCTCGATCCTAACAAGGATGATTGTCGCCCATCGCCTGATTGGGATGATCGACTTACAGAGGCCCTCTAGGCATATAGAACCTCCCATAAGGCTGCTATAGTGCTATAGTGCCTCTTGTAGTTTTCGTCAATGTAATTTTTTTACCCCCACCCACGTTTGGGAAGGGGGCATGCTTTACTACTCTTTTTTCATTTTTTTAACAAATATATATAATTAAAAAATTAAATAAAAAATCCTACCCTCCCAACCGTCACCCCGTCTCTCCCCTCCTCTTTCCTTCCCTCCCTCCCTCCCTCTCTCTCTCTCTCTCTCTCTCTCCCTCTCTCTCTCTACGCGTATCTCCTTCATCTCCCTCTCTCCTCCTCCTCCATCCCTCTTCCTTCTCCATTTCTCCCTCCCTTATTCCCTCCCTCAGCCTACCTCCTTCCTCCCTTATTCCCTCTCTCAACCTACCTCCTCCTCCCTCCCCTTCTCCCTCTGCGCTGCCCTGTCCCCTACTAACACCGCCTTCCAGGTCCTGCGCCCCACTCACCACACATCCTTTGTTGCTCATCGCCCACCAAGTCTCTACACCCTGCCCATTGCTCGTCTCCTTGTCACCCTCTTGTGCCCTCCTCGACCCGCCCGCACCCAAACCCTTCCTCCCTCCCCACCCTTGCCCACCTACCCACCCACAACCTCCCACCCTCCACACCCTTACCCACCCTCTCTACCCTTACCTACCTCCAACCTTACCCCCCCCACCCCCCAACCTTAATCCCCCTTACCCTCCAAGCTTACTCCCCACCCTTTTCCCCCCTCCCACCCTTAATCACCCCCCACCCCTTAATTCCCCCCAAAACCTTACATTCATTCCCCCACCCTTACCTTTTTACCCCCCTCCCTTTTCATTTTTACCCCCCCCAAAAACTATTTACCCCCCACACATTAATTCCCCCCTATTATTCTCCCCCACGCATACGCCTTCTCATTACCCTCCCTGCGAATGCCTCTTAGCCGCGCGATTGTTTGTGTGTCGGCTACTTTGTGCTCATTCATGTGCGGGTTGATATCAATTTGATTTTCCTACAATCATTTAGAAAGTGGTCGGAATGATCAAGACAAAACACTTAATATAATACTTTGGCTTTTACGATTCAAGTGTGGTTTGGAAAGAGATCAATGATCAAGTCAATCTCTTCATTGTCTTGCTTTGTCTCTTGAAGCTCCTTGTTTGTGAGTTGTACATCAAGAGCAAGAGTGGGTGGCAAAGCTATCGATGGTTGAGACTTTACACAGGAGGCTCAAAGTCCAACTCCAAAGCAAGATCCTTTGTCTCATCATCTATTGCATCATTGTCGCTCACTTCCTCTTCCTGGTGCTTTTCTTGTGCTAATGTTGTGAGTGAATGGGGGTCTGTAGAAGTTCAGTCATCCTCTTGTAGACTCTCTTGGTCCGCCTCCTTGCAAGTGGTGTCAAACACCCGTCGTCCTCAAGGATTGATAGGCACAACTTGCCTCCATGGACTATGAGAATCTAGGGCAGCATAGAAGAAATCTTGGTCATAGTGTACCGATAATATGTATGCTTCCTGTGTTGTTCGTAATGGATTTGAAGAGTCAACTGACCAAAACCTAGAGGGCTCTTGTCTCATTGTGGCCCAGCCCCTTTGTACTCAGCACGGAACCAGTCAACCTTCAACACAACCTGTTAACATACAAGATTTGAAACATTTTAGAAGGAAGTCTAAAGCAAATATTGTCAACGTACTATTATTGCTAGAAATTACCCTCTTACAAATAGAGGAAATGGACTACCACATAGAACTTGCATCATGATGGTAATATTTTTTCGCCATTGTGGGATGAAATTCTTGTAGAAAGTGGATTTGGCAATAAGAATCTCCAACTCTTTAGTGGAAGAAGGAACTTTGCAAACATCCATTGAATTCTTCTCTTCTTGGCAATGCCATTTCCTTCATTTTCAGCCTCTTCTGATGCTTGTTGATGGCAAGTTTCCCTGGTTGCACACCAAAAACATGGAGCCCCAATAGAGACACCAAGGAAAAGGTTCTACTGCAATAAAATCTATCTTGTAACATTAGCAAGCTTTTATTTCATTCTTTTGGTGACCAAAACAAGGAAAACAACAAATCTTCACGCAACATCATAGTAAATATCTCCCACGAATTTGATAGAATCTACCATAATCTTCAACATCTTCATAGAATCCATCATAACAAACAAGAACACAAAAGAATACACCATTTTTGAATGAAAATCAATCACATAGTATTCATCTTCATTGTCTTCATAGCTTTCTCTCTCAATCTCTCATAGAAAGATACATTGTTTTGATAGAATTGGCTACCTCTGACTCTCTCTCTCTCTCTCTCTCTCTCTCTCTCTCTCTCTCTCTCGCTCAATAATACATCATATCCTTATTACAATACTCAATAATAGAACTTAATAATCCCTCTTAGGTTGTGGATGCACCTCCCAAAAGGTATGGGAGGTATGAAAGGGCACCAGAGCCACTACAGTGTCTCTTCATAGCTCACTACTGTCACTGTCACTTCAGTCTTCAGCAACTACTTCTTCCATTTGTTTTAGCTCTTTTGAACTTAGATTCATCCTTTCCAAAAGTTAGAAAAATTTTCCAAAATCACACATACATTCTACAGAACACTTACACAAGATCTTCAAAATAGAATAGAAGAGAAACAGAGCAGAGACAAAAGCTCTACAGAGGGTCACAGAGAACATCAGAACCTCGTAGCTCATACTAAAACCATTCCAAACTATCAAAAACTATTCAATAAACCTTCAAAAGATTTCAACCTTCATCAATCATCAATCCATGCTTCATAGAGAAGAAAATCAAAACAAAACAGAAGCTATACAGAAGGTATCAAAACCTCAGCAGAACCTATCAAAACATCATAGAGCTTCATATTTCCACTAAGAATCATCGTGAGCTTCCAAAACATAATCAATATCATCCAAAACACTCTCAAAAGATTTCATTAACAATCATACATCACTCAAAATTCATCAAAAATCAACCATTCAGACCTCAAAAACAACAAAAAATCAGTCAAAATTTTAGTATTTTTCCACTCTCAACAAAGAAGTATAGGATACATCAACATTCTTCATGTTTACTTCCTTAGTAATAAGCAAAGAACCCTCTACATTCTTGAGCTGAAAGTAACCTTCAAGAGGGTTTGCACTTATAGAAGTGTGGAATTTATGCCAAGACTCAGGTACTGTGACAAGTAAGTAGAGGGACTTGACATTCTCATCAAACTTAAGACCTTGCAAAGTAAGCTGACTAAAAATGAAATGAAACTCACTTAAATGAGAAGACATAGATTTCACTTTCTTCATGCTAAGGTCCATGGTTTTCTTAAGCTAATGTAGCTAAGTTGCAGGATTTTTCTTATCATAGAGATCACAAATATTTTTCCATAATGTAGAATCAACACACTTAGTTTCAAGGGCATTGAAGTATACATGCCTTGGCAATGACAAAATGATGGTAGACTTATATAGCTCATCAAACTCTTTCCATTCCTCTACATCATAAAGTTTTCACTTTATGCAATCTACGTGTAATGGGTTTGACTTACTTCTTCTACACCAATAGCTGCCGAATCCGGGTCTTTCAATACTAGAATTTATTACTATCCAACTTCTCTACATGTTGAACATAGCATTGTCATTGTGGAAGCATTTGAAGCACTACCATTATGTCTACCAAAGAAAAAGAGTACATGCTGCTATAATAATAGTAATCAACCCAAAACCAAGCCAAAAAGAGTGTTGCAAAAGGAAGATTAAGCCAATACAATGTTGTCCACAAGCAGAAAGCATTAGAGTGCTAAATACAAGTGTTTTCTCTCAAAAGAATTGCTCAAAGATAATTTTCAACATGGCTACTATCCATAAAACTACAGTAGATCAGGATGTAGCTATAGACAAACATGCAAAAGAATAAGCTTCCACAGCCGCCAGGAAAATGTGGGTAGGAATTGGGATGAATAATGCAACTAGCAGTGTAGCATAAAGCATTGAGTATCAAAGATTATCAAAGCATCCAAGGTGTCATATACACATGCATACCACAATGCATGCCAAGCATGTATCTACCACTAACAATCCAGTGACAACGAGCGATACAAGGTGTTCAAATCAAAGGAAATTTATCCCATGGTTACAAACATCTGTAGTGAAAGTATATGCATAAACCAATTAAGCATAAGAAAATCTCTCACTAATTCAAATGAAACATGCTCTGTGTAAAAATACTAATTACTCCCAATGGAGAAATTTCAAAGTATCCAAAGTAGCAAAGAAAGCTCAATGCATAAAGCTCATAGCATCCAGGTGCCCAATGTATATCATGTATACATTCAAGAGTATATACCTTCAATAAGTCCTCAAGTCACGAATGTATACATTCAGGAGTATATACCTTCAACAAGCCCAAATGCAACCAACTAAGCTCAAATCCAAGATGTAGAGCCCAACATAAGCATATCTAGGTATAAACAACAATACCAAGCATTAAAATAACCATGTAGAATACTGAGATAGCATGTAGGTATTCAATACATAGACATTAAGTGTGAATGCTTGCTATCCAAACCAAACTTTTTATGTAGGTATTCAATACATAGACATCAAGTGTGAATGCTTGCTATCCAAACCAAACTTTTTATGTTTGGTGTAAATTAAAGAACTAAAAACTGCACAAAATCAACTCTATGATTACTCAAAATTGTAGTTCTCATGGCGCTCTTTGTTTTGAGCTTTAGAATACCTCAATTTGATATGGTATGCAAAAGTTATGGCCATAATACGAAAGTGCTATCAAGCTACATAGCTATCCATGACTTCTGTAGTGTGCTCTATATCCACCCAAAATGGATAGAATGGCTCCAAACTAAATTCTTGAGGGCAATAAGTACAAGTAAATGTAGGCAGCTAGGCACGGGCAGCCTTTAACCCCTAGCAATACTCAAGTATAGAACTAGAAAAGATAGGCCTCCTTTTTAATAAGAAGCTTGTTCTTGATCTGCAATGCAACTTTGTGAAGTTTGTAAAATGAGCAGCATAAGGTGAAAATGAATGAAGGAAAGCCTTGTTATTGTATTTTGGTAGTGATGTGTGCGAACATACTTAGGACCATCAACACACTTCTTTCCCTTTGTAGGACGTTTTTTTCCCTTGGCCTTCTTTATATGCTTATTCACTTTTAGGGTATACTTAGTATTGTAAATCTTCTCTATTGATACTCTCAATACACTATCAAACTTCTTCTTTTCCTAACAATGTACTTGCATTTATTGCACCTCTAAATCAAACAATTGGTATTAGAGCGAGTTTCAACCTCTTGGGCAAAGTCCACAACACTCTATTCTCATATTGGAATGAGATTTGGATAGCCCATAAGGGATAAACCTTGTCTAATTTTTCATTTGGGTTTATTTTGGCCTCCATTTTCACTATTGTGAGTATTGCACAAGCTACTTCGCCCTTTTGTTCAAATTTTTTTGCATTAGTCATTTAAGTAGGTAAGAACCCTTACAATCTCCTTTATACTATGCTACATAAAAAAGTTGGTTTTGTACATATTTTCCTCTACATAGGCAACTTTTGCATCAACTATAATCAATGGCCACAACTAGAAACTATGTATTTCATATGTTGGCTGTTGAGGATACATTGGATGGAGCTAACTATTCATTGTGGGCTTATATGGTGCATTATATATTGGTTGCAAAGGAGCTTTGGAACATTGTACATGGAATTGAAAGAAATGTTGCTTGTGTTTTAGAAGTTGTGAGTGTAGTAGAAGCAATAGAAACATGTGATATTGAGGGTATTACAAGTATAGGTTTTGTTCCAATTGATGCTACAATGCCATCACCACCTACTCCTATGCAAATTTGTTGGGATGGCAGAGACATAGAGACCCGTGATTTGATTGCATTGTCCATTAAATGTGCCACAATCCCACATGTTCAATCATGTAAGATAGCTAAGGATTCATGGGATACTCTTGCATGTTTGTATGAAGGAAGAAATGAGGCTCGCGTTACTTGTGTAATCAGTTTAGAAAGTGAACATATGGATGAAGGTGATTCCATGGATAATTTCTTTAAAAAATTAAAAGATCTTAAGGAGTAGTTGAGTGTTATAGATAAGATTTTACTAGACAATTCACTTGTGCAGATTGATCTCAATGGTCTTCCTGATTCTGATAAAAGTTTAGCATCTACTCTTCACTTGATAATGAAAGGAAATTTGAATGCTTTGTCTGATGAGTTGGTTTGTGTTCTGATGTAAGACGAATAATATAGAAAAAATAGATCCATTATGTGTGTTGCATACCAAGCTATGCTACTCAAACAAAGAAGGATGATAAGGATGAGAAGAAAGAGTCAAATGCTATGTAGGTATTATAAGGCAAAAGATCATATCATAAAAGGTTGTCCTAAATTGGTTGTAAAAGAAGCTAAGAAGAAAGAAGACTAGTATGGCTATTACAGATGACTCTCCTTCTAAGTCAGAACTTGTAAATGTTGTGGAGGATATAGAATGGACATTTAGTGCATAAAATATTTATGACTCTTCTTTACACAATTCTTGCATGTTTGTTGTGTATGCAAATATATGGTACTTTGACAATGGTCCACAAAGCATATTACTTTTCTATGCAATGTGTTCACTTCTCTTAAGCTTGCATGTATGGGAAATACTATGACATGTGCAAATAACTCCTCTTATTATGTTAAAAGAATTGGAAAATTTGTTTTGATTGCTATTAATGGTAGTACTTTTACACTTATGGATGCTTTCTATATACCAAAGATAAAAAAAGAATTTGTTGTCAATTTTTACGCTTGCAAAGATTGGATTATGAAGTCTATTGATGGGAGATGTATAGTTCATGATCTCTCTTATGGTGATACAATTATTGCATTTGGTTCACTATGTTGTGGGATGTATAAGCTCATTAACTAAGGGAAATGCATGGAAGACATGGCATGTGATGTTGTAGATTCATAGGTAGTTTTAGATGCAAAACTTTCCCATGTGGATTTTGGTCATTTGAATTTTGCTAGTTTGTTGCATTTACAAAAATTTAATATGGTGTCTTCATTGCATAGTTATGAGGCACCTAGAAAACACATTTAAGAAGGCTGCATGTTGGGTAAAATGTAGCGTGCTTCATTTCCAAAGGATGGCTCAATGAGAGATGTTTGCAACCTATAGCTTGTACATAGTGACATTTAATGCAAAGAACATCTTTTGGCAACTACTTGTACTTTGATGACTACTCTAGGCATGCATGGGTACATGGTTTAAAAGCTAAATTCGAAGTGTTTTTGTACTTCAAGTAGTATATTAGCATGACTAAAAATTTGTCAGGATGTAAAGTTGATACCCTCCATTTTGATCAGGGAGGGGAGTATATATCTAAGGAATTTAATGGATATTTGTTGAATGTGGGATTAAACACAAATGTGCAATTCTATATATACCACAATAAAATGGTATAGTTGAGAGGGAAAACAGATAACTTATGGGGAGATGGCACAATGCATGATTAAGAGTCAATCGTTGCCAGATAGTTTCTGACTTGAAGCTATTTTATGTGCAACCTATATGCTTAACATATGCCTCACAAAGGGTTTGCAATCTATCACTCTATATGAGGCTTGGTATATTAAAAAATCGTATGTAGCTCACTTGCATGTTTTTGGTTTGTTGACTTATGCTTTCATTTTAGTACAACAACTCAAGAAGTTGGATGACAAGGCTGTAAAATGTATTTTCATTAAGGTACAATAATGAAAGCAAAGGTTGTAAGTTATACCATCCATAAGCAAGAAATGAGCATATCTTGGTCAAGCATATTGTTTAGCCTTTACTTTTATGTACAAAAGAGATAGATATATACTCATAGGATATGTATGACACTTTCTTGCTTTTTTTTTAGTGGGGTGTAGTCACATGCAGTGCTAAATGAGCTCGGTTTTCATCCTATGTAGGTTTCTCATGATAACATAGATCAGCCTATTTCTAATGTAGATGTGAATGTTGCACTTCTCGATGAGAGAGTAGAGATTGAGGAGTCTAGGACTATGCCAAAATGACTAGTGCAAACATTGCATGATAATAAGTTGGATGCACCATTGGCTAGTCATTCTTGTTTGGGCTCTCACAGTGTCTCTTATTGCATTAGATTATTATGCGGTGATGTGCCTTTGATCATTGTGGCTTTATGTTGATGACATGCTACTCATTGGTCCTAATGAGACACATATTGTTGAATTTGAGGCTAATTTAAATTTAGTTTTTGACATGTCTAATTTGGGCCTATTGCATTATTATTTGGGCATTCAATTTATGTAGTGTGATGGATGTATTACTTTGTGTCAAATAAAGTATTTTGAGAGATTATTGTAGAGATTTAGTCTCGAAGACTGTAAAACTATTGCTACTACAATGGAGACAAGTTTGAAGCTGAGCCTTCACAATATTCAAGATAGTTTTGATGACTTTCTCTATCAACATACTATTGGATGCTTGATTTATATGTGCATTATGAGGCCTAACATTCACTTTGTAGTCTTATAGATGAGTAGTTTTATGCATAGCCCAAATACTAACCATTGGTAGGCAATGGAGCATACATTTTGCTACTCGAGTGGTTCTTGACACGTCGGGGGCTACTTTGTTCCGAGGAGGGATCATTCGAGCCAGATTCAGATCATTTTTTAGGTTCTAACTAGGTTGGTTGTTATGATACCCATGTATCCACAAGTAGTTTTTGCTTCATGCTTGGCAACATGCATATTGTGGTTGAGTAAGAAGCATCCCACTATAGCCACTTCTAGTTGTGAAGCTAAGTACAAGGTAGCTTTCACAACTATGATTGAGTGTATTTGGCATAGACTCCTCTTGGTTGATTTGGGTATTGAACAATCATCTATCATCACCATCTTCACTGAGGACAGTTAGAGTACATTAGCAATTGCACAAAATCTAGTGTTCCATACACATACTAAGTAGATTTAGATGCATTATCATTATTTCATGGAGAAACTCTCTACGAAGAGATCAACTTGGCATATGTGCTAACATAGGACAAGCTTGCAGATCTTTTCACAAAGGCTTTGCCTCATGAGAAGTTCAAAGCTTTCTGCAAAGCTTTGGGCTTTCCCCTTTGTGGATTATTGAGAAATATAACATAGGCTAAGTCCATATCCTATGTATGCATAAATAAAAGAGAGGCTATGTGTAAAGAGACTTAAGGTTCAAAAGGTATCTATCACTTTAGTAAGATACTTGGTGTATTGACTGTTGAATGGAAGATAGAGAAGAATGAAGAAGATGATGAAGAAGATTGCTTACATATCTTGTGTCATTCTCCCTTCTGTTGCACATCCATAATGATTCTTTTTAGTTGGTATCAGAGCGGGAGTATGAGAGCAAAAGATCAAATCAAGGAGTGTGAAAATTCAAGGTCTACATCCAATTTAAAGCTTCTTGTTTGCCATGAAATCAAGTAAAAATTCTCATCTAATCCACCGAAAGTAGGTACATGGATTCAAGAACTATAAGAGAGGCATTGATGCTCACTTTGAATGCATAGGAGGTTGGAAATGATGTATGATAGCAAGGTTTTGATTGTATCTAGTTTTGGATTGGCTCATGTTTACTTATTGGAAGCACCGGGAGTGCTTAAACTCAAGGTTTGCTTGAGTAGGGGGCTTTCTTGAGCCCAAAAGCATAGGGGTTGCTTGCACAAGGCCTACTTGGAAAAAAGTAGGGGGTTTAATGATGAATAGACATAGAGAAGAGAAAGAGAAGAGTTATTTATATAGGTAATAGAGCTTAAGCTCTCACATTTCTTATTGAGTAAGAGGCGAGAAGCATATTAAGCCTTAATGCAAATTGTCCCCCTTCATATTGACATAGGCATTGAATTGGTTATTTTGGATATCTGCTTTCACCCTTGTGTCAGATGAACTTATAACTTTGGATTCACACAGAAAAAGCTTGAACTAGTTATTTTGTAAACTGGTTGACAAATTGTCTATTCACATTGTAGACAGATTGAACTAGATAAAAATATCAGTTTCTATGCCATTTTCTAGTGTTGATATGAAAGGGAAAAAATTCAAGAATATTTCCAAGAAAATTAGTGTGGATTGAGCTTGTGTTGGACTTCATTGTTCGCATGAAAAACTACAAAAAAATAGTAGGGAAATTCCTCACTTTTAGACTTGTATTTTGATGCTTTTTGGGTCGTATAAGTATCGTTTAAGCCTCGTTTTCATTGTTTTTTGTGTTGGAGAGCTGATGTTTGACATATTGACACGATGTACGGGTATACATGATAGAAATCGGACACATGTATGACAACCATAGTAGTGAAACTCAAAATTTTTAATGTTCTTGGGCATTTTTAATACTTTTTGGTCTTGGATTTGAGTGGTTGATGCTTGGACTTGTTCACATACTTGGATAGTGATTTGACACATTACATACTATTAGTTTTTCTAAAATTGCAACTATCATACTGTCAAAAACTACACAGATTATTTAGATTATGGGCCATAAATTGACTAAGGACAACTACAATGTATGGTCCTATCACATGGAGAATTTTTTGATGTGAAAAGGTCTATATGACCTCATTACAGGTGAAGATGCATACCCAAAACGACCTGATGAGCCCAAATAGCAACATAAAAGTGAAGCTTTTGAAAAGATTTTGAAAAGATTTTGGATTTCAAAGCCATGGTAGAAAAGCAATTTGGGAGTTACATAAAATGCTTGGGATTAGATAATGGAGGAGAATACATGCTAACGAATCCTCTTGCTATTTGGGAGATCATGTGATCAAAAGACAAGTTATATGCACATTTACACCGCAACATTATGGTGATGCAAAAAGGAAGAACATGATTATTGTGGAAGTTGCAAGGGCTATAATGAATCAGATACACATGCCTTTAACTAATTGGGCTAAGGCAGTACATATTGTAGTCTATAATATGAACATGACACCTATAGTTTTAACTCGTCACATATCTCTATATGAGAAGATGTATGGAAGAACAACCACACTTGCATATCTTAGGGTGTTTGGTTGTGTATGCTATATTCATGTCCCTAATGACTTGAGGAAGAAAATGGACTATCAAATGCATTTTCCTTGGCTATCTAGATAACAAATGCTATGATCTTCTTACTGGAGGGGTCTACATAAACATGGATGTAAGGTTTAGTGAGTATGATTCTTGGTATATATTGAAAGCTGTAGTTGAGTTGGATGCATATGAGAACACTAATGATGATGGTTCTGGAAAGAAAATTATAGAAAATAATGGTCAAAGAAATCAATATATTCAGGATACATCTGGACCTCAAGACTGTGAAGAAAGCGATGACAGTTATAGCCCATGGAGTGACAGGCTACCAAGTGCACAAAAGAAGGCAGACATTTCATAAGAAAAGAAGCCTATGGGTAAAAGTTTAAAGGATGAGTCTATGGATGATGAGTTTGGGATACCACATGTAAGAACTCTAGGATTAAAGAGTGCAGGAAAGTATGTACCACCACATGCAAGAATGGTTGAGGCACTGTCTATTGCACCTCGGTTGAGAAGATCCGATAGAGTGAGGCATCTAGTTGATAGGTTAACACTATGCATGGAATTTGGCTAGTGCAAATGTAATATTCATTGGAGATGTTAGAGAAGTATGGGATGCCTACTTGATTGATACTCCACATGGAGTTTGGACAATGCAAAGGTAATAATCATTGGAGATGTTAGAGAAGTATGGGATGATAGCATGTAAGCTAGTGGATACACCATTGGATAAAAACATAAAGATGGTGGATGATTGATAGTATGTTGAGGATGTTACTATGTTTAGAAAGATGACTAACCTACCTAACCATAACAAGACTAGACTTGAGTTATTCAATGCAGAAGTCATGCAAGTCACATTTGGATATAGAAGAGTCTTGAGATATGTGAAGAAGATAGTTACCTTTGGCTTGTTCTATGAGAAAGAGATCAAACCAACATTGTTTGGATACATAGATGTAGATTGGGCAAGAAGTACCATGGATAGGAGATCCACCGATAGTTATGATTTTTAATTTGGTTCAACCATGGTGAGTTGGAGCAACAAAAAATAACATGTAGTTGCTTTATCTAGTACAGAAGCATAGTACAGAGGTATAGCATTGGCATCATGTGAGTAGACATGGCTGAGACTACTATTATGTGATATGGGAATTGAGATAGATGGTAGAGTTATCGTATATTATGATAACATTAGTAGCATCATGTTGGCAAATAACCTAGTCTACCATGCAAGGATGAAGTATATTGAAGTGCACTATCATTTCATTAGAGAGAAAGTCATGGATGGAGAGATAGACTTGTTACATGTCAAAACTAATAACCAAGTCACATATATCTTTACCACAACATTATAAATGTACATTTAAGTACTTCAAAAGTGTGCTTGGGGTATTGTATTTGTAAGCTCATTCTGAGATTAAGGGGGAGTGTTGAGAAACATAACATAGGCTAAGTCTATATCCTATCTATACATAAATAAAAGAGAGGTTGTGTGTAAAGAGACTTAAGGGTCAAAATATATCTATTACTTTAGTGAGATACTTGGTGTGTAGATTGTTGAATGGAAGATATAGAAGAATGAAGATAAAGAAGGAAAAGATTGCTTGAGCCTCTATATCTTGTGCCATTCTCCCTTCAATTGCACATCCATATCAATTCTTTTCATTGATTGATCTAGTCCATTTGGCATGGCACTTCCCTATATATGAGCGATAGCTCTCATTCACTACATCACTCCTAGGGAGGATTTGTTACTATATGTGTGTGACACACTTATCAGGGTACTTTTTCCCTCTTTAGGAGGTGTTGCCCCACTGGCCTTGTATACATGAATATTCACTTTTAGAGTATACTTAGTCTCATAAATATTCTCTATCGATACCTCCAAATACACTTTGAGTTGAGCTCTCTCAAAATTCTTTTTCTCTTAGTTGTGTACTTGCATTCCTAAACCCTAAGTCCACAAGCCTTATAGTCAAGGTGGCACTTGGGTCACATGTCAAAATGAACTCATGCTTTTGTACAAAAATTATATTATAGCATTGTATGTAGACAAGGATGACATGGATTGGGGGGCAAACAAAATAGTTATTGGATTTAGTAAGGATGATAATTACAATATTCTCAAAGCCTTTTCTCAAGAGGTTATGCTAATGGCCCATGGAAGTTTCGGAGCCAAATGTGATGGTGTCATGATGTAATGCATGTACATTTCTAATCGGATTTACCTTGTCATGTGACTAAGCTGACTAACACATATTGGGAGATAGGGTAACCACTAGCACGAGGGACAAAAAGCATTGTCAACTTGATCCCCTAAGCAAAACCAATGCTTGAAATTGTTCCACCAGAGGTTGATTGCTCTCATGAGCACTATATACAAAGTCCTCACCAAGGTTGTTGCCACCTAACATTTAGAGACATATCCACAAACATCAATATGGCTTCATAAGGGACAAATCCCTCCTTGACAATGTGTTAAATGTAGTACTTGTTGAAGAATGAGATAAATCCTCCAGTCAAATGGTAATCAACTTTCTACTAGACATAGAGAAAGCATTTGATAGATTTCATGGAACTATTTGAAGTAAGTAACAATTAACATGGGTTTTAATAAAAAGTTCGCTAATCTCCCCTATCTTCTGGTAGTCAAAATGTAGGCTCAAGTATCAGTAAATGATAAGCTATTAGACTTCTTTGAGATTCAAAGAGGAATCAAGAAAGGTTGCCCAATCAGCCCTCTCCTCTTTGTAGTAGAGCTACACTCACCCATTCTTCTATATGATTGAGAAACTAATAAAGAGTTAAGAATTGATAGGCATTGAATAGGAGGAAAAATAGCCAATCAACCAAGGTTTTGTGGATGATCTACTCATGATGTTGGAAGCAGCCAAGGTTGATCTTTAGAAGGCATTACAAGTCTTAAAGACCTATGGAAGAGCTATAGGTTTTAATTTCAACTTCCAAAAATCCACCATGATCGTGTCTTTGGGGAGGATCTCCTAAATCTTTGTTGGTAAGGAAAAGTGATTGATAGTATAAAGAATTTCAGGTGTCTTGTTGGGCATTGACATGAGGGAAGCTTAGAAAACTAATTGGGGTTTGGACAAAATTAGAAGGAAAATCCCATGCTAGAGTACAACTGCATGGGTTTTACATGTAAATTTAGAGATCCTTGAGATGTTCATCTATTCCACTACACCTTGCTATCTACCACTACCTATGTTGAGCTCTAGAATGCAAAAGGAATGGGACACCTAGTTAGGCATATTTCTTTGGGAAAGGGCATAATAATAAACATCTTGCCCCCTTCATGCTGGAAACCCTCAATAAAGGACAAAACAATGGGGCATTCTTCAATTGATAGACATCAATGAGGAAGGAAGAATTCTAAGGGCTAGATTGCTTCATAGATGTTGGCAGTAGGACACACCATGGATGTAGATGATCATAGTGCTACTACTCCATCAGAATACGAATTCTGCGGCACTTGAAGCATCGATGGAGTTGGCCTAGTAATTACACAAACAATTAAGAAAGTTGAGTTGTAGGGTCTTGTTTCTTGTTTGTTAGGGTTGTGGGCAACTACAATAGTTAACACTATTTTGTGCAGAACAAATAAGGTTTTAGGTAGGAAGAAAATGTTTTTTGGACATGGTTTGTTACTCTTCCCATTGCTCACATCATGGGAAAAAGAGAAACCTACTAAGCTTAGTATGAGTGCTTCAAAAGCAAGGAGTCTTCAAAATTTATCTAGGGCATACCAAATTGTTGGGAAGTGGTTGCCCATAATCTAAATGGTTTTTTCCCAATGCAAAATGGTATGGTCATCATTCCTATTCTCTTGTTTCTTAGCTTACATGGGAGAAATGAGGAAGTACTTTAAAATATGCATTTTCAACATATATAGAGAGGGCAATACAACACATAAATTTTAAGCTTTCAAACTATTAGGTCCTTAACTATTTAGTACATTTGGGAAGCCATGCTCAAACAGTTGTTTGACTCGGTTTGGGTAGACATCAACTTGGAGGATATAGTTTTCAAGCATTTGTGGTTTTGGGAGCTTATGCACAAGATGGGTTGGCCTAAAAACGACACTTTGGTTGAATTGCAAGTAGTTGCAAAATTGAATTCCACTTACTTGAAAGTTGTTTCTCTTTTTTGGCTAAAATCCAAGGATATAATAAATGATATTATTTACGATCAAATATCTATTTGTGTCTAATGAAAATGTAAATCTATTCTATATATTATTAAGAGATTTTCATTGGGGATCCTAAACCAACCAAAAGGCTTCCAAGCCTACATGCCACAATGAGGAAAAGTTTAGTATTCAAGAAATAAATAGGGCTTTTTCTTCAATGGTGAGTGGGGGCCATATTTATTCTCTCTCTCTCAAAATAGCAAAGAGGGTTTTATTGCTATGCTTTCTACCACTTGGTATGATGTTTGAATGATAGATGCTACCTCTTTCCATTGAGTTGCATGTTAAGAAAATGAAATTTGAAGCCTACGTATTGCCACAAAGCTTATGTACAATAGTGGATGGTAGTTAATCTTTATATCACATATTGATATTTTATTATGTATAATATTTATTTATTTTATTATAATATATATTATAATTATTAAGGTGTGTAATAATTCATATATACTTATATATATGTATTATTATTATTTATATATATAATAGTAACTTATAATAATAATAAATATTATATAATTAGTTAATAATACATTAACATAATTGATTATGTATAGGTCTTTAATTATCAATACATTAATGAATTGTAAATAAAAGATATGTAAGATATATGTAGGTAATAATTAATAAATAGGTTAATGTGTGTGTGTGTTATGCATATATGTTAATATATAACAATAATCTATAATATTAATTAACATATTATCATTTTAACTCATTATTCTTATATATAATTATCTTTCATATTTTGTTTTTATTAATGATAATTGTAATATATG
Organism: Lygodium microphyllum; assembly: GCF_053477565.2. Classification (NCBI taxonomy): domain Eukaryota; kingdom Viridiplantae; phylum Streptophyta; class Polypodiopsida; order Schizaeales; family Lygodiaceae; genus Lygodium; species Lygodium microphyllum. The sequence goes on along the minus strand of NC_141139.1, from coordinate 40,105,219 downwards.
TATGGCAGTTATTAATACTTAGATGTACTTAATTTTGTGTAGGTAAGTAATATACACAATGATACAATAATGTAATTAAATAAGTATTAATTGTTGATTATTAATAAGTCAATTAACTATTACTAAAAGATACATAACTATATATAATTGTATACCAATTAACGTACGTGTGTGTGTGTGTGTGTGTGTGTGTGTGTAACTATGTACATATGTTATTAATTATTAATTATGAGAGAGAGAGAGAGGGAGAGAGAAGCGAAGAAGAAAAGATTCTTGATATATCTTATGGGTTGTCAAATTTATGTAATGTTGTAGATTTAATTTGTGAGGATAGTGTGCATGCTATGATAGGCTCAATGTAAATAGAAATCACCATGAAATGTGTTTGTATTTGAAAAACTTTGAGAAATGGTCATAAGGGTTCTTTGGAGATATATCTTAGGCTTGATCCTCTTAATGTCGGTCTTCCGCTCCTATATATTAGTGAGTGTGACATCCCCATAAATTACATTTTCATACATTCAACATTGTATTAGTCTAAATTGTCAAAGATTTTAGAGTTTGGACTATGTTTCTTATATCAACCTCTCATGAATCCTCTTGCCACGAGAAACATACTTTTGAACCCCATCGGAAATATAGCGGTGCAAAGTGCTGCGAGAATTGTCTTATGCTGGCTACTTCGCAAAGCTAGCTTCTCATCAATCTTGATACTTTGATGTACATACCTTCGTTTTGCTTAATGTATTGATTTCACACTTTCTCCAAGCAAAAAAAAAAAAAAAAGGGAAGTGTGAATATTTGTATTATTTATTTTTGCCTACACCACATTTCAACAGCCAGCCTTGATTTTATAGCATTAAGAAGTGATGTCCTAGCACTAGTCACTTCTACATGCGACACGTGGCAAGAAAGCCCTCTTCGCTGACATTTGGCCTTCCATTGGTGACGTTTGCCTCTCCTCTCCTCTCTCTCTCTCTCTCTCTCTCTCTCTCTCTCTCTCTCAGAGTCAGTCACGACGGGTCACGCCCCCGCCTCGCCCGCCATTAGACCACCGTCAAGTCCTTCCAGCGGCACGCAAGGTATGCCCATGCTTCTTGTAATCTACTGTTTTTTCACAGAGCCACATTGTTTTGCATGCACAGGGCGTCTACAGAACACGACATCCAGTGTCGCTTCCTGAATTGTAGCTAGCTGAATGTGTCAGTTATAATTTTTTGCGGATTCTAGCATTTCGTAGTTCGACAGCATATCTTTAACTAAGATGAAATCCGGTCAAATATTCATATTGCAAATTGATTAACAGGAAGTGTGGATATGCAGTAAATCGATGACATCTTGTAATCCTGTGAAATTCATGTTGCAATGGATTGGAAAACTATCTGGAAGTATAGATATTCCATAAGTTGATGACATCTTGCAGTTTGGACAGATTCTTGTGACGGCCTGCTTGCTCAGAATGCCAATCAGATTAGATGTGCTCGAATATCATTGCAATCAGATTAGATGTGCTCGAATACCATTGCAATCAAGGTACAAATCAGATTTGGACAATCGATGCTATCTACACTTCCAAATAGTTCGTCGATTGATTGTTCAAATCTGTCCATAAATTGATGACATCTTGTAGTTGGACAGGTTCTTGTGAGGGCCCTCTTGCTCGGAATACCAATCCAATTGAATGTGCTCAAATACTACTGCAATCAAGGTAACAATCAGACTTGAACAGTATGTGGGGGAAAATAGGAATGCCAATACTGTTTGCATTCCTTCACAGTGGCAGATGTTTCTTGTGGTGAGGTTTTCCTGTTAAAGAAGTCCTGTCCCTGGAACCTTTGGTATTCAAGAGCTAAAAGCCACTTGAGTTGATTTGTTGGGGTCTGTCTTTCTAACCACACAGAGAAACAGTGAGCTGGTTCTTTAAAAAATGAACCTTATGCAGTGCTGAGTAGGGTAATGCTTTGTAGTGAAGTGCTGAGTTGTAGAATGCTTCATGATAGTGGCTCATTCTCATTGATGAAAAATGCGATTGTAACTGAGGGTGTAGAAAGAGTTTTACTAAACTTGACAGGTTGGGCTTCCTTAATCACACTTGCTTGTGTTTCACTTCTTCATTTCTAACTAGAAAAAACATCGTAACATGTTTAGCTACTGTTTTGTCTGTATGGGTATTGACATCATGCAAATTTTGAATGTGAAGGAAATGAGATCTCTAAAGCAATGGCACTTTTGTAGGTGAGCAAAGTAGTATTGAAAGGCATATCCTACTCACAATTGAGCTTGATCTGAGGATCTGAATTCGCGCAGTACCTTCACAAACCTGAAATATTATCTTTTTTTTTGTTTGAGGACTTTGTGAGCCAAGGAGCTTCCCCAAGCACTTGGTTTGGTCAATTTGTATTGCTGTCCCAGTGTCTTTCAATCTATATCCAATGACCTAAAACATTCATGCCATTTTCTGACTGCCTAAATGGGCACTACACTCAAACACCTTGGCTGATGGTTCGTTCAAGCAGATACGTGATGAACCTCCTATTATCTCAGCTAATGCTTGGCTATCCATAGCTTGGTAGACATCCCATCGCATAGGAACTGGTCAGGTTGCTTTCCAAACTGACCATTTGGACTTATGAATTGGGATTTTAAAGGATGAAGGTGGCTGGGTACCACTTCCTCTAATAGTGTGCCACTACTCTGGTCCTCTGTTTAGAACACCCTCTGAACTGTCTGGTCCAAGTCCTCTCGCTGGAGGCAGCCATCCCCCTCCACTGTGCAAGTGATTATCTTGTCTCTCCTAATTGCAATGACTGCAAGGAGGATGCCCCCTCTGGAGAAGAGGCCAATACAGGTCTGAGAAGTGTCTGTATCCATCCTCCAGTCAGGAGGTACTCCCTTTGTCATGGCCTCAATCATAGCTGTGGCCCCTGAGACCTTGTAGTCTCTGCCTCTGGATCTTCTGCAATCGGCATTCTGGCTGCCTAGTGTCACACACCCAAAATCCAAAGGAGGCTTGGCAATTAATCAAGGCACCTGCTAGCTCTGAAAAATATAAACCGTTGTATAATTTGGAAACTCCATATCAAGGAGCTCCTCAAGCTCAGGGATGGGTAACTTGATGCCTTTGATACCAGTGGATCTGTCTGTCAAGAAAGAGCTTATGGCCTTTGCTACAAATAGAAGCAAGAAGCAAGCTAGTGGATAGCCCTGTCTCACTGATCTCTAAATGCCGAATCTGTCTCCTCTGGCCCTGTAAGCTGCTGGTCAGAACGTGGCTGTGTGCTGAATAAAGAGCCGCAACTATCAAGACCCACAGGTCTGGGAACTCCATCCTCAGTATCTGCCCTCCAGAAACTCCTGATCTGCACAATCATATGCCTTCTGGAAGTCAAAGAGAAGCACAACAAGGTCCTAGTTCTTGTAACATGCAAGAGCGATGGACTCCCGAAAGCTGAAGATGTTGTCCAAGATACTACATTCTCGGGCAAAGCCTATCTGGTGGGATGGACGATATCTAGGATCAAGGGTGCTAGTTTGAGATTGATTGTATTTGCAAGGATCTTGTAGGCACTTCCAAGAAAAGTGATTGGCTGCCATTGTGTGATCTCCAATCTGTCCCCACTTCCCGTGGGAAAGAGGTGAATCAATCCCTTAAGTCTCTTTGGCATATTCCCTAATACCACAATCTCTTGGAAAGCTGTGATGAGGCCTATACTAAAAATATTCCTATAGTGCAAAAAGGACTTGTCCAGTTCATCTTCTCCTGGTCATTCGCTTGAGGGTAGTGCCAGAAGTGCCTTCTCCAGATGCTTTGTAAAAATTTGTAAAAAGGGCCATCAGATGCTTATCCTGTCAGTGATCACCCTCTCGGTGCTCTACCATACTCTCTTTTTGTCCCTCTCATAGCCTGGGGGTCTAGTAAAGGATCCTAACAAAGTTGTGTAGCTGCATGTCCAGCTGAGATAGGCCTAGATCCCCAAATCCATGCAACCAACTCTCTGAGATCGTCATTATGGAATGGGATTGAACAGGTGCTTTGGAATCTCAACACTAGAGTGGAATCCTCTGACACTCTCAAAAAGAACTAGCAGAATTGGTGAATGGTCCAAGATTTGTGCCAACTATGATGCCTATTAGGCCGCCCTTTTCACAAGCCTGTCATTCACATAGAATTGTTTGAGCTAGGAGAGAATCCTAGCTCTTGCTGCCCTGTCTCTCCTAGAGCACTAAAACAAGCCTGTGGATCTGCCAAACTTTGCTGTGAACCATGGGTCCTGTCCTTTAATCTAAAATAAAAGCCCCTTGTAGGCAACCTGCTCACCTCCTCTAACGGTCTTTGTTCATTTGCCTCTCCTATCCTCCAAGGCCTCCACCATGTTGAAGTCACTGCCAACTATCCAATGGTTGACCTGTGGTAGAGATTGATTGAGGGTAGTCCAAATTGGTTTCCTGTCACTGATCATTTGGGGCATAGATTACCAATAGACCAATAAGTGCATCCTCCAAATTCTCACAGAGATCCACATGGCTCTCCTTTGAACCACAATGCCCCTGTCCTCTACCGCCTGAGCCCACCAATTGGACTGAACGGTACAGAATGGCTGAGTTTTTCCCAAATAAGTCATTGTTTGCCATGAGTGATGCCCATTTTGAAAGTTTGAGACAATGTGATTGATAGACTAGGATTGCTTTGGCGAGTACTAAGAGCAGTATACATCAAATGGTGCTTTCTCCAATTGAGAGTGTGTACTAACCACCTTGTCACTCATCCATATCATGATAATTGGATTGGGGAGTTCACAGGCAGGTATAACAAGCTAGGCACTTACTGTATCATGGAAATGGAAAATGTGTCATATTTATTTTCACAGTGGATGGCTGTCAGGTTTCCCTTTTAAGTCAGTTTAGTTGCAACATACCATTTGCTGACACTCTCCATTTAGCTTGAAACTGCATGTATGATGACTCCAGTTCCATACATCCTCAACTACAGGTTTAATCAAGAAATTTCTTGTTACCTTTTTGCAATGCATGTTTGGATCAAGGAGCCTTTTCTATTGACCTGCCGCTATTCAGCCTTGACCGTTTACTTTTAGTTTACAATAAATATCAACAGTGATAACAACTTTTATATCACAGGTTAAGTCTCTTCTTCTGGTTGATTAAAAACTATGTTCTAGTTTGTTCTCTGGGAGTATCCAAGTTACTAACCGGGCAAGCCATATACATGGTTGCTTGCTTATGATGCAGTAAACTATAGAGCCAACCTTCAGAATGAAATTTGCTTTGTTTGCTCGTTGTTGCACTGGATTTCTCATGTGCTTAAATAAACCAATCATATTCTGTATTTGTTAAGTAATATTGTCATTTTATTGGCTTGTTGTACTTGATTACGTTATTGATATGGTTATTTTGTTGGCTTGTTATACTTGATTAGTGGTAAAGCAGTGAATGTTATTTTGTAACCTTGTACTGGTATCAGTACTCCTAATTTTGACATAATGGCTGCAGAATAGGGAAGAGGCTTTACTGCTAGATAAGGATAAGAAATGCCACCTAAGAAGGGGTCCCCAGATGGCAAGAATGATGAGGGTGACATACAAGGCTTGTTGCTTGAAAAGGACTTGGAGATTGAGACTTTGTTAGATAAGTCTTTAAGACTTGAGAAAAGGTCCCAATCACTTGCAATTCTCACAGAAAAACAGCAGATTGCTACAAAAGACATGGAGGAAAAACTTAGAGATGTAATATCTTGTCTAACCAGGTAAAGATATGCATGGCGTAGGTAAACGTTTATGTTTAAACAAAGACTTTTGAGATCAATGAAATTTGTGTCTCTTTCTAGTGAGAATAAAGCAAAAGAAGCAAAGGTTTATGAGCTGGAACAATCCTTGAAAGATCTCAAAGCTGAAAGCACAAGAGCAATTGAAGCTCTAACCAAAGATCTTAATGAATTGAAGAATACCCACAAATTTGTGACTGAAGATCTGCGGCTTCAGCTGGCAAACGCACAGGTGCAATTGCGTGATATAGATGATTTTCGTGCAAAAAAGCAGGCAATCGAACAAGAAATCGCAGGGTAAGCTGTCAGCTTCCACGTGCAGGGTTGTCTTCTCTAGTTTAATTCAACCATGTTTCTATAAATCCAAGCTTGCTCAGTAAGCTATTTGACAAAATGTGACTTTCTGCAAGTTTGTTTTACTTCTTTTCTTCTGTTCCACAAACAATTCTCTCTTCTATACTTCCTAGTCCTGTTGTTAAGACGGGTCAAGAATATTGCTGTGTTGAGTATTAAGCCAGTATTTTGCATGTGATAGAATGTTCTGTAGTGCAGTTGCAATGAAGAGGCATAGCTAATTGGAGTTGCTTCCATCATGAGTAATCTCTTAGAGTTGTGTGCAGTGCAACCAATCTTGTTGCATTTTTTGAGAAGTCATGCCTTCAGTGTCATAAGTTAGCTTGTGTTTTTCTGTGTGAACATTTATTCTCAGCCTGTGAGGGCATCATCTTTACTTGTGGTCAGATTCAGCTTGAGGTTTTGGATAAATTTGGATGGTGCATTCCTGGGATAGCATTGTGAGTATGGGCAGTACATCATGGCTTAGTGCAGGTGCTAGGTCAGCTGTTGATTGCAATCCTTGTCTACATTGTACTGGAGTAGCTGTGCATGTGTGGCTTCTTTGAAAATGAGGGAGTCTATCTGTGCATGTTTGCAGTTTTGGCTTGTTTCTAAGTACTCTGACAGCAGTTGTGTTATATTAGTGGAGGGTTGGTGCTGCTGCTCACATGAAGAAGGCTGTTTCAAAATGAAGCATTAGAAGCCATAAACAAATCACATCCAGCATGAAAGAAAATGATTATTCTTTCACTGCACAGCAGACAGTTTATGTTTATTTGGTTATGCTTCAGTCATTGGTATTCTTTTTTTGAGGCTCTCAGATGATTTCATGTGAATGTTTCCCTTTATATGGGTCTATTAACATCCAGAACCGTCCTTCGCATAACTAGCACATCATGATCAATCCATCATCTTCATGGTTCCTTCATATTGATTTTATACAACAGAATTTGCTAGACCATGTGATTTGTAAATTGTTATCAGACTTAAAGAGCAACTGGAGAAAGAGAAAAAAGAGCATCAAGAGGCCATGAGTGATGTTGAAAGAGCAGCTTTGCAAGAAAAAGAAAGGCTTAAGAAGGAGATGGCAGCCCGCATAGAAGAAACCAAGATGCAGATGTTGCAGCAAATGGATGAGCAGCTGCATGCTGTAGTTTCCCATACCAGTAAACTTTAAAATGGGATAAATAATTTTCTCTCTTTTCCAAGAAGTTAGAATTATCTGAATGTCAAGTACTTGGGGACTTCGCCTTTTCATGAAGAATATAATTTCTCTTCCTGATTTTCTATACCCAGCCTTTTAACACTTGGTTGCATGGAGGTATTGTATCCTAATTATCTATCAATCAATCATTTCTTGATGCACTGTTATGGATGTGCTGCAGTAGAAAGTGTTTGAGTAATTCTGTTATTATCAGCTCATTTGCAGATTAGATTTTGCAACTTTTTCTTGAACATAGAGGGGTTAAGTACTTATAAGGATGTTGTCAAAAAATCAGAAAACAAAGAGGACAATTCTACAGAATGAGCAGCTTGGCAAGGAAGTAGGATACCACATAAGGCAAACCGAACTGCTTTTACAAAAGAATGAGAAGCTTGTTCAAGAAAATATTGAGCTGCACCGGCAAGTTCTTTTAGCAAAGGAGGTAAAACATCCTGACTATAAAGTTTTAAGTTTTACTGGTTGTTTGTTTCTCCCTGGAATTTGTCAAATTATATGAGCTTTTGACTGGGCTTTCTTCTATTGAATTTGAATCCTTTGAATTGTCTGCATTTCTTTGCCATTTTATGCGTGCAATGTAATATTGAATTATATTTGAGCCTTTGTTCTTTTCTTGGGAATGTTAAGCAACAGGTTGTGGCTGCAGGCTGTGTACACATGTTAGGTTAGGGAAAGTCAATTCCTTTAGTTGAGAGGAGAAAGAAAATGAAAATTAACCATGATCTTGTAGGACCTTCAAATCTGCCATAATTTGCCTGCTATAAATAATTTTCAATCTCATGATACTCGTAAACAGTGTATCTTATAAACAAAACTGTCTGTATTGTAAGCTGCACAAAAGTGCAAGGGTGATTCCAAACATAGTGATTGTTGTGAGCAGATTTAATAACTCAAACATGATCTCTAGCACAAACCCATGGTATGGGTGGAAAATCTTAATGAAAGCACACCAGTTCTTTCCAATAATTTCTAATAAAGGCCACTTATATTCCATTAGTAAAACTCACTTTTCTTTCAATCATTTAGTCAACTCAAGCTTTTAGTATAATGTGAAGTATCCTTTTGACAATGCACGCTTTAAGAAAATAATTATTGGTGCTAGTAGAGCCTGCTTTTCTTTGTTTTTCCTTTCTGAACAATTCTTTTTAAATTAATAATCACTTCAGCTGAAAAAATGAAGGTTAAAGTACAAAACAAGCCCATAAATGACAAATATAAAGTTATGTAGTAGGACATCTTCAAGTCTGGAGTCTTTATTTCTCTTTGGGTCATTTGCCCTTGGAAGTGTGAGCAGCTTGATAGATCCTATGTTGGGGGATTAGCCTTTGGTAGGAGGCTTCACCCCATATCCTTTCAGGCCAATGCTTTTACATCACCATCCCACTATCTTGGTAGTAAATCCTCCCATGGATATATAGATGCAGATTGGGTAGGCAATACATCTAATAGACGATCTACTAGTGGGTTCATGTTTTCCTTTTGGAGTGTTGATGTCACATGGAGCAGCAAGAAGCAACCTATGGTGGCCTTATTGAGTACAGAGGTAGAGGTATAGGGGTACTATAGTGGCAGCATGTGAGTTTGCTTGGCTACATATGTTACTTGGAGATTTGGGGAGATGGGTATAGAGGCTAGTAGTCATTCATTGTGACAACCTCAGTAGCATACAATTGGCATAGAACTTGGTTTTTAATTACAGGATGAAGCATATTGAGGTGCCCTGTCACTTCATTAGGGATGGGGTCTTGGCTAGTGACATCAACCTTGTGTATGTGAGCACAAATGAGCAGGTTGCCAACATCTTCATGAAGGCCATCGGAGTAGAGAAACTTCAGCAATTTCACGTGATGCTTGGGTTGTAACAATTGGTATTGAGCTTGAGGGGAAGTGTTGAGATATCAAGCTCAACACATGGTTCATTTGGGTGACTTTTCACTTATATTTATTACTAGCATGTGGTAGTAGATATGAGGATCTTTGCTAGCAATACAACAACTAGACTACACCGACTTGGTCTATATGCCAAGAGTGATGGCACAATTTCTTGCCAACTAACTCACTAGTGGTTTCACATTCACCATTGTACATAGACTCATTTGTATGTGGTATTCTCACTCATGTTAAGTAGACCTTTCTTGTTATGTTTGGGTGAAGAAGGAGAAGAGGAAATAATTTAGATGAAAACGAAAAAACACAAAATAGTAGAGGGGAAAAAGTGCCCCGATGGTCCTAAGTGTGTTGACAAACATCACTATCAGATATGGTAACAAATCCCCCTTGGGAGTGATGTGGTGAACAAGAGTTGGCACTCATGTATGGGGAAGTTCCAAGCCCAGTGGACCACGATCAATCCACAAAGGAGAGTAAGCCCAAAGTTTGCAAAAAGCTTAATATCTTATGAAGCAAAGCCTTTGTGAAAAGATCTACAAGGTTATCCTATGTTGGCACATAGGCCAAGCCGATCTCTCTTGCAAAGAGTCTCTTCCTAACATAATGATAATCCACCTCAATGTACCTAGTACGAGCATGGAAAATTGGGTTTTGTGCAACTGCCAATGCACTTTGACTACTAGTGAAAATGGTAGTGGTAGATGACTATCCAACACCCAACTCATCCAAAAGGTGTTTGAGCCAAACACACTCCACCATAGTTGCTGTGAAGTTGCCCTATACTCAACTTTGCAATTAGAAGTATTTATAGTGTGTTGTTGCCTACTTGCACGAGCTGCCAAGTATGAAGCAAAAACCACTTGTGGATACAGGAGTGTTGTAATAACCAACCTAGTTAGAATCCGACAAAGCATGTAAATATAGCGGTTATGGTCCCCCATTGGTATAAAACAGCCCCAAGTGCCGAGTATCAGCTGTGAAAAATATGCTTCACTGCATGCCAATGCTTGGTGCCTAGGCTATGCATAAACCTACTTATTTATGAGATTGCAAACTAAATGTTAGGCCTCATAATGCATACATAAATCAAGCATCCAAGAGTCTACTGATAGAGAGAGAAATCAAAGGAGTCAGTGGCATCATAGAGGCTCAACTTCGAACTTGTTTTCATAAGAGTAGCTATAGGCCTGCAGTCCTCAAGACCAAATCTTTGCAATAATATCTCAATATAGTTTGTTTGGTGCAAAGCAATACCTTCATGGTATTGCTTGAATTGAACGCCCAAATAATAATGCAATAGGCCTAAACTTGTTATATAAAAAGCTGAATTCAATTTGATTTGTTCTAAAGATCTGCAATATGTGTCTTAGTAGGACCAATAGATAGTATATTATCGATATAAACCACAATGATCAAAGGTATATCACCGTCTTGTCTAACATATAAGGTGCTCTCAGTTGGACTATTCTAAAAACCACGTATAGTCAAGTATGCATGAATATTCTTATACTAAGCCCAAGGTTCTTGCTTTAGACTATACAATACCTTCTTTAATCCACGAGGTTGAAAAATGTATATTTTCTCATGCGAATCGCCATTCAAAAATGTAGTTTTAATGTCCAATTGATATATGTTCCAAACCATTATGACTACTAATGCAAAAATGATACGAATTGTTATCATATGGTAAGTGGGAGCAAAGGTTTCATCAAAGTTAATGCCCTTCTACTAAGTATAACTTTTTGCCACAAGTCTAGCCTTATAGCAATTAATACTATCATCGGAATTTTATTTCAACTTGTAAATCCACTTATGTTTTTGGCTAGAAGGCAAGTCACATAAGAGCCAAGTGCCATTTTTGAAAATAGCATCATACTTAAATTGCATAGTAATCATCTTATTTTTTTAATTGTATGCCATTTCAAAAGAAAAAAACTAATTTCCATCACATAGATTGGAAATAACCAATGGATAACAATGTGATGCATAATAAGCATTGTGAGAGCCAGAACAAGTACAACTAGACAAAGGTTCATCCAATTTACTTTCATGTAATTTTTGTGAGACGTCCACCTCTAGGATCCAATCTCCACACGAGACATGATATAAGCTATATCCACCAACATAAAGGGTTTGGATATTTGACTTACCTCCCATCCATAGAGCCAAATGGGCTTATCCTTGAGCTTGGGAGCTAGCAACATCTGGGTCACGACCATGTCCCAAAGATTGGCATCCCATGCCATAGTCCATATTGTTCCAGTGTACGGATTCCTCGGCCTATGGTTTGAGAGTCTAAGAGTCATGATGATCACCCAATGAATATACACAATGGGACCTTTGAGTCCTATAAATATAAGTCAACTGCTTGAATCTTGCTCTTGGTGCATTTGCACTGAGTCACTTCCTGAGCAATGGCCGATGCTACTAGCGCCCATTTAGATGTCTAAGAATGTAATGCTTCCCCCCTAAGAGTGGTGATCACATAATGAATGTTCACAATGGAGCCTTTAGTCCTATAAATAGACTCAGTTGTTCTAACCCTGAAGTGTACTTAGTGCATTTGCACTAAGTCAAGTCATGATCATTGTAACTAGTGCTACTAGTACCCATCCAAATACCCAAGTGGCAAGGATGTAACAATTGAAGCGGCCATTTTGGCATGGTCTTGGACTGCTCAGTCTCTACTTTCTCATTTAGAAGTGTATCATTTAAATTTGTATTAGAAATATATTGGTCTATGGATTGATGAGAAATCTGCATAGGCTGAAGAATTGCCTCATTTGGTGCTACGTGTGCTTGTCGACTATTAACTTGAAAGTAAAGGCATATCTACAATAGATTTTACTCGGATTTTTTATCTTATCCTTATCAGCCTTCTTTGTTTGAACAACGTTTTCATATTTCTGCTTACTAGTAGGAAAGGTAGCTTTTTCTTCACTTTTTTGAGTAGCCACAAAAGCTCGGCAACATGCATAATGGACTTGTTTTGTCAAGATTGTTCTTCTTATAGTGAAACAAAAAACTCATCAAATGGCAAAGCATTCAGTTTTCCTTTCATCATCAAACGGAGAGTAGATGTAAAACTTTGATAAGAATTAGGAAGTCTATTGAGAACAGCTTGCATAGGTGAACAGTCCAAAATCTCATCTACAACAATCAACTACTTAAGATCTTTGATCTTTGTTAAAAAACTGTTCATAGAGTCATCTTCATCCATAAGTTCACTCTCTAATTACTTGCATAAGTAAGCAACTTGGGCTTCATTTCTTCCTTGATACAAATGTGCAAGTATATCTCAGGCATCTTTAGTTGTCTTACATGAGCGAATATGTGAAATCATAGTTTGTTTAATAGACAATGCAATAAAGGCATGAGCCTTCGTCTCTTTTCCATCTTGTCAAATCTGCTCAAGAGTAGGTGGTGGTGGTACTCTTAGCATTAATTGGAGTAGAACTAGAACTTGCAACATCCTCAATAGCTGTTTTTGTTGCACTTGCAACTTTCAAAACACTACCATAACAAACTTCAATTCCATGCACAATGTTTCAAAGCCCTTTTGCAACCGATACATGATGTATCATATAAGCCAACAGTGGATAGTTGGTTTCATAGTGTGTATTGAGTGGTGTTAGTAGAGAGAAGATTTACAAGACCAAGTAAGCCCTAAAGTGAATACACACCAAATACAAAATCCGGCATGTAAGGATAAGAAAAGACCAAAACTTGCATTCTAGTGCTTCATATTGAGATGCTTCAATACTAAACAAAGAAAAGTAATACAAGGATAAGGTTAAGAAATAATGAGTAACACAACAAATGAATATGTGCAATAGAAGACAAATGAAAATCTGAAAGCTAAGTAGCCTAAAGAACAAGTTGGCCCGTGGGCCCAAGTCGATAGCCTAAGGGGCTAAGAGTACTAAGTAATGCTAGACTAGTTGGGGGTACACTAAGGAACTTAAAAGGTTCTAGCCAAAGAGTAGCCACCATTGGCATGTCCATAGCATGCTTCTATCAATGAAACTCGTGACAAAGTGGAGAACTGGACCTAAGTAGGGAAGCATTAGGAGACCTTGAAATAGTGCTGAGAAGTGCATGCAGTGAGAAATCTGGTGGTGGAGGTGTAGTAGAGCAATCACTCCAACTTCTAGGGGTCCTAAAAAGTGGGAATGGAGTGTGTTGTCCATATGCCATACGCTCAACAATGCGCCACTAAGGTGGGGGTTACCAAAAGGAGTAGGAGTAGGTATATCAACTGAAGAAGTACTATTACGTCTCTACATATCCGGATGGGCACTAGTAGCATTGGTCAAAGTGTTCATGAAGTGACTTAGTACAAATGCACTAAGGGCACTTCAGGGTTAGGGCAATTGAGTCCTATTTCTAGGACTCAAGGCCCTATTGTACACATTCAACATGTGATTGCCACTTTTGGACTCTTGGCCCGTTGGGATGATGCATCCGTACACCGGGATGGTGTGGGTTGGTGGTATGAGACACCAACCCTTGGGATGTGGTTGCGACTTGAAGTGTTGCTAGCTCCCCAGCTTGGGGGTGAGCCCGTTTGGCTCTATAGCAGGGAGGCGAGTTTGATATCCAATCCCTTTTATTGTAAATACAGCTTGTGTCATGTCTCATGTGCAGGCTGGATCCAAGGGGGATGTCTCATAGGTATCAGAGCGTCAACCTACAATCGGATGCGAGATTAGATGATGTGAGAACCGCTTTTGCTCATGGAACTGTGATGGGTCACACTTGACAGGTACATCGTCATCTTGTTAAGGGTGGTATGGGACACTGCTAGTGGGAGGGGTGTGCATAGGTGGCATGTTTTGCAGGTGTTGGGGACGATGACAAGGTATATTTTTGTCTAGTATGCATGCTCGGGTTTTGTGTTGTTTTGATGCTTGTGTGTAAGAAATTTTAGTGGTTCTAATGATTGGAGTCTAGGGAGTTGCCACTCTAGGGCTATGGTAGACTATCATTGGAAGTTGAGTTCTTGCAGTCTGTATAGATATCAAAATCTCAATTGACAGTGCGTCAAAATTTCAATTGACAATGATTTTTCTTGATTTAATATTTAAGGTAAATGTTGTCATTTATTTTAACATCGATGTAACATGAAATGTTATGGTCAGTCTAACATTTAATGCTTAGGTTGATGTTATTATCATTTCAATGTTAACATTTTTTAAATCTTTGGACAAACATTATTGTCAATTTGGTATCCCTGCCGTGGTGAGATGGCAGTCAACCATCGTGATAGTCAGCCATTTTGAAAAGAGATAGAGAGAGAAGAACTCTCTCAAGTTCAATTGTGGAGAGAGAAAAAATTTGTGTTCATAGTTGTGGAGAGAGAGAAACTCTTTGAAGATGCTAAGTGGAGAGGAAAACATTGTACATGTCGTGCAGCAAGAGAGGAAGATGATGTATGAAGGGGGGTCGATTATATTGACGGATGGATTGAGAGAGAGGACTGGTGATGGTGGGATCGTAGGAGACTAATGGACTGCCAGTTGGATTGACGAACTATTGGGTGGGCTCACATGGCAAGAAAGAGTGATGATTAGACTGTTGGAACTCTCGGGATGGCTAGGCATGGTGCATGGAGGACTATTGAGGCACTCGAAGGGATAGCATGTCCTTCAAGATGGATTGGTGTGTCCCTCTCAATGGATTGCTTATCCTTTCCAATGTCTACGTCTTTTCTCGGATCCTCTTTTTTTTCCCTTAATCCTTTTTTTAAATTCATTTGGTCTAAGGTGCCTCAAGCAAGCCCTTAAGCTGCCCCATACTTGCACCCAAAAAAGGGCACAATTTCTATTCTACATTAAATGTAGATTGCCTCTCGGTTTTGTATTAACTGTAGAGTATCTTTGTTATAATCTACTCTCCTCTTGCACACTCCTTAATTTCTAAATTCTCACATCTTTTCATCGCTCCAAACTTTCTTCCTTCTCTATGCTCCTTTCTCTTGTCTTGATACCATGACTTCTCTTGCGGTATCTCCTTTTGATTCACCCATTACTACCGAACCTCAATACATAGAGGATGCTCATCTGAACCCGAACTTACGCATGGGCACTGGGATCAGATGGTATCAGATTTGGATCTATTGATCCAAAAGTATCATTAGTGTATGAACTTCTGACTCATGAGACTTGGCCATGTCGATGTCATTCTTGACATGCCATGGTTCTTTGATAAATAATCCTCTTTGTACATTAATTATAAAAATCATGTACCTTCTTTTGAGCTTGATGGTCATTTTGAGGTGATCGAGGGTTGTTTACCCTTCGGAGATCATAGAAAATAGTGTACATATTATTTCAACATTGGAATTTAGTGAATTTTTTCCGATCTAAGCGTTACTACTTATATTTTTTTTGTTGAAAAAGTTCAACCATCTGATTTGCAATGTAATTCAATGTCTTTCAATATGCTTCCCTATAGTGGTGAGTGCAAAGATGTAAACAAACACTTCCATGAAGTGATGTGCTTGGATGCTCCACTACCAAAATACCAAGTATGTTGCATTTCAATAGTATTAAATGCAGAATCAGCCATGGAAGTGTCATAACTGCATGTAAAAAATGCATAGTCCTCCTCTACAAAATTTGTTGTAGCATCATCATCAAAAGATTTTGAGACTGATGTCTCTTGGACAACCAAACCGGAGTCTTTCTTCTTCTCTTTGGCCAATATTTTCCTACGTTCATCAATGTAATGTTTAGGTTTCTTACAGTAGTGGTATTTCCCCTTTCTCTTTGCCTCTCTGTGTCTTGGGCAGCCTTGTTAGATGGCTGTCCCACATCAGCTTTGGGCTGATTTTTCACATACCGCTTTGCTTTACCCTTGCCTTTGTACTTAAAGAGCATGGCTATATCACTTGAATGCATAGCAATATTTTTCCAATTATGTTTCTCTTGTAACAAGAGGCTCTTCAACTCCACGAATGTAAGGCCACCTACCCCCCCCCCCCCCCCCCCCCCCCCCGCCCCCCCCCCCCCCCCACTACCGCTTTGCTTTACCCTCCCCCAAAAAAAAACCAATTCAGTGAGATTTGGAACCCAAGATAAGACTAGAAGTGAATTTAGAGTGATATTCATAATCTTTGCATCCAAAATAACCTCATCAATATTCAGCAGCTGCTCATGTAAGTACTGCAAGTGTGTAAGGTGATCAATTATGTTGTCACCCTCATCCATATGTGCATTAGCCAATTCTCTTCGCAAGGAAGAGAATTTGGCTTCATTCTGGGTTGCAAACATGCTTTCCAAGACATCTCAAGCTGCTTTAGAGGTCTTGCATGACCAAATATGAGGTATAATCTCTCTCTTTTACTGACAAAGCATGTGTATCCTTTGAATCCCATCTCCTCTAATTTGCCGTAGGAGCGAAGGTAGAAATAGGGGTAGCTGGCTGTCCTCTAGCATTGCCCTGAGGTGTTTGAGGAGCAAGCTCTTCTGGTCACAGCCATAGTTGCATTTCATCCATGGACAGATCCATATAGAATGATTTGTCCAGTCTGGTTGGGCGTGTATGATCCGTTCGGTTTTTGTCCTTTTTTTTTGGAGCTGGTGTTTATCCTTTTTCTCTTTCTCCTCATTGACCTCTACCTATACCTCACTTACCTATAGTCCTGAGATCCTTTGCAACAAGTAGATTGTGCACCATAAAACTCCACAAGGGATAGTTGGTGCCATCCAACTGATTCTCCTAAGTGAGGACTTCCAAAATGTTGTTGTGATCTTTGGTGTCCTGATTTGCCATTGTTGCAAGAAATTCAGCAGCCAAACACTTTCAAGTTGAAGTGTGAAATGTACTCTTCCGAGTACCAAAATCCCAACACGGGATCTTAATGCAAGTACAAACTACCAAAATGGTCAAACTCCTCGAAAAGTGTGCCCACACTGCACAAATTAGCACCCAATCTGCAATTTACAGCAATTCAGTGCCCTCCACTCCACTTGCTGCAAAATGCATGCCAAGTATAAATTTCAACTATGTAATGCTGGAAATCCCAAATTTTACTGCAATTTGCCAAATTTTTACAAATTTCTTTGCCAAATCTGACTCAAACAGCAAGATAATGCTGTTGCAACCCCTGTTTCCTGTCTTGGGATGCATGCCAAGTGAAAGCCCCAAGTTTCTCCAAAGAAAATTCAAGAAAGTGTAGAAATTTTAAAACTTACAGCCTGAAATTTGATGAAATGTTGCATTGGGATGGGCCTAGATATTAACCGCAACTTTGATGCACCTTCGGATGCATGCTGGACCCAGAAAACAAAAAAGCCTCAAATTTCTTGCACCAATGTCAGAGAAATTGTGTGATGTTGGCAAATTCAGTGGAGATTTGCACACAGGAGCTCCAATTGGGCAAAAGCCCCAAACTTTTGGATGTGTTCACTGCCTCGGGAAGCGTATCAATGACCTTTGGAGTGTCATTAGTTGCTGTTTCTGAGACGGGTGTACTCCAGGCTGAGGAGGGGCTGGAGCAGCAGGCGCTGCTGGTGGCACTGCACAGCTGACAAGTGGCAGCTTACTGCAGATGAGCAGCGATGCTGGTGCTGTTGGTGGCAGCGCTGGTAGGCACAGGCAGAGATGGCAGAGCTAGCACAGGGCAGTGCACAGCAGTGGGTAGGGCAGGGCACTAGCTTGGGTGGAGTTGGGTGCGCAGCTGGCAGACCAGGTGCTGATTGTGGAGGTGCTGGCTGACCGTGGGCATGGGCAGCTAGCAAATTGGGTTGGCGGCACTAGAACTGCAAGTGAGACTAGCTGGACAGCTGACAAAGTGGCGGGCTGAGCTGAGAGCTCACAGCAGCTCTACCTCCTCCAATGGCAGCTCCTTTTTCTACTCTTCCTCGTGAACAAGGTCCAGCAGCGTTGGGAATTGACTAGTACTAACTCCAAATGTAGTGACACAACTTACTACTTTAGTTGTGTTCACCACAATTTTTCTTATCGAGGTAGGTTCATGTACTATGATAGGCTTGGAGGCACTACCCATTTGGCAAGTACTAGAGCTGAGAATAGAGCAGTCAGAGGTATGGGAGATTATTGGGAACCTCACAATTTGGCACATTTGGAAGGTATGCTATTAGTTGGTTTTGGGCAGTGAGTGCTTGTCTACATATGAGACTTTGGTAGAGCTCTAGACCTCGATCATCCACTCCCTTCGTGGCTGGGATCAGGTGCAGGGTGACTGTCGAGCTCGTGAGGAGCTCCGACAACACTTCTTACGTACCTAGGGGTGGTCATGATTGTTCTTCACGATGTAGACAAGCAACCCTAGGTGGCATTACTTTCCTCCTCCATGGCTTTGATCCCCCATTCCCCCTAGACTGCCATGAGAGGCATGTGTATATGATTCCAACATGACTTTGTATTAGCTCCAACTAGGCTATTGAGCACATGTACTTTGTTGTAAAGTCTTCTAAGTAATATAACTAGCCATTTTTTTCTTGCAAGAAAAACATCATTTGAACTTATAGAAGGTTGTCACTTGGGGTAATGAGATGACTTGCTGCATAAAGTGGCAGTATTTAGGAGGTAGCTTATTTAAGAATAATCATCTGACTTTGGTGAGCCAGCGTTAGTGAACTCAGTGAGTAATTGGCAATTGCCTATGCTTGGCCATCTTGACTTTCAGATCATCTCCTTAATGAAAAACTCTTGCAGCTCATGTTCGAGGTTGACGTGTCAAGTTCGATCTCTTGCTACATAGCAGTCAATGAGATGACTTTAATTGTCAATGCTAGGGAGAAGTGTCGTAATGGTGAGTAAATTCGGGTAGTAATCCTTGCATCAACTCAACGTTTGCTATAGCATTGTGAGCCCTCCATTAACGAATATGATCAAGGTGGGCGAGTCGAGGGTCCCCAACATAGCCTCTAGACCAATTACAAGGTCTTGAAGACCTTGAGACTGGAGCACTTGTTGCATTAGGTTCAACCAAGTCGTGAAATTTGACCCGTTAAAGTGAGTCTTATTAGTAAAGCCATTCTTGGCTGTAAACTAGAGTGTTTATGCTGAGTGGCAAGTAGAGTGGGGAACTAGAGTATATACTTGGGGATTGGCCCAAAAGTACCTGCCATGCATTCAAGCTATGTGCACAGTGGATCCCTATGTGTGTGGACATTGATTAGGCATAGGCATGGTAACCATATGAGTATCCTAAGGAGGGTAGATAGGTGCACAATAGGTAGCGAATGGAAATCCTTGTCTCCACAGTGCAGCCCATGGAGTGTGTGAAGGTGCACAATAAGGAGAGCATGGAAATACCTCGGTCTGAGTGGCCATAGATGCATGTCCAGGCAGAGTGAGGGGATACCCAACACAACCATTCAAATATGAACGCGTGTTAACTTGTAGGTATGTGTAAGGCATGATGTTTATGGGTGGCATCTATGATAATGGAGTACTAGGGGGCTCAAGGGCATTCACTTGTGGGTAGCTAACATTTGGAACTGAAAAGGAAATGTACTAGAAATGGAATTAGAAGATCCTAAGCCTTTTGTACTTGATGTAAGTGTGGAATTTAATCCTAAGCTATGAAGAGTAGAAGAAAGAGAATCCAAGTGATCATGAGAAGAGGTAGGCGTGGGAGGGGATTGCGATGGATTTTTGAATGCATGCTAAAAGTGAATGAAAGTGTGTTTAGAATGCTCAAAGATGGTCCGACATCCAATGGCTCTCGTGGGAGCAGGCTGAGGGAGGATTCAGAGTGTGACGTCCACTGGAGATGGAACTTGAGTGCTACAACCATTAGTTGGAGATGAAAGAAGTGGGCAGGCAGCAACAATGCAGCCTTTAGGAGTTTGTTGGAGCAGAGTGTTACCCCCAGGAGCTGTACAGCAGCAGGGTGGCCGATCAGGCTGAAAATGCAGCTGTCTGCTAAGGCTGGCTGAGCAAGGCATGGCAGTTGGGAACAGCCAGTTAGGAGTTGGGCCAATTGATGAACCTGTCCAACATGCTATAGAGGTGACCAAGGTAGGTGGGAGGTTGTAAACAGCAAAACACAGGTTGACACTGATTGTGAAGCAGTGCAAGATGATGACATCAGCAGCTGGAGCAAAACACAGGCTGGTAGGAGCCTCTAGCAGGGCAGGTGGCAGTTGAGGATGGCCACCACAGAAAATGGAAGAATTGGACTGAGTGGGGCAGGCTGGACTGAATGGGCAGGATTACGAGTGACTGAGCACACCATCTATTTACAAATGAGGAACCAACCAAACTGTGGAAGTTTTCTTATGGGACACGAAAGCTCTTTTTAGCATAATAAGTTTGAGTTTAGGCCCCAGGGGCTGTTTAAATGAGCTAATTAAAGTTTAATGTATAATGCACCTTCTTAGCTTAACAGGTTTCAGCCTCCATCTCTGTGTGTACTCTTTCGTGTGTGTGTGGGGAGTTGTGAGCTTGCAAGAGCTCAAGCTCTCTCCCCCCCCCCCCCCCCCCCACCTGCCCCCCCACCCCCTCAAAACCCCCCCAAACCCAAAACCCACCCATCACCACCTCACCCACCCACACACACTCTGCTGTTTTATATGCAACTATTTGGCATCTATGATCCATTGCAAGTTACTTTGTTCTCTTTGGGAATGTACACTCATATATTGGATAGGCCTTGTTGTTGCTTTAGGTAGAGGATGATTTGGCAAGGAGAAATCACATGAATCAAAAGACTATACGGATCTTACTTTACAAGTTACGTGGTAATGTATTAAGATACTTTGTTTTTTTTACATTTTTCTTCTGTAAGTGATTATAACTGATTGGTTCCAAATTGTGCTTTAGCATAAATACAATTCAGGGTTTAGTGGCAACAAACTGCATTGTTACTTAGTTTAGTTTATGGAAAGCATCAAAGGCCAGCCTTATTGAAGCCTGGAATTCATGTCAAACATCACCCACTTTTTGAGCATCAGAATGGGCATTTTTTCAGATAACTGAACCAGCGTTAAAATAACTTATGGATCTGCACCTTTCTAGCAATGTGTGACCTATCCATCAATTAGTATCCATTCCATGCTTCCATCTTGTGTCAATCAACATCAAAGTGAGCTTTTTTGGTGATACATCGACTCTAATGAGTAGAATGCAATGTATGTATGTATGTTTTGAGCAGCTTTCTAGCAAGTGTGTGGTTCAGACTGCCCTCAAACTATTTATGACTAGCATCAATTCCATCCCATGTCCGTCTTTTTAGCAACCATGATATGAACATCCTGTTGCATAGTGTACTCAATGGCATTGAAAGCATTCACTATGTTGCCATGCATTTGCCACCTAGAACTGTATTCTCTTGGATATGTGCCTGAATTCGAAATGCCTTAAGAGTTTTGTGAATCAACATATGATGGACATGAGATCCAATCGTTGAAGCTTTCACATCATTGACAATTTGGTGCCTTAGCCTGTTTCCATACTTCAGGTAGCTTTCCATGCTGCCAAGCATCACATAAGACCTCTTGCATCATTCATTTAAAAAAGCATGGTAAAATCTCACTGTGAGACCATCCTAACTTGGGGACCTGAGGATTCTATTAACCCAAGGCAGCAATGCATCTTTTACCTCCACCTAGATGACGGGCTATCTTCAAGAGTGGCAATCTGAGGGACAATTTTCATAACTTGCACACAAACATCAATAATATCAATAGGAGGGGGTGGGCAACAAGCACGACTTTGAAATGCCAATGTCCTTCAAGTTATAGTGCTGAGTCCATAATCCATTGCTTTGCTTCACTCAAGATGGTTTTGTTTCCATCCTTCAAGAATAGTCATTATCCAGGGTTTAATCAGCACGAAGGGCTTGAAATATACTCATTATTGGTACCCTTTTAAGCGGTCCCCACAGCCCTCCATCCTGTTTCATGGACCATAAGCCCAACTTGTTGTGTCATGTCAACCATAGTTAATATGCACCTCATAAAATAAGTTTAAAGAGCTTATGATTGCAGTGAGAATCAAAGTCCTCTCTTTGTAATTTGCAACAGAGAAGCACCATGCCAACAAGCATGACAAGAAGGGTGATCAGGAGTTCACAAGATTAATTGGCCAGCAGGAGCACCTTAAACCATCCTCCCTGGATCAAAATCAGGTCTATTCCTCAAACTCACGATGCTTGATTCTTGTTCTTTTTAACACTTTTTGTAAAAGTTTGGGTTGTTCTTTGTTGTCTGGCAGCAATTGGATCGGATGAAGAGCTACATTAATGAACAAACAAAGGCTTTTCAGTCAGGAAGCAGTGCCGAAGAAGCAATGACATTTCTGTATGCTTGCTTGGAGGATATTGAGATAGAGAAGGCTAACAGCTCTAGAGAGCAAGGAGTTTCAAAGTACATCAAAATGATCATGCTGTACCAACTAATGTTAATTCTTCAGGCTTGTTGTAGTTGCTTCAATATTTCTGAAGAGTTTTTGGACTGCAGGTTGGATCAAGCCTCTACTCCTGGTGCTCAAGGACTTGTGCTGCCTAGTTCCCTCGATCAGTTGACTTCGCAACAGCGACAGGAGTTTCTCATGTGCCTTGCCCAGGCCCTTTCCACAAAAAATTGTGCTCTTCAAATCTTGACGAAACTTCTTAACGGTGCTGATTTAGTTTGTATTTATTTATAGGCACCTTCTCCGTACCGCAGTTTCTCTTCGAGCTGTGGCAGAGAATGTTACAAATGTGGAACAATCTGAAGAATACAAAGATCTGTTTAGATGTCCATCTTTGAAAGGTGAGGATGACACCTTTCCTCCAGATCTTCCGGATAGCCTTCAGTAGTCAGTCCTAGCTCTCTTTTGGAGTGTTTCATAACCTTTTTGTATGGTGCCATTTCAGGTAAGGTAACGGTTTCAGTTGAGGATATTCTCAACCTGCCAGTCGAAGATTTGCATCTTAACGAGTCAATTCAGCGGCTTGGAAGTAATAGTAAGCCTGTATGTACTGGTGTTCAGACAGAGGCCATGGTATGTGAAGCTTCTCGTTTGCTGGGTAAAGTGCAGGTTGAGTCTTGATTATTCTATTCAATGGCCCACTAAAGTGCATGAAACTGTTTATTTCTAGGATTTGGAGGAACGATTGGCTTTAGATATCAAGGAACGCTTGCGAGCAGGCAACTGAACAAGAGCAGGGGCATAATGATGTTAGGTGTTCAGTTTTTGCAGGTTTTATTGATACTGCCATTTGGTGGCATGCTTGGACCTCCAATATGCTGCACGTATGTACTGATGTTGGCCTTTCTAGTAGGTGGGCTCTGGGAATCAGGATACTTGTTTGGGCCTCCAATATGCTGGCTGTATGTACCAAGGTTGGCGTTCCTAGTAGGTGGGCTGGAAATATGGATCTTGCTCCAAAGAATTTGCAGTGTGTTTGAAGAAAAAGAATCCTTGTTTTTCTCTGCAGCATGTGTTTTGAGCTGCATATCCATGGTCTCTCAACTGTGCGGTCTTTGTACATAAATTGAGAATTCCAAACTATCATACGTCTCTATAGTAGGTATCTTAGTACGTTTCTGAGGAGCCATGGAGGACTTGATAGATCCTAAACAGTTTTCCAACAGTCTTTTCAGGGATATGAATCAGGATTCCTGTGGAGATGCTTTCAAAGAAGAAAGTACAGTTACAATTATTGAATTTTTATATAGTTATTTTGTACATCAAAAAGCAGTTATTTCCCAATGCAGTGACTAGGCTTTGGCAACCAGCAGTCTTTGTAAATGATATCTTGTAAATGTTTGAAGGAGCTACATCTGTGAGTTCATACAGATGTTGAAATTGAAGCCTCCAAATTTGCACTTTTTCTTCAAAAAATCTTTGGAATGGTGATCATCACTATAGTAAAGATACATGGTACAAACATCACAAATTGCAAATATAAAGAGGGATGTATTTTTCTTGTCTATTTGCTTAGGGGAGTACAAAGCTAATGAAAGAACCAATCTCACCATTGATAACAGCAAACCACAGGTGGAGAGGGTGCCAGAGCACCAATATGTAGTACGACCTTCTAGCTCTTTCTCATGCCATTGTGAGCCAGCATGCTTCCCACCCAGAACCCATATTGGGCAAAGCACAACACCACTGACCCCTTCAAGCAACACTTTCTGGAGACACCTATGGGATTGGGGGTTGAGGATCTCGGACATCCTTTGGTTGGTGATCCATGGGGTCCTAATAGTAGGTAGCTAAGCTAATTTGCACAGATGCAATTTGTTTCCTGTGACAATGCCCAGGTCTCAGAGACCTGAAAGCACTACTTGTGGTCGGAAACAGCACAACTGGTGGAGAGAGGAGCCTGCAGGACCCTCTGTTGAGTAGAGCCCAGCCTTGGATTCATCACTTGGGAAGCTTTCTACTGACAGTCCATCTCAGTCAGGAATGCCACATACTTTGTGAGGGTAAGATGCATGAAAAATCTTTGTTCTTAGAGGGTGGTTCATGTACAATGGTGGGCTTGGAGGCATTGCCCAGCTGATAGGGTATTGGAGCCTTTAGTGTTGCAATCAAATGTGTGGAGATTTATTGGGAGCCCAAGAGGCTGGCACATTTGGAAGCTCCACTACCTGCTGGCATTCAGCAGCAAGAGCCTTCCTGCATATGCCACATTTGCAGAGGTTTGGGCCTCCATTATCCACTCCCTCCGAGATCGAGGAGTAGCTCCAAGGATACTCTTGGCATGGGCAAGAGCTTTGATAGTTCCTTCATATGGGATGGTTACCCTGGGCAATGTTATACACCACATCCTTGCTTCTTTTCCTTGTATATACCCCCCTTCCCCCTCTTTTTACAGACCATGGGACTTCCGAGTCATAACCTGTCATGAGGTACAGAAATGGCACAGTGGAAAGGCACACAAGATATATCAATAAGGAATCCTTTGTATTCATGATATAGAAACATACAACATTGAGGCACCTCTTAGGACTGCACTCTCATGACACGGTACATGTGAGGATTCACCACTAAGCATAGGGAATCACATGTAGAAGTACCTCCCAAGCAGAGTTTGAGTGACTACTACTCCCTATATAGGTGTTTTTGGCTCCAACACAATGATATAGCTACAAAGCCCATACCCTTACACTCACCCCCGCTTCATGGATTGCTGTCCTTAGCAATCTAAGGGTGGTTTTCTTGACTCATTCCAGGGTCTTAACAAAACTCATTCTATCAAGTTGGTCAATGTCTACCGGTGTAGGACTTGACTCATTAGTGGGTTCTTAACGCAGCCTTTTCTATTAAGTTGGTCAATGTCTATTACACTACGACTTGGGAGTCTTAACACAACTTTTCTATCAAGGTGGCTAGGGTCTACCAATCTAGACTTAGTTTTTATTATTTTTCATTCTAGTTCACCCTTGACTCAATTGCATTTGAGGAGTGGAGGCTTCATAGTCCTAACTCTATTTGGCTTGGTGCTTATGGCTTTGCATGCCAAGCTTTGTAGCCACGATCCCAACTTGTTGTGCTATTGGGGTCTAGGCATGGTGGCTCAAGTGGTACCATGTTGTGCCATGCCTTGAGGGAGGCAATCCATTGGGTTGCTCCTTGTGTAGTTCCTCCCTTTCTTCTTGCCTTTGTCTTGGGCCTTGGGGACTTGGGTTTGGTTCGTTTGCCAAGACACTTTTCCCTCATCTCCAAGTCGAGAACTTGGGTTGTTCTTCTTGGCCTCTTAGATCTTTCTTGCTTGCCTTAAACTTAGACAAACTGACTGGTTTAGCTTGCCTTTTTGCACAGAAGGTGCGGTCTTGGTGCATGGCACCTCTTTGGCTCTTCTTAGTCTCATTTGGAGTTGAAGTTCTTGAGGTGGCGTGGACTAAGTTGTCACATTTAGACCGGATTGAGAGTTGCGGAAGTAGAGGTATCATTGAAATTCTTGGGGTGACACCCATAATTGGAGTGCTTGGTATGTCATGGATCCATAGAGTCGAGATGACAATGCGTACACTGTATGCGGCTTGAATGTCGAGATCTTAATTTTTACCAACATTAAGTATGGTCCCAATGGGTTCCATAGTCTAAAGATATTCACCTTAAGAGTGAGTTAGAGAGTTCTCCATGACTCAACTAGCAAGGTTCCCTTCCATTTTACCTTGGTCAGCCCATATTGTGAGCACTCCCTTATGTTTTCCCTTCTTTGAGACTTTATCCTCTAACTCATTCTATCCAATTCATAAGGGTTTGCTTTTTCGGACTCAAAGGCGTAGCCAATGACTCCATTGCTGAAGTGCACTTGGTTCTTACTTTGATTCAAGTTGGCTAGGACGGGATGTGGCTTTGGATCGAAAGCTTGATTTGCTTCCTCCGTAGCCACAAGTTTAGTTTAGGGGGTTTTGGAGACATCTTCATTCTCATCTCGCATCTTAGCGGCCTGTTTCCATTTCTTGGTGTTTGGTTTCGTCTTCTTCTTCTTCTTCTCATTCTCATTCTCCTCATTCTCTATCGTTTCTTCTTCTTTTAATCCTTCTTCGCCTAGGTCCATCTATTGCTTCTCTTCTTCTTTGTTGTTCTTACCTAAGTCTAAGTCATGTTCTATCTCTTCTTCCTTAGCCTTCAAGCCTTGGTCTACTTTTCTTGCTTTTCTTGTTCTAGCTTATCTTCTTCCTTTGGCTTCCTAGCTCTCCACACTTGTTCTTCTAGCTTGGCTCCTCCACCTCTTTCTACTCACTCAATCTTTTCCCTAACTTTTTTCCTCTTGTTTTCTTCTACTTTCTTCCACATATTTGTTCTATCGTTTCTTTCTCTTCTAGCTTTTGCCTAGCTACCTCTATTTGTTCTATCTCATTTCTTTTTATTTTATTGTCTCATCTTTTTCTTGATCTTCTCTATGGCTCCATCTAATAAATATTTTTCTATCTCATCCCATATTTTCATGATTCTCTCCTTCAACTCTCTTTCCAACCTATCATTATTGAACTTTGTGGGTTTGGTTGGTTGTTGTAGTTGGGGTTGTCAAGGTCAAGGTGTTCCAAGATCTAGGTTGAGCTCATCCTCACCCTTCTTTTCTTCTTTGGCTTGCTCCCCTCTTGAGCTAGTATACTCCGTGCTAGAGATGCTTTGATATTGTGTTACAAACCTTCACAAGATTTTGAGTCATGATCTATCATAGAGGCACAAAAATGGCACAGCAAAAAGGCACATAATATATGTCACTAAGGAATCCTTTATATTCATGATATAGAAAGATACAACATTGAGGCATATCTCAGGATTACATCCTTGTGACGCTATACATTTGAGGGTTCACCACTGAGCATAGGGAATCACATATAGAAGTACATCCTAAGCAAAGATTGAGTGACTACTACTCCCTATATCGGTATTTCTGACCTCAACGCCATGGTATAGCTACAAAGCCTATACCCTTACACCCCCTACTCCCCCCAAAACCAAGCACCACATAAGAACAAAGCCTGCCCTAAGAGGCATCATATCTATTTGAATTGGTTTGCATTCAACTCCAACTAGATTGTTTGGCACTTGTACTTTGTTGTATTTTTTCTCAATAATACGGTCAGCTAACTCTAATTTGCCAAAATGAAAAACCATGATACCTCTTCCATCTATCTATCTGCTATAATTTGTTTTGATTGTGATGCAAGTTTGTCTCTAATTCCCATTCTACTTTAGCACTCTATTTTCAACTAGTAGATAATTCATGCGCTCTTTGATGTAAAAGGTTAGGCCCTGAATCAAATTACCATATAATAATGTCATGTGATCAATGTGCCAAAAAGCCACAATTTGGTGTATGGTGCTAAAATTTAATGTGCTCTCTCTCTCTCTCTCTCTCTCTCTCTCTCTCTCTCTCATGCACCTCAGGTCGCAAATTCTTGTGTTCACATAGCTTCAACTACCTCTTTCATATAGAACATTAGTCCTTGAAAGTTAAATATGAGAAATTATAGTCATGCTACCTTATATGAAGTATCCACTTTTTTATTATAGATAGCATTGAGGCTTCTTAGATCATTGGGAAGAAAGAGAGAGAGGGGGGGGGGGGGGAGGGGAGGAGAGGGAGATATATATAATGTTTGTTAGAGACAAAATTGGTATATGAAACAAATCATCGTATAGCTTAAGTATCATGTAAAAACTAAAATACCCTAAATTTGACCAAAAGCATCCCATATCTAGTCCCTATCTAGCATGCTATAAGAGGGTGATCATGATGGGTAATTTAGTAATCTAATAGTAAGGGCTATAATATATCATACATGGTGTAAGGGGAGAGGAGGGCTATCATATGTAGTCAACCTCATCATAGGCTTTCTAATCTCTGACTCTAAAGCTTTATCATGTCATGGCTTGATCTAAGCAAAATGTGGTTTGATGTGGATATGGTGGTTTGTGTTTGGATAGTATGGGTCTCTTGGTGGCTAGGATATTTTGAGGCTCTTCATAGAATGAGCCATTTTTGTGAAGTGGTGCATGGGAAGAAGAAAAACCAAGGGATAGGGTGCATTGGTGGGCTTGAAGGAGCTTGTGATGATCTGTTTTTGGGATTTGTAGCTTTGTACATGCAGAAGTCTCTCTTTGTGCCTCCATACTCTATGTAGAAAAGACCAAGGCATCTTTGATTAGGATAAGTCAATCAATCAACTGAGCAAGAGAAACCCTCTAATAGTGATACTTGCCCTTGATCTTACCTCGAGGATGTTTGATGATGCTCTAGGAAACCTTCATAGAATGCAATATATGACATTCATGTAGCCCAGTTATCTAATAAACCCATCATCTATTGATATAAGAAAGTATGGGGAGTCCTCATCATATTGAAATGGTGATAATCTATTTATGTCCAGTCCATGCTTGAAAAATTGATAAAGTATTGTGAATTACCAAGGAGTGTACATGGATGCACATGTGCACCTGTGCACGCACACAAGCACAATTGACAAAAAAAGGTATATTTATGTTTACAAAAGCCCCAAAATGGACTATAAGACCAAAGCATAAAGTGGGACTATAATTATGTCTTGCCATTGGCTACAATCAAATTATGAATATAAACAAAATCAAGTTGTATAGTCCTATGAATAGTGAGGGGACGCCTCTCCAATCTATCTTCTTGGCACCATGTATCATGTCCCTTCTCTTGTTAAGGGAGCTCCTCAATATTTGCCTCACAAGGGCTCTAAGTGCTTCTTTTGGTGTCTACGATGTGAAAAACTTAACTAAATCTTCATCAACCATGTCCAAGGTCTATCTTCTTGAGGTCATGCATCCTACACCTCCAACCATGTAGCTACTTAGAGTCTACCTCTACATAATGAGGATTCGTTTTATCATTAGGAGATGGAGGATCTTTAACATTGTCCTTGAGGAGGGAGAGGGGTCCTAAGCAATTTCCTAGGTGCCTACATTGTGCACATTCTAAACCAAATCTATACGCCTTGCTTTATTTTCTTGAGAGTGTGCAATCTACACCTTCTCCATTCATCTATGAGGCATATAAAGCACCAAACTGGTCATCAAAGGTCTCCTTATCCATGTTTGCATAGCTAGGTACTAGGAGCTTCTTCAGAGGTGCTTTGTATCAATCATGGGGGCTTGGGATGTTGCGATGAAAAGTTCACAAAGAAGTAGGCATGGGGTCGTGTTTTCTAATCATGAATCTAATTGCTCGTGCTTTGTATAACTTCATATTAGCTCGTGCCATCTAAGATATTCCCATCCTACATGACTAGAAAAAAGGCAAGTGGCTAAATTAACCTAATTGCTAATATACATTGATATAACTATTCTTTGCTCCAACAATGCCATTAAGCCTATGTAATCTATTGTTGGAATTTTAATAATATGGAAGGACAATTAATTTTGTGAATTATGAAGAAACATGCCCACATCTGAGTCACACATGTAAATGGAGATCAACAGGTTGATAATGTTATTGCACACCTCCATCCATATGCCGTGAACTTTGCATCAAACCAATAGAGTATTGCCCCAATCCTATGGGAATATCCTCTATAATGACTTACTCCTATATAGTTCCATGATACCAAGTGATGAAGTTAGTGCGATAGTATTTGCTTGAAACAAGATGAAACAACATCAAGCTCCAATGAAAACTACAAATTTGATACAACTTATGCAAGGTTTGTGTTACATATGTCTTCCTACTTTTTGAAGTCATCTATTGGATTGATCATTGTAGGCTTTTGCACAATCTCACCAACAAAGAGTAGCACTTGTAATTATGCAAAATTCAGCTACTTACATTCATGGATTGATCATTGTAGGCTTCTACACAATCTCACCAACAAAGAGTAGCACTTGTAATTATGCAAAATTCAGCTACTTACATTCATGTCACCACTACCTAGTTGACTCCTATAAGTGCATCCAAAGAAATTCCATGAGTCTAGCAATGGTAGCTTGGTTTTTGTCTCCTTCTTTAGGCATGCATGTGGTGGATTTTGTTGCATGTATACAGCCATTAGTAGTTGCAATGTGGACAAATAAGTCAGCTATACTTTATATGAACAAAACAGATATTCCTAACTATCACCTTGTTGATAGTAGCTAGTTGAAAACAACAAATCACTACAAACTTGTGTACTAGTCAGTGGGTTGAATATATGTGTTGTACATTTTCTAATTGAATTTTGTCAAACTTTTCCTAACTAGTTTGTCATTTCTTCCCCCCCTCCCCCCGAATGGTCTCTTTGTTAATTTAAGTGGATCATTCAAATAGAGTGTATGTGCATCTTTCAAATAAGGCACATATATCTTATTAAGTATACATTTAATATCATAACATGTATTGTAAATATAACAAAATAACTAACACTTAATTAATGATACATTGTCATTCATTATTTTCAAGCCAAGATTAGTTGATAATTTTATTGCATTAGTAACCACCTTTTTACTATAATGATTATATACTTTAGTTGGCTCAATCAAGATAATTTATTACTTGTATTTAATTTAAGAAAAATAGAAAATTTGCCTTATTTTCCAAATTTCTCTCACAAATAACATGTGTGGTTATCTAGAAGGTTTTGTAGGTGCCCTAATTAACAAGATAGATGATAGTTTTACACTTTGCCCTAAATCTATAGACTCTAGTGTTGGTTTTATTTTAAAAGACCATATGACCATGTTGGTATGGAATTGCTAGCTTGGAGTTAATATGTGTTGCCAACTCATTGTTAAGGACTTTCAATTTCCTTTCATTCATCAACTAATTGTGTCCCTCTATTTATATTTACTAGTTTACACACTCATTCTATTTGCACTTCCTACTCTTTATATATATGATCTCATCTTCTTCTTTTTTATATGTCAAAGTGTATTTTAGCTCTTATCATATATCTCTACATATACATCTAGGATTCATTTTGGATCATTGCTATCCTACCTAGGGTTGTCAAGTAGCTTTATTTTACCTACACAATGAGATTATGGCTTAAATGGTTCTTCTTTTATATGAAGACATGCTCTCAAGGAAATGAGTTAATATTCTAATTTCATTACACATCCTTATAGTTATATGAATATAAATAGATTATCGATCGGATAAAGAGTTCAAGAATATTTTCAATTTCTCTCTAAATAGAAAATGATATCATTTGCTTTTATATCCCTAAGGTGTGCTAAGAGGGTGCATTATTTCAATGTATTTTCATGGGAGAGTTGCACTATTCAACATTAGCATGAATCTGAATGCTACAACTTTACCATACTTTAAAATTTAATATATACCTTGTAGATTTTAAGCATCATCAATGCATACGGTCCTTAAGTAAGCACAAAGTGGGAATGCCTCGTCTTAATGTAGAATTTATCCAAACTATCCCATTTCTTCTTTAGAGAGATTGCATGAATATGGTTAACATATACTATCAATTGCTACTATGGACAACATATACATAATCTTACAACCTTTTAATACCAAGCCTCCTAAGTCTTAAGTTTTTTTTGTGATCAGCTTCTTTGTGAAAGACGAGATTCAAATCCTTTTCTTCTCTTATAATACAACTTCCATACACCTTTGCAAAAACTATAAGACTGATAGTTTTTCCATCAAGCTTCTCATGAGCTAATCCCACCGGGTTTCCTCATTAACCTTGAGGAACCTTGGTGTGATTTTGATGTGCCTAGGAAGGTCTCAGTAGGCTATTTCATTAGCCCAATGGGATTTTGCAAGTTCCCATGTCACTATTAACTGGCTTGTAATCAAGCACTTGATAAGGTAAACATGTGCCAATGTTATTAACGTGTGTTATTGACTTCCAAAAACCTTATGATCATGCAATTTTTCAATCCTTGGCACCTTGAAATGCCCTATTCTCGCAATGAGGTAGGCTACCAATTTATATATAGCCTATGCAAGCTCAAAAATTCACTTAATGATTCCATGCTTTCAAATGCTGATAAGTCTCTCAAGCTTAGACTACTTTGATCCATGGCCTTGATCCTTGATCTAGTTTGTAGAATAGCTCTTAATTCAGTCTAAAAGCTCCAATAGGGTGCTAAGAGGAAGGAGAAGAAGTATAAGAGAGATGAAAAAAGAAATCACATCTCAATCCTCTCACATATCCCTTCTCTCACTCCCTCGTTGTCACATCCCATCTCGCACTACCTCACTCTCACAACCCTTGTCTCATTCCTCACTCTCACACGAGCTCAATAGTTGCCAAAAAGAAGTATCAAGCTCTATTTGATCTTGGTTTTATATAGACAATGATTCTAGAATGGCAAGAGTGTACAAAGAAGGAACTTTGAATATATTCATAGATCTTGATCTCATATGTTCAATCTTAGCAGCATTTTGTATCCAATAGCCTTCTTACTAGAGTTTTCTAAGGTCCATAGTGGGTCTTCCCTAGCCTACATTCATTGTAAGCTTGCTTACCACTTATAGTTGCATGGTGTGCAAGTTACATGCTTGAACTATTTAGAACTGGTAGTAGGCATTATATTTTACAAGCGTATCCTCAAAATTTGGATGGGACCTTCTTGGTCTTCTACTTCACTTCACTTAAGCTTTCCCACATCTATATTCCATTGCATCCAATTTAGTCACTATAGCTTTTGTTGCTTTGCATGGCTTCTCTTCTAATACTTGCATAATTTATATTTGTGGTTGGTTGTAAAGTCATACTTTTTATTACATGAATATGTGTCTAAATGTTGTGTCTAGATCTTAAACCAAACCACATTACATTTATGATTTACATGAATGCAATCACAACTCCAACCAACATCATCCTTGACATACCTTAAAGCATCCTTGGACTACTAGAAAACCACATCAATTAGCATGTAGACCACACACCAAAAGCCCCCAAATTCATCCTTAAGCACCAAAGCACCCTAAAGAGGTTCTCATTTATTGATCGGTTTATTGATATATCCTATTATATCTAGGATTTTGCGTAAGGCAAAGAGCGAATACATGTCTTTACTTATAAGAAATACCAAATCGATTTTGTTTTTTATTATTTGAATCTTAAAGTGGTACTTGGTCATTATAGTTTGAGACGAGAAGGCTATGCAAAATTGGTTATATCATAACATCTTGCTTTTAAAGTCAAGGCTATTGTGGCAATGTAGCAAAATGAATTCTCATGATTGATTTCAATTGAGGTATTCGAGTACAACCTACATCTCCGCTTCTTGGTGGTGCTAGGTATTTGGTTGGGAAGGGGATAAGTAACAAGAAGCATGAGAAAATATGATGTATACACAACATTGGGCCTTTTGGAAGCCATAAGGTATTAAGTGGTGTATATACACTTATCCTTATAGAAACCATAGTTTTTTGAAAGGAAGGAGACAAGGTTGAAGGAGAATGTAAGTATGGACCTTAAGCAAGGTTTGGTTTATAAGAAAGAGACAAGAGACCATAGGTATGTGCATGCAGTGTAAGCCTTTGGCAAAAGGAGAGAAGAGCCACAAGCAAGGAGCCATGATAGGGCTTATAAGAGGAGAAAAGACAAGAGGGTTGAGAAACCATAAGCGATAGAGTGATGATACTCACGACGATGCTCTCGATGGGTTGCCATGGAAGTAAGACAAGAGATCAGGGCTCTCAGCATAGGCCGGCAAAACAAGGTAACGAGGTGGCAAGGCAGCGAGGTGGCGGGAGCATAGCAGCTGATACTTCGTGTGCTTATATATATATATATATGAATGGAGAGAGAGAGAGAGAGAGAGAGAGAGAGAGAGAGAGAGAGAGAGAGAGAGAGATGGCGACCTTGCCTAGCAATGACCATGCAGCCTCCATCTTCAGCCCTTCCATCATTGAGGCAGCCCACGCTGCAGCACAAGCTGCAGCCCTCGCCCAAGCCCCCCACCTAGCCTCCCTCTCCCTCCTCAGCCACCCCAAAGAACCCATCTCCCCCCTTCAAGTCCCCCTCCCCTTTGCCTTGCCCCATGTCCTCGTCCCTGACCATGGCCCTGATGACACCATCCCCATCATTGACCTTAGCCCCATCACTCACCCTTCCTCCCCCCCTTGCCCTCCTCTAGACAGATCCCGCATCGCTAAGGCCATTGTCTCTGCATGTGAAAACTGGGGCTTCTTTCAAGTCATCAACCATGGTGTGCCCCATGACCTACTCACCCAAGTCCAAGCTCAAGGCAGGAAAACCTTCGAGGTGCCCACTGAGGTGAAAGTAAGGTCGGCTAGGAATCTCACACTGAAGCATTCAGGGTATGGGACTGCCGCCTCAACTGCTAAAGGAGGCTCCCTCCCTTGGTCTGAGGCTTTCACCATCATGGGTCACCCACAACCTAACACTCAAGAATGTGCAAGTACCTTGTGGAGTGAGGATGTCCAATCCTCTCAAAGAGAAGATTTTTGGTAGGTTTCCCAAAACGATTTACCTTTCCCTTATCATTGTAGACATTACGATTATCTAGTTATTTACATGGCTATTGACTCTTGTTGATTAACTATCATCAAAGTTGGTTGGCACACTCAATGGCATTTTGATGAGTTTGGTGTTCATGATTCATTGCCATCTCATTACATCTATACATGCATACATATGTAGGGCTTAATAATGTAAGTGGCATTCATAGAAAGAGTTATTTCCCAATACAATTCTCAGAATTACAGTATGTTGGAAGAGTTGTAAGGTGCTTTATGATTAAAAAAAAAAAATCTAGAAAAAGTCATACTAATAGCCAATAGTGATTTTCAATGTCAAGAAGAGTTCCATGTCTGAAAATTGTGACAAGCTTACCAAATTAGCCCATGAAGTATGTGAAACATAGCTAAAACATAGAAATGAATTTTTTTCCACACACACATACACATGTCCACACATACATATGTTTCACACACATATATGCATATGCATACATGGGCATATATACACACACCTTCATTTGTCCTAATTTGCATTATTGTGTGGGAAATCCATTAATTGAGACAAAGATATAAAATTCTACACATCCCAACAACCAAATATTAAGGGAAAAGTGTAAAACCTCCTTCACTCAAAAGTAGGTAGGTAAAAAATTTCTTATTGGAACACACACACACACACACACACACACACACACACACACACACACACACACGCACGCACGCACGCACGCACGCACGCACGCACGCACGCACGCATGCATATGTGAGCACACATATGTTTTGTACACATACAAGTGCACAGGCACATACACATAACACATGCATATGCAAACACACATATGTTTTGTGCACATACATGCACATATATGCATATACATACATGTCTACTATTAGTGACAAGCTAGTGGATTTTCTCATACTCACTTTCAAATAGAGTTTCCTACACATGGAGTCAAACAAGTTAATAGCCTTGCCTCCTCCAAAAATATTGAACTTGTTTGCAACTTTCAATGGACATAATTCTAACATGTACATTAATAAATAGTTTTACTATCATAATGTAAGTGTTGCTAGAAATATTCACTTCTTGGTTGTTTCCATATAACCCTAGCATAGTGTAGTGATATCACAATAGTATTCATTTGTCTACTTTTTACTAATATGTGCAAGCAATGATTCTAGTTTCACATATACATAGGAGTATATATATGATTGCATAGCCAGAATAAGATAGTTTATGCAATCCTTCTTGTGCGTAAAGTTTATTGTTTAATAAATTTTATTATTGTAATGAATACAGCATAATCATGGACACCTACATGGAAGCATTACACAATTTGGGGAATTTACTCATGGAGCTTATACTTGACGGATATGGAGTTAATAAAAACCACTTTGAAGATACATTTATGAAAGATCCTCAAGAGACCTTAAGGCTAAATCATTATCCTACATGTCCAGAACCTTCTAAAACAGTTGGTCTGAACACACATGTCGATACAAATTGTTTTACTATTGTGCATGATGGTGGGGTTGCTGGTTTGCAAGTGAGAGCTAATGATGGGCGATATGTAGCTATTGCACCTCAACAAGATGGTTTTGCAATCAACGTTGGTGACATGCTAGAGGTTTGCCATATGTTCTTTCTTATAATACTTGCCATATTGGATTTTCTCCTATTTGAGTCATGTTTCATGGAAATTAGTGAAGCCCCACAATATTTACATTCAAGATACTAAGATTGATGAGAGCTATTAATGATCCTTTTTGTGCATCTTATCATCTTATTTGCACCAAACTTTGATACAATGATAAGGCCATATGTGGGCTTGCAAGAAGGTAGTTGGACTAAATAAGAGATTAGGCCACACCCTTAGTGAGGGGTTATGATCTTTTACTCAGTTTCATGAATTTTTTCTAAATTACTTTCGTGTAATTGTCTCCACTTCTTTTGATCAGCTTTCATAAATTGTTTAACTTAACATTAATGTTAAGATCCATTGATGAAAGCTAAACTTGTATAAACAACTAGGTTTGATGTCTTTAGACCATAATTTATAGTATTCTAACATATTGTACCACCTATGTTTGATCTATCTAGGTTTTGACATATGGAAGGTGCAAGAGTGTCCTTCATCGTGTGGTTGTAAACAAGGATGAGCCACGATTGTCAACTGCATTCTTTGTAAGCCCCTCATTATCATCTATAATATCACCACATCCAGAGTTGGTTGATGGTTCCTCTCCAATATATAATAAAAGAAAGTTTACATGGGGAGAGTATTACCTCTCACGAAGGATATTATGCACGACAAGCTCCTTAGATGAATTCTTGAATGGAAGCACCTGTGATCAAAGTAGAATCGCATCCTATTGATCATATTCAACCTTAAGAATTTCTCAATAAACAAAATACAAAACTAAAAATTTACTAAAAAACTATATTGCCTTGATGAAACTATAACCACTTCCATATCCAAAATGTGGTCAAGCTTCAAGATACTATTATGCTCTTATATGAGTGCAACCTAACGAAGCTCTAAGGTATTCAGAATAACTTAAAATGGGAGTTCTATAATGATACATTTGAGATTTGATAGCTTGAAGAGACTCTGATTGCAAAGTGACAACTTTGAAATGTTAAGAAGATAAGAAAGCTATATTTTAATAGACAATGTCAACAAGATATGAGTGTTCTTTTGCACTAAATGATAACTTTTATGGAAAATAGCAATACTTTCAAAAGTGTGCACATGATGACCTCCTTTTTGAAAAGGTTCCATCCTTGCATGCCCATTCTTCAATGTCATATTACCTTCCTTGTTTATGCCTATAATTTCAACTTCATGTTAAGTTTTTGAATTTTTCGACAATTCAAGTTAAATGTTAGTGTGAAGCATTTGAAGTTGTGGACATTTCAAGTCAATGCTACATGTATTCCTTTGTTCAATGTCATGTAACTTTCCACATGGTTACCATAGTAAGTAAAGCGAAAAAGCACAAGCTTCTTACTCTTGACAAATCTCAATAGTGTGATTAGCTATTATATGCTAGGTCATTTAAAGAATAAGGTTTCAACAAATTGGATTTCTAACTTGGAGTTGATTGTGACAACAAATATCCATGTGCCATCCTAGGTTGCATCTATTGATACATATCAAATTGGCATGGGAAAAAAGACCAGAAGAATATCATAATCATGCAATAATAAAGTTATGTTGCCTATATCTTGTCTAGTGTGTGTTATATAGTTCTACACTATTTGACCTAAGCTAAAACCTTAAAGTATTGTGACTTTTTCATTGTATCTTAAAATGGAATGGTCTAGTGGCTCATGCACTACAAGCCAACATGAGAAATTTTGCAAAAATTCTCCAAACACAGTAATCATTCTTGTGAGAAGAATATATGTTTTATGATTTTTAAAGCTCTAATCATGTTTTATCATCTAAGAACATGCAAAACATGGGTTACATATAATACATTCTAAAAGCTAACTATGGTATTTGTTACCTTATAAACACTAGCTTGGTTGTGTCTCATAAATGCATCAATACCTATGTTCTAGCATCATAACACTACCAATCTTTTTTCATTTCAAATGTAAATGCAATTCTTTATAACAATGTATATTGAAACAAAATATGGGAGTTTAGAAAATCTTTGAAGCGATGTAAAAGTATGATTTTTGTATGTGTTTCATGAAGTTGGTAGTGGATAATAGTAGTTGCTATATGCACATTTTCTTTTGGTGGAAATTCATGCTCTCAATTACATGATGCTCCTAAAGTTTCCATCATGAGATTAGTTTGGCCATGACTAGCTAAACATAATGTACTTGACACGTGAGAATTTTTTCTATCCACAATCCTCATATGTGTCGCATTTGCACTACAAAATGACATCATTTACTTTCTAGTACCATTAGAATATGATGCATAAGAATAGAAGGGTGAGTGGACAACACACACCTCTTTACCAAAGTATGCAAACGCATGCCACATTGCTCTTTAACAAATATGTACTTTCATGCATCTTTCTTGCTTGTATGACCTTTTGCATATCACTTCACATACAGTGCTTGTCATTGTTATAGTCAAAACTGTTATTGGCATTGTAACATCTACGGCCATATCTCTATCATGTGCATTTTACTCTTGACCATGCTACATCTTTTACTTCTCTTTGCTTATTGGAATCATAGTCGCTTGCCCATAATGTATCACCTATTATATTGGCATCTTGATGAAGATACAAGAGAATATGAATGAATCCTCGCTTAATGAATTGACTTATCCATGCCATCTACCAATGTGCTTCTCAAAATCCAATTATTTTATTCTACCAATTTCACTAATGCATTTCCATATTAATCACATAAATAGCACAAAGACATTATGTTAAATGTTCAAGCCAACTCCCACACTATTTTCAAAGGTATTAGTTTTTCGTACATAAATGTAGTGATTCGAAAAGTAAAGAAGCCTTACTTATTGTACCCATCACATGTCCCCCACCCAATCTCCCTTTAGCTAAGTCACTCTTACATGTTGCACGGTGATTACATTCTAGTTATTACCTTATTAATGTTTTTATTTGAACCACAAACCTCATTGTCTCTATTCAAGTAAAAAGATGTATGTAACCTTGCATATAGAGGGAAATTTTATGTACATGATCTACTTGTCAATTTTGACTATAATATTTGAAGAGTTGACTCTATGGTAGATGTTATATTCGAAGAGTTTCCTCTATGGTAGGTGTTAAATTTGAAGAGTTGTCTTTATGGTAGATGTTTTAATTCTCATGCTACCATGACATTTTTCATAATGAGTGCAAAAGAAATGTTGGAAGAAGAGGGGAAATCAATGCATGCATGTGTTGAAAGTAATCTATGATTAAAAGATGGTCTCAAAGCCTTCCTCAATGCCTAAAAACTAGTCCAAAGTCTACCTCTCATTGGAAAACATGCGATGTGTAATCCGATTTTTTAAATATATGCTAAAGTTGAAGTTGGTCACATGACTGAGAATTTCCCCATCCAAGGGTGATTAGAGAATTGGATGTACACTATTGAGGCTAAAAAAGGAGGCCAAAATGGTCAACTCACTACCACATTCAAGTCTCAAGTGGTGGACCTCCACATTATGTACTTTCCATTTGCCAAAATAAAAAGGTCATAACTATAGATAAGATGTGTGAATGCTAGATCTAACACATGTAAAGTGGAGCACCCATCTTATTTGCTGCACATAGATATGCAACTGCCCAACTTGGATTCAAGAGTGCACGTCAATGGAAGGATGATGTGGAATTGCCTATCCAAATTGTTCTTTAAGTATGCAATGATCACAAAGGCTATCCCTAACCCATACATAAAAGGTGTCTAGGAGCTACCCCCAATTTTTGGGAGTAGACACAATTAGATGTATCGGGTTTTCACAATTTTGTTCCCTTTCCCCCCTCCCCCGTGACACTTCTTACCTTTTTTTCCTTAAGGGTTTGAAATTGTGCATTTTCTTATCTCTATAAGCTAAGGCATCCACCTTGAGTTCTTTTTGGAACTTGAATACCTATCAAGTATCTCACAAGTTGATAATTTCTTTTGTATACACCTACTTAGCTAGGTCCTATCCCAAAGAGTTTGACTTCTGAGTAACTACCATATGTACCTTGTGTACACCTATTTAGCTAAGTCCCACCCCAAAGAGGCTAAGGACTCAACTTCTTTCATCACATGAGTAACTACCATATGTACCTTGTAAGACAATGCACAACTTTTGGTTTTTTGAATATTATATCATTACACATGTTGTAAAATGGGGTTTTTTTGGGCACATATTTGTGTGTTTTGGGTTGACCAAGACATGGATTACCTTCGCATGGCTTATACACAAGGATTTTCATGAGATAATGGAAGAATTTATGAGACTGTTTGTGGATGATACACCTTATTAAGCTCAAGTTAGATACAATGACTATTATCTATCACTCAATCATAATTTTGTAGTCAAACACAATCATATACTAGGGCACTTGGTATCAAATAACTTCACAACTATTAACGCTAAAGGAGATCTATTGAATTCTTGAAAATAATACTTTTTGTATGATTTTTAGATGTTATTTTGAGAGTATATTATGAGTCATGACAATATGGTTTAGCATGTCTTTTGAGATGCTTTGGAAATATTTATGTACCCTTCTAGGTGTATCTAATGGTTTAATGAATTACACTTTTGGTTTTGAGGCTCATTTCGCATTGGAGAATATTTTTTTGTCTTCTATAGTGTATGGATAGCTCTAACTACCTATGTAAAGTCATTGTTATCCTCGATTACATGAGTGCATGATGTGGATGTGTGTGTGTGTATGTGTGTGTTAGAGCATTGATTTGTGTCTTTATTATGAGGATTGATTAATTGATATGGTTGTTGTGCTAATTTTTGGTTCTATTAGGGTTTATTCAAGAGAGTTTTATTGATTATTATATTATTATTTTAATGCTTGAGTGACGTATGAGTGGTTGTGAATACAAGAGATAGTCGTATTTTTGTAAAAACATTGTATCTATAAGAGGGATTGTGTGAGATGAAGACTATTCACTACTATGAAGAGGATTCTCTTATGTGGATGAATTCATTATGATGTTTATCTTTCTTCTTTCAAACATCTAGTTGTGATCATGAAGATAGATATCATAAATATAAATCCATGGAAGAACTGTTGTGAGGTAATGTGATACAATGTTGTGTAGCCACCACTACAAGGGATGAGGGGAATATTTATGATATTTAAGACAAAAAGTTCATGGAGTTTGTTTCTAATGTCGATCCTTGCCATTAGAATGGTCGATATAAGCATCAGTGTGAGAACACATGTATATTTGTTAGTACAAGTGCTGCAATACATGCCGGTATGTAAATTATCAATTCTAACATGAGCAAAAAAAATTCAAAAGTGTATTTTGGGGATTACTGCTATTTATATTGAAGCATACACCAACCTTTATAGTTTAAAATTTTGGCATGGATTCAGCCTTGCAAGTGCTAGCTCCCTACTATCCATGTTTTCTACCTTGTTAGATATGGAGTACTATATGACCACATGCAAAACCTATCAAAGCATGTAAAATCAACTCTAGCTCGAACAAATCCACGACCCAAACATGTCTTTTACTTATAGATAACAATATATATGAAAGGAAAACCATAACCACTATGAGCCATTTCAATAATAATTAGACCAATAAACTCAAACCATTAAAGAATATAAGAGTTTTCTCTACATCTCAATACATATTCTTCCAAAAGATTTTTAACTTCAACCACCATCCAGCTTTGATCACCTTCAGCACAACTTCATCTCCACATGACAAGGATAAAATACACACACACCTCACACAGACATCACATAACATAAAACATAGAACTAACCACAACAATGATCTAGTTTGAATGGCACATGCTCCTAAAAAAATGGAGAGTAAAAAGGAGATAATTCATTAAAAAGAAAGATACAACCAAAATACCTACTCCATTGCTATGTAGGATGAAGATATTTCTTCTTGAACTTCATGCTAAGCTTGAGACATTCCAAGGCTTTGCTCTCATCTACAGAATATATAGGGACATTTTGGAAAAACTGAAGACGATACATTCTTTCCAACAAGATAATGAATCTAGTAGGAAAA
Organism: Lygodium microphyllum; assembly: GCF_053477565.2. Taxonomy (NCBI): domain Eukaryota; kingdom Viridiplantae; phylum Streptophyta; class Polypodiopsida; order Schizaeales; family Lygodiaceae; genus Lygodium; species Lygodium microphyllum. The sequence goes on along the minus strand of NC_141139.1, from coordinate 40,062,474 downwards.
GCTTGTACAAAGTAGTACAACACATCCATCTAAGCCAATGTTACATCCTCATCAGGATTAATTTGCAAATTTGGTATTATCTTTTGAGTATTTAGATTGGATGGTTGATTCATTAAGGCAAGATATCAACAAAAATGAGTTGTAGTACATACAAAGGTATCCTCAAATTGAGCATAGCAAATTGAAGATAGGATTTTGAACATGCTGAAGAACTCTGCAAGACCCAGGAATGAGAGGCCAATTAAATATTGGTCCTATCAAATAATCATATAACTTCCATTGCCTGTTGAGATATCGAGCTCCACTTGTGATATGCCAAGGTGACTGTTGTGCATTTATGTCACCGACGTGTCAATTGCAGATGCGGTTGGTACACCGCTCATGAATAATAGCTAGATGACAGCTATCCTTATCTACTCTAGTTCGTGGCTCAGTTAGTATGCCACCTTAGTTAGTTGAGTTTGGTTTGAGACCCATATATAGGGTTCTTCTATTTCTTTGTACTTGAGTTCTTTTTGGCTTACACAACTAAGAAGAGGAAAACTGTTTTCAGCCTCCACCTCTGTGTGTATTTCCCCATTGTGCAAGCAAGAAAGCTACAAGTGAGACTCCTTCCTTCTCTCCCACAATCTTGACATGGTATTAGAGCCTTGTTCGTGGTAAGGAGCTCAAGAAAGCAAGCCAAGCTCGTGGTGTTCTGGTAAGAGAAGCAGTGTTGCTTTCATTTTTTGTTTTGGGAGCAGATCTCTGCAGGCAGCACAGCCGGAAATTGCAAGAGTGCATTGTCTCATGTTGAGACGCCCTTTGCGGTGAAGCAAGAGGGCAGTATATGTTGCGGGATAAGGCTTTAGCCCCTGGTGACCCTGTTTTTTTGATTTGAGGCCATTTCGGGGCCTGTTTTGGAGGCGGAAGTTTTCTGCACGCACTCAGAAAAAAGCCCTGTTTTATGCTGTGCGACCACTGTTCTACAGGTCGGTGAAAAGTTACCACAGATATTGCATCGTATGCTCGTGTGCAGAGACATTGGGAGTTACAGAATCATCCTTGGTTCCTGTATATGCAAAACCGTCACTAGGAAGTGACTCTGTGATCAAATACCACTTTCGCCAGTTTTGCAGATTTGCCCTTGTGAGGCTGAAGCTGTGTTCTTTGCAGTGACAGAATTTTTTGCAGTGTTCTGTAATGCCGTCTGATTCTCTTTCACAGATTGTCACTGAAAAGCTTGACAAGAACAACTTCCAAGCATGGAAGTTTAGAATGACGAATTTCCTTATGGGAAAAGGATATTGGGAATTTGTTACAGGAAATGAAGAAGAACCAGTTCTTCTTGATGTTCCCAATCAACAGCAAATGCAGGCATTTAAAGCATGGCATGAGAGAGCCAGGAAAGTTATGTACTGGCTGTCTATCAGCATTTCAGATTCTATGATTGTGCATATTCAAGATGCAAGTACGCCAAAGGAGGCATGGGATGCTTTGTCAAAAATGTATAGCACAAATACGCAAGCCAGGAAAATGCAGCTCAAGCAAGAGTTGCATAATGTGCAAAGAGAAAATATGAGCATCAACGACTACCACATGAAGGTGAAGAAGATTGCAGATGCACTTGCTTCCATTGGGTCACCAGTGGAAGATGATGATTTAGTTTCTGTGACCTTGAATGGTCTAGGAAAGGATTATGCACAGTTCCGAACATCCATTTCCATCTGTGAAAGATTTCCTAATTTTGAGGAGTTGATTGCTCTTCTAATTTCTGAGGAGCAGAGAAATGGTGGTGCATCTTCTTCAGGAGGAACTTCAAAAGAAGCTGTCTTCTGCTCAAATGCTGGAAGAGTTAGAGGCAGAGGTAGAGGAGGCCGATTTGGAGGCCATGGTAGAAATCAAAATATGCAGCAAACTCAAGAAAACCAGTCCTATGGAGGAGGACGTGGTAACTCTAGAGGCAGGGGGAGCCAAAGAGGTCGTGGTGGATGGCAAAGAGACCAAAATGCAAACAACAATGTTAAATGCTACTACTGTGGTAAAATGGGTAATATGGCTAAAGACTGCTATAAAAAGCAGAATGACATCATGAATGGGAAATTGCAACAAGGGAATTATGCATCTTCTAGTAGACAGGGTGATGACAGAAATGAGCATTTATTTATGGTGCAGCACATGAACAATTCTGTGACAAGTGCAGAAGAAAGCAACGATGTATGGTATGTTGACTCAGGTGCATCAAACCACATGACAGGTCATGCAGAATGGATGGAGGATGCAAGGAAAATGGAAAAACCAGGATTTGTGGAGACTGATGATGATACTGCACATCCTATTGTGCAGATTGGAAAAATTCCTTTGTCTATGCAGAATGGGAAAAAGAAATACCTGTCCGATGTATTTCATGTCCCGAATATCACCAAGAATCTGGTTTCTGTTGGTCAAATGGTTGAGCAGGGCTTGCAGTTCAGATTTAATCCTCATGGATGCTTTGTTGAGGATATGAAAAATAAAGGTCGCTTGATAGCAAAAGGAAAGAAGAAGGGCAGAATGTTTACGTTGGATGCAGACATACCTGAATTGAGTGCAGCAATGTTTGCACATGGGACCGGTGTAGTTGCAGATATTGATATTTGGCATAAACGCATTGGTCATGTTAATGTACAGCGACTTAAATCAATACAGGCCCAAAATATTGTTGCAGGATTGCCTAAATTCAAGGTTGCAGAAATGCATAAGGTATGTGAAGCTTGCCAATTTGGAAAACAGGCAAGGAAACCATTTCCTAGACATGTTCAAGAGAGTAAAAAGCCGTTGGAATTAATCCACTCTGATGTGTGGACTACTAAAGATGCATCTCTTGGAGGCTGTGATTATTTTGTCACTTTTATTGATGACTATATCAGAAAAGTTTGGGTGTATTTCATGAAAAAGAAAAGTGAAGTTTTTGGGCATTTCAAAACTCTTAAAGCTATGGTTGAAAAAGAAACAGGTCTGCAAATAAAATGCCTAAGTCAGATGGAGGGGGAGAGTACCTCTCAAATGAGTTTGCAAGGTTCCTGCAGGAGCATGGCATAAAGCAGCAATATTCATGCAGTTATACCCCACAACAAAATGGAATTGCAGAAAGAAAAAACAGGCATATTGGAGAGGTATCTCGTGCCAATCTCAACGAAAAAGACTTACTAGATTTTTACTGGGTTGAAGCAGTTGCTACAACAGTCTATATAATGAACAGGACTCCCACTGCAGCAATAGATGGGATGACTCCAGAGGAGAGGTATACTGGTAGGAAACCAGATATTTCTCATTTGAAAATTTTTGGTTGCATTGCCTATGTACATGTGCTAGATGAGTTGAGATCCAAGTTGGATCCAAAAGCTGAGAAGTGCATCTTTATTGGTTACACTCTGTAGCAAAAAGAGTATAGATGCTATAACCCTTCTACTCGTAAGTTTACAGTGAGCAAAGATATTGTTTTTGATGAGATGAGTAGCTGGTATAAACCAGTAAATGTGATTGATGATGTAGATGCACAAAATGGTAATGCTGCACAGAATTCACAGCAGCAGTCACAAAATATTAGTGGACCTGGAGAGTCCTCTAGCAGTGATTCACATTCTTCGCCATGGACAGGCAGATTGAGATCAGGAGAATCTTCTCAAAGCAATGAAGATAGTGGTATGCAGGTATCACAAAAAGGAAAAGAGAAGGTTGATCAGCCCATGTTTGATGTGAATGCAAGTCACTCTTATGTGGATGGTGAATCCAATGGCTCAGAACAGAGCATTGATGATAAGTTGGGTATTCCTTCTATTGTTACACCTGGAGTAAGGAAGACCAGGGATGTTTTGAGAGCACCTGGGAGTGAATCTATTTTGCGCAGGTCTACGAGAGCTAGGTATCCTGTGGATAGGCTGAAATATGATGGATTTACAGCCATTCACTATGCATATATGGTCAAAGTGATACAGGAACCAGAACCCACTTCTTTTGAGCAAGCCATGGGAAAAGAAAAATGGGAGAAAGCCATGGATGAAGAAATGGATGCCTTGGAAGCAAATGCTACATGGGAGTTAGTACCTTTGCCTAAAGGTAAGAATGCAATTGGCTGTAAGTGGGTTTATAAGGTGAAGCACAATGCAGATGGTTCTGTGAACAGATACAAGGCAAGATTAGTAGTCAAGGGGTATGCACAAACATATGGCATTGACTATGAAAAAACATTTAGTCCGGTTGCAAGGATGGCAACCGTAAGAGCAGTCATTGCTATGGCTGCATCAAAGGGATGGTCTTTACATCAGATGGATGTAAAGAATGCCTTCTTGCATGGTGATTTGCAAGAAGAGGTCTATATGGAGCAGCCACCAGGTTATGTGCATGTTGTTCATCCTGAGTTTGTTTGCAAGTTGAAGAAAGCCTTGTATGGCTTGAAGCAAGCACATAGAGCATGGTCTGACAAGATAGGGCAGTATCTTGTCACTATTGGCTTTCAAATTTCCAAGGCAGATTTCTCACTTTATGTGAGAAAAACAGAGAAATGTATTATGCTACTTGTCATTTATGTTGATGATTTGATTATGACAGGTGACAGTGATGAAGATATCCTTCATGTGAAAATGCTATTGAAGCAAAAGTTTGAGATGAAGGATTTGGGAGAGCTGCGTTATTTCTTGGGCATTGAGGTGATTAGATCACCAAGTGGGATACAACTCTTGCAGAGGCAGTATGGATTGGACATGTTGTCCAAATATGGGATGACAGGCTGTAAGCCTATTTCAGTTCCTTTGGAGCAGAATGTGAAGCTGAGCGCAGATGAAGGTGAGCTTCTGGAAGACCCTACTATGTACAGACGCATAGTAGGAAGTTTGATTTATATGACTATTACCAGGCCAGATTTGAGCTATGCTGTTGGATTGGTAAGTTAGTTTATGCAGGCTCCAAGGAAATCGCATTTGGATGCGGCTAGACTCATACTCAGGTATGTGAAGTCCACATTGTAGTATGGACTATTTTATGAGACTGGGGTTCAGATACAGTTGCATGGATACACTGATGCTGATTGGGCTGGTAGCATTTCTGATAGACGATCTACCAGTGGATATGTGTTCTCTTTTGGGAGTGCTACAGTCACTTGGAGCAGCAAGAAACAGCCTACAGTTGCCTTGTCCAGCACAGAGGCTGAGTACAGGGGTGCAGCAATGGCTGCATGTGAGGTAGCTTGGTTGCATAAGCTACTTTATGATATGCATCAGCCTCCTACAGATGGGCCAGTTGTCATTTATTGTGACAACATGAGTAGTATACACTTGGCAAATAACCCAGTCTATCATGCTAGAACAAAGCACATTGAGGTGCATTATCACTATGTGCGAGAGAGGGTTTTACTAGGTCTTATTGATCTAGTTCATGTCAGCACTTAGGATCAGGTAGCTGACATATTCACGAAGGCATTGGGCGCAGAGAAGCTGCGCAAGTTCAGAGACCTGCTTGGTGTGCAGGAATTGGGATTGAGCTTGAGGGGGAGTGTTGAGATATCGAGCTCCACTCGTGATATGCCAGGGTGACCGTTGTGCATTTATGTCACCGACGTGTCAGTTGCAGATGCGGTTGGTACACCGCTCATGAATAATAGCTAGATGACAGCTATCCTTATCTACTCTAGTTCATGGCTCAGTTAGTATGCCACCTTAGTTAGTTGAGTTTGGTTTGAGACCCATATATAGGGTTCTTCTATTTCTTTGTACTTGAGTTCTTTTTGGCTTACACAACTAAGAAGAGGAAAACTGTTTTCAGGCTCCACCTCTGTGTGTATTTTCCCATTGTGCAAGCAAGAAAGCTACAAGTGAGACTCCTTCGATATATGAAAGAAAGTAGTTGTGCCTCATGAGAAATCAACTCATCCACAAATCTATCAAACATAGATTTCAGCAAGTTTGTAGACCATAAATTTTGTCACCCATCCTTTGGATTTAGAAGGGATTTAGAAATCTCATTTAAAATACATACGAAGTAACTGTGCCTCATGAGAAATCAACTCATCCACAAATCTATCAAACATAGATTTCAGCAAGTTTGTAGACCATAAATTTTGCCACCCATCCTTTCAAGATTCTAAGTCCATGTTACTCAAGGAAATATACAAGGCCAAGCACTGTTGATTATACTTAATCTAGAAATAAGCCAGAGGTGACACCAATTCAATATAGTGAACAAAATCATCTTGGACACCAATTCAGTATAGTGAACAAAATCATCTAGGACACAGTTCATGTGCTATTGAAGGCATTCTACCTTAGCAGAGAAACCATCACATAACTTAGCTTTTAAGCTCCTCTTTAGAAGATAGCATAGAAGATACCAAAGGAGCTAAAGGAGGAATAGAAAGGGTAGCTACTTTACTATGGAGTTCTTCAGTAAGCTTCTTTTGTGACTCTATAGTTTCCTGAGAGTGTTGTAACTAACCCTCACATGTACCAAGCTTACTAGTATTTAATGCTACCATCTCCTCGAAAGTATAGTTTTTCTCTTTAGTTATTGACACATTCTCCTCCTCTAAAGTAGTGATCTTGGTTTTCAGCTCATTAATGGTGGCTTTCTATGAATCCATTAAAGATGTAGCTATAGTCATCTGCTTGTGGATGTCACTCAAAATAGCTTGCTCAGAGGCTAGATCCTCTAAGGCCTTGCTAAGTTGAGTAGTTAGGGAGTCCACCTTGTCTTGTATAGAGGTGAAAACACCTATATATATAGATTGAAGACAAGAAATTATTGACGTTTCTAGAGTGGACTAGACACTAGAAAACAACTATGAAAGCATGGGTCTACATAACATTTTCTGAAGGAGGAAGGGATGTGTGAATCTAATTGTCCTTCCCTTTGGCTGCATTGCATGAATTCCCACATGGAAAAGCTAATCAATGATCAACTCCTCCAAGTTAGCTCCATTTCTCTAGTGAATCAAATAGAGTAATCTCGCCCATTGTTATTGTTCCCCAAGAAGAATAAGAAGCTAAGGATTTGTATAGAGATTATAGAAGGCTGAATGCTGCAACCATTCCAGATCCATTTGCCATTCCTTATCTTGACAACATTCTCAATGAGGTTGTTGCTCATGAGATTTATTCCTTCTTGGATGAATTTGGTGGTTAAACTAGGTCTAGCTTTCAAACAGTGGAGTGTATTTTTATGTGTAGTCATGTGGTTTGGGCTGAAGAATACTTTAGCTTCCCTTTAGAGAGATATGTAAGAAATTTTTGGAGCCTACCTGATAAGCTTCATGTGGGTATTCGTGGAGGACTTCAATATCTTTGACACACTCTTGATGTACTTGCTTCATCTTTGGCCCTCTTTCACCTGATGTTGAGAAGTCAATCAAACTCTAAATCGTATGAAATGTGTGTTTGCAATTGTTGGGTCACATTATTTCTGATGATGGCATTGATGTGGATCCCAACAAGCTAGTGCCATCATGGAGGCCGCTATACCGAATTCCCTAGCTATGGTTCTATAGTTTTTGGGTCAAATCCATTGGCATGTATGGCATTTGCACCTCCAAGCCCTTGTAGATATCCCTCTCAATCGGCTAGCCCACACTCCTAAAGTAGCCTTCACATGGAACGAGGTGGTAGACCTAGCATTTCAACATCTTCAATTACTTTTTTCCGAGGCCCCAATCCTGGTCCCTCTAAATTGGACAAAGCCTTTTCATGTCTTTGTGGTGGATGCCTCAGATATAGCAACAACAATGTACTTATGCAATAAGATGCTAATGATTGGTTTCAACCCATTTTCTTTGCCAATATATGCCTCTTTGTTGCTAAGAAAAAAATATTCTATCACAAAAAGGGAATACCTTGGAATTATCTATCCTGAGAAGAAATTTTGCCATTATATACTTGGCCATTCCTTTGCCTTTCATGTGGATAATGCTACTCTTGTCTACTTGGTCAAATATCAAAATGTCATAGGAAGATTGGATCAATGGATTCTCTCTCCAAGAATTTGATTTCAAGGTGGTGCATAGACCTTGAGCTCCCTAAGAAAATGGACAAGTAGAGAGTACCAAAACAAGCAGCTTGTAGGGATTTTGTCCAAGACTGTATCAAGGGCAAGTGGTGTGACTAGGACAAGAAACTTCATGTGGCTATCTCAACTTACAATACTATGTTCAAGAGAGTAACATGCCACACCCATTTAAGTCAATATATGGGGAAGAGTGTGTGTTGCCCTTAGAAATTAAGTTACCCATTGTGAGTTTTGTGTTGAACCATTCTTTGGGTGAAGAGAAAGCATTGTAAGAAAGGTTAACCTCCCTACTAGCACATCTTGATGAGGTCCGAATGCACACTGTGTTACATCAAGAGGTAGGGAATAAGAGGATGGCATGCTTCATGACTTTCCTGCTCATGCTCTATGGATCTTGGTGTTGAAAGTTAAGCATAGGAACTCTCCTTACACTAGAGAGGATAAGGGTAGCTAGGTGTAAAAGGGCTAGAGGACAGGGGAAACCCTGACCCTAACTCCTCCAGCGGCTATATAAATAGCCTAAAGTACACACTCAAGGTAGAGGAGAGTGTACTAGTTGTACTTTGAGCAATTGACTAAACAAGATCTTGTTCTTGTACTTGAGCTCTCTCTCTCTCCCTCTTGTGCACACTCTCTCATGCCTTCAACTCTGATTTTCAACATGGTATCAGAGCCATCTCTGATCCTTCAATTTCTGTTAGCCTCCTTACACATCTAAGTGCATAAGAAGTACTCTTGCAATCTCAATTACCTTCCTTTCCACCATAGCCAACTATACCCACCTCTGATGGAGAACTTGGGGAGAACAAAGGAGGAGGTTTCAGATCAAGGGCCCTTCTAAGGAACTCTTCCTTAGCTCAAGTCGTAGTAGCCCAGCACCACAAACCCCCACATTAGCCACACAGAGAAGGACGACATTGCATAAAACACAGATTTGGCATAGTTTTCGAAGCCGGCCTGATTCGAGTTAAAGCGTGACCGATACAAAGCACAATCATGGTGGCTACCTTAGGGCTAGCGTAGTCCCTACAGTGGACCATCCTCACCTAAGAGGGTTTGTCCTAATTCATCTCCTACAGCCTGTTGTGATCAAAACCCTAGCTGTGGGTCTCCTGGCAGCCATAGCCAAGAAGCTTCAAGCTTCTTCCATCTTCAAATTTTTTCAATGTTTGGTCATTAACAATGATTTTAATCACTAAGTCAACTCTTCCAGAGTCAATTACTAATCTAGGAACTTCATTTCAGAGGTTCTTTTACTCTGAAGGTCATCATCAAGCTCATCAAGACTGACATCTACCATCTCTAGCAACATAAGCTACAGATGAGTGCTTGTAAGCACTAAGGCACATTGCTTAATCATTATTGTTGCTGGTACTTACTTACACAATCTAAATGTTTTCATCAGAAAATTAAAACAATTGAGTGCTTTACTTCATGTTGTAAGGCTATGTGTACAATTATAAACACATAGACTGTCCTACCCTAAACTTGTATTGCATATCTTGTGTGACTTTTTTCAAGTACACTGGTCAATGAAATCAGAGGGATGAGCGTCATTGTACTCTCCTCGGAATCATCAACAACAAGCATTGAAATCATAGACCATCCTTATCCAACACAAGGTTCATCCACTAAGCCATACCACAAGGAGGAGCCCGAAGTCCAGTCTAGGTTCACATCATTGAAGCCTAAAAAGACCATTAAACTTCGGAAGAAGATTACACATAAGAAAGGACCACCAAAGTCATATTTTGAAATATTACATATGTATGATTTTCAGCCTTTCTCCTCATTACAACTTTGATATCAATTGTTTGATTTGCTTCCACATTTAGTGGCAAGGTTGTAAGGGACTAGACACTACCCTTGTTCTAACAAGTGGTAAGACCTTCCCAATGGCCACAACATATGCTAATGTTCATCCTCAAATTCAAAAATTTAATGGAAAAGATTTCCATCCTTGGCAAGTTTTGATCAAATACAAAATGATGGAAAGAGGATATTGGCCCTTCATAAAAGGGACCAAAGTAATTGACCCATCCAATCCCCTTGATGTAGAAGATGATGAACGGGCTCAAGCCATCATCATGCTTCATTTAGATGAATCCTTAATTCATTACATTGACCAACTCTCAACTGCAAATGAAAAGTGGGATGAGCTCGAAAGGCTCTATGGTGCTACAGGAAAGAACTTCAAGATATTTCTCAAGATTGAGTTTTTTAGCTTGGAATACAAACAAGCAGAAGATCTAAGCAAGTTCATTTCACACATGAAGGGGCTAATAGCACAACTTGCCTCCATTCAAGCACCTATCCATGATGAAGATGCCATTGCCATCTTGCTAAAGTATGTGAAGAAGGTCTTTCCAACCCTTGTGACTACCCTAACTAATATCCCGAACCCAACTCTAGCAAGTACCATTCAATCATGCCTGGATGAAGAGAAGAGAAACCATACTGAAGGGTCTTCAACATTTACTTCCCGTGAGCAAGTGTTAGTCCATACAGCTTCTACTAAGTGCTCCTTCTGTCACAAAAAGGGGCATATTATGAGCAACTGCTGGAAGAAATATCCTGACAAAATGAAGTGTAATAAATGCAAAAAGACCGGGCATATCACCAGTAAGTGTCCCGGTGTTCCAGATGTGCCTAAGGAATTTGAGGTCAACTTTTCCTCCCAATCCACAGGTGACCGACTCTTTTGAATCTTGTAACACTCTTTACCTGAAGGGGATGCAATGCTAGTGGAGAAGGAGAAGAGAAAGATGCGAGAGAGGAGCACACACAATGTAGGTTCTATCCAATTGAACTGACACCCTTATTGCACTATCATATTATATATGAATAAAAAATGGACAGTCATAGTGTACACGAGCAGGCCCAGATGCCTTTTACCCCAACAATGCATACAAGACAGTGGAGAGCAGTCAAACTTTCCAGAGGCAATCACTGAAAGAGATCCAACATCCCAGACATTCATCCAATGGGGTCTCAAGACTACATGTGGCCTTAGCAAAGCGGAAGACTGACATATGGGTGGCTGTCCAACCTGCAAAACTACAAGAAAACGTCTCTCATGAGCATGAAAGGGGTCTAGGAATCAACAGCCAACATCCTGACCCTAACTGCTATGCATAGCTATGTCATCTAGGCCAATAAGTGCCTCATTTTCAGCATAAACTGCTTGTTGTAATGGCACTATAGCTGCTGTAAAATCAACTATAAAGAGTATTGAATGCTCATCAAGAGGCCTGAGAGGTGTCTGCATCTCATAGAAGACAGCATGACGACTACGTATGACCAGTTGGGCAACCAAATCCCATAATCTGTAGGCCTTAAAGTCACCATCTCCATAACCAAGGAGGATACATCTATGCTCATGTGGCATACATACAGATGCATGGTAGCCAAACATTCTCAAGAAATCATAGGAGGGCTCCATGCCACTCCATGCATCATGGGGTGTAAAACCATCCAAGGTCAAGCACGGTGTCCTATTAACCAAATAGATTGCCTTCATAAGGGCCTTAGCCCAAAAGCCATAAGACAACCCAATCGTGGTAAGCATAGAAGCAACCTTGGCCTGTAAGGTCATGCAAATGCCATGAGTAGTCCCATAATGTCGTGGGCACAAGAAATCAATGCCATACTACTGACAAGAGGTCCGAAAGCTAGGAGAGAGAGCATGACTCTCATAATCCATCTGCAAGCACTTAGGCCTGCTACCAGTAGAATCCATAAACCTATCAAGCATAACTGCAGCATCCTCAATCTGCACCAAGGGAAAAGCCCAAACATGGTGGGTAGCATGATCAACAAAGCTCACAAAGTACAACACTCCATCAAGTGACTGGGAAGGCATAGGTCCATATACTGCACAATGGACAAGATCTATAGGAGCATGCCTCGTACGATTGCCATAAGCCAAGGGGGCTCTACAAGGACCAAGAGTACAATCAGGGCAAGCATCAAGATCTGTAAGTGACATAGGAGGCAACAATGAGTCTAAACGAGACAAGATCTCCATCTCTCTATGGTGCATATGGCCTACCTAATAATTCCATAACAATGCATGTGGTATTCGGATAACTGCAACCATAGAATCCCCCACATGAGAGACATGCATTGAGTAATGAGAACCAACTCTAGAACCTCTGGCCAAAACCAAGCAACCACAACAGATCTTCCATGACCTATCCTGAAGAGAAATAGTATATCCTACATTATGCAACTGATTGTTAGAAATCAAGCTCTTACTAAGCATGGAAACATGTTAAACATCCTTGAGTATAAGAGAAGTCTCATTAGGCAAAGCTAGGTGTATATCCCATGTACCAACAATAGCATAAGACTACTCAAGGCCCAAATCAATACACCTGTCAACCTCTCTGTAAGAAGAGAAGCATGCTCTATAAGGGGTAACATGACAAGATGCCATAGAGTCCAAAAGCCAATCAAACGCATAGGCCTGATCACCACTGAGCAAGTAAGCTATAGGGAAACAAGATGACAGGAGCACATGCTCAACTACATCATCATGGGCAACTACATGTACCTCACCACTAGTAAGAGTGGTAACACCTGTTGCATCTGTTGTATCTTTGACTCTCTACTCATGTCGAGTCTGTCTTTGTCTCTGTTGCTCTCTAATATGTCTAAAGCATTTTCTTTGAACATGCCCAAGCTATCCACAATGGAAGCAAACAACATCTGAATTACAAGAACCTGTAGAAGACGACAAGGAATCCAAGTCATCATGAATAGGGCTATCCATAGCATCCACGGAGCTCAAGCAGTCGAGGACTATCCCAATGGAGGAAACCTGCTCATAAAGATAATCATCTGCAAGTACATCAGTGGTAGAAGCATGCTGCAAAGGCTTATGAAACCTCAACAGATGGGATGACATAAAGGCATCAACCAAGGATGCAAAAGATCCCACATGAAGAAAAGTCGTAGCCAACTTCATGACATAACCAACCACAGTACGGTAAAGCATAAGACATCTGTCATAAGAGCATATGGTATTCAGCCATGAAATCAGCCCATAACCATAATGGCAAACATGACTCTGCAATACATCCGACCACATAGTAGCATCCAAGTCAATGCAAGACCGGTAAGTGGCATAAGATCCTACAATGGTCAAGCTCTAGGAGAAGCCCAAGTATCTATACAACAACATCCAAATAAGTGGCTCTGTAAAGTACATGATGGTAGACAAAGTGCATAGCCGGGTAAGCATCAACATCAACTGCTCTTTGACCTGTATGGGCAAAAGCAACCCAACTAGCATAGAAGCTAGGCAACATAGAAGCAACAAAGCCATAACTGCTAAAGCCAAGCACTATTAAGACCACTGATCAAGGAGTAACCCCCAAAGAACCAAGCATCAATGAGCAATGAAATCTCAATAACCAACTGCCAAGACAATGGAGCAAGCACTGCTCAAAACATGTATCTGCATCCAAGTAAATCCAAGATCCATAATCGGGGCATTAAGGGCCAAATAACATCTAAGCTGCATAAGTGATAAGCCAACCAAATGCAAATTTCTCCACAAAGTTCTCAAATGCAAGTCCATTCAAGCTCAAACATCTACCATACTGCAGCCGAACCCAAAAGCATCCACATCAGACATCAATCCCATAATGGGTAGCACGGGGCACAAACCTTCTCAAGTGAAATGCCAACTACAAAGAAAATGACAGTGAACCAAGAATTGAGCTCTAATCTTTGCTCAAGAAGCATCCGAGAGCATAAACATCAAAGTGACATCATCCAAATACATAAACGTATCATCCCGAGTAGTCGGGAGCACCCGTAGATCATAGGCATAACCAAACTAGAGGTAAAATAACATGTCAACCAAGGTAGCATAAATCCCAATCAGCAATGAAGTGTCCACATCCAAATCAAGGCTCAATAGCTCTCAAATAGCATATCCAAGCATAAACCATGATAACCAAGCATCAATACATCCAACAAGACACCCGAATGTCAACAAAGAGCATCATGCATAAGCCGTCCTTGATAAAACCTTGCTGCCTAAACAATGTACAGCAGTAAATCCTTACATAAATCGAGCTATGGAAGCTCAAACCAAGTCCCAAAGCATCTCAAAACATTGGGCAAACATCCCCAAAGCATTTGGGCATCAAATACCAAGCCTCGGGAGCATCACATAAGCTAAGAGCATGACATTTGCTTGTTGTAAATCAACTAAAATATGTTACGAAAAATTTTGTGACCAAAATTTGGCATATTTGACATCACCATTACGTCTCGAGCATGCCAAAACCCCAAGTTAGACTCTTATCTTGCCTAAATCGGGTTCCGGATGGCCGAGATATGAGAAAAAAATGGGATTTTTAAGCCAAATTTTAAAACAGTCACAAAAAGCGTGAGCTGCTACTGTGGGGTATGCTGGTTATGCTGAGGATAAGGGGGCAAATGGGGGCATACAAGGTGCCCAATTGAGCCAAGGAACACCTGCAAAGAGCCTATGAGGGCCAGGGAGAGGCGGGAGATGAAATCTTACCTAGGGGGGAAGAAGTCATGGTTGGCATTGAAGCTCCAAGCACTAGGTCTTCAATCCGGGCTGAAGTAATGCCTAGCCAAGCTCCACGATCAAGCTCTGATCCAAAGCTCTGATACTAGTTGAAAGGGATGCAATGGCAATGGAAAAGGAGAAGAGGAAGATGCGGGAGAGAAGAGCACACAGAATGTAGGTGCTGTCCAACTGAACTAACAGCCTTATTGCACTATCATATTATATATGAATAAAGAATAGGCGGTCACATTGTACACGGGCATGCCTAGAGGCCTTTTATCCCAACACTACCTATAAACTTTTTCTTGTAGTGTGATTTATAAAGGCATCTCATTGAGAATTAAGGAGAGGCATCCTATTATGTTTTTTATCCAATGCCACCTAGCATTGAGGGGGGATGTTTAAAGATAAGCATAGGAACTCTCCTTACACTAGAGAGGATAAGGGTACCTAGGTGTAAAAGGGCTAGAGGACAAGGGAAACCCTAACCGTAACTCCTCCAGTGGCTATATAAACACCCTAATGTACACACTCAAGGTAGAGGAGAGTGTACTAGTTGTACTTTGAGCAACTAACTAAATAAGATCTTGTTCTTGTACTTGAGCTCTCTCCCTTTTGTGCACACTCTCTCATGCCTTCAACTCTAATTTTCAACACTTGGATAATTGAATGCCATTTACATGATATTTTGAGTTTTGCTTGCTCATTTGGCATTCAACTTTTTCTTCAGTGGAAGTTATGAAAGGGAGAGACGGATCAAAGGTTGGACTCGAGAGCTATGGTAGGAGAGCAAGAGCAAGAGCAAGAAAGGAAGAGACTAGAAATGGGAACTCCAACAGTCACAATGTGTGACCGGGCCTTCCTTTATTCAAACATTCACTAAAAGAATAAAGAATAAAGTGATGGTGACCGGTGCCCGCCACCTGCAGTGTGCAGTGGCGGTGACTGTCAGTGTAGTAATATACGAGCGGCTAGGCAGAGGTGCCTTTACCCCCAACAACCTCCCACTTAAAGGCGAATCTGCCCCAGTGAGGAGTGAAAAGAAAAAGAAAAAAGACAATACAACATGTACACATGTACAACAGGATGAGGAAAGACGTCATCTCATCCCATGCCCATCAACCTCCTGAGGAAGGCAAAGCGCTCTGTATAGAGGCTTTTCATGAGCAGATCTGTAGGATTCTGGTTAGTCAAGATCTTGACAAGATCAACAGACTTGTCCTCAATGACCCCACATATGAAGTGATACCTCACCTCAATGTGTTTCGTCTTCACATGGAAGACCGGATTCTTGGCCTACTAACTGAATAGTACTCATAGAATCCGAATGCAGTGTAGGGATAGCATCAATACCAAGGTTAGCAACTAAACGACCCAACCAAATGGCCTCCTTGCAAGCCTCAGTGGCTACAACATACTTGGCCTCTGTAGTAGAAAGGGCCGTGCATTTCTGCACCTTGGACATCCAAGAAATAACACCTCCAGCATAGGTGAATACATAGCCGGAAGTGGACTTCCTACTATTTGCATGTCCTGCATAATCAGAGTTAGTGTACCCCACGACTCCTGTATCTTGGCTGCCATAGCATATGCACATATCTGCAGTGCCCTTCAGGTACCTCATGATACCCTTCATGGCATCCCAATGCTTCTTGCCAGGTGTAGCCATATAGCATGCCACAACACCAACTGCAAAGGCAATATCTGTACGAGTGGCTATCATGGCATACATAAGACTGCCCATTGTGGATGCATAGGGAATCTTGGCCATCTCGGCCTCTGCTCATCTGTCTGCGGACAATCAGCCTGTGATACCTTCACATAAGAAGGCAATGGACAACCAATAGGCTTTACGTCTTGCATGCGGAAGCACTCAAGGACTTTATGAATGTACTCCCTCTATGACAAGTAGAGGAGTCCCTGATGCCTGTCGTGTCTAATGCGCATACCAAGTATGTGAGCAGCCTATCCCAGATCTTTCATCTCAAAGCTCTTCTTGAGCTAAGCCTTAAGAGCATCTAGCTCATCATGAGCTTTCCTTGCTATCAGCATATCATCCACACAGAGTACCAAAATCAATAAAGAACCATCACGGGCTTTCTTCGTATAAAGACACGGATCCATAGCACTCTGACTGTAGCCCTGTGATTGTATAAAGGCATCAAACTTATGATACCATTCCCTAGGTGCCTGTTTCAAGCCATAAAGACTTTTCTTCAATTTGCACACTAGGTGCTGCTTGCCAGGTTTTGCAAAGCCCTTAGGCTGCTCCATATAAATCTCATCATGCAAGTCCCTATGTAAGAAAGTCATCTTGATATCCATCTGGTATAAATCCAAGTCAAGCTAAGCAACCAAAGCCAAGACTAAGCGCAGGGTGGTCATCTTAACCACAAGAGAAAAGACCTCGTCAAAGTTCACACCATGCTCCTGCTTAAAACCCTTTGCTACCAATCTAGCCTTGTATGCCGACTTGGGGTGTCCAGGGGTACTTTTTAGCTTGTCCACCCACTTGCATGGCAAAGCCTTCTTGCCCGTAGGCAAAGAAACCAAATCCCAAGTATCATTCTTATGCAGGGAGTCTATCTCAGACTGCATAGCCCTCTCCCAGGAGTGACTATCACCCCTGCGCATAGCCTCATCATAAGTGAAAGGCTCTCTTGCATCTGTAACCAAGACATAATGCATCGAGGGCTGAAATCTATCTAGTGGACGTCTGTCTCTAGTAGACCGTCTCACGGAAGGCTCTGCTGCCTGCCCAGCTGCCTGTCCGATACCCTGACCATGAGCATCTGCTGCAGCTATAGGCTGTCCAACTAGCTGTGCGGGAGCTCTCGGCTCCTCCTGAAATATGACCCTGCGGATCTCAACAACTCTCTCAGGCTGCCTATGCATCTTGTCTTCATGGAAGACTACATCATGACTGTGGATGACTTTTCGTGCCTGCGGATCCCAGAGACAGTAACCCATCTCACGTGCATCCCCATAACCAAGGAAAATGCATTTGACACTCTTGGGATCCAGCTTACTTCCCTTGTCCCTGGGCACATGGCAAAATGCCTCACATCCAAAGACACGGAGATGCGTATAAGAGGGAGGTTTTTCAATCCATAACTCCTCTGCAACCTGGAAATCCAAACCACTAGAGGGTGATCTATTTATGACATGCACAGTTGTACTAACTGCCTCAGCCCAAAAGCTCTGTGGTAGGTCTTCATGGCTAAGCATACTGCGTACACGCTCCTGGATGGTTCTATTCATCCGCTCAGCCAAACCATTCTAGGGGGGTGTAGGTCAATTGACGCTTAATATTCCTCTCATCACATAACTGCTCAAAAGCATGTGAGACATACTCACCCCCATTATTTGTCCTTAGGCATTTTAGCCTATACCTAGACTAGTTCTCAACCAATGCAAGCCATCTCTGAAACACAACCAAGACATCGGATTTCAGCTTAATGGGATAAGGCCAAACTTTCTGTGAAAAATCATCTATGAACGTAACAAAATACTTTGCACCACCCATAGACTGACAAGGCATGGGCCCATAGACATTCGAATGTACCAATGCCAAGGGCTCACTCATGTGTGGCCTACCAAACTTCTTATGCATAGAACTAGTCTGCCTGCCATAAAGACAATGCTCACATGAATCAAAACATGCATAATCAAGGGGCGGTAAGTACTGCAAACCAGAAAGCATTTTCATTTCCTTCAAAGACATATGGCCCAAACGGGCATGCCAAAGAGATACATGTGGGATAGAACCCACGGACAAAACATGATCAAGGGAAGAAGCTGATACAATCAAGGGGTAGAGACTGCCAGCCTTGGCACCTCTCGCAATCACAAGTCTGCCACGAGTGATCTTCCATGCAGAGTCTCCAAAACATGCATGATATCCTGCATCATCAAGCTATCCAGCTGACATGAGACTGTGTGTCAAAGCAGGTACATGACGTACATCCTGCATAACAAAACTGCTGCCAAAAGGAAACTGCAACCTAACATCACCAATGCCCACAATATCAAGAGAGCTATCATCACCCAAGCGCACAGAACCCGAAACAATACGGTATGAACGAAACCACTCTCGGCAAGGTGTCACATAAAAGGACGCACCTGAGTCCAAGAGCCAACACTGTGCATACATAGAGTGTATCTCTGTCATCTGTGAAGCACTAGAAGAAGGTGCTAGGATATAATCATCATCATCAACATTCTCAGGCTACATAACATTGATCTCTTCAATTTTAACACTGGACTTTGCAAGTACCATGCTGCGATCAAAAGACTTATCATGCACTTTGTCTTTCCCCTTATCTTTGCACCTTTCATTGCGCAATTCATGGCATTGTGGCCTAATATGGCCCTTTTTCCCACAATGATGACAAGTAACATCTGCATTCCTGCCACGGGATTTGCTACGTGACTTCCCACGAGACTTGGACTGAGATTTCTGAGAATCCCATCCACGGCCACTACCACTGTCATGCTTTCCATATCCATCATTCCTGCCTCTAGCTGTCATAGCATGCGACACACGAGAGGCATCCAAATTCTTATGGTTAACCTCTTCTTGTAGAAGAGCACTCTCAACATCGGATAATTTCAAGGTAGCAGTAGAGGCACATAATGCAGTGCGGAATACATCTCATGACTCATTAAGAGTACCAAGTAAGAAAAGAGGAGTGACATCCTCTGCAAAAGTGATGTCCTGCGAAGTCAAGTTCTTGAGTATAGCATGAAATTGGCTTAAGTGAGCAGACATAGTCACATTCTCCTTCATGCGCAAATCCATAAGCTACTTCAGCCAATACATCTGACTTGCTGGACTTTTCTTGTCATTGAGATTTTTAATATTTTCCCACAACTGCCATGCACTCTGTTCTTCCTCAAAGACATTATAGTGAACCTGTTCTGTGAGAGACAATACAATAGTGGACTTGCATAACTCATCAAGCTCAAGCCATTCCTCATCTGGCATAGTTGCAGGCGGATACCCGCTTAACCTCAAAGGTTTGATCTGCGATTTCTGCACCAACACCTGCCAAATCTGGCTCTTCCAATAAGAGTAATTCGTACCATCAAGCTTAGTGATGTTGAAAATAACATGACCAGTGGATGAACTCGCCATAATGCAAGTTGGAAGACTATAGACAGTTCAAAATTGCTTGCTGTTTACTGCAAAAAATGACAAAAAAATCACAAAAATCGAGGAAAAATGGCAAGGAAAGTGGAGCCAAAGCTGCTGCCCACCAAATATTAGTGAAAGTACATCATTTCAGAGTGTTTCAGCATGAAAAATCCATGTCAATCCATACATATATGCTTGCTATAATAAATTTCAGATTTCAGTAAAAGAGAGCTAACAATGCTAAAATCGGATCCCAAGGCAATCAGATATTGCCAAGACCAAAGCCGGCATCATGCGGGAATAGCATAAGTATATGATGGTCGATAATCATGAATCCAACACCCAAGTGTGTCATACAAACATATGTGAGTAGGCACACCCCCCAGTCAACGAGGCAAAGTGTTCCTGCCACTACCAAAACTTGACACAAGTAGGTGTCAGTTCACAAAGATACGGATCCAAAACTAAGACTTAGCTCATAAGCATACAGTGAACCAAGACATATGATATATCATCCCAAAAGGTAAGAAGTCCCAAAGTCTCAAGTGTCTATAACTGCTCAATAGTATGTAACGGCTCAATGCATAAAGTACCACCTGATCAATGTCTGATAAGCATTCAAGAATGCTCCCACTAGCACAAAAGCCATATGTACGAGCTCAAGAGCTCAAGCTAAGGCAAGACACAGTGCTAATGACATAAGTCCAAGACAATACATCAATAGTACATCCCAAACATGTAGGCGGTAGAGCATCCGTATGTAGCATCCATAAGCATGTAAGACATCAAGTACATCCCAAGATACAACTCTGGCAAGCCAATAAATAGCTCAAGTAAGCTCCAAGAGTCCAAGGTCAAGCTAAGACCGAGCTCCAGTAGCAATAGGCTCCAAACAATGTAACTAGCATGCAGTAATGGCATAGGCTAAGCTTGTCAAGACCGGTCAGACATAAGCAACATACATGCCATAAGTATAAACCAAGCTCTATGTTGAGCCCCAAGTGTCATTACATCACCATATATGCCCGAAACATAGCCCAAAAAGCACAGGCATAAGTAAACATGAGTAAAATGACTTCAGCCCAACTGCAAGAAGGAACTACCACTCTTTCAAAAGTGTCACATTAGCAACTTGGATTTATTTTTATCTCAAAAAATGAAATTTTAAACATTTCTACATAAAATAAGTTCATTTTTGTCAAAAGACACCTAATCAAATTGCAAGTTTAAATACTCTTTTTTAATATACTTTTTTGTATTGAAGGCCCTAAAATTAGCTCATATTTTTTATACCCACACATGTGATACTTAGGACCCTACGGAGGTAGTTACACACCTACTTTATGCTCCATTACTTCTCCTAATTGCCACATCAACAAAGTGGACTAATTTTGACCCCAAAAAGTGACTTTTTTCTTCCCAATATCGTTTACGAGGGAAAGAAAAATATTGATATTTGGGTTGGTGGTTCCTTCTATCCTAATGATCCTAGTACTAGGCTAAATCCATCTTTCAATTCCACTTCTTCATTGCTTAGAATTGTCAAGGGAATGGTGAAAATGGTCTACTAGGTTATTGCAAACACTTAGATGGAAATATTCATATGCATCAATATTATCAATCTGTGTTATATAGCACTTATCAATCTTTGTTACAATCCCAAGGTTCTTTAAATGTGTTGCAAAAATCCCTACAAGATCAACAAATCAAAGTGTAGAAGCTTGAAGAAGAATTTGATGCAATATAAAGACAAGGGACAAGACATGACAACACACACACAAAGAAATTCAACCTTCATGATGAGAAGATTGCTTTATTGAAATCACATTTGGAGCAAATAGAGAAGGATAAGAAAATTGTAAAAGAAAAGTTGCAAAGGTGCGAGTAAAATCCCATGGGTTATAAGGAAAGAAAATGTTGATTACTTTCAATGCTATCACTATCCTTGAATGGTGGAGTGCAAAAAAGATATATGCAAGTATTAAGATTTGTCATTTTCTATTGAAGGATAATCTAAATCTAGTTTATTTCCTAAAATTTTCTATTTTGTTAAAGGAACTTTTTCAATGATGTTGGAGGCCAAGGTGAGGGTCAGCAAATGGAGCTTCTAAAGGCATTCTTAAAATGCAAGCATTTGATTGGATTTTTGCGAGACCCTTGCCATCAAGCCCTCCAGCTTGGTGCTTTGAATGAGATACCTATAGATACTCTTAATAGTTTATTCATAGAAGAAGTTCAAATAGCATGTGATCCAATTGAGGTCAGTCGACAAGGCTATGAGACCATATATGGTATGATAGCAACTGCATTTGCTCAAATCCATTGCTAATTCCATAGGAAAGTACTTTTTAATCATCGAAAAAATGGAAGTGGAGGGAACTAAAGCTGGAAATATTTCTTATGATTGTGATAACTTCAATAAGATTTTTATTGACATGGTAAAGTTACAACGTGCCATGGCTCATTTCTACAGGGTGCAATGCTCGGAAGGTCTTGACTTGCCCTAATCTAACATTATGGATTCAATATAGTATACTTGTTTTTCCTAAGTTTGTACCAATTATAATTGCCAGGTTTTGTTTCAACTTTGGAGTTTTTTTATCAAGTTTGATGAATGCCAAATCGTATACAGATGCAAGTTGGAGAGGGTGGGCCTTACATTGATGAATTACACCATGGCCTATGCAAAAGATAGCACACTTGTTCACAACCATTTAGTGTGTAGTCAGAAAATGAAATTTGGTGGCTAGCAGCAACCAAAGTTCCCAAGGAGATCCATAATGTTCTCTCTTGGATCTTCCAACATATTCCATATCCGGATATAATATCCAAGCAAACAAGTGGGGAGAAGCTCTATGTGGAAGGAGTCAAAGAATTTAATGTTAGTTGACACTTGGGCGGTGATCTCAAGACTCTAAAGTGTATATTCAATTGTGACAGTAAGGCATTAGCATCATTACCTTGTCCATTTTGCATGAAAACAAACAATTCTTCTGAGGCCATAGATAATGTTGCGTAGAAGGGAGGAGCATTGGCCTACAATAAAAAGGCACCACTAATAAATAGGTCACGTCTTGATAAGAATTGGAAAGACATTTCCAATTAACATTGAGAATGTCCATTTTTACACTTTGCATGAGCATATTTGAAAAGTTGTTGAAGTTTCATATCAATTATGTGTACAGAATGAAGCCTCCCTCTAGACATGAAGCAGCTACTAAGAAAGTTGACAAGCTATTAAATTCATTAGGTGTACATGGAGGCAAGGTAAATATTAAAGAGAACCAAAAAAACATCAGGCGTAACTTATGATGTAGAATAGAAAATATGAATGAGTGGAATGAAGGTGAAGAGATTCCTAAGCAATATGATTGGCAAGCCATCAAAGTTAAAGTATGAGCTATGGAAAGATTTCTGCAAATGGCATACAGATTCGGAAAGAGACCCTAGTCTTAAGAATGCTTGAGCAAAAGTTTGGCATTATTTTGATAACCTAGTGTGTATAATGCTAAAACCATCAATAGATTGTTTTACTCAAGTTGAATTTCATACATTTTTATAAAGCTAGTTGTTTGTCAATGCATGGGGAGAAACCAACATCACCCACTACATGGTACACCTTCAACTCTACTACTTGCATGTTATTTAATATTTGGATATATTGATGCTCTAAATCTAATGTCAATGCTCTATACCTTTGCAACACATATTATATGCTCATGGATCATTTTTTAAAAAGAAATATGGATATTTGGAAATGTGGAGCATCCAAAGTATGGAAAAGTCTCATCATTGGCCTCGTGGTGCATATTTCAAGAACACTTGTCATGGAGGCAGTTGTGTCAAGAAAAGCTACCTTATAGAAATGTTTGATTGGTTTTATAGATGCATCTTTGATCGCTCCATCACATTTGAGAATGCTAAGGCTACTGCATTGGCTAAATCTCTTAGGCATCAAATCCACATACGTAATAATGAAAAGTGACAAAACACATCTATAGAGAATACACATGTAGCATGGCATATGACAAGGCGAAGGGAAGGGTCAAAGTGGGTACATATGTAAAACCACATGTGAACCCCCCTTAGACCCTAATACTAGATTTCATATAAACGGAGCTCTCTTAGTTCATTTCCTATTTCACACTTCTATCGTTGTCTTCTCTTCTAGTCCATTCATGGCCCGTACTAAGCAAACTGCATGACAACATCCACTACCATGCTAAGACCAAGGACAAGTTTTCACTTCTCCACCATGGCAAGGCAAAAAGGTCCCCAACTTCACTCGATGGGATGAGTCCAATGGCAGCACAACCTTTTCTTTCCGTGTCCTCCCCCCCCCCCCCCCCCCCCCATCCATTCAAACCTTTTCTTTCCGTGTCCTCCCTCCCTCCCCCCCTCCCACCCCCCTCCCCCCCCCATCCATTCAAAGGCTTGAAGACCCTCCCTCAATCAGCCTTGGAGACTTTGAAAAGAGCTCGCAAGCAATAAGATTCTTCCGAAGGGAAAGAAGCAAGTGAGGATGTGGAAGCTGACAACAATGAGTTGGAGAACAATGAGGGTGATGTCTCTACAGATGAGGAAGGTGTGAACAATGATTGTGAGGTCAATATCGATGACAACATCAACAGGCCCCACGGAAAAATAGAGTGGCCACAGGCTAGTGAAGATGCAACAACTGAGGGGTACTCAATAGGTGGTAAGGGCCCCATGTGATGCCCCAAGCTAAAAACAAAGCAAGCCATACAACTTTCTCCTTATCCTCTGGTATCCCTCCTCCCTACTCTAGAACCAGCCCCTACTGATCAACCCCCACCCGAGCTTCAACCCCAAGCCCAACAACCACAAGAACAACAGCCCCAACGAGGTGCAATGAGACAAGTCCTAGGGAAAAGGCTAAAGTGAAGGAAGAACTATCACCTAGCGACCATACTTTTGACCCCGCATCAATGAGTAGGTCTTCTAAGGATTCAATGGTGAAAAAATAAAAGTTGGAAGTGGGGTTCCAACTAATCATAATCCATGGCTTTCAAGTACTCCAATCCAGTGAAAATCCTTTCTATTCCACCCGTTTCTCATTATTGAGAAAATATGATTGTTTATTCTTATTGGTCAAACTTGAGTTTTCATAGACTTGTTTATCGACTGACCTTATGTTGAAAATGTCTTCATCGTGCTCCGGCATCAATGAGCAATGTGGGGTGGTTGGAGGGTTTTTGGTCAATTGTGATGTGCTCAATGGTTCGTCCATCAGAGTCATAGTCGGCATCAAAATATGTAGAACTTTCATACTCAATCAGTTCATCTTCAAAGTCATAGTCCTCCTCTATATCGGATTCATCAGAGGGCATCCTAGAGATTAAAAGCTTATTGTGATAATAAACAAAACATGATGGAGTTTAGTCCGGTGCCATATGGGACATGTTAAGAGCTCTTCAAAGATAAGTATGTTAGCCTCGCCCACATTCTTGAAGGTTGGTCTCTAGAATGAGAGGAGTTTGCAAAGCTCAACTCTATCATTGGGTGCATGGAAGCCTTTTGGCTTAGATGTTCGAGATGGGCCAACATGCATCATCAACAAAGACATAGAAGGAAGTTCATTAGGAATATCAAGCTTGTTTATTGGGGATTCTTTAAGTCCGTGTTGACTCAAATGTTTGTTGGCTTCTTTGTATTCTCCTTCCTTAGTGAATGGCAACTCCAAGGTAGTAAGAATATGAAGCTAGTCTTGCTCATCCTCAGGGTGGCATGGAACATATTTGTTCAAGGGCATCTATGGTGGGGGCCAGATGGTGTCACCCCATACCAAGCTAGAAATAACATCTAGGTCAATTGAGGTAGTCTTTCAACTATCCATTTCAATGCACACAGCCTCAGTATGATTTCCAAAAAGACTAGACCATTACCCCAATCTTTAATAAGATACATGTTGTGCATCCAGGGTCGGTTGAGAAATAGGTCATATTCAACTCCTTTCATGATCACAAATGTGATAGATAATTTGACACCAGTGATCTTCACCGACCATTCCTTCAACACACCCAGGGAGTATACCTTAGAACCATCGATGATTGTGAGATTAAAGTGGACAGGCTCAATCGGAGGGTTGCTCCATGTCTTAAGCAGCATTGCTTGATTCATAATGCTAACACTAGCTCCTATATTGATAATTCCTCTTCTAACACCATAATGGGAAATATGGGAATTTCCCACAAGTTTGGGACACATGGTCAAATCTTTGGATTTGTCATAACTTGAAAAATATAACCCCAAATCGAGTGCTCTATAGCTCAATAGATTCAAATTTTCAAGCGCTTTCCAATGATAGGTCATATCATATGGTTTTGAGAAACTTATGGGCATGTTATCCGGGTGCCACCTTTTTAGTATTCAAAAAATGGGAATTGGGAGATTCCCAAACTCACTAATATTGTGTTTTCTCATGGAGTTGCCTAGAACTTCCACATGTAGAATGGCATGTTGTTTAGCACCCTCGCAGAGCATGGCAACTGTAAGGGCACTAAGGATTGGGTTAGGTGGGGAGCTAGGCAATCGATTTTGTGGATTGTCTCATTACTAACATCAATCCAAGTCTTTAAAGTTATCCAAATGGTAGGATTGTTCTTGAAAAGCATGTCCAATGGGATGAAGACACTTGTAGAAACTAAGCCAGCTAAAAGTCCAAGGTGTAGTTCCTAATACTACAACTTCCTTGGCAGCAAATAGTGGCCAGCATGTAGTTGTATGCCAAGTTCAGTAGTGGGTCTTCCAAAGGTATTAGGTCTACTTGTTGATGCCAAGGGAAGTGTGTTATTGAGCCCATGTGGCTGCAAATTGTCCTTGGCTCCTTTAGGGCTAATTTTAGCTTGAGCTTCTTCCACCTAGTTCTTCACTTTGCTAATCAACTTAAGTTGATGCTCGAGGTCAAGTTATTCACCGACTTTGGTGAATGTAGCCATTTCCATGTGTGGGGCAGATGTAGCTTGCTCAACACTTGAAGCAACTGTGGGAATGGAAGTCTCCCCATCACTCTTGGCATTGAGTGCAACACATCTAGCTTTATTCTTTGCATTCTTCTTTCCAATGACAGAGCCAATAGCCAAAGATGGGCCAGGGATACTGACTCCACCTTGCTTAGCTTCTTGTGCCAGGGTAATGGCATTAATTGGAACGGGTATTACATCCTCATCATTCATCATTTTGACTACAAAGAGAGTCAATGGAATAGTGGGTACTATAACTTTGTTGGAGCTAGCTTTCTACTTTGGGCAATTAGGATACATGTGAGTGATTCCACATTCATGGCACCTTTGGTCAACTTCTTCTCCTTCGATTGTTCTTGTTTTTAAGGGCACCATGTGGAGAGGTGACCAGGTTGGCCACAATTCTAAAGCAAGAAAGGGTCTTATGAGGTTGCATCATACCATGCCCTCAACCTTTGCCTAATATCATGATCGGGACTAGTCTATAGTCCATAAGCACCAGATTTCCTTCTTCATCATACAAGACATACATGTTGGTATAATTTTCCTCTTCGGTGGGCTCTTTAACAAAATGGACTAGGTCATCACTAAGTGGGTGAGTTATGATCAGGCCCAAAGGTCGTGGGATGCCAAATTGGGTTAATGTCATCTCAAGGAGCTGCATGTCTCTAATTTGGGGGATCAAGAAGAGCCATTTTCTATCATCGCAAATATGGGAGCCCATGATTTGCATAAGGTGTAGCATAGGGAAGGCACCTAGGGGCTCAACATGTAGGTACCTCGTGACCAAACCACCCACAATTTGTGTAGGTCCTACTCTATTGAGAGCATTCAGATGGAAAATGATCACCACTACAATGTGTCATCCACATTTTGATGGTACAATCGAATCTACCTAAATGAGTCAATCATTTTCAAGAGCTCTTGTTGTTGTTTCATCACATCAACCATGAGATTCTGAGTTTGGGTGTTTCCTATCTCAAGTTTTTCTCTATTGGATTGGGATTCAAATTCTAGGGCCTTTCCTTTCTTCTCTCGAGTTCTCTCCTTGTGTAGGTCTTCTATTCAAATTGCTTCATCTAATACACCATTTAGATTTGTTCAATCTAGCACAAAATTGCTAGCCAGCATCTCATAGATCTTTTCATCACAAATACCCTTGATGAAAGCCTTTATAACTACTTTGGTAGCAGTTGGTTTTTCTGCTAAGGGTATTCTCTGCATAGTCCTCAATCTAGACACATAGTCTCACATGCTCTATTTATCTTATTGCTCTATGTTCATGAGTCAAACAATTAAATTGTCCTTATAGCCCACCTCTGCAAATCGCTTAATGAAGAGAGTCTCAAGAGCTACAAAGGAAGCCTTCTCAGTTGCATCGAGGCCAGTAAACCAAGTATGACCCTTTTCATCCATGCAAGGCCCAAAGGCTTGAGCCTGGTTGGCATCGCCTAGAAGGTTATTGACCTCACAAACTCGCTCAAATTGCTCTTCGAAGCTGTATGGGTTATCTACAACATGATACTTATCAATTTGCTTTGCCACTAGGGGTACTTTAGCTTGGTTTGGTTTCCCAGTCAACAATGTTTGTGCCATATGAGCTCCTACGATGAGCAGATCTATGTGATCAAAGAGCCTACATTGAACAAGGTCTATTAGGGTGTCAGTGGTTGATCCAAACATTCCTCCATTCAACAATATGTTATTGATCCCATTTAGTTTGAATTTCATGTTTAAAAGTTTTGCCTTTGTGTCCATGGTGTGCTAGAGGATCTTGCTAAAAGTACTAGTTTCTTGATCTTTAAGCATCATAAGTTTTTCCTCTAAACCAAAAGGGGAGAGTTGAGCACAATCAAAGCGTGCGACTTGTTGGTAGTAGTTGTCTAAGGACTCTCAGACATCTCATGGAAGAGATTCTAGAAACGTGGCCTCCTCCATTGTGTTAGGTTGGTGACCTAAGGCCTCTTGGTTGACTAGGTCAATTACTTGATCAATGAGATCCTTGAGGGATGTGGTTTCAAGGATTGAACCTATGACAAGAGAAGTTTCAGGGTTGGACCTTATTTGGATAGGATCAGGGCTAGGGGTCTTCTCTCAAGGAGGAGAGGGAATCACCTTGTCGTTTCATAAGCATATACAACAAAGTCAATTTTATCTTTGGGTTGAGGCCAGGGAGTACTATATTTTGCTATGGATTGGGTTGTACCATGTGAGAAGGTGTTTCCAGGTTTTATTGACATGAGCTTGTTGTTTTAATTCTTAAGGCATTCTAGATGTTTGTTGCAATGATAGTTGATAAAAAGACAAGTTCTTAAGGCACTTAAGATACTTTGATCTCCAACACAAAAGAGGGTGTGGTGGTAAAATAAGGCTTTCAATCTTTCAAAAAGTAAGGGGTGTGCATGTGTGTGTGTGTGTGTGTGTGTGTGTGTGTGTGTGTGTGTGTGTGTGTGTGTGTGTGTGTGTGTGTGTGTGTGTGTGTGTGTGTGTGTGTGTGTGTGTGTGTGTGTGTGTGTGTGTGTGTGTGTGTGTGTGTGTGTGTGAGCATAATGTAGGACTACCCTTACACATTACAAGACCAAACACCAAGATGAATGTAGATGTAGTGAATAGCAGATGAGACCACGTAGGTGCCTAAACGTACTTGGGTGTCTATGGGAGTAATGTGTGTGTGGTATCATGAGGGTGGCAAGCGGTGCAAGTGCTAGGTAGGTAGTGTACATGGAAGCCTAGGTGGTGCAAGTGCAATGTGACCTAGGTGGTGCAAGTGGGTGATGCAAGTGCAATGTGACCTAGGTGGTACAAGTGGGTGGTGCAAGTCGTGAGGTGGTGCAACTAGGTTGTGCAAGCTAAGTGATGCAAGGTGAGTATAGTGCAAGCCCTAGGTGGTGCAAGGATGGTGCAAGTGCAAAGTGACCTAGGTGTTTGGTGCAAATCGTAAGGGTAGTGCAAGTGGTGAGAGTGTAAAGTGACCTAGGTGGTGCAAGTGGGTGGTGCAAGTTATAGGTTTGTGGGTGGTGCAAGGGCAATGTGACCTAGGTGGTGCAAGTGGGTGATGCAAGTGCAATGTGGCCTAGGTGAGGTGCAACTAGGTTGTGCAAGTTGTGAGGTGGTGCAACTAGGTTGTGCAAACTTAGTGCAAGCCCTAGTAGGTGGTGCAAGGATGGTGCAAGTGAATAGTGACCTAGGTGTGTGGTGCAAGTCATAAGGGTAGTGCAAGTGGTGCAAGTGTATAGGGACCTAGGTTGTGCAAGTGGGTGGTGCAAGTCATAGGTTTGTGGGTGGTGCAAGTGCAATGTGACCGAGGTGGTGCAAGTGGGTGATGCAAGTGCAATGTGGCCTAGGTGGTGCAAGTGGGTGGCACAAGTCATGAGGTGGTGCAATTAGGTTGTGCAAGCTAAGTGATTCAAGGTAGGCCATGCAAGCTTAGTGCAAGCCCTAGGTGATGCAAGGATGGTGCAAGTGCAAAGTGACCTAGGTGTGTAGTGCAAGTCGTAAGGGTAGTGCAAGTGGTGTGAGTGTAAAGTGACCTAAGTGGTGCAAGTGGGTGTTACAAGTCCTAGGTGGGTTCTAGTATATGAGGGCCTAATGGATGAGTGGTATCTAGTGTGTTAATGAACTTGGATATGAATGAACTTGATGTGAGTGTGAGTGAACTTTCAAGGTGAGTGAACCTTATGCAAGTGAACATGGATATGAATGAACTCCAAGATGAGCAAACTAAATGAGTGGGTTAGATGAGTGAGCATGAGATGCTAAAGGTAGGGTAATGCAAAACCCAGGGTGGTGCAAGATGGAGTGGTGCCTAGGGTGCACGGTAGAGTGCAAAGTATGAGGTAGTGCATCCCAAGGGAAAACCTAAGTCATGTAAGCTCTAAGTGCATGTGTACTAGGATCTAGTGTGAGTGAGGTGGGATATATTAGGGTTTTGAGTGTGGTGGGGTGGTGCGGGGTTCGTATAGTGTGTAATATTTTTGTAAGTGAGTATGGGGTGTAGGGGATGTGTTTGGGTGTTGTGTGTCGGTGTTTGGTGTGTGTGTGTGTGTGAAGGTGGGCATCTATCTGGCGGGAATGGGTATTTTTAATTAAATAAATTTTAAAACAAGAAAAAGAAAGAAAGAAAGAAGACAAACCTATCAACTAGCCATCGCCTCGAGTACCACACAGCTACCACCAAAGAGCACCGTCATCCACCAACCCATCAATCCGCCAACTATCACCCAAGTAAATGCGCACATATATATATATATATATATATATATATATATATATATATATATATATATATATATTCTCCCTACTATCTGACTACTCCTTCCTCTTCTACTATTTCTTCTTCTTCTTCAACATCTATGTAACAAACCAGTTCCTTATTATTTAACCTTCCTACCCTAGCCGCATGGGTTTCCAAATGCTAGCCACAAATTTAGACGAGATCGGTATCCCATTGGTCCCATCCATGCCCATGCATAAGCCTCATATTCCACCACACGATAGGAGTGTGAGAACCTCTGTGGTTGCACCATCCTTGGTTCTAGAAATGAAATCAAAATGCTAAGCCAAACACATCAATAATTGGGACTTTGGATGGACTTCTATTGTTTCAGAAGCTGCAACTCACTTCGGCGACAATCTCTCACCTTATCTCTCAACACTATGTTGCTCTAACTAACTAAGGATTCTTCTGTCGTCCAAACTAAGAAAGCAAAAACACAAGACTAGCTTCAAGGTGTAGTGAGCTCACTAACCTACCTTCTCACGTTGTAGTCCAACAACTTGAAGACTCAAGGATGGTTCCACGACCCAAGAAACACGATCCAATACCATCACTCCTTTGCATTTACCACCGAGCACGCCAACAAGTTGAGAAGCTAATAGAGAAGAAGAAGAAGAAGAAGAGAAATATGATGATGAAGAGCTTCATCTTCCCTTAGTTCCTCACTTAACATACCTCTCACACACACTCTCTCTCATTCACTCTCAACAATGGAGGCAAGATGATAGAATAGAATAAGAGAATAGAAAGCTTCAATAGTTGCACTAATAGAGCTTATGCAGTATGGATGCACCAAAAGGGTAAATACAACATAGAATTTGCACCCTTATATAGAGACAAATTTGTGTTAGGATTAAGTCACCTCTCTAGAAAGGCGCACCATTTTAGGGTTAGGGTTTGTACCCCACTTTGCATTGTAGGGTTTGCACCCCTATGAATTAGAATTTGTACCCTCTTTTGGGTGTCCTACCCACTTTTATCGGATCTAGACTGATTAATCATCATTGCATGCTTGTACCTTAGTCTAAATAAACCAAGCCTACACTAATCTAATCACAAATACATGTGTGCAACCCATGCAACAACTACGGGTACAACAAATACAATTGTAGGTGATAAATACAATGTGTAGGAGCCTAGCTCTCACATGATAATATATCCATGATTATCTAGTGTCCATGAGTACAACAATATTATATAAGTGACCAAATAATACAGTAAGGCTCCAAAAAATTACAATCCTTCCAAAAAAATAGTACATGGCACTTGCACTTTGACTATGCTTTGACCTTATTTGACTTTAGCTTTCACAAAATATTGTTAACATCCTCTCAAATCCACCCTCGGCTCACAAAATTAGGGCTTCTTATACTTGCATCAAGTCAACTACTTCACTAACGACTTCCTCCCTCCAACCCTCTCCTTCCCTAGATGCCTGCAAGGCTGCCTTCCATCACTCTGACTCACAACAATGCTATCTATATCAAGAGGTTCTCTCCCTCATCTCTGTGCCATCCCTCTCTACCTTAATGGCTTCCATCAAGATCCAATCAATTGCCTCTTGCTTGCAAGGATATCAAGTTGTGATTAAAAGGTTCGATACTAAGCTTATTGTTGCTATTAGTGTGGCTTCTTCCATCTCCCTCTTGTTTCTAGTTGTATGGCACTGTAAAAAGGGAAAAGACTCACTGCCACATGGTCCAAACATACAATACATACTTGACCCCCTTGAGCATTAATCCATGTGTTTATATTTTATTATCTTGCATTCTTGTAGCTACTCTTGAGTAGTATAATAGGTAGCATTAATCCTCTCACTTTCTAGTATAATAGGAGATTTCAGAGCATTGCATTTTAAAATGCAAACATTGAAGCCCTTGTCTAAATTGATTCACAAATTTATGTTACATTGAAACAAAAAGTACATGAAGGAACAACCAAATCTTGTTATTTTATTGTGCCATATCCTCATGAGAAAATGGTTAAATCTATGATGCATATTCTTTATGTGTGTTAATTCTTGCCAATGAGATTCGTGTTTGACTATGTCTTGGTCAATGTTTCTAATCTTAAGCAATGCATATGTGGCTATGTTCAACCACCAAACTCTTCACTATTAGGAAGTTCCAAGTAAATTTTGCAAGCTATATTTGTAGGTCTACACTTTCGATCAAAGCTCTTGCGAGGAAAGTAGATGTCTACTATTGAGTTGCTTGGGAGAAGATCACGAAGAGAAGGAACTTGGAACCTGTATTGAAGACCGAGTTGAATTGTGAGTGTTATTTAGGTGCTCATCTAGTTGCAAAGCTCATGAAGTCTAGACTCAAAACACCATCTACTAGAGAGTAAGTGGAGTTAGCATCACTTTGGTGTTTTTAGATAAATAATAGGTATGAGTTGACTCCCTATTATGAGAGTGATAGAAATTTACTATGGAGTTTGAGTACTCCTCAAGGGTGCCCTTGGTCAATCTAATTGCCTACAATACATTTTGTGATCAAGTGAGCTAGCTACATTGATGTTGGTAATTTGTGGACCTAGGTTGATAGTTTATTGTTTCTTAAGGATTATGAGCATGTGGGAGCCATCATGTCCAAGAAGGAGATTGTGTTGGTGTCTATTGCGCCCAATGTTTTGTTTATACTGTTGAGATATCCCCATGGTGTGGAAGCATTTTGTAATAGTCTTTTAAAATGCTACATAAATAGTGTGATGACACTTTCATTTCTCAAATATCACAAGTTAAATGATCCAATTTATCACAAGTATCTACTTGTGTTGAGCAAGAGAGCAAGTTATGGATGCATGAGGATCAAAAGGTGAAAGGTCCTCAATAAAGAAAGAGAAATGAAGTAACTATGACTACATATCAAGTTGTCTACATGTAGCTTTGCTATCATAATGGGCTTAACTTTAGTTTATCTTTGTTTATTTTGATCATTTGTGCTATTATGAAGGTATCTACTTCATTTGATTGGGGAGAAGAAGATAACTAGGCTTCCAAATCATTGCAAAGGATGGATTGATAGAGATATGACAAAATATGCATGTATCCCAAGAGCATGCATAATCTCTTTGATTGGGAGATCAAGCATTGCCCTTGTTGTATGGACCTTGGAAGTGGATATAGCTTAGCAATAAGAGAGAAGGAATTACACAAAGTGCATTCTAAAAATTTTGTTGGTGCTCCTCTTAGCAATCGATGAAATATGCCATCTCAAAAAGAGACAACAACTGAAAGTGATGGTAAGATAATATTTTGGATACAATATTGGTGGGTTTTTTTTTTCATTGTTATGTGAAGCATTACCAATGCTTTGTATTGTAGTAGTGCAAGAGAGAGTAGATAATAGTCTCCCACAATATGAAGTGGAGCAAAGGAGTAGCTTCTGAGGAGGTAGGAGTTTTTTCTCTTTTATTGTAAGGAAAAGGGTTGTTGTCAAGGAGTTCATTCCATTTGTGTTTCTTTCTTGCCCACTAAATGATATGCTCTCAAGAAAAGATGATGGCATGATTAGTTATGGGTGTATGGTGGGTGACTACCACTTTTGAGGCAAGATTTTATTGTAGGGAAAAGAAATGATGCTTACAAGACAATACATGAGTTCTTTTCTAGGCTTACTTAAGATGATATAACATATGTATGAAATGGAAAGTTGGTGAAATGGACTTGTAATGTTATCTTTTTTGACTTTCCTATTAGATCTTTGATTGATAAAGAGACCACATTACCTGCTTAGAATATGCTCATGGATGTGCACATTTGTGTAGGAATTACAATTGTTACTACCTCTTTGGGAGACTGTGGATGGTTAGTTACTTGGATTGCTTTGACATGTATATTGTCTTAGTTAATATGTGTTGGTATAAGCACCTAAATAAATAAGATATTAAAGTTTTTCATTGACAAAATAGGTGATGCATTGTCTTAGTTAGAGAAATGCATACATGTGCTTGGTCTTGAAGTTGTTAAGATACTTTTTTTGCTTGACAAGCTTCCATGTGGCTATAGGAAACAACACAATCTAGCGGTGTCAATAAGTGATCTTAAAATTTTTAATGTAATTCTTTTAGTGAAGATATCTGACATTTATGCTTTATGTAGAGTTAATATTCTCTATTGGTATTTTCTCATCGCATTGGATGTCATTCACCTACATTTCTTGGAGGGAACATTTCTCAATTTCAGAAGTTGGAAATTGATCCATTGTGTACTTGTTGGCCCCATTACCTTTCAAAGAGAAATATATTAGCACAACCACCTTCTTCCACTCTTTGGCATGGAGGTCTTTAGAGATCACCTATGTTCTTGCTCTATGTATTGGATCTCTTATATCCACTATCAGGGTTGATTTTGAAGATGGGTGTGGCATTATACCTCTAATGCTTGCATCCCAAGCTTCTTCTCATCCATGCTTCTCATTTCAATCTATGAAGATATAATTGATGGTGTGGTTCGACCTCCTATAGAAAAAGTAGATGCAAACAAGGCATTCTTGGGTATTGATGAGAATTTAGAATTAGATGCCTACAAAGTGCAGCTTGTTGACAATCCCTATGATGACTAGTGAGCATTCACACTTATGACACCTTGGAAGCTATTTTTATTATTGTCACTTTTATTAGCAAGACTTATTATGTATTTTGATAACTCTAGTTTTATTATGTAAAAGCATAGCATTTGTATTATATTATAACTCATTGGATGTTTCTTTATGCAATACATGTTTTAGAATTGGGCATACAAAGCAACTCATTCTATCTTGTTCTTGTTGTGTATTTTTTTGTAGCATTCTTCCATGTTATGCAAGATCAATGGTAGAGATGATAGCTCAAAGTTCAAAGTATGATGTGGATGTTGTGGTGAAGGATAGTTCAATGTGTTATTATGTGGATGATGAATGCACTGATACATAATGGGATATGATATTGACCATGAATGTTACTTTTTATTATATATGCAAAAGAAAATGGCTGGTATAGGTAGTGTCTTATCACCTTACATACAATGAGCTTCGTGGCATAAGGAGTCTCATAAGCAATGAAATCATAATCACATTTTTTTCTTCTTGATCAATATGGAGTGCTCACTTGCAAGCTAAAAAAAAGGACTAGATTGCTTTCTAACCTTTGTTTTACTGAGTCGAAAATACTATAGTTACAATCATTTTCTTGAAACAATGTCTAGATTATTCTTTATATGATAACTTATAATATTAATTTTAGAATGTTGTCTTTTATCGGAATATGAGATTTTAGAATCAAGGATTCCTAACAATTTCCTAGACTCGACAATTTTCTCTTGGTTCTAAAGTCCACAATACCATGTCTTAGTTTTTAAGTATACTTGACTTCTACTATATCACGCTTTTCTAGGCTTGCTCGATTTTGTTCACTCGTCCTTTTGCCTAAAGGAGTGTTCTAGGCTCGAAGAGGTTGAGCATAAGAACTTGAGAATCTTTTTCAATAAAAGATGTCACGAATCTCCATTTTTTTCTTTTTCAAATCCATTAATGCAAAAAGGTCTAATTGTCATCTTAATAGAGGCAGATGTGAGTTTGTTGAATATAAGCAAAAGTGAATTTGTGATAAAATATTCTTATGTGCCATGTTTGAAGGTTTATTACCACCTTTATGAATGAAACTTATTAGTTCAAAGGGAAGACCATTTCTCTTGCTAAAGCTTCTCAAAATATGCCCATCTTTAGAGGCCATTATTTCCAAATTGAGAAATGTAGTATAGATGAAAATGTCTGAATAGTCAAGATCAATGAGACCTTTTGGATAAATATAGAAAATAGGCTCATTGTCTTTGATTGTGGTATCAAAGAATATCAAGGGGTTTGGAGCATTTATGAGGAGAAGATCATCATAAAAATGAAGATAATGTTGGAAACACTTTAGAATGTCCCATCTTTGTTGCCTAGCTAGTCATTAGAAAAAGGTATATTCAAAGTAGAATAAACATTGATTACACCATATAGGTGAACAAGAGAATCCCATAGGTATACCAAGGATTTGCCTACTAATTTTTCCATTTAACTCAATATAAGTATGGTCAATAAGCCAATTATTGATTAAAATGGCTTGTTAGAGAGCCTGAAGGAGAAATATTTTTTGTCATTGTGTAAAAAACCACAAGTAGAATTTGTTGGGAAATTTTGAAATAAAACATGGGAGGCATTAGCAAATTGAAGTACAAGAGGTTATTGATGATAGGTAATCTTTAAACCTTTTGAACCTACATGAGGGATGTATTCATAACATTTCTTCATGTGAAGGGAGCACACACTAAATACATTCTTTGGAAGGGCTATAATAAGTTCAATGGCCGAGTCAATGATCCAAAATAATATTCAAAGGATTGCAATCAAAAATATTTTTTGATTGAAGGTTCCACTCATAGCTTGAAGCTTTGCCTTTTGCAGGTGTTTAGTAGTGCAATTATTTCAGAGTAGAGGCAAGATGAGGCATTTGTAAGGCATTTAAAATCCACTTTGTACATCTTGAAGTTGGCCATAAAAGAAGAGAGTGACATGGAAGAGGTTGTGAATTCCAGATTTAGTTGGGCTTTTTGTTTTTGCTATGAGTATTGAATGTTTTCTAAAAAGAAAGGACACAAGGGCAAAATCAGGACCATCAATCCTTTGTTTAGCTAATTGAAGCTTTTCATATATGAATGAAGGATTATTTGGATCTTTATCCAAACCCTAATGAAAAAGTGAGAAGTAAGTGAATCAAAACAAAGGGATTCTTCATCTTCTGGAGGATTTTGAGAATTCATCAAAAGTTTAAGTTTGTTATCTATGAATTGGGAGAAAGATTAGGAGATATTGGAAATTTGTAAGTTAATTATATCACAAAATGATAATAAATCATTGAGTAGGTCTTGCATTGCATTTTGATCTTTTGGTGGTTGTGAGGGGATGTGATTAAGCCTTAATTTGAGAAACTTTGGAAGAGAAGGATTCTCAATGATATTAAGGTCAGCTGTTACAACATGTTGATATTCTTGAAAGTAGAATTTAGAATCATAGAGGTGACAGAAACATTTAGAATCATTTCTATTCAAGAAGCATTCCTTTGGGCAATACAATATTTGCTTAAGAGAGGGGAGAAAAGTCCATCCAAAGGTGATAGATGACCAAATCAAGTGAGGAAGAGTTATATATTATGCAAAAAAGAACTCTCATAGAAGGGATTTGAAATGCATTCTTTCCATGAGTACATTTGTAAAACAAACATGAATCACCATCTTTCAACATTTTTTTGAAAATAGCGACTTCCCTCCATGAGGTTTCCTAATTAGAGAAACCTACATCAACCATACAATAGTTTCTTAATAGTATTACCGCAATCTTCCAATGCAATGCCTTTTCATTTTAACTTGGTAGATGTAGAGCTTATTTGCAAATGGATCATAAAGGACCATGTTTTTGTTACCAAAAATCCTCAGTTTAGAGGAAGGATGTCTTGTTCTACTACCTTGAGATGATGTGACATTTTGAGAGTAGTTGCCTATTTTGTAGACTTGTGGGGCTTACTCATTGTTGCTGGCTTTAGGGGGAGTAGGAATTTGTCAATAAGCTTAATGCCATCACCTTTCCAATTTTCAAGCAAACTTCCATTTCTATATGTGAGTGTCTTCTTCATAAAGCGGAAAGAATTAGATCTCACAGATAAGCAAAGACTAATGATGCTTTGATAGAAACATGGCATTCACCAATCCATTTGAAGAAGATAATGACAGATTTTCTTAAGGTCCTCCCAATAAATATTTTTTCTACATAGTGGATGTGAACCACCACTACAACATATAGACCTACCACCCTTCTAGCTATTTAGACTGAATATTCTTGCACAATTCATTTACCAATGTAACATACACCTAACAACTAAAATTTGTACATCATGATTCACCAAAAATAAGGAATCCATTGATTATAAAAGCTAGATATAATCAATTTAAAAAAGTAATAATCAAGGAGTTTTTTCATCACTTCCTTAAGCTTGAGGAGAAGAGCTTCACTTCAAACTTTCATGGCAGTCACACCCTAAGGTATGCATCAGTCCCATTGATCTTCTACTAACTCCAACTTGTTCTAAACTTGTCTAAGCCTTTTTGGGGGAGAGTTTGGGCATTTTTAAGAGTCCCATTGTGCCTCACTCCATCAGCCACATCAATAGAAGGCCCAAGTTAGCCAATGTGATTTGCGCCACATGACTTGGCTATCCTAGCTATCCCCCATTTTCTTGAAAACTCTATCTATACTAAATTGGGGGGGGGGGGGGGGGGGGGGGGAACTCCCCTTAAGTAGGGTAAAGATTGCAAATACATGTATGGAAGGGAGTACATATAACAAGAAAGCAAAAATATCATATACAAGGTTAACATACTACATCATTAATGTGTTATATGATGAGAGCGACATTGAAATTTCGACAATGGAGTTCCACTATGAGGTTTTGAGTGCTAATGGGTAAACCTAAAATTAGTATGAAGTAAAATATCATCATCAACCTTAGCTTGAGAATCAAGGAAGAGCAAGGTGGCATCATGTGGTTGACCTGGATATACTATAACCCTTGTTCAACCTGCATGAATTGAGAGAAGGACGTGGGTGATTTTTAGAAGATGCTATTTGTGTCAAGGCTACATGTGTGTTTAAAGGGATCGACATGCTTTCAAGAGGGTCATGATGTAACCTACATATTGGCAGATATTTTGGTGAGGTTGGGAAGCTAACAATCAATGTGCTTAAAGAGCTAGGGCTATGTCTGTTGGGGAACTATGCGACCTTTATGGGAGACCATCATCCATGAGAAGAGAGATAAGTTTTGCATTCTGTGTCTCTATGGAGATTAGAAAGGTCATTTTCTATAGTGAGTCAAGATACGTATATGGATTATTGGTCATGTCATAGGGCCTGGAATGATTATTGTAGTTTGTGATGGAGTGCCAAGTCATCTCAAGACCAAGCTGGTGTATTTTCTAAGGTGATGGCATGCAATGGAGTCACTCTTAACATGTGATTTGAAGAGGAAATATCACTTTACATAATGCATATGGCCGATGAGAGACTCTTTGACATGATCTAGGCATTTGTGTTGTCACAAGCATGACCATTTGCTCTTTGATTTCCTTGATTTGGATCTTTGACTAAACCATTAGCTCAACCACTTGATCTAACTTTGCAACAAGATCATTATGTTTGATGGAAATCCTATTCTCACGGTGACAAAGTGTGGCATTTAGTATGCTATATGCACCATATTCATGCAATTCCTCTTCATCATGATGTTGCTTAGGTATTGCTTCACACCCCTCTTTGATTTGTTGTTGGATATCCTTATTGGCTTTGTTTTTTCCCTTATTTCTAGCAATTTCTACTCACTATTAATGTGCAATCCAACTATACCTCTTGTCACAAAAATGGCTATAACTTTTCATCTCAATATCGGAATGAGGAATTTTTTGGTTCAAAATGAAGCTAACAAACAACTCTTTGAGATGAACTATTACACTTTACTTCATAATTGAATCAAAATATTTTGTAAATATTCTTTCTTTGCAATACAAAATAGTCTAGTACCTTGTAAATTCATTGTTTTGTCCTCTCAAGCACTATCAAGTTCCAAAAGTAAGGTCTCTAAACCCTATAACAACCAGGATATGACCTATACATAGCGAGCCTAGTACCTTGTTTCTCTATAATTACCTGTAAGTAACATGTAAATGGCATGGAATAGCCCACAACACCTGTAAATGGCTGAAATCTACCAATAAATGTACAAGTTCCTTCTTATTCTTGCAAGTACCTATATCTTGTTAATAAAGGCCAAAAGAATCTAAAGATAACCTATAATCCCTATAATCTAGTGAGCCTTGTTTGAATGCTCTTCGCTTGAAATCTGCAAGTCTTCAATTTCTCCACTCATGATACCTATGTGAGGGGTAAAATGGTGGAATGGGCTTCCTACACAAGCTTTGAATCACCAAAGAGGGGAGCAAAGTTGCATCCGGGTGGGTTGGTCACACCCCTTCGGGATCTTCAATAGCTATGAGGGTCACCTCTCGTTTGTCCCAATATCTCCCCCGGCATCTACCTTTTTCCTTGGTGGGTATATACATGGCAAGAGAATTCTACTCCATGAAAACATCGATGACATGTATTACTAAAATAAATATTTAATGATATGCATGGATTGATTAATCAAAAGAAAATTGAAAAATGAGGATTGACTAAGAGACTTACCACCACAAATTAGTGACTCACTAATTGAAATACTTACCCTTTACAATTTATTCTTGGATACAAGAGAATCAAATGAACAAATCAGGGTTATGTATTAAGGCAACCAACTCCCTTCCCTCCCACCTCTCTCTCTCTCTCTCTCTCTCTCTCTCTCTCTCTCTCTCTCTCTATGCATCTCTTTATAAACAAAAGAAAGAGAGAAGCAAAGAAAAAAGAAAAACAAAGAGAGAAGTAACAATGCATTTACCTCAAAGCTTGAAGAAGAATCCCTTTGTGCTTCTCTCCTTCTCCTTTGCACCTATCTCCTCCCTCTTTATGGATGGAGGTAGCGATAGTAGCCTCACACACACACACACACACACACACACACACACACACACACACACACACACACACACACACACACACACACACACACACACACACACACACACACACACACACACACACACACACACACACACACACACACACACACACACACACACACACACACACACACACACACACACACTTGCTTTGAGCTCTCTCCCCCTCTCTTGCATTCACTCACTTTCTCTCATTTACAAACTTGTAAAATACTGCACTCCGGTTTTGGCTCTTTTTTTTCTCAGTACATTATCGCTATTGGCTTTACTATAAGCATAACTAATAGTGTCATTAATGCCAATAGCGATGCTTTTAGCAATACCACCTAATCGCTATATAAAAAAATGTCCCTCACTATGGCAACACTACCTAATCGTGTCGAAAACCGTCATCACTATGCTTCCTTTTCCTTGTAGTATACAATGCATGGTCAACCCATAAAATTGAACTATTTTTGCATTTTGACTTGTGGCTAGTAGTGTAACATGCACACTTGATGAAAGGCTTGAAATAATTCATACATCCATATAGGATTTTAGTATCCTTTCTACCATCGAGTTCCTTTTGAGTCTAGGTGGCCAACAAAGACCATATGGTGATGGACAACAATTTACCTCAAATGTTTGCATAGAAGCAAATCCATTAGGTACATGGTGCCAAACAATGAAGATACCTTTACCCATGATGGGGTATGTCAACTAGTGGCTAGAGTGTAGATTATGATGGAGGAATAAGAGAGGAATATTCAAAATTTTCAAGACTTGGTGAAGGTGAAAGGATTCCAAATCACATTCTTAGTTTGGAGTTTTCTGAGGTGAAAGTGACTTTATTGATAGTAAATATGAACTTAAGTTTTTTTTTTGAAGAATCAAGCTAGTCTACATGCATTTGGTTCATCCTCTTCTACGCATTTTGGGAGATCTTTAGCAAGAACTTTCAGCTTAGTGATCATTGCTTTTCTTTTAGGTCCATTAGATGCATTTGATATATTTTAAGCCATCTAACAATATCCAATTGCAAAAGAAGGAGAGCTTTAGAATTTTGGTAATTAGCAAGAATGGAGGAGTTGGAGTTGATTGACTGTATGATGAAATTCCACATCCTTTTGATACATGTAAATGGTCCTCGAACAAATATGGGAGGTGCTAGAAGAGAGTCTTCATAGCCAAGAGCAAGGAATTCAATATACCATGTATTCTAAAAGGGTAACAATCAACATTATTAATAGTAAAACAAATAAACATCATAGCTATGCTTGGACACTATAACCACTTGTGTGTGTGTGTGTGTGTGTGTGTGTGTGTGTGTGTGTGTGTGTGTGTGTGTGTGCGCGCGCGCGCGTGTGCGTGTGCGTGCGTGCGTGCGTGGGTGCGTGTGTGCGCGCGCGCGTGTGCGTGTGTGTGTGTGTGCGCGCGCGTGTGTGTGTTCATGGGTGTGTGTGTGCGTGCGTGTGCATGTGCGTGTGCGTGTGCATGTGTGTGCGCGCGCGTGTGTGCA
Organism: Lygodium microphyllum; assembly: GCF_053477565.2. Classification (NCBI taxonomy): domain Eukaryota; kingdom Viridiplantae; phylum Streptophyta; class Polypodiopsida; order Schizaeales; family Lygodiaceae; genus Lygodium; species Lygodium microphyllum. The sequence goes on along the minus strand of NC_141139.1, from coordinate 40,019,393 downwards.
TGCGTGTGTGTGTGTGTGTGCACGCATGTGTGTGTGTGTGCATGTGCGTGTGCGTGTGTGTGTGTGCGTGTGTGTGCATGCATGTGTGCGTGCGTGTGTGCGTGCGTGTGTGTGTGCAAGCGCATGCACGCGCGTGCGCATGTGTGAGATCAATAAGCTCATCACTAAAAGTACTTAACTAGATTACTGATTGTCAATCTCAAAGTGGCATGTAAAGAATGTAGATTGCATTATGTTTGTTGCAAATCATATTTCAATAATATTTCAAAGAATAAAGTTTGATATGAATTACAAGTAGGTAGTTATAAACCATCATCCGCAATAGGAGAATACATTGGAATTATGTGGTAAGTTAAAGATTGTTGTGAATTAATATGAAATAAGTTTACAATTTTCATAATAAAGTACCAACTACACCATTAAGAGGTGATCATCGTACTTGTAAGCCAATTGAAAACACTAGTTAGTAAGGACCAAAAAGTATTGATGGTTTGTAGGTGTCAAGGGACAACCTCAATTGTTATCCCCTTTACACCATTTGAATTGTACCTAATTAGAAGATAGAGAAGCCATAGATCTTGTCACAAATAAAAGGCGCCTTTTGTTTGTGAATGTAGAGGGTGATTTGACCATATTCAAAGACATAAGTTTATAGAAAGGAGCATAAATTTTACATTTCATAAGGAGAATGCCACATTATCTATCTTATAGTAGTGCGATAGATTTGCTATAATTAGAAGGGGATGAGCTAGATACCAATTTAAACATTAATAGCTTATCAAAGCTTTCGAAATGGAAGGATGAAAATATAGCTTATTAAAGTTTTCAAGATGGAAGGATCGATAAGTCAAACTACCTTGCATATTTTAAGTCTGCTTGGGAGAGGGAGAGCTATTGCACAAGATTCGGCAAGACAACATAAGCAAAATGATATTGGTGAAGCACAACAAGGAAGAAATTGTGGTTCATAGGTATGTTGCTGTGGTTTATATAGATTAGTTCATTAAGAAGAATATGTCTAGAAGATTTTGAAGGTTGTTTTTGAGTGGACAGGCTAGAAGGTGGTTTCATTTCAGCCAAATAGGTTAGTTGTGGCAGGGCAATCACAAGTTAGTAGATGAGAGGAGGAGTAAAGAATCATTAGACAATTTACTAAGCATCAAGTGGGATTCTTATCCATGCCATGGTGTGAAATCAGAGGACCAAATGAGCATAACTAATTCATTGAGTGGCTACGATTGCTTGTGTGCTTTAATGATAAGGTGGTCCATAATTGATCAGATGGCTGATAGTCCAACTAGTTACTAGCATATGATATTTCCTCATGGTTTGGTTGGACCTCCAAAGGAAGAAATGGCACCCTAGAATAGTGTTTTCCTTACAAGGCTAGTGTGAACATTACCTTGTTAGTTGTTGGGGACATGATCTTCTATATCGATTTATGAAGTGCATCCTTGATTATATTTACCTTATTAATTGTTATGGCTATCCATATCCAATTTTTGTGTAGAAACAACAACAAAAGTTCTCGTAGGAAAAGTATAAAGAACTACCATATTTATTGTCCTACTACATCTCAAGAGGAAAAGTAGATCAAAATCTCATATTGGATCAATACAATCGTTTCAAGTGGGATGGACAAGCTCTATCCCTTTGTACTATTGGTATTCTAATGCACCTTACTGTTTATTGGCAAGATTAGCACACCACAGTTGCTTTCCCAATGCACATGCCATTCATTTTGTTTGAGTATATTCTTTGGTGAGTGAGTTATGTTGAGGACTTTTTTCATTTGGCCAACAATCATAAAGTCGTGTATATGTTAGAAGAACACAAATCTCTCTTAAGTCATATATTTTAAATAAGATGCATATTGAAAATAGAATGCATTATTAGGACACAAGACTAGGGCTAACCATCTTGGTACTTATAGACAATATGTTCAGTTCTATACTTCATTCATTTTCCTAGTGGTGCATGGCCAATGCTCCTTTATGAGGAAAAGCTCCAAAATGTGGAAGAACAACCATTTTTCACATTCAATCTCTCCCAAAAGTGGTAGCTAATGATAACAATTTTAAAGCTTATCAATTTATTTAGGTTTATGTCTTGCATTTTGCTTTTCAAGTTATAGCAATTTTAACTCTTGGGGCTGCATTTTAATAGATGGGAACCCTATCCAAGAGGAAATATTGAAATAATCAATATCTAGAACTTGGTGAAATAGGTGTGCATTCCTTTCCTTCTACATTCCTAGAGACACTTTGGAAATCTAAATTATTTTCCAAATTCAACACGTAGTTATTAAACTTTATAAACCTACATAACATAAAAAATTATTTTAAAGACTAGGTTAGGGTACAAAAACTTACAAGTAACACATTTATTTCACACACACACACACACACACACACACACACACACACACACACACACACACACACACACACACACACACACACACACACACACACACACACACACACACACACACACACACACACACACACACACACACACACACACACACACACACACACACACACACACACACACACACACACTGCATGCATGCATATCCTCTTTTCTTAGGATATAAAGGTCAATACAAGAGAATGTTATGTCTGTGTATTGGGTTTAAATTATCCTTATATGGAGCTTAGTATTGTATGTATTTAAAATAGCACAAGATAAAATATAAATGGTCATAGAACTATAACCTAGGGTGACATGTACTTGATTCTTTCATGGTGTTTGTGAGTGTATTAGTGTAATCTAGTGTATTTAAGTGCTATGCATGTTTATGTGAAATATATATAGAGGAGGGAGTAAGTGATAGGGTTTACCGTGTTATGTGTAGAGATGTATGGTTGGATTGGTATATGAAATGTCAATTCCAAGGTTAAGACTCATGCACATTGAAGAAAATTTAAAGAAGAAGGAGTTATATGGGCAAAGATGAGCTTTTCGAGTGGTTATAAGAAAGTTGATATTATAGGAGTTCTAAATTAATTGTGTTTGTTTGCATAATTGCTATATTAACATGCCTTCATCATATACTTATTAAGATGTGTGCAGGTGTCTGCAAGAAAGAGTAAGAGGAAGAGAGATTGAGGGATGGAGAGCAAGAGATAGAGATAGAGTGAGAGTATGAGAGGGGAGATTAGTTTTGTGATCTATTAAGATTTTTAAAAAAAGATTAGCATCGTATAAGTGACACTAAAAGTTATACATTGCTTATGCGATGTTTGCCATTGCATATGCAACATGTTGCTATTGATAGCACGTAAGTGTTGCTTGTAACAATGTCATTTTATGTCATTTATGGGACACAAAATGGCATTGCTATGCCCTATGAATTGCATAGTGGGGGACTTGGACTCCATTGGAGTAGTGGATGAGATGTAGAGAGGAGCTTGACCCATGGAAGGGGGGGTTTCCTTGTATAAATGGGAAGGAGTGTAGTATGTTGTTCACCATGTTAACTATGACGTGCACATCTCCACCATATGCTTGGTCTTGGAGATTTGTTCTTGACATGATGGAGGGGGCTACATGATAGATCACGCCAAACTAGAGGTGCAACATTTGCTCTATGGTGGTAGAGCTTCATGTGAGCAAAATGCTAGTGCTTGGTCCTAGAGATTTGCTATTGACAAGATGGAGGGGGACTACAGGAGAGATCATGCCAAAATGGAAATGCAACATTTGCTTTGGCATAGCTTCATGTGGGCAATAGACCATGTTCTAGGGTTGAAGAAGACAGAGGTCCATGCTGGTTGCAATGATTATTTGGAAAGGGGAGAGCATGGCGAGTAGCAAAGATAAGACACACTAATTCAATGAATGGGGGGTTGCAAGAGGTGTACCATCCACATGGTTGGAAGCCGCATGGTGAAAGTCGTGGTATTTGATGCCATGTGTTCTTCTACCATGTTTAATGGTAAACTCGATGCCAAATGCACTAGTAATAGCCAAGTTGGTGCCACTACTTCTTGATAGTTTGGGCTATGTGCCACTTATCCCTTAGCCCATTTTGACTCAACATTGTAACTCTTTTAGTAGGAGATATTTTCCTTGTTTCATCTTTCGCACAAGGACCAACTCACTTGCCCTCCTAGGTCCAATTCTTGTCAGCACGTACAATTGGCTAAATGTGGGACCCGAAATTTTAGTTCTAAGTGAGCAACTTTTTACTTTATAGTGACAAGTAGAAAATTGCCATGTCATTCAGCTATACTTCAAGGCATGTGGGATGTATGGGCCTTCAACTATGTGAGAAAAATAGTTTCCTTGTCATATGAATGCCAAAAGCTAAGTCATTCAAGTATATTGAGATAGCATGGGACTCCTGGGGTGCAGCATAACGCTGGGAGGTACTTAATTAGGGGAGTTGGGAGGGAGGTAGAGCCTCAAAAAGAAAAAACAGAGGTCACGAATCATGATGAAGGAAGGGTAGCCAGCTTTTACCTACATTAAATCGGGTGAAATGAGAGGAAAAGGGCTACAATCAAGGAACCCGAGCGGTAGGTTGGTAGAGAGTACATCGAGAGAGAGAGAGAGAGACAAGGGGAGAGCGATGGGCTTCGGTGGCAAGCTGGGAGCAAGCTTATATCTTTAAATTATTTCTCTGCATGGGATGATTTAGAGAGAGAGAGGTCCTACAGTGAGCTTCTTCCATGCTTCTATAGCCATAGCTTGTGCTCGAGTTTGACAAGTCCTGACTCCTCTCTCTCTAAGTCTTCTGTGTGCGTCCCTTCCCTTTTGGGAAAACGTTGGCTGCCATGGCAGCTTTTTGCCCTCCCAAATGCTCTGCATTGCCCCTCCTCTCTCTTGTCTTGCTGTTCCTTGTTTTGGCAAGTCAGGCCCCTTGCCTTGCTCAGCTCACCCCCAATTACTACGACGAGAGCTGCCCTAATCTGAGAATGATTGTCCGGGCCACCATCTCTGCCAACCTTATACGAGACCCTACCGCCCCTGCTGCATTGCTGCGCCTCCTGTTCCATGATTGCCAAGTGCAGGTAACAAACCATCAATGGAGCACACCTGCCACTCACTGGCATTAATCAGTCCCAATCCCCCACTAAGCACATGCATGATGCATCCAGCCCTTGCACCACGAGCAAAAATTTTCCCAATTGGTCCAGTTTTACTTGTCCACTAGCTTAATCACAAGGCAAGATGATGCATAACTTGTTTGTTTATATTGCATGGTGCATACTTTATCAGGAGCAGAAGCTTTCTCGATGGAGGCATTTTTGCCATCTTTAAAAAACCCCAGTAAACAAGGCGAGAGCCCTCCTAATTGAGGGCCATTTTTGTTATTTATGTGTGTATTATGTGATACATAACTAGTGAGGATGAGAAGTTTTCCCATGTAATCCTCTTTACTTCTTTACGGTACCTAAGCAAATATAACGGATCACAAGCATGATCTTTCCCGATTGAGACGTTTTTGCCCACTTTTTGTAGATATAATGTGGCAACACGAGTAGTAACTGGCACGGGCCCTTCCTGATTGGGGCATTTAGTAACTGAAGTGCGATGATTGCCTGATTGGGGCGTTTTGTAACTGAAGTGCGATGATTGCCTGATTGGGGCATTTTGTAACTGAAGTGTGATGATTGCCTAACTGAAGTGTGATGATTGCTGAGCTTTCCTGATTGGGGCATTTTGTAACGTGTGATGATTGCTGCAGGGGTGTGATGCCTCCATCTTGCTAGACTCTCAGGGAGGGATTATATCAGAGCTCGAGTCTCCTGCCAATCTCGGGATCAGGAGGCTGGAATTCATCGATGCCATCAAGGCCAATGTGGAGAATGTATGCCCTGGCACGGTGTCGTGCGCAGACATCATCGCGTTGGCGGCCCGGGATGCGGTCAACATTGCGGGGGGCCCCTTGATTGATGTTCCATTGGGCAGGAGAGACGGCACCACTGCAAGCAGCGACAGGGCCAGTGCTGAGCTGCCCTCTGCTGACGTGAGCTTTGAAGGCTTCTTACAAGTCTTTGCTTCTAAGGGCATGACCTTAGAGGAGAGTGTGGCCATTTTAGGTAAGGTCATCCTCTCCTTTTCAGTCTCTCTCTGATGTTTTTGTCTTCCCATTCAAACGTGGTTATGAATATCGCACAAGGGTCTATGCTGCATTGGCTTGAAATGGTGGATTTTGTCTGAGCATAAGAGGTTTAGTTCAGTGGTAGATGAAGCTATGGAATATTTGCTGACTGATGGTGCTTTCGCCTAGTAGGTGTAGCTATGGAATATCTGCTGACTGATTGTGCTTTCACCCAGTAGATGTAGCTGCAGAATATCTGCTGAGTGATGGTGCTTTCGCCTAGTAGGTGTAGCTATGGAATATCTGCTGACTGATTGTGCTTTCGCCCAGTAGATGTAGCTGCAGAATATCTGCTGAGTGATGGTGCTTTCGCCCAGTAGATGTAGCTATGGAATACCTGTTGACTGATGCTGCTTTCGCCCAGTAGATGTAGCTGCAGAATATCTGCTGACTGATGGAGGTTTTACCCAGTAGATGTAGCTGCAGAATATCGGCTGACTTATGGTGCTTTTGCTCAGTAGATTGCAATTCCTTCAGCTATTAGCATCATTCTACTTGGTGCTTGTTATTTTCCATCTCTGTTTCATTTTTTTAGCCGGATGAGAGAGAGATTTGGATAGAAAGGAAAACATTTGCCGATCATATCCATGAAACATATGGTACATGCTGATATAAGGCTAGGTGGAATACAATCAATCACCCGTGACCCCAATGAGAGGTTGGTCTGACATTTAATACTTTGGATAGTGGAAATGACACCCGAGGATAGCAAGTAGAAAGGACATTTAAATGTAAGTACTTTGTATGAGTAGAAATGACTCCTGGAGGCGGGTACAAGCAACTGAGCAGTGATGGTAGAAGCTGTTTTGCTGCAAATAAGAAAAGGAAGGAGGAGGCTCAATCAATCTGACCAAACTACTCTGCCACGATCATAACTGTAACTACTTTCACTGTGTTTGACACATGATCTCTAGTACTGTAGAGTCTACTAACAGCGCCAACTGTTCTTTGAACTGTGGGGAAAGTAAGACTTCTTTAGTCTATATCACCGAAGGACATCTCTCTCACAGGGGTGTCACGGGTCGGTAAGCACTTACCTGGGTAACTACTAACCCTGCTCTTCTCATCCTTTACTAAGTACCTTTCACATACGGTGCTACTGGTAGTGAAAGGAAAACATTAAGCATTAAATATTTCGCATTCAACGGTACTTTTATCTTTCATATCGACGTAGATATTCCGAAAGTAGAGTTATGATGGACAAAAATGTAAAGCATGTTTTAGGAAAAAATTGAGAATATTTTACACAGGTCAAGTTGAAAAAGTCCATAGTCAACGTTTCCTTTTCGTGCTTTAAAAAATAATATATCTGGCTGAGATCGCAACAAATTGCAATTAATAGTCTTCTTCGGTAAATTTAAGTATGTGGCAGAACTCATTTATTTTTTAAAAATGTAAATAATATTTTATAAATTTCAGACATGCATAATCGGATAACCAGTAAACTTCAATGCCACACGTGCTTAGAAATGCCACCTTTTTAAAAGCACTGGCAGAAATTTGAAATCACAACAATATGTGAATAATAACTAATTAAATTAAATAAATGTGAATACTGTAAGCGGAGTAAAATAAATGCTTGAATATTATATTATTATTAAGAAATAAAATAAAATACCTACAGTCCCCGTAGAGTCTGAGGTTGGATCCTGAGCAACCTAACGTTTTTTTAACACAAAATTTTCAAAAGTGTCTTTCTTTTTTGGCAGAATTTTTTTTAAATCGTAAAAAAGTAAATGCATGAAAATGGCTTTTGGAAATGTAAGTCCGACAATGCTGACGTGGCAGGGGCGCACACGCTGGGCGTGGGGCACTGCGCCAGCGTGGCGAACCGGCTGTACCCGGTGAGGGACAGGAGCCTGGGTCTCCTGATGTACAGCGTGCTGCGGCTGCGGTGCCCGCCGAGGTTCAGCCAGCTGCCAGTCATCCAGAACGACATGACGTCCCTGGTGTTCGACACGCAGTACTTCGCGGCGGCGGCGGCGGGGCGGGGCCTGTTTACCGTCGATTCGGAGGTTGCGCGGGACCCGCGGACGGCCCCGATCGTGCAGCGCTATAGCGCCAACCCGCGGGACTTCTTCGAGGCCTTCTCGTCGGCCTTCATCAAGCTCTCTCTCACCGCCCCCCTCACCGGCTCTCAAGGCCAAATCCGCCAAAATTGCCACTTTGTCAACTGATTTCTTTTTATTAAATAAATAAATTATTAAATAAATAAATAGTAGAAATAATCATCATCATCATCATCATTTGTCATTAATCCCATTTAAATCCTTAGTAACCACTCCTGAAGTATAATTATAAATCCATCCCTCCTCTCCCCTCCTTAAAATCAATCCCACCATTACATTTGCCTTCTTTACTTATCCATTTGTAATCTCCTAGCTCTTTTATCTATTCTTTTATCCTTCTCCACTTGTATTTAGAGTTATTCCTGTCCCCAAAAGTTGAGAAAAAAAGAAGAAAAAAGCCCTTCTTTAAAATTAGCTTGCCGTGATGTAAGTTCCACCTCTTTGAGCCTAGTTTGTTCATGAAAATTTTTTAAGGCTTTTCTTTATGTTTCTCTTTGATGTGGCTAATGCAATTGTCATACTGCTTCATAGTTTTGTTAAACATAATCAATGATTTTGGCTATACTTTGATATTTTAGTTTTGTTAAACTTAGCTAAATATTGGTAATGCACCTTTTAATATTGATTCCTAGCTCTTTTGGTGGAACACTTTGGAAGTGCTACTTCATTGTACGTGCAATTGGACAAATATGGCAACATTGAAGCAATATATCATCTTTGATACAGATATGTATCTTTTTTTATTGCATTTTGAGTGGTGGTGTTGGTATGTATCCGAAATAACACCAACACAACCACTCCAAATGCAATAAAAAAAGATACATATCTGTATCAAAGAGTCAACATCCACTACACACCTTGGTGATGTGGTAAGCCTTTTCTCACTAGCATTTTAGGTGATTGACATGGAGGATATGCTAGTGGTTCTATGACTAGATTATAACCTTGTACATATCTTTAGTGGGTTTACACTTAGTAACCAAATGTGCATATGTTCTAGTACTTTCATATGAGTTTTTGTATCATGCTATAGATTCTTTTGTGTGGAAGAAAAATATTTCATCCCTACTGCTCTGTGAGATGAAGTCTCCATTGTGGATGTGCTCTATTACTGCACCTTTGTCTCCTCTTTGTTTTCATGGTATTAGAGTATTCTCATGGCTGAGCAAAGCTTAATCAAAGGTTGAGGTAAAGGCAACTGAGCATGAAAATAAACCATCAGACAACAATGAAGAAGCTCACTCCATACTAACTACACCTATAGCTGGTGAAATATTAGTTGCTTCTTCTGGGGCTTGCTACTCTGAAGTAGTAGTTGAACTTGTAGGTAGACCTTGGGTACACACCAGAAAAAGTATGTCACTTGACCTTTAGGTGTGGACCCCTCTAAAGTGCATTGTGGCTCTTTAGCACTAGGATGAGGGAAGAGGAAGGTGAGGTGTTGGCCAAGTTTAATTGGCACCTTGGTTGTGAAAGGTGGACTACTAGTGCCAATGAAACTCTCACTACAAATGCTATGGCAAGTTTAGTGACTATAATGGTACACTAAGCTACCCATATTATGGATACATATGGGATCTTGGCCATTTTGACATTCTCATAATCTAATTGGGGACAATCTACCGGTCTGACTTTCACATGAGAAGGTAATGGATAGACAATAGACTTATCACCCTCTATATGGAGTCACTCAAAGTACTATGGAATTACTCAAGTACTCTTTGTATGCACTCTTTCCATGATAAGTAGAGAAGTCCTATAGAGTGATTGCATGTAATGTGTATACTAAGTATGCGAGAGGCATGCCCTATGTCCTTACCCGCGGGACTTCTTCGAGGCCTTCTCGTCGGCCTTCATCAAGCTCTCTCTCACCGCCCCCCTCATCGGCTCTCAAGGCCAAATCTGCCAAAATTGCCACTTTGTCAACTGATTTTTTTATTTAATAAATAAATTATTAAATAAATAAATAGTAGAAATAATAATAATAATCATCATCATTTGTCATTAATCCCATTTAAATCCTTAGTAACCACTCCTGAAGTATAATTATGAATCCATCCCTCCTCTCCCCTCCTTAAAATCAATCCCACCATTACATTTGCCTTCTTTACTTATCCATTTGTAATCTCCTAGCTCTTTTATCTATTCTTTTATCCTTCTCCACTTGTATTTAGAGTTATTACTGTCCCCAAAAGTTGAGAAAAAAAGAAAAAAGCCCTTCTTTAAACTTAGCTTGCCGTGATGTAAGTTCCACCTCTTTGAGCCTATTTTGTTCATGAAAAAATTATAAGGCTTTTCTTTATGTTTCTCTTTGACGTGGCTAATGCACTTGTCATACTGCTTCATAGTTTTGTTAAACATAATCAATGATTTTGGCTATACTTTGATATTTTAGTTTTGTTAAACTTAGCTAAATATTGGCAATGCACCTTTTGATATTGATTCCTAGCTCTTTTGGTGGAACACTTTGGAAGTGCTACTTCATTGTACGTGCAATTGGACAAATATGGCAACATTGAAGCAATATATTATCTTTGATATAGATATGTATCTTTTTTTATTGCATTTTGAGTGGTGGTGTTGGTATGTATCCGAAATAACACCAACACCGCCACTCCAAATGCAATAAAAAAAGATACATATCTGTATCAAAGAGTCGACATCCACTACACACCTTGGTGATGTGGTAAGCCTTTTCTCACTAGCATTTTTATAACCATGTATATATCTATCCTTAGTGGGTTTACACTTAGTAACCAAATGTGCATATGTTCTAGTACTTTCATATGAGTTTTTGTATCATGCTATAGATTCTTTTGTGTGGAAGAAAAATATTTCATCCCTACTGCTTTGTGAGATGAAGTCTCCATTGTGGATGTGCTCTATTACTGCACCTTTGTCTCCTCTTTGATTTCATGGTATTAGAGTATTCTCATGGCTGTGCAAAGCTTAATCAAAGGTTGAGGTAAAGGCAACTGAGCATGAAAATAAGCCATCAGACAACAATGAAGAAGCTCACTACATACTAACTACACCTATAGCTGGTGAAATATTAGTTGCTTCTAGTGGGGCTTGCTACTCTGAAGTAGTAGTTGAACTTGTAGGTAGACCTTGGTTACACACCAGAAAAAGGATGTCACTTGACCTTTACGTGTGGACCCCTCTAAAGTGCATTGTGGCTCTTTAGCACTAGGATGAGGGAAGAGGAAGGTGAGGTGTTGGCCAAGTTTAATGGGCACCTTGGTTGTGAAAGGTGGACTACTAGTGCCAATGAAACTCTCACTACAAATGCTATGGCTGGTCTAGTGATTATAATGGTACACTAAGCTACCCATATTATGGATATATATGGGATCTTGGCCATTTTGACCTTCTCATAATCTAATTGGGGACAATCTACCGGTCTGACTTTCACATGAGAAGGTAATGGATAGACAATAGACTTATCACCCTCTATATGGAGTCACTCAAAGTACTATGGAATTACTCAAGTACTCTTTGTATGTACTCTTTCCAGGATAAGTAGAGAAGTCCTATAGAGTGATTGCATGTAATGTGTATACTAAGTATGCGAGAGGCATGCCCTATGTCCTTACCCGCGGGACTTCTTCGAGGCCTTCTCGTCGGCCTTCATCAAGCTCTCTCTCACCGCCCCCCTCACCGGCTCTCAAGGTCAAATCTGCCAAAATTGCCACTTTGTCAACTGATTTCTTTTTATTCAATAAATAAAGTATTAAATAAATAAATAGTAGAAATAATAATAATAATAATCATCATCATTTGTCATTAATCCCATTTAAATCCTTAGTAACCACTCCTGAAGTATAATTATGAATCCATCTCTCCTCTCCCCTCCTTAAAATCAATCCCACCATTACATTTGCCTTCTTTACTTATCCATTTGTAATCTCCTAGCTCTTTTATCTATTCTTTTATCCTTCTCCACTTGTATTTAGAGTTATTCATGTCCCCAAAAGTTGAGGAAAAAAAAAAAAAAGCCCTTCTTTAAACTTAGCTTGCCGTGATGTAAGTTCCACCTCTTTGAGCCTAGTTTGTTCATGAAAAAATTATAAGGCTTTTCTATATGTTTCTCTTTGACGTGGCTAATGCACTTGTCATACTGCTTCATAGTTTTGTTAAACATAATAAATGATTTTGGCTATACTTTGATATTTTAGTTTTGTTAAACTTAGCTAAATATTGGCAATGCACCTTTTGATATTGATTCCTAGCTCTTTTGGTGGAAAACTTTGGAAGTGCTACTTCATTGTACATGCAATTGGACAAATATGGCGACATTGAATCAATATATTATCTTTGATACAGATATGTATCTTTTTTTACTGCATTTGGAGTGGTGGTGTTGGTATGTATCCGAAATAACACCAACACCACCACTCCAAATGCAATAAAAAAAGATACATATCTGTATCAAAGAGTCGACATCCACTACACACCTTGGTGATGTGGTAAGTCTTTACTCACTAGCATTTTAGGTGATTGACATGGAGGATATGCTAGTGATTCTATGACTAGATTATAACCATGTACATATCTATCCTTAGTGGGTTTACACTTAGTAACCAAATGTGCATATGTTCTAGTACTTTCATATGAGTTTTTGTATCATGCTATAGATTCTTTTGTGTGGAAGAAAAATATTTCATCCCTACTGCTTTGTGAGATGAAGTCTCCATTGTGGATGTGCTCTATTACTGCACCTTTGTCTCCTCTTTGATTTCATGGTATTAGAGTATTCTCATGGTTGTGCAAAGCTTAATCAAAGGTTGAGGTAAAGGCAACTGAGCATGAAAATAAACCATCAGACAACAATGAAGAAGCTCACTACATACTAACTACACCTATAGCTGGTGAAATATTAGTTGCTTCTAGTGGGGCTTGCTACTCTGAAGTAGTAGTTGAACTTGTAGGTAGACCTTGGTTACACACCAGAAAAAGGATGTCACTTGACCTTTACGTGTGGACCCCTCTAAAGTGCATTGTGGCTCTTTAGCACTAGGATGAGGGAAGAGGAAGGTGAGGTGTTGGCCAAGTTTAATGGGCACCTTGGTTGTGAAAGGTGGACTACTAGTGCCAATGAAACTCTCACTACAAATGCTATGGCTGGTCTAGTGATTATAATGGTACACTAAGCTACCCATATTATGGATATATATGGGATCTTGGCCATTTTGACCTTCTCATAATCTAATTGGGGACAATCTACCGGTCTGACTTTCACATGAGAAGGTAATGGATAGACAATAGACTTATCACCCTCTATATGGAGTCACTCAAAGTACTATGGAATTACTCAAGTACTCTTTGTATGTACTCTTTCCAGGATAAGTAGAGAAGTCCTATAGAGTGATTGCATGTAATGTGTATACTAAGTATGCGAGAGGCATGCCCTATGTCCTTACCCGCGGGACTTCTTCGAGGCCTTCTCGTCGGCCTTCATCAAGCTCTCTCTCACCGCCCCCCTCACCGGCTCTCAAGGTCAAATCTGCCAAAATTGCCACTTTGTCAACTGATTTCTTTTTATTCAATAAATAAATTATTAAATAAATAAATAGTAGAAATAATAATAATAATAATCATCATCATTTGTCATTAATCCCATTTAAATCCTTAGTAACCACTCCTGAAGTATAATTATGAATCCATCTCTCCTCTCCCCTCCTTAAAATCAATCCCACCATTACATTTGCCTTCTTTACTTATCCATTTGTAATCTCCTAGCTCTTTTATCTATTCTTTTATCCTTCTCCACTTGTATTTAGAGTTATTCATGTCCCCAAAAGTTGAGGAAAAAAAAAAAAAAGCCCTTCTTTAAACTTAGCTTGCCGTGATGTAAGTTCCACCTCTTTGAGCCTAGTTTGTTCATGAAAATTTTATAAGGCTTTTCTTTATGTTTCTCTTTGACGTGGCTAATGCACTTGTCATACTGCTTCATAGTTTTGTTAAACATAATAAATGATTTTGGCTATACTTTGATATTTTAGTTTTGTTAAACTTAGCTAAATATTGGCAATGCACCTTTTGATATTGATTCCTAGCTCTTTTGGTGGAAAACTTTGGAAGTGCTACTTCATTGTACATGCAATTGGACAAATATGGCAACATTGAATCAATATATTATCTTTGATACAGATATGTATCTTTTTTTACTGCATTTGGAGTGGTGGTGTTGGTATGTATCCGAAATAACACCAACACCACCACTCCAAATGCAATAAAAAAAGATACATATCTGTATCAAAGAGTCGACATCCACTACACACCTTGGTGATGTGGTAAGTCTTTACTCACTAGCATTTTAGGTGATTGACATGGAGGATATGCTAGTGATTCTATGACTAGATTATAACCATGTACATATCTATCCTTAGTGGGTTTACACTTAGTAACCAAATGTGCATATGTTCTAGTACTTTCATATGAGTTTTTGTATCATATTATAGATTCTTATGTGTGGAAGAAAAATATTTCATCCCTACTTCTCTGTGAGAAGAAGTCTCCATTGTGGATGTGCTTTGTTACTGCACCTTTGTCTCTTTGTTTTCATGGTATTAGAGTATTCTCATGGTTGTGCAAAGCTTAATCAAAGGTTGAGGTAAAGGCAACTGAGCTTGAAAATAAGCCATCAGAAAACAATGAAGAAGCTCACTCCATACTAGCTACACCTATAGCTGGTGAAATATTAGTTACTTCTTTTGGGGCTTGCTACTTTGAAGTAGTAGTTGAACTTGTAGGTAGACCTTGGGTACACACCACAAAAAGGATGTCACTTGACCTTTAGGTGTGAACCCCTCTAAAGTGCATTGTGGCTCTTTAGCACTAGGATGAGGGAAGAGGAAGGTGAGGTGTTGGCCAAGTTTAATGGGCACCTTGGTTGTGAAAGGTGGACTACTAGTGCCAATGAAACTCTCACTACAAATGCTATGGCAAGTTTAGTGACTATAATGGTACACTAAGCTACCCATATTATGGATACATATGGGATCTTGGCCATTTTGACATTCTCATAATCTAATTGGGGACAATCTACCGGTCTGACTTTCACATGAGAAGGTAATGGATAGACAATAGACTTATCACCCTCTATATGGAGTCACTCAAAGTACTATGGAATTACTCAAGTACTCTTTGTATGTACTCTTTCCATGATAAGTAGAGAAGTCCTATAGAGTGATGTAGGGTTGCATCTATGTAGCATCCTAAAAGTGCATGTAGGGTTGCAATACATATATTGAGTTAAACAATATCTAATGAATTGAAAATCCTTTTGCAAGTATCGCTACATTATTTGGGCATAATAAATTTTCCCCATAAGCATCAATAAAGCATTAAACCAATCAAATACTTGCTATCTAGATAGTATATAATAGGTTTTCCCTGAATGGTAGTGAACAATAGGTTTGTCTTGGACACATCAAACAACAAGTCTGTCCTCAACACAGTGAATAGTAGATATATTGGCAACACATTGAACAACAAGTCTATCCACAACATAATGAGCAATAAGTATCTGAATAGTAGGTTTGGTGTCCTAAACAGAGTGAACGATAGGCATTGAAAGAGGTGAAAAAATGTTAGAAATAGAGCCATCAAATCATGCACATATATCATGTTGATGGTTGTTTGCTACAATGGCTAAGCTCAATGACCACTTAGCAAGGCTCAAAAAGTCTAGAAAAAGGCCCTGATCAATGCTAGAAGTGGTGGGATTGATCGAGAAGCAATGGAATTGATGCATACCTCAATGAGTGGATGGCATGAAAGTTGTGAATGAAGCTCTCTTCCTAGGTTGAAGTGAGTGTTGGTGAAGCTCCTCGAATGTCTAGTTTGATACCATTTGAAAGGTGGAGCAAGAGGTGAGAGAAAAAGTAGAAGCAAGAGGAAGCAAGAAGTGAGAGCACAAGCATAAGCAAGAGGAAGCAAGAGCTATGGAGGTTCAAGAGAGAGAGAGAGAAAGACTATATGTGGAAATTCCAACATCACAATGTGTGACTTGCCTTTCCTTATTCTATTGTCATAGAAAGAATAAAGAATAAAGTGATAGTGATAGGTGACCATCACTTTGCAGTGTATAGGTATGTAGGTAGTAAGTACAAATAAATATAGGTGGCTAGGCTTAGGTAGCCTCCTTTAGCCCCCAAAGGGTTCCATGGTTGGGGTCTTGAACTCTAAGTCCAAAATACTTAACAAAAGGCCAATCCGATTGGGTAAGGATTGTTCTCCAAGAAGAAGAGGAGAGCCACTATGTTTGAGATGTTGAAGGACTTGGATTGAAGATACATGACCTCCATAAGAAATTTAAGTACATTGTGCATGCTACTGAGATTACATTTTCCACCATACATGGGCCCAAATATCACCTACATTTTCTTTGTAAAGAGTCTCGACATCACTTTTGGCACTCCTTGCATCAATATAAGGTGTTCTTGGATGCACTAGTCATTAGGCATATACTCAACAAGCCCTAATTTCACCACATGCCCCTTCACTAATTGCTCCACAATGACCTTTGCTTTAGGATGAACCTTCATACATGTCCACAGTAGGAAAAAAGGTAGAAGGTTGAGCAATTGCAACTAGTCCTCCATTGGTGTTATCTTCTTGCACACTAAGGGAACTACAATGTTGAAAGTGACTATGCACTCTACCATCATTACAAAAAAATGAGAGAGTGAGAAGTTGCGAAGGTGAAAGTGGGAAGAGGTTTGATGGTGAAAATCACAAAACAAGAAGATGAAAATGGAAGTTGGGAAGAAATAAATTAGCTTTTGTATGGTAATGAAGCAATGAAAAGAAAATAAAGTAGCTCCACCAATGCATGTGTGTCATGTTAGCTCAGAAAACCATGATGACTCAAATTGTTACATGCATATTGAGAAACCATACCACTGCCATGATGACCATAACACTAAAGAATGAGTAGGTATATTGAAAATAGGCCACATTGCCAAGTTTTTAGAATTAGAAGGCACTTGGACTGCCATGATGACCATACACACTAAAGAATGGGTAGGTATATTGAAAATAGGCCACATTGCCAAGTTTTTAGAATTAGAAGGCACTTGGACTGCAATCCAAGCCACCTTCGAGGCTTGCTCTTTAGAATGTGAAGGAAAGGAATCAGACTTAGGCATTGTAGGGCCAATAGGTTCTAGAGGCTCCTCAAAGACTGAAAATGGACACTACATACCTTCACCACAATAATTCTATAGTTGGAACCTATTGACTATATGAGAAAGAAGATTACCTTGAAGATATGTTAAGTGGAAAGCATTGGAGCGAGAACCTCAAAACACCAAAAATCACTTCCTCTAGTGGAACTCGAGCTTTCCTAGAAGTTTATCCATCTGGATATTGAAAACAAGCACTAGTTGACCCCGCTAGAACAAGTTTCTTAAATAACTTATCTACTTGATTTTCCTAGTGAAGCTAGATTTCAGACAACAAATAAGCACTTCGCACATGATCCTCATTTACAAAAAGATAGGGGTTCTAGTAAAAAAGGCAAGGAATCATCCAACAGAGGTTGAAGATGTATTTATTTTAGGTGAGGTTGGCTATTGTAGGTGTAAAGGAGCCTATAAGATCCAATCCCTACTTGTGGAAAGGTTTCAAAGGAAGAATTGGTTGGAGAGGCAACCAATCCCGAGCATGTGGTTGGCCCAATTTGTTGACTTTGGACCTCACCATATAGGTGGACCTACTACATCCCCTTCCATAGGTAAAACTTTCCATGCCCTATGGTTGCTCAATTGGTGGGTCATTCAGGACTATTGGTTTCATTGCGGACCATCCTCCAACTTGATTATGAACCTCTTCTTGCTCCATCTAGGGTACACATGTAGGTCGATCTGGCACTCAATTAGTTCGTTACCCCAAATGAGACAACATTCCTAGTGGGATCCAAAAGCTCTATTAATTCCATAGTACTATCCAGTGCCCCACACTTGAGCTAGTCTTATGCATACTCCCATGCATTTTGAAAGCTCTAAAATAACTCCAAAATACTCCAAATTTTTTAATTTCTCACTAAAACTCCAAAGTAGTCTCAAGAACTCCAAAATGAAAGAATCCATTTTTAAAAATTCCCCAAATGTACCTTATGAAGGATGCAATTTGCCTAAATTAACACAATGAAGCTTGTAAAAATTACTTCTTCCCAAAAATAATTTCTAAAACTTTGATTGAGCCTTTTCAACTTTGGCTTTATATACTTCATTGTCTTCATTGCCTCTTAAGGCACGCATGCACGCACGTATGCGCGTGCGTGCACACACACACACACACACACACACACACACACACACACACACACACACAAAATCTAGGCCAACACCTCTCCATGATCAGCCCCTCCTGCACATGATTCACATCTCTTCCCTTGAGCTACTCATACCCCTCCCACCACATTGATTTCCACTCCTTGTGGGCTACACTTCCATATGCATTTTGGCCATCTTCCACCCCATCTCCACCACCATTTGTGACCCTCTTCTCCACTCATTGGGTCCCTCATTTGGCTCATCTTTTTCCCCTCTTGTTGCCATAATTTGATCTAATTCTAATACATAAACAATCCCAATTAATCTCCCTTTTATTCCATACTCCCTCTCCTTGGCCTAGCCTTACATATGACTACATGGGTGTCGATTTGAGGGAAATGAGCTATTTTTGGATGCACATGACTTGTTGTGTGAGGATGGCTCTCAAGTGACAAAAGAAAGCAACACTTGAGTTCCAATGATCCCAACCTACAAGACAATCCTTGTGGATCTATCTATGAGTCAAGCATCATAAGTAGTTTTTGAAGTTGGTCTAGTAATGAATTGGGGAATATTAATAGTGCATTAAACATTGTTACATGTGTATATGGGTTAGAAAATCATGTAGTACCTAACCAAAAATGTTGTGGAATAAAGCACAATACATGAGATAGACAATAGGGTGTATGTATATCTAAGCGAATGCAAATAGTGGAATGCCATTTCAATGTAACCCATGGCTCAAATATGGGTGAATTTATGGATTGAAACTGAATGAAACAATTCATTCCATTCAATGTATGGGGACATCATGAAGGAGGAAAGGTTGAAGGGATAATTAAAGTAGGGACTAAATCTCTCAAGCACATCATCTATGACATTATGAGAAATGGATCATGCTTAATTTTTGGTGATAGTGCATCTATCATATGAAGTGGATCTTGTATAATTTTGTGCATGCTCTTCAATAATGATTAGATATACTATGGAAGAAAAAGAATACATGAAAACTCAAATACAAATGGATTATGCAAAGCCTTACTACATAGACTCGATAGAATGGGTGCATGCAAATACTCTTACATTATCCTCAAGGAATGCATAATCTATAACTAGAATTTCTTATAGACAGATTAAGAAATGAAGTTATGAGTGAAGGTTAATGGAAATATTCATATTTAAGAAAATATTGGAAGGTAGGAATCAAGAAGTTGGGTACCTTGACTTGTGGTCAATTTAGAATTCAGCACAAGTGAGGAGAATAAATGTAATGCTTGAAGGACTTGTTTTAGTTGACTATCTTAATGGATTGACAAATGTAGAGATAATACAAAGAAACTGTCACTATTCTTGAATAGTTGATGTGAGAAGTGGATAAGATTTTAGTACACCTAAATGGTCAATGTAAGGATGATTTCTAATAATGCCTAAATAACTTAGGGTGTAGAGGCAAGCTCACGCTCAACCGTCAAGACCTACGGACCGCTTATTGTTCAAGTGTTTCAAGCAAACACCTATGGCTATTTCTCACCTAGCTGATGCACCTTCGATCCTACCGGGGTGTAGTGAGCTTACCCTGATGCCTAAACGAGTTGCCTTCTCCCTCAAGCACACCAATAGCTTCACGATTCATGATGCGAGCTCAAGCAACCTCAAGCCTCCACCTTTAAGCTCCATCCCCCATAGCCACACGCAAGAGAAGAGAAGAAGAGAGGAGATGATGGAGAGCTTCTTCTCCTTGATCCCTCACCCTCAAGCAAGAAGGAGAGAAGAAGAGGAGTCCACTTTGCCACACACCAAAGAATGAGCTCCTCATTCACTTTTCAACTTTATATAAAAACCCTAAATCCTATTTGGGCAGTCATCCCCTTATCCCCTTTTTTACATGGACGGCCGCTAGGCTCTTTTTCCCATTGCCATCCTATCTTCCTAGCTTTATTTCTACCACCCATCTACCTTTACAATTTGCACAGGAGGGAGCCTGGTGCTCTTTTACAAAAAGTTTTATCCCTTTTTCCCATTGTCCTCCTATCTTCCTAGCTTTCTTTCGACCACCCATCTACCATTATAATTTGCATAGGAGGGAGCCTAGCACTCTTTTACAAAAAGTTTTAGGGATTCCCTACATTAAAAAATGTGCTTTTGCCTTTGACTTAGCTTTTGAGGCTGCCCTTGTGCTTTCGGTCGTTTCCCTTCTTGCTTCTTCCGTTGTGTCCAATTTCCTTCTAGGCTATCTCTTTTAGCTCTCGACTTGTGCTTTTCCACTTTTTTTCCTTTTTCTTATGTTAAGGTTAACATTACTCCCCTCCTAGACTAGTGCCAGTCCCATGGTGTTGATGGATAGTAGGTGGAAGGTGGGATGAGTGTAGCCAAATGGATTTTTTGAGTTTGTATATAAGCCCTTGTGGAGGATGGTGTTGAATGGATCGGCTCTTGAAATTGAAGATAGTGTTGGGCCTAGTGGGCCTTTTCTAACACTAACGGTAAGGAGATCTGTCCTTTGAAATTGAAGATAAAGTTGGGGCAGGACACTAACCTTAAGTGGATTTGTCCCTTGAAATTGAAGATCGTGTTGGATGGATCCTTCTTGGAGAATGGCACATGGACGGCTTCATTTTTGAAATTGACAATGGTGTTGGATAGATGCCTCCTCATGTCTTGCGAGGGTGCTATGACATGGCTTCTCCTTATTCCCTTTAAGTTGCCTTACCCCTTCACCTATGCTCGTGCAAACTTTCCCACTTGCATAGGAGGAAACTTGGCATTTCTCATAAAATGAATTACATTGCGCCTCACACTTTCCTTGCGAGAATCTTTGGAGGTTCTCCCTCATCCTCGAGAGAGCATTGCTAGAATGTCCGGTGCTTTCTTTCATCATTGAGAGAGTATCCTTCATCCTTGACAAGACTTCCCTCATCCTTGAGGGAGCCTTGCCAAATTAGTCGGAGCTCCCCCACATTTTTTTGGAGATTTCCATCTCCCACACTATTCCTAATGAGCTTCTTCATTCACTTTTTAACTGAGGATTCCTTGGTCTTCCTTTGCTTCGTTTTGGCTACATGGTGACATGTGCAATAGCGGGAGTGTAAGTTGATGACGATGTGGTTGCAGGGGATTGGTCTTTGGAAGAAACCAATCAACCAATTGAAGTGGTGGAGACTGAGAGTGTATTGCATGGATGATGGGGCCTCCGAAGTTGGTGGATCACAGCATTGGTTTGCACCTGAAAAGAAAAAAATGTGCACTACACTGTTGGGGGTGTGTCTACCTTACCATGTGGTGCATAGTCCTCGTGTGAGCGTTTGGGAGTTGGGTCAAAGCTTGGGTGTTGTCCCACACTTGAGGATCCAATTCATGTATCGTTGGAGGTGCGATGTGTGGCTTAGGGAGACACACCTAGAAGTCCTACCCTTTAGGTACCCTAAGCATGAAGTGGGGCATCAAAATGGGCTAGGGGGTTAGAAACGGAGCCGACTGACCAAAGCCACTGGGCGTGTCTAACTTGAGAACCCCTAGGTGTAGTGAATGTGACATGTAGAGATTTTTGTTTTTTGCCACACATTGATTTAGTCATCGCATAGTGTTTGAGGTCAAAAAGAGTGGTGGGGGGCAGCATCCTGGTTGTAAGACCTCCCATTAAGGAGCCACGACTGACTGCCCCCTTTCAAAACTTGGCCTTGTGTCTTCAATCGGCCTTTGCCTCTCTTCTTCCATGTTCTCTGGGGGCTCTACTTCTGTGGTCCAGCAATTTGCATTTGGACGTGTAGCCCATGCAATAGGGCCCTACAGCGGGTGATTGCTAGCTTTTTTCTTAAGGACTCGATGGCCTCCTCTTCCTCAGATTCCATGGCATCCAAGAGAGTGTGGAGGAAGGAACGTTGTTGGGCTTCCAAGGTTACCGGTGCAGCCTCTACCCTACTCTTTGCTAGCACCTTATCACCTTCTATAAGGGCTAGTTGACGCGCTAAGATGGTTACTTTTTCTTCACTCCTGTTCACCCAATCATCCACTTTTTTCTTCATTTCTTCCAGGCTTTTCGTTGTGCATGTAGGCTAATGCCCTTAGCCTCTTCTCCTATTCTTTGGTTTCTCTTTCCAAGCGTTCTTCAAGCTCCGAGGGCTAGCCTTTGTTCTAGATTTGCTATATGCTTTTGGTGCCATTGGCTTCTCTCTTCTTCTACTACTGCTAGCTACTCTGTGGCATCTCAGATTTTTTTATTTTTTATTTGCCGATCCTTGTACGGCACCACTAGCTTACCAAAATTGCATTGTAGACTCATGAGGCTGCATTCTTCCACTGTGAGTTTTTCTTGCCATCTCTCATATTCTCCTTAGCCTTGAGTTTCTTGTTTAGCTCCTTGTTCTCTCTTTGATCTGACGAGTTCTTTCCAACTGAGAGGCTACCATTGTCTCCCTTTCAGCCTTGAGCTCAGCTATGGCAATCTTTTTATCTTCCTTTGCCCGTTCCACCTATGACAGGAGCTTCTGCACATAGGCATCGTAGGTTGTGGATAAGGGTAGTGTAGAGGGACCAGTGGTTGTAGATGCTTCAATCTTTGGTCATTTGAGGTCCTGTTTGGATTCTGTGTCTATAGTTGTCTCTCTTCTTGCTCTCGTCACATGGGCTCCTACACTTGCACCTTGAGTTACCTCCTTGTTGACCAAGAACTGTATCCATGTCACAAGATTGCTAGCATCTACCGTGATAGAGGAGTCTTGGGTGGGTGCAGTGATTGGGTGGGAGGTACTAGGAGGGTTGGATTAGGGTGGATCAAACCCTTGCCCTTTCCCTCGGTCACTAGGGCCGATAGGTTTTTGGGTGCCTTGGAGTTGGTGCTTGGACCATCGTGCCAAGGTGGACTCATGGCCACCAACTCTTATTGCCTTGAAGGTTGCTCCACTAAGAGAGGCAAATAGCGAGAGCTATGTCTTCTTCCTCCTTCTTGAGCTCCACCTCTTCCTCCTCAACTCTTCTCTTTCTCTCGTCCTCAACTCTTCTAGATTCCTCTTTTATTCTCTTCGCCTCGTCCTTTCTTCTTTCTTTCATTGTTCTTTTGTGCTTTTGGACTCACTTTGTGCTTTGTGTAGGTCAGTTTTCTCCTTCTACTCCCTCTCTTCTTTGGCCTTCTTCTCCTGCAGAGTCTTTTTCTTTGAATTCATGGCCCTTCCTTGGCTAAATTGTGCTTCGTGCTCTCCTTTGTCCTCACTCATGGTCCTTTAACTAGAGTGCTCCTGTCCTTAGTGTGAAAGGGATCTGTCTGGCATTTTACCAACTGTCTCACCGTCTTGTGCTTCCCCTAGTGCTTCTCTTATCATGGTTGTCAAGATTCCTTCGAAGCGAATGGTGGAGGCCTTTGAGCATGACAATTTTCTAGCTTTAGAGGCTGTGGAGTCTCCCCCTGTGGATCTTCTGTCGGTGGCTAAGGCTTTTGGTGATGTCTCTATCATGTTCCTCATGAAGCCATTGAGGTTTACCTCATTAAAGGACTGGGTAGCAATGCTTTCTAGCATTGGTACATTGATTCTGTTCATCAATGCATTATAGCATTGACTGGAAAATAGAGCATGCACCATTTTGGCTTGGATTGGCACCTTGGGGTTGGGGATGTCGGCTAGGCTGATGCCATCATTTGTGTGGACTATCACTTTGTCCATCCCCAGCATGTCATACACTTCTCACTTTGGCCATTTTTCCACTTTGTTTAGTAAGCCTAGTGCTTCATGTACTAGCTAAGGGCTCTACTTGGCGGGCTTCCATCTCTAGGTGCACTATAACAATGCCCCAATTTTTGTTGAAGGTCCGAAGGAACTTGGAGCACTTCTCATAGTCGATGGCTTGGCCCATCTTCTCTACATACTTTTGCAGTCTACACTGCTTCACCAATTGCTGGATTAGTGGTTCTTCCACGACTATGTATTCTAGATTTAGGATATACGTGAATTTGAGTTTATTATAAGCCCTTGTCTACAATGAGAGGCCGTATTTTGCTTGCTCCTCCTTTGAGAATGGAAGTTTGTTGCTTTTGTCTTAACCTACCATAGTGGGTACTTGTCACATTTCCATAGTTCACCATTAGTGTCCTCAAGGTAATTTCTTGCAAAAAGGTGAGCATGAATTGATTATGCTTTCTAGGGAAGAATAACATGCTTTATTACGTAGAAGAGCATTTTTTCCTTCAAGCAGTCCATTCATTCCAAAGATTTTACAACTTTTCATCAATCACGAGTTGATTTTCATTCACTCTCTTCCACTCTTGGTTACTGATGGAGGTTTCATTCGTGTGTCTCATTCACCTTACCTATTTACATGTTTGATTCCACCTTGCCCCAGAATCCTTCCTAGCATTAAGGTTTGAGGGGCTAGGGGCATTTAGCATTGTCTTGCGGTGTTATACTTCTGCATGAGCCAATCATAGAAGTTTGGATTGTATTCAAGATTAGCATAGTGGTTTATGTCAAAAGGATGGATGCCTACTTGAGTGATGTAGGTGAGAACATCCATGAGGAAGTCATAGGAGTCAATTTTGCTAGCAATGTGTAACTCTTCCTCAGTCAAAATTCGGTCCAAATGTGGGTGGTGGGTCACAATGTGCTCTTCTAGGGGGTTGGTTACGAATGGTGGTCAACACCCTATAGGAGGTTGGAGCTACATAAGTGGGATCATACTTAGAGGTCTTAATGGCATGTCACTGCTTAGCATTGGTCATGATTTGGTAGTCTGCTTGTTCCCACTATTGGAGTCGAAGACCGTACCATTTGCATAAGAAAGAGGAGTCATTGTCAGCGAGCTGCTTTAACTTTGCAATTTCCTGGTCTGTGGCAAGACATTTTCTCTTGTCATAAGATGTGATAAGGCATTGTTTGGGTGCTTGTTCAATGGAGAGCTTGGTGGCCATAAGTTCATCAGTTGCCTAGGAAGCTTTGACAAATACAAATTCAGATTCCTCCCATGAGCAAGGTAGCGTTCGCACATCCACTGCTAAAGGCTCGTCCAAAAGGCCTAAATCTAGCCGATCATAGCTTTTAGCGAGCATGGTAAATGTGGCATCCAAGCATTTGTGGCAAGTAACCAAGTCATTGCATGTATTCTCAGCTAAGTCTATGGCCAAGGTTAGAATGGATCTTCGCCAGTAAGAGAGTCTAAGGCCAGCAAGTGATGGAGGCTTGGTTGGGCTTGACAGTTGACCATCTAACGGGTGCAAATCTGGTTGCGATTCTGGCTAGGGATGTAGCATGGGTACACTAAGCATGGCCAGTGCAGTGGGTGGTTCACTACTAGATGTTTGGGCGGCGGTTGAGGTACTAGCAGAGCAAGGTTGAGGCGGTTCAAGAGTAGCAGGTTGTGGTTTGGGTCAATAGATTTGTTGAGTCTTGATGGGTTTAGGTTTGGAAAGGGTAATGGGCCCTGCAGCCAAAGGCTTTAGTGATGCTGATGCTTGATTCATATTGATGCTTCTCATGTAGTCAAGTTTGAGGGTGGTGTTTGAGTAGTGTCATTGGTCGTCTTGGCTTTAGGTACCCAAATCTAGGTATTACCCTTGTAATAGCCTTGTACTTGCAACAAGGTCTTGGGAACCCATCGTGGCTTGACCATTCGTCGAGGCTTGTAATTTTGTTTGGGCCTCCTAGGTTTCGAGGAAAGGTTCCTAGACTTGCGAGTTCGTGGTTGGGTGTGTTAACCCTCAAATGAACGAAGGTGGAAAATCCAGAAAAGCTAAAGCAGAAGACAAAGGCCAAGGCAAAGTAAAACGGAAGACAAAGACGCACAAGGAGAAAAGTCCTAAATAAGGGAGAAAGGCGCGCAAGGAAAAGCACAAGTCGATACTTTTGTAAAAGAGCGCAAGCGCATCATGGTTTAATTCAAGGAGCGCCAAGCTCTCACCCATGCAATTTGTAAATGTAGATGGGTGGTGGAAAGGAAGCTAGGAAGATAGAAAGACAATGGGAAAAAGGGCCTAGGCCACGGCCGGCCATGTAAAAAAGGGGATAAGGGGATGACCGCCCAAAAGGGATTTAGGGTTTTGTATATAAAGTTGAAAAGTGAACGAGAAGCTCATTCTTGTGTGTGGCCAAAAGTGGCTCTCCTCTTCTTCTTCTTCTTCTTCTTCTTCTTGCTTGCTTAAGCTTGTGCTTGAGAGAGGGAGTGTGAGAGTGTGAGGGAGTGTGTGTGAGGGTGAGGGACCGGGGAGAAGAAGCTCTCCATCTTCTCCTCTCTTCTTCTCTTCTCTTCTCTTCTCTTGTCTTGCTCGCGGCTATGGAGTTTGGAGCGTGGAGCTTGCTTGAAGCTTGCACTTGGATCGTGGAGCTACTAGAGTGCGCAGGAGAGGAGGTAACTCGATCGACATGGAGGTAAGCTCACTACACCCGTAGATATGGATGGCGCATCGGCTATGTGAGAGGTAGCCATTAGTGCTCGGCTTGGAACGCTTGAAACAATAAGCGGTCCGTGGGTCTTGGCGGTTGAGTGAAAGCTCCCACATTTTGGTTTCGTTGTGCCGGGACCAACGGATTCAAGCCTTGAGCACTTGCGCGCTTCAAATCGAGTATTGAAGTAGGGTTTTCCCTGAACTGGTGCTTGAGATAGATAGGTAAGAAGCGAGGGAGTTTGAAGAGGTATTCGATCTCCTTAGCAAGTAGATTTTTGGTTTTTTGGATTTGGAAAAGCATGTTGGAGTAGTGTAGGTGATTGCTTTGTGATTTGTATGCATTTAGGGTAGGAAAAAACAAAGAAAAATAAGCAAACAGTAGGGTTTTTTGTTGTTGTATAACAGGCTAAAACAGGAAAATAGGGGCACAAATCCTTGGAGTGCCGTTTGATTCGAGCACCACAGTGATTCTAGGCATGCCTAGCATTTCCTTGTAGTGTTTTGCACCTATTTGGAAGGCGTTGGATGATTCGGTGGAGTAGACGTTGACCTAGAGACATCGCGTACAACTCGCGGGCCGTCGTCTGCGCCGTCCGGACCAGGCCGTCTGAGTCCGAGAATCGGACCACTCCGAAAATTGGACCTCTCTCAAAATCAGACCACTTCGAAAATCGGACCACTTTTCCAATCCGATTCCCAGAATCGGACCAACCCCAGAATTGGACCACCTTTGCTTGTCTGATCGGCCGTCCGATTTTGAAAATCGGACACTCGGACCTTGGAAATCGGACACAAGGAATCGGACCACTCAGAATCGGACACCTGTCAAAATCGGACGTCCGATTCCAAAAATCGGACGTGACCAAAATCGGACCATTGGGCCGATCGGACCAACTAGAATTGGACGTCTGATTCTGATAATCGGACTCCTGAAAATCGGACATCTGAGAATCAGACAGGAAACTGTCAAAATCGGATAAGTATCTAGAACACAAATTTTGACGCATCTAAACCCCGAAATTGACCCCAAAGGCTACGTAGAGCTAAAGGCACATCATAGATCCATCACTGGACTGAAACTTAGAGCAAGTAGTTCAAAATTTGGCTATAAGCAGTCCTCCAAATTGTACATGGTGTTTACCGTAACGGCCTTGTGGGCCAGGGGATTGCCCCCCCAGACCCCCGCAGAGGGGCTCTGCCCCCTCCGCACCTCCCCCAAGAAGGTTGGAGAGAAAACGCGCATCGTGACAGATCCTCCGGATTAGGCCCTAGTGTAGTAATGGCTCTACACAAGCATAGATCTTCACTTACAAAGCAGCAAATAGAAGCCCACACACAAACAAAGAATTTTTAATATCTTGACCTATGAATCATGGACCCTACTAGGCCAACTAGAGCTCACATCGACTAATGCAACTCTTAGCCCTTATGAGGGACACCCACAAGCGCTCATAGGGAAGTGCAGAATCCTTGCGATAATTGAAACTGAAAGCTTGCTTGTTCCTCCAAATACTGCTAGCTACGGGAAGGAAGCCCTCCTTGGAAGACCCTTCAAAAGGGCGACTAAGTGTGAGGCTGACTATGTAGCATAGAGGATACACTTGACACTACCGAGTGTGAGGATAGTCACAACCTTTAGCAAGGGTGACCTCATTGAACCTTGAGGGAAAGGCAAGGAAGGTGCTGACGTAACAGTCAAGCCTACTAACAAGAGCAAGAACTTGTTGGAAGAGTTGATACAAGCACAGGTCGAACAACGAGAACCAGTGAGTGAGGCCATGCGTGAAACAGGAAGGTCAAGAGACAATGCCAAGGACGGGCTTTGGACGTACAAATATTGTAGAAGACCCCAAAAGAAGCCCAACCCTTATAGACGAAGGCATCGATGGAGGGTCAGTACAACGCCGCGATGGATATCTAAAGCGTTGCTACATGCTCAACGGTATTATGCAGGTAACCGATGGATTTGGGTACCAACATCCCCTGCTAAACCACCTCTATTAGTTGAAGGCTAGATTGCATCAGAAGCAACAAAGCACAGGAGAAAATCTAAGAGAAACTCTAGGTCTTGAGGCAAGAAACCATATATGAGTGTTCGAAAGAAAGAGCCTCAGCCTAGCATGCTTAATAAGTAGATGTCATATGTAGCCATTGAGCGTGCACAGAAGCCATTAGTGCCCAAAGAGCCTTTGATTTTCCATGAGGATAACAGCCATCATAGGCACGACATTGCTCATGGCAAGGTTGATCGCTCAACAAAGCAAATGGCACAATCGTCTAATAGCCTCGAGTAAATCATTCAGCTAGTGCCCAGCCCACCTAAGAGTCCTAGACCCCTTGCACCCTCTTTTTCCAAACGGACACAGGAAGAACATCAGCGGTCGTCAAGGGTGGTTGCTCACTCCCAATCTCTATCTCCATCTAAGCTTCCAAATGTCCAAGAGGTGGGATATGACACCATCTGTAGCTCTCGGCCCAAGGATATGCGTGAGCAACCTAATGCGACTAGATCAACTCATTCTCGATCTACACATATGAATGCTCAAAGGGCAACAAAAGACACGACCAGTTTTGATCGCCCTAGGGACTTGACACCGCAATCCACCAAGGGTAGCCAGCCCACTGGACTAGCCGCTACTACTTCCAATCAGGGATCACAGCAGCCATAGCCCATGGCCATGACAATGCCCCTTGCAGAACGTATCCTTAGTAGTTTACCTGTGGAGGAGGTGTCACAACCAACTTCCTTGACAACTCCAGCACTTCCAAAGTGTCTAAAGCCTAGGCTGGAGGAGTTAAACACAAGAGAATTGCCTGAAGAGCTAGACTCTCCGAAAAGGGAGGCAGTTGTACCCTCACAACTTAGCAAGGCTACTCAGGTTGAGAGATGCACCTTCACTGACCAAGAAAAAGAGGAGAAAACAACGAAGACAACAGCAGTCACAGGTGGTTGTGGATCTCAAAAACATTGACACCAAGAGCATTGGAGAGCTGAGGAATAAAGCATCGAGTCTGTCCACCAATGACCCCATTGATGCCTCTTCTAATAGTAGTGAAACCTTAGACACATCCGTGTGCTCTGAAAAATCAAAGCAGTCGTTACCATCAACGACTGCTTGCAATACTCAATCCACCGACAATGGAACTCGCATTGACCAATCAAGAGTGGATACGACGCTGTCACAATAGGGTGACAAACTATACTAGTCACATCCAAGGAGAACCATGATGCAATAACGAAGCCTCAGGAGAAACTTGGAAACTTCGAGAGAATAAGAAGTCCTAGCGTTGGCCAAACCTGCTCGTCTAGGCCTGAGCCCCCAACTACACTAAAGCCCAGGCAAACTCCTAGAACCTTGCATGAGATAGCAACCGAGAAAGCCCTGGTTGAACATAGAAGTGCCACAGAATGCTTAACCGAGTTGGATGCTAAGATCAAAGTGTTCGCACGTGTCTACGTCCTGGCAGACATGGGCACATTCCCTAAAGAGCAGCTCGAAGAATACTTGCCATTTTCCTTATCTTGGGAAGAGCAAGAACATCTTGACGAGCACTATAATAGGCTCATGTATGAACGTATGCGACTCATCTCTGACGAGGAAGCCGACGAACTATGCTTAACTGTCACGTTCAATTATGTGCTCTGCCAACCAAATCTCTTAGAGATAGAGCAACTAAAGCGACTAGCAGAGGGCCAAAGTCAATTTGAACAGCGTTGGTGTGAAAACCGCGTTGCAATGGCTGAACTAGGAGCCCAGATCATGACAATCTCAGAGGAGCGATTGGCCAAATGGCGGTCTCAACCAACCTATGTGGCACCAACTTCCCTTCGAGTGTTGACTGCCATTCGGGGTACGGACTTAGCTGAACCTAGCCAAGACAACTCTCTGTTTGATAAGGTTCTCACTGAGGAGAAGTTACATGTTGCCAATAGACTTGGACAAGGTTCCATGCTACTCAATGTTGCAAAATATCTATCGGTATTGAGTAAGCTACCATGAGTACTAGATGTGTGTGCCACGCTCTAGTACAATCTGGAGTTCTACAATTGGCTTTTATCCTCCTGACGTGACATGGATTCATGGATGTGTATATAAATAAACAATGACTTTTGTGACCCTGTATAGACACTATTAACACACACAAGTAATAATAGTCAAGCGTAGGGAGAAGAGTTGGGTTCCACAGGCTAAGCTCCTCAGGTCCTCCTCTCACCACACGTTTAGAAGTTGTGTGACCATTCCCACTTCCAGGTGAAGGGCATGCAACCCTCATTGCCGAAGCCTTGACCAACATCTCTGATGGTGTAGATAGGGTACCATCCCTTCCCATACACCTTTCCCCTTTCCTGTCTATCCTTCCAAGGATGTGCCCTACCCCACTCCATGACAACCAGTCCACGAACTTAGCATGAGCCAATAGCTGCTAATGGTTGGAGGCCAAATGAACATCATCATGGGGGCCAGCCCTCTACAACAAACAATGCATGCCTCACCCCTCCCCTTTGCGTCATATGCGCTTGATAACCCACACTATAATCCCTTTCATGCGAATGGTTTTATCTTATATCAAGACCTAATCCTTGGTTCGCATTTTGTAGGTCCCCCTATGAGGAAGACATGGAGCACCTAGGGCAACTGGCTTGCAAAGATGCTCTCCGCTGTCGAAGGGAACATGTAGCACAAGCTTCTCCGCTGATGCGCTACATGCTTATCCTCAAAAGGTATGCAAAGAAACAAGGTCCCAAGCAACACCGCCCCGGACGTAGGCCGAAGAATCCCTAGGCTAGGGGAGTAGAAGCTCAAAGAAGCACACAAGGTGTGGCAACACCAGTTGTGCAAGCCCCTAACAGACGCTCGGACACCAGGTGCTCAAAGGCAGAAAGGGCAGCTTGAGACAAGGAAGAATTCGATGCATTGTTCAAAAGCATTTTGGAAACGGTTGCGGCCAGAGACTACACCATTCAGGTCCCGGTCGACATCTTTCCTGCCCAACCTCACAGGAGCCCCTCACCAACAGAGCCTCAATTGCCTAACCACCCAGACTCACCCCGCCTCGTGCAAATCGAGTAGCCCCTATGATATAGAAGCAACTTAGCAAAGGCCATCCTGCCATAACTTTTTGTCTTTTGATGGTTAAAGGGGTAGGCTCCCCACTTGTATACACTTCCCTTACCTACGGCTAATATATGCCATGTCTTTAACAAGCACTAGAATAGGCATCGCAATTAGCATCATAGGATTTTGAAAAAGTTATTTCTTGACATGATTGCATTTATTCGTTGTACTTGACGCATGCGACTTGCATATACTCTCATGAAGTGACAAGTGGATGCAGGATGACACAGGTCTTCGTGCAAACATGTTCAATGCCCAAGTCACCGCAAGACCACCAACCTCACAAAGAATCGCGACAAAGCCACGCTGCCGAACACAAAAAATCACCCTTGCCAACTGCCCACATCGCATGGCCCAAAGCATAGTCATGGGCTACTCTCTCCTTTTGGGTCAAGCTCTACAGCTGGCTCACGGCAGTTGTTACCTCAATTGTACTGACATCGCGTGCCAAAAGAGGTTTGCAATATCTCAAGTGCGTCTCCCCATCTCAACAACTGCTTCTCTAACAATGAGGCTAGGGCACAATCATCATTGTAATATCCATTTCCTGAGACTTCAAAGCTTGACATTTCCCAACCCATTGAAAGGCTGATAGCCTCAACATATTGCAATGGTTGTACTCAGGCAAAAAAAAAAGAAGAAAAAAAAAAGGAAAAAGAAGAAGAAGAAGAAGAAAAAAAAAGAAAAAGAAAAAAAGAGAGAGAAATTAGAAAAGGAAAAATGAAAAGAAAAGAACGAAAAGATAAGAAGCACCCACGATCACAGCACAGCACCTAGGGGTCCTCAAATTAGGAGCGTCCAGTGACCTTGGTCGGCTGGCTCCGCCCCTAATCCCCTAGCCCCTTAACATCACCCACAATTGTTCAGGGCACATCAAGGGCAGGACATACCTAGGGAGCTTGTCTCGTCTATGGTTAGACATGTCCCCCTGACCCATTCACACGATTCCCTCTTGCACTCTGCCTTAGTACCATTGCAATCAATTGT
Source organism: Lygodium microphyllum (assembly GCF_053477565.2). NCBI lineage: Eukaryota > Viridiplantae > Streptophyta > Polypodiopsida > Schizaeales > Lygodiaceae > Lygodium > Lygodium microphyllum. Next base: position 39,986,457 of record NC_141139.1, on the reverse strand, counting down.
GGTAAGCACCACATAAATGGCCATGAAAAGTACAATACCCTCATCACACAGGTCCAATAGCTACCAGCTCTACTGATAGTGCAGTGTCCCTGTGTTCAATTATGTTACGTCATGCAGTCACAATGCAAATGATGTCTCATACACCTTCACGTGTACTTCTTCTCAACATGGACAACCTTGCTTCATCCACACATCGTTATGAGAAACCAGCCCGTGGTCTTTTAACTACGTATTATCTAAGTATGCACGAGCACTCACATAATATCTGTACCAAAATATATACACAATTTGGGTCCTCAAGTTGTGCAGGACAATACTCTCAGCTTGCTTAGAGTTCGACCTGTCTCCCAAACTAATTAAACTCTGTCTTGTGCACGCTAGAGAAGACTAGCACTACCCCTAGGGAGAGACCACCTATGAGAGGTTTTCAATTGCAGGTATTGAAGACTCCAACAAAGGTGTTGTTCGCTCTTCATCGACACTCAACTATGAATTCCTATCCTTTATCATCCTGCAAGCCCACGAAGAATCGTCATGTGCAGAATCCCCAACAAATTGCTACTTGTACTCCATCCATGCAATCCCCACAAAGAACAACCCTACCACCAACACCAATAGCCCTACCACCAGCCACCTAAACCACTAACGTGTCCCTGATGGCCTTCCTTCCCACCACTACCAACACTCCTCCATGGCAACCACAGACATCCTTGCCACCCACGTCTTCGGTGCATGCTAAAGCCTACTACCTACGACGGTGAGTGCCATGGGACTGGCACTCGTCTAGGAGGGGGGTAATGTTAACCTTCAAACGAACGAAGGTGGAAAATCTAGAAAAGCTAAAGCAGAAGACAAAGGCCAAGGCAAAGTGAAACAGAAGACAAAGACGCACAAGGAGAAAAGTCCTAAATAAGGGAGAAAGGCGTGCAAGGAAAAGCACAAGTCAATACTTTTGTAAAAGACCGCAAGCGCATCATGGTTTAATTCAAGGAGCATTGGGCTCTCACCCGTGCAATTTGTAAATGTAGATGGGTGGTGGAAAGGAAGCTAGGAAGATAGAAGGACAATGGGAAAAAGGGCCTAGGCCATGGCCGGCCATGTAAAAAAGGGGATAAGGGGATGACTGCCCAAAAGGGATTTAGGGTTGTGACCAAAAGTGGCTCTCCTCTTATTCTTCTTCTTCTTGTTCTTGATTGCTTGAGCTTGTGCTTGAGAGAGGGAGTGTGAGAGTGTGAGGGAGTGAGTGTGTGAGGGTAAGGGACCGGGGAGGAGAAGCTCTCCATCTTCTCCTCTCTTCTTCTCTTCTCAACCAGGGTACTTCCAAGCGGTGGTCGTGGATGTTTTGGTACCCATTTGAACTAATGTTCAAGGGTTTTAGCTGTGTGGTCCGTTTTTTTGTGGTGCTAAGGTTTGGTAGAGTGTGATGAATCATGAACCCCCTCCTTAGGCTTGATGGTGGGTTTCAACTTTCTTTGGTGGGTTTCTCTACTAGTGGCTTGGTGGACTATGATGGAGTTGCGTAGCCCGTGCTGAAGGCTGTGACGATTCGTACATTATCATTGGCCAAGTGAATACGCTTTGACTGGTAGTCGACATTACAGTGATTCTACTTATTAAAGGTTCATCTTAACAGCGATTCCATGTCTGCATCTCTTGTGTTTGAAAACACACAAAAGACCATGGACAAGCTTTTAGATTCAATAGAGACTGCAACCTTGCATTTTCCCAAAAGTGCATATGATCGGCCCCCAAATGGGCTGACTGGCATTAGTGAACTGTAACTATGGTTTGTCGATTTGAGTCCAATGATTGTGAGTCAATATATTAAAGTGAGCACCCTCATCGATCAATACATCAATGGCATGTGTCTGCTAGGCTGTAATGGTCATACACAGGTAAGCCGGAGCTATGGCTTCCTCATCCTCATCTTTAATCGTCGTAATGGTAGCTACTCGTATATTATTGATAGGGTTGGGTTGTCTATGTGAGATTTTGGCCATCATGCAAACTAGCACCTGAGGTGCATCTCTAGGCTTATTGGTTGTCTTAGCAACTTGCTCTTACTCTCTAAGAATGATAGATCTATTGTGGTGAGCACGTGCATCCAATCTCACTCATCCTCAGAATAGGGGATATATTTGGTCATGGCCCATAAGACTTTCTAATTCGTGCATCATCCTTCAGCATGGTGAAGATGGCATCTAGGTCGATTGGTGTGGTCTTCCATGTATCCATCTCCACTTTTATTGCCTCCCTTCGATTGCCTAAGAAGATTAGACCATTACCCTAGTCTTCTATGACCCATGCATTGCGCATCCAGGGCCGGCCTAATAGAACATCATAGTCCACTCCCTTCATGACTATAAAGTCAACAGAGAATTGGATCCCTATGATCTTCAATGGCTAGTTATTTAATACTCCAAATGGCTACACTTTCATTCCATTGGCTAGGGTGACATTGAACCTAGCATTCTCAATAGGTGGGTTACCCCAAACTTGGAGTATTGCATGGCTCAACATACTAACTCCTGCTCCTGTATCCACAATTCCCTTTCTTGTGATGTCTCCTAGAGCTAGGACTGAGTAAGACTACATGCCTTTTGATGCCTTCCCAAAAAGCATTCACGTGTAAGGACATTGGCACTAAGTGTAGTGTCAGGCTGGGTATCTGAGTTACCACACCATGATCGTGTAGATCAGCTACCCCTTGCTCCATTGGTCCTTCAACCCACTGCTTTAGTTCTTGTCATAGCATTGGATGTTGCCCAAGTAGATCTCCTAGGCTTAGAGTCACCAGGGTGGTGGTCACTAGCGTGGTGAGGAGGTTGTTGACTGTTTGCCTCTCTCCTAACTCTGTGTTTCTTAGCCAATGGCCTTGACTGGTTTGCTAACCCATAGCTTGTAAGCTCTGTTTAAGTGGCATTTCTTGTAGTATAGCTGTGTCTCTTGACTTTGGTCATGGAGGCGAGACTAGTGTGCTTACACTTGAGAGATCATCGATCTCATCTTCCAATATGGACTCAGCATCCTTTAGGTGCTCCTTGGCTTCTTTTACCCGCTCTTTGACCTTTTCAATGGCTTCAAGTTGGCGCTTCGGGTTGGGATACTCCTCGGCCTTTGCACTCCCCTTCCTGACCATCTTTGGAGCCGACATTTCTGCTTTTACATTCGTCACCTTTTTTCTCGTAAATAGTGTCGTGGCACTCTCAATTTTTAGCGTGACCTTAGTGTCAGGTTTCTTTCTCCTTCCCCTATGGTTTTTCTTTCCATTTGAGGTTGCATCTAAGTTGTTGGCCCATGTCAATGATATGCTAGCCTGCTTTGTCAGCATGTGGGTCATGACATGCAATGGGATGGGTGTGCTGTCTCTGTTAAATGTCTCAACTCCAAACATCCCCAGTAGTATAGATGGCTCATTTGCAGCACTAGAGGGTAGTCTTTGTCTAGGGCATTCAACAAATAGGTGAGTGATTCCACACTCTGGGCATCTAAGGTCGACCTTTCTCTGATTAGCTTGCTCTTGTTTGGGGCAGCGTGAGGAGATATGTCCTAGGTGTCCACAAGTCCAATACAAGATTGGTTCTTGGGTTTGCCCTCCAAAGCCTTTGCCTCTACCTCTACCTAACACTATCATCGGTACAGGTTGCTAATCCATAAGGATTTCATTGCCCTCTTTGTCATACAATACATAGGGGTGCACATAAGGCTATTTGTCCTTCGGCTCCTCCACATAGTGGATTAGAGTGTCACTTGGTGAACGGGTTACGTAGGGTCCAAGTGGTCTAGATATGCATGGGGGGTTTTATCTCCATTCTAGAAATGGTTGGTTTGGTGTCATTAGGTGCCGGGAGAGCCAATGGGGCTCTCCTCTCGAAAAAGTTTTTGGCCTATTCACTAGGTAAGGCTGTCCGTACAGTTGCAAGTATGACTAAACCTACTATAGTTTGATGCAAGGTTGGGACCTCGAGTCCTGACACTTTGTTGGCAAGTGGTCGAAGTACCCAGGCTCGAAGAATCTCTTAATGAAGAGACTCTTGAGGTTGAAATCAATTTGCTCACAATAGCTTCTACCCTTGTCTCCTAAGCATAGACCGAAATCTTGTGAGTACAGAGTAAGATCAAAGAGGCCATTGGCTTGCAAACTTTCTTGAACTACTTTACGAAAATATATGGATAATCATTTAGTTGGTACTTGTCTAGCTGCTTAGCCACGATGAGGATTCTTGATTGGCTCTTAAAACCTAGGTTAACTCCTAAACTTGCAAGCAATGAGGTTGCCATTGTAGCAGCACTCTACTCTATTGACGAGTTGTCTAGCACTTGCTTTGTAAGAAACTTGCTCAAAAGTGAGTCCTATACATGTGTTGAGCTTGACTTTCAACAATATAATCCATACGGTGTATTTTATATCTCTATTATCTATATCAATTGTAGATGTGACATTTAATGTGTGCATAATACAATTCAATATCTATTGCTAGAGGCCAATTTTTAATTGGTTTCATTAGCATTGATCAAAACTTGTGTTAATTTATTGTAATGAGAGACGTGTATGTCGAAATTGACATTTGTCTCTTAACAACATTTTTCCCTAGTTTGTGATACCATCCCCTAGGTATCTATTTAAAACCATAAAAACTTTTTCTCAACTTGCACACTAGGTATTTCTTTCCCTTGTCGTGAAAGCCCTTAGACTACTACATATAAATCTCACCATGAAAGTTCCCATGTAAGAAAGTCATCTTAACATCCATCTGATAGAGATCTAAATTTAATTGAGTAACCAAGGTCAACACTAAGCATAGGGTAGTCATCTTCACTACGGAAGAAAAGACCTCATCAAAGTCAATACCATGCTTTTGCTTAAAACCCTTAGCAAACAATCTGGCCTTATATACTCGCTTGGGTGTCTAGAGGTACTCTTCAACTTGTACACCACTTACATCGCAATGCATGTTTCCCATTGGGAAAACGAATCAGATCCCATATATGGTTTTTATGCTATGAGTCATACTTTGACTACATGGCCCTCTCCCAAGAGTGACTATCACCTCTGCGCATTGCCTTGCCATGAGTAAGGGGCTCACTAGAATCTATCACCATAACATAGTCCATGGAGGCTCAAACCAATTAGAATGATGTCTTTATCTAGTAGATTGTCTAAGGTCATGGGGCTTGTACATCCTATCCAACATCATGATCATGGATCACTAGAACATCACTTGCAAGCTGTCTAGCTAGTTGTATGGTAATAAAAGGTTCATCTTGAAATATCACCTTGCATATCTCAACTACCTGCTCAGGCTACTTATGCATCTTCTTGTCATGGAAAAGTGATATCATGGCTAGGATAAACTTCCTGGCTTGTGGATCCTATAAGCGATAGCCCATTTCACCTACATTCCCATAACTAAACTCGAGGGGTTCACTATATGTATATATCATTTGCATTAAATATCTATTTATAAATATTCTTATTTGTGATTTTTTAAAATAAAAATATAATCTTTTTTATTCAAATTGTAAATAGTTCATTTATATGACACTTTTGTATGTAAAAAATATATACAAATAGTATTAAAAAATTAAAACCATGCGATACTTTCATATATTCATGAGTGATCCTTCTCAGTAACCAATAAAGATACATTTAATTGATTTAGGTTCCAACTTATTTCATTTGTCCTTGAAAACATAGAAAAAAGCTTCACATCCAAAGATATAGGAAAAGATAAGAAGCGAGTGTTTTGAATGAGCTTTTGAGTGAGCTTTTTTTGGCAACCTCTCTATCCTTGTTTCACATAGTTCACTTATTCCACCCTTAGATATACCCACCTCCACTTCCACCACCACCACTATTAGCTCCACCGCCACCACCAATATCACTATCTTCACCACCACCTTCACTCACTCACTCACTCACTCTCTCTCTCTCTCTATATATATATATATACATATATATATATATATATATATATATATATATATACATATATATATATATATATACATATATATATATATATATATATCTTTACATATAAGTAGCTCATTCTCTCTATCTCTCTCTCTTTTTCTCCCCTTTCACACAACCATACACACACACATGCTCTCTCTCTCTCTCTCTCTCTCTCTCTCTCTCTCTCGTTTGCAATACAAAAATATTCAAGCGAGTACTCTAAGTTTGACATAACTTGTATTACATTCGAGTATGACATGCATTGCAACAAATAGTTTACTCTTTACTTGTAAATAGCACACACACACACACACACACACACCCACACACACACACACACACACACACACACACTCTCTCTCTCTCTCTCTCTCCCTCTCTCTTGCAATACAAAAATGTTCAAGCGAGTGCTCTAAGTTTGACATAACTTGTATTACATTAGATTATGACATGCATTGTAACAAATAGTTTACTCTTTACTTGTAAATAGCTCTCTCTCTCTCTCTCTCTCTCTCTCTCTCTCTCTCTCTCTCTCTCTCTCATAAGTAGTTCTTTCTATTGCACAATAAACACACACACACAATTACAATACAAGATAATTTTTACAAGCAATCCAGATCTAAATTTGTATCACATTGACCTCTAGCAAGTATACTATTATTCCTTAGGCTAAGAGACAATGATAGTAAAAGATTATCATAAATTTGATTATAACTAACCAAGTGAGGTATGTTTGTATTTTCTCAACAAAATAAAATGCATTTGCTCTAAGGATTAGCATAGTTTTTTCTTAGTCATACTATGGGCCACATTGGGAAAGTTCTTCTACTTTCAAATATCAAATGCAGGTTCTCTTGGTAAGTATGGGTTGGTGTCAGGACCTAAAACGGACCCAACACTGGCTATAAGCACTATCCGGGCCTCTCTATACTCAAGGAACATACCCTCTCGCCCTCATGCCCAGAGCATATAAAGGACACACTGCCCTAACTGCTATCGTGAATGTTGCGTTTGTTTTGGGTTGTAGTCCAACGATTAAACCCCACTCCTCAAAGAGAATCCCTACACATAAATTGGTATAGAATACCTCATAATCACAAACAAAAGGAGGCACCCCTCCAGCTGAATGCCATGGCCCCACTACTGTAGCTCTTTTACAGTGAGGGGATTGGCCCCTCAATGCACCGCAAGTTGGAATATAGTTCACTGCAATAGTTGGGGGGGGATGCATGGGGCACCGCCTAAGGTTTTCAATAAGGCTAAGGTTTTGAAATACACATGATCTAAACTAAAGTTGCACCTATGGGGCTCTATCTTTCTACATAGGAATCATGTTTCTATAAAACCATGTGTGCTTCAAAATCACATCTCTTACAATATTCTAAAGCTTGAGGGTTTTGCCATTCAAGGCACCTTTGTCCTTGAAAAAGTGATAATTCTGAACACAATCTTGCCCTCCAACATCCGCAGTCTAACAATCTCATTATGAGTTTTTAAACCCTTGTCAGCTACTCCTATGGCAACACATGCTTTCAAGGCATATCTAATCGTGACAATGGCCTCTTCACCATGCCCATGGTCAACATATCTAGCCATGGTGCCTTCCAAGAGAATGCATTTGCAAACTGACAGCTTATCAAATACTTGTCCTTCTTTTGCAAGAGAGTCACATCTGCCATACATACCAACCATCACACTATTCGTAAATAGCTCCTTGTCAAACCCACTCTAAAAAACTTCACCATGCACACGTCATCCTTTATCTAGGCATGTGAAACACCATGACTTCAGGCAAAGGACAAAAGTTACATCATCCACAAACATATCTTGCTCTTGCATCTCCTCAAAACATTGCAAAGCCTTGTCATCCTCATGATTCTCACAATATGCCTTCATCAGATCAGTCCGTGTGATACAACATCTCCTATCTGCATGTTGTTGAAAACATGTGACCTTTTGCAACAGAACCATACCTCCCATACATGTCTACCAATGCATTTCCTATTGTAGGGTCATTTCCTAAGCGTGAGTTCTTGATCTCGGTATGTATTTCCTAGCCTATTATCTTAATGCCCCCACGGTCCCTCAAGATTTCAAATACATGACAAATGTAATAGCATCTGCATGTATGGTTTGCAGATAGCATTTTGTGACATCTCAATGCTTCTTCACAAGGCCCATGTTCTACATACCTAGCAAGCATGGCATTCCATGTGACCACATTTGGAACTAGTAAATTTTCAAATACCAGCTGTGCTTCTGCAACAAGGGAGTAGCATTTGTAGTACATGTCCACAAATTTACTGGCCACATACAAATCCCTTTCCAAGTCCCTCAAAATAATATTCTCATAGGAGTAGAAGCCTTTGCATTATTAAACAGTGCTGGCATATAGCCTGGGTGTGCTACAGTTGTCATTATAATCAAAATGATAGAAACATGGTAGCCAATTTTTAGAGGGAGTTGCTATTTATATTGCAATAGAAAAGCTTATCAGTGAAGGCATATAGTCCAATTTTGTTGAAATCTTACCTTGCTTGGTTGAATCAATGAAGCTATTCAATGCTCAATGTGGGGGCACACTACTCAATGCAGGACGTGGGGGCATGCTGGGAGGTTGGGGCATGTTGGAGGTTGATGAGGTAGGTCGTCCACATAGGCTTTATCCTAAAGAACTGGCTAAGGAAGACTGCACATAGGACTACATAACAGAGAGGGTAGCAGAAAATGATCCGAAGATGACATATTTCCAATCTTGAGAAACCAACATGGTGAATATTGAGTCAGTGTGAAGAGCACCAGCACATTAGAAGTAATGCATGACTAGGCAGGGAGAGAGAGAGAGAGAGAGAGAGAGAGAGATTGGTTTTGAGAAAAGAGGGGAAGACTTTACGAAAAAAGAAAAAAAAGGAAGAAGAGAGGAGTGTGTGTGTGTTTGTATATGTTTGTGAGAGAGAAAGAGAGATAGAGAGCTTTTAATTTGTGTTTTTTGATTTTGAGAGAGGGAGTGTATGGGTTGATTATCGTATATAGAGAGGGAGTATTTGTTATGAATCATGATGATGCAAGATGATATTATGGCACCCATGTAGTGGGTTGTGGATAAATACACACATGGATCCCAACTCCCCCTATGTGTGCCGATCATGCTAGTTATAGGCCCATGTTGGCTTTGAGATGGAGACAGGTAATGCCGCATATTATCAAAGCATTTTAGAGCTTCATCACCTGTGACCATTTTGTACATTTCTTGCAAAAATTTGTGTAGTCCAAGAGAATCCATTGTGAACAATATATTTGTCAAGAACTTATTGTGATTTTGCAAGAGCACCACATTTAGCATACATAGTTATTAAAGTGCTTGCAACATAGGGGCTTCTTTCAAGAAACCCCCGTTTGCAAATGTCCTCATGTAGCCTTGTGCCCATGAATAGATCCTTTTGCTTTGCACAAGCCTTCATCAGTCCCACAACATGAGTAGTCTCCTTTGGAAAGATAGCTCCTTTTCCTCTTGAGGCTCCCCTTCACTCAATTTAAGTGTAGACATTGATTCAAATTTTTTGACCTCTTCAAAAACCTAGGTTGGATTGTACCACCAATCCAACCACAAGGCATCTACTATCACTTTGTGCTTGAAAACTGGAGACCTTGCATTGGCCGGTGGTTAAAGAGGGGCAAAAGAAAAAGCCATGTCCCTATGAGAGCTCACAAGATTTCATGTTTTGTAGATGCGGAATACGTCATGACTCATAATAAAATATATTGGGGAAAACTAACCTTGCTGTTGCAATTGTCCCACCGTTGCAAGGGATCTTTGAACTCGATGTTGTCAACTTTGGGATGGTGTTATTGGAGCTTATCATTGGGTGGTAGGTGATCGATGAATCTTTGTCAAGTTTCTTCCAAAGATTGGAGAAGTGCAGAGGAGCACTTAATTTTCATGTTGCACACTATCTTGGTTTTTCGTGCTCAATGGCCTTAGCGCCACCATCGCAACTTGCAAGAATGGGCAGCTCACTTCTCCATGTGCACACACGCACACACACACACACAAAGGAAAGTTCAATAAACATACTTTTCTAGATCTATCTTTCTCTTCCTCTATCTTTCCTTGCATTTCCCATGCTACTTGAATATTAATTTAGACGTGTGTTTATATTTGTTCATTCAAAGACTTATCTCTCATATCTATCTATCTATCTATCTCTCTCCCCTTGCATTTCCCGCTTTTGAGAACTAATTTAGACAATGTGTGTTTATGTTCATTGACTCATAGACCTAGACACGTGTAAGTGTATAAACCTACACAAGAGCATTTAAATTTTAGAGATAGACCTTCATCTTGGATGTGCCCTGGGCATTTCAAAGCTTTATCATGATGTCCATGTCCAAATATCGAGAAATTAGGACAATCCAAGAGACTATATGTGGTGCTATAAGCTTTTTTTGAACACTTCTTGCACTTTTACAAGCGTAGCACACTTAGCATACATGCTCCCTAATGCAGTGCTACCTAGCACAAAATCACCATTTGTCTATTAGCCCCAACCTATGAACCTTAGATTGTAACACACTTATCTCATAGCCACATCAAACCTTATCAACTCACACTTAAATAAAAGTACGGTGGCAACACTACATGGGAATATTCATTATCTCAGGAGAAATGCATCAAAAATTGTGCTGGCATAATCCAAAAATAGCAATCTAGCTCATAAAATACTTACTTTGTCTCTTGTGAAGCTTTGAACTTACCCATATTCTCTTGCCTATCATCGTTTCCATTTGTATAGTCAAAATATACATAAACATTCTCTTGCCTATCATCATTTCCATTTGTATAATCAAAATCTACATAAACATTACTCTTTCGAAAATAAGGTGCATTGTTGCTTTGGAGTAACTACATAACATTTCAAATTCCATTTTTGCTATTGTTGTCATTCCTTATATCCAACAAGAGGCACTTGAGAGAGTATACCACGTTTCAAGATGATCTGCAAATGGCATCAACATGATCATTTCTTTTGCATGTATAAGTGTTACTCACTTGGAATGAGCTTCTACACTCCAAGGCCAATAGGAAGCATATGTAGAAGATATTTCTGCCTTTGATCACAAAGAAGCCATGGAGTTACTATCATTAGGAGAACATTATGGGTTCACACACCTATGAATCAATAGTCATGCAAGGTTTTTTCACATAAAGATTAGACTTGTAAATACTAAATGCTTTTACCATCGGCTCTATGCACCCAAATCGGTGCTTTGCACCTAAAGTACAACTTCTAGCCCTCGGCCCGCATTGCTAGCTCTAAAAGTCTTCAACATCTCTTGCTAGACTTATCACCTACAAGCCTTTTTCTTTTGTGTTAATTTTCAAATTTCTCCTTCCCTCATCCACAAGTGACTTATAATCAAAAAGTAATACCACCACATATACAAATGTCATTGAAAAATGTAATACCAGAGTACCTTTATCTTGTTGAGCTGCTTGAAAAACTAGCTACATCTATTTTTGTCCCTAGACCATGTAGTGACTCGTGAGTTTCACTTGCACCATGTACTACAAATGCTTGTGTTCACACAACTACCACCCTATCATAGAGCATGAATCTCGATCCTACTAAGGTGTTACTCAACTTAGCTTGAAATATGTACATAAGAAGGTTGTTCCCTAGTACTCCACAAAAGTTTGTCTCAATCCAAATGGCCAATGTGGAAAAAATGATGGAAATCCTTCCTAAAAATCAAGTCATCATGCTCTTGCTTGTGAACCACATGCCTATACATATTGAAGGATGCCCCATGCAACTGCTAGTCATGACGAGTCGTACTAAAGATGTTGCCCAAGAAGAATGCTAGAGCACTTAGGCTTATCCCTAGTTATGCACTTGCCACAGAAATTCAGGATCAATCCCAAGTCAACGAAATCAAATAAAAATGCAACTCTCAATGCCTGTTTTTGAAGAAATCGTATATGCATTGAGTTGATAGTGCATGTAGGGATTGTCAAATCATGAGCGATGTAGAGTAGTAATGTACCACCAAAACAATTCAATCGAATCCAACTCACTTCAACAACATCTCTATTCTCTCTATCATTCTCTAATGTAACCTAGTCTACATCCAAAATTAGAGCATCACTCCCTCTTGTATAAAACCCTACTCGAGAAGGAGTTTCACATAGCTAACCACTTGAGGGTCCCAACCTCTTGATTGACATTGTTACTTATCATTGTGTGTTAGTAGCTCAAACATTCAATTTGAATTTTGGATCCTCTTGTTAAGTTAGGTGGGACCTCCTAAGAGATGCTCCATATCAATTTTACTTCAACTATCTCAAATCTAAGCATCAAAGAGACACTATCACATTTATTTAGGACAAAAATAGATGCACCTTTATTGATGACTACTAACTAAGATATGCTACTGTTTTCCACAAGAATATCTTAGTGCTAGCCGAAGTTGAGCCAGCCCAAGAGTGTTGTTGATTGGTCCTAGTATGTTGCTGAAATCTTGGATGTGGAAATGGAGAGAGTCCTTGGCACCTTGCTGAAATTAGTTTGCTCAAACCATTCATTGAAGGGAAAGCATTATTTTTGCTCAAGTCTATGAAGAGGGGAAGTCCCTTAGCATTTATGGGTTTTAGGTAGAGCTCTCTCTTGATTTGCAACTTTCAAGATGCATGCTTCATAGATTTGACTAGCTCATGTTATTGAACCATGAGTATCTCAAACCTTTTTTGTTCTAAGAATTGTGTATATGTATGTATGAATACAAGAGTAGATGTAATGTTGAGTAATGTGTGTGTGTGGACTCTGGGGGGGTGTGGTGAGTCGTGTGCATGAGTATGTAAAGAAGGAGTAAGGATAAGTAGTATGTAACATGTGTCTATATATGTACTATGTGTATGAGTACATATGTACATGTGGCGAATGTTTCTATATATATCCTATAACTTATAAATACTATGGTAAATTTAATATATTTCTTTTGATATTTGTTTCGCATGAATGGCGAAAGAGCCTTCAAAATCTCAATATACCTTAGAAATGTTGGCGAATAAATTTTTTTGGAGTTATAACTCAACCTACTCGAGTTTTGAAAAAAAAATCTGAAAAAATAAAAGTATAGCTATTTTGCGACATATAGCCACTAAAATCATCTATGACCGCTAATATAAATAACACAAGCGTAACAAGCTCCACTCTTATTTAAAATGACCCAGAAGATAAGATATTTCCTCACTTGACGATTTCCCAAAGAACCCAACTGCCTAAACCTACAGCTTAGGTGCCTCACAACTCAACGTGGGTCATGTATTAAAAACCAATTGCAATGCATCCAGGAGTTACCGTGTGATATGCACAATGCAATAGTGAATGCCATAGTGCTCAAACAATTTATATATCAACATTGTGCAATGCAACAACCATTTCTTCTCATAATTTCAACCTATATGTCATGCTTTGTTGCTAAGGGTCAGCCTCGAGCGTCCTTGTGTTGCTTAACCCTTTTTAATGTAATTTATAACTGTCCTATACGGTATGCACAAACAAATAAATTAGAATTTCATATATTCTTAGCAACTAATTTGTGTCAAGACCCCTCTTCCCCCTACCATTTAGGTTGTGCATTGTTGATAGCTGTAAAGAGCGGGTTTCCATGTGTTTTTCTTATAAAAAGTTAAAAAAATGGACTTTAACATGAAGACACAGTTGAACTGAGGCTTATCCCTCATGCTACATCCATGCCATACATTCACAGACATAAATCTTATTTTTAAAACTAAATTTTTCTATTTTTTCACTATTTTCTTTCATTTATTTCAGTAAAAATTTTGATATTTATGATTTATGACTTGGGATTGATCGCAATTGTTGAACACTAATTATATTCATTTCTACCCCAAAATCACAACAAAACTCTCAAAATTTATCATTTTTATGAAAACCGCTTAATTGTGGGTTTTGCATGTTTTGTTTTAAATTGTTAAATGATCCAATTTTATTATTTTCTTCAAGATTTTTGATCAAGTTTAGCATTTGCAATCAAATAAATCCATTTACAAACAATTTCATCAAACATCTTTCATGAAATGAATAAAATGAGTGCTTAAGCATAGAAACCCAGTTTTGGAGGCATGTATTTAATGATTGGGAGGCTGCTGATGCCTAATTTCTGTCATTGATGCTCTCTCCAACTCTGTACTACAATCTACTTCACCCCGGGACCTTCATTTCATTGGCATCTCGCATTCGATTCCTCCCCTTTCTTCCATAAATCCATGCATATGAACAACCCCCAAGAGGAGAGAGGAGGGAGGTAAGAGAAAGATTAGATTTGAAGCTCCCTCATTAGGTAGCCATTGTGCGAACTGAAGCTCACAATAAGGAGCAAAAAATTGTTGAAGTTCATTGCCAAGATTGGTTGTATGGCCTCTTTGCAAGCTGCCAATGCCATCTCTACTAAAGATCATCGCCATGAATGGGGGGCAATAGCATCACCCTACACTATTTTGAAACGCCCCCCCCCCCCCCCCCCCCAAAAAAAAAAAGAAAAAATCAATTTTTTTAGTTGGGGCCCAGTGGCCCCCTAAAAGGCATGCCCAAAAGGTTTGCCATTTTGTCCTTTAACCCGTCCGGTCTCGAATTTCTCCTGTTCGATGTCCGAATCAAGTTCCAAAAATTTATGCATGACTGACTCGGCATCTTGAATAGCCGAAAAGCTTTCTCTCTTCAATCTAATGGTCGAAAAATTTACCAAAAATCCATCATCACCACAAGGGTCGAAGTTTTGCATTTCTATCTTCCTTGGTCTTTAAAATTGCCAAATCTTCAGGTTTCGTATCTATCAGCTTTAAATTTCCGCTAAAAATTTACACTTATCCACTCCATCTTGACACTTCACAAGGCTTTAAAAACCTCTTTCATTGGTGACCACAGGATAGGGCGACTCAGCCTGTTGAATCCCACGAACTGATCTGCATAAACAACAACCAAAGAAAGCATCAAGCTGCCACAGGAAATATACTCAACAAATCACAAGAACAGCTCTCATCCTACCCCCTAATAGAATTAAGATATGAGAATCCATAAGGGATAAGCCAGCATAATCTGACAGAAATCTAAAGCTAGTCGCTAACTAACTGCTCTAACACAGAAGATTGGCTAAAAAGCTTAGCAAAGAGGTAATCTTAGTGGTGGTCTGAACTACCTACCGAACTTAGGACAACTGGACTAGGACCTCCTACTAGGTGAGGACTCCTATAGCCTAGTCATCATTTTTTTCTTGTAACACAGTTTCCTTTCAAGGTTTCATACTCGAGCGTGTAAAAAGGAAGGAGCTAAGTATAAAGTGACCCAAGGAGAATAGGGCATCGGCCTCAGGTTCTAACTCGATACCCAAGAATCTACCAAGCTCTCATGAGGCAACACTTAATCCTTTTTTGTTTCGCTCACTTTTATTTTTGGTCCAACCTTCCTTGTCTTTATTTTCGTTTGGCTAGCTATTACCCCTAGGAAGACAAGGCATCCGCCCTGGGTCCCGTCCCCCAAGAACCTTCCAAGCCTCTGCAAGGTGATAATTAACTGCTTGTAGGAATTTTCTTCCTTTTTCTTTTTCTTTTCTTATTGAGGGGTTAGAACCCCTTTTTACACACCTCTGTAGTTTTAATCTTGAGATATATTCAACACTTGCTTTCTTTGTTATTTTACCAGGCTTCTCTAATTGCCTCACACTAATAGGAACTCCTAGGGTAGCTGCCTAGTAAGCAGGAAGAACAGGGTCACAAGGACTACCCTCTAGAACAAGTCTTTAACGCCTGACAAATAGGAGGTACACAACTACTAAAATCTCCCCCAAATATACCCAACAAACCTAGGACTTCATGCCTTGATTGTCGATCCCCACAAACAAAAAGAAAATAATCCTCACATACACATATAACACTGCTAGCTTAAGGGAAAAACTCGGAAAGGCAACGATACCACTTGGAATGGCCACAGGAAGCTTCTCAGGCAAAGGCTCCCTCTAGGCACTTCATCCAACCTATGTGATGCAACCACTAAAACAAAAAACCATCAAATGTGCCTGCACCAAATAGATGTATGGTCCTCTTGGCCTACAGAAATATAACATTTCACAAAAGAAACGGCCCTCTTAGCCTAACATAAATCATTTTGTTCTGACCAAATATGGTCTACTTGACATGGAGATTGCATCTTATCATATTAACCAAGCTAAATCAAAGTGATGAGTCCAAGCATGCCTACTCATATAACCTTAGTATGAGCTAATTCTGTTTGTATGCTACTTGTTGAACGAATGACCTCCTTGGGCTCAAGTGTCTTATCATCCAAATAGACTGGTTATTCCAGCTTTCCTAAGGCCTCTCTTACAGAGAGATCCATGGATTTCAACTCACATGACCCTTCCCTGTTTGGATTTTTGGATGTGTCATTGTTACTACCCAAACTAGGTAGGGATTCAATCGTGGGCCCATCACAACGATGTGTCCCAGAGCAGGGCATAGTGCTAGATGTATTATTATGGCCTCTGGTCTCATCCACTTAGGAATTAACCATAGTATCTCCTCCTGGTACTCTTTGCTTGTGATCTAGCACACTAGCCATAGTTTTAGAGATTTTGGGCCTCCAAAACCATCTCTTTCTAATCTTTGCATGGCTTGATTGGCTGCCACCACTCCTATTTGTGTGATCTTCCATAGTGACCGATCTTGGCTCACTTGTTGCCTATCATTTCCCTTGAAGCGGATCCTTTTACTAGATCCACCTCTAGCTAGGTCTTCACCACTACAAACCCTAGGTTCCCTTTTGCCTTGGTTCTCAATAGTTGAGACAGCCTCCGCACAATAGCACATATAAGCTATGTTCTGGGGCATCATCTCATTGACATGATTTTGTTTCAAACTTAGACCACTGATGGGTTTCTTAACTACTCCATTTCCCCTATTCCCATCTAACTCATGGCTTTGGAACAGGGAATTGGCTACACTAGGATGCTAGGATTCCTGGGCCTCAAGATCATTATAGTTGATGCCAGGATTCTCCCTAGTATACCTGTTATTTGCACCTCCAACATGACTAACATTCAACAAATGTTGCCAATCCTTATGGATTTCAAGGGTGCGGGGAAAACTCCAATAGTTCTCCCAACATTTATTAATACATCTTTCATAATCTTCAAGTTGAATATTTGCCTCCTTCAGTGACTTAAGGTTTCTCATCCTAACTTGGAACTGCATATTTATTTCCAAGCTGTTGACAAAGAGTTCACCAAGCATGTCTTCTGTAATTGACTGACTTTCCTTGGTCAAAGCTTCAGAATGTCATCAAAGGCTCTCATGTACTCTTTGATAGAGGTATACAACTCTTGCTGTTTGCATAAGTTGTCCCAAGACCCAAGTCATGGGAACCTTCTTTTCATATTGATCTAAAAATCTATAACATAAGTCCTTGAAGGATGGTATTGACCCTCTTGGGAGGCTCCAATACCATTTCCTGGCTTCTCCCTTTAGGGTATTTGAGAACACAAGCATTTGATGCAAATCGTCAAACCCACTTGTAAGGCAAGTCAGGCCATATTCTTTCAAATGTAGCATCAGATTCTCATCTAGTAGCCCATGAAACATGAGGAGATCCCCATAAGGAGGAGGGAATTTAGTCCTCTTTGGGATCAAGACAGGGTCATCAAAATCTTCATATTCATCTTGACTTAATACACCATGTCAAGGTTGCTAATCTCTTTCGTTTCCACCTTTATCGATGTAATTCCCTAGGCTTCCCTTTCTACCAACTCATAGAGTGGTGTAGGGAGCCTCATGGCTTTTAGTGTATCATGTCGATCCTTTCTCAAAGGATCTTCCATACCTTGCCCTAAATCCAAAGGCCATTCCCTAATGGATTTATGCAATAGCTTTTTCCCTTCATCTGAAACCGATATATCGATATTATTTAAAGCTTGTGAGTCAGGCCTTCTAAGCAATGGCTTCCCCTTAACAACTAAGGCTTCCAACATCCTTGTGAGCTCTAATATTTTAGCATGGTGACCCACCACATGGGACGCTTCAGCCACAAGCAAATTCCTTTGTATATCATTACTGTCCCATGGCGTTATGGCTTTGGCATGATCATTGGTCAATGCCAGAATTGCCATGGGTTCCAACATGCTTGTTGCATATCCTCTAGGTTGATGAATGGTCATGCACAATTTTTCTTGAATAGAGACTGCATCAAGGCGAACATGGCATCATGTTAGAGGATAGATTGGCCACTAAATGCATACTTTCTACATTACATAAATCATTTCTCATGGAGGATTCAAGCTCTACGTAATTAATAAGCTCTATCAAGAGATTTTGAAGAGGGCAAGCCGAGTGTTTGAAACCCTGGACAAACCCCATTTTATAGATACTTTAGTGCATTCGGAATGGACGAGATTATAAAAGTTAAGTTCCTTTCTAACCAAAGTCCACAAACTGCCACTTATTAGCGGTATCCCAACAAATGCACCATCTATCGGGACCTAAAACGGGCCTAACATTGGCTATAAGCACTAGCCATGCCTCTCTATACTCAAGAAACACACCCCCTCGGCCTCACGGCTAGGAGCATATAAGGGACACACTACCCTACTGCTGAATGGCGTGGCCCCACTGCAGTTGTCCTACATCGAGGGGATTGGCCCCTCAATGCATCGCTAATACAAATAACACAAACGTGACAAACTCCACTCTTATTTAAAATGATCCAAGAGATAAGATATTTCCTCACTTGACAATTTCCCAAAGGACCCAACTGCCTAAACCTACAGCTTAGGTGCCTCACAACTCAGTGTGGGTCATGTATGGAAAACTAATTGCAATGCATCCAGGAATTACCATGTGATATGCGTAATGCAATAATGAATGCGACAATGCTCAAACGATTTATAAATCAGCATTGCGAAATGCAACAACCATTTCTTCCCATGATTTCAACCTATATGTCATGCTTCATTGCTAAGGGTCAACCCCAAGCATCCTTGTGCTACTTAACCCTTTTTAACTTAATTCTCTGCTTTATTCCATCTCATTATTTGAAGACATTCTTGATGTAATGCTCAGCTAAATACCATTTCATCACTAGAGCAAAGCTTTTGACCTTCAATTAGGGGCCTCAAGCCCACCAATTCGAGGGAATCGATGGTATCCTGATGATGGAACCATGAAACCAGCCTTCCTTTTGGTGAAACCTATTTAAGCATTTAATTATAGCAATTAAGAAATTCACAAAACTGAAAATGTACACTTTACCACTTAAATCTTGGACATTGGACACCCTCTTGGCTCCAAAACTGATGCTCCTTTCGATATTTCTTTAACTTATATTGCAAATGGAAGGAATACAACTAATAACTATCCTATATGATATACACAAACAAATAAAATAGAATTTCATATATTCTCAGCAACTAATTAGCATTAAGATCCCTCTTCCCCCTACTGTTTAGGTTGTGCATTATTGATAGGTGTAAAGAGCAAGTTTGTGTTTTTCTTGTAAAAAGAAATAAAAAGGAACTTTAACATGAAGACATAGCTGAAATGAGGCATATCCCTCATGCTACAGCCATGTCGTACATTCACGAACATAAACCTTAATTTTTCCTAATTTTCTAACGTAAAAAACTAAAATTTCTCATTTTCCACTATTTTTCTTCATTTATTTCAATAAAAATTTTGATATTTTTGATTTATGAGTTGGGACTGATCATAATTACTAAACACTGATTTTATATTCATTTCTATCCCATATGAATCACAAAATCACAACAAAATTCCAAAAATTTATCGTTTTCATGAAAATCACTTAATTATGGGTTTTGCATGTTTTGTTTTAAATTATTAAACGACCCAATTTTATGATTTTCTTCAAGATTTCTGATTAAGTTCAGCATTTGCAATCAAATAAATCCATTTACAAACAATTTCATCGAACATCTTTCATGAAATGAATAAAATGAGTGCTTATGCATAGAAATCCGGTTTTGGAGGTGTGTAATTAATGGTTGGGAGGCCCTGATGCTTAATTTCTAACACTGATGCTCTCCCCAACTCTGTTCTACAATCTACTTCACCTCGGGACCTTCATTTCATCAGCCTCTCACATCCGATTCCTCCCCTTTCTTGCATAAATCCATGCGTATGAACAACCCCCAAGAGGAGAGAGGAGGGAGGAGAGAGAAAGACTAGATTTAAAGCTCCCTCATCAAGCAACCATTGTGCGAACTAAAGCTTGCGATAAGAAGCAAAAAATCCAATGTCATCTCTACCAAGATCGCTGCCATGAATGGGGGGTGTTAGCATCACACTCCGCCATTTTGAAACGGCTCTCCCCCCAATATATATATATATATATATATATATATATATATATATATATATATATATATATATATATATATATATATATATATATATATGTATATAGCTGGGGTTCAATGGCCCCCCAAAAGACATACTCAAAAGTTTTAAGACTTGGCCAGTTTGTCCTTTGACATGTCCGGTCTCGCATTTCTCCCGTTCGATGTCCAAATCGAGTTCTGAAAATTTATGCCTAACCAACTCAACATCCCGAATAGTCAAGAAGCTATCTCTCTTCAATCTAGTGGTCGAAAAAATTACCAAAAATCTGCAACCATGGCAACGGTCAAAGTTTTGCATTTATGTCTTCCTTGGTCTTTAAAATTGTCAGATCTTCATATTTTGTGTTCGTTGGCTTTAAATTCCCGCTAAAAACTTGCACTTATCTACTCTGCCTTGGTACTTTACACGGCTTTAAAAACTGCTCTCAGTTGGTGTATAAACATGTTTACATTTGCATCCATTCTAGACACTCACTAAATATTTTTCTTTATATATGGCTCTAGTAACCTCATTAAACATTGGTTAAAAAATAAAAACTCATTATTAAAGCTTATACGTTTGTGGATTATTTATTGTGGTGGCAAGAAAGAATATTGATTGGTGAAAGCAAGTATAAATTCGATGCTCAATCAATATGCTTAATGAGAGAGAGAGAGAGAGAGAGAGAGAGAGAGAGAGAGAGAGAGAGAGAGAGAGAGAGAGAGAGAGAGAGAGAGAGAGAGAGAGAGCATCATCTTGATCTCTCATTGTACATGTCTTTGCTAACTTGACATCATAATGTCATAATATTGATATTCATAGGCTATAAAATATAGTTATACTTCTTTGAACTAATTAGATGTGTAAACACTTGTTAAAATTTCTAATATATACACACAAGTACATGCACACATATATGTGTTTATATATTAATGAGAGAGAAAGAGAGAGAAATTTTTAGCGACAATAGTCTTTGAAAAAGAGAGAGATAGAAATAAGTTTTTATTCACACACACACACACACACACACACACACATGCATGCATACATACACACACATATACACAAAGAGAACATTCAAGGTAGGTTTGTTTAGTGTATATTAAAGAACTAAAGACATAGCTTTAAATATTATTGCTCATAAAAACTCTGATCCACCTTGACTATGTAATTCATCAAAGGTTTGCCTAGTCTTTACAATCAAAAATATATTCTAGATACTTTGAATGTAAGGAATTTCAATTGGAAGGATATTAGGACTCAATAGAGGAGAGGGGGAGAAGAGAGAGATAAAAATACTTTTTAGATGAGAGAGAGAGAGAGAGAGAGAGAGGAGATAAAAACAATTATTGATGAGAGACAAGAGAGAGGTATCTTTTAAAATTTATTGATAAGAGAAGAGAAATAAATGTGAAAAGTAGTTTGGATAGAGAGGTACCTTTTTCAAATTAATGTAGAAGAGGACCAAAAGTAGTAGTATTATAGAAGAGAGTGCTAGAAATTTTTAAGCCAAAGAAGGGAGTATTAGAGACTCACTGTTGGATGTATTTTGCTACCTGGAAGTTGCAATGACATATGTATCAGTGATTACTTCATTTTGGGACAGTTGATGCTCCCTTCTTTGGCTTAAAAATTTTCTAATACTCTTTTCTATAATACTTATTACCACCTTAGACTCTCTCCTTAATAGCCTTGGATCTTTATTCACACACACACACACACACACACACACACTCTCTCTCTCTCTCTCTCTCTCTCTCTCTCTCTCTCTCTCTCTCTCTCTCTCTCTCTCTCTCTCAATCCTAAAATACTATATTCGGGCCTTCCTACAAATTAATAGCTTTGAATTTTTATCAAAACACACACACATAGACACAACCTTTCTCTCTCTCTCTAATAATACCACAATACTACCTTTGGGCTTCTCTTATATTAATAGCTACGGACCTTTATCAAAGTACACACACACACACACATTCTCCTATAAAGTAATACTTGGGATTTTTTTACATATTAATAGCTTTGGATCTTTATCAATACACACACACACTCACTCACTCACTCACACACACACACACACACACACTCTCTCTCTCTCTCTCTCTCTCTCTCTCTCTCTCTCTCTCTCTCTCTGTGGCTTAAAATAGTTCTAGCAACTCTCTCCTATAATACTATAATACTACCTTTGGGCTTTTTCTCTATTAATAGCTTTGGACCTTTATCAAATAAACATACACATGTACACACTTATGCTTGCACACATGCACACTCTCTCTCCGACTTGTGATCAAATTTTTTTATTTAAAAGTTTTTTGCCTAAGTACAATTAGACTATAAAGTCACATTTTGATTATAATTTCAATAGTATAAAACTTTTTCAAATCTTTGATAAGATCTTTATTTTTTTAAATACACAATGCAAAGACAATAGCCATTATGCAATATGTTAATTACTAGTTTTCTATGTTATGAGAATTTTTTTTTCCAAAAGAGATGACTATTTTTTTTCATAAAGTCTAAATATTTCAATATAGTTGATTTACAAAGTATTAATCTACTATGTCACATTAAAACAGATCATAAATACATATATAATATGATATTCTTAGCTAGTAATTATTTTTTGTCTCTTCTCTCTCATTAAACATTATTTTGAAACTTCTCTCTCTTCTTTTCTCTCTCATCAAAAAATTATGTGTGTGTGTGTTTCTATTTTCTCTTTCTCTATTGACTCTATTGAGTCTTAATGACTCTAGAGGGAGAGAAAGAGAGAGAGAAGCATACACACAGAGTTGCTAGAGATACACATACTATGAAAATGAAGATAAGGGCCATGCCACACACACACACACACACACAGAGGTACATACACTACTCAATTTATTGCTTAGTTAATAACTTAATTACTAATCATTTTTAGTTCATTACTAAATACAAATATAAAAAGAGGAGGGAGAGAGAGAGAGCGAGATGAATAAGAGGAGAAAGCGAGACAAACGAGAGAGAGAGAGAGAGAGAGAGAGAGAGAGAGAGGCTTGCTTTGAATTTTTTTTCTATAAAAAAGGGGGTTGCTAGCAACTCGTTAAGAAGAGGGTTGCAAGCAACCCCTTCTCGAGATGAATTGTTTTTTCTCAAGTCTCCTCTAGCATTTCTTGGAGAGAACTTGTGAAAAAAATTTTCACCACAGAGGGTTGTCACAGTAACCCTTTCTCAGTGAATTTGTTTTTCACAAGTCCTCTTTGAAAATTTTTGCAGTGAATAGGGGGTTGTCGGTAACCCCTTTCGAGCCAAAAGAATTTCATAAGTCCCCTCAGAGAGATGAAGGAGACAACTTGTGAACTTTAGGGGTTGTTGTTAATTTAAAAATTCATGTCTCCTTAGAGAGATAATGGAGGGGAGTTGTGATGTTTTTTTCTAGGAAGGGATTACTAACAATCCTCTTTCTAGCAGAAAATTCTTTTAAAGCAAGCCACATAATCTCTCTCTCTCTCTCTCTCTCTCTCTCTCTCTCTCTCTCTCTCTCTCGTTTTTAATGAGAAAATTGCTATGATATTCAAGTAGATAAAGATTTGTTTTACTAGTTTACATAGGAGATAAAGAGAAATTTAAACTAGATGATGATATTGAATCTCAAAAGTCATGCAAGTAAGTAGTATGGAGACTTCTCTACATGCATAACTTGGTATTCTTTTATAGAAGTATATTTGCAATGATATCTTGTCGATGTGTTCTCTATATGTAATAGAACTATGAATGACACATTCATGTATGGGCAATTGGAGAAGGAGTGTTGCAAACTTTGCTAGGGGAATGTAGGGATTAGGTGGACTTGAAGGAGGAGTAGCTCATGTATAAGGATCACTAGATTGAGCAACAGTGGAATGAAGAGGTGTACCAAAGACGCCTTATCTTCCTCGACTACCTAAAGTTGAATTTCCCTTCAATGAGAAGGCATTATACCAAAAATACTCAAAGAAAAAAATGTGCAAGAGATATAAGGATCCAGATTCCTAGTAAGTAACATGTATTCTTTGGAATATGTCGCATTTTTATGCCTTTTTCTAAAGAGACTATGGGTAATCGTAGGAAAGTGATACCATTGGTGTAAGTGTTTTCATAAATCATCCTTTGGGAAGGAGTTAGGGCAAAGCCATAGTTTCTAAAATGTTTTGATGATATTGATTGGCCACACTTTAGCCCTACAGTGATACTATTTTTGGATGATAGCATAAAGAAGATGCAATGTAACCCACATAACTCCTTTATATGTCCATCTACATTTCAAGAAAATCCCATAGATACCATCCTCTTCAAACACATGCTTCTCTATTTGACTAAGAAAAATCCCATGGATACCATCCTCTTGGAATACATGCTTCCTTGTTTGACTGAGCTAGTAGGTTTTCATAGGAAAATCTAAGAGTTTCTTAGAGAACATCCATTTCACTTTTCAGTAATGGAGTTAGATTGATATTTAATGTTTACAATAAATATGTTTATTTGGTTTACATATAGAAATCACTAATTTGCAAGTGCAGTGTGGACTTAGTATAGTTTTTGTAGTTTTTGTAGTAAGTTCATGCAGTATAATGTGAAATATATCAATAAATTAAAATAATTTATTGCTAAAGTTTGGAGTGTAAAATGAAGAATGCTTGCAAGGAATAGTAGCTATACGTAATGAAGCAATATGGAGCTAATGGATTCATAACTTTCATCCATATGTAATCCTAATAAAATGAGAAAGAGAGAGGGCGAGAGAAAAAAAGAGAGGAATATGTAAGTATAAGTGCATGTGTCTATGGTCTGCTCATGTGTGCATAATTGAAGTACTAACACATCAGAATATACTTATTAAATATGTGCAAAGAAGGGAGAGAGGGGGATGTGAATTTACATGTAGTGTGATATCACTTATATATGTGTAATTGAACTATTAACATTGTGATAATATTATCAAATATAAGCACATAAGCTTGATCTAGTGATGTAAATAAGTTAAAGAGAGAGAACTACTAATGCATTGTTAGAGAGAGAGAGAGAGAGAGAGAGAGAGAGAGAGAGAGAGAGAGAAATAGAGAGAGAGAGATGATAAATGAGAGAGTTGGGGTGAAAAAGACAAAGAAAGAGAGGAGTTGTTATTCAAAAGGAGGAGGAGAGGAAGATGCATATCATGGGTCCCCTATTGGGGGTAAAGGCGCCTCCGCCTAGTCTCCCGTTGTCACAGCGCGTAGGGTTGAAGGTCACCACAGGGGTTTGGCAAGAAAAGAATGTATGGGGGTTTAAGAGCTTAGACTCTGGAGATGGTAGAGATAAGAGAAGGGTTGAAGGTTTCAAGCCAAGTTCTTGAAGATAAGAGATAACGGGGTAAAGGTAGATTCAAGGAGTAGAGAAAACGAAAGAGAAGGGGTTTGAAGAAATTAAAGACGTAAAAGAATACTCCCAAAAAGAAATAGAAAATGAAGAAGAATACTAACAGAGATGAAGCTTGTCAGTTTCTTTTAGTATTATGAGAAGATATAACTCTAATAGACAAAAACATGTATAAAATAATACCTTACTCTATGCTGCTCAAATCGCCAATCAGATGCTTCCATTGGCTCTGCAAGGGGGATAAATACCAGCACACATGACCAGAATCCTCCCAAATCACTCCTTCATCTCCCCCTCGGAGTGTTGTTCACTGCTTGAAAACAACGATCGTGCGTCACACGATTTCATCAATCTCTCTTTTTACATAAAATCCTCTCAAAATTGGTTGAAAGCTACATGCTTTCTTTTACATGTCATCCTAACCTAGAAGTTGTCTATAGTTTTATGAATTTTTACAAGAGATAATATTTAGAATATCAAAAATTGGCTAAAAACTTGTCCAAAAAAATCTAATATATTTGAACCATGGACACTAACACTAATGCCTAAAGTGGCATTGGCTATTTAAATCTAAAAGAAAGCCACATTCTAGATTTTTTTACACAGTGTGCGTGTAGCGGCACGACATTGTATGTTACTACACTAATAGTACCCACACCTACACACTATAGGCGGCGAGCACCCATCACTGTCACTTCATCCTTTATTCTTTCAGTGGCATTTGAATAAAGGGAAGGTTGCTCACACATTGTGACTGTTGGTGTTTCCACATTTGGAGTCTCTCTCTTTCTTGCTCTTGCTCCATCCGTCATAACTCTCACCTCTGTGCTCTCTTGCTCGATCCTTCTTACCTTTTAACTGGTATCAAAGCTTGGTTCTTCAAGGTCTTGAATGTGGTTGAGTACTCCTTCAGCATTCATTTGAATACCTACACTCTTCTCTTCACTCTTAGTAGCCATAGCCACACCTTTTCTACTTCTGGTCGGTCACATCCTTCTTGGGCAAACATTGGGCCTTCTTGGCCAACCTCAGGGCATTCATCTACAGGTATTGGAACTCTCGTTCCACTCTTTATTTCAGTCCATAGGGTTTGAAGAACATGGCAACAATGGCTTAGCCCATGAAGGTTTGGAACTGAGCTCTCTCTCTTCTATGCCTATTGAGGCCTCTTGGGAAGCTTCTTTGGGAGCTGTAGAATCTCCCTAACCATCAAGTAGTGCCTAGCTCCCTCAGCAACATCAAAAACATGATTTTAACAAGTTGCCCCATTTTCTTAGCTTGTCAAAAATGTGGCCTTCATCTCCAGCACCTCTTCAGGCCATTGGCACTACATAAAGGTCTCATTTGAGGCATCGGAGCATGCTTCAACCATGGCATTGAAGGATTGAGCTTGGCATTGACATCTGGGTCTAATATACTTCAGTCCTCCAGGACTATCATAAGAGTCCACAGGCAGCCCCAAACACAGTGTTACATTAGCATTTGATGTTTATGCTTGCTTGATACTAGCTATTGATGCCATTTGGTACCCGAATAATGCCCTGATGTTATGGAAGCTATGCATACA
Source organism: Lygodium microphyllum (assembly GCF_053477565.2). Classification (NCBI taxonomy): domain Eukaryota; kingdom Viridiplantae; phylum Streptophyta; class Polypodiopsida; order Schizaeales; family Lygodiaceae; genus Lygodium; species Lygodium microphyllum. Next base: position 39,959,151 of record NC_141139.1, on the reverse strand, counting down.
TATGACATTGATTTGTTGTAGATTTTGGCCCTGTTTATGCTCAGTTTGACAGTGAATTTAGTGTTGTAATAGAGCAGGGCTGAAGCTATTTAACTCAGGTTATATTATGCCTATTAGTCTCAGATGCTTCCCGAATGCTTGTTATGACTATTTGGATGCAAATGGAGGTTGGAAAATGTCTTGGATGGTTTTGGAATGTATTTTGAGCCTTGTTTGAGCTTTATATTGGTTAGCACTTACTTGACGTTGGTCTACACTGGCATGCTTTATGACAAAGGTTATACCTACTATGGTCTATACATGACCCATTGGTACATGCGTTGAAGCATATGTTAGTGATACATGCTACTTACATTGTTTGAGCTTCTTTGCCACTTGGAGCTTCAATTGGGCTTGTACTTGGATACTTTGGAACCTCTTTCGGATGTTTCTTGGCTTGTCAGAGATTGACCTGGGTTTGTACATGATATACTTGGATGCTATCAGATGCTTCACTTCTTACATGCTCTTGGTGCTCTCATGATGTACGGTCTTGGCTATGAGATGTCTTATGCATTTACATGCTATCTCTGAGCCTAGTTTCTCATTTGCCATCGAATTTTGTGTCCGTGGGAGCTTTATGCTTATGGTCTTGGATTTACCCAGAGCGTATAGGTTATGCATTTGAGCTATTGCTTGAGATTTGAGATTGGGATCTCTTACACGTCCTTCACTATGATATTTGCTTGGTAGATGCTGACATGTCTGCTCTTGGATGCTTATGAGCTGATTTGATCTGTCTCCATTGAGCATACACCGACCTTTGTCTGGTCTTGCCAGTGGTGTGTACATCTTGCTTATTACTCAGGGGATGTATCGGTTGTACTAATGGACTCTCTTGACACATTTGGGTGTTTGGCTCATGTTCATTGGCTGTCATTGTGACTCTGTTATGCTTGCTTGATGTAGGACTGGACTTGGTAGTCACTATTATCATTGGATCTCTATTAGCTCACTATTTGCTCTCATTTACTCACTGTTGTCATTTATTACAACAAGCTATTTTATGTAGACTATTATGTATTCATTGGGCTAAATCATGTCATTTTGATGCACTATTGATAGAGTACTTGGTGGGCAGCATCATTCATCACTCGTACTCGCCATTTTGTCTTGGTTTGCTCGTGGTTTTGGGCTATTTATAACAATATACAACAAATTGTTTTAACTATCTGCAATATTTCTAGCTTGCATTATGGCTAGTTCTTCCACTAATAATGCTATATTCAACATCATTAAGTTGGATGGTATGAACTATAGCTATTGGAAAAGACAAATATAGCAAGTGTTGGTGCAAAAATCACAGGTTAAACCAGTGAGATTGAGTAGTGTGGGAGCTTTTGCTCAACCGCCAAGACCCACGGACCGCTTATTGTTTCAAGCGTTCCAAGCGAGCTCTAATGGCTATAGCCAATGCGCCCTCGATCCTATGAGTGTAGTGAGCTTACCTTGATGCCGAAATGATTTGCCTCCTCTCTTCCACACTCCAATAGCTCCACGATCCTAGATGCTAGCTCAAGCATGCTCAAGCCTCCTCCTTCTCCAAGCTCCAATTGCCATAGCCATGCGCGCAAGAGAAGGAAAGAGAAGAGAAGATGGTGAAGAGCTTCACCCCCTTGATCCCTCACTTCCACTCACTCCCTCCCTCACTCTCACAATCACTCCCTTTCTCAAGAGCACACACAAGCAAGGAGAGGAGAAGAAGAGAAGAAGAGAAGAAGAGGAGAGCTCTTGTTGGGCACACACCAACACACCAAAGAATGAGCTTCCATTCACTTTTTGAACTTTATATATAGAAACCCTAAAACCCCATGGGCACCCATCCTTTTTTACACAACCGGCCATTGTGGCAAGGTCCCTTTTTCTAATTCCCTCTTTTTGCTTCATGCCCTAGGCCTATATTCAACTATTCTTTTACAGGTGACACAAGAGGGAGCCTGGCGCTCTTTTACAAGAGTTTTTGGAGTTTTTGAGGCGCCTTTTATTTAAAACTGCGCATTTGGCCCTGGCTTAGCTTTGGAGCCCGCCTACGTGTCCTTGCTCCTTTTCCATCTTCTTTCTGCTTTTCATTCGTCCTTCCGCCTTCTCAGCTTGGCGTTAACATTACCCCCCTCCGAGATGGGTGCCAATCCCATGGCACTCTTGTCGACTGTTGGTGTTTTAAGAGGCAGTTGGCGGAGTAGTCATGTGAGGGCAGGGCAGCATGTAGACTCGGGTGCTCGTGAAAGCGTGGTAGTAAGGTTGGTTGGAAAAGTAACGGATGTTGACAGGGGCCTCCGAAGTCAGTGGGTGGGCGCGCTGGTGGTGCTTGGAAGGACAGGGGGTGGTGCTCCACCTAAGGAGGGGGATGTCTATCTTAGTGTGCAGTGCGAGTGGCTCAGGGTGACAGGTCTAACCATAGGCGAGTGGTGAAAGTAATGACTCGTGCTCACCCATCTGGACTGTTTTTTTTTCTTCTGGCTTCATAGTCTTCTTCTGAATCATCTATCAAGATTGATTGAAGATCGGTCAATATTTGAGCACAATGAAGAAAAATGAGACTTGGATTGATGAGGAGTTCAAGCATATTAAGAGGAAAGCTTATGGCTTTTTTCTTAAAGATGGGCATCTATGGAAGCACACAAAGAAGAAGAAAGGAGCACCTGTCTGAGTTTTAGGTAACAAAAGATTGCAACAACAGGTAATGAAGGAATTTCATAAAAGTTTGTGGGTTGGCCATAGAGGCAAGTGGGGAACCTTCATTAAAGTCAAAGAAAAATACTGGTGGCAGAATATGTATTGAGATGTAGAGCATTTTGTTGAAACTTGTTATGTGTGTCAGATGTACTCTATGGTTAAGCATCGAGAAGGGTTACAACCGACTTATCCCTTGTTTATACATTATAGATGGGTTATAGATATTGTAACCATGCCTACAAGGATATGGAATATGGGGTATTTAGTGCTTGCAAGAGAGGATTTAACCAATCAAGTTGAGGGTAAAGCTTTAACAACCAAGACCACTCAAGTTGTTTGTCGCTTCTTGCTTGAAGAAGTATTTTGCAGATATGGTTATGTCGGCAAAGTAACTACAAATAGAGGAGAATTGGATGCCAATGAGGCACGCAACTTCTTTGCTCAATTAGGTATCAAGTTGGCTTTGACATCGGCCTACAATCCTGAAGGCAATGAGAAAAGTGAGAGAGCCCTTGATGGGCCCTAAGCGTGAAGTGGGGGAGCAAAAAGGGCTAGGGGGTTAGGAGTGGAGCCAGTTGACCAAAGCCACCAGGCACGCCTAACTTGAGGACCCCTAGGTGCGGTGATTGTGCTTTATGTGGTGCTGAGTGATTGTGGAAGTGAGTTGTTTTGTTTATTCCATGCGTAAGGATCCACCTGCATGGTTTTTTTTTTAGCACTATACTAGGAGAACCACAGCCTGTACCTAATCTTCCTTGTCTGATTGAGGCGGAGAAGGGGGTCGGATGGACTTTGACGGCTTTGCATGTACCCTTTGAGGTTCATGCGGATGTGGAGAGAGGTGGTGGAGAGGAAGGGATGGTTGCACCTAGTAAACTGGCTGTCATTCATATCTTCTAGGAGAGCCAAGCAAAAGGAGGGAAGAAGGCTAGCTCTCATCATTAGGTGCGCCATGGCACAACTATTAATAGCGTTGGGGTCAAAAAAGAGGGGGGGGCAAGCCACACTCTTGTGGGGTCGGGTCCTGCTTGAGTAATAGCATAAGTAGCCTAAGGTAATTACAGGTAGTTATAAAGGAGGGATCGGGACAGGAGGAGAAGTCTGCGAGAAAGCACGTCATGGAATCATTTAGGCTTCCTAAGTCAAAAAGGAGGACATGCTCAAAGGAGGTGGCATTGGAGTTGTAGATGATGGGGAAATCATGCCGCCCATGGAAGGTGGCAACAAAATCCACACCTACCCTACGAGGATACGCCATGAATGTGGGGTCATTCCTCTCTTAGGGTAGATGGTTGCAAAATGCCATCTAGGCAAGCATGCTAATATCGCACACTCGCCTCCTCCAAAGAGGTTGGCAGTTGTAGCCTTATACAGTGTGTGGCATTTCGAACACCTTGTCTTGCCAAAACTCTACTTCCTCCATGCCCCACAGAGTGGGGGTCTTCATTCTTTCTTCCAGTCATTTTTGGCCCAGTTGGCCCCTAGTCGCGATCACCTCCTTCATTACCTTAATTGGTAGGACCCTTCTCAAGCTGTTAGGCATGAGGAAGCTGAAGGTGAAAGGGTCCTTTTCGTTTTCTTGCAATTCCCAAATCACCAGCTCCGCGTGGAATCCCGCTAGGAGGTCATCGGGGCCAGTCAGTGGGAGGGGTGTGGACAGCTGCACGACTGGTTTGGCTCTTAACTGCCTCTTGGTTTCTTCAACTAATTTCCTCCATCGCTCCCTGAGCATAGTTTGTCTATCCGGGTCGATCTATTGTTGTTCCTGATCATGCGGTGAGGGGGGTTGTGGGATTATTTCTTCGTCGGTTCTCCTTATGATGAATTTATGATGTATTCAATGTCAGCCTCCCTGCCGGTCGTCTAGTTGCGCTCCTTCCTCAAAGCCAAGTGCATCCAACTCCTGGGGGGTTAGGCCGGCCAATAGTAGGTACTTTCGTTGTTCTTCTAAGCCCAGCCTAACCTCCCCAGGTTGGGGTGGCATCTATAGCCCCGCATGCAGGGTGCCCTACGTGCGATGCTCAATTTCTTCTGCACCACCTCAAATGACTCCTTTCCCTCTGGCCGGGTCGTGTCCAGTAATGTGTTGAGAAAGACCTATTGTTGGGCCCTGGATGACGCCTGCTTTACTTTCTACCAGGATTTTTTCTTTTTCCACCAAAGCGAGGCGCCGCGCCAGTGCCTTCACATGTTTCTCGTTTTGTGCAGCCCATTCCTCTGCTGCCCTTTTCTTCATTCCTTTCATGCTCTCCCCCTGCTTCTGTGCTAGGGTTATGAGCTTCTACTCCTAGGCTCTAAGTTCTCTGCTCATATTCTCATGCTCTTTCCTTCCGAGCTGCAGTTGATTGGTCATAGACTCCGATCTCTTTTCGCTACTGCTCCCTCTCTTGTCTTCTCTCCTCTTCTTTGGCATTTAATTCCTCCATCATTTGCTCGATGTTGGCGGTTTTCGCCTCCAATTCCCCATGTTGCATCAGGAAGAGCTTGTATTCCCGCTGCATCTGCACCAGTTCTTGATTTTCCTCCTCAAGCCACTGTTTGTAGCTTTCTTCCATGTATTCCTTGGCTTTCAATTCTTACCTGAGGTCAAAAATTTTTCGTTGTTGCATAGCTATTATGCGGGTTTTCTCCAGTTGGAAGGCGGCTACTAACTCCTTTTTCGCCACCAACTCAGCCACCGCCATTTTCTTTTTCTCCTTCGCCCCCTCCAATTGGGAGAGCAGCTCGACGACATACTCGTCGTAACTGGCTGGTGGCGTCATTGTTGTGTGGGCTGGGGTGGTCGAGGCCTCCACATGCAGACACTTTTGGTCCTGCAACGAATCAGCATCTACGGCTGGCCTCTTTTGCCCCCTGGCCGTGGTTTTTGTGCTCTTCTCCTGGGCCATTTCTTTACTGATGAACTATTGCATCCAGGCCACAAAGTTGGAAACTTCCATGCTGGTGGGGATGCTAGGGGTGAGTATAGTTGGTTCGAGGTGGGTGCTATGAGGGTGGGGATAGGATGGAGGGATGCCTTGCCTTTGCCTTCCAGGACTGCGGCCGGTGCGACTTATGGTACCTGCATGCTAGAGGTAGGCCCTTCTTCCCTCAGTTGGCTCCAGACTCTTGGATCGTCAGCCCTACACTATTGCTCAATGGACCAGCGTGTGGCCTCGGCCAAGTCCTCCTCTGTAAGAAAGCAATCAACCATGGAATGAAATCTAACTGAAATTGAAAATTAACTAAACTACAACAAAGAATTAACAAATCTATTGCACCAAGACATCCTCATCATGTATTAATGGTTGGGGATTCAAGAATACATGACGGCCATGACTGAGTGCTTCATAGGCTAAGAAGAAGCTAACTCCAAGAAAAATGGTAAAGCCAAGATTATTGAATGATCAAAAGATGTCTTGCCTTTGGCCCCTAGTCCCTTTTTATTCTAACCCTCTTTCCAAACTTAAGGGTTGTTCACACATGTACACATAGGCTAGGGCTAAATTTACAAAGGCTGGAATTAATCCAAGGTGCAAATATTAATGTTGTATTTTCCTTCATGACAAACCATCCCGTCCTGAAGATGGTTTTGTCCTCAAAACCAAGAAGTAATGGACTAAATCCAAGTCAAGGATGATAGTAATCATGCCCATTCATCTTCCAAGTGATAAGAAAGCACTGTCCATGAAAAGAAGACCTTTTTGCTTGCCAAACTGTGAGAAAACTGGCTGCTGTCCAAACAGGGTTGATTCACTAAAACTGCCATAACTTTTGACATATTGGTCCAAATGAGTCTTATGAGGTGTAGAAACGAAGTATACACTCCCAAGCATCACCCCATAACATCAGAATCAAATTTTGATGAAGTCAATACAGTTTTATTGTCTACAGAAATTTCATACAGCAAGCTGTCTCTGCACAGTCACTGCATATTGCATCATATATCATCCTGTAATAACCAAGGAAAGTTACTGACATAAGTGGATGGTTGCCAGGAAGACTCTTCAATGGGCAAATTCTTCCACTTAATGAGATACTCAATGAGAGTACGATTTCTAAGAACTTTCTCTCTCTTTCCAATAATGCTTTCAGGTTTATATATGATCAGTCCTGCCTCATCCAATGGTGGTAACTCTTCCAATACTTGTACATCGGGCCCAACATACTTCTTCAGCTGTGAAACAAGGAATACATCATGTATTCTAGTGGAAGATGGTAGCTGAAGTTTATAAGCAAGCTCTCCAATTTTGTCCAAGATCAAGTATGGCCCATAAAACCTATGAGCAAGCTTATTGTTCCCACCCTTTAATGAAGCATAATGCGTCTTGGGCACTTTGAGAAATACCCAATCTCCAACCTTGAAGTCTAAATGTCTTCTTTTCTCATCTGCATAGACCTTCATTACCTCTTGTGCTTTCCTTATGCTGTCCTTGCATTGCCTCATGAGCAACTCCATTCTTTCCAACTCTTCCTTTGCTTGTGGGTTAATGTCTTCATGGAATAAAACTGATGGAAGTTGGACTTTATACCCATAAAGAGCTTCAAACGGAGACATCCCAATGCTCATGTGATGCGTGTTATTATAGCAAAATTCAGCAAGGTGGATCAAACGATCCCATGAAGCTTGTGTGTCATGACAATAATGCCTAAGGTACACTTCCACCCAATGATTGACTCTCTCCGTTTGCCCATCAGTCTGAGGGTGATAGGCCGTGCTAGGAGTGAGGAAAGCACCCATAGAGGAGAATAGACTTTTCTAGAAGTTGCCCATAAACTTCGAATCACGGTCTGATACTATTCTCATAGGCATACCATGTAGTTTGAACACACCTTCCATAAATTGCTCGGTGACTTGCCTTGCTGAATATTGGACTTTAGTTGGGATAAAGTGGGCTGATTTGGTCAATCTATCAACTACCACATAGATACTGTTCCATCCATGACTGGTAGTAGGCAATCCCGTTATGAAATCCATGGAAATATCTGTCCATTTGCCCGTAGGTATGGGTAAAGGCTGAAATAAGCCGGCTGGTAATAGAGTGGAATCCTTATTTTGCTGACACTCCAAGCACTGAGATACATACTCTTTAACATCTTTCCATAGACCTTTCCAATAGAAGCTTTGATGAACTCTATCAAACGTCTTGAAAAGGCCCAAGTGACCAGCCATTGGCGATGAATGCATCTCTTGAAGCACCTTCAGCTTGAATTTACTGCTGGGAATCAAGTACACTTTACCCTTAAACCATAAGAGGCCATTATGCACTTTAAAATTAGGAAATTCAGCATCACACCCTTGCTGTAATTTCTGTAAAATATGGGCAGCTTGCTCATCAAGCACATATTCCTCTTGAATGTCTTCAATCCAATCCTTATAGACGGTAGACACAGTAGATAGACTGCATGCCCACATTCTTGATAACGCATCAGCCACCACATTATCCTTGCCAGCCATGTATGATATTTCAAAATCATATGATTGCAAAGTGGCCAACCATCTCTTTTGCTTGGGAGAAAGATTGGGCTGCGAGAGAAAATATCTCAAGACCCTATGATCGCTTTTGACTTTGAAGTGTGTCCCATAGAGGTAGTGGTGCCATCTCTTGATTGCATGTAAGATAGCAAGCATCTCCTGCTCATAAGCATGCATCTCTCTCTCTTTGTCATCAAATTTTCTGCTCTCAAATGTAATGACACCATGCTCCTGTACCAAAACTGCCCCCAAAACTCTACCACTGGCATCTGCATAAATGGTAAAAGTCTTGGAGAAGTCAAGGCAAACTAGTATGGGTGCTAAAACAAGCAATTGCTTCAGCTCATTAAAGCTCTTGTCAGCGATCTCATCCAAAAAGAAGGCCTCCTTTTTCAGCCGATCGGTAAGAGAAGCTGCAACATGAGCATAGTTCTTCATAAACCATCGGTAAAAGGATGACAAACCAAGGAAACCTCTTAATGAAGTGGCATTGGTTGGTGTAGGCCATTCTTTGACGCACTGAACCTTCTTAGGATCCACTTTGATTCCATCTTCTCCCACTATATGACCCAAGTACTCAACTTCCTTTGTCATAAAAGAGCATTTAGTGGCCTTGGCAAATAGTTTGTGTATCCTCAATATGTCAAAGACCTCTTTTACATGCTGCAAATGGTCTTCTTTATTCTTGCTATAGATCAAAATGTCATCAAAGAATACCAAAACTGTTTTAAAGAGCAATGGTTGAAGTATCTTATTCATGAGAGACTAGAATGTGGCTGGAGCATTTGATAACCCAAAAGGCATAACCATAAACTGATAAAGACCCCTCTCCGTCCTAAAGGCTGTTTTAAATTCATCCCCTTCCTTCATGTGTATTCGATGATATCCCGATCTCAAGTCAATTTTGGAGAACACCTTGGCATCCTTCAATTCATCTAAGAGATCATCTATTCTAGGTATTGGATACCTATTCTTGATAGTGACCTTGTTGAGATCGCGGTAATCAATGCACATTCGAAAGGAGCCATCTTTCTTCTTCACAAGAAGGACTGGAGAAGCAAAAGGTGATTGGCTTGCCTTAATGAGACCCATTTCCAAAAGCTCTTTGACTTGGCATTCTACCTCTTCTCTTTCCACTTTGGAGAGGCGATATGGTGGTTTGTTGATGGGCTTTGTATTGGGCAGCAAGTCAATGGGATGATCCACTTCTCTTTTGGGAGGAAGAGAGGTAGGTGGCTGAAAAATGTCATCATATTCTTTTAGCAATTTACAAAGACATGGATCCATGTTGTTGGTAGGAGAAGAGGGCTGATCCTCTTCAATCTTGGAAAGAAGAATGGTGAACATACATGCCTTTGCATTTATCTCTTTCTTAACCTTCTTGGGGCTGATCATCTCCATTCTTTTCTTTTCAACTCCATGTAGTGTTACTTGTTGTCCACACCATTTAAACTCCATTTCCATGTTGTTGAGATCCATGGTAAATCTGCCCAAAGATTTCAGCCAGTTGCAGCCAAGTATTATATCAATGGGACCCATTTCTAATGCAATTAGGCTCACCGATGTAGTGCACAATGGGGAAAAGGTGATAGGTACATTTGGACAGCATTGATTGCTCTTCTCAAAATTTCCATTTGCCACTTGGATTTTGAGTGATGTAGGCATTTCATGCGTATTCAATTTCAGCCCATTGAGTGACTTAGCATTAATGAAGCTATGTGTACTTCCCGTATCTATGAGTATATGAGCGGTCCTTCCCTTGATTTGACCTTTAAGGCGTAGGGTATTATCCCCTCTTGAACCACTCCATGCATCACTTGATATGGCACATAGCGATGGATGTAAATCAGTCCATGAATCATCCAAATAATGACCACCCGGGTCGAAAGGAAACCCATCCATCGGATCATAGAACTCATCATGGACATTCTCTTCATTTTCATGCGCCTCTTCTTGAGTTGTTGTGACATCAAGCTGAGCCAAGCTTCCTTCAATAGATTCAACATCGGAATCATCATGCTAATCTTCATATTTTTGGCCTTGCATTTGGACTTATGATCGGGTGACCATTTCTCTCCACATTTGAAGCATAGTCCTTTAGCATACATATCTTTGAGCTTGTCATTCAATACATGTTTGCCTTGAGTAGGGACTGAAGTTTTGGCACTTATATCAGTTCTCTTTCCATCAAATCTATTTTCAGCATTAGGTCTGAAATTACTGCTTTGTTTTGACCCAAAAACAGTAGGAAAAGTGGGTATCTTGCTGTAGGTATTGCTAAAAGTATTTGATGGCTTCCCAATATGCTGAAAATTAGTTTTAGCATGCCCATAATGGCCTGATGTCCTTGGGAACTGCGTAGGCTGAAAAGAATGCCCTGTTTTTGGCTAAAAACCCTTGTATTTCTGCCCATAACGTTTAGCCAATTGAATGACAGCTTGTAGGGATGTAGGATTCATGGCTCCAACTTCGGAAGAAAGAGTAGGTTCCAAACCAAATATGTATTTATTCAACTTGGCACTATCGGAGACCCCATGAACATACATCGAAAGGTTCAAAAACTGATTTGAGTACTCTCTAACCGAGAGACCACGTTGCTCAAGTGCATACCACTTCTTCTCTAACCGCTCTTTTTCAATAGGGGAAACAAAGACTTCAATCATAGCATTTTTCAATGCATCCCAAGACAAGAAGTCATGTCCCATCCTCGCCATATATCTCCACCAAGTGTGAGCATAGCCTTCTAGATGAAGGGCTGCAAATTTTACTTTGGCATTCTCGAGCCTTGGGTAAAGGGAAAAATACATCTCTAACTTGTCAAACCACTCCTCCAACTCCGTGGGTGAAGGGTTCTCTCCCTTGAAGTTTGAGATAATTATTTTCTCCTTGTACTCTCTCTCGTATTGAGGAGGTTGTCCATTATGGTGCTGCTGCCCACTATGGTGTTGTGGCCCAAAAGAATTGCCAAAAGGTCCTTGCCTAGGATATTCATTATTTCCATGCCCTTGTGCATAAGGAGTTTGCTGTCCATAATGCATACCATGACTTTGTGGCTGGAAATAATGTCCTTGAGGCTGAAAGTATGTGTTGCTCACATTGGGAGATTGTCCATGGTTCCCTTGAGGTTGTCCATGCATAGGTGAGTTGAAAGGTGGTTGCTGTCCATTGTTTTGCTGATTCCAACCATGATTTGACATGGGACTTGGCCTATTAGGCTGCACTTGAGTAGAGAAATTATGTTGTGGCTGTCCAAAAGCATTTGGGGCTGAATTCACATGTCCATGTGGCTGCCCATAAGAGTTTGGGGCTGAATTAACTTGCCCTTGCTCATAGCCACCAACATTTGCTTGAGGGTAAAATTGCTTGTAGAAAGAGTTGCACCCATGGATGTCTTCATCATGCTTTGAGTTTGTTTGCACTCTCTCTTGAGGATCCTACCCATGTGGCTGAAAGTGACCCTTTTGTTGATGGAATTGTGGCTGAAGTGAAGTGGGCTGAACAAAATCCTTAGCTTTAGATGACTCTCCAACTTCAAATTGACCTACCACCTTAGGAGTAGGTGGTTTAGGTGGTTCTTCAGCCCTATGAGGATGTGGGACATTAAGACCAGCTGTAGGCAACATTTTCTCACCAAGAAGTGCTACAAGCTTATCAATACCCAACCTCATACCCTCGAAACCTGATTTCATATCCTTTATGTCATTTGACAATTGTTGAAAACTGTTTGAATTCATTGAGATATGAGACATCTCTATGGGTTGATTGGTAGGGGAGTGGGTGGAACTTGCATCGACCTCTTCATTCTCATAATGCATTCGGTAAATGGCATCTTGAGAAGTGTCATGTTCACCTCTTTCTTGTTGATGTTCACCCCTTTCCTGTTGATATTCCTTCAATTCTTCATTGATAGTATCCAAAACAGGGTCTCTCTTCTTATTCCTAGCCATGGGTTGATTTCTGTCCTGAATTTCCTACAGTAGAAAAACTTGATTATCTTCACTTCTAGAGCTCCAAATTACGAGGTCTTTGGCTCTATTCGAAGCTTGAAGAGCCCTCTATCCAACGATCTGTCAAGTGCAAAAAATGGATGAGTACAGAAATTTCTGTAAGGGATTTTCTGTTGCTGTCTGAAAATTCCTGCAGGCAGTGAATACCCTATTCTAGTCAATTAATGGCTTGTACCATCAATACCAAGCATGTACCAACTTCATAACCCTGTAGGAGAGTCTCATACATCCGCCCATACTGAAAATGACCTCTGTAATCAGTAAAATGGCTGTCTAACTCAATGTAGACTGCAATCTTTAATGAGGGTATGCATACATACATACTCTGTCCCAAACTTTAATGCTGAACCATAGTGTCTTTACCATAGGATGCATACATTTTACTGTAGCCATATGTCTTCATACATTTGCCAATATCTCAAGAACTCACTACCCATTAACTCATGCTGTAGGCTGATTTCAAGTGCCTTTGAGATTTGTACCTGCACCTAAATTTGAAAATGCGTGGGATCCGAGACCCGAGGGGTTTGCAAAGTTCCCTCTTGAGCCGGGTTGTGCTCCCCTTTAGGGTCCTCGTCGGTAGGGAAGGGTCACCTCTCTTTTGTCCTACCGACTCGTCCGGCATCCACTTTTCCTCGTGGGCATGTACATGGCAAGTGAATTCTAGCTCTAAAAATCGGTATGATATGCATGGAATAGGAAGGAAATACAATTGCCTTTCATTTGCCCTTTCATGGTATGCAAGATTGGAATTGAAAAGGCTGAAATGTAAATGAGAAATGGAGAGGTATTTACCTCAGCAGTGACTCACTGCTTACAAAGCTTTTCTCACTTACCAATTGGGTAATGATTTTCTTATGATCAAGAGGCAAAATAGGCAATCAATTTCATGTCAGGGTTAGGCAATAAAGATTGAGTAATGAAGCTCAAGAAATTATTGATTTCAGTGAATGAAAGTAGATGGGTAATGCTCATTCATTATGGAAGAGTTTGAGACATTTAGAGATGGCCATTTCAGTAAATTGAAAAGGTTTAGGAAAGACAATGACTGACATAACCTATAGGCTTCATGTAATGCATTAAGCTATGAATGAAAGCTTCATTAATCCTCTTATTTCTCTTCAACAATTGGAAATGAGATCAGCAATTGGATGTAAAGAGAAATTAAGAGTGATTAGAGTACCTCATTTAATTGATTGGAGAAGAGCATTGTTGATGGAATGACCTTCAATCCATAATGCTTGACATAGGTGAGTTGAGCTTGATAATCCTTCTAAAATCAGTCCAAGAGATCTTCAATCTTCAAGAATAATCCCTTCCTTGATAAGCTTCAGCTTCATTAATCCCATGAAAGCTCCATGACTCCATGAATGCTCCAAATGAGGGTTGATGAAGACCGATTACCTTCTCTACTAGAAGTAGGTTGCAATAGGTAATAGAGAGGGCTTCAATGTGTCCAAGAGATCCCGAAATTTGAGAGGGAATGCCAAAATTTAATGGCATAAAAGCTTCATGCTGTCCATTGAATACCTAGACCTCCATTGGCTTCAATCTCCTTCAATGTCGGTCCAATGTTGATGGATTCTTGAGGGGAAATGGTTGAGGAAGCTTCAGAGATGCTTTGCCCACAAAAGCCCCATGATTTGCTTCAAAAATTTCAGGAATCTTTGATGCTGTCCCAAACTGTTATGCATAGGGTTTGCAATCTCCATATCCATGCTCCATCAAAGCTTCAAGCTTCAAGATCAATCAATGTTGGTACTAGGATGTATGTAGAAGCCTCAGGGAGTATAATAGAGCAAAAACCCTTTGATCTTGATGAAGAAATTTGAGAAATTTTAGTGCTGTCCAAATCTTGATCACGTCCTGCTATTTTGGCTGGAGCCCTCCATTTCTTCCATTAGTAATGCCAAGAATCACCATCTTCATCCCTGTTTGTAGCAGACCTTCACATGTAACTCCGGTTTGAAGCCTTCATGTCTTGTCAAGTCCTGTCACTCAAATTCCTAACTATGGTTTGCTCTCTCTAGCCTAGGAAATTGAATCTAGTACTTGAAAATGACTTCTGCAAGGATCTAAGCTACTGCTCTGATACCAATGTAAGAAAGCAATCAACCATGGAATGAAATCTAACTGAAATTGAAAATTAACTAAATTACAACAAAGAATTAACAAATCTATTACACCAAGACATCCTCATCATGTATTAATGGTTGGGGATTCAAGAATACATGATGGCCATGGCTGAGTGCTTCATAGGCTAAGAAGAAGCTAACTCCAAGAAAAATGGTAAAGCCAAGATTATTGAATGATCAAAAGATGTCTTGCCTTTGGCCTCTAGTCCCTTTTTATTCTAACCCTCTTTCCAAACTTAAGGGCTGTTCACACATGTACACATAGGCTAGGGCTAAATTTACAAAGGCTGGAATTAATCCAAGGTGCAAATATTAATGTTGTATTTTCCTTCATGACATCCTCCTCCTTTCTTCTTAGTTCCTCTTCTTCCTCCGCAGCTCTTCTTTGCCTTCGTTTTCGGCATTCCTGTATTCTTCCTCCAGTTTCTCCTTTTCTTCCTGCTCTTCTCTTTTCCTCTTCTTAGTCTCCTATTTTGACGCCTTTTTAGCCCTCTTGACTTGCTCTGTTGTTTCTTCTTCTTTCTGTTTCCTCTTCTTCTCCCTCTCCTCGGCCTCCCTGAGGGATTGTCTTTTTGCTTTGTCCAAATCCTCTTTCTCCTTCTTGCGGCCTTCATCTGGTTTCTTTTTCTTCTACACTGTCTTCTTCTTGGGTTCCTTGACCTGTTTTTTGCTTGATTGCTCTTCTTGCCCCTATCCTTCCTTATCGGTCTCAGTGTTGTCGCTAGAACTCGCTTGGTACTGATGAGGGGGTGACTTGCTTGGTGTTTCCCCTTCCCCCTCTTTTGCATCCTGCGTCTCTTTCACAGCCTCCTGGATGAGAGCTGTTAAAATGCTTCCATAAGCGATGAACGAGGCCTTGGACGAGGCCTTCTTTCTTTTTGTGGACCTAGACGTTAGAGACTCTCCTCCTGTGGGCGTGCTTCCTAAAGCCAGTGCTTTAGCCGCCTGGTCGATAGTTTTGCCCACATAGCCGTTCCAATCGACTTCATGCAGGGTATAAGCCACTACGTTTCTCCAGCACAGGAACACTAATTCGGTGCATCAATGCATTGTAGCGCTAGCTGGAGAAGAGCGCGTATACCAATTTTGCCTGCAATCTGGTTTCTGCATCAGGGATGTCCTGAATGCTGATGCCGTCATTTGTCAGCACGTCCTCCTTTCTCATCCTTAGCATGGCGTACACATCTCTTTTCTGCTTCTTTTCTATTTTCGGTTCCAGTCCCATCGCCTTCTCCACCAAGGCAGGGGTTAAGCGAACCAGCACCTGCTTGACGTTTTGTCCCCTACCTATTGTGACAGTGCCGCACTCGTTGTCAGGGTCGTAAGACCTAAGAAATTCCACCACTTTGTGTGGTCGGGTTCTTGTGCGAATCTTTCCAGGTACTTGGTGAAGTTGCATTTTTCAACGACTCTCCTGGCCGCCTCCTCCTTGGCCACCAAACCTTCTATGTTGTGAATGGTTCGAAACTTTAGCCGGTTGTAGGTGCGGCTCTCCAGAGTGATGTTGTACTGCGCTCTTTCCTCTTCTGTGAATGGAAGTCGGTGGGTACAGTCTTATTGCGACATCTTTCATTCCTGTCATAAACCCTAGTTTCCATTAGTTCTTCCAAATTAATAATACAAAAACATCATAGACTGAAAAGGAAAGACTCTATGTGTTGATTGAATGAAAGCCTTAAAATCCTATCCAATGTGGAGCCTTCCTTTTCGGCTTTAACTTTTTGCCTTTTATTTTAAAGTTCTCTTGACATCTTTCTACCTCGCTTGTTGCCTATGCGCTTATGCATTTTGCGTGATTTTTATTGGTTTTAATTGATCTCTTGATTCATCTTACTCTCCTTCCCTTTCAGCTTGAGAAGAATCCTTACTAGGATTGAAGGTGTGGGAGGTTGAGGACCTTGGGCAATGGGTCTTAGGAGTCATCGGTGTAGGAACTAAGTGTAAAAATTGGGGTTATACTCTAACTAAGCTGTGCAATCGAGATCAAAAGAGCGAGTGCCAACGTGCATTATGTAAGTGAGAACATCTGTTAGGAAGTCATCGGAGGCACCGCGGCTAGCAATGTGTAGCTCCTCCTCAGTTAGTAGGGCGATTGAGGTAAGGATGTCCCTTGATGTGCTCTTCCAGGGGGCGGTTGCGAATAGTGGTTAACACTCTGTACAAGGTTGGTGCGATATAAGTGGGGTCATACTCCACTATTTTGATTGCGCGGCACTGCTCCGCGTTGGTCATGACTTGGCATCCCTCTACTTCCCATTGCAACCTAAGAGTGTATCAGCGCCGCAAGAATGGGGATTCAGTCCCAGCAAGTTGGGATAATTCTGTAATTTCTTGGTCGGTGGCCGAAGTGGTTCGCTGATCGTATGATGTTATGAGGCGTTGTTTGAGGGCTTGCTCTTTAGAGACCTTGCTGTCGAGCAATATAGCAGCGGAGTTTGCTACTTTTGTGAAGGCAAGTTCAAACGTCTCCCAAGAACAAGGCATCGTGAGAATTTTGGTTGCAAAAGGCTCGGGCAACAAGCCTAAGTCCAAGTGGTCATAGCTCAGAGCTAGCTCTCTGAAGGTGGCATCGAGCCGTCTAATGCAATCAACCACGTCATCCCCTGTATCTTTGGCTAGATCTGAGGCCAATGTCAAAAATGACTTCCTCTCGTAGGAGGGTTTAAGATGTGCCGGTGGTTGGGGTTTGATGGCACTAGAGCCTTTGACAGTGGATAGTTGTGGTTGCGGGTGTGCTTTAGGTTGCGATTGGGCTTCCTAGCTTAGGGCTGGGGGAGCAGCAGCTACTTCTGATGGACTGCTGCCTTCAGCGTGGATCATTGTAGTCAGATGGACTCTAGTGGGTGATCGGTCATGCGATGGTGTCTGTCGTTTGGGCCGATAGGCTTGTTCGAGTCTCTCGAGCATATGTGTAGATGGGCTTGATGGATGTGGGCCTGGGGAGTACTATGGCTCGTGGTTTTGAGGTTTGATGGGGCTTGGGGTGATCAAGCTCGGGGGTAGCATACGAGTGGCAATCTTGGTCAGGTGGGCTTTAGGGATATATAACCAGGTGTTTTCCTCATACTAGCCTTGCGCGTGCAGGAGGGCTTTGGAGACCCACCTGCACCGGATCATGCCATGATTTCTGTAACTACGCCTTGGTGTCCTAGGTTTCGGTTGTGACTGTTTAGGCCTCCATTGGAAACTAGGCTGTTGAGACTTAGCTTTTGTCACCACGAGTAGTGGTTCTTGAGAGGTGGTGGGGGCAGCCGGGCACTACCCTTCTCCTTGGATTCGGATGCTAATAGTTCTATCGATGGTCGTGCAGACAGTTCCATCGTGCCACCCTTGTTGAAAGGTGTATCAATGCAAATGTTGCCTATGGTGAGGTGAACGCGTTGCGACTCATAATCGACGTGACAACGAGTTTGCTTCTTGAAGGTTCGCCCTAGCAGTGTCTCCGTGCTTGCGTCCTTGGTGTTTGGTAGCACGTAGAAGATCATTGGTACAGTTTTAGTCTCGATAGAAATGGCAACCCTGCACTTGTCGAGGAGTGCATAGGAGTGGCCCCCATATGGATTTAACCTAGAATTAGTGGGTTGTAGTGGTGGTTTGCCAAGTTGGGTCCAATGATCGTGAGTCAGGACATTGAAGTCCGCTTCCTTGTCAATTAAGGCATTGAAGATGCATGTTCACTTGGTAGTGACCGTGATGTACAGGTATGCAGGTTCCACGATTTCCTCATCCGCGTCATCGATTTCGGTGATGGTGACTACTCAGACGTTGACGTCTAGTTCCAACATTGGTGGTTCATGCAAAGGATGTGTGGGGGGATAGTATTTCTTGACACGGCTGCCATTGAAGAAGCCTATTCCTTCGCCGGCTAGAGTTTCGAGCTCGACGTTGCCCGTTCGGCTGATCGCACGGACCTTGAAAGGTTCAAGATCCCGAAACTTTATTTTTTGCTTGTGCCCCTTAACTGAGCATAGGAGCACGAGGTCGGCTTGTTCGAAGTCGCATTGCTTGACATGCTTGTCAAACCAGCTCTTGCGTCATGCCTTCTCACATATGAGTGCATGAGTGCCTAGAAGATGGGTCTCCGAGAGGTGTTCGAGTTGTACTAGGTGTTGCATCCATGCTTCCTTTCCTTTCCATCGCTCCTGAAGCGCAATTCGTAGGCTAGGCACAAAGAATTCTACGGGGAAAATTGCTTCGGTTCCGTAGGTTAGCCTAAAGGGGGTCTATCTGACGGCCATTTTGTAAGCTGTGCAGTAAGCCCACAAGGTCGCCATCAGCTTGTTATCCCAGTCGCTGAGTGAGGCCGAGACTACTTTGGTTAGGATGTTGACAAGAATCTTATTTGTGGATTCCACCTGGCCGTTTGCTTGAGGGTAGTATGGAGAGGATTTCCGATGGATAATTAGGAAGGTGGATAGGAGATGAGTTATCACTTCATTGATGAAGTGTGTCCCCAGGTCAGTGGCTAATTCGATGGGGCATCCAAATCATGAGATCACCTGCTCCCATAAGAACTTGGCAGTCGTTTGAGCATCATTCTTTCAGGTTTCTCTCGCCTCTGCCCACTTTGTTAGGTAGCCTGTGGCCACAATGATGTATTTGGCATGAGAATACTGTGCCACAGGGCTGATGGGTCCCATGAAGTCGATCCCCCATTTTTCAAAGGGTTGTCGTGCAATGACTGGGGTCAACTCCATCTAATCCTTGTGAATCGGGACCTTCGTCTCTGACATTCGTCACAATGCTTAACAAATCGTGTGGCATCACAAAACAGCATTGGCCACCATACTTGAGATTGCAACACCTTGTGGGCCATTGTGTCTCTACAAAAGTGTCCACCAGCAATCCCACTGTGTGCCTCTGAGAGCACGTCTTGCATCTCATGTTCGCACACACATATGTGCATCAATCCATCTTGCCCTAAGTGATATAGCTGCCTTGCTATCAACTGGTAGGGTTGGATTTTGAGAATAAGTCGCCTCAGTCTTTCCTTCTCTATTGGTCATTCAAACAGTCCATGCTCAAGCAGTTGGACTATGTCATCTTCCCAATATGGTGTTAAATTGGCCTTGAATAAATCCCTCCTATTGGAGAGGTTAAAGAGGTGGGCATCTGGCAATTCATTGGTAATGCCTTCTTCAGCGGATTCCCCTGTGGGGATGCGTGACATATGATCAGCCATGTAGTGTTGTTTCCCCTTGCGTACAACCACAGAGAAGTCAAACTCCAAAAGCAGAAGGAGCCACCGAGCTATGCGTCCTGTAGCGCAAGGTTTGTTCACTAGGTATAGCAAGGCTTGATGGTCTACAAAGAAGGTAAAGGGCGTAGCCAATAGATCATGTCGGAACTTCTTCATAGCAAACACCATGGCCAAGCCCTCTCTTTTGATCGTCGAGTAATTCATTTCCGTCTCCGTCAGTTGTTGGCTAGCAAAGCTCACTGGATAATCTAGGTTGTGCTCTCCAGGTTGGCACAACACTGCCCCCACAGCAATTTTAGAAGCATCGATATGCACGTGGAAGGTTATGGTCCAATCCGAGGCTCGTAGAATTGGTGTTGTGGTTAGAGCCTTCTTCAGCTCTTCATATGCCATTGGTAGGCTTCAGTCCATTCGAAGATAATTAGCAGTTTGTATAAAGGTCTTGCTATCAATGCGTAATTCAACACAAATCGTCGATAGTATCCTGTATGGCCTAAGAAGCATTGAACTCCCTTGTAGTTGGTTGGGGGTGGAAGGTCGACAATATCCCTGACCTTCGAGAAGTTAGTGGCAATGCCGTTCTTCGACACCACATGGCTTAGGATGCATCCATGTTTCACCCAAAACTGGCACTTCAAGGGGTTCGGGAGAGATGATATGGGCGACACCGATCAAAGACTGCTTGGAGTTTGTTCAAGTGTTCCATCCAGGTCGAGTGAACGCAGAGGTCATCGACAAAGGCTTCTAACTCCTTGCGAAGCATGTCTTTAAATATGGTGCACATGAGACGTTGGAAGGTGGCAGGGACATTAGTCAACCCAAAAGGCATGACTATGTACGTAAAGACGCCCCACTTGGTGGCGAAGGTAGTCTTATGCATGTCGACATGATGCACTTGCACCTGGTTGTATCCTGAGAAGCCGTCCAAAAAACTGTAGGCCTCCTTGCTTGCCACTCTTTCAAGCATGTCCTCTGTGCCTGCCGGTTTGTCGTCCTGTAGGGCTTGGTACTTCTCTTGTCACTGATCCGAGACTAAGGCTTAGTTGTACATAAGGTTTAATTCATGCACTTTGATCCATTGCCACTTGGATTCACCTAAGAGGTCCTGGAGTGGTGTGAGGTTTGTTGCTGAGTTGTCAGCAAGCTTGTCTATTAAGTATTCCAGGGCCTCCTGGAGTTCTCTCTTGTTGCCTGGCATTTGGAAGGTGACGGGCTTAGATCTCCCAAGATGAGTTCCTTCCATCATGCACACTGGTATAAAGGGCGTGCCGTCGGTCGTGCCCATCATCTTGATGGCTTGCTCATGCGCTTCTTGGTCCGAGAATGGCAGGTCGATTGTAGCAAGGAAAAGCATCCAATCCCGCTCGTCTTTTGGACATGGGATATACTTGGTCAAGGGTCCATAAGACTTCTTGATCTAACTGTCGCCCTTGAGCATCGAGGAGATGGCATCCAAGTTGACTGGTGAGGTTTTCCAAGTGTCCATCTCCACCCTCACAGCTTTCGTCTTGTTGCCTAAGAATATCAAGCCGTTACCCCAATCTTCAATAACTCTGGCATTGCGCATCCAGGGCCGACCTAACAAGACATTGTAGTCAACCCCCTTCATGACTATAAAGTCGATAGAGAACTGGACACATGCAATTTTCACTGGCCAGTTTTTAAGTACCCCGAATGGCCTCACCCTCATGTCGTTTGCTAACATGACATTAAACCGAGTGGTCTCAACAGGTGGGTTTCCCCAGGTTTGCAGTACTGCATGGCTTAGCACACTAACCTCGACTCCTGTGTCTACAATCCCCTTTCTTGTTGTGTCTCCTAAGGCTAGAATGGGTAACACTACATGCATCTCGATGCCTTCCCAGAAAGCATTAATGTGCAAGGATTTTGGCACAGAGTGTAGCGTTAGACTCGGTATTTGTATTTCTGCGTCCTGATCCTGCAGATCCTATGCCTGTTCTCGTGATTCCTCAACCCACTGGTTGATGTTTCGCCATAGGGTGGGGTGCTGCTTAAGCAGGTCTCCTAGGCTTAACATCACTGGGGTGGTCACTAGAGTGGTGAGGAGGCTGTCGGTTGCTCGTCCCTCTCCTGTGCTGAATTGTCCTGGCCAATGGCCGTCACTAGGGTGGTCACTAGTGTGGTGAGGAGGCTGTCGGTTGCTCGTTCCTCTCCTGTGCCGAATTGTCTTGGCCAATGGCCGTGACTAATTTGTGAGCCTTCAGCATCAAGGCTTGGCCTAAGGAGTGCTATCTGGGGTGCAGTTTCCCTTCCTGACTTTGGTTGAGGGGGTGAGTCTGCCGTGGTTATGCTGATGAGATCCTTGCTCCCGTCCTCTAGGACGGGCTCAGCATCTCTTAAGTGCGCTTGTGCCTCTTTTACCCAATCCCTCACCTTCTCTATGGCCTCGAGTTGGCTCTTCGGATGCGGGTACTCCCCTACCTTGGCACTCCCCTTTTCGGCCATCTTGGTGACTGAAGTTTCCGTCTCTGCATCCTCGACTTTCTTTCCAATAGGTAGAGTTGTAGCACTCTCAACTTTTAGTGCGATCTTAGCCTCCGGCCTCCTCTTCCTTCACCTGCGGCTCTTTTTTCCCGTCAAGGCTGCATCGAGGTTGCTAGGCCCTGGTAGTGATATGCCGGCCTGCTTTGTCTAGGTACGGGTCATGACCCGCAACGGGATGGGTGTGGCCTCCCCATCAAGGTTCTCAACACCGAACAGCCCCAATGGGACAGATGGTACTTCGGCTAAGTTTGTAGAAGGTTTCCACTTTGGGCAATCGACGAAGAGATGGGTGATTCCACACTCTACACACCTTAGGTCAGCTTTGTCTCTATTCTGTTGCTCCCTCTTGGGCCAACGTGATGAGACATGACCTGGGTGTCCACTCGTCCAACAGATGATTGGATCCTGCATCTGCCCCCCTAGGCCTCTACCTCGTCCTCTTCCTAATGCCATCACTGGTACTGGTCAATAGTCCATGAGGACAGCATTGCCCTCTTCATCGTGAGAGACATAAGGGTATAAGTAAGTCTCTTCCTCATTTGGCTCTTCCACATAGTGGACTGGAGCGTCACTCAGTGGATGGGTCACATAGGGACCAGTTGGCCTAGGTATACCTATAGGGTTTATGTTCATCCTGGGGACAGTCGGATTCATGTCGTCAGGCATAGGAAGGGCCAATGGGGCTCCCCTTTCGAAAGGTGGTTGCGGTCTATTTGCTAGGTAAGGCTGACCATATGGTTGGGAGTACGGAAGTCTCCTGGGCAATTTGCAATGCATAGCATCGTGACCGAACCTGCCGCAGTTAGCACAAGGTCTCGACCGAGGGTCTTGACACTCGGCTGGCAAATGATTTTCACCACAGTACACACATTGGATGTGTGGCCGCATCAGTCGTCTCCACAGGTCTTGCAGCTTGACTATCTCCATCTTGACATCAGCCAAGTTGTGGATCATCTCAGTGGCCTTCCCTTTATCTTGGGATGATGGTCCTAGTCGCTCACCAGAGGTTGGTGCTCTTTCCAAACCTCGCGAGATGGTTTCTTCTGAGTTGGAGTTCCTAGAGCTCCTCTCTTTCAGTTGATCGTCAACTCTGATAGCTTCCTCAAAAACCCTAGCTAGCGTGTCTCGCTGCAAGCTCGAGTTGGCTGCCAAAGCCTTATACAGTTCCTTGTTCCGCTGATGAACACACTTGAAACTACTCTTTCAGTCCGTTGTTCACTTGTAGGGATTATCTTGAAGAGGCTCCTTATGTGGGTTACGTAATCGCGAATGTCCTCCTTCTCTTTCTGCTTTGACATTCATCAATCATACCAGCAAATTGTCGGAGTATCTAGGCTCGACAAATCTCTTAATGAAGAGATTCTTGAGGCTATTGAAGTTTGCCTGCTCTATAGCGTCTAAGCTTGTATACCAGGTCCTACCCTTATCACCTAAGCAGAGTCCGAACGCTTGAGAACGTTGAGTCAGGTCGCTGAGGCCATTGGCTTTGCAAACTTGCTCGAACTGCTCTACAAAGCTGTATGGGTCGTCATGGGGTTGGTACTTGTCGAGCTGCTTTGCGACTAACGGGATTTTAGACTAGCTCTTAGAACCTTGGGTTGCTCCTAACCCTGCCAGCAGTAAGGTTGTTAATGCTGCAGCACTTTGCTCTACTGCGGTGTTGTCTAACAATCGCTTCATAATAAGTTCTCTCTCAGTGTTAAGTCTCCTTCTAGGGCTCTCTCGTGATCCGTTCGGTTTCTGCCGGCTAAGTTCAGCACTCATTGTACCTCATGCAACTCTGTGCTTTGCCTTTGGCTCCTAACCTGCTGGTCTCTATTGTACGCGGCTATGCCTTGCAACGCCTTATGGGCTAGCTTCCTCTCTTCTTCTAAGTTTGCGATGATAGCCTCTACTGTCCGATCGCGGTGCTCATATCAGGCGTGCGCATCGTAGCTACTAACCAATTGCTAAATAGCCTCTAGGAAGACGCCCAAGTCGAGTTTCTTGTTAGACTTGAGGTCCGAGCCATAGTCGAATTCTCGTGCTTCGCCAAGCTATCAATCGAATTGAGTGGGTTTGTCAAATTCCCTTCGCTTGCGCCGCTTGCTTGGTCCTAGTTTGCGTGTTGATGGTTTGTCTCCGTCCGTGGGTTCTCTCCTATTCGTGGGTTCCTTGAGTGGCTTATTTGAGTGAGTTCCTTGACTTATTAAATGCAGTCCTCAAGTTATCTCCACTCCATGTATGTGTTCTTTCTGGTGCACATGTGTTCAATCAGGCTTTCAATTTTTCTTAAGTGCACTTCAAGTGCAGAAATTCAAGGTGAGTGCAACAAACAACCTCTAAGCGTCTCATGCACCCTTGGGCCTGATAGGCTTGGTAGATCAATTCTCTGGCCATCTAGACGGGATTTAGGGCCTCTCAGCTACATTGCCTTGCCGTTTTTTTTGGGTTCGATCAAGTTTTTATGGCTTGGTGGGTTACTTCTAGGTCTTTGGGTTTCTAGGTATCGCAACAGCCCACTCAAACTGTTAAGCGGCCATGTCTTACGATTTTGTCTATTCGGTGCACCAGAATCAGGCTTTAAACGTCAGGAAGGCTTACAAAAGGTTGCGCCACTGAGCTCTAGTTGTGTCAAGTCAAATCTCTGAGACTGAGTTAGGCACACACTCGGCCCAACTGGTCCAAATTGCAGGGGCCAAGAGAGTGACTCGAACGGGCCGAATCTCTTCAGTCCGAGTGCAAAAGGTTTTTCGTAGATCGAGGTCCGAGTGGAGTAACTTGGACGGGCCGAGCCAGATGTTGGGCCAAGGGCCGAGTATCATGTCCTGGGCCGAGTGGACACTCAGGCCAAGTGTTGGTTTGGGTCAAAGGGCCGAGTGGAGTAACTCGGATGGGCCGAGTCAAGTATCGGGTCTGAGGGATGATAAGGGTTTTCGGGTCGAGGTCCGAATGGGAGGGTCCGAGGGCCGAGTTTGGGACTCGGCCTAACAAGGGCCATTCGAACGGGCCGAACGCAGCGCGACGAATGCCGTGCAATGATGATTTCAATTGAATCTCCCTAGTCAGGCAATCATCCCCTGCATAAACTTCCAAATCCTGGCTAAGGCACCAGGGGAAGTGATTGGTATACCTAGGGTGAGCGGTAGGCTCTCTGACGACGCGATCGAATCGAATCTTTGCAAGGGCTCTCTCTCTCTCTCTCTCTTTGCAATGGTTGCAAATGAGCTCTCCCTTGGCCTCCTGGCCATTAAACCCCTTCTCGGGCAGGGCTTTGACACTCTCAATCACTCACTTGCCGACATTAAGCATCCCAAGCTAGCTTTTTGCCATTTTTTGCATGTTTTATGCCTTGTTTTGCCCTGTTTGCAACAGTAAACCCTACCCTTTCCTAGTTCGATTTCCTAATGCTATCCTACACTAAATGCAACGAGAATCGAAAGCAACAAATTGACATGATTTCTCCCTATTTTCCAATCATCAAACAAACAAACTAACCCAAAATACTTACTTGTTTTGAAGATCAAAACACCCAACCTTCCTACCTACCTCAAGCTCTGTTTCGGGGGAGAATCCCTTACTTCGATGCTTGATATGGGGCGCGCAAGCACTCAAGCTTGAATCCATTGGTCCTAGCAACAGAACCAAAATGTGGGAGCTTTCGCTCAACCGCCAAGACCCATGGACCGCTTATTGTTTCAAGCGTTCCAAGCGAGCTCTAATGGCTATCTCTCACATAGTCGACGCGCCCTCGATCCTACGAGTGTAGTGAGCTTACCTTGATGCCAAAATGAGTTGCCTCCTCTCTTCCACACTCCGGTAGCTCCATGATCCTAGATGCTAGCTCAAGCAGGCTCAAGCCTCCTCCTTCTCCAAGCTCCAACCGCCATAGCCGTGCGCACAAGAGAAGGAAAGAGAAGAGAAGAGAAGAGAAGATGGTGAAGAGCTTCACCCCCTTGATCCCTCACTTCCACTCGCTCCCTCCCTCACTCTCACAATCACTCCCTCTCTCAAGAGCACAAACAAGCAAGGAGAGGAGAAGAAGAGAAGAAGAGGAGAGCTCTTGTTGGGCACACACCAAAGAATGAGCTTCCATTCACTTTTTGAACTTTATATATACAAACCCTAAAACCCCATGTGCACCCATCCTTTTTTACATGACTGGCCATTGTGGCAAGGTCCCTTTTTCTAATTCCCTCTTTTTGCTTCATGTCCTAGGCCTATATTCAACTATTCTTTTACAACTGGCACAGGAGGGAGCCTGGCGCTCTTTTACAAGAGTTTTTGGAGTTTTTGAGGTGCCTTTTATTTAAAACTACGCTTTTGGCCCCGGCTTAGCTTTGGAGCCTACATGCGCGTCCTTGCTCCTTTTCCATATTCTTTCTGCTTTTTCATTCATCCTTCCGCCTTCTCGGCTTGGGGTTAACAAGTGGAAAGTAGCCCCCAACGATGCCTAATGATCAATAGCTTGAGCTTGATGAATTGTGCAAGTCCACTATCATATTGTCTCTCATAGAACATGTATACTACAATGTAGTTGAGGAATCATAGAGTGCATGGGATCTTTGGGAGTAAATTAAGAACTTGTATGACAAGAAAAGTCTTACTTCCCAAATGTATTGGTTAAACTAGCATATGGATCTATGCATGAAGGAGAATGTGACTATGTCTACTCATTTGAGCTAGTTCCATGCTATCCTGAAACGTTTGGTTTCGTAGGGCATTGATTTTAAGGAGGATGTGACTCCCTTGTTCTTGCTTAGCACTCTTAATGACTCTTGGGATATCCTTCATAGTGCTTTATGTGCCTCTGCTACTACACTTAAGCTATCAGATGTTGAGAGTGCTCTTCTTTAGGAAGAGATAAACAAAAGAATTTGGATGCTTCACGTTTCTCTCATGCATCGACAATTAAGGGCATGAATAATGGAAATGGAAAGAATGGAAGTGGTAGTGGCTGTGGACAGGATTCTCAGATATCCTGCTCTAAGTCTTGTGGGAAATCATGCAGCAAATCCCATAGTAGGAATGCAAATGTTACATGCCATCATTGTGGGAAAAAGGGTTACATTAGGCCACAATGTCATGAGCTGCGCAATGAAAGGTGCAAGGAAAAAGAGAAAGAGAAAGTGCAAGAGAAGTCCTCTGATTGCAGTATTGTACCTGCAAAGTCTAGTGTTAAGATTAAGGAAATTAATGTTATCCAGCCTAAGGACTCTGATGGAGATTATATTCTTGCAGCTTCTTCATGTGATGCCTCGTAGATGACCAATACTCACTCTATGTATACCCAGTGTGTTGGCTTTTGGATTTGGGTGTGTCCTTTCATGTGACACCCTACAGAGACTGGTTTCATACATATTGCACTATTTCTAGTTTTGTGCGTCTTGGTGATGATAGGTCTCTTTATATTGCAGACATAGGTGATGTTATGTTGCAATTTTCCTCTAGCAACACTTTTCTTATGCATGATGTATGCCAAGTACCTGCATTGACCCATAGTCTTATGCTAGCTGGGCAACTTGATGATGCAGGATATCATGTGTCTTTTGGAGACTCTACATGGAAAATTACTCGTGGTAGGCTTGTACTTGTAAGAGGTTCCAAGTCAGGTAGCCTCTACCCCTTGGTTGTATCTGGTTCTACTCTTGATCATGTTTTGGCAATGGGTTCTATCCCACATGTATCTCTTTGGCATACTCATTTAGGGGCATATGTCTCTTAAAGGAATGAAAATGCTTTGTGTTTTATAGTATATCCCACCTTTTGAATCTTCTGACTTTGCATCATGTGATCATTGTTTATATGGCAGGCAAACTAGGAACTCACATAAGAAGTTTGGCATGTCACACATGGGTAAGCCATTAGCTCTTGTGCATTCTGATGTTTGTGGACCCATACCCTATAAATCACTAGAGGGTGCGAAGTACTTTGTTACATTTATTGATGACTTTTCACATAAGGTTTGGGCTTATCCCTTAAAGCGGAAGTCTAATGTCTTGGCAATATTTCATTGGCTTGCTTTAGCTGAGAACCAGTCTGGGCATAGACTGAAATGCCTAAGGACAGATAATGGGGGGTGAGTATGTCTCGCATGATTTTGGAGAGTTTTGTGATGAGCAGGGCATTAAGCATTAGTTGACTGCCCCTTATACCCCTCCCCAAAATGGTATGGCTAAGCATATGAATAGGACTATCCAGGAGATGATACGTAGTATGCTTAGCCATGTAGACTTACCACAGCATTTCTAGGCTGAGGCAGTTATGACTGCAATGCATATCATTAATAAATTACCTTGCAATGGCATTGACTTCTAGGTTGTAGAGGAGATATATACAGGAAATCCTCCCTCTTATACTCATTTGTGTGTCTTTGGATGTGAGGCATTTTGCCATGTGCCCAAGTACAAGTGCAATAAGTTGGATCCTAAAAGTGTGAAATACATATTTCTTGGCTATGGAGATGGAGGTGAGATGGGATATCGCCTCTGGGATCCACATGCACAGAAAGTCATTCACAGCCATGATGTTGTGTTCCATGAGGACAAAATGCATAGGTAGCCTGAGAAGGTAGTGGAGGTGTGCAGGGTTATCTTTCAAGAGGAGTTGTATGCTCCCGTACAGCCAGTTGGACAACATGCAACAACAGTTGGTACTCATGGCTAGGATGTTAGACATGATGTTGGACATACAACACAACTTGTAATGAGGCGTTCTACTAGAGATAGATGCCCTCTTGACCACTTTGAGCCCTCTATGCACTATGTCTTGGTTATGATGCAGGAGAGCCTCTCACCTATGATGAGGCTATGCATAGGGGTGACAACCACTCCTAGGAGAGGGCTATGCAATCTGAGATAGACTCATTACATAAGAATCATACTTGGGATTTGGTTTTCTTGCCTAGTGGCAAGAAGGCTCTGCCATACAAGTGGGTGTACAAGTTGAAAAGTACCCCTCGACACCCCAAGCCAGCATACAAGGCCAGATTGGTAGCAAAGGGTTTTAAGAAGGACCATGGTGTTGAATTTAATGAGGCCTTCTCTCCTGTGGTTAAGATGACCACCCTGTGCTTGGATTTGACTTTGGTTGCATAGCTTGACTTGGACTTGTATAAGGTGGATGTCAAGATGACATTCTTACATGGGGACTTGCAAGATGAGATTTACATGAAGTAGCATAAGGGCTTTGCAGAGCCTAGTAGGGAACACCTAGTGTGTAGATTGAGGAAAAGTCTTTATGGCTTGAAGGAGGCACCTAGGGAATGGTATCATAAGTTTGATGCATTTATGCAGTCACAAGCCTATAGCCGTAGTGCTATGGATCTATGCTTGTATATAAAGAAAGCCTGTGATGGATCTTTATTGATTTTGGCACTTTATGTGGATGACATGCTTTTGGCAGGAAAAGCTCATGATGAGCTAGATGCTCTTAAGGCTCAGCTCAAGAAGAGCTTTGAGATGAAAGATTTGGGATAAGCCTCTCATATTCTTGGTATGCGTATTATGTGTGCTAGGCATCAAGGTCTACTCTATCTATCACAGAGAGAGTACATTCATAAAGTCCTTGTGTGCTTCCGTATGTAGGATGTAAAGCCTATTGGCTATCCATTGCCTTCTCACGTGAAGGTATCATAGGTCGATTATCCACAAATAGATGAGTAGATGGCCAAGTTTCCCTATGCATCCACAGTGGGCAGTCTTATGTATGCCATGATAGCCACCTATCCACATATATTGCTTTTGCACTTGGTGTTCTGGCACGTTATATGGCTACACCTGGCAAGATGCATTGAGATGCCGTGAAGGGTATCATGAGGTACTTGAAGGTCACTACTGATATGTGCATATGTTATGGAAACTAGGATATAGGAATCGTGGGGGATACACTGATGTAGAGGCCAGCTCATGCTCAACCGCCAAGACCCACAGACTGCTTATTGCTTTAGCATTTCAAGCAAACACCTATGGCTATCTCTCACCAAGCTGACACACCTTCGATCCTACCAAGTGTAGTGAGCTTACCTTAATGCCCAAACGAGTTACCTCCTCCCTCAAGCACATCGATAGCTCTACGATTCGAGATGCAAGCTCAAGCAACCTCAAGCCTCCACCTTCAAGCTCCATCCTCCATAGCCGCGTGTGAGACAAGACAAGAGAAGAAGAGACCTGATGATGAAGAGCTTCACCTCCAAGATCCCTCACCCTCACACACTCACTCCCTCACACTCTCACACTCCCTCTCTCAAGCACACATAAGCAAGCAAGAAGAGAAGAGAAGAAGATGAGTCCACTTTGCCACATATCAAAGAATGAGCTTCTCATTCACTTTTCAACTTTATATACAAAGTCCTAAATCCCTTTTGGGAGGTTATCCCCTTATCCCCCTTTTTTTACATGGCCGGTCATGGTCTAGGCCCTCTTTCCCATCATCCTCCTATCTTCCTAGCTTTCTTCCTACTTTCCATCTACTTTTACAATTTGCATAGGCACATGAGGGAGCATGGCGCTCTTTTACAAAAAGTTTTGGAGGCGACTCACATTTAAAAATGCCCTTTTGCCTTTGCCTTAGATTTTGAGGCCGCTCTTGCACTTTCAGTCATTTCCCTACTTGCTTCTTCCATTGTGTTTGATTTCCTTTTGGCTGTCTCTTTTAGCTCCCAACTTGTGCCTTTCCACTTTTTTCGCTTTTTCTTATGCTGAGGTTAACATTACTCCCCTCCTAGCCTAGTGCTAGTCCCATGGCATTGATGGGTTGTAGTTGGAAGGTGGGATGCCAGATGGCTTTTTTGAGTTTGTATACAAGCCCTTGTGGGAGATGGTGTTGGATGGATCGGCCCTTGAAATTGAATATGATGTTGGGGCCGATCCCTCCTTGATGTTGATGGTGGGTGGGTTAGTCCTTTAAAATTGAAAATGGTGTTGGATGGATCCCTCTTGGAGGTTGGTAGGTAGGCAATTTTGTCTTGGGAATCCTCCTCTCACCCTTTGAGACTGCAACAATGCGAGCCTAACATGGCTTGTCCCTATTCCCTTCAAGTTTCCTTATCTCTTCACCTATGTCCACACAGACTTTACCACTTGCATAGGAGGAAACTCGGCACTTTTTATAAAATGAATTACATTGTGTCTCGTGCTTTCCTTGCGAGATCCTTGGGAGGTACTCCCTCATCCTTGAGAGAGCCTTGCTAGAATATTCGGTGCTTTTCCCCATCTTTTCAGAGCATTGTGCTAGAATCTTCGCTGCTATCCTTCGTCCTAGAGAGAGCATCCTTCATCCTTGATAGAACCTCTTTCATCCTTGAGAGGACCTCACCAAGGTAGTTGGAGCTCCCCCACATTTTTTCTGAGGTTGCTATCTCCTACACTATTCCTAATGAGCTTCTTCATTCAGTTTTTGACTTGGTCCTACTTTTTTTTGGCTACATGGTGACCTGTTGTGCAACAATGATAGTGTAAGTTGATGATGATGTGGTTATGTGGGGATTGGTCTTTGGAAGAAATTGATCAACCATGTGAAGTGGTGGGGGTCGAGGGTGAATTGAGGGCATGATGGGGCCTTTGAAGTTGGTGGGTTGCAGCATTTGGATTTACATGAAAAGAAAAGAAGGTGCACTATCTGGGGGTGTGTTTATCCTACCATGGGGTGCATTATGCTCGTGCTAGTGGAACTGGGAATTGGGTAGCCTGGGTATTGTCTCACACTTAAAGACCCAGTTCGTGCATCGTTACAAGTGCGGTGCATAGCTGAGGGAGACATTTTTGGAAGTCCTGCCCTCGAGGTGCCCTAAGCATGAAGTGGGGAATGAAAATGGGCTAGGGGGTTAGGGACAGAGTTGGCCGATTGAAGCCACTGAGCGTTTTTAACTTGAGACACACATTGATTTAGCTATTGCACAGATATCTTTGCTGGCGGTTGAGGTCCAAAAGAGTGGTAAGGGGCGGCATCCTTATCATAAAAACATCCCACTAAGGAGCCGCGGCTTGCTATCCCCTCTCAAAACATGGCCCTGCATCTTTAGTTGGTCTTCGCCTCTCTTCTCCCCTCTGCTCTGGTGGCTTTGCTTTTGTGGGCCCTACAATTTACATTTGGATGTGTAGCCCATGCCTTAGAGCCTTGCGAGTGATCTCCAACTTTTTCCTTAAGGACTCAATGGCTTCCTCTTCCTCAAATTACATAATGTCCAAGAGAGTGTGGAGGAAGGCACATTGTTGTGCGGCCTCTACCCTGCTATTTGCTAACACCTTGTCACCTTCTGCAAGGGCTAGATGGTGCCCTAAGTCACTCACTTTTTCTTTGCCCATGTTCACCCATTCATCTACTTTTTTCTTCATTTCTTCCAGGCTTTGGCTGTGCATGCATGCTAACGACCTTAGCCTCCTCTCTTGTTCCTCGATTTCTCTTTCCAAGTGTTGTTGCTCTCCAAGCTTTGAGGCTGGCCTTTGTTTCAAATTTTCTATATACTTTTGGTGCCATCAACTTCTCTCTTCTTCTACCGCTACTAGCTGCTCTATGGCATCTCAAATCTTTTCATTTTCTTTTTGTAGATCTTTTTACAGTGCCACCAGCTCATCGAAATTGCATTGTAGGCTCATGAGATTGTGTGTTTCCACTGCAAGTTTTGATTGCCACCTCTCATCTTCTCCTCCCTTGGCCTCGAGCTTCTCCTTTAGCTCCTTGATCTCTCTTTGATACATGGCCACTTGACGGGTTCTCTCTAATTGAGAGGCTGCCATCATTTCCCTTAGCTATGGCTATTTTCTTGTCTTCCTTTGCCCATTCCATCTGTGACAGGAGTTCCTGCACATGGGCATCGTAATTTGTAAACAACGGCTGTGCAGTGGGACCAATAGTTGTAGATGCCTTGATCTTCGGCCATTTGAGGTCCCATCTAGATTTCGCATCTGTAGTTTCCTATCTTTTTGCTCCCGTCATAGGGGTTCTTGCACTTGCACCTTGAGTTGCCTCTTTGTTGACTAGGAACTGCACCCAAGCCACAAGATTATGGGCATCCATTGTGGTGGAGGAGTCTTGGATGGGTAGAGGAGTCTTGGGTGGGTGTAGTGACTGCAGTGGGGGGCAGTAGAATGGGTGGGATGGGGTTGATTAAAAACCCTTGCCCTTTCCCTCAATCAACACAAGCTTCTGGGTGTCTTGGAGCTGGTGCTTGGACCTTCATATCGGGGTGGGCTCATGGCCACCAACTCTTCTTGTCTTGAAGGTTGCTCCACTAAGAGAGGCGGATAACAAGGGCTATGTCTTCTTCCTCTTTCTTCTTGAGCTCCACATCTTCCTCCTCACCTCTTCTCTTTCTCTCCTCCTCATCTTTTGTGGATTCCTCCTTTATTCTCTTTGTCTCGTCCCTTTCTTCTTTCTTTCTTCGTTCTTTTATGTTTTTTGACTCGCTTTTGGGCTCCATGTAGGCATGTTTGTTCTTTCTTCCCCCTCTCTTCTTTGGCCTTCTTCTGCAAAGTCTCTTTATTTTATTTCTTGGCCCTTCCTTGGCTAGATTGTGCTTCTCACTCTCCTTCATCCTCACTCATAGTCCTTTCACCAGACTACTCCTGTCCTTGGTGTGGAGGGGACTTGTTTGGCATTCACCGCCTACCTCATTGTCTTGTGTTTTCCCTAGTGCCCCTCTTATGATGGATGTCAGGACTCCTCTGAAGCCAATGGTGGAGGCCTTTGAGGACGATTTTTTCCTGGCTTTGGAGGTCGGGAACTCTTCCCCCATGGGTCTTCCACTAGTGTTGGCTAATGCTTTTGCTAACATCTCTATTGTCTTCCTCACAAAGGCATTTAGGTTTACATTGTCGAAGGACCAAGCAACGATGCTCTCCAACATTGGTACGTTGATTCTATTCATCAATGCATTATATCATTGACTGGAGAATAGGGCATGCACCATTTTGGCCTAGATTTGGACCTCAGGGTCGGGGATGTCAGCTAGGCTAATGCCATCGTTGGTGTGGACTATCACTTTTTCCATTCCCAACATGTTGTACACATCCATTTTTGGTCGTCTCTCCACTTTGTTTGGTAGGTTCAATGCATTCCGTATCAGCTCAGGGCTCAACTCAATTTCTATTTGGTGGGCCTCACTCTTTAGGTGCACTGTGACCATGCCTCGGTCTCTACTAAAGGTCCAAAGGAATTTGGCACACTTTTCATAGTTGATGGCTTGGCCCACATTCTCCACGTACTTCTGTAGCTTGCACTGCTTCACCAATTGCTTGATGGTTGAATCCTCCATGAATAAGTCTTCTAAATTCAGGATATGTCTGAATTTGAATTGATTGTAAGCCCTTGTTTCCAATGAGAGGCCATACTTCACCTGCTCCTCCTCTCTGAGAATGGAAGTTTGCTGCTTCTCTCTTGACCTGCCATTGTGGGTACCTGTCATAATGCCATAGTTCACCATTAGTGTCCTTAAGGTAATTTCTTGCTAAAAGGTAAGCATGAATTGACTATGCTTTCTTGGGAAGAATAACATGCTTAAATACAAAAAGATAATTTTCCTCAAGCAATCCATACATTCCAAAAATTTTACAACTTTTTCCTTAGTCATGAGTTGATTTTTATCCACTCTCTTCCGCCCTTGGACCCTGATGGATGTTTTATCTGTGTGTTTCATTCACCTTACATGTTTACATGTTTGATTTCACCTTTCCCCAAAATCCTTCCTAGGATTAAGATTTGAGAGGTCAAGGGCATTCAATATTGGCTTTTGCAGTGTTTTACTTGTGCATGAGCCAAGCATAGAAGTTTGGATTATATTCTCGGATTATATTCTAAATTGGCATAGCGGTCCATGTCGAAAGGACAGATGTCGACTTGAGTGATGTAGGTGAGAACATCAGTGAGGAAGTCACTAAAGTCAATCCTGCTAGCAATCTATAACTCTTCCTCAGTCAGAATTCAATCTAAATATGGGTGGATATGATGTGCTCTTCTAGGGGTTGGTTACAAATGGTGGTCAACAACCTATAGGAGGTTGGAGCTACATAAGTGGGATCATACTTGGAGGTCTTAATGGCACATCGCTACTTAACATTGGTCATGATTTGGCAGCCTTCTTGTTCCCATTGGAGTCGGAGAGCATACCACTTCCTCAAGATTTGGCAGCCTTCTTGTTCCCATTGGAATCGGAGAGCATACCATTTCCTCAAGAAAGATGAGTCATTATCGGCTAGCCTGCGAAGCTCATCCAACTTTCAACTTGTGGCAGTAACTCTGGTCTTGCTATAAGAGGTGATCAGGCATTGTTTAAAGGCTTGGTCTCAAGATATCTCGGCATGACAATCAATTCCTCCGCGACCGTGGGGGTTTTTACCATCACGAATTTATATTCCTCCCAGGTGCATGTCATGCAGTGGACATCCAACGCTAAGGATGGATTTAGCAGACCTAGCAAACACTCATGGCTCTTAGTGAGCAAGGTGAACGTTGCATCCAAGTGCTTGATGTAGGTGATCAGATCATCTCTTGTGTTATCAGCTAGGCCTTTAGCCAATGTGAAGATTGATCGTCATTCATAGAATGGCTTAAGACCTACCAGCAGGTAAGGTTTGACTGAATTGGATAATTTGGTAGCTGATGGTTGCGGGCTTTGGTTGCTCCTGAGAGTGTGGTTGGGCTTCTTGTGTGATAGCCTTGGTTAGAGTTGAGGGTGCCGCACTACTAGACGCTAGTGAGGTCTTAGGGGCACTAGTAGGACATCGGGTTGAGGTAGTGTGTGAGTAGCAAGGTGCGGCTTTGGTCGATAGACTTGTTTAGTCTCTGCCAGCTTATGCATTTGAGGCTCTATGTGTTTCGCAATTTGAGTGATTTGTGGCATTGGTGCCCTTTTTGTCCCATGGCTTGGTAGGGTTAAGGTTGGGGGTGGTGTTGAAGTAGTGTCCTTGGCCATCTTGGCTTTAGATACCCAAATCTAGGTGTTACCCTCGTAGTAGCATTGTGCTTGCAATAAGACCTTGGGAACCCATTGCGACTTGATCGTTCATCGATGCTTGTAGTTTGTTCTAGGCCTTCTAGGTCTCGAGGGGGGTTTCCTAGCCTTGCGGGTTCGTGATTTGGGAGCTCCTAAACTGTGGTCATGGATGTTCTGGCACCCATTTGAACTTGTATTCAAGGGTTTTAGATTTGTGGTCGGCTTATTGCTGGTGTTGACGTTTGGTGGGTGGTGACGAATCACAACCCGCCTCCTTAGGCTTGATGGTGGGTTTCTCTATCGGTGACTTTGTGGACTATGATGGAGTCACACAGCCATTGCTGAAAGCCGTAACTATCCAAACATTGCCAATGGCAAGGTGAATGCGTTACGAGTAATAGTCGACATTGTAGTGTACTTGTTTCTTGAATGTATGTCCTAGCAATGATTTCTATTAGTAGTCTTAGTGTTAGGCATCACATAGAAGTTCACATGTAGGCTTTCAATCTCGATAGAGACTCTTATTCTACACTTTCTGTGCAGTGAGTAGGACTGTCCTCCAAATGGATTGAGTTTGGTGTTGGTGGACTTCAGTTTTGGTTGACCAATGAGGGTCCAATGATCGTGTGTAAGGATGTTATAGTCGGTTCCCTCATCAATAAGTGTGTCAAGGACGTGTGTCTTCTGGGCATTCATTGACAAGTGTAGGTAGGTAGGTGCCACCACTTCCTTATCTTCATCTTCAATTTCCATGATGGTGGCCACTCATACCTTGACAGGGTTGGATTGTTTATGAGAGCTCCTTGCCATCATGTAGATTTGTACTAGGGGCGTGTCACTAGGCTCACCAATTTCCTTAATGGCTTGCTTATACTTCTCACTATCTAAGAATGGAAGATCGATCATGGCTAGCACATGCATCCAATCTTGCTCATCCTCATGACAAGGGATGTACTTGATGAGTGGCCCGTACAATTTTCTAATTTGCATATCACCCTTCGGCATGGTGGAGATGGCATCCATGTTGACTGGTGTGGTCTTCCATGTATCCATCTCCACTTTTACTGCCTCCGTTTGATTGCCTAAGATTATTAAACCATTACCCTAGTCTTCTATGACCCATGCATTGTGCATCCAAGGCCGGCCTAACAGGATGTTATATATAGTCCACTCCCTTCATGACTATAAAGTGAACAGAGAATTGGGGATCCCTACGATCTTTAATGGCTAGTTCTTTAATACTCCATATGGCTACACTTTCATTCCATTGGCCAGGGTGACATTGAATCGAACATTCTCATAGGCAGGTTACCCCAGTCCTGGAGTACTGCATGGCTCATCCCTTTCTCATGGTGTCTCTTAGATCTAGGACTAGTAAGACAGCATGCATCTCAGTGCCTTCCCAAAAATCATTGGCGTGCAAGGACTTGGACACCGAGTGCAACATCAAATTGGGTATCTGAGTTATTGCATCATGATTGTGTAGATCAGCTACCCCTTGCTCCATTGGTCCTTCAAGAGAGCCTAGAGAGGTGTTTTTTTTAGGGAAGTGACATTTGAATGGTTGGTCCCCAACATATGAGAGAGAGAGAGAGAGAGAGAGAGAGAGAGAGAGAGAGAGAGAGAGAGAGAGAGAGAGAGAGAGAGAGAGAGAGAGAGAGAGAGAGAGAGAGAGAGAGAGAGAGAGAGATGCATAAGTGTAAGTGTATCTAGTTTTTTTCATGTGTGCACAATTAAAATCCTAATACAGCATGGTGTAATTGTTACATATATGCAAATAATTGAGAGAGAGGGGATGTAAATGTATCCATGAGTGTGATATCACTTGTGTATATATAGTTCAACCAGTAATGTTGTGATAATATTATACAAAATAATCACATAAGCTTAATGTGGTGATGTAAAGAGGTTAACGAGAGAGAGCTACTAATATATCATGAGAGAGAGAGAGGGGGTATTATTGAGGGAAAAGAGGAGGGGGGTGCATGTTGTGGGTCTCCAAGATATCACACACACACACACACACAGTGTGTGTGTATGGTCCTAATGAGGAGGGGGAGAGTAAGATGTGGTGGTGGTGGTGGCAATGGAGGAGCAGCAGTGGTACTTGATATATGCCCAAAAGAAAAAGAGGACCAAGTGGACTATAATAAATAAAAGTAGAGGTTGCCAAAAAAAGCTTGCTTCTTGCATGCACTCCAAAGATATACAAATGAGTATATGGCTGAGGTTTTTTAAACTGTACCTCATCTACAACCTGACAGCCAATAGTTGTGCATGGGGACTTGTTTATCAAGTATACATCAATAGTAACTACTTTAGGCCAAAAATGTCGTAGTAAATCTACTTGGCTAAGTATACTACCTATGGACTCTCTCCTAAACTGTCTTGATTATGCACTCCACAACACCATTTTGGGGTGAGATGTAAGGAGTAGTCAACTGATACTTAATATCCCACGTATCACAAAACTACTCAAATGCTTTAGAGATATATTCACCTCACTATTTGACCTTACGCATTTTAACCTATACCTAGAATGGTTCTCAAGAAGAGCAAGTTGACAAGGCATGGGGCCACATACATTAGAATGAACAAGAGCCAAAGGCTCATCCATGTGCCTAATACTAGACTTCTTATGAGAAATTTATATCTACTTACCATAAAGATAGTGATCATATGAATTAAAATATTTATATTCAAGGAGGGATGGAAGATACTACAAATGAGAAAGCATTTTCATTCCTTTTAAGAACATGTGTCCAAGGTAATGATGCCATAAAGATACATGTGGTACAGCCAAGGGATAGAAGTTGTCAACCTTGGTATCTTGAGAAAATGTAAGATTTCCATGTGTAATCTTGTACACAGAATCACTAAAAGATATATAATATCTTGCATCGCAACTGTCCAACAAAGTAGGCTTTTGATTAAAGCTGGAACATGGCATACATCACACAAAACAAAATTGTTGTCTAAAGCAAACTACAATCTAACATCACCAATGCCAAGTCATTTCTTAGTCTCATAGAACATGTCTTGCAATGATAGGAATGAAACCAATCCCTATCATTGATAAACTACTGTCAAAAGTAAGGTGCTGGTGTCCAAAGCACATGGAATTGAATTAGTCTATGAAGGTAATCGTACCAAATAGTATACATGAGAGCATATACATGAACCAAGAGTTCAATTGTCTCAACGAACCAAGCTCAACTACGTAAAGAATCCAAAGCTCTAATACTAATAGTATGTAGATCCCACTAAAGTAAATCCAAATGTCAATTGAGCAATACCAGTTCAAGACATCCAAGATACATCCAAGAGCATGAAGCCTAAGTAAGTCTTCAAACCTATAATGTCAATGACTAAAGCAATTGAATCATAAAGTCAAAGCTCTAAAGTATCCAGTCTAGCTCAAATCTGAGTAATAAAGCCATCCATAATCATATTTGGGTCCAAGTATCAATCCAAGACATCAATGCATGTAAGTAGCATACCCAAATAACATCAAGTCTCAATAGGCATAAAGTTACTATTAATAGCTTGCTTTCCAAACTATTATTATAGCAATGAAATTTTGCAAAACTGAGCTAATGAAGCTCTAACCAATTCAAGTAGCATCCCAAAGCATAATCATAACATTCGGGCACCAAGACACTATCATTGAGATATTAAATATATATAATGGTTCTCATTGTTTGCTACCCAAATCAATACTATTTTGTTCTATGTGAAACAAAGAATTGAAAATTACATAAAACCAACTCTATGGATACTCAAAACTATAGCTCTCATCATGCTCTTCATTTTTAGCTATAGAACACCTCAATTTGATATTGTATGTAAAACTAATGGCCAAAATATGAAAGTGTTGTCAAGCTACCACTACTGTCCATGACTTTTACAACATTGCTTTGTATTTGTTCAAAATGGATAGAATGGATGCTTCTTAGATCAATAAGCTCAACAAGACTTATCTAAAACCTAGGAAGCTCCTCAACAAGCCATGAGCAACCTTGAACAAGCTAGGAGAAGGGAAAACTCAATGCATACTTAGGCAGGAAGAAACCATGGCTGCCATGAAACCTTGAATAGAAGCTTTGAATCCAAGCTAAAGCAAAGGATAAAGAAGCTCCTCAAATGCCTTTTGTTTTGATACCAATTGAAAGGTAGAGCCTAAGTGGAGGCACATAAGTGGAAGAAAGAGCTATGTGAGATGGAGCAAGATAGTAAGAGAGAGAGACTGTATGTGGAAACTCCAATAGTCACAATGTGTGAATTCTGGCCTTTCCTTATTCAATAGTCATTGAAAGAATAAAGAATAAAGTGATTGTGATGGGTGCCTGTCACATGTAGTGTATAGGTATATGATCACATTGTGTGAAGTAAATACTAGGCGACATAGGCACAAGCACCTTTATTCCCAACAAAAAAAGTATGGACGATTCATCTTTGCTTGAGAATACAACTACTATATTTAGATACACACATGTTCATAAGCCAAATGAACTCACAACTACTATATTAAGTTTGCATCACATCATACATGAGAAAAAACCATGAACATATAATGTACTTAAACTATCCCATGATTCAACACAATACCTTGTCTCAGTGAAGAACACAATTTTAACCATACTTAATTACATGTGTGATCCTAGTGACACCCTTTTACTCATGACACCCTTTTAGAAATCATATTTCTGATTTAAAACCTGTTGACTGTTGTGAGAGAAGGCTATCTCTTCAACATGACACATTCATCTAAAAGGAGAAAAAGAGCTTTATTGCGCATATAGATATGCTTCACTCTAGCATCTCTTTGGGAAGTATTAATCATGCCAATGTTGGGGTAAAGGCGCCTCCGTCGTGCCGCCCCGTGTATTACTACACTGACAGTACCCGCCACTGCACATTGTAGGTGGCGGGCGCCCGTCGCGTCACTTTATTCTTTACGTTCATTTTAGTGACTTGTAAATAAAGGAAGGCCCAGTCACACATTGTGACTGTTGGAGTTCCCATTTCTTGTCTCTCTCTTTCTTGCTCTTGCTCTCCCGCCATAGCTCGCGTGAAAGCTTTGATCCTTCTCACCTTTCAACTGGTATCAGAGCTTGGCTTCCTCTTGCTCGAGCTCGACTCGGTGCTTGCTTAGCTTCGCATTGACTCCCTTCTTGCATTGGATCTCCATCCCGGCAGCCATATCCGATCTCCCCGAGCTCCCGTCACTCCCCGGCTTCCCGAGCACCTTCCCAGCCTATTGAGGCACCTTCAAGGCATTGGTACTGAGGTATTTTATCATTCTTTCAGGGTTTTATTTCAGTATACAAGTTGCAAACAGCAAGGGCAGCCATGGCTTCAAACCCTTGAAGCTTATTCCCCTCATATTGTGCCTTACACCTATCAAGGCTCAAAGAGGCTTGTCATAGGCCTTTGATAGGCCCTTCTTGAGCCCCCCATTACCCCCTTTCAGCCCATGTGGAGCAGCAGCAAGTTCAGCACCAATAGGGTAGATTGCACCATTTTTTCCAGGCTGTTAGCACTCGTCTACTTCAGCTCCACACTTGGCCATTACTTCTTGCTCTCTACCTTGATCAAGAGGGCTATTAGACTTCATGTTTGATGTCATTCAAGCATTGGGCATTGGTCTTGATCATTCGGGGCTGATTTCTTCAGATTTGGGACTGTCATAAACTATCATAATAGGTTGAAAATAGGGCAGCACCATTGGCATTAGCATTTGTTGCTTACACTCCATTCCGGTTGTGCTATTTGATGCCCGTATGCGGTCTACTTGATGCCCGAATGCCTTGGGAATGTATGCACATGATTATGCCATGATTTTGGCTCGAAATATTGGCTGATTTGGGACTATCATTTACTGTTATACAGTGCTGGAAATAGGGCAGCCACACTTGGCATTGGCATTTGATGCTTATACTCTACTTCGGTTACCTTGTTTGATGCCCGTATGTGGCCTACATGATGCCTAGTGCCTTGGGAATGTATGCACATGATTATGCCATGATTTTGGCCTAAAATATTGGCTGAAATTTCTCATTTTTGACAGTTAAACTTGGCTGTAATAATAGTGGGCTGAAGGTACTTTGGATGCTTTGTCACTTACCTATTGGTACCGGATGTATGCTTTGGGATTTGCCATCATGTATCTGACATTTGGGGACAACTTTGAGCTCATGTTTGAATCTATGGAATGTATTTGAGCTATCCATAAGCTCCGTCTTGGTTGGTATTCACTGGCATTTGGACCGACTTGGCATGCTCTTGGACCGCTTATGCCTCATGTCTATGCTTGACAGTTAGGCTTCATACATTACATGCTTTGGTTCGTGAGATGCCGCTTGGTTCGTCTATGCTTTACCGACATTGGGAGCTTTGCCTTGGATGTATTTGAGCATTTCTAACTCATTTTGATCATTTACTTGGTTGCTATCGGATATCATTGAGTTGATAGAGATCTTATTTTGGGATTATGTATTGCTCGTTGGTTGCTTCCATCAATTGCTTCATATATGTCATGCTCTTGGGATGCGTATGATGCATTGACTTGGTCACTTGTCACTGGTACTTTATCTTGGGTTGCTTGAGCCCTTAACTCGTTTGTATGCCTTTTGTGCCAGTGGGAGCATCTTGCATGCTTACTTGACCTTGAGCAGGAATAACATGCTATTGGAGCAGTTACATGTATTGGAGCAGTCTATGTCATTGAGCAATTACAGATGTATTGAGACTTTGGGATTATACTCTAATAATTGGATGTTGCATTGAGTATATGTCTTGGTTCACAAGATGCTTATGAGCTGAGTCTCAGTTTTTGGATCCGCTTTCTTTTGAGCAGACACCTATTTGTGTTAGGTTTTGGCAGTTGGTTCTACATTTTGCCTAGATTGTCTGGGGGTGTGCCTCTTACTGGCAGATGCTATTTGACATCTCTCGGTGTTATGCTTATGTATTTTCACTGTCATTTGGCTTTGCTTTGTCCTCTTTATGCCAGCTTTGGACCTAGCATTGTTTAGTTGACATTAGATCCGGTTTTGGGACAGTTTGCTCTCATTATTACAGTTCTGAAATTTATTACAGCAAGCATTTATTGGTGGACTGAGCAGTATTTTTTATGCTGAAA
The DNA here is from genome assembly GCF_053477565.2 of Lygodium microphyllum. NCBI lineage: Eukaryota > Viridiplantae > Streptophyta > Polypodiopsida > Schizaeales > Lygodiaceae > Lygodium > Lygodium microphyllum. The sequence continues at coordinate 39,916,081 of NC_141139.1, read as the reverse complement.
TATCCTGATTTGGTGTACCGCACCTAGTACTAAGTGGGCAGCATTTTTTGGCACACTTTTCTCGCCATTTGGAGCTCATTTCAGTGGATTTTGGGCACTTTCTACAGTAAAACAGCAAGCAGTTTTAGACTATCTGTGCATTTCCAGCCTGCATTATGGCGTCCTCTTCGACTGATAATGCCATATTTAACATCACAAAGTTGGATGGTACCAACTACTCTTATTGGAAGAGTCAAATTTGGCAGGTCTTGGTGCAGAAATCTCAGATCAAGCCACTTCGGTTGAGCGGGGAGCAACCTGAAACTATGAACAATGACGACTGGCTTGAACTTGATGAGCTATGCAAGTCCACGATTGTATTGTCTCTCACTGAACAGGTACATTATAATGTATTTGAGGAAGCACAGAGTGCATGGGATCTATGGAATAAGATCAAGAATCTTTATGATAAGAAAAGTCCGGCGAGTCAGATGTACTGGTTGAAGCAGCTTATGGATCTGCGCATGAAGGATAATGAGACTATGTCTGCTCACTTGAGCCAGTTCCATGCTATACTGAAGAACCTGACTTTGCAGGATATCACCTTTGGAGAGGAAGTAACTCCTCTTTTCTTGCTTGGGACTTTGAATGAGTCATGGGATGTATTCCGCACTGCCCTATGTGCCTCTAGTGCTACTCTGAAATTGAATGATATTGAGAGTGCTCTTCTGCAGGAAGAGGTTAATCGCAAAAACTTGGATGCCTCTCGTGTTTCACATGCTTTGACAGTTAGAGGTAGGAATGACAGGAATGAACATGGGAATGGTCGTGGTCGTGACTCTCAGAAGGGTCGGTCTAAATCTCGTGGAAAGTCGCGTGGGCGCAACACTAATATCACTTGCCATCATTGTGGGAAAAAGGGCCATATCAGACCACAGTGTCATGAGTTGCGCAATGAGAAGCGCAAGGATAAGGGAAAAGAGAAAGTGCAGGAGAAGTCCTCTGATCGCAGCATAGTACCTGCAAAGTCCAGCGTCAAGATTGAGGAAATTAATGTCACGCAGACCGAGGATTCCGATGGTGGTGATGAGTTCATACTTGCAGCTAGTTCTTCTGATGCCTCACACTTGACTGAGACACCTAGTATGTATGCGCAGTGCTAGTTATTGGATTCAGGTGTGTCCTTTCATGTGACGCCTTACCGTGAGTGGTTTCATTCTTACCGTACTGTATCTGGATCAGTCAGACTTGGAGATGACAGGTCTCTTGATATTGTGGGCTGTGGAGATATTCAGTTGCAGTTTTCCATTGGCAGTTCCTTTTTTGCTTAGGGATGTACGTCATGTACCTGTGCTTATGCGCTGCGCTTATGCGGTCTTATGTCTGCAGGACAGTTGGATGATGCAGGGTTTCATGTCTGTTTTGGGGATTCTGCCTGGAAGATTACCAGAGGCAGACTTGTGCTTGCTAGAGGCACCAAGGCTGGCAGCCTCTATCCTCTTGTTATATCTAGGTCTTCTGTAGACCATGTTTTGGCAGTGGGCTCTATCCCACATGTATCACTTTGGCATGCCCATTTGGGACATATGTCTTTGAAGGGAATGAAAATGTTATCTGGTTTGCAGTATCTTCCGCCTTTGGACTATGCACGTTTTGACTCATGTGATCATTGTCTTTATGGTAAGCAGAATAGGTCTACGCATAAGAAATCGGATAGGCCATGCATGAGTGAGCCCTTGGCTTTGGTGCATTCAGATGTTTGTGGGCACATGCCGTGTATGTCTATGGGTGGCGCGAAGTAGTTTGTTACCTTCATTGATGATTTTTCTAGGAAAGTGTGGGCTTATCCCATAAAGCAAAAGTCCAATGTCTTGCAGTCTTTCAACCTTGGCTTGCTCTTGTTGAGAACCAGACTGGGTATAGACTGAAATGCCTTAGGACTGACAATGGGGGAGAATATGTCTCACATGCTTTTGAGCAGTTTTGTGATGACAGGGTATTAAGCGTCAACTGACCGCCCCTTACACCCCCGTCCAGAATGGTTTGGCTAAGCGCATGAACAGGACTATTCAAGAGCATGTCTGCTCTATGCTTAGCCATGTAGGCCTACCATAGAGCTTTTGGGCTGAGGCAGTTAGTACGGCAGTGCATGTCATAAACCGATCGTCTTCTAGTGGATTGGATTTCCAGGTTGCAGAGGAAGTTTGGGCTGGTAAACCACCCTCTTATGCGCATCTCCGTGTCTTTGGATGTGAGGCATTCTGCCATGTGCCCAAGGACAAGAGGAGTAAGTTGGATCCAAAGAGCATTAAATGCATCTTTCTTGGTTATGGTGATTTAGGAGAGATGGGCTATCGCCTATGGGATCCGCAGTCGCGGAAAATAGTACGCAACCATGATGTAGTCTTCCATGAAGGCAAGATGCACAGGCAGCCTGAGAAGGTGGTTGAGATCCGCATAGTGATCTTTCAGGAGGAGCCTAGAGCTCCTGCACAGCCAGTTGGACAGCCTACAGTTGGAGCAGATGCTCATGGTCAGGGTGTTGGACAGGCAGCTGGGCAGGCAGCAGAGCCTGCAGTGAGACGGTCTGCTAGAGACAGGCGTCCACCTGATAGATTTCAGCCCTCTATGCATTATGTTTTGGTTACAAATGCAGGAGAGCCTTTCACTTATGGTGAGGCTATGCGCAGGGGTTTGGTTGCCTTGCCTAAGGGCAAGAAGGCTTTGCCATGCAAGTGGGTGTACAAGCTGAAAAGTACCCCTGGACACCCCAAGCCGGCATACAAGGCTAGATTGGTAGCAAAGGGTTTTAAGCAGGGACATGGTGTAGACTTTGATGAGGTCTTTTCTCCTGTGGTTAAGATGACCACCCTGCGCTTGGTCTTGGCTTTGGTTGCTCAGCTTGACTTAGATCTATATCAGATGGATGTCAAGATGGCTTTCTTACATGGGGACTTGCATGATGAGATCTATATGGAGCAGCCTAAGGGCTTTGCAGAACCTGGCAGGGAGCATCTAGTGTGCAAGTTGAAGAAAAGTCTTTATGGCTTGAAGCAGGCACCTAGGGAATGGTATCATAAGTTTGATGCCTTTATGCAATCACAGGGCTATAGCAAGAGTGCTATGGATCCGTGTCTTTACACGAAGAAAGCCCGTGATGGTTCATTGCTTATTTTGGTACTCTATGTGGATGATATGCTGATAGCAGGGAAAGCTCATGATGAGCTAGATGCTCTTAAATCTCAGCTGAAGAAGAGCTTTGAGATGAAGGATTTGGGACAGGCCTCTCACATACTTGGTATGCGCATTAGACGCGACAGGCATCAAGGACTCCTCTACTTGTCACAGAGGGAGTATATTCATAAAGTCCTTGAGCACTTCCGCATGCAGGACGTAAAGCCTATTGGCTGTCCATTGCCTTCTTATGTGAAGGTATCACAGGCCGATTGTCCGCAGATAGATGAGCAGAGGGCCGAGATGGCCCAAATCCCTTATGCTTCAGCCGTGGGCAGTTTGATGTATGCCATGATAGCCACTCGTCCAGATATTGCCTTTGCAGTTGGTGTTGTGGCATGCTATATGGCTACACCTAGCAGGAAACATTGGGATGCCGTGAAGGGTATCATGAGGTACCTGAAGGGCACAACAGATATGTGTATTTGCTATGGCAGCCAGGATACAAGGGTCATGGGGTACACTGACTCCGATTATGCAAGACATGTAGATAGTAGGAAGTCCACTTCTGGCTATGTATTCACCTATGCTGGAGGTGCTGTCTCTTGGATGTCCAGGGTTCAGAAGTGTATGGCTTTGTCTACCACTGAGGCGGAGTATGTTGCAGCCACTGAGGCTTGCAAGGAGGCCATATGGCTAGGCCGTCTAGTTGTTGACCTTGGGATTGATGCTATACCTACACTGCATTTGGATTCTATGAGTGCCATTCAGTTGGCTAAGAATCCGGTCTTCCATGCGAAGACGAAACACATTGAGGTGAGGTATCACTTCATACGTGGTGTCATGGAGGACAAGTCTATGGACCTTGTTAAGATCTCCACTGACGAGAATCCTGCAGATCTGCTCACGAAAAGCCTCACTACTGAGTGCTTTGCCTTCCTCAGGAGATTGATGGGCGTTGGATGAGATGTTGCCTTTCCTCATCCCTTGTACCTATGTACAGTTGTACTGTCTTTTTCTTTTCTTTTCTCTATCACTGGGGTAGACTCGCCTTTAAGTGGGAGGTTGTTGGGGTAAAGGCACCTCCGTCGTGCCGCCCTGTGTATTACTACACTGACAGTACCCGCCACTGCACATTGCAGGTGGTGGGCGCCCGTCGCGTCACTTTATTCTTTATGTTCATTTTAGTGACTAGTAAATAAAGGAAGGCCCAGTCACACATTGTGACTGTTGGAGTTCCCATTTCTTGTCTCTCTCTTTCTTGCTCTTGCTCTCCCGCCATAGCTCGCGTGCAAGCTTCGATCCTTCTCACCTTTCAGCCAAAGAGACTATTTGAGTATTCATATTCTTTTGGTGAGGCATATAAAGTGAGATCTTTCATCTCTTCATCCTATGCGGCTAGATAAAACAAATTCATCAACTGTTTTATATTATCTTAAGTAGCAGTATGGTATGTTGGGATGATGTGTGTGTTGCTTGCGGTTGCATGTTGAAGTAGTTTGGTGATTAGGTTGGAAATTTGAAAGATGTCACATGGATCATGGTGGGGGTTGAACTCACACACTCTTGAGCTAACTCATATGTCTTAATCACAAAGCCACAACTCTATTAGGTTTGTGTTCTAGACTTGGTTGGGTTGCTCTAAGATAAGGGGTTGATATATTAATGACCCCTTATACCAAAATACATCTCACCCCCATCCTAGGATAGATTTGATCTAGTTACAGATAGGAACAATCCGTTGATAAAATAGTATTTTGCAATCTCATTGACTCTAACCACTCTTGTCTATTGTTACAAAAATAGCTTGTTGTAACTATCTTTTGGGGGGTCATCTATGCATAACTATGAAGACTTAAAAGGATTTGACATTCCATGATTGTTTGTGAGAAGCTTTAATATATATGGTTTTAGCATTGTTTGAAGCATGTGAATGTTTGAATGGAGTGAATTATGAGATTTTTGAGACCAAGCAAAGGGATACAATAGTTATAGCCAATATGGTGGCATCTCTCATGTTACCCGTTCACCTATGGGGTGTGCCAAAAACCCTAGGTGAAATGTTCTAGTATGGGAAACATTTTTTGCATTTGAATGAACAACTGCTTGTAGAAAATTTGTTGTTTGAGACTCTCTCTTCTCAGGCTTGTTACACACCAAATAGTGGATGCTCACTTCATAGGTGTTATCCAATCAAAGTACTTCTTTAGAGGTTAGGCATCTCACGATTCTTTACACATTGGAAAGGGCTTGACTATTGTTTACTTACTAAACTCGTGAACTTCGCTCTGCAAAAGTGCTCAGTTTGTAAAGTGACAGACAAGAATGCACTTTTGCAATTTACCCAATAAAAGAAGAAATCATATTTACTTTTTAATAAAATATATCCTTTCCATATATAAAAGATTTTGCTCATGTCTCTATCTAATTTGGAAAATTACATGCCCACACTTTGGACAAGGTTGGAGTATTCCTCATTTGGTGTGTAACCGCCTCGACTCATAGTGTGTAAGGGCTTTGTAGCTATACCATGCCATTGCTACCGAATGCACCTATATAGGGAGTAGTAGTGACTCAAAGCCCTACCTTGTTTCTGTTGAGATATTGAGCTCCACTCGTAATATGCCAGGGTGACCGTTGTGCATTTATGTCACTGACTTGTTAGCTGCAGATGCGGTTGGTACACCGCCCATGAATAATAGCTAGATGACAGCTATCCTTATCTACTCTAGTTTGTGGCTCAGTTAGTATGCCACCTTAGTTAGTTGAGTTTGGTTTGAGACTCATATATAGGGTTCTTCTATTTCTCTATACTTGTGTTCTTTTTTGCTTGAATAACTAAGAAGAGGAAAACTGTTTTCAGCCTCCACCTATGTGTGTATTCCCCCATTTGTGCAAGTGAGAAAGCTACAAGTGAGACTCTTCCTTCTCTCCCACAATCTTGACATGGTAGCAGAGTTTGGTTCGTGGTAAGGAGCTCAAGAAAGCAAACCAAGTTCGCGGTGTTCTGGTAAGAGGACCATTGTTGCTTTCATTTTTCGAGTTTGCGAGCAAGTCTCTGCAAGTAGCACAGCCAGAAAGTGCAAGAGTGCATTGTCTCAGATTGAGACGCCCTTCGCGGTGTAGGAAGAGGGCAATATATGCTGCGGGATAGGGCTTTGGCCCTAGGTTGCCCTGTTTTTTTGATTCGAGGCCATTTCAGGGCCTGTTTTGGAGGCGAAAGTTTTCCGCATGCACTCCAGGAAAAGGCCCTGTTTTTGCTGTGCGGCCACTGTTCTACAGGTCGGTGAAAAGTTACCGTAGAAATTGCATCGTATGCCTGTGCGCACAGACATTAGGAGTTACAGAATCATCCTTGTTGCCTGTTGATGCAAAATCGTCACTAGGAAGTGACTGTGTGGTCAAATACCACTTTCGTCAGTTTTGCAGATTTGCCCTTGTGAGGCTGAAGCTGTGTTTTTTGCAGTGACAGAATTCTTTGCAGTGTTTTGTAATGGCGTCTGATTCTCTTTCACAGATTGTCACTGAAAAGCTTGACAAGAACAACTTCCAAGCATGGGAGTTTAGAATGACGAATTTTCTTATGGGAAAATGATATTGGGAATTCGTTGCAAGAAATGAAGAAGAACCAGTTCTTCCTAATGTTCCCAATCAACAGCAAATGCAGGCATTTAAAGGATGGCATGAGAGAGCCAGAAAAGTTATGTACTGGCTGTCTATCAGTATTTCAGACTCTATGATTGTGCATATTCAGGATGCAAGTATTCCAAAGGAGGCATGGGATACTTTGTCAACAATGTATAGCACAAATACGCAAGCCAGGAAAATGCAACTTAAGCAAGAGTTGCATAATGTGCAAAGAGAAAGTATGAGCATCAATGACTACCACATGAAGGTGAAGAATATTGCAGATGCACTTGCTTCCATTGGGTCACCAGTGGAAGATGATTTAGTTTCTGTGACCTTGAATGGTCTAGGAAAGGATTATGCACAGTTTCAAACATCCATTTTCGTCCGTGAAAGATTTCCTGATTTTGAGGAGTTGATTGCTCTTCTAATTTCTGAGGAGCAGAGAAATGGTGGTGCATCTTCTTCAGGAGGAACTTCAAAAGAAGCTGTCTTCTACTCAAATGCTAGAAAAGGTAGAGGCAGAGGTAGAGGAGGCCGATCTGGAGGCCGTGATAGAAATCAGAATATGCAGTAAACTCAAGAAAACCAGTCCTATGGAGGAGGACATGGTAACTCTAGAGGCAGGGGGAGCCAAAGAGGTCATGGTGGATGGCAAAGAGGCCAAAATGCAAACAGCAATGTTGAATGCTACTACTGTGGTAAAATGGGTCATATGGCTAAAGACTGCTATAAAAAGTAGAATGACATCATGAATGAAAAATTACAACAAGGGAATTATGCATCTTCTAGTAGACAGGGTGATGACAGAAATGAGCATTTGTTTATGGTGCAGCACATGAACAATTCTGTGACAAGTGTAGAAGAAAGCAACGAAGTGTGGTATGTTGACTCAGGTGCGTCAAACCACATGACAGGTCATGCAGAATGGATGCAGGATGCAAGGAAAATGGAAAAACTAGGATTTTTGGAGACTGGTGATGATACTACACATCCTATTGTGCAGATTGAAAAAATTCATTTGTCTATGTAGAATGGGAAAAAGAAATACCTATCAGATGTATTTCATGTCTCGAATATCACCAAGAATTTGGTGTTTGTTGGTCAAATGGTTGAGGAGGGCTTGCAGGTCAGATTTAATCCTCATGGATGCTTTGTTGAGAATATGAAAAATAAAGATCGCTTAATAGCAAAAGGAAAGAAGAAGGGCAGAATGTTTATGTTGGATGCAGACATGCCCGAATTGAGTGCAGCAATGTTTGCACATGGGACCGGTGTAGTTGCAGATATTGATATCTGGCATAAACGCATTGGTCATGTTAATGTATGACGACTTAAATCAATGCAGGCCCAAAATATTGTTGCAGGATTGCCTAAATTCAAGGTTACAGAAATGCATAAGGTATGTGAAGCCTGTCAATTTGGAAAACAGGCAAGGAAACCATTTCCTAGACATGTTCAAGAGAGTAAGAAGCCATTGAAATTAATCCACTCTGATGTGTGGACTACTAAAGCTGCATCTATTGGAGGTTGTCATTATTTTGTCACTTTTATTGATAACTATAGCAGAAAAGTTTTGGTGTATTTTATGAAAAAGAAAAGAAAAGTTTTTGGGCATTTCAAAACTCTTAAAGCTATGGTTGAAAAAGAAACATGCCTGCAAATAAAATGCCTAAGGTCAGATGAAGGGGGAGAGTACCTCTCAAATGAGTTTGCAAGGTTCTTGCAGGAGCATGGCATAAAGCAGCAATATTCATGTAGTCATACCCCACAGCAAAATGGAATTGCAAAAAGAAAAAACAAGCATATTGGAGAGGTATCTCGTGCCATGCTTAATGAAAAAGACCTGCCAGATTTTTACTGGGATGAGGCATTTGCTACAGCAGTCTACATAATGAACAGGACTCCCACTGCAGCAATACATGGCTCTAGAGGAGAGGTATACTGGTAGGAAACCAGATATTTCTCATTTGAAAATTTTTGGTTGCATTGCCTATGTTCATGTGCCAGATGAGTTGAGATCCAAGTTGGATCCAAAAGCTGAGAAGTGTATCTTTATTGGTTACTCTCTGCAACAGAAAGGGTATAGATGCTATAACCCTTCTACTGTAAGTTTACAGTGAGCAGAGATATTGTTTTTGATGAGATGAGTAGCTGGTATAAACCAGTAAATATAATTGATAATGTAGATGCACAAAATGGTAATGTTGCACAAAATTCACAATTGCAGTCTCACAAGATATTAGTGGACCTGGAGTGTCCTCTAGTAGTGGTTCACATTCTTCGCCATGGACAGGCAGATTGAGATCAGGAGAATCTCCTAAAAGCAATGCAAATAGTGGTATGCAGGTATCACGAAAAGAAAAAGAGAAGGTAGATTAGCCTATGTTTGATGTGAATGCAGGTCACTCTTATGTGGATGGTGAATCCAGTGGCTCAGAACAGAGCATTGATGATGAGTTGGCTATTCCTTCTGTTGTTACACCTGGAGTAAGGAAGACCAAGGATGTTTTGAGAGCACCTGAAAGTGAGCCTACTTTACGCAGGTCTACCAGAGCTAGGTATCCTGTAAACAGGCTGAAATATGATGGATTTACAACCATTCACTATGCCTATATAGTCAAAGTGATACAGGAACCAGAACCCACTTCTTTTGAGCAAGCCATGGGAAAAGAAAAATGGGAGAAAGCTATGGATCAAGAAATGGATGCCTTGGAAGCAAATGCTACATGGGAATTGGTACCTTTGCCTAAAGATAAGAATGCAATTGGTTGTAAGTGGGTTTATAAGGTGAAGCACAATGCAGATGGTTCTGTGAACAGATACAAGGCAAGATTAGTAGTCAAGGGGTATGCACAAACATATGGCATTGATTATGAAGAAACATTCAGTCTGGTTGCAAGGATGGCAACCGTAAGAGCAGTCATTGCTATGGCTGCATCAAAGGGATGGTCTTTACATCAGATGGATGTAAAGAATGTCTTCTTGCATGGTGATTTGCAAGAAGAAGTCTATATGGAGCAGCCACCAGGTTATGTGCATGCTATTCATCCTGAGTTTGTTTGCAAGTTGAAGAAAGCCTTGTATGGCTTGAAGCAAGCACCTAGAGCATGGTCTGACAAGATAGGACAGTATCTTGTCACTATTGGCTTTCAGATTTCCAAGGCAGATTTCTCACTTTATGTGAGAAAAACAGAGAAAGGTATTATGATACTTGTCATTTATGTTGATGATTTGATTATGACAAGTGATAGTGATGAATATATCCTTCATGTGAAAATGCTATTGAAGCAGAAGTTTGAGATGAAGGATTTGGGAGAGCTGCGTTATTTCTTGGGCATTGAGGTGATTAGATCACCAAGTGGGATACGGCTCTTGCAAAGGCAGTATGGATTGAACATGCTGTCCAAATATGGGATGACAGGCTGTAAGCCTATTTCAATTCCTTTGGAGCAGAATGAGAAGCTGAGCGCAGATGCAGGTGAGCTTCTGGAAGACCCTACTATGTACAGACGCATAGTAGGAAGTTTGATTTATATGACTATTACCAGGCCAGATTTGAGCTATGCTGTTGGATTGGTAAGTTAGTTTATGCAGGCTCCAAGGAAACCGCATTTGGATGCGGCTAGACACATACTCAGGTATGTGAAGTCCACATTGCAGTATGGACTATTTTATGAGACTGGGGTTCAGATACAGTTGCATGGATACACTAATGCTGATTGGGCTGGTAGTATTTCTGATAGAAGATCTACTAGTGGATATATGTTCTCTTTTGGGAGTGCTACAGTCACTTGGAGCAGCAAGAAACAACCTACAGTTGCCTTGTCGAGCACAGAGGCTGAGTACAGGGGTGTAGCAATAGCTACATGTGAGGTAGCTTGGTTACATAAGCTACTTTATGATATGCATCAGCCCCTACAGATGGGCCATTTGTCATTTATTGTGACAACATGAGTAGTATACACTTGACAAATAACCCAATCTATCATGCTAGAACAAAGCACATTGAGGTGCATTATCACTATGTGCAGGAGAGGGTTTTACTAGGTCTTATTGATCTAGTTTATGTCAGCACAAAGATCAGGTAGCTGACATATTTACGAAGGCATTGGACACAGAGAAGCTGCGCAAGTTCAGAGACCTACTGGGTGTGCAGGAATTGGGATTGAGCTTGAGGGGGAGTGTTGAGATATTGAGCTCCACTCGTGATATGCTAGGGTGACCATTGTGCATTTATGTCACCGACTTGTTAGCTGCAGATGCGGTTGGTACACTGCCCATGAATAATAGCTAGATGACAGCTATCCTTATCTACTCTAGTTCGTGGATCAGTTAGTATGCCACCTTAGCTAGTTGAGTTTGCTTTGAGACTCATATATAGGGTTTTTCTATTTCTCTGTACTTGTGTTCTTTTTGGCTTACACAACTAAGCAGAGGAAAACTGTTTTCAGCCTCCATATGTGTGTGTATTCCCCCATTTGTGCAAGTGAGAAAGCTACAAGTGAGACTCCTTACTTCTCTCCCACAATCTTGACAGTTTCCACTCTACGTGTGATTCCCTATACCCAGTGGTGAACCCTCTTATGTGCGGCGTCACGAGGGTGTAGTCCTGGGATGTGTCTATGTTGTCCCGCTTTTTGGATTGAATAATATAAGAGTATACCTTGAGCTCATATATCCTGTTACCTTTCTGTCCTGTGTTGAGTGAGTAATGAGTGCAAGTTTATCACACTTGGTATCAGAGCGACTCTTGCTCGGAGTGAAGGAGTGCTCACGGAAGCAGGAGGAAAGATCCAGTGCCCCGAAGAGATCGAAGTCGTAATGACCCACAGCATGATGCCCCGCGTCGCGTCGCCCCACGTCGCATCGCCCCACGTCGCGTCGGCCCCGGCGTGACGCACCAACCTCGACACCCCACCGTCTGAAGACGTGATGTAGCTTCCTCGCGGCACGACCAACACCACCACAGGCGAAACGCGGCTTCCCTGCATCGACACCACCACCAACCACATGGAGGACGAAAGGGAGAACGTCACCCTTCCAACAATGGAGGAGAGGAAGAAGAGTAGAGGGCAAGAATGGAGAGTGGCCCAAGAGGAGAAGGTGGCTAGACTAGAAAGACAATTAGATGGTATGTCAGGCATGCTGGAGTCAATATGGAGGAACATGCAGATGAAGGAAGTGTCAAGATTGTGGGAGAGAAGGAAGGAGTCTCACTTGTAGCTTTCTTGCTTGCACAATGGAGGAATACACACAAGGGTGGAGGCTGAAAACAGTTTTCCTCTTCTTAGTTGTGTAAGCCAAAAAGAACTCTCGTACAAAGAAATAGAAGAACCCTATATATGGGTCTCAAACCAAACTCAACTAACTAAGGTGGCATACTAACCGAGCCACAAACTAGAGTAGATAAGGATAGCTGTCATCTAGCTATTATTCATGGGCGGTATACCAACCGCATCTGCACAACTGACAAGTCGGTGACATAAATGCACAACGGTCACCCTGGCATATCACGAGTGGAGCTCGATATCTCAACACTCCCCCTCGAGCTCAATCCTAATTCCTACATACCAAGCAGGTCTCTGAACTTGCGCAGCTTCTCTGCACCCAATGCCTTCGTGAATATGTCAGCTACCTGATCCTCTGTGCTGACATAAACTAGATCAATAAGACCTAGTAAAACTCTCTCTCGCACATAGTGATAATGCACCTCAATGTGCTTTGTTCTAGCATGATAGATTGGGTTATTTGCCAAGTGTATACTACTCATGTTGTCACAATAAATGACAACTGGCCCATCTGTAGGCTGTTGCATATCATAAAGTAGCTTATGCAACCAAGCTACCTCACATGTTGCCATTGCTGCACCCCTGTACTCAGCCTTTGTGCTCGACAAGGCAACTGTAGGCTGTTTCTTGCAATTCCATTTTGTTGTGGGGTATGGCTGCATGAATATTGCTGCTTTATGCCATGCTCCTGCACGAACCTTGCAAACTCATTTGAGAGGTACTCTCCCCCTCCATCTGACCTTAGGCATTTTATTTGCAGGCCTGTTTCTTTTTCAACCATAGCTTTAAGAGTTTTGAAATGCCCAAAAACTTTACTTTTCTTTTTCATAAAATACACCCAAACTTTTCTGCTATAGTCATCAATAAAAGTGACAAAATAATGACAACCTCCAAGAGATGCAGCTTTAGTAGTCCACACATCAGAGTGGATTAATTCCAATGGCTTCTTACTCTCTTGAACATGTCTAGGAAATGGTTTCCTTGCCTGTTTTCCAAATTGACAGGCTTCACATACCTTATGCATTTCTGTAACCTTGAATTTAGGCAATCCTGCAACAATATTTTGGGCCTGCATTGATTTAAGTCGATGTACATTAACATGACCAATGTGTTTATGCCAGATATCAATATCTGCAACTACACCGGTCCCATGTGCAAACATTGCTGCACTCAATTCAGGCATGCCTGCATCCAACGTAAACATTCTGCCCTTCTTCTTTCCTTTTGCTATCAAGAGACCTTTATTTTTCATATCCTCAACAAAGCATCCATGAGGATTAAATCTGACCTGTAAGCCCTGCTCAACCATTTGACCAACAGAAACGAGATTCTTGGTGATATTCGGGACATGAAATACATCGGACAGGTATTTCTTTTTCCCATCTTGCATAGACAAAGGAAATTTTTCAATCTACACAATAGGATGTGCAGTATCATTACCAGTCTCCACAAATCCTGGTTTTTCCATTTTCCTTGCATTCTGCATGACCTGTCATGTGGTTTGATGCACCTGAGTCAACATACCACACTTCGTTGCTTTCTTCTGCACTTGTCACAGAATTGTTCATGTGTTGCACCATAAACAAATGCTCATTTCTGTCATCACCCTGTCTACTAGAAGATGCATAATTTCCTTGTTGCAGTTTTCCATTCATGATGTCATTCTACTTTTTATAGCAGTCTTTGGCCATATGACCCATTTTACCACAGTAGTAGCATTCAACATTACTGTTTGCATTTTGGCATCTTTGCCATCCACCACGACCTCTTTGGCTCCCCCTGCCTCTAGAGTTACCACGTCCTCCTCCATAGGACTGGTTTTCTTGAGTCTGCTGCATATTTTGATTTCTACCATGGCCTCCAAATCGGCCTCCTCTACCTCTGCCAGTATTTGAGTAGAAGACAACTTCTTTTGAAGTTCCTCCTGAAGAAGATGCACCACCATTTCTCTGCTCCTCAGAAATTAGAAGAGCAATCAACTCCTCAAAATCAGGAAATCTTTCACGGACGAAAATGGATGTTCGGAACTGTGCATAATCCTTTCCTAGACCATTCAAGGTCACTGAGACTAAATCATTATCTTCCACTGGCGACCTAATGGAAGCAAGTGCATCTGCAATCTTCTTCACCTTCATGTGATAGTCATTGATGCTCATTCTTTCTCTTTGCACATTGTGCAACTCTTGCTTGAGCTGCATTTTCCTGGCTTGCGTATTTGTGCTATACATTTTTGACAAAGTATCCCATGCCTCCTTTGGAGTACTTGCATCCTGAATATGCACAATCATAGAGTCTGAAATGCTGATAGACAGCCAATACATAACTTTCGTGGCTCTCTCATGCAATGCTTTAAATGCCTGCATTTGTTGTTGATTGGGAACATCAGGAAGAATGGTTCTTTTTCATTTCATGCAACAAATTCCCAATATCCTTTTCCCATAAGGAAATTCGTCATTCTAAACTTCCATGTTTGGAAGTTGTTCTTGTCAAGATTTTCAGTGACAATCTGTGAAAGAGAATCAGATGCCATTACAGAACACTGCAAAAAATTCTTTCACTGCAAAAAACATAGCTTCACCCTCACAAGGGCAAATCTGCAAAACTAGCGAAAGTGGTATTTGACCACACAGTCACTTCCTAGTGACGATTTTGCATAAAGAGGAACCAAGGATGATTTTGTAACTCCCAATGTCTCTGCACACAAGCATACGATGCAATTTCTGTGGTAACTTTTCACCGACCTGTAGAACAGTGGTTGCACAGCATAAAACAGGGCCTTTTCTTGAGTGCGTGCAGAAAACTTCCGCCTCCAAAACAGGCCCCGAAATGGCCTCAAATCAAAAAAACAAGGTCACCAAGGGCTAAAGCCCCGTCCCGCAGCATATACTGTCCTCTTGCTTCACCGCGAAGGGCGTCTCAACCTGAGACAATGTACTCCTGCACTTTCCGGCTGTGCTACCTGTAGAGACTTACTCCCAAAACAGAAGAATGAAAGCAACAGTGTTCCTCTTACCAGAACACTACGAACTTGGCTTGCTTTCTTGAGCTCCTTACCACGAATAAGGCTCTAATACCATGTCAAGATTGTGGGAGATAAGGAAGGAGTCTCACTTGTAGCTTTCTTGCTTGCACAATGGGGGAATACACACAAGGGTGGAGGCTGAAAACAGTTTTCCTCTTCTTAGTTGTGTAAGCCAAAAAGAACTCTCGTACAAAGAAATAGAAGAACCCTATATATGGGTCTCAAACCAAACTCAACTAACTAAGGTGGCATACTAACTGAGCCACGAACTAGAGTAGATAAGGATAGCTGTCATCTAGCTATTATTCATGGGCGGTATACCAACCGCATCTGCAACAACTGACAAGTCGGTGACATAAATGCACAACGGTGACCCTGGCATATCACGAGTGGAGCTCGATATCTCAACAGGAAGAGGAGGAAGAAATGAAGAAAAAACTAGAAGTGGAGCAGGGCTATAGAGAATGGGTGATACAACAACAAGAAGATGAGAAAAGACACAGAATGCAAGAGGAGATGGATAGAATGGGTAGAGAGGAGACATCTAGGAGGGTGCAAGATACAAGAAAAGAGAAGGAGAAAGTAGTAGAATTAGTAAGTAAAAAGAAAGATAAGAAGAAGGAGAAGAAGTACCACAGTAAAGAGGAGGAAGATAGTGATAGTTCAGAAGATGATTATGGAAAATTCAAGATGCCCCAACTAGCCAAGTAGAAGGGAGAGAGAGATGGGTTGGTTCTGAAGAAATGGATTGCAGAGGTGGACAGGTACTTGAAGTATTCACGAATAACCAAAGACAGGAAGGCGGAGGTGGCAGCCATTTACTTGGAGGAGGACACTGCCAGTTGGTACTTGCTAGAACAAGAGCAGGGCCACACCATCTTTTCATGGAAAGAACTCCAGGAAGAATTGAAGGACTACTTCATTCTAAAGATGGAAAAATTCAAAGTGAGAGATGAATGGAGGAACCTCAAGCAAACACAGGGGAAGATAAAAGAACATGTCAGCAAATATAGGCAGATCATGATGCAGATGCCAAACATGGATACAGACACTAAATTACATGGATTTTTGTTTGGGATGCAAGAATGGGCTAGAAGAGATGTGGAGAGACAGGAGCCAAAAAGCTTAGCAGAAGCCACGAGAATAGCCGAAAGACTAGTGGACCTGGAAGGCAAAAGAACAACACAGGGGAACCAAAACAGGTTCAACAACAACTTCAACAGCACCTTCAACAACAACAACTCATGGAACCAAAGGCCCAATGCCCCTAGAGGGGCATTCACAGATATAAGGAGCCAAAACACCACCACCACCACGGCTGTGTCACAAACCGCTTTAGTACCAAGAGGAGCAGCAGGAAGATGGGAAAACAATCACTACAGGCCAACCCCTAGCACATCATATGGGCCCACAAGATCAAATACATCATGGTAGAGACTCCCAGGCCCATTCATCGGAATTAGATGCTTCAGATGCGGGGGTCCACACTACCAAAACAGATGCCCAATAGAAGATACAGCTTCATCAAGTGGATCAAGGGTGAATGCAACTAGCGCATATGGAGAAGAAGAACCACAACCACCGCGCATCCAAGAAATCTCGAATGGAAGTGAGGAAAGCACGGACCACCCAAGGGTAGGGTCAGTTAGCGCCCAACCCCAATGCATGGCAGCCAGAGTAGCGGCAGTTCACCATCTATATATCAAAGGCGGAGTGGGCGAAGGAAACCAACCTATCATGGTGGACATAGGAGCAACACACAACTTCATGACACCAGGGTGTGCAGCAAAACATGGATTAAAACTATTGAAGGCCCCAGAAGGATTAACAGTAACATTCACACAAGGAGAAGCCAAGGAAGTGAAACAAGTCTTTGCAGCCCAAGTAGAAGCCAACAAGTGGAAAGCAAAACTCAGCTTCTTAGTAATCCCCATGGATGATTTTGAAGTGATATTGGGCTTGGAATTCTATGACAAGTATGTCATTGCAATGTTTGGTAAAGGGGTAAATGAAATGATGCTAGATATGCAAGGAAAAGGCGTCAGAGTACCATGTGAAAGAATGCAACTACCTGGTAGGACCCCAGTCAAAGTGCAAATGAAGAAAAATAAGCCAGGAGTATCATGCCAAAGAGTGAAGCCAACTACAACCCAACCAAAGGGCTAGACCCAAAATGCACCGGTCCAAGGGACCGTTATCAGGCCACATATCATGACATGCAGTGCCAAGCAGGTCGAAAAATCAATCAAACAAGGAGATATGGTCTATGTGTGTATGATCTGACCAATTGAAGAAGAAAGAAAATGGCAAGAAACCCAGACAACAGAACAGGAACACAGAGGAGGCTGAAATACTTGAAGAATTCAAAGATGTAATGCTAGCCGAGCTACCCAAGGGTCTACCACCCAGGCGAGATGTGGATCACAAAATTGAGCTGATCCCAGGGTCTGCCCCACCGGCTCGAGCTCCCTATCGCATGAACCACACTGAGCTCATGGAATTGAAGAAGCAACTACATGAACTAGAAGAACAAGGGTTCATTCGCCCTAGCAAATCCCCCTTTGGTGCCCTAGTGTTATTTGTAAAGAAGAAGGATGGGGGACTTAGACTTTGTGTAGATTATAGGGCCCTTAACAAAATCACCATAAAGAACAAATACCCCATGCCCCTAGTGGAAGACCTCTTAGATAGACTGCACGGGGTCAAGTACTTCAGCCGTATTGATCTTAGATCAGAATACCACCAAATCCGCATAGCTGAAGAAGATATCCCAAAAACAACATTTCACACCCGATATGGTAGTTTTGAGTGGTTAGTATTAGGATTCAGCCTAAGCAATGGGCCAGGCACATTTTATGGCCTCATGGATGGAGTCTTTAGACCGGAGATAGATATCTTTGTCATTATCTACATAGATGACCTCCTAGTCTATAGCAAAACCTTAGAAGAGCACAAGCAACACTTACGTCGAGTTTTTGAGAAACTGCGGCAGCATCAGTTATATGCCAAGCCTGAAAAATGTGAGTTCGCAGTGAAAGAGTTGGAGTTCTTAGGCTTTATTGTAGGAACAGATAGAATCAAAGTGGACCCTAAGAAAGTGGAAGCCGTCCAAAGATGGCCTGTACTGAAAACTGTAAGAGAAGTGCGGGAGTTCCTCGGCTTCACAGTATTTTGTCGGAGATTCATCAAAGATTACAGCCTCATCATTGCCCCCCTCTCCCACCTCACCAAAGAAGATCACTCTTTTACATGGAAAAATGCGCAATAGGAAGCTTTTGAGCAGATGAAGAAGTGCATGAGCCAAACTCCCGTCCTAAGGGTGCCAAATTTCACCAAACCCTTTGAAATCTCTACAGATGCATCCGAATATGACATAGGAGGTGTACTGGTACAGGAAGGTCACCCCATTGCTTATGAGTCAAAGAAATTTACCGATGCTGAAACAAGGTGGAGCACACATGAGAAGGAAATGTTGACAGTCATCCACTGCCTTAGAAAATGGAAGCACTATGTTCAAGACAAGCATACAATAGTCTTCACCGACAATATCTCCCTCAAAATACTTCCAATCTCAACCCAAGTTATCCGCAAAGCAAGCCCACTGGCTAGACTTCATAGCTGAATTCGACCCGGAGATTAAGCACAAGCCCAACTCCACTAACAAGATAGCAGATGCCTTGAGCCGGAAAGCTAACCTAAAAGCTGTTAGTGTGGTCAGTAGCAACTTCATAGAACTAGTCAAAGAGGCCCTAGAGCAAGACCAAGAAATGCACAAGATAATCAGAGATGTGGAAGCAGAGAAGACCCCACATGGAATGTATACCTTAGAGGAGGGTATCCTATTTTTAGGCAAGAGATTGTATATCCCCAACAATTTGGAGTTGAAGAAACTCATCCTGCATGAGATACATGATGGAAAAATTGGAGGCCACAAAGGGCAAAGCAAAACCTTGGAGGCCCTTAGGAAGCAGTTCTTTTGGCCGAATATAAAGGAAGAAGTAATAGACTATATCAAAACTTGCCCCACTTGCCAACTGGTCAAAGCATCACGATCTAGACTAGCAGGACTACTACAACCATTACCGGTACCCAATCGCCCATGGGACGTCATCAGCATGGACTTCGGAACTACCTGAGTCCCATGGGTACACAATCATCTTTGTAGTGGTGGACTATTTTTCCAAACAGGCCCACTTCATCCCGGCCAAACCACCACTGAATGCCAAGGAGGTAGCACGCCTCTTCTTCACACATGTATTCAAACTTCATGGCTTACCACTGGCCATTGTATCAGATAGAGATGGAAGATTCATGAGCGACATGTGGAAGGAACTTTTCAAGACCCTGGAAACACAATTGAGATTCTCATCATCCTTCCACCCGGAGACAGATGGACAGACAGAACGAGTCAACCAAGGCATCGAAGATTACCTCCGGAGCTATGCCCGAGTGGACCAGAAAGATTGGGCCTTGTACCTTGATGTCTTGGAATTCCACTATAATAGCTCTATCCACTCGGCAACGGGGTACACCCCCTTTGAGTTAGCCACAGGAAAAGAAGTCATCACCCCACTGGCCTTAGCATCCGGAGCGGCCAAAGCGGAAGATCAAGATGCAGAAGAATTCTTGAAGAAATGGAGAGACCGAAATGCAGCAGCTAAGCAAAGCCTTGAGCAGAGCAAGATCACCATGACCGAGTAAGCAAACAAGAAGAGAAAGACTGTACTATTCGCCAAAGGAGACATGGTCCTAGTTAGCTCTAAGAATATGTCACTTCCCAAAAACATGACCCCCAAGTTCAATCACCGCTACTATGGACCCTATCGAATCACATAAGTGTTGAACGAAGTCACCTACAAACTGGACCTGCCAAACAGTGTTTGTGTTCATAATGCGTTTCATGCTCGTCTTCTGCGTAGGTTCTATCCCGACAACCAATGGGGACGACGCGTACCAATGCTCCATTCCAACGGTCCCTTCGAAGTAGAAGCATTTCTCCGACGTCGGGAACGAAGAGGCTTCCCCGAATACCTCACCAAGTGGCGCGGGCATCCACTCAAGGAGGCCACTTGGATCTCAGAAGCAGAGGCCCACGAACGCGGAAAGGATGCCTTCGCCCTTTGGCTCGAGGAGAACTCCCCTGCCCCTTCGAACGACCCTTGAGCCTCTCCAGAAAACCAATAAATAATGCGGTTCTCAATCATAGACCCCAACGTGCCTCCACTCCTCAAATGTAATCGAGTCGAGGGTGGACCCACATGGTAACAATCATCAAATAACTCCAAAAAACAAAGCCCTAATCTTCCAGTCTAGATGGGTAGACACTGATCAACTTGCTAGAAAAGGCTGTGTTAAGACCCCCAAGTCCTAGTGCGACAGACACTGGCTAGTCTGATAGTATAGACTGTGTTAAGACGCCGCGGTCCCCTTAGACCGGCAGATACTGACCAGCTTGCTAGGAAAAGCTGTGTTAAGACCCCGGATGAGTCAAATAACAAACACTACCCTTAGATTGCTGAGGACAGCAATCTAGTAAGTGGAGGTAAGTGTAAGGGCTTTGTAGCTATACCATGCCGTTGCTACCGAATGCACCTATATAGGGAGTAGTAGTGACTCAAAGCTCTACCTTGTTTTCACTCTACGTATGATTCCCTATACCCAGTGGTGAATCCTCTTATGTGCGGCATCACTAGGGTATAGTCCTGGGATGTGTCTATGTTGTCCCGCTTTTTGGATTGAATAATACAAGAGTATACCTTAAGTTCATATATCGTGTTACCTTTCTGTGCCGTGTTGAGTGAGTAACGAGTGTTGGTTTATCACATGGTACTCACACCTTCAAACAATAAAAAAAAAACAAAGGAATAATGGCTAGCAAAATTTGGCGGATGGCTTTCGCACGGGTATCATGATATCGTCGCCGTCCGCCTCCTCCTCCTTTTCTGTGAATTGCGGACCGAACAAACTACAGACGCAGGAGGAGCAGACCGAGCCGAAGCTCCATCGCTCATCTGTACAAGGACTCGGGAGCTTATCAAGCTTCCATTGCTCCGGTACTGACAACTCTAGAGTAAGTTATTCACCGTCTCACAATAAGTGCTGGACAAAATCCGACTATAATTCCCTCTTTGTGAATTACGATAACATCATAACCTCCTGCTACACATAGCTAGGTACGGTTGGGGGCATGCAGGAGCCAACTTGGCGTGGGGGGCAGCAGCCCCCTGCCCCGATTGCACCTGGCTAGATATGTGGTTGCTCCTCAGCATAACCTTATGATGTTGAAAACTATAGGGGAAAGTCCAAGACTGGAAGCCTGCTTCCCCCAATTGCACCTAGCTAGGTGTGCGGTGCCTCCCGAGCATAAGCTCGTGATGTTGAACACTACAGGCGAAAACAAGGGAAAATAAAAACTTAATCGTGTTTCTTTGTGAATGACATGCCTGATTACCAGCTTTATGAGATTGTGGTTGTATGTATTGAATTGCATGCGCAGAACAGCCCAGAGTTGAAGAACAAGCTCGCCAAACAATCTTCATGGATCAACAGTGCTTGCTTAGTTCCAGAAGAAGTAACAATTCGACAAGAACAAGTGCTAGTAAAAGAAGAAGCACAAAAAGGAGGAAGAGAAGAAGAAGAAGAGTCCCCTCTAGCCAAAATAAAGATGGAGGAGATCCATAGCAAAGTGACACAGGATGTAACAGGGGAAGCAAAAGATGAGACTCACATTACCGATCCACAGAATGTGCAACATGGTAATCGTCAACAGCACACACTTTTAGCCCTACTGAAGACTTGTGCCACAAGCAAAGACTTGCACAGAGGCAGCAGGATACATGCTGCAATTGTCAAAGCAGGGTTGCTTGAAAAGAACACTTTTCTTGGCAGCTCCCTAGTTAGTATGTATGCTAAATGTGGGTTCCTAACGAAAGCACAGGAAGTTTTTGACACAATGGCAGTTCGTGATGTGATATCCTGGAATGCCTTGATCGCAGGATATGCTCAACATGGGCATGGCCAGCAAGCTATACAGCTCTTTGAACGGATGCAACTGGATGGCCTCTTGCCAAATGCAGTCACATATGTTTGCATGTCAAAAGCTTGTGGTAGCATAGGTGCTGCAGAAAAGGGCAGGGAGATACATGCTGAAATTGTCAAAAAGGGGCTGCTGAGGAATAGCATTATCCTTGGCAATGCGTTAGTAGATATGTATGCCAAATGCAACTTGCTTGAAAAGGCACAAGAAGTGTTTGACATTCTTCCAGCTCGTGATGCCATATCATGGAGTGTTCTAATAGGAGGATATGCTCAATACGGGCATGGTGAGCAAGCTTTGAAGTGTTTTGAGCAGATGCAACTTGAGGGGCTCTCTCCAGATGCAATCACCTTTGTTTCTATCCTTAAAGCCTGTGGCAGAACAGGAGCTGTAGGCAAAGGGCAACAAATACACGATGAGATTGTTAGAAGGGGGTTTCTGGAAAAAGATACTATTGTTGGCAACGCATTGGTAGACATGTATGCCAAGTGTGGCCTGTTGGGAAAAGCACAAGAAGTGTTTGACAAACTTCTGGTCCTCAATGTAGTATCATGGAGTGCCCTGATCGCAGGATATGCTCAACAAGGCTATGGCGAGCAAGCACTAAAGTGCTATGAACACATGCAACTCAAGGGTGTGTCTCCAGATGCAGCCACCTTTGCTTGCATCTTGAAAATTTGTGGCACCCTAGGAACTCCAGACAAGGGCAAAGAAATACATGCCGAGATCATTAGAGGAGGTCTGCTGACTAAAGATATTGTTGTTGGCACAGCATTGGTAGATATGTACTCCAAATGTGGGCTACTTGCAGAAGCTCAGCAAGTGTTTGATGAACTTCCAGTTCGAAATGTCATTTCATGGACTGCACTAATGGCAGGATATGTCCAACATGGGCATGGTGAGAAAGCACTAAAGTGTTTTGAAAGCATGCAGCATGAGGATCTCTCTCCAAATGCAATCACCTATGTTTGTGTGTTGCAAGCATGTGGCAGGATAGGAGCAGTCAAAAGAGGTAAAGAAATACATGCTGAGATTGTTAGAAAAGAGTTGCTGGAAACAGATGTTGCTGTTGGCACTGCATTGGTAGACATGTATGCAAAGTGTGGGCTGCTTGCAAAAGCACAGGGTGTGTTTGACGAGCTGCCAAGGCAGGATGTCGTAACATGGAGTGTCCTAATGGCAGGGTATGCCCTACTTGGAAAAGTTGAACATGTTTTCCAGGTGTTTGACAAAATGATTCGAAAAGGTTTGAAGCCAGATATGATTACATTTACCATTGTGCTCAATGCATGTGGTCATACAGGTCTGTTGGATAAAGGGCAGATGTACTTTGAGAGTATGAGGTTAACCTATGGTGTCTCTGCAACTTTAGAGCACTACACTTGCATGGTGGACCTCTTTGCCCGTGCAGGACATCTAAGCAAGGCGTTGGCAGTGATCAAGAACATGCCTTTTTCTGCTGATCTTAGAGTATGGCTCACTATGTTGGGTGCTTGTAGAAAGTGGGGTAATGTGAAGCTTGGTAGACTAGCCTTTGAACACGCTGTGCAATTGGGTAAAAGGGAGGCCGCAGTTTATATATGTATGAATAACATCTATGCTGCTGCTGGCAAGCAACAGGAAGCAGATAAGATTGAATCTATGAGAGTGAAAAATCAAGCATGGAAAAAGTCAGAACACTGCTGGTGGACTGATGTAACTGGAAATGTTCATTTGATTTCTGCCGGTGATAGAAAGCATTCAGAAAGGGAACGTATCAATGCAAAACTAGAATCTCTAGCTCTTAAAATGTCACAGGAAGGAAATTCTCATCGTGCATCATGGAACATATTGAATGGTGAAAAAAATAATGCACTATGTGAGCATAGTGAGATGCTGGGCATCGCTTATGCCCTTATCAATACATCCAAGGGAACACCTATACATCTTATTAAAAATAGTCAAATTTGTGATGACTGTCACTCTGCTACATCACTTATATCCAGAACAGAGAAATGTAAAATTTTTGTCAGAGATGCTGAACGGTTTCATGTCTTTGAGAATGGAAAGTGTACATGTGGGGATTGTCGGTAATGCTGGAACATGTGTATCCCACCACAAATGTTGATGCCAAGGCACACTTTGAAAGGACCTACACATGTCTTGGGACATATTTATGGCTTTTTCATATAGAGAAAAAGAAGAAACACAGACCTTGCTTCATGCACCTGGGAGAAAGTTGGACTGCTGCAGAAAAAATAACCGTGCTGATCAAATGGTCCTAGCTGTGTGCTTCTCTTGCTAATGGCACTACATAAAGTACAGTCATGGGTGCAAAGGATTTGAAAGGTTGGAAATGCCAGAATTTGGATTTCTTATATTGAACTCAAGACTTTTAACATCCAATCCGAGAGCTGAGCCCGTGGGAGGAATACGTAGGGCAACTTGGGAGTAAAGAATGTGGTCTTTAAGGACTTGCTAAAGTGCTCACATGCTTAGTGGAGCTAAAGGGAAAGCTGGCAATGGAGGCGGTTGCAGCTAATAAGATGATTGAAGATGAAGTCAAGTAAATGACAACCAAAGGGCAAGAGGAGGTATGGAAGGAAATCAAAACAGAAAAGGAAGGAGAGGCAGACAGGCAAGGTGTGGCAGCACACTATCTTTTTGGTAGTTAATGAAGCTACATTGCAAAAGAATATTGCATTCCATGCATGTTCAGGAGGCCTCCTTGACGTGTGGTGTGAACAAACATGAGAGGGATCAGATAAGGAAGACTGCCAAGAATGACCACAGTCGTAGAAGCTAGAGCCAAACTAAGACCAATATTGGAAGAACAAGAGTTCGATTGAAATGGTACTATGAAAAATCACCAAGCAAGGAGATAATCAAACAACTATGGTGTTTGGAGACATGCAATATAAAGTTGTAGAATTAAAGCTATTAAAATATTTCATAGAAACCAAAATGTGAATCATAGAACTACACCAACACGACCCAAAGCACAACTAGGTGAAACCACCAAGATGAAGTTGGCTAGAAAAGAGGAGAAATGGGCTGTTTATCAAGGTGGCAAAGACATCATAGAGGAGTTCAAAAAGCCAAAACATTGAGTTGCTTTAGGATCAAGATGTAAATAGTAAATTTTTTAGCTTTAATAGTTGGCTATTTTTAATATCAATGGCACCTTGAAGTGGATTATTTTAAGATATTGATGCATGTCTCTTTGTCTTATATGCCTTTTAAAGGTATCTTAAAGGATGTTGATGCCACACACACACACACACACACACACACACACACACACACACACACACACACACGTGACAATTCGTGTGGTATTAATGAATCAATGTGGAATTGGTCTTATCCCCAAAATGTGAGAACCCTTATAGAAAAATTTGGGGTCCCTATTCGATCATCAAGACATTTTGTTATCTTTCATCATCCTTACTTGGAACAAGCTTTCTCACTTGCAAAGAGAAGTAATCAACTTGCAAAATCACTCAACCTAGATTACCCCACACAAGGGGAGCTAGAGTGCTCTAGCTGAAAGATGAAAGCGATAAGAGTGGTCCCAAAGCTTGGCATCTCTTGTGGTAAAATTAAAAGATTACTAGAGTTATTATTCAAGTTAGAGTATAAAGTAGTTGAAACTCAAAGTGTAAGTTGTGAGTAGTTAACTTGCCCTTGCATTTGTTCTTCATAGATTAGTATAGCCTTTCTTGCTTATTAAATCACAAGTTGCTCTCAACAATTGTGATTAATAGTTTTCAAAATCGACCACCTTTTTTATGAAGGGTAAGTTTTTGCAAGATCTCTTCAAAAAGCACTTATACACAAACCAAGATTGCTACATATAACAAACTCCATGTTCTTTAGAAAGCGACAGTCGCACATACTTACACAACCTTAGTGTGCTACACGCAACCCTTAGAGAAGTTTGTGCTACAGAAAGAAGCTTCAAGTTGTAGCCAGTGTTAAATACTTAACCCTACGTGATGCTATATTGCCTAGTTCCTTCTTGTGCATAGAAGAGTCCATGACAAACTAAAAGAGGCGAGATACTTGTGATGCATGACAATTGAACCCTTGCTACCATTGATAGACTTGTCCATGTCTTGCACAAGTTATATAATGTCCTGCTTATCTAAAGAGCTAGGAGTTAATCATAGATAAAATTACCTCAATTGAGGTGATTGTGTTGACTTGCCCTTCTTCATCTGATTCACATTTAGTGGTGAATTCTAAAGCTTTACCAAATAGTATCATAAAAATTTACCTTTGATCTTCCTTATGTGCAAAGATTTGTTCGAGAACCAAAAACTTATCTAGTTTCTCAACTTCAAGATGAACCTAATTAGGCATATATCCTTGGAAGGGTCTTGGAAGACTGAGATGAAAGGCATTATGGGTCCTCTAATGATCTAGTGTCTTTAAATTTTATGGCATATCATTGATGTTTTCTATCACTTGAAAAGGCCCATAATGTCTCACCTTAACTTAGGGAAAACACACTCTTTACCCTTAATCTTTTTAAGCCTAGCCATCCAAACTCAAAACAACCTAATCACCTATACAAACTTTAGCTTTTCACCATGATGGTCAATAAATTTTTTGCTTTTCTTATGACTTTTGGAGAGCTAGTGTAACCTTCTTGTAAGCTTAATTCCACATACTCATTTGCCTCAAAGATATTGTCATTAGTATATAAGATAGATGAACTGTTCTTTTTGCCTTCAACTATCTTAAAATATGGGGCTTGCCCAAAGCTTAATAATAATGGACTTTGGATTTACACATATTCTTTCATGTGTTTTCTCTATGCTTGAGATTAGACCATCTCTCACTTATTCTACTCATATTCTAGCTCCGAGCTACCAATCCTCTCTCTAAATATCCCATGAAAGTAAAGAAACAAGGAAGAACTCAAAGTTTATAATAGGATCACATAATACTCACCTTCTTATTGTGGTCCAAAGTTGAAAGGGTTGGTAGACAGTCTCATAATTTGAATATATGATCCCCATGGACAAGCTCTAAATTTGCCATTGCCATGCTCTACTCCATACCACCAAGAGGGTGTATATGAAGAAAAAGAGGGGAAGAAGCTTCTCTTCATAGTCCCTTTCTCTCTTACTTCCTCACTTTTTGTGCACTCTCTTAAAGCCTTGAGAAGCCCATGTATTGTAAAAGAAAAAAAGAAGAAAACAAGGAGATGAATAGAATGGGAGTGAATTCTTCACTCTTCAAGTTCCACACACATACACACTCCTCTTCCATGAGGCTTTCTATTGCTTCATTTTATATAGTCTCTCTCAATGCTTATTTTTATAAAACATATAGGCTTTTGAAGATCAATGACTTAGTTGGATGCTCTTTTTTCTATTATTTCCATAGGACTTTTTACTTTGAAGTATAACACACACACACACACACACACACACACACACACCCACACACATACACAGAGTGTTTGTGTGTGTGTGTGTGTGTGTGTGTTGTATTGAACTCATAATATAATATTCCTCTACCATGAGACTTTTTGTTGTTCCATTTTATATAGTCACTCTCAATGTTTATTTTTATAAAACGTGGTCTTTTGAAGATCACTTGGATACTCTTTTTCATTAGAAAAAAATTTCACTAAAAAATAGGCCGTTAAAAATAATATAGTTTAAGATGTGGATCTTTTGGATTGTTGAATAGGAAAGCTAGATATTGACATCCACCAGGGAGGGTGAAAATTTTCTCTCCAAATCTTGGGTTTTTAATTTTAAAAAAGGGGAAGTGGGGAACTTAAGAAAATGACAATAAATAGTACTAAAATTTTAGTTTTTCTCACCTTGTATTTTTTCCTCATTTCTTGGTGAATTTTTAATTTTACTTTTTTCCCCCCTCACAAAATTAGTTTGACCCAAATATTGAGTAACATACCATTTTCCCTCTCTTCTCCATTCTAATGAATTTTCATCTCCATTGAAGCTCTTTGGTGAGAGTGATTAGGGTTTTGAGTGTACACTACCTCTCCACTTTTTTCTCCTTGCAGCTCTAGAATTTGGGCAAAACACAGGTACCCATCTCTCTTTACATTTTCTCTTTGTTTTTTTTAGTAGGATTTGATGTCATTTCCTACCATTATTATTGTTTTGTTGTAGATGTGGTTTTGAACAAGAAGTACAAGTACTCATATATATATACATACATACATGCATGTGTGTGTGTGTTTTTTTTTTGTTTTGTTTTGGATACATACATACATACATACATACATACATACATACATGTGTGTGTGTGTGTTTTTTTTTTGTTTTGTTTTTGATAGACCTTGATACTGGTTCTAATTGTTGTTGTTTTCTTGCAAAGTTTATTTGGAGCAAGAGGTGAAGATGTTGATCTCTCTCTCTCTCTCTATGGTTTATTTTTGCTGCTATCTCTTTAATACAACATAATATTTGTTTTAACCCTTGCTTTATTGTAGAGATCATTTTGGGTGAGTTCACACAAGTGCTTATCTCTCTCTTCCTATCTCTTTTTCTCTCTTTGTGTTTTTTCTCTTCTACTATTTTTTTAGTATATCTTCATGTAAATACTAACTCTTACTATTATCTTTTTGTAGTTATCAATTTGGGCAAGATTGGACAAGTACTCATTGCTTTCTCTCTCCCACTCATGAACACCCACTCTCTTTCTTTCTCTTCGTATTTCTCCTTTTATGCTATATTTACAATAGGGTTTGATGCTAGTTCTAACTTTGGGATTAATTATTGTTATAGTAGTTAACATAAGATAGAGTAGAGGTTTTATAGCTCTAGGTTTGCAATAGGTTTTGATCAACAACGATTTAATCTTATCTTCAGTAGATCATTTTATAAGTATTTTTGCCCCATTTTATGTGATTTTCATTCATACAATTATCTAGATGTTTTTAATTAAAAGATATTAAACAATTAAACAATTTATTCATATTTTTCTCATGTCTATGATTTCAATATGGTTTGATGATCATAAGTTTTGAATCAATTACTGTTACTGCAATCAATAAATTAGTGCGTATATTCTAATTTAGATAAATTCTCTCTATTATACTGCAATAACTCATGAATAATTAGTTACTTTGGTTGTTATTGAAGTGCTATGTTTATGTGACATGCAAGTATTGTGTAAGGTTTAGGTGAAGCACACAACTCTCAATTGACTATT
Organism: Lygodium microphyllum; assembly: GCF_053477565.2. Taxonomy (NCBI): domain Eukaryota; kingdom Viridiplantae; phylum Streptophyta; class Polypodiopsida; order Schizaeales; family Lygodiaceae; genus Lygodium; species Lygodium microphyllum. The sequence goes on along the minus strand of NC_141139.1, from coordinate 39,886,773 downwards.
TTGCTATGGAGAGTGATTCCTTTGTACTGAGAGATGATATGGATCTATTGGAAGTTGATGTTAAAAAATCGATTGATTTGTTGGTCTTACACATCCATTTGGATTTCCATACCAATTGGCTATGATCCATGAAACTCTTGTATTGTATAATCCATATAATGCATAATGTGCTCAATCATGGAATATGTCAAGTGTCAATCCAATGTGCCTATTCAGATTTGTATGCCATGTGGTTACCATCCTTGTAACAACTACTTTGTAATATCCTCATTTTCATACAATGTGTTTAGTTAGATGAGACTCCTATTCATTATAATGCAATTTCTTTGGCAAAAACATCTAAGTATTCTTTTACTACTCTTTTCATTCTATTTAATGTAAATGGTATGATTAAAGTGATGCCTTAAAAATTAAATTTGCACTTATATACACACATATATGCATTTCAACATCAATGTTTGTGTTTGTTTACAAAAGTGTAAACATCTCTTAACGCCATGTTGATTTGTATGACATATTGATGATTATTGGTTGGACTTAAGATGCTTACTATTTAGGGTTTAACACATATTTTTTTACATCTATTGCCTAGGTTATAATGCTTGTGAGAAGAACTAGCATTCTCTCAATAGAAGTACGCAACATGAAAGATGAAAGAAGGGAATTAAATCACTGAAAACATATCATTGCTCATCTTGGGTACATATGCATCCGAGTATAAAGGGAACTTTTAGGTTGAAAACATTTGCAATTGTAGATATATCAAAGCATTAGAAGGGCTCATCTTATAACAAAGACATTAGTACAACATCTATTCATGCAAAAACAATTATATGTTACACCTATTGTAATTGTTCAATGAAACATTGCAAATAATAAGTCTTTGCAACACATTGAGAATGAGGAATTTTATGATATGTATGTAACTAATTGTCTCATATTCACAAAAGTATAACCTTTGGTTTGTCTGTGAGTGAAAAAATTTCAAGAATTTAATAGGTTCTTTTAAGTATCACCACCTCAAAATTAATAGACTAGTCTTTGAGGGATGTACAACCAAGTTGCCTAAGTTAAGAATATGAAACCCTTGAGCTTATTGAATCTCAATAGCATAGAATGACCATTGTGTAGTAGTGACATTTTGCATATGTGTAGCACAAAAACTTTGATAGACGTATTGAACTTTGTGAAGCCAAGCACCGGCTCAAAGAACCTAAGTTGGTTTATACCAATTGCAATTTTTGTACATATGTTCAAGGAATGTGAGGGTTTGAGGCATATTAAAACCACATATGTCATAAAAAATGCATCAAAGGATTATGTAAAAAGGATTCTAAGCAAAACTTGGATGTCAAAAATCACTCAAAGTCCTGACACGGTAGAGTGTTGAGTCACAATAGCAAGGGACATGGCTTTCATGTAAAATTTTATTCTCTTGGTTGACTATTTTCTTACTTTGTGATGGATCAATTAACTTCTCAATTGTAGGTACTTTGTTATACGATAGATTTTATACCTAGTGTTCAAGTATCGTAGATGGATGATGCTCAAGGGTGAATGATTGTGCCTTGATCAAGACACGTATAAAAGTATAGCTATGGATGCTACTATCATCTATGATGATCGTTGACCCTAAGTGTTATAGACGAAGGATGATTGACCCTTGAGTATAATGCACAAGGAAATTATAATGTTAATAGATAATCCACCCGCTAACTTTTATTTTAAATTAGATGGTAGGAAGATTCAAAGTTGATCAATGGAAAGTGTATGGCTCTGCATATTTTAAAGCTTGTAGAGTCTTCTTAAAAATTCCAACTCCACAAGTTGTAATATCCAATACTTGTAAACTTTTAAATTTTTTGACTAATGGAATACCATCGCTTTGCAAAATCATACACTTGTAATATTTTAATATTTAAATTATTTTTAACTTATCATGTGCCATATATAATTATATTCAAAACCATTCGAACATGTATATACATACACCTACTTTAAATTTTGAGATAATATGCATGCATTTGACTACACATTAGGGGAGAGAAACACCTATCCTAACCATGATTCTTTTGAACATGTATATACACATTTTTTTAATCGAGATAAGATGCATACATCCAAGCATACATCCGAGGATGAAAAAAATGCATCTTCCTTCCAATGTTAATTTATAGAGTGGGTATGTATTTTTACAATTTATAATGAATTTTTTGATTATGTATAACATCCCTTTGTTGACATATGACATACATGCACACACCTACGTAATGAGGGGGAGAGGAGGGTTGCTTCTAGATTGTAAAGTTGATACAACGTGGCAATTGACACATTGACATGTTAATATATGTATGTGAACTTTACAAAGACATAAGTAAATCCATAACTAAATATCATATGTGAGTAGTCCTTTAATGGTTTACAATTAAGGAATTCTAAGATGGAACTACTTTAGTTCTTGTTTCATTGTTTCATTTCATACATTCACTCTTCATCTCTTTACATTCACCACATCCCTCCTACTTGCTGTGATGGATGCTTACGTATATTTTGAATAGTGGATCCATGAGACTTTCTTTGTCAACTAGGGTGACAAGTTCTTTGAGGTGTTCTCAAAGAACTTTGACCTTGAATGCATGCTTTCACCACTGGATCCCCCCCTTTAGGTCTTGAAAGACTTTGTGAGCACCGTCACTACCTACACATACTCCATTGAGGGATTTGACTTAGGTGTCTCTGGAGTAGCTCATGGTATTTCAAGTAGTAGGGAAGAACCATCAAAAAGTAGTGAATAGGTGTTTGGCACATGTGCATCCTTTGGACATAGTATGCATTGTTACCATCATGGGCAGTGAACCAGGTACAATACCTTTGGAGCTCATGGATTGTGATTGTGCATTGGCGATTTACCTCCTTGCATTGGATACATCCATAGAGAAGGATAGTGATGAAGATACAACTTTGCATGTTATTGATATCACATACAAGGGAAAAAAGCCGATTGAAGATCCAATAAATGTTCAAGAGGAATGTTGGGTGGTGGTGGAGCAAGGATTGGGTCTCACAATGGCATCCTCTTCAAAAGATCCATGAGTTGACAAACCCAACATCGCCTCCTAAACTCCCATTGAAGTAGTTGAGGCATCATTTTTTGTCAAGATTTCATCTATATTGTATATAGATGAGTTTGCATTGAGGCAAGGTGGATCTCAACTTGTAGATTGATGGAAGGATTTAACTCTAAAGGAGTATATTGGCAAACTTGTTGTTGACTTGGTGGTCTTCAACAAGAAGTGTTCACCATGAGGGGAGGAAACAATCACGAAAATTCAGGCCTTGACCAAGTTTGGACCTTTTTGAGTGACACCTCTAAAATCTAGCTTGGAGAAGATGTTATTAGTAATGAAATCAAAGCTTCTCTACTTGTTTGACTAAGCATGTGGTGGAGTAATGCATGTGCTTGTTACATTAAGTGAGCTTTCTTTTGTAGAAAGAGATAAATGAAAAGTGTATCATTTTTGAAGCAAAGAAGAAACTTTTATTTTCATTGTAAGCAGACCCCTCCTCTCCATCGATGAAAAAGCAAAGGAATGAATGAGAGTTCTTGTTGGCTATTGACTCTTTGTATTTATCATCATTATCAACCATCACATGTATTTTTTAAATGAGTATTATATTTTTTTAATTTCTATATATAAATATTTATTGAATAAATGTGTGATTTATGTAAGTGTGATGATAATGTCTGATACATTAATGATACATTCACATATGTTAATGTAATCTGATTTAATTATGTCAACATATAGTACATATACTAGCAATTGTATATGGGTGCTAACATAACTCATGTTTGCACCTATTGCTACTTTGGACGCATGCATACATTAAACAAAATAAAAGAGTTGTGTGTTTCAAGAAACAAAACAAAACAACTTTACTTAAATTAATTGAATTGAGTATATATCGCATGAGATTAAAAAAGTATATATTTTGATGTTACATAGTATACAAAATGTTTTGGCTTTCCAAGATGTGATGGTATTGTAGCAGTCATGGCACAACCTATGAAGGAGCCTCCCTACCATGTCGAAGCCAAATGATAAAGTTCATATCTTTATCAATGATAGTGACACACTTTGCATGGATGGATCTGCTAGCAATGTATCATCAAACGTATCAAGGAGAAACCCTTTAGCAGTCATTTACAGGGTCTCCATGGCTACAGGAATCCACTTGCGTGGAAATGGGCCATTAGCCACGTGCCCAAAAATTTCCTAGCCCTTTCAGTCACATGTCCTATGGTTCTTCCTAAATGACCTTTTAGAAGGATGTTTTTGGGATGAGAAGCTCATAGCCACATTGAATTCCTCTTATCTTCCAAAGGGCAAAAGTTCTTAGTCTCCATCTCCTCTTCCTTTGTGGTGGTCTTTGTTCTCGAGGGGGAGTACCTACTTTGTTACATAAGAGGAGGCTCTAACTTGTGCTCCAGGCAGGCCATGTCATTTGATCTTCACTGGGATGATGTGGAAAGTGGCTTTCTTGGTGCATGCCATGCAAGCTATAGGAGGGTGGAATGGAGGAGAGACAAAGGTTAGGGATGTGAGAATGGTGGAAGCAATGAAAGCAAGATATGAAAATGAGAAAAATAATAAAAATTTAACCCATTTAAACCTAAAAATTGGGTTAATGTAGCTTCACATATTGCCCACTGTGTGATTGTGAATCCATAACTTGTTATCGAAATGTAACAAAAATTCACAAGCATACTCATTAGGTGGCCAAGAGCCCCCTTCATGTATACAAAATTCATATTAATTTAAGGGATCTCATGTGATGTATACTCAATTTGTCTATGAGTATATATTAGAATTTGGATAAGGGATCTCTTGGTATTTTTAAGCAAAAAAAAGAGTGGTTGGCCAACTAACAAGTGTGCATGGAAATTTTTGTTACATTTTCATATAATTTGGTATTTTTAATATTATCCAATACGAAAATTACAAATGAATTGATAATTGAGAAATCAAAGTTGCCCTTAATCCTGCTTTGTACGTGATAGAGCTCTTGCACAATCTCATGAACAAGCCTTCAAAAACTTGCATTTGGAATGCTGAGATCAAAAGAGTGCTAATACTTCTTGATTTCTCTTAAGGCCATTATGCTTGGCTTCCACTTGCATTTTTTGTGGGGATGTTGAGGAGGACCCCTCCCAGGGTAGCTTGAGGAAGAGGAAATAGGTTGAGAGGGGGTGGTTTGTTTGTAGGTTGTGAAGTGTCGTTGTTCAAGATTGCATGTGAGCTAATAGATACTCCATGGAGTTGAATATGATATGGGGCTTTGAGGGGAAGCTTCTTTGTGGCTATCTTAGACCTAGTCATCCTTGCTACATAGCAAGAGATTTGAAAACTTAGTGAACAAGATAGAAAGTGAAACCCTCTTATATAGTGCTTAAAATTTAAGACTTATTTGTATGGATGCATACTTTCTCTTCCTCTCTTAAACAATGAATTGTGTTCGTGCGGAACACATGCTTCATCTTCCTATCATAGCTCTTTTAAAATCCATTTTACTGCCTTCTCGAACCCTTGTTGCTACCCACTTGAGCTTCATATGCTACTATGTTCTTGTACCGCTAGTAGCAATTAGATCATTGGATTGTTGCCATTCACCCCTCTATCATAATTGTTTTTTCTTTTGTATGCACCACATGCTACCTATTGTGATATTTCCATCCCTTGTGTGGACCAAACTTCGGTGCTTCACTTTTCTGCAAAGTATGGTCCATGCATCTTAAGGATATGCTACAATGGCACATATCACATATGAGTAAAAATATGCTCAATAACTTATAAAATTTATATACTTTTAAAATATTGACTTCTAAGTACACACCATGTAATTTGTGATAGAGTTTTTGTCCCATGCTTTCAATATGTTTTTATAGAAGCTATGCACAACATTGATACTCTTGCTTTGGAATGCTTGTGTGCATAAAAAACAGCTATAGCACCTCAAATATTTTAGTATGTTTTTATAGAAGCTATGCACAACATTGATACTCTTGCTTATCTCCATTTTCACTCATATACAATTTTCTCTATGATTGTGATAAAAGCATGTAATGAACAAATATGAATACAATCCAATGTAATATGGAAGATTGGCTTCCAAGTGGGATCTTCTTTATCACACATCAGTGCAGCACTTGTCCCCCTTTGCTAGTTCTTATTTCTCTCCTTTCATTCCACTCAAGCAATATTGCCATGGATGCTTTGCATTTGTACCATTGGAAATTTCGCATATTTATGTTAGAGTTTTCAAGTAACTTGCAAGATGCTATTCCACCAAGTATTGACCATACTCTTGAATGAGAACATCTCACCAGTTTTTGGACAATCAATGATGTTTGGAATGCTTGTGTGCATAAAAAATAGTTATAGCACCTCAAATATTTCCTTGGAACCTCAAATGCAGTGTGTCATAATCACACATGGTGCTCTAATTGAACACTAAAGTTCCTTGGGTTGTTTTTCTTGAATTGTAAATATTTTTTCATCAAAGTTACACTAACTCTTTCAAACTTTACTCCTCTGACGACCTCACTTTCATCCAATTTTAATGGAGTATGCTCGTTAAAAATACAATGAAGATACATATTGTAGTTGAGAGTGAAAGATAAGAGTAAAAGCTTAATCCATATTTTTAGACGAGTACAATATTTTTGCATTAGGACATAATCACGTGTCCAATACATAAGAAGAATACTATTCCAAAAAGGATAACATTACAAACTATATATATCTCATAAGAATGAGCGCATCCTTCACTTCGCATGTATTGCATAAGGCTGAGCATCAATCACATCAAGTTTACCAAGAAGGTCTATGTAGCACACACTATAGAGCATAAATACATTGTTTTGTGAAGTGATAGGGTCTATCCTCACCCTATACCAAAAAACACCTCCTATTTTGTGTGTGGTTGAGGTCTTGCACAATCTCGCAAACAAGTCTTGAGAAACTCACATTTGGAATGATGAGATCAAAATAGTGATGATGCTTCTTGATTTCTCTCAGAGCCAGTGTGCTTGGCTTCCACGCACAAGACAAGATAAGAGAAGAGAAGAAAAGAAGAAGAGAGGAGAAGATGGAGAGCTTCTCCATCACGGTCCCTCACCCTCACACACATACTCCCTCCCTCCCTCACTCTCCCTCACTCAAGCACAAGCACAAGCAAGAACAAGAAGAAGGAGAGAAGAAGAGAGTTAGTTTTGGCCCTAATCCCTTTTGACACCCATCCCTTTTTTTACATGAGCGGCCATTTTAGCCTAGGTTCTTTTTTCCTATTCCCTTCCTATTTACATTGTTCATTCAACCATGCCCATCTGCATTTACAAATTGCATAGGAGGGAGCCTCACACTCTCTTACAAAAATTTAAGGTGCGCCTTTGCATTTAAAATGTGTCTTTCATCTTTTGCACTTACCCTGAAATTTTAAGGTGCAGTGTTTGTGGCACTCTAATGTTGCATGAGAAATCTCTTTGTTCCTTTCATTTTGCTTTGCATGGATATTTTCTTCATTTTCTCTCTCTCTTTTTTTTTTGATACATTGGGGGGAGTACATGAAACATCGTCTTGATGCTCTTTACTAGTTACATTTCGAGGGGGCCTAAGAGATTTGCTAAGGAATGCATGGCTTTGCATATAGCCTTTTTGGTTAATTATTACATTGAGAGGGATAGTAGAGAGGAAAGATGATTGCATTTTGAGAACTATTATCGCTCATATCTTCCAAAAGGCTTATGAAAAAAGGTGGTAAGAGAGCAACCCCCTTAATATTAGGTAGGTCATTGCATAGATGTCTATCCCTACATTGATATCAAAATAGAGAGGTGGCAAGATTGTGGCAAGCGCTCTTCTCATACTATTGGTTTTTATTTTAGTAGAAGTCTCAAGAGGCGGAGGTAATTACAAGTGGTAAGGAAAGCAGGGTTAGGGCATGCTGTGAACTTGTCCAAAAAGTGAGTGATGGAGGGTCGGAGGTCTTGCACTTCAAATGTTAGGCATTCTTCGAAAGTGGTGGCATTGATGTTGTAGATCAAAGGGAAGCCATACCTATCATGCTTCCCTTGGTCAAAATCCACATTGTGGTGCCTCAGGTAAGCCATGTAGGTGGGGTCATCCCTTTCATATGGTAGCGTGTTGCAAAAATCCATCCATGCCTCAAAATTGGTGTCCTAGATATTTCAGTGCCATTTATGTTGTTGGGCTTCATAGCCTTTGACCCTTCTTGGCTCTTCCATGACCTTGTCCTCCTAGTACTTCATACGCTCTCATCTCCATAATGTGGGATTTCTAGCCCTCTTGTCTAGCCACTACTTCCCTAGCCTCTTCGTGACCTAGATGGCTCCTTCAACCACTTGAGAGTGTAGCACTAGATTCAGGGTAGGAGGGTAGAAAAATTCAAATTCAAATGGACTACACCTATTCTCCCATTGCTCCCAATGGTTTAGTTCCAATGCCTAATTGATCGGCAGCTATTCCCTGGTTTGCAGCATCTGGACATCGGGCATCTCTTGTGGTTTGGTATTAAACTTTCTCCTTATGTGTTTAGCTAGCTCCCTGTGTTTTCTTTTGGCCTCAATGATTCATTTTGTGGTGGTAGGAATTCTTCTTCTTAGCCTTGTGCTTCGATTGATGGAGGTGGGAGAGGGATTTTCTCACCAGGCTATGCTTCAATGTCAGTAGGTTGCTCAAAATTAAGCCCTTTGTCCCTTGGTGATTCTGCCTGGGCCACTGTGGTTGACTACTCTTGGTGCTCCTGCTCTCCAATTTCGAGCTACTCTAACTCCTCCATTGAGTGCCCTCTGCTTGCATCAAAAGCTGTCTCTATTGTGCCATGCTTGGGCTAGTGCTGGTTCTTGGGTTGTGCTCTTGTAGCCCATATTTTATGGCTATCCTTGAGATCTTCACCTTCCTCTTTAACCCTTCCACCATGGAGTCATCATCCTCAACCTGAGTCACATGGAGTACTGTATTTAGGAAGGCATGTTGCTAGACTTCTAGCCCTACCTTCACTGCTTTGGCCCTTGCTTTTTCCATAATTCTCTTGATTTTTGCTAGGGAAAGGCATTCCTGAATCTTCCCAGGTTCCTCTCTTTCCAAGCCTTGGCCTTCTCCTCCATCTTGCCTTGACTCAGCTGCCTCGGCTCTTGTGACAACATTGTCACCATCTCTTCCTATGTTCTTTCCAGATTGATAGCATCTTCTCCTTGTCTTGTTTATGGCAATTCCGCTCTTCTTGTATTTGTTCATGCTCTTGGAGGATCTCAAGGAATTGGTTCTCCAACTCTTGTAGCTTTTTAGTTGACTCCTTGTCCTTCTAGGCCTAATCTCTTACAGTCCCTTCATTAGTCATTTCTTTTTTCTCTTCTCCTTCTAAAACTCTACATGGTCTTGTGTCTTTACCCTCTTTAGCTCCTCAGTGAGCTCCTCTCCTAGGTTCTTCAGTTGTTCAAATTTCTCCTTCATATCCTTTTGCCTCTTTATGAGGCTTGAGAAGTCCATTCTAGACCCATTTCTCCCTCTACCTTTTCCACTTGTAGCTCTTTTGCACTTCTTCCTTCTCTGCCTCCATTTTCTTCCTTGCCTCTTATTCCTTCTTTAGGTCATTTACCTTCCTTTGATAGATAGTTATCTTCTTTGTATTTTCTAGTTGGTAGGCATCAAATGCATCCTTTTCAACCTCCAACTCCACCATGGCAGCCTTCCTATCTTCCTTCATCTTTTCAAGTTGTCCTAGGAGCTCCTACACATACTCATCATAGTTGGTTTGTTGTTGGTATGGCCAATGGCATGGACATTGTGGATGCTTTGAACTTGGACTCCTTTGGATCCTTTCTAGATTTTGCATCCATGGTAGTAGGCCTCTTTGTCCCTATTATTGGGGCTCTAACATTGGGCATTGGGCCAAGCTACTTTACCGAGTTTAGTAGGTACTGCACCCATGCCACCATGTTGCTTTGGTCCACTCCCCCTTCTGAGGTCTCCTGGGTGTGGTGGTTGGTGTGGCAATCAGGGCCAATGGTGGTGGGTTCATGGGGGACCTTTCTCGGCATAGTGGGCCCTTGAGCTCTTTCTTCTACTATAGTGTTGGAGCTTGGTTCATCACTTGGGCTTCTCCTTATGAGCTCTTTGGGGTGGGAGGCTTGCTCTACTGACAACCATAGTCCTAGGGCCATTTGCTCGTCTTCTTCTCTTTTCAACCTTTCCTTGTTTTCTATTTGCTTCCTTCTTTGTTCCTCTTCCGCCCTTCTTGACTCCTCTTCCACCTTTCTTAACCACTCCTCTTTCTCTTCCTGCTTCTTTCTCCATTCATATTCTAATTCTCTTGATTCCTTCTGTTGTGTGGCTTCTACTTCATTGCTTCCTTCTCCCGGGGTTTTCTTCTTCTTCCCTATGTATGATGTTCAACTTGATATTTCTTTTCTCACCTTGGCTTGATGGGATTGAGTCCTCCTTCCCTTCCCCACTGACGGTTCTCTCACTCAAAGCCTCTTGTTGCTATTGGACTTGGGGTGGAGCTTCTCTTTTCAAGTGATTGCACTAGCGATCTATGGGCTGGTGAGTGCTTGGGGATTTCTCCTACCACTTCCTATCTTTGCAAGTCCCCAACTATTGGCTTTTTCATTGCTGTTCCTTCTGCAAAAGGCAGAGTTTCCCCACATGCTTCTCCAGCTCATATGGCTAGCACTTTCACTGAGGATTCTACGGCCTTATGCACATAGCCGTTCAAATTGATCTCATCTAGAGATGGCCACGAGGCTCTTGAGCAGTGGCACTCTAATCCTACTCATCAAGGGATTGCACCTTTGATTGGAGAATAGAGCATGGATTGTCATTGCCTCTAGCCTGATGTCAAGGTTGGGAATGTTGGCTAGGCTAACTCCATCATTTGTGTACACTTGGGCCTTGTCCATCCCTAGCATGCTGCAAACATCTCTTTTGGGGCACATCTCGGGCTTGTTGACTAGCCCTAGATCTCTTTCCACTATTTCGGGGCTCAAGTCCACTTTTACTTTGTGAATCTTTCCTCCTTGTCCCATTGACATGGTTCTTGTTCTCATTGAAAGTTCGCAAGAATTCTGCACACTTCCTGTAGTCAACCTTCACCACATATTTACCAAGTTTACCCTATTTACCACTTGCTCTTTGATCATCATGCTTTCTAAGTTTTGGATGCTTCTGAACTTAAGATGATTAAAAGCCCTTGTTTTCGTTGTTAGGCTGTGTTTGGTCTACTCTTCTTCCGTGAATGGGAGCTTTCTACCTTTGTTGTGCCCAATCATTATGTAATAGCTCACTTATTAGTTTACTTGAAACGATTTTTTACGAAAAGATGAGGGGTTTATGAATATATGCTATGGAAAGATGAAGTGCTCAAGTACAGAGTGAAAAGTAGTCCACATAGTTTGACCCAAAATTCCATGAAAATTTTCCTTACTTAAGAATTGACTTTTATAAGTCATTTTTGCTTTTAAAATTTTGTTTTAAGGTTCAAGTCATGTCTTATTTTTTGCCTTATCCCCACCCCATGGAGAGTGATGAAAATCCTTCCTAGGATTGGAGGATGAAGGGTTGAGGGTATGAAGCACATGCGTGTTGTGCTTCATCATGAGCCACTTGTAGAAGTTTGGGTTATACTCCAAGTGGGTGTGACGGTCCATGTCATGAGGTCTAATACCTACGTGTGTAATGTGGATCATGACATCAATGAGGAGGTCACCGAAGTTCATTCTACTAGTGATATGCAATTCTTCCTTGATCAAGATTCAATCAAAATAGGGGTGGGACATGACATGGTCCTCTAGCAGTTGATTGCAAACAATGGCCAATACTTTGAACAAGCTAGGAGCCACATAGGTTAGATCATACTTGGAGGTTTTGATTGCCTGCCTCTACTCAACATTGGTCATAACTTGGGAGCACTCTTGTTCCCATTGAAGATGAAGAGCTTACCATTTGTGCAGAGAATAGAAGAGTCAGTGTTGGCTAGCTTTTTTAGCTCTTCTAGCTCTTGGCTTGTTGCGGAGACTTTGATCTTGCTATAGGATCTCAGGGAAGTTACTATATGTATATCCTCTATATCACGTGTGTTCAAGGCCTATTTGTAAATATCCTTATCTGTGAATTTTTTCTGAATAAAACATAATCCTTTTCTATTCAATATATAAATAACCCCTTGATATTACACCCTTATGTATGTTAAAAATGTATAAAAATGGTATTTAAAAAATACTTTATTTTGAACCCACGGGATGCACACATATATTCATGAGTAACTTACCCAAGTATAGGATGTGATTAGTTGTTTGCAAGCTTGCTCTTGAGAGATTTTAGGAGAGATCAATTTCTCGGCTACTACTGCCATGGGAATCTTGACAAACATGATTTCAGATTCTTTCTAGGTGCATGTCAAGGAGCATACATTTTCTACTAACAACTCATCTAGGAGCCCTAAGTCCAACCGTTCATAGCTCCTGGCTGCATAGTGAAGGTAGCGTCCAATCGTCTAATACATGTGACTAAGTCATTCACTGTATTAGTGGCTAGGTCTGAGGCCAATGTAAGGATAGATCTACGCTCGTAGGAGGTTCTGAGGCTTGTGGTGGGAGGTTGGGGTTTGGTCGCGCTATCTTAGAAGCGGATGCCACCTTTGTGGATTGGTCTCTGGGGCATTTAGTAGCCACTTGTGTGATGGGTTGGTTTTGGGGCTCAAGCGATGGATTACTTTTTGCTTATGGAGCTATTGGGACACAGGGAGAATTTGGGTGAGTTGGTTTAGGGATAGCTAGTTGTGGTTTTGATTGATAGACTTGTTGAGGTTCTATGGGTTTGGTGCTTTTTGAATCAATTGGTTTCTGAGTCCTCTCTGGCTGACCTTTTTGTGGAGATGGGCTGGAGGGCTTGGATGGAGGGACACACATGTTGCTCGTAGTCTTGGGTAACTAAATCCATTTGTTGCCTTCGTAATAGCCTTGGGCATGCAACAGGTCCTTGCACACCCATTGCGACAGCTTGACCATTTGTTTGCTTCTATAGCACTAGCTTTTTCTCCTAGGCCTAGGACATGAGAATCTATGGTTCGGGTTTGTGCGGTTTGGCTTCTAGGCGATTGTGGTTGGTGTTTGGACACCCATTTGAGCTCTGAATCAGTGGTCTTGGGTGTGGCTCTGTTGGTCTATGGCCAGTTCATTTTGCAAGGGTGGGACAAGTCATGATTCCCTTCCTTAGACCTTGTACTTGGTTCCTCTATTGGTGGCACTGTAGACTGCGATGGAGCCATGCTGCCCTTGCTAAAAGCCTTCTCACTATCCAAACATTGACAATGGCAAGGTGAATGTGTTGTGAGTCATAGTCAACATGGCAGTGTGCTTGTTTTCAAAATGCACATCCTAGTAGTGATTCCTTACTGGAAGCCTTGGTGTTAAGCATCACACAGACTATTTTACACTTTTCCAACAGTGAGTAGGACAGTCCCCCAAATGGGTTGAGTTTAGCATAAGTAGATTGCATTTGGGGGCTAACCAATGAGGGTCCAATGATCGTGTGTATAAGAATATTAAAGTCAACTCCCTTGTCAATAAATGTGTCAAAGACATGGTCTTTTGGGCAGTCACACTGATATGTGTAGGTAGGCAAGTTCTATGGATTCCTCATTCTCATCCTCTATCCCAGTGCTAGTGGCAACTCTTATGTACATAGGGGGTTCTGACATCGGAGGCTTATGCAATGGATGCGTTGGAGGGTAGTAATTCTTGAGGCAACTGCCATTGAAGAAACTTACACCCTCCCATTCTAGAGTCTCAAGCTCTATGTTGCTAGTTTGACTAATGTTGTGGACCTTGAAAGGCCCCAATCCTCTGAACTTCATCTTTTTCTTATGGCCCTTTATAGAGTACAGTAGCACTAGGTCACCTTTCTCAAAGTCATGTTGTTTGACATGTTTGTCAAACTAGCTCTTGCGTCTTGCCTTTTCGTAGATTAGTGCATGGGTAGCTAGGAGTCAGGGTCTTAGAAAGGCATTCTAGCTCTACCATGTGTTCTATCCATGCCTCCTTCCCATTCCATCTCTATTGTATTTCCATTCTTAGGCTTGGAACAAAAAACTCCACTGGTAGGATCCCTTCGGTCCCATAGGTAAGCTTGAATTGTGTTTACCCTATGGCCATCTTGTAGGGTGTTCTATAGACCCATAGCACTACCACGAGTTTATTGTCCCACTCATTGAGTGAGATAGAGACTACCTTAGTTAGTACATTTACTAGAAATTTGTTAGTGGATTCCACCTGACCGTTAGCTTGAGGGTAGTATGATGATGATTTTCTATGGATGATCAAGAATGTAGACAGTAAATGGACAATCACTTCATTAATGAAGTGTATGCCTTGATTACTAACTAGCTTGATATTGGGTAGCCAAATCGCAAGATTACCTACTCCTAAGGGAACTTAGTCGTGGTCTTAGCATCATTCTTCTTGATGGCCCAAGCTTCACTCCATTTCATGAGATAATTTGTCGCTATAATGCTATGCTTTGCTTGTGAGTACAACACTGCAGGGTTGATTGGGCCAATAAAGTTGACCCCCCACTTTTCAAAGGGCTGTCAAGCTATTATTGGGGTCAACTCCATCTTGTCCTTACAGATGGAAACTTTTGTCCTTTGACATTCATCAAATGCTTCACAAACTTAGTAGCATCACAGAATAGGAAGGGCCACCACAGCTGAGATTGCAGCACCTTGCATGTTGTAGTGTCTGCGTTGAAGTCTCCTTTAGCAATTCCACCATGTGCATCAGTAAGCATATCATGCATTTTGTGCTCACACACACACCTTTGCAATAACCCATCCTATCCTAGTCTATAGAGTTGGCTGATAATTAACTGATAGGGTTGTATCTTAAGGATAAGGCACTTTAGTCTCTAGCCTTCTCTATAGGTCTCTTAGGCAATCCATGCTCTAGGGCCTAGACCATGTCATCTACCCAATATGGCATTGAATCGATCTTGAAAAGATCTCTCTCACTGGAAATGCTAAATAGGTGTGTATCAGGCAAGTCATTTACGATGCCCTGTCCAATAGCTTCTCTTGTGGGTATGTGGAACATATGGTCTACCATGTAATGCCACTTATCCTTGTGTACAACCACAGAGAAGTCAAATTCTAGAAGGAGAAGTAACCACCTAGCTATGCGCTCTCTATAGTGCAAGCTTTGATCACTAGATAAAGCAAGGCTTGATGGTCAACGAAGAAGACAAAGGGCATAGCCAAAAGGTAATGATGAAACTTCTTTACATTGAATACCATGGCTAGGCCTTCCCTTTCCATTGTGGAGTAATTCATCTTCATATCCATGAGTTGTTTACTAGCAAATCTCATAAGATAATTGAGATTACGTTCACCAAGTTGGCACAAAATAGCTCCCATGGCAAACTTCAAGGAACCAATGTGCACGTGGAATGTTATGTTTCAATTTGGGGCTTGTAGAATTGATGCGATCATGAGAGCCTTTTTTAGTTTCTCGTAGGAGCATTAACATTCCTTAGTCCACTGGAATACGATCAACAATTTGTGAAGGGGCCTAGCGATCAATGCATAGTTCAAAATGAATCGCCAATAGTACCCTATGTGTCCTAGGAAGCACTGAACTCCCTTATAATTCGTGGGTAGTGGTAAATCAACAATGAATTTGACTTTGGAGAAGTCGATGGCAATGCCATTCTTAGACAGTGCCATGTTCCCTAGGATACATCCATGTTTCCCTCAGAACTGGCACTTCAAGGGGTTCAAGGAGAGGTTATACAACCTACACTGCTCAAAGACTACATGAAGTTTATCTAGGTATTCCATTGGAATGAACGCATAGATAATCAACAAACACCTCCAATTCTCACCTAAGCATTTCCTTGAAGATGGTACACATGAGGTGTTGAAAGGTAGTTGGTGCATTCGTTAGCCCAAATGCCATGACTATGTAGGAAAACATACACCATTCTGTTGCAAATGCTATCTTATGCCTATTGTTAGGATGCATTTGCACTTGGTTATAACTTGAGAATTCATCCAAGAAACTGTAGGCCTCTCTTTCCGCTATTCTCTCGAGCATGTGCTTAATGTAGGGTAGTGGATAGTTATCTCTCTTTGTTGCAGCATTGACTTTTTTGTAGTTTATGCACACTCAAATTTTTTTTGTTCTTCTTCAAGACAATCACTATGGGTGATATCTAGTCCATGTGCTTGATTTCATAAATATAGCTTATCTATCTCCTCCTTGATGGTATGTGTGTGCTTTGGATTCATTGGATATGGTCGTTGTTTAAGGAGTGTTGCATCAGGAGAGTCATCGTGATGTTATGGGTCATGATCCTCAGATCGACTCCTTTGAGTTCATCTAAGGACCAAGTGAATACATCCAAGTACTCTCGCAGGAGAGTGATGAGATCAGCCTCCTCTTGTTTAGTTAAGTCATCAGCTATGAACAATGGTTGAGGCTTTTCCCTTTTCCCTACCAAGTTGGCTTCCTCAACCTTAAAAGGCCCTTCTATTGGTTCATTTTCTTGTCCTTATCTCTTAGATCCTAACAAGATCACTATCCTATCACCCATTTTGAAATTTGTGAACTACTTAGGTAGGTCTTGGGGCTTCCATTTATCTTCAGCTTCTAATCCCCTTGGCTAGCTCCTCTTGTCCTCCTTCAAATGCTTGTGTCTTAGGTGGAATGGAAAGTCCCCTTTGGTGCATTTGGTCTTAGGTGGTTGGGGCATTTTTGGGTCACTTTCAGAGCTCACTTCGGACTTGGATTTAAACTCACAACCTTTTCTGGAAGAGGGAGTTTCTTCAGATGGTTGCAGCTCTATGAGGTTGATTCTATTCTAAAAAGTGGTGTGATACTTGGTTGAACAAATCTAGCTTGCTCGTAGTCTATCACCCCTAGGTGGTTGGCCACATTCTGATCTAAAGAATCCTCTTTCAAACCTAAAGATGTTGGATTTCTATGGCTTGGAGACTACTTCTATTTGTTCAATCACTTGGCCATTCATGTTATACTCTACTGTCTCGACCTCTTCCTCACTTTCCTCATTTGTAGGGTAGTAGTTTTCATATTCATCATTCGAATTTTTATCTTTTGACTGCTCGACGTCTCCTAGGCTTCTATTCTTAATCTTCTTCTTGTCTGTGATTAGTGCCCAATTGTACATTAGGTTCAAATTGTGCACTTTGGTCCATTGCCACCTTGGCTTGTCCATGAGATCCTTAAGGGGTTTGAGATTGGTAGCTGGGTTACCTGCCAATCCTCTTGTCAAATATTCAAGGATCCCCTGGAGTTTGAGTTTGTTAGATGGAGTGTGAAAAAGGATAAGTTTTGGTCATCCGCTAGGGCTCTTGGCCATCATGCAAAGTGGTACTGATGGCAAGGTCATATCCTTTGGCAGTTGAGAGGTTGTGGCTTCATGGGATTCATTGATTGTCCTTGTAGCCTACTTATAATCCTCTTTGTCATTTGAGAATGGCAAGCTGATGGTGGCTAGCACACGCATCCAATGATAAGAAATGCAACACAATTATGTGTAATACTTGATCTCAATGGTCTTCTTTTACAACGATGCTTTGCTAAGTCTAAAAGGTTTCAAAGCTTTCAAATGGGAAAGCAATGGCTTGTTCTTCGACCAGGATGTATGGAGTTTCTTGAATCCTTATTTGCAAGATTCCAAGTGGGAGTTTGGTCAACAACTTTACATAAGAATGTCATGGTAGTTATTAAGTGCTTGGAGATCCATGCAAAAAGGAAGTATCATTTCTTCATGATTTGGGGCCAAGAACAATGTCATAGACATCGACTCAAAATCATATATAGGCCAAATAAGATGGGAGTAGAAGAAATGTTCAAGCCTTTGAAGTACGTATGGGATCAATATGGAGATGTTTGTCAGCATACCAAGACTATTCTCATAGATGACAGTCCTTACAAAGGATGTCCAAATCTTGTTGAGAATTGTATATATCCAAAAACATGTGATATTGATCTTAAAGACTCTATCTTGATCAAAGAAATTCTACCATACTTGACTCTCTTAAGAAAATACCATGATGCACGTGAAGTCATCAAGTTTGATCAATATGGACAAGATCCAGTTCAATATGTACATGAATTGTATGCTCAATTCAAGGTTGTCATTGATGAATGGACTAGAGTAGAGAATGATGGTATTTCATCTTCATCATCAACACCGCACAAGACCATGATTGATAAAGATGGTATATATGTTCAACCTTCAATTTCTTCTTGCTTCAAGAGACCATCTATTATACAAACATCCTCAACAAATGCCTCATGTCATCCGACTCTTACATTGAATAGCTCACAATTATCCATGTTGAAGTAGACTCCTTTAGTCTCTACTTTGAAAGATATGGAAGCAATGCAACTTGCTCATGAGTTAGGATATCACAAACATTTCATAAAAGGTAGTGCAGCTAAATGTTTTATACAAAATCTACAAAATTTGTATTTTCCCAAGATACATGATGTAACAAGAAGGCGGTGACTCTATATGGACTAATTTTGACTATCATAATAAATATATCCCTTACATTAAAGGCTTTTGTATGGCTATGAAATATATGCTTGTTAGAAATTTAAAGTGTTTTATGTAGTTACCTTGGCGTTTCTAAACACCACCAATATCAATGAGAGAATCTACTTGATGTTTTTTATTCTTTCAATAACATTAGTTAATTGTGTTGAAATATCTTATAAAGTGGTTTAAATCCTATTTTGTACTTTATGACTGTCTATTATACAAACATACTCAACAAATGCCTCACATCGTCTGTCACTTACATTGAACAACTCACAATTATCTAAGTTGAAGTAGACTCCTTTAGTCTCTACTTTGAAATATATGGAAGCAATGCAACTTGCTCATGAGTTAGGATATCACAAACATTTCATAAATGGTAGTGCAGCTATCTACAAAAGTTGTATTTTTCCAATATACATGATGCAACAAGTCTGTGACTCTATATGGACTAATTTTGACTTCCATAGTAAATATATCTCTTACATTAAGGGCTTTTGCATGGCTATGAAATATATGCTTGTTAGAAATTTAAAGTGTTTTATGTAGTTACCTTGGTGTTTTTAAACACCACCAATATCAATGAGAGAATCTACTTAATGTTTTTTATTCTTTCAATAACATTAGTTAATTGTGTTGAAATTTCTTATAAAGTGGTTTAAGTCCAATTTTGTACTTTGTATCTTAGCTAACAAATAAGTCTTAATTAATAATTAAATTTATGTCTATTTCTTTGGAAACACAAATAATTAGTCAAAGGCTAAATCTTTAGTCTTAGAAAAATCAGAAACTTCTAACTTCGTATATAAATCTTCATTTTATGATATGAAAGTTCATTTAGCTAGTCAAAGTGTGAAGCTAGTTGATTTTGGTCAAAGCTAATACACATCTTGTCCATATATTGTCAAGATAGATAGAAATTTTGAACAAAAGTTATTTATATATCATGCATATACGTACAAAAAATGCAAATGGGGTGAGCAATTATTTAACATACTTGTGTCTATTGGTTTACACAAAAAAAAGAACCATCACACCATAGGTTATCCAAAATTATTACTATATGGTATTAGATCAAGTTATTAAACCACACCTAGTTAGTGGTGACTCTTTTAAGGCCCTAGTTCATGAAACTTATGCACGTCACTTTAAATGATGCTATATCTAAAAGAAAAAACTCATATTATAATATCTTCAAATCCATAACATTATAAATTTTGGCCATGATAACATATTTTCATACAATGTTTAAGGCTCTTGTATTCTAAATTCTCTCTCCACTCCATCAAACCTTTGTATTCTTACATTAAACTTGGAAATTTCCTAGGTATATACTAGTTAAGCCTCCTTGATGTTTCCACCACCATACAACATCATATTTTGTTAGTATGCTAGAAAAGATAGAGGTGAAATCCAAATCTCCTAATAGCCACATAGCTTACGTTCATCATTTAAGCTCTCAAGATGTGTGATCTCATATTTGTAACATACAAAGTGCCCTTTAAAGATAAACATAAACATAGTGCTCTCTTTCATTCACAAAAGTAAGACATTCATTAAAAGTGGGACTTGGGAAATTCCCAAAATCTCTAATATGGTGTTTTGTACCCTTTTCTACTAATTGAAGCATTGTTGTATACATCTAGAACTTGTTGTGATTTCACTATGTTTTGAAAATCCTTGCTTATGTCTTTCCACACATCTTTGTGTATAGAGCTTGAAGCTAGATCCTTCAGCAAGTTGATAATGTCTTCTCTATTTTGGTGTAGTATTTACTCCTAAAATGAAAAATTTGGCATAGTATTCACATCCTAAAATGAAAGTTTTTAAAGTCAAAACCAATAATGGTATTTTTCATTCTTGCTCAAAGCCCTCGCCCTTTGATACTAAATTATCAAGGATTTTAAATTACCTTTGTTAAACCTAAAACCAACATAAGTTAAGGAGGCTTTCAATTGATCCAATTAGTCCTTTTACAATTTGTTCTTCTCTTTGAGCTTCTTTAATTTCTCATTCACTGATTGCAATTGCATGTCTATCCTCAACTAATCTACTCACTTACTATCCATGTTTTGCCTCCCAAGAAAAATGGTTGTGATAAAGCCTTTGCCTTGTATTATGAATCTCTCTTACATATTGAGAGTGCAAACAATTAGAATATCCCAACAACCCATCCATTCTATATACTTAGTTATATCATGAAGCATTCAAATTTTGGGTGTTTGACTTATTCATAGATTTTTAAAGATATAATCCTCCATTTATTCACATATCAATATGCTTCTTACCTTCAACTCTCAACCTTTTAGCTTTAACTTGATAAGTAAGAACCATAGGTTCCTCTTCGTGTGGAATGTGGTTCTTTCACTAGATATGGATATGACTCTTTTTTTCTGTTGGAGATTCATCCATATTTTTTGGGAGAGAGAGAGAGAGAGAGAGAGAGAGAGAGAGAGAGAGAGAGAGAGAGAGAGAGAGAGAGAGAGAGAGAGAGAGAGAGTTGTAACATTAAATTATATATTTATCAATTACTTGTCAAAGTAATAAAAATGCAAATACAAACAAAAATTTTAGTCTTGAATTAACATGATGCTTCCTAAACTATAAAGGTCTTCTAGATGTTAGTTTGACACCCACCTAAGGGATGCCACTTTATAACCAATCAAAGGTGAGAGTGGGCTAACATGACACTTGGTTCAAAGAGAGTGGAGCTGTCTTTTAAACTTCCATGACCATTAGAACTAGTATCACACTTCAATCCCTAAAATGGTATTGAAATGATTCCATCCTATCAGATACCAACTTTCACAAAGCTATCTCAATCCCTGGAAGGACTCTCAATCCCTTAAGGTTATTTCAATTCTTGACTAGTATTCGAGATCATCTATCCCTAATTGATGATGGTAATTATGAAACTCTACATCCCTATCATAGGTCGCCCATGGATTTAGTAGCTTAGATCTACATCCTAAATGGTATCTTAACCTTGAAGAAAATTAAAGTGAGTGTTTTTTTCAAAATTTTAACTCAAATTAGTGTGCATTTGAAAATTTTAGAAGTCTAAAACAAGCAAAAATGTAGCCCATTCATGCTTGTGTGTAAAAATTCTTGCACATAGGATAGAACTTAAAATGGCGATGACTCTTGATCCATTTGAAATTCTTGCACATAGGATAGCTCAATAAATTTATCACTTCATTTTATATATTTGAAATTTAAAAAATACAAAATTTAATATCTATGTTTTTCATCTAGAACATCTTTATTTACTTTTATTGCTAGATATTACTTAACATCTAAGGTACTAGGGAGGCTACATTACATGCACTTTGTAATATGCTGGGTTTCTTCTAGTCTATGTGCTGGTTTTTTATTATATACATCCCATTTTGCATTACAATCATTAGTATCCCAAAAAAATGGTTTACAAAAAAGTCAAATCACATACAGATAGTCCAATCTACAATCTAGCTCAAAATACATGCAAGATCCCCATTGTAATATGCACGAGCCTTTGAACTCACCTAGGAAACAAGAAATTTAAATGCATGAGAACTAGGCATAAGCCACACAAATTGATTCTTTAAGAAAAGGATCATTGTCAAAGGTTGAAGGGAGGGGGAGATAATAAAAATGGATAAAGGGGAAAGTAATGGGGATAGGGGTAGCCTAAAATGGTTGCCAAGCTCTACCTGATCCCCCCTCTACCCAATCATTGGATTCTCTTCTCCCCACCATTAGTAAGGCTAAACTCTTCTTGCCTCTACAAAAAAATCAACCCCTAATCTTGCAAGTGACACATCCCCCCCCCCCCCCTTCCCCTCTCTCCCCCCCTCTTTGCCCCCAATTCCCATTTAATGGACCATTGGCTATTGACCTCTCCCCCTTCTCTCCTCATTATCCATCCTCCTCCTCCTCTCCCCATGACGACTCCCCACCCCCCTCCAATTATAAAACTATATCTTTCAAGTGATAGACACATCCCCCCCTCCCCTTGGCCCATTTAATCCAAAATTCCAATGACCTAATTGGCATCTCCTCCCCCCCCTCCCCCCCCTTTGCACAAAAAAAAGTTCTTATAAATATTCCTCTTGAGATGAAGAAAGAAATCAATCAAAGTGAAGCCAAAAGGTTGCCATACTCATTGGGAGAGAGAGAGAGAGAGAGAGAGAGAGAGAGAGAGAGAGAGAGAGAGAGAGAGAGAGAGAGAGAGAGAGAGAGAGAGAGAGAGAGAGAGAGAGAGAGAGAGAGAGAGAGAGAGAGAGAAGGATCTCCTAGACACATGCTTGTTTTAGATAGACTCACCTTGGACCATTTTTAGATCGCTCCCCCCTCTCTCTCTCTCGTTCTCTTTTTCCTTTTCTCAAGATTTCCTCTCTCTTTCCCTCATCACACACACACACACACACACACACACGCACACACACACACACACACACACACACACACACACACACACTCTCTCTCTCTCTCTCTCTCTCTCTCTCTCTCTCTCTCTCTCTCTCTCTCTCTCTCTCTCTCTCTCTCTCTCTCTCTCTCTCTCTCTCTCTCTCTCTCTCTCATCCAAGCCTTCGTTCCCTTCCATCATGTCTCCACACAAGAAAATTAATTTGGGGATACCCTTAAATGTGATGGGACCCACATCAACTATCAATAATGCAAATAAACATTCAAACACTTCAAATAATGATAAATTATCCATCATATTTCTATTCATAAATGATGAGACTAAAATTAATTAGATTAAATGATGATAATAAAGATTAGATAAAATTTAGCAAACAAAATATAAAGTTTAAATGTTTCTTTTGAATATTATATTTCATCATTTGTAAAATGATATTGGATTAAGTAAACACTTTAGCTTTAATGTGATGGGATGACATTGGATATAGTTCTATTGGGTTTTGTCTCATAGACCACATTGGTCTTTTGTAAATGTCAATATTCCTTTCTTTCTTTTTTCTCTATCTAAGCTAAAGCTTGAAGGCTAAAATTTTGAAATTGGAAATTGGGGCTTTGATGTAATAAAAAAGCAACAAGCTTTCATAGACCAATGTCCTCATCTAGCACTAGTAATGTTAATTTTTTTTAAAAAAATTAGGGTCACTTATGATTCAGGTCTAGGATCTGAGTCATACTCAAATCATACTTTCATATGCATTTGTGTTTAAAGTTTGATTCAAGAATGAAAAACTATTATCTAATCTTAGTAAGAAAAAGTGAAGTTCTAATCTAGCCTCTTTGAAATCTAGCCCATATTTAGCCACTATTTGATCGTATCTTCATGTAAAGAATGAAGCAAAACAACATAAAGTTAATATAGTACCTAAAAGCTACTAGATTTTTCTAGTAGTCTCCCATAAGTAAAGGGGATTTAATTTTTAAACACCCAAGTTTATATATCACCAAGACACATATCTAAGGCGACGTTTTGCATCACCAAAATAATATAGATTAGTTGTAGAATATTTTTTCATTCTCACATGTAATTTGAGTACATATCCATAGCTTGCTAGCTATGTCAAACTACAACATTGGTGAGAACCATATTTACACTATAGTCTTCAAGACAGAATAATAAAGAACAATACTCAATCTAACTCATTTAGTGTCCACACAGATCACTAATGACTAACAGACCTACTTAAACTTTTTTAATAGGTTTGAACCTAGCAATTATCTCAGCCTATAGTTGTTCTTATGTAGCAATATATATCTACAAAAGTCCCTAGACTAGAATAGCAGACACCAAATACTTTTCCATCAAGGTTGAATTTAGCATATAACAATAATTGTACAACAATACCATTTAAGCAAACAATAGTAGTCATAACTAAAAATTAAATGAGTATAGTGTACCACTACCATAAAAAGTGTAGACATAAAACATATTTATGTTCACTAATAATGGATCAGATAAATTAGTTTAATAGTCAAGAAATCATAAGGCAATTATGCATAGTAGTAATTTTTAGATTGCATCATTTGTACCAGCTAATTAGCTATAATAACAACATCTAGTAAATCCTATAGTATGTCAAATAGAGATCGGTGTCAAATGAATATAATGTCAAATGAACAATAGTACTTAAGCACATCAATTGCTAGAGTATACCATTTCTCCCCTTCTTGCAGAAGGGGGTTTGGTTCTTAGAAGTATGAGCAATAAAACTACCAAGGCTTATCTCAATCTATTTCTAACAACATTTATTTACTGATTATACTAACTAAAGTAGTATACTCATGTTCTATTAATCATGTCCAAAGTTGAATCCTATAATTTTATTACAGTGGTCTAATGACATTGAATGATGCATCACAAAATACCATTATACACTAAGCTGGATGTTAAAGACAAGTTAGTGCATTTCTTTATGTATCCATGACTTATACAAGGCCTCCAAGTGTTGTTAGGTATGAGAAAAAAGCCCTACTTTATGTCAAGGGTAATATAATTCAGGTTTGAAGTAAAGTTTAGTGCTATTTGTATACTAATTATAGACCCTAATATTATAGATATAAGACCTAATTGTTGTTGTGCATTTGCATCAGACATGCTCTATTTATTATGCTAATTATATTAATGTATCAAGGACCCATTATATTTCTAAATCTAAACTAAAATAGATAGAGATTGTTTCCATTTTGTCATTCACCCAATTACTTAGTGTTTAAATACTACTCTTATAGCAAATGGATGACATCAAATGATACATTAGAACATACCACATATGCATATCAAGGACCCATCACTATTTCCAAATCTAAACTAAAATAGACAAAGATGATTTCCATTTTTTCATTCACCCAATTATTTAGTGTTTAAATATTGCTATTACAGCAATCAGATGACATCAAATGATGCATCAGAGCATACAATACTTGGGTAACTTACTCATGAATATATGTGTGCATCACGTGGGTTCAAAATAAGGTATTTTTAAAATACCAGTTTTGTATATATATTTACATATAGAAGGGTGTCATGAAAAGGGGTTATTTAGAGATTGAGTAGAAAAGGGTTATGTCTTATTTGGGAAAATATCATAGATAAGGATATTTATAAATAGGTCTTGAATGCACATGATGTAAAGGATACACATATAATAACTTCCCCAAGATACAATGTATGCATCTACACTATGATGGATGCTTTTCCATGCATCCATGGCTTATACAAGGCTTCCTAGTCATTCAAGTATTGTTAAGGATGAGAAAAAAACCTTGCTTTATGTCAGGGTTAATAGAATTTATATTTGAAGTACACTTGAGTATTATTGGTATGCTACTTATAGACCCCAGTGTTGTAGACATCAAATCATATAATTGTTGTGCATTTATAGTAGAAATAATTTGTTTACTATATCAGTTACATGAATGCATCAAGGATCCATTACTATTTCTAAATTTGAACTAATGTAGATAGAAATGATTGTGTCATCTATGAACTAGAAGCCAAGCCTTCAAGACATGTAGAGTTTAAATGTATGTCCCTACTATTATGCATGAGTAGGGCTTATACTTTGCTACTATTGATCATAGTGACAAGTTTCCAATTAATTATTCACTCAGCTATTAACTAATTATTGAGACTAAGGTAGTGTACTCATGTTTTGCTAATCATATCTAGAATTGAATACTGCCATTTTTATTGTAGCAATGAAATGGCATCAAATGAAACATCAAAGGAGACCATATATGTATCTACACAATGCTAGATATTAGAGAATAATCAATACATTTCTATGCTTCCATGCTATTTGTATGCCAATTATAGACCCTAGTGTTGTAGATGTCAAACCTGACTATTGTTGTGCATTTACAACAATAGACATCAAACTTTAAAGATCTAATTGTTTGTACATGTGGGATCCAAGTTAGGATGAGTCAGAGACATAGGGTGACCTACACTAAAAGGAATACAAGAATACCTTTAGGACAAAGAATGAGAAAATAGAATGACAATAAGAAACTACAATAGAGAGCTAGTAAATTTGTAGAATCTCATTAACAAGGGAGTTTACAAATAGTTCTTGAAAAACTCAAATTTTGGTAGCTTGTAGGAATTGCAACTACAAATGTAAGCCTAACTACAATAATTGAACACTTGTGGCTTTGTCAACATATTCTTATAGATCCGATAGAGGTTGGATTCTCATGGTGAC
This sequence comes from Lygodium microphyllum, assembly GCF_053477565.2. Classification (NCBI taxonomy): domain Eukaryota; kingdom Viridiplantae; phylum Streptophyta; class Polypodiopsida; order Schizaeales; family Lygodiaceae; genus Lygodium; species Lygodium microphyllum. The sequence continues at coordinate 39,859,964 of NC_141139.1, read as the reverse complement.
TAAAAGTAAATGGAAATTTCAACTCCTAAAACATGTATGGTTTAAGTTTCACAATGAAGGAAAAAGATGTCATTTTCTAAGGGTGAAAATATTTAATGATATCAGTAAGAGGGTTTCTTCAACAAAGAAGAAAGGTTCATGTTCCAAAATGGATGATGCATGGGAAAGGTTTGATCAATTTGAGGATGTTCTCCACAAAGTTTCTAGTTGGCATCATGATCGTGAAGGAAAGTGAATTAAATCTTGCATGTGAAGCACATTGGGAGATTTCTTAGCACAACAAAAAATCTTAAGGATATATCATGTGGTGTTTTGGATTCAGATTTGGATTCAATTTCAAGTGATGATGATGAGTGGTGCCTCCACTTGTGGTCTTGCCAAAGATTGAGGAAAAGGGAATGAAAAAGATCAAGAGCCAAAGAAGCAAAGAATTCTCAAGTGCCTCAACCTCAACAGTTGTGGTTACTAATGTGAGAGTGGATTAGCATGGTGCTTGTGTCCATAAGTTGAAGGTATTATCTATATTTTGGTGTCTCGCAAACAATCATAAATCAATCTCCAATCATCTTTGATCAAGAAGAAATTAGCTACGATTTTGATCACTTTGGTGATCAAGAGGATCAGTTATGTGTTCAAGATGAGGATGTTTTCATGGATACTACATTGATAGATCAAATTTATTCCAATAAAGATGTTACTATGGATAATTTCTTTGTTTGTGTTGAGGATTCTAAGGAAGATAATACAACAATTAAGTTAGATTTTAGTGAGGAGTCTTTGCAAGAACTCACAATACCATTACATGTAGTGCATGATGCACCATCTTTGGATGCATGTGTTTAGGATACCAATGTTTCTAGCATGTAAAATACTATTTCACATTATTGGATTGTTCAACTTGAAGAAATTCAACAAGTTCATGTTGTAGTAAACATTTAGGTTGATTACCCAACTAAGCACATTAAGACAACAAGTCTTAGAATGGCAGGTGGTTAGTTCTTAGCAATAATATTCAGATTTTTTTCAGACATTGACAAAAAAGTCAAGAATCATAGAAACAATCAATGTCTACGGTTTTCTTAAAGATTTGAGTACAATATGCTCTATGTATCAATCTTCTATTGATATGGTTCAATGGTTTTATTCTAAGCTTGAAAATGAGAAATATATAGCCAAAATTGTAGCAATTGAACCTTTGTTTGTCATCAATTGGCTTAACGAAGAGAAAGTATTGTTACAACAAGAAGTTTTTCAACTTAGGAATGCAATGGAATTGCAAGTTTCTCATTGTTTTGATTCATACTTAGTTCTCACTTAGTTGATATTTTCTCATAATCTAAGTCAAGATGCTGTTCTTGAGGATCTATATGCATTGAATGATTAGGTTTTTGTTGTTTCAATTTAGACTAATATTTTAGAAGTATTTGAGGACTTCAATCAATTTGTCAATGAAGGTGTAGCAGGCCGAGGTTTACAAGTACCTACAATGGATATCTACATAGTTCATGTTACTGCAAGAATGTTTGATGTTGTTTATGTTAATCAGTGTTTGAGTATGACTGTGTTGATTTTGAATGAGTTAGATGGTTATAACAGAAGCGTCCTACAATTTTCTCTATCGAAAATTTTTTAGGTTCTTTGCTTGCAAATTGATTTTTTAGATTTGTAGGAAATTTTAGCAATTCATGAGTTTTCAATTATGTTAAAAATATTAGGGTTACAGGATGGACAACAAGAACTTGATTTCCCACAACAACAACTTGAATCTTAGCAATAACAAGATGATCTGTAGGAGCCTAATTACTTGCAACAATAGGAAATGTGGCAACAATTTGTACAGTAGTAAATACACTAACAACTTGTAAAGCAATTAGCACAAGAGAAACCTAACCATAAAAAATTACAAGAACCTAAAAATAGACTTGAAGATTGGCATATACAGGTTTTATCAGTTTGGGTCAACATTGATAAAGATTTTGCATATGCTATGATGCAAATTGAAGTTGTTGAAGAATATGATGCAGATATCGATGCCGTTTTGTATTGTTTTCTTTTCAAGGTTTTCTTGGATTATCTTACATATGCTTTGATGAGACAATGACTTGTTTGAGATCCAATTTGTGTAGTGCATTGCCATACATTTCCTTTGATGAAAATCTTGGAGTGTCATTGACATGTTTTTTATCGATGTTCTTACTCTTTTTCATTGGAGTAGTGATCTACTTATTCAGTCATGGTTCTATGTCTTTATTCTCTATTATGTACTATAGATGTCATTGTACATGATGGGTTTCTATCCCTAGCATGTTGCCTTAAAATGGTTGCAATGTATTTCACTTTGGATCAAGGGGTATGTGGGTTCAGGTCATGGCTACCATGTAGCCATCCATCAGGATGTACTAGGTGTTACCACCCAAAACACACTATTCAACTTTGTTATGTTTGGCTTATGCACATACTCTTAGGAGGTTTAGAGTTATCTTCATATTATCCTAAGGTTTGAAGAGGCACATATTAGCATGCATCTTGTAGGAAGTTGGGGTTGTGCATTTCATGGGAATGGAACAATGACAAGATGATAGCAATGTGACAATGTACTTTTGGAAGATAATGAAGACATGACCACTTTCCTATTTACCTTATTTTTGTGTATGTGTCTTTGTATTTCTCATTCTCTTTTCCATGTTCTTGTGACCAAGATCAACACACAAAAACTATCAAAAAGTATTTTGTGCCAATTTTATGAATGCGTCAAGGACCAATGTAAGTCATATACCCATTATTATTTTTGAATGTAGAGTTATTCGAGATAGTGATAGTTTTATCATGCATAAACCCAAAAGTCAACCTTTCAAGACATAGAGTTATAGTGTATGTCCCTACTATTATGCATGACTAGGGCTCATACTTGCTATTATTGGCCATAGTCACAAGTTTCCCATTATTAATTACTTATCGACTAAGGTAGTACATTAATGTTTTGCTACTCATGTCTAGAGTTGAACACTACCTTTTTATTACAATAGCCAAATGACATCAAATGATGTAGCAAAGTAGACCATATATGTGTCTACACAATACTATAGTTATATGCATCCATACCTTATATAAGGGCTCCTAGTTATTCAAGTATTTTTAGGGATGAGAAGAAATGCTTTATGTTAGGGTAATCGAAATCACTCTCTAGTGTTATTTGTATGCTAGTTATAGACCCCAGTGTTGTAGACATCAAACACGATTATTGATCTACATTTACACCAAACAAAATATGTTTTTGTGCTGATTTCATGAATGCATCATGGACCAATGTAAGTCATATGCCCATTATTCTTTCTAAATCTAAACTAATATAGACATAGATGGTTTTATCATGCATGAACCCAGAAGTTAAGCCTTCAAGTTATGTGGAAATCCAAAGTATTTCCTTATTATTATGCATGAGTATACTCCTATTTTGTTAATCATGTCTAGAATTAAATACAGTTTTTTTAATTACAAGAGTTAGATGACATTAGACGATACATTAGAATAGAGCATATTTGTGTATACAATATGTTGGATGGTAGAGAGTAGTTAATGTAGTCCTATGCATCTATGAATCATACAAGGCCTCCTTTATGTTGAATGTGTGTGTGTGTGTGTGTGTGTGTGTGTGTGGGTGTAAGTACATGTGCGTGTGCATGCATGCGTGCACGTGTGTGTGTGTGTGATCCATCAAGCATGTTGGAATATGACTCTCGTTAACATTTATGACCTATAAATTTTGTCATAGCTCACATACATTATATTATGTAAGAAAAGGAATAAAAACATGTGTAAATTAATTTAGTGATTTAAGATCATGGGTCCCTTAGGCCTAGTGAAGTTGATCCATGAATAGTAGAAAGCAAACATATTGGCATTGACAATCCATATTAGATTATCTCATTGTGAGATGTGGATAAGTTTTCTTTAGTGTCCATAACTTGTTAACATCATGAATAGGTATTTCAAGTGTCACTATAGGACCATATGTATACCAAATCCTAAATGGTATAAAGAAAATACTCAATGATAGTACTTAGAAAGAGTAAACCTATTTTTAATCAATGTGTAATTTAATTTGTAATGCAATTCTTGTGATTATTAAATAATGTGTTTTGCTATGTTAATTTGCTCAAGGAAATGCAATTTATTTTTTATGACCTAATCAAAAGAAAACATGCACAGATTGTTTGAGAGTACTAGTTATGCCAATGCAATCATTGTATGAAGCCAATTGATTCACAACCTATGTGCCTTTCTATGTACTTTTGTTTGTATTACAACTAGTGTATCAATGCAAGCAATTATTGTGACCAAAATTTATATGACACATTAAGGCAATAGTGAATGTGCAAGAGTGATCACATTGTTGAAAAATCCATATGCCCCATGTAAGCTAATATACTTTGCCGATGTTTATATTTAACAAAACATGGGCATGAGAAGATTGGCTAGAAATTTTGACATAGAGGTTTCATTCCCCTACTTTCTAGATAACATAAGTTTCATGGGAGGAGACTATAATATTAGGGTGTGTACTTGTGATTTGTCAAAAGTTTAATTATTACATTAGTAGAATTGCCTATTACCATATCCTAATCTAGAATGCACTCAATATAGTTCTATTGATGAATTCACCTCTCTACAATGTCATTTATGGTGTCACCCCATATTGTCCTAAAGCCTATAAAGAGGCATGTGTATCACATACCATAGATTTCTATCATGGTATCAAAGCCATCTAAGCCATCTATCATTTATCCATTCTTCACACACACACACACACACACACACACACACACACACACACACACACACACACACACACACACACACACACACACACACGCACGCACGCACGCACGCACGCACGCACGCACGCACGCATGCCGTGCACACGCACACACCCCTAAACTAAGAACTAAGAATTTGTTTCTTTAGTTACAAATAGCTTCTATAAAGTCTCCCATTATTTAAATAGACTATCACATTTATCTATGTAGTGGATGTAATTGACATCTAGTGATGTAATCATTATACCTAAAGCACATCTGTCTTTGGTCATGTTTGTAGCAATGGCTACTCTACTGTTAGTCCCTTCATCCTTATCCATAGGCTTAACTAATCCCAGAATATTTTTTGTCATGAGATGGATTTCAAGCTTATTTTGGCATGTATGAAAGCATTTTTTGCCATTGAATCTATTGAGAAATTTAGGGTTAGTGACCAAGATTTCAAATGATCCCATTCAAAGAGGTCTTACTATCAATATTATTTGCTTCGGGTTTTATCTACAATTCCTTTTTGAAATCTTAATATAAAAACAAAACTCACAAGAGCAAGATCTTGAGATTTCGAAGAAGACAATCATGTGAGTTAATCAAACAAAGGATAAGATTTGTTTTTAAACACTAGGAATGGTTTTTAAAAAACATTATCTACCAAGTAGAGTTCAAATAGTGGTGTGGAAGGAGGAGTCGGGAGAAGGTCGACAATGATGATGATAATGATGGTGATGGTGATCTTGATGTTGATGATGGGGCATTGGAGTAACATGTAGCATAGTGGGTGGTTATGGTGGTGCTCTAGAGTTTGCACCCACAACTAATGGCAATTGTAGTTATGATGAAGACTAATGTGCAACCAAGTTGTTATTGGCTAGATGGAGGGATTTGGTCTTTGAGCTCTATTGCAATAGTGCACTTCAATCTCATCAATTTTCTTTAACCCCAAAACTATAGTGATAACTACTTTTGATGCAACTCTTATGTAAGGAAGAACTAGGTGGCCTAATCAAGGGGTCCCAAGAGAGAGAGAGAGAGAGAGAGAGAGAGAGAGAGAGAGAGAGAGAGAGAGAGAGAGAGAGAGAGAGAGAGAGAGAGAGAGAGAGAGAGAGAGAGAGAGAGAGAGAGAGAGAGAGAGAGAGAGAGAGAGAGAGAGAGAGAGAGAGAGAGAGAGAGAGAGAGAGAGAGAGCTTGCATAATTTTACTTTAATGTAAAGAGAATGACCTTATTCGGATGGAATTAATCTTTTAGAAAATGAAGATACTATTCCATTGTCCAAAGGGGATACCTAGCTCTTATGTGCATGTGTGCATGCATGCGCGCGGATGCGTGTGTGTGCGTGTGAGTGTGCGTGTGCGTGTGCGTGTGTGTGCGTGTGCGTGTGCGTGTGCGTGCATGTGTGTGTGAATGTGTGTGCGCACGCGTGTGTGATGCATCTCTGTGGCTCAACTAAAGGTCTCAATGAAAATATAGCATCTTTAATCAATTGCTTTAAGAGCTCAATGATTCAACTCAGTTATGTCAAAGCCTTTGAAGAAGATATTTGCTATTTTACAAAAAGCTATTTGTATCATAATCAAATGACATTTTTCTCAAGTAGAAAGAACCCAATATTTTTACTTTAGAATATTATCAACTCACCATTCTCACATAGGAGGAACCTTGGTCGGCCATACATTCCATGACATCCTCACCCCATTGATCACCTCCATGTATGCAAACTCTACCATAGCTACTGTTGGTAGCAAGCACATGCCCCAACCCCCCCCCCCCCCCCCCCCCCCCCCCAAAAAAAAAAAAACCACCACATCCTTTCACAAATTTTTTCCTTGAATGGTCAGTTGTGATGCTACCATGTTGCCAATGCACTATAGCCAACCTCAACTAGGATTCAAAAATTTTGTATACTCAAATATAAATCCTTACATTTATTTAGCCTACCTTCTCTCTCTCTCTCTCTCTCTCTCTCTCTCTCTACCGAATGACTATGCAAGCTTGAGCCATGCTGTACACTCACCAGTCTTGCTCTCCGTGTGACCTTGATGGCTACAAGTGCTTGAGCCATGACCTAGAGCCATGACCTACACTTGCTAACCTCTCTCTCTTTCTCTCTGACCTTGACAGCTGTAAATGCTTGAGCCAAGACCTACACTTGCCAACCAAATTTCAAATATGATGGAGGAGTAGACTAGAGAGCAAAGAGTATCAAAAAGGCAAAAGTGGTGGCCATGATAGCATTTGATGGTTGATGTGCTCTCCTTGCTACTTTTGATCACACACACACACACACATGCATGCACACATGCATGCACGTGCACACACACGCACGCACGCACATGCACACGTGATGCCAGGAGGCATATTCCATGGTGGATTCCGTGAGGTTTTGTGGAGTCACCCGCTATGGAATCACCCATGTACACATAAAATTAACAAAACGCCCGAAAAGGATAGGCATCCCCATTGACTTTTCGCACAAAGAATCCACTTTGTGCATGAGCCCCGGTAATAGGGGGTATGATGCGAGGATGCATATTCCACGGTGGATTCCGTGAGGTTTTGTGGTGGATTCCGTAAAATTTATTATTACCGGGACTCATACACAAAGTGGATTCTTTGTGCGAAAAGTCGATGGGGACGCCTATCCTTTTTGGGCATTTTGTTAATTTTATGTGTACATGGGTGATTCCATAGCAGGTGACTCTACAAAATACATATTTAAATTAATAAACGTTTATGAGTTTAGAGTGCACACTCATGATAAATTAAGGTTAGGATTGATTTCTAACCAATTTATTTTTATAGCTGAAGATTGCTAGGTATTCACTTTTGTCGGTTTAATTGTATTATTGTTTCTAACAATTGTGAATGCTTCAGTTGATATGTAGAGCAAGCAGCGGTGGCAGTGGGAAGCATTAGAGGATAGCGTGTATTCAAATTATCATCAAATTTTGATGAGCGCGTATCTTAGGCATGGTGCCTATATTTTGTCGTGCTTATTTATTAAAGCGCTTGATATTTATTTATTATTTTTGTATGCGCATGGGTGCACGATTTAAATAATTGTATTGGACATTGTATTTGGGTACTGCGTGACTTCTTGGGCGCCCAATAGCTTTAATTCTTTAGTGGCACAAAAGCAAACTCAAAAGCAAAAGCGTGCTATTTTGTAAATTGGGCTATTTCTTGAGCTTGAAGATGAATAATATATTAAATACATGCTTTGTGGAGTGCTCACACAAGGCATGGGGGGAGATTGCACCCAATTGGTCTCTTGTTCATGTCATGCAAGCTTTGTTAATTGGTTTTTGTGTAAAAAGTAGAGTTTTTTTGTTCTTGGGGACCTTCTGACGCTCACTACGCACGCATACGGCATCCGATCTGTGCACCACACACACACCCACCCCTTGATATGGCTAAACGAGCTCAAGGAATTTCAATTGAATTTG